>NC_050575.1:75843634-78493317 GCF_011100635.1 Trichosurus vulpecula | reverse complement strand
CTTAAGCAGCATTTTTCTGTTCCACTTTATCAGTGGAAATATTCTCACTGCCCTGGGGGGATAAGTTCACTTACAGCTAATCAGGATGGGGTTCTGTGTGATATGGACATCTGTCTACCAGAACAAGCTGGAGACGTCACCTTGTTCACACACAGGAGACAACCAAACATCTTTGAGATCATAATGATTCCTGTCACAGTCAACCTACCATAAGGCAGATGGAAACAAGTGACTCAGAGTTGAAAGATTCCATATTCAGTTTCTAATCCCCAGATTCTGTGGATCTTATCCTTGCAACCCTCCTACTTTTGACAAATGTGATGTTTCAATTCATTATTGATGTGTGAGAGTATATGTGGCCCTTTATTAAAACTGGTAAGATGGAGGGGAGAAACAGTATGAGAAGTTACTGCACACAGTGATGATCACCACTAGACCTAAAACACAGGAAAATATTTGGGTGGGGGTTGCGAGAAGAATAGTGATGGAACAGGAGACACACACAGACAGACAAAAAGAGACAGAAAGAGAAAAAGACAGAGAGACATATAGAGAGAGATAGACAGACCGAAGCAGAGAGACAGAGAGAGACAGAGAGAGACAGAGGCAGAAAGGCAAAGACAGAGACAAAGATGGGGGGAGGGACACAGTGACAGAGATGGAGAGGAAGAAGAAGAGGGAGGAAAGGAGAAAGAGAGCAAGAAAGGGGGAGAGAGAGAGACAGAGAGAGAGAGAGAGAGAGAGAGAGAGAGAGAGAGACGTACAGTTACAAAGAATCAGAGAAAATGCTTATATGAAATATCAAAATCTGGTAATTACTTAGATGTCTTATATGCATGAATATTTTATAAACTGGTAATATCAGCACTCTCTACCCCTTAATATTTGCCCAGTATGTTTTATGTCACTGCTTTGGCAAACGATTTTAACATTCACTTTTCACCTGATACATTTGCTTGCTCGTACAATTCATTTCAGAGGCATAACTTGTTTTCTTTGCTAGATTTCATTTCCTCCCATCTCAGAATTTGATGAAATCTATTTCTTAGTTCCTCATCTCCCAGTGAAAGCTGACAACAAGTATCAGACAAAATGTAGCTGTCCCATAGAAGTAATTCATTTCTGTCAGAGATTAGACATCATTTTTTTTTTCCTTGACACAAGATGACTGATATTGTTCTGTGAGATCCCAAGTAGCAGCTTTACCACTTAAGTACTAACATTCATTTAGGAAAATTCATTCTGCTCTACTGCTTGGATTTTGATTGAGGGTAGACATCAGTCCTGGTCAGGGAACTGGATAGTAATAGGGACTTTATTTTTAAACCTGATTTAGTGCATGTTCAACTAGAAAGCAGTTAAAGATTCCTTGAGTCTTAAATGGGTTTTTAATTGTTTTACTCTTGTATCTATCTATTCTTTACTTGTTGTTGAAACTGGACTACTCTCAAAGGGCACCTTTATCAAGCTGAGCAGCAATGGGACAAAATTCATTCATTCCAAGGTACAAGAAGGAATTTGTTAAATTAGGTGAAGTGGTGAGGTGCTAAGCATTCATACCCCTTATTTGGGTCTTGAAGAACTCAGATGCAGAGAAGATAAGTGGCAACACTAAAGAATCCTTTCTCTTGTCTTACCCCCTATGTAAGCATTCTCTTGGTTGGTAGAGAGAAAAGAAACCTAGGAGCGTATTCTCCCTCATCCACATTATAAAGTGTGCTCCCTTGGAAAGAAGCTAACATAGCATAAGAAATTGGATTGAAAACAAGGCTAGGAATAAGGAAAGGGGGATTCTAGTACCCAGGGTTTAGCTTTGTGACCATACACAAGACGAAAATAAATTTATAATGTCTCAAAGGTCCTAGTGTAGTTTTTTTTTTCTTTTCTTCTAATTTTTTAATATTTTAGTCTTCAGCATTGATTTCCACAAGATTTGGAATTACAAATTTTCTCCCCATTTCTACCCTCCCCACCCCACTCCAAGATGGCATATACTCTGATTGCATCATTCCCCAGACAGCCCTCCCTTCTGTCACCCCACTCCCCCCATCACATTTCCCTTCCTTTCTTGTAGGGCAAGATATATTTCTATGCCCCATTGCCTATCTTATTTCCCAGTTGCATGCAAAAACAACTTTGTTTTTGAACATCTGCTTTTAAAACTTTGCGTTCCAAATTCTCTCCCCTCTTCCCTCCCTACCCACCCTCCCTAAGAAGGCAAGCAATTCAGCATATGCCACACATGTATCATTATGTAAAACCCTTTCCACAATACTCATGTTGTGAAAGACTAACTATATTTTGCTCCCTCCTATCCTGTCCCCTTATTCACTTTCTCCCTGACCCTGTCCCTTTTTGAAAGTGTTTGCTTTGATTACTCCTTCCCCTATCTGCCCCTCCTTCTACCATCCACCCTTATTTATTCCCTTCCTCCTTCTCTCCACTGTGGTAAGATACCCAATTGAGTTTGCATGTTATTCCCTCAAGTCAAATCCGATGAGAGCAAGATTCACTCATTCCCCCTCACATGTCCCCTCTTCCCTTCCTATGAACTGCTTTTCCTTGATACTTTTATGTGAGATAATTTACCCCATTCTATCTCTCCCTTTCTCCTTCTCTCAATATATTTCTCTCTCCTCCCTTAATATAATTTTATTTTTTTAGATATCATCCCTTCATATTCAGCTCACCCTGTGCCCTCTGTCTATATACATATGCATATATCATATATATATATATATATATGCATATATATATATATATGTATGTATATTTCCTTCAGCTACCCTAATACTGAGGTCTCATGAATTACACATGTCATCTTTCCATGTAGGAATGTAAACAAAACAGTTCAACTTTAGCAAGTTCCTTATGATTTGTCTTTCTTGTTTACCTTTTCATGCTTCTCTTGATTCTTGTGTTTGGAAGTCAAATTTTCTATTCAGCTCTGGTCTTTTCACTGAGAAAGCTTAAAAGTCCTCTATTTTATTGAAAACCCATATTTTGCCTTGAAGCATGATACTCAGTTTTGCTGGGTAGGTGATTCTTGGTTTTAATTCTACCTCCATTGACCTCCAGAATATCATATTCCAAGCCCTTCCATCCCTTAACGGAGAAGCTGCTAGATCTTGTATTATCCTGATTGTGTTTCCACAATACTCAAACTGTTTCTTTCTGGCTGCTTGCAATATTTTCTCCTTGATCTGGGAGTGCTGGAATTTGGTGACAATATTCCTAGGAGTTTTCTTTTGGGGATCTTTTTTAGGAGATGATCAGTGGATTCTTTCAATTTCTATTTTGCCCTTTGGCTCTAGAATATCAGGGCAGTTTTCTTTGATAATTTCTTGAAAGATGATGTCTAGGCTCTTTTTTTGATCATGGCTTTCAGGTAGTCCAATAATTTTTAAATTATCTCTCCTGGATCTATTTTCCAGGTCAGTGGTTTTTCCAATGAGATATTCCACATTGTCTTCCACTTTTTCATTTCTTTGGTTCTGTTTTATAATATCTTGATTTCTCATAAAGTCACTAGCTTCCACTTGCTCCAATCTCATTTTTAAGGTACTGTTTTCTTCAGTGGTCTTTTGGACCTCCTTTTCCATTTGGCTAATTCTGCCTTTCAAGGCATTCTTCTCCTCATTGGCTTTTTGGAGCTCTTTTGCCATTTGAGTTAGTCTATTTTTTAAGGTGTAGTTTTCTTCAGTGTGTTTTTCAGTATTTTTTTGGGTCTGCTTTAGTAAGTCATTGACTTGTTTTTCATGGTTTTCTCACATCACTCTCATTTCTCTTCCCAATTTTTTCTCTACTTCTCTTACTTGCTTTTCCAAATCTTTTTGGGGCTCTTCCATGGCCTGAGAACAATTCATATTTTTCTTAGAGGCTTTTGATGTAGGCTCTTTGACTTTATTGACTTCCTCTGGCTGTATATTTTGGTCTTCTTTGTCACCAAAGAAAGATGCCAAAGTATGAGTCTGAATCTGAGTCCGTTTTCACTGCCTGTTCATGTTCCCAGCCAATTACTTGACCCTTGAGCTTTTTGTCGGGGTACGACTGCTTGTTAATTAGAGGGTACTTTCTCCCAAGCTTAAGAGGTTGTGCTGCTCTTTTCAGAGCTACTTCTACACAGCAAGGTCTGCCACACCAGCTCTCCTTCTCCCCCAAGAACTTCCAACCAGGATTGGGGCCCAGATCCAGGCAGGCTAAAGCAAGTTTTTCATTCCTGCTCTAATCCTCAACTTAATTCCTCCCACCAGGTGGGCCTGTGGCCAGAGGCAACTGCAGCTGTAGCTCTGGAAGCAGCCTCAGAGCTGCACCACCTCTGCCACCCCTGGGGCCGTGGCCAACCACACACTCCTTTCACTCTGTCCCAGCAGCTTCTCCCACTAACCTTCTCTGTTGTTTTTGGCGTTTGTGGGTTAAGAAGTCTGGCAACTGCCACGGCTCACTGATTCAGGGCGCTATGCCTGTTCAACCCAGTTCCTGGTCTGGTTGGTCCTAGAGCTGCCCACACTGGGCTCTGCTCCACTCTGCTCCCAGCTCCATAAGATAGACCCTTCCCAGCGATGATCCAGGCTGTCCTGGGCTTAGCCCTGCTTCCCTTTGCTATTTCGTGGGTTCTGCAGCTCCAGAATTTGTTCAGAGCTATTTTTATAGGTGTTTGGAGGGACCTGGGGGGAAGCTTAAGCAAGTCCCTGCTTTCCAGCTGCCATCTTGCCTCTGCACCCTCCACCCCAGTGTAGTTTGAAGCTATTACTGATAAAATATTTTCAAGGCTAAAAGCAAAAAAAGCACTTTACATACATTAAATCATTTGATTGTCACTAAAACTCTATGAGGTAGGTTCTACAGATATCATTAACTGCATTGTACTGATAAAATTTAAAATTGAGGCTCAGAGAGGTCAAGTCATTTACCCACCACACATTGCTAAATGTCAGAGGCAATATTTGAATCCCAAGCTCCTATATCACCTATTTATAATATCACTATTCACTATATCACATGATTAGCATAGTGCTTGGCATATAATAGGTGTTATATAAATGCTTATTATTATTCCATTCCACTATCAAATGGGGGTGGTACCTATCTTGCCTACCACATAGGATAATTATAAGGATATAATGACAATATAAATGTGTAAGGGCTTTGAAAAAATTTAAATGCTGAGCAAATGTAAGGGAAAGAAGGATGAAAGAATTTATGAAGCCATTACTGCGTACCAAACACTGTGCTAATTGCTGTGGATACAATTACAAACAAAATGAAAGAGTACCTACCCACAAGGCACATATATTCTAATTGGTAAAGACAATACAAAAAGGGAGTGAAAGTAGAAAAAAGGGAAATACCTAGTGTGGTTCTGCAGTGTAAAATCTAGGAAGAGGGGTGGCAAGGGAATGAAGGCTAGCTCCTCTCAGAACCATTAAATCTACTCATCTTTGGAACAACATCCTAGAATATCCCTGAAATTCACCCCAATCCTGGACATCTAGATAGCCTCAGAACATGTTTCACATCTCATATAGCCATCCACCAACACTCCAAATTCTATTCAGTATAGACATCTTGCCTTTTGTCCTGTCACCACATAATTATTCTGTACCCCTTTTCATCTCTTTCTCTGGGAACAATGATAAAATTAATACTACCATTCATATTAGGTAGGACATGATGAATTACTGCCCTATAATTGTATTCTCAATCCCTATGACTTAAACCAAAACTCCTTTCTTTAGCTGCCACTCCCTTTTGTGGATTTTAACTCTCTTAGAAGTGAAACCTCATTGAGGGAAGATTTTGAATCAACTCTGTATTTTCATACCCAGTACAGAGGACAATACTTATGTATTAATTGCTGATTAACTGATGAGAAAAATGTCCAAAGCAAAAGTAGTGCCCAATATAGGATTAAGATTTGGAAAGGACCTTAGACTATACCTAGATCAGCTAGCTAATTTTACCCAGGACAATACTGAGGACCAGAAAATAGAAGTGATTTTCAGGACTTTTTCGATGCCAAACTGTATGTTGTCTCCATTATACCATACTACCTGCAGCGCATTTGCTGTTGTTCAGTTGTGTCTTACTCTTGGTGATACTCTTTGGGGTTTTGTTGAAAAAGATAATGGAGTGGTTTTCCCATTTCTTTCTCCGGCTTATTTTGCAGATAAAGATCTGAAGCAAACAGGATTCAGTGACTTGCTCAGGGTCACACATCTATTAAGTGTCAGAGGCCAGATTTGAACTGAGGAAGATGAGTCCTGCCTCCAGGTCCAATACTTTATCCACTGTGCAACCTGGCCAGTCATTATTTTACATAATATAGGCACTCCATCTCCTAAAGAGCTTTGCATAAACTACTTTGCTATGATTTTAATGCACTTTCATCTTACTTCTACTTGATAGAATCACTCCCTGGCTTCCTTCAAAGCTCAGTTCGTGCACAAGTCTTTATTAATTCTCTTAGTTGTAGTTATTAATGTTCTCTCTACTGAAATAATCATATATTTGCTTCTCTGATCACCTATTCTCACTTCTGCATTCCAGTAGAATTCAATATCTTGGAGATGGGGGCTATCTTAACATTTGTGTGTGTGTGTATGTGTGTGTGTATTTGATTTGTAGTACCTAACTCAATGCTTTGCACAAAGTAGGTGCTTAATAAAAGCTTGTTGAGCTGCGTTGGAGATCAACTTTGCATGATATAGTTGAAGAATGGATACCGCAGAATAAGTCCTTATAGATGACGATTTACCTGAACTGAAAATTCAGGACTACAGGCCTTATATCAGACTAAATGAAACATCTTACCTATTACCACCAATATATATTATGCCTCAAATTTTTAGATTCTATATTTGAAAATGAAAAATACCAACCCGTAATATGGTTTAAAATTCAAATTCATTTTGAATTTACATTTGTAAAATTTCAAGCAATATCATGTCAAAAGCCAGTTTAACCTATCCAAAGAAAAGCAGCATTTATGGAGTTAATGGAGGGTTGGTCTTGAAGTGGGGAAGACTAGAGTTTAAGTCCTGTTGTTGACACATGCTAGTCAGGTGACCCTCGATAAGGCACTTAAATAAGTGTTCCATTCTACTCCTTAAGACTTTATAAAATCACAAATGAGTTACTGATCTGCACTGGTAAAGTGAGTTTCCACACTGATAAAATCACCAATTTGAACAAAAAGGAATAGCAACAATAAATAACCTATCAATAAAAATAGATTAAATAAAAATATTACTTTACTATATCTAAGCTATCATTTAGCTAAATATGTTTACTATCAACTTTTCAACTTGGCTAGATTATTTCTGAAAAGTAAAGTGCCTAAACCACTGTAAACTTTCAGATCTGGTCTAAATTCCTTGAAGCATGATTGCCCAATACCTTTGGCCTAATATGTTAGTCCTGGTAAAAGTCAGTCTCTAATTAGCTTTTTTGGTTCCTACATCCAACAGTGAAAATTCAAATGTTAGATCTAGTTATTTATCCTTATCTCCCCTTCCCCTTTAACTAATTCAGTGCCATTTAAATTGAACTTAGCTTGGTGTTTTCTCTTCACATGCATCACTTGACATTTACACTCATTAAATTTCATATTCCACCCCTGAACTCTTGAGCTTGATCTAGCAAAGGGCTTTCTAAAAAAAACAACTGACTTCTTCTGTGTAAGTCACTCCATTTATTTTATTGGCAACTGTAAATTTGGCTGCCTTCAATAATTTAAGCAATGTATTAACATTTGTTAACACAAATATATGTCAGTTTTGCTTCTCTCCTTTCTTCATGGAATCGCACTGTTGCTTTGATTTACACTCAAGGAGCAATTCTTCAAGAAAACCAAACAAAAAAACAGAACAAAACAATCATGTATCTATCATCCACATTTGAGACATTCATCTTCAATTCAAACCCTCAAAGACATTCTAAAAACTAGAAGTATAAAGTGAAACATGAGTCCAATCCCTTCTATCTACAACAAAATTTGTTTATTTAAACAACAAAAACCCTAAAATTATTTACTTGCCACAAACAATGCCAATTTGTACTTAATCGTCCATGTAATGCTATAATTTTTAAAATGTATTAGGTACTCTTAATATTATCTTACACATGGTATTAATCAAAATATTATTTAAATACTATTTATATATCTCTAAATCTTAGCCATTACTCTCAAAAATGTCACTGAGAATCCATCTAAATTTATTGTTTTACATTTGGCTAATACGTTTTGAATGACCAATTTTTTTCTAAAAATTAAAGTTACTATAATACATTTATGGAAGCACTGAAGAGTGGGAAAAAACATTTTAGGGGCCAATATGGCAAAATTAAATGAGTTACAAAATAGTGCATACATTTCAATCCAGTAATTCCATTGCTAGGTTTTATTCCTGCTCCTGCCCCCATAAAAAATAGCATTATACCTAGCTATAACAAAATTACTACTTGCTGCTCTATTTGCAATATCAAAGAATTAGAAATAAACTAGCAATTAGAGAATGATTAAATAAATTCTAATATATTAAGGTAATAAAATATTACATAAAATCTATAAATGTTCAGCATGAAGAATAAAAGGAAATAAGCAAAGAACTGTTATGAAGTGATGCAAATTCAAATGAATGCAACTTGCACTGTTTACACATTGATTACATGGTTGTAGGAATAGGGGAGGGGAGTAGACAGGAACAAGAAGAAATAAATAGCAAATCTTCAAAGAAATCCCTTCTATCATGCATTACTTACGATTGTAACCTATATAGGCTTTACTTAACTAGATTAAATAGGAATACTGATTGCTATTCTAATAATCTAGATCTCATCCTTACTAAATAATATACACACATCTCCATGAATCTAATGATTTCTTGTTTTTTAATCAAATATTAATGTGAACTTCTACCATTTTCTGTCACTACCATTTTATTTTGCTGTTCAATTAGCTGTCCATTTGTCCTTTTCTTAATTTTTGCTCTGCAGTATTCTTTTAAAAATGTATTATCTATTTTAATATTTATGCTATTAGTAATATACTTTCCATGTATTCCCTTAGAATATGCTCTCTACACTCCCAGAATTTCATTTTATAAAACTCCTAATACTAAAGCAGTTTATTGCCCCTTAGAGTTACTTTGGAGCTATGGTTTACTCACAATTAGCTTTAAAAATCTGCCACACATAAAATATTTATGCTTAGTTTACATATACTCCCCTAGAGATAAGGAGATAAAACCATGTGTACTCCCCTTGAGATGACTCCAGCACATCATTACATTTTAACCAGTTTGCTTCACAGTACTTTCCCTCTAATCTATTCATAAGGTAAAGTTTTTTTTAAATGGAAATCAGCATTTTCCAACTCTGATTTACCTGTATCTATACATACATTGATATACATGCATGCATAAATACTCAATTGAATATAGGGCTGACATTTTGCAACTAAGCAAATTCTTGAGTTAGAGTTCTATTAGTTGTTTTATTTAGATGGATAATTATTTATTAAAGTAAGTACTATGCCCCAATTTTAATGTCTTTAGAAAAAAGTTGGGGATTCCTCCTAGATCACTATTATAAAATTCAAAATGTAAATTTACTAATATCATTCATTGCTATACAATAATGATAAGGCTTTGATATTGACATAAAGTCTGAAATACCATCCCCCCACCCCAAAATGCACATTTTTAGTCTTGAGAATACAAATATAATAATTAACAAAATTGCCATCTGGTCTTACCTGCTACAGAAATTTCCTAGAGTTACATCTTAAACCTCATGTGTGCTTGTACAAGATTGTACGTGTATGTGTATTTATATGTGTTTGTGTACATGTAAAAAGAAAGAAAGCAAAACAAAAAAAGCACCCTTTGAACGTTATTCCAATGTGATCTTATGTGCTTTCAACTAATTGTTTGCTTAATATTTTAATGACCTGTATGATTTTCCAGGCTATTCTTCAATTTGGTAATTTTATTTGGGAAATCATATTTTCCTCTTTATCATATATCTCAGTAAATAAATGAGGATCAATCCAAAAGGTTAAGACCCTTTTAGTAGGCAAAGTTACAATCAACATAAGATGATTTTACTTAGGTTCATAAACATAAAAATTATTAGCAATAAAAATTAAACATCAATTGTACCTGTGATTGGTTGGATGGTTTTCTTGAGATAGTCTTTGGTCAATCCTACTACATGACAGGCACTGTGTTTTGTGGAATAACATCACTATGCTTGAAAATACAGGTTACATTTACATAATATTTTATGGCTTTCCAATTCCTTTCATGAGGCAGTTAGATTGCACAGTGGATAGAGTGCTGGGCCTAGAGTCATGAAGATATTTTCCTGAGTTCAATTCTGGCCTCAGACACTTAAAAAATGATAGACTCTGAGCAAATAAGTCATTTCAGCATATTTGCCTCAACTTTATCATCTGTAAAATGATCTGGAGAAGGAAATGACAAACCATTCTAGTATCTTTGCCAAGAAAACCCTAAATGAGGTCACAAAAGGTCAGACTTGACTGAAAGTGGGTGAACCACAAAAACAACAAATTCCTTTCATATGTATCACGTCATTCATCCTCATGATACACCTAGAAAGTAGGCAAGGCAAATATCCCTCCTGTACAAATAAGGAAACTAAGGCTCAAAGTGATAAATTTGAACTACTCAATCTTAGTCACTAAGTATTTGGACTAGAATTGGAACCCATATGTTTTAATACCTACTCCAAATCTGCTTGGTTTCTTTCTTTTACATTTATTTATTTATTTATTTGTTTGTTTGTTTGTTTATCTGTCTGTCTATCTATCTATTTATTTATTTTTTGCTTGGTTTTTTAAGACAATAATGGCCAATAGGTAGAAACTGCAATGAAAAAAAATGGTTTAGCATAAGGAAAAAATTCCTAACTTTTTTTAAAATTATTTTTATTTTTATTTAATACATTTAGTTTTCAGCATTGATTTTCACAAGAGTTTGAATTATAAATTTTCTCCCCATTTCTACCCTTCCCCACACTCCAAGATGGCATATATTCTGGTTGCCCTGTTCCCCAGTCAGCCTTCCCTTCTGTCACCCCACTCCACTCCCATCCCCTTTTCCCTTCCTTTCTTGTAGGCAAGATAAATTTCTATGCCCCATTGCCTGTGTATCTTATTTTCTAGTTGCATGCAAAAACTATTTTTTTTGTTTTTGAACATCTGATTTTAAAACTTGGAGTTCCAAATTCTCTCCCCTCTTCCCTTCCCACCCACCCTCCCTAAGAAGTCAAGCAATTCAACATAGGCCACACATGTATCATTATGTATAACCCTTCCACAATACTCATGTTGTGAAAGACTCACTGTATTTTGCTACTTCCTAACCTATCCGCCTTTATCCAATTTTCTCGCTTGACCCTGTCCCTTTTCGAAAGTGTTTGTTTTTGATTACCTCCTCCCCCATCTGCCTTCCCTTCTATCATCCCTCCTTTTTTATCTTCTTCCTTTTTCTTTCCTGTGGGGTAAGATACCCAATTGAGTATGTATGGTATTCCCTCCTCAGGTCAAATCTGATGAGAGCAAGATTCACTCATTCCCCCTCACCTGCCTTCTCTTCTCTTCCTACAGAACTGCTTTTTCTTGCCACTTTTATATGAGATAATTTACCCCATTCTATCTCTCCCTTTCTCCCACTCTCAATATATTCATCTCTCATTCCTTAATTTGATTTTATTTCTTTTACATATCCTCCCTTCTTATTCAAATCACCCTGTGCCCTCTCTCTCTCTCTCTCTCTCTCTCTCTCTCTCTCTCTCTTTACACATACATATATACATACATACACACACACATATATATATATACATACACATACACACATATATATGAACATATATATATATATATATATATATATATATATATATATATATATATATATATATACACATGCACATATGCATATTCCCTTCAGCTACCCTATTACTGAGATCTCATGAATCATACACATCATCTTTCCATGTAGGAATGTAAACAAAGCAATTCAACTTAGTAAGTCCCTTATGATTTCTCTTTCTTGTTTACCTTTTCATGCTTCTCTTGATTCTTGTGTTTGAAAGTCAAATTTTCTATTCAGTTCCGGTCTTTTCACTGAGAAAGCTTGAAAGTCCTCTATTTTATTGAAAATCCATATTTTGTCTTGTAGCATGATACTCAGTTTTGCTGGGTAGGTGATTCTTGGTTTTAATCCTAGCTCCATTGACCTCTGGAATATCGTATGCCAAGCCCTTTGATCTCTTAATGTAGAAGCTGTTAGATCTTGGATTATTCTGATTGTGTTTCCACAACACTCAAATTGTTTCTTTCTGGCTGCTTTCAGTATTTTCTCCTTGATCTGGGAGCTCTGGAATTTGGCAACAATATTCCTAGGAGATTTCTTTTTGGGATGTATTTTAGGAGGCGATCTGTGGATTCTTTCCATTTCTATTTTGCCCTCTGGCTCTAGAATATCAGGGCAGTTCTCCTTGATAATTTCTTGAAAGATGATATCTACATTCTTTTTTTGATCATGGCTTTCAGGTAGTCCAATAATTTTTAAATTCTCTCTCCTGGATCTATTTTCCAGGTCAGTGGTTTTTCCAATGAGATATTCCACATTGTCTTCCACTTTTTCATTCCTTTGGTTTTGTTTTATAATGCCTTGATTTCTCATCAAGTCACTAGCTTCCACTTGCTCCAATCTCATTTTTAAGGTAGTATTTTCTTCAGTGGTCTTTTGGACCTCCTTTTCCATTTGGGTAATTCTGCCTTTCAAGGCATTCTTCTCCTCATTGGCTTCTTGGAGCTCTTTTGCCATTTGAGTTAGTCTATTTTTTAAGGTGTTGTTTTCTTCAGTATATTTTTCAGTATTTTTTTGGGTCTCCTTTAGCAAGTCATTGACTTGTTTTTCATGGTTTTCTCGCATCCTTCTCATTTCTCTTCCCAATTTTTCCTCTACTTCTCTAACTTGCTTTTCCAAATCCTTTTTGAGCTCTTCCATGGCCTGACACCAGTTCGTGTTTTTTTAGAGGCTTTTGTTGTAGGCTGTTTGACTTTGTTGACTTCTTCTAGCTGTATGTTTTGGTCTTCTTTGTCACCAAAGAAAGATTCCAAAGTCTGAGATTGAATCTGGGTGCATTTTCGCTGCCTGGCCATGTTCCCAGCCAACTTACTTGAGCCTTGAGGTTTTCAGTGGGGTATGACTGCTTATAGAGTAAAGAGTACTATGTTACAAGCTTGGGGGATGTGCTGTTTATTTCAGAGCTATTATAGCCAGCTCTGCCACACCAGCACCCCTCCTTCCCCAAGCACCCCCAACCCAGACTGGACTTAGATCTTCAGCAGGCTCTGCACTCCTGCTCTGATCTGCCACTTAATTCCTCCCACCAGGTGGGCCTGGGGCCAGAAGCAACTGCAGCTGTAGTTCTGTAGCTACCCCACTTCCACTGCCCCCAGGGTGGTGGACGAATTGCAAACTCCTTCTTTCACTCTGTCCCCAGCAGCTTTTCCCACTAACCTTCTCTGTTGTCTTTCGTGTTTATGGGTTGAGAAGTCTGGTAACTGCTGCAGCTCACTGATTCAGGGTGCTAGGGCACATTCCGCCTAACTCCTGGTCTGGTTGGTCTGCGCCGCCCATGCTGGGCTCTGCTCAGCTCCCAGCTCTGTGCGCAAAAGACCTCTCCCAGCAACCATCCAGGCTATCCTGGGCTGGAGCCCTGCTTCCATCTGCTATTTTGTGGGTTCTGCAGTTATAGAATTGTTTCAGAGCCATTTTTTATAGGTTTTTGGAGTTACTTGGCGGGGAGCTCAAGCTCATCCCTGCTTTCCAGCCACCATCTTGGCTCCGCCCCTAATTCCTAACTTTTTAAAACTGATAGAGTTGCATGAAATATTTTGGATTGTACTAAAGGCCCCTAAGTGGAAGGTGAATGACTACTACTTGGGAACACTGTGAAGACAATTTGTGCTTTTTAGGGTTTAGCCTATTTGACCCATTAGGCCTCTCTTCCTCTATGATTCTCAATTGATACATTGGTGAAAGATAGCACTGTACATGGAAAGGGCGCTGGATTTAAATGTTGACAAACTTGACTTAGACTTACAGATGTGTCATTAATTAATTATGTGAATGTGGGCAAGTCAGCTAACCTTCCCGGTCTCAGTTTGCTCATCCATCAAATGTTTTTGCATCCTAAATATTAAGCAAACAGTTTTAAAATAGAAGGAAAGGTTATTTTTTATGTGGAAAGCAAATTAAAATATGTAGAAACTCCAGTAGAATGTTTTCTTTAAGAGGTCTGATTTGGTGAAAAAAAAGTGATATGTTACAGAGTGATAGTGTTCAGTCTTTTAACAGAATAAATAAATCAATGAAATAGAGTACTGAGAAATGTTGTGACTACCTATCATGAAAATATACAAGGAAGTATCAAAAGAGTTCTATATTTGTAACAGAGTAATCAATTAATTTGAGGTTGAAGCCAAAGATCTTGAAGAAGTTACAGGACACAGCAGAATTAGGTAAAATAAAGTAGAAATGTCATATAATGGATGTTTTTCATCAAAACTATTGATTAAAGACAATATATATTCCAAAGTAGAGGAAATAGCCCCTGCCTGACAATGTAAAGCAGATGACTGGAGCAATACCTTGTCCTTGGAAGTGCCATATTTAAATAATAATCATTTTGAAGCCAGTTAGGCAATAGTTGAGATGAAGAAGTAGAGTCGGAGTTGTAGAAGTAATAACCACAAAGAAGTAGTCACAGGCTCTTATTTAGCAGGAAAAATTGGAGGGAAATCAAAGAACAAAGATTACAGTCTTAGAGCTAAATGTCTGTTAGGGCAGTAGAAATACAGAAGCCTACATAAGTAATAGAATTTAAGTGGCCAGTAAATTTGAATTTGAAAAAGCCTTGAGTGGGGAGAGAGAACCAAGATGGCAGAGTAGCACAAAGAAAACTCCCTATCTCCTTCAATCATCTCTTCCACACCACTCCAGAAAATGCACCAGTCTGTGTCCTGATGGAGAAATCTAAGAGAAAGTCACAGTGAATAAATTTTCCAGGCCAGATGGCCTTAGGGAGATAGGTAGAGAGATCTGTGGACACCAAGGATGAGATCCAGCTAGAAGTACACCATGCAGAATACTCAGGAAGAGTACGTCAGGCAAGATGGAATCCCAGATCTAACATAGATGGGAACAGATACCATCTGATTTTTTTTTGTTTCCCACCACCCAGTTTTGGGGCCCAAATTCAGGGTGGACCTTTGCCCAGGGCTGATGGCCATGGGCCCCAAGTTGTTTACTCAGAAAAGAACAAGTTCAGAAGCAAGCAGCAGTCATGTGACTCAGATCCCAGGAGAAGAACAGGATATGACTGAGATATCATTTCCAGACTCCTGCCCAGTCCAAAGCCTGCAGAAGAATAACCTGGGCAGAAAGCCCAGACCAAAGTGGAGCCTACAATTCTGTGATTCTGAATGAGCAGAGACTTCTAGATGGATGATAGAAGCTGAGTTCAGCAGCAGCATACGGTTGCTTAGACCCATGCCCAGGGGAAGAACCTGCACTGGTCAGATCAGGGAGACAGCAATCAGACTCTGCCCCGGATCAAAACACTGAAAGTTTTCTGTCCAAGTTGTTACTGAGATTCAGGAATAACACAATGCTCAACCTACCAAGAGAGCAGCAATAAGACAAGTTTGGATCTTCCATCCACAACTACACACAATTCAGTCCCAACATGAAGTATGAAGACAAGAACTAGGCTAGAAGAATGAACAAACACTAAAAAAAAAAATAAAAAAAATAAAAAAAAAAAGAATCACCTCATAAAAATGTTATTATAGTGACAGGAATACTCAAGACACAGATCAAGAAACAGACGAGGGAAGTGGAGCCAAACAGGAAGAGTAAAGGTGGGGACTCACCTGAGTTTTCCCGAAACCCCTCAAAATACCTTTAAATAATGACTCAAATTCTACAGCAGTAGAACCGACAAAAAGATGGAGTGAAACAATCTTCCAGACTAAGACAACTTAGAAGGTCAGTAGGAAAGGTCTGTTGCACCCAGGTGAGAAATGAGCACAGTCCAGTGCAGGCAGGCCAGTGCAGGCCAGGCCCTAGAAAACCTGAAGCAGACCTTGGGGTGACTGAATCAGTGGTAGCAGTGGCATTTTCCAGACCTCTCAGCCCACAGGTATCAATGACTACTTAGAGGGTCAGCTGGAAAGGTCCATCACACCTGGATGAGAGTGGAGCACAGTCCAGCACAGGCCACAGCAGCACAGCCCCTGTCCCAGAAAACCAGGAGCAGGCCTTGGGGGCCACTGAATCAGCAGTGGCAGCAGCTGCTTCTGGAACTCTAAGTACAGAGAGTAAGGGGTAGAACAACTGCTCAGAAGGAGATTAGAGGGGTCTCTTTGCTAACACTGAGCCAGGACTTTGTTGCTTTGCCCACACTCAGATCTATATCACAGTTCTGGGTGGCAGTCCCAGGGTGAGGAGGAGCATTAGCACACCAGAGCTTACAGCCGCAGTGGAGCAGGGACCCTTGTCACAGTTCCAGGGAAGAAAAGAGTGCTTGTGGTCACTCACAGACTAGAGCATAGGCCAGGAGAGTAGTAAACACCCTTCCTTAGTCATACCGCCTTAAAAGAACTAAAAATTTACAGTCCCTAGAAGTATCTCTAAAAATAGCTACACAAAACCCCTGAAGCTTGGGATAGCATGCCCTCCATCCTGGAAGCAGAACCCTACTTTAACAAATAGTTAAAAGTCAAGTAATAGGCCGGGGATATAAGCAAATAGTAGAAAAAAATTCTGACTATAGAAAGTTACTATGGTAACAAGGAAAATCAAAACCCACACTCAGTACATAAAAAAGTGTAAGCTCCTACATGTAAAGCCTCCAAGAAAAATATGAATTGGTCTTAGGCCATGGAAGAGCTCAAAAAGGAATTTGAAAATCAAGTAAGAGAGGTAGAGGAAAAATTGGGAAGACAAATGAGAGTGATGCAAGAACATCATGAAAAATGAGTCAACAGCTTACAAAATACTGAATAAAACACCTTAAAAAATATACTAGGCCCAATGGTAAAAGAGGTACAAAAAGGTAATGAGGAGAAGAATTCCTTGAAAAGCTGAATTGGCCAAATGGATAAAAGAGGCACCAAAGCTTACTGAAGAAAATAATTCCTTAAAAGTTAGAATTGAGCAAATGTTAGTTAATGACTTTATGAGAAATCAAGAAACAATAAAACAAAACCAAAAGAATGAAAAAAAAATAGACAACAGCAGGAAATATCTCATCAGAAAAACAGCTGACCTGGAAAAAAACACCCAGGAGAGATAATTTAAAAATTATTAGAATATCTGAAAACTATGATAAAAAAAAAGGAGCCTGGACATCATATTTCAAGAAATGTTCAAAGAAAACTACCCAGATTTTCTAGAACCAGAGAAATTGAAAGAATTCCCTGATCATTTCCTCAAAGAGATCCCAAAATGAAAATTCACAGGAATATTAGCCAAATTCCAGACCTCCCAGATCAAGGAGAAAATATTACAAGCAGCCAGAAAGAAATGATCATGGATTATGGAGCTATAGTCAGGATAACACAAGATTTAGCAGCTTCTACATAAAAGATCAGAAGGCTTGGAATATGATATTCTGGAGGGCAAAGGAACTATGATTACAACCAAGGATCACCTACCCAGCAAACCTGAGTATAATCCTTCAGGGGGGAAAAATGGCCAGTCAATGAAATTCAGTGAAAAATTCAATGCAATTTCGAGCATTCTTGATGAAAAGACCAGAGCTGAATAGAAAATTTGATTTTCAAATACGAGACTCAAGAGAACCATAAAAAGGTAAGAGACTTAATAATGTTATACTGTTTGCATCCCTACATGGGAACATGATACTTGTAACTCATAAGAACTTTCTCATTTTTAGGGCAGATAGAAGGAATATATATAGACAGAAGTCACAGGTGTAAGTTGAATATGAAGGGATGATATCTAAAAAATAAAATAAAATTAAGCAGTGAGAGAGGAATGTAATAGGAGAAAGGGAAGGAAAGAGGTAGAATGCAGTAAATTATTTCACATAAAAGAGGCAAGAAAAAGTTTTTACACTGTAAGGGAAGATGGGCATGATGAGGGGGAGTGAGTGAATCATATTCTCATTGGAATTGACTCGAAGAGGGAATAACAGACACACTTAGTTGGGTACAGAAATCTATCTTACCCTACAGCATGGCTGTCCAAAATGCAGCTCGCCTACAAGCATAGAAATTTACATAAATGCTTTAGGAAATGAAGCCAAGCTACCACAGAGCTCTCACTAAAATGGCAAATCACAATATATTGTCTATTGTTTCAATAAAAACCTAAGGTTGGACAGCCCTGCCCTACAGGAAAGTAGGAGGGGAAGGGGGTAAGAAAAAGGGGGAATAATAGAAGAGAGGGCAGATTGGGGGTGGGAGTAGTTAGAAGCAAAACACTTTGAAGAAAAGGGTGAAAGCAGAGAGAGAATAGAATAAATGGGTAGGGGGGTAGAATAGGATGGGAAAAATACAGTTAGCAATAGTAACTATGAAAAAATGATTTCAAGCAAGTTTCTCTAAAGGCCTTATTTCTTAAAAATATAGACAACTGAGTCAAATTTATAACAGTAAGATCCATTCCCTAATCAATAAATATATGAATAGTTTTCAGATGAAGTTAACAAAAGTTGTCTCTAGCCATATGAAAAAAATGCTCTAAATCATTATTGATTGGAAAAATGCAAATTAAAACAATTCTGAGGTACTATCATACACCTATTAGATTGGCTAATAAGACAGAAAAGGATAATAACAAAAATGGGGAGGGGGGGAAATTGGGCATTAATGCATTGTTGGTAGAGTTGTGAACTGATTCAACCATTCTGTAGAGCAATTTGGAACTATGCTCAAAGGGCTATAAAACCATGCATACCTTTTTACCCAGCAATGCCAGCAGTCTGTATCCCTAAAGAGTTTTTTTTTTTTTTTTGGTAAATGAGAAGCACCTATATGTACAAAGATATTTATAACAGTTCTTTTCTCATGGCAAACAATTGGAAATTGATGGGATACCCATTAATTGGGAAATGTCTGAACAAGTTGTTGCATATTATGGTAATGGAATACTATTGTGCTTTGGGAAATGATGAGCAGGATGCTCTCAGAAAAGCCTGGAGAGACTTACATGGGCTGATGCAAAGTGAAATGTCCTGTGTACAAGCTAACAGCAATGTTGTAAGATGATCAGCTGTGAATGACTTAGCTATTCTCAGCAATACAATGCTGCAAGACAACTAAGATGAAAAATGCTATGCATCCCCAGAGAAAGAACTGGTGGTGTCTGAATACAGATTGAACCATACATTATATTTTTGCTTTCTTTATTTTTCTTGAAGTTTTTTTTTTTTTGGTCTGTGTTTTCTTTCATAACGTGACTATTATGGAAATGTTTTACATGACTACATGTACAAGGTATATTGAATTGCTTGCCTTCTCACTGAGGCAGGAGGTGGGAAGGGAAGAAGGGAGAGAATTTAGAAGTCAAAGTTTTAAAAATGAATGTTAAAAATTGTTTTTACAAATAACCAGGGAAAATGAAATACTATATAAATAATTAAATAAAAAATTGAAATAAAAAAGACTATGACTACAAAATATTTGCAATACCAACGAGCAAAGCCTTAAAAAAAAATCACAGCTTGGGCATAAATTCAAGTAGAATTCCTGGAAAACCTGAAGTGACATATAACAAAAAAAGTAAAATATTTTGATTATACTGTTTTTATAAATGAAATGAAAGTTCTTAAGGAAAACAATGTAAAATAAATGAGAGATATGGAAGAAAGAATTGGAAATGGAACTAACAGCTTTGCATAATAGGTATAAAACCTGTTCAAGAAAGAAACTCCTTGAAAATTAAAAAAAAAAAGATCAAATAGAGGCCAAAGATGCCAGTGGACAAGAAGGAATATTAAAACAATGTCAAAAGGTGAAAAAATAGAAGAAAATATAAGGGATCTCCCTTACAATCAACTGACCTGAAAACAGATTAATGACAAAAAAAATTAATGTAAACTTAATTTATTGGACTATGTAAAAGCCATGACTCTCCAAACCCAACCCTCGTCAAAAAAAAAAAAAAAAAAAGAAAGAAAGGAGCCTAGATATCATATTTCAGGAAATCTTAACATTGCCCAGATGACAAAGTAGAAAACTATGGGTTATCTCCCGGGGGAAAAAAAATGAAAAGTCCCAGGAACATTATAAAAAAACCCAGAGCTTTCACACCAAAGTAAAAAAGACTTGTAGCATAAGAATGAACAACTACAAACAATGAGGGGCCACAGTCAGTATCACACATACATGAATTAGCAGCCATCACCAAAAAGGAGTAAAGAATTTGGAATACAATAATCCAATAGGCAAAGGATATAGGTTTATAGCCAAGAATTAGCCAGGAAAACTGAGTATAATCCTAAAGGGGCTAAAATATACCTTTAATGAAAAAGAAGACTTCCAAGTGTTCCCAGTGAAAAGATCAGAGGTACGTAGAAATACTGAAGTACAAACACAGGAATTAATAGAAACATAAAAAGATCATCATGAATGAATAATCAATCATAAAGGATTAAATAAGGATAGATCATTTATATTCAAATATATGTAGTTGATATATTTGTCTCCTATGAACCCTATTGTTATCAGGGGTCATAGAGAGAATCTAATTAGTTAAAACACTGTAACAACAATGTTGCTATCAGCTACTGAAAGACCAACAACACCAGTACACAGGAGGGCTGCTAGCACAGATTCTTTGATTTGCTTTTCTAAGGAAAGCAACTTCAAGAGGTTAACAATCTTACTTCAATTAAACATACTTATACCACTCACTTAGTCCAGGGGGAAAAGTCAGCACCCTGAACTTCGGAGCAAATACAAACAGAAAATATAAACAGAGCAACAAACAGGCTTTTGATTGATCATAGCAATACATGGATAGTTACCAGAGAGAAAAACACCACCATCTGGGTTTTCAAAGCTGGGGGGGGGCTTTTTCAAAGGCTACGCAGAGTCTCTCACCAACACTCTTTCTATAAATGTGCCCCCAAAAAGCAAAATAGCCAACCTCAGAGCTCTTATACCCTGTTCAGGGCCCTGAGGGCTCACAGCCCACTCAGATAAAAGGTGTGGAGCCTGGGGCTTCCTTGTTTCTTAAGCAGGTCATCAAAGACTCCTGATTCAACCAAAGACTTCCAATTGAAACAAAGGCAGGACTCCTTAAAAGCACTTGATGGCCTTAGCATTCCAAATGAGAAGACAACAAAAATGTCCCATCCTAATTACCATAACAAACACTAGAAAGTTATTGTGTTTTATTGATATTCTTCAAAGAAGAATGGAAAGAGAGGAAAAGAGGAATTAACTTGAGCGGGGAGAGAAAGGAAAATTAAGGGAAATTATTTGATAATCTAGGTGTGTAAATAGAAGTCTGTATAAACAATAGAGGAATAGTTGCTGACACTTGAACCTCACCCTCATCTGAAATGATTATAGAAAGGAAGAATACATATACACACTCTTTCTTTTTTTTTCTTTTTTTTTTTTTAGAAAACACTTCACTAGTACTTATCATGTGACTGGTGTTATGATAAGTGCTTTATAATTCTTATCACACTTGATTGCAACAACATCCCCATTCTCACATGGAGAAACTTATGCAAACAGAAGTGACTTGTCTAGGCTTACATTGCTGGTAACTATCTGAAGCTGGATTTGAATTTAGGTCTTCCTGACTAGAGGTCCTGCATCCACTGCACTAACAAGCTGTCCCAATTGATTAGAGAAATGTATGTCATATAACTGAGAAATAAGAGAGAAAGGGGGCAAACGGAGAAAGGCATAATTAGAGGAAGGGGTAGATTAAAGAAGAAATTAGTCCTAAACAAAACATATTCTCCTAATGTACAAAAAAAAAATATTTACAGCTTTTTGAGGTAGCAGAGAAAGGAAATACCATCTGGCATCCATCAGTTGGGGAATGGCCAAATAAGTCATGATATACAAATGCAATGGGATACTATCATTCTGTAAGAAATTTTGAAGTGGCCTGTGTCAGAGAATTCTGGGATGACTTATACGAATTGATGAGAGTGAACTGAACAAAAGCAATAGAACAATTTATAATATCCTTCTTGAAGTGTAGCAACCAAAACTGAATACGGTAGTGCTGAGGTGGCCTGATTCAGGGCAAAGCTTAGCTGGGCTATGACATCCCTGGTTCTGGACTCACTTCATGCAGCCTAACAATCCGTAATTTTTATATCTGCAGACTTACACTGAGTTTTCGGGTCACCAGTACTCTGAAAGAAACAGAAAAATCTTTTTTTTTTCTTTTCCTATTTTATACTTATGAACTTTATTCCTCCATTAGCATGTTATCACTGATTCCTCAATTGCTACTCTCAGGATCTCTTTCTAAAAAAAAAAAAAAAAAAAGAAAAGTGTATCTTCATTTGAAACTGCAATCTTTGTAGCTCTTTTCTGTTTGTTTGTTTGTCCCCTCCCACAAACTCCCCAGGTATGTTAGGGGTAAGCTGTGTAATAACACAGCCTGTTACTCATAACATGCCACCCAATCTACTGAATTAAAGATCTCAAACAGTGCACTCTATGGGACTTTCTCCATCTTTTAACTGGCCTCATAGCCTCTCACACACAAAGCAATCTTTTCTTAAAATAAAAAAAAAAAAAGATCATTTAATATGCAGCCCTCACTAACATTCCCTACTTTCTAAGTCATACATTTTGTACTCTGCACTCCTGGTGTGCTGACCAAACCACAATTGATCTTCACCTTTCTACCTTCATTAAGCTCAGGAACATTCTGGGCAATTTGTACTTAATTGCTCTTCCCTGCCTGATTACTGTCAGCTGGTGGTACTGCCTGCGCTGAAGCTCTATATCAAACAGCACAATATACCTTATTTTCTTACATAATCACTCTCTACCCACCAGAATCAAGAACATAACATACTAAATTACTATGATTGTTGGAATATCATTTGGGAAATACAGGCTGAAAAAACACTGGGCTTACAGAAGAGGACAGCTAAAATTGCTTTTTAAAAAAAATTTTGCTTTTGTTATTGTCTTTGAGTTTTGTTTTAGCGTAAAACTAAGCATCTGAGTGGAGAGAAAAAAGCAATCCTAAATTCTTGCTAGTTTCAGAAAATGATGAAAACTCCAAGGATATAATATGAAAAAATCTGGGCTTTTTAATTGTATGTCCATAGATCCTTAAATTACTACCTTGAAGTACCTGAAGTAGGGTGATATTTCACAGGTTGAACTGAGAAGAGCAGCTTCCACTGATGACAAAATAAGTCATTTCACATAGTGATTTATCCTCTTTCAATTTGCTCATATTCTTAAGTTGTGTTGTTAGTTTTTTGGGTTTTTTTGCCTCATTGTGGTTAACATTTTGACAAATGGTAGGTATGCATATCCAATTGATTGTTGGTAATGATTAAGTGGGTAAAATACTTATGGGGAATAAGCCATTTTATTTCAGTAAATGAGGTTTTGGGCGTATTATGTAGCCTGTATCCACCTCTTGGCAAGACTCACACATTCCCCACTGCTAGATCTTTTCTTTATATTGTTGGACCCATGACAGGGGTCTGCTCAAGATTTGGATAATCCAAGTCAGGGAGTACAGAGGGAAGTGGGGAAGAGAAAAAGAGGGAGTTGCCCAAATACAGAGGTATGGCTACATATGAAGTACTTGTTTCTGTGTCAAGGAATAATTCAATGACTTCTCTTCTTAGGTGTTACCTAAGGCAGTTCCTACTCAACTCTGTCACTCTACTCTTTAATTTGATCCCCTTAAGGAACATCTATGTGGAACTCAAGCTACCAAGGTAACAATCATAAGACCATAGGGTGAGCAGCTGTTTACCTTGAAAGGTATATGATGATGCAAAGATTCTTGCTCAAGAGGTAGGCAGATGGTCAGACTACAGATATCTTTGAGATACATTACTCAGCAGTAGAGGAAACTAAGGCAAACAGCAGTTAATTGACTTACTCAAATAGCTCAAATAGCTTAATGGCTGTCAAGGCTCAAATAGCTATCAAGAGTTTGAGGCTGGATTTGAATTCAGATTCAGACTACAGGCCCAGGGTTCTATGCACTGCACCACTAGCTGCATCTTCATGAATAGTGATTGAGAGGACTGTGCCTTTACAAGCGATGAAAATGTACAGAGCTAATATTTCAGACTTAATATTAATCTTGTTGCATGGATTGTTGTTTGTCCTTTGTTCTTGAAAAGGATCATGACATCACGGAAGTGATACCATGACATGGGAGTGAATTGGATTTGAGTGAGGGAGGGCTGTGCAAAGTCACCAGCCACACTTTTTCCTCTGGTGCCACCTGGGTCTAGAGGCAACATATAGATGCCATGACATGCAAATGAAGGAGTGCTGTGCAAAGTCACCAGCCTCACTTTCTCCTCCCAGTGGCAAGGGATAGTATGACTGGAGATACCCTTGGATGCAGTGGGAGACCTTGGTCGTTTTAAACTAAGGTCTTTCCCAGGTCTCAGTTTAACTGAGGGAACACCCATTCAGTGATTAAGGCTAGACGAAATGAGGCAGGGAATGGCTTCTTTTACATATCAAAAAAAAAAAATCAATCTGGGAAGGGAAGGCCCTCCGGCTTTCTGGTCAAAACAAAAATAATAGGTATTTATATTTACCCTGAGCCAATCAGGGCCCAAACAATGACCAAGTGGGGCTTGACCTGGGACTTATCCTTGGCAAATCAATGAGACCCAGAGTGATTCGGGTTTAAGGCGTGATTGTTAATAAAAAAAAAAAATCTAGCCATAAACCCCAAGATAGCTTTCCAGGTTTTAGTGGATCAAAATTTACATTCCTTTGGGCACAGCACAGGCAGGTAAGGGAATGATGCCATATATGTGGACAGAAGGACAGGGGGAAAGGAAAGGGAGGAGAGGGGGAAGGAAAGAAGGAAGGAAAGAAGGAAGGAAGGAAGGAAGGAAGGAAGGAAGGAAGGAAGGAAGGAAGGAAGGAAGGAAGGAAGGAAGGAAGGAAGGAAGGAGGGAAGGAAGGAAGGAAGGAAGGAAGGAAAGAAGGAAGGAAGGAAGGAAGTCCCCCAGTTCTACTTTCATGAATTACAAAAAAAGAGCAATAGCATATCTCTGTTGAAAGGCAATCTTTCGAGCCACTCAAATTTGGCAGATATAACCTCATTCAAAGTGTAAAGTTTAATTCAGAGCTTAAAAGGGGTGGGGGGGGGTTCCCATACTATTTATTGCTTTTCTTATGAAAGGTTTAGTTTCCCTGACATCACACCTGAATTTTCCTCCTTCAAACTTTACTATATAATAATTTTACTAGATTCCTCTTCTGAAGCCTCCTTATGTCATTGTAGTGACCCTAGGTTCCTGAAGGTATGTCACCAAAGTTGGCAGGTTCTTCCAGTCTGCAAAGCCTTTGAGTATGGGTCTGTTGAAAGACTTGATGCTTATTGTCAAAGTACTGACCTGGCTAAGTTTGAGGAGGTTTATCAATTGGTGTCTACCTTTCCTCCTACCCCACCCCTTCTTTTCTTCCTCTCTCTCTGCCTTTCCTATGTTTCCTTTTATTTCTTCCCTCCCTTTCTTTTTTTTCCTCTCTTCCTTGCCACAAAAACTCATCAAACTACCTATTAAGACACTGAGAGCTTTGTGATCTATTTGAGAGGACAGAATACCCCAACATATGACATATCAGATCTTTGAAATACTGAAATAAATAGTAAGTAGCTGTGAATTTTATGTCTTTTAGACATGTGTGAATAGTTTAATACATACATTTTAATTTGTTAAAAGATTTAAAATATAGGATTAAAGATTTGCAGTTATGTAGAACCTTGCATATTATTGAGACAAAACCCCTCATTTTGATAAATAGTAGAAAGTGAAAACATGAGAGGCAACTTGCCCAAGGTGACATAGGTAAACAGTAGCAGAATGAACCAGGATTTGAACCCACTTTATCTGACTCCAGGATATATTCTATTTTCTACTATTCTATACCATCTCCATATGGAATTTTTTTTTAAATGGAGTACATTTTGCTTAAATTGTAGATCTACAATTCTTAACTTAAGGAATCATCATCTTCATTATCATAGTGGTCCTTGTTGTTTAGTATGCCCTGAATCAGGTCTTTCTCTTTTATGGGTCACAGTCTATCTGTGGAATCCCAGAGACCCTGGCCAGAGAACAGTTAAGTAGGTATGCACAAATGGCTGATAATATATACACAGGGCAAAGGTTGAGTACCTGATTTGCAGGACACTGGGATTGTAAAACCCATGTTTTTATACTCCAGATTGTACTAAAAATTCTCCAAGTCACTATTTATTATGCCTGTACATGTAATTATCATTGAAAAAATAACATATATATATGTATATATATGAATACATATGTATATGTACACACATACACATATACATATATTTGTCTTACATTTTATACCATATTGGCTAGAAAATAAGAAACCAGTTTCTTTTATTTTATGGAATTGGGAAACATAATGAAACTGAGAGTTTGAAATCCATCTATGAAACGAAATCTGAAGGCTACAGCTTACATTGACTCTTTTAAGAATCATTAAAGAAGTTATAATAAATTGTGTTCTTTGAAATGGAAATAACATAGCTTCCAAATTCACTTTTTCATGGACTTTTGTATTTCTTATGGATGATATGCTTTAGTCCAGCCAACACTTTCCTCCTCTTCTACCTCCAGGTTTTAATCCCAATCAAAGCTAGCAGCCCCATCCCTGTAGGGCACTAAAGGGAAATGTTTCCCATTGTTACTGGGAGGATTTGTGACTTTAATTATTTTTGCAATTATTTGCTACAATTCAACTCTGATTTTATTCTATAATCACAGTTTTAGTTCCTGATCAATTATTTGATGCCTCTTCAAAACAATTCGAATAATCTAACTTTGGGCTTTATACAATATGATGTTTCATAAGTGCTCAGGGTTTGGTTTCTGGTAGGGATACTTCAGAAAAGCAATAAGCCTTCCCTTGGGGCTTACGTGGCTTTGCAACTTTTCCATAACAATTTAATTAGCAAAATTATCAGGGAAATACTTTATACCATTGTGATGTTTCAGCTCATTTTAAGTTTCCTACCAGCAATCCCCCCTTCTGGAGTCTAATACTCAAACCTAGATCTTTATTAAGTTATTGAGTTTCTCAGTGCATTACTTATTTAAGGAAAAGTAAAAAAAAAGTTAGTCATTTTGAAAGTTTGCAAAATGTGAGAAATGACTTTAATATACTCATCTTTCAGGAATTTTTTTATTGAAAAAGTCCATATATGTGATATTTTTTTCCTCATGTATTCTTTTGTTTAAGACTAGGCAAGGATATTCTGTCCTTCTGGGTCAAAAAGAAAAAAAAAGACAGTAGCAGTGTCAGAATCCAATGAAACACAGAAGAGATAAAAAAGAATCTCAGAATTGGAAGGGACTTCAGAGGTAATCTAGTTAACCCATACACACCTGAAAAGGAATCTCTTCTACAATATAAGTCACCTAAGGTCATTAGGCTTCTGATGAAGGGGCTATAGAGATAAAAGACTAACCATCTCCCAAAGCAGGACTTTGCATTTTTGCACTCCTGTGATCATTATGAAACTGTATTTTCTATTAAGTTGAAATCCTCCTTTGTAATTCCAAACATAAGGACAGAAATCCAACTTCATTTGGGAAGCCAGAACTTGAAGGAAGAGCAAGAGATTTGAAGAGAAGTAAGAAGAGAGCAGGTGCTTACAGAGAAATGGCAGAGACTTCTGAGGCTATACAACCCTGTATGTTGTAATTCCAATTTTAATGGAACTTTCCATATTTAAAGGAGGGACTTATTTGCTGAAGATTACTTCTTACAGGATCATGTACACCCTTTGAGCAATGCCACTACTAGGTCTGTATCCCTAAAGAGATTTAAAAGAGGAAAAGGACCTATCTGTACAAAAAATATCTATAGCAGCTCTTTTCTGGGGGCAAAGAATTAGAAATTGAGGGGATGACTATGAATTTGGGAATGGCTGAAAATTTTGGTATGTGGTTATGATGTAATATTATTGTACCATAGGAAAAGATGAGCAGGATGCTCTCAGAGAAACCTGGAAAGACGTATATGAGCTGATGCAAAGTGAAATGTACTATGTACAAAGTAATGGAAATATTGTAGGATGATCATCTGTAAATGACTTAGCTGTTCTCAGCAATACAATGACACAAAACAGCTCTGAAGGACTGTATTAGGAGGGCAGAGTTTATAATCTCAAAGAGGATCATAAACATGTCTGAAACGTTCGGAACCGCCGGATATAAGAAACTCTCAAAGTAGAAGGCAGAAGAATCAAAACATTTATTTAGGCTCCACAGTAACCAACCCATGAACCAGCAACCCCATTTTGATATATTGATCAAAAGCTTCCAGGCCCAATAAGTACGCCTTGAAAGAGTAACCAGGAGGCTACAGAGAAGCATGATTGCGTAAAGCAAAATCATGTTTCCCCCTCTATGGTAATAAGATTACCCACTGGACTGAAGTCTTTGTTCAGCTTCCTCCCGTAGGTCAGCTCTGCTACTGGCAGCTCCTGCTTCAGCTGTGGCTGTGTCTGTAACTGTTACTGTAACTGTCGCTGTAACTGTCGCTGTAACTGTCGCTGTAATTGTCTCTGGCTCCAACCGGAAAAGGAAAAGAGGATCTTCAAGCTGTCCTCTCCCCTCTTATAGAGTTTTTGACATCATCAAGCACCGCCTGAACGACCAGGGCCGATTGGTTCTTGACTTGGCCCCTCCCCCTAGCGTAGCCGTTAACACCTCCCCTCAGCCAGCCCCATGACTCATCACACAGGAAGCTCTGGTCCTGCCCTGGAAGAGCAAGCCCCAGCATCCAGGGAAGCTCAATGAGGTAAGCTGAGTCATTCAAAGAAAACAAAGGCCATTCTGGCTACACTCCACCCCTTGTTATAGGATACATAATCTAATCAGCCATGTATCCTAGAACATATATTGTGATCCAATTACAAAGGAAACTAAAACATATCATTCATTATAAAGCAAAACATATCATTTGGTGACATTCCTAAATATTGGTTTACGATTCAAATGTGATCCACCCCTAGGTCCCAGCAAGATAATCTCTTCAATCAATCATCCCCAAAATAATTATTAATAATTCAAATGTCCACCCCTAAATCCTTGTATCCATTACATAGGATCAATAATATCATAACAATAAAACAACACAGCAAGGATAACACAAAATAAGTAAACAGAACACTATCATCATTTCCACCCCCCTTGAACGATTGGGGCTCAAAATCTTGGGGTGAGGGGTGAAGGTCTCATTTCCATAGCTTCTTCATGCTGAAATTGGATGTAGAGATGGCCCTGCCCCCAAAAAGTCCCATTCCAGAGGTCATTTCTTTAACGAGCTGGCAGGAATTCCAAGAATGCTACATGCTTAGGCAGTCACCGGAAAGTGCAGGGTGCTTAAGCCTGAAGGAAACAAAACTAGCAACAAGGTTAGCCAAAACAAAGGACAAAAAGAATAGACAAGTATGGACTATAATTCTTCAAATAAAATCATCTCAAGTTTGGTTGAGATTTCAGTTATGCAAAGATCCAACATCAGAGCCAAACTCAGGTGGGAAATGTTTCTTTTCAAAAGGAACATAATGAGGAAGCCAAGAGGATCCCACCCTAGATAGAGACTAAGATTGTCCTCCCAGCCTTTCCCCAAATGTACAAGTTTTCATCCGTTAATCACACAAAGTTACCTTTCCTCTGAGTGGCTTATGGCATTTACCAGCATCAGCCATACGTGTGGAGTCTGTGAATCTATTATTATAACCTATTCACGGTAAAATATATGGTTCAGGGGTACGATTTGGTAATTATTTTCCCCTGAATAGACAACTGTTATTTGTTTTAACAACGCATGAGAAATACTGATACCTCGATCCTGTGCCCATCGATGGGTGGCCTGGACCCCTAAATGGCCAGCAGTCTGGTGGACCCATCTTACTAAGGCTCGGTCATCAGTTGGAGTCGGAGTAGGGACAATACATTCAGTAGCAATCTTTGCTAGTCGATCCGCATGTGCATTGTACTCACGTTCTGGTGTGGTCAGGGTTGCATGAGCATCAACATGAAAAACTGACAGATCTGTAACCAAAGACATGTCCCATATATTTTCCCATAACTCTTTACCCCAAACTTGTTTGCCATGAATCTCCCAATTCTGATTCCTCCATATAGGCATCCACGTAGCTAATCCATTAGCTACCGCCCACGAGTCAGTAAATATATGACACTGTCCTCCTTTCTCTGCTCTGATGGCCTGATGCACTGCCATTAGTTCAGCATATTGGCTACTTCCACTAGTGTAGCCAGAATGGCCTTTGTTTTCTTTGAATGACTCAGCTTACCTCATTGAGCTTCCCTGGATGCTGGGGCTTGCTCTTCCGGGGCAGGACCAGAGCTTCCTGTGTGATGAGTCATGGGGCTGGCTGAGGGGAGGTGTTAACGGCTACGCTAGGGGGAGGGGCCAAGTCAAGAACCAATCGGCCCTGGTCGTTCAGGCGGTGCTTGATGATGTCAAAAACTCTATAAGAGGGGAGAGGACAGCTTGAAGATCCTCTTTTCCTTTTCCGGTTGGAGCCAGAGACAGTTACAGCGACAGTTACCGCGACAGTTACAGCGACAGTTACAGTAACAGTTACAGCCACAGCCACAGCTGAAGCAGGAGCTGCCAGTAGCAGAGCTGACCTACGGGAGGAAGCTGAACAAAGACTTCAGTCCAGTGGGTAATCTTATTACCATAGAGGGGGAAACATGATTTTGCTTTACGCAATCATGCTTCTCTGTAGCCTCCTGGTTACTCTTTCAAGGCGTACTTATTGGGCCTGGAAGCTTTTGATCAATATATCAAAATGGGGTTGCTGGTTCATGGGTTGGTTACTGTGGAGCCTAAATAAATGTTTTGATTCTTCTGCCTTCTACTTTGAGAGTTTCTTATATCCGGCGGTTCCGAACGTTTCAGACATGTTTATGATCCTCTTTGAGATTATAAACTCTGCCCTCCTAATACATTTGGCGACGAGGATGGGATTCGAACCCACGCGTGCATAGCACAATGGATTAGCACTTCCACTTCAAGGGGGGTGGAAATGATGATAGTGTTCTGTTTACTTATTTTGTGTTATCCTTGCTGTGTTGTTTTATTGTTATGATATTATTGATCCTATGTAATGGATACAAGGATTTAGGGGTGGACATTTGAATTATTAATAATTATTTTGGGGATGATTGATTGAAGAGATTATCTTGCTGGGACCTAGGGGTGGATCACATTTGAATCGTAAACCAATATTTAGGAATGTCACCAAATGATATGTTTTGCTTTATAATGAATGATATGTTTTAGTTTCCTTTGTAATTGGATCACAATATATGTTCTAGGATACATGGCTGATTAGATTATGTATCCTATAACAAGGGGTGGAGTGTAGCCAGAATGGCCTTTGTTTTCTTTGAATGACTCAGCTTACCTCATTGAGCTTCCCTGGATGCTGGGGCTTGCTCTTCCAGGGCAGGACCAGAGCTTCCTGTGTGATGAGTCATGGGGCTGGCTGAGGGGAGGTGTTAACGGCTACGCTAGGGGGAGGGGCCAAGTCAAGAACCAATCGGCCCTGGTCGTTCAGGCGGTGCTTGATGATGTCAAAAACTCTATAAGAGGGGAGAGGACAGCTTGAAGATCCTCTTTTCCTTTTCCGGTTGGAGCCAGAGACAATTACAGCGACAGTTACAGCGACAGTTACAGCGACAGTTACAGTAACAGTTACAGACACAGCCACAGCTGAAGCAGGAGCTGCCAGTAGCAGAGCTGACCTACGGGAGGAAGCTGAACAAAGACTTCAGGCCAGTGGGTAATCTTATTACCATAGAGGGGGAAACATGATTTTGCTTTACGCAATCATGCTTCTCTGTAGCCTCCTGGTTACTCTTTCAAGGCGTACTTATTGGGCCTGGAAGCTTTTGATCAATATATCAAAATGGGGTTGCTGGTTCATGGGTTGGTTACTGTGGAGCCTAAATAAATGTTTTGATTCTTCTGCCTTCTACTTTGAGAGTTTCTTATATCCGGCGGTTCCGAACCTTTCAGACATGTTTATGATCCTCTTTGAGATTATAAACTCTGCCCTCCTAATACATTGACTTATGATGAAAAATGTTATCCACCCCCAGAGAAATAACTGATGGTGTCTGAATGCATATTGAAGCACACATTTTTTTCCTTTATTTTTCTTGTGGGTTTTTCTTTTGTCTGCTATTCTTTTACAATGTGATAGAACTGTTTTGCATGACTACACATGTATAACCTATATCAAATTGTTTGCCTTCTCAATGGGGGTAGGAAGTGGGGAGTCAGGAAGGGAGAGAATTTGGAACTCAAAGTTTTAAAAACAAATGTTAAAATTGTGATGGAAGGAACCTTAGCTATTAACTAATATAGTTTCCATATTTTATAAATGAGGAAACTAGATCAGAGAGATCATGTAAATTGCCCAAGGTAAAACAGGTTGTAGATAGCAGAGCTGAGTTTCAAATCTAGATCTTCTAACTTCAAACCTAACGCATTTCTCTAGTATAACATGCTGACTTCAGCTTCTTATATGGCTCCTATCTATATGGGAAAAGTACGAAAGTAGAGCAGGTTAAAGTGAGGTCAGAGAAAGGGACAGGTCCCTCTTCTCTCCTTAGGTAGAAACACTCCAGAAATTGTACCTATATTTAGTAAGGAGTGCTGGACAACTGTGAATTTTACAAGTACCAAGAAGGGGTTCTGAAGATTTTGCTGAGAGGTTCAGAACTTCTAGCTATGCCACTGGACAAAAGATGAGGACTTTTTGAAATTATTCTTCTTCAACTCCAAATCAGGCAAGATAAATGGGGCAAGCTTTCAAAAAATGAACCGCAGGTTTGGTCTCGAGTTGGCGTGTAAGAATGTGAGAATTTGAATTAAATTTTATGTAGATATTGAGACACTTTTGAATTCAAAATGAGAGTAAAACTCAACACTAGAGAAGAAAGAAAAACAGATATTTGTATGCTTTCAGCTTATAAATCATCCAGGAAGGGTTAGAGGAAAAAGATAAGAATGATGATGATTGGCAGTTCCCTGCTGAGGAGTATGGAGGTAGCGCAACATAATAATAATAAGAGTATTGTTTTCTTTCCAGGTTGTATGCCCAAGACATAACAGATAATCTCCTAAGCCATGCCAAAACATATGCTTACTAACCACTTGTAGTGATGAATTTGGGCATAAAACATATTTCTAAAATAAACCTATAAAGTATTTACAAAGATTATGAGGTCTTGGGGCAAGAAATTGAAAGCCTGTTTTAACCACTTGTGCTCATTGGAGTTATGGGATGCAGGAAAGAAAAGTTGACATGAAGAGGGAACAGCTGACTTAGATGGTGTCAGGAATGAGATCTGACATTCTATGAAATGAATTAAAACCTAGCAGTGGGCATCTTCTGAACAGGGATTGAATGTACATAACAAAGTCAGACCAAAAGATATTTGCTTAGCCCTAGTGTCTTAGGACTTTAATCAAAAAGCCTTTAAATGTGTGCGCATGCATGTGTGCATAGGCGTGTACATCTATGTGTGCGTGTAGTTTTCTCTTACTACCACTACCTCACACACACCACACACACACACACACACACATGCATGCACACTTCCATCAAGAATAGACTAAACTATAGGAAGAATAGTAAATGAGACATCTAGGAAATAGGAAATAAAATCCAAGACAGGAATCATTACTAAAATCTGTGTTCTCAAATGTATGTATGCAAATGTATGATTAGGCAAGGTATTTAGGCAATAAGCAAGATGAATTAGAGCAATGGCCACTAAAATATTGATTACATATGTCTTTTAGCAGAAATATTTTGAGTATGTTTGTTTCTGAATAATATGCACGTACTACTGAGGTAACATGTACATTATGAAACATGCAAAATGGAGGGGGGCAGAGCCAGGATGGCAGCTGCAAAGCAGGGACTTGCTTAAGCTCCCCCCCAAATACCTCCAAACACCTGTAAAAAATGGCTCTGAACAAATTCTAGAGCTGCAGAACCCACGAAATAGCAGAAGAAACAGGTCTCTAGCACAGGAGAGCCTGGATGGTCACCAGGAAGGGTCTATCACATAGTGCTGGGAGCACAATGCATCCCAGCATGGGCTATGCCAGGACAGACCAGACCTGGAGTCAGCCAGCTGGAATAAGCCTTGGGGCCATGAATCAGTGAGCTATGGCAGTTACCAGACTTCTCAACCCATAAACACCAAAGAGCAGGTTAGAGGGAAACTGTGGGATCAAGTTCAGAGCAGTCTAGCCACCAGCCCTGGGGGTGGTGGATACAATGGTGGTGGTGGCAGCAGCAGGAAGGTTCTGAGGCTGCTTCCAGAGTACCTGGCTTACACAGTGGGAGGAATCTAGCAGCAGATCAGAGCAGGAGTGAAAGGAGCGCTTTGTGGGCACAAAGGCAGATTCTCTTGCTGTGCCCTGCTTGGATCTGTATTATGGTCCTGGTTGGTGGTTCTTGGGGGAGGAGGAGCACTGCTGGGACAGAGCCTGGGGTGACGATGGAGAAGTAGCTCTGAAAACAGCAATGCTTGGACCCTGAAGCTTGGGACAAAGTACTCTCCACAAGTAGTCATATCCTGACAAAAAGCTCAAGGGGCAAGTAGTCATCTGGGAATATGAACAGGCAGTGAAAACGACTCAGGTTCAAACACAGACTCAAACTCAAACTCTAGATTCCATTTTGGGTGACAAAGAAGATCTAAACATACAGCCAGAAGAAGTCAACAAAGTCAAAGAGCCTACATCAAAAGCCTCCAATAAAAATGAATTGGTCTCAGGCCATGGAAGAGCTCAAAAAGGATTTGGAAAAGCAAGTAAGAGAAGTAGAGGAAAAACTGGGAAACATATGCAAAATGGAATTTTTAAAGGATAAGATAAAGATGATTGAAAAAAATAAATCTTGTTATTACTGTGATAAAACAGATCATTGTCCCTAAAATATGATTAATATTGAATAATTACTATTTAAGTGATAGCGGCATGATTGCTTAATAATTTTTAAAAAATAATTGTGCATGTCCTGGGGAAATTAGGCAGACTTCCAAATAATAATTATTTGTTAGAAATTAATTTTTCAGTTGTTTTGATCAATGTTTCTAGTCAAGTGAGTGACTTGTTTTTTTAAAGATCCCTTTTTAAAGATATATGATGGCCACTTTATAGAAGAAATCATGTTACTTTGTTTTGATACTCACTATATACAATGCAAACTGATTGAAAAAAAGTGAATTTTCTCTGATTTCAACTCACCAGAAAGTTTTTTGTATGAATCCATTTATCTTAATTTATATAGTTCTACCTAATGAACACTGTCATGCCTTCATTTCCTATTCATGTCTGAATATTTTATGTGTATTTTTTATGTGAGAGCAACAGTGGACAGTCTAGTTTGGCTGGATCATAGGGTGCAAGAAGGGGAGCAGTATATATATGATGGGGAAATAGGCTATCCAAAGCTTTAAATGCTAACAGAGGAGTTTGGCAAATCTCAGAATCAATTAGGAGCCACTGCAGTTTACTGAGTAGTAGATGACATCATTAGATTTGTGCTTTAGAATAATCCCTATGGCAAACATGTAGAGGTTTGCTTGGAGTAGAGAGAGACTTGAGGCCAGGAGCCCAATTAGAAGTTATTTGCAGTAGTCTAGATGAGATAATGAAAGCCATAACTAGGGTGGTATCTATATAATTTTAGAAGAGACAGATGTAAGGGGGGGCTGCAAAATATAAATGACATGGTCTGGTAAGTGATTGATAAATGAGGTGAGAAAAATTGAAGAGTGACAACAATGAAGGTACAAACCAGAATGACTAGAAGGATGGTCATATCTTCAACAGAAATGGAGATGTTCCTTGAAGGAATAAATTTTGGGGAACAGACTATATAATGAGATCTGCAATATAGATTGCAATCCATCAATGTGTGTTTATCCTGTATACCTCATTCTGTATAACTCAAAATGACAAGGGGTAGGAGGAGGGACTCAGGCATTGGTTACTGCCCCAGAACACAACTTACCCTCCAAGGGGTGGTGTAACATCAACTATTAAAAGGCCAAACTCCTCTCAGGATATACAGGTACTGGAAAGGGGGATCATGAGGTAGAGCATTTGGATGAAGATCAATGGAGGCACAAAGAGAAACATTTTTTAAAAATTTTGAGTATGCATCCTGTGATCCAGACAGAAAGAAGGAATACATGGCTTCAAGAAAAAGATCTCAAGCTTGGAACTAAGGCATGATATATTAATTATGGATTTCAATTATCCATATATTTTCCTTTTCCCAAGAAGAGCAGCTAATAACTATTTTTGCTTCTTTAAAGATGATTTCATCCTTCAAAGACTAAAGGGTTCAACAATGGAATACTGTCCTAGATCTAAATCTAACCAATAGATAGTCAGTGGTTGTTAGAATGGAAATGACAGAGACCAGGGTGAGTGGGGGAATGGTGGTGTTGGGGAGATATGTTCTCTCTTGGAATTGGTGATAGTGATGAGGAAAACTACAAATACTCTAACACGCATTCTAGATTTGAAGACAACAGATTTCATGGGTTTCAATGTAAGTTCTTTGAGGGTAATAACTTTTATTTTTGTCTTTATAAACCCAGCACTTAGCATAGTTTCTAGCATGTAATAAATGCTTAATAAATGGTTGTTTACTGACATAACTTCCTACACATTAGAGCTGTCAAAAATAAATGTGGCCTGATAAGATAAGTTCTTTGTTACTGAAGATATCTAAGCTGTCTGACTACCTGGGAAGAATGTTGCAGATAGGATTTCTGTGTGATATAAGAGGTAGATGAGATTATCTAAAAGGTCCTATGGATCTCTAAGGTTTCTGTGATTTTAACATATAGTCTAATCCATACGCGCGCGCGCGCACACACACACACACACACACACACATACGAGAGAGAGAGAGAGAGAGAGAGAGAGAGACAGAGAGACAGAGAGAGACAGAGAGAGAGAGACAGAGAAACAGAGGGAAACAGAGACAGAGAGAAAGCAGATAGATCCCAGAGGAAAAGCTCTAGCTTGAGAGAGAGAATGGAGAGAAAGAAGAGGCCTCCTGCAGAAAGTAAGATTTAAACTAAGTCTTGAAGAAGACTGAGGAGGCCATAAAATGGAGGATAGGAGCATTCTAGGCATGGGGAAAGCCAGTAAAAAGAACTTGTGTGGTGGGGAGGGACATAGTAAGTAAAGTCTGTGCTTCAGGAAAAAATGGATTGGTGGGGAGAGACTAGGGAGGAAAATAAACCAGAAAGTTTGCAGTAGTCTAGAAATGAGGTTGATGAAAATTGGGACCAGGATGGAGGCTGTGTGAGAGGAAAAGAGGGGAAATGTGAAATATGTTATGGAAGTACAAATGGTAATATTTGGGAACAGATGGAATATATGGAGTAAGTGGGGAAAAAAAAGTCAATCACAACAAAGAGGTTGGAAGCCTGGGGAGGATGGTAGTGCCATCAACAATACTTTGAGAGAGGGAAGGGAAGGGGATGATAGATAAGGTGTTCTCTTTTGAATGTGTTTGGTTAGTAGTGGTATTGCTGGGTCACAGACTTTGCACAATTTTATAGCTCTTCTGGCATAGTTCCAAATTGTCCTCAGAATGGTTGGACAAGTTCACAATTCCACCAGCAGTTTATTTATGTATCTATTTTCCCACAACTAATCTATCATTTGTCACTTCTGATAGGTATGAGGTGGTACCCTAAAGTTGTTTTCATTTGCATTTCTCTAATAAATAATGATTTAGAGCATTTTTTTTTTCATATGGCTGTAGATAGCTTTGATTTCTTCTTCTGAAAACTGTCTGGGATGCCCTCAGAGAAACCTGGAAAGACTTATATGAGCTGATGCAAAGTGAAATTTACTGTGTACAAAGTAACAGCAATATTGTAGGATGAGAAGCTGTGAATGATTTAGCACTGTCAGCAATACAAGGATCCAAGGTGGCTCTGAAAGACTTAAAATGAAACATGCTATTCATCCCCAGACAAAGACATGATGGTGTTCGAATGCAGATTGAAGAACATTTTTTTAATCTTTATTTTTCTTGAGGTTGTTTTTGTCTGTGTTTTCTTTTACAACATGACTATTACGGAAGTGTTTTACATGACGACACATGTATAACAGCGAATTGGGGGTGAGGAGGGAGAAAGTGAGAGAATTTGGAACTCAAAGTTTTAAAATGAATGTTAAAATTGTTTTTTACCTGTAACTGGGGAAAATAAAATACTAAATAGTTTTTAAGAAATTTTTTTTAAAAAAGAAAACTTCATATCTCTTATTTCTGTTGTTTAGTCCTTTTAGTCATGTTCAACTCTTTGTGAACCCATATGGGATTTTCTTGGCAAAGATACTGGAGGCGTTTGCCATTTCCTTTTCCAGATTTTTTTGTAGAAGAGGAAACTAAGGCAAACAGGGTTAAGCGAATTGTAGAAAATCACATAACTAGTGAATACCAGAGGCCAGATTTGAACTCAGGAAGATGAATCTTCCTGACTCTAGGCCTAGCACTCTATCCATTGTGCCACCTAGCTGCCCTCATCTCTTGACCATTAATCAATGAGGGAATGACTTATTTTTTATAAATTTGACTCAGTTCCCTAAATATTTGAAAAATGAAGCCTTTATCTGAAAAAAACTTACTATATTTTTTATATAACTTTATTGTCTATGGTACTGTTGTCAAAATAGAGTTTCTCTGGCTACATCTTTTAATTAGGTCTATTTTGGCTTTTGCTTTGTCTGAGATAATGATTGCTACCCTTGCCTTCTTTTTAACCTCAGCTGAAGCATAATAGGTTCTGCTCCAGTCTCTTATTTTAACTGTGTGTGTCTTCTTGTTTCAATTGCATCTCTTGTAAACTATATATTGTTGGATTCTAGTTTATAATCAATTATCTGTTTTATTGGGTGAATTCATTCCATTCACACACAGTTATGATTGCTAATTCTGTTATTTCCCTCAATCCTATTTTCCCCATTTATCCTTCTCTGTCTCTGTTTACCCTGTTGCTCCTGAAAAATTTATTTTGCTTCTAACCATTGCCTCCCTTGATTTCCCCTCCCTTTTATCACTCCCTCATTTTCTTTTATCTTCTTCCCCTCCTACTTCTCTATCGAGCACAGTTGTAATTTTTTAAGGAATTGTTTTCTTCAATGAACTTTTGTGCCAACATTTCCATTTATCCTATTTTACATTTAGGGATTTCTTTTCTTCATTGAATTGTTATACTTCTTTAACAATTAGGCTTATGCTTTTTAAAATGTTATTTACTTCAATATTTTCATGCCTCTTTTATGAAGCTTTTTTCATAATTTTCATTTCACAATATTCTTGCATCATTATAATTTATTTTCCCATTTTTCTTCTACTATTCTTTTCATTTTCTTTAATTATTCTATGAATTTTGGTTGGGCTTGTGTCCAATTAGCAGTTTTCTTTGAGGCTTCTATTTTATTTTTAGTTTTCGACATTCATTTCCACAAGATTTTGAGTTACAAATTTTCTCCCCATCTCTACCCTCCCCCCACCCCAAGATGGCATGTATTCTGAATGCCCCTTTCCCCAGTCTGCCCTCCCTTCTATCGCCCCACTCCCCTCCCCCATTCCTTTTCCCCTACTTTCTTGTAGGGCAAGATAGATTTCTATACCCCGTTGCCTGTATATCTTATTTCCCAGTTGCATGTAAAAACAAATTTTTTAATATTTGTTTTTAGAACTTTGAGTTCCCAATTCTCTCCCTTCTTCCCTCCCCACCCACCCTTCTTGAGAAGGTGTATTGGTGATTAAGGTGGGACACTTTTACTGTTTTCTTTTTTAGAAATGCTAAAGCAATCAAATGCCTTTGGTTAAACCATACTAGGTGCAAAGCTGCAGGCCCACACCCTTTTGCTAACAAGATGCTAAACCCCAGGCTCAAGCCCTTTTGCTGATTAGGTGTGGATCCTTTGAGCCCTGAACAGAGTATAAAACTCAAAGGTTAGCATTCTGTCTGGGGCTCTCAGCCACTGGAAGAGTAGCGTGGGACTCTGGGCAGCCTCTCTAAGAGGCTCCTGGCCCGTGAACCCAGATGGTGATGTTTTCCTGGCAACTATGAATCGTGATTTGGTCTGTTTCTAATGTACGTTTGTATTTGCTCTGAAGTTCAGGTTGCTGGCTTTTCCTCCTGAACTAAGTGAATGATAGTTGCATGTTAGATTAAAGTAAGATTGTTAACCCCTTAACGTTACTTTCCTTAGTAAAGCAGATCAAAGAACCTGTGCTGGCAGCTTTTGTTGTTGGGCTTGCATTGTTCTTTCACCCCACAACAGCTGCTAGCCAAATTGTTGCTACAGAATGCAAACAATTTGATATAGGTTATTATACATGTATCATTATACAAAACACTTCCATAATAGTCATGTTGTGAAAGACTAACTATATTTCTCTCTATCCTATCCTGTCCCTCTTTATTCAATTTTCTCCTCTGACCCCGTCCCTTTTCAAAAATGTTTGCTTTTGAGTACCTCCTCACCCAATATGCCCTCCCTTCTATCATCCCCCTCCCCATCCTCTTCCCCCCTACTTTCCTGTAGGGTAAGACACCCAATTGAATGTGTATGTTATTCCCTCCTTAAACCAAATCTGATGAGAGCAAGGTTTAGTCATACCTATTCACCTACCCCCTCTTCCCTTCCATTATAACAGCTTTTTCTTGATACTTTTATGGAGATAATTTACCCCATTCCATCTCTCCCTTTCTCATTCTCCCGATATATTCCTCGCTCACCCCTTAATTTTATTTTTTTAGATATCATCCCTTCATATTTAACTCACCCTGTGCCCTCTGTCTACACACACACACACACACACACACACAGAGAGACACACACATATTTTAAGGTGTCATTTACTTCAGTATTTTTGGGGTCTCCTTTAGCAAGCTGTTGACTCATTTTCCATGATTTTCTCACATAACTGTCATTTATCTTCCCATTTTCCCCCTATTTCTCTTATTTAATTTTCCAAATCTTTTTTGAGCTCTTCCATGGCCTGAGACCAATTCATGTTTTTCTTGGAGGCTTTTGATATAGGATCTTTGACTTTGCTGACTTTTTCTGGCTGTATGTTTTGACCTTCTTTGTCACCAAAGAAAGATTCTATAGTCTGAGTCCTTTTATGCTGCCTGCTCATTTTCCCAGCCAATAACTTGACTTTTGAGCTCTTTGTCAGAGTATGACTGCTTCTAGGGTGGAGAGTACTATGCCTCAAGTACCAGGGGTTTTGTGCTGCTGTTTTCAGAGGTACTTCTATTCTGAGGTAGTATAATACTCCTCTCCTGGTCTGTACTCTGGTCAGTGAGTACAAGCAATCTTTTCTGCCATGTAAATACCAGAAGGATTCCCTCTCCACAGGTACCAAAAGCTCTGCCACACCAGCACTCCTCCTCCCCCAAGGACCACCAACCAGGACTGCAACCTAGATCTAAGCAGGACAAAGCAAGAGAAAGCTGCCTCAGCACCAGCAAAGAGATCCCTGCACTCCTGTTCTGATCAGCCCACCTGATTCCACCCACTGTCTGTGGGCCTGGAGCTCTAGAAGCAGCTGCCCTTGCTGCTGTTGCCACTGATGCTGCCTCAGCCACCTCTGCTGCACAAGGACTGGGCCCTACCACACCCCTCTCTCACCTAGGTCCAAGAGTTTTCCCAGGGACCTGCTATGTTGTCTTTGGCATTTGTGGGTTGAGAAGTTGGGAAACTGCCACAAATGCCAGTGATTCAATGCCCTGAAGCCTGGTCTGCCCAATCTGCTCTGGCCTTGTCTGTCCTGGAGTGGCCCATGTTGGGCTGGGCCCCGCTCCCAGCATGGTGTGATAGACCCTTCCCGGTGACCATCCCGGCCATCCTGGGCTGGAGACTTGTTTTACTCTGTCATTTCATGGGTTCTATAGCTCTAGAATTTGTTTAGGGTCATTTTTACAGGTGTTTGGAGGGATTTGGGGGAGAGCTCAAGTGAGTCCCTGTTTTCACTCCACCATCTTGGCCCCGCCCCCCAGAACATGGTTTAAGGCTTTTGTTGTACCTGTTTTCACATTGTTGTTTTCTTCTGGTTTTGCATCTTTGACTTCCTTAGCAACATAGTAGCTTTATATGGACAAATTATTATTATTTGTTGTTTTTTGCATATTTTTGTAGCCTATTTCTTGACTTTGAACTTCATGGTAAAATTGGTCTCTATTTACCTGGGTGTGTGGAAGCACTATCCTAAGATTCAGGCTTTTTCATGTTGCTTTTTTCAGAGCTGGTTCTGGAGATCTCTAAGTTTTTGGTGCTACCACGGTAATGTGATCCAGAAAGATATGTGGTCACTGCTCTCTTGGTCTTTACTTAGCAAGTACTACCATTCACTTACAGTCACAAGTGCTAGCACATTATTCTCTGAATTGAAACTGTGACTGGGACCCCTATTCCCTTGTGACAAACCACAAGCACTCCTTTCAACTCTGGAACTGCATATGGGCAATAAAGTTTCCACAATGCCCAGTCCTGCACCTAGGACCAGTGAACAGTCCCTTATAATCTCTTTCTGACCAACTGTCTGAGGTCCTTGACCATTCTCTGGGTTGAGAGCTCTCAATGTTGTTTCCTCCACTATTGTAGCTGTCTTCAAAGACCTCTGCTGGTGCTGCCACCATGTGCCCTCCAGTCCAGCCCCAACCCTGGTGTCACATATTTTGCAGGTTGACCTCCTAAATTGTCTTAGGCTAGAAAAATGTCTATTTTGTTAGCTCTTCTCTTCTAGAATTCAATTTCAGGTGTTATGTTAAAGTTGTTTGAAGGGGAATACTGCAAGAGTTTGGCTGGGTTGCTGTTTCTACTCTGTCATCTTGCCTCTGCCTACCATTTAAAGATTTCATTTAAAAAAAAGGCAATTTGTAATGCAAAACTTGAGCTCATGAGTGCAATTAGTGTTGGATATATAAAGATTATAAAAATATTATAACTGAGCCACGTGAAGCTTATGATATCAAGTGAGAGTATATAGGGAGAAGAGAATTATCCTTCTATTGAGCTGAAATCTGCCTCTTTATAACTTTCTCCCATTTTTTTCCTATTCAAACCTCTAACATTATATAGCATATGACTAATTCCTCTTCCACAATATAGGCCTTCACACATTTGAAGACCCAGGTTAGTAAGAACATCAATTTAGAGATGGTAGGGACTTGGAAGACATCTAATCTAGGTCTCTTATTTTACACGTACAGAAACTAAGAGCCCAAGAGACTTTCCCATATTCTAAGAGCTTGTAACTGTCAGAGATAGGACTTGAACCCAGATCTAGATAACAAATTTCCACAAAATTATCTCAAGACTAAATGTATTAACTTATTTCAACTGATATTAATAATATAAATACTGATTCAAGATTCCTGACCATACTGGCAAGCACTTCCTAGACACATCCCAATATGTCAATAGAGCTCTGAAAATAAGAAACATTCAATTAAGGGATACTCCTGGTATAGTAAAACCAGCAGAGTACCTTGGAACTAGAACTTCCCTCATTTTGGAAATTATGCTTTTATTAATTTGCTTATAAGCAACTAATTCTCCTCTGAGCTTTTAATATAAACTGTTCTTTACATCTAAAACTAAATCTAGGTAAGATGTGCCCTATAAACCTATATCAGACTGAGCAAAAATCAAGATATGGAATGAAGGTAGTAGGCAAAGTGGAGCTTGACATATCTGATCCTGGAATTATACTTTCTTAAATTGTTGGCATTCATTGGTATCAGGTGCATTGTTATAAAAGCACTAGTATGTTTGAGAAGGGCAAATAAAAAAGTTCATTGCCTAGTAAATTTTTGGCAGTCTAATGACATTGGAGAGCCCATTTGCAAGGCTGCCTTATTGAGACTTTCTATAACCTTGAAAACCAGGCTGTTCTTGGACTACATTAATATTTGGGGCTGGGGCATGTTTTTGCTTCTTCTACAAGCTGGTTCATGTTCCTATTTATTTCCTCATTTGGAAGGCAGATAAGAGCAGATACAAAATACTTTGAACTTTTTATAAACCCTTTCAATTTCATCACCAATTTTCTGGACAATTTCATGTCTATACTGTTAAGAATTTGTACCTTAATCCAACCAAAAATAGCATTTGGTTGTTGCTTTTTATTAACTTTATCAAACTGCATTTGAAAATGCATGTCAATCAGGGGGAGAAACAAATATGAATGTAATAGAAGGAAAGAATTCAATCAAAGTATTTGGTGAAATCAAAACTAGAATGGAATGCATATTTTACTCTTTGCCCCAGACTCCCAAATCAAAAAGTCTCATCCCAAAGAAAAGAGAGATTCAAAATTCATTCTTTAGATCTAAGAAAATGAAGACAGGGGTTAAAAGAATATAAAATGGCATATTTAAAGGGAATAGGATTTTCGCCAGTTCTATCCTGTCCTCCCTATGACTTATTTATTCCCTTCCTATTGAAGCCTATTGAATGGCAAAAGCAACAGAGAAACTGAGTTTGAGTCCTGGCTCTACTACATATGAACTGTGTGACCTCGAAGACTTAATTTCACTAAGGGAGGGGGGTGGAGAAAATGATCTCGAAGTCTCTTCTAGTACAAAATTCGGTGATGTTGTGATATAAACTTAATTCTGGATAAAACTAACACAATGTCTCTGCTTCTTTACCTTCTCTTTCACCCTCACTCCTGGCTTGGTGAGAGGCATCAATTCTTCTGGTTGGGGAATAAGAAAGTGATCTCAGGAAACAGCTTTTCACTACAGGTGCAGCAGAAGGGTGCCATGTTAGTCATATGCTTCACCTTGCTATCCTTATCCAAGAACTACAGGGCAAATGAGATCAACTATCCCTGTCAGCAAAAGGCCAGCAAAGAAAAATCAAATCACTGACTCTGGGAAACTATATCTTATCCTAAGTTTACCTAGATCCCAATTTCATCCCCTATAACATTAGTCTCAAATCCAGAGTTCCTGAAAAATGTCTGTCTTCATGTGATGATTAACTGTGATTGCTTTTTCAATGAAACACCACATTTGAACTCTGTTGGATTGTCTACACTCGCACTTAAAGGAGAACCAATAGGTTCATTTACTAGGATTCCTTATTCCAATTAGTTTCTGTACTGTGTGGGAATTTCTTAAGTCTAGAAATGTCAGGTAGTCCATCACTCTATAAATGTATCATTATGATTTGTTTATATTATGTACTGTATATGCTTACTAAATCTGTGCCAATATTAAACATACTTTATGTAATTCAGGCTTTTTTTGATTCTTTGAAGAGCTGAGTCCATTTTACCAAGGCAAGAGTATGCTGGTAAAAGTTTAACAACTGGCCCTCCTGAACCAAAACCAAAGAAATATGAATGCCATAAAAATTTAACCTACATTTTAAACCATTTTCTTATGTCTAGACAATGAACAAAATAATAAATCAAGCCCTGATTTGTAGTGTTTGCTGGATTCCAAGGCTTTGTAAATACTAACACTGACAATTTAATAAATGGCTCTCATGAGCTGGTATGATCTGACTCTAGCATATTCTTATGTCAAGGTCACATTCCTAAAGCACAAGTCTTACTGTTGTCATTATTCTGCTGAAGAAAGCTTCAGTGGCTTCCCACTACCCTTAAAATAGAATTCAAATTTGCTGGTGTAGTTGTGAACTGATCCAACCATTCTGGAGAGCAATTTGGAACTATGCCCAAAGAGCTATAAAACTGTACATATCCTTTGATCCAGCAATACCACTACTAGGTCTGTATCCCAAAGAGATAATAAAAAAGGGAACAGGATCCCCCCCATTTAGAAAACTTTTTATAGCAGTTCTTTTGTGGTGGCAAAGAATTGGAAACTCAGGGGATGTTCATCAATTGGGGAATGACTGAGCAAGTCATGGTATATAAACGTAACAAAATATTATTGCTCCATAAGAAGTGATGAGCAGGTGAATTTCAGAAAAAAAACCTGGAAAGATTTACATGAACTGATGCTGACTGAAGTAAACAGAACCAGGAGAACATTGTACACAGCAAAAGCAATGTGCTTCAATGATTAACTATGATGGACTTAGCTCTTCTAAGCAATACAATGATCTAAGACAATTCCAAAAGACTCGTGATGGAAAATGCTAACTACACTCAGAGAATGAACTATGGAGGCTGAGTACAGATTGAAACATACTATTTTCACTTTGTTTTATTTTTTTTTGTTTTCTTTCTCATAATTTTTCTCTTTTGCTCTGATTCTTCTTTTACAACATGACAAATGTGGAAATATGTTTAACATGATGGTACCTGTATAACCTATATCAGATTACTTGCTGTCTTGGGAAGGGGAAAGGGAAGGAAGGGAGGGAGAAAAATTTGGAACTCAAAATTTTATAGAAAAGAATGTTGAAAAGTATCTTTACATGTAATTGGAAAAAAATACTATTAAGAAAAAAAGAGATGAAATAGAAATGTCTACACTTGACATTTAACACCTTTCATAGTCCAATACTACTTATCATTCTAGCATGATTGCACATTACTCTCTACCACAAACCTATTGTTGTTGTTGTCTGTTCTTCATTCTTAAAAAGGACCCTGACATCAGGGAGGTGATACCATGATATGCAAGTGAATTGGATTTAAGTGAGGGAGGGCTGTGCAAAGTCACCAGCCTCACTTACTCCTCTGGAGCCATCTGGGTTCAGTGGCGAGATATAAATCAACCACAAACTATTCTCCATATGGACTGAACTACTTGCAGTTTCCCAAACGTGTCTTTTCTCTTCTTTTGTGCCTTTGTAAAGGCTTTCCTTCATACCTAGAAGTCTGTGCCTCAAAATTTCTGTAACTTGGAACCCCTAGTTTCTTTTAAAGCTTAGTTCAAATGCCACCTTATTTAAGTTACCTTTTCTGATGCCCATTCTGTTTGGGGAATAAGAAAGAAAGCGATCTCAGGAAACAGCTTCTCACTACAGGTGCAGTAGAAGGGTGCCACGTTAGTTACACGTTAGTGTTAGTACGCACATCTCAAATTACTTTGTGTTTTTTTAAAAATATTTTATATACACACTTATCTATAAACATATAATATTCCTCTAATAGAATGTAAACCATGTGAAAACAGATTGTCTTACTTTTGTATTTGTACTACCCAGAATCTGGGCTAATTCCTGGGATATAGTAATTACTTAAAAGGCCTGTTGATTGATTTATTGATAGGGCCCATTAAAATCTATTCAGTTGAAGGAAGATATAAAATTTTCCAGTTGATGCATACTCATAACTGTTCTCATTGGATAATTCCATATATCCCTAAATAAGGAATTGCTACTTCCCCAGAAAAAGAGGCAGAACTGAGGGACAAAACACTGTTCACTTTCTAAGATCCATAGGATGTTCTGAACTTCTTCGGGGTTTCTACTTAGCAAGGTGGGTGAGCATAAGTGAGAGTTCAGGAGGCAATTCTCATTTCTGGACTTTTCTTATTAAACAGGAACAGGACAGAGGCTAGGAGTATCACTTGGTAGCTAAGCAGAAACAACATATGTAAGACTGTCAGTTCTCCTCCCCTTTCCCTGCCAAAAAAAAACCCTTAATTGAGCAGAATATGTTTTCTCATTTATGGATGGGTACAAATTGGAAGCAAAAATAGTCTGGTTTAGGGAGTACAATGTTGACCTGGGCATCAGGGAGGCCAACATTCAAAACTCACCCCCAATACTTCCTAACTCTCCTTGGGCAAGTTACTTGACCTCTTCATGCCTCAGACAACTCCCTAGCATCAGTCATAAGTTATTTTTGAATGAGTAGACTAAGAACCTTTTCCTGAGAGTTCCATAAACTGAAGAAACCATAGCCCCTTCAAGTATTTACAGCTGCATTTGTAATAAATAAGACAAAGGAATAAAAACATTTTTAATTTCAGGTTTCATGAAACATAAATTCTAATGTTGATTCTTGATAATTAGCTAAGTGAACATCTGCAAATGATTCTAACTCTCTGGGCCTCAGTTTCCACATTTATAAAATGAGTTAGACTATATGATCTCTATGCAACCCTTCCAGTTTTAATATTCTTTTCTTTGTTCACTGCTTCTCCTAAGTTATTATGTGTTGTATTTTTTTAAATAGCAATTATAAATCAAATGGGAGTGATTCCCTATCACATTCTTTTCTTTACTATGGGAGAAGAAAGAAAAAGGTATGCCAGGCCAGATTACGTTTTGAAGCTATATTTGTTTATTCAGTTTAACAACAAAGGAAGCAGGGTTTTTTTTCCTTTCTTAGTCAAATTTGTCTGTGATATACTATTTTTTGAAAGAACATAAAGACAAACTCCTCATGAACAGAACTGTAAGGTGAGATTAACCTGCCAATCAACTTATTAATCCTTTAAACATCTCAACTGTCAGGAGGCACATACCTGGAAGCTGGTGAGCAAGAGATAAAGAGGAACTTTGGACAGTAACCAAAACATGTTCAAAAGAAAACTAGATTATTATGTCCTGATAGTGTTTTCCAAAAAAAAATGTTTAAAAGGCCGATATTGTAGTTTTTCCCCCTTCACAGATTTATTTATATGAATAGGTGAGAGAAAAATCACACATGCATACATGTATTTGTGAATTATCCTGTAGAGTATATAATGTTCATTTTGTTTCATAAAAACAAAGCATCTTGGCTGTACATAAAATTGACTTTATGGAGTCTAGTAAATTGAAAAAGCAATGCTTGATATCTATAGGAATCAAATTTCAATGTGTGGTGCTTTTTTTTAATCAGTTAAACTTCATACACTTTCTTTATAGTCAGATCAGAATGAAATTTAAATGTAGTAGAGGCAAAAAAAATAACCAGAGGTAGTATCAAAATGTGATGCTTGCTTTGATTTTTTTTCTTAGATGCATATTTCACACTTAAAGCACAGAAGGAAATATTCTCTTTTTGACTAGGGCTACGGCTGGAAGGAAAGGTGAAAACCCAGATGGCAACTTTATATAATCGTCATTTTTTCCAATACAGTAACTATCAGGTTTCTGAATAATGTTCATCCATACAGACTTATTTATTTCACTTTAATTGAACCTAACTGAAATAGGTGTTGTACAAAAGAGCATATAAAATATTAAAGATATCCCATGAAAACATATTATTACTTTAGTCTTCAACTGGATCTCACCTTTATTGATGGACCAATACTGAGATTTTGTGTTTCCAAATATTCAGAATCATAGTTACTTAGGGTCTATGAAAAGACTTTTTAGTGTTCAGTCATTTTAGCCATGTCTGACACTTTGTGACCCCATGTAGGTTTTCTTGGCAATGATATTGGAAGGGTGTTCCATTTCCTTCTCCAGCTGAGTTTATAGATAAGGAAACTTGGGCAAACAGGGTTAAGTGATTTATCCAGGATTACACAGCTAGCAAGTGTCTGAGGCCAGATTTGAACTCAGAAACATGTCTTCCTGACTCTAGGACCAGCACTCTATCCCCTGCATCACTTAACTAATGGTCATATAATTCATAATCTTATAATAAGGAGGAATCACTTGTACAACACACCTAACTAGTTCTTTACTGGAATGCTCCTAGTCAAAGAAAATTCATTATTTTACAATACAATCTATTCTATTAATTTTGACCTATTCTCAAATTAGGAGAACAAGGAATGGTCTATCTGCAAGATCTATGTAAAAGAGGAATTTTTTTGCAGAAAAGAAGATAGAGAACAATACGAAATGTAAAATGGATAATTTTTATTATATTAAATTAAAAAGGTTTTGCACAAACAAATCCAATGCCACCAAAATTAGAAGGAAAGAAGAAATCCAGGAAACAATTTTTATAGCCAGTATTTCTGATAAAGACCTCATTTTTCAAACATATAAAGAACAGATTCAAATTTGTAAGAATATAAGTCATTTCTAAATTGAAAAATGGTCAGAGAATATAAATAGGCAATTTTCAGATAAAAATAAATATTGTCTGTAGTATATAAAAATTTTCTAAATCACTATTGATTAGAGATACACAAATTAAAACAATTCTGAGGCACCACCTCACACCTATCAGATTGGCTAATATGACAGAAAAGGAAAATGATAAAACAGAGGATGTAGGAAAGTTAGGACACTAATGCACTGTTGGGAGAGTTGTGAACTGATCCAACCATTCTGGAGAGCAATTTGGAACTGTCCAAAGGGTAATCAAACTGTGCTACTACTAGGTCTCTATCCCAAAGAGATTCTTAAAAAGGGAAAAGGACCTACATGTACAAAAAACATTTATAACAGCTCTTTTTGTGGTAGCAAAGAACTAGAAATTAAGGGGATGCCTGTCAACTGGAGAATAACTCAATGGTATGGTAAAACCATTAATTCCAGATTTCATGAAACATAAATTCTAATATTGACTCTTTTGGTAACTACCTATGTGAACGTCTGCAAGTGTAATGGTGTTTGGTATATGAATATACTGGAATGCTATAATGCTCTAAGAAATGACGAGCAAACATTTCAGAAAAAAAAACCTGGAAAGACTTACATGAACTATTGCAAAGTGAAGTGGGCAGAATCAGGGGAACATTGTACACAGTAACATTTTACTGCACAATGAAACCATGTTGTTTGATGGTCAACTATGAATAACTTAGGTCTTCTCAGCAATTACAATGATCCAAGAAAATTCCAAAGGACTCATAATGAAAAATTCCATCTATATCCAGGAAAGAATATATGGAATATGAATGCAGGCCAATGCCTACATTTTCACTTTCTTTATCTTTTTCATGATTTTTTTTTCCTTTTGGTCTGTTTCTTCTTTCATAACATGACTAATATGGAAATTTTTTACATGATTGCATATATATAACCTTTTAAAATTCTTACCTCTTTAGGGAGAGGTGGAAAGAAAGGAAGGGAGAAAATTTGGAACTCTTTTTTAAATGAATGTTTAAAAATTATCATTACACGTAATTGGAAGAAATACTATTAAAAAATTAAAGGGAATTAAAGGGAAAACAGACAGCAACCTAAAAAAATGCAACTCTTCTATAGAACTATACTGTTTATTCCTTCTTCTATATGAAATCCTTCAGATGTGTTCCTGCTAAATCTGTACATGCCATGCTAAATACATTCAGTTCCTCCAATGTTTCATTTGTTTCTTTACAGCATGCTTCACATCTTCTTATGCTGGCCAACCTCCATTTGGATGTGATTCAATTCTTTAATTTCCCTCTTAAAACAGTGGACCCAGAACTGAACACAAGACTCTAAAAGTGATCTTAAAAATATAGATCAAAAGAGGGCTTCTGTCTGTCTTCCTTGTTTGCATATCTACACTTCTATCAACGTAGACTAAAATTACATTATTTTCAAAAACAAACAAAACATTCATCTCAAACTGTTGTCACTTATTGATCTTGGAGTCAGCTACAATGCTACTAAATAACCCTTTTCTCTAGTTATAGAAATGACTTAAGTATAGGATTTTTATATGTGATTCTATTGATAATGTTTACATCACATGCTCTTAGACTCCCTAGAGTTCTGCAAAGTTTAGCTCAGATGTTACCTCCTATGCTCTTTCCAAAAGTTCCTTTTATATTTTTTTGAATATGCTAATATATCCATATGATGTTTCCCCTGAGAGAATATAAGCTCCTTGAGGACAAGTATGATTTCATTTTTATCTCCATTTTCCCAGTTCTTAATACACATTAGGTCATTAACAAATGCGTGTTGACAAATTTATAGATTAACCCATCTAAGTTTTAGTTCTCCCATCTGCAAGTTGTGGTAGGGGAGGAAGGGAGTCAGGTGGGGTGGAGAGGGAAGCACTGACTAGAAAAATTCTGATGTTCTATCCAATTTATAAACTCTAGTTTATACAGTGGTATGTTAATTACTTGGGCAAGAAGTGATATTAATATGGTTTCACTTTGTGAGTGTCATAGTCATTTCTTGCATGTGTGCTTCTACAGACACAAGACTGACTCGGAATATTTGACCTTCATCAGAGGAACTAGATTGGAATGGTTTCTCCATATTTAGTTAGTATTTTGGCTTGAGTGCTAGATTGTATCACATACTTCACTCTCTTTTGTTGTGCTGCAATTCTGTAGTTTTAATTCTTTTTTTTTTTAAGGAGGGAAGGCAGGGCAATTAGGGTTAAGTGACTTGCCCAAGGTCACACAGCTAGTAAGTGTATCAAGTGTCTGAGGCCAAATTTGAACTCAGGTCCTCCTGACTCCAGGGCCAGTGCTCTACTCACTGTGCCACCTAGCTGCCCCAATTCTGTAGTTTTAAAGAACAGGTATTACTTTATGACAATATCCAAATGCTATAGCTATTAAAGAGCACACTTCAATGACAGTTAGAGATACTGTGTGACTATTTTTATATACATTACCCAATTTTTCAAGGATCATTCAAATACAAAATAATAAGAAGAAAGATCATTTATTCCAAAATTCAAAGTAATGTGGGGTCAGAATGAAAAACAATGCCAATAACTGACAAACTATTATTCTGAAATAGATTCATCATCAGAAGATAAGAAAGACTTTCAGAATAACCTGGCAGCTGTAAAGATTGTTATTGATTCCTCTATAATAAATACAGACTTCTCAAAGTTTGAAGAATAGCAAAAAAGAAGTTGTTAACCATTGCTATGAAGGAAAAGGACTTGTAATGGGCAAGCAAGAAAAAAGACGTAATAGTGAAAATTTTTAAAAAGGCAATTTTCACTAATGAAGCTCAATTTTTCATTCAAAGCTAAGTGTCAAAATAGTTGTCAGAAGTCTGTGTGCTTGAAAGATCCAGATACCTTCAGCAGACTGTAAAACATCCACCCTCAAAAAAGTTTTAGAATATATATTTTTAAGTTCCATTAGTTTTGGAATTCTCATGCCCACATAGGGAATGATTAACTCTGAAAACTATATTTGTTTGATAAAAGACTGAACTATTTTAGAATCAATCAAAATTCCAGAATAAGAATGGGATATTACAAAACAAAATAACAAAACAAACTTACCAACCAACATTGTACCATATCATATGTTGCAAAAGGTTAAGAAGTATATTCAAATGCTAGAGAGAAATAAGCTTCAGTGGCCTGGGAACTCACTTGTTTAAACCATATTGAAAAATCTGTGGGCTCTAATTAAGGCTAGAGTTCAAAAGATTGTGTGTCATAGAGAATGTGTGATAAAATCTGTTCATGATAAAGAATTAAAGGATATTCCTTCAAAATCTGATAGACTTAGTGCTAAATCATATAATACAAGAGATTTTTATCAAAAGACATAACTTTAAACATTTTAACACATAAACATTAGTATGTGAACAGTTATAAGCTTTATAGTAGAAACTGAATAATTTTAATTTTTGTAATCAATCTACACATTACTGTAAGGGGAAATATGATATTTAAGAATCTGGTATACTTTTTTTCTTTTAGGGTGGCTGATTTGACAAGTTTGTTATAAAGCACCAAACTTCAGTATATATTTGATGAGGATTTCTTCTTTCAAAGAGGGATGGCAATAAAAAGATGAGAGAAAGGTAAAGAGAGGGAGAGGAAGTGGGAGAGATGGAGAGTAAAAGGGAGAGAAACACCAAATTCTATTTTTTTGTATGTGCCCTCAAAGATCTTAGAGCAATAGTTTTGTTTTAATGACTCAAAACCCCAGAAAGTACCAATTTATTTTTCTTTCAAATAATTGAACCTAAATTAATTCCATATATATTTAGTAATAAACTGTAGCCAGAATGGACTTTGTTTTCTTTGAATGACTCAGCTTGCCTCGTTGAGCTTCCCTGGACGCTGGGGCTTGCTCTTCCGGGGCAAGAGACCCAGCGACCATGCCAGGGATCGGAGATCTTTCTGTGTGATGAGTCATGGGGCTGGCTGAGGGGAGGTGTGTTAACGTGGTCTACGCTAGGGGGAGGGGCCAAGTCAAGAAGCAATCGGCCCTGGTCGTTCAGGCAGGCGCTTGATGATGTCAAAAACTATAAGAGGGGAGAGGACAGCTTGAAGATCCTCCTTTCCTTTTCCGGTTGGAGCCAGAAACGCCTACAGCCAAAGCTGGGCTGCCGGTAGCAGAGCTGACTAGAGGCTAGTGGGTAATCTTCTTACCGTAGAGGGGAAGCATGTATATGATTTTGCCTTATACCATCTCGCTTCTCTGTGGCCTCCTGGTTACCCTTGTAAGGCGGACTTATTGGGCCTGGAAGCTTTTGATGAAAATATCGAAATGGGGACGCTGATTTGCGGGCTTGTTATTGTGGAGTGTAAATCCATGCTTTAGTTCTCCTGCCTTCTGCCTAGAGAATTCCTTATATCCTGCGGTTCCGTACCTTTTAGGCACATATGAGATTCTCTTTGAAATCATAAATTCTGCCTTCCTAATATATAAGCATAATACTTTTTCAAGTATTCCCCTGTTGGCTTCTAGAATGCATCTGCATCCATTGCATATACTTAGGACCTATCGTTCATTTGAGATTGGCTCTCCTAATTTCATTTATTAAAAATAAACTTAAAAAAATACATATTCCAAATGATGGAGGGAACTGTTGATTTGAGAGCTACAAATTATATGAAACTATAAAGTAGCATAATTGAGCAAAGCAATTTTGATAAGAAAACTAAAAGGGTGGAATCATGTAAATGTGATGATTTCTAATTAGAAACAATGAGTAACCAAATCAAATTATACAATGAGGATTTGATTTAGATCCCTAAAGGAAGGTAACATAACATTCTAATTTGTCTCCAGCATTTTCCCCCACCCTTATTACTTCTCAATACTTCCTTAGCCTCCTTAATCATGATTAAGATGACTATGAGCACTGATGATCTTAGACTAATCCTAAATATAAGTCTTTTCTAGGTGTGTTGTATTTGGTCTTAAGCAAACAACAGGACAGAGTTTCTAGGATGAGCAAAGCTACTTCCTAGATATAAATGAAGCAGTGTGATCATAAGGTGAGCAATCAACTACAAGTCAGGAGAGCTGGGTTTGAGGGGCCAGTTGTGGCACTAGTTATTTGACCTTGAGACAGTTGTTACTTATCTGTAGCTTTGAAATTCCTTATCTATAAAAATAAGTTTTTGAAAATCTTAAAGATATGAGGAAATCTCTCAGTAGCCAAATACTATAATGGAAAATTAAAAAAGGGTACTGAGATTCAGAAGACATGGGGTTAAGTTGTGGCTTTGCTCACAAGTGACTACATCTGTGGAGTTGTTTCTAAATCTATAAAATGAAAAAATATGACTAGATGATTTTTAGATTCCCTTCCAAGTCTAAAATTCTATAAAACCCAAGTTCGCATCTGGCTTCAAATTATATTTATGTATGTATATGTTTATATGTACATATATGTGCATGCATATACATATATTTATATACATAAATATGCACATATATAAAAGCTTATAACCACATATGTATGTAGAATATTTGTATATTCAATTTCTTATTTTTTATACTCTATGTATAGTCATAAAAGTACAATGAAACCTTACTTAAAAAATACTCAGGCTGTAGAAAAAAAATGAATGAGCTAGGTTCTCTTCTCCAGAGACCAAGGCAAATTTGATTCCCAATACAGAACCCAGGTAGGGGTAGTATTAGAAGGAAAATTATTAATTGGACAGTATGGTGTCCTCAGTTCAAAAGCTTCTTCAGTGTTCCTGAGATATTCCTAAGAGTTTCTTAAAGTCATTAAGGTAATTGTGCTGGGTCATTATCAGAAAGCTTAAAATGAATATTGCTTCCTTAAAATATTGAAATAGCTGGCATTTATACAACTCCTTAATGGCCCACAAAGCACATTATATATTTTATTTTATTTGATCTTCATAGCAACCTATACTTTTAAAAGGATAGCTGAGAGAATGACTTGGTCAGGTTTATACAGCTAGTAAGTATCTAAGGAAATATTTGATTCTAGGTCTTCCTGGCTCTAAGTTCAAAATTCTATCCACTGCACCAAAACTAGTCACCCAATTGTCATTGAAAAATTCAATCTGAGCTTGATGGAGGCAATGATTTACTCCTCCTATTGGCATTTCCTATGCCAGCTCAATTAAGATCATGAAATTCAATCATGCTAGAAAGACTGAATATGATTATGGAAAGAGACTCTATCTGCCTTCTGAGAAACTGTCTAGCTAGAGAAGTGTATCACCCCACAAAGAGAAGCTGAAGACCTGACCACTTTGTCATATATTCTGTGACAGCCATTGAAGCAAAGCAAAACACAAAATAGCCCTCAGGCCTAAGTGTCCTCCTGCTTCTGCAGAGTTTGTCTGAGAGCAACATTATCTAATTCTATTACTCTCCTACCTACACTATAACCAAATTGGCTTACATATCAAGGCTATTCCCTATATGTGGCTTTCCATCTCCTAAGACTTCTGTAGTTGTCTATAGCTGGAATGCAATCTTTCTCACTCCTTTCTTCTAAAATAATTAACTTCCTTAATCACAAAAAATAGGGGGAAAAAGATGTACAAAAATTCATTTAAGATAGCAACTCCTTAAAAACTCATAATTGGTCAAATTGAAAAGGAAGGACAAAAGCTAACTGAAGAAAATAATTCTTTAAAAATTAGAACTGTGAAAGTTGAAGCTAATGACTCCATGAGACATCAAGAATCAATCAAACAAACTCAAAAGAATGAAAAAATAAAAGAAAATGTGGAATAGCTCATTGGAAAAACAACTGACCTGGAAAACAGATCCAGGAGAGATGATTTAAGAATTATTGGACTTCCTGAAAGCCATGTACATCAGTAATTAAAGTGGGACTTTTTTGCTGTTTTCTCTTTTGGAGCACTTATTTAATCAAATGCCCTTGATGAGTCTGGCCTTTATTTCTTTGATTTAAACAGCAGTCTTTGATGACCTGCTTACCTCAAGGTAAAGGCTAGTTTACATGGGTTTGAGTCGAATGTTTGTGACACTTTTAGGTCATGTGGGTTTAAGTCCCATGTTGTGATGCCCTTTGACCCTGAACAGGATATATAAACTCAGAGGTTGGTGTTTTGCCTTTGGGGCTCTCACTCACTGGAACAGTGTCATGCAACTTGAAGAGACTTTGGGCAGCCATTGTTAAGAGCCCCTCTGGCTTGTAAGCCCAGATGTTGATGCTTCCCTGGTAACTATGAATTGTGATTTGAATCAAACAAGGTTTGTCTGTTGATGTTTGTAATTTCTATTTGTATTTGTTCTGAAGTTCTGGGTGCTCGCTTTTCCTCCTGAACTAAATGAGTTCTATATATATGTTTGATTAAAGTGAGATTGTTAATCCTTTAAAGTTACTTTCCTTAGTAAAGCAGATCACAGAACCTCTGCTGGAAGCTCTTGTTGCTCATCTTCTTGGGTCTTACACTGTGACAGCTGCTGCTAGCCAAATTACACCATGATAAAAAAAAGCCTATACATTATATTTCAAGAAATTATCAAAGAAAACTGCCCAGATATCCTAGAACCAGGGGATAAAATAGAAGCGGAAAGAACCAACTAATTACCTCCTCAAAGAGATACCAAAATGAAAACTCCCAGGAATGTTATAGACAAATTCTATAACTTCAATGATAAGGAGAAAATATTGCAAGCATCCAAAAAGAAACAATTCAAATATCATAGAGCAACACACAAGATTGTACAGGAGTTAGCATCTTATACATTAAAGATCAGAGGGCTTAGAATATGATATTCTGGAAGGCAGAGGAGCTAGGATTACAACGAAGAGTCACCTACACAGAAAAATTGAGCATGATCCTACAGAGGGAAAATGGATGTTCAATAAATAGAGGAATTTCAAGCATTCCTGATGAACAGGCCAGAGCTGAACAGAAAATTCAATTTTCAAATACAAGACGCAAGCATAAAAAAAGTAAATAGGAAAGAAAAAAATGAGAGATTCAGTAAGTTTAAACTGTTTACATTCCTACATGGGAAGATATTTGTAACCCTTAAGAAATTTATCACTATTAGGGCATCATATTAGGTGTCGCTAGAAGGCGTATACATAGAGGGTGAGGATATAAGTTGACTTGGATGGGATGACATGAAAAAAATTAAGGTGTGAGAAGAAGGATTGCACTGGGAGAAGAGGGAAGGGAGAGGTTTAATGGGATAAATTACATCGCATGACGAGGTACACCTATGACAGAGGAAGGAACAATGGGGACATAGCTTTCATGGGAATTGTTCATTCAGTTGAGTATAGAAATTTATCTTATCTTATAGGTAATTAGGAGGGGAGGTGGACAAGAACAGGTGGTGGAGATAATAAAGGGGAGGGAAGATTAAGGGAGGCGATGGTCAGAAGTAAAACATTGGTAAGGAGAGGCAGGTTGAAAGGAGAGAGAAAAAGAGAAGGATAAACAGTAGGATAGAGGGAAGTATAGAGTCAGTAATCATAGCTGTGACTATGAAGCAGATGAACTCATCCATTCAATGGAAGTAGATAGCAGAGTGGAATAAAAACCAGAATCTTACAATATATAGTTTATGGGAAATATTTGAAACAGAGAGACACACATAGAGTAAAGATAAAAAGTGGAGCAAAATCTATCATGCTTCATCTGAAGTAAAAAAAAAAGAGCTGGAGTAGCAATCACCATCTCAAACAAAGCAAAAGCAAAAATAGATTTAATTACAAGAGATAAGGAAGGAAACTACATCTTGCTAAAAGTTACCATAGACAATGAAGTAATATCAATATTAAACAAATATTCGCCAAATGGTATATCATTGAAAATCTTAAAGAAGTTAAATGAGTTACAAGTCAGGGACCTCAACTTTCCTCTCTCAGAACTAGATGAATCTAACCATAAACAAATAAGAAAGAAGTTAAAGAGGTGAATGGAATTTTTTTAAAAGTTAGATAGAATAGTTCTCTGGAGTAAACTGAATGGGGATAGAAAAGAATACAACTTTTCTCAGTTGTACACGGCAATGACACAAAAATTGGATGATAGGACAAAAAAAAGTTCTCATAGTCAAAGGCAGAAATATTAAAAGCATCCTTTACAGATCATGAAGCAATAAAAATTAGATTTAATAAAGGGTCATGAAAGACAGATTAAAAATTAATTGGAAACTACTCTAATCCTGAAGAATGAGTGAGTCAAAGAACAAATCATAGAAACAATCAATAATTGCATTAAAAAGAATGACAACAATGAGACAACATATGAAAATTTATGGAATGCAGCCAAAGCAGTACTTAGGGGAAAATGTATATTTCTAAATCCTTACATCAATAAAATAGAGAAAGAACACATCAATGAATTGAGCATCCAACTAAAAAAACTACAAAATAATAAATTAAAGATCCCCAGTTAAGTACCAAATTAAAAATCCTGAAAATCAAAGGAGTGGTTAATAAAGCTGAAAGTAAGAAAATTAATGAACTAAAAAATAAAACTAGGAGCTAGTTTTATGGGGAAAAACAATAAAATAGATTAACCATTGGTTAATTTGATTTTAAAAGAACACGTTACCATTATCAAAATGAAAAAAAGGTAAATTCAGCAACAAAGCAGAGCTAACTAAAGCAATGATCCAATTATATGCCAATAAACCCATCTAAGTGAAATGGATGAATATTTACAAAAATATGAATTTCCCAGGTTAACAGAGAGGAAATAGAATACTTAATTAATCCCAATTTAGATATACAAAAAATTATAAAAACAAAGATCTGAAGTAGAATGTGTTAGGAAAAGTATATGTCTATGTATGTATTATATCTGTATGTATGTGTATATATATATATATATGTGTGTGTGTGTACATATATATATATATATATCTTTCTCTATGTAAATATATATATCTGCTTTTAATTGTACCCTGGGGAGGTGGGGGCGAGAAGGTGAAAAAAAGACCAAAGTAAAAAGTGCACAGCAGAGAACAATAGAAAACTTACAAGTAAACAAAGAAAAGATGGACAACTATCAAACAACACATAGTACTTATTATATAGGCTTTCTTGAAATGTAAATTTTTTGCGATGTATTTTGAATCTCTTACATTCTGCTGTACACATGAAATGCTTTTTTTCTTTTCTTATTTTGCATTTAAGTTTATGTTTCTTTTTCTTTTCTTATTACTTATTTTTTCAGTAATAAAAAAAATAAAAAATAATCCAAACTTAGAAAAAGAAATTGAACAAGCCATCAACAAACTCCCATGGCCAGATGGATTCACAAGATATTTATACTAAACATTTAAAGAACAATTAAGTCCAATAGTATATTAACTATTTGGGGAAAAATAGTTCAACAAGGAGTTCTATCAAATTCCTTTTCAACACAAATATGGTGATGATACTTAAACGAGGAAGAGCAAAAACAGAGAAAGAAAACTAAAGACCAATTTCCCCAAAGCTTTTGACAAAACACAGAACCCATTCCTATTAAAAAACACTAGAAAGCATAGGAATAAATGGAGCTTCTTTTTTTTCTAATGAGAAGTAGTATCTATTTAAAACCTCAGCAAGCAATATCTTTAATGGAGATAAACTAAAAACCTTCCCAATAAGATCACAGGTGAGGTAAGGATGCTTATTATTACCACTGGTATTCAATATTGTACTAGAAGTGCTAGCTATAGCAATGAGAGAAGAAAAAAAATTGAAGGAATTAGAATAGGCAATTAGGAAAAAAAATTATCACTCTTTTCAGATGATATGATATTTTTAGATACAACGTACATGCTAGTGAATACATCAAACTCAAGAATATTGCAGAGCATCTGATTTAGAATCTGTAATCCTACACAAATCATCAGTCTAGCTTCCTGGGGGAAGAAAAAGGTAGATAAAATGTCCATTACCCATATTTAATAATGATAGCAATAATAATAACTAGTACCTCTATCATGCTTTAATATTTGCCAAACATTTTCACATATGTTAACACAAATAAAATTGATCTTTTCAATATTAGTATTCTTCCATTGGTATCATATGTCCTTGAATCATGAATATCATAATCTATTAGAGATCAAAATTGTGACCAAAAGTGTAATTGTAACCTAAAAGGCAATTTAGTGATTCATGGTGGCTGTAAATACTGTTAAATATTGTCAATGATGTTGTAAATACTGTTAAATATTGTCAGTGATGAATTGTGCTCAGAGTATCATGAAAAACATCATCAAAGCATGGACAGAAAGATGAAGAGAGAGAGAAAGAGAGAGAGAGAGAGAGAGAGAGAGAGAGAGAGAGAGAGAGAGAGAGAGAGAGAGAGAGAGAGAGAAACTACCATATAAGAAGAGAAGAGCCAGGGATAATTTGGATGGACAACTCACACACTGCCTTGGTACATATGTAATGTCAAGAGTCCTAAAAGAAGATTCTTAGCACTTTGGACAGACTTCCTGTGGGAGATGTCCTGGACATGAACAAAAGTCATGTAAGATAAGAAAGCAAGGATGTGCTGTGATTGGTTTAATTAGATGATGTACCTACAATCAGTCATATCATACATCCATTAAAACATTGTACTGTAGTTGGTGCAGTTATGACCTGGTCCAACCACTCTAAAGAACAATTTGGAGCTGTGCCCACCAATGCCACTACTAGGTCTGTATATCAGAGAGATTTTTTTAAAGGGACCTATACATAGGAAAATATATAGAACAGTTCTTTTTTGTGGTGGAAAAAAATTAAAAACTGAGATGACTATCAATTAAGGAATGGTTGAACAAGTTGTGGTATGTCATTGTGATGGAATTACTTTTGTATTGTAAGAAATGATGAGGGAGATGGTTTCAGAAAAACCTGGGAAGACATATGAACTGATTCAAAGTGAAGTGAGCAGAACAAGAAGAATATTGTGAAAAATAACAGTAATAGTGTAACAATGATCAACTGTGAAAGACTTAGCTACTTGAATCAATACAATGAACCAAGACAATTTCAAAGGACTCATAAATAAAAATATTATATGCCTTCAGAGAGAGAATTGAAGAACTATGAGTGCAGATTGAAGTGTACTTTTCCCTTACTTTATTTTCCCTTTTTCTTTCTTTTTTGGCAACATAGCTAATATGGAAATGTGTTTTATATAACTTTACATGTACAATTGATACCATATTGCTTGCCTTCTCATTGAGTTGGGGAGGGGCTCTGGAGAGGGGCAAATAGAAAACTTAATTTTTTAAAATGAATTTTAAGGCATATTTATTTTTTAATACAGTGTAATGTTTTCACTTCTCAATTACGTACATATGGTCATAGATTTAGAATGGGAAGGGATCTTAGAAGTCATCTAGGCCAACCTGCTCATTTTATACGTAAGAACATTGAGACCCTGAGAGGATAACTGACTTGCCCAATGGCACACACAGGTAGTAAAAGGGAAAGCTGAGAACCCAATATATGTCTTCTGACTACAAATTCTATGCCTTTGCTTCTGTTCCAAGAATACTTATTAATGAACACAGAAATAAATGACTTTGTCATCAGTAATAACCAAAGAAGCTTAGCACTTGTTTTTCTGACTCCTAGGTCTTTTGTTTTCTTTGAAGGGGCTATGAAATGACATGATAAGAAAAGATATTAGGCCAAGAGGATCACAGTCATTCCATGATATACTTATCAATACATGGCCCATTGTTTAGGTCGTTTAGAGGATAAAATATGTATCATGCACTTACTTGTTCCACATGTTATTCATGGAGAGACGAGGATTATCAGTAGAACTTTTAATGTACATACTTATCACATCTTCAAATGCACTCTATTTAAACTAGGTTCCCTGGCACTATTTCAGCGTTTGCGGACTGAAAGGTGATTAGGAAATGCCTTATTAGACCTATTTTTCACTCATGCTTTTAGCTTTAAAAATTAAACTCCCTGGCCAGAGAGGCTAATCGTTGTCTGAGGTTTGTTTAGATTCCATCAGCATCCTAAATCTAAGATAGTCATATTTAAAGAAAAAAAAAGAATATTAAACTTGGAATCCTAAGACTTGCATTCAAATTCCAGATACAACATTTAACAGTTACGTAAGTATGGATAAGTCACAGGACCATGCAACTATAGACTTAGAAATGGCTTTAGAAGGGGTTCTCCTGACCAACCTCTTCACTTTACAGATAAGGAAACTGTGACCCAGAGAGACTATACCATCCAAATTCACATAGCAATTATATGACAGAAATGGGATTCAAGACCAGATCCTTTGACTCGAAATCCAGCATTCTTTTGACAGGGCCACCTCTCTGAGCCTAATTTTTCTCATTTATAAAAATACAGTTATAGTACTACAATTATGTAACTCACAACTTTTTTTCTTAGGAAAACACTAATGTAACGTGAGGTATAGAAATGATAAAAACTAATAATAAGAGGAAAATAGTAACAATGCTAATTATAATAATAAAAATCTGGAAGCACTAAGGTTGCTTTAGAAAATCGTATAAGGAGAGTACATTTTATCACTTTCAAAATATGAACAATTTGTGGAGGGCCTCATTCATCTTTTTTTGCCAGTTGGGTATTATTCTACACCTTCTAGATGCTAAATTCCAGGTAGCATGCTATGAATCATGTGGCATGACCATTCTTACATTTTCAGTGCTAAAAAGATTTCCTACCCTGAAAATCCAGAGAATTTTGCAGAAAAAAAATGTTAATAATTTGAGAAATGTCAAAATTTAGAGCATTAGGAGAAAAATTCTTCATCTGTGGTGGTGTATTATTGGAGATGGCTCCCCAAAATAGTCAATGCCAGAATGTGTAGTTGTAATGGAATTTTGTACCAGGGAGGTCTCAAATTTGTCAGTGTACAGATTAGCTAAAAAGAGCCTAATTTTTCAAATGTGCAGTTAGAATTTCCTATATATACACATGTGTTATAAATACACAGGTATACCCACACTCAGTTAAAAAATGAACATAGCATAATAAAATTCCAAAGTAGGAAGGCCCTTAGAGGTAATCTAGTTCTATTCCCAACTGAAAAAAGAATAATTTCTGCATTTCTTATTAGTTATCTTGCATCAGTTGAAGCAGTTAGGTGGCACAGTGGTTAGATTTGGACTTGGAGTCAGGAAGACCTAAGTTTGACTCCTTCTTCCGAAACTAGTTATGAGACCCTGGGCAAGACATTTAATTTCTCTCAGCCTCAGTTTCCTAATTTGTAAAATGGGGATGATGATAGCCCTTAACTCAGAGAGTTGTTGTGAGGTTCAAATGAGATAACACATAAAAACACTTGGCAGAACCTTAAAGCACTATATGAATGCTAGCTATATTATTGTTTATGTTAGAGAACTTACTATTTCATGTACCTAGCCATCTCATTTTTGGACAGCTCTAGTTACAAGAGAGGCATGTGGTTCTATTAGTATCAGGAACTCCCAGGTGAGAAAATTACAGGTTGACATTTATGCTATAACTTTAGAGAGTTGATTGGAGTATTGAGAGTTTAAGTGACTTGCCGAGGACCTCCCAACCAACATGTGTCAAAGGGACTTGGACCCAGATCTTCACGACTGAGGCCAACTCTCTAGTTTATGTACCTAGCTTCCTCTAAGAGCAAGAAATGACATCAAATACAAATTACTGTAAATGTGCATTTGAGGAACATGCACAAGACAGTAAAACATGGAGTATAATTAAGCCAATCCGAAAGTTTTCCATGAAATAGATTCCAGACATGAATACTTTGTATTTCATAGATGAAATGAGATGTAACCAAGATAAAACAATTTTTAAAATAATAAGGAGAAAAGATTGAGTATCCTTAGGTCATTGAATTTAAGGAAAACTCAAGAAATTTTAGTTAATAACAAAATGCATGATAAAACATAATGAATGTCTCAAATAATTTTGAAAAGGAGAGGGACATGCTTAGATCAGAATTCCAAAAAGCCCTTTTTGAGTCTTCCAGAATGAATCCAACTAGAAGATTAATTATAGCAAAACAAAGGAAAAAAATAAAGCTGATAATAATTTTAACAAGTATTAATGAGGATAGTTTAAAATAAAGCTGATAATAATTATAACAAGTATTAATGAGGATATTTTCCATGGTATATCAAAAGGCACAAAAATATTTCAAGATCTATACTTAGAAAGGTATATAGGTGCCAATGCCCAAGGTATGAACCAAATGTGAGATGTCAAATACCACCATGTGAGAGAGAATTGAATTGAGAGAGAATTTGAAGATGAGTGGGAAGGTATTAGAAGATTTTATCAACATCTCCAGCTAGTGTGTGCAACAGAAAACTTAAATGCTATATTGCCCAATTAAAGCAAAAAGAGAGGGGGGAAGGGACTTGAGAAAAGATGTTTAGAAAACAAAAAGCATATCCAGCATTTTATATTCCATTAATCAGCTTTCAACAGTGGAAGAGGACCCTATGTATAATGAGAGCCCCCACAGAGATAGTGGGCCTACATACAGCAAGGCCCCTGTGCGGTGAAGTGCTGTCTCCTTCCCCATAGCATGGGGCATTGCTTTGTGGCTCAAGTGGAGAGTCCCTCATCAACGGGAATTGTGGTAGAGTTTACACAGCAACCCTAATTAAAATCCAAGCATATGGCGGTAAAGCATTGATAGTAAGACTAGGAAAATAATATACATAGTGACTAAACCATGTAAATTGAAAGACTCATAAAAATGAAATTATGATAGCATATGGCCCCAAAGAAGAGACATGGAAAGAAATCTTCTCCCCTTTTTGTAGAGGAGGGGTAGGACAGATGTGGGACACTACATACAATATGAGGATTTTCTGATGTTTTGATGAACTGTTTTTTTTTCTTAAATTTCTTGTTATAAAGAATAGGTCTTTGAGAGTTAGCAAAGGCTAAATATGAATTGCCAAATGAGGTGAACACTATCAACCCCTCCAAATATAAACCAATTATTTTTTTAAGCTCTATACAAAACACATATCATATATTAGCCAGTAAATCTACAAGCACCAATGAGAAAATAATACATTGGGAGAAGAAGAGAGTATGTCAAAAAGTCCCAGAGGTATAGGGAGCAACTTGTAATTGATTTGGTGGTTATTGAACAAGCTGCCTGAAATCATCATAACATTTGTGCTGACTATAATGAAAAGTTTTTGGCTCAGTTTCACATTCATATCAATGTACTGCAAATATATAAAAAGACTAAATACTGTGACACACCTAAATACCTGATTTCCATAGATAAAGTTGTTTTCTATTTAAAATATATACTTACAGCAAAATATCAAGAAAAAAAATTGAGTTTTTCCTAGGACGTAGTTTAAACCTATTATGATTCTTCCCCACCTTATATCCATTATTGCCTTTCAAAAGCAGAACAATGCATGGCTTCCAAATTAAAGGTGCCCAAACAAAGCATCATATTAATCATTTGATCTAAACCATGGATAGCAGGCTCTCTGACTGTATTGAAAAGCACATTAAACAGCTCTATTACCTCCTGGAACCTTTCTCTAATCATTCCAAAATGCCATTTGGACTCTCCTGGTAAAAAAAAAAATTCAATATACCTAGGAAAGATAGAGCCTGAAGGCTTCCAACTTGATTGTGGATGTCAAACTAAACTAATGAATACAAAAGAATATTTACAAACAACTTGATGTTCTCCATATTAAGCATAAGTCTATCAAGGAGGAAGTTAAGGTTATATATGTCAAATGACTTAATGGCAACCTCAAGTCAAAAACTTAGTAAAAACACATTTGAAGTAATTGACACCTTTACAGTATCTGTTTTAATGTGGACTTTTGGAAGAGTAAAACAGAGGACAATGAATTTAGAAAGTATCGACACCAAAACCTCTATGATATAAAAAAGGGGGGAGAGGTGGCATCAACTTAAGGCATATATATGTGTATCCAGCTCTACAAAAAGTTGTTATTAATTTTGAATTTTTGAGACTACTTTGGATTTTTTTTTTACCTTTCTACCACCTAAATAACTTTTTGTCTAGCTCCGTAGTTGAAAGATACTCATTGCTGAAATGATGTGTACTATATGTAAAGAGCTGGAGCCAGTTTATTTGTAGCTTGAACTAGCAAAATGCACCAAGTGCCTCAGATACAGATGGCTTCTTCATTAGGTCTTTGCATTACTGGGTCATTCGCATCCATAACTTCACTGAGAACTGGTTAGTTTTACTTGTATAATTGTATGTATATAGATATCTATATCTGCCTATAGATCAATATGTACATATGTGATAATAAGTACATATTTGCATATGTGCACATGCACACATAAACAGGGTTGTATACATATGATATTTCTTCATCAAAAATAATTGAAAAATTACCCTCAGACAGCATGATGATAAACATATTAAAGTATCACAAACATACTGCTGGGACAAAGAGAAACCACGTTAGGCAGCTAGTTCTTCATCTGAGTTCAAATACAGCTGCAGAAACTTACTAGCTGTGTGATCCTGGGTAAGTCATTAGACCTCTCTTTCCTTCATTCTCTCAACTATAAAATGGAGATAACAAGAGCCCCTGTCTTTCAAGCTTGTCATGAGAATCGAATGAAATATCATTGTACAGTGCTTAGCATAATGCCTGGCACTATGGTCCTATGGAAATGCTTCTTCCATTCCCCTTTACTCCCTGCTCTTCAAAGAGCAGTAATAAAGATTCATAATCAGCACATGCAATTGGACTTACAAAATATAACTAATATTGATTTAATTTTGAATAGAATCTATGAAACAACTGAGATGCAAAAGTCTAAACAAAGGTCCCTCCATGAGTAATGTCCGTAAGAACTCAAGCAACAACATGCCTGTGATTTCATTAATAAAAGAATTCCCAAATGAGGAAATAAGATAGGACAATGACTTTATCATCAGACTTGGAGTCAAAGGCTTTTATCTGAATCTTGCCTCAGACATTTACCAGTTACATCACCTTTGGTTAGTCATTTAATTTTTTAAGCCTCAGTTTCCTCATCGGTAAAATGAGGGTTCTGGAATCAGTTGTCTCTAAGGTACCTCTAAAAGTATGATCTATGACAGAGGTGGGGAACCTGAAACCTTGGAGACACATGTGGCCCTCTAGCTCCTCAAGTGCTGCCCTTTGACTGAATCCAAACTTCCCAAAACAAATACCCTTAATAAAGATATTTGTTCTTTAACAAAAGGCCATGCCCAGGGACCTAGAAGGTCACATGTAGCCTGGAGGCCACAGGTTCCCCACCCCAATCTATGATATTGCCTGTACCAATGCAGATTGTCACCTTATCTATAACTGACCATCTTGGAGAGTTGTCTAATATCCTAAAAAGTTAAATCACTTACCAAGGGTCACGTAGCCAGTTTATGTCACAAAGGAGCATTGAAGAAATAGCTAGATCAAATGTATTTTTAAAGAAATAAAGATATTTAAGATATTGTACAAGACCAAGTCAGTGCTATTTGAAATCATATAAAAATTATTAAGAAGATCAGACTTACTGATTGATGAAGGTCATGCAAGGAAATGGTAGAAGTTGAGCAATTTATCACTGCAATTTTCAGTTTTGCTTCAGCCAAGTACCTAGAAAGTCATAATCAAGTGTTGAGAATTAAGTGCTAGAATTTGCTCCCCTTTATAAACTAACAAGACAAATCCCCATCCTAAAACATAAACTCCCAAACATCCTTGAGAGTTCAACAAATAACCTGTGATGGAACCAAAGCACAATTACAGGGGAAAAAAAAGGAAAAAAAAAACTATTGCCCATCATTGCTTGAAGAGTAACATTGATCCATTGATTCAACTTTAAAAACAATTTTTCTAGTAAATGTGGACATATTTGATACTAATAATCTCCAAGCTACATAGAATAAAAAGCTCTCAAATTATGTCACCCAAGAGGAAGAAGTCAAAACCATATGGACATGGGATAAAGTATACACAACCATTGTCCCAAAGTTACTTTCTGTGACCCTGAAAACAGTAAGTTCACTTCCAATATTTTATTCCAATATTATTCCAAAATTTGAATAAACAAAACATTTATTTGACTTATATGATAATTTGCTGAAGCTTGAACATTAAAGAAGTCAAACAAAACCTGTCCTAAGACAATTTCTATATGAACTCCAATAAATTTAAGTTGAAAAGAATAATGAAAAATATGACAATAAGAATATAATAATAATAGTAACAGATATTGAGGTAGTATTTTAGAGGTTGTACGGCATACACAAATTGTCTCACATAATTCTCATGATGACCCTATGAGATTAGATAGCGTTATCCCACTCATAGATCATTCTGATGAAGACATTAAGTGACATGGTTAGTCACACAGATATTGAAGGTCTGAGGTCAGATCTGAACCCAGATCTTAAACTCTCCAGGCCCCCATTTCTTTTTATATAAATGAACTTAGTGATACTTGTTCTGCTTATTTGTGTTCTCACCATTATTAAATAAGGAGACGATAATGGTGAAAGTGTTTCAAAAAGTCTAAAATGCTATTTTTATTTATTTTTCTGTTTGGAACCTATAATAGCATTTGTATGGAGAAGTCTCCATTGTGGAAACTCAAGGCACTGAGAGTTTATGTGACTTGGCTATGATCAAGCAGGCAGACTATGTAAGGAATAGAATTTGAACAAAGATCCTTTTGAGTCCAAGGCAACCCATTACCAAGTAGGTCATGTTGCCTCTTAAAAATGTCATGCGAATGTAAAATATGATCATTAATTACCTTTATTTCATTTCATAAAACATTTGCATTAGCACATCATAACATTTTTCGAGACAATTAGGGTTAAGTGACTTGCCCAGGGTCATAGAGCCAGTGAGTGTCTGAGGCAAGATTTGAACTCAGCTCCTCCTGACTCTAGGACTGGCGCTGTATCCTCTGTGCCACCTATCTGCCCATCATAACTCTTTTAGCAAGAAAATAACTCCAAGGAAATTTTTAATTTGGACAGTAACGTGAAGTGAGATTTAAGGCAGATACTCATGGTTTTAAGGAGAAGAAAGTAGATGCAGGATTAGGGTGAGCTAATGTCAAGTGCAGAGTAAAGAAAGGGATAGGGAGGTGGCCTCTGATTTGAAGAAAATGATGTCACAAATGTTATAAAAATAATATCATAAGGAAGCAGAGCCAAGATGGTGGAGGAGGAGCAGCAACCTGATGGAGCTCTCCCTCCAAACCCCTTGAAATACCTGTAAAAATGACTCCAAACAAATTCTAGAGTAGCAGAAGCCACAAAATGAGAGAGTGAAGCAGATTTCCAGCCCAAGACAATCTGGAAGGCAGACAAGAGGGGTCTATCAATTGTGCTCAGAGCAGAGCACAGCCCAGGCTGGGCCACACAAACACAGACAGGATTGGAGCAGGCTTCAGGACACAATCACTGGCAGCTGCAGCAGTTTCCAGACTTCTCAACCCACAAATGCCAAAGACTGCTTCAAAGGTCAGTGGGAAAGCTCTTCCACCTGGGTGAAAGAGGAGCATGGTCTGGCCACAGCCCCAGCGTCAAGGCAGCAGCAATGACTGCCACAGTAGTGACTGCTTCTGGACCTCTTGGCCTACAGATGGTGGGAGAATGGAATGGCTAATCTGGGTCACAGTCCTGAATGGCAGTCCTGGGATGAGGAGGACTGCTGGTGTGGCAGAGCTGGTGGTAGTCTTAGAGAGGGAACCCTCCTTGCAGTTCCAGGACAGAAAAGAGTGCTTGTGGTTGCTCATAGACTAGAGTGCAGGCCAGGAGAGGAGGAAACACCCCTCTTTTGATCATACCACTTAGGAGGAACTAAGAATTTAAAGATTCCTGGAGATATCTCTGAAAACAGCTACACAAAACCTTTGAAACTTGGAGCAGTATACCCTCTATTTAACAAAGAGCTCGAAAGTCAAATAATTGGCTGGGAAAATGAGGGGAAAAGAATAAGATTATAGAAGGTAACTTTTTTGGTGAAAAGATATTTTCTTACACACTTAGTGACATGGAAGATCCAGGCATGCAACCAGGGGAAGACAATAAGGTCAAGACTCCTACATCCAAGGCCTCCAAGAAAAATATGAAATGGTCTCAGGCCACGGAAGAGTCTCAAAATGGATTTTGAAAATCAGGTAAGAGAAATGGAGGAAAAGTTAGGAAGAGAAATGAGAGTAATGCAAAAAAATCAAGAAAAACAAGTCAATAACTTGCTAAAGGAGACCCCAAAAATGCTGAAGAAAATAACACCTTTAAAAATAGACTAACCCAAATGGCAACAGTGGTCCAAAAAGCTAATGAGGAGAAGAATGCCTTGAAAAGCAGAATTGGCCAAATGGAAAGCGAGGTCGAAAAGCTAACTGAAGAAAATAATTCCTTAAAAATGAAGATGGAGTAAATGGAAGCTAATGACTTTATGAGAAATCAAGAAATTATAAAACAAAACCAAAGTAATGAAAAAATAGAGGACAATGTGAAATATCTCATTGGAAAAAGCAACTGACCAGGAAAATAGATCCAGGAGAGATAATTTAAAAATTATTGGACTGCCTGAAAACCATGATCAAAAAAAGAGCCTAGATATCATCTTTCAAGAAATTGTCAAGGAAAACTGACCTAATATTCTAGAACCAGAGGGTAAAATAGAAATGGAAAGAGTCCACCAATCACCTCCTGAAAGAGATCCCAAAAGGAAAACTCCTAGGAATATTGTAGCCAAATTCCAGAGTTCCCAGGTCAAAGAGAAAATATTATAAGTGGCAAGAAATAAACAATCCAAGTGTTTTGGAAACATAGTCAGGATAACACACAATTTAGCAGCTTCTACACTAAGGGATTGGAGGTCTTAGAATATGATATTCCAGAGGTTGAAGGAAATAGGATTAAAACCAAAACTCACCTACTCAGCAAAACTGAGTATAATATTTCAGGGGGAAAATGGAATTTAAATGAAACAGAGGACTTCCAAGCATTCTTGTTGAAAAGACCAGAGTTGAATAGAAAATTTGATTTTCAAATACAATAATCAAGAGAAACACGAAAAGGTAAACAGAAAAGAGAAGTCATAAGGGACTTATTAAAGTTGAACTGTTCATATTTCTGCATAGAAAGATGATATTTGTAACTCAAGAGACCTTTCTCAGTAGTAGGGTAGTTAGAGGGAATACATGTATGTGTATATGTGTATATGTGTATATATGGAGACAGAGGACATAGGGTGAGCTGAATATGAAGAGATGATACCTACAGAATAAAATTAAGTATTGAGAGGAATATATAGGGAAAAAGAGAAAGGGAGAGATAGAATATAGTAAATCATCTCACATAAAAGAGACAAGAAAGAGCTTTTACAATGGAGGGGAAGAGAGGAGAGGTGAGAGGGAATAAGTGAGTCTCATTCTCATGGGATTTGGCTTAAGTAGGCAGTAACATATACACTTAATTGTGTATGGAAACCTACCTAACCCTACAGGAAAGCAGGGGGAAAGGGGAAAAAAGAGGGGAGATAATACAAGGAAAAGCCAATTGAGGGAAGGGGTGATCAGAAGCAAAGACTTTTGTGGAGGGATAGGTCAAAGGGAAGAATAGAATAAATGGAAGGTGGGATAGGATAGAGGGTAAATATAGTTAGTCTTTCACAACATAACTGTTATGGAAGTGTTTTGCATGACTACACATGGATAACCTACATAGAATTGCTTGTTTTCTCAATAAGGGTGGGTGGGGAGGGAGGAAAGGAGAATGTGAAACTCAAGGTTTTCAAAATGAATGTTAAAAATAGTTTTTACATGCAACTGGGAAATAAGATATACAGGAAGTGGGGTACAGAAATCTGTCTTGCCCTACAGGAAAATAGAAGGGAAGGGGATAAGAAAAGCGGGTTGGGAGTAATAGAAGGGAGGGCAGATTGGAGGAAGGGGTAATCAAAATGCACTCTGTCCTAGGGCGGGGGGAGGGGCGAGATGGGGAGAAAATTTGCAAGTCAGAATTTTGTGGAAGTGAATGTTGAAAACTGAAAATAAATAAATTTATATAAAAATGAATGTTCATTTTTACATGTAATTGAGAAATATTTAATGAAATAAAAATATTTTTAAAAGAAAAAATCATATCATATATGATGACATATATAATGTGTCCCACCTGGTTCCTTTAAAAAAGTATTTGAAAGGAGATGCTGTATAAGACAAGATTCACCATTATCTTTATGTAGAAGAAATAAAGAAATACCCATGGCCTTGCATTTAGAAAGTTTCTCATTTAAAAAACTGAACTGTGCATCTTAGAAAGTGTTTCCTTGATAGCTCTGAATAGAACTGATAAAATGAGTATAAAAAAAGAAAAGATTTCATCTACTTAAAGAAAGCAATGAAAACTGTTTTCAGCATGTCATGGAACTCTTGTCAGATACATAGACTATAATTAACCTGATGTATGTATATATGAATTGTTGTAAAAGGTGCGATTACACAGTAGATGAATTATGTTGTTTCGCTAGTTGTGAAACCATCTAAATTAAATTTAGAACACACATATATTATTCAACTCCCGATGATTTATTATCCAGTATTTACAAAATTTATATCTACAGTCAACACAAAAAATCATTATTTTTTTCCTCTTTTATGAAATCCATCTCTTTTACATATAAAAGATGTTTGGCACCTGAAAAGAAGAAGAGAATGAAAGGAAGAAAGTCAGCACAGAATTTTATTCAGGATGGAGTGGTTCTATAAGCTACATTTTATAGCAAGGAAAACAAAGGAATCACCTGATAAAGTCCCACATCATTAATCTCCGTCGACGACTGGTGCATAATCTATATGAACAGGGACAGCTTTGTGGGCCTCTTGGCAAGTATTAGGTTGAATTACTCAATGAAAACAAAACTTTGGGGCATACTTGTATGTCTTAATCTATGTAATGGAATAACAGCATTTTTAAAGCTCTCATGCCCTTGATGTAACCTTCACAAGGAAATATTTGATGTATTCATTTTAAAAACCAAAATAACTTAAATTTTATCAGTGTCAGCAAGAGATGTACTCCAAAGGAAAGTGGTTTGTCCACATTTTACTAAAATTAATAAAACTGTAATTGAACGAATGGCGGGAATAGGGCTTGAACATAAGTTTTGAGACAGCTCACTCATTTTGGTCTGGTGTTTTTATCATAAAGCATCTTGAAGCCAGCAGGAAGAAATGGACAGAGTGCTGGATTTGGAATCTAAAAAAAGCTCTGTTCAAATCTCACCTCAAATACTAGCTGTGTGACCCGAAGAGTCACTTAACCTCTCTGAGACACAATTTCCTCATCTAAGAAATGAAGGGGTTGAACTAATCTGGCCTCTGAGGTGTCTTTCAACTCGCAGTTTTGGATTCTGCGGTATTGTTCAGTAATCTATTTGAGGTCATGACTGAAATATTTATGTTGTAGCAACAATATCTTAAAAATCTCTGTCCTACTCAAAGTCTAGCACAATGTTTTATATATAGCAGGCAGAAATAAACACATTGAATATAGACTGGAAATTAAATCATGGAGGATCATTTCTACTGACATTTTTCTTCATTTAGGCCCAGGCTAATAATCATCTACTGTAATTGTTGCTCTGATAAATTCATTGCCCTGACAATATAACACTAATATAATGCTAATGTAATTTATATTACTATTACTGAACTAGTATTTGTCTATAATATTGATGCATGCTCTTCACTCCTCCTCTCCACCTGACTATCTCTATTTTGTCACTGTAGATGAAAAACAACTTTATTGTTAACTGGGTCTGTAGTTTTATTGGCAAAGTGAACTTCCTAGGGAGGAAACTCTTTATTGATGCAGATTACTAGGCATTTTCATTTCTCTTGGGACATAAAATCTGGAGGTAATCTTATTTATTTCAAATTTCTATTACTTGCTAATTCTATCTTTATTTTCCATATCTGAAGACTAAGAAAAATATTAGGGAAAAAATTTCAAAAGGATGCTGATTTGGGAGGAAAAATATTTCCTCAGTTTGAACACATTGTCTTCGTCTTCTTGTGGGAAGTAAGGAGATGCTCATTGGTGAAGTAGCAAGACACGGCTTTCACAGATGTGACAGTGTGCAAAGTTCCTTGAAGGCCAGGTTGTGGCCTTGAGGTCTTTTCTTTCTGTCCTGCTGCTACTGTGTTGAAGGCTTTTCTCCGCTACAGTGAACAGGGCATTAGGAGATCATGCAACATGTAACCAGGTCACATTTGACTTGACACTGTTGAATGGCAAAAAAATAAATGACAGAAGTATCAAAAAACTTAGCTGCAGTGTAGTCTCAGGCCAAGCAATGAGTGGGCTGAGTAAAATGAATGGTAGGAAGGCAAAATTAGCTCTTAGCACCCTGAATGAGAATTACGACTATTTTTGTTGCTTTCGTTCAGTTTTTCAGTCATGTCTGATTCTTCATGACCCCATTTGGAGTTCTCTTGGCAAAGATACTGGAGTGGCTTATTATTTCCTTCTTGAGCTCATTTAACAGATCAGAAACTGAAGCAAACAGGGTTAAGTGAATTAACCAAGGTCACATAGCTAGTAAGTATCTGAGGCTGGATTTGAACTCAGGTCTTCCTGACACCAGACCTGGCACGCTACTATACCAACTACCTGCCCCTTGTTACTATTATTCCTCATATGAAATTCACCCATGAATTTCAGGGTGATTATCTACTTACATTTAAGAGTAAGAATTGGATATTCAAATAAGAAAATTGTTTGCTATAAATTTAACTTCTATTCTCATGAATATTTGCAGGAAATTTTTAATTAACTGCTAATAAGATTAAATCCTAACATATCTCATTTACAACTTTCTTTTTTTGTGTGATATAAGGCCATAATTATTTTTTCAGATTATTTATTCTGCATAACTGTGGTTTATAATTAGTAATATTTGGCAGTGGTTCGCCTTAAAACTTGCCGTTTTCACTCCTTCCCTACTTAGAAAAAAAAGAATAACAGTAAAAATCACAGAGAAGAAGATCAGGAGCTTTCTTTGTCTCAGATAGCTCTCTGTCAAATACCTAAAGAATGGGTAATAAATAATGTGAACTAGGGAATTTACCTCGAGCTTAATAAAATGCTATAGGTAATGCTGAGAAGTGAGGAGATGGGACTTGGGACTAGAGACTATATCATTGAAAGTGCACATTTTTCCCCCAAGTGGAACAGATTTGGTGAAAGGGGTGATGAAGCAGCACTGCTTGCCAATAAAATGTATACCTCTTTGTAAGTACATAAACCTGAGGTTGAAAGAAAAATAGAAAGCATTAAGGGGAGGATAAAAAAGAATGTGAAGCAGAGGAGGCATTCTTTTGGGGGAACCACTGACTATCAGACTAAGTGGGGGACAAAGATGATGCTTTCCTCATCTATATCATAAAGTGGCATTATAGTAAGATATGACAATGCTGAGGCACTATGGAATTCTGGACTAAGGAGTAAGACTGTAGTAAGACTCGGAATCAGGAGACCTGGCCTTGAATCCTAGTTCTAAGACTCCTTATTTGAATTGCAAATTAGTTGAATGAGTAAATCACTTAATCTCACATTTCCTCATTTCTGAAAATGGGGGCAACAATACTTGTAATAACTATTTTAAAGGGTTGTTAGGAGAAAAGTGCCTCAGAAGCATTAAAAAATATAGGGTTGAGACTTGTGATGTCACTGATACAAAGAACTCTCAGATGAGGAGGCTCTCTCCATCAATACAGGTTGACACCATCTCTGCAAATTATAATCTTAGAGATTGCCTATAACATTGAGAGTTTAAATGACTTGTCCTGGGTTACATATCCAGTATGTGCAAGAGGTGAGATTTGAACCCAGGTCTTCCGATTTCCAGGACAGATCTACATTACACGTTATGCCGTGGCTTTAATACTTGGTAATGCTAAAATGCTATATAAATTCAAGTTAATTTCATCACAAGGGAGTTGAGGATTTCTCATTTTACTAAAAGCAAAGCAACTAACAATGGTTTGAGTTACTTTCCTGATGATGTCATTTCTCAGAAAATCCATGGGTATCTATTACTATACACTTAGTTTTTAGATTCAACAATCCAATATCACAGGTGTTTAGTAAGTACTTACTTTGTGATAGACACTCTTCTTATTTCTAGGGATACAAAGATGAAATGAAGCGATGTAATAGGGGGAAATTTCCATGACTCTAAAGTCAAGGGGACTTGTTTTTAAATCCTACCTCTTTCATGTACCTGTGTATTATTTCACCACCTTTCTGCTAAATAACTGTTATTTCACTGCCTTTCTTTTTTTTTTTGGAAGGGGGTAGGCAGGGCAATTGGGTTTAAGTGACTGGCCCAAGGTCACACAGCTAGGAAGTGTATCAAATGTCTGAGGCCAGATTTGAAATCAGGTCCTCCTGACTCCAGGGCCAGTGTTCTACTCACTGCACCACCTAGCTGCCCCAATTTCACTGTCTTTCTAAGCTATACTTTCCTCTTCTCCAAAAGAAGAGATTGGAACTAAAGATTCTCTGAGATTCCTTCCAAATCTAGAATTATGAGCTTTTGGCTAGGAGTCCTCTGAGGTCCTTTCCAGCTCTACATTGATAATGTTATGATTCCTATCCTTAGGGGCCTACCATCATGCTGCAGAAAATAAGAAAAACAGGTGACTGAGATAGAAAACATGGAATAAAATGGTCATGTTACTTTAGAATTTTTAATGACCAAAGAATGGAATTTTGGCCATGTTCAGACATTCTAAATAAGGTCAGAGAGATGATAGACTTGATCTCACCATCAGACTCACACCTCACACTTTGATAACTCCTGCCTCAAGTCTCTCCCCCACTCCAGTTAAGCTACTACTCATCTATCAAATTTCTTAAAGATCTGATCATGGCACTTCTACTCAATACATTATAGGGCTTTGCTTTTACCTCCAGGATCATATTAGAAAATCCTCAGTTTGGCATTAAAACCCGTTACGGCCTGGCCTCCTCCTACCTTTCTAAGTTTTGTACACCAAACTCCCTTCCCCTCTTTTCCCCATACATGTACTCTGTGATCCAGTAACACTGTCCTTCTTGCTGTTCCTTACATAAAACACTCCATCTCCTGAATCTCAGAGTTCTCACAGGACATCCTGCAAGCTTGCACCTCTCTCCCTACTCATCTCTACCTCTAGGTTTCCCTAGCTTCCTTCAAGTACCAGCTAAAATCTTAATTTCTATGAAAAGCCTTTCCTGATCTCCCTTACTGTCAGTGCCTTCTCCCTGTTGATTACCTCCAATTTATTCTGTATGAGGTCCTTGAAAGAAGGGGTTGTCATTTCCTTTAGTTTAAACCCCCAGCTCTTAAGACAGTGTTTGGCACATAGAAGGCACCTCAGTGCTTATTGACTGACTGATTTAATAGCTGTGGAAGGCTCTTTAAAAAAAGTAATTTCTGATAGTTAAAAGGAAAGTAATAATAAACAACAAAGTAACTCCAGTAAGGAAAAGGGGAAAAGCAATATTTATGTAGCACCTATTACATGACATGTCCTTTACAATATTATCTCATTTGATCAGATTTCCAAAGCTCAGATTTTTAAAAGACATGGACAAAGACAAAGAAGAAAACCCCCAACAAGCCATTTCACCTCTCTAGAACTTAATAAAGAATGTTGGTGAATTCCTAGGAAGATATTGGCAAAAGTAGCACAAAATGTAAATCTGTGCCATTGGGAAGAATACCCACATCAATAAGGTCATGCATATGCATAAGTGGTTCAATGGTCACATGTTTATTATATTCTTGGTTTGTGCAAAAAAGTGTGCTGACCACTAGGAATCCAAAGATGAAATGAAACAGCACCCTACCCTCAAAAAGGGTATAATCTAATAAAGTAGAATAAGATATAAAAATAGATAACCATAAAATATGGTAAAATGTGCTTAAGTATGAAGGAGAAGACCACCATGCTTTTAGAAACTTGATAGGGAAGAGCTCATGTTCAATTGGAATGGGGATTAGGAAAGGCTATCCAGGTTGGAATTTGAAGAAAGGGAAAAGAGGGTTTCAATGGGTAAGGGATGGAAAATAGTGAAACTCTATTATAGGCAAGGGAGTAGCATGAACAAAGATAGGAAAATAGGAGGCAATTGGATAATGGAAGACAGAATATATAACTAATGACAATTACTAAAATGTGGAACATATATGTATCAGTCCTCACTACATGTGTAACCCCATGTGGTCTAACCTCATCACTTAACAAATGAGGAAACTGGAGACCAAGGAGGTTATGTGACTGTATCTGGAGATGCAGTACCTGAGTTTGAATTAAGACTCCTTCACTTGGTACTTGCTTGACTTTGGCAAAGTCACCAGCTCTCAGGGACTCAATTTTCTCATTTATAAACTGGAAAGACTGTTGTAGATGACTTCTCGGGTTCCTTGCACCTGTAGATCTATGATTTCATGAAAGTTTCATATCTGGAAATTGAATCTGAAACTTTTGATTCTCATTCAAGTATTCTTTCCACTATACAATGCATAAAGGAAAAGCCATGTGGAATAGCATAGATGAAGAAGGCTCTACGAAGAAGATCAGACTGGAAATGGGCCTTGAAGTAGACTAAAGGGTATGCCAGAAAGAGGTAAAAGGAATAGATATGAGAATAATCATTAGAGTAAAAGTTATGCAATTGGATATAAAAGGAAATGAGATTGGGCAGGAAATGGTGATAGAGAGCTTCAAAATCCAAAAATTGAAATTGAATCTTAATGTGGTAGGCAGTAGGAAAAAACCTACATATAATAATAATAATAATAATAAATTTATTTAGCACCTTATGGTTTACAAATGACTTTACAAATATTATCTCATTTTCTCCTCACTACCACCTTTGGAGGTAGGTGCTGTTATTATCCCCATTTTACAAATGAGGAAACTGAGGTACCAAGTGTTTAATTGACTTTCTAAGAGTCACAGAGCTAGTAAGTGTCTGAAGTCAAATTTCACTCTAGATCTAGTGCTTTTCCACTGTACCACCTAGTGGACCCATTATAGATTCCTAAGCAGAGTATTGACTATAGATATGCATAGAGAATAGAATAGGTGAGCTGACATGCCTAGACATGCTGGCTCACACTCAATAAAAGTGACATGATGGAGCAAAGCCTGGAAGAAGAGCCATACTGTGCATGCTCTTTCCTTTCTAGCCCAGGCTCCATCTAGAGCAGCACCCACCACTGCCGCCGAGATGTTGATGCCCAAGAAGAACCGAATTGCCATCTATGAACTCCTTTTTAAGGAAGCAGTAATGGTAGCCAAGAAGAATGTTCACATGCCAAAGCACCCTGAGCTGGCAGACAAGAATGTGCCCAATCTCCGTGTCATGCAGGCCATGCAGTCTCTATAGAGTCTCATGGCTATGTTAAGGAGCAGTTTGCATGGAGGCATTTCAACTGGTACCTCACCAATGAGGGCATTCAGTACCTCTGGGATTACAGTCACCTGCCCCCTGAGATTCTGCCTGCCACACTCTGCAGAAGTCATCCCGAGACAGGAAGGCCAAGGTCCAAAGATATGGAGGGCAAGGGACCTGCCTGGCTCATTCGGGGCGAAGCTGACAGAGACACATACACAGGAAGTGCTGCTCCACCTGGAGCTGACAAGAAGGCTGAGCCTGGGGCTGGGTCAGCAACAGAATTCCAATTTAGAGGCAGATTTGTGTGGACATGGTCAACCTCCTCAATAATAACTGTAGAGATAGGTTTCATATGGAATAAAATTTTGAAAAAAAAGAGTGACATGATGAAAATTGTTCTAAGAGATGCTGTGCACTGGAATGCCAGATAAACTTAACAAGAGGAAGTTTGGAAGCAGGAAGAAACATTAGGGGACTTCTGTGATAAAGATGTTAAGAAAAGTCAAAATAAAATAAATGCTTGACCCAAAGATTTTTCTTATAAATCTAGGACAAAAAATAGAAAAGCATTCCAGTTGGGATGTATACAATTCAAGAAGAACAAACTATCTTCTGTGACTAAAATACAAATGGCTGCAACTGTCTTTGCTCAGTTGCTTGAATTGAATTTCAAATTATAGGATTGGGGAAGGGGAAAGGAATGGCATATAGTCAGGTTCAAAGATAAAACACACTTCATACCTTTTTGAGTACAATCTGTCCATGGAGGGATTAGTGGACATTTTGGTCAGGACTGAATTTGAACCAGGTTCCAGAGATGAAAGCTCATAGACTAATCTGTTACAACACCCAAGCCCACTTGCTGTGCTGGTTTATAGAAATCCTATTAGCAGAGAGATCGAAGGGTCAAAGATAAGATAGCAGAAAGCAGGAAATCAGGCTTCAGTAGTTTAAACAGAAAAGGTTCTTCTGAACCACGCTACTGTATAGGGACTGATACAGAACACCCACACCTACATTACATGTGTACCTACTTACAGCAATACTTCCATAATAATACTTGAATCTATTTCCTTGGCTCACAAATATAATTAATAAATAGTTTGTACTCTTATTGGAAACATATTAATGTTGAGCCCAGTTATAATAGTCTATTTACTTAGAGAGAGGCAGTTAAAAAATACTGTTAGACTTGCCATCAGGGAGACATGGGATCTAATCCTTCTTCTGACATTTGTCTCCTCAGTTGTAAAATAAAGATTGTAATATATGTAGGGCTTTTCTCAGTTTTGTTGTGAGGCCAAATAATAAAAGGTATTCAAAACATTTATTACTAGAAGCCAGCTGAACATATACAAATAGAGGAAAGAGAATGCTGTCTTGGCTACTAGTTTGAAAGGGGAGGGGGAGGTGTTCTTTCACCTCTTCAGATTTGTGACATCCTGGGCTCTGTTTCATTGTTTGGAAGATCAGGGTCCAAACAATAATTGTAATAATTTTGAACTAAGCCACGTATTTCTTTTTTTATATTCTGCCAATTGTCAGTATGCTAGAATGTATTGATCAGTCACAAAGGGCACATGATTATTATCAGATGTTTATTATTATAGGACTTTAGCATTGAACAGACTGGGCAAAAGAGAAAAAAAGAGATTGTGTATATGGAGACATCAAAACAACTTGTACTATTCCAAAAAAGCAGATCAATTTCTAGGGCCATTTCACAAACTAGCTACAAACTCATATAACTAGCTCTCTGACCTTGGACAAGTCATTGTAAGGGCCAGCAAAGTGGGTCTTTGGGCTATTTTATTTTTTGGAGTGCTTCTCAGCACTCAGGCAATCAAGTGCATTTGATTGAGTCTTGGCTTTGTTTCAATGAAGAATCTTTGATTGAATCAAGAATCTTTGATGACCTGCTGAAGTCCTAAGAAAGCCTAAGTCACATGAGCTTGAGTCACATGGTTGTGGCATCCTCTGACCCTGAAGAAGTGTATATATTCTCCAAGGTTAGCATTTTGCTTTGGGGCTCACTCACTGGAAGACTGTTCATATGATTTCACCAGATGAGACTCTGGGTAGCTATTAAGGAGCCCTCCTGGTCTTGAAAACCCAAATGTTGGCTCTTCTCTTTCTCTGGTAACTATGTATATATTGCCATGGACAGATAGTTAGAAGCCCTGTCTGTTGATTTGTGTTATTTGCTCTGTTCATATAATTTCTGAAGTTCAGGGTACTGACTTTTTCCCCTGAACTAAATGAATGATATATGTATGCTTAATTAAAGTGAGATTGTAAACACCTTAAAGTTGCTTTCCTTAGAAAAGCAGATCAAAGAACTTGTGCTAGCAGCCCTCCTGTGTGCCGGTGTTGTTGATCTTACACCTCCACAGTAGCTGCAAGCAGCATTGTTGTTAGAGTCATTTAAGTCCTTTGGCCTTCAATTTTCTTATTTCTTTAAGGAAGGAAATGATTAGATTAAATCATCCCTAAGGAACTTTCTATCACTAAAAAGACTTTGTATCTATACTTATTACCACCATCAATTCTTTTCCCAGGTTCCCCTCCTCCCATGCCTGGAATATATTTTCTCCTATTACCTTTGCCTGTTAGAATAACAATTTTCCTTCATGGCTCAACTCATATACCACATTTTTTTCTCCATCATCCTTTTCCTTATTCTGTTAGATGCCAATGCCTCCCCCCCCTCCAAAATCAACTTGTGTTTAAATGTTTATTTTGTAGATGTTCCATGCACATGTTATCTCCTCCAAAAGAATTCATGCATCTCAGGTCTGAGAACTGTTTCCTTTTGTCTGGATATTCCTGCCCCTAGCAGAGTGTCTAGCACTTATTAGGTACTTAAGAGGTTGTTATTAATTGAACAAATGACAAAAAAAGAACACCCTATAGACTTCTTCCCTGGAAACAATATAATGAATATTGGCTAAAGAAATGGTGGCAGCATCTAAGATGTTAAGCAAAGAGAGAGGTGCTACTGAGCTCAAGACTTTTTCTACTTGTTGATTATAGTGATTACTAAATAATGACTGTAAGGAAACTAAGCAGATTTTCATTGACTTATTGACAAATCATTAACTATCAAGGGACACCATTTGGAGGGGGGAAACATAGGGTGGTATAATGGGAAAAAAACCCACTAGACCTCAAGTCAGAAAAACTGAGTTTGAATTACAGGTCAAACACCTGTGACCTTGAACAAGTCATTTCAAATCTAGGAGTCTAATTTCCTAATCTGTAAAATGGCAATGATAACAATTTAATGACCTGCTCCCATGGGGTTGTCATGAAGAATTGTAAAATAAAATGCTTTATGCATTTGAGTTTTTATTCTTCAATAATGATAGCGATGGCATATGTATGTATATATGTGTATATAAATATATATACACACTTATGCATGCATATACATATATACACACACATGCATATACACATATGAAACAAAATGCCTTAAATGCATTACTTTATTTCCCTCGAAATATAAACACTATCATTATTACTGTCAGGTTATAAATGAGGAAACTGAGGCAGGAGAACAGTTACTCAAGGTAACACTGTAATTTAGTTGTGAAGACAAAAGGACTAATGAGGAGATTTTCAAATCGATTGTTTTTTTCTTAAAAGCATAACTTTGGAAGATGAGATTTAGGAATGTTACTAAATCGGTAGATAAGAAAATGCAATCTTTTCTATATTTGTAAGATTTTTTTCTAATCTATGGCAGTTGTGAATTTTAGAAACATTTAAAATTTGCCCTGATTTTAAATTGTCCCCAAAACATACAATAAAATACTTATTTATCATGCAGTTGAGAATAAATTATTCTTTTTATGCATTTTTTCATACACTTGTAGTAAGAATTATGACTAGGCAACAAGAGAATACAGACTCTACAAATCGATCTTGGCCTATCATAAGTGATCAAAGTATAAACATAAGAAATCTAGGATTTTTCTTTCATCTGGAAGTTTTAGGTTTAGTCTATTTGTGTACTCCTTTCAGAATATCTGGAGGCTCTGAATACTAAAAGTGAACTTTCGTCTTTTGGGGAAAAAATGAATCAACTCAGGCACATGATGGATATGTTATATTAAACAGTTAATTTACAAATATTTCCCGTGCCCTGGAGGTGGAAGGGAAGGATATTTGCTATCACTGGCCCTGGTTGCAATGCTGAAAAATGTAAAGCTCATTAATCCATCCAGCAGATAGGTTCACCCAGCCAGAGTCAAACTTGGTTTTGACTAGGCTTTCCAGCTCAATGCTTTCTCTTCTGGACCTTTCAAGTTTATCTAGGGTCCCTTCTGCCTAACCATTCTCACAGCAGTACATTGGACTCATTTTGTTCTGTGTCTCTATGCAGCTAAGCTATCACTCAAGGCTACTCCCGAGCTTGTATCTTGAATCTTTCTTGTTATACAAGAGGGGTTCTTCACAGATTCCTGTCTGCTTGTAACATCTTACTTTCCAAAAAAAAAGGGCAGCACAGACTGAAAGAAGTATGATATTATTCTCATGCCCAATTTATATTATGAAGGCCATGTTCACCTAGCAGCAACAACTATGAAAATTCCAGGTAGTATTTTGGACCAGTTTAGTGTTACTGCTTGTTTGTTTAGTTTTATTTAGTTTTTGTCTACATAATGTCAACCAGATAGTTTGGTAAATTTTACTTTTTCAATAAATTAGTCATTTGGTTGTACTCACTGAGGCAGCCAGGTGGTATAGTGGATAGGCTACTGGATCTGAAGTCAGAAAGATCTAAGTTCAAATCAGGCCTCAGATACTTATTAAACTAGCTGGATGAACCTGGCCAAGTAATTTAACCTTGTTTTACTCAATTTCCTTACCTACAAAATTAGGATAATAGTAGCAATTACATCCCAGAGTTGTTGGGGGATCAAATGAAATGATCTTTGGAAAGCATTCCACAAGCTTTAAAACACTACATAAATGCTATATTGTTAGATATATGTATGTATAGCATTTTATATATAAAACAGTACAGAATAATACTATATTATGGTTACCCTTGTTGTGATTATGGTTATAATTATTGATTATCTGAGCTCCTATAGATACAGCCTTGAGTTGCTTAGTTAGGAAACCATATTATATTTGGGATCTCTTAGGAAAAAAAAAACCTTCTACCTAGAGAGGTAGAAATGGTATTTTAATAAGACATTCTGAGTCTATGAATATATTGACTTCATGACCCTGGTCAAGTCACTTAGCCTCTTAGTACTCCAGACAACTCACTAACCAATTAATATACAAGGATTTCATAAGTACCTAACATGCTCTAAGCACTATGCTAAGCATTGGGGTTATGAAAGCAAAAATGGAATAGTTCCTTGGCTGGGGAGAAAACATGTACATATGATAGTTTGGGGATATAATATACTAGCAGTTGAAATATAAGGAAAGGTTTCTGTATGAGATGGTACTTGGAGCCATCTTGAATAAACAAAGGATTCCAAGACATAGAGAAGATAAGAAAGGAGTGTGTTCTTCACGTAGTATAAAGGCATTGAGGAAGAGAGATGGATCATCATATTTGTGAAATATGGTTAGATTGCAAAGTGTGTAGAGGTTAGTAATTTACAAGGAGATTTCAAAGAGAAGAAGGAACCAGGTTATGAAGAGATTAAATACCAAAGAGAGGAGTTTATAGGAAACACTGGAATTTAATGGAGAGGGAAGGAGGAGGGGTTGATATGGTCAGAACTTCTCTTTAGGAAAAATCCCTTTGGCTGCTGTGTAGAGGATACTTTTGAGTTGAGGAAAGACTGATGTATGGACGCAAAACAGAAGGCTGCAACAGTTTGGGCAAGAAGAAGATGAGGGCCTGGACTATGGTAATTGCTGAGACAGTAGAAGTAAGTGGAGAGATGTGAAAAATGGATGCTATGGAAACAGAAAGACATGATTTGATAGGTTAATGGATATGCTGTGTGACTGTGAGTGAGGTGATCTGGATGAAACTGAGGTGGTGAACCTGGGTGACTCTGAAAGGATGGTAGTACCCTTAAAATGGTAGGAAAATTCAGAAGTTGGGTGGATTTGAAAGGGGGCAAAGGATAATCAGTTCTGGTTTTGAACATGTTGAGTTCAAGATGCCTATGGGGTGTCTAGTTCAAAATATCCAGCAGACAGTTTATGATGTGGGAATGGAATGGTACTCTCTAAGACTATAAATTGCTGAGAAGGTACCAGCATTCATTACTAGAGAGGATTTTCTTGCTGGGAGTTCCATTTAACCAAAGAAATCACAAGTCAAGTTCAAATGAAGGGAGAGCATTGTTCTTGGTACAGCCCAAGAATTCAGAATTAGGAAAGAATTTAAAAAAAACAAAAAGGTAGTTCTCTACCCCTTCCCCCCCAGGTAGTATCTAATACTAAAAGGGCAGTATATGGTTTAAAACTTGCCAAATTAAAAAGGGCTAATTAATTTATTCAACAAGTATTTATTGAGTGTCTACTGAAAAGTAACATATGTCCTCTAAAAAGGAATCCTAAGAAGACAACAAAGCTTTCTGCCAGAGCCATAACTATGCTGAGGTTGCTCAGGAATGCTTACAACACTTGCTCACCTTCAGCAGCATAGAAACAAGCTTAGAGCTGTTAGCAAAAATAATTTTGCTACCTAGGAAGCGATGAGTTTTGAGATCCTCACACACACACACACACACACACACACACACACACACACACACTTTGTCTCCATCAGGAACCCCACACCCACATCCTTGACTCTCTGCCCAACTGTACAATTCAAGTAAGTACAAATTAAGCCATTTGCCCTCGCACAATTTATGATACATACCGCGGACACAAGCAAAGCTGATCGTGTATCTGCATAGAGCTTTAACACTGGCAACAGTTTTAATTTCGTCTGCTAAGAGGCTGAGCAAGTGTCTATACTTAAATATGCCTTTTATTTTCTCACACTTAAGACATTTCCCTGGGGGTTAATAAATAATGGGTGTATCTTGATAGTATAATAAATATACACAATGGACTCAAATATTATTACTTAGCATTAAATGCCAGTTGCGCATGACTTACAGCAAACACTAAATGTCTGCCCTTGAAGAAGTTGCATTTTAAAAGCCCTGCTAAAGAATTCAAAGGTATAAGAGAAAATACCATTAACACTTAAAGATACATTAGTTAACTTCTTACACATGCGTATCTTATCTTCTCAATTGCACCTCAAATCTTCATGAGGGCAGGAACCAACCATTTCATGTAAGTTTTTACAGGTGTCAGTGAACACCTAGCATAGTGCAAGACACACAGTAGTTGATTAGTAAATATTTGTTGAGAGATTCCTAAAATTAGATTTTTGCAAACATTCAACCCTATTTTCTCCATGCACTTGAGCCTCAGGTGCAATCAATCATTAAACATATATTAAGCGATTACTATATTCAGTTGGTAAACATTTATTAAGTGCCTACTATATGCCAGGCATTGTGCTAAGAGCTAGGGGTAGAAATACAATAAAAAGAAAGGCAATCCCAGCTTTCAAGGAGCTTCTTACAATTTAATGGAGCAAGAGCACCCACAAAAGGAATTTGAAAAGAGGAAGGTATCTGGCACAGGGACACAATGGAGAAATACAAAGAATTCCAAAAGTTTTGCAGTTGATAGGGAATAGGGATAAGGCTATGTTAGGCCCCCTTCTTAAATGGAGGTTTTGGAGCTCATGGCTCTGCCCTCCAGTCAAAGGGACCAATCAGAGGGGCAGAGGGTACTGACCAGCTTTGAGTATCAAGGCTAATTCAGTCTTCCTAGATGATGACATTAGAGCCAAGTATTAAAGGAAGCCAGGGGTTTTAAAAGTCAGAGGCTGGGCGGGAGATCTTTCTAGCCACAGAGAACAGACAGTGCAAAGACATAGAGAGCAGTATTCATTCTCATAGAATGCCATAGCTGGACCATAGCCTGTGTACAATGCAATGAAACAAACATTAATTTAGTGCATCCTGGGTATAGGGCACTATACTGGGAACTGTAAAAGACAGAAAGTATAAGACAACGTCTCTGGTAGTACCATGGTATTTATAGTCTCATGGGGGGAAAAGACACATAGATGGTTAATGATGATATAGAGTAGAAGTCTCAAACTCAAATAGAAACAGGGGACCTTAAACCATACATAAGAATCCCTGCAGGTTGTATATCAACTGTATTTTCTATGTTTTGTTGTATTTTTAAATTAAAAACAAATATTGCCTAATTACATTTTAGTCTGGTTCAAAGCAGTACTCGGGAGTATTGTGGGCCCTAAAGCTATGTATTTGACACCTCTAATATAATGTAAACCAAGGACACCACAAAGAACTATGATTTCCTTTGTTTGGAAACTCCCTCAACCACCACAGATAATTAATTTTACCCTGTATACCCATTCGGAGGTAAGTCTTGGAGAGATACTGAAGGCCCAGAGTTGTTAATGGCATGATCTGTCAGCAAATAAGTGTCAAAGAAGGAAGGAAAGAAAGAGATTTTTCTTAAATGCCTACTATGTGCCAGGCACTGTGCCAAGCACAATTTTTTATCTCTATTGTACAGATAAGGAACCTGAAGCAAACAAGGGTTAAGTCACTTGCCTAGCTAAGGAAGTGTCTGAGGCCATATTTGAACTCAGGTCACCTTTAAACACAGCTTCCTATTTAATGATAAAGCTGATTTGAACCCAGCTCTTTGAGATTCTAAGTCTAGCATTCCACATACTATATCACACTACATTTCTCTATACCAGGGATAGGGAATCTGCCTTGAGGCCACATGTGGCCCTCTAGGTCCTCAACTGAGGCCCTTTGACTGAGTCCGAACTTCACAGAACAAATCTACAGGTTCTCCAACCCTGCTCTCTACAATATCAAATTCATCAGTAAGAATTTATTAAGCTACTACCATGTGACAAAGGTCAAACAAACCCTACATTCAAACAATCATTATTGTTGAATGCATTAGAAAGATGCATTAGCTACAAGGCTGAAACTAGTTACTAGTGAAGATCAAGGAAGCCTTTATGATTCAGATGGCATCTTTTTGCCAAAAATAAAGAAACATAAAATTCCTGGAATCATCTTCACCTTAAACAATACTTCTATCAGCTTCTTTCTAACTCCAGCAAAGAGAGGAATTGAGTATCCAATCCAACGAGAGGACCTCAACAGCAGAAAATAATTGGACTCTCTAAATTGTAACATTCTCAAGAGGAATTACTAGAGCGCACTGCTCCTCCCGTGGACCACGCTGTGTATCCCTTGGAATCGCTACAGAAGCATTTTATTGCTCATTAAATATTTTTTAATGTGAATCTGCTCTTGGCATTTCTGCTTTATAGTTTCTCTCACAAACCTTCCCATGTTGCAAGGCCCCCCTCCCCATCATGCGTAATTTAAAAGAAATTATGTAAGCTTATTTCTCTGATTAAGAAAGCCTAATGCACAGACACACAAAGGATATGACCAGTGCTTGCTCAAGTTGCTAATGAATCTGGCAGTTTTAAGCTCATTCCCAATAAAAAAGGGCCTCACAAATCACTGTAAAAAATGTGTTCTGTGCCTCAAGAGCCATAATTGTCACACGTTTACAATTCATAACCTATGACTGCAGGGTGCTTACTCTAAGATAATTCTCTACAGAACAGTGGATATTGATGCTGTTTAGAAGGGGCACAACAAAATCATCTGTCACTTGAAATACTCATTTGGGAAGCCTCCCACACTAATAAAATCCTGAAATGTAGCAGTGTGAAACATGAATGTTTTCTTCCCCCTAAACTATGAGATTTGAGAAGTTTAAAGGTCTGAGCTGCTCAGGAACCTTAGCTGAAACACCCAGCTACTTACATACTTATTTCGCTAATTAGTACAGATTAAAAGGACCAATGCATTGAATTAAGACACTTTTAGCTGATGACATGACTCCATTACTTTAACAGCTCTTTTTGACTTGGCTTTGAAGGATGGTATATACCAGGAAGCTGTCCATCCCGCTACTATTTGTCATTAAGTCCGAATCTCATAGTGTAACAAATAAATAAACATAGAAACAGCATCCTAAAGGCTATGGAAATGGATTAGTTTCATCCTGTGCATTTCCTTTCAACAGAGGCCAAACTCTATTCCAAAGACTGCCATTAGAACATAGGTTTCTGGCCACAACAACAAATATCAGGTAGAAGCGATTGGAACATCTAGACAATATTCCAAAGGATCTATGATCTCATCGGTGTCAATATTTCCATCTGTATCTGCCCATCTTTGTGACTCATCAGTATTTTGGACAAGTTTGACAAAGTGGGTCCACTCAATGTGCTGGTGGACTTCTTGTTGTTCTCTTGATATCATGAGGATTAACAATGGAATCAAAAGGCTAAGTTGGCCATGGATTACCCCTCATATTTGCTACCTGACAGTTTCATCTTTTTCAGCAATACATCTGTTTGATGACTTCCTTTACATCACTTTTCTTATGTGAGTCCTCATTTGTAAAGTGCTAACTTCTACATAATATGATCATTTAGGCTATTAAGCAATACTCAAGATAATAAAATGCTAAAGCAAAAACAACAACAAACCTAAGTAATGGATTTGACATGATGAGATTTTATTCACACGATCAAAATAACCCATATTAAGTACAAGTGCCCAACCTGGTTGTTTTAAGTGGGGTGTTTTAGTAGTGCCTTGTTCATTTGTCATCATTCAATTGTGTCCAACTCTTTATGACCCTGTAGACCATTTTCTTGGCAAAAATACTGGAGTGCTTTGCCATTTCCTTCTCAAAGGATTAAGGAAAACAGCTTAAGTGACTTGCCCAGGGTCACACAGCTATTAAGTGTTTGAGGCTTGATTTGAACTCAGGTCTTCTTGACTCTAGACCCAGTGCTCTATCAACTGAGCCACCTACCTGCCTCCATCTTGTATATAGTAGGTGCTTAATAAATGTTTCTTAAATTGAATTGACTTGAGGCAGGGACAAGATGGGAGAGTAGAGAAAGCATTCAGCTGAGCCTTCCCAACATTCTTCTCTAAACAATACTACAAAATAAGCTGTCAAATAGAATTCAGGACTGTTAGAGGCAACAAAAGGTCAGAGTAAGACATTAATCCCTAGACTGTTTAGGAGTTCAGAAAGAGAGATCTGTGACAGAGAGGTGGAGACAGGCCCAGAGCTAACATGGATGAAACACAAGTGGTGGGACTAGGTGGCAGGGACAGAAGCAGCAGGAGTTTCAGGAGCTCCCACATCAGAGACAGTAAGGAAATCTGACAACTGCTCAGAAAAAGACTACAGGGGACCCCTGTGCTAGCACTAGATGCAGGACCAGATCCAATTTATTAATGCCATTGCCTATACCTACTCCTGGGTCACAGTTCAGGGTCAAGAGGGAATGGAAGCCCTGAGGAGTCGCTGTTTGCCAACCCCATTGTGTATACTTACTTCAGGGTCATAGGTCAAGGGAAGAGAGGAGCACTTTTGGTCAAGAGGGAATACCTTGAGAAACAGTATCACTCCTCTTCCCAAGGGATCAGGGACCACCAGAAGCCATACTGATTGCAATCTCAAGGGATCAGGGCTCTTCCTGGGTAATTACCAGAGTGCAGACCAGGACAGCAGTGACCACATGTCTCCCCAGGTCATATCACCTTGAAACACCAAAAAACTTCCAAACCCCAAGACTCTAACTCTAAAAACAACAGTGTGAAAAAGCCTGAAGCTTAAGACTGTGCCTGTGACAAAGTTCATATGCTCTGATCAGATGGGATTTATATTAGGAATGCAAAGCTATATCAGTAAGGCAAGATTCATGACCTCGAGGATAACCATGAACATGACAGAATGGTTCGGAATCGCAGAGTATGAAAAACTCTCTGTGTAGAAGGCAGAAGAAGTATAACATTTATTTACACTCCAGAGGATCAAATCCAAGAACCAACACCCCCAATTCAATACAGTAGCAATTATATTCCAAAACCAGTAAGCTCACCTCAATGTAGTAACAAGGAAATTATAACACAGTTATAATTGTGAATTGTGTTATAATTAGGAACCAAGTCATCCTGTGACCTTCCCTCCTGCTAGGGCCTTCACGTAAAAAATCATTCACGAATCCTAGCTCTCAGCTCAGCACTCTCTCTGCAGCTCTGTTGACTCTGAGTTCTTGCTCCTTGGGCTGAATTCTGATTCCTGTAGCTCTCTGCTGATTCTCTTTTTTGACCTCTGCAACTTGTTCTGCACTCGTTACTCAGCAGTCTCTCTCAATGCTAGCTCTCCCTCAATGTCTTCTTGGTGTCTTCTTCTGAATTCTGCTGCTTTCAGTTCTGCTGCTCTCATTTTTGCTCCCTCCTTTTATACAGTCCTAGCCATCATCTGATTGACTAGAATTCAGTGCACATAATATTGTCTCTGGTTTTAGCAACTCCTCTTAGGGTCCTGAGGGCTTCACTCCCACATCAGCTTAACTAGCAAAAGAGTGTGGGCCTGTGGCCTCAAACCTAGTTAGTGAAATGATGGGGGGCTGTCTCTAATCAGGGCTCCCTTTGTTGGTCCCACCTGAGGCCTATTCAATGGGTGGGAAAGATCCGTCTCTTACTGATTGATGCCTTACAAAGGCTGGTTCAATATCAGGAAAACCATTAAGATAATTGTCTATATTGGTAGCAATAACGACATGTTACAGCAATCAGACTTTTCCCAGTTCTTCCCTTTTGGGATGCTAAGACTATCAAGTCTCCCCTTTGTTTGAATTGGTGGGAAACCTTTTGCTGTCTTTGTCTTGGAATATTTCTCAGCTGTTTCTAAGCATTAAAACAATCAGCAGTCATTGACTTGTATATGATGTGATACTGGGGATGGGGAACTTTCACACACCCCGCCTGGCTCTGAACAGGATATAATTGAGGGGAGCTTCATGTTTTACTTTTGGGGCACACTAATGGAAGCAGTGTTAAGACACTGGGCAAGCTGTAACTGCCCCCCAGCTTTGCTAACCTAGATGTTGGTTTGTATTTAGTCTTTATAATGTATGTTTGTAATTTGTTTGTATTTGCTCTGAAGTTCAGGTTGCTGCCTTTTCATCCTGAACTAAGTGATTGATATATGTATGTTTAATTAAACTGAGATTGATAACTTTCCTTAGTAAACTTACTTTCCTTAGTTACTTTCCTTAGTAAAGCAGATCAAAGAACCTGTGTTGGCAGCTTTTTGTGTGCTGGATGTTGGTGGGTCTTACACCCCTACAGCAGCTGCTAGCAGATTGTTGCTACACAAAAAAAATTACACGATTGTCGATAGATTCAGAAAAAGCTTTTGACAAAATGCAATACCCATACCTATCAAAAACACTAGAAAGCATAGGAATCGATGTAACTTTCCTTAAAATGATTAGTAGTATCTAACTAAAAGCATCAGCAAGCATTATCTTGCTGTATGAAGATGAACTTGAAGCCTTCTCAATAGGGGCAGGAGTGAAGCAAGGATGTCCATTATCACCATTATTATTAAGTATTGTATTAGAATTGCTAGCTATATCAATATGACAAGAAAAAGAAATGGAAAGAATTAGAATAGGAAATGATGAAACAAAATTGTCACTCTTTGCTGATGATACGATGGTGTACTTAGAAAACCCTATAGAATCAACTAAAAAAACTAGTTGAAATAATTAATAGCTTCAACAAAGTTGCAGGATGTATAATAGACCCACTAAACCATGAACATTTTTATACTACCAACAAAACCCATCAATAAGAGATCAATTTAAAATAACTGAAGACAACATAAAATACATGGGAGTCTACCTGCCAAGACAAACCCAGGGATTATATAAACACAATTACAAAATACTTTTCATACAAATAAATTCAGATCTAAATAATTGGATAAATATTAATTTCTCTTGGGTACCCTGGGAGAATATAATAAAAATGACAATTCTATCTAAGTTAATTTACTTATTCAGTGCCATACTAATGAAACTACCAAAGAATTATTTTATAGAGTTAGAAGAAATAGTAACAACATTCATCTGGATGAATAAAAGGTAAAAGGTCAAGAATATCAAGGAAATCACTAAAATGTTAAAGTAAGTGGCCTAGAAGCTCCAGTTTTCTAACTATATTACAAAGTTGTGATAAAAATAATCTGGTACTGGCTAAGAAATAGAGTGGTGGATTGGTGGAATAGATTAGGTACCCAATACACAGTAGTAAGTGACCATAGTAATCTAGCATTTGATAAACCTAAAGATCCAAGCTTTGGGGGTTAGTATTTAATATCTGACAAAGATTGTTGGAGAAACTGGAAAGAAGTTTGGCAGAAATCAGAAACAGACTCACTTCATGTATCAAAATAAGATCACAATAAAACAAATCTCACTTTATATATCAAAACAAGATCAAAAAGGATAAATTATTTAGACATAAAGGGTTATATCATAAGTAAATTAGGGCAGCATGGAGAAATGTACCTGTCAGATCTATGGATAAGGGAAGAGTTTTGACCAACAAAGAGATAAAGAGGATCACAGGAAGTAAAACTGATAATTTTGATTATGTGAAATTATAAAGCTTTTGCACAAATGAAACTGATAGCCAAAATCAGAAGGAAAACAAGAAACTGAGGGAAAAAATTATAGCAAGTTTCAGCCTCATTTATCAAATATATAGGGAACTGAGCCAAATTTATAAAAATAAGAGCCATTTCCCAGCAGATGAATGGTCATAGGATATGAACATACAGTTTTCAGAGGAGAAATCAAGTGTCAATAGTTATATGAAAAAAAAGTTCCAAATCACTATTAATTAGAGCAATGCAAATAAAAACAATTCTAAGGTACCATCTGGCACATATCAGATTGGGTAACATGACAGAAAAAGAAAATGACAAATCCTGGAGGGGAGGTGGAAAAATTGGGACACTAAATCACCATTGGTGGAGTTGTGAACTGGTCCAACCATTCTGGAGAACAACTTCAAATTACTCCCAAAGGTCAATAAAAATGTACATACCCTTTGACCCGGACTTACTAGGTCTGTATCCCAAAGAGATTAAAGAAAAGGGGTAAGCACCTATTTATATGAAAATATTTATAGCAGCTCTTTTTATGCTGGCAAAGAATTGGAAATCAAGGGGATGCCCATCAGTTGGGGAATGGTTGAACAAGCTATGGTATGTGACTGTGACTGTGATGGAATACCATTATGCTGTAAGAAATGATGGGTAGGATGATTTCATAAAAAACTGGAAAGACATATATGAACTGATACAAAGTGAAGTGAGCAGAACCAGGAAAACATTGTTCACAGTAACAGTGATATTGTAAGGATGTTCAACTGTGAAAAATTCTGCTACTCCAGTCTAGACAATGATACAAGACAATTCTAAAGGATCCATGATGAAAGATGCTCTCCATCTCTGGAGAGTGAACTGATAAACTTTTGAACTTTTTAACTTTATTTTTATTGTTTTATTTTGTTTGTGTTTTCTTTCACAACATGGCTAATATGGATACATGTTTTCTATGACTTCACAGGTATAACTGATATCAAATTATTTGCCTTCTTAAAGTGGGTGGAATTACTAGAGGGAGAAAGAGTCTTTGGAACTCAAATTTTTTAAAAAAAGAGAATTAAAATGTTTCTCCATATAATTGGTAAATAATGAAGCAAATAATTAAAAATTAAAATTGAAAATGAAGTGGCTTGTTGGCTTTATTAGTAAAATTGTTTGCTTCTCTTACTGGATACACCAGTTCAGTATAGAAACAGTAATGCATATATTCCATAATGCTACATCTAGGAAGGGAATTAATCTTAATGGTATGTCACCATCTACCATAATGAAAAAGGATTCATTGTATCTCTAATGAACTTAGCTCTCTGTCCCTATGACCCTAGAAACTGTATTCTTGATAGCCCATCGTTTAGGTATATGCCTTTATTGGGGAGAGAAGGAATATAAAGCACCTTAACATAAAAGAAGAAATGAAACCAGCGGCCCTTCGTTTGGCCCTCGTATAACTTATCCCTTTGTCATCTTTTTGTCTTTATTCTCAGCTGCCCCTCTCTATCATCCATTTCTCAGTGCAACCACTCCTTAGATTTCCTTGTATAAAATCATCACAGTTTGCGATTCAAAATAATGATCCTCTGCCTCCTGGGTTTGCAATTTTAACCATACAAGCTTTTAAGTTCAAGAAGCACAGAAACAGAATCAAAATGCATTTATATTCCATATTACAATAAATGTGAATATCAAAATATTCACCTAAAGTTGTACAATGGTTGGCATTTGTAACAAGACAGAGAACACTAGAATAGGAAAAAGGAGAAATGAGGTTTTGGTTTCAATCAACACTGAGGGGTATTCCTTCCCCCCATCCCTACAGCATTCTCAACTCCGCTTGAAGGTCTTACATGTCTGGCAAACTAAACTTAATTCCCCAATTCAGTCAGTTATTTCTAGCATCAGTGGATAAAGGGGTTGATAAGAAAGAATGGCCCATCAAGTGTTTAAACTCATTACTCTTCATAGAGGAGAAAACGATACTCAAGCACAGCTGAAGTTGGATGGAATTTTTCACAACCTTCTTTTCATGCCCCTGGGTGCACTAAGGGGAAAGCAAGATACTTTCTTTACTAAAACGTAAAGTCTTTTGTCAGCCAATTCAGCTGGAACAGGGATTCTGAACACTGATCTTCTGTGTTGCTTATATCTAGCAGAACTGTGAACAAGCTTTCCAGTCTTGCCTGCTTAGGAATCCAAACTTTAAAGCTTTGAATGCAGTTTCACCTGGGAATTGATGGTGTGGGAAAAAAAGTAAGACACTCTGGGCACATCAGGTTGATCCTCACCTAGGGGCTGAGATATGCTACCTGGGGAACATTTAGGGTAATTTGCTTTTTGAGGAACTTGGAAAAGGGAAATGGAAATCCAAACATATTCTCAGGAAGTAGTGAGAGATAGCATAATGTAGTACATAGAGTGCTGATCTTTGAGTCATGAAGACTTGGGTTTGAATCCTACCTCTGACACTTATTAACTATATAATGTAGGCAACTCATTTAATGATAATGAATCTCAGTTCCTCCATCTATAAAATAAATCCCTATAAAATAGAGATAATCTTATAGCATCTACTTCAAAGGGTTGTTTTAAGGGTCAAATTAAATAATGCTACAAAGCATTTTATAAACTGCAGAGAACCATACACATGCCAGTTTTTACTACTATTATGAAAGGACACCAGGGGTAGAGTCATGCTATTTGAAGAAAAAGTCTGCAATGATTGACTTCCTTGTAGTCCAGATGTAAAGTTTTAACTTTGCAACAGTCAATCCACAAACATTTATTAAGTGCTTCTTATGTGCCAGGTTCTCTGATGAGCACTGGGAATACAAAGACAGACAAAAACTATACTCTTCCACTTGGTGATGTCACCAACTCCTATGGATTTAATAATCTTTTTTTCTGTTAATGTTTTTTTTTTCAAATCTATATAGTTAATTAGTCTTCTCCTGAGTACCAGTCATGCATTTACAAACTTCCTATTGGCTATTTCAAAGTCGATGTCCAGTAGGCACTTTAAATTTAATGTGTTCCAAACTCAATTCATTATCTTTCCCAAAAACTGACCCAATTTTGAGCTTAACAAATACTATTCTTCCAGTTTCCCAAATCTGAAACCAGGGTGCTATCCTTTGTCTCCTCACTCTTTCTCATTTCACACATCAAATCAGTTTTGGAATCTTATTTATTACTCTATAATACATCTGATGTCCATATTCTTCTCTCCACTCACATATTGACCACCACCCTATTTACCTTTCACTTGAAATATTACAATAGGCTCCTAATTGTTCTTGATCTAAGTGTCTCCTCTCTCCAGTTTATCCTATACATTGCTGCTAAAGGTTTTTTTCTCAATCCAGACTGACCATGCTACTAATCTATTCACTAAACTCCAATGAATCTCTCTTATCCTTAGGAGTAAACAAGAGTTTCTTTCTTTAGCTTTAAACGTTATTCACAGTCTAGTCCCAACTTTCAGAGCACTCCACAATCTAATCGAATTGGAGTTCTTGCTTTTCCTCAAACACTTCTCCCATACCCATGCCTTTCTACTAGCTGTCATCTATGTCTATTCTCTCTTTTGCCTCTTAGATTCCTCTGTTACCTTTAAAATATTGCCCAAGCAATACTTTCTACATGATGCTTTTCCTAATTTCACTAGCTGCTAGTGCCCTCTCCTGAAATTTTTTCATCATATATATTCCATGTACACAATGAGGGATACATTTTAGATCTCCAAATGGAATATAAGATACTTGAGGGAAGAGACTTCCATTTTTGTCTACATATCTCCACTGCCAACAACGAAGCTTGAAACACATTAGATGCTTAATAAATACCTTTGATTGATTGGTATGCAGGTATAAGGAGACCAGTAAAAATTGCACCTCCAAATTCAGCAGTTTTGTCTCTGACATATGTTGGTATTATGGTAGGTGAATAGGAATAGAGACTGATATGTGGAAGTTTTGCACAGATCTTAATTTGTGCCTCTAGGCTCATTTGAATGTTAATCAGGGAGCATCATAGAAAGTAAATTGTCCCTTATCACTCAAGATCTGTGGGGCTTTATCACATTGGGGGTTTTGGAATACAGTCCCCAAAAGGGACTCGGCACACAGACAAAAGTAATTTAATAAGAATTCAAAGGAATTTTATATCTCCAAGTCAGGTAAGTATCAAGGGCCAAAGACTGGAGAGACATGTAAAAATAATAGATTTAATCTTAGCCTGGGAGCTTCTATTAACTTTTGCTGGTTGCAAGCCTTGGTGGGATGGTTTATAACTTTAGTCTCTAAACTAAAAGAGCTTTTGCTATCCCTTTTCAGGGAAAGGCTTATTAACCATTGCAATTCAGTAGATGGTAGTAGAAAACAGTAGATGGTTTTAAAGATGTTTCACTGGGCAGTTGTTCAGCCATTTTTCAGTGGTGTCCACCTCTTTGTGACCCCATTTGGGATTTTCTTGGCAGAGATACTGGAGCGGTTTGCCATTTCCTACTCCAGCTAATTTTACAAATGAGGAACTGAGGCAAATAAGGATAAGTGGCTTGCCCAGGTTCACACAGCTAGGAAATGTCTAAAGTCAGACTTGAACTTGGCAAGATGAATCTTCCTAACTCTAGGCCCAAAATTCTATCCATTGTGTCACCTAGCTACACTGAGATAAAGAGGGCTAAATCCTAGCAGATGATAGCAGAGAATAGCTAAATATCCACATACAAATTGAAACAACAGGATGAAGAGATGAAATGTAATGCCCAGAAGAGAACATCAGAAACCAGTGTAGTTTTATCACTAGAGGACATCATTAGCTCTGAACCACCAGAGGCATAAACCCTGCCACCCAGTATACCCTGAACTCACATATCCTTATGCACACACCCTCCACTTATGTGCTCTATCAGTGTAGTTTCTTGTTGTGACCCCTTCAACTATATTCATTTCCTGGCTATATGAATTCCTTATGCATCTTCCTTCTACACTTAATCTCTGGCCACATACATTTTTAGCATATGTATCCTTCACCATTAGTGGTAGGGTAACTTGTGGGAGAATGTACCCCATGTATTCAGAGAGGGGAGGAAATCTTCTCTTGCTACTTAATTCATTATTATAGGTAATCACACACACATATGTCAAATTAGTGTGAATTCTGGTTGGTGGATAAATGTAACTAGTCCTACTCACAGGTAGGAGTTAGAGTTATGATTTTTAAGTATCTTAAGTATTTAAGTAGCTTAAGGGCTTTTTTGGAAAGATATATACATGTATTTGGCTTTCCTGTGTCTATATATGTGTATGTGCATAAGCCTATATATGTGTGTATGTACATATGTATGTATCTATATATGCATAATAGAGATAACCCTATTCTTAAGAAAGCCCTTAAGATATTTGTGAGTACACAATACTCTGAAAGCCCTGAAAGCTCTCTATTCAGAGAAAGAACTAATAAATAGAAGTATGTACAGAATGGTTTTACACACACACGCACATAGACACACATATATTTGCGTCTAGTGGTAGCCTCTAGGACAGGGGGATGGGGAAAAAGGAAAAAAAGGAAATTCACATGATAACTTTATCACATATTTAAAAGGAATAGCAAGATGCACATAATAGAGTTTCAGTTTCATATGCAATCATCTTTTTATTATACTGTTATGGGAATGCTTTTTTTATTCCATAAATTAAAAATAAAATAAATAGAACTTTAAAAAAAAGACACTCTGAAACTCAGCAGATCAAAATCATAACATAACTTGAGCAAATCAAATGATAATTTATGAATTCCTACCTATGTTTTAACTTACCCACCACACTAATTAAAAAATGACATTTAATCAGCTACATTAATGAATTAATTGGCAAGAGAAGATTCCCTCTAAACCCCTCAATCTCAATATACGATGTACATTCTCCCACAGATTAACATTCTACGTTTGGTAGAAAGTATATCTGTATAAATATGCATGTATGTACATATGCACACATCATATATATATATATATATATTATATATATACACATACATACACACACCAACAACATGTGATGAGAGATTATGCATAGAAAGCACACAAGCACACAATAATATTTATTTCTATTTATCCACATTTCTCTATGTATCTATGACTACATCATTCCTTCTTGGTCCTAGAGGACAATTTGTATAGGTTATAGAGAATAAGATTTAAGCTTTATATAAAGAAAAAAAAAGAAATATGCAGTAGCAAGGCATAGTTGACTAAGTTCTGTCTTTAGACTAGATTTTAGGAAAACCTAGACTCACAAAGCTCAAGTTCTACCTTCGGTGCTTATTAGCTTTGTCATCATGGACAAGTCATACCCCATTGAAGAGAAGCTGCTGATGTGAACAAGTACATGGGCATTCCTCAGCAGGATTTCTTCATAACAATTAAATAAGTCCCTAGCCTCTCACCAATCCCTGAAAATGAAACAAACAAACACACGAACAAAACCTTCTTAATATGCAGAGCTATTTCAAAGTGGAATGGCCTGCTTGCCATGGTTGTGAGTTATTTTGCTCAAAGTCTTCAGGCAGAGGCTGAAAAATTTTGGGGGTAAAGGTAGAGGGGTTTCTGGTCATGTATGGGTTGAATCAACTGGCCTTTGAGGTTTTTTCAATACTGAGAAACTGTGATTCTGTGAGAAATTCACACTGCAATTATCAGTATAATTTCAACTAATATTCTTTTCTCCTATCTGTACCTTTTCTTCATATAAAATTATATTAATTCACAATCCTTCAACATGGCTCTTCTTTAGGTAAAATGATCACAGCTACTTTACATTTTCTTCATAGCTCGAACTTTCCATATTTCCATCCATAAATAGGAATGTACAGCATACTGCTATAACTTGCTAGCAGGTTGGTCCCGTTGGTAAGAAGGGAATTAAGAGGCTTGCTTTTTTGTATGTTAACTCTCTCAAGAGTATCATTCATTTTATTAGCTATAATTTGCTAAACAAGGCTTTTGATGGCTTCAAAGAGTTAATGAGTCCCTAAAATTTAAGCCAATTCTCACTTGTGAAATCAGACCCAAAGTGCTTTGCAGTAGTTACCTAAGTATCACTATTTAACTACTTGAATCTCATCTAAAACTTTTTTTTAATCTCCCTGTCAAATATAAATGTAAATTCAAAGAAAGGTAAAGCTGTTATAGAGCTCTCCCCATTATGCTAGTTTTCGCAAAGTCTACTATATTCGATATTTCAAGCTTAGTATATAATTATAATTATTCTGAAATCTACTGATTTATTTTCTTATTTAATAAGAGACAAGTAGATGGAGAAATAATGCATAAGAAAAAGATGTGAGAGTGTGGAAGGCAGGTTACATGGGGATTTTTCATTGTAGTGAAAAAGTACAAAAATACTCCATCTAATTTTCCTTTCTCTATTTGTATGCAACTGCCCTTGACATCAATCTTGGAAATAACAGGGGAAAGGAGGATAGCAACAATGAAGTAGTTTGTGCTTAAACTAATGTTATTGGAGGCAGTACAGTACAATAGAGAGAATGGTAAATATGGTGTCTTAGGACATGGGTTTGAATCCTGGCTCTGCTTCTTACTCGTCTAGGCCAAATCACAACTTCTCTGGGCCACCTCAACTTTCTCAACTATAAAAGGGGAGCAGTTGGATTAGATGATCTCTTGGGTCCATTCCAGCTCTAAATCTACGATTCTTATTTGATTCCATGTCTATTCAAAACAGTAAATATAAATGTCCATAACACACAGTTTTAATGAGATAGACCAATGTGAGTATTTTTTATGTGGATTGTGAGATGATTTATTTTCTGGGTTTTTGAACTTGATGAAAATTAGTACAAATTAGTGATGAAAAGCATTGTATGGAAATAGAGCTTTACTCAAGGTTGATATAATTACTGCATCTTTTGAATTGTTCTGTGGATATGTAAGAGTCTGTATCACTTATTTGAAAGTTGCTATATAAATGTCAATCATTTTACGTGAACTTACCTCTTCCTATTTATTAGAAAAGCACGGTTGGATTATTGCTCATCCTTAGTTTTTGAAGAGGACCAATGACATCATGGGGTAATGTCTTGACTTGTTTGTAAATTGGATTTAAGTGAGGCAGAGTTGCACAACATCATCAGCTTCACTCTTTGAGAGTCATCAAAGTCCAATGGCAAGACAAAAATCAGGATGACTGGCTATGGCCAAGGATGCAGTGGATGACCTTGGCATCTTCAAGGTGTGAAGAAGCTTTAAGTGCTCCACAGCACCTGTTTCTACCACATTTATGACCTTTGGTTATATTACAATTCTTACAAAAGTGCAAAAATGTTATTAAAATGCTACCTAATGAATACCTCTACTGACTCATTTCATGGTGGTCTCATGTCTAGACAGCTGAAAGCAACACCACTTACGGTCAAGATTAAATTTTATAACAATCTTTTATAATTTACTATGTCCTATTTACATTATTGGATGATGATAGGGCATATAGTCCAATCTCATACAATGAAAAAAATTCATTTATTTCATGTTTTTCTGAGTGTGGAATGGGGGGCAGGGGCAGAGGGAGAGGAAGGCCATGAGTCACAATTCTATGGAAAAGATTCAACTCCATAGCCTGCTGGGAGCTGAATGAGTTTCCCCAGGGTTCTAGGATATATGGGGAGGAAAGGGAAGCTGTTACACATGTCACAGTTCCAGCTAAGGCAAATATCTTTGATATGCCACATGGCAATTACAGGGCAAAACATCCTCCCTAGGTTGTTTTATCCATTCTTCAGGCATCTTTAGGTGTTCTTACATAATATAGATATTCTGCAGGTAGCTGAAATTAGATAGCCATATTATCAATATAGCTGGAATATCCTAAATACAATGATGTTCCACCTAAACCAGAATCTATTAGACATTATGTAACTCATAAAATTTATTTTAATGCATCTATTCCATCATGTCATGTTTCCATCACTCATCTTATATAATGGTACTGTGTGGACTCATCACAACCTCTAAAATCTAAATTCAGCAGAGGAAAGTGATGGCTTTCATCTGAATCATCCTGAAGGCAATGTTCCTCCTATTCAATAATCAATTATCCCAGCTTAGATGTGTTGCAGACTATCCTGTATGTCTTTAATGTGTCATCTTCCCAGGTACAAGTGATCGCTTCAGCTGATCTCACAGCATTCTTAATTACTAGCTATGCAACCATAGGCAAATAACTTCTCTGAGCCTCAGGCAACTCAAAGATCTTAGCTTATAGAGATTTTGCATTTTTCTACACCAATTAAGTCACAGGTCCTTGACCTAGTCACTGACCATAGTATAATTTGTACTATATTTGTATGTTCAGATATATACACATATCAATAATTCCCTCTTACCTCTGATCTTCCCTTATTACCTGAAAAAATTATCAAGGCTACTCTAATTCTTTAAAACAAACAAACAAAACATCTTATGAGAATTAAGCTATAGCCCTTTATCTCTCCTTCCTTTCACAGCAAACTCCTAGAAACCATCTACTTTTTCTGCCTCTATTTCTTCACTGATCATTCATTTTCTCTACCTTTTGTGTTCTGGCTTCCAGTCTCACCACCCTATTGAACTGCTCTCTTCAAATTTAACAAAACTCATAAATACTAAACTTGGTGGCCCTTTTCAATCTTCATTCTACTTACCCTCTCTGCAGTTTGTGATACTGTTGACCAACCCCATCCCCTGGATAATTTCATCTCTCTGCTTTTCTGGGAGTGGTCTTTCCTGGTTCTCCTTTTAAAATAATAACTCCATCTTTAACCATTTACTTGATGATCATCATTTATACCCTCTTCTATTCCAAAGCTCTTTCTTAGGCCTTTTTTCTTTTCTCTCCCACAGTAACATCATTAACTCCCAGGAGTTCAAGTATCATTTCTTCTCAGATGACTAAAATATCTATCTATATTTATATATCTGTAGATATATCCCTAATCTTTTCCTGAATTCCAGTGTCATATCAACCGCTTATTGTAGGTTTCTACTTGAACATCCTATAGCCATTTCAGACTCAATATATTCAAGACAGCACACAGTATGTTACCCTCCTAAACCAACACTTCCTCCAACTTTTTGATTTCTGCTAAGGGTACCACCATTTTCCATTCTCTGAGGTTCATGACCTTAGAGTCATATTTGACTCTTCCTTAGTCCCTAGGGAAGTAATTGATAGAAGTTGCAGAGAGATAAATTTACATTTAATGTCAATCAGTTAATAAGCATTTATTAAATACCTACTGTGTACTAGGCACTGTGATGAAAAAACCTTCCAATAATCTCACCGAAGAAATAGAAAGGGATGGGATGAGATTACAAACATAAGTATAGAAACTTATGGAAAAGAAGGGTTATTATTTTCTTAGAGACAATAGTCAATGGTTGGTTGGTTGGTTGTTGTCCTTTGTTTTCGAAGAGGACCAAAATGACATCACTATGTTAGAATCAAGTCACAGTGAATCTGACTGTGGCTGAACAGACCAAGATGATCTTGGAATGTTCTACCATGGGTAAGGCACAAATAGTCCATGTGAATATTTGGGATAGATTCTCTAAATTTCCACATCTTGCATTTGTTTTGACCTACTTCAATTCTGCTTTGCATTTTTAATTCTGTGTAAAATACAGAAACTTCTCTAATGAGGGCAAATTACACTCATCAGTCCTGTGCCAGTGTCTCCCATGTCACACAATCAATTCCAAAGTTCTTAAGTGAGGCCTTGAGAATGTCCTTGTATTGATTCTTCTGACCACCATGTGAACATCTGCCCTATGTGAGTTCTCCATAAAATAGTCTTTCTGGCAAGCATACTTTTTGCATTGGAAAAATGTGGCCAGCCCATTGGAGTTGCACTTTTGGTAGTGGAGTTTGAGTGGTTGGCAGTTTCCTTTGAGAAAGGACTTCAGTGTCTAGTATCTTATCCTACCAGTTGATCTTCAAAATCTTCTTAAGACAATTCAAATGGAAGTGATTCAGTTTCCTGGCATGGCACTGGCATACTGTCCAGGTTTCACAGGCATACAACAATGAGGTTAGGACAATGGATTTGTAGACCTTCAGTCTAATAGTCAGTCTAATACCTCTTCTCTCCCACACTTTCCTTCAGAGTCTCCCAAACACTGAGCTAGCTCTGGCAATGTGTATGTGTCAAACTCATTATCAGTGTGTACATCCCTGGAAAATATACTACCAAGTAATTGAACTTATCCACAATATTCAAAACTTCTCCATTTGTTGTAACTGCTGTTTCCAAGTATGGATGGTGTGGTGGTGGCTGATGGAGCACCTGTGTTTTCTTGGTGTTAATTGTTAGGCCAAAATTAGCACAAGCAGCAGAGAATGGATCCATACTTTGTTGCATCTCAGCATCAAAGGCTGCATTGAGTGCACAATCATCTGCAAACAGAAAATCATTCACCAACACTCTCTTCACTTTGGTCTTGGTTTGTAGTCTTTTCAAGTTGAAGAATTTTCCATCAGTGAAATAGCTGAACTTGATGCCGTATTTCTTCTCATTGAAGGCATTTGATAACATGTTTGAACACATCATGGTAGAATGCATGGGAGCAAGCACACAGCCTTGTTTCACTCCATTGGTGACTGGGAAAGCACAAGAACACTATCCATTATCCAGAATCTGGGCAAGCATGCCATCATCAAACTGACTTACACTTGCTGATGAACTTCTCTGGGCAACCAAATTTAGTCAATAAGAGATAATGGATGAAGATGTGAAGAGGTTTTGAGGGAATGATGTAGAAGAATATCTGACAGAGCTTATGATTGCTTATGATTGGAGATAAGGATGTTCATTAGGTACCAGGAGGTAGGATGCAGCATTGGGAGTTTGAAGATGGAAGAGAAGGTTAGCTTCTGAAAGGAATGAGATAATCAATATAGGAAGAATTAAAGTTTTGTGGTACCACAGTACAGATCCAATTGAGGTGAATTTGTAGTATAAACATTTGGTACACTCAAAGGTATGAATATTCCTGTAGTTAGCTGAGACTATGAGGTTTTTATTGATACACGTGGAGGCCAGAGTTTTAGAGAAGAGACAGACAGTGAACCAGGTAGTAAACTCTTGAGTAAGGAGAACAAATAGAGAAATCTTAGAGAATATGTGAAAAAGGTAAGTTTCTGCATGATGATGGTAGAAGACAGGTCTAGGAGAAGTAGTGACAGTGCAAAGAGTATGCCAACTCTTCCTCTTAGCCTAGTGAGGAAACTTGAGAGAAGGCTCAAACAGTGCTACAGTGTGTAAATAGGAAACATTGGCAGATAGAAAGATTGTAAAGAGAAAAGAGAAGATGGAAAGTTGAACATTTGGATGTGTCTTCCAATGAGGGAAAGGACTGGCAAATTATGGGCTTTAGCTGGGTGGGGAGTAGCAGGAGAAGGCTGTTTTAGCCTTTCAAAGATTCTGAATCACTAGGATTACAGGGGTGAAAGGTATAAATTTGATAGTCATAGGATTAGAAGAATACCAATTTGTTAGGGGCTCTACCCCCCAGGGGCAGCTGGTGCAGTAGACAGAACTCTTGAGCCTGGAGTCAGGAAGGCCTCAGTTCAAATGCAGTCCCAGACACTGGCTGTATGGCCCTGAACTAGTCACTTAATCATGTTTGCCCCAGTTTCCTACGTCTGTAAAATGAGGTAGAGAAGGAAATAGTAAACCTCCCCCCACTAGCTTTGCCAAGAAAACCCCAAAAGAGATCAGAAAGAGTTAGACGTAACTGAAATAACTGAAAAACAATAATACACACATACACAGATACACTATAATTCCTGCTACTAGATTGTAAGCTCTTTGAGGCCAAGTACTATGTCTTCCATCTTTATATCCCTTCCCCTTACCACCATCCCCAATTATGCACAAGGCCTAGCACAATGTTTGCAAATATGTGCTTAATAGCCGCTTGTCAAATGTTCCTAGAATGCTAGAGATCAAACGAACATTCAAAGGGATCTAATCCAGTCCCCTTATTTTACAGATGACACTGAATTCCAGGAAACTGAAACTTTTCCCAAGATTACACAGTGAGACTTAGAAACAGTTGTGGATAATGATGATTTATAATGATTTATATTAATCCAATGACATTTTTTAAAAGTTGCTAAAATAGGACTAATAAATGGTTGTAACTGACTCTCTGGACCTAGTAAGCATTTTGGAATAGATGAGGATTTTCTTCAGAGATTCTTATTTCCTCTTTCCTTCCTCTTCCATTTCCCTCCACTCACCAAGAACGTTCTCCCTGGCCTGCTTCCTTCTGCCTCTGTGGAATGCATCCAAAACACTTCTAATGTGTTACTGATGACACAAGATGCTTTCGAAAAGCTTATTCTGAATGTTGTGGTGGGGATTCTTCATTCATATGAGGATTTTGATGAACTGATTCCTAAGATATTTTAAAGATTCTATTCTACAATTATTTGGCATGTTATCTTGCTTAGAGAGTTATTATATTTTAAAAAGGATTTTAAGGAGGAAGAAATGTTTAGACCCAAGAAATCTAGCTCTCAATGGTGAGATTTTAGGCATTGTGGCACCTATGCAGAGGAGATATTTTTCCATGGAAGTAAAAAAGGCAGCCTAGCTTTCCTCAATGAATGCTATTTAGGCAACTTCCCAACTTGCTCTTGTTAATAATCTAATCCTTTTAATACAGGATTTTTGCCTCTCCCACATTAATAGTATCCTTGTCTGATGGGCCTAGTTGGGTGCCATTTAACTAAGCATCTACAACAGCCATGTAACTTGCCTAAGCCAAGAGTAACAAATTAGTAAACAAACTTCCCTGTCTACCTTAAAACTTTGCTTCCCAAATTCTCATCATAGATTTTTACAAATGTTTCAGTTAGCCTGCTTCACAAGTTTATGGAATGAAGGAATGGACTTTGAATTTCTAGGGAAAATACTTCTGAATTACATCACTGTTACCATCACCATTTTTTTAAAGAGAACCCATGAATTGATGATGGTCCTAAACACCATCTTCAGGGGCAAAACAAATAGAATAAATGCACAGTCTTTGCATAAGTGAGAGTCCAAGGCCAAGTGATCTACTTGGTATAATCACAAAAAACCCCAAATATGTCTTTACTTTCATAAGTAAAAAAAAAAAAATAGAATTGAAAGGGCAGGAGAGATGGTGTTTTGGGGGAAAAGTCAACATTTTTTTTTCAAATTGAGAGAGGTTAGATCAGAAAAAAAATGTTCTTTAGATTAAATCTTTAAGCTCTCACCTTTAAAAAATTTTATTTCCACTTTATGAAGACCCCGTAGGAGTCTAAAGCCTGAATCAGCTTTTATGAAACTGAATGTATCAAACTGAGATGCTCTCAGTGGGCAGATCATTTGAAGCTGGTGCTGCCAGAGGAGTCACATGTCTTTTTAGAAACGTTTGCATTTTAGAAAACTGTCTCTTTCCCTTCCTCCCTCCTCCCCCCCCCCCACTACTAAATTGTTGAGTTTTCAGACCTTGCATCTGACAGGGAAAAGAAAAATCTGTATGTTTCTGAGGCCTTTTGTGCATGTGTAGAAAGAAACCACAATGTGTAAAAACATTAGCATTGTCCACAGCCCAAATACATCTACCAGATTAAGATAAATCAACTTTGGCTTGAGAATGGGGGAAGGAATGTAATAAGATTTGACATTTTGAGCTAGATTACCAGGGTAGTAGGGGTTAAATTATTTGTAGCTTGACTATTGAGTAAAATACATTTTTATGAATGAAGTGATTTGCTTAAAACAAGAAATCCTTGAAGGAAAGCACAGGGATAGTCCCTGACATTTTTATCACCTCTGTCAAGCCTAAGCGCCTTGAGAGCAATCCATCAAACCATCACTAAGCATTTATTAAAGTACTGTCCCAGGCACTGGGGACAGATAAAACAAAAATGGAATCATCCCTGCCCTCAAGGAAAGAATATTCTATTGGGGGAGACAACATATACAAATATGTGTAAAATATATACAAATAGAAGATAGATAGGTGGTAGATTACAGGTTGATTCTAGACAGGATAGATAGGATAAATAGAACAGATAAAGAGGAGAGTGAAGGAGAGAAGAAAGGGGAGAGAGAAAGGGAGGGGCAAGGAGGGAGGAAAGGAGGAAGGGGAAGAGAGAGACAGAGGGGAAGAGAGGGAAAGAGAGAGGAAGAGAGACTGAAAAACGCAGAGAGACAGAGAGAAGGGAAGAAGCAGAGAGAGAAAGGAAAGAAGGAGGAGAACGAGAACAAGAAAAACAGAGAGAGAGAGAGAAAGAGAGAGAGAGCGAGCATTTATCAAGTGCTTCTATGTGCCAGGCACTATGCTAAGTAAGTTTTGTGTGAAGGTACAATCACTAAGGGAATGCAGGAAAGGCCTCAAGTAGTAGATAATATTTCACTTGAGCTTTAAAGCTAAGGGTTCTAACAGGTAGAGGTAAGGAGCGAGTACATTCCAGGCATGGACGCACAGAGGACAGATAGTCAATGCAAAGGCATGGGGGCGGGGGGGGGGGGGGCAGCATATCTTACATAATGCAAATTTCATTAAGGGAAATAACTTGCCACTGTTCAGTTGTCTTTGCATTCCCAGTAGATTAATCACAGAATGCCTTGCACATAGTAGGCACTTAGCAAGTATTTGTTGAAATGAATATATATGTTCTTTCTGACATCTGGAAGTAATTCTTGAGAGTAGCTATGGAGGAAAATAATGATAATAGAATAGTAATAGTGACTCCCATTGTTGGGCACTCCTGGTTTCAGAAACCCTTCCCTGACATCAAAGGTATTAAAGAGGCACTGCTAGAATTATTCCCTATGCTACAGAAGAAGTTGAATAAAACTCGAAGATATAGAATAACTTGCCCCAAATTAAACAGCTACTTAGAGGTTTAATTCTTTTGAGTACTATATAATCTTACTTCCCTTATTAGCCAGGATTGTGAAGATATAGAAAGGATCTATAATTTTGCCAGCTTTGGGATGGGGTACTCCCTGTGTGGGAATTCCTGCCACCAGACCACCACCAGTCTATGACTTAGCATATATATCCTAGGGGGCTGACTGACATATATGGGGATTCAATAATGTCCCCAGGGTTGATTTCATAAAGAATAAATGTCAGAAATAAGATTTGAACTCTAGTCTTTCTGATTCCAAGCCCCATGCTCAAGTGACTACAGCATGTTGCATCATTATTTAGATTCATCCCATTCTAAATACTGTTTAGTCACAGCATTAACTGGTATATTTTTATATGTAACCTTGGTATTTCATTCAGAATCTATCAGCAACTCAAAATGTCCGGAATGTCATACTGAACCTAGAAGTTTGAATTATACTATTCAACTGCTGTTTCAAAGATTTGAATTTGACTTTCCGAGCTACCACCTGGGAATGCTCAGCCCTAGCTCCAACCTTCTGCAGCACAAAAGATAGGAGATAGGACATTTTAATTCCATTGAACAGCTATAATAACAACCATCAAGACACATTTCTTCCACCTTAGCACCATCACACGTTTCCACACTGTTTTGGTGCTCTGCGGCAGCATGAAGAAAGCTCTGTCGGGACAGAAAACCCCATTAAAGGACGCTGGGATCCTGCAGTTGACTTCTTCACTTGCAGAAGCTCACTTTATTCACTACTACATGTTAGGTACTGCTCTTCACTAAGACAGTTTTGTGTCTTGCCTTTAAAAATAATTAGTCCAGAGAGGATACAGAGCTATGTATTCCAGTGTTGGCTATGTTTTATAACACTACATATATCGTTTGGGTGTTAAAATTGTCTTGGTGAGTTTCATATTGAGTTAATTCTTGCCACTTTACATCTTTAACAATGGTATAATAACAAATACTTTTTTCCCATAGAGATGAGATAGGAGCCATGCTGGAATCAGAGAAGCTGCATTTTGTCACTTGAGTAAACTTTGAACATATACGTCCCCTCCTCACCAATTCACTCATATCTTTCCAAAAAGATGTTAAAACACGTTTCGCATGAGGAATTCAACTATCAAAGTGATTAGGTATCTTCCTTGGAGCCGTCAGAATTAGAGAGAGAAATTTATAGAGTTTATCTAGGTGCACAAGGACCCTGGATTTAATTCTAGTGAAAGAATTAATCTTGCTTTGCTTTCTTTAAACACTTATGTCTCATTCAGTCATTTTTCTGTCATGTCTAGTGACTCTTCATGACCCCATTTGGGGTTTTCTTGGCAAATGTACTTGCCATTTCCTTTTTCCAGCTTATTTTACAGATGAGGAAACTAAGGCAAACAGGGTCAAGTGACTTGTCCAGGGTCACACAGCTATTAAGTGTCTGAGGGAAGATTTGAACTCAGGAAGAGGAGTCTTGCTGACTTTACGCCCAGCACTCTATCCATTGCATCACCTAGCTGCCTTTGTCTACGTGTCCAAAATACAAGTTATTCAACTCCACTGACTCCCAGGCAGCTCAGGCTATAAGTTATAGATGGATTATGATAGTGCAGCAGAAAGAATTCTGGCTGTGGAGTCAGAGGAACAGCGTTTGAATCATTGCCTTTTCATTTATGACTAAATCCTTAGCCTTAGTTTCGTCATCTATATAATGATATGGTTGTACTAGATGACCTCTGAGGACCCTTCCAGCTTTAAGTCTATGTGTGATTTTGTGACTTCCCATACTGACAAATCATAGGTCCTTCATATTTTAATGTTACCATATGTCTAAATTCAACTTCTCACTTGTAATGGTTACTTTTCACTCTTCCACTGGGTATCTTTGATTGTAGACATTGTGGTAACTTAGCAGCAGCAGTGCTAAGAGTTACAAGAAATAATGTTATGAGCCTGAAGCCATAATGTTTTTGAGAAGTCATTTGACACTATGGACTATGAACCAGTTATACTTTCAACCCGAGCAATCCTTAAAAATAAGGCTAGCTTTAATGACTGTCAGGCAACCATGCCAGATTGTATCAACATGTAGGTAAAATTGATTTCTTTTTGGAAATTTCCTTTAGGATGAACAGGGTCATGCTGATACATTATATAAGTCTTTAAATAATTTCTGTACTTGGGAAATCCACCATCATTCAATGGCTAGTCTTGGTTTTCTATAATGACATTTGATCATTTTAATCGTATGATTATTGCTATATGCCTATTAATATTTCTTAATAATTGAACTGAAGCTTATAATGATGTGACTAATAATGCTATTATCTAGATTTAGGATTTGATGATTGTTTGGGGCTGCACAAAAATCACAGAGAACCTTCATGATTGCAGCCAGGGATAATCAGGATGCATAGCAGCAGCCAAATGTGAACCCAGCCATTTGTTTTCCAGCCAATCTGATTTAGGTGTAATTCATATTATAGTAATGAGGTCCTCTCAGCCTCCTCCTTTGCAAAGACTTTGTTCTCAGTGAAGGACAAAAATATTTCTGAGATCACATGGGCCAGCTTCCTCATAAGGCACTTGTCTTTGCAAGAGCAGGGATGAAAATGCATGCTTTTGTTATAATCCCAACTCTCAACCTCCCTAGTCATCATCTTTCAATGTGATACAAGAACTGCATCTCACCAAAACGAAGATACTTATTTGAAGTTCACACAATAATCTCCTGAAGGTTTAGTCAAAGAAATGTTTAGAGGCAACTACTACTGCTAATAATTTTTATTCAGAAATTAAGAATTTAAATAAATGGGTCCAAGGGAAGAAATGGGATCCAGAGGAAAGTTTCCGTTAATAAGAGCATTGATCTTATAAAAATGGATTTTTAATATCAAAATGGATAGCTAGGCTAAGAAATCATGTCACTGGCATTTATGAATATTTGTAATTATCAGAAGTTAAAAAAATGCCATGGATGCCATGTAACAAATCATTTTTTTCTTCTGGTTTGATTTTTTTTTTCATTCAGCCACTTATCATTTAGTCTTTGTTCTATTGTTATACCCTCAAAAAAAAGAAATAATAAAACATTGATAATTATTTTAAAGTATATAAAGTCTGTTTTGACTCAGATTCTGGCATATTTACCTAAATATAGAAATCACCATAATAATGTAATATACTGCTAATCTGTTTTCTCTTAACTAGAACTCATCACACTGGTGATATAAATCCTCCCTATCTTCAAGGATCAGCTCAAATTCATTCTGTTCCATACAATCTTCACTGACCACAGATCTAGCCTCTAGATTTTCCCTTCTTTTTATAATACTTGTCTGTACCAACCAGTTGATAGGTTGTTTTGTACTGTTAGTTATAATCTCTTGTTTATATCAACTCCAAAATGAGAAAGCTTCTCTTTCCTCTACCTGATTTGGTATCTCATCAGTGCCTTGCATACAGCAAATATTAGTGGACAGAATGGCATGTTAATAATACCACAAAAAGGAAATCACAAGATAGGAACAGAATGTTACTGATAATGTAAGATTCTCTATTAGTAGATTTAGTGAGTTGTGTTGAAGGAAACTCCTTTAACTGTGCCCAAAGGGCTATAAAACTGTGTATACCCTTTGACCCTGCAATACCACTTCCAGGTCTGTATCCCAAATAAATCATAAAATTGAGAAAAGGATCCATATGTGCAAAAATATTTATAGCAGCTCTTTTTGTGGTGGCCAAGAATTGGAAATTGAGGGAATTCCCATCAGTTGATGGGAATGGCTGAACAAGTTGTGGTATATGAATGTATTGGAATACTAGTGTGCTATAAGAAATGATGAGCAGACAGACCAGAAAAACCTGCAAAGATTTGTGTGAGCTGATGCTGAATGAAGTGAGTAGAACCAGAACATTTTACATAGTAACAGCCATACTGTGCGATGACTAACTTTGATAGACTTAGCTCTTCTCAGCAATTCAAGGATTAAGACAACTCTAAAAGACCCATGATGGAAAATGCTGTCCACATCCAGAGAAAGAACTATGGAGTCTGAATGCAGGTCAAAGCATACTATTTGCTCTCTTTTTTTCTTTTGTTTTGTTTCTTCTTTCTCATGGTTCCTCCTATTGGTTCTAACACTTCTTTACAATATAACTAATATGAAAATATCTTTAATATGAATGTATATGTAGAGCCTATATCAGATTGTGTGTGGTCTTGGAGAAGGGGAAGAGGAGAGAGGGGGAGAAAATTGAAAACTCAAAAGCTTATGGAAATAAATGTGGAAAACTAAAAATAAATTAATTTTTTAAAAAAGAAAGAAATTCCTTTAGAGACTATGGTTAACCTACTCATAGTATAATACAGTCTATCACATAGGAGACTATGATAAATCACTTGATATATTTGTACTTTAATTAGACCTTCTGTAGAATGGGAATATAAGATATGTTCTCATGCTTTTTCATTTCTTAGTTGTAAGAGCTAAGATTCCAAGTGCCTCTGAACATTGACTCTCAGAATGAAACAGAAGCTCCATATGTGCAACTGAAATTATGTTTCATCAGTATACTTTTTTCTATGTAGTAACTGAGTATTTTCTCCCCAAAATAAACACACTAGCAAAAAAAAGCAGTCTAGTACAACTACTCTTGGTGCTACTGAATTGTCACTATGGGCCAAGATATATTTAAGGATTCTTTAGCAAGATAGTGGTCACTCTGCTACTCAAAAACCTTCAACAACTCCCCAAAGCCTCTGGGATAAAATTTCAACTTCTTAGCTTTACATTTAAGATCCTATACGCACTGACTCCCACTCACCTTTCTACACTTAACTCATATGACTTTCTCCTCACGCACATTGGTTTCCCATCAAACTGTACTCTCCTTAGATTTAACACTTCATTTTCTTCATCCATGCATATACATAAGCCATCATCTATACCTAGAAAGCACTTTCTCCTTATCTCAGCCTCCCAGAATCCTTGACTTCCTTTTAATGGCTCAGGAACTGCCTCCTCACTGAACCCTTTTCTCTCCATCACCATTCCCCATCCCTGGTAGTGATCTCTCCCTCAGTTTGTCTTGCATCATAGTTATTGCTGGGCATGCTATATGGTCCCAGCAGAATGTAAGTTTCTTGAAGGACAGTTTCACTTTTGCACATAATACCTTGCAAATAGTAGGTATTCAGTTTTGTGGGGTGAATTAAAATGAATCAATGATATTTGCTAAACTCTGATATTCTGAACATAGTTAAAAAGCAGAAGAGAAAATATTCCTGGAAAAATGTGCCGATCAGGATTATTAGGCTGGAATCAGCAATGTGTGATTCCTCTAGCCTCAGAATTATATGCAGAGTGCTATACTTGGCTCCATCTTAAAGTTGTAATCTCCAAAGAACAGAGGAGCTAGGGAGGGACAGAAAAGAAATAGGGTGGAACTAGTTTGTGCCTATTTATTTCACCTTCATAGTTTGTCTCACTCATTTTAAAATATGAAGTGCTAAGCTTTTTTCTGTCACTATTGTTTGATAGACATAGATGGAATCTTTCCAGTGTCTTGAATGATATATAGATCAGAGCAACCAAATTCCATTTTTCCTTTATGACTGTACTATAATGTACTATAATGCTAACACTTATGTAGCACCTACTATGTGCCAGGCACTCAGCAAAGCACTTCACAATTATTAACTCATTTGATTCTTACAACAACCCGACTGTCCCCATTTTACAGATGAGAAAACTGAGGCAAATAGGTATAAAATGACTTGCCCAAATTCACACAGCTAGTAAGTGTCTGAGGCCAAATTTGAACTCAGGTCTTATTGACTCCAGGCTCAATACTCTACCCAGTTGTGCCAACTAGCCATTCTTTAGGTATAGTAGCACTGGTAATGGGGGGGAAAGCTTTATTTAACTCTTAGATGATTCAGATTCTGGATTTGGTTTAAAATTAACAATCTCTCAGATTATAATGTATGAATTAAGATCTTTAGTGCAAGTCATTGAATCATTGAGGCATCAAGGACTGTACAAAATAGCAGTTGCTGTTGGATGGCCTTTCCTTGCTTTTTTCCTGTCACTCACAGAAGGGCTCATTCCAAGTGCTAGTGACTGCAGCCCGAACAAGATGAGGGTCTCTCCAGGGCAAAGGAGCAATGACTACTCTTCCTGCTTTGGCTTTAATCTACAAAAGAGGGATCCTGGTCAGCCCTCTGGGGTTCTTGGACAATTGTCAGAATCAAGTACAATGTGACTTGGAACAGCATGTATCTGGGCTCTTCTTTCCCATTTATAGCCTTTTATTGTTGTTTTCTGGACCCTTTCCTCCCTTCCTCTTTGTTTTCTACCTCCTACCTAGTTAAATTCTTTCTGTCTCCATTATTCTCAGGATATCATTTCATTCAAGGTAAATATACAGCAATCAGACTTCAGTCAGTGTCACAGTAGGGCGAGCCAAAGCTTAAACCAATGTCCAACCTACCTTCCCTCTTGGCAGAGGTGGGGAACTACGGATAAGGAATATCTAATATCTAATATGGAGTATCCTAGAAGCTATGCCCCTCAATATAGCTTATAAATGCATTATCTTTTTTAGCTAATGCTAATTCATATTGAGCTTCAAGTCAACTAAAATCCTTGTTTTTTATTCCGAACAACTGTTATCTGACTGTTCCTCACTATCTTATGAAAGTAAAGTTGAATTTTCATATTCAAATGTAAGATGTTTTTATTGATATTGAATCTCACCTTCTTAGATTTATCCCAGTGCTCCAGACTATCCAGATTCTTTTGGATCCTGATTCTTTCACAGAATTTACTGGTAATCACTTGGTTCTATATTATCTGGAAATTCTATAAGCATATTATTTATGACTTTTTTTAACATCATAACATAGATACATATGTTAAACTACACAGGGCGAGGCCATCAATACTGGGTTATTTGACTGCTATGCTGACACTGAACATCCCTAGATCTCCACTTTCTCTCTAAGAAGAGTATATGATAATTCATTAAACCTAAACTATGTCTATAGCATTATTTTCACATACTAATTTAGCAAACTTGTTGAAAAAGTAAACAAGTTTAGTCTATCTTGTCCTGTTCTTCATGAAGCCAGCCTGGCTCTTTATAGTTATTAGTTCCTATTTAAATCTTCGCCAAGCATATTGATAAAGATCCCTTTTACAGTTTCCCCAATAATCAAAGTCATACTAACTGTCTTATAGTTTGCAGACTCTGTAATCCTTCCTTTTGGGTAAACACAATGAAGACTCACCCTTCTTCAATCTTGGGGTATCTTTCCTGTTTTCCATTATTTTTTAAATATAACTGACTGTGGCTCAGAAATCATGATCGTTAGTTCTTTCAGGTCCCAAGGAGACACTTTATCTGTCCCAGATGACTGAAATTCATTATAAGTTACTCTATTATTTTCTTTTTATTTGTTTTGGGTATCAACTCCCTGTAATTCATTTTGGTTTTCATATTTCTTTCAAAGGTCATTCTTGTTTGAAGAGAAAAAAACAAGCAAAACAAAATAAGCATTGAGCAGATCTGTCCTCTCTGATATTAGTTATCACTGTTCCATCTACCCCAATCAAAAGTCCTATCCCTTCTTTGATCCTCCATTTTCTTCCCAATATAGCAAACAAGACCCTTTTGGTTTGCTTTATCTTTCCTGACCAGGTTCAGCTCATTTTAAGATTTAGCATTCTTGATCCTATTTTTACTTGGCCATACTATGTTCTTATTCATTCTCTTCCCTGGTCTTGCTTCAAAGTTATTTTTGTTTTTTAAATCTAAGTTGTTTGGTATTATGGCATCAGAATTTCAAGCCAACTTTGCATTGTTTTGCTGTACCTAGTTTTTATTAACCCTGTTTTGATCCTGGATAAAATTTGATGCCAGCCAGTCAGTTAATAAACAGTAATGGAGTGCCTACTCTGTGCCAGGCATTGTGCCAAGCATTGGGGATACAAAGAAAGGAAAAAGACAATCCTTGCCCTCAACGAGCTCTTCTTCTAATCGGAGCAGAGACAACATGCAAACAAATATATCTTGCTTATTTGTGTGTATCTTGTTTGTATATTTGTATATATGAGTGTATACATCTTGTTTATCATAAACTTATACATGTATGTGTACATATAAACATAAATGTATATGTATGTTTATCATATTTATCACTCTTATCGTATGCGTATGTCATACATACATGTGTATATACACATACACCTATATGTATGTGTGCATACACACACAAAAATGTGTATACATATATATATATATATTGCAATTAACAGAAGGAAGGTATTCAATAGAATCAAGGAGAATCAGAAAAGGAGTTCTATAGAAGTCAGATTTTAACTGGTACTTAAAGGAAGCCAGGAGGCAGAAATGAGAAGGGAGAATATTCCAGACATGGGAGACAGCTAGTGAAAATACTGAGTAGGGAGACAAAGCATTTGTTGTTGTTTTTGTTGTTTGGTTGTTTGTTTTTGAGGAACAACAAGGAGGCCAGTTCTGTAAATTGCAGTGTATGTGGGGAATAGTGGAGGTATGATTAAAGCATAAGAAGACTGGAAAGGTGAAGGGGGACAGATGATGAAGGACTTTGATTGCCAAATAGAGGATTTTATATTTGAACCTGGAAACAATAGGGAACCCCTGGAGTTTACATAACAGTGTGGTGTGGTGTGGTGTGGTGTGGTGTGGTGTGGTGTGTGTGTGTGTGTGTGTGTGTGTGTGTGTGTGTGACAGAGAGAGAGACAGAGAGAGAGGAGACAGAGAGAGACAGAGAGAGAGAGAGAGAGAGAGAGAGAGAGAGACAGTGACCGAGAGACAGAGAAAGACAAAGACAGGGAAATTATCAGACCTGTGCTTTAGGAGGATGATTTGGAGTAGGGAAGAGACCTGCAGCAAGGAATTCCATCAGCAGACTGTTGCATTGGTCCACGTATGAGATGATAAAGTTTGTAGCAGTGTCAGAGGAGAGAAAGGGACATTTAAAACATGTCATGAAGGTAAATTCAACAGGCTTTGGGTGTGTGCTAGAGAGAGTAAGGAACTGAAGATGAGATATTTAGTTTGTGAGTCTGGGTGACTGGGAAGATGGTGGTCCCTACAAGAGTAATAAGGAAATTAGGAAGACGGGATGTTTTTTTTTGAAAGATGATGAGTTCAGTTTTGGACATTTTGAGTTTCAGATGTCTACAGGACATCCAATTTGAGTTATCTATTAGAGATGTCAGATTGGAGGTCAGCAGAGACATTAGGGCTACAAAAGCAGATATGAGAATCATCGTCACAGAGATTATAATTTAATGACTGGGAATTGATGAGAAAATGTGAGTAATAATGTGAAATAGTATAGAAGAAGAAGTGTGCCCAGAATAGAGTCCTTCAGGACACTCATGATTACCAGGAAGATTGAGCAAAAAAGGCTAAGGAGAGGTCAGATGGGTAAGAGGAAAACAGAAATATGTGCCAAAAAAGCAACAACCTAGAGAAAAGAGAGTGTCATGGAGAAGGGGATGATACACAGTGTCAAAGGCAACCAAGAAGTCAAGAAGAATAAGGTTTGCGAAATGATTTTGCAATTAAGATTTTATAATTAAGCAACTATTAGTGAATTTGGAGAAAGCAGCTCCAGTACCAGAATTGACAATTCATACTAAGTATCTTCAGTCTGTGAAGAACATGAAGTCAGACCTTTAAAATAGTCAAGGCTGTTGTCAAATACCTGAGAATTCTCCCTTTCAAGGAAGGAGAATTGTTGGTTCTTCAGAGAAGTCCTGTCACTGCTTTTGCTATGTCAGTTCTCCAGTGGCATGTGTGTATATGTACGTACATGAGTGTGTATTCACATGCATACATGGAACGAATATAATACATATGTCACTCAGCAACATCATTATAGTTTCTGTATGCCTTTAATCCTCAACAAAATAACCCACAGGGTGGGGGGAGCAGAGCCAAGATGACAGCTGGAAAGCAGGGACTTGCTGTGAGCTGCCCTCCAGGTCCCTCCAAACACCTATAAAAAAATGGCTCTGAACAAATTCTAGAACTGCAGAACCCACAAAATAGCAGAGGGAAGCAGGGCCCCAGCCCAGAACAGCCTGGATGGTCTCAGGGTAAGGTATATCACCCGGACCTGGGAGCAGAGCAGAGCCCAGCATGGGCCACACAGACCAACCAGACCGGGAGCCTAGTAGAACAGGCCCTAGCACTCTAAATCAGTGAGTTGGGGCAGTTACCAGACTTCTCAACCCACAAACACCAAAGACAACAGAGAAGGTTAGTGGGAAAAAACTGCAGGGGCAGAGTGAAAGGAGTTCGCAATTCAGCCACCACCCCAAGGGGCAGTGGAGGTGGTGCAGCTACAGAACTACAGCTGCAGTTGCTTCCGGCCCCAGGCCCACCTGGTGGGAGGAATTAAGTGGCAGATTGAAGCAGGAGTGCAGAACCTGCTTAGATCTGAGTCCCTGTTCAGGTTGGCGGCTCTTGGTGGAGGAGTAACGCTGGTGTGGCAGAGCTTGCTGTGTAGCTCTGAAAACAAGAGTCCCACCCCTCAAGCTTGGGACAAAGTACTCTCTACTCTACAAGAAGTCAAACCCCGACAAAAAACTCAAGGGTCAAGTAAGTTGGCTGGGAGCATGGCCAGGCAGTGAAAATGGACTCAGATTCAGACTCCCACTTTGGAATCTTTCTTTGGTGACAAGGAAGACAAAAACATACAGACAGAAGCAGTCAACAAAATCAAAGAGCCTACATCAAAAGCCTCCAAGAAAAACATGAACTCATCTCAGGACACGGAAGAGCTCAAAAGGTATTTGGAAAAGCAAGTTAGAGAAGTAGACAAAAAACTTGGGAAGAGGAATGAGTAATGTGAGAAAACCATGAAAAACAAGTCAAGGACTAGCTAAAGAAGACTCAAAAAATACTGAAGAAAATAACACCTTAAAAAATTGACTAATTCAAATGGCAAAACAGCTCCAAAAAGCCAATGAGGAAAAGAATGCCTTGAAAGGCAGAATTATCCAAATGGGAAAGGAGGTCCCAAAGACCACTGAGGAAAATGCTACCTTAAAAATTAGATTGGGGACGGAGTCAAGATGGTGGTTGAAAAACCGGGACTAGTGTGGGCTCCCTGCCAAGTCCCTCCAAAAACCTATAAAAAAATGCCACTGAACCAATTCTAGAACTGCAGAACCCACAAAAGAGCAGAGGGAAGCAGGGCTCCAGCACAGGAAAGCTTGGATTGTCTCTGGGTGAGGTCTATCCTGCATGGAGCTGTGAGCGGAGCGGGGTGGAACAGAACAGAACCCAGCATGGGCATCACGGACCAACGAGACCAGGAGCCGGGCAGAGCAGGCCCTAGCGCCCTGAATCAGTGAGCTGCAGCAGTTACCAGACTTCTCAACCCACAAACACCAAAGACAACAGAGAAGGTTAGTGGGAAAAGCTGTGGGAGTGGAAGGAGTTTGCTGTTCGGCTGCCACCCCGGGGGCAGCGGAAGTGGTGCAGCTACAGAACCACAGCTGCAGTTGCTTTGGGCCCCAGGACCACCTGGTGGGAGGAATTAAGTGGTGGATCAGAGCAGGAGTGCAGAGCCAGCTGAAGATCTAAGTCCAGTCCAGGTTGGGGGTTCTTGGGGAAGGAGGAGTGCTCTTGTGGCAGACCTGGCGCATCCCCCCAACCTTGGAAAATAGAACTCTTTACTCTACAAGCAATCATACCCCGCTGAAAAACTCAAGGGTCCAGTTAGTTGGTTGGGAATATGGCCAGGCAGTGAAAACACACCCAGATTCAGTTTCAGACTTTGGAATCTTAATTTGGTGACAAAGAAGACCAAAACGTACAGCCAGAAGAAGTCATTAAAGTCAAAGAGCCTACAACAAAAGCCTCCAAGTAAAACATGAACTGGTCTCAGGCCATGGAAGAGCTCAAAAAGGATTTGGAAAAGCAAGTTAGAGAAGTAGAGGAAAAATTGGGAACAGAAATGGGAAGGATGCAAGAAAACCATGAAAAATAAGTCAATGACTTGCTAAAGGAGACCCAAAAAAATACTGAAAAATACACTGAAGAAAACAACACCTTAAAAAATAGACTAACTCAAATGGCAAAAGAGCTCCAAAAAGCCAATGAGGAGAAGAATGCCTTGAAAGGCAGAATTAGCCAAATAGAAAAGGAGGTCCAAAAGACCACTGAAGAAAATACTACCTTAAAAATTAGATTGGAGCAAGTGGAGGCTAGTGACTTTATGAGAAATCAAGATTTTATAAAACAGAAGCAAAGGAATGAAAAAATGGAAGACAGTGTGAAATATCTCATTGGAAAAACCACTGACCTGGAAAATAGATCTGGTACAGGTAATTTAAAAATTATTGGACTACCTGACAACCATGATCAAAAAAGAGCCTAGATATCATCTTTCAAGAAATTGTCAAGGAGAACTGCCCTGATATTCTAGAGCCACAGGGTAAAATAGAAATTGAAAGAATCCACTGATCGCATCTTCAAATAGATCCCAAAAAGAAATCTCCCAGGAATATTGTCACCAAATTCCAGAGCTCCCAGGTCAAGGAGAAAATCCTGCAAGCAGCCAGAAAGAAACAATTTGAGTATTGTGGAAACATAATCAGAATAATCCAAGATCTAGTAACTTCTACATTAAGAGATTGAAGGGCTTGGAATATGATATTCCGGAGGTCAATGGAGCTACGATTAAAACCAAGAATTACCTACCCAGCAAAACTGAGTATCATGTTCCAAGGCAAAATATGGATTTTCAATAAAATAGAGGACTTTCAAGCTTTCTCAGTGAAAAGACCAGAGCTGAATAGAAAATTTGACTTTCAAACACAAGAATCAAGAGAAGTATGAAAAGTTAATCAAGAAACAGAACAAGAAAAAGAAATTGCAAGGGATTTACTAAAGTTGAACTGTTTTGTTTGCATTCCTACATGGAAAGAAGATGTGTATAATTCATGAGACCTCAGCATTAGGGTAGCTGAAGGGAATATACATACATACATACATATATATATATACACATATATGTTTATGTATGTATATGTATATGTGAGTGTGTATGTATGTATATATGTATGTGTAGAGAGAGAGTGGGCACAGGGTGAGTTGAAGATGAAAGGAAGATATCTAAAATAAATAAAATCAAATTAAGGAATGAGACAGGAATATATTGAGAGAGGGAGATAGGGAGAGATAGAATGGGGTAAATTATCTCGCATAAAAGTGGCAAGAAAAAGCAGTTCTGTAGGAAGGGAAGAGAAGTCAGGTGAGGGGGAATGAGTGAATCTTGCTCTCATCAGATTTGACCTGAGGAGGGAATATCATACATACTCAATTGGGTAACTGAATCCACAAGAAAAAAGGAGGAAAAAGAAGATAAAAAATGGTGGATGATAGAAGGGAGGGCAGATGGGGGTGGAGGTAATCAAAAATAAACACTTTCCAAAGGGGACAGGGTCAAGGGAGAAAATTTGATAAAGGGGGATAAGTTAGGAAGGAGCAAAATATGAGTTTTTCACTACATGAGTATTGTGGAAGGGTTATACATAATGATACGCATGTGGCCTATATTGAATTGCTTGACTTCTTAGGGAGGGTGGGTGGGAAGGGAAGAGGGGAGAGAATTTGGAACTCAACGTTTTAAAAACAGATGTTCAAAAACCAAAAAAAAAGTTTTTGTATACAACTACAAAATAAGATACACAGGCAATGAGCTGTATAAATTTATCTTGCCCTACAAGAAAGAAAGGGAAAAGGGGATGGGAGGGGAGTGGGGTGACAGAAGGGAGGGCTGACTGGGGAACAGGGCAACCAAAATATATGCCATCTTGGAGTGGTGGGGAGGGTAGAAATGGGGAGAAAATTTGTAATTCAAACTCTTGTGAAAATCAATGCTGAAAACTAAATATATTAAATAAAAAAAGAATTTAAAGAAAAATTAGATTGGTAGAAGTGAAAGCTAGTGACTTCATGAGAAATCAAGATATTATAAAACAGAACCAAAGGAATGAAAAAGTGGAAGACAATGTGAAATATCTCATTGGAAAAACCACTGACCTTGAAAATAGATCCAGGAGAGATAATTTAAAAATTATTGGACTACCTGTAAGACATGATCAAAAAAAGAGCCTAGATATCATCTTTCAAGAAATTATCAAGGAAAACTTCCCTGATATTCTAGAGCCAGAGGGTAAAATAGAAATTGAAAGAATCCATGAATCATCTCCTGAAAAAAATCCCAAAAAGAAAACTAGGAATATTTTCACCAAATTCCAGAGCTCCCAGATCAAGGAAAAAATACTGCAAGCAGCCTGAAAGAAACAATTTGAGTATTGTGGAAACATAATCAGGATAATACAAGATCTAGCAGCTTCTACTTTAAGGTATCAAGGGTCTTGGAATATGATATTCCAAAGGTCAGTGGAGCTAGGATTAAAATCAACAATCACCTACCCAGCAAAACTGAGTATAATGCTCCAAAACAAAATATGAATTTTCAATAAAATAGAGGACTTTCAAGCTTTGTCAGTGAAAAGACCAGAGCTGAATAGAAAATTCGACTTCCAAACACAAGAATCAAGAGAATCATGAAAAGGTAAACAAGAAAGAGAAATCCTAAGGGATTTACTGAAGTTGAACTGTTTTGTTTGCATTCCTACATGGAAAGAAGATGTGTATAATTCATGAGACCTCAGTATTAGGGAAGCTGAAGGGAATATACATATATAGATAGAGGGCACAGGGTGAGTTGAATATGAAGGGGTGATATCTAAAAAAAAATCAAATTAAGGGATGAGAGAGGAATATATTGAGAGAGGGAGAAAGGGAGAGATAGAATGGGGTAAATTATCTTGCATAAAAGTGGCAAGAAAAAACAGTTCTGTTGGGAGGCAAGAGGGGGCAGTTGAGGAGGAATGAGTGAATATTTCTCTCATTGGAACTGACCTGAGGAGGGAATAACATACACACTCAGTTGGGTATCTTACCCCACAGGAAAGAAGGAGGAAGGAGACAAAAAGGGGGGGTGATAGAAGGGAGGGCAGATAGGGGGAGGAGGTAATCAAAAACAAACACTTTCCAAAGGGGACAGAGTCAAGGGTAAAAATTGAATAAAGTGGGTAAGATAGGAAGGAGCAAAATATAGTTAGTCTTTCACAACATGAGTATTGTAGAAGGGTTTTACATAATGATACGCATGTGCCCTGTGGTGAATTGCCTGCCTTCTTAGGGAGGGTGGGTGAGGAGGGAAAAGGGGAGAGAATTTGGAACTCAAAGTTTTAAAAGCAGATGTTCAAAAAAAAGTTTTTGCATGCAACTAGGAAATAAGATATACAAGCAATGGGGCATAGAAATCTATCTTGCCCTACAAGAAAGCAAGGGAAAAGGGGATTGGGGGAGAGTGGGGTGACAGAAGGGAGGGCTGACTGGGGAATCGGGCAACCAGGATATTTGCCATCTTGGAGTGGTGGGGAGGGTAGAAATGGGGAGAAAATTTGCAAATCAAACTCTTGTGAAAATCAATGCTGAAAACTTAAAATATTTAATAAATAGAAGGTAAAAAAAAATAAATCATTTTAGCCTGATTGGAATTTCAAGATTTCAAATACAAATTTTTCATTCAAATTTGAGTAGCACATGGGGGCATGCAAGATAAACAGAGTCACAAGGGACTTTCCCTTTCCTCAGAAGGTAGATAATATTCCCTGCAAAATAGTGGGAGAGGATACGGAGGAACTAACTGAGAAGATGAGAAGAGGACTTTCTCTCACTTTGTGTTAAAGCTTCAGTAAAGGAACTTATAATATTCAATATAAATGTTCAGAATTCTGAATACTTGTTGGAGATACTGTGAAACAAACAACAGTATTCATAAAAAAAATTTGGACATTGGAGGCTTTTGACAAATCTTTGTTTAATGGATAAACTAATCTGACTCAGAAAAAAAAAATAACCCACCCCAAGTATGGTGGGTACAACAAATGGCGACTTATTTATCTTTTATTACATGATCATTCTTAAGATATCATAAGAGATATAGAAAATATAAACCTTTGTCCTCATGCAGCTTACATTGGGATTGTGCAGAAGATAGCCACAAATGTGAAATAGCAATGATAAATGAGACAGAATAAAATTAGGTGATAAATTGTATAATATGGTTTACAACTGATTTACAAGTTTATCCTTGAACTGAACTTTGAATGCTGGCAGGAAGTGAATACACAGGGAGGAATTCTTTCCTGGGTTTTGCAGAAGGGAAATGGGAGAGGTGTATGACATGAGCGAAGCAGTACAAATGGAAATAATCGGGGGTTATTTGTAGGAACAGAGGAAATAGCATGACTAGAGCAGAGGGCTCCATGATGGAAAATAGTGGGAGATAAAATTATATAGGTAAGGGATCAGAGATGGATGGAAATCCTGGAAAGTCAGAATGGCCAGTTCATACCTAACACAGTAGAAAATAGGGAGACACTGAAAGTGCTCCCCTACTAAAATTAATTATTGGAATCCAAATCATTCATTGCTTAAGAACTCAATCCCTTTCCCTGCTAAGAAATAGCTTTTATCATTTTCTGCCAGCTCTAGAAACACTAAGAAGTTGAAGCTGGGCAAGCAACAACATGCTTTCTTGTCCCCTATGTGAAAGTAGCCTACTGAGGAGAAGACTGGAGAGGGTGTGGAATAAGAGGGACTTCCATATTTTAAGAGTTTTTTTTTCTTTTCCTTAAAATAACATTTATCAGAATCTCTTCTGGCTTTAGTTTAAAGGGTAAGGGAATTTGGAATGAAAAGAAAGGAGGGGCATATTATTTGGTAAATTGCATTCATAGCTCACCATATGCTATTCGTTTATGTAAAACACATTTTAAACCGATTTTATTTGCATCTGTGCTACAAAAGAATTTTCACTTCTAAGTCAATATGCCTGCCAATAATCCACCTTATAGTTTTCTTTTTAAGTGTACCCCATTTTCAGCTACAGATATAATGGTTTGGCCTTTCCTTTTCTCTTTGTTGGGCTTGGGACTTGCTATTTGTTTGCATTCAATTTACATATATTCATCACTGATTTGTTTCAGAATAATATTTTCAAGAACAGTGGATAAGCACTGATGAAAAACTATTTATATAACTGAGTAAAGATAAACATGTACATAAAGCTATAGATATGATGTAAGAGTATCTATATGTAACTCCCTATACCAAAACTGGTAAAAAAAAATACATTTTTCTTAAAAAAGTAGCATTTTATAGAGCTTTAAGGTTCATAAAGTGCTTTATAAATAAGTGTCTTATTTTTATCATCACACCAATCTTGGGAGATAGATAGTATTATTATCCCCATTTTACAGATAAGGAAACTGAGGTGGGCAGAGTTTAATTGATTTTCCCAGGATCACACAAAGAAATGAATATAAATACAAGTTATAAATGACTTGAACCCTAGATGACATCTACCTCACAGTTGCAACTGCTGTACATTTTCTAAAATGGGGGAAATAGTATGAAATACATGAAATGAAGCCTTAAATGATTCATCTTTTTTTTGCCAACTCACATTGAACCTCAAATTTCATCTCATTTTTATACATTATTAAGCTAATATATTCTAATAAATTTGTTCTGAGAAGAAACTACTGAATTAGAAGCCCATTAGGGAAAAAATACAACAAAATACGGTACGTCACATATTATAGTTTTTTTTCAAATATTTGAATATTCTGTGAGACAAATTATAACCCCCAAATGATGACTACATAGAGAAGAAGTTTGATGTCATATTGTTAACTATTGCCTGGGGTTTGCCCTTTCTTCTTGATAGCAGCATCATGAAAGGATACAACTACATAGTATTTAATTGATCTATAGTATAATTGACTTGTCAAGTTTTTTTAAAGATCACCTAAAATATATATAAATATATTATATAAAATATATATTAATTAGTATATATATTATATAATATGGATATATATTAAATTTTAACTATGCCCTCACAATTCATTGGTAAATTTTTCATTTTTTCCCTAATGATATATGCAGGCTTAATTTAAATCTCACAAACTGGAAACTCACCAAGTCAGACACCCCAAATGCAAGCCAAGATCATGTTCATTCCAGTAGGTCACAAAATCTCATTTTGGTAGACATGCATCGTCTGTGATAATGCCTTGATTAAAGTGACCCTAAAGGGGCAAATGTGCATTTGGTCTTTAGAAATAAGCACTCCTTTCCTTTTGAACAAGTCAAGCAAGCTGATTTTTTATCAGTTCTCTCCTCCAACCAGAGCTAGGGCTTTGGAAGCAGAGATTTGCCAGTGAGTGAACTAAAAGTCTATCTGTAGTGCAGAAGAAAAGAAAATGTTTTCCCCTTACAGAAAAATAAAGTGAACGAGATCCTAAATCCCGTTCCAGTCTTTAATCACTGGGTGTGGGTACATCAGAAGAAATTCTGAGTTTATAGTGAGAGGACCCAAGGTTCCGAACCTGGTTCTGATACCTGCTACCTGTGTGAAGATTGGACAAGTCACAACTTTATGATCCTCAGTTTTCTCATCTGTAAAATGGAATCAGACCTCTAGGGTATCTCCCAGTTTTAAATCTATAAACCTATGAAATGTTCGGTACTTAAATCCAAGAAACACTAATAATTCTGACATCCAGTATTTGTGCGTCTCTTAAAAGAAAAATACTTAAACATAGTTTGAGGTTTGTTATTAGACCTTAAAAGATAGCTAGAGAAAAGAGAAATTAAGCCACAGGCAGTAAAATCAAGTGTTTTTTGCTAAGGTCACACTTCTGATAAGTGACATGAGTAGGGCCTAGAAGCCATATCTGTCTACAAGTCTTTGTGATTTTTCCACTACAAGTGTTCCACTGATGAGGGCACAGTCTCTGGGAACTCCCTTGAATCTGGAATACAGTCTCTGGGAGCCCCCTTGAACTGTCCTTGAATCTTCCAACTGGATCTGGCCTTCCCCTAAGGCCACAAGCCTCACATTATCATTAGGCCCAAATCTCTACCTAGCCTCACCCTTTATTGTCCAGCTACTTCCCCACCCTTGATATATTAGTATCCATGCCTTCAGCTACTTCCCATCCTTAATTCCATTCTCTAGGTTCCTGGACTCTGAGGCCACCTTATCCTCCTTAGACTTCCCCTCAAGACCCTCCCTAAACCCCTCCTCTAGTCACCCCAGACCACCCCTCAATCCCTCCTACAATCTTTGTGTATATAATCTCCATCTTGCTGCCACGAAGGTGCTCAGATTCAATCTAATTCAGTAGGTTGAATCTGGCCCGCTTGTGGAAACAGGCGTCACAAAGGGGGGGGGGGGGGGGATTTCTTAAGACAGCCCATTATGGTGAATCCCTAATAAACTTTCTCTTTTCTCTTGGCTGAGAAGGCTTGAGTCGAATTCTTTCGGCAGGACCCGGTGTGTAGGTATTTTGGGGCTGCAGCAGTCACCCCTAGAAACATATGGTTCCCCAACAATCATCACCACTCTGGTCACAATGTCCCCTTCAGAATCCCAGGCACTGTTATCTCCCTTGATGTGACATTGTAAGGTCAGCCGGACCCTCCATTTACCCTCCACTTGAACTATATGTCTTTTCTCTGCAATTAGAATGTGAACTTCTCCAAGGAAGGTTTGTCTTCACTGTTTTCCCAACCCTTGCACAATGTTTAGCATATATTGAGTTCCTGATTTTTTTTTATTCACTTTTATGTGGAGGATTTCAGAAATCACAGCATACCTGTGTGGCTATTATTTATCTTTGTGTCTCCACCCAACCCCCACCCTCCCCCCAGCACTTTGGACTGTTTTCTGCACACAGTAAGAACTAATGTTTATCTGTCAGATTTGCTATCATAAATCAATTTATAGTGTCACCTGACCAAATAATACCATGGCAAACATTTATGTGGGTCTTGAAGGCTTTGAAAGTAGTTTACATCCATCATTTCTTCTCAGCCTCACCATAGCCCTGTAAAGGAGACACATTAGGAATCCTTACCCGATTTACAGCTGAGAAAACTGAGGATCAGAGAGGTGGAAAAAAAAAAAAAAACTAGCCCAAGGTCATGAGAATTAAAATCTGAACAGATTCCAGGTTCCACATTCTTTCTGCTAGACCAAAATGTCCTTCAAGTGTTAGTCATGCTCGCTGGCATTGCTAAAAGCCAACTCCGTCATAACAGAATTGAACCCACTGACCCCGTGTTTAGGAATACCACGGTCACATGGGCTCTCTTTTTCCCCCATTAGATCTGAAGCCCTCATTTGAAATCCCATGACCTTTGGCAACTCACTCACCCCTTTGTAGCTTAGTTCCCTCATCAATCATATCTGAATAATGCAACTACCCTGACTTTCCAAAATTGTATGCAGATTGAACATTTTTTAAAAGTCAAAAGAGTATAGAAAACAAGATTAGGTATGAATAAGAGCTGAAGGACAACAACAAAAAGGAACCCGAAAAGAGCTTTAACACTTTAAACGGACTCCTTGATTACAATGCTTTCTGTAGGCAGGGGGAGGGATATATCATTATTTCCAAAGCCCTTATAGTTACATTGCCTAAAGAGCACACACAGAGAGGCTAACAATAGATTTTTAGCGTTACCTTTGCCTTTGCATAGCACAGTCAATATCAAGAAACAAGCTGAGGACCATGCTGAAAGATTTGCAGCTTAGATATCTTCTAAAAAGCTGTATGAACACAAAAGATGCCACTGCTGCTCTAACATACAAGTCTTTGATGTTCCCTCATCTTTACATCATAGAAGGAGCTCAAAGGGTTAATTAAAATTTAATGATATCGGCAGTACTTTGAAAAAGTTATGAACTTGGGCAAGATCAATCACTTTCTTGGACTGCCTGACTTCAAAGCCGACATTATGCAAAAGGAGGGAGGGGGGAGCTCCCATTCTGAACTGAATTCATAAGCAAGGATTTTCTCATTAGTGATCTGTGTACGGAGGAGATTCCAAGTTCAAACGAGAAGGAGGTGAGGTGCCAAAAAGTGGTTAATCTGAATTTTAAGCCTTTGATGCTGATCACATTTTTTGTTTGAATGAACACATCACCACATGCCAGGGAACACTGAAAAACCCCAAAACAGGGTACTTGGAATTAGGGGATAAACAGCTTTTTCTTTTCTGCTTTTGGAATCACATTTTGTTTGCGTGGATTTAGCAAAAAATCCTAATTAACTTGTTTACTCATTCTCAGTGACATTACACAGAATGCCATCTGAAAAGATGAACAGAAACTTTTCTTAAAATGTATACTTTTGGTTGTCTTTTGGGCCTTTTCTCGATCTGTGCTAACCACATCTGAGCTCTTACAATTCCATAGTCCCACTCTCCCTTCCATCTTCATTTCCTTAGAAGCACAAAGGGCAGTTCTTTTCAAAGTGAAATAATTTAATCAGATATAAGGCTATAGTATATTTTATTTTTGTGAATATTAAAGCTAAAATGGGTCTGGTCACATATTCGACTTTGAATACAGGTTTAGCACTGCCGGAGAAGTGCCCAGGTTAAAACAATTATGAATTGTTTTCTTTAGCCAGGAAAAGCTCCCAGTCTGGCTCTGGAAGGACCAAATTGAATAAACTGCTCCTATCTGGCATTACCTTGCTTTAGAAGTGTGAGTAGCAAGGGATGGTACAGGATTAAGCAGAACAAAAGCAGCAGAATCTTTTTCTCATAATAAATTTGGAAATGAAATTTAGGTGAAATATCCCTCCATGAGGGCTCAAGGGAGAAAAAAAGAAAAAAAAAATATGCACACTCTTACACAACCTACTTTTCTTTAAAAAAATAAAATAAAATAAAATTGTGTCAATGCCAACTTTAGAGAAAGCTAAAAATTTGCTGGATTTCACTAAAAAATCATTCCTTACCTTTGAAAGCTAAAAGCCTGGGACGTTGCTGGTGTATTCCTAAAGAGATTCTGATCTGGGTTTGTATCTCAGACTTTAATTAGCTCATTTGCAAAAGTTCTTAATTTTTCCCCTTTTATTTATTTAAAAAATTTTCCCACAAGGTTTATTTTTTATTCCTTCCAATAATGTCTCACCTCACCTATATAATAGGGTTTTTTACTGTATAGATTACTAAGCAAATAATTTAATTGACTGCCTTATTATAAAATTAGAACAAAGAACATTAATAAAAGTAAATATTTTGTGATCATACTGTATAATTGTGTTTTGCCTCTTCAGGGATTACAAGTGATGAAAAGTCCATTCAAAAGTTCAAGATATTTGACCTGATCCAAATTGGACTTGTCCCTTGTCTTAATGGTTCCTTATTGCCTCCCTGGTTGCATTTCTTCCTCCCTATGCCTTAAGTTTACTAAAATGTTCCCTGCATATTAAAAGAAAATGTAGTAGCTGATTAATGCCCTCTAAAATTAAACTCTAAGGTCCATTGTCAAAGTGAATATGAACACAACACTTTTGATTCATTCATCAATTTCTTTTTACGTGAAATAAGAGAGCAAGGAGGTTGGCACTAAACTCCGGACCAAGAGCCAATTGTTTATTGACTGTTAGCCAATATATCCATCACAATCTCTTTTCTTTATAGGGATAATATATGATTCTGTCTTGAACTGGATTGATATGGATGCTGTCAGTCTTTGAAAAGCAGATTTTTTTTTCTAGTTGTATTTCAACACTCTAGAGTAAATCAGCTAGATGCTTTTGAAATCGACTCCATTAATACCACTCCATACTATTACACACACACACACACACACACACACACATACACACACACATACACAAATACACATACAACACATACATACATATAAAGGCAAGAAACTTCAGTAGTGACCAATTATAATTTGCTCCCAATTTCATAGAATGGTGCTTTCCCAGGTTGCATTTAAGTCTCTGTAGTTAAGGTAGAAAAATGATTCTGTTTCTAGTATCTAGCATTAAAAAAAGTATACTCAACACATTTCCCTGGGACTGAATGAGGTAAGCTGTGCACAATTCAGATTTTTTCTTTTATTTTCAATATACTATACTGTAAACATCAGAGTTTGGTCTAAGAAAGGCAAACAAAAATTAGGTTGTATCCATAGTTTTATTTCTCTCAAAGCAGGCAGTCATGCATTACATGGGAAATGCAGTGATGCAACTGAGCTCTCTTTGGAAATGGGGTACATAGTTTTTAAACCCTTCTGACAGGAGCTGATCTAATTTTGCCATCATTTCATCTCCAGATGGAAGAAATCTCTCTTCTGTCAGACCCTCTCCCTCAACCATACCAGACTACTCCCAGCCTCTGTCTGCACCCAAGCCTGAGGAGAATACAATGGGGCTTCTATACCTTATATGAAATTATTTGTGAGCTTGGGTTGGGGTTTGACCAGGATAAGGAGGGTTAGTGCAATCTCATTATCAGAAAGGTCCTTGTGAAGAAAGACTGAACTTAAAGTCAGGATTGAAAGAAAGGGTCTGGGGGAAAGCTCTGAATCTCATTTTTTACAATACACTTGGAAAAATATATCAGTTGAACGTGGGGTCTTACTTCTTTCTAGTCCTAGCACACTTGTTTCAAGACCATTCCAAATGGTAACTAGATTCCAGGATGCTGAAGAAGATGAACCTGCTGCTTGCAAGCAGGGCTGATGCAGAAAGGGGTGCTTACAAGTATGATTAGGAGTGCCACACCTGGAATCATTCTATGAAATGGTGAGTAGCCCAAAAGAGATAGATGTAAACAGAATGGGTCATAGCAATCTAAGCCATGGAAGAAGCAAACCACATTTTCCCATGAAGTGTATATAATGTAAAGACAATGATTTAATAATAAATCAGTCTCAATGAATCTTCAACACATGAAGAGAAGATTGAAAAGAATAAAAAATAAGCGTGAGAAACTCTGAGAAAGGAAAAGGAAACATTAAACAGTACATTTTAAAGAGAGTATACTCCTGAAAGTATACAAACATAACTGAAATTACAATCTAGGAATATTCTACCATGTGATGTAGGAAGAGTGGTCACTATTAGACAGTATTGCACAACCATGAAAATTGTTGTAACAGAAGCACATTAATGTTGAAAACAAGGAGATGATTTTTTTAAAAAAGTTTAATACATATATGTTCTCATTTGAGACAGTGTGGATAGAATATTTTCCATTGGGTTGGAAAGAACTGAATGCAAATCCAATGAGCTTATTAGTAACCTCGTGTTCATATTCATGTTGGCAACTACGCACGTTCTTTGCTCCCAAGTTTGTGGAGTGGCTGGTATCCTACTAGGCTGGCTTGACATACTTGACCAGCTGGCTAGAGGTATTGAGGCTGCCAATCCCATCATCAATCACAGCCTCAGGATTAAACATCAACTCACCTCTGCTATGCTCCCACACACAGAGACCCTTCACTGATAGATTATTGCAAGCTGGTGTGTCCTTCACAATGTCCAAGGCCATCCACTCACAGTGAAGAACAGAGTGTCAAGGTGGAGACCCTGTAGAGTCTTCTGAAAGCAGCAACTGAAGTCCCAACAACCTCTCCTTTTGTTTTCAGAAGGTTCCCAAGGTAGAGAATTTTAAAGCAGTATAGTATACAGTACAATGAGCTCCCACTGCCATCTGACACAGTGGAAGGTAAAATTCAGATTAGAAAATGTTTTACTTTTAAGAATTTTATTTGCTATATAATATTTATAGTACTATAAATTTCAGGTGTTATGAAAAGTGAATATTGTCTGAAATAATTTTTTAATTGAAATGTTAGCACAAAGGTCACAGAATTCTAGGGAATTATTAGCAAGAAAAAATGTTTTGCATGTTACCAATTTTATTGCAAGTACTAGTACTTCATTTTATGGGTTATTTCTTGGTTACTGTGTTAGGAAAAATGCATAGTATTAGAATTAATATTTTGCTAAAAAGAACTATATAGATTAAAGTATACATTCAGCAATCTCTAGCAAAAGTTAACCACCTATTTCCCATAGATTCAATCTATCAACATTTATGTTTGGACATTTTCACCATTTTGTAGGAATATTACCCAATGAAAGTTAATCTGATTATTCATTGCCTCATCATCATTGTTTTATCATCAGCATCAGCATCATTGTTGTTGCTATTCCTATGAAAGGCAGTATGGCATGCTGGATAGAGACCTGGCCTGGAGACCTAGCAGGAAGTTCAAGTGTAAGTCTCTGATACATACTACTTGGGTAATGTTCCAACAATCCGGCTAGTAGTTGCTGTGAGAGGTGTAAAACCAACAACGACCAGCTCATAGAATGCTGCAAGCCCAAGTTCTTTTGATCTGCTTTACTAAGGAAAGCAATGTTAAGGGGTTAACAATATTACTTTAATCCAGCATACAAGTATCATTCACTCAGTTCAGGGGAAAAAGCCAGCACCCTGAACTTCAGAGCAAATACAAACAAATTACAAATATCGATAGATAGACCAAATACAATTCATAGTTACCAAGAAAACCATCAATAGCTCAGTTCAGCCAGGAGGCCCTTAGAGTGGCTGCCCAGAGTCCCGTGCCTCCAGGAGTGAAAGCCTTAAGCAAATAACTCTGTTCTCTCTTTTTATACAGTTTCAGACGTCATCAAATATCATCTGAGCAACCAGAACTTAGGCTCCTATGATTGGCTCTGGTGTTAGCACCTCCCTTCATTGGCCCCACCTGGAGCCCCACCTTAGTTACCAATTCACACCCATATAGGCTTAACACCTAATAGATAGTGGTTTGGGCCTGGGTGCTTAGCACCTAGTAAGACTCAATCAAAGACACTGAATTAATCAAAGGAAACACAGGCCAAATTCTTCAAGGATCCCCAACACAGATGAGCATGGTCAGGTCACTTAAACTCTCAGTGTCCTTCACAAGTAATACTTTAAGTAATTGATAAGTTATCAATTGACATCTATGAAAGAAGTTTTCATAAAAAGGAGTTTCTTCACACATGTAAAATCACAAATCTAAAGTATCTCCCTCTCTACTTTCCTAACCTCCCCCGCCGTTGTCTTTGTCTTTATTTGCCTCTATCTCTCATTTACTGTGTGTGTATTTATGTACAGTTTTTGGTTTGAGCTCATGTTAAACCTATCTTCATGGTAGTCCATTGTTGTCTAGTGATGGCCACTCATACCCAATAAAAATTTACATGCTACATACATGACTCTGTGTCTATGTGATTTACACATATATCTATATGATCTTGGCTCACATCTATGAATCAGATTTATGAAGCAGGGGCTGTACTCATAAATAATTCTTCACTTACGTAGTTATAAAATGGCTGCTGCTGATGCCCCCCAATGAGAGTATACAATGTTCTTACAATGGGCTGAGGGTTGAGTTCCCATCCCTGCACTAGCAAAGATCCCTTTTTCTTTTGGCTCCGATTGTGCCATCATGCCTCAAACAAAGGAACACCCAGCAACATAAGGATAGGATTGACTGCAAGTGTTTATGAGCAATAATATTATATCTAGCAAATAGATTCTTTAACAGTACACATTTAAGAAGACCAGCAACAGAAATAAGTTTGGGGCAGGGTAGGGCTTGTCCATTCCTCTCAGCTAGCTTTTTCCTACTATTGGAGAGAGGGCCTATATAAAAACCACACAATCCACACATAGACCTCACAGTTTGTCCTTTTAGATAGAAGTTATCTCTCATTGTCTTAATAAGGTGAACTGCTGATGTGGCAGAGACTAGTTCCTCCTTCAGTCAAGCTGCTATCAAAAACAGACATCTCCCTTTTCTTGTCTCTTCATCTCAAGATTCTCCAAAATCTCCACCCTATTTCCTCTGTCCCCTGCGTCTCAAAGTAATTTACTCTATTCCCAAACTAGAAGGGGCTACATTTTTTGTTTCATAGATAATGCACATAGGATAGGAAAATATTTTAAATATGTGTATGTTTGCATAATGACATTTTCCCATATGATTTCTACTTCTTAAAATAATTTCCATTTGTCACTTCTTAATAATCAATTATACTCTTATTTTAATCTATACACATTTCTCTCTACTTGGCATAGAGGTAAATTGTTGAATTAGACAAACATGTCTTTCATGTTCTAAACATTTTATGCTGTCCTAACTCTCTTTGTAAGCCTTCTTAAGGCATCCATTGCTTTTATGTTATTAGGTCCCCCCTTTACAGGAAGAAAAAAAGAAATCTGCTAAAATACCTGCTACTTGGGAAAGGAGGAAGGAATCAAGAAAACAAGTTGCTAACTCTCTCATTAATTTGTTAGCCAATTGTGGACAAATTGCTTAACCTACATGGCCCTCAAGTTCCTCTAGATTCATTCATACTAAGGTATTCCAAACTTAGTGTATTATTCTTCCCAGGAGTATTTGCATCTTAAAAAAGTTACCGGGAGAGGATTTATTATTATTAACACAAAAAGTGGTAGGATTCCAGCCATTGAAGAAGTAGATATTTGGGAGCAAGGATCTTCCTTAGAGGGAATGCAGAAGAAAAATTAGGGAAAAACCCTCATAGATAATCTCCAGGATAGAATGTGATTGGGTCAGAATATTCTTGTTGTGTAGGAAATGATGGGCTGATAGATTTAGAAAAACATGGAAAGACTTGGACTTATGAAGAAAGATGTTATCCACCTACAGAGAAATAGATAACAAGTGAAATAAGCATAATACAGTCTTATGTAAATATGCTTGAGTGTATACGTGTATATATGTGTGTGTGTTATGGATGGATATCTCTGTATGTATATGTATATATGTACATATATATCTGTGTGTGTGTATTTATAATATATCCATGCTTAAGTGTAACCTTCTTCAGTGGAGATGGGGAGGAAGGGGGAAAATCAAGAAAAAAGTACACAGCAGAGGACAAAAGGAAACATACAAAGAAGCAAAGATGGACAGCTTTGAAAATAATGTGTAGGATTTATTATATAGGTTTTATTGAAATGTAAATTCATCATTTTATATTGAATCCTTTATTAATGTTCTGCAGTGTACATGCCAACATTTTTTTCTTTTCTTATTTTGTATTTAAGTTTAAAGTAAATTCAAATATAATGAAAAAAATAAACTATTTAAAAATAAAAGAGTATTTTTGGTACCCTCAAATCATTGAGAAAGACTGGCTCTTCCTACATCAGATATCTGGAGACTTCTCAAAACCAAAGGAATGTCTGTTCCTTACATTCCCCATATTTGACTAGAGCTCCTTGGTCATTTCCTCAGTCTTGCTGCATCTGCTTTCTCTGCTAATGTCTCCTGACCCAAGTCCCTTTTTCATTAGGCTATCATGTTCCCTAAGGTCATGCCAAAAAATCAACCCAGAAAAATGAAGTTGTTAATGACTCAGGACACTGTCCAGGTGCAAAACTGTACCATATATTCCCTCATGACTTATTATAATAGCTGAAACTTGAGATGAGGAATCCTAAAGCTAAATTAATTATTTAGAGGCAGTAGCAATATGAATAACAACACCTACTCTCAAACAGCAAACCCCTTCTTTCCTAAATTGTTTTCCCCATGGCAGTAGAGAAAATATAAATTTTCTCTGTGTTTTCCACCCAATTTACAGTAAATTGTAGGCTTCTTGAGGGCTGGGTCTATTTCATTGTTCTCTTTGTCTCACCACCACATAAGATAGTGCCTCGCTCATAGGGATAGTGAAAGGGTCTGTACCTAAGATTTCATTGTGTATAGGCAGTACCTAGATTAGGAGATCCCTTCTATCAGTGCAGCTCATCACTTTCTCTATAACTTATAGTCTTAAAGATGGAGAAATTAAATGCCTGTCTGGGGTGAGGTATCAGAGGACAGCCTTTCACCCAGAGGTCATCCTGGCTTCAATACCAGCTCTCGTGCCTTGTTCATAATAAATGTTTAATAAAATTTTGATAAATATAATTCAATTAAATTCTTGTTTGTGTCCTAGTCACAACAATGAAGCAGCGTAGTATAGTAGAAAGCAGAGGTATAAATAGGACAGAGATTTGCCCTGGGTGCCTAAATTAAGAGGATGCTGGCAGCTTCTACATTTCTCCAGGAAAGCAGAAAAGAAATAACTTAAAACCTAGTTATAAAAAATAATTAGATAAAACAGGAAGCTACCAGATGGCACATTTCCTCCACTTACTTGCTAAATGAATCTCAGGTGAGCTCCTCTCCCCCATATCCTGCCAAGGAAGGGAGAGTAGGCTTGTATCTTTGGGTTGCTACTTCCCAACCCACCCCTAACTGAATCTATCTTAGAAAGTCAATTCAAAGGCATTTCATACTTCTTGCCCCCAGTTTCCCATTATATAAAATCTGGTACAGAGGCAAAATATATCAGTGATGGCTCTGATGGAAAGAATACTGAACTTGGAGTCAAGAGACTCAGGTTCAAAATCAGGAGAAGGTGGCTGAATGCTCTTTCTATGCTATACTGTTTATATCACCATGGGGAAGCCCTTTTTGCTCCCTGTAGGTTCCAGTTTCACAACCTAATAGATGAGTTTTTACTAGGTAATATTTAGTTTTAATGCCTCTTTTAACTCATTTGATAAGAGTAGGATGCCATCTTCACCCTAATTAATAAACCAACCAATCAACGAGTCAATGGACAAGCCCTTAATCAATTTGAAAGAAAAACAGGACTTGGGATATTGGGTGAAAGTGAATGATGCCTCACAAGAAAAATCTTGTGATTAATTGAGATGATTAAGTCATACTTCTTGGTTTCTTTTTTTTAAAATTTATTTATTTAACATATTTAGTTTTCAACACTGATTTTCACAAGAGTTTGAATTACAAATTTTCTCCCCATTTCTACCCTCCCCACCACTCCAAGATGATGTTTATTCTGATTGCCCTGTTCCCCAGTCAGCCCTCCCTTCTGTCACCCCATTCCCCTCCCATCCCCTTTTCCCTTCCTTTCTTGTAGGGCAAGATAAATTTCTACGCCCCATTACCTGTGTATCTTATTTTCTAGTTGCACACAAAAACTTTTTTTTTGTTTTTGAACATCTGTTTTTAAAACTTTGAGTTCCAAATTCTCTCCCCTCTTCCCTTCCCACCCATCCTCCCTAATAAGTCAAGCAATTCAACATAGGCCACATGTGTATCATTATGTATAACCCTTCCACAATACTCATGTTGTGAAAGACTAACTATATTTTGCTCCTTCCCAACCCAACCCCCTTTATCGAATTTTCTCTCTTGACCCTGTCTTGTTTCCAAAGTGTTTGTTTTTGATTACCTCCACCCCCATCTGCCCTCCCCTCCATCATCCCCCCTTTTTTATCTTCTTCCCTCTTCTTTCCTGTGGGGTAAGATACGCAATTGAGTATGTATGGTATTCGCTCCTCAGGCCAAATTTGAGGAGAGCAAGATTCACTCATTCCTCCCTCACCTGCCCTCTCCCCTCCTCCCACAGAACTGCTTCCTCTTGCCACCTTTATGAGAGATAATCCACCCCATTCTATCTCTCCCTATCTCCCTCTCTCAATATATTACTCTCTCATCCCTTAATTTTATTTTATTTCTTTTAGATATCTTCCCTTCATCTTCAACTCACCCTGTGCCCACTCTCTCTCTCTCTCTCTCTCTCTCTCTCTCTCTCTCTATATATATATATATATATATATATATATGTATATATACATACACACACATATATGTATGTATATATATATATACATACATATGTACATACATGCACTTTCACTTATATATATATATATATATATATATGAACATATATACGCATATTCCTTTCAGCCACTATGATATTGAGGTCTCACGAATCATAAACATCATCTTTCTATGTAGGAATGTAAACAAAACAGTTCAACTTTAGTAAGTCCCTTATGATTTCTCTTTCTTGATTACCTTTTCATGCTTCTCTTGATTCTTGTGTTTGAAAGTCAAATTTTGTATTCAGCTCTGGTCTTTTCACTGAGCTTCCACTTTCTCCAATCTAATTTTTAAAGTAGTATTTTCTTCAGTGGTCTGTCGGACCTCCTTTTCCATTTGGGTAATTCTGCCTTTCAAGGCATTCTTCTCCTCATTGGCTTCTTGGAGCTCTTTTGCCATTTGAGTTATTCTATTTTTTAAGGTGTTCTTTTCTTCAGTGTATTTTTGAGTATTTTTTTGGTTCTCCTTTAGCAAGTCATTGACATGTTTTTCATGGTTTTCTCACATCCTTCTCGTTTCTCTTCCCAATTTTTCCTCTACTTCTCTAACTTACTTTTCCAAATACTTTTTGAGCTCTTCCATGGCCTGAGACCAGTTCATGTTTTTCTTGGAGGCTTTTGGTGTAGGCTCTTTGACTTTGTTGACTTCTTCTGGCTGTACGATTTGGTCTTCTTTGTCACCAAAGAAAGAATCCAAAGTCTGAGACTGAATCTGGGTGTGTTTTCGCTATCTGGCCATATTCCCAACCAACTAACTTGACCCTTGAGTTTTTCAGCAGGGTATGACTGCTTGTAGACTAAAGAGTTCCATGTTCCATGTTTGGGGGGGATGCCCCAGCTCTGCCACACCAGCACTCCTCCTTCCCCAAGAACCCCCAACCTGGACTGGGCTTAGATCTTCAGCGGGCTGTGCACTCCTGCTGTGATTTGCCACTTAATTCCTCCCACCATGTAGGCCTGGAGCTGGAAGCAACAGCAGCTGTAGCTGCCCCACCTCCGCTGCCCAGGGGGCGGTGGCCGAACTGGGAACTCCTTCCACTCCCGCAGCTTTTCCCACTAACCTTCTCAGCTTTCTTTGGTGTTTGTGGGTTGAGAAGTCTGCTAACTGCTGCAGCTCACTGATTCAGGGCTCTAGGGCCCGCTCCCCCCGGCTCCTGGTCTGGTTGATCTGAGCCGTTCACCCGGGGCTCTACTCTGTTCCGCTCCCAGCTCCCAGCTCCGTGTGGGATAGACCTCACCCAGAGACCATCCAGGCTGTCCTGGGCTGGAGCCCTGCTTCCCTCTGCTGTTTTGTGGCTTCTGCAGTTCTAGAATTGGTTCAGAGCCATTTTTTATAGGTTTTTGGAGGGACTCGATGGGGAGCTCACACTAGTCTCTGCTTTCCAGCTGCCATCTTGGCTCTGCCCCCCTTCTTGGTTTATTTCTATAAATAGCAAATAATTCCAGTGACTTAGTCAAGTGGTGAACCAGAAAGTTTTAGCTAAGCTAAGGAGACTGTCCCAGGAGGGGTCAGGGAGAGGAACAAGAGAAAAGAGAAAAGTCTTTATATGTCTGTCTTTCTGCCTCTGTCCTTCCTTCTTCCTTCTACGCACCCTCCCTCTAAAGTTACCATGTTATTAGAGAAACTAGACAAGTAGGAGAAAACACATCCATGTAGAAGCAGTTAGAGACATGCAGAAGACAAAGGAAGAGAAACATTTCTGATCCCCTATTTATTTGAGATGTGGACACATGGCACATCTGTTTTGTGTTTGTTCTTTCATTATTTTATGTTGCCTAACATTTTATTTTAATAGTAGACTAGCCTCTCTAGGACTTTATGTATTCAAGGGAAGAGTGCCTCTCTTATATGGAGAAAGTGTTTTATACCAACACGTGTTGGTATACTTGCTTAGTAATTAAAAAAAAGGAAGAAGAAGCATACAGGTGAGGGTTCGTAAGTAACAACTCTTAACACTTTAGCCCCTTGGAGTTAGCCTTAAGGCCCTGAGAGAATCAGTCATCCTCTGGAGTCCCCAACATAACAAATGCAAGGGTAAGTGGTACCAGATATAGTGCCATGGGAACATGTGTATATTTAAAACACAATTGCTAACTATAGCACAAGTGCTTAAAATAGCATTGAGGGCATACAAGAAAGTTAAAGCAATTTCATCTAACTCCATGGTCTAAGATGCTCAGATGCAACTAAATGGCTCATTGGATAGAATACTGGGCCTAGAGCCAGAAGACCTGAGTTCTAATATGACCTCAATCCCTCACTATACCTGTATGACTCTGCATAAGTCATTTAACCCTATTTGCCTCAGTTTCCTCATCTGTAAGATGATCCGGAGAAGGAAATGACAATCACTCTAGTATCTTTGCCCGAAAAAGAGGGATTACAAAGAGTTGGACATGACTTAAATGACTGAACAATAAAATCATAAACAAACAAAACAAAAACAACAAACTCCAATGACCTAACACAAATACTTTTGACAAAACCCAATGCCACACTCTGATCCCCCGTCCCTCTTTCCAGTGTTTTGGAGACACTGGCTTCAAGGGGAAGACATCTACTCATTGTTGGCTAGTGCCATAACTGCCAGTGCAATTGGAATCCATGAGGATCAAAGTCTACTTGATGTCACAACAACCAGCCAGCACTTCAGCAGGCAACCCCATAACACTAAAGCTGCAAAGCTCTGAACTGCTTATGGAGGCCCCAAAGATGGAGGAACAGATGGAGTAGGACAGGGCAGAGTATGGGTGTGTGGGGCGTGGGATGCCCTGTGCAGTACTCCACTAAGCCAGAAGAAAAGTACTGAACATCAAACTGGAGGCCAGTCCTGTCCACTCAAAAATCATTTTGGGCAGAGACTTAGGCTGAGTACCTATGAGTTATCCAGTGTGAAAAGAAGCTGAGACACTTTGAGACCTAGCCTTCAAGTAAACCACCATCAGTGGGGAGAAATTCCAAAAGTGAACAATAGGAGAAAATAAAATTTAAAAGAAGACAGAAAATACTGAAGATTCAGGAAAAAGAAAACTCAAAGACCTTGAACCAAAACAGATAAATTAACATAGAAACACTAACGACAAAAGGAAATATGGCCTTCATATCCAGTAAATGGATTCAGGCACCTATGCACAAATACAGAGAAACAAAGGAAAACAATCTAACACTTAAGGAGAAGAGGACCTTGTGGATATAAGTAAAACATGGTACCACAGTATGCCATTTTAGAGTAGTTCAAAAAAGAAATGAGAATTATGATAGTAATTTCTGAGATGCAGTTAAAACAGTACTTAAGTAATAAATTATTTCCTTATAAACATACAGTAAGAAAATAGAGAAGAGAATTAATGAATTGAGCATGCATTTGAAAAACTAGACAGCCAACAAATAAATCTAAAAAACTACAAAAGAAGAAATATTAAAAATTAGAGGGAAAATAGGTAAATTTTAAATAAAAATACAAATAAAGCTAAAAGCTGGTTCTTTAAAAAAAAAAAGCTAATAAAACTGATGGACAGCTAATCCAAATTAACAAAGAGAGCAGAAAATTAAATCAATAAAATGGCAAATTAGTAAGATAAAATCACAACAAAATAAGAAGCAATGAAAATAATCAACATATATTATGCACAATTATATGCTAGCAAGACTGAGAAAATGAACAAAATAGAGGAACACTTTTAAAAATATAAAATATCCAAATTATCAGAAGACCAGATAAATATCTTAAATAACCTAATTTTAGAAAAGGAAATAGATCTGATTGTAAATTAAACTCCAAAGGTAGGGGCAGGGGGGAAACCTCTTTGTCCTCATGGATCCACAAGAGAATTCTATAAAAATTTGGAAAGAATAGATAATACCCATAATTTATGAATGTTTTCAAAAATTGAGAAAGCAATCATCCTGCCAGAATCCTTTTCTGAGACAACTGTAATTATAATACCTGAAATACAAAGATAGAAAACTATAGGCCAATATCATTAGTGAACACTGACTCACAAATTTTAAACAAATTCCTGTAAAATAGATGTCAGGGATTTATCTAAGAAATCATTCATTATAGCCAAGAGGAATTCATGCCAGTGATGCAAGAATGGTTCAACACCAAGGAAATATCCAACATAATCATATTAAAAGCCAAAACATCCGAAACAGCATGGTCATCACAACTGATTCAAAGCATTTGACAAAGCACAGCATTCGTTATGCTAAAAAGCTTACAAAGTATACTCATAGAAAGATCTTTTCTTAGTACTATTAAATAAAAATCTATCTAAAGGCAAAAGTCAGCATTTTATGCAATTTGAATACATTAGAACTTTTCCCAATAAACACAAGAGTGAAACAAGTATGCCCGCTTTCTCCAGTATTATTTATACAATTTTGAAAATACTAGCAACAGCAGCAAGGCAAGAGAAAGAAATCAAAGCCCTAAAGACAGGTAATATCCCTATTGTTGATGATATGATGATATTCTTGGAAAACCATAGGGAATTAGCAAAGATACCAATTGAGACAATAGCTTTAGCAAAATTGCAAGTTACAAAATAAATCCTAAAAATCAAGAGCATTTCTATAAAACAATAATAAAACCCAAGCAATAATAGAAAGATAAATCCCCGTCCAAGTAATTACAAAATGAAGAAAATATCCTGAGAGTGATTTACCATAGCACATAAAAGACTTTTATAGATTTATTTGCCAAACATTTTTTAAAGAAAAAAAAGAACAACTTAAAAAGCTAAAGGAATGTTTAGTGTTCATGACTAGACCATGACAATATGATAAAGCTATAATACTACCAAAATTAATTTATACTTTTAATGTCATACCAATCAAGTGACCAAGGAGATAATTTATAAAATGTAATAAGAAAATTTATTTGAAAAAAGAAAACAAAATCAAGAATGTCAAGGGAAATGAAAGAAATAGGGTCAAAATAGGAATGGCACTTTTCAACCTCAAACTACAGTATACAGCAGCAATCTTCAAGATCACCTGATACTGCTTTAAAAAAAGTAGATCAATGAAACAGAATATATAAGGGAGAATCAGAAACAATAGAACTCAGTCTTTGATAAAGTAGAAAACATAAATTATCTAGAAAAAAACTCCTTTTTTGATTAAAACTTGGGGGAAACATGAAAATCAATCTGGCAGAAATTAGGTTTAGACCAACATCTTACAACATATTCCACAATACATGGTAAATGGTTATTTGATCTTATTATTAAAGATCAAAATATAAAAAAAAATAGAAAAAGTAACAGATCATATGCCTCTCATGGTTATTGCACAAGAGATATATTCTTAACCAAACAAGAGACAGAGGGAACTACAAAAGATAAAGTAGATGACTTTGTATAAAATTGAAAATCCTCTGCACGGGTAAAATTAATCAATCTAGGATAAAAAGGGAAATGATCAAATGTGGGAGGGTGGACTTTATATTTAATTTCCTTAATAAGGGTTTGACATCAAATACATGCATGCATATGTATGTATGTGTGTATACCTGCACACTGTATACATATAGATGTCTGTATATGTGTGTGTGTCTACATATATGTATATATATATCTATATCTATCTATCTATCTATCTATCTCTATATATATATATATATATATATATACATATATATATATATATATAAAAAACTAACACTATGTTTGTGTGTGTATAACAACGAATAGCTATTTCCAATACAGAAGTGGACAATGTGAATAGTTCTTTTTGTAAAAAAAATTAAAACATATTTATCATTTTTAAATTCAATTTTAAAATTTTATGCTCTAAATTATTTTCTTCCCTTCTACCTTTCCCCGTACATTGAGAAGGCAAGAAATGTCATCAATTAAACATGTGAAATCATGCAAAACATATTTCTATATTAGTCATGTTGCAAAAAAGCAAGAAAAATTAAAAAGTGAAAAAATTATGCTTTAATCTGCACTAAGACACCATCAGTTCTCTCTCTGAAGGTGAATAGCATTTTTCATAATGTCTTTCAGAATCATCTTGGATCATTGCATTGATCAGAATAGTCAAGTCACTGACATTTTATCATCATTACAAGCTTGCTGTTATTGTTCTCTTGGTTCTGCTCAACTCACTCTACCTCAGATCACATAAGTTTTCCCAGTTTTATTTTTCTGAAACCATCCCTCTCATCATTTCTTATAGCACAATAGTATTTCATCACAATCATATAACACAATTTGCTCAACCATTCCTCATATGATGAGTATCTCTTCTATTTCCAATTCATTGCCACCACAAAAAGAGTTCCCATAAATATTTTTGTACTCCTAGGACATTTTCATTTTCCTTTTATTGCTTTGGGTTATAGACCTAGCAGTATTATTGTGGAATGGCTAAACAAATTGTGGTACATGACTATAATGGAATGTCACTATGATGTAAGAAATTATGTATGTGATGAATATAGAGATGCATATTAAGATCTATATGAACTGATGCAAGGTGAAGTAAGTAGAACCAAGAAAACAATATACACAATAAGTACAACAATGTAAATGGAAAGAAGAATTATATACCAAAAAATCAGAAATAAATTCACAAAATTACAAGATCAGGCAAGATTCAAACAAAGAAATGAGAAGAAATTCCCATGCCATTCCACTACCCCGTTGTGGATATGGGATGTCCAAAAGGTTTTACACATAGCGTAGGTTCTCAGCCTTCTTTCAATGTATCAATTAGTTCTGCTGATTTTTTTCTTACTAAAAACATATTTGTTTTAGGGGATGGCCCTCTGGAATGGGAAAGAGGAGAGATTTTTGAAATAACAATGATAAAAGAAATAGAAGACATCAATAAAAAAACATAATAAAAAAGACCCCAATGTAGCATTGGAGGTAAGGTTGGAGGATAAGAGTAAAATATTTTCCCCTGTATCTTTAGGTCTAATTTTATTTGAACCAACTTTTTAAAATGCCTACTATGTATCAGGCACTATGATAGGAATTGTAGCTATTAAGACAAAAATGAAATAGTCCCTATCCTTAAATGATGTATCAGTGGTGCCAAACTCAAATCTCACAATGAAATTTTAATCTGGTTTCGGCTCCTGTCAGGTGTGGTGGAAGAGGGAGAGTGAGAAAGAGGGAGAGAGAGGGAAGGAAGAAGGAGGACTAAGGAGAGAGAGAGGGCATGTTGTACTCAGGTACCTCACAGCTTCTCCTTTCTGAAAGTGCTTTTTCTCTTCCTATAATTTATTTTTCCTTTATCATAGCTTTCTTCTGGGCTTCAAAGTTTTGGTATGTATGGAGGCATTTCCTGCATATGTGTCTAGATCAACTATCATTTATCACCTGTTATATTTCAGGCATTGTGTAAAGCAATGGAGATACAAAGAAATAATAATAATAACAATAATAATAATAATGTCTTGCCTAGAGGCAAGAAGATTTGAGTTCAAATCTAGCCTCAGATACTTACTAGATGTACCCCCAGGCAAGTCAATTAAACCCTATTTTCCTCTGTTTCTTATTTGTAAAACATAGACACACCAGAGAAGGAAATGGTGAACCAATGCAGTATCTTTGCCAAGAAGACTGCATGGACTAAAGTACATGGTGTCAAGGCCATGCCTGAACAACACCTTGTAATCACTTTGATTATGTATCTTAATCATCATAAATCCTCACCAAAGAAAGAATCTCACATGATCCTAACCGTGAAAATTTTCTTACCCTAAAAACCTCAACATGAAGTTGCTATTTACATGTTGTCTCTATTTCTAATGTATGGTGGATGATTTACCCCCAAAATGCAAATGCTTTCCTGTCATTAGCAATAAACCCTTTGTGTTATATATGGAGAATGTCAAAAGGCATAAAGTAAATGAAAAGAATGAAATTGTTTTCTATTGAATTAATGGCTCTGTGATAAAATTATTTTTCTAACAGGTAATATATATACTCAGTGTTATCATTTCAGTTACTGATAATTACACTTCACTAAGAAATCATAAAAATGAATGATTCATATGTGTTTTCTTGACAGAGGGAAGCAGAGTATGTTAAAAAAAAAGACTGAATATGTATGTTAGAGTGACTGGATATATTGGCAGGGATTCTCATTTGTCATATGAATGGTTCCATTGCTTGCAATAACAGAGTGGATGCTTCAATAAATAATAATAAACACGCTTTTTAAAAAATCCAATCATTTTTATTTGTTTCAAAATGCATTCTTTTCAAGTAATATCATCATTATGATTTTTGATACCATAATTGCTACAACAAAAAGTTTTTATTATAGTTTTGCTTTTCCTATTATGAATTTATGAAATCCACAACATGCTTTTCTACATGTGTGTGGAACACAAATAATCAGAGCTGAAAAATCAAGTGGTTTCTGACATGAACTGTATTTTCAATGTCACAAAAGGATTCAGACCTCACTTAACTGTCTTTTCACTTTCAACCTCAAAGTAAGAGTCAAGAATTAAGATTTGCAAGTTAAAGGCTACATGAAGACTAGCCTTAGGCCTGAGTGGAAAAATAGCAGAGGAAAAATATAGTCTTAGCAATCTTCTCCATCTATGTGCAATAAGGAATGCAAAATCATGATCCACTCCAACGATTATGATTTTAGAAAATCTTAAAATCCAGTAAAGAAAATGTACGAAGCCACATAACCTGTTTTGTGTAACTACGTTATTTATGATCATTTCATTTAAATTCTTCATAACCTTCCCTTCTGTTTAAAGGCCTTTGGGGCTGAAATCTTTTAAGCTTTGTCTCAAACCTACCATCTTTGGAGATGGAATTTTGCTGTATCACGTGGCTATTAAGTATCGAAAGTTATCACTTTCCTTTATTATTTCATCTTTTTTTTAAATGAGAGCAAAAATGAGTTATCACAATTCTCAATTTTGAAAATCATATCTCCGTATGTTATTCAAAGCCTGACCACACTGCAAACATATAAGATGTAGAGATCTGTTCTTCCTGATGTCTAAGTTAGGTCCTTCAGAAGGTATCTGGTGGTGCAATAGATGGGGAAGTCACTTAATCTGTTTACCCCAGTTTCCTCAATTGTAAAATGCTGATAGTAATAACACCTACTATGTGGTTACTGTGTTTATTATGTGGAATAATATTTGTTTAACAAAAACCAAACTAGTACAGTGCCTGGCAAATATATATCTATATATCTATATATGTGCTATATAAATGTTCATTTCCTTCTGATCTTTCTTGATAGCACATAGCTGTCTTTGATGGTCCCTAATGATTTGCAAAAAAACCTGCTATAGTTACCCTAATAATTTCCCCACCCCCCAAGCCTCCCAAGGAGTGACTTTGGTGCTGGGAAGAACCTGGTATATAGTAGAACATAAAATACTATTTAGTTTTGTGTTGCTGCTGTTGTTGTGTCTGACTCTTTATGACCTCATTTGGTTTTTCCTTGGCAAAGATAGTAGAGTGATTTGCCATTTCCTTCTACAGCTCATTTTACAGATGAGGAAACTGAGGCAAACAAGGTTAAGTGACTTGCCCATGGTCACATAGTTACTATGTGTTTAAGGCCAGATTTGAACTCACGTCATCCTGACTCCAGGCCCAATGGATATCAAAACAGCGACAATGAGCCTAATAGTTTCCAATCCTCAATCTTTGATTCAACTAACATAACTTGATTCTATACTAAATTCAGCACAATTTATTGGTTCACTATCTATATCTTATATGGATTAAAAACTGAACCTCATGTTCAACATAAGCTCACAAGTTACTGAGCTGCCTTTGTACTCCAGGCTCAATTCCATATTTCATCTCCTTTTTCCCATAGTTCAGTAGAAAGAACATAAGATTTGATAGCAGAGGACTGCTTTCAAATATTGGCTCTCTTCCTCATTCCCTGTGTGATCTTCGCAAGTCACAAGACCTCTGTGGTCCTCAGTTTCCTCATTTATAAATTGGTTTGGTTGGACTAGCTGATCTATGAAGTCCCTTTAAGCTCTAAATCTAGTTTCTTTATCTGAAAATAGAAAATCACGTATAAGGGAAATACTATGTAAACCTTGAAGCTCTAGATTTAATGAGCAGTGGGACTAACAATTCCCTTGTTCCAGACACTACACCACTGTTAATGTGATCTAATTTTGTTTTAGCATTCCTGGCTGTTGCTGTATATCACACTATTGATTCATATTGAGTTTGCAATCCACTAACATGAAGCATGTGAGTTGTTAATACCATCTAGGTATCTTTATCCAGAAGAGGAGGTTGTCAGAGTTGGAAAGGACCTCAGAGATCATTCTAAGTTGAAACTGTACGTGAAAATGAATTCACAAAATCCATCCTGATAACTTGGCCATTCAACCTTTGCAAAGACTGAAGAAGGCCTCCCTACCTCTGTAAATAGCCTATTCCACTTTTATATAACAGTAATTTTCATGAACTTATCTTTACATTCAATTGAAATCTACTTATCTGTATGTTTTACCCATTCTCCTTGTTCTGTCTTCAGTAGCCAGACAGAACAAGTCTTTCCTACATGTTCAACATTTAAATATTTAAAGCTAATGATCATGTTCCCAGTTATTATCATCATACCCTAATCCACCCTGGGCAAAAGGCCCTTTCCCTTTCTGGACTCTCTTCTTTTCCCTAGTATAGCCAAAAATCAAACAGACCCTCCCCCTAAGACTTTGAAACATCTTTTAGCTTCCATTTTCAGTCATGCTGAGGTTTAGTGGTACTGATTTTCTTCTTTCATAACTATACTAGTCTCTTGTATTTATTTTACTGCCTGCCATTAAAAAAAAACCAACTATGTTCCTTGATAATATTGATATAAATGAACATCAGACTCTCTTTAGATGACTTCCTCTTTTCCTCTTCATAAGAAATATTTTATTATGCCTATAAAAATGCCATTCTTGAAAGGCTTCAACACTCCTGGTTTGCCTTTACCTGGACAACTGCCCTTGGGATGACACCTAGCTTTTCACTGGAGCTTTTGAAACCTTTTGTCCCTAAATCTAGAGTGATATCAGAATATATATGACTTTTCCCATTCTTCACAAATTTTACCATGGTGTAAACCTCCTTTTTTCACCTCCTCCTCCTCCTCCTCTTCCTCCTCCTCCTACTAGTTAACATATATAATATTTTAAGGTTTGCAGAATTCTTTATTTATATCTCATTTGACCCCAACAATCCTGTGATGTAGTATTATTATCATCATTTAACATATGAGGAAACTGCTACTGACAGAGGTTGTCTAGGATAACACAAAAAGCAATTGAAGCAGAATTTTAATTCTAGTCTTCTTGTCTCCAAGTCTAGCATTCTATCCATTATACAACCTAGTTGACCATAAAATTTGTTACTTCCTCTCATTTGTCATTTTCAGTGCAACTAGTATTTTGCAAGAATTAGATCCAGAATAGAAGTTATCTTCATTATCTCCTCTACATTTTGAACAATAAAAATATCATTAAGGCAACCAAATTTTTATTAGCTGCCCTGAAACAAAATAAATTCACAAAATATTCTGAATTTTCATATAGTAATTATATGATTAAATAGAAATTAATTGAAAGAGAAATCCTCTTCAAAACAACTTCAAAATAATAAAATATATGAGAATCAACATACTAAGGCAGTCACAATGTATAGGCACATTTTCAAAAGTCTTTAATTTTTTTTAAAAAATAGATAATTAAAAGGATATTCATTTTAATGGTTGAAATTCACCAATATGATGAAAATTATGATACCATCTAATTTAATTTGTAGACTTGCTATAATGATAAATTAATTGCCAAAGAAGTACTTGGTAGAGCCGGATAACAAAACATATCAAAATTATTTTGGGAGAACAAAATGTCAAGAATATCAAGGGAAATAATGAACAAAAATTAGGAGTGAAGTGGAAATAGGACTTCAGGTATTTCATTGGTGCATTGGAGAGAATGCTAGACTTGAATTAAGGAAGATCTGAGTTCAAATTCTACCTCAGCCACTTACTAGTCTGTGACCCTACTTAAATTTTATTTACTGACACTGTCTGTTGCGTGTTTTGTGATCATGTTTATTTTTTGTTTACAGGTTCTTTTAACATCCATGGCTATCAAAACCATCTTTTCTCTTATTTTTTCTAACTGCTGATATTTAGATTGTGTTTGCATTTTGAAACAATGACTAAACCCAATTTCTGTCATACTGTTTTCCAATTTTCTGATTAGTTTAATATGGATTTCTCCCTTAAATAACTTCCATAAATAATTTCCTTAAATAACTTATCCTCACTCTTTTGGACACTGGGTTATTGAGATAGATTGTTTCTGCTTGTGAAGAAAATGACTGAATGGTAAAAAAAAAGTTTATTAGTGCCTTATTATTTGCTAACAAAGTGATGTGGTAAGTGATAGAGATATAGCTACAAAGGCAAAGGTAGTCCCTATCTTTAAAGAACTTGTATTTTGGTAAGTGGTGAAAGCATATTTAGGAGCTGGAGTTGTCTGGCAGGGGCACTTAGGTCTGAAAATTAGCAGCAGAGATGAGTAATATCACAAGAGAGTAGATTGACACATCCCTTTCTGAGTCTATTGGCAGAATTTATTTGATAGAAGATAGTGAGGGAATAGAGAACAAAGTGAAACATAGCTGAGGCCTGCCAATCAGGAGCAGGCAGCAGTTCCAGTGCTGAAATTGTTAAAATCTCTAGGGCGTAGTCTTGGTTCCAGGTGGCACAGCAGCTGGCCAGAAATCGGCCATGGAATTGCTTATTTACTTTGTTCCACTGATTTATTTGTCTATTTTTTACACAATACCAAAGAGTTTTAATGATCATTATCATGATATAACTTGAATTCTTTAATAGTAATAACTTAAATTTATATCAAATTATGCAATGATAAGACAAATTTTAGAGCAATAAAAATCTCCAGAACCAATCTAGAGTTTTAAGGTTTGCAAAGGACTTTACATTACTTTGTCTCATTGGATCCTCATAACAACCCAGTGAGTAGGTAATATTAACACCCCCCTCTCAGAAATGATCAGATAGTGACTATGAGAGCTCACACCATTTGAGTTTCACCCCAATATAGCTCAACAACACCCAGGAGATCAAATTCCTCCCACAAAGTATGTCTAGTCATCTTGAATATTGGCTCATTCACAGCAAAATTCCATAAATGAATATTAGGAAGAATAAACAAGACTAGAAAAATCATTTTGACTTCTGATGGGCAGAAGAAAATATGCTACCTTAATTTCTTTAGTTTCTTGAAAAATACTTCCCAATTCTTAGTAATGATTTCTATATTGCTTCTGGAATTAGAGTTACTTCCGGAAATAATATTTGTTCCCTTGGGTATCATTCAAAATTGTTATTAGTCATTAAATTTGGTAAATACAATCAGTTTTTCTGTCAGGTCTTGAATACTTACCATAGGAAGACAATAGAACTATCTTCCATAGTTTGTATTCAACATGTACCACTACTCACTCTTCCTCCTCTCACCCTTTCTCCACCTTTACCCTGATTTTTTCCTTCTTCCTTTCCTTTCTTTTGTCAGACTGAAACTATGGTTTTATTGCTAGAAGTAATTGCTGAATGGAGATACTCCCTTTCCAATACAGAATGGCACCTTGTTATTGAGATCAAAGGTGTCAAAGGCACTGCCCACAGGACATTAATAGCCACAACACTCTGGAGTACAGCATAAACCAGCTTAAAATGTAATGGGGAAATAATTGACAAAACAGATAAAAATATAATAAAAGATACATAATATTAATGTGTAGTTTTTCTAAATTAGTATGTAGCCAACAGAGATCCTGACTCATGGTTTGGCACCCCATTTCTATTTGAGTTTGACACCACTGGCCTAGATCACTGGAAAGTTAAATAATTTACCCACCAACCACTATATGTCAGAGGCAAGAGTTAAACCCAAGTTTCTCATGCCCTAATGAGGCATGAGCCAATATGCCAATCTTTAGTGTGCAAATTCAGTCCACCATTTGTGATAGCTATTTACCCCTTCTTTGCACTTCTTGCTAATCTTCCATGAGGGTATGAGGTTCAAGAGATATAGTTTCCAAGCAATTTCATAATTTTATTAATAGGCCAATAGGTTATTAATAAAAGGATGGTTATTTGGCTGTCTCTTTTAGATCAGAGACAATCATGGTGGTGGACTCACAGTTTATATTCCCTTCAAAACAGTAGCAAAATAGCAATCAAATTTCTAGTAAATTTCAATATGAAATAAAATTTACTTGTGAAATCACAAAAATATTTCTTGAGACAGAAGCAGCTACTTCCTCAGAAGGTCCATTTCCCTCCTTTATACTCCCTGCACCTGGGGGGGTCTCCATTCCCAAAAAGGAGTTTGAATGTTAAGTACCTTTCCAGTAGGAGTCTTTGATGCAGTGACAAAATGGTATCCTATTCAATTTTCACGAAAAGTTATTGCAACATCCATTACCTAGCATACCTAAAATACTAATTACAGAACTTTTGGACTTCAATACTTGACTCATTGTTACAGGATAGGGGTATCATAAATTTACCCCTGATAAGGATCTAGTCATAGACTTGTGGATAAGCTGGAAAATAGCTTTAGCAACCTAGTGCAAACCTTATTACAGATAAAAAAAACTGATTCAGAATGGTAATAGTACCTAAGTGACTTGCCCAAAGTCACAGAGGTAGTGAAGAGCAGGGAGAGGATTTCAGTGTACTGCACATTCTCAATGTTTGTTGTGAATATAGTAAACCTTAAATGTTTACTTCTCTATCTTCTGCAAGAAGTCTTTCTAAATCCCCCTTAATTCTTGTGTCTTCCCTCTAATATTATTTCTGATTTATCCTTATATTTCTTGTTTGTATATAGTTGTTAGAATGTTGTCTCCCCTATTAGACTGTGAGCTTCTTGAGAACCGATATTATGTTTTATTTTCTTTTTGTTATTGTTGTCTGTTTTAGTTTTTGGCTTTCTTTGGAGCTTAGAACAGCCCTGGCACATAGTAGGTAATTAGTAACTTTGTTTGCTTGACTCAACCTGACTTAAATGTCACCTGACTCCAAATATAGTACTCTTGACTATAGGCTTCATTGTGTATACACAGGCTTTTTCTTTGTTTATTGTAATATAAACACAACCTCAATTGTTGATTCATTCACCCAATTAACCACTATATTTCATTTCTTAAAGCTTTTACTGTATTGTTTGAAGGGACTTAGTGAGGGCAATAGGAGATATATGATCAGATTTTTTAAAAAATTAAGTGCAAAACATAATAGAGTTCTAAGGATCACCAGATACACTATCACCAAAGCAAAGAAACATGCCTAGCTCTCCCTTTTCCTCCTTCCACATACAGCCCTAAGGCTTCCTTTTTAAACATTTATTTTCTTCTTCAAGGCTGTCCTTGTTATGATTTGAGGGGGAGAATCAAGAAATTAAAATTAACAAGATGAATAAATCTAAGACACTTTGGTTTTTTAAACCCTACAAAAACCCAGTGCTATTTAATGGTTACTTCAAGTCCATTTAAAATGGATTAATTTTGACCATCCTCTATTTATAATGTTGTTTAATGAAGGAAAAAGGAAACATCAATCAAAATTTCTCAGATTTTTTTTAGAATAAGACATGTGATCTTGACTAAAATTCAGAAGATTTGGGTTCCAGACCCAGTTCTGATATTGACTTTTTCTATGACCTTGATTAAGTTACTTAATACCTCTTAAGACTCTGGTTCTTTATTTATAAGTACCTTGTAGTATGTAATCTCTAAGGCCCCTTAAAATTTTCTCTGTATATCACAAAGCATAACTTTACTCTTTAAAATTGATATAATAGTTTGGTGATTGTATTTTAAATCCTGTAACATAAGATAAATGTTGTAAATGGCTTTAGGCCATATCTGTGTTTTATTTGATACTGAGTTCTTGGTCAGGAATAGGACCATCAATGATAGTTATTGTTTCTATGGGAAAATATCATTCACCTTACAAGAGTTTCTAGGAACATAATGAGGAAACACACACACACACACACAGAGGTGTCACCTAAAAAACAGTTTAAAAGGTATAACCAATAGTTCTATATAATGAAAAGCTCTTTAAAAACACTAACTTGGCATTTTATCCCAACTTCCTTCTAATCTGACACCAACAGAGAAAATACCTAGTAGGCATTATAATTAGGTGTTATTAATCATGCCAATGAACAGGTGCACAAAATGGTGGAGAAAGTTCTAGCCTTCCAGTCAGGAAGGCCTGGGTTCAAATTACACCTCCATTGAATATTGACTGCATGTGACTATGGAAAATTCACCTACCCTTTCTGGGTCCCCCAGAAATCTAAGACCAAAAGTTATAGATGAGCTATTGATCTGTCTCAGCAAAAGGAGTTTTCAACTAGGAGCTCCCAACAATTATTAAGTCAAAAGTCTAAACTTAATTATTTTTAAAAAGCATACTGTTATAATTGGCCATTACCCTGAGATGAAGTTTGGTGTCAATATCCAGACACTTAGGATAAGAAGAAGTCATCTTAACTCTTGGCAATGGGTAGCCAAAGAATGGTGACAAATAGAAAGGACCAAGAGAAAGCAAAAGCAGGAAATCAAAAAGAGTGATCTCCAAAGGCAATCCAAAAATGTTAGAGGTGATAAGAACCTCAGGAATTCTTTTAAAATTGAGAAGGAACTTGAGTGAGATGAAATGGCAAAAACAAAAAAAAATCACATTCATGATTAGTGACAGAGTCAGTGTTAGAACTTATGTTTGCCAATTTACCATCTACTGTATATTCTACTATGCTACTCTTTTTTCCCTCAGAAACTCATAGTCCTGTATAACTCAAATCTCTTGAAAACTTGAGAAACGACCTCTTATTGGTACCACTGCTTGCTCCAATAGCCTAAGTTCCTCTGAGATTCCATACTCATTTGAGAATTGGCAGGCAGATAATTTGATATTTTTAGAAAAAAAGGTGGCTTGTAAAGATAATAGCAGATGTCCTCAAAACAACACCAGATGTAGCTTATTTCCCACACGTTTCTCTATTTTAGTTCATGGACACTTAGCCATTCACTTTGAAGATGACTGAAAGTCCCTGAGTGATTAGTTTATACCTACATCATGAGTCTGGTGGAATATACATTTGAACACTCTTCAAAATGAATATGTATGGGTGCCTATGTATAGTATGTATATGTTAAATATATTCACGTATGATATATGTAGGTCTATATATGAAATATACTTATTATGCATGTATTTGTTTTGTAAAGATACCTATATCACAAGGCAGCTAGGTGGCATAGTGGATAAAATGCTAGGCCTAGAGTCAAGAAGGCCTCAGATCAAATCTGGCCTCAGACACTTATTACCTGAATGATGCTGGGGAAGTCACTTAACTTCTGTTTGTCTCGATTTTCTCAACTTGAAAATGGAGGTAATAATAGCATCTACTTCTCAGGGTTGTTGTAAGAATCAAAGAGATCATATTCAGAAGGCTCTTAGCACAGTTCCTGGCACACAATAGATGCTATATAAATGCTTATTTTCTTCCCCCATACATATACATGTACATCCTTTCAATATATTAACACACCTAAGCATATGCATTGGATTGCAAAACATGCTTGTATTTATGTTTATCTATATATAAACACATGGGAGAACGATATTACAGATATCTAGGTTACCATTGTGAAATCTAGTCTCTAACAATCTATAATAAAGTCCATGATACCAAAAGCACATCAAGGCAGCTGGCATTAACTTCACTGTCAATGTTAAGAAGCAACAGATAGTGGCAGCAGATAGTTCATGGGAGGCAAAATGATCCTTTCAGACATGGGGGAAGGATCAGAGGAGTAATCAAAATTGGGTAGTAAATAAAAATGATGGCACTGATAGATGTATGAGTTGTATCCAGAGCTTTGGTTTCTAAAAGCTATCTTCCCAACAAAACTAACACATGGTTTTTTGAAATCAAATCAATTATTCATAAGCACTTATTAAGTTCTTATTATTTTCTGTTAATGGAGGTAGACAATGGTGATAGTAAGACAAAAGTAAAACTTACATTTTAATAGGGAGAGGAAAGTTGAAAACATATATATATACATATATACGTATATATATACATATATACGTATATATATACACATATATACATATATATACATATATACGTATATATACATATATATACGTGTGTGTATGTGTGTGTGTGTATACACACACACACACACACACACACACATATATATATATATATATGTACATACAAAGCACAAAACAGACCCAAGGTAACCCTGGAGGGGAAGGCTCTAGTAAGTAGGGAGGCTGGAAAAGGCCTCCTGCATTAACCCAATGTAGATTTCATTATTCCCACATAGAAAAAAGGCAAAAATAAGTAGGTTCTTAAAGTACGCTTTGAAATACTGGAATTATGGGGAATGTCTTTCCATGTATCTCATGTTTTTATTGAATAGAGTTGCTATGTTAGAGGAGACAGGATTTGACCTACAGTATAACTAAATCCATGGGATAGGTAATAAAAAAAGAAAGAAAGGAAATTATTTCCATGTACTTTATAAACCTCAAGAATGGATGGAATAAAAGTGAATACTATATCAACTTAAATGAGAAGATATTCCCTAGGCTAAACAGGTTCGTAGGACTTATCTAAAGAAGTCAGTTCTATAATTCTATGGAACAAGACCCAGTAGCACCAGAGAGCAAAGGAAAGGAAAGGCAATTCCTACCCATGGCTTTTGAAGCACCTGTAATCATAGGTATGAGTACATTTACAGTTTTCTCAGCAGATTTAACCAATCTCTTCTAGATAAGAAATCAATTAGAAATATATGGAATTTTTTATGAAGGCAGGGCAAATAACTTTCATAAGAAACATATAAAGACTGACATCTCCTACTTTACTTATTTAGTGGAGGATTTGTCCTCAATCACCTCTCTGCTTCCTATTCATGAGTGCTTCTGTCAGAGTGGCTGAGACTGTGAGAGAATACATAGCAGTAGTCAAGCAATCACATCTTTCACAGAGAAATTATTGTTAACATATGAAATAGAAAACAACTAAATTATTGGAGGATTGAAATATATATATATATATATATATATATATATTCTCAAAACAATGAATTTATTTAGCAAATTGATTACTTTCATGACAGAGAAAGGTTGTATGGGCATAGTTTACAGAGTGACTGTTGTTTAGACTGAATACAGCCTTTGACCTATTTCATAGAACTGTGTTAAATAATCAAAACCATGATAAGAGCTGTGTTTGTGATATTTATTGCTTCATTATACAAGGAGAACATTTGTTCTAATTTTTGTATAATATTCTGCAAACTCAACTTTTGTTTCCACAGCCCACTGAAGCTTCACTAGGAATGTTCTTTAGAATAACATTACTGTCTTAATAGAAATATGCAAAACATTTTTATTTAAAATGAACTTTTATCTCTATCCTAAACAGAGGTTTATCAGCATTGATTCACATGGAAAAGAGTTTCTATTAGGAAATGGGAAATGTTATTGCTTTTAAAAAAAATCTCAAAATAATGCTATTCGCTCCAGCAACAATTATATTGCTTGAATCCAGGCACAGTTTATTTCTAAATCCTTTGCTTAGCTGCAATTGCTTTAATGTTTGCCAAAGGAAAATGTTAAAATATTAATAAACCAGTAACCTATTCCATGACAGTGAGTCACTTGTTTGAACTTTGAGTTCAATCACAGAGGGGAAAAAAAGAACTAAAATTTAATATAAATACGGAAATGGAAGCAGATATATTATGAAAGAAGGAATATCAAGTCATAGAATTCCCCACTGCTTGCAGTAGCAACAAGTCCACCTTCAGCAAAAATAAAGGGAGTATCTCACAAATAAGATCAAAAAGTTGACAAAAATGAGAAAATATGTGGTTTAAAAAAGTGTTTGCAATTTCCATGCATAAGAAATGAGTCCCTTTTAATCAAAAAGAATAGAAAGCATATTTTAGAACAGTTCATTATAGAAACATTATATGAATATATATATATATATATATATAAAATATCATTATCTGAGAAGAACATATGTAAAACAGTAAATTCTGTACAACCACTGTAAATGCTACGCTTTAATGAAGAGAACATTAGCATTTTGTTAAAAATGCCTACAAGAGTAAAATATACATTCCATACTTATTGGCCCTTGTAATTATAAAATTGATCATATTTCTTCATGTAATTTATTCATAACAGTAAATGAAAAATTAGATAACTTTTCTATGAAGGGCGACTTTTGAACATATTGCACACTCAAACTTAACTACAGTTACCGTATCTGTGATTTATGTAACTGCTGTGGTATTTAGATGGCTTTTCCTGTTCTTTATTCAAAGAATGCTTGATATGTCTGATCATTTCCTCTACTTTCTTTTTCCTGCTTACAAAAAAAACCCCAACAATGAAAAGAAAAAAACAACAACAAAATGACCTCAATTTGGTACAAGCAGACTGTGACATTATCCAAACATAGAGGCAAACATTACAGCGATGTGATCATAGTGAAATGTATTGCCACAGAACCACAGAAGCTGGAAGCTCTTAGAGTATAATTAGTCCAACCTGACTCTTCTCTCCAGTACTCCCAATAAAGGTACAACGAGCTTTTGTATAAAGCTCTCCTAAATGAGGAAACCCGCTATTTTTACAGATAGCCCTTCTCACCACTGAATAGTTCTAACCATTAAGAGGTTTTCCCTTATATCAAGTTGATATTTGCCTCTTTGTGACTTCTACCCATCACTCCTAGCTCTGCTCTCCAGAAGCAAGCAGAACAAGTCTTTAAAACATAGCTCATCTTTTAGCTATAAATAATTTCTAGCACTTGTCCTCAATTTCAAGGAAAATAATTGTTTTGGCCTGAGTTTTCCTGGTAATGGCTTTAGTTCCCTATTTCACTTTCCACACAAAGATATGACTGGTATATTACTATAATGCGAAAAATTCATATGAAAAACTGACTGTTTTCAATGAATTACTTCATATTCCCTATGTATAGTCTAAAAAGAAAGGAGGGAAAATACTTACATACTTCTCTTCCTCTGCTCTCCTTTATCTCTCACTCAAAGAATCAGTCCTGACCATCCCTTGAACTGACAGTTTGTGCTGAAATTCATGTAGAATTGAAACTTCTCACTGTATTCTTTAATCAAGCATCTTCTCTAAATGTCAGGTGTGAGCTCACGTTAAGACCAGGACCTCCCCAACCTACCTTTACTATTAAGGTGAAGATTATCTGAAAGAGTAGGAAGTATAAAATTCTACTAACTGAAGCACAAGAAAAAGGAAGAAATGAAAGAAATGTGAAGAGAGGAAGCCGAGGTGACTTTCCGAATCACAATCAGAACTTGCTTAGATTTAAGATCTTCTACAAATGACCATAGCACCATGCCTGTGACAAGAAAAACCAGGATCACTACCCCAAAAATTAGTGTTGTGCACCCAGTATCTTAGTCATAGACTATGATGAATCACAGAAGTATGTGATCCAAAGGTGGGATATCATCTGACTATGCTTCTCCTTGCCATTTTCCTCAAGCTTCTCTATGTCTGGAGAATAAACATCTGTAGCAACAACAGCCTCCATCATCACATGACTCCGAACTAATTGTGGGACTTTCTCAGTTATGGCTATGAGATTTATACCTCTTGCTCCCCTAATCCCTTTGATTCAGAATTATCATCCGCTGAGTGAAAACAACAAAACAAATTAATAACAATAACAAAACCCTTCCCTTAATAGCTGCTAATTCAACCTGAGCACTCTTTAGTTGCTCTCCATTCCTGTTTGGGTCCCTTGGGAATATTTACTTTATCATTAATAAACTCTTTCATCCTGGATTTCTTCTTTTCATACCCTTTCTATTTTCTTTCACTCTAGAGTCCTAGTTGCCTACCTGGCTACTCTCTGTAGTGCAATTTGCTTCTTTACACCAGTCCCTGTCACACTAGGCCATGTAGAAGAATTTGGAAATTCCCTACTCTCCACTGAAACATCTAAATACTTCCTCTGCCACTGTCATTTAACAATTACTCCATTTTTTGGTTAAATTCCATCTGTCTGCATTTCTTAGCCCAGATTATTCTTACTTCCTGGACTTCAGATCACTCTCCTTTCTAGGACTCCATCTTGCTCTCCATTCCAAATCCCACACTCAAAAGTAGAGAATGTGATATAAATATTGATTTCCTATTTCAAAATTCTAGATGGATTCAGACTGAGGGAGATGTTAACCATAGTTCCATGTAATTATTATTTTATACTACAGAGAGTAGGCAATTAGAGAAGGTTTGTGAGTAAAGGAATACTATGGTCAGATCCGTACCTTATGAAGGTCACTTTGGGAACTACGTGGAAAGAAAAGTTAGGAAATCATTACAATTGTCCATATCATAATTGTCTTCACAATGGTTATGACAATTTGAACAGTCAGAAATGGACAGGTTTCATGGAGTCAAAATTTATGGGATTTTTATCTGGGGTGGCGGAGTATAAAAAAGAAAGAAAACTCACAGATGCCTTTGAATTAATGGTTCTGGGTGACTAAGAGAATGGTATTGCTGTCAAATGGAACTGGAAAATCTGGAGGAGAAATGGATTTTAGTGGAAATATAATTCAATACATTTTGGACATATTGATATTGGTAGTAAATTCAAGTGAAAATGCCAAGCAAGCAAATGGTGATGCAAAACTGAAGCTTTGGAAGATGGCGGCTGGTAAGCAGGGACTTGCGTGAGCTCCCTGCCAGGTCCCTCCAAAAACCTATAAAAATGGCTCTGAAGAAATTCTAGAACTGCAGAACCCACAAAATAGCAGAGGGAAGCAGGGATCCAGGACAGCCTGGATGGTCACTGGATGAGGTCTATCATGCATGGAGCTGAGTGGAGCCCAGCGCCGGCTGTGGCAGGGCCAACTAGACCAGGAGCCGGGCAGAACAAGCCCTAGTGCCCTGAATCATTGAGCTGAGGCAGTTACCAGGCTTCTCAACCCACAAACACCAAAGACAACAGAGAAGGTTAGTGGGAAAAGTTGCAGGGGACAGAGTGAAAAGAGTTTGCAGTTTGGCCACCACCCTAGGAAGAAAGTGGGGGGAGGTGCAGCTACAGAACTAGAGCTGCAGTTGCTTCCAGCCCCAGGCCCACGTAGTGGGAGGAATTAAGTGGTGGATCAGAGCAGGAGTGCAGAGCTTGCTTAAGATTTGCACCAGGTCCAGGTTGGCAGTCCTTGAGGAAGGAGGAGTGCTGGTGTGGCAGAGCTGGCTGTATAGAAATAGCTCTGAAATCAACAGCACATCCCCTCAAACCTGGAACAAAGTACTCTTTACTCTACAAGCAGTCATACCCCACTGAAAAACTCAAGGGTCAAGTAAGTGACTGGGAATATGGCCAGGCAGTGAAAACAGACTCAGATTCAGTCTCACACTTTGAAATCTTTCTTTGGTGACAAAGAAGACCAAAACATACAGCCAGAAGAAGTCAACAAAGTCAAAGAGCATACATCAAAAGCCTCCAAGAAAAACATGAACTGTTCTAAGGCCAAGGAAGAGCTCAAAAAGGATTTGGAAAAGCAAGTTAGAGAAGTAGAGGAAAAATTGGGACGAGAAATGAGAAGGATGCGAGAAAACCATGAAAAACAAGTCAATGACTTGCTAAAGGAGACCCAAAAAATGCTGAAAAAAAATTGAAGAAAACAACACCTTAAAAAATAGACTAACTCAAGTGGCAAAAGAGCTCCAAAAAGCCAATGAGGAGAAGAATGCCTTGAAAGGCAGAATTAGCCAATTGGAGAAGGAGGTCCAAAAGACCACTGAAGAAAATACCACCTTAAAAATTAGATTGGAACAAGTGGAAGCTAGTTACTTTATGAGAATTCAAGATACTATCCAAAAGAACAAAAGGAATGAAAAAGTGGAAGACAATGTGAAATATCTCATTGGAAAAACCACTGACCTGGAAAATAGATCCAGGAGAGATAATTTAAAAAATATTGGACTACCTGAAAGCCATGATCAAAACAGAGCCTAGATATCATCTTTCAGGAAATTATCAAGGAGAACTGCCCTGATATTCTAGAGCCACAGGGTAAAATAGAAATTGAAAGAATCCACCGATCGCCTCCTCAAATAGATCCCAAAAAGAAATCTCCTAGGAATATTGTCACCAAATTCCAGAGCTCCCAGGTCAAGGAGAAAATACTGCAAGCAGCCAGAAAGAAACAATTTGAGTACCATGGAAAAACAATCAGGATAACACAGGATCTAGCAGCTTCCACATTAAGGGACCGAAGGGCTTGGAATTTGGAATATGATATTCCGGAGGTCTATGGAGCTAGGATTAAAACTAAGAATCACCTACCCAGCAAAACTGAGTATCATGCTCCAAGGCAAAATATGGATTTTCAACAAAATAGAGGACTTTCAAGCTTTCTCAGTGAAAAGACCAGAGCTGAATAGAAAATTTGACTTTCAAACACAAGAATCAAGAGAAGCATGAAAAGGTAAACAAGAAAGAGAAATCATAAGGGACTTACTAAAGTCAAATTGTTTTGTTTACATTCCTACATGGAAAGATGATGTGTATGATTCATGAGACCTCAGTATCATAGTAGCTGAAAGGAATATGCGTATATATATATATATATATATATATATATATATATATATACACACACATACATATATATATATGTGTGTGTGTGTGTGTATGTATATAAATATACACATATATGTGTGTCAATGTATGTATATATGTAGGTGTGTGAATACATATGTGTATATATATGTATATATATATATACATACATATATACACAGAGGGCACAGGGTGAGTTGAATATGAAGGGATGATATCTAAAGAAAATAAAATGAAATTAACAGATAAGGGGTAAGAGAGGAATATATTGAGAGAGGGAGAAAGGGAGAGATAGAATGGTTAAATTATCTTGCATAAAAGTGACAAGAAAAAGTGGTTCTGTAGGAAGGGAAGGGGGGCAGATGAGGAACAATGAGTCAATCTTGCTCTCATTGGATCTGACCTGAGAAGAGAATACCATACACACTCAATTGGGTATCTTACCCCACAGGAAAGAAGGAGGAAGAAGATAAAAAAGTGGGGACATTGGAAGGGGTGGCAGACGGGGGAGGAGGTAAACAAAAACAAACACTTTGAAAAAGGGACAGGGTCAAGGGAGAAAATTCAATAAGGGGGGATAGGTTAGAGAAGGAGCAAAACATAGTTAATCTTTCATAACATGAGTATTGTGGAAGGGTTTTGCATAATGATACACACGGTGGCCTATGTTGATTTGCTTGCCTTCTTGGGGAGGGTGGGTGGAGAGGGAAGAGGGGAGAGAATTTAGAATTCAAAGTTTTAAAAACAGACATTCAAAAACAAAAAAAAAAGTTTTTGCATGCAACTAGGAAATAAGATACACAGGCAATGGGGTGTATAAATTTATCTTGACCTACAAGAGAAGAAGGGAAATGGGGATGGGAGGGGAAGTGGGGTGACAGAAGGGAGAGCTTACTGGGGAATGGGGCAACCAGAATATACGCCATCTTGGAGTGGGCAGGAGGTTAGAAATGGGGAGAAGATTTGTAATTCAAACTCTTATGAAAATCAATGCTGAAAACTAAATATATTAAATAAATTTAAAAAAAATGAAGCTTTGAAGAGAAATGAGGATTGGATCTACAGAGTTGGGAGTCATCTATATAGAGATGCAATTGAACTCATAATAGCTAATGAAATCACCAATTTAAAGATGATGAAGCCTATAGAATAGAGAGAGAAAAGATGGAACAGGATAGAGCATTAGAAGATGCCCACATATACTAGGTAAAAGGAAGATGTCATTCAGGACAGGAAACTGAGAAGGAGCAGTCAGACCGTTAGTAGGATGAATAGGAAAGGAAAATGTCATTCAGAAAATGGCATCAGATTTGCCTGTTAAAAGTTAGTAACTTTGGACAGGACACATCCAATACAGTAGGAGGATCAGAAACAAGATGGAATGAGTGTGGAGAGTGGGTAATAAGGAAGCGAAGTTAAATAAAAGAGAAGACATATAGCATAATAGCTTGAGATTACTAAATGATTATTTAAAGGCTTTTTTTTAATGGAAGAGAACTGAACTTGTCTGTGGGTGGCAGAGAAGAGGGTGGGAAAAATGAATATTTCAGGGTAAGAGAGGGGTGAACAGAGGAAAGAGGAAACAGTGAGAAGAAGGTTACAATTTGAGCAGTTAGCTTTGACAAGCAGAAAGATCACCTCTTCCTGAGACATTAGATTAAGTGACCAGAGAACAAGCAAATAGGTAAATTGGCTTTAACTTAGGGAAATATGGTTGTCTTTGATGTTTTCAATAAAGTAGAAAGCAATTATCTGATGCACGTTGAAGAGGAAGGTCATATGACATTGGAGGCTTCAGGAGATGAACAAAGATTTGGCATGGTCATGTTAAGGAATCAATGAGGAAAGCTTAACATTTCTGTAAAGGCTGAAGGTCCAGGTGAGATTAGATCATATGAATTCAAAATGGACCAAATAAGCAGAACTGTATGAGTTCCACCAGTAGCATTCTTGAATTTGGGAAAAGGTGCACAGATGGTTGATGTTGAAGTTGCTTCTTGCTGAAGGACTGACAGAATCTGAATTGTGTAAACATAAGCCATCAAAAGTATCAAAGGTGAATTGGTTAAGTACAGGGTCAATACTGAGAAAGATAGAAAGAAAGGTCAGAGAAAGGGAAGTAGACTGTGTGAACAGGTAGGGCTAGAGGGAAGTAAAGGCCATGACAATGACAAAGAATAACTTTGGAAGGATTGACGAAAAGGAAGAAATTTAAAAGGGCTGTATTTATTAGAGACTGAGGTGTTTCAGAGTTCCAAATTATAGAAGTGACAAAATTTGGGGTTGATGGTGAAGAATACAAGGAGAGATATTGGTAATTGAGGATGATAAACTAGGAGTTTTTAGGATTTTTAAGATTACTATGAACTCAATAGTTAGTTCTCTTAGAATAAGAACTAGGGTTCAAGTAAAAAGGAAAATTCAATCAGGTGACAGTGAGCTTGGAACATCTGCAAAGGACAGCTTCATGTCAAAAATCGATAATCTCCCTATCTTTGTCTGCTGACTTCAAGGTGCCAACTTTTTCACAGAGAAAAACCCTTTCTCACTCACCTCATCTCTCCTTTTTCCATTAGTTAGTATAACAGGCAGGATTTAAAGTCAACCCATTGGACCTTAAAACCAGTTTTCTTCATATTGGGGCTTGAGCTTCACTCCAGTCTCCCTAAATCTCTTTTTAAAATATCTAGTTATGTCTATTATGTGTATTATATGTAGTCTTCCGTGTCTCTTTAGAGTAATAGAGGGTTTTTCCTAAGAGATAACAGATGCCAGACGGTTTCCTAATTAAGCAAGTAAAGGCTGTGTCTACAGGAACTCAGGTTATCAATAATAACCATAATAATAATATAACAATAATATATTATTATACAGCATTTTAATATATAATAATGTATATAACAATAAGACATATACATATTGCTCTAAGGCTTGCAAAACACTTTACAAATATCATTTCATTTGATCCCTGCAACAATCTTGGGATACAGGTACTGTTATTATCTCTATTTTTTAGATTAGGAAACTGAGTCAGACAAAGGCTAAGTTACTTGAGCAGGTTCACAGACCTAGTCCAGGAAGTAACAGAGGTCAGATTTGAACTTTGGTCTTTCTGACTCTAGGCTTGCATACCATGCACCATGCCACATAGTTGCCTCAAAAAAAAGGCCACTGAATGACCACTTGTTAGAAATGTTGTGAAGGGAAGTCATGTTGACAAGCAATTTGAAATAGATGGCCTTTGTGGTCCCTTCCAAGCCTAATATTCAGTGAAATAGATACAAGGTGTTTTGTAAAAAATTTTAAAACATTTACCTTAAAATAAAACAGAATATAATGAGTGTTCTCCCACAAAAAGTATGTTTTTCCCCTCCCATAGGACAATAGAACTTAGATCATGAAAGGTCTAAATGAATCATTTAAGCCAATCACTTCACTTGATAGAGGAAAAAAAAGTGAATTAAAGTTCTGCTAATCATAAACTCAACTCAGTGTTCCGTTTATTTGCCTAGCTTTTTGAAGCTTTTAACACAATGAAAAAAATTTTGCCAAACCTGTCAGAGCCCTTGGTTACTTTTGCCCTTTCAAATTGGGAAAAATTGGCAAATTCCAAATTGGCAATATCATTTATGACATATATTTTTAAATGTCCAAGACTTTAATTCCTGGTGCCAACCACAAGTTTCTTAATATTGGAACTATTGTGTATTATCTAAGATAATATAATCTTAAAACCTTAGAAATCATATAGTTGAGTAATTTTGCAGATTAGGAAACTGGAAGCCAAGGTAACTATCTGCTTAAGGTCACAGAGTTGTTTTGTGACAGAGCTGGACCAATGGCATTGATGGAATGAAATGGAATGGAAAAAGATTTGTTAAGAGCTTATGTGCCAAGCACTGATCATAAGTGTGGTGATGATAGTGATAATTATTCACATTTATACAGGACTTTAAAGCTGGTGGAACAATTTCCTTATAGCAACCTTGTATCACATAAGCATTATTATCCCCATTAGATACATTGAGAAACTGAAGGTCTAATAGGCAACATAATTCCATCTACACTCACATATCTCATGAATGTTTGAGGTGGGATTCAAAGACAAGACCAGTATTCTTTCTATTATATCACGGTTGCTTTCACTGCTAGTTTATTTCCATTATATCACTTTGTCGCTCTCACTAGACATGAGAATGATACAATCATAGACACTTGGACATGGAAGGAATCACAGAATCCATTATATCCAACTCTTCTTTTCATAACTGAGGGAACTGAGGTCAATAGAGATCAACTGTGAGACTTAGAGCTACTTGGTAGCAAGCCCTAGACTGAAAAACTCAAGTCTTTGGAATCTTAGGTCAGGGCTTCCTCTAACATACCTTGTTCACTCATAAATAACATGTTCAAACCGTTATTCTTAATGTCGTATGCTCAATATAATTTGCTAGGCACTGGTTGATTTACAAAAAAAAGGTCACATTAAAGCTTCCTCAAGGAACTTAAAATCATACCTGACTCTTTACTCAGAAACATAAACAAGAGAAAATAAGCCAAAAATAAAATGAAATAAAATTAAAAGACCCAACATTTCTGAAACTCAGATTTCATCTTTGTACTTGGATTTTAGTTTGCAGTGGACACTGGAATTATGGATATTTTTGGTCATATCACATTGACTCCCTTTAATTTTAAGCCTAGCCATTCATGTGGAAATAGACTAATTCCACTAGAAAACAGTTCTGAGGACTGCAATGCTTCATATAACAAAGGACAAAATAAAATGTGCAAATTGATCTTTTCACAAGAGGGAAATCAGCCAGGAAATGATGGCTAGAAATCATGCCTCTATACTTAAATTTTGAAGATAATCTTTCTTTAAGCAGAAGTGGTCCAAGACATTTGGCAGCCATATATTTGTTATATATAGATTTTGACTGTCCCTGATCCACAGACCTCCTTAGATTAACACCATCTACATTAGGTATGTGAGGAAAAAGGCAAAAAAGGATAACTTTTATATGCTGTGATCCCAGGGTCCATCTCAAAGCATAAGAAAAGCCAGAAATTCTTTTATTTATCTCATATCTCAAAGTCTGACCATAAAATCACACCTAGAATGAATGAACAATTAACTAACCCCACAATTAGAGCTAGTATTTGATAGTATAATTTATAGCCAAATTTATATCAATGAATCTATAAATACTTTCAATTATTTCAATAAATTGGACTAAGGTCCTCGGAAATATGTGACCATCATAATAAAAAATCTGAAGTCATAAATCATAGTGGAAATACTTATAGTTGTTTGTTAATTATATAGAAAACAATTTTGTCAGTTTAATGTTGTCTAACTTTCTTGATATGGAAAATTACCAACACAGCATCATCACCAGTATCAAATATTTTATACATTCATAAGGTCCATATAGCTATAAGTTACACAAGATTCAAATACATCCTTTCAGATTTTCAAAGTACTCACCCAACAGCTATTTTTGAATGGACATTGTAAAATAATTTGTTAAGCTCAGAGGTTTTCAATAAATTTAAATATTTGTTATATCATTTAGATCATAAGCTAAAGAGAGAACTTGAGAAAAATAAAGACAATTTCTTTGAAAATATAAGCCTGTATCTATGTTTATATTGACTTAATTTTCGCAGTCTCGTGATGCAGATGAATTGAAGTTTACCACTGCTATTTTCATTTCTAGTTTTTAACACACTATCCATATGGATAGAATGCACTTAGCAACTATGGATAATATTTCTCACTTCTCAGTCATTGTATGAACCCAGAGATGCCTGTGGAATGGAGGCAGACAAAAGCTATCCAACAAATATATATGTAGTTACCACAAGTTTTCTATCAACTTTGCAGTTAAATCTGAGAGATTTTCTGGGGCACTGGAATGATCCCTGATATGGGGGTGGGTGGGGTTGGTAATAGCCTCAGGGGCAGTTGTATACTTAATCTAAGACTCTTTCCTAGTAAGATTTCCAGGGGGGGCCTGAGTAATTTGTTTTCCAAAAGCAGGTGGTAGACCAAATAAGTCTGGGAACCTGTTAGATGAATGATTTTTAGTAATGATGTGTGCATGCATACATTCTACCGTATCCATTTGTGTGTCAGCAGCCCACATATACAAAAACAAAAATCGCACATATGTTTCTCTAATAAGCCAATAATTTTACATTCTAATTTAGATGACAAAAGCACTTGTCATTGCTCTGGTGACCAAAATGCTTTGCAACAATCAGTAGATTCCAGTTATCGCAAACTTCCACCAAACTCCAAGAAACCTGTCCATCTTTCATCTAAGCTCACCCTATAAAAAAAGACCCACTTTTTTCTTGACTTTGAGGGATAAAAGCTCAAATTTCAATCCAAGATGAATTGTCTTAGACTTGCCAATAGAAATCCAGCCTAGAAGAAAGTTCTCAAATAGCCTATAATGATTCTGTGTCCCAAAGCAATGTAAATATTAGGAGAATCAACTCAAACTCATGAATAGAAAAGGGTTATTGCTCTTTTTTTCCTTTATATTATCTATGATGAATTTTCTTTTTTAAATAAAAACGGTGGGATGAAAATATGCATATTTCATCGTGAAATGACGTTTGTTGTTTTGTGTGTGTGTGTGTATAATCTTTGAGAAAGCTTGTAAGTGGGTGAGCTCATGAGATTATCCTAGTAATGTTATCAAGCTTAATGAAATTTCAGTTATTCGTTTTTGTAAGTGTTATTTGCATTCATATAACAGTCTAGGGAAGACAGTCTGTGGAGCCAATTACATATGAATGATGACATACTAAGAAATTGTGAAACAGATCTTTCCAGGAGAGATTACATCTGTGACTCCTTATTAGGTTTTGTTTTTTGTTCTTCCATATTTTGGGGGGGAGAGGGGAAGAAGAGGATTGTCCTTATACATACCAAATATTGATTAGTTGAGTCATTCATTAATGCTTCAACTCTCTCTATAGAAGGTAGCCCCTGGCCAGGATCATTTAGCCCCTCTGTTCATACCCAAGGCCTATAGATATTGTCAACAAGATTGGGGTAATCTTTATTAATCATTTTCTTACACTTGTTGGCATTAGACATTGTAGCACCAACAGCAAAAATCATGATTAAGGACCTAAGGAGAACAAAGGTGCCCAAACTCAGCCCAGAAAAGGCAACAAAAACAATTGAATTAAGGGAGCTAGGCAAGGTAATGTGCTATGTATAATATTGATGATCCATATTCTGGTGCTTAAGTTATTCCAACTGCCAATGCTTTAGCTCTTTAGCAGTCTAAATAAATGACATTAAATGAAGTTGCAATCATGTATTCATAAAATGATAATTAATGGGCAAGGACTCACATGGTGGTCAAAAGAAGTGATACAAGGACATTCTCAAGGTCTCTCTTAAGAACTTTGGAATTGATTGTGTGACATGGGAGCCACTGGCACAAGACCACCCAGCATGGCATGCCCTCATCAGAGAAGGTGCTGTGTTCTATGAACAAAGCAGAACTGAAGTAGCTCAAAAGAAATGTGAGATATGCAAATTTAGAGAATCACCCCAAATGTTCCCATGGACAATTTGTCCAACCTGTGGTAGAGCATTCCAAGCTAATATTGGTCTGATGAGCCACAGTTGGATGCACTGTAACTTGACTCTAACATAGTAATGTCATTTTGTTCCTCTTCAAGAATGGACAACAGCCAGCTATGTACAAGGCACATTGCTAGGCACTGTAGATAAAAAGACAAAAATAAAATATCCCTTACCCTTAAGGGCCTCATTTAATTAATAAAAAAAACAACACATGCATATTTTTACTAGTACTTTTGTATATAAAGTAATATGGAGTATAGAAGGGGCCTGAGACAGTATCATGTAGGAGACAGTATTCAACCTGAGCATGGAAGTAAGCTAGGGATTCTAAGAGATCATGTTAAGAAAGATGTCTATTTTTCAACATGAGTAACATCTCACAGGCAAAAGCATAGGGGTCAGAAAAGAGAAGTTGTGCACAGAGGATATTTATCTTTCAGTCATGTCTGAGTCTTCATGACCTCATTTGAGGTTTTCTTGGCAAAGATACTGGAGAGGTTTGCCATTTCCTTCTCCAACTCATTTTACAGACCAGGAAACTGAGACAAGCAGGGTTAAGTGACTTGACCAGAGTCACACAGCTAATAAGTGTCTGAGCCTTGATTTGAACTCAGGAATATGAGTCTTTCTGACTCCAGGCCTAGACATCTATCGACTGTGCCACCCAGCTGCCCTGGAGAAAATACACATGTTAAGCAGTGGCAGGACTAGAGTTTGCTCACTTAAAACATTTCTCATTCATAGCTAAAGGCCCCAAACTTCAGATACAGTATATTGACTTCATCCCCAAGTCTTTTACCAAGTCCATTATTTCCATGATTTATTGAAGAGCTCACTCTTCTTGGCTTTCCAATTATGGTACTCTGCTCCTATAAACTCCTTAAAGTAAGGACAATGTCATTTCTTTCTTTTATCTTTCTTCAAGAAGTAGCACATTGCCTAGAACATAGTATGGGCTGAATACATGTTGAATCATTGAATATAATTCAAACACTGAGAAAGAGAGTGATGATTTCTAACTACTATTAGTACAATCCTGGCATTTTACCACCTGTAAACCACTTTTTAGCTTATCAAAACTCAGTTCATATCCTTTTATAGGAGCCCGATTAGCAGAAATACATAATAAATTTTGAGACTTTCATATGTTCATGTAAATGACCATCCAATTTAACCACTAAAACAAACAAATGAATAAATGAATAACAAAAGCAACATCCTATGAGGCTGACCAGCCTTGGGAAAATTCATCAATTCTGTAGAATATTTAAGAGGGGAATTCTCAACTAATAGATTATGATCTGTTATTAGATCCTGAAGCCTAATATTGTTATTTTCTAATACAAGACAATGTGCTACACCTCCCCTACCTCTACAATCTCCAACCTAAATATGACAGTTTCCAGTGGGGAAAGAAAAAAAATATCCAGCAACTGGCCCATCCATTCCTATCAATGACTTCTATTTTTAGAACACATATTTCTCTCCACGTACCACTAGTCGACAATCATAAGCTTGGGACAAATAAAAAAAGTAACTCTTCATCAGGACAGAAATTGGTTACTCATTTATTTAGGGAATGATTGATAGCTCTGAAGGTATAAAAGGTGATTTAAATGAATCTATTTTCACATGCTTTCAGTTAGCAGGTAATGCAATTCAAGGACATAGGTTCATACATTTAGAGCTGAAAGTATATCCCTATAATTTTATGAATGAGGAAACTGAGGCCCATGTAGAATTTCAGTGACTAGTTTAAGATCAGATAGGCAATAAGGGGTTCAGCATAAGCAGATTGATAGAAGATATTAGCAAGCACATCAGTTATTTGTATCTTTTATCTGAGAGTATTTGTATTTTTGTCCAGTAAATATCATTACATCTTTTGATAGGCACAGTTTTAGTTCATCTTACTCATCACAGCTGAATTTGGTTTTTAAGTACAACTTTTTTTTAAATCGCTGCGGTATTAATGAGAGTTGCAATATAAAGGATTCACACTATCCTGCCCTACCCCCTAACCTCACTCATAAGACAATTAAAAACATTGAGAAACATTGAGGAAGAGAGTAATGAACTCTAACTACTCTAACCTTAACTTTTGGAGGAATCTTGTCTTTGGAGGTCATGTAGTCCAACTACTAATCTAGCAAATGAAAGATCTACAAATGATCATCTGTCCTCTGACCTCAAATATGGAGATTAAACTTCCAGATTTCCTGAATTTGTGGCTATTCTTATATATTAGGAGAGTATGCAAAGTTCTTATATAGGATAGTGTTTGGGGGGTAGGGGACATGGGGGGCAGGGTAAAACAACATAGTTCACTCAAAAAGAAAATTTTCCCACTGTAGTTGCCCCAATTACTGGATCACCTCTGATTAGTGTTATATTTCTGTGTAAGTCATTCTAATTTCAGATTGACCAGATATCAACTTGGAACATAGATGCCAGTATCTAGAGGCAATAGTATTTTTTTAAAAAATGGATTTTTATTGAAAGTATGAAGGGGGAAAGGGGCTTTGATGGGATGCTATGAATGGTGTTTTACTTATTTTCCCATTTTGTCTAGCCATAGCTAATTGTTGAAGGTAAAACTATTATTATTATTAATTATTATTTTAATGGACATCTATGCTGTTATAAAAGTATGGAATGTTTTTAGCCTGTTAGAAAATGTATTGATGCGCTTTTGGACTTGAAATGAATATTCACATTCTGTAAGTATCCCAAATGAGTAACTAACAGGCAGTTTTAATAGTAATTACTGAATTCCAATATTTATAGAAAACTGACCACCATGAATACATAATTATTCTATTATGTCCACTCCAGTGAATAGAAAGTCTATTTATTAATTTACCATGACACAAAATCTTGCTTTCCTCCTTACCATGCAGAAGCAAGCTCATAGACTTAGTGTAGAAAAACGTGTGTTGCATTTATAGTCTGGAGAAATTACTTCTGTAATAGATTAATATGCTGTATTTGCAAGGGAATTTACAGAGATGTATAATTTACTTCAGAAGTAGCAGACACAGAAGAAATATCTCTCCCTGAGTTAAAACTTGGCAATACTATGAAGATTTCAATGATATAACTTGATATCAGTTATTCTCTCATATACCTCCCTTTAAGAATCTGAATATTCCAAAACATTTGCTGATTTTGTGTGTATGTTTGTATATGTGTGTACGTGTGTGTGTGTGTGAGAGAAAGAACCTTCTGGATATCATTATGTTATATGTAATTGCATATAAATTTGAAGTGGTAAAATAAAGGTAAGTAGTAATTCCTAAAATGAACAATTTTCTAATGAAAATTCAAGGAAAGGTATCTTTTTATGAGGTTTCTAAGACTGATTTCTCTCATATAATTTATTTTACAAAGGAGTTTCTGAAGCAAAGTAAGAGGAATTACCAATATGACTTTTCCTCCAAATTTGAAATGTGTTTCTCTGGATGAAGTAAGGCAAAAGATTTTTTAAAAAATTCTTATTTTAAAGAAGTGAGGCGTTATGGTACAATGTCCAGAGGGTTTGAATCAGAGTCGGAAAGACATGGGTTTAACTCCTGCATCTGCCACATAGTATCTGTCTGACACCATAAGCAAAACATTGAAACGCTCAGTGCCCCACAAGGATTCTGTTAAGACGCTAGGTCACTGAATGTATAGGTGTGGGCAGTTTCCAAATCAACAGTTTTCTATATTGATAAAATCATAAGTCCAAAAAAAGTTGTTGCAAGAGTATGATCACTGCTTTTCCACTTAAAATACAGACATACATTACGGTTTTTCCATATCCCTGTGTGTATACATAATATATTAGACTACTGATGAGTTCTTAATATAGAGGTGCTCTGACTGATTTTCTACCTGCACCTATTTTGGTGGTTTGAAGGAAAAGATTTGAGAACTAAAGTATTATGGTAGAGAAGTATATAGTCATATGTATGCTTTTTTTTTTTTTTGCAGGAGCAGGGGACTATGTATGTTTTCCCTATTAGAACAATAGTGCTGGTCACACAGTCAGTGATTAATAAATACTAGGAATGAATTCCCCTTGTTCATGCTGGAGTTGTTTGTGAAAATTCTTCGTCTCTAATTCTCTAATAAATTTATTAACCTAGCTAGTATTTTTGTCTAAGACCTCACCGACCTGAAGACGTTTTAGTGATTATTCTTTAAAGTCTAATTTCAGCTCCTTTAATATGTAGTGCAATAACTTAGTTTTGTTTTCAAATATTTTTTGAGCCTTCAGGTTGATGTTCCATTGTTCAGCGATTAGGTGGAGAAGTAAATAAAGTCTTTGGGGAGCTTTTTTTGTCATAGATGGGCATGTCCTGGGCACTGCTGTCAGGAAACAACTTGGATGTGATCCTAGTAGATCTTGTGTAAGTAGAACTCTCTTTATTGAGAAATGCCATTTGCAGGAAAGCTTGGAACAGGAAAAGGGTGAGTAGTAAATCAGAAGGAGGACCCCTATACTGGGATCAGATTGGGAAAATGAGTAGAAAATTACTTTTACCTTATTAAATTCATATCACTCTCACACACACACACACACACACACACACACACACACACATACACATACACAAACTAAAAGTCATAAAACCAAGTTCACATTTTCTGTTCTTGTTTTCAGTTTTCTAATCTATACAAGGGGTAAAGATCAAATGTACTGGCCTTTACGAAAGAAAAAAAAATCAAAACAACATAATTTAGGATTTTGTTGTTTCACTGAATTGTGTATGGTTTTAACATAAGAATGAGAGAGATCTTTTTGGCAGAAAACCTTCAAAGGGGCACTTTGTTTTCCCAAGTCAAATGCTATTGTTTTTAAAGTCTACAAATAATAAATACAGTAGAATCTTATATACTCTGAACTTTTTGTGCAATAAAGGTATGATCAGCTATGGAATATCATTCATGAAAGTTATTTATTCCCCCCTCACAACTTTTAAAAAATCTGATATCATGGCTATCTTTCATCAATCAATTTAATCATCACTTCAAATAACAAATCTTAAGTGCCTACTATGTGCCCGAAACTGGGCTTTTGTTGTTGTTCAGTCATTTCAGCTGTGTCTCACTCTTTGTGACTCCATTTGGGATTTTCTTGAAAAAGATAATGGAGTGGTTTTCCCATTTCCTTCTCCAAGTCATTTGACAGAAGAGGGAACTGAGGCGAACAGGGTTAATTGACTTGTCCAGTGTCACACAATTAGTAAGTGTCTAAAGCTGGATTTGGAATTGTCTTCCTAACTCCAGTCCTGGCCCTCTATCTACTGTGCCACCTAGCTGCCTAACAACTGGGCTAGGAACTTAGAATATAAAAAAAAAAAATCTGTCCTTAAGGAGCTATTGTATTTGAGGAAACGTACACAAACAAACTATCCAGCTGAACTTCCCTGGTTTTGGAGAAGCCATTCATGTTTTCCTCAAAATGTTACCTTTCAAGAAATCTTATTTTTAATGTTTGAGCTAAACACTCTTCTTGATGACAACGTTATGGTTTTGGTTTTACTCATGAAACAATTTTAAAAAATCAACTTGAAATATTATTAAGATAATCATCAATAAATAAAACTACATATTGGAGATTCCAATCCAATCTAACATGTATTTATTAAGTCCTTCTTATGTCCAAGGTTCTGTATAATAAATAAAACAAAAAATAAAAAAGTAAATACCTTCAAATAGTTGACTTTATAGTGAGGGGGTTATACTGAATATAATATGTAAATTCATAAATGACAAATGGTAATTTGAGGAGAGAGAGAAAATTAAGAACTAAGTATATCAGAAATATCTTCCCATAGAAGGGAACACAACCTAATTTTTCAATGAAGATGGAAACTCTAAGACATAGAGATGGAAATATATAGATAAAAACATGGACAGACATGCTTCAAATAATGAAGACAGAAAAATGAGCAGAACCAAGAGAATGTTATATGCATTAAGAGCAATATTGTTTTAAAAATAACTTTGAGTGAATAAGCCATTTTTGCTATCATAAATACCCAAATTAACTACAAAGGACATATGAAGGAAGATGCTATCTTCATCCAGAGAAAGAACTTATAAATAAAAATATGTACAGAATTATTTTAATATGAATATATAATTGTATCTAATGGTAGCCATTAGTATGGTGAAGTGGAAGGGGAGGGAAGAAAAAAAGGAAAACAATGCATGATAACTTTATTATATATTTAAAAGGAATAGCAAGTTGTACATAACAGATTTATAGTTTCATGTGCACTCATCTTTTTTATTATGCTATGTTATGGGAATACTTGTGTCATTCCTTAAATTGAAAAAAGAGTAAATTTTAAAAGTGAGATAGAGGTAAAGGTGGGGAGGAGAGATCTGGTGAAGGCTTTCTGGGCTTGGAGACTATTTTGTACAAAGGCCCAAAGGCAGGAGATACAATACTAAATGTGGGGAACAACAAACAGGCAAGATTATGTGAATATGTGAGGGGCAATATAGTGAAATAAACTTAGAAAGGCAGGCTGGAGTAGGACTTTAGAATTCAAGCTAAGCAGCTCCAACTCTTTTATCCTGGAGGCAATACTGAGGACTATTGCACAGGAGGATATGGATGAATTAAAAAGCAATAAAAAAATTTAAAATGTCATATACTCTTTCTAAAGAATTGTGGTCTTGCTCTAAATCACTATTGATTAGAGAAGTGCAAGTTAAAACAATTCTGAGGTACTACCTCACACCTATCAGATTGGCTAATATGACAGAAAAGGAAAATGATGAGGGATGGAGAAGATGTGGGAAAATTGGAATACTGATACATTGTTGGTGGAGTTGTGAACTGATCTATCCATTCTGGACAGCAATTTGGAACAACTTCCAAAGGGCTATAAAACTGTGCATACCCTTTGATCCAGCAATACCACTTCTAGGTCTATATCCCAAAGAGATTCTTTAAAAAGTAGGGGGAGAAGGACCCACATGTAGAAAAATATTTATAGCAGCTGCTTTTCATGGTGTCAAAAAATTGGAAATTGTGGGGATACCCATCAACTGTGGAATGGTCGAACAAGTTGTGGTATATGAATGTAATGGAATATCATTGTTCTATAAGAAATGATGAGTAGGCAGATTTCAGAAAAAAAAAAAACCTAGAAAGATTTACATGAACTAATGCTGAGTAAAGTCAGCAGAACCAGGAAAACACTATACGTAGTGACAACATTGTGCAAAGATCAACTATGAAAGACTTTGCTCTTCTCAGAAATATGATGATCCAAGACAATTCCAAAGGACTCATGATAGAAAATGCTATCCATATCCAGAGAAAGAACTATGGCATCTGAATGCAGATTGCAGCATACTATCTTCAGTTTTTTTGTTGTTTCTTGTTTCTCGTGGGTTTTCCCTTTTGTTCTGATTCTTCCTTCAGAACATAGCTAATGGGGAAATATGTTTAACATGATTGCACATTTATCTTGTATCCAAATGCTTGCTATCTTGGGGAGAGGGGAGGGAAAAGAAGGAGGGGAAAATTTCAAACTCAAAATCTTACAAAAATGAATGTCTGAACACAAAAGGGAACGGCCGGAGACTGCGCAAGTCAGGTCACCTGAGCAAGCATGTGATGGCAGAGTAAATGCAAACTTGGTACAGTAGTGAGCCAACAAATACAGATAACCTAAGCCTGCTGTTTCTATGGCTTCCAAATTACTACAGAAAACACATTCTGAAATGTAGTCTCCTTATTGACACTTATACTAAAGACTCAAAAGAAATGGAATTTTTCTTCAATGGCACTGAAACACTACCTTACATTTAAAAGAAAGCTGGACTGTGCTAGACTGGGGACAAAGAAGCAACATATGGTGAATGTGTGGTAGCCTTTGCAGCTGTTGAAGGAATCTTTTCTGATACTTTTGCATCGATATTCTGGCTCAAGAAAGGTTTAATGGTAGGATTAGCTTTTTCCAATGAACTTCTTAGTAAAGATGAGACCTTACTACACTGTGGCTTCACCCACTCAATGTTCAAACAAATAGTAAGCAAACTTTCAGGAGGAAAAGCAAAATGAATAATCATTGATGTTGCTAAAATAGAACAGGAGTTTCTAATCGTGACTTTGACTGTGAAGTTGATCAGAATGAATTGGACTTTAATGAAGCAGCCCACTAATTTGTAGCAGACAGAGATGTTGGAACTGGGCTTTTGCAAGCTTTTTAAAAATAGATTTTATCGATATTGTTTGTTTTTCCATTTCCAAAATTTCTCACAGTATCCCTCTCCCTTTGCCTCCCAGAGAGCCATTCCATATAATGACATTTTTTAAAGAAAAAATAAAGAGGAAAGAAGAGAAAAAAAAATCAGAAAAAGTCTGAAAATATATGCAATGTTCCACACTTGTGACCCTCCTTCCATGGCAAAGGAGTGAGGCTTGTATCTTTCTATAAATCTTCATTGAAGTCATGCTTATTCTCCATAATTTTGCAAGATTAATTTTATTTTGTAATTGTTTCCATTTACATTGTTGTAGTAATTGTGCATATTTTTTCTTAGTTCTGCTTATTTTGTGCTTTATCAGTTCATGTAAGTTTTTCCATGCTTCTTTGTATCCATCATTTTTGTAATTTTTTACAGCACAAGAATATTCTATTATATTCATGTTCCACAATTTGTTTAGCATTTTCCCAGTTGACGGGCATCTTTGTTTCTAGTTCTCTGTTTAGCAAAATTTTTAAAGTAGAAAATCCATTTGGCTATATGGAGAATATTTCATTAGAAGGGAGAATTAACTTCTTTGGGAAGAAAGTAAGAGAATATTAGAGGATAAGAGTGATGTCAAGTCCAGCTGAGGATTCTTTTCCTTTAGATGTAGACTTCTAGATGAACTTCTGAAGACATATTATTATTTAGCTGGGTTTTTTTTTCCCCTTCACCAGAAAAAAAATGCTTAAGTTAACTTTCTTGGGTTTTTTTTTAAGCATTAAACTTTTTAAAAACATTAATTATTTATTTGATTTTAACATTGTGAGTTCCAAATTTTCTCCTTCTCCCTAGCCACTCTCCTACCCATTGAGAAGGTGTAACAACAATGCTACTTGCAGCTGCTATGGGGGTGTAAGACCAATAACACCAGCACACAGGAGGGCTGCTAGCATGGGTTCTTTGATCTGCTTTCCTAAAGGAAAGCAACTTTAAAGGGGTCAGCAATCTTACTTTAATTAAACATGTATGTATATATATATATATATATATATATATATATATATATCTATATATATATATATATATATATATAAACATGTGTGTGTGCACATGGGTGTGTATATATGTATACACATGTATGTGTATATATGTGTGCACACGCATGCAGCATGTATGTACATATATACATATATACACATATACATGCATACATGCATACATACATACATATACACACATACATATACACACACGTATGTATATATAAAATTCACTTAGTTCAGTAGTTCAGGAGAAAAGTCAGCACCCTGAACTTCAGAGAAAACACAAACAGAAATTACATAAACAGAGCAAATACAAACAGCAAAGACTAACAGACAAGGCTTCTAACTGTCTGATCAAAAGCAGTACATACATACATAGTTACCAGAGAGAGACATCTGGGTTTTTTTTTTTTAATTTATTTATTTAATGTGTTTGATGTATTTGGTTTTCCGCGTTGGTTTTCACAGGAGTTTGAATTGCGAATTTTCTCCCCGTTTCTGCCCTCCCACCCACTCCGGGATGGCGTGTATTCTGGTTGCCCTGTTCCCCAGTCGGCCCTCCCTTCTGTTGCCTTGCTCCTCTCCCATCCCCTTTTCTCTTCCTTTCTTGTGGGGCAGGATGGATTTCTGCGCCCTGTGGCCTGTGTATCTTGTTTCCTGGTTGCATGCGAGGACTGTTTTGTTGTTTTTGAACATCTCTTTTTGGATCTTTGGGATCGGGGTTCTCTCCCCTCTTTCCTCCCTGCCCACCCTCCCTAGGAAGGCACGCAGTTCGGTGTGGGCCACATGTGTATCGTTCCGTGGAGTCCTTCCACGGTGCTCATGTTGTGAGGGACTGGCTGTGTTTTGCTCCTTTCTGGCCTGTCTCCCTTTGTTGAGTTTTGTTCCTTGGCCCTGTCCCTTTTCGAGAGTGTTTGTTTTTGGTTACCTCCTCCCCCTAACTGCCCTCCCTTCTATCATCCCCCCTTTTTTGTCTCCTTCCTCCTTCTTTCCTGTGGGGTAAGATGCCCAGTTGAGTGTGTGTGGTGTTCCCTCCTCCGGTCGAATTCGGTGGGAGCGGGATTCACTTGTTCCCCCTCGCCTGCCCCCTCTTCCCTTCCTGTAGAGCTGCTTTTTCTCGCCACTTTTGTGTGGGATGTTTTGCCCCATTCTGTCTCTCCCTTTCTCCCTCTTTCGGTGTGTTTCTCTCTCATCCCTTGATTTGTTCTTTTTTTTTTGGATGTCACCCCTTCGTGTTCAACTCACCCTGTGCCCTCTCTCTCTATATATATGCACACGCACACACACGCATATATACATATATATGTGTGTGTGTGTGTGTGTGTGTGTGTGTATGTGTGTATGTATATATGTGTATCTATATATGTGTGTATATATATGTATATATGTATGTATGTATGTGTGTGTGTATACATACATATGTATGTATACATGTTCGTTCCCTTCAGCTGCCCTAGTGCTGGGGTCTCGTGTATCATGCACATCATCTTTCCATGTGGGACTGTGGACAAGGCAGTTTGGCTTTAGTGGGTCCCTTGTGATTTCTCTTTCTTGTTTGCCCTTTCGTGCTTCTCTTGATTCTTGTGTTTGAAGGTCGAGTTTTGTATTCAGCTCTGCTCTTTTTACTGAGAGGGCTTGGAAGTCCTCTCTATTTTATTGGGGATCCATGTTTTGCCTTGGAGCATGATGCTCGGTTTTGCTTGGTAGGTGATTCTTGGTTTTGGTCCTGGCTCCATTGACCTCCGGAATGTCGTGTTCCAGGCTCTTTGATCCCTTGGTGTGGAAGCTTCTAGATCTTCTGATATCCTGGTTATGTTTCCACAGTGCTCAGGTTGTTTCTTTCTGACTGCTTGCTGTGTTTTCTCCTTGATCTGGGAGCTCTGGAGTTTGGTGACAATATTCCCAGGAGTTTTCTTTTGGGGATCTTTTTGGGGAGGCGATCTGTGGATTATTTCAATTTCTATTTTGCCCTCTGGCTCTAGAGTGTTGGGGCAGTTCCCCTTGATAATTTCTTGAGAGATGATGTCTGGGCTCTTTTTTTGGTCGTGGCTTTCAGGTAGTCCAGTGATTTTTAAATTATCTCACTGATTCGGGGTGCTGGGGCCTGTTGCGCCCAGCTCATGGTCTGGTTGGTCCAGGCACGGCCCATGCTGGGCTCTGTTTCACTCTGCCCCCAGTTCTGTGCGCCATGGACCTTGCCCAGTGATGGTCCAAGCTGTCCTGGGCTGGAGCCCTGCTTCCCTCTGCTGTTTTGTGGGTTCTGCAGTTCTGGAGTTTGTTCAGAGCCATTTTTTGTGGGTTTTTGGAGGGACCTGGTGGAGAGCTCGGGCAGGTCCCTGCTTTCCGGCCGCCATCTTGGCTCCGCCCCCAACATCTGGGTTTTTCAAAGCCAAGGGTCTCCTTAACTGCTACCCAGAGTCTTACCTGGCTACATCACATGAGCACTCTTCCCATGAGTGAGGCCCAAAGCAAAATACTAACCTCAGAGTATATATACACTTTTTCAGGGCCAGAGGGTATCACAACCCTCCTGACCCCGGCTCATGTGACTCAGTTTTCCATGTGACTCCAGTTCAAAGCAGGTCACATAGGCCTACTGAGGGGCAGAGAAGATCTTCAAATTGTATTAACATTACAGAAGTCAAGCAATATGATAGCAACCAAACATGTAAAACCAGAAAAAAATTTTAAAAATAAATTTTAGTGATGTTTTTACATCTCCAAAATTACTCCCAATATCACTCTCTCTTCTCTTTCTTTCCTCTGCTGCTTTTTTACTCCCAGAGAGTTACTTTTGGAGTCACACAGTGATATATTCATTACTGATATTTGAGACAGTTATATAGCTACCATAGAAAAACCTTGTTTAATGTTGCAAGTGTCATTGCTTAGGGTGTGGTGGTACTTGGGACATAAGCTACCTGGATATATATACATATGTGTGTGTGTGTATACATATATATGTGCATATATATATATGCATATACACACATATATAATATACACACACGTATATATATTTCAATTAAAAATCCAATGCTTTTGCAAGAAGATTGATTTCAGATAACTTTCTATTTTTAATTAACAAAAATTTTATTTCCTCTCCCCCAATTAAGAAAAGAAAAACAAAAGACTTGTAAGAAATATGTTAGACAAGCAAAACAAATTCTCGCACTGACCTTGTCTAAAAAAAAACACATCTCAATCCATACCCTGAATCCTTCATTTCTCTCTTGAGAGGTAGGTAGCATGTTTCTTCATGAGTCCTCTAGAATTGTCATTTGTCACTATTTTGATCAGTGTTTAGAGGACTTTCTGTAGCTTCTGTAGTTTAGAGGACTTCCATGGCTTCCATAGCCATTTTGGATTTAGAACTGGGGGGACCCCTTAAGCTAGTTTAATACAACAAGATTAAATGTCAAATTTAATCCATCCAAATGAGAAAATGGCAACCTCACTGCTTACTCCAAAGCTGGTTTTAAAAGTTTGGGTTTTTTTTTTGAAATGTTTATAAATTTTCAAGCCTAATTTTGAATATTAAAAAAATTAAATTATGAAAGAAAACTGTCTAGATCTCTTAGTATCAGTTGATAAAGTGAAAATAGGAAGAATCCAGATCACCTTCTGTAAGCAACTCCAAAATGACAATTCAAGAACATCATAGACAAAATCCAGAGCTTCTGGGTCAAAGAAAAGATACTACAAGGACCCAAAAAGAGAGAGAGTTCAAGTACAAAGGATATGTAGTCAGGATTATGCAAGGTTTGTCAGATAGCTACCACCATAAAGGATCAGAGAGCTTGGCATATGATATATTAAAATTCAAAAGACTTGGGCTTATAACCAAGAATAACTTAACCAGAAAAAGTGACTATAGTACTACAAGGCGGGTAGGGGAAATGGACTTTTAATGAAATAGTGGACTTCCAAGAATTCCTGATGAAAAGTTAAAAAAAAGAAAAAAACAGAGTTGAATAGGAACTTTGATATACTAACATAGGAGCAAAGAGAAACATAAGATAAAATATAAATAAGTAATTGTAAGGGATTATAAAAGGAGGAAGTATTTATAGTCTAAAGGGGGAAATGACATAAAGGTATACTCAGTAAAAGGACAATTTAAAATTCTTAAGGATAGGAATTGTTTTATTCTTTTATTATATTTGTATCTCCAGTGCTTAGTATGATGCCAGGCACGCAATAGGTGTCTGATCAATGTTTGTTGATTGATTGATGAAAAAGAAAATAATTAAGTCCACCAAAGAAAAATAAAGGCATAGTCTGAAAAGCAAAATGAACCTGAGGATAAAAAAAATGAATGTTGAAAATTATCTTTACATGTAATTGGAAAAAAATAAAATACTATTAAGTGCAATAAAAGAATCATGGTCTGGGGTTAGGTGGGGTGGAGTATGGTTATACGTGTAAGCAGGTATCAAGCAATTAAAAATGAGAAATGGCATAAAAGTTATCTCCTGTCCTCCACTCCTGCCAGTTATGATATGAGTTCCTTGATATCAGGGACTGTTTTACTCTTTTATCTATATCTTAAGTGCTCAACAGAACGATCAGCAAAAATAAATGCTTTATAAATGCTTTTCAATTTACTTTGTAATTATAAAATACAAATTGAATATCTAAATATTGAGGGAACATAAAGGAATAATCAAAGCATATAATCAGGAAAAGCTCAAAAGAAAGACCTGATTAGAGGCAGCCTCACACACTTTCACTAACTTTTTGCTAAGTAGGCTCCGAGCCCTCAGGTCCTTAAACAGCGTATAAGAGCTCTGAGGTTGGTGTTTTGCCTTTGGGGGCTCGCTCATTGGAAGAGTGTTGGTCAGAGACTCTGGGTAGCTGTTAAGGAGCCCCCCAATCCCAGCTTTGAAAACCCAAATGTTGGTGCTTCTTTCTCCGGTAACTATGTATGTATAGCTTTAGTCAGACAGCTAGAATCCTATCTGTTGATTTGTGTTATTTCCTCTGTTTATATTTTCTCTGTTCGTAATTTCTTTTTGTACTTGCTCTGAAGTTTAGGGTGCTGACTTTTTCCCCTGAATTAAGTGAATGGTATACGTATGTTTGATTAAAGTGAGATTACAAATCCCTTTAAGTTGTTTTCCTTAGAAAAGCAGATCAAAGACACTGTGCTAGCAGCCCTCCTGTGTGCTGGTGTTATTGGCCTTACACAAACAGAGTAGTGGCAAGTAGCATTGTTGTTACAATGGCAAACCAGGCCCCAGAAAACCAGGAGCAGGCCTCAGGGCAATTGAATCACTGGCAGCAGTGGTGGTTTACAGACCACTCCACCCACAGATGCCAAAGACAACTTAGAAGGTCAGCAGGAAAGTTCTATTGCACCTGGGTGAGAGTAAAGCACAGTGCAGTACAGGTCACCCTAGCACAGACCAGGGCGCAGCAAACCAAGAGCAGGCCTTCAGAGTTACTGGATCAGCAGCAGCAGGATGGAGGGGAATACAGTTAGCAATAGTAACTGTGAAAAAAAATTTAGAGCAAGTTTCTCTGATAGAGACCTCATTTCTCACATGTATAGAGAACTGGGTCAAATTTAGGAAACTAAGAGCCACTCTCCAATTGATAAATGATCAAAAGATATGATCAGTTTTCAGATGAAGTAATCAAAGCAGTCTATAGCTATATGAAAATGTGCCCTAACTCACTATTGATTAGAGAAATGCAAATTAAAACAATCCTGAGGTATTACCTCATGCCTATTAGATTGGCTAATAGGACAGAAAAGAAGATTGACAAATGATGCAGGGGACGTGGGAAAAATGAGACATTAATGCACTATTGCTAGAGTTGTGAACTGATTCAACCATTCTGTAGAGCAATTTGGAACTATGCCCAAAGGGCTATAAAACCATGCATACTCTTTGACCTTGCAGTGCCACTGTATCTCGAAAGAGCTAAAAAACAAAAAAGGAAAGGGACTTATATGTATGAAAATATTTACAGCAGCTCTTTTCTAAGGGCAAAGAATTAGAAATTGAGTGGATGCCCATCACCGGGGGAATGGCTGAATAGGTTGTGTTATGTGATTATGATGGAATACTATTGTACTATAAGAAATGATGAGCAGGATGCTTTCAGAAAAACTTGGGGAACCTTGTATAGGCTGATGCGAAGTGAAATGTACTGTGTACAAAGTAACAACAATATTGTAAGATGACCGTCTATGAAAGACTTAGCTATTCTCAGCAATACAACAATCCAAGACAATTCTGAAGGACTTATAATGAAAAATGCTTTCCATCTCTAAAGAAAGAACTAATGGTGTCTGAATACAGATTGGAGCATAATTCTTTTTCTTTATTTTTCTTGAGGCTTTTTTGTCTGTTTTCTTTCACAAAATAACTATTATGGATTTGTTTTGCATGGCTACACATGTGTAACCTATATCGAATTGCTTGCCTTTTCAGTTGGGGTGGCATGGGGTGTGGAGGGAGGAAGGAATTTGGAACTCAAAGTTTTAAAAAACTAGTGTTAAAAATGTTTACCTGTAACTAAGGAAAAATAAAATATTAAATAAATAAGTAAATATTTTAACTGTGATAATAAGAATGTAAATCCTAAACATACATAATGACCCTAATGATGAACTAAGTCAATTTTCTGAGGACAAATACTAGCCAAGCTGATATTAGAGGGGCACTTCACCAGTAAGCTGGCCACATTTTTCCTTGACTACAGCAACACATAAACAAAGATTACAAATACAAACACACACACACACACACACACACACACATATATATATATATATATATATATATATATATACATACATATTTTATAAAACCTCATTCCCTTCTTTTGAAAATGATTGAAGCATAGTGACAGGAAAGGAGACACAGAGTGATAAAAATTTTATTTTTAGATTATCAACAAAGTTCACTTTGATTTGTTGGAGTCTAAAGATAAGATTTTTGTCCAATGACTAATGAATTGCTATTAGAGTTGAAACAGAGTAATATCCACAATTTTGCTAAAAATAAAACCAGAAAAACAAAGGGAGTTATAGAAGAATGGAAGGATTGTTTACAGGTATTCCTTGGAGAGACAAATAAAGGAGTTGGTGAAATAGATTTCACTGTACACTCAAAAGCTATGAGATATATTATTTTATGGGTCATTTGTTCATTATATATAGTAGATCTAATAATAAATATTTGTAGAACACCAACATGGAAAAAAAATTAAAGATTACACAACAACATGGATTGCTGAGTACAAAATTTGAGAAAAATTCTATGAAAAACATAAAAACTTCCTCCAAATCAAATCAACATATAATCTGATATCTGGTGATATCAGTGCAAAAGTGGAAAATGTGAGAACTGGGATATGAGAGGTCAAAGGCTTATAGATTATAAAGGAGTTTCAGACAATTGTATCATGCAATGTTATTTTTTCTCCTCTTCCTCCTCCTCCACCTTCTCATTTTCATTCTTTTCCTTTAAAGAAGGAATTAATTGCTGAACAAGTTGTGGTATATGATTGTGATGGAATACTACTGTGGTGTAGGAAAATAATGAGCTCAGTGATCTTAGAAGTACATGGAGAAACTTGCATGAAATAAGAAGAGCAAAATCAGAAGAACGAGGAGAGCATTGTTTATAGTAACAACAATATTGTTTTAAGAATGATTTTGAGTGAATAAATTATTTTGACAATTATAAATACCCAAATTAACTGTAAAGGACAAATGGAGAAAAAAACTATCTGCATCCAGAGAAAAAAACTGATAAAAGTATGTATAGCATAATTTTACTTATATATTTATGTATATGTGTATGTTTGTGTGCATGTGTTTTATATACCTATTTGTTTCTAATGGCAGCCATCTCTATGGTGAAGGGGAGGTAAGGAAAAAAAAGAAATTTACATGATAATTTTATTGCATATTTGAAAGGACTAGCAAGTTGTCCATAGTAGATTTGCAGTTTCATATGCAATCGTCTTTTTATTGTACTGTTATGGTAATGTTTATTTTATTTCATAAATTAAAATAAAATAAATTTTAAAAGAGGACAAAGGATTGAGAGATTCCCCTCGCCAAAAAAAACCGAATTAGTAAATTAATAGATTCTGGGCACAGTCAGAATCAAATACACAACAAAAAAATATTAAAAGGACTGGATTTTAATGAACATGAAAAAAACTGAAAGTTATCCCTGGATTGGCTGGCTGTTCACAGTCCACTGATTTGTTGCAAGTAAGACCAGAATTCACAATAAATAAGAAGAAAGAATAGTAATAAAAAGAGATATGGAGTACAATTAAGAAGATTCAACCTTAAATCAAACAAAAAAAGGGAAACAGATAATAGAAATGACATCAAAACTGATTACAATAATATTCACTAGATCCTAAACTGACACTAATTAATTGCTACAAATAAAAGAATAAAAAAGAAATGGAAAACCTTTTTGTTAACAAACATTTGACTTATTTCCCAAACTGAAAGATGGCTATAGGTGAGAACACTGGTATAATAGTCTCCATTCCTACATGACCTTGTCTCTAAAATCTAAGAAGAATAATGGTGAAGAATTATGAAGGATATTTTTCATAAAGCAGGGAAAAGCAGTAACAGGCAAAACCAGATCCAGGGAGAGATCTATAATCATTCATTACCCAGATGTCAATAGGTATCTGAAGAGAACTTGTCCAAAGTTATGTATGGCTGAGAAAGACAGAACAAATAGAAAATTAGTTAATCTCAGAGTAGAAAAGGAAGAAGAGAGGAGCCTAAATTGCTTTTTGGAAATTGCAAAGAACTTGCACTGACTAAAACCATACCATAACAACAAAGATCTAACTCTTAAATTCAAACATTTTGCTAGTATTGCTGTAAGGTAGTGAGACCTGGAACAATACTGCCACCTGAAGAATTAAAGAGAAGCATCACATAGAGAGATAGCAAGATAAAAGGCACATAGAGAATTATATATAACAACCAGGTGGCTCAGTGGATAGAGTGCTAGGCCTGGAGTCAGAAAGACCTTAGATCAAATCTGTACTCAGCCACTCACTAGCTGTGTGACCCTGGGCAAGTCATTTAATCCTCTGGAGAAGGAAATAGCAAATCACTCTAGTATCTTTGCCAATAAAACCCCAAGTGGGGTCATGAAGAGTTAGAAGCAACTGAATAATATACATATACACATATACAATAATATACATATACATATACATATACACACACATACATGTCTATGTATATGTCTATGTATATATGTATGTGTGCATTTATTGTATTGGTGTGTTTACATATGTGCACATGTTTGCATATATATGTATATATACATATATATATATATATACACACACATATATATTCATATACATACCTACATACATATACCACTAGGTATCACAGTGACTAGAAGGCCGGGCCTACAGTCCAAAGATCTGAGTTCAAATTCAGCCTTGGATACTTCCTAGCTGTGTGACTCTAGGTAAGTCACTTAACTTTGGTTTGCCTCAGTTTCCTCATCTGTAAAAAAGAGATAATAATACCTACCTCCCAGGGTTATTATGAAGCTCAAATGGGATGATAATTTTAAAGCACTTAGCACAGTGCCTGGCACACAATAAGTTCTATATAAATGTTAGCAATACACACACACTGGGACACTAGGTGGCTCAGCAGATAGAGCTCCAGGTCTGGAGTCAGGAAGAGTTGAGTTCAAATCTGACCTTAGTCACTTGGTAGCTGTATGACCCTGGCTAAGTTACTTAAACTTATTCACCTCAGTTTCCTCTTCTGTAAAGTACATTGGAGAAGGAAATAGCAAACCACTCCTGTATCTTTGCCAAGAAAACCCCAAATGAGGTCACAGAAAGTTGGACACGAATGAACAATAACAAAATACATGTGTGCACGTGCATGCACACACACACAGAGAACTGAGAACAAGAGAAAAGGATGTCATCAAGGAAAGTGAAGTAGTAGAACAGTAAGAGGAAGGAATGACAGGTGGATAGCCTGAGTAACCTACTGACACCCTCATGGCATGGGGAGAAAGCAAGGAAGGCCTCAAGCACAGTGGTAGACTACCCGCAGCAAACTTAAAAGCACATGGATAATTGTTGCACATCATTGGAGGGAATTCCCAAATTAAAAAAGATGACAAACCATAAGAGTATTTGAATGGTAAATACACCCTTTATCTAATGTAAAATAATTATAGTAATAATAATAAACACAAGCAAAAGACAGACATAAATGGAGAATTTTAAATGATATTCTAAATAGTCAAAGCAAAGTCATAAAATAATTAATGTCTACGAAGAAGAAAATGGGAATGAGAAGATAATGTTAATTTCTGGAATAGGTAGCTAAACATACATCAGAGGAAAAATTATATCTCTGAGATATAACATTAACAAAATAGGGAAAGGAAGGAATAATTAATGGAATCTGCAATTTTAAAAATTAAAAAATTGACAAATAAATTCAAAATCAGAACAAAGGAATAAAAATTTAAAATTAGAGCACAAATAGATAAATTTGAAAAAAATTACAACAGAATCAATAAGCAAAATTCAAAGCTAGGGCTTTGAAAAGAATAACAAAACGAACAAACTTTAACTAATGCGATCAAAAAGAAAAGGGAAGCAAATCAAGTTATTATTTCTTTTTAATGAAAGAAGCAAAAGTAAAAACACAAAAAGAATTGTCATTATCTACCATACACAATTTACATTAGAAACTGGAAATAGATTGTGGGGGCGGAGCCAACATGGCATCTGAAAAGCAGGGACTTGCCTGAGCTCCCCCACAGGTCCCTCCAAAAACCTATTAAAAATGACTCTGAACAAATTCTAGAACTGCAGAACCCACAAAATAGCAGAGGGAAGCAGGGATCCAGCCCAGGGCAGCCTGGATGGTCGCTGGATGAGGTCTATCACACAAGGAGTGGAGGGGAGTGGAGCCCAGCATGGGCGATGGCAGGACCAACCAGACCAGGAGCCAGGCAGAACAGGCCCTAGTGCCCTAAATCGGTGAGCTGTGGCAGTTACCAGACTTCTCAACCCACAAACACCAAAGACAACAGAGAAGGTTAGTGGGAAAAGCTTCTGGGTCAGAGTGGAAGGAATTCGCAATTCAGCCACTGCCTGGGGGACAGAGGGGGTGGTGCAGCTACAGAACTACAGCTGCAGTTGTTTCTGGCTGCAGGCCCACCCAGTGGGAGGAATTAAGTGGCAGATCAGAGCAGGAGTGCAGAGCCTGCTTAAGATTTGCATCAGGTCCAGGTTGGCGGTTCTTGGGGAAGGAGGAGTGCTGGTATGGCAGAGCTGGCTGTATAGAAATAGCTCTGAAATCAATGGCACATCCCCTCAACCTTGGAACAAAGTACTCTACTCTACAAGCAGCCATACCCTGCTGAAAAACTTAAGGGTCAAGTAAGTTGGCTAGGAGCATGGCCAGGCAGGGAAAACAGACTCAGATTCAGTCTCACACTTTGGAATATTTCTTTAGTGACAAAGAATACCAAAACATACAGCCTAAAGAAGTTAACAAAGTCAAAGAGCCTACATCAAAAGCCTCCAAGAAAAACATGAACTGGTCTCAGGCCATGGAAGAGCTCAAAAAAGGATTTGGAAAAGAAAGTTAGAAAAGTAGAGGAAAAATTGGGAAGAGAAATGACAGTGATGCAAGAAAACCACGAAAAACAAGTCAATAACTTGCTAAAGGAGACCCAAAAAATATTGAAGAAAACAACACCTTAAAAAATAGACTAACTCAAATGGCAAAAGAGCTCCAAAAAGCCAATGAGGAGAAGAATGCCTTGAAAGGCAGAATTAGCCAAATGGAAAACGAGGTCCAATACACCACTGAAGAAAACTACCTTAAAAATTAGATTGGAGCAAGTGGAAGCTAGTGACTTTATGAGAAATCAAGATATTATAAAACAGAACCAGAGGAATGAAAGAGTGGAAGACAGTGTGAAATATCTCATTGGAAAAACCACTGACCTGGAAAATAGATCCAGGAGAGATAATTTAAAAATTATTGGACTACCTGAAAGCCATGATCAAAAAAAGAGCCTAGATATCATCTTTCAAGAAATTATCAAGAAAAACTGCCCTCATCTTCTAGAGTCAAAGGGCAAAACAGAAATTGAAAGAATCCACAGATTGCCTCCTCAAAAAGATCCCAAAAAGAAAACTCCTAGGAATATTGTCACCAAATTCCAGAGCTCCCAGGTCAAGGAGAAAATACTGCAAGTAGCCAGAAGGAAACAATTTGAGTATTGTGGAAACACAATCAGGATAATGCAGGATCTAGCAGCTTCCACATTAAGGGACTGAAGGGCTTAGAATAAGATATTCTGGAGGTCAATGGAGCTAGGATTAAAACCAAGAATCACCTACCCAGCAAAACTGAGTATCATGCTCCAAGGCAAAATGTGGATTTTCAACAAAATGGAGGACTTTCAAGCTTTCTCAGTGAAAAGACCAGAGCTGAATAGAAAATTTGACTTTCAAACACAAGAATCAAGAGAAGCATGAAAAGGTAAACAAGAAAGAGAAATCATAAGGGACTTACTAAAGTTGAACTGTTTTGTTTACATTCCTACATGGAAAGATGATGTGTATGATTCATGAGACCTCAGTATCATAGTAGCTGAAAGGAATATGCATATATACATGTACGTATATATATATATGTGCTTGTCTATGTATGTGTATATGTAGGTATATATATATACACATATATGTATATAGACAGATGACACAGGGTGAGTTGAATATGAAGGGATGATGTCTAAAAACAACAAAATTAAGGGATAAGAGAGGAATATATTGAGAGAGGGAGAAAGGGAGAGATAGAATGAGGTAAATTATCTCACATAAAAGTGGCAAGAAAAAGCGGTTCTGTAGGAAGGGAAGAGGGGGCAGGTGAGGAAGAATGAGTAAATCTTGCTCTCATCCGATTTGACCTGAGGAGGGAATACCATACACACTCAATTGGGTATCTTACCCCACAGAAAAGAAGGAGGAAGAAGATAAAAAAGGGGGCACGATAGAAGGGAAGGCATACAGGGGGAGGAGGTAATCAAAAACAAACACTTTCGAAAAGGGAGAGGGTTAAGGGAGAAAATTGAATAAAGGGGGATAGGTTAGGAAGGAGGAAAACATAGTTAATCTTTCACAACATGAGTATTGTGCAAGGGTTTTACATAATGATACACATGTGGCCTATGTTGAATTGCTTGCCTTCTTAGGAAAGGTGGGTAGGGAGGGAAGGGGGAGAGAATTTTGAACTCAAAGTTTTGAAAACAGACATTCAAAAACACCAAAAAAATGTTTTTGCACACAACTAGGAAATAAGATACACAGGCAATGGGGCATAGAAATTTATCTTGCCCTACAAGAGAAGAAGGGAAAGGGGGATGGGAGGGGAGTGGGGTGACAGAAGGGAGGGCTGACTGGGGGACGAGGCAACCAGAATATACGCCATCTTGGAGCGAGTGGGAGGGTAGAAATGGGGAGAAAATTCGTAACTGAAAATATTGTGAAAATCAATGCTGAAAACTAAATATATTAAATAAATTAAATTAAAAAAAGAAAAAAAAGAAACTGGAAATATTTTTAATCAGAGATAGAGCAGTTTTCAGATTGCTGCAATAAAAACTTGACAGGAACACCTGTGGCTCAAGTCTGGCTACTTGGCAGCAGGGTTCAAGAGTCCCTCCCATTAAGTGGAGAACAAGTGGGTATAGCTTACAAAGCAAGAGGAGTTGTAAGATGAATGGCCAGTGGGACCATCCATTTATGAAGCAGAGTTGGTCCCTGGTGCCAGTCCTGGGTAGCAGACTCTGACTTTTGGGGAAGCATCAAGAAAAGAAGAAATTCCATATAGTTGGATAGGCAGTGCAGGGGACTATTCTTTCTCCTTTCTCATCTTCACCAGTATCTAACAAAGGAGTTCTTAATATTTTTTTTATAATGTACCTTTTTGGAACTCTGATGAAACCTATGATTTCCATCTCTGAACTTTTTTAATATATAAGATTGCAAAAGAAACTAGGGTTTAATAAAAAAAATAAAGATGCCTTTTCCCCCATTTAAGTTCACAGACCCTCTGAAATCTGTGTATGGACTAGAGACTAGGAATCCCTACTCTAAAGGATCTTCTTTGGACCGAATTTGACCAGAAACCATGCCTTGAATATTTTGATCTTTTTAGTCCCAGAACTTTTGCCTAGAGGCCATAGTGTCCTAGTTTGTGACTGCCTCACCTAGGCAATTATTTTAGGTTAGAGGTTTCCCTTCACCAACTATACCCTGTCTAGCTTCTAAAAAGTCTTGCTGGCAGAGTACCCTCTTCCCCTGACTCTCTAGGATTGGATTCATGATCAAATCAACTGTACTACCATTTCTGAAAGGGGTGTGACACTCTACTCCCCTATGACCTCACTGGAACTTTCCAGACCAAAAGCAACCTTTCTTGACCACCATTTTCCAATCTCTGTTGTTTCCCCCAATTAGAATGCAAGCTCCTTAAGGGTATGGTTTGCGTTATCTTTGTACTGTTAGCCAGGGTTTAATAAGTACAAGTCACATAGTAAGTAACTTAATCAGTTTTTATTAATTGGTAACATGTGTGAACTGGCCTAGAGGAACCATCTATTGATAAATGCACAGATATTCCCTCCGTTGTCCCAGTCTACCACATGTAAGCTTGGGGAGAGGCTACTTTCTTTCATGCACACAGTGGCTTGTACTGTACCATGATGAAGGGTATTCTAATTGGCTATTGTAACTGAAAAACCATTGAGTAGGGATTTACAGCAGCAAGCTAATGGGTTCTTGTGTTCTTCTTTCATTTCTGGCAGCAAGTTACGTAGGACTGCTTTGCGTTGCCTTCTAGCTGGCACCCAGATTCCATGTACTTGGAACACATAGCAAGTGCCCTACCTAAGCAAGCTTAAGATGGGGTTTGAATTGTTTCTTCTGTATTTATTTCCCTGAATAGGTGAACAAGGAGAAGTTCAGGAAATTACCCTGTGAATTTAGACAGATACAGAAACTTGCACCTATTTATTAATTACATTATTAAATACATTAATGACATCAACTGGAGTAAAATGATGGATATCAAAAAAACTGGTTGTTGCTTGGTTTCTGGGTCTGACAATTTGCCTTCTGCACTGGGGCTGGAGGCCTCACAGCTGGCCTGCTGTGCCACTGGCCTGCTCAGTCAGGACCTAGGGGGAACAGTTGCTGATCTGTGCTATGGCTAAAAGCTTCCCACTGTCTTGTCCTGACACTGTCTGCACTGGGCTGTACTCCCCTTTAACTCAAGTGAGACAGACCTTTTCTGAAATCCTTCCAAGTTATCTTAAGTTGGAAAATTGTTTCACTTTGTCTTTTTGTAGGTTCTATTGCTCCAGAATCCATTTAGAGGCTTGATTTAATGTCATTGCTGAGGGAAACTGGGGAGAACTCAGGCAACTTCCTGGCTTTGCTTTGCCATCTTAGCACTGCCTTTGCAAACAATTGTATTTTAATAAGGATTGAGTGCACTATCTGATTGTTAATGGGAAATGTACCAGAAGACTGTATTAGTGTCAGAAAATGAATCTTAAGTAATTATAATTGAAATACCAACATTAGGAGGGAACTTGGTCCAGGATGATTTACAGATGAAATTTATGAAATTCTTAAAAAACAATTAACATCTATACTGCAAAATTTGTTTCAAGAATTGAGTAACAAAATACTCATCAAACTGTAATAATAATATAAATATAGTCCTAATAGCTAAACCAGAGAAGGATAATGCAAAGAAAGAAAACTATATACAGATAAAACTGAGCATGTATTCATAATTTAAATAAAATTCTATCAGGAAGACTTCCAGAATATAGTGAAAAACAAAAGTGATTAAGTGGGATTTATACCACAGGTATAGCGACGATTCAACATTAATGTAATAATTAACATAATTAATTACATAAAACACGTGGTTATATCAAGAGCTGTCAAAAATTTTTAACAAAGTACAATACTTATTTCTACTCCCTTCACTTATTTCATATGCCAGTGATTTTTAACCCTTGTAAGTCATCATCCAAACCCTATTGCCCCCCACTAGAACTGATTTCTTATTCCCAACCTCCTTATCTCTCCTACCTCAAAGTATCAACCAAATGATATCTGGCTTTGCCATTGTTGCTTGTGGAAAGCCTTTCCTACAGGTAACAAACTTCTCTTCATCCTCAATCTTTTTCTCTCCTACTCCTTCCATCTACTAGCTATTACTGAAACCTATCTAATCCCAGATGACACAGCCACCCTGGCTACCCTTTCCAATACTAGATACGCCTTAACTCATCAAGGTGGAGGAGTTGGAATATTCCTATTTCCCCATTGCCACTTCTAGGTTCTCCCCCTACCTCTATCACTCTATAATCTCTCTGCCTTTGAAACTGGTACAGATGACAAAATAGTCAGCATTTCGGGGATATTATAAAGATAGATGCAGTGACACACATGAAATGATCTTGCCATTTTTGAAAACAATATTGAATTGTCTTAAGAAAATGACTAAAATATTTATATTCATATCCTTTGACACAGAGTTCCCACTGCTAGGCATATATCGAAGACGGTCAAAGACAGAAATAGTCTGTGAATAGAAAACATATTCATTTTGGTGGCACCAAAGAACTAGAAAGTAGATTCCTTTTTCTTGGTCAATATCAAAACAAATTGTGGTACTTGGGTGAAATACAGTATTGCTAACCATAAAAAATAGTAAATACAGATAATTCAGAAACATAGAGGAAGAATTTTATGAAATGAGGCAGACTGAAATAAAAACCAGGAAAAATAATATATCTCATGACAGTATAGAAAATGGAAAGAAAAAAAAAAACTTAGAAAAGGAAAACTATGTAAGCAGATAGGCAGATTTAATGACTATGGACTATCATATGTACTTTCAGACTTGATGAATAAATCAAGTTTGCCAAATTGCTTTTGTTTTCTTTATTTAAAAAAATGTTAAAAAGCATAGCTTTTTAGAGGACAAAAAATGTGTATGTTCTGAAGTAAAAACGATTTAAATTTTTTTTTTTTGCTTTACAAAACATTCAAAAAAGCTGACAAATACCAACATGAACTCCAGTGTTAAGCACTATGGGAGTCAGGAGGGCCCTGGTGACATTCATGGTTAGTATAAAAACTAGTAATTCCCTTACTGGCATCATATTTTAAATATACTATTGAAAGAGAGGGGGTAGAGGAAGCAAGAAGATTTCTCATTATATACAGAAATATACAAATATCCACGGAAAGGGAGGGATTGTCTTTTCTAATTTACTAAATAGTATTTTTTTTCAATTATATGTTAAGATAGTTTTCAACATTCATTTTAGTAAGATTTTGAGTTTCAATTTTTTCCCTTCTTTCCTTTCAGCCCCCCTGCCCAAGATGGCAAGCTACGTGCAATTATGTAAACATGTTTCCACATTAATCGTGTGAAAGAAGAAACAGAACAAAAGTGAAAAGCCATCAAAAAATGTGAAAATAGTATGCTTTGATCTGCATGCATACCCCATAGTTCTTTCTCTGGATATAGCATTTTCTATCATGAATCTTAGAATTGTCTCGGATTGCTGAGAAGAGCTAAGTCGATCATAGTTGATCATTGCACAATGTTACTGTTACTGTGGGCACTGTTCTCCTGGTTCTGCTTACTTCACTCAGCATCAGTTCATGTAAGTCTTTCCAGGTTTTTTTCTGAAATCTGACTGCTCATCATTTCTTATAGCACGACAGTTTTCCATTATATTCATATACCACAACTTGTTCAGCCATTTCCTAATCGATGGGCATCCCCTCAATTTCCAATTCTTTGCCACCAGAAAAAGAGCTGCTGTAAATATTTTTGTACTTGTAGGTCCTTTTCCCTTTTTTATGATCTTTTTGGGATACAAACCTAGTAGTGGTATTTCTGGATCAAAGGGTATGCAGTTTGATTGTCCTTTGGGCTTAGTTCCATTTGCTCTTCAGAATGGTTGGATCAGTTCACAATTCCACCAACAATACATTAGTGGAGGGACTGTCCTGTCTTTCTTAGTACCTCACATGCTTAGCACAGCTACTTTGTGCCTGGCACATAGTTGGGACTTAATAAATCTTTATTGACTGACTGACATGAATATAATTTAAACACAAATTGATGAGGTATATGATCTCATCAATTTGGATATACCCCTTTACTGACTTCTTAAAATCCCTTATAATCCAGATTCCAGAATCTGTTCTCTCCGGGAATGTGAGAAAATAGGTACACTAGTGCCCTCTTGATGGAGCTTTGAACTAGTCCAACCATTCTGGAGAATAATTTGAAAGTATGTCCAAAGGGCTATAAAACTGTGCATACCCTTTGACCTAGCAATACTTCTACTAGGTATATACCCCAAGGAGTTTGAAAAAAATAAAAAGGGAAAACAACCTATATGTTCAAAAACCTGGGAAGATTTATATGAACTGATGCAAAGTGAAATGTGCAGGCTCTGGAAAATAATCTACATATTAAAACCCATATCAACTGTGAAAGACTAGGTAATTTTAACCAATACAATGATCCATCAAAACTCCAAAGGATTCATGATGTAAAATGCTATCAACCTCCAGATAGAGAATTTATGGACTTGAGAATGCAGATTGATATGTGATTTTTCCTTTCTCTCTTTTTCTTTTTTTTTCTTTTGAACATGGTTCATGTTTTCTCTGAAGGTACCAGTGATCTTTAAAATGCCAAGTCCATGGCTTTTTCTCAATCATTACCCTTCTTGAACCTCTGCAACCTCTGTCACTGCTGATCACGCTTTTCTCCTTGATATTCCCTTTTCTTTAGGTTTTCAGAATACCACTATCTCCTGGTTCTCCTACTTATCAGGCAGCTCTTTCTCACTCTCATTTGCTGAATCCTCAATGAGGTCACACCCTCTCACCAGAGGTATCAACAAAGCATTCTCCTGGTCTCTCTTTTCTCTACTTCATTTGGCAACCTCATCGGCTCCCATGAATTTAGTTACCATCTCTATGCTGATAATTCTCAAATCTACCTATCCTGTCCTAACTCTCTGCTGACTTCCCATCTCCCATCTCCAATTGCCTTTCAGATGACTTAAACTGGATTGCCAATAGACAGGCACCTTAAACTCAACATACCCAAGTCTGAACTCATTTGTTCCCCTTAAATTTCCCTTTACCACCTTCTCTATTACTGTTGAGGGCCACACCATGCTCGCAGTCCCTCAGGCTCCCAATCTAGGAGTTATATTCAACTTATCACTACCTCTCACCCCCCATACCCAAGTTGTTGCCAAGACCTGTCAATTTCATCTTTACAACAGGTCTCAAACATACCTCTTGATATTTTCTGATACTCTCACCACCAGCATGCAGGCCCTCAGCAGTTCACTCCAGGTCTTTCCCAGTAGCCTCCTGGCAGGTCTGCCTGTCTCAATTCTTTCTCTCCTCCAATCCATCCTCCATTTGCTACCTAAGTGACTTTCTTAAAGCATAGATCTAATCATGTCATCCCCTTACTTATCAAACTCCAATGGTTGCCTATTGCCTCCATGATCAAAGACAAAATCTTCTGTTTGGCATTCAAAGTCCTTCATATTCTAGCCCTCTACTCTCACTTTCCTCTTTTTGTTATACTTTACTCCCTGCCATGTACTCCTCGATCCAATGGTACTGGCATCCTTGCTGTTCCACAACAAGATGCTCCATCTGTTGGCTCTGGGCATTTTCTCTGGCTGTCCCCCATGCCTGGCATGGTCTTCTTCAACTCCACCTACCAGCTTCCCTGGATTCCTTCAAGTCCCAATCAAATAAAATCCTACTTCTACAGGAAGCATTTCCCCAAACCCTCTTAATTCTGGTGTCTTTCTTCTCAATTATTTCCTATGTATCTTATTTGTACACATATTTTGCTTTTGTCTCACCCAAGAAATTCTGAACCCCTGGAAGGCAGGAACTATCTTTTGCCTCTCTTATATCCCCAGAACTTAGCAGAGTTCCTGGCACAGAGTAGGTATCTAATAAATATTTATCAACTAACTAATTATATCTAATTATTAGGGAATGACAAAAGTGGCAGGTGAATATTGCCTCATCACTAATGACAAATATAAAGAATAAAAAGCCATTTTACAGAAAGACTTATATGATGTATTAAAAAGTGAAAAAGGTAGATTCAGAATATCAATAAACACATTCATTAACACTATATAAAATGATACTAAAATAATCAAGTGAAATATAGGAAACGAGTTTAGAAGGATTGATAGAAATGAATGTCATATTTTAATTATCTTGACAGCATATTTGTATATTTAATATAAATATTGAATTTATAATTTAATAGAAATACTTTAAAATTGTATTCATGTATATGAATGCTAGCCTTTGTTATCAGTTACTGGGATTAGAACAAATAAAATTAATTTAAAGAGCTGGACAAAAACAAAGTATTGTAGCTAGAGATAAATAATTTGCTTCTAAATGTAAATACCTTCATATTTAATAACCTATGAATTCATCCTGGACATTTAGGCAAGGATATTGGGTTCATGACAAAATAAAGTAGGGTAAATAATATATAAATCATTCTTTTCTTCCCTTGTTCAGGAAACTTTCCTTGACAACTTTCTTTTCAAGTTTTCCTCCTTAATATTAAAGGAAACATTGTGATTATTTTTTGCTGTTATGAATAGAATTCAATTGTTGGCATCTGAAATGAAGCTTTTGAGGAATACCAAATTTAATTTTTTAAAGAAACATGTATTGTCCTGTGAATAATTTTGAATGGTTAGGGTTTTGAATTGTTCATTCTATTTATTTTGCTCCCTGTCTATAGCACACAATTTACCCTTTCCATTTCTAATATATCTGGTATGATTCTTCTTTTAGGTGTGGCAAATTTTTATGAAATAATTCCATTTGTGTTGTCTATTGTTTGTCTAGTCTGTATGTAAATGTTACCATGCAAAAGAATTTAAACAAAATTCAGTAATATTCTGTACTGTAAAATTAACATGTTTATCATACATTTGGCTTCATTTTTTCCTTTATGCTTTGAAAAAGCATAATTCACTTCTGAATTTTGGGTGGGGAAAGAAGTAGAAGAGATGCCCTGTATTATCTAGTTCTAGTAATAAAATCATAGAACCACCGATTGTCAGAACAGTCAAAGTTGTATAATTTAGCCCCTTCATTTTACAGATGAGGAAACAAAGGTCCCCAAACAGAAATTAATTGGCCAAAGTTAGGGTGCAATAATAGGCGACAACAACAAAATATGTGTGTGTGGATAGATAGGTAGACAGATATATACACATATGTACATATATACCAACAGTAAGGAGACAGAATGTTCATATATACATATAACATATATGTAAAATGTATATATGTTATAGGAAGTATGTTCTTTTTATTTCTTTCAATTCAACAAGCATTTTTGGAGTGTCTACTACAAGTAAGTCACTATACCACACACTTAGGAAGCTATAAAGAGAAGTAAAAATGGTCCCAGTCCTGAAGGACTATTTTAATAAGGGTGATAAGGCATATATCACACTAACTCCTAACACAAGGTAGAATATGAAAGTTCAATGAAAGTACAAAGCATTATGGGAATTCAGAAGAAAGACTAGTTACTTCTAGTAGGTGGACAACAGAGAAAGCTTCTTGCTGGAAGATGTATTTGATATAGGCCTTGATGGATGAAAAGGATTTTGACCGATAATTCTTTTTTTTTTTTGACAGATAATTCTGAGGGTTGGGAGTAGAGATTCCAGGTGGAGAATATGGAATACCAAAACCAAAAGCTGGGAAGTAGAAAAGCAAAGAGTGCATTCAGAAAATGGTGAATAATGCAGTTTAGCTGGAGTGAATTTAAAAAAAAAAGTAGTTGGTAATGAGACTAGAAGAAAAGGTATGATGTCTAGACACTGTACTAGACTTATGGAATTCAAACTTCCAATGCCATCTCTAACAATAACTAACAATAGGAATATATATACACAAACACACATATATATGTATATATTCATACATATGCACACATATATACGTATACTCTCTATATATGTACTTTGTCTTTCTCTGTCCCTGTCTGTCTATGTACCTATCAATCTATCTACTATCCAAGAACTCAACTTTCTTTCCTATAAAAAAGGAATTGGAATGAATGATTCCTAGAAATTTTAATATCCCTTATCAAGTTCTATGAATGAGAAACAACATTAGGTAATGGGAAGAACACTAAACTCAGTCACAAATTCCCTGATCGAGCCCTTTATTTTGGGAGGTGATTTCATTTCTCTGAGCCCCAATTGTCTTGGCTGAAACATGAACATGCCACTACTTTACTGACATGCCTACCTCACAGAGAAAATGAGATACTGTCGTTCAGTCATTTCGGTAGTGTCCAACACTTTGTGACCCCATTTGGGGTTTTCTTGGCCAAGATATTAGAATGGCTTGACATTTTGTTTCTGGCTCATTTTATAGATGAGGAAACTGAGGCAAATAGGGTTAAATGACTTGCTTAGGGTGACACAGCTAGTAAGTGTGTGAGGCCAGATTTGAACTCAGGTCTTTGTGACTCCAGGTGCAGGGCTCTATCCAGTGGGCCACCTTAGCTGCCCTAAAATGATATAAGGTACATGAAAATCCTTTGCCATCTCTAAAGCTGTAGAATTGCAACGTGATATTATACCTGAATGGCAGGGCAAAGGATTTGAATCTTATTGTGTAAATAAGATGGAAACTCAGAATTAGATTTTTTTGAATTAGATCAGAACAGCATTTTACATGGGAAGAAAAACAATGTTCCCACAACAAGCATTATAGCAGTGCCAAAAAGTTATATTCAGATATTCTCACAGCAGAGCTTTCAAAAACATTTTTTAAAAAACCCAGTCCCTTCTACTGAGTCATTTTAATTCAACAAGCACCAACTATATGTCAGACTAGGCACTAGGGATACATTCAGAAATACAATAACCCATGTCCTCAAGGAGTTTGTTCTCTAAGTGATTGAATAAAATTGTCCGTGGTGACTTTATCTGAATCCAAAACTAATTTCCAGAAAATATTTATTATTTGGAAAGACAGATAGTGCTTGGATGCAATGTGAGTATACATATATGTATCATGCACGTGATGGTATACATGAATATATCCTACATATATGTGTGTTTCATGTTCTTCATTTATATTGCACATATTCATATGAATATGTTCCTATATATGTAAATATCTTTATATGCCTGCATGTCTCTATGTAGGGAGGTTTCAGGAAAAGGTGTAAGAAGCAGAAGGAAAATGGCAAATAAAACATTTGAAACATTTTGAGGAAGTATCACTTCCAATGATCAGTGGCTTCCAGGTCTTTCTCGTGCATCCATGCTGAAAACTAAGTATTAGAGAATCTAGCACAGTGCCTTGTTATGCAGATGTTTTACTCTAACAAGGAACACTTAATTTAAGTATAATGCTGTTTGCAATGTGCAAAACTGAAACTGAAATGTTTGTAAAGGTTTCTTTGTACTGTTTCTAATCTATAATTTAACACATTTGTTCCACTAGAACAAACATTTGCTGAATGTCATGGAAATGGTTTTGAAAAGTATGGTGTCAGCAAGATTGCTGAACATAACATTTGAACAAGGAAGCACCTGTATTCTGAAATGCATGTGCGTGCATGCACGCGCATGCACACACACACACACACACACACACAATTAGCAATATGTACAGACAGTCCACTTCTTAGACAAGTATACAATCCATTTGAATATTTCTTTTCTGTCTTGAAGATGTGTTCTCAGACACTTCCCTCATACTTTCCACAGGGACAGAGAATTAATCACAAATGTCTCCATGACTCCTTGTCCAGAATTGTAGCCTTGAATAGCTTATCACCTCTGACCTTCTTGATCAATAAGATGAATGGTGAAGCCAAGACTTATGACTTACATCTTCCTAGAAGTTGCTATCCCATCTGACTATTTTAAATGAACAATTCCCAAAGTATTATGTATTGCCAACTACAAGTGATGCATGTGCACGTGTACTAGTTTGTTATGTGATGTACTCTATCTCCTTACCTTTGATGTTAGGTCTTGTTTGGGGGCTGCTCTTTTGACAAGCTTTCAAAAGCCCCCTACTATGAGTGTCGAATTAAGTGTCCTTATGAATATGCATGAATATAAAACTCCTGTACTCATTTCAGTGGCTACTCACTGTGCTGGGTTGCCCTAGAAGCCATTCCAAATGGTTTTGATTTTGCGTTTGAGATTCTTAATGGTAGTAATTATCTGTTGCAACCATGCAGTACCAAACATGATGGGTGTTAGAGATACTTTAAAAAATAATAATAAAAAAACCTAAAGATGCTAATTCCCACATTTTAGTTCCTACAGGGCAATTAGCCCCTACTAATGATGTTTATATTTATATGCAAATGTTCCAGCAAAAAAAATGAATCTTAACAGAGACTTCGTACTAATACTACTGGGATATGAGAGCATTCCATCTGTCTGTAGGAAATGTCTGCCATTAGCTCTACATGCAGCCTATTTCTGTAATAGGAACTATTTAATCTTAAGTAATTCATTCTTCATTTTATATGGTTTTTCCCCTTTTCCTTCTGTTCTTTTATCAAGACCCTTAACTAATGTACAGTATTCTATGGCTCTTCAGGGTGTAAGGGTGTATGCTTGCCACATTTCCGTCTCAGTGTCATCTGCTTCTTTGAATTATTACCTAATATATCATATTATCCTTGCCACTCCTCACTTTGGGATAATAACTGAATAACCAAAGCAGGTTTCTCAGAGGCGCTTATTTGTTAATATCTCATATTCTAGGGATTACTACAATATGCAAAGAGATGTAATGATAAAGGTGAGCACTGAGGAACAATCTTTGCGTACTGATTGAGTTCCTGACAAATCTTTTTGCTCAAAGTGATGGCTTTGCTGAAGGCACCAAGAGGCCACCCAAATAAATCCCATCCCACTCTCTTTTCTGGCAGATAATTGCTCTACTCTGCCATTTTAAAATGGGGGGGGGGAGGAGAAAAAAAGTAAAGCTTCATTTCACAGAGATGTGTTATTTTGATGAAGGGATGAAAGAGAAACAATCAATGTACCTTAAATAATCCGAACAAGCAGATCTGTCTGAAATTACATTTGCCCCCTCCCCAGATATTTTACAGTATCTAAACTAGTTCACTCCAACTGATGCCAATTAAATTATTTAGGTAGGCTCCTTGAATGCACTGCTTACTTGTACTGTAGTAATTTCATTTTCCTAGAACAATAAAATAAAATCTATTACGTTATTTAAGAATCATTATTAGCTTATCTTGAGAGGTCAGCAAATCCTCTAACATAACCTTATCTAGTATCTCGCCTCTCCCTTAAGAAAACATAGAATCTTGAAATTTATTACACAATTAAATATAATAAATTCTTTAGCACTTTAATCCATTACAGGAATTTTGTTAGGTCTGCTGGCTTCCTATTACCTTCAAGATCAAATATAAAATCCATTGTTTGGCTTTTAAAGTTCTTCATAATCTGGTCTATTTTTACTTTTCCACTCTTTTTCCAGTCCTTACACTGCACCGCCCATCAACCACTGTATTTTGTGATACTGGTCTTCCCGAATTGGACATTCTATCACCTGCCTTGGGTAATGTTCATGGGCTGTCTACCATGCCTGAATTCTATGCCTCCTGGCTTCTCTGGTCTCCTTCAATTTTTAATAAAGTCCTAGCTTTTACAAGAAACCTTTACCTGTCTTAGATATTGTTAGTACATTCCCTTTGAGATTTTCTCCAAAATATCTTGTTTGTACACGATTATTTGCATGTCATCTACCCCATCTAACTGAGTTTCTTCAGAGTAGGGACTTTTTTAAAACTTTTTCTTAATATCTCAAGAGTGTAGCACAGTGTCTGGTATATAGTAACTGCTTCATAAAATCTTGTTGATTTGACTTGATGAGAATTCCTAAAATTCATGAGTTACTTTCGAACTCATAAAGAATAAATCAGAAGATGCTAACAGAGTAAGAAGACTGAATTATAGTGGTGTCGGTTCTGTAATAGCAGTTTTAACAGAAACAATAGCAAGTACAAGGCAATTAGTTGAATAGCCATTGATGTCTTAGCACATTTATGAACTAAAGTTGACTGTGTTTTGACATTTTAAGATGGTCCTATATAGCTGGACACTTTTAAACACTTAACCACCAAATCTTGGAAAACCATCTGAATACAGGCAAAACTTAGTGACATCCTAGTACTTATCAACTCAAGCAAAAATTCCATAAGGAAGATCACATTTGGAATACACTTATGATCTTTAATCAATCATTCAAACCCCAAAGGGGGAGGGGAGGTGGGAAGAGTTGGAATTCAACTTAAAAATTTCTATTCAATGAAAAAAATCTCATTATAAAATTGAGCTTTATTCATCACTTCTGACACCATAATTTAATATTAAATTCCATCACTGCTATCTACCCCTAATTTTTAAAATTTAAATGGAAAAGGTGACTTCTTGTTCTCCTAAGTTATGAATAATGAAATCCTATATATCAAAATCAATTATATTATTAATTAGAATTGACAGGAAAACATCCCAAAGTTTCAAGTTTGGGTCCTGTAGAAGTGGAGGTGTTTTCTATAGCTCAGCTACCTGGAATTGAACCCATTAGAAAGTTTCTCCTGGTGGTCCTGGAACTAAAGTTTAATTTTTTTTTAATCAGTGAAATACATAAATGTAAAAATCTGTCTGACAGGACCTGTTTTGGAGGAGCAAAAGATAATCAAAACTTCCAGCAAAACCCACTCAAAGTATTTTTTTAAGATTTTTTGCCTCATACTAAAAGTTTTTCATTTGGGACACATGAAACACGCACAAATGCCATATCTGTTCATTTATTTCTAGATCCAGGTAGAGAGCCAAGTAATGTGGGCACAGAGAACATAACCAAAAAAACCTAGGCAAATGCTTGCTCCCCACACTTCACAATTAAATGTTGGCAATATCTTACTATGTACAGTCAGAGGCAGGACTTCTTGCACATCAATGCTTGCTGCCTTCAGTGTCATATTTGCATATTATATCTCTGATTTCCTGCTATACCAGTTCCATACCACAAATCTTACAGTCATTTTAAAAGAAGAGAAATCCATCCCTACCTCCATTGAACCAAGTACCATTTTAAGTGCCATATTTTACATTGTCAGGTGACCCATAACAAACACTTTCCAAATATTGAAATTTTGAGAGATTGAGGACTTAATGTCATCCAGCTTGTTAGTGAATCAGGTCCAGGAAAGGTGAACAGCCGAATTTTTTAATATCAAGTTGGGAAGTCGGCAACTGCACTCCTTTACCCTCTTTACTTAGCAGACTGTTCTCTGATTGGCTAAACATTCAATAAAGCTTCTTTTCTTAGCTTTTACTTTCAATTTGAGAAGCTCGTTTTTTTTTTCTTCCCCCAAAATCCAGTCTATCATTATGTAAGGCTTAGGGTAAAGAGATGACAATGAAAAACTGTTTTCACAATTATCATAACAATTTGAGAACATCAAGGCAGCTTCCTGTGAAGCAGGCCAGTTATAAAAATAGTCTTGTTCTTAAGAGAACATTAAAATATAACTTAAAAATAATTTCATATTAATCTACTTTGGGATTTAAGGACATTGCCAACAGGAACACCCATGCAGGTAATTTTTTTTATTCAGTTAAACTGATGACCCATTATCACAAAAACACCACCTAAACATTCTGTTTTCTTTGGGGTTATATAATTTGTGCTATACTCACACACATACACAAACACACATATACATATATACACATACATATATGTATGTACATATATCTTTATACACATAAACACATATGTTTATACCATGTATTTCATAAAATGGTAACAACATTGTTATAACATAATACAAAGCATCTAGGCAGAAACATCATGATTCCTATACAGTAATACTATCTGGTTCTTATATTAACAGTTATGCATTGGAAAACCTAGCCATCATTTTTAGTTGATGACTTCCTATTTATTATCCAGATTTTAGAAGCTTAGGAAAAGCACTTACCTTACAAAGTGATTCAGGGCCCTCTTCCAACAACTGACCAATCAGGATGCATGACTAATTCTTATTAAGCACAGGGGCTTTAGTTGCAATTCCCCACCTGTTGCAAAGTTTAAGATTGAGATGTTTATTAACTCTTAGAGTGCAGAGAAACAGCAGCTTCTCATGTTTTACATTCATTAACTGATTTTAAAAGCTTTTAATAGAATTATATTCATATCCAAGTATTTCAATGATAAATGATTCCATTTTCCCCTCCTATTCAGCCAGCAACACAGAGAACAAAGAAAATGTTCAGGGAAAAGAATCTTGCATAAAGATATAAATTTTTATAATGCTTTTCTTTCCGAGATGTTCTGCTCTGAGGTTCATGAACAGACTCTTCAAAGATTTCACCTTCACCTTGAATGTATCGGTGACAAGTTAAGTCAAGGTCCAGTGATTCCAATTAGAGCAGTTTTCTGGGAAAGGTATTGTGCTTCTTGACAATATTAGGGCAAAAATATCATGAACAGGTTTATCTTTAAGGAGGACAGTACTAGCTATAATCATCTTTATTCTGTGACTTAAAATTTTGACATGCAGCAACAGAAAGCACAAAATATCTGTCAAGCTCTATCTGCCTCCCCTAATAGTACCTTGAAGTAGAGACCACAGAATTCCACAAATATATTTTTGCCTAAAATAAGGGATACCATAGGAGACTATATATGAGTTAGACTATTCTACAGAGTGTTCCTAAAGTCTGGGCACATAGGCAAAAATGCATATTTTCAAGAAATTAAATGAATGAAATTTTCAACAATATTTTATTTAATTGGAATATTACCAAATAACATCTTCAATATGATTTCCATCAGTTGTGATGCAAAGGTTGATGAGCTTTGCAAGATACACGTGAATTTGATGCAATAAATCCACATTGCTGTCAATTCAATTTTAGCACATTCCCTCTTTATGCATTCAAACAAGTGTGTTGCATCTGTGATTTTCATTGAGTACACCTCCTCCTTTAGCATACCACTGAAAAAGAAGTCAAGTGGGCTAAGGTCTGTTAATATTCCAATTAAATAAATAAAATGTTGTTGAAAAATTTGCCTATGTGTCCAGACTTTAGGGACATCCTGTAGCTAGTGGAGAGAATAGCCATTCACCTGCATGTTCATGAGGGGACTGAAAGGGAACTCAAGGATATGACAATGTTCCCTGGCTTGAATGACCATGGTCAGCAGGATGCTTATTGCAATAGTGATGGCTTCAGTGATACAGAACAATCTCAATTTTCCCTTTAGGTTCAATATGGCTAAATATTCAATCAAGCTTGACAACAGATACAAGAATATGGTTGACTAGCATGATTTTACAAGTAATGTAAAGGCACTCATATATTCAGGGGTTCTGTATATTTTTCTTCTTTCAACTCAGTCTCCCTAAACTGTCAGAAAAACATACATGCTGGATCTGTATCTCAATCACTAAATCCAATTTTGTTTTTTTCTGTTCCCTTTCAATTGTACTTGGTAGCTACTGACATTATGAGCCACCCACATCAACCTGGACACACCCTCATTTTTCTTCTTTCATTTCTTAAGTGTGAGTATCTCCTAGGTCAGGAGTTCTCAATCTGGGGTCCATGAACAGATTTCAAGGCATCTATAAACTTGGAAGAGAAGAAAAATTAGATCTTAATTTTCACTAACTTCTAATAGAAGTTCTTAAACATTTTTGTGTCATACGTACCTCTGAAAGTATGGTAAAAACTACTTAGAAAAATATTTCTAAATATATAAGATTGCAAAGGAAAATAATTATTTTGAAATATAATCATACTCATACATACATATATATATGTGTATGTATATATGTATGTATGTCTATTTATATAAGTGTGTGTGTGTCTTTAAAGTCAATGGATCCCAGGTTAAGAACACACCCATACTCTGACATTTATCATTTCCTTCAATTATTTCAAAACACTATTTTGAGAAGGGGTACCTAGATTTCACCAGACTTCCTAACAGGACTGGACTCTTACATTCTCTCTCCATACATTCTACCTTTGTAATCTTGTCTTGGGCTCCCAATTATCATCTCTATGCAAATGACTCCCAGATCTACATATCTGTCTCTAATCTCTCCACTGAAATACAGTTTAATTTTACTAAATCTCTGCTGGATATCCCTACTTGAAATAACCCAAAGGTCTCTCAACTCAACATGCCCCAAAGAAATTCACCCAAACCACTTTAGAATCTTCCCAGAGTCTTCCCTCTCACTGAAATTGAAATAATAGGCTAATCTTGTCAATTCCACTTCCAAAACATTTCTTGTATCTCTTCCTTTCTTTCCACTGACACTGTCTCTATTTTAGTTTTGATCCTCAATACTGTTTTCTAGGACTGTTTCAATAGTTTTCTGAATGTTCTCTCTGCCTCCAGTTTCTCCCCTTTGCATCCCATCCTCTGCATAGCTGCAAAATTTATGTTCCTAAAACACATATTTTTATATGTCATCTTGTTATTCCCCCAGCAAAAAAAAAAATCCTCAGTGGTTTTTTATTGCCTATGACAAAAACAGACTCCTCAGTTTTATATTTTTAAAGTCCTTTACAATGTAGCTCCTCCTCACATTTCTAATCCATTTTATATTACTCCCTTTTACACACATCCCATTTTAGCCACACTGGCCTGTTAACTGATCCTCATAAAGCAACACTCTATGTCCTGTGTCTTTGTACTTTCGCAAGTGGCCCCCTAGATATAGAATCCATCCCCTCCTCACCTCCACTTTATAGAATCTTTATCTTTCTTTAAAACACAGTTCAGGTATAACTCCACTACCCCCCTTTCTTCATGAAGCCTTGCCTGGTCTATTCATTTTGTTATCATTTTCTTTCCCCTTTGAAATTATTTTTGATTACTTTGTATATGCTTGAGTACATGGCACTACCTTTCCCACCCTCCCCCCAACTCCCCTCCAACCTGTATAATCTCCTTCGAGGCAGGGTCTTTTGATTTTGTCTTTATATATCTAGGACCAAATTCATAGTCTTTCACATAACAGGTGCATAAGAAATGTTTGTTAAAATAAACTGAATTAGGTATTTCCCATTTCATTAATTTGTGCAAAATGTATACCTATCTTTTAATATGTAAGCAAAATATAATATCACAATAACTCATAGTAATTGTAGTAGTTTCATGTGGTCTCATGTCACTTGTTAACTGTTTCATATGGGTTTATGGGTAGGTAAAAACTAAACAATGGCTAATGTCTGCAAAAAAAATTGTTGATTTTCTTTAAGTTGTCTCTTTATAAGCAATCGTTTCATCACAAAAGCTGGAACTAAAATCTGACTATTCCATTACAAAGAAAAATGCAGGGATGCCACAGGACACAAATATATTCACTTTTCTGTTGATTTTAAGTTAGGTATACATGTTTAAAATATATTTATGGCCACAAATGGGCAATTATCCAATGTAAAGAATGCATAGATCCATTCAGCAATAACTAAGAGTATCATTTCTTAAAATGCATTTGGGCCCATGTTACTAAAAAAAAAAAAACAAATCTAGAGCCTGACCACTACTTCCTCTCAAGATTTATTCTCTAAAAGGTACTACTTAATGGGTATTTGTTCCTGTCAGGTTTATATTTTCACAGCTAATATTTGGTAAATATAATCAATGAAACATCCACTCTGGGTATTATTTGCTGATGCTAAACTCGGCTGCATGGAGTGAGTCACATAATTATAACAAACACTCCACTTGATAGCACATGCTGGACATGAAGCTCTAATATAAATATAAACTGTATTTGATCAACATTATGGGGAAATGCAAAGACCCTCTCAGGTTCTGCAATACTCTTTTCTACCTTTCTAAATTGAGTGGCTTTAAATAATGCTCCTAAAATTTCTCACCTCATATGACTTCAAAGTCCAATGCCCACACATGGTCACTTTTGAATAAGGATTATTAAAGGCTCCCATTGGAACTGTGGTCTCTTCATTTTCTATGTAAACCAAGGGGATCCTGAGATGACAGTGGTGTGCCAACACTAACCAAGACAGCTGCTGTACTAAAGCTGCTCTGAGTGCAGGTGGGGAAACAGCTTGTGATATTAACAAGACTAGATCCTTCTTGTGGCTTTCTATAGCCTTTATTTAAAATACAGAAAAATGCTTTCAAAGACTTATTTATAACTGTATCAAGCACAGATTGCACCAACATTATGCTGCAATAAGCACATGTGTTATTCATACTGATATTAAGTAGTTTCCTTTTTTGAACTAGTAAAAGAAAAAATAGTTTCTTTGCCTAATGGTTTAAGATAGGATCGGCTAGATGTATATATCGATTAAAGCACCTTAAACCTTATTTTTCTTTTTATAATTAAAAAAATGAAAAACCAAAACCAAGGAAAATGATGCAATATAAATGGAGGAGAGGGAAGTAATCTCTATGTAAAATATGACTAGAACAATTGGGTTGTTGTACCATATATCTCCATCTTGTCTTGATATTCAACTCATTTTCTGACTTAAATCAACCTCAAAAGATATGTTACCAGAATATATATATATACACACATACATACACATATACACACATGTATGTATATATGTGTATACATATATATATAGCATGTTGAAGTAACCAATACAAAGTATAGCTTTTCATAATTAAAAATATGACTATAAACATATGTATATATGTATATATGTGCATATACATATGCATGTGTTTGTGACAACACATCTAGGGGAATAATAGCCAGGGAGGGGTATTTTGGTCTAAGAAGTCGCAAGGATTGTGAATAGAATCAAAAGGCAATTGAATGCTGTCTTTGTATGTGAGTGAAAATGGTGATTTGATTTCTATATCTGGAACAAAGAATAGAAAGGGGATGACTAATAGAGGGAGTATACAAATAAGATGACAAGTTTGCATCACAGATGGGTTTTTCTTGTATTGGGACTGAGGGTACTCATATATGATAAACATTTATCAATCAAGCAGTGCTTCTTAAACCGTGGGTCATGAGGTCATGACCCACGGTTTAAGAAGCACTGAAAGGGTCATGAGTGGAAAAAGTTTAAGAAGCCCTGGGTCGGAAATGGAGTCCTAGGTCAGAAGAATGCATAGGATTTGGATGGTTGAGAGAAGCAAGGATAGCATTCCAGGAAAGGAGAACACTATGAATTAGTAATGAGCAAACCATTTTGAGGGCAATGGAAATAGCAGCCTGACATAGGCAGAGGACTATTATTGGGAATCATGACAAACATAACTAGAGAGGTAGGATGGGGAAAATATTGCAGAATGATTTCATAACAGACCAAATAGGAAGAGCCCAGGAACAAAGAAGATATCATGGATGGAAACCTTTTAAGGATTTTTCCTTCTTTATCCTACTTTCTCTGTACCCCAATTTGCCTTAAATAATTTCTGCTAGTCTTATTTTCTTCATTTGACTTGTCAGTTTAATTATCACTTTCTTCATTAAAACTTTGTTGTTTTAAACTCTGTAAACATAAAAATAAATAAAAATATAAAATATAAAAAACATAAAAAACACATAAAACTCAGTATCCTCATCAAATAAGTAGTCAAGAATCATGTACAAATATTTCTCAGAAGATCTACAATCTATTAAAAACTATAAAAATATCAATATAATTCATTATTGTTAAGAATACAAATAAAATAATCCTGAAGTTTGACTTCACATACAATAAATTGACAATGATGATATTTAAAATGGGAATAATCAGTTGGATGGGACCGTAGAAACTAAGAAAACTAATCAATCCACTGTTTATGCGGTTGTAAATTGTCCCTACCATTCTGGAAACCTAGAATTATGTTAAAAGGTTAACTAGGAAGGCTAGCGGGTCACTTGACCAACAAGAAGAATGACTAGCTGTTTTCTGTACTACCTACCAACTCTCAAAAGAGGAGGTAGGGGAATTATTCATCAAAGGTATATCAATTATGGCAAAATCCTTCAGAGATTCTCCATCTTAACCCCTCAGTGAACAAGTCCAACTACAAAACTGTCCTCTTAAATCCCTTTACCCTCTCCCCCTTATCCTGTTACTAATCTTGCCCTGCCAAGCTTCTGCATTGGATTACTCCTACCATCTGCTGCCCCTGCTCATACTCACACACTGCTGAATAAAAATGGGGGGGGGAGTGAAACTGACTGGGATCATTATAAGTTTATCTTAAAAATATGTAAAGTATGCCCTCAAGACAGCAAAGCAATCCTTTTATAACTTTCTAATTGACTCACTGTCCCGCTCACCATAGTGGTGATTCCAAACCTTTTCATCCCTCCTAAAAACTTCTACAGATCCTTTTCCCCTACTCTCTCAAATAAGAAACTTACTTCTAATGTCACTGAAGAAAAATTAAGTCCATTTGCTAATAGCTTATTTTTCTTCCCTCTTCCTCATCTCACATGACTAAGATGTTTTCTACTATGTAGTCTTCTTCCACCTTTGCCTGATATGAAGAAGTGGCTTTTCCTTCCAAGGCAAATCACTCTAGGTGCCTGAGGGATCCCATTCTATCCTGAAGTTGATCTCTCTAACCTACCTACTCTCTCACTTATCTTCAATATTTCCCCATCTACAAACTTCTTCAGTACTGTCTATAACCACTCCCCATGTCTCCTCCTCAAAAAACTCTCACTTAATCCACCCATAAGTGCTAGCTATAATTTTATATTGCTTCTCCTTTTTGGGCTTAACCTCTTTGAGAAGGGGAACTACAGTTGATTCTTCCAGTCCTGTCCTCTAATGTTCTTCTTGATCTCTCTGTAGCTGTTTACACATATCACCATCTTCTTAATACTCTCTTCCCTCTAAATTTTGACGATACTGTTCTCTCTGGGTTTTTCTCCTCCTTGTCTGACTGCTCCTTCTCAATTTCCTTTGCTAGATCATCAGCCAAGGCATGCCTACTAATTAATAGTAATAATAATAACATTTTACAGCACTGTGCAAGGCACTGTGCTAAGTGCTTTATAAATATTATCTCATTTGATTCTAATATCAAACCTGTGAGGTAGGTGTTCTTATTATCCTTACTTAATAGTTAAGGAAACTGAGGCAAACAGAGGTCATCCTATTCAGGGTCACACAATGAGTCTGAGGCTAGTTTTGAACTCAGGTCATCCCAACTCCAGGCCTGGTGCTCTATTCACTGTGCCACTTACTGTTAACCTTGTTTCCAAAGGCTTTGTTGTGAGCACTTTAAAAAAAATTCTCCCTCTATACTATTTCATAAACAATGTCATCACCCTTCTTCCCAGTAATTAGTAGAGTGCCTAGCATACAGAATGCACTTAATACATGCTTGCTGAGTTACTGACCTACAAGTGCCTCATTCCATCTCAACATTGAACCTGTACTATGAAGGTATTGACCTGAGTCTGGCCTGCCCCTACCATTTGGCTTATTTGGTAACTTGGATGAGAGAACCTTCTGATTCATATTGTAATTGAAGTAGGGGAAGGATGCTTCAAATAGGAAAAGGGGGTAGATCAGATGGCCAGATGTAGCATCTTGGCACTCTGTCACATGGGTGTCTTTGTTTATATATGGGGAGTGTACCCAATGAAACAGAAAGTAAGCCTCCTTTAATGTGGAATCACTGGCTAAGTAGGTGCTTGATGAGGCTTCCAAAGAGTAAAGAAATCACCAGGTCCATTGGTGTCTGATCCTTGTTGACCTTTTTGCAGAAGATGGATTGCTAGCATGATAAAACTGAAAGCAAACTGGCCCCACACACTTAGCAAACATAAATAGAGCTTAATTTTCAAGCCATCTGCAATGAAGACCAAGGAGCATCTAACAGAACTAGTGAAAGGGTGAGTAAAAGGAGCTAAAATGATCAACAAGAGTTAGGTCTGGAGAAAGAAGTATATTCTCTGACTCAGAGAATTTGCTGAATACTTCTATGACTAGTCCCATAAGATAGGAGAATAAGAGAAGTGAGAAAGATTCTTTAGTGATAGAGAAGAAGGAAGCTGGAGTTCTTCATTATATCGTTATTCTCAAATCTCTAAAGCCCATAAAAGAAGGCAGGTGGCACTTGGCAGCTTACAGCAGATGACAAAGAGAGCTGAAAAAAAAGTCATCATGCCCATTACTACAGCTGTTCCTGAACTTTTCAATATTTTAGCCAGGCCCAGGGTGAGTAGTGTAGGGTTGACTTCACCCAATGCTTTCATCTCTCTGCCAATAACTTAGACTACTTAATTGCTTTCAGCAGTCAAAGAATCTAGTATACTTTCATGGTTCCTCTCTGGCATACCTGAGGCCAACACAGATAAGTGCCTGAAATCCTATATCAGATGGTAGCCCACGTGGGGGAGAAAGGGTGGGAAATCATTCCTAAGAAAATCCAGGGTCAAAGCAGCTCAGTCAAGTTTAGAGGAATACAGTGAATGGGGAAAACCCAGAGGATTCCAAGCAGAGTCAGGAGGGGGTGGGCAAGGGGAAAGTTACTGATTCTTCCTTCTCCATAATCTAAGAAAGAAGCCCGGAGACTTATTAGACTCTTCAGATTTTGGAGAACCCACATTCCCATGCTAGAAGTGCTGATGACCCCTTTATTGAGTCATTTCCAAGTCATCCCCTTTCAGATGGAGACCAAAACAAGCTACAGCACTGGAAAATCTTAAACAAAATCTAAATATAAAATAGGTTGCCTAGTAGTCTATCCCATTGGGCCATGGTGATTCTGCAGGGCCCTTGTTTTTAGAAGCATCTCTCCACTAAAAAATAAACTGAATGAAGCCTTTGGCAGGCACCAAGGCAAATGGTGGCCAGAATAAGGAACTGTTAGGTTTCTGGAAATACAAGTACCCCAAAGCAGCCAGTGACTGAACTACTTATGAAAAGCAGTTGCAAGTAATATCAATACTAGACATATATCTAACATAACATCAAAATTCTTAAAGGAAAAGCAAAATGAATTATAGTAGGAAATAGTAAAACTACACTAGTCAGAGACCTCAGTGTTCCCTCTCTTAACTAGATAAATCTGACCATATGATATATAAGAAAGAAGTTAAGGAGATGAATACAATCTTATAAAAATTATATATGATAGACCTCTGGAGAAAACTGAATGGTAATAAAAAGAATTATACCTTTTTCTCAAATGTACATGGCACCTTCACAAAAATTCACCATGCTGATGCATGTAAAAACCTCACAACCAAAAGGAGAAAAGCAGAAATATTAAATGAACCTTTTTTTCTGACCAAATGCAATAAAAATTACATTCAATAAAGGTCCATGGATTGAAAATGAATTGGAAACTAAATAATCTAATCCTAAGGAATGAGTAGGTCAAAGAAAAAATTACTGAAACAATTAATAATTTCATTAAAGACAATGACAACAATGAGACAACATACCAAAATTTATGGGATGCAGGCAAAGCAGTACTTAAAGAAATATTTATATCTCTAGACACATGCATCAATAAAAGAGATAAAGAGCAGATCAATAAATAGATCATGTAACTAAAAAAAGCTAGGAAAAAAAAACAAATTAAAAATTCCTAATTAAACACCAAATAAAAATCCTGAAAATCAAAGGAGAGATTAATAAACTTGAAAGTAAAAAGAAACATTGAAGTAATACATAAAATTAGGAGCTGCTTTTATAAAAAAAATAGATAACCATTGGTTAATTTGATTTCTTTAAAAGAAAGAAGAAACAAATTACTGATATCAACAATAAAAAAGGTGAATGCAACACCAACGAAGATGAAATTAAAGTAATTATTAGGAGTCATTTTGCCCAGTTATTGGGCAGTATATTTTGCCCAGCCAATAAAATTGAAAATCTAAGTGAAATGGATGAATATTTACAAAATTCAAACTGCACAGATTAACAGAAGAGGAAATGGAATATTTAAATAACCCTATCTTGGAAAAGAAATTGAACAAACCATAAATGAGCTGCTTAAGAAAAACAACCCAGGATGAGATGGATTTACAAGTGAATTGTATCAAACATTTAAGGAAGAATTAAACCCAATACTACATAAAGTATTTGGAAAAATAGATAAAGAAGGAGTCTTACCAAATTCCTTTTCTGACACAAATATTGATTTGATACCTAAATCAAGGAGAGCAAAAACAGGGAAAGAAAACTACAGACCCATTTCCTTAAAACAATACTGATGCAAATTTATAAAAAAAAGTACTAGCAAGGAGGTTACAACAGTATATCATAAAGATCATATACTCTAACCAGGTGGGAATTATACTAGGAATGCATGGCTAGTTCAATAGTAGGAAAACTGTCAGCATAATTGAACATATCAATAACCAAAACAACAAAAATTATATGATTATATAAATAGAGGAACAAATGGCCTTTGACAAGATATAATGATCATTCATATTAAAAACACTAGAAAGCATCATATTAATAGAGCCTTTCTTAAAATGATAGGTAGTATGCATCTAAAACCATAGTCAAGAATTATCTGTATCAGGGACAAATTTGGAGTCTTCACAATAAGATTAGGAGTGAAGCAAGGATGATCATTATGCCAACTTTTATTCAGTGTTGCACTCGAAATACTATCTATAACAATAAGACAAGAAAAAAAGAAATTGAAGGAATAAAAATAGGTGATGAGGAAACAAACTATCCCACTTCACAGGTGATAAGATTGCATACTTAGAGCACACAAGAGGATCAACTAAAAAACAAATTGAAACAATTAACTTTAGCAAAGTTGTAGGATATAAAATAACCCAAAAGAAATCGCTAGAATTTTTATACTACCAAAAAAATGCAGCAGGAAGAAACAGAAATAGGAATATCATTTAAAATAACTACAGACAATATAAAATACTTAGGAGTACACCAAGACAAACCCAGGGATTATATAAACAAAATCACAAATTACTTTTAACACAAATTAAGACATATCTAATCATTTTGAGAAATATTAGTTCCTGATGGATAGACTGAGGCAATATAATAAACCAACAATTATACTACCTAAGTTAATTTAATTATTCAGTGCCACAACAATCAAACTACTAAAGAATTATTTTACCAAAGCTAGAAAAAATAAAACAAAATTCACCTGGAAAAACAAAAGGGCAAGAATATCAAGGAATCAATGAAAAAAAAAATATGAAGAGAGGTAACTTAGTAGTACCAGATTTCAAACTACAGAACAAAATGGTAATCATCAAAACAGTCTGGTACTGGCTAAGAAATAGAATGGTGGACTGGTGGAATAGATTAGGTATAGAATATAAAAAAGTAAGTGGTCATAACAATCTAGAGTTTGATAAACCCAGAGATTTAAGCTCTTGGGGTAAGAACTCACCATTTGACAAAAATTGCTGGGAAACTACAAAAAAAAATTGGCAGAAATTAGGCATAGACCAACATTCCACACCAGTAGCAAGATAAAGTCAAAATGGATATATGATTTAGACATAAAGGGTGATATCATATGTAAATTAAGGCAGCATGTGAAAAAGTACCTGTCACATTATGGATAAGAAAAGAGTTTCTGACTAGCAAAGAGACGGAGAGGATCACAGGAAGCAAAATCAATAATTTTGATTATGCGAAATTAAAAAGCTTTGGCACAAATAAAACTAACACAGCCAAAATTAGAGGGAAAACAGGAAGTTGGAGAAAATTTACAATAAATTTCTCTGATAAAGGCCTCATGCCTCAAATATAGGGAACCAAGCCAAATTGATAAAAAAATAATAAGACATTTACCAGTTGATAAATAGTCAAAGGATATGAAAAGATAATTTTCAGAGAAAGTCAAAGTAATCAATAGTCTCATGAAACAAATGCTCTAAATCACTAATGATTAGAAATAAGTAAATTAAAGCAACTCTGAGGTGCCATCTAAAGTCTGTTAGATTGGCTAACATGATAGAAAAGGAAAATGATAAATGCTGGAGGGGATGTGGGGAAAATAGAGACTATATATGTGTATATATATATATATATATATATATATATATATATATATATATATATATATATATATATATATATATGCTATTGGTGGAGTTGTAAACCTATCCAACCATTCTGGAAAATAATTTGGAACTATACCCAAAGGGCTATCAAAATGTACATACCCTTAGACCCAGCAATGCTTCTACCAGGTCTGTATCTCAAAAAGATCAAATAAAAGGGGAAAAGACCTACTTGTATAAAAATATTTATGGTTGCTTTTTTGCGATAGTAAAGAATTAGAAATTGAGGGGATGCCCATCTATTGTGAAATGGCTGAAAATGTTGTGGTATATGATTTTGATGAACTACTGTTGTGCTATAAGAAATGATGAGACGGTTGGTTTCAGAAAAATCTGGGAAAATGTATATTAACTGATGCAAAATGAAGTCAACAGAGCAAATACAATATTGTACAACCATAATATTTTAAGGATGATCAACAATGAAAGACTTAGCTACTCTAATCAAGACAATGGTCCAATATGATTCCAAAGCACCAATGATGAAAAATACTATCTACCTCCAAATATGTAACTGATGAACTCTGAATGCAAACTGAAGCATACTTTTTAAAACTTTCTCTATTTTCTTTTTTCCTGATGTTTTATTTTGCAACATGGCCATTATGGAAATATGTTCTGAGTGGCATCACATATATAATCTATTTTAAATTGCTTGGAGAAAGGGCTAGAGAGAGAGAATTTGGAACAATGTGAAAAAAATGTTAAAAAATGTTATGTGTAATTGGGAGATATATATGTGTATATGTATGTATGTGTACACACACACACACACACACACACACACACACACACTCTCATGTTGGTTGGGCCCTAGTTTCAACTGAACAGATGACACATACCATTGCCCATTTTACAGAGTTGCTTATTATGTGTTGAATGATAGATGAGGACCCCTCTAATCATATGACTAGAGAATGGGAGGCTTCTATTCTAAAAGGAAATTGTACATTTGATGTCATGTTTTCCTGGATACCTCCAGTGTTAGAATCCTTTAGAAACAGCTTAGCAATGTTAGAAAATAAATCCCCCAGCATAGGCCCTAAAAATATGTCTCCTCCTCCACCTGAGTAGGCCCCCACTTAAAAAAGACCTGATTCCCAGAAAAACGCCATCTTGCCTTATTAGTTTCACCTCAGTCAATAAACATTTATTGAAGCCCTATTATGTGTCAGACATCATCCTAAGCCAGACCTGCACAACTTGGCAGTAGGTAGGAGCCAAAATTAAAAAAGGCTAAACTTCTTCAGGCCACAGATAGGTTTATAATTGCTCACTTTTTGGAAAGACATAATTAATAATCAAACTTTTGTAAATAAACCATATTTTAAAAAGGGAAATTTCAATTAAAATCAATTAATTACATTTATTACTTAAGATTTTTATTTATGAGATCACATTAATGTTAAAAATTACTTTTCTAAGTGGTAAAAGTTTTAATACATTTTCAGATTTTCTTACTGTTTACACTTAGTTAATGGGACTATTACGCTTCTTGTCAGGAGTGAGTTTATTGTACTCTGGAATCACATTTGAAATCGATGTTTTCAAAATATCTTCTAGGTGTTCATTGGTTAGAGTTGATTGTAGAGTGTTTTTATTCAGGTTCATAATGGAGCAGGTTTTTCACATATGTAGGTACTCCCAAATATGCTGAAAACCAGTAAAGCCCCATCTCGCAGATTTTCAAACTCTGCCCTGTACAAACTCTTGTAGAAATCTTGAAGGCTGGTTTCTCTGTGTTTATTTTGATAAATTGTTGAGCATGAAGTTCAATAACCTCTAGGAGTTCCTGTGGATCCACAGAGAAAGGATCTTCAATTAACTTAAATTTAATGTTGTCTTCTTTGGATAGTGTCAGTCTTCTGTCAAAGTCCTGGATCAAAAGTTCAATGTCATTTGAATATTTTTTCTCCTAACGTGGCATGCTTACACACAGCAGAATATGTTTCATACACATAGTAAAGTGGTACATTTCTCCTTTTGACAGTTGGCTTTTGAATAGCCTCAGTTTAATTTTGAAGCCTTTACTACAGCAATAATTTGAAAAATAAGTTGACTTTTCCCTTGAAGCTGTAGATTTCAATTCATTTAGAAAACCTGTGATGTCACATAAAAATACATGTCATTATTCCAAATTTCACTATGCAGCTCTGGGAAATTTTTTGAGTCATTCTCTAAGAACTGAAAGATTTCTTCCTTGAGAGCAACAAAACACCACAATCCTCTTCCATGGTTCAACCAACAAACTTCTGTGTGATAGAATATGTCATTGCAGGTGGCACCAACTTCTGCAAGAAATGCTCAAAATGAGCTATGTTTTAGTTCCCTTGAACAAATTACAATCCAAAGTACCACTGACATTACATGGTCGAAATTCAAAACTTTGCTGCCTAACCCTTGCTTATGTACAATACAATGATACTTTTTTTTTGCCAGCAAACTCTTCAACAAGAGTTACTGCACCATCGTTCCAAGGTTTTTCCTGCACATAGATGGAGTACCATCAGTGCAAATAGCCACTAAGTTTTCAAATGTTGTGGCTAACTTTTCAGTTACATACTTGTTTACTTGATTTGAGATTTCCTTTAAAGTAGTTTCACCTCGCCTTGAGTACAAACCAGCCAATTCCTCAGTTACTTCAAAGTTGTCAACACCTCAAAGGAAAATTAGAAGTTGAGCAGTATTTATCAAATCAGTACTCTTGTCTATTGCTAAAGAACAATAGCTGAATTCATTTGCCTTCTGATTTAACTAATAGTTAAGTTTATTAGATATATGAGCCACTCTTAGCTCCATGGTCATATGGGACAAACTTATGTACTCAAAAACCACTTTTTTAAAAAAAAATCAGGACACAAACCAGAAACTGCAGTCAGTAAAACTTCTTTATGAAATCACCTTCAGTAAAAGACTTCCCAGCAGCATAAAATTCTTTTTTTTTTTTGGAGGTTGGAAGGCAAGGCAATCTGGGTTAAGTGACTTGATCAAGGTCAAGTAAATTTTTTAGAAATCCAAAAACTAATATTTGTAGCCACCTCATTTCGTGAGTTTACTTTCTTGAAAAACCACTGTTTCTCACTGAGATTTTTCAAGAATTTGGATGCTTTAATTTGTTTTTCATTGGTATCCAATTTGCTTAAGTCAGGATGTTTTGATTCAAAATGGTGACAAAGATCGTATTCCTTCAGAATGGCTATTACTTCTCAGCAAACAAGGTACGATATTTTGTCTCTTGCGTAAGTAAGCAAGTATCTATTTGTCCACTCTGGATTAAACACTCTATGTTCTGATTAGATCTTCCATTTATTTTTATCACTCATTTTACAAAGTCACCCCCAAAACTTAAATGTTTGAACCAAAAAATCTCCACAGCAACTGCTCACATATAAAGAGATACCACAAAAAGGCAAACTAAAGACAGGCTGATAATGGTTGGTTGCCATGGACCATGTGACAAACAGAGGAGAGTGTGCAGTGGCAACCCACCCACCAAGTCACATGACTGGCACAGTAGTGACTAGTGGAAAGTGGGTTAAGCTGGGCATGGACAAAGCACTTGTTACATCTTTACTTTCTTTTACATCCTCTACATTTTTTGTGGGCTGCCTGAAATCATGGAGTCAAGTAAAATTATTGCTATGTAGCTATAGTTAATGTGTATTTACTTGGAAAATAAAGGATCCCTTAGCTGACTTGAAGGTGGTTCCAGTTCCTGGATAAAGTTAAAGGTGAGTATTTGCTGAGACTCTGTGGAGCAAGGGAGTAGAAACTTCAGAGAGATCTCTTAGGGGCTGAAGATGTGCTATTGTTCTCCAGATGTGGCTGTCAGCAAAGTGGAGAAGTAGATTGGGAAGAGTGACCCTGGTAATACTAAGGGGCTCATGGTATTGAGAAAATCTCAGCATCAACTTAAATCCTGGGACAGGTTGCATGCAAGAGAATTGTGACAGCTGTTTTACTTCAGTTAAGCTCGACGCATGATAAAGAATTGTTGACTATGTCGAAGTTGTCACTAACTCTGCTGTGGCCCTTATGTTCCTGGGGATACTCTTGCTACCTGTGACCACTTTGCATCACATGATTCAATTTGCAAAGTTTGGACCAGATTGTTGAGATCTGAGGCTTAGTTCTTCTGATAGAAGGGAAGAAAAAAAACATAGATTTAAGGCTTTTTTTTTTTCCTTCACAAGGTTTTAATGACTCCTTACACAAAGAGGAAGGTACTTTAATAATTTTTGGAAAATGTTATTCTGGCTTTTTTCATCTTTTTTTCTTTAGTTTTGTCTATTCTGGGATGTCTGGCCTATAAAATTTCTAAAAACATTTAAGTACTATAAGGTTTTTAGAAGATTTTTGTAATCTTTCTCCCTATGAGATGGTATGTGATAGAACCAGTATTTCCCTTCATCCCACAACACAAGTAAAGCTAGGTTTTCCCTGGAAGGCAACAGATCTGCCCTCATGATTTGACTGACCCAGGGCCCAAGGATCAAGCTCCCTCAACATATCTTCTGGTAGCCTCTGGCTATATTGGCAAGGATTCCTTATCAACTAAGGCAGGGCTGTCCAACCTTAGGTTATCTTGGGGCCACATTATTATAAAATAATTATTTGAGGGCTGCACCCAGAATAAAAAATACAGTACACTAATAGAAAGTAGGGGAACCTGAGTCATCAATATGACAGGTGAAGGTGTGAAGTGTGAAAGCAAACACAAAACAACAAGAGACACACACAACAATATAAAGATAGGTACATACTGACTAGTTGGCATGGTACAGACAGAACACATCCCACAGATTGATTGAAAATTCCGTGCGATTTGTTCTGTCCATAATACTGCTTAAAAACACCAAAGAAAATTAATATCAATGAGATTATTTATTAGTAATAGAATTAAAAAATCTAATACGCATTCCATGCACATTATTATTTTATTTTTTTGCTTGTGAAAATTAAAATCCATAGGTGGACCGCATAAAATTGCACTGTGGGCCACATGCAGCCTGCAGGCCATATTTTGGACAGCCCTGAACTAAGGTGATAAAAAGGCCCATCCAAGTAAATTCTTGACCCTGTATAGTTAGTAGACATCTGACAATAGTGGAAGTCAGCATATCATGCCCAGTGACCAGAGATGTTTCCATATGGCAGTGAGGAGAGATATGTCAATACAAGTTCTAGAATATCTATGCCATGAGTAAATCTCCTTTTTGTTAAGTTGAGTGGTATATCAATGTTGTCTCAGCCTGAGTTGAGTCTGTTGTTATTATCCAAATTCCTAAAGGCCAAATTAAAAGAGCGACTTTAAGTTCATACTCTTTGAATTTCATTCTAAGCATAATGTGTAATGTTAATATAATTTGAAGATCTTTCCCACTTCTTAATAGGCCTATGTAACCTGTTTTGAACTTGAGTCACTGGAAGCCTGACTCACATGAGCCTGGGTCACGAGGGTTGTAATGCCCTCTGGCCCTGAAGAAGTGTTTTTATACTCTGAGGTTAGCATTTTGCTTTGGAGCTCACACATTGGAAGAATGTCCATGTGACGTAGCCAGATAAGACTCTGGGTAGCTATTAAGGAGCCCCTCGGCTTTGAAAAACCCAGATGTTGGTGCTTCTCTCTCTGGTAACTATGTATATATTGCTTTTAGTCAGACATTTGGAAGCCCTGTCTGTTGGTCTTTGCTGTTTGTTTTTGCTCTGTTTATATAATTTCTGCTTGTAATTTCTGTTTGCATTTTCTCTGAAGTTCAGGGTGCTGAATTTGCCCCTGAACTAAGTGAATTACATATACATGTGTCTATGTGTGTGTGTGTGTGTGTGTGTGTGTGTGTGTGTGTGTGTGATTAAAGTAAGATCTTTGACCCTTTTAAAGTTGCTTTCCTTTAGAAAAGCATATCAAAGAACCTATGCTAGCAGCCCTCCTATGTGCTGGTGTTATTGCTCTTACACCCCCACAGCAGCTGCAAGCAGCATTGTTGTTACAATATGACAAGGAGCTTAAAGCCATAATAAAAGGTCCCATATACACCAACAAACCACAGAATGCTTTGTTATAGCAAAAACAGAAAACAAAGTGGACATACATAGATTGGGGGAATGGCTAAGCAAATTGTGATATTTGAATGCAATGAAAGAGTACTAGGTCAAAATAAATGATAAATATGAAAAATTCAGAGATGCTTGAGAAAACTTATGTGAACTGATGCAAAATGAAGTGTTCCTAACCAGGAAAACTATACACATAGTGCCTATAACAATGTAAATGGAAAGGATAATAACAACAAAGATTATGAATGCTATGCAGTTATCATTGTCCTAGAGAAAAAAAATGCCTTTGCATTCCTCTTACACAGAGGCAGATAGCTATGGGCTATGGCTTGTTTTACATACCATCCAACTTGATTGATATATTGGCTAGTTTAGCTGATCTATTTCAACTTCTCTTATGTTTGTATTCCTTTTTTTATGATATGGTTTTCTGGGTTGCTGGAGGGTATAGATATATTTTCATAAATGAAGGTGATTTAAAAATGAAAGGTATCAATAAAATGATATTTTATGCTCCTTTATTGGTTGGTCAATATTTTCCCATTTATGAAAATTCACACAATGCTTTAATCCTGTTCAATGAACACTATTTACCCAATCTGTCTTTGCCCTTTCTATTTTCTTCCCTGATGTCAAATACATTTTCCTATCTCCTTGTACCTAATAATCTGTCTCCCTGTATTTATGTGTGCGTCTGTTTGTGAGTATATATATATATGTATATATATATACATATATATATATATATATGTATGTATGTATGTATGTATGTATATGTATCCTCCCCTCTTCCCACTTCTATATTATTACTGCCCTTTCCCCCTCTCTTCTTCTGTATCTACAGGATCTTCCCACTCTCCCTACATTCTCAGCCTGGTTGATCTTAAAAATAAACAAATGAAAAAGCCAACCCTTCCTTTGACCTATCAAGTTTTCACCCTGTATCTCCCCCTCCTCTTCATTGATAAATTTCAAGAAAATTTAGTCTATTTTTACTGTCTACTTCTTCAGCAATCACTCATTTCTTAGCTCCTCACAATCTGCCTTTTCTTTATACCACTCTTCAGATCCTGTTTGTTCCAAAGTATCTAGCAAATTCTAAAATGTCAAGTCCTGTGGCCTTTTCTCAGTCCTTAAACTTCTTCCTTTAGAACTTTTTCTTAAGACTTTTTTACCCTTTGCTTCCATGAAACTACTCTCTCTTTATTTGCTTCCTGCCTTTCCGATGACTCCATCTCAGTTTCTTTTGCATTTTCAACTGTTTTCTTTTCCTCCCCAAGGTTGCTATTCCCCAGATCTCTGTCTTAGGATCATAAATCTAGAGCTGGAAGAGAGATCCTGTCCTAATGCTTTGCTTCTCTCTCTACCATGTTGATGCCATCCACAGACATATTCTCTTTCTCTTTCTCTTTCTCTCTCTCTCTCTCTCTCTCTCTCTCTCTCTCTCTCTCTCTCTCTCTCTCTCTTCCTTTTCTACCCAAACACTTTCCATCATAGCTCATCTGGACTACAAGCTGTTACCTGATCTGGTTCTGCCCTCTCCTGTCTACCTGTAGTTACATGGGCTATCCCTTATCCCTGAAAGACATTCCTTCCACAAAGCCTCATATCAAAATCCTTCTCTTTTTCAGGACCTAGTTCATGTGTCATTACCTCAATCAAGCCTTTTTCTATCCCTGAACTGAAAATGACCATTCACTTCTTCACATTTCTTATCACATTTGTCTAGGCTCTTCCTTAGTCCGTACCACCTTCTTTCTTTGCATCATATTTATTAGTATTATTTCACACTCTCCTCCTAAACTTACCACCATATTATAAGCTTTTTGGGGAAAGAGCCTGTGTCATCTTTCATCTGTGTATTCCTGGACCCTACCTCAATGTTTTGCACAAAGTTGGCATGTAATGACTATTTGCTGAATTAATTTTAACAAAGTACTTTAGCTACAGTATTCTGTGCATTTCAGCATAATTAAAATTTATCTAAAATAAAGCAGACAGAAAGAAAAACACATCAAACTCTAGCTTAACTATTTTTTCTTGTCTTCAGGCATTATTTTTAAAAATCTTGATAAATGGGGCAAAATGAAATCATTATTTTCATTTTTATAAATACATTACTAAGTTATTCTCAGGAGCATACTAAAACTCCACCAACTGGACCAAACATTTACTAGATGTGAAGGATTAGCAGGGGAAAAATTACAATGTGGTTTTATTTATTAAACAGAAAATAGCAGCTTATAGTAATTGGAAAGATAATATCTTAGGGTAGAGAATTAGAAAACAGACCCAGATGGAATTCACCAATACTTCATAATTAGCTTTTTTTTCCACACTAACATCTGTTTTTATCAAATTATCTCACTATCAAAATTGATTGCAAGTATCAGATACTAAAATGAATATATTATCCTTTAAATTTTAGACACCATGTGGTGTTGTGTCACTTATGCTAAATTGCATTATATTTTATGACATGCGACCTGACACATACCATGTAAATGAGTATAAACAAGTTAGCAGAACTGTCTGTGGTGCTTATAAAAATACATACAGTAAAATCTGCTGTTTTACAGACATGAAATATCTTGGGGCAGGCAAAGTGGGTTGAAGAAATGAGTAAGAAGCATTTTAATAAGGTGACAAGGGGATAACTCGGTAAGTTAGGTTTTATGTCTTCAAATATGACTACAAACCTTTATTCAAAAGACAAAGAAGGGAAAAACTCCCCTTACTCAATTGTCAGAAGATTTCTCATTCAGTTGGAGTAGGCAACTGTTGTTTTCTTTGATCTCCTTTAAGAGAATCCTAGGTAGTACTCTAGTTTGCCAATTGAAGGGATACCGTGTACAATCTCTCTCCCTTGAATTTGAATTTGTAGTTGCTAGAGTTATTCTGAGGTCTTATGTTAAGCTTATACCATCCTTAAATAAATTGAAACTTCCAAAATTCATAAAAATCAGTATAGGTGTCCCTCTGCCCTGCCTGGCCCCCTTGACACAGTATTAAGATGAAAAAGTTCAGAGAAATATCCATATCAATAGGAGTATTTAATGATTTGTCTCTTTTTTTAAAAAAGCTATAAAAATAAAAGACAGGGGTAGCAAAGCAAGGTTCAGAGGATGTGTTATCACAGACTAAGTGGGAAGACAGAAGAGAATATTCAGTGTTAATACAAGGACAAACTCAGAGAGACTTTTGATATTCCCCTTCTTTCCACCACCCCCACCTAATTCATCTCCAGTTTGTCATTTCTTTATCAGCATATAACTAATCTAATAGAAAGTGTAAAAATTGTGTTACAGGTAAAATTAATTCAGTACATGACAGCAGGGGCAGACAAGTATCTGTTTTAGACATGAGCACAGCTCATGAAGGATTTAATAAATATTGATCCTGATGTTCCCAGGGTCTGAGCTCCTCTCTGGTAGGATGTTATACAGTTTGGGAGGCTACATTAGTTCTCTGAGGCCAATGACATTCTAACACACACTTAATGGATTACTGGTCGAGTGTATTCTAAGATGTTTAGTTCATTCCTTCTCTCATTTTTGCCATTAGTAGTAGCCGTATTTCCAGTATCATGGTGGCCCCAGGCTTCTTGTATTCTGATCTCTGCTCCTCATTTTATCATAAGTAAAAATGATATTATGCCATTCAATCAGTGACAAACAGCTGTTTAGTAGCCGAGTTGGGAACAGAAACCTAGTCTACTACCTTCACTTGGTAGCTAAAACATAAGAGGGGGGACTAGTTACGGCAAATAGTAATGACTTGAGACTACTGGGAACACTAAGATAGAAAATGTACCTGCCTTAAGGAAAGGAAATTGACAGAGGTGGAATTGACCACAAGTGAATGAGGACTCAGAGAGAACAGACCTTTTAAACTGACAATGCTGCAGCAAAGAAAAGAAGATCTGGTAATTGTGTAAAAGTTTATTAGTTTTTGCTGTTTTTATTAGCTCCGGGAGCCATTTTAGCTACTTCTGAAAACTCTAAGCAACTAAATGCAAATTATAGGGTTTGTTTCCCACCCCCCCTTCCATTTACATAATTGCTTGAGTAACTGACCAGATCAGCTATTGAAACTTTTGTGGCTACTCTTCTATATTAATACTGGCCCCCTCATATTAGCCTCTTCAGTTTTCTCATCTGCAAAACAGTGTTACCACCACATGGGATTTGGGGGAGAATATTTATTAGAAAGAGAGGCAGTAAGACCTTAGTGGATTGTATGCTGTATGTTGAGTCAGGAAGACGTCCGTAGGTTTGAATCCCAACTCAAACACTTATTAGCTGTGTGATGCAATAAACCTCTCTCAGCCTCAGTTTTCTCATCTGTAAAACAGAAGTGATAGCACTAATTTCACAGAATTGTTGTATCAAATGAGATAATGCATATTAAGTGCTTTGAAAACTTTAAAGTACTGTATTAATGCCAAATGATATTATTATCACTAATATAAGAACTCCCACTTGACTCTTCCATCCCTGTAATCATACAGTCCTATACCTCCTCTGTCTTTTATGGCCAAACTCCTTGAAAAGCCATCTACAAAAGGTGCCTTCACTTTTTCTCCTCTGAGTTTCTTCTTACCTCTTTAAAATTCAACTTCCAATTACATCTTTCCACTGAAACTGCTTTCCCTGAAATTACTAATGATCTATTGAATGACAAATCCAATATTATTTTCTCAATGCTTATTCTCCTTGACCTCTTTGAAGCCTTTGACATCCCTTGAAAAATATTTAATATTTATTTTCCCCAATTACATTAAAAGCAATTTTTAACATTCAATTTTTTAAATTTTGAATTTCAAATCCTCTTCCTCCCTCCCTCTCTCCCCTTGCTCATCACTAAGAAGGCAAGCAGTTTGATATAGGTTACACATATGCAGCCATGCAAAACATATTTCCATGATGTTGTAAAAGAAAACACAGATTTAAAAAAAAAAGAAAAATAAAGAAAGTTAAAAAACAAGTATGCTTCAATCTGCATTCAGACTAAATCAGTTCTTTCTCTGGAGATGGGTATCATTTTTCATCATAAGTCCTTTCAGACTGTATTGATGACAAAATCAATTGAGAGTTGATCATCATACAATATTGCTGTTATTATGCAAAATGTTCCCCTGGTTCTGCTCATTTTACTCAGCATCAGTTCATGTAAGTCTTTCCAGGCTTTTCTGAGAGCATCCTGCTAAGTATTTCTTATAGCACAATCACAATCAAATACCACTTGTTCGGCCATTCCCCAATTAATGGGCATCCCTTGAATATCCTATTCTTTGCCACCACTAGAAGAGTTTCTATAAATATTTTTGCACATACATATCCTTTTCCTTTTTATTTTTTGTCTTCTTTGGATACAGACCTAATAGTGGTATTGCTAGGTCATATGGTATGCATGTTTTTAGAGCCCTTTGGGAATCATTAGATATTGCTCTACAGAATGTTTCAATTAATATACAACTCCAATAACAGTGCATTAGTGTCTCAGTTTTCCCATGTCCCCTGAAATATTTGTCATTTTCCTTTTCTGTCATATTACCATTCTGATAAATGTGAGGTGATAGTTCAGAGTTGTTTTAATTTGCATTTCTCTAATCAACAGTGATTTAGAACATTTTGATGTGACTTTTGATAGCTTTGATTTTCTCTGAAAATTGCTTGTTCATATCCTTTGACTATTTATCAATTGAGAAATGGCTCTTATTTTTATAAATTTGACTCCTAGTCAAATGTAGTTTTATATATATATATATATATATATATATATATATATATATATATATATATATATAGTATGTATATATATATACATATATAAAAATGTAATTATCTATATATTTGAGAAATGAGGCCTTTACTAGAAAAACTGGGTGTAAAATTTTTTCACAGTTATGATTACTAATGGTATATTACACTCAATCCTATTTTTCCCCACTTATCCTACTTTCTCTCCTTTCACCTTGTCCATCCTCAAAGGTGTTTTGCTTCTTACTGCCACCTCCCCCAATCTTCCCTCCCTTCTATCAGACTCCCTTCTTCCTTTATCCACTACTTTCTTGTTATGTAAGATAGAAGTCTATACCCAATTGATTGTGGATTTTATTCCCTCTTTGAGACAATTCTCATGAAAGTCAGATTCAAGGTTCATGTACTCCTACTACCCCCACATTACCCCATCTTCCTCTCCACTGTAAATACTCTTTTGAGCTTCTTTTATGTGAGGTAATTTGCCCCATTCTACATCTCCTCTCCCCTTCTCCCAGTATATTTCTGCTTCTCAGCCCTTAATTTTATATTTTTTAGATAATCATCCAATCATATTCAACTCATACCTGTGCCTTCTATCTATGTATACTCCTTCTAACTGCCCTAATAATGAGAAAGTTCTTAGGAGTTACAAGTATCATATTCCCAGGTAGGAATGCAAACAGTTTAATCTTATTGAATCCCTTATGATTTCTCTTTCCTGTTTACCTTTTCATGCTTAAGTCTTATATTTTTGAAAGTCAAATTTTCTATTCAGCTGTAGTCTTTTCATCAGGAACACTTGAAAGTCCTCTATCTCATTGAATTCCTATTTTCCCCTGAAGGATTATACTCAGTTTCGCTAGGTAGGTGATTCTTGGTTGTAATCCTAGCTCCTTTGCCCTCTGGAATATTACATTCTAAGCCCTCTGATCCTTTAATGTAGAAACTGCTAAATCTTCTGTTATCTTGACTGTGGCTCCACAATAGTTGAATTGTTTCTTTCTGACTGCTTGCAATACTTTCTCCTTGACCTGAGAGTTATGGAATTTGGCTAAAATATTTCTGAGAGTTCATTTTGGCATCTCTTTCAGGAGGTTGTTGGCAGATTCTTTCAATTACTATTTTACCCTCTGGTTCTAGAATATCAAGGTAGTTTTGCCTGATAATTTATTGAAAGATGTTAGACTCGTTTTTTTTTTTTTTTTAAAAAGCATGGCTTTCAGGTAATGAAATACTTCTTAAATTATCTCCCCTGGATCTATTTTCCACATTTTTTAATGAAATATTTCACATTGTCTATTATTTTTTTTCATTTTTTTGATTTTCTTTTATTGTTTCTTGATGTCTCATGGTGTCATTGGCTTCCACTTGCTGAATTCTAATTTTTAAGGAATTATTTTCTTTAGTGAGCTTTTGTACTTCCTATTCCATTTGGCCAATTCCACTTTGTAAAGAGTTTTTTTTTTCCCTTCAGCAAATTGTTGTATCTCTTTTTCCATTTGGCCAATCCTGCTTTTCAAGGCATTCTTCTCAGATTTTTGTGCCTCTTTTACCATTTGGCCAATTCTGTTTTTTCTAAGGGCTATTTTCCTCAATATTTTTTGTGCCTCCTTCGTGAAGCTGTTAACTCTTTTTTATGATTTATTTGCATCATTCTCATTTCTTTTCCCAATTTTTCCTCTACCTCCCTTATTTGATCCTTAAATCATTTTAGAGCTCTTCATGGCCTGAGACCAATTCATGTTTTTCTTTGAGACTTTGGATGTAGCAATTTTGACTTTGTTATCTTCTGAGTTTGTATTTTGATCTCCTCTGTCATCTTTGTAACTTTTTATGGTCAGGACATATTTTTTAATTGTTTGCTCATTTTTCTAGCTTATCTCTTGACTTTTAACTCTATGTTATACTGGGATTCTGCTTCCAGGATGTAGGGGGCACTATCCCAAGCTTCAGGGGTATGTGCGTGTATGTGTGTGTGTGGCTGTTTTTAAAGCTAGTTCTGGGAGTCTGTAAGTTTTCAGTTTTTCAAAGGTGGTAGGATTTAAGGAGAGGTGTTCACTTTTCCCTTGGCCTGTGTTTTGTCTGGGAGTGACCACAAGCATCCTTTTCAGTCCTAGAATTATGAATGGGGTCTCTACTCCCTTGTGCCCCAAGCTCTGATGTGCTAGTCCTCCTCCTAGCCCTGAAACTGAGACTCAGGACTGTGACCCAGATCTTAGTATGAGCAGTTCAACAGAGTTCCGCCACCAGTGCCAGCAAAAGGAACTCTGCAATCTCCTTATCAACAGTTGTCCAACCTCCTGACCATCTTCGGGCTCAGAGCTCTGCAGGGCACCATTGCTGCCACTCATTCAGTTATCCCCAAGACCTGCTGTTGTCTTATTGGGGCTTGGTCTGAGCTGGCACAGTCTGCTCTGGCTTATGTTTCACTCTCACCCCAGTATGACAGACCTTTCCTGACAACTTTGTACATTGCCTTGTGCTTCCAAATTGTTTCATCCCCATCCTTTTGTGGTTTAGGCCACTCAGAATTTCTATTTAGTTGTTATTTAAAGTCATGTGGAAGGGAATTTGGGAGCACTCAGGCCAGTTCCTGCCTTCTATCAGTCATCTTGGCTGCACTCCCCAGCCTTTGACATTCTTGATCACACTCTCCTCCTTGATATTCTCTTCCTTTTAGGTTTTCAGGACTTCATTTTCTCCTGGTTCTCCTCCTACCTATGGGACAGTTCCTTCTCAGTCTCAGTTTGCTCATCTTCTAAGAAATTGTACCCTATAATTGTCAATGTCAGCATATTTTTCATGGGTCTATTTGCCCCTGAAAGGCTTCATTATTAAAGTTCTCTTTTTAAAACAATATCAGAGATGGAACACCTTTCTAATGATGAGAAGCAATAGGAACCATTCCTAACTATTCTATGAAACCTAAAAAATGCATATTGGATCTTTCTTCAAATGCAGGGCTTCTTAGGATCATCAGATCAAGTTTTCCCTCTTTTACAGCATCGTTAATATAAAAAGCATCTTCTTTAAATGCAGAAAAAAGCAAAGCAAAACAATATACTATGTTGCTTCTTACAAATACATTTATAAACTTTCCAAGAACTGAGAATTAGAAATGTTTTCCCATTTAGAAACAAACAAAAGAACAGTAAAATGGCATGCACAAAAGAATAGACAATTCCAGTTTACAAATGCCACAGAGTTGGAAGCACATAGGTCAAAGAAGAGATTATAGATTAGAAATATTCAAGGAAGTACTTTGGTATTAGTGAACATCTAGTTGTAAGGGTCATCATTCTTTTTTTGTTTGTTTTGTTTAGTGTTTTATTTTCTTCCAAGTACACATAAAAACAATTTTTAATATTCATTTTTAAAACTTTGAGTTCCAAATTCTCTCCCTTTCTCCCTCCTTGCTTAAGAAGGCAAGCAATTCAATATAGTTTATACATGTGCAGTCATGCAAAACATTTCAATACTAGTCATGTTATGAAAGAAAACATAGACAAAAAACCGCAAGAAAAGTAATACCCTCCCAACAGAACTTTTTCTTGCCACTTTTATGTGAGACAATTGACCCCGTTTTATCTCTCCCTTTCTCTCTCATCCCTTAATTTGATCTTATTTTTTATATATCATCCCTTCATATTCAACTCACCCTGCGCCCTCTGTCGTCTATATGTATGTATGTATGTATATTCCCTTCACCTACCCCAATACTGAGGTCTCACGAAATATACATATTATCTTTCCATGTAGGAATGTAAACAAAACAGTTCAACTTTAGTAAGTCCCTTATGATTTCTCTTTCTTGATTACCTTTTCAAGCTTCTCTTGATTCTTGTGTTTGAAAGTCAGATTTTCTATTCAGCTCTGGTCTTTTCACTGAAAAAGCTTGAAAGTCCTCTATTTTATTGAAAATGCATATTTTGCCTTTGAGCATGATACTCAGTTTTTCTGGGTAGGTGATTCTTGGTTTTAATCCTACCTCCATTGACCCCCAGAATATCATATTCTAAGCCCATTGATCCCTTGGTGTAGAAGCTGCCATGTCTTGTGTTATCCTGATTGTGTTTCCACAATACTCAAATTGTTTCTTTCTGGCTGCTTGCAGTATTCTCTTCTTGATCTGGGAGCTCTGGAATTTGGTGACAATATTCCTACGAGTTTTCTTTTTGGGATCTTTTTCAGGAGGTGATCTGTGGATTCTTTCAATTTCTATTTCACTCTCTTTTTCTAGAATATCAGGGCAGTTCTCCTTGATAATTTCTTGAAAGATGATATCTAGGCTCTTTTTTTGATCATGGCTTTCACGTAGTCCAATAATTTTTAAATTATCTCTCCTGGATCTATTTTCCAGTTCAGTGGTTTTGCCAATGAGATATTTCACATTGTCTTCCACTTTTTCATTCCTTTGGTTCTGTTTTATAATATCTTGATTTCTCATAAAGTCATTAGCTTCTACTTGCTCCAGTCTAATTTTTAAGGTAGTATTTTCTTCAGCGGTCTTTTGGACCTCCTTTTCCATTTGGCCAATTCTGCCTTTCAGGGCATTCTTCTCCTTGTTGGCTTTTTGGAGCTCTTTTGCCATTTGAGTTAGTCTGTTTTTTAAGGTGTTGTTTTCTTCAGTGTATTTTTCAGTACTTTTTGGGGGTCTCTTTTAGCAAGTCATTGACTTGTTTTTCATTGTTTTCTCGCATCCTTCTCATTTCTCTTCCCAATTTTTCCTCTACTTCTCTAACTTGCTTTTCCAAATCCTTTTTGAGCTCTTCCATGGCCTGGGACCAGTTCATATTTTTCTTGGAGGCTTCTGTTGTAGGCTCTTTGACTTTGTTAACTTCTTCTGTCTGTATGTTTTGGTCTTCTTTGTCACCAAAGAAAGAATCCAAAGTCTGAGACTGAATCTCGTTGCATTTTCACTGCCTGGCCATATTCCCAACCAACTAACTTGACCCTTGAGTTTTTCAGTGGGGTATGACTGCTTGTAGACAACGAGTTCTATGTTCCATGTTTGGGCGGGAGGTGCCAGCTCTGTCACACAAGCACTACTCCTTCCCCAAGAACCCCCAGTCCAGACTGGGCTTAGATCTTCAGCAGGCTGTGCACTCCTGCTCTGATCCGCCACTTAATTCCTCCCACCAGGTGGGCCTGGGGCCGGAAGCAACAGCAGCTGTAGCTGCCCCACCTCCGCTGCCCCCGGGGCTGGTAACCGAACCGAGAACTCCTTCCACTCCCGCAGCTTTTCCCACTAACCTTCTCCTCTGTCTTTGGTGTTTGTGGGTTGAGAGGTCTGGTAACTGCCGCAGCTCACTGATTCAGGGTGCTAGGGTCCGCTCCGCCTGGCTCCTGGTCTGGTTGGTCTGCGCAGCCCATGCTGGGCTCTGCTCTGCTCCGTTCCCAGCTCCCAGCTCCCAGCTCCCAGGTCTGTGCGGGATAGACCTCACCCAGAGACCATCCAGGCTGTCCTGGGCTGGAGCCCTGCTTCCCTCTGATTTTTTTGTGGGTTCTGCAGTTCTAGAATTGGTTCAGAGCCATTTTTTATGGGTTTTTGGAGGGACTCGGCAGGGAGCTCACGCTAGTCTCTGGTTTCCTGCCGCCATTTTGGCTCTGCCCCCGGAACTGTCCAATTTTTTTTTTTTTAACAATTATGATTGCTAACTGTATTTCCCTCTATCCTATTTTCTCCCTCTGGTTATTCTATTTTCTTTCTCCTTTTACCCTGTAACTCCTAAAAAGTGTTTTCCTTTTGACTACTACCTTTCCCAAGCTGCCTTCCCTTCTATTACTCCCATTCCCTTTTCTTCTCCCTTTCCCCTCCTACCTTCCTGTAAAGTAAGATAGATTTCTATACCCCATTGAGTGTGTGTGTTGTTACCTCATTGAGTCATTTTTAATTAGAGTGAGGTTCACTCACTCCATCTCATTTCCCCTATCTTCCCCTCAAATATAAAAGCTTTTTCTTGCCTCTTTTATGTGAAATAATTTACCCCATTCTACCTTTCCCCTTCCCTTTTGCTCAGTACATTCTTCTCTCACCCCTTAATTTAATTTTATTTTTCCAGATATCATAAGGGTCACTATTCTTAGACTCCATCTGATATTCCTGAATATCTCATCTTCTCCTTCAATACTATTTCACTTGGTGATCTCATCAGCCCCAATGATTTCAATTATCCTTTCTGTGGTGAAGATTCTCAATTTTTCCTATTTTACAGTAACCTCTCTGCTGACCTGAGACTGCCCCAACTGCCTTTCAGACATTTCAAAATAGATATACAGTAGACATGTTAAACTCAACATGCTCAAAGATGAACTCATCAGTTTTCCCCTAAAAACTCCCACCACTCCTATCTTCCCTATTACTGTTAAAGTCAACACCATCCTCCTTGATCCTCTAGCTCAAACCTAGGTGTCATCTTGAACTCCTCACTGTTTCTCACCATCCATATTCAATCTATTGCTAAGGCTTCTCAATTTCACCCTTACAACCTTTTTCAAATAGACCTCTCTTCTCCTCTCTGCTACTGCCAACAGCCTTTCACAGGCTGTCTTCAAGACATACTTGCAACAGCCTGTTGATAAGTCTACACATTTCAAGTCTCTCCCCACTTCAACTCATCCTCAATTTAGTCACCAAAATGCTGCTCCTAAATCCCAGGCCTATGTCACCACCATAATCCTTCAACCTCTTTCCCCACTCAATAAATTCCCCTATCACCTCTAGCATAAAGCATAAATTCCTCTGGCATTTAAAACTCTTTATAAACTAGAGTGTGTGTGTGTGTGTGTATGTGTGTGTGTGCAGACATGTGCATGTACACGCTCAAGCACACACCTACATGCACCTAACACATACATACACGCGCACACACACACACACACAAACCCTTTGCAGTATTCTTATACTTTACTCTCTGCTACTCCAGTGATACTGGCCTCCTTACTATTCCTCACTTAAGATACTACATCATTCTGCTTTTGGCATTTTCTTTGGATGTCTTCCATACCTGGAATCCTCTCCCTCATCCTCCCTGCCTACTGGCTTCCCTGACTTCCTTCAGTGCCAAATAAAATCTCATCTTCCACAGGAAGTATTTCCCAACCCCACTTAATGCTAGTGCCTTTCGTCTTTGAATTATTTCCTATTTTTTTCTGCATATAGCTTGTTTGTACATATTTGTTGCTTGTTGTCTCTCCCAAGGGATTTCAAATTTCTTAAGGACAGGCACTGTCTTTTTCCTCTTTTTATATCCCCAACACAACACAGTAGCAGGCACATAGTAGGTGCTTAACAAATATTTACTGACTGATTATTAGCTGGAAAATCTTTATTACAATTAGAGGCAACATAAAGTAAGGGATGAATGACTTCTAGACGGGTTCAGGAAGTCTTTCAATCAAGATTTGGCTTGTCTGTTATGAAGAATTATGAACTGAAAATAATAACTTACATTTTCATAGGGATAAGGACAAGGAAAGGGATTGGACTTGTAATTTCATTGACATAGAGAGCTCCCAGAGAGGACACTGACACATATTAGCTGTGTGAAGCTAGGCAAGTAAGTCACTTAATCTCTCAGTGCCCCAGGTAAATTTCTAAAACTGTAAACTGCAAAACAAACACTGATATACTATATTCGTAAAGGGAGTTTTGTAAGCTGGAGTTCCTTATGAAACCATGGGTTGGATCCTCAAAAACATAATATAAATATTAATTATTACTATATTTTTTATTAATCTGCTTCAAAATTTTACATTAAAGTGGCTAATATATTAGCAGGTTTTTATGTCCAGATTTCTTTAGGTTCCTTTCTGGTTCCTTTCCTCATACTAACCCTAACTCTTGCTTCCTACATAAACATAATTAATAAGAGAAACTTGATTATTATTCTTATGTTATGGCTGAAGGCAATGAAGCTGTCATGGAAAAAAAAAATCACATATGCATGTGCATCCTGTTGTTCATATTACTACCCAAAACGTTTAACAACTTCCACCATTTTTCTGAACTTTAACACAATCTCCTGCTCACATTTACCAATGTGTTCCTTATAAGAAAAGAGATAACGATAATTAGACATATGCTACAGTTAAATATTTTGCTAATGTATAGAATTTTTCTTACAAAACCTGAAGTTCTAGAAGTAGAATCTAATATAAAATTACCATAAATATTTATAATAGTCCTTTATATAGTAGGAAAAATGCAAACAAAGTTGATGTTTCACAGTTGGGGGAATGGCTACACTAAGACATTATGAATACCAAGAATATAAGGAAGCATGAAATGACGTCTAAGGACTGATGCACAGTGAAGTGAAAAGAGCCAAGAAAACAATACACATAATGACTGCAATAATGTAAACATAATGTCCATCTCTCCCCCCAATACCCTACCATACACACATAAAAAAGATTTTTTAACTGATTTCTCTGTAATCATGATGATCAAACTTGACACCAAAGGATGAAAATGTGCATCCTTTCCCTTTTTGTAGAAATCAGAGACTCTGGGAGTGAAATATTCAGATCACCTCGATATGTTGGTTGTCCGACAGAGCTTATTTTTAATCTCTCTTTTTATTTTAATTCCTCAAAGGGGTTGCTCTCTAGGCAGAGGATGGTAAAAGACATATTGGGAGATAATTTGATATAAAGTAAAAGCAACAAAATTTAAGTAGGAAAAATAGTTTAAAGCCAATTGGATCTCACTTAAATGTTTCTAAGATTCTTAAAAAACATATATAGAAATTAAAGAGAAAAAACTAATTGCAATATTAACAATATCACCAGAAGCAGAAATTTTTATAGAGCATCTTTTTAGTTAACATTTCAAGTGGAGTACTAATATGACCTCCATGTCCTTTTATAGATGGTAAAGTTGAGGCACAAAAGTAAAGTGTTATTTCTTTTCCTATGTCTGAGGAATAGATCAAGGAAAGAAACCAGCTTTTCTATACACTCTTCCAACACTCATTGTCATATGACATCAATATCTTGAGGTTGAATGGTACTTCATGGTCAGTAGTTCAGTATGATCTATAGTAATTCAAAACCTTAAAATAAAATGTGGGTGTAAACTCCTGTGCCCAGGCATATATTTGCACACAATGACAACCTGTCACCTTCTGTCTTGTTTCCCTATATCTGACAGACACTGGCTAGAAGTTAGGTGTTACAATGACACCTCTCAGTAATAAGATGTGCTCTACCAATAAGGGCAATATGGTTGTACAGTGAAGGCAGGTCTGGCTTGTCTTGTATGAAGAGTTATGAACTGAAAATAACAACTTACATTTTTGTAGAGATAGGGACATGGAAAGGGACTCAAGTTAGAATTTCACTGGCATAGGGAGCTCTTACAGAGGAATTTCCTCTACCAACAGTCAGTATCTTTCTGCCACTTGTAGTCTCAAAGAGCTGCCTAGGGCACTAAAGGCTTAAATAATTTGACCAGGGTCACTGTGTGAGGCAGTATTTGAACTCAGGATTTTTTTTTCTAGCTCCAATGCCAGTTTTATCCACAAGGTAAATTTTGCCATAATTTGTAAATGAGTATTCATCAGTACAACTCTGTGAGACAGGCAAGGCAAAGATGATTTTTCCACATTTTACAGATGAGGAAACAGAGTCAAAGGGGTGTGATGCTATGTCCACTGTCACACATTAAGTGAGCTAAAAATGAAGGGAAAATCCATCAGCTTTTTGTAACAGATCATGTTGCTTCAGACAAAATATACTCAAGCTGAGGCAATATTCTGTCCCTTCTAAGTATAACGAGACATTTATTCTCACCTAGATTTATTTGAGAAGGGAAAAAAATGAGTTTTAGAATATTGAGGAGATTTGATAATGATCAATCACATTTGAATAAACCAGATAGTGTACATTTTATCACCAGCTGTCACATGATGGATTTATTGTTGCATGCCAATAAATGCCTCATATGTTCTAGAAGATAAAAAAGATTATCATTAATATTAAAAGCTATACTTTTATTACTATAGAAGAAAGTCATGGAGATAGAAAGTCACATAGCTGGTTACTAAAATTTTGATCTTACAACTGGAAAAAATAAAACTTACCAGTTGTTTAGCAATATCACTATATAGGAACTTAAAAAAAGAAAAAAAAGGTTATTAGTTTTATTTTTAAAAAACCTCTAAGAAGGCATTGATAAGGCCTTTCTTAGTGTGACAATGAGCATCTGGGTTCCAATTTTTCCCACAGGGAGCAAATTGCTTTTACTTTTCTGTGGATTAGAGAGTAGAGGTAGGACTCTTAACTTGTGATAAATAATTCCCAATAATCATGAAGAGATCGCACGGGGGGGCTGTGAATACAGATGGCAAAAAACACCCTTTTATTTTCACTAACCTCTACTGAAATTTAGCATTTCCTACAATTACAATTTTTAAAGAGAAAAAACTGTTATGAGAAGAGCTCAAAGACTTCACCAAACTGCCAAAGGGATCCATGACAAAAAACAAAAAAGGTTAACAATCCCTAGAATAGATGTTCTCTGAGGTGATCCCACATAAAACAAACAAAAAACTTTAATTCTCTTGAAAATACTTCTTTTCACTTTAATTTTTTGTACATAGGGGAAAAGCATTAAAACTTTCAGGAATAAAATAATGTTTCTAAGCCTTAAAATGTCTAAGTTGGATTGATTTACGTTACTTTAAGTTGGAAGTGATACAAAGACAACTTAAATAGTGAAAAGAGGATTAGAAGTGGAGTCAGATCATCTGGTTTCAAGTCCCAACTTTTAAACTTACAATCAGCATGACCTTGTAACAGTCACAATTTATGGACCTCCTTAACTTCTTCTTGCTTTAGTTTTCTCATCAGACAAATGAAGGAGTTCACCTCCATGACCTTTGAGCTCCCTTCTAGCTCCAAATCTATAAATACTCTGAGGGTTCTCAGCCAGCCTTAAAGTTGATCAATATAAATGACTTTCAATACTTCCAGGATCCCCAATTTCTCTGGTATATGTACTATGCAATCTCTCTACATTTTATGATATGATGTCTTCACGAATGTTTGTGGCTAAAAAATTTCATCAGCTTGTGGTCAATATTCTAATAATGAATCTTTTAAAATTTAGCTAGGCTAGTCCTTATACACCAAGCTGGTCAAAGGTGATCATCAGCAACAGTAGCAAGCATGACAGTTTTGCAAAGCCCTTTACAAATATTCACTCATTTTATCCTTACAACAACTCTGAGAGGTAGGTGCTATTATAATTCCATTTCACAGATGAAACTGAGGCAGATAGAGGTTAAATGAGAGGCCGAGGAATACAACTTGTACATGTTTGATGTTGGATCTGAATACAGCTAGGCCTAATTCCAGGTCCAGGGTTCTATACACTGTGCCATGGAACAATCTACATACAGCTTTTCCACTTTGGAAGGACATGCCCTGCTTGTATCCTGCTCTCATAATCAAAAAGCCCAAGTCAATGTTTGCCATTGTTATTGTTTTCACCTCTGTTCTTTTCAGGGATTTGTGGGAGAACTTGCATCCTTATCATCTCAGGGTCTAGATACTGAATCGCTTACCTTTTCAAATGTGCGCTCAATTATTAACAAATGTCCTTTATCTTAAACCTCTCTCTCTTTCTCAATCTTTTGGCCCTTGCTGAGACATGGATCCCACCTAATGATACCACTTCTCTCAATATCCTTTTCAGTATTGGCTATATTTTCTCTTAAACCCCAACTCCCCTAGGCAGAGTGGGAGTAACTAATATCCCTTGCTCTCCATTGCAACTTCCAAATCTTCATTCTAGTATTCACTACAAAAGCAAGCAAACAAACGAAAAAACAACCTCTTTTGAATTTCACAATATCCAAATTTATCACCCAATCCATATTCTAGTGGTCATTATCTAGCCCAAGCAATTTTCCTTCCTTCCTTAATAAATTCATTAGTCAGTGCCTGGCTCATATTTTTTTCTCTCCTCCTATCTATACTCATCCTGCAAGACTTCAATATACAAACTGATGCTTCCTCAAATACTTTAACTTTTCAGTTCTTCATTCTACTTAATTCCTATGACCTTGACTCCACTTTAGCTAGAAGCAGAGATGGTCGTACCTTTGATCTTGCCATAATCATAGGTATTCTAATTCATTTTTCACAAACCCCAAAATTCATTTATTTGATAATAATTTTCGTAATTTCATCTTTCCCTTTGCTTTATGATCCCTAACCCTTTTCTTTATCCATGACCTCTATTCTCTCCATACATTTATTCTTTGCTAGGCCTCACTGCTACACTAGCTAAACTCTTCTCTTCTCCTTAGCTGTTCTCTTTGGTGAACCCACTGAGTGTTATACTCTCTTCTACATTGAGATCCTTTGCCCCTCTGTCCTATTGTTGAGGGTACATCGCCAAACCCCAGCCCTGATTACTCCCCTCAGCCATCTCCCTTGCTTCTACTATTCACTTGTTTCCGAAAGTGCTAGAAGACATTCGCAAAACCCTACTGAGTCAACTACATTGTCATCTAATATCAATTGAGCCACTACTGCAGCAAGGCAATTATTCTGTTCCTCCATAATCCATTCACTATCCCACTTTCTATACAGGATTTTCTCAACCTTTTAGTCTTTTCAAGCCTCCCGTGGCACCCCTCTTCCTATCCTCTCCACTATGAAGAAGGCTGCAATTACCCTCTGCTAGGTAATGGAATTGTGGGGAAGATGATTTGGAAGAAGTTAAATGGGAGCTTTGGGAACACAGTGATTGAAAAGCTAAGGATAGTTCATACAGTTCCTTATACTAGTGTGGAAAAATTGAAAATTTATCTGGAAAACAATAAATAACCTACTTTTTAAAAGGTATGATATCAGAAACCTACAAGAAAGATTTAAAAGCATCTAATATGCTAGGCTCAAAGAGAAAAAAAAAATTGGTCATTGTGACAAAGAGAATTATAGGAGGAATTCACCCACCCTATTTTGTCTGATTGTTTATAAATTTAAAAAGTTTATTGATTTGGAAGGTCACCCCAAGTCACTTTGAATAGGTACCCTACAGAAATAATGGTGGAAGAGAAAATGGAAACCTTTTCTACTCTATCATCTACAATCCCTGCTTACCCCAATGATCCAGATTGCAAAGGATATGAGGACAATTAAGAATTGGATAAGAATACAATCCTTGGAACCAGTTTGGATATGTTCATTGACTATTTGCCTGGACATCAAAACTGAATTCTGTATATTAATTGTTTGAATAAATAACTAGAAGACATCTTACTTTCTATTTCTACTCTAATTTCAAACTTACATTTTTTTCCTTAAATAATGTAGCATCTGCTTCAATAATATTAATGTAGAAGCATGCAATTATATTTTTGTCTTTGATGATTCTTTTTTCTTAATCATCTTGCTTGTTTTCCAATTGCAGTCTTATTTTCCTTAAGCTATTAAATACAAGTTACTGTGTGAAGTTCAATGTAGAATAAAAATTGTAGGCACCATGGTTCCTACCATCAAAGGTGGTACTCCAGTTAGATGTAAAAAATGTGGTAGCAATACAAAATCTAAGTAATACAAAAATATAATAATGGAAGCGCTGTCACAAGGTAGCATGTGATTAATTTCGAAACAACAAAACTCAGAAGTACATATTTAAAGATGGAGATGTAACAATGTGAAATCTATCCCTTCATATAGTCATAGATTTATAGTTAGAAGGGAACTTAGGGGTGAATTAATCACCAAATTTGAGAGTTGTAAAAGACCACAGTGATTATCAAATAAACCCATAGCCAAAAATTTCTCTACTTCAATATAATATAAAGATGCCATCCAACCTTTGCCTAAAGACTTTCAATAAGGGTATACTAATCACTTCCTGTGGTAACCTATTTCACTTTTTAACAACTCTAATATTTAGAACATTTTTTTCTGACTCCAAACTTAGATTCTCATCTGGGAAACTACCACTCTGCTCTTTGCTTTTCATTCTACTCTCTGAGAGAAAAAGAGCAAGTGAGATCCCTACACAACAGCTCTTCAAATACTTCAAGACAGACACCATGCCCTCCACTCCAAGTCTTCTGCTTTCCAGACAAAACATCTCATTTCTTTCCAACAATCCTCATTTGACACAGATTCAAGACCCTTCTCCATTCTCATTGTTTTCTTGTCATTCTGAAGCTTATCAAGGTGCTTAAAAAGTAGTGTCCAAAACTGAGCACAACATTGCAAATGTAGTTGTCAAACTGACCTATTCTATAGATAGAGAAGCTCAAGCCCAAAGAAGTTCAATAAAATGTCCAAAGTTACCCAGTTTGTAAGGACTGGAGGCAAGGCTCGATTCTATGCTACTTGATTCCAAATGAAATGCTTTTGTGACAGCAGTTGTTCAAGATTGTACTTTGAATCTTTTTAAAGTTCAGCAATTGGCAGCTATGTGGCACAGTAGATAGAGCACTGTGCCTGGAATAAGGAAGATCTATGTTCAAATTTGGCCTCAGACACTTACTAGCTGTGTGACCCTGAGTAAGTCACTTAACTCTCTTTGCTTCAGTTTCTTCATCTGTAAAATGTAAAATCTGGAGAAGAAAATGGCAAACCACTCCAATATCTTTTCCAAGAAAATCCCAAATGGAGCCATGAAGAGTTAGACACAACTCAACAGCAACAAAGTTAAGTGATAAATAATAGATGTTAATAGCAAGTTTTGAAATTTTTTTATACAAACCAAAAATGAGGTTACAACTGATCCCCCAAATTCATACAACATGTTTCTTGAGTTATAACTTTTTAAAGTGTTTTATTTTTTCCTTTTATTGTAAAGTCTTCCATTAAAATACTTATCATCACTTCTCACCTTAATAGTCTTCCTGCCTCAAATCTTTGCCAGTTCCAATCCATCCTTCCCTCTGCTGCCAATATGATTTTTAGAACTTAGATCTAGTCATGTCATGCATTCCCCTTTCTTCCTCCCCACAACCGCTTTGCTCAATGAGTTCCTGCGGCTCCCTATTACCTCCAGAATCAAATATGAACTCCTCTGCTTGGCATTTAAATCACTTAATAACTTAGACCCTTCCTATTCTTTCAGTCTTTTCTGTTTTTCTCTTCTGTCCATATTCTATGTTCCAGACATACTGACCTAACTACAGTTTCTGGACACTCCATCTTCCATATCCATGTACTTTCTCTAGCTGTCCCCCAGCTTGGAAGGCTGTCACATCACCTCCATCTCTCAATTTCCCTGCCTTCCTTAGGTCAAATCCCAACTTTTGCAAGAAACCTTTATAGGTCTCTCTCATCACACTTTCCATCTGCTCTGTGTATATTTGCTACATGCCTCATAATTTACATGTTGTCTCTCTTACAAGAATAAATACCCCTTAAGGGCAGAAACGGTCTTGACCTTTCTTTGTATCCCTAGTACTTAGCAAAGTACCTGGCACATAAGCACTTAATAAACGTTTGACTGGCTGACATTAAAACTACCTTTGCCCATCCATATATCTACTTCAAAAGAGAAAATAAGATTCATTCTGAGATGATACACTATTAACTAGTGAATAAAAATCATCCTGCTAAAATATAACAACCACTTCTAGTTATAGTGTTTTTTTTTCTTCTAACTGATGGTCTACACTTATGTGTGACAAAATTTCCAAGCATTATTTTTTCTGAATTAAATTCTATTATGAAACTCCTCTGGGGGTCTATTATGAATCTCCGCATTAGCTGTGTTCTTTTGCCTGCTTTGTGACAGGCAAGATTGATATAGTTGAGGTCTACACTTGATTAAAATAAATGGTATTCAATGTGTATGAAATGTGGATGTCATTATGAATAGGTCTGTGAATTTTTATTGTATTAAGAGATAACCTCTCTCCTTCCTATCTTTCCCACCCAGGTAGAAAATACATTTTAAAAATAGAATCTTTTCAGACACTTGGGCTCTGAATCTCTTTGGGGCTACTGTATCAAAATGTAAGATTGAATAGAAATTTGTTGATCTTGCCCTTTTCTGACCAGTGAAAATCGAAATATCTTTTGGAAAATTCTCATGTAGTAGGCAGACTAGTGGAAACCACAAGTCCATTGCTGATTCTATTAGAATCAAAACCAATGCCAGAATTCAGTGTTTAGAGTACTGGCTTTGGAATCAGGAAGATGTAGATTCAGAACCCATGCAACAATATCTTCATGACCACGAACAAGTCCTCTAATCTCTCTGAAACTGTTTCTCATTTATACGCACTTGCCTCCAAAGGATACTGAGAGGACCAAATAAAAAAATGCACACTAAATGCTTCTAAAACCTTTAAGTGCCATAAAAACGCAAGCAATTATCTGATATTTTCTAACTTTTGTTTTGGACCCAGATTAAATACTCAAGGTACGATGGAATTTAATTTAAATTAAGAACTAAGAACTAGATTCTTTAATTATAGTCATCACCATCGTTATCGCTGGTATGTATATATCACTTTAAGGTTTGAAAAACACATTAAAATATTATTTAAACACTATATAATTTTATCTTCAAACCAGCTCTGGGAGGCAAGCTCTATTATTATCCCCATTTTCCAAATGAGTCAGTAGAGTCAAGCAGAAGTTGCAATTTTGTTAATGTCACACCTTTTCTGTCTGAGGAAGGATTTACCCAGGTCTTCTTGACTTCATGTCCAGACTTCTATTCATAGTATCACCTAGCTGTCATGTGAACTTAGGAATGACCTCTTGGGCATTTGATTTCCTGTTCTGCTCAGTTATATTTTCAAGCATCCACAGTTTCTACCAATAGACCCCACTGATACACTTTTGGGTGTGGAAAACATTTAATTTTTAAAATTTATTTACCATTTTATTTTTTCACAATTGCATGTTAAAACAATTTTAAACATTCATTTTTAAAACTTTGAGTTGCATCTTCTCTCCCTTCCTCCCTCTTCACCCCCCTCATTGAAAAGGTAAGCAATTTGATATACGTATAGTCATGCAAAACATTTTCATATTAATCATGTCATAAGATAATATATATCAAAAAACACAAGAAAATAAAGAATTTTTAAAAAATATGCTTCAATCTGTAGTCAGACATCATCAGTTCTTTGTCTGGGAATGAATAGAATTTTTATTGTAAGTCCTTCAGAGTTGTCTTGGATCACTGTATTGCTGAGAGTAGCTAAGTCATTCACAGCTGGTGATCTTCAATATTGCTATTACTTTGTACATGGCATAAGTCACTTTGCATAAGCTTCTATAAGTCTTTCCAGGTTTCTTTGGGAGCATCCTGCTCATCATTTTTATAGCATTTCTTACAGTATTCCATCACAATCACACAATACAATTTGCTCAGCTGTTTCCCAGTTGATGGACATCCTCCCAATTCCCAGCTCCTCCCCACCTGAAAAGAATTGTTATAAATATTTCCATACATATAGGTCCTCTTCCCTTCTGTTTTTAAATCTCTTTTTGGGTATAGATGAAGGAGTGGCACTTCTAGGTCAAAGGGTATGCATGGTTTTATAGCCCTTTGGGCATAATTCCAAATTAATCTACAGAATGGCTGAATCAGGTCACAACTCCACCAACAATGCATTAAAGTCTCATTTTTCCCACATCTTCTCCAACATTTGTACTTTCCTTTTCTGCTCTGTTAGCCAATCTAATAGGTATGAGGTAGTACCACAGAATTGTTTCAATTTGCATCCCTCCAAACAATAGCAATTTAGAGGACCTTCTCATATGACTGTACATAGCTTTGATTATTTCATCTGAAAACTTATATCTTTTGATCATTTATGAATTGGGGAATGAATCCTATTTTTATAAATTTGACTCAGTTCTTTTTTTCTTTTTTTTTTTTTTACTTCAGAGCCAGTGCTCTTTCAGCTGCACTGCCATTCTTGTTATTTATTTATTTAATATTTTTAGTTTTCAGCATTAATTTTCACAAAAGTTTGAATTACATATTTTCTCCCTCCCCCCACTCCAAGATGGCATATATTCTAATTACCCCATTCCCCAGTCAACCCTCCCTTCTGTCACCCCACTCACTGAAATCCCCTTTTGCCTTACTTTCTTGTAGGGCAAGATGAATTTCTATGCCCCATTGCCTGTGTATCTTATTTCCTAGTTGCATGTAAAAACTTCTTTTTTGAAAACCTGCTTTTAAAATTTTGAGTTCCAAATTCATTCCCCTCTTACCTCCCCACCCACCCTCCCTAAGAACACAAGTAATTCAGCAAAGGCCACATGTGTATCATTATGCAAAACCCTTCCACAATACTCATGTTGTGAAAGACTAACTACATTTTGCTCCTTCCTATCCTATCCCCCTTTATCTAATTTTCTCCCTTGACCCTGTCCCTTTTCAAAAGTGTTTGCTTTTGATTACCTCCTCCACCTATCTGCCCTCCATTCTATCATCCCACCTTTTTTGTCCCCTTCCTCCTTCTTTCCTGTGGGGTAAGATACCCAGTTGAGTGTGTATGTTATTCCCTCCTCAGGTCAAATCTGATGAGAGCAAGATTCACTCATTCCCCCTCACCTGGCCCCTCTACCCTCCCAACAGAACTGTTTTTTCTTGCCACTTTTACGTGAGATAATTTACCCCATTCTATCTCTCCCTTTCTCCCTCTCTCAATATATTCCTCTCTCATCCCTTAATTTGATCCTCTGTTTTTAAATATCATCCCTTCATATTCAACTCACCCTGTGCCCTCTGTTGTCTACATATATATGTGTATATATATATATATATACATATATATATGTATATATATATATGCACACACATATACATACATATATATATATATATATATTTATATGTATATTCCCTTCAGCTACCACAATACTGAGGTCTCATGAAACATACATATCGTCTTTCCATGTAGGAATGTAAACAAAACAGTTCAACTTTAGTAAGTCCCTTATGATTTCTCTTTCTTGATTACCTTTTCAAGCTTCTCTTGACTCTTGTGTTTGAAAGTCACATTTTCTATTCAGCTCTGGTCTTTTCACTGAGAAGGCTTGAAAATCCTCTATTTTATTGGAAATCGATATTTTGCCTTGGAGCATGATGCTCAGTTTTGCTGGGTAGGTGATTCTTGGTTTTAATCCTAGCTCCATTGACCTCCAGAATATCTTATTCCAAGCCCTTTGATCCCGTAATGTAGAAGCTGCTAGATCTTGGGTTATTCTGATTGTGTTTCCACAATACTCAAATTGTTTCCTTCTGGCTATTTGCAGCATTTTCTCCTTGATCTGGGAGCTCTGGAATTTGGCAACAATATTCCTAGGAGTTTTCTTTTTGGGATCTTTTTGAGGAGCCGATCAGTGGATTCTTTCATTTTCCATTTTACCCTCTGGCTCTAGAATATCAGGGCAATTTTCCTTGATAATTTCTTGAAAGATGATATCTAGGCTCTTTTTTTGATCATGGCTTTCAGGTAGTCCAATAATTTTTAAATTATCTCTCCTGGATCTATTTTCCAGGTCAGAGTTTTTCCAATGAGATATTTCACATTGTCTTCCATTTTTTCATTCCTTTGTTTCTGTTTTATAATATCTTGATTTCTCATATAGTTGCTAGCTTCCACTTGCTCCAGTCTAATTTTTAAGGTAGTATTTTCTTCAGTGGTGTCTTGTACCTCCTTTTCCATTTGGCTAATTCTGCCTTTCAAGGCATTCTTGTCCTCATTGGCTTTATGGATCTCTTTTACCATTTGAGTTAGTCTATTTTTTAAGGTGTTATTTTCTTCAGTATTTTTTTGGGTCTCCTTTAGCAAGTCATTGACTTGTTTTTCATGATTTTCTCACATCACTCTCATTTCTCTTCCCAATTTTTCCTCTACTTCTCTAACTTGCTTTTCCAAATCCTTTTTGAGCTCTTCCATGGCCTGAGGCCAGTTCATGTTTTTCTTGGAGGCTTTTGATGTAGGCTCTTTGACTTTGTTGACTTCTTCTGGCTGTATATTTTGGTCTTCTTTGTCACCAAAGAAAGAATCCAAAGTCTAAGTCTGAATCTGAGTCTGTTCTCACTGCCTGGCCATGTTCCCAGCCAGCTACTTGACCCTTGAGTTTTTTGTTGGAGCATGACTGCTTGTAGAGTATAGAGTGCTTTGTCCCAAGCTTGAGGAGTTGCTCTGTTGTTTTCCGAGCTATTTCTACACAGCAAGCTCTGCCGCACCAGCACTTCTCCTCCCCCAAGAACTGACAATCCAGACCTTGACTCTGATCTTAAGCAGGCTCTGCACTCTTGCTCTGATCCGCCACTTAATTCCTCCTACCAGGTGGGCCTGGGGCCAGAAGCAACTGCAGCTGTAGGTCTGCTCTCAGAGCTACACCACCTCCCCTGCCCCTGGAGTGGTGGCCAAACTGCGTACTCCTTTCACTCCCCGCAGCTTTTCCCACAAACCATCTGTGTTGTCTTTGGTGTTTGTGGGTTGAGAAGTCTGGTAACTGCCACAGCTCACTGATTAAGGGAGCTAGGACCTGTTCCTCCTGGCTCCCAGTCTGGTTGGTCCGGGCACAGCCCATGCTGGGCTCTGCTCCCCTCTGCTCCCTGCTCCGTGGGATAGACCTTACCCAGCCACCATCCAGGCTGTCCTGGGCTGTAGCCCTGCTTCCCTCTGCTTTTCTGTGGGTTCTGCAGGTCTAGAATTTGTTCAGAGCCATTGTTATAGGTTTTTGGAGGGACCTGTGGGGGAGCTCAGGCAAGTCTCTGCTTTCCAGCCACCATCCTGGCTCTGCCCCCCAACTGTACTGCCATTCATAAGAGATGGGTGGATTGCAATCTGTACCACTGGAGGGTGCTTCTGACGAGGTTTGGGGTTGAGGGGTACTCGAGACCCCAAAATACCGACACGCCATATCCTGCCCAAAAGAATTCGATTCAAGTCTTCTCAGCCAAGGAAAAAGATGAAGTTTATTAAGGGTTTGCCATAATGGGTTGTCTTAAGAAATCCCATCCTTTGTGATGCCTGTTTTCACAAGCTGGCCAGATTCAATCTAAGCTGAGCTAGATTGAATCTGTTCTTTATATATTTGAGAAATGAGGGCTTTATCAGAGAAACTTGCCTCCAATTTTTTTTTCACAGTTAGAGTTGCTAAAAGTATTTCTCTCTATCCTATCCCCTCCATTTATTCTATTCTCTATCCTTTCACCCTGTCCCTCCTTAAAAGTGTTTTGCTTCTGACTACCACCTCCCTCATACTGCCCTCCCTTCTATCGCTCCCACTCCCTTCTCTTCTCCCCTTCTCCTCCTAATTTCCTGTAGGGTAAGATAGATTTCTATACTCAATTGAGCGTGGATGTTATTCCCTCTTTGAGTCAATTCCAATCAAAGTAAGGTTCACTCACATTTTTTAGATAATCTTACAATCACCTTCAACTCACTCCTCTGCTTTCTGTCTATGTATACTAACTGCCTTGCTAATGAGAAAGTTTTTTGGAGTTACAAGTATCAGCTTCCCATGCAGGAATGTAAACCATTAAACCTTATTGAGTTGCTTATGATTTCCATTTCCTGTTTATTTATTTGCTTATTTGTTTATTTATTTATTTGCTTCTCTTAGGTCTTGTATGTGAAAGTCAAATTTTCTATTGAGTTCTGGTCTTTTCAGTAAGAATGCTTGAAAGTCCTCTATTTCATTGAATATCCATTTCCCCCCTGAAGGATTATGCTCAGTTTTCCTGGGTAGGTGATTCTTCCTTATAATCCTAACTCCTTTGCCTGCTGGAATATCATGTCCCAAGCCCTCTGATCCTTTCATGTAGAAGCTACTAAATCTTGGGTTATCTTGGCTATGGCTCCACAATACTTGAATTGTTTCTTTCAGTCTCCTTGCAGTATTCACTCCTTGATCTGGGAACTCTAGAATCTGGCTATAGCATTCCTGGCAGTTTTCATTTTGGGATCACTTTCAGGAGGTGATTGATGGATTCTTTCAACTTATATTTTACCCTCTGATTCTAGAATATCAGGATAGTTATCCTTGATAATTTATTGAAAGATGATATCTAAGCTCTTTATTTTTTATCATGGCTTTAGGGTAGTCCAATAATTTTTAAATTATCTCTCCTAGATTTATTCTCCAGGTCAATTGTTTTTCTAACGAGATATTTCACATTGCCTTCTATTTTTTCATTCTTTTGGTTTTGTTTCATTGTTTCTTGATATCTAATCAAGTCATTAGCTTCCGTTTGCTCAGTTGTAATTTTTAAGTAATTATTTTCTTCAGTGAGCTTTTGTACCTCTCTTACCTTTTGGCCAAGTCTATTTTTAAGGTGTTATTTTCTTCAGTATTTGTGTGTGTGTGTGTGTGTGTGTGTGCTCACATGCACGCACATGTGTGCATGTGTGTGTTTCCTTTACCAAGCTGCTGACTCTTTTTTCATGATTTTCTTGCAAGTCATTTCAGCTCTCTAAGCTTTAGTTTCTTCATCTTTAAAGTGGGAATTTTAGATATTACTAACAAGCTCACAGGACTGTTGAAAGAAGAAAATGAGATAAAATGGTAAAGACTATTTCAAAGGAAAGGATTTGCTTGACCAAAGGCACAGTGAAAAGAAAGGTATAAAGATACATGGCATATTCTGCAACCAATAAGTAGTCCAGTTGGACTGGAATTTTGCCCAGATATGAAGTAGTCATGTAACATTAAGCTTAAAAGATTATTTGACCCATAACACATATGGCATTGAAGATCAACCTAAGCTGTTAGGACCATGCTTAATAAAAGCAATAGGGAGGCACTAAAGGCTTTTGAGAATTGTGGTAAACTGATTAGATGTTTGCTGTAGAAAGAATAATAGTGTTAAATTAATTGAAAAGGAAAGAGATTAGAAATAGGGTATTTAAAGGCTGGTCTTGCCTTGTTCAATAAAAAGGTAATTAGAGTATCAAAATAATGCTTTGGTAGTAGTGTTAGAAAGGCAGCTACATGGTGCAGTAGATAGAAGACCAGGCCTGGAATCGTGAAGACCTGAGTTCAAACCTAGCCTAAGATACTTGATAACTGTGTGACTCTGGGCAAGTCACTTAACCCTGTTTGCCTCAGTTTCCTCATCTGTAAAATGATCTAGAGAAGGAAATGGCAAACCACTCTAGGATCTTTGCCACGAAAATCCAAAGTGGGGTTGTAAAGAGTCAAATGTGACTGAAAAGACTCAACAACAACAACAACAACAACAAAGTAGGGATAGAAAGTAAGTTATATATGATAGAGATGATGAGTAGACAGAGGTAAAATAAATTGGTGACTGAATGTATGGAAGAGAAGCATAAAGGAAGAATAAATGTGTTTCTCTTTTATCAAGCCTGAATAACTGAAAAAATTGTGGCACAATAAAGAAAAATAGTAAAGTTAAGAAGAGGAGTGACTTGGGAAGCATGGAGAGGGTAAGTGAGAGAAAAGATAAGTTCACTTATTGAGATACTTTACCTAAAGACACAATTTGAATCTCACAGTAGCTTGGACATAATAAGCATTTAATGTTTGCCAAAAAAATTGAATTTCATAGATGTTTCTTGAATGACTTTGTATCATCTTTCTCCTTTAACCTCCACAAAGGTACATTTCACTAGGATGATGAATTAGTATAGTTCACTTCCTGTTTTAGAAATTCAACTAGTTCTCTCTCCACAGTATACTTCCTAACATTTCCATATTTCAGCAAGTTTTTGAAAAGTATACATCAAAATCATAATTTTGTTCAATATTAATGTGTATTTGGTACAAACTTTTATTTTAAAACAAACTCAGGAAAAAAAATAATATTCAGTCTCATACATATATGATTCTGTATAGGATCTGCATTTTATAGATAGATATCTCATGGCTCTGTCATTTAAATGTTTCTAGAAAAACACAATGCTTCATCATCAGATATGGATGAAGCTCTGAATTCTCTTAATAAATTTTAGGATTTTTGCCCTGTATTCTTTATCAGCTAAAATTGAATAATAACTTCAAGGACAAATGATGCTTTAATGATATTATATAATTCATTAAGTAATGTTATAAGGATTGGATGGTGTTTTCATTATAAACTCCATTAATAGATCCATTAAGGGATGCTACCATTTTCATTATCGACTCTGTTAAGGGTCTATTGACATTTTCATTATAAACCCCATTTTTCAGGGACTGGTAACTAAGTAATTTAAAAGTGTTTAGGTCTTTAACTTTCTGTGTGCATTGCTCACATGAATGCCTTTTAAAAAAATAATGAATGTGTGTTTTTGTTGGTCGAAGTTTTTCTTTCATTGTTAAATGCCTTTTTGATTAATCAACTCATTACTAGCAAATTGATTCATTAGAAAAACACAAGTTATTCTATTCAAATATTTTATATGTGTGTGTATAGAATGAAGTCTATGTTTTATCTAGTCATGGTAGATTGTATTTTAGTCTTGAGCTCTTAGCCAAAAATTGGAAGAAAAAGTCATGTCTTAGAAATATGTCACACTTGGCTCTATGCCATCTACTAATTTAATCATTTTTGACCTTAACAAATATAGCAATACTTTCCATAATAAGTGACTTTTATCACAAATTAGTTGACAGACAGTAACTGAATACTGAAGGGAATGGTATTTTTTATAAGAAAACCTACTTTTGAAAATGATAAGCACTCAAATATTCTCCTTTACATTTTTTTGTTAATTTCTCTAAAGAAAAAATCCTAGTCTATTTGAAGGATGCATTTTGCACCAGCTAATGTTTTGTAAATTAAAAAGAGATGTAAAGAAATGTTACAAAATTTATCATTTTTATTTTTTAAAAAAAGTGGGATAGTTGAAAAGAGAGTTAAGTGTATTTTTCCAGGTTTTTTTGACTAAAGTCCAGAATACAGTGAAAGTAGAAATCTATTCCTCAATAACTAACAGGGACTTTTAAGTCCTGATTATAATTAAATCCATATAATTTTATTGTAAAGCAAGGAAATTCACTTTTAGCTCTAAGATAAAACTTCGGGTATAAAGACAATAACTATCATAATCATAGTAAATGAAATATACATAATACTTTAAAGGTTAGCAAGGGATTGAACATTGTATGTCATTTGCCCATGAAGCAATTACTGCATGGATATATTATCCCCATTTTGTAGATGAAGATACTGAGGCTCAGAATTGTCAGGATTTGCCTGAGGTGACAAATCTAGTAATTATTAGAGGGAGAATACAAACCTGGATCTGTCCTGACTCCAAGCCGTGGCACTCTGCTTCTTTATTTTAAATATTATTTTAAATTTATTTTAAATTTAAATATTTTAAATATTTTAAATTTATTTTAAATCATGTATAGTAATTTTGCCTGAACATTGAAATATGTAAAGGATTCCAGCATCATATTCCTTTACTCAAAACAAACTGTAAAGTCACTTTACAGTGATAACCGACTGCATTTGCAAGGAATTTTATGAATTAAGTAGTAAAATTAAAAATAGAACATACATACACATTGTGTATATTTGTTGACTAGTAAATCAATACATTTTGTTCAAAGGGCAATGGAGAAGTTCATGGTAAATGCAATTAGGAAATGAAGGACTAGAGAAGAGTGGAACAAAGGATGCCATCAGACAGAAAAGCACAACTCAAAAAAAGAGGGGTCCAACACACTGCATGTGTACCTAAGCCATATAAAGAAGGTATAGAAGAAGAGACCCTGGATGCTGGATGGACCCTTTCTAGATGCTTTCCAGGAAGTCACTGACAAAAATTTGACAGAAACAGAAGGTCTAGTCGAGTTCTTATCTGATCTGCCCTTCTGGAGAAAGTAAGCACATTGATATTACTATAGATACGTTAAAGTATGAATGGTTAAAAAAGTTAACATACAGATGGGTCATAAACTATTTTATTATACTGTTAAAAAAAAGTAGGTAGGTGGCACAGAGGATAGAGGACTGGGTCTAGAGTCAGGAAGACTTGAGTTCAAATGTGGCCTCAGATACTTATCTGTATGACCCTGGGCAAGTTGCTTAACCCCTATCTGCCTCAGTTTCCTCACCTGTAAAATGGGGGTAGTAATAGTACTTACCTCACAGGGTTGTTATGAGGATCAAATGAGATAATGACTGCAAGGTAATAGGCACAATACCTAGTATATAGTAAGCATTATATAAATTTAGCTATAATTATCATAATCATTATTACTAGTGTTGTTGTCATGAATAGGTGTTGTTTTTATGCCACTTCAGTTTTTGAATATATTGCCTTTTCCCTTCCCCCTCCCTGCCCTGACCAGACAATAATCCTATGCAAGATAGGTAGATAAATATACAGATAGACAAATATGTAAAAAGAAAGAAAAGGGAAATATCCTTCTGTAAAATTACCTTACACATCAACCAAGTCTGACAGTTTAATCAATGTTCCACATTCATATTCTCTCACCATGGAAGAGAAGGAAAGAGGTACATTGTCTAATCTACTAAGATAGATGGATAACCATGATTTGAGATAGACATTGATAAGCTAGAGATGATCCATAGGAGAAAACAAGTGAATGCATGTCATATGAGGATTGGCTGATGGAAATTTAACCTTAAGAAACATAGGATTACTATCTTCAAGTATCTGCAGGATTATCATTTGTGTTCTCTTTAACCCCATAGGGTAAAACCAGTAGCAATAAATGGAAGTAACAAAGAGGAAAGTTTAGGCTTGATGTCAGGGAAAAATATTCTAACAAAGTTTTTCAAAAGTAGAATGCTTTTCCTTCTTGGAGATCTTCAAGGAAAGACTAGACAACTGGTACATCATAACGGGAATTTGATGCGTGGTTTGGGCTAGATGCTTCTGAGGTCCCTTAGAACTCTCAAATTTTGTGGTTTTGAGGGACAAGTTTAACCCTGATTCTGAAGCTTGAGACCATTTTTAAAGAGACTATCCCTGTGCTATTATGTTGCATAGCTGGAGGGAAATGTGATTTCTAAGAGAATTCTTAGTGATATTCCTGTATAACAGCATTCCTGGTATTCCTTATAAGGAACTTACTTCAATTTGTTTCTAAGACATTAAGGAGAGACATCAAGATAGAGTCTTTGGGAAAGTGCTCAAGAGGAAGAGACATTTAAATTACAGACTTGAGCCCTCAGGTTGGCAGACATGTATGGTTTGAGAGTTGGCTCTGTCATGTTCCTTGAATATCCAGGCTGACAATTCTACAGAATGTTAAAAGTGGACCTCCCCAGGGTTATATTGTTCTCTCTTGACTTGTGAGGTATGTCACTTCCAGCTTTGAGCCTCCTTTATTCTTCTGCATTCCATGAGATATTTCTATCTGTAGAACTTGTATTTTTCCTGCTGTTTCACTCTGCTATGAGTTTACCAGCATTTGGTTAAATTGGGGCTAAATTTTTGCACTTAACCTAAGGGCTAACCTCCCCCTTATGTGTAATAATGGAAGTGGCTTTCATTCTGAACCCACAAGCATCACACCCCCAGACAAGAGATATTTGAAGAGTGGTAGAAAGATATGTTAGTGACTAGCTCAACACAATTAGTGACATATTTTATGAGCTGGGTCATTTTAATAATACTTTGCCTTTTTGTTGACTGTATAGCATATAACTGTGTTATAGCTACATTTCAGATGCACAAATTCAACTATTCATGTTCAGAAATTGAAACAGAGATAAATACAGAGAATACACATCTTCATATATCACAAAATTCCTGCAACCCATACCAGACCCAGGTACAATGATTCTAGCAGCTGGGGAAACCCAAGTCTAGGACCTAGCTCATGTTTACAGTTGCCACCATCACTGCTCTCCAACCTTAACCTTCTAGTCCAACAGCCATAGATGTAATGGTCTCTGCTGTCCTGACCCACCAATGCTTTGTACTCCTCACAGAGCAGGGAGAGTGTATGCATGGCAGAAGGGGAAACAATGGATGGGGCAGGGGGATGACAGCAGAGAGTCAGAGGAGATCACTCATTACTGGTGAAAATTTACTAATTAGTTAAAATATAGGAGTCTATTCTATAAAAATAATGTCAACTTCTATAAATATTGTGACCTTCAGGTAAATTTTAGGTATTTCATAAATGTTTTTCACAAGCACTTGAGTCTTACACATCAACTTTAGAACCAAACTTCCATGTAAGATATGACTCCTGTGAGTAAAGAAGCTTGGTCTTAGAGTCTCTGATTTTGCTCATTCATTAAAGCAAATATTTTTAAAATATAGTGCTTTGTGCCAAAAACTGTACTTGGCAACAGGGATGCAAAGACAAAGTGGAAGGATACATATTCAGCCAGTCAACAAGACAATATTAAGCACTTACTAGGCCCCAGACACTTTGTTAAGTCCTGGAGATACAAATAGCAAAGTGAAATGGCCCTTGCCCTCAATGAGTTTATATTCTAATGCAGAAGGCTATATATATATATATATATATATATATACATACACACACGTAAGTATATACATAATATGTACAAAATGAATACAAGGTGGTTATGGCAGAGAGGGCAGTAGGAGAAGGAAGGAATAAATCAGGATAAATAAAGAATGGATCCTTGGAATACACCCACAATCTATGAGTTACACAGAGAATGCTTAGCAAAGAAAACTGAGGAGTGGTTACATGAGGAGGAGCAGAACCAGGAGAAAACAGTTTTATAAAACCCACTGAGGGGAGAATATTTAAATGAAAGCAGTGTTTGACAGTGTCAAAACTCAAAGGAGTCAAAGAAGTTAAAGACATTAAAATGGTCATTAGATTCAATACATAAAAGATCATTGGTGACTTTTGTAAGGGCATTTTCATTTAAGTGATAAGTCATAAGTTTTAGAAGATTAGAGGAGATTAAAGATATCATCTGTAGAGAGAAATGTGAAATATATATAGAAAGTAAATATTAAATTCTTTTTTAAAAAAAATATTAATTATTTATTTAATGTTTTTAGTTTTCAGCATTGATTTCCACAAGAGTTTGAATTACAAATTTTCTCCCCATTTTTACCCTCCCTCCCCACTCCAACATGGCATATATTCTGATTGTCCCATTCCTCAGCCCTCCCTTCTGTCATCCCACTCACCCCCATGCCCTTTTCCCTTACTTTCTTGTAGGGCAAGATAGATTTCTATGCCCCATTGCCTGTATATCTTATTTCCTAGTTGCATGTAAAAACTTCTTTTTTGAAAACCTGCTTTTAAAATTTTGAGTTCCAAATTCATTCCCCTCTTCCCTCCCCACCCACCCTCCCTAAGAACTCAAGTAATTCAGCAAAGGCCACATGCGTATCATTATGCAAAACCCTTCCACAATACTCATGTTGTGAAAGACTAACTACATTTTGCTCCTTCCTATCCTATCCCCCTTTATTCAGTTTTTTCACTTGATCCTGCCCCTTTTCGAAAGTGTTTCCTTTTGATTACCTCCTCCCCTTATCTGCCCTCCCTTCCTTTGTCCCCCCCTTTGTATCTCCTTCCTCCTTCTTTCCTGTGGGGTAAGATATCCAGTTGAGTGTGTATATTATTCCCTCCTCAGGTCAAATCTGATGAGAGCAAAACTCACTCATTCCCCCTCACCTGCCCCCTCTTCCCTTCGTACAGAATTGCTTTTTCTTGCCACTTTTATGTGAGATAATTTATCCCATTCTATCTCTCCCTTTCTCCCTCTCTTAATATATTCCCCTCTCATCCCTTAATTTTATTTTTTTAGATATCATCTCTTCATATTCAACTCACCCTGTGCCCTCTGTCTATATATGTGTGTGTGTGTGTGTGTGTGTATATAGATATTATACTACACTACACACACACACACACACACACACACACACACACATATATATATATATATATATATATATATATATATATATATATATATATATATATATTTATATTTATATTCCCTTCAGCTACCCTAATACTGAGGTCTCATGAATTATACACATCATCTTTCCATGTAGGAATGTAAACAAAACAGTTCAACTTTAGTAAATCCCTTATGATTTCTCTTTCTTGTTTACCTTTTCATGCTTCTCTTGATTCTTGTGTTTGAAAGTCAAATTTTCTATTCAGCTCTGGTCTTTCACTGAGAAAGCTTGAAAGTCCTCTATTTTATTGGAAATCCATATTTTGCCTTGGAGCATGATACTCAGTTTTGCTGGGTAGGTGATTCTTGGTTTTAATCCTAGTTCCATTGACCTCCAGAATATCATATTCCAAGCTCTTTGATCCCTTAATGTAGAAGCTGATAGATCTTATGTTATCCTGATTGTGTTTCCACAGTACTCAAATTGTTTCTTTCTGGTTGCTTTCTGGCTGCAGTATTTTCTCCTTGATCTGGGAGCTCTGGAATTTGGCAATAATATTCCTGGGAGTTTTCTTTTAGGGATCTTTTTGAGGAGGTACTCTGTGGATTCTTTCCATTTCTATTTTACCCTCTGGCTCTAGAACAGTAGGGCAGTTCTCCTTAATAATTTCTTGAAAGATGATATCTAGGCTCTTTTTTGCATATGGCTTTCAGGTAGTCCAATAATTTTTAAATTATCTCTCCTGGATCTATTTTCCAGGTCAGTAGTTTTTCCAATGAGATATTCCACATTGTCTTCCATTTTTTCACTCCTTTGTTTCTGTTTTGTAATATCTTGATTTCTCATATAGTCTCTAGCTTCCACTTGCTCGAATCTAATTTTCAAGGTAGTATTTTCTTCAGTGGTCTTTTGGATCTCCTTTTCCATTTGGCTACTTCTGCCTTTCAAGGCATTCTTCTCCTCATTGGCTTTTTCAAACTCTTTTGCCATTTGAGCTAGTCTATTTTTAAGGTGTTATTTTCTTCACTATTTTTTGGGTCTCCTTTAGCAAGTCATTGACTTGTTTTTCATGGTTTTCTCCCATCACTCTCATTTCTCTCCCCAATTTGTCTTCTACTTCTCTAACTTGCTTTTCCAAATCCTTTTTGAGCTCTTCCATGTCCTGAGACTAGTTCATGCATTCCTGCTCTGATTCACCACTTAATTCCTCCTACCAGGTGGGCCTGGGGCAGGTATCAACTGCAGCTGTAGCTCTGTAAGCAGCCTCAGAGCTGCACCAATTCCTCTGTGGCCCCCTGGGTGGTGGCCAACTGAGAACTCCTTTCGCTTTGTCCCCTGCAGTTTTTCCCACTAACCATCTCTGTTGACTTTCGTGTTTGTGGGTTGAGAAACCTGGCCATAGCTCACTGGTTCAGGATGCTACGGCCTGTTCTGCCTGGCTCCAGGTCTGGTTGGTCTGGGCACGGCCCACGCTGTGCTCTGCTCTGCTCCCAGCATGGTGGCGATAAACCCAGTGACCATCCACACTGTGCTGGTCTGGAGCCCTGCTTCACTCTGCTATTTTGTGGGTTCTGCAGTTCTAGAATTTGTTTAGAGCCATTTTTATAGGTGCTTGGAGGGTCCTGTGGGAAAGCTTTAGGCAAATCCCTGCTTTCTAGCTGCCATCTTAGCTCTGCCCACATCAATACTAAATTCTGAAGATCAAAACATTGGAGATCAATGCCTCTCCATGGTCAAATCATAATCTAACACAACTTGCTCTTCACAATTCCCATATTTGGCCAAATTTTAAATGCAAAATCCATTTTTCTCTTCTGAGTTCTAGGTTCTGCAATTTTGCTGTGCAGTCAGCTAAAGGTATGGCTTTGAAGAATAAGGTTCATACTTAATTCACAAGTGAATGCCCAAAACATGAAGGAAACTGCCCAAGCTACACTGTCAATTTGTTTAAGTACTATTTTTATTTTCCTCCTTATTCTTGTGCCATACTTCTTTTGCCAGGACCACCCTTATCCTCCAAATTCTGAGATCACTCAAATGCATTTCATTCTTGGCAGGTATTCGCTATATTGTCTCCTCCCCTCACACCCTCAGCATGTACTCTGAAAAAAATAAAAACAATAACATGACTGAGTTGGCAGTGGGAGAAGTATGAAATAAGTTGTAAAACTCTTTCAGATTCCAGGTAAATATGCATTTCTTCGGTAATGTAGAACTGCTTCTCCATGTTAATACAGAGCTTCTAAAACCAACAGAAAACACCAAAAATGCTGACTTCTAGATGGTTTTTTATTTAAAGTAGGAACAAGGTATCATATATAATGTTATACTGCTATACTTTCCCAAATCCTTCACTATTTTCAGTCCCTGTCATTTAAATAAGCTGTGAAATTAAATACACAGTTGTCTATTTTTAATTTAATTAACTAATTAAGAAAAAGTTGTTTAAAGCATTTCAGATGCTACCAGCTATTAAAATAATTTAGCTTTTAAAAAAAGACAAGCATCAAAATAAATCTGCTAAAATATAAAAAGGGGCTTGAAATTATGCTTGCAATATTCTATTTTGCCTTGTATTTTGCCAAAAAATTGTCAGTCAAAAAATGAGGCAAATCAAAAATGTCAAACACTCTCATCAGAAATACTTGGGAATAGAAAGGAGGCCAAGATGACTGAGTAAATGCAGGGACTCATCAGAACTCTCCCCCAGATCTCTCCAAATACCTTTAAATAATGACTCTAAACAAATTCCAGAGCAGTAGAACCCAGAAAAAGATGGAGTGAAACAATTTTCCAGCCAAACACAACTTAGAAGATTGGCAGGAAAGATCTACTGCACCAGGGTTAGAGAGGTGCACAGTCCAGCACAGACTGGGCCTCAGCAAACCAGGAGCAGGCCTCTCAGGGTGACTGTGACACCAGTGTTGGTTTCCAGACCTCTGAGCCCATATGTGGTAAGGGATTTCAATAACTGATCAAAGGAGATTATAGGGGTGCCTTTGCTGGCACCAGAGGCAGGATTCTGTTACATTGACTATACTTGATTCTAGGTAACTGTCCTAAGTCTTAGTCACAGTACGAGGAGGAGCACTAGGACAACAGAACTTGTGGCCACAGGGGAACAGGGACCTGGCAAGTTCACAGGGTTGAGAAGAGTGTTTGTGATCACTGACAAACCAGTACAAAGTACAAGTCAATAATAAACACATCTCTCTCTAGATCATACCACCTTGGAAGAGCCAAAAACTTAAAGGTTCCCAGAGTTACCTCTGAAAACAGCTGCACAAAAATCCTGAAGCATGGGACAGTGCCCCCTTACCCTGGAAGCAGAGCTCCACTTTAATATACAGTTAAAAGCTAAGAAATAGACTGAAAAATGAGCAAACAGAAAAAAAAAATGAGGATAGCAAATTACTATGGTAACAAGGAAGATCAAAATGCAGACTCAGAAGAAAAAAACAAAGTCAAAGTTCTTGGATTCAAAGCCTCAAAGAAAACTATGAATTGGTCTCAGGCCATGAAAAAGCTCAAAAGGATTTTCAAAACCAGGTAAGAGATGTAAAGGGAAAATTGGGAAGAAACATGAGAGTGATGCAAGAAAATCATGCAAAAAAGAATAGGCAATGGCTTGGTAAAGGAGGCACAAAAATACTGAAGAAAATAACACCTTAAAAAACAGAATACGCCAAATGGTAAATGAGGCATAAAAATCTGAGAAGAGAAGAATGCCTTGAAAAACAGAATTGTACAAATGGAAAAATATATACAAAAATTCACTTAAGAGAAATCCTTAAAATGTAGAACTGGTCAAGTGGAAGAGGAGGTACAAAAGCTCACTGAAGAAAATAATTCCTTAAAAATTATAATTGAGCAAATGGAAGCTAATGACTTTATAAGAAATCAAGAAACAATGAAACAAAACCAAAAGAATGAAAAAATAGAAGACAATATGAAATATCTCATTGAAAAAAAAATACTGACCTGGAAAGTAAATCCAGGAGAGATAATTTTAAAATTATTGAACTCCCTGAAAGTCATGATAAACAAACAAAAAAAGGAACCTAGACATCAATTTCAAGAAATTATCAAGGAAAACTACCCTGATATTCTAGAACCAGAGGGTAAAATAGAAATTGAAAAAAACCACCAATCACCTCTTGAAAAAGATCCCAAGATTGGGGGTGGAGGGGTGGAGCCAAGATGGTGGTGTGAACAGAGGGACTCCCCTGAGCTCTCACCAAATCCGTCCAAAAACCTATAAAGAATGACTCTAAACAAATTCTAGAGCTACAGTTACCATGCAATGACAGAATGAAACAAATCTCCAGCCCAAGATGGCCTGGATGTTCTCTGGGAAATGTCTATTGCACTGGGCTGGGAGTGGAGCACAGCCCAGCATGGTACTCACCTGGACAGACCAGGCCAGAGCAGACCAAGCAGAGCAGGGATTAGGGCTCTCAATCACTGAGCTGTAGCAAGTTTCCAGATTTCTCAACCCACAAACACCAAAGACAACATAGCAAGTCAGTGAGAAAACTGTTGGACCTCGGTGAGAGAGAAGGGCATGGTCTGGCCCCAGCCCCAGGGAGGTGGAGGTGGCTGCAGCAGCAATGGCAGCAGCTTCTGGATCTTCAGGCCCACAGACTGTGGGGGTAATCAAGCAGCTGATCAGAGCAGGAGTGCAGGGATCTCTTTCCTGGTGCTGAGGCAGGATTCTCCTGCTTTGCCCTGCTTTGATCAGGGTTGCAGTCCTGGTTGGCAGTCCTTGAGGGAGGAGGAGTGCTGGTGTGGCAGAGCTTGTGGTGGCTGTGGAGAGGGAGTCCTCTGAGTAGTTACACAGCAGAAAGGAATGTTTGCACTCACAAACCAGAGCACAGGCCAGGAGAGGAGTATCATACTACGTCAGAATAGAAGTAGTTCTGAAAACAGCATTGTGAAACCCCTGAAGATTGGAACAGTGTACTCTCCACTCTGAAAGCAGTCTTACCCTGACAGAGCTAAAAAGTCAAGTGTTGGCTGAGAAAATGAGCAGACAGTGTAAAAGGGCTCAGAGTATAGAATCATACTTCAGTGATAAAGAGAATCAAAATATACAGCCAGAAGAAGTCCAAAGCCAAAGATCCTACATCAGAAGCCACCAAGAAAAATATGAATTGGTCTCAGGCCATGAAAGAGCTCAAAAAAGATTTGGAAAATCAAGTAAGAGAAGCAGAGGAAAAAGTGGGAAGAGAAATGAGAGTGATGCAAGAAAAATCATGAAAAACACATCAACAGCTTGCTAAAGGAGACTCAAAAATACTGAAGAAAATAACACCTTAAAAAATAGAATAACCCAAATGGCAAAAAAAGCTTCAAAAAGCCAATGAGGAGAAGAATGCCTTAAAAGGCAGAATCAGCCAAATGGAAAAGGAGATCCAAACGATCACTGAAATTAGAATGGAGCAAATGGAAGCTAGTGGCTTTATGAGAAATCAAGATATTATAAAGGAGAATTAAAAGAATGAAAAAATGGAAGACAATGTGAAATATCTCATCGGAAAAACAACTGACCTGGAAAATAGATCCAGGAGAGAGAATTTAAAAATTATTGGACTACCTGAAAGCCGTGATCAAAAAAGGAGCGTAGACATCATCTTTCAAGAAATTATCAAGGAAAATTGCCCTGATATTCTAGAACCAGAGGGTAAAATAGAAATTGAAAGAATCTATGATCACTTCTTGAAAAAGATCCCAAAAAAGTAAACTCCTAGGAATATTGTAGCCAAATTCCAGAATTCTCAGGTCAAGGAGAAAATATTGCAAGCAGCCAGAAAGGAACAATTCAAGTATTATGGGAAGACAATCAGGATAACATAAGATCTAGCAGCTTCTACCCTAAGGGACTGAAGGTCTTGGAATGTGATATTCCAAAGGCCAAAAGACCTAGGAGTAAAACCAAGAATCACCTACCCAGCAAAACTGAATATAATACTTCTGAGTAAAATATGGATTTTCAATGAAATAGAGGACTTCCAAGCATTCTTGCTGAAAAGAGCAGAGATGGATAGAAAATTTGACTTTCAAATACAAGAATCAAGAGAAGCATGAAAAGGTAAACAGGAAAGAGAAATCATAAGGGACTTACTAAAGTTGAACTGTTTATATTCCTACATGGAAAGATGATATTTTTAACTCATAAGACCTTTCTTAGTATTAGAGTAGTTGAAGGGAATACACATATATATAGACAGAGGGCACAGGGTGGGTTGAATATGAAGAGATGATATCTAAAAAAATAAAATGAAGGGGTGAGAGAGGAATATATCAGAAGAAGGAGAAAAGGAGAGATAGAATGGGGTAAATTATGTCACATAAAATTGGCAAGAAAAAAGCTGTTATAATGGAAGGAAAGAGGGGGTAGGTGGAAGGGAATGAGTGAATCTTGCCCTCATCGGATCTGGTTTAAGGTGGAGTAAGAGCAACATATAAATTCAACTAGGTATCTTACCCTACAGGAAAGTAGGGGAGAAGGGGATAAGGGGGGGGGGCGGTGTTGATAGAAGGGAGGGCAGGTTGGGGGAGGAGGTAGTCAAAAGCAAACATTTTTGAAAAGGGACAGGGTCAAAGGAGAAAATTGAATAAAGGGGGACAGGATAGGATGGAGGGAAATATAGTTAGTCTTTCACAACATGACTATTATGGAAGTGTTTTGCATAATGATACATGTATAAACTATATTGAATTGCTTGCCTTCTCAAGGAAGATGTATGGGGAGGGATGAAGGGAGAGAATTTAGAACTCAAAGTTCTAAAAACAAATGTTAAAAATTGTTTTTACATGCAACTGGGAAATAAGGTATACAGGCAATGGCGTATAGAAATCTATCTTGCCCTACAAGAAAGTAAGGGGAAAAGGGATGGGGGGCGGGGTGAAGTGGGGTGATAGAAGGGAGGGCAGACTGGGGAAAAGTGCAATCAGAATACATGCCATCTTGGGGTAGGGGGAGGTTGGAGATGGGGAGAAAATTTGTAAGTCAAAATCTTGTGGAAATGAATTTTGAAAACTGAAAATAAATTTTAAAAAAAGAGAAAGAGATCCCAAAATGAAAACTTCCAGGAATATTATAGCCAAATTTCAGACCTCCAAGATCAAGGAGAAAATATTGCAAGCAGCCAAAAGGAGGCAATTCAAATATTATTGAGCCAGTCAGGATAACACAAGGTTTAGCAACTTCTACATTAAAGAATCAGAGGGCTTGGACTATGAGATTCCAGAGGACAAAGGAGTTAGGATTATAAGCAAGAATCACGTACCCAGCAAAACTAAGTATAATCCTTCAGGGGAAAAAAATTAATATTCAATGAAACAGAGGACTTTAAAGCATTCTTGATGAAAAGACCAGATCTGAATAGAAAATTTGACTTTCAAAAAAGACTCAAGAGAAACATTAAAAGGTAAACAGGAAAAGGAAATCATAAGTTTAAACTGTTTACATTCTTACATGGGAAGATGATACTTGTAACTAATAAGACATTTCTCATTACCAGGGTAATTAGAAGGAGTACATATAGACAGAGGGCACAGGTGTGAGTTGAATATGAAAGGATGATATTTAAAAAAAATAAAATTAAGGAGTGAGAAAGGGATGTACTGGGAGAAAGCAAAAGGGAAAGGTACAATGGAGTAAATTATCTCACATAAAAGAGGCAAGAAAAAACTTTTACAAAGGAAGGGAAGAGGGGGGAGATGAGGGGGAGTAAGTGAACCTTGCTCTCATCAGAATTGGCTCAAAGAAGGAATACTTAGACATTTAATTATAGCCTTCTTTGGGGGTGGATATTTATTGTTTTTTATTGAATCCTCTTGTATATACATGGCAATGTTTTTTCTCTCTTTTTATTTTCTTAAAATAAAAAATACAATAAAAATAAACCAAAAAAAGAATGGACGGGGCAAAAGGAGAAAGAGAGAGAGAGATAGAACAGGATAAACAGGGAAGATAAGATGAAGGGAAATACAGTTGGTAATCATTAATGTGAAAAAAAAAATTACAGTGATCTTCTTTGATAAAGAGTTCATTTCTCAAGGATAGAAAACTGAGTCAGATTTATAGGAATAAGTGCCACTCCTTGATTACTAAATGATCAAAAGATATGAACAGGCAGTGTTCAGACAAAGTAATCAACCTATCTATAGTCATATGAAAAAAATGCTCTAAATCACTATTGATGAGAGAAATACAAATTAAAACAACTCTGAGGTACAATCTCACACATATCAAATTGGCTAATATGACAGAAAGGGAAAATGACAAATGTTAGAGGGTGCATGAGAAAATTAAAACACTAATATACTAATTGATGAAGTTGTATACCGATGCAACCATTCTGGAGAGCAATTTGGCACTATACCCAAAGGGCTAAAAACCAAAAAGGAAAAGGACCTATGTGTACAAGAAATATTTATAGCAGCTCTTTTAGTGGTGTGCCAAGAATTGGAAATACTTGGGAATACCAAACGTTTATTTAGTGTTTTATATTTCTATTACATTTTATATTTATATTACTATCTCTAGTCCTAAATTCAGAAGTGTGATGTTATTTACATTAGGGCTACATTATGTCACTAAACCTTTGAAAGACTCCCAAAGAAACATAATCATTTCTCCCATTTTTGTGTGTGTGTATGTCCTTTGGCTTTGATGATAACAGCTTTCAGCAGTCATTCTCCCTACCTCTCAAACTCTGAATCTCTATGGTAAAAGAGGAAGAAAATGATTACTTTCACTATGTCTTTTCCATGCCAATCTTTCTTTTTCCAGATTCTCTCCCATAGCCATTCTGAAATGAAATGGTAACACAGAAAATTAGGATCTCTCCCTCAGAGAGTAATGGGGATTTTTTTTCTTGCCTTTGGACAAGGGAGGGGTTAAGGAAAGGGAAGAAGAGATGACACTCAGCCTAACTGAAGGGGTATGTAATTGACCAAACTTTTGTACTTACCTTCTTAAGGAAAGGTCTCTATTAATGTAGATCATGGAAACTTCCCAATGTCTTGCAGCACATGAATGCACTCAACCTACTTCTGTGGACAAAGTCCAATTCTAAGAAACTCCAAGAACCCATATGATTTAGGGCCTGATAGTATTTAGTGAAGATGAAAAATAATGCATATTTTGAGCATAATTAATTTAATACTTCTTTAATCATTTTAAGAATGTTTTTCATTTTCAAAGAGGTCCCTCTCCCCCTTAGATTAATGTCTCACTATATGCTGAGGTGACATGTCTGTACTGCTTGCTATTTCTGGAATATCTTATGATGTCTAGCCAAGGAGACTCACCAGATGTCATGCATCTCTTAAGAAGGCATACTTATTTATTTGATTCTGTACATTGGGCTACAAGGCATTTGGATATACTGCAGCTTAAAATAGTGTAGTTGCTTAGTATTTTAAATTTAAAAATTATAAATTGGCAACCATGGCAGCAAGGCATTAAATACCATAAATTAAGAATCCAAAGGTGGGAGATGTTTGTCTGAAGGCCAGAAGAGAGAAAGGGAACTTCCTAAATCATAGTTTAAGGCATGGAGTAATTTTGATGTTTTTACCCACCTTCATTCACTCTATAAGGCAACAGAAGTTGTGCATAATTAACAACTATTATGCTCAGTATCATCATGGCATTATTATATGCCATATAGTGAAAACCATATGAATAGCCTCATTATTGTCTGAGATGCTCAAAGATGCTGAGAACAGAGGATAATAAATATAGGTTTGGAAGGGCCCTTAAAGACCTTTCAGACCAACCTTCCACATTTTATAAATAACCTCTGTCCCAAAGTCCATTGGTATGGAACTCTCTCCCTTCTTATTAGTGAAAATGAAATAAGGAGAGAGCTTTAAGTTCTCAGCCAATCTCAAATGGTAGTTCCCCTTTGGGACTCTCCAGTTAAGAGTTTTCTTAGAGCATATCATTGAGAAGCCTTCCATTTTTGAGAGGGTAGATGAAAGAGGTCCAAACCACTTCAGTGTGCTGAAAGAAAAGATTCCAGGAAGATATGAGAGGATCTGGTAGACTCTTTCTTTGGGGAGTTTCCCCTTGGGTGCGATCAAGGACATTTTCTCTTGATTTACTTGATTTATCTCACTCCCTCCTCACTTTATATTGTGCAGTACATATTCTCCTATGAATACTTTCTCTGCTTTCTGTTCTGCTATGATTTGTATGAATGGGTTTCTTTGCATTTGCAAAGTATGCTCATTATGCAACCAGTATTAAGGGGAAAGGGTCAAGCCTTGGATATAGAGTTTGGGGTATCCCTTTTCCCCAGAAATGACAAAAGGATAAAGTTAGCTTGAACCTAGACTAGCAATACTTAAGGAATCAGATAGATATATGTTAATATCCCCTGTCTCTGAGAAGAGCAGAGTGGTAGCCTCTGGCCCTAACATCCTCCTTCCCCACCCAGCAGGAATGAAAATATCTCCTAGAGAAGAGGTTAGAGATGTCTGTTCTACCTCCTGTTGAGCCATGTACACAAGGATAGGATCCTCACTACCCATGTGGAGCTCACTTACTCTTTTTTTTTTTAATTTAAATTTATTTATTTAACATATTTAGTTTTCAGCATTGATTTTCACAATAGTTTGAATTACAAATTTTCTCCCCATTTCTACCCTCCCACCCACTCCAAGATGGCATATATTCTGGTTGCCCTGTTCCCCAGTCAGCCCACTCTCTATCACCCCTCTCCCCTCTCATCCCCTTTTCCCTTCCTTTCTTGTAGGGCAAGATAAATTTCTACACCCCATTGCCTGTGTATCTTATTTTCTAGTTGCATGCAAAAACTTTTTTTTTTGTTTTTGAACATCTGTTTTTAAAACTTTGAGTTCCAAATTCTCTCCCCTCTTCCCTGCCCACCCACCCTCCCTAAGAAGTCAAGCAATTCAACCTAAGCCACATGTGTATCATTATGTATAACCCTTCCACAATATACATGTTGTGAAAGACTAACTATATTTTGCTCCTTCCCAACCTATCCCGCTTTATTGAATTTTCTCCCTTGTCCCTGTCCCCTTTCCAAAGTGTTTGTTTTTGATTACCTCCACCCCCATCTGCCCTCCCCTCCATCATCCCCCCCTTTTATTTTTTTTATCTTCCTCCATCTTCTTTCCTGTGGGGTAAGATAACCAATTGAGTATGCATGGTATTCCCTCCTCAGGTCAAATCTGATGAGAGCAAGGTTCACTCATTCCCCCCTCACCTTCCCTCTCCCCTCCTCCCACAGAACTGCTTCCTCTTGCCACCTCTATGTGAGATAATCCACCCCACTCTACCTCTCCCTATCTCCCTCTCTCAGTATGTTGCTCTCTCATCCCTTAATTTGATTTCTTTTAGATATCTTCTCTTTATCTTCAACTCACCCTGTGTCTGCTCTCTCTCTTTTATATATATATATATATATATATATATATATAATATACATATATATATACATATATACACACATAGATATATACATACATACACATTCACCTATATACACACACATAGATATATACATACATACACATTCACCTATATACATAAACATATATATATAATATATATGCATATTCCCTTCAGCTACCCTAATACTGATGTCTCATGTATCAGACACATCATCTTTCCATGTAGGAATGTAAACAAAACAGTTCAACTTTAGTAAGTCCCTTGCGATTTCTGTTTCTTGATTACCTTTTCATGCTTCTCTTGATTCTTGTGTTTGAAAGTCAAATTTTCTATTCAGTTCTGGTCTTTTCACTGAGAAAGCTTGAAAGTCCTCTATTTTATTGAAAATCCATATTTTGCCTTGGAACATGATACTCAGTTTTGCTGGGTAGGTGATTCTAGCTTTTAATCCTAGCTCCATTGACCTCCGGAATATCATATTCCAAGCCCTTTGATCTCTTAATGTAGAAGCTGCCAGATCTTGGGTTATTCTGATTGGGTTTCCACAATACTCAAATTGTTTCTTTCTCGTTGCTTGCAGTATTTTCTCCTTGATCTGGGAGCTCTGGAATTTGGCAATAATATTCCTTGGAGATTTCTTTTTGGGATCTATTTGAGGAGGCGATCAATGGATTCTTTCAATCTCTATTTTGCCCTGTGGCTCTAGAATATCAGGGCAGTTCTCCTTGATAATTTCTTGAAAGATGGTATCTACGTTCTTTTTTTGATCATGGATTTCAGGTAGTCCAATAATTTTTAAATTATCTCTCCTGGATCTATTTTCCAGGTCAGTGGTTTTTCCAAGGAGATATTTCACATTGTCTTCCATTTTTTCATTCCTTTGGTTCTGTTTTATAATATCTTGATTTCTCATAAAGTCACTAGCTTCCACTTGCTCCAATCTAATTTTTAAAGTCGTATTTTCTTCAGTGGTCTTTTGGACCTCCTTTTCCATTTGGCTAATTCTGCCTTTCAAGGCATTCTTCTCCTCATTGGCTTTTTGGAGCTCTTTTGCCATTTGAGTTAATCTGTTTTTTAAGGTGTTGTTTTCTTCAGTGTATTTTTCAGTATTTTTTTGGGTCTCCTTTAGCAAGTCATTAACTTGTTTTTCATGGTTTTCTCGCATCCTTCTCATTTCTCTTCCCAATTTTTCCTCTACTTCTCTAACTTCCTTTTCCAAATCCTTTTTGAGCTCTTCCATGGCCTGGGACCAGTTCATGTTTTTCTTGGAGGCTTTTGTTGTAGGCTCTATGACTTTGTTGTCTTCTTTAGGCTTTATATTTTGGTCTTCTTTGTCACCAAAGAAAGAATGCAAAGTCTGAGACTGAATCTGGGTGTGCTTTCACTGCCTGGCCGTATTCCCAACCAACTAACTTGACCCTTGAGTTTTTCAGTGGGGTACAACTGCTTGTAGACTAACGAGTTCTATGTTCCACGTTTGGAGGGGAGGTGCCAGCTCTGCCACACCCGCACTTCTCCTTCCCCAAGAACCCCCAGTCCAGACTGGGCTTAGATCTTCAGCCGGCTGTTGCACTCCTGCTCTGATCCGCCACTTAATTCCTCCCACCAGGTGGGCCTGGGGCCAGAAGCAGCAGCAACTGTAGCTGTCCCACCTCCGTTGCCCCCGGGGCTGGAAGCCGAACCGCGAACTCCTTCCACTCCTGCAGCTTTTCCCACTAACCTTCTCCACAGTCTTTGGTGTTTGTGGGTCGAGGGGTCTGGTAACTGCCACAGCTCACATATTCAGGGCGCTAGGGCCCCCTCTGCCCGGCTCCTGGTCTGGTTGATCCACGCCACTCAGGCTGGGCTCTGCCCCACTCCGTTCCCAGCTCCCAGCTCCCAGCTACGTGTGGGATAGACCTCACCCAGAGACCATCCAGGCTGTCCTGGGCTGGAGCCCTGCTTCCCTCAGCTGTTCTGTGGGTTCTGCCACTCTAGAATTGGTTCAGAGCCATTTTCTATAGGTTTTTGGAGGGACTGGGCAGGGAGCTCTAGGTGGTCCCTGCTTTCCAGCTGCCATCTTGGCTCCACCCCGTCTTCAGTCGAGCTCACTTACTCTATATCTATTACTTGTAGATTAGGATACTAAGGCCTATGGAGATAAAGTGACTTGTCCAAGGTCACAAAGTTATTAAATATCATAAATGACTTTTGAACCCTCATCTTTTGACTCCACAACCAGTTTTCTTTATGCTATACTTTATACCATTCCTACAGCAAATATATTGAGATTTTAGCCTTTTCCAATGTGATGCCAATCAGTGACTAAAGATCTTTCCCTGCCTATTCAATACGCCTCAGGTGGGGCTAGTTAAGGGAGGCTTGATTAGAGCCAGGCCTACACCCTTTACTTGCTAAGTGCTAAGGCCCAGGTCTACACCCTTTTGCTGATTGGGAGTGAGGCCCTCAGGCCCTAAGAAGAGTGTATATACCCAGAAGGTAGCCATCAAAGTCAGAATTCAGCCCAAAGAGAAGAAGTAAGAACTCTGAGACAACAGAGCTGAGAATCTGCAGGTTAGCGAGCTATAGAGCTCAAATTGCTGTGGAGAGATGAGGGAGAGCTGAAGAGAGATTGCAGAGCAGAGAGTGGAGAGCAGAGAGCAGAGACCAGAGAGCTGTGGAGACCAGAGAGCTGAGAGGGGAGAGAATGCAGGAAAGCAGACAGTTGGGATTCATGAGTATTTACCGGAAGGCTCCAGCAAGGGGGAAGGTTACAGGATGACTTGGTTCTTTGCTGTAATATTGTGTTATAATTTCCTTGTTACATTGAGGTGGATTTACTGGCTTTGGGATACAACTGTTGCTATGTCGAATTGGGATTAGTGGTTTGGGGATTTGATCCTCTGATGTCTAAATAAATGTTATACTTCCCCTGCCTTCTACCTATAGAATTTCATACTTTGCAATTCTGAACTATAAAGGTATGTTCATGGTCATTTTTGAGGTCATGAATCCTGCCTTACTGATATATCTAATGTATTAAATTTCCAACCATATTTATGTCTTAAATTAATTCAAATAATTAAAGTTATTCAATTTTCACTTCTACACCAGAATCACTGAATTTCAGGTTGGAAGGAATTTAGATATGATATAGTTCAGCCTATACTCAAAAGAAGGTCCCATTTACTGCATCTGACAAGTGGTCATTCAATCTTAGCATAAAGACTCTCAATAGGAGGCAAAACTCTGTGTTCTTGGATGACTTCAATGGTTAGGAAGTTTTTTATGACACTGAAAAGTTCAGAGATCTTTTTGTAATTTCTACCCTCTGCTCCTAATTTTGCCCTTTAGAGCCAAATAGAGTAAATCTAAACCCTATTGTGATCAATAGTTCTGGTAATACTTGAAGATAACTTTTGTGTCCTTCTTAAGTCTTCTCTTTTCCAGGCTAAATATTCCTAGTTCTTCCAATAGATTCTCAAATGAGCTGAGCTCAAGGCCCTTCAACCTCTTGCTTTTCTTCTTCTAGAGAAGACTCTCCAGCTTATCCCTGTCCTTCTTAAACCATGGCAACCAAAACTACACCAGAAGATGTCTGACTAGGGCATAGGGGACAAAGGGACCACAGATTTTTTTTTCCTTAGAAGTTTTGGCTTAGCTTCTCAGATTAGCAGCCCAAAATCACATACAGTTCCAATATCCTCAGACCCATCAGATGACACATAACTCATTCTACTATTGATAAGATTCACTAATTTTATTCTTTTATTGCCAGGATGGCAAAGCATCCAGATGAACTGTAAAAAGTCCATCTATTTTTTCAAGCTGTTTGAAAACAGATAACTTGACATTGTCTTGCCTACATATCCAAATCATTATCCTTTTTTGCATTTTTGTAATCATAGACTTTTAGAATTGGAAGGAACCTTGGAGGTCATCTAATTCAACCTCCTCTTTTTATAAAGAGGAATGAAAGATGAGGAATTTGAGAGTTGGAATTCTAGTGACTTCATGAAGATCACCCTGTTATCTGGTGAAGGAGTTAGGATCATGAGCTTCATCTTTCATCTCCCAATCTAGTATTCTTAATGATTCCACAAGCACTAGTAAAGCACCTATGTGTATATGATGTATTAGGCACCAAGGGCAAAGATAATGAAACAGCCTTTACCCTAGGGAAGCTTATATTGTGCTGACAGGATATGGCAGATGACAACTAGATTCAGAGTAACCTGATGAAACCATCAAAGAAACAGTCAAGATGGCTAACAATCTTGTTTGGGTTTGGGGAATCAGGGAAGTCCTTACAGAGGAGTCGGCGCCTAAACTGAGGCTTATGGGAATGTAAAGTTTCTAAGAGGTAGAGATGAAGAAAGAATACATTCAAGCACAGGTACTAGATGATAGAAAATGCAGGGATTTAGTGCCCAGTTTAGGGAATAGTACTTTGTGGTTTGTCTGGAAAATTGAAAACTCAACAGGAAATCATGCAAAATGTGGCTGGAAAAATGAAGCAGGAGCTATATTATAGAAGACCTTCAATGACAAGCTGAGGAATTTGTATTTCATCCTAGAGATAGGTAATAGGCAGGTACTGAATCCTGAAGCTGTAGAATAACATGATCAGACTTTTGCTTTAGGAAGATTATTTTGGCAGCTATGCAGAGGTTGGTTTGGAAAGGGAAGAGAATAGGAGGAGGAAGAACAAATTCCTCCTGATGTTTAATATCACACTGAACAGCATTAATTGGAAATCCAAATCTGGTAGGCTGTTTGGCAAGTAAAATGGGCAATAGATTCTATGAAAGATAAGGGAAAATGAATAGTTTGATACTTCAATAATTTAAAATGTTAAATTTATCTTGTCTCTTACAGAAATGAAATTTTACTCTAATTTCTAAACATACCACCCATGTTAGGACAGGCAAAATGCAAAGCAGCAGGGATATTCCAGTCATATGAGATGGACACAAGAACGTTCTCATATTTCAGAATGTTCTTGTAGGGGAGATTGTCCAAATTCCTCCTTTATAGCCACTTTTTGGAAGTAACTTGAGTAAAGTACTTCTGTTTTCATACAGAATCTCAGAACCATGTACCAATAAAGCTGGCCAATATTTTAAAGATCAGGGACAAAACATTCATTCTGTCAATAACAAAACAGAATCCTAGAGAAGGTAAGTGACTTACAAAGCCCCTTCCAGATCAGGGATTCTATGAGGATGACTCAAAATAATAACATTATACAAATAAGAAATAGAAGGGGAGGAGGAAGGAAAAAAAACTCAAGTAGAACATAAGCTCCTTAAGGGCAGCTACTGTTTTCATTCATGTCTTTGTATCCCCAGTCCGTAGCACAGTTTCTGTCATCCTGTAGGTGCTTAATAATTACAAGTTGAGTTGAATACTGAATGGCAATCATAGGGGAAGGAAGACTTAAGCCAAATAATTATATATCTGTCTAAATCTATATCTATCTGTATATCTATACACACACACATATGTACATGCATATGTGTATACATATATGTATACATATACTGTTTCACAGGTAACCCACATGCGCGCACACATATATGTTTCACAGGTAACACTGACCACACCAGGTATAAGACAAGTGGAGACACGGGACAGCTGCTAGCAGGTGTTCTAGCACAGGCTCACTCTTGATCCCCATGGGCATACAGGAAGACATGAATAGAGATACAATAAGGGGTTAAATAAGCTAGTTTATTTTATTCTAGTCTAGTCTTTTCAAAGAAGTTGCTGATATTTGGAGCACCAACTCCTACAGCTTCTCTAATCACTCTTTGCAGGGGCAGGCAAGAACATAGTAGGAGCTGCAAACCCTACAAATCCCTTAAAACTCAATGGGGGCCGGTTGAGGCAGGTACATGTATTTCTCTATGCGTTACCCAAATCCCCACTTATTGACCAGTGCCCACGTGATTTATAGGGCAACAGACAAAGAAGGCAACTTGCCAACATCAAGCTCACAGGTTAACTTTAGCAATATCATCATTCAGCACAAGCGTAGTAAATAATTACATTATGTTATCCCCATATTACACTGTGCAGTCGGGGTAGGACTGTTTACAAGTCATAAGCCTGGAAATGAGAGATTGTCATGGCCATGGATTCTGGGAACCAGTATCTCAAAAAGGAATAACAAAATCCTCCTTAATTACAATACACGTACACATATGTGTGTGTATGTATGCATGCATACATATTTATTTTATTTAGTCATTTCACTGTTCAAGATATCATTTTTTAATGAAACTCCTCAGGGAAAAGGAGACCAAAAATACATATTGCTTTAATTAAATTCAACATTAGATGACTTGATACTACACATTATGATCATATTACAGGAAATACTTTGCCATTCATGAACCTGATAATCTCAACAGTGATGGTCTTTTAGAAACAGATCCCAATAATGTATGCAACAACATGTATATATTCCATGAGAAGTTTTTGCTTTTGTTCATTTTTCTCATGCTTCTACATAGCAAGTTGATTTATTTAGGAACAAAGCAACATCTTAACAAAAAGAGAACTCACTTGCAACACTTAAAAAAAAAGGTTGATTTTCCAAGAGTAATTTGTAAGATGTGTTCATTCACTAAAGTGGGGGTCAGGGTGGGAAGGCAATACCATCAAGGTACACTAGGTATTAACAATGGAAACATAAGACAAGGCTGCAAGGAAAGCAATAAATAGGAGACTGTCGGGATTTCAGGCTTATTCTGGATTAGGTCTGTATTTTCTCATTCCACCCCATGTTTCACCTATCTCACAAGACCTAATGGAAATGTGGTGGTAAACAAATATGTACCAGATTATGAGGAAACAAGTTTGTCTGGATTTGGCCTGAGGTTTCTCTAGGCAATACAATGGGCTGAAGAAATCTGAATACAGATGGGAACTCCTGTGAGGTGCAAGTTGTCATGGGAAACCCTAAAACAAAAACTGTCTTGGGAAACTCTAAATAAAGGCTCTCTATGTATGTGCGTGCATGGTTCTGAGTCTGTTTGTCTTTATGTACATGTTTGTCTTTGGAGAAAGAATTACTAAACTGAAACAAACTGACCAAAAGGATATACAAATAATAGCTGACATTTCAAGGATATTTCACTTTAAGGTTTGCAAAGCTCAAGGGCTTCCCATATATTATCTAATTTGATCATTAGCTCTCAGGTTAAAAGAAGTAAGGAAATAGAAGATTCCTTGAAGTTAGGGACATTAAAGATCACCTGTTCCAATAACGTCATCTTAAAGGTGAAAATAATAAAAACAAAATAAAAAAATCATAGCTTGTACCTTTCCAAGGTCACACAATGGGTTACTGATGGAGTTGATATTACCCCTCCACCTATTATTGTTGGACTGACTAGACAAGGCACTTTTCAATGTGTTATGTTGTCTTTAAATTATATGAATGTAAAATAAAGCTAGGAGGGCACTGGATTTTGCAAATTAAAGAGGCAACTTAAGTTCACAGTTCATATGTGATTTCAGGAGCATCCCAAGTGATTTAGTGACTACTTCAATAAATGGTTCTTCTATCTAGTAACTGCTTGCCCATCAGTCAATCCACAAACATTTATTAAGCTGCCAGGCACTGTGCTAAGTGCTAGTGAGACAAAGGAAAAACATGACCCCTGCTCTCATGAAGCTTGTGTTCTAATGGAGAATACAATGTACAAACAGCTGCGTGCGTATGTGTACACAGCTGTGCACATGTACTACACACATACACATATATATATATACATGTACATATATATATACATATACATAAGAAAATATGTATCATTAGAGTTGCCCTTTTTTTAAAACTTTAAGAAGACCACTTCATTTTCTATTTGTGTTAATAACTAGGATTAGGATAAATAGGATTGTGGTAAGAAGAGGAGATGAACCATTCATGGCAGGGGGGAGGAAGGGGGATGAGGTTACACACAAAAATATTGTGCCTTGAGGCAACCAGAGACAAACAACACATCTCCTTCAAGAAACTGCCTCCAGGCAGCCCTGGAAAAAACTACATTTCTTTGGGGTTTGGCTTCCATTTGTGAGCATCCCCTACTTTCAAAATTAAATGCTTTCTATTTCTTCAATAATTGGAGAGTGAATAGATTTTTTTTCTCTTGGCAACAAACCACAACTAGGATTTATTAAATACCTATTATATGTCACACACAGTGCTAGACACTGGGAGTGCAAACAAAACCAAGAATCAGTTCCTCCCTTCTAGAAGCTCCCATTCTACTCCTATGAATATTATTTTTATCCTCAAAGTAATAGAAAACAGGAACCATGGCTCTTGTCTTTTACTGGTAGAAAGATGATAAAATATTATTATGTGACCAAACCTTGTCAAATTATCAACCTCACTGAACTTGGCAAAGCTAAGGTGCCACATCTTAGGAGTCACATGAAGCATTACCTTTGGGAGTGGAATAGTGATGTCTTTAGGCATTGAATCTTTCAGTTTTATTGCCACATGAATTTGATGTAATCAGTCCTTAGCATCTTATACTGACACAATACGTTTTCACAGGTTATTGACAAAAATGATACTCCAAGGCAGGTAAATATGGCCGTATGACAAATACATGTCTTCAGATCATGAGCGAAGCTTGGGACATCTTATATAATTAAAACTTTTAGCTCTGTCAGTAAATCCTGAGGTAGAAAAGAAATTTTAGAGAACCCCACTATTTTCAGATCTATGGTATCGTTCTCATCCAAAAGCGGCTAAGGTAGAAATACAGTAATGAATAGCTGTAGATTTAAATAACACAGGCCCGTGTGCAATGGCAATGTTTCCTTGTTAACAGCTTTTAATGTAATATCTCATCAAGAATCAGCAGATATGGAGTACACTGTAAATGAGGGCTGTTTTCAACTTACATCATTTAGCTTAACTTGAAGATTACAAATGAATTTATCTGACATGAAACAGAATATTTTAGAGAATGGCTTTAAAAATCCTGTCGAAACCTTACTGTTAGTAAAAATCTGTCACTGAAGGACATAACCTTTTCTGTCATGATTGCAACTCTCATTGCAGAATGAGAAAATTAAATCACTTGGGAATGCTACAAAAGACAGAAAACTTTAAACTAAATGCCACTCATAACACTACAAAGCTGAGTAAATGATGTGTTGGCTTTGATACAAGAAAACATCTACAGCATTATCTATCATTAAGTAGAAAAATCTGTCAGGGATATTTTTCTTACAATGATTGGTTCTTTCTACCAGGCTGAGATTGAGGTGTTTAAATAGTAATTGACACAAATTCAACTTTAACATAAACTTCATAGCCTATTTTCAAGATTCATACCAACTGATGACCCAGAATTTCCAAGTCAACTAGCCATTTCCACAACCTTACCCTTAACCCTGATCCTCATTCTTTTCTACTTACCCATGGCTACTAGCAGGAGGCTCTATTTGTGTGCAAAATTTACATTTCTTTATTTTTTGTTTTCTTTTAAAGTTTAACATACAGTTCCCCAGTTTCAGCTATACTGTAATTTTTTGGGGGGAAGGATTTATAAAACCATATTAAAAACAAGAATGTAGCCTACAGCAGGGGTGGGGAACCTATGGCCTTGAGGCCACATGTAGCCCCCTAGGTCCTTAAGTGTGGTCCTTTGAAAGAATCCAAAAATTTAGTCAAAGGTCCACACTTTAGGACCTAGAGGGCCACGTGTGACCTCAGGGATACAGATTCCCCACCCCTGGCCTAGAGGTTAAAGAAGAGACTGAACAATGGAATCAATAATGATGAGCATGATAAAGGCAGCCTAATTTTGAAAGCAATGAGGAATGGATTTTCAAGTGATTTCAATAAGGGAAGATAACAATGATGTTTTGTTGTATGGTTTTATTTTTAACAGATAGTAGTTTTTGATACCATAAACGGCATTTTTAAGTGATCATAGGATGTGAATAACTACCAGCAAACACGCCAACTTTCTTAGCTCTATAAAACATGTAAGAGCCTGATCTGCATACATATAATGGATACCCTTGATGAGATATGAAAAGGGAATTGGCAAACTTTCCAGGAAATTCTCTGTAGAAGACAGACACTTGCACAGTCACGCAACTATCTGAAATGGTTAAGATAGCTTGAAAAGACAGTCTACTATTTTTAAAATCATGCTTCTATGCATGTTTTGAATTATATGATGAAAAAGATGTATCATTCCCCCTTGCTCAGTTTATCCTTTAAGCACTATGCTGTGCTCTTATTTTTCACTTAGCTTTGTAACTGTTATTAAGCAATTTCAAATCACTCTGTAGTTGTGACTAGGGAAGTCTACAATAAGCTTTAAAATAAATAGAAAAATGAAGAGATGCAAAGACTTTTTCACTTTGATCATTGTTTATTGCGTATATGAAAACTTAACTCAATAAAACAAAATGCAGTCATAAAGACTTTCCTCCAAGGAGGTATATCCCATGTGTATGTTAATATCATACAGGGTTCCTCAACAGGTGCAAATGCAGATATAATTTTATTCTATAATCATCTGATTATCATTAATCAAGCCAGACATAAAATAGCCAGACATATTTCTAATAAAGGAGATTAGCAATGTCATGGTAGAGCCCATAGAGTCCAAAATGAAGAGGGATTCTCTATGGCTGTTGATATCTTTCAAGATGATCTTGTTTGGGAATTACATTGCACTGATTACATTAAGCCCCGATTCCACAGAACCTCCTCAATGATATCTAATACTACTCAACAGAGAGTGACAAAAGAATTTACACAAAGTAAATAAATGGATGTAAGATGCCTGCTACACCTTCTATGTCATATAGCTGGATGAGCAGTGTCCTGATTTTGTCTACTGTAGGTAGACTATTAACTAGGCTCAGAAAAGAACAAAAACAAAAAGGATTAGTTGATTTGAGTTCGGGAATTCATATAGCGGTTTTGAAATCCCAAACTCTTCCCTGGTGCCTTTGCATTTATGCACACACATGAACATGCACACATAGACACATACAAGCTTATACACCATTTTTATGCAACCATATTCTCTTGGAAATATAAGACAAAGTCACAAATAATGAAATACCGCAATCTCTAAAAAATCAAAATTGTAACATTAAATATACAGAGAGCAAAAGTAGACAAAATTTATCATCAGTAATGACTTGAACTCAGTAAATTATGTAAAAGACATCAAAGATATCAGTCAAGAACCACATGATTGAATGTCATAGGATGAGAAGGCATGGGTGGTATGGTATATGCCCATTGGAGAGAATGCTGACTTGGATGAGATCATAGATGCATTGAAGTAGGCTTGTAGAATTATACGATCATAATATGCACTTAAATGGGACCATAGTATACCACTCATTTTACAGGTAAGGAAACAAAGGCCCACAGAAGTGAAACAACTGCCCAAGTTCACATAGATGGTGTCAGAGGTAGAATTTGAACCCAGGTACTTTGACTCCAGAACTAGTGCTTATTTCACTGTATTCATAAAACATTTTTCCATTTCTATATTTGAAGAGGCATGTTCCAGAAGAAAGTAATACATTTCATAAAAGAAAACCTAAAGGATCATTTAAAATGTGAAAATTTAAGTAAAATGAGATGGGGACCTTTTAAAATTTCAATCTAGAAAGTTTATTTATAAGATAACAAGTAGGATAAAACTTCAATATTTGAATGAAGTTAATTAAGAAGTTTTTAAGTATTTAATAAGGATCATAGATTTAGAGCTGAAAGGCGATTTATAGGCCACTGAATCTAACTTCCTCCTTTTACAAATGAGAAACCTGAGTCATATAGAGGTTTAATGACTTCTCTTGGGTCACAGACTAGCTAGTGAATGTCTGACGCTGGATTTAAACCCTGATCTTTCTGACTCCAACTACAGTACTCTGTCCGCTATTTCCTCTTGCCTCCAGCAATGCCTAAATATTTTTGAGTTCTCTATGAGAAAGAAAATTAATTTCTGACCTCACTAAGAGTATGGAAAGAAGGTAAGTTACAGAGACAGTGTTTTACACACTCTCAAGCACTTAGATTCACTATTTCAATGAAATAATTGATAACTTTAAGATATGCCATGTTGACAAATTCATTAAAGTAGGCTCCCTAACTATCAGGTTTCTACTTGCTATCTTAATTTGAATTATTATATCTCAAAATAAATTTATCTTTTATTTTGAAGAAAAATGACCTTTTTTCTTGCTTGCTAATTAATGGTCTTCTGATTTTTTTCTCCATCCAATTGTGTGAAATCATGCTAATTTCATCATTTAAAGCGTAAGAAAGCATCAATCACAAAATAAGAGAAAATCATATTATCTGGATTTGAAATAAAAATTAAGTAAAAGCTTACTTAAACCAGTTGTGTATAATTATTATCCTTTGTGACATGGGTACATTAATACATTACAATGGAGAAAGTTTCCATGGCTGCAAGTCATTATTTCCAAGTAAAAACTTGACCATTTGAAAAACTTGTGGCTAGGCAACAATTAACTGGTCTGAGCCCCTTAAGTGGCATGATCAAATCCAGTCAATAATGAAAAGTGAATCATTAAGGTCTTATACTCTCCTTGATCTGTGCAAAAAAAAAATCATCTATTAACCCAATGAATGAGGGACTAACTATGCCCTTATGTTGGAAATTGTCTTACTAGTAATATAATTCACTTTGTTCACTGGCAAAGGCAGTTCAGAGAAGTGCATTGGGCTTTTCAAAAAACTGAGGCTTGTATTATATTCCTAAGCCATTTGAGTCTGTTATTTGAAAATTAACACATCTTTATTACTTCTAAAGTCTTATTTTTTATTCTGTGATAAATATTCACAAAAATGATTAAAATACAAAGATACATATATTTAGTATGAATAGTCTAATATACTAAAAATTATTACTCAATAATACACTTATTCATAGCTGTTATTAATTGTAGGCTAGGTCATAAGTAACAAGTTCAGGAGATCTAGACTTGGACTTTCATTAGTATATAGAAATTTGAGTTTGGAAACTCTCTCCCACACTGCAGATGATCAATTCATCTTTAATTAATAACCTAAAAGCTTTGCCTAGAGCACTGTAAAATTAACTTGGCCATGTTTATCAAGTTAGTATACATATAAGTAAGGATTTGAACCCATCTTCCTATCTTTATAGATAGTTCTCTGTCCACTATCTAACAGGAAGCAGTACTCGGTAAAGGTGGAAGACTGTTATTTAGATTCCATTGACATGTTTACAAATGTTAGGTCAATTTTTGCTGATCATTTTCCATCATCCAAAGATATTGATTTTCTTTAGTTTTTGACTGGCTCTTGAGAGATATTTGACGATAAAGAATAGTTCTTTCAATTAAAGGCCTAGATTAGAGGGCATCTTAAATTCTACCCGAATGGATTATCTTGATAAGCTAAACACTGACTTGAAGAAGAAGACACTTAAAAGTGGTCCTTTTTTGCCAAGTGACAGTAAGGTCTAGAGTGTAGAAAGCTTTACTGTGAAGATTAGAAATGGGTTCAATAAAGATTTAGATTATTTACTAGGTAAAAGGAGCATAGCAATCTATTAAATGAAAACTAGTGATGTTTTCAACAGTATATCAACTTACACATAATGTTCCAAAAGTCTGAGTCCTGTTTTAGGCTTTAAAAGTTAAAAATTACACTCGGATTTTTGGGATACCTTATATCTATATTTGTCATTGAAGGAGAATATTAGGCTTATTGAATAATGGATCAAATCCATTGTATCATTTCCCCAGTTCTTAGTACATGGACTGAGGTTCAGAATGCTTGGCTCAAGCTTTCCTTTAATCATTTTTATAATGGTATTATCCATGATTTTTTTTATGTCACATGGAATCAAATCACAGATTATAATAAAATATCTAAGGAATTTGATTAATCAAAATTGTCACTATTAAATAGATTTTTATTCCTGTATTTTTTATAATCAGAAGATATAAAATGTCATTCAGTTTAATTTAGCTAAAGTATATTGAGTGCCCATGAAGACCAAGATGCTGTGCACGATATGTTTGATATTCCTATACTTCATTGGTGTGGAACTCTTCCCAAAAATGCAGATTATAACCCATCAAGAGTTACCATGGCTAAGAATCTCCTTACCCTGTGATGAGTTTCTCCAGTTTTACCTTGACTAGTTCTTGATCTATTGAATGTAAACCAGAGGTTATTTTCCTTTTCCCTTTGTAATTCCAGGGTCTACAACGGTGGTTTGCATAGGGAAGGTACAATGAATGCTTATTAACAGATTTACTGATTCTCAGATGGCAGATCACCACTAGGCTGATTCTAACTATCCTTTCTAGATCATAAGGGGTTTCCAGTGCTTTTGCTCTATCAGTAAAACTTTGGGGAATCTAGGATCACTTCCATACTATAACAAAGCATGAGAGCCATTTTTAAAAGGAAAAGAAGAAATCGTATATAAAAAAAAAATGAAAAGCAACATAATGCCTGCCTGCAAGGAACTTAAAAGTTTCTAAAGTATACTGTTAAAAACTTCCTCCAGATATTCTAGCATCATACATTAAGAGTAATTATACTTCAACATATGCTTGGCTAACCAGAAACCTCATTTAAAATATTTTGCTCCCCCTAAGCTTTCAAGCATTGGTGTTTCTACTGTGTTGTGGAAATAAGTAAATAAAGTTACTATTTACAAACAATTTATTTCGAAGTTCAAAGGGCAGCATGTATAGAGGAAAGAAAGATGAATTAAAAGTCAGGAGACCAGAGTTCTGGTTCTGCCTCTTACACTGTGTCTATTCAACCTTGGGCAATCACTTTTCTTTTATGAGTTTTTGTTTCATAAATTGTAAAGTAAGGGTAGTTGGACTTGATTAAATCTATCTGCCATCCCCTAGTATACTAGCATTATGATTCTAAATGAATTTGTATGCAGAAAGAGTCTAAGATGATGAAAAAACTCATAAATTTTTACCAAAACCAATTTTTTTTGCCTCATCATCCACACATATAAAAGTTGAATTAAGAGTACCATATTCCTTCCCAGTTTATGAGATAAGCATATTTTTCTATTTAAAGGATGAAGTAAGAGTCCCTAAATCATTTTGGGACACTTGGTGATTATAAATATAAGATGTTGTTTTTAAGAATAAACTTGATTTTAGTTTAAATTGTCCACCGATTCTTTTCTTTCTAATGTTTATGTTGAGATAGAGCTCTTTTTTCTTCCTTTTACAGATGTTTAGATTCTGAAATCCCCTGAGGTATCAAGGGCCTGCATATCCCATCTGCACTGACAAGTGATTGGAATTCTATATAAAGCAAAATAATAATACATCATTAACTCTACCAAATATTTAGCCCTCCATATGTTGTTTCTGCTCCAAATCATTCTAACATTGTGCTATAAAAATATTGTTCAGAATAAATAATAGATAAAAGTAAACAGTCATATTTCAGTTTAGATGGTGCTCAGGGTTTTTGTTGCTGTTGTTATTTGGAGAGGGGCATATTTTATTTGCACGAGGTGATTTAATACCATGTTCTCCCACCTCTCTGGATGTCGTCTTGCCTGTGCATAAACTGAGGGAGCACATTTCCCTATGCACTCTCAGTTTAAACATGGTTTTCATCATGAAGTGTAGTTTGCAGAGGCCCACCAAATCCTTCATTGGTTCTAATAGTATGTTTGGCATCAAATTGAGATTAATTCAAGATGCACTGAAGAAACTGCCTATATGTCTCCCTGATTGGACATTAATCAACAGTGTTAGAGCACTAAGCAAACTCCATGTTTTTCTACCCTGTGTGCAACTGCATAAAGGCTCAATTTTACTGGAGAGTTTAAATGCAATTTTATGTTTAACTTTATCATTTAATATATAAATCAATTGTTAAGTAAAACCTATATGCATTTTATTACCCATAATAACACAGCAAAACCCAAAGGTGAAATGAACTCAAAATGAGGTGCCTTAACAAAAAAGAGTTCAGAAAACCAAAGAAAATAAAATAAATTTTTCTTGGTGCCAGATACTGCCCCCAAACAATGGTAGTGAAATTAAAATGGAATTTTACAATGCAAATGAGAAAACCCGGTTCTCACATTTGGGGGGTGGCCAAATTTGAAGATGATCAGGTGAACTGTATGCCCTAAGGTGGTTTTAATTTTTAAGCTTTATCTTTAAGGTCATAGTTTATTTTTTCTGCTGTTTATATAGGTCAAGATATGACTTTTGCCCTGTGTATGTGCCATTTTGTTATTCATTTCATCTGAGATCAAAAAACTTATGGAATGGGTTAGTAAATGAAGAGGGTAAAGAGGCCATGGTATTGAGAGTAAGTAAACGATACCAGTGGGAATACGAGCTTTGCTAGAAATACCATGTCGTAGGCTTGGATTTGGCAGAATTTGAGACCCATCTATTTTGCTATGAAATATAAATGCAAATGTGCCTGGGGGGAAGGGGAATGTTAATATTTTTCTTATTTGATGATGGCTTTAGATCCCTTTAGAGTTCACTAAACGTAACTATTTTAGACACTTGTTTTTCATAAAATTATATAAACTAGAATTGGAAAAAGTCTCTCTGGTCTGACTATTCATTCTCATGAGACCAGTGTTGACAATATCTCCCGGCAATATGTGTGTGTGTGTATGTGTGTGTGTGTGTGTATGTAGATATTTATCCAGAAAATTCTAAAAGTTTCCTGAATACTGATGCTTTTAACCTTTTATTTACATGGTTATATGTTTCCATTATTTTAATTAGTCTTTAATTATTAAATTATATATGTGTGTGTATTAATTCCATTTTATTTTAATTGAATTTCATTAGATATGTAAATTTACTATTACTCTATCTGATGACTTTCATAAGAAGAAGAAGTTATTTACTGTTCTTCAAGCACAACTAGATAATACACTAGACTGGGCACTACTTTCCTGCCAACTTCATTAGAATACCACAGAAGCTACTCATTTATTATTCAATGAGTTGAATTCTTCATTAAAGACCAAATGTAGTCTTGAAGGTAGGCAAATTCAGGAATGAGACCCCCTCCAGACCTCTTCATCTTTAATATTGATGACTTAATATAGTACCACTAATTCCAATATTATGTATTACATAGAGCAAGCATTCACATGGTGGTCAGAAGAAACAATACAAGGTCACTCTCAAGGTCTCTCTTGATAACTTTGGAATTGATTGTATGATATGAGAGATATTGCCACAGGACCGCACAGCATGGCACGCCCACATCAGAGAAGGTTCTGTGCTCTATGAGCAAAGCAGAATTGAAACAGCTCAAAGGAAACACAGGATGTGCAGTTTGGGAGTGTCCATCCCAAACATTCACATGAACTATTTGTGCCTGACCTGTGGTAGAGCATTCTGAGCTCGTATTGGCCTGATCAGCCACAGTCAGACACATTGAATCTTGACTCAAGCACAGTGACGTCATTTTGGTCCTCTTCAAGAACGAAGGACAACAACAAACCATGTATTACATATGATAGCTACAAAGCAGGTCATTCCTTTTCATTTTAAAGACATGTCACTCATTGTAGTTACAATACATTGGTCATGTCCTATTTGTATTTACTAGGCATCTCATTTAGAATATTATTTAAATAATGAGTCATTCAACTAACAAATATTTAATAATAAGTACTTACTCTTTCCTAAGCACTAGTAACATAACTGCAAACAAAAAGAAAGCCCATCCCTGCCATCAAGGAGCTTACATTTTAATGGGGGAAGGTAAGTGATAAAAGGAAGCTGAAAAGGAGGTGCCTTGAGTGGTGGCATAATGGAGAAATCTAGGGGAGTGCAGCCAGATGGGAAATGAAGATAGGGCTAACTACGGAGCCTTCCTTAAACACAGGTTCTAGATGATGTCCAAACAGAAAGGCCCTGCATAGAAAGGATATATCTGAGGTATAATTTCCAGGGTTGGAGTGATCCTTCAGGATGAAGAAGTTTCTGGGGCGTACTGGAGAAGATCGGAGGAGTATAGCACATATCATACCAATATCTTTTCCTTACCTTAGAAAAAAAATGTCACCTTAATCAAGTACTACAATGACACTTGATTCTAGCATGGAGGTAAACTGTGTTTAGGGAGCACATGCCAATAGATCATAATGTCAGGCCAATTCTACCACATCATGTCTGCTGCATGAGGACCAGCCCAAGTATAGGAAGGCTGGCCAATAGGGGAGAAATGACTTGGCCAAATCAATCCAGAGAATAAAGGGGAAAAAATGTCTTTAGCCCTATGAGTCATCCATCTCTATCTGTAGTGACAGTGGCAGAGAAAGAAATAGGCATGGCAGGCAGAGGCACAATTTTTAGAATACTCCAAATACTGACTTAACTATTGGTGCTATAAATATGAATCTCACCCATCCCCCATCAACTTCACATGCTATCAAGAAAATGAATTGATTTTAATTTTCTCACAACAAAGGAGACCAGAAAACCAAAGGAAGTGGATCCGAAGTGGACTGATGGCTCACAGGGCATCTTAAGAGCTGCAAACAAAAATGTGTTTCCTTGGTTTTCTCACAAGTCAAAATATAACAAGTGATATGGAATATTTGGTATCTATGTACTCATGACTAGCACAAACACACAAAAAAAGATTGCCATGAATATAAGTGCAAGATCTGAGTCAACATATACTGTAGAGGATGGGGCAGCTAAATGGCACTTTAGATAGAATACTGGGCCTGGAATCAGTTCAAATCTGGCCTCAGACACTTACTAGCAGTGTGATCCTGGGCTTAATCCTGTTTGCTTCAGTTTCCTTATCTGTAAAATAGGCCCCAGGCTTGTTGTGTGGATGACACAAAATAATGTGTACAAAGTGCTTAACACACTGACTGGCACATATTACGGGCTATATGAATATTAGATATTATCAGTAGCAATAAAGAAATTCTTAGTATTAAAGACCTCTAAATTTTAAAATCATATTTCTTAATGAGAAGCAAAATCCATTAGTGGATTAAGAGCTAGTCTCAGAGTCAAAAAGAGACAAAGGCTCAGATCGTGATTTGGAAATGTATTGGCTGTATGACTCTAGTTAAGTCACTTACACTGTCAATGACCAAAGCATTTCATGAAGATCACATATTGCAGAGAAGCTGCTAATCATTCACAGAAGGAACTTCCTCAATAACAGTTCCTTAGACTACTGAAGTCATAGCTTAAGTCCAAAGAAATAAATAAGATGAATAATTTCAATGCAAATGTGGGCAAAGGAGAAGACAGTTAAAAAAAAAAAGGTTGGAAAAATTGCGTTTTTTTTTTAAGTTGAAAAATATGACCTAGGAATGGGAAACAACCAAAAGGCTTAGACTATACAAAAGTCATTCATATCTATCTATCTTGTATATAGAGAGATTTATGTATATTCATATATGTATGTATGCATATATGTGTATGTGTGTATGTTTGTATCTACGCATGCATATATACATATAGGTGAGTATATATTATATACCTATGTACATACATAGGCATATACATATTTACATATGCATATGTGTGTATTACTGTCTTCTAGAAGCTTAGGAAGTACTAGACATGGTGAGATTCAAATAACAACACCAAAATAAAATGAAATCGATTCTCTTTTGACAGACAATTAATGGTCAACAATGTGGGAGCCATTTCTAAATCAGCTGTTTGTGTGTAATCAGCCCATCGACTTGTTAGAGCATGTTAGATCAAAATCAATATCACCTTAGGGGGGGAAAGCAAGAGGCTATAGGACACATAAATTAAACAACTCAACCCTTACTCATATCCTATCTGTTGCCAAGATCTGAGGCATCTTCCTCTAAAATATCTCTCATATCCATCGCCCTTTTTCTCATTCATATAGCCTAACTCTAGATCTCTTGGCTAGACTACTAAAATAGGCAAATTGGTATCCTTAGCTAGAGTTTCTCCACTCCTCCACAGAGCCAACAAACTAACATCTTAAAGGAATGCAGGTTTGTCTACCTGTTATGGCTTACAAAGAAATAAACAAAAAACTTCATTGACTACTTACTACATCTAGGATAAATGCCAGGTTTTCTAACATTGAAAGTCCTCATAAAATTGGCTACCCATCTATTTTTTCCAATATTGGTCACATACTTATTATCCCTATATACTTGGCTACCTAGTCAAATTGCCCTACTTGCTGTTTCCTCAATGAAACAGTCTACCTTCCAGTTCTACTCCTTTATACCATCATTCCCTTAGGCCTAGAATGCTCTTTTGCCTCACTTTTACCTTCTTGGATTCCTAGCTTCATTCAAATCATAATTCAAGGGTCATTTTCCTAAGTATTTGTGCACCTCCCTCCCTTCCACACACACACACTCTGCCTTGGAAATAATTTTTAACTTATTGTGTTTATATTTTGTCTATACTTACATTCACTTTTGCTGTTCCATGTCCCACCCCTTGTGGATGGGTGGTTTCATTCCTGTCCTTGTATCCACAGTGGCTATCATAATGCCTGGATCAGTGTTCATTAATGTTTATTTAATTAAAGTCTTCTATAGGGCTTTACGGTTAGAGTGTCACTAATAGTCAAACTGAATTTACTTGTCATCTCTACATTCAAAATCTATCCCACATACTATTGTTTATGTGGTCTTACATTCTAAGAATCATATACTCTCAGAGTTGGAGAGAAAATACAACCTGAGTAAGAACCTTCTCTACAATATCCTTAACAAATGGTCTTCTAGCCTCTCCTTGAAGATTTTACATTGATAGGAAACCTGCCACTTCCCCAAGGCAACCCATTACAATTCTGGACAACTTTATTTTACAAAATAACTTTTATTTAAACATTTTGTTGTACTCATAATGAACCTACTTTCCACGAAATAAAAAGTACTAAATAAAACCAGCTGAGACACTATCTGCAACATTCTGTGCCCATAGTCCCCTGCCTCAACTCTATGAAAAAAGAAGGAGGTTTGTTTCACTATCTATTCTATAGGGCCAATAATACTACTAAAATTACTCAAAGCTTCAATTCCTAGTAGTTCTGTTTATTTATATCGTAGTCACCGAATACATTGTTTTCCTTGTTCTACTTTCTTTATATAATTCCAAATAAAATCTTTACATGTTTCACCAATTTTTTTTTAATACAATAGCATTCCATAGCATTTAGATGCCATAATTTGTTTAGCCATTCTCAAATAGATGACCATACTGGTTTATTTTCAGGTTTCTTTGTTTTGCTAACAGACTCACATGCACACACATACACACATATTGTGGTCTACAACAATTTCAGCATATATGAACATTTTCTTTTGTCTTTGGCTACCTTTGAGCTAGCCATCGTGTGTGGGGAGGGGTGCGGGGGTAAAAGGGGTGAGGGAATCACTAGGTATTTGGTTACTTTTCTTACATAATTCCAAGTAGCTCTCCCAAATTGTCCTAGTTCACAGTACCAATAACTGCATTAGTATTGCTGGTTTCCCATATCCCCTCCAACACTATTTTAATATTTTACCATATTTCTCAATTTGATGGGAATGAGATGAAACCTTAGAAGTCAACTCTCACTTTTAGGAAGAATAACCATAAACTAAGTAAAAACCTGTCTCTCTACAAATTGAACCCATAATTCCTAATTCTCCCTTCTGATACTAAGCAATCCCTTCTTCATTTGATGACCTTTAAAATACTTGAAGGTAATTTACCCCTCCTCCATCCCCAGTCTCCTCTTTTCCAAGTTTTATCTTTAGGACAGGAAGTGATCTGAATTTATTGTAGTGTATCAATAACTCTTGTGGAAAAAAAAAAAAACACCAGAAATCAACTGAAAAGTTGAATATAAGTTCCTTAAGGGCTTATCAAGGGATTAAAGGAATATTTCATTTTTGTGTTTGTATCTTCAGGGCCCAAAGCAAAAATTTATTAAGTTCCTACTATACATCTGTGTGTGGGACAATAATCCCCCAAAATGAAATAACAATCAGAGGTTTCTCAAGGTAAAGACAGAGGCTTTATTTGCAAGTCTCACAGGAGAATTGGGCATCGCCCACTCCAGAATGGTCTGGGGTGGGGAGGCAAGTTTCAGAGGATAGGCAGTCAGTTTATATACCTCTTAAAGGGCCCCCCCCAAAAGCCTCCTTACATAACAACTCTAAGAAGCCCCAAAAGCCCCCTTACATAACAATTCTTAGAAGCCCCCAAAAGCCCCTCCCCCCTTCTTGATCTCCAGCCCCATCCATGGGGTTGTTGGCCTCACATTCTTGAAACAAAGAAAGATTCTTAATCTAACACCTTAACCTCAAACTAACAGACAGTGGCTACAGGTGGTATTCACCCTATGAGTATGCAGGATGTGGATATATGTGGTGTATGTGCAAGTTTAAGTGGGAGGGAAAAGGGGGAGTTTAATTCTTAAACTTAAAGATATAGTTCAGGCATTATGGAAGCTAAATTATTAAGTATCTCCTTTTCCCTAAATGGGAGACTTTCATTCATCTCACTCATCTGGGTCTGTGATAGACCTTGGGCATGCATAAAGAGAAACAATAACCGCTCCTGAACTCAAGGAATTTATATTCTACTGGAAGAAAACAAAGTATAAACAGGGAAACAAATGAATATGAATATGAGTAAGGAGGTGAGGGGGAAAGAAGACCAGGGAAAGGGAGGAGAGGGAAAGACAGGATTCCTATAGGAGGTGGAAACTGAGCTAAGCCTTAAAGGAAGCTAAATATTTCCAGAGGCCACAGATGTTTGGAACCCCTAGCTAAAGACAGAAAGGAATTTAGATATGGGGGTGGTGAGATCAATACAAAGGCTGAGAGAGAGAACAAAGGATCATAGATTTAGAGCTAGCTAGATAAAAACTTAGATGTCAGTCATTCCAACTCCCTCATTTTTAAATGAAGGAACTGAGACTCACAGTGTTTCTGTATCTTAGCTATCTTCACACAGCTAGTAAGTATCCATGGTAGTATATGAATCCAAGTCTTCTTGCCTCTAAGTCTGCTGCAATGTCCACTATGTAAAATATTGGATTTGGCCAGGATGCCAGTTTTAGTGTTGGATGTGATCTTAGAAATCAAGTCTCACCCCTTCATTTTTTCAGGTGAGGAAACTGATACACATAAAGGAAAAATGATACCTAAAGGCTCACAGTTATTAGGTTTGTGGGGCTAAGATTATAACCCAAGTTCTCTGGCATCAAACTGATCTTTTCCATTAGATCATGTAGCCCATTAAATTGAACCCATTAAAACCTTCAGTTCTTTTCCACAGTGATCCTTACATTGTTTAGTCAAGCACATTTCATTTCATAATTTTGTAATTTTTTAGAACTTAGATGCAAGGCTACATTCATTCCTATCAAACTTTATTAAAACGGGTCCATTGCTTCAAAATGTCAAGCTATCCAGAGACTACTGCCTGAACAAATTAATAGGCGTGTTAACATCGCTTTTTCAAAAAGTGTGGAAATTCTGTGATGATAGGGACAAGGTTTTAGATATTTTATAGTCTGAGTAGTACCTCCATACCAAGCCCCTAGAATAAGCCCAGGTACTTGCTGATTGACAATGAAATGTTTTGGTCAATTTAACTTCTATAATGAAACATTCATCTTCAATTGAAAAAAGCAGATGAGATATTTATAGACAAATATCTATGTGAATGTTGTTTCAATTAAGTCATCTTGAATATTGCCTATTTTAAAAAAATTATTAAAAGTCACACCAACAAAAATAAATGTCTCTAGGACTACACAATTTATATACTTAGCCTAATAGCTCTAGAGGCACAATTCTAATTAGTCATATCTATAAGAAAGTTTGAGTTGTTCATTTCAACCTATTTTGAAGGTCTCTTTAATTGTGATATTGGAGTCCCACCTTTTTTTAAAGAATTTCTATGTTTATGTTTGTATGTGTGTGTGTATGTTTATGTGTGTATGTTGTTGTGGTTTTTCCCTTCTTCTTCTTCTTTTAGGCAGATTTTGAATAACAGGGCAATTAACCTAATAGTTATGCTACCTGCAGATAGGAATGTCTAGAGAAACCCAACCTCCTGCAGTATATTATTACTACATTTGTGATATGATTTGTAATGAGAAAAATAAATAGCAAAAGCATATGATTATTTCTGTAATTTAACTTACATTTTCTAAAACTGGTAATAACCAGGGTAATTTAGATCCCATAAAAGAGATAGAGATGCTCGGCTGAATCTAAAATCAAAGCCCACGAAAACCTTTTATATGCAATATAATCAGCCATGTTTAATACAAGCATCTGCCAATCTAATCTGATAATTCTTGCCCACGTTGTATTTTTGCCCAGTTGGCATGTTTTTATGCAGCAATTTATATACAGCACTGGATCAGCATATATGGGGGTATACAACCAGCTGCATCCTATTATATCATTTACAAAAATGTTTGACAAAGAAAACTGCTTCCTAATGAAATATGAAAGAGATTCAAAGATAAACCTGTTAGTCCATTTGATAGTAGAATGCAAGGCCAAACTGTGCTCCACCAAAACCATGAGCAACAGTTTTTATTCCAAATTACCATGGCCTTTCAACAGTAGACTTTGAACTCATGAATGAGCCTTCAACTGTAAATGGGCTCTATGGCAGAAGAAAACAGTAGCTATCTAATTCCTGATCCCCCAAGAGAGGGTCGTTCTGCAAATGGCTTTCTTTTTTTTTTTTTTCAGCCTGAGGTTTGTGGTTAGTAGTAAACAGTGGTGGTGAATTACAATGCGCAATCAGTAACTCAGACTGTGTAGCAGCTGCCAGCAGTTTTGATGCAGTTTCTACCCCCTAATTTCTATGGCAATTATATGATTTTGTGTGTGTGTGTGTGTGTGTGTGTGTGCATGTGTGTGTGTAGGAAAGGGTGGAGAGGGAGAGAGGTCAAGGTCAAAAAATACAATGGTATAAAGTGGGCAGGGTTACTGATGTCCTCATTAGTAATAGCAATCATGTTTGTAGTGCTTGAATGTTGGCCAAGCACTTTACATAAATGATCTCAGTTGCACCTTAGACCTACCCTATGAAAAAAGTACTGGAGGTAACTCATCATCCCTGTTTTACAGAGGAAGAAACTGATGCTCTGAAAATTGAAATGTCTTGTACATGACTACAAAATACCAGAAGAGGAATTGGGATGTGGTATTCCTGCCTCCAAGTCCTCCGGCCACTTGATCAGATTTCCTTTCTTAATTTCATGGCATAATACTGCCTTTCTTTTGCTAACTAGAGAAATGAGAGTGGGGGCTGAAGGATGGGATGGGAAAGAGGGAAAAAATCTGACTTTCTGTTAGGAATCAGCCTTTGTATGACTGACAATTGGAGCATTTGTTGAGTTTCTCCTTGTTAGCAATGTTAAGAGATTAGACGTTATCTCTGTTCTGTACATTTATATTCTGAATTATAATTTTATAAGAACAATTAAGATTTTATCAGAATATTTCATCTTGAGAAAGTCCTTCCCTGCTGCCATTCTTCAGTGATTTCCTGCCTTTTGCTGTTCCCCATGTAGTCATGCTACCTATCCAAGCTGTCCTCCCAGGTAATCAAGGAGATCCCATATTTTCCAAATATGAGGAGCTCTGGGAACATAGATTTAGAGATCATCTACTGCAGGCTCATGTTACAGATGAGGGGAAAAAATGAGGCCTAGAGAGGTTAAATAACTTTCCTAAGGTCATCATTGTCGTATAGTCATTTTCAGTACTGTCTGAATCTTTGTGACCCCTTTTGAGGTTTTCTTGGCAAAAAGCTATGGGCGTCCTTTGCCACTTCCTTCTCCAGCTCATTTTACAGATGAGGAAACTGAAGCAAACAGGGTGAAGTGACTTGCCTAGGATCACACAGCTAGTAAGTGTCTGAGACCAGATTTGAACTTAGGAAGATGAGTCTGACTCCAGGCCTGGTACTTTAAGTACCACCTAGCCTAAGGTCACATGGGTACTAAGCAGAAGACCCAAAATTTGAACTTGTGTCCCATCACTATAAACCCATTGCTATTTTCATTATCTTATGCTATGTTAAATTAGCTGAACTATGTCTCATTCTTTTAGGATCATATATATCTACTCCTTAAGCTTGGGAAGCTGAGAAATTGAATGTTTACTCTAGTGTGACTATAAGCTATTTTTCTTTATTCCTTCCCTTCATTTAAAAAAATGTTTAAAGTGAGCTTTGAAATAATTTCTCAACAGAAATGTGGATCCCATAAGTATGAATTCCCTACCTCTTGTACTGAGTAATGGATGACAATTTGGGTCAGTCAGTCAATAGGCCTTATTAAGTGACTGCTGTGCGCCAGACACTTTGCTAAAGGCTGGGGAATACCAAGAAAAGGCAAATGACAACTCCTATCCTTCAGGAACTCACAAGCTAAAGGGGGAGACAATATGCAAATAATATGTAAATAATAAGCTATGTAGAGAATAAATAAGAAATACTCAACAGAGGGAAAGCATCAGCATTAAGAGGAATTGGGAAAGGCTTGGTAAAGAAAATAGGATTTTAGCTTAAAGGAAATCAGAGAAGTTAGGAAGATAAAGAGGGAGAGTATTCCTAGGCCTAGCAGACAAGCAATTAAAGTAATCAATCAGGTGATCAGTCTTGTTTGAGGAACAGCAAATAGATCCAAGCAACTAGATAGAAGACTATATTCATGGGGGGTAGCAGGAGATGTAAAAAGACTGGAAAGTTATGTGCATATGGGGGGATGGGAGAAGGAGGGTTATAGCTCATGAAGGGCTTTGAATACCAAAACTGTATTTGATCGTAGAAGTGAGAGGGAGCTACTGGAATTTAGTAGAAGGTTGCAGTTTAGATTTAGAACTTCACTTTAAGAAAAGCACTTTGACAGCTGATTAGAAGACAGTCCAGAGTAGGAAGGGCCTTATGTCAGGCAGACCAACCAGCAAGATTCTGCAACTGTCCAGGCATGAAGTGATTCAAGGGCCTGCACCAGGGTGATATCAGCATTAGAAGAGAGAAGGGATATTCTGTGAGAGATTTCCAAAGGTAAAATCAACAAACCTTGGCAATAGATTGAAGGTGGGGCATGAGAAAGAGTGAGAAGTTGAAGGTGACATTTAGCTTTTGAGCTTAGAGGACTGGGTCAATGATGGTGCCTGTGACAGCAAAAGGGAAATTTGAAAGGGGGAGGGTTTAGGAGGAAATACAAGTTCCATTTGGAAATGTTGAGTTTAAGAGGTCTATAGCACATCTGATTTGATGTGTTTAATAGGGCAACTGAACATGAAAGACTGGAGATGAGCAGAGAAGTAAGAACTAGATAATTAGTTTTGAGAATCAACAAAATAAAAAAAAAAAGAAGAGAAGAGGCCAGGATAGAGCCATGTGTGGGACACCCACAGTTAGCAGGTGTGACCTGGATGAAGATCCAGGAAAGGAGACTGAGAAGGAGAGGTCTTACAGTTAGGAAGAGAACCAGGAAAGAACAGTGTCCCAACAACTAAAGAGAAGAGAGTATAAAGGAGAAGGGTATGACCGACAGGTTGCAGAGAGGTCCAGAAAAGTGAGGAATGAGAAAAGATCATTAGATTTGTCTGTTCAGAGATCATTAGTAGCTTTGCTTTTAATTAATTTTTAACTTTTTAAAAAAAGTTTTGAGTTCCAAATTCTTTTCCTCCCTCCAGCACTTCACCCACCAATTTAGAAGGCAAGGGATATAACAATTATACATGTGAAACCATGCAAAATATGTTTCCATATTAGCCATGTTGCAAAACAAAACAAAAAAAGAAAAAGAAAATAAGTGGGGGAAAAGTATGCTTCAATATGCACTCAGAGTTCATCAGTTTACTCTCTGGAGGTGGATAGCATCTTTCATCATGGATACTTTGGAACTGTCTTGGATCTTTGTCTAGAAGAGAGGAGCAAAATCTTTCACAGCTGATCATCCTTACAATATTGCTGTTACTGTGAACAATGTTTTCCTAGTTCTACTGACTTCATTTTGCATCAATTCATATATGTTGTCCCAGGTTTTTCCGATACTATCTTGCTCATCATTTCTTATAGCACAAAAGTATTCCATCATAATCATACACTTCAATTTGTCAACCATTCCACAAATGATGGGCATCCCTTCAATTTCTAATTCTCTGCCCCTACAAGAAGAACTGCTACAAATATATTCATTTATTTTGCAAATGTGGGCCTATATTAGGAAGGCAGAATTTATGATTTCAAAGAGAATCTCATATGTGCCTGAAAGGTTCGGAACCACAGGATATAAGGAATTCTCTAGGCAGAAGGCAAGAGAACTAAAGCATGTATTTACACTCCACAGTAACAGTCCCACAAACCAGCATCCCCATTTTGATATTTTGATAAAAAGCTTCCAGGCCCAATAAGTTGGCCTCACAAGAGTAACCAGGAGGCCACAGAGAAGCGAGATGGTATAAGGCGAAATCGTATACATGCTTCCCCTCTACAGTAAGAAGATTACCCACTCCTTGCTCAGCACTCCTCACTCCATGTAGGTCAGCTCTGCTACCAGCAGCTCAGCTTCAGCTGTAGGCGTCTCTGGCTCCAACCAGAAAAGGAAAAAGGGATCTTCAAGCTGTCCTCTCCACTCTTATAGGGTTTTCGATATCCTCAAGTGCCGCCTGAATGACCAGGGCCTATTGGTTCTTGAGTTGGCCCCTCCCCCTAGCGTAGACTAGGTTAACACCCAATAAGGCATGGCTCTGGAGTTAACACCTCCCCTCAGCCAGCCCCATGACTCATCACACAGGAAGTTCTCTTCTTCCTGGCATGGTTTCTGGGCTTCCTGCCCCGGAAGAGAAGCCCCAGCGCCCAGCAAGACTCAATGAGGTAAGCTGAGTCACTCAAAGAAAACAAAGGCCATTCTGGCCACAGGGCCCTTTCCCTTTTCTTTGGTCTTTTTCTTTGATACTCTTTTCTAGCAGTGGTATTGCTGAGACAAAGGGTATTCATGGTTTCATAGCCCTTTGGAAATACTTACGAATTACTCTCCATAATGATTAGACCAGTTCACAACTCTTCCAACAGCTTTAATACACCTCTTTTTCCATATCCCCTCCAAGATTTGTCATTTTCCTTTTCTGTCATGTTATCCAATCTGAGGGGTGTCAGGTGGTACCTCAGAGTTCTTTTAATTTGCATTTCTCTAATCAATACTGATTTAGAGCATTTTTTCATGTGAGTATTAATAGCTTTGATTTATTCTTCTAAAAACTGCCTGTTCATATCCTTTGACCATTTATGACCTGGGGAATATCAAACATACAGACATACATATATATGTATGTGTGTATTTATATATATTTGGCTCAGCTCCCTATATACGAGAAATGAGGCCTTTATCAAAGAAACTTGCTGTAATCTCCACTCCCATCCCCAGTTTCCTTCCAATTTTGGCTAAATTCATTCTGTTTTGGCGAAAATCTTTTAATTTCATATAATCAGAATTACTTATTTTACTTTCCATGACCTTTTCTGCCTCTTGTTTGGTCATAAACTGTTCCCTTATTCAAATATCTCTTAGGTAATTCTTTTTCCATGCTCCCCTAATTTATTTACGATATCACCCTTTATGTATAAATAATGTACCCACTTTGATCTTATGTTGGTATACAATGTGAAATAGCGGTCTATGCCTAGTTTCTGCCAGACTGCTTTCCAGTTTTCCTAGCAATTTTTGTCAAATAGTGAGTTTTTGCCCCCAAAGCTTGGATCTTTGGATCTATCAAACACTAGATTACAATGGTTATTTACTCCTCTGATCCACCACTCTATTTCTGTCAGTACTAGATTGTTTTCATGATTACTGCTTTGTGATATAGTTTGAAACCTGGTACTGCTATCCAGCTCTCCAATACATCGCTTTTCATTGATTACCTTGTCATTAGTAACTTTAGAAATAGTTTTTGTTGAATGATGAGATGTGAAGTCAGAAAGTAGAGCATAAAAAAAAAAAGGACAAGGAGAGAGGAAGAGGAGACTAGTACCATAGGTGGCCTCTTTAATGAGATTAGCCACAAAAAAAAAAAAGACAGAGGAGATGTGAGATTATAGCCAAGGGGATGGATTGGTCAGGCGGTGAGGAGTTTTTGAGCATGAGGGAGACATGAACATCTTTGTAGGCATTAGAGAAGCACCCATTAAACAGAGAAAAATTAAAGAAAGATAAATAAGAGATTAAGGATGATTCAGTGGGCAATCTGCTGAAAAAAAAAATTGCACATGGAGAGGGATTAGTTTTCCAAATAGAAGGGTTACCTATTCACATGAGATAAGTGTGAAGGAGAAGATGGTATTTGGGTGATATGAGATGAAGAGGACTAGAGAAGAGGAAATGCTCTGTGAATGGCCTGAATTTTTCCAGTAAAATATAGAGTAAAGTTCTCATTTGGGAAGGTGGGGATGGAACAAGCTATAGGAAGCTTAAGGGTGGGTGAAAAAATTTGGAAGAGCTCCTGTGGCGAATGGGATAGTGAAGTAATTAGGGGTGTGTTAAAGAATTACCTTGTAAAACCGAGGACCCAGCTAAGGTTATGTAACATAAATTTGTCAAAAACCCAGTGATCTTCCTCACCTTTTCCAGCAGCACTTACATGGGAGCAAAGCAACAGATGGTAGGAGTGGTCCAAGGCCTTGGCTTTGAGGCAAAAAATTAACCATGTAATAAGAGGACAAGGAGAAGAGAATGGGTTAGAATTGAAAGGTGTCAAAATGGGGAAAAGATACTGTATCTAGTTCAGGGTTGCTGGCCCAGGAGATACCTGAGGAGTCAGAGGATCAGAGGTCTTAGTATGAATGATGAACTAGGTTAAGTTATGGAAGGCAGGAGGAGAGGAGGAATGACAACAGAATTTGATCAAATAAGGGAAATTCAGAGTTTCCAAAAATGGAAGTGGAACATTTAAGAATTATAGTATGATCAAGACTATGACCTTTTTTGTGTGTGGCTGATGTAGTGTTGAGAAGGTAGGTCATGAGAAATGAGTAAGTTGAGGACCTGGGAATTTAGAGGGTTAGAGGGAGTGAAAATATGTTTACTGAAGTTCTGAAGTTCGAGGGTAGGAGTTGGGGAGGAGAGAAAGATTTTGAGCCAGAAACTGAACTTATTCAGAATCAAAGGGACTACCCTGGAGGTGAGTAGACAATAGCTTCTAGAATTGTGATTGGGTAGTAGATATAGATGGAGTGAACCCCAAAGGAGGAAAGGTTACTAAGTGATGGTGGCAGGGGAATAACCCAGAGGTGGCAATGGGGAGCAAGAAGTATTCCATCTCCCCCACCTCAAACAGTGATTGGGGGTGGGGATGGGGGAGGGGAGGGGAGGTGTCTGGGAATGAGTGAAAGTGTAGCCAGTGCTAGAAAGGGCAGTCAAGGAGTCTGTGTCAAGAGGAAGGAAGCAGGTCTCCAGGAGAACCAGAAGATGAAATGGGTGGGACAAGAAAGCATTTAAGATAAAAGTAGGTGTGTTGCCTATAGAGACAGAATTTCAAGGAACACAATGAAAGAAGTAGATAGCTTTGAGGTGGGGCATTACAAAATGCTTTGTGAGGGTTGGGTTTAAAGGAATGGGAATAAGTTACAGGGCATTTGCAGAATTGGGTTTGAATGATCAATGAGGATTCAGAATTACTGGGATAGGAAGAGTATGACCATGGGGGAGTTTGCTAATCATTAAGGGAGAATTAGATAGATTGTCTAATATTCACATGATTTTGACCCCAAGGTAAAATCTTTTTAGAGACTGGACTGGGACAGTTCAGGGAGGGAAGGAGGACTTGAAGCAGAAGGAATGGTATTACCCTCTTTCACCCAATACATACAGGTCTTTCTCAATGTTTCATAACATATAATAAGGATGATAATAATATAATAATGAAGTAATGATAAAATATAACACCACTATCATCACCACTAATAATAATAACACAATATAACCAGTAGAATTATACCGAAGTGAAGAAATTAAGTAAATTTGGCATTTGCTGTGACCATCAGCAATAAGCATCTTCTCTCATAATATTGTACAGAAAGTTTAAAAACATTTTTAAATTTGCACAGAACAGTATATGTCCAAAGCAAGAACCATAGTAGAAAGGTAGAAGTTATGAAGATAGATCCCTAAGGACAGATGTCAAGTACCATCATGACATAAGCAACTTGAGAGCTATTTTAGATCTGTAGAAAGGCATTAGGAGGTTATATTAATATATCTCTAATATATACATATATATATATATATATATATATATATATATATATACATATGTATACACACACACACACGTATAGTACATGTATATGTGTGCAATGGCACAATAAGGAGTTCGGAGACCGAGCCCAAAATCAGAAAAGGCATTTATTATTCTTTCTCATGAGAAAGGACGCCACCCACTTGGTAGAGGTTGGGGTGCTTCAATTATATTTTACATTTATTCAGTCTGAATAAATGGGTGTGCCCCCTGGACAGAGTACAGGAGAGTACAAAGGACTCAGACAGATGCCAATCCTTTTATATACCCTCCCTTCAAATCTCCCGCCAGGCTCTTCGTTGGCCAGATACAACTCCCCTGACTGCCTACGTCATGCCCCCCTCAAATGACTTGTTTAAGCATTGGTACAAGCCTCTGACCTTTCATTTGACTTATCTGAGGTCTGGTTTCTGCTAGATCAGAGCTCTGATTGGAAGTAGTTCCAATCAGTCACCTGACTTACGTTCTGCAAAAGCTGGGGGGAAGGGGGAGGAAGAGGAGTGCTTTCAACTCTGGAAACAAAACTACTCCCCCATCTCTTACATACACATGTACATATATACACATATTCATGTATGTATGGATCTGTGTATGGATATATACACTGCGTATATAGTATATGCAGAGTATAAAATCTTGACTTTATATCACCTAATTAAAGTAACAAAGATACATGAAAAATAGAATCCAGAACACAAAACTATATCAGAATTTAAGAATTCCCTAAAAGCACATGAAAGGTTTAATGTGAAACAAGAAAGCAATGCAGACTGAGGAACAAAATAAACAATTCAACATCAAAAGATTTACTCTAGATGCTCAAGAATCACCTATTAAAAAATTGAAAGAGAAAAAAAAACACCCAAAGAAGAAGGATGGGGAAAATTTATGGTCCTCTCTATGGTTATAAAATGTGCAGTATGATAAAATTTCAAGTTGGATCAAATGAGAACTAGGAAACACCATTAATATATGAACAAAAGGAAAGATCTCAAATAAGTGACTAACTTTTTTAAAAAAACAAGAACAAAACTAGACAATGGTAGAACTGGAGAAGATCCATAATTTTTGGCTCAAATGCTTCACAGTAGTATATCAATTACTGGCAAAACACTCTTCCACCTTCACCAGATGAAAGTCTAATCCCAGTTTCCTTAACAGAAAATATTACATATCTGTTTCCCAAAGTTGAATACAGCAGTGATTCCTCCAAACATTGGCCAATTATGGGACTAAGTACTTTAGAACAGTATTGCCAAATTCAAATAGAAACCAGTTGTACATAAGGATCCTTGCAGGCCTCATACTGATTTAGAAAACCACTTCTTAACATTACCTGTGTTATCTTGCATTTTCATTTATCATGTTTTATATTTCCCAATGATACTTTTAGTTCTAGCCACGCTTGAGAGTGTTGTGGGCCAAATGTGGCCCTTGAGCAGTGTGTATGACACCTCTGCTTTAGACAAAGCATTTACTTTGTATCATAAAGAAAATCTATAATCATAAGAAAACAATATATTGGCTGAGGAATAAAATGTCTGTTGAAAAGGCACAGGGGTATAAAGAGCAATGACTTAACCATTGGTAAATATTGATCAAGCTGTTTCAAAGTCCTGTTCTATCTACACCAATTTTATTGTTTATTGCAAAGCCCATGACTCAGTTCTGCACTTAAAATTTACACTGAAAATATCCAAAATATACAAGTATTGTAAGAATGCTGGAATACTTGACGTCCACCTTGAAAATTATTCTCTACTTTAAAAAATCAATTCTCACCTGAGTTCAAATCTAGCCTCAGACACTTGACACTTACAAGGTGTTTGACCCTGGGTAAGACACTTAACCCTGATTGCCTCACCCCTAAAAAAGAAAAAAAAATCAATTTTCTACTAAAACTAAATCAACATGAAAATGATAATGTCGAGAATAATTGATATAAAACATGGAATCTAGAGGGGATAAAGAATAAATCCATTATGACTTTCCCTATTCTACAATTCATTATCTCTTCTAAATACAACTAAGAAGGTCTTCTAAGCTAAAGAGAGAGTAAAACCAAAACTTCCTACTCATAACTTTATGTACATGGATGACATCAAGTCATATAGTTTTACATAATCAGTTCCATTATCTTGGCAAATCTCTCTCCAGTGTTTACAAAAATGTTATTTGGTCTAAATAAATGTAACATACTTAAGGCACGAAAAGGAAAGACAGGGACTAAGAGGTTAAAATGAATCTGGTGGTCATACCAAACCAACTGATAAAAGCAAAACTTCCAAATTCTTTGTAATCCTCCGAGCAAAACACACTGAGCATAAAACTATCAAGAAGAGAACTATGGTTGAATATTTTAAGACATGTAAGAAAGCTTGACGGGAAAATATTTGTAACTATTAAAACTTATGCAACATCATTTTGTAACTACGAAATCCACCATAACGGATCTTGAAAACATCTAGACAAAAACCCACACAATATTAATGAAACATAAGGCCCATCATCACCCAAAGGTAGCAAAGGAAAGATTAATACTACTTCATCAAAAACTAAGGTGATTGATAGATATTCTCAGAGCACATGATAAATAGGTTGGATACCTACAGAAATACATTAAAAACAAGAAGACATCAGTTCACTCAGCCATAGAAAAAGCTGATACAAATCTTTGGATTTGCTAAATGTAACCCAAAGTGGTTTACCCCTGTGCAGAGTTCATAAAGTGACAAGCTATGAAGTGAATCAAAAAGTTATCCCACAAGCAATATCTGCATAACCTTGACCAACTATATGTTCAGAGCAAAACATCAAAAAAATGGTTGTGTGATATGGACTTGCTTGTGGAAACAGAGAAAGCTTATGATCACACTGCAAGTGATGAGACAAACCTGTTACCACTAGAAATTACAGAGAGGTTGCCCTGGAGAAGCAGGGTTTTAGTAACCAACGTAAATTATGTTAAGAAAAAAACAGAAATCCTGTCATGGGTAGTTGTAGGATATAAAATTTTAGCATTTACCAAATACCTAGCAAGATATGTCCTGCTGCTAGCTGGCAAATCACCACATAAGAGATGCAGACTTCAAAAATGACACGCTTAACTAGATCATTTATGCATATAAAACTATTGTATACAATTGATTCATAGAACCTTAAGAACATCATTTTAATGGATGTTACCATAAGAAATGCCCATAACCTCCAAACTAAATGCAATGAAAAACTTTCTAACTATAGAGAGATGGGGCACCTAGGTGGCACAGTGGATAGAGCTGGAGTCAAGAAGATTAATTTTCTTAAGTTCAAATCAAGCTTCAGAAACTTACTTGCTGTGTGACCCTGGGCAAGTCACTTAATTCTGCTTGCCTCAGTTTTTTCATAATGTAAAATGTGGTGGAAAAGGAAATAGCAAAGCACACCAGTATCTTTGCCAAGAAAACTCCAAATGAGGTCAGAAAGAGTTAGACATAACTGAAGCGACTCAACAATAACAACATAAAAACAAAACTATAGAGACATAGCAAAGGAGATCAAACTCACGTGAGAAAAGAATAAGTCGCCCATCATCCCTATCATCCTGTCTGCTATTGGAGTTATATCAAGGGTGCTTTAGGTGGGTCCTCAGATAAAAAGTTTGAATCCTAATACTTTTATTCAACTACAAAAAACAGCTATTTTAATCTATGTGGTCTTTGGAACATTAAACATAAAAGAATATGAGAATGAAGGAATAGGTTAAGGGAGTTTAGATTAATGGGAATGGGGGGATAGGGGAGGGACCCTTGGAGGGGGGAAGGCAAGTAACAGGAGGGTAGGGTGGTTGGTGGAGGAGCGGGGTAGGCAAGTAACAGGAAGGCAAGGTAGCGGGTAGAAGTAGAGGAGACAGGAAGGATAGGAAATGAAAGATATGTACAAACATAAAAAACAAAGATCAGGAGTAAATTATGTTTGGGAAAGTATATGTCTGTATACACATGTATATATGAATAAGTGTATGTATATATCTGTATGTTTATGTATATAGCAAGAAATATTAAGTTATATTGTAGTCTTCTGGGGGGTGGGGAAGGGGAAAAAGAACAAAGTTAAAAAGTGCACAGTGGAGAACAAAAGAAAACACAAGGAAGCAAAGAAAAGATGGACAATTCTGAACACAAGGTGTATTATTTATCATACAGGCTTTCTTGAAATGAAGATTTGTTGTTATATATTTTGAATCCTCTCCTAAGTTCCACTATGCACATGAAATGCTTTTTTTTTCTTTCTTACTTTACATTTAATTTTCAATATTTAAGTTTATGATATGTTTTTGTTTCTTTTTTCTATTTTCTATTTGTGTTCTGGTAAAATAAAAAACTGTTAAAAAACAAAAAGAAAAAAAAACATAAAAGAATAATAGCAGAACAGCGACTTTTCCCAGGATCACTTATATTTGAATCCAAATGAAAAAAAGATGAGAATGACATGACAATAATAATGACCATCATAATAATAATAATAACAGCTGACATTCATATGTTGACATGCTGCTTTACATATATTAATCCTCACAGGGGTGGATAGTGCAGGCATTATTATCTCATTTTCAAGTTGAAGAAACTGAGGTTAATAAAGTTAATTTTTTTTTCACATTTACAAAGCTAGTAAATGGCAGAGTCAGGATTCAAACCCAGGACCTCTAAACTTTTTCTACTACTCCATAGTTGCCTTGATGTAGGTGGCAAGCCAAATGGTACAGTCAAACCTGTATGATGATTTCAGTGTAAGAAATTAAATCCCAGTTTCACTAACCCCCAAAACAAGAAGGATGTATGGAAGCATAAAACATACCAAAAACACCTCTCAGGGCTATAAAACTCCATAACCATTATAGCAGACTAGTGGTGAGAGAGGTTAGTGTATGGTACAGTAGAAAGATTAAGGGCTATAGGATAAGACCTTGGATACAAACTCTGCCTTTGAAGCTTACTACTTGGATGACCTTAGGCACACTACACATCTTCCCTGGACAGTTTCCTCCTGTGAAAATAAAGGGATTGGACTAAGCAACATCTAAAGTCCCTTGCAACTCTCGCTCTGTAATACAACCTGTTTTTATTTAGTACAGTTACTCTTAAACCCTAGATATACTTTGTTCCCCTGTCATTCAACTCAATTTCACTTTACAGGAAGTTGAAGTTTCACTTGTTTCTGTTACATTTATAACTACACCCTCCATATTTATAATTAGCCATCAAGATCCTAAGAGGCTCTGATTCTTAAAAATACTCATTTCCCAGGGACTGAGGAAATTTTCCACCTATCAAATGGGAATATTCTCCTTCTAGGTAGGATTTCCCACCCATTCAGTTTTCTCCTCAAATCTTATTGCTTTTCATAAAAGTAGAAAACTATAACATGTATGTACATGTATCAGGAAAAAGTAATATACATTTATCTGTATAAAATCAAGAAAATAGAAAAAGATATACGTGTACATATGTATGTATATGCATGCATACGTATAAATGCACATATACACATATGTACACACACAAACCCAGCAGAAAACAGATACTCCAGGATAAAAGATATTGTGATTCAACAAGATTAAACACAGTACGATGGCATGACCTAAATAAGGAAGCTTGTGTGGATTTCACTCTTATATTCTATACTTCCATTTATTTTAGGACTGCCCAGACACCCAAAACTTGGCAGAAAGCTCAATTTTTTTCAATCCGAGGAAAAATCAGTATCTAAGCAGCCCTAATGTAATCCTTCTTCCTTTGAGTCAAGACTATGCGTCATATTTCTGAGTCAAAATCACTGTCATAGAATGACCAAATTCCATAACAACATGTGTTAGTGTGTTTATATGTCTGTATGTATACACACACATACACACATATGCGCACATACACACACATATAATCTGTTACAGTGGAAAGAATGCTATCTTTGGAGTAGAAAGAACGGATTTGAAATTATAATAGCAATTTAGATTTGAAGATCTTTCCCACCCATTAATAGACCATGTGACCTGCTTATGTCACAGGAAGCCTAAGTCACATGTGGTGGGAGGAGTTCCTGACAGGAAAAGGAAATTGTGTCACAGGAAGTGCTGAGAGAGCCATTATGACAGTTAGAACTGAAGTAAAGAGAGCAGACCTGTGATAGTTGAGCAGACTGTGGTGGATGTCAGTGAGTGAGTTTTTGGGAAGGCCCCAGAAAGGGGTTGGAGAGGTTTTGGGATAGCTAGGCTCCACGTTGCGATGTTGTGTTTTAAGTTCCTTGCTGTTATCATAAAGCGGGCTCACTGGTTGTGGGAGCTGGTGGCTTCGTTATGGGATCTGGTTATCTGGTGTCTGAATGTTTTACTTCTTCTTCCTTCTATATGGAGAGTCTTTCACACTTTGTGATACAGAACTATACAGGCATATTCACGATTATCATCGATGTTGTATTTGTTGCCTTACTGATACAGAAATCTAAAGGTTTGCCTCTTACCCCTTGTGTAAACTTAGACAAGTGGCTTTGTCACTTAGGCCTCAGTAAAATCATTGCTATAAAGTGAAACTTTTCAATTAGGTGCTCTGTAAGTCTTCTTCTAGCTCCAAGGCAGCTACGTGGCCCAGTGGATAGAGCAATGGGCCTACAGTTAGCAAGTCCTGAGTTCAAATAAAGCCTTGGACACTTACTAGCTTTGTAACACTGGGTAAGTCACTTGACCTCTGCCTCAGTTTCCTCATCTATAAAATGAGGATAGGCGCTATTTATAGATTTTATAGCGCCTACCTCTCAGGGTTGTCATGAGGATCAAATGAGATGATGCTTGCAAAGCACTTAGCACAGTGCTGGTATGTAGTGAGTGCTTAATTAATGTTCCCTGTCCTCCTCTCTCAGCCTATGAAATGTGAATTCATATATTGAGTTAAGATTCAGAAATAACGATCTAGTTGATTTAAGAAGGCCTGGCCTTTGGTATATTATAAAGCAGGTGAAGTTCACAGCTATTAATCCAGGATCTTTCCCGTACCGGGGAATTTGGGAATGCTAACAACAACCCAGAAAGAGGGTGTTTTCCCTACTCTACCACACATGCAGCTTTGCATGCTTTTTGAAGCACACATTAGTTCTAAAACAATACTGTAACAATCTGTTGAATTTTAGTTCTCTGCTAGCATGGGTCAGCATATCTCCATTCTATAATCGAGCAGCATCTGGAATTTTCGATCTGTTCTCTGACCGAATAGAGGTCTGAACTCAATATCCTTAAGAAGGGATAGGAAATAAGTGAATTTGCCTTCTATACATCAAAACAAGAAGCAACTGGCCACATGCAGATGTAGTGCTGCCTTTCTTTGCCGAGCAGTTAAGATCCCATGACCATTTTTCTTTGATCTTTCCCATGGTCCTGCTATCACTTTGAAGCAGCATGGAACACACTCTGGGTACCGGCTTATTAAATACAGGTTATTGTTAAAAGAAAATTCCAACTGAGACTGAACTGATTCATGTATGGTCTCCCTTGTTTACTAGGAATACTTCTGACTGGAAAATATTGAAAGGAAGCTTGCTTTTATTTTTTTTTTTAAAGAGAAGCTTTCAACTCCCTTTTAATACAATGACAACTAAAAAAAATCTTCTAATTTAATTTTCACCACTCATCCTAAAATATGTTTAGTATCAAAGTTTTTGAATCTTACAATATTTCTAGAAAAAAGGTGATTTTGTTGAAATACTTCCTCTTGCACAATTAATGAATATTGTCTATCTTCCCTTTAAAGCAGAAGGTTGTGTAGAAGAGAAGCAAATACTTCCTTTGAAGGAGATTGATGGGATTCATGACTCTTGGCTTCTTTTATCAGTGTTGTCATTGATTAATGTGACACTAGTCCAATCAGTGGTCTTCTGCAGCTTTTTATTTTTTTTTTCTCTGCTAGGTCATTATATCGATTTACTACATTAGATTATTATTTAACTTTAAGTTATTCATAGCAAGACCAAGTGAGGGAGGGCAGATGTTGAAGGGGAATGGACTTCTTTATTTGTGTAGCTAATTTGAGATTATAGCTTCAGATAATCTTGATCTAATACCTTCTCTTCTTGTATCTCATACATGTCAGAAGAAGATCCCTCTCTACCCAGGCACTTTAAAGAGAAAAGAAATCTTCATAGCACAAAGCTGAGTCACAATACCCCCATTCCAAAAAAAAAAAAAATACCAACCACTACTTTAGGAACATAGGGGAAACTTTCAATTGAGAGAGCCCAATTTCTCCCTCTTTTTAATTAACTACCTCATATCAAATAAGTCAGTGGCTCTTGAGTTCCCACTTAAAATGTTTACTATAGGAAAGGGGAATAAGAGAAGGTAATAAGCATTTGTATAAGGCCTACTATGTGTCAGGAACAGTGCTAAGCATTTTTACAAATATTATCTCATTTGATTTTCATGGCAATTCTGCCAGGTAGTTGATATTAATATCTTCACTTTAGAGTTCAGGAAACTGAGGCAAATAGAAATTAAATGATTTTTGCAGGGTCACACAGCTAATACCTGTCTGAGGCCAGATTTGAACATGGTGAGATTTTAGCTTTTTTATGACATGGCTTTCTCCTTGTACTATTTTCAGCTCAGTAGTGATTTTCTAATCTGACTTAAATTACTAATGAATCAAGTATTTATTTAGACCATTGATGTACATACTTCAACGGCTCATTTTGTAAGATATGTACCCATCAGGTGATTCTCTGACCAGCCTTTGGATTCCCAGTGAGAGATTTTTTTTGGATATTATATTAACAACCAATTATTAAATTAGAATTAAGGCTTTTTCTTCTTTATTTCTTCACTTAGGGACAGTCCCTATAGGTCAGTCAGTCCTTTGAAGGACATGTTTGATAGATGAGATTGCCCTAATCATCAGGGAACATGGTCCTCAATCTAGGACAGGACCCCACTCAACTAGGAGACTTTATTTCTGTTTAGAGTGTAAAAAGAATCTAATCTAAGTGATTTCTTACCTCAAAGCAATGACCCCATGTCCTTGCGCCCCTCCATTGGAATTTAGAATGACCCAGATCATGAAGGAGAAAACCAACCAGAGAGGTCTGGGGAGTGATGAATTTCTCTGCCCATATTGCTGGAGGTGGCTGAGTACATCAAGATTAGTGCTCCATTAAAATATCCACTAGTCAGGGTTGATTTTTACTTGTCAAGGGCTGCCCCTTTTCCAAAAGAACATTAAGATTTTCAGCCTCTCCGTGATTGTTTTGTTTTTGGTTACTGAGAAAAACCACTGACCACCAATTTATTGATTATTAGCCAGCCTAATTAACAAATTGATTGTTAATTACCCCAAAACTCTATTGGGTTTTTCATTTGTCACATCAGATTAAATGTGAAGTCTGAATACACACACAACACACACACACACACACATACACACACACACACACACACACACACAAACATAGAGAAGTCCTTAAGCATTCAAGTTTGTGTTCTAAATATATAAATTGGGAATAATATTTGTGCCATTCTGTCACAGCATTGTTCTGAAGGAAAGCCATTCTCAACCTTAAAAAGCATAAGGATAAGTAATTATTGTGTTCAACTACATATAGCTCAGACTTTGAGTAAATTATTTAATTTCTCTAATCAGTTATTTCCTTACCTAAAAAGTAAGGCACTTGAGTTAGACAATGCCCAAATCTTTTCCAATTCTAACATTCAGTGACTACATCTATCCTTTGCTTTGAGATGCAAGGAAGGGTTGGATTACTTAGTGACTTCTAGAGTACATACATATGCATGTGTAAAAAAGTAATGTGTAATTTTGGAGAGAGAACCAGCCCCAGAGTCAGGAAGACATGGAGTAAATTTTGCTTCTGATACCCATGCTTAGGCTCCCAATGCCCTAGAGAACTCCAGTGATGTAATTTGGAGAAAAGTTGCTGATTTATGTCATTAGAAGGAGTTTCCTGACATCCTCCATTTCTACTTCTTGTATGTTTGTAGATGTATGTGTACCAGGTACACACATGTATATTGGGTATTATTAAAGCCTTAATGCAATATTGAACTATTAACGCTGTTAAAAGCTCAACACTACATTAAGACTTTTGGGATTCCTTGTACAGCTGTAGATACCACATTTCCCCATGTATAAGATGCACCTTAATTTTGGGGCCCGAAATTTGAAAAAAAAGGTATTACATAAAGTTATTGAACTCAAGGTTTATTCATCTGCTCATAGCTTTCAGGCATCTTTTGGGTGAGTCTGGTGCACGTACACATGTTTAATCCATTCCATTTCATGAACTTGAAGAACCGATTGTGTCCTCCTTTGAAATCAGTAACTTTTTTTTCATCAGCAATTCTCCTTGCCTCCTGCTGAACCATCTTTGTGGACACAGGAATTCCAATTGTGCTTTGCTCTTCAATCCACATCTGCAATTCCCTCTCTATATCAGGCCATTTTGCTGACTTGCTTCTCATAGCCTTCTTCTGCTGTGGCGTTTTTAGTAGGGTTTCTTCTTCGCGTAGCCAGTCTCAGATTGTTTTCTCATTTGGAGGAGGACCAAACTTACATTCAGCAGCACAATTTCCATTCATTTTTGCAAACTGGATCACTTTTAATTTGAACTGAGCACTGTACGAAAATCTTTTCTGAGCCATTTCTGGACAGAACATGGCAAAACGTAACCTAATACACTGGTAACAAATGGGAAACAATGAGCTCAAAGACAACAAGCATGAAAAAGTGGGAAATGCAAGTAAAAAAAATCTACAACCACTGTGTAAGACGCACCCAGCTTTTAGACCCCAAATTTTTTGTAAAAGGATGCATCTTATACATGGGGAAATATGGTAGACAGATTGATAGATAGATCGATAGATAGATATACATATATACACATACATACACTCATAGGTATGTATGTGTATACATTTATGAGGGAGAAAACAAATGTATAGGGAAGTGGTGAGCAGGGAATAGTATTTTGGTGAGGAAAGATATATCGATGGAGACTGGCACCACAGCAGAAGGGACACAATGACATAATTTGACTAGAGTTCCAGAACTGAAAGCAGGATGGTATGCAAAGGGTATAATCAACAGAAAGGAAAATTTCTGGTGGAAAAAGTTTCATGACTTGATTATTTTTCCAATATAACTCACATGTAGAGAACTTGACATTTTACCAAGACTTCCTCATAACCATTCTACATCGAGGTAGTGAAAGCAATATTGATTTTATAGAAATTATTTCCCTAAGTCTGACCATGTCACAGCCACACTTGATAAACTCTGGTGGCTTCCTCCAGGACCAAATCTAAAATCCTCTAGGTGGCATCTATAGCCTTTGACTACCTGACTGCAACTTACCTTTTGAGTATCTTTACCCATTTGTCCTTTCCATGTACTCTATGATCCAGAAACACTGACCTACTGTTCCCCCTCCCCCCCCACAAGATACTCCATCATCCCTCTCTGTGACTTTTAACAGGCTCTTCTCCATATTAGGGATGTTAGCCTAATTTGTCTCCAAACTCTTGACTTCTTTTACAAGGCAGCTCAAATCTCACCTTCCGTATCAGGCCTTTCTGACTCTCCCCTGCCCCCACTAGTGGCTTCCTTCTATTTTTACCCTTTGTCTACTCTGTATATATCTCATATATGTGTATATAAACATATACTATATATATATATATATTCATATATAGGTATGTATATATATATATGTGTGTGTGTTTGTATCTATCTAGATAGATATAGCTATGTCTTTATGTCTCCTCAATTAAAATGTAAGTTCTTAGAGGGCAGAGTTAGCATGGGGGTGGGAGGTTATTTTTTGTTATTTTGTCCTTAGCACAGTGCCTGGTACATGGGAAATGCTTAAGTGTTTACTAAGTTACAGACTTAAAAGCTGAAAGAGCAAGTCTTAAGGAGTGTACTTTCTAAAGAAAATTTCGGGACCATTTGCCAGAGAAGAGAGCTTTGGCATGGGAAGTCATAGAAATGGTAAGTTTATTATAAAGCATTCAATTGTCATGACATTTCCATGACATTACTGATTGAATCACTTTTGTGGAGGAGGAGAGCTAGGAAGGGGGTACTCTTTTAACAGCATGAGATGGCCTCACTGGACAGCAGGAGGGTTATGTGAAGGTAAATAATGTTTCTTATACGTATCTAAAATAATCATAGGATTATAGATTTTAGGTTAGAGGGGATCTTAAAGGTCCTCTATTCCAATTTCCTCATTCTATGGGTAAAGAAACTAAGGTCCAGAAAGGCCAAGTGACTCTTAAATCATGTGGGGGTAAAATGGCACGCCTAGATTTAAACCTCGCTCTTAAATCCAAATCCAGGATGCTATTCGCAGAGCCTTTTACCAAATTCAGTCTAATGTCATGGGAGAGTCTCACTTAGCGTTGTGTAAAATCAAACATTTTTATTGGTGGTACTGTTGATAAGTTTGATTTTTATTAGAAGTCTGCATTGTAAAACAATGGAATTGTAGGAATGTTCATTAAAAAAAACAATTGCTAACAGAAATAATTAGTCTTTTCTCTTTGTGGGAAAGGTGGTGGGTTTGTACCTGAGCTGAAGGAATGGGAGGGGAAGTGCACTCCAGGACACTGGAAGATTTTTTAGTGGCTGTAAGGAAAGGAAGCAAATTCAGGATAAAAGGCTACAATCTTCCCCATTCCTTTGAAGGCTGGGATCCACTATGGGACGAAAATTCTCTAGGCAAAGATCGCTGTCATCATGGGGCCAAGGTAGGGAGCACTTCTAGAGGTGGAGTGGGTCACCTTTAGGGGCAAAGCCTAGGCACTGCACGCTTTTACAACTTAATTGTTTTTGCTTTATTTTATTTGGGGGTAAGTGGGATGGGAAAGAGATGGATATTTATTCTGTACTTTCATCAGAATTGAGAACTCCAGAAATGGAAATGCCAAACAGAACTAATATTGTGGGGGTGGCAGGGAGAAGTTATAAGCATTTCTCAAATTCTTACTATATGCCAGGCAATGGGCTAAACATGTCACAAATATTATCTGATTTTATACTCACAACAATCCTGGGAGGTAGGCATTATTATTATCCCCATTTTACAGTTGAAGAAACTGAGGCAGACAGAGGTTAAGTGGCTTGTGCAGGGTCACATAGCTAATAAGCGTCTGAGGCTAGATTTGAGGTCTTCCTGAAGCCAGGCCCAAATGTAATCCACTGTACCACCTAGCTGGGCACCTGCTCTGCAGATAATGTATCATTCATGGTACAATAACTTTGTATTGTGCTTCTCTTTTTATTTAGGTACATGTGGCTATACAATGAAATGCATTAATGATACAATAATGATTTGTAAGTTGATATGCCCCTAGTTTAAAAATAGCTACTCTCCTCAGTGGAGGATTAATGATAGTATTAATAATTCGACTTTACTTTTTTCTCTGATTCTGGGTGATGATCATTGGTTCACAAAAATTATGTACACCTGGAAAACTCTAGTGTAGGGAGGTCTGACCAAGTTGGGAAGCTACTGAGTATTAGTTCAAGGCAACCAGGTATGATCCCACCATTATCCCTAGGTGGAGAAATTGGTATTTATGTCTATGCTACTAGATGCACTTTGAAATTTCTCTGTGTGTGACTCTCTCTCTCTCCCTCTCTCTCCCTCTCCCCACCCCCCTCTCTCTGCCAGACCTGTGATTTTTTTCTTTTTTTTTGAAGGATGGATGTATGCTAGTTATTTGAGCATCAGCCAAACCAAAGTCACAAAGGTACACCATCAGGCTGGCAAATAGGAAATGAATTATTTAAGCCAGAGCAATTCTTTATGACCATTGACTAACTTAGTCCATTAATATATAGAGTACTCACCCCAGCATCACAGATCTTGGAATTGTTAAATAATAACTTTACCATTAACTGCATCAGATCTACTCTGCAGCCTTGCTACAAATTCCTAACAAGAACAACAGAAATTAGTACTTAATCTAGACAGGGAGACGTGTGCACACATACATCTAGTAAATGTTTATAACAGGTTTATAATAAATAATTGAATATATAAAATAAATGTTAATATATAAATGATAATATGAATTTTAGTTATTATTGTTTTCAATTATAGTCTTCAAGGTTTTCAAGTATATTTACATATGCTATCTCAATTTGTTCCGCATAGCAAACCTGAGGCGACTGCTATTATTATCTCAATTTCTAGTTAGAAAACTGAGTTTAAGTGATATGCCCAGGATCACAGAGCTATTAAGTGTCTGAAAGGGGATTCAAATTCAGGTCTTTCTGATTCTAGATCCACAGATCTATGCACTGTTACCTATTTGTCACTGATATCTTGCTGTAATAGTGGGAATTGTTATTCATATTTTTAAATATAATATGAGGAGTGAAGGAAAAAATACTCTGGGAAGTACCTTAAGCCATTGAACTATGAAGATTTTTCTCAGTCTGTCTAGTTATCTATCCACATATATGTAATACAAACATATATATGTATACACAATGGATGTATGTGTGTATACATATATGTGTGCATATATATACACATACATATATACATATATACGCATATGTACATATATACATATGCATATACATACATATATGTATATATACACATACACACACATACACACAAGTCTCTGGGACAGTTCTACGTTACCAAAGCTTAAAACTGCACTAAGATTTTGGGGACACTGTGTGTTACAAACACATACAAGTGTGTGTGTGTATACACATATATACACATAGATACACACACATACATATATACACACACACATAGACATATATTTATGTATCTTTGTGTGTATGTATGAATGTATGTGTATACCCACATATACTACAAACCTGTGAGCTTTTTGAGGATGAATACTGTTTTTGTATTAATTAATTTATTAATTTACAATTAACTAATTAATTTAAAATTTATGTATTAATTTACAATGTTTGGCTCATGACAGCTGCATAATAAATGCCTATTGACATTTTAAAGAAAAAAAACAATTTTGAAAGACAAAGATTCTGCTGGATAAAATGACTAATCTAGATTCTAGAGTACTCACACAATACATACATGTTACCTGTGTCCTGACAAAGAGGTGATGTATGCAAAGTGTCGAATTAGATACACATTTTTGGATATGGTAAATGTGGTTATATCTTACTTGACTATGTTTATTTTCTACAAGGACTATATTTGTTCTTTTAACTTACCAAATAATATTGACACCTGTTCTATAATAGTCTTAGAGAGCTTTGTGGGTTGTTTGGAGGTTGTAACTTGCCCATAGTCAGAAAACAACCATGTACTAAAGGTAAATCTTGAACCCAGGTACTCTTGACTCTATCCACTAACCCACTCTGTTTCTCTGTTAAAGAATTAGCATATCAAATTAGGTGCTATGATTTATCAAAGACTGTCAGGCATACAGAGTTTCCTAGGGATTTTCTGTCACTGTAAAAAGTGAGATATCCCCAAGATATGGTCATCAATTCCAGATGGGGATTAATCTTTAGAAAATGCCTTCTGTTGAGGCTCCTAATAATATCATCAAGAAAATACATACCAGATGCTTTTTTTTTTAATCATACATAAGGGAGAGGGGGTAGTCAAGCTGCGATTTGAGAAAGGTAGAGCTATTCTATTTCATTCCAGTCTTCTCTTCCCCACGTTGAGGGGACCCTTTCTGCCTATAAGAAACAGGGAGAAACCATTCCTTCCTAACAGGCTTATCTCCTGAGTTTACCAGTCTACAAGGAAAGAAATACCATTTCATCATTTCTCCATACTGGTCCCCTGGCCTGTCTAATACACTTAGGGGACACCACCCTGAAGCCAAATCCCTAGCGAAATTAATATGAGCCTGACCTCATTCAACAATAATTAACATATCTAGGTTATCCACTTGCTAGCTCAATGAACCTGAATACCTAGATGACTTTATACAAACTCCACTTTCCTTTCCTTACTTTTTACTCCATTTTTTCCATTTTCCTCAACCCAACCCTCCGTCCCCCATTTTGCACACTAAAACTACCCTCCATCTCCTCTGTACTCTATCAAGTATTTGCTCTGTAGCTAACAAACTTGATTTCATCTTAATTCTTTTTCTTTTTTTTTTTTTTACTACTTCTGGATCTCAGAAAGATCTGGTTCCCTCCTGATGATGTCAGCCTCCCTGGCCCTCCTTTCCACTTTTACTTATTCCCTAACTAACTAGTTAAAGGAGGCAGAGAGGTTGGAATACTTCATGCTCCCCATTGCCATTTCTAGCTTCTCTTTCTACCTTTAATACTCTCCTCCAAGATTTACTCAACACAGATCTATCACCCAACCAAAATTCTGATAGCTGTTGTACACTGACTTCCCCTACACTCCCCTTCTTTCCTCAGTGAATTCAGTGACTATCTGTAAGGCCAATGTGTAACTGAAAGATCTTTCCGGCCCACTGAATAGGCCTCAGGTGGGGCCAACAAAGGGAAGTCTGATTAGAGGCAGGCCCACACTCTTTCACTAACTAGGTATGAGGCCCCAGGCCCCATACCTTTTTACTAAGTAGGCTCTGAGCCTTCAGGGCCCTGAACAGGGTATAAGAGCTCTGAGGTTAGCATTTTGCCTTTGGGGGCACACACATTGGAAGAGTGCTGTGGACTTGGGCAGATGAGACTCTGGGTAGCTGTTGGAGCACCCCCTCCCCCCAACCTCAGCTTTGAAAACCCAGATGTTGGTGTCTCTCTCTCTGGTAACTATGTATGTATTGCTTTGGTGAGACATCTAGAAGCCTGTCTGTTGATTTGTATTATTTGCTCTGTTTATGTTTTCTCTGCTTGTAATTTCTCTTTGTATTTGCTCTGAAGTTCAATGTGCTGGCTTTTGCCCCTGAACTAAGTGAATGGTATATGTATGTTTAATTAAACTGAGATTGTTAACCCCTTAAAGTTGCTTTCCTTAGAAAAGCAGATCAAAGAACCTGTGCTAACAGCCCTCCTGTGTGCTGTTGTTGTTGGTCTTACACCCCCACAGCAGCTACTAGCAACACTGTTGTTGCACTATCTATCTCATAGTTCTCTCTTCCCCAACCACTGCCCCAGGGTACTTCAATGTAGATATTAATACTCCCTCAAACACTTTTGTTTCCCAGTCCCTCAACTTTCCCACAACTATCCCTTCACCACATGTCAGGTACACATAGAGATGGTTATGCTCATGATCTTGCCATCATCCACAAATGCTCTACTTTCATATTTATGAACCATGAAATTCCCTTACCTGATCTTATCCTTCTACCTCTCCCTCTGTCCTGCAACCCCAAATCTTGTTCTTTTTTCTCACTATGATCTCAAATCACTGCCCCCTTAGTTCTTTCCCAGTTGATCACCCGGGAGTTGCCTACACACTCCACCTTTCTCCATTTTGACCCCTTAGTGAACCAGTATAATTCTATACTTTCCTCTTCTCTTAAATTCCTTGCCCTTTATCCCATCTCTGACTTTACCTTGCCAAGTCTCAGCCCTGGTTTATTTCTACCACGCACTGCCTTATTTCCTACTTATGTGCCGCCAAAAGACAGTCGAGGAAATCACCATGCTGACTATGTCCACTAAAAATTTATGTCACATATCTTCACGTAGGCCACTGCATCAAGGAAATCCTTTTATACCTCTCTACTTGGCCCACTATCCCATTCACCTATGGCTTTTCCAAACTTTTTCACCACCACCTCCCAAGCTCCCACAGCTCCCTCTCCTTCCATCCTCTCAGCTTTGAAACTTATCTCCTATTTCACTAAACAAAGTGAGATCACTTCCTGAGAGCTTCCTCTTCTACCCTCCTCCTCATCTCACATCACTTGGTTGCCTTCCATCTTGTTCTCCTTCATACTCATCTCTTATAAAGATGTGGCCCTTCTCCTTGCTAAGGCAAACCCTTATAGATGTGCAATTGATCCCACTGCCATCCTGTCTTCTCCAGCAGTTTTCTTTCTCTTTTATCCCTGCTCTCTCACTTATTTTCAATCTCTCTCTGTCTATTGCGTACTTTTCTACTTCTTCTAAACTATCTGTACTTGGTAATCTCATCAGCTTCTGTGGATTCAATTGTTGTCTCTATCCTGATGATTCTTAGATATACTTATCTAGCCCAAGCATCTCTGCTGTCCTCTAGTCTTTCATCTCCAACTGTTTATTTGACATCTTGAATTGGATGTCCCATTAATGTTATTTTTTTCATTTCTGTTGGGTCCAACTCTTTATGACCCCTTTTTGGTTTTTCTTGGCAAAGATACTGGAGTGGTTTGCCATTTCCTTCTCCGGCTCATTTTACAGATGAAGAAACTGAAGCAGAGTTAAGTGACTTCTCCAGGGTCACATAGCTCGTAAGTATCTGAGGCTAGATTTTATTTAACTAGGGTCTTCCTGACTCCAGGCCTGGCACTCTATCCATTGGTGCCACCTAGCTGTCCTGTAGACATCTTAAACTTAACATGTGCAAAATTGAACTCATTATCTTTTTCCTGAATCTCTCACCTCTTTCTAACTTCCTTATTACTATTTAGGGTACCAGTTACCCAAGCTTACAACCTAGGTGTTATCCTTAACTCCTCACTCTCATCTCCCATATCCAATTAATTGCCAAGGCCTATCAAATTTATATTTGTAACATCTTTCACATATGCCCCTTTCTTACTGCCACCATCTTGGTGCAGATCCTTAACACCTCACTCCTGGACAACGGCAATCTAATACATCTCTTCTCACTCTACTCTGTCCTCCTCTCAGCTGCCAAAGGATCATCCTAAAGAGGGTAACCAAATAAAAATGGTTGCATAGCTTTGTGTATGTTAAATGATTACGAAATACATAAATAGCATAATTCAAAGTGATCATATCTGTGGGCCTTGAGCTGCTGCTATGCCAACCTCCTGGGCACGCTATAACTTTAGGCTTCTGAATGGAAGTCATGGCAGAAAGGGGCAGAAATGGAGGTTGCAGGGACCAGCCATTCTCCCCAGAGCTCCTACTGCACCAGAAGAAATATACAACAAATATGGCACTGTAGCTTGACAATGACCTGCAATTTACTTGTGGAAGTGGGTGTCAAAACGGCTACAGCATGTGAGTTATTGTGAATGGTACAGTTTTCTGAGTTCTCTCACTGTTTCTCTTGAAAGAAATGGTGAAAAAACAAACTTGAAATTTGAGTTATGCTCAAAATATTCCCCAATATATCAACCTCATTTGGACAAATTCAAGTTTCAAAACATGCATTATAGACAAACTGACTGTAACAAAAGTTATATTCCCTTTCTTAAAAGAATGTTGTGAGGAACAAATCAGATAATGTATATGACGTGATTTATAACCATAAAGCTATAAATAAATATGAATTATTTCTTTGAAAGATTCTAACTGAAACAAATTATTTTGAATGAATGTAATGGAATATTACTGTTTGATAAGAAATAATGAAAGGAGTGATTTCAGAGACACCTGAGAAGATTTGGATGACCTGATACACAGAGTTCGGTGAGCAGATGAGATCCAAGAAAACAATTTACCACTAACAACAAAATTATAAAGACAAAAGCATTTAAAGACTTAAATATTTTAACAATGCAATGATCAAAGGACTGATAATGAAGCATGCTACTCACTTCCTGACAATAAAGTGAAATATTCAAAATGCAGAATAAGACGTGTATTTTTTTGCACATGGCTAATATGGGAATCTGCTTGGCTAAACTATGTATATGAATTACAAAGGTTTTGGTCTTTTCTTAGGATGATTGGGACTGAATCCTGTCTCTACTTTTCCTGTGACCGTGAGCAAGGAAAAATAAATAAACTTTCCTAAGTCTCAGTTTCCTCATCTGTAAAAGGGAGTGATAATGATGCCTCTGATACTCAATTTATTATTGTTATGGTGCTTGAATAAAACATATAAACAATCTGGCAGACGTTAAAGGACTGTAAAAATGTCAGCTATGGTCACATTTTCCCTTCCCCAGAAAGTGGAGTTGTATAATTTATTACAAATGGTTAAACACACTGATGACCTTTACAAAGATTTCAGTGTCATCCCCTTTCTTTATTTGTGATGTTGGGATGTGTGAGGAAGGGGAGAATCTATCTAGGAACACTTTTCAATTTGGCACTTGCTTGAAACATGATTTCTTTGCCTAGTTAGTCACCAGTGCCCTTCCTCAGGGCTTACCAATGTACCTCCCAAGATAATGAGCACATCCCTCCTACAGTGTATCTATTTTTATCCAGGGAGATGCCCAAGTCTCTAAATCCATCTCAAAAACCTCCAGCCTCTGTAAAGGAGCATGATGTGTCGCCACCAACCAAGCCACTAAGTAGAAGCTATTAGGCAATTTTAGTGCTCCAGGAGCTAGTAATATTGAGCTGTGTGTCCTGGGGTATCTCGGAGCTCAAATTTAGCCAATAATGCCTCAGAAAACAGCGTTTGAATCAGGTCTGTGGATATTACCTTTCACTTCTCAGTTGGCATAATAGGAGCTATATTAGCTTTCTTAACAAAGCAACAAATTACCAAAGACTAGCTTTCTTAAATATATTCTAAATGGATCTGCTGGGTAAGTGAGGATTTCTAATAAATGTGGAAGGGGGGAGGGGAGAAAGAAATAACTTAAAAGACACACACTGGCAACCCTGCCTGAAAATCTTTGATTTTACTTGCATTGCTATAACATATTTTAATATGTTTTTGCATATTTAATTTCTTTGCTTATTTTAATTGGAGTATAGGGATACATTTGTCATTAGGAAACATTCCACAGCCTTTTTTTTTGTAAAAGCCTAATTAAGATAATATTGTTACCACTATAATCAGAGGAGAAAAGTCAACATCACATTTATATCTTCATCAATCAGCTTGTATTAGTTGCATGTCAAACATGGGTAAAGTAGCGTATATTAGGTATGGTGGGGCAACATAAAAACTACAAGACAATGCTCATATTTTCCCTCAAATTGATTTTCAGCTTAGAGTAGACAGATAAGCATAGATCAAAGAACAAATCAATACGTATGTATGTATAATGTGTATTATAGCTGTCAGTATGTAAACATCAGTACATAAAATATATGGATATATGTGTATAGAAATATATGCATGAGTATGTATGTATATATAGCCCACTACATATTGGCATGGAAGCTATGACCTGCTCCTTCATTTTCCAATGTAAGCCTTATTCAACAATCCGTAGGCAGTATGTGTGTGTGTGTGTGTGTGTGTGCATGTATACACACACACAATATATATATACGTTATATAATATGTATGTGTTGCATATAATATGTATAAAGTACGTAACATATAACAGACTACATATATAAATTACATATCCATGGATATGCATATATGCATATAAATGCATATGTATATGTAGTATCAGATCTACATAAACTAATAGCACTCTACTACTATGTGACAGCTAAAAACTTTTGATACAAGATTTGTGTAACAGAATAAGAGATTTTTTTTAATTGATCTGGGCAGACAATACATTGTTATTTCTAATGCAACAAGAGAGGGGTGATTTGGGTTTACAAATATCTGCTATGCCTCTGTGTGTCAGCTGGTGACAATCTTACCTTGGCAGTGTTGTCTGGGCAGTGCCCAGTGCTAACACGCCAAGTGCAGTGCCTGGAGGGACTTTCTTCCTTAGATCATTACAATGTTTTCTCTTCTTCTTTGGCAGCCATTCAAATATAATATAAGGGGAAGATTTTAGAACTGGCTCTGCAAATCATCTACAGGCAAAAACTCCCACCGAAGGGCAAAGTGGAAATGTCCTCCGCAGAAAACCTACTCCACATGGATTTATTTCTGACTCTTCTAAGCCACAATTCATTTTTCTACTTGCCAAGTCTAGCCAGTACTACCTTCACAACATCTCTCATGTCCATTCCCTCTACTCATTGGACTGCTACTCTAATTTAGGCCCTCATTACTTCTTACCTGGGTTATTATAATAAACTCTTAATTTGTCCCCTGCACCTCAAGTTGCTTCCCTTTCCAATCCATCCTTCACACAGCTGCCAAACTGATATTTCTAAAGCACAGGTCTGATAATGTCACTCTTCTGCTTAAAAAAAAAAAAAGAGCTTTGGTGGTGCTTTATTGCCTCTAGGATAAAATACAAAATCCTATTTTTGGAATTTAAATGCCTTCCTAGTTTGGCTCCAGCCTACCTTTCCAGACTTATCACACGTTACTGCTCTTCAAAGACACACTCTTTGTCCCAGCCATAATAGCCTACATACACAATATTCATCTCTATTTTTTTGCATAGGCTCTCTGACAACTCTAGAATGTTCTTCCTCATCCCAATCCCTCAGAATTCCCTTCGAATTTTTTTTAAATTCAGCTCAAATACCACATCACACACTTTTCCTGATCCCCATAGTTACCAGTACTCTCTTCCCCTAATTACTGGGTATTTACCTTGTACGTATTTCTAAAAAAAAAAAAATTTTTTAAATTACTTGTACGTGTCATTGTCAATTGTCATCCTTGAAGAATGCAAGCTTTATGAAAACAGGGATATTTTCATGCTTTTCTTTCTATCTCCGGTGACTAGCATAAGGCCTGGCATGCAGTGCTTAAGAACTAGTCATAGACTGATACACAACTCAATAGTTAGCGTGTGTGTGTGTGTATTATATTATATATATGTATATATAATTTGCATGTATAGCAGCTCTGAAGTTGGTAAAAATAGGAGCACATGGAAAAATGAGACAAAACAACATGGGTCTAAACTTCAGTCACTAACAGAAGGTATTGGTTTAGGGTAGAATTAGTTTTTTAGAGTTTTTGGCAAGTGAGAGTGATCTAGAGTTAGGGTGGCTAGAAATGTCTACTTCTGGTTTCTAAAATCTGTTCCTATATACAAGTCATTCTTTCCACCTTTACTAAACTTTTAAGTTCTATCCCTGTACTGATACAACTTGTTAAAAAAATAAATAAAATGCTTTCTATTAAACAGGAGCAGTGGGGATATATCACCGAGGAAAAGAGCTAACCAAGTAATCCTTCTGGAAACTCATTAAAATAAAATAGCAAAGGCATGTTTTGTTTTTGTTTTTTTTTCCCCAAACTTGAAAAATACTAAATCATAGAGAGCAGGCTTCAAAACCAGGAGGAGGTGGGTTCAAGTCCCACTCTTCTACATACTGGCTTAGTGATCCTGGGCAAATCATTTAATTTCTAGTGTTCTGGATAATTCTATTAAGACTATACATTGCAGAGGATGTTCCGCCATTCATTATTAACTAGAGTTTCCTCACCAGGGATTTTCCTATACCAATATAACCACAGGTCTACTCCCTGTCTCTACAAACAAACAAAACCTATCCTTAGAAATTTTTAAGCACTAAATTGAAAGGAAAAGAAAAAGTTCAGGTTATAGTTCCTCCCTCCCCCATCCCTGGAAATAGCTATGAAAATAGAAAATGGGCTGTAATAACTTCATTTCTACACCAGGGAAAATCAGGACCCCTCACCTTATGTGCACATCTAACTGATTTGCCTAGGGACACATAGGTAAGTAGGGGCAGCTAGGGCACATTGGGTAGAGTACTGGGCCTGAAGTCAGAAAGATTCGTCTTCCTGAGTTCAAATCTGATCTTCAACACTTAGTAGCTGTATGACCCCAGGCAAGTCACTTAACCCTGTTTTCCTCAGTTTCCTCATTTGTAAAATGAGCTGGAGAAGGAATGGCAAAGCCTTCCAGTATCTTTGCCAAGAAAACCCCAAATGGGATTATGAAGAGTCAGACACCACTGAACAACAACAACATTAGGTAAGTTAGCATCAATAGTTCAAATCAAGGCTTCCTGATTCCAACTGAGGACTTGATCTACTTTCCAGTCTAGGAATTGGGAAGACCCAAGTTCAAATTCAGCCTCGGATATACTTACTAGCTATATGACCCAAGCAAGTCGCTTAACCTCTATTTTCTCAATTTCCCCATCAGTAAAATTGGGGATAGTAATAGCACCTACCTTCCAGGATTTTTGTGTGGATCAAATGAAATAATTGTAAAATGCTTAGCACAGTGCCTGCCATGTAGTGCGATATAAATATTAGCAGTTATCGTTACTATTACTTTCCGATACTGCCAATGTGAAACTTTCCGAAAAGAAAAAAAAAATGACGTAATGGATGAGGACTAAATGGAAATGCAAAAGGAAGAACTTGCTAGTTAGCCCAGAAAAATGTATAAGATCTTTCTTCTTTACCTTTGAATCTTCTTATGACAGGATTCTGTATAATTTTGGAGGGGAGCTAGTCCTGTGATTTTTCACTGTTATGGGAAATATATACCGATATCACCCTATTAGGGAATTCCCTCTCCTAATTTGTCAGCAGCTAGCTTTGCAACTTACCATGTTAGGCAGTTGCTTATGGGACTGAGAAGTTAAGTGACTTGCTTGCCCTGGGTCAGAACGAGGCTGGGATGAAAAGCAGACCTTGACATCCAGGACTTTGGAGTCAGAGGTTGCTGTGTACAAATCCTGCTTCTGAATTTATTACCTGTATAAACTTGGATAAATCACTTAATTTCCCTGGCCTTCCTTCAGTTTCCTCACCTGTGAAATGAGCCAGTTGGATGGCCTCTGAGGTCTTTTCTGGGGCCCAGTCTATAATCCAATGATTTGCTAATCCCTCTTGCCTTCCATATAGTAGACAATATCTATCTGTATCCCTACCTATATACACACATGCACAGCGTATGGAGGAATAGACATTAGAAGCAGCTTAGTATAACACGGAATAGGATTAAATTCAAAATCAAACATAAAGCTGTGTAATTCAAAGTTGGGCAGCTAGATGGCACAGTGGATAAAGTGCCGGCTCTGGAGTCAGGAAGACTCATCTTCCTGAGTTCAAATCTGGTCTCAGACACTTCTTAGTTGTATGACCCTAGGAAAGTCACTTAACCCTGTTTGCCCCAGTTTTCTCATCTGTAAAATGAACTGGAGAAGGAAATGGCAAACCACTCTATTATCTTTGCCAGGAAAAGTCCAAATGGAGTCACAAAGAGTTGGACATGATTAAAATGACTGAACAATGACAACAAAGAATTCAAAGTTAAGAATTGAAGGTATGGGTTGACAGGTACTTTGAGAAAACCACACTGCTTCAGAGACTTTGGGGCTCCCCTAAGTATAAGAGTTCAATGCTGGAAAACTGGCTTATAAATATTCAAGATCAGTTAAGTAATACCTTGCCTATTTAAGAAATGTAAGGAAAACAGAATTAAAATCCTAAAAATAAAATTGTTAAGAAGGAGATAGGATTTGGCACAATGAATAATATGAGAGAGAAGGGAGCATTATGAGATCACTACAAATGGGATGTGACAAAATCCCTCAATTATAACACATTTTGATAAAAGGATCTGAGGTCTCTAGTTCACAGTCAGTAAGATCAAATGATAACAAAGACCATCCTTTGGCACTACATTTCTAGAATTCTTAAAGTTGTCAAGAAAGCTGAAGTTTATTGTATTCAGCAATTTAATTCAACTTTTGTTGAACAATATATATATATATATATATATATATATATATATATAAACACACACATATATATCTTTACACACACATATGTATGTATATGTGTGAATATAAGCATGTATACTGTAAGGGAAAGCAAAATGGGACTTTTTACTCTTTTTTTCTTTTGGAGTGTTTCTCAGTACTAAGGCAATCAAGTGTCTTTCAGTGAGTCTTGCCCTTTGTTTGCAGGAAGGCCCACACCCTTTTGCTAATTAGGTCACTGTGAAGTATGAAGCCTTTGAGAGGTGTGAATCCCTGGGCCCTGCAAAAGGTATATATACTCTGAGCTTAGCATTTTGCTTGGGGCTCACTCACTGGAAGAGTCTAGTGTGATTTGACCAGAGGAGATTCTGGATAGCCATTGGGCTTTAAAAAACCCAGATGTTGGTGCTTCTCTCTCTGGTAACTATGTATATAATGTCTTAGACAGACAGCAAGAAGCCTGTCTCCTGATTTGTGTTATTTTGCTCTGTTTATATAATTTCTGCTTGTAATTTCTGTTTGCATTTTCTCTGAAGTTCAGAGTGCTGACTTTTTTCCCTGAACTAAGTGAATGATATATGTTTGTTTAATTAAAGTGAGATTGTAAACCCCTTAAAGTTGCTTTCCTTAGAAAAGCAGATTAAGGAACCTGTGCTAGCAGCCCTCCTGTGTCCTAGTGTTATTGGTCTTACACCCCCACAGTAGCTGCTAGCCATGTTGTTACACATACACATATACATGCTAGGCACTTGAAATACAAGCATGGAAATTAACACAGTCCCTCCCCTCAAGCAATGGCAATACGGGTAGTATGGAAGTAAGTTGAGGTCTTGTACTTATTTAAGGAATTAGGATAGGTTAAACAGCCCCAAAAAACTGGATAATACAGACCAAAATCAACTGCCCTTTTTATTTCCATGATGGCAAAAAAGTTTTCAACTAAGTTAGCTGGGCAAAGGAGTTCAGTATGAGTAAATAGTAGAGGGACAAAATTGAGATTTATGTTGGGTTTGTGTTCAACACTCCCCACCCTCACAACCCTCCCAAAAAAGATGGATAAGGAGGAAAACTATCTTTAGCATAAGAAAGCATAGCCATATAACAGGCTGAGATGATTTAAATCATAGCCTGGGATGATTCAAAGAGCCAGAAGATAGGGGAGAAGGAAGTAGCCTGCCAGCAGGCTGCTAAGAAAGACCTGAGATCCTCATGTGCATATAACCAAAATATTAGAACCATACAGCAAAATTCTGCATAACTGGCCTAGAACCCAGGTATCCAGACACCCAAATCCAAGCTTTCAGTTTACCACAGTGAGTGACTTCTCCTTTTCTTTTCTCCCTTCAAGACATCCTTTTAATGTTCATTTTATACAAATTTAAACTGTATAAAAATGTTGGGGGAGGGGGAAGGAATGGTAAGAGATCCACATGTAGTGATTTTTCTTGAGCCCTGCTTGCCTAAAGCAAGGGAATTGATCAAGTAACCAAAATGACTTCTACATTCGAATGTATCAGTTAGTGCATGGAAGCAGTTTCTTAATTAACCTGAGTTAATTCAATTGCCAAAAATATCTCATTAATGATGGAGTAGCCTGGAGTACTGTAGGAACTAAGAGAATATAGACCAATTTTAATACTGTACTTGAAACAGCATGAGAACTTACACTGGGAGCTAATAGCTTTCTCTTCTGTTTTGATTTCTACCTGAAACCTCCTAACAGTTTTCATTTTGTATGAAGTCTGTGACCAAAGGTAAAATGCTGGGTTTTCAATAATTTCAAAGTAGGTTAAAAATGACCCTGCTAGTAGTATACTTACAAAAAAAATGACATCTCAAATCCTAACCCAAACACAACCATAAAACCAGTGGACATAAAACCCAACTCATGCCACCAAATAAACTAATTTAAAATGTTACAAGAGATGGCTGTACATTTAGAACTTTTAATTTGTCTATATATAAAATACTGAAAATCAGAGTTAAAAATGAGCATGCTAGCCAATTATACAAACATAGAACCCAGAGTCGACAATTCTCTGTTGCTGGCACTCTCCCTGCCTCCAAAAAAAAAAAAAAGAGATAGCCTTATATTTTCTGTGTTTATATTTTGTTTACATGTATGTATATAGGTTTACATATATATGTTACAACTCATGTTAAAATATATTTTAACATAGGCACATTGTTTCTCTGGATGGAATTTACATTTTCCAAGGGCAGAACAGAGACTAGTTGGTTTTTTTTTTTTGTTTATTTTTCTGTTTCTATTTGTATCCCCAAAGCCTTAGCATATAGTGAGTGTCTAATAAATGCTTAATTGATTACTTCAGGCAAATACTCAAATACTTGATTAAATTAACTTATTGCTCAATCTCTAATTACATAGGCAGTCTATGATTTAGGAAATAATCTTTATTTAGGTCTTCACACGGATTTTTTTTTCCCCATCTTCTCTCCCTTCAAAGGTCACAGCTATTATTAAGTATTAAGAGTAAGAGAACTGCCATGGGATTTTATCTTCTGAATTAAAAATGTTTGACCTCACTGTCTCCATCCTTTCCACCACCCCCAAAAACTGATAGAAAGGAAAAAAAACACTCACCACCTTGCCCCAACTTTTTGTCAGCTCTAATTAAAAGCTACATTTTGTTAAGCAAATTAGGAGTTACAATAAAGTGGAAGGAACATGTGAAATGAATAATTAACGTTGTATAGACTTCAGCATCATAATTAAGATTAAATACTGCATATATTCAAACTAGATTAGTAGAGCTATTGAAAGCCTCAATGTGCTCAGTGGGAGAGTCTATGCATTTGCTAAATAATGTTTTATGAAGAGTATTCTAAAAACATTAAGCATAAGGTTGTCATATATAAAATGATTAAAGTTTTATACAAAAGAAGCTGTAATTCCGGTAAATGAAGTAATTTCATTTCCCTGCTGTTTTCACCTTCAGAAATATACTGTAAATGAAAGTGGCTCAACGTGAAATATTATTAAAGAGAATATGAATTTCCTTGTTTCAAGTTAATGAATCTTGGATACCTAAATTTTGGGGTGAGGGCTATTTTCAGGCTTTTAACTTTGCCTTTTCCTTTGAGTTCCATGAGAGGCAACCACATTATTATTAACACTTAGAGTAATGGATTGAGATCAGGGCTTCTGTGTAACCCTAGGCAAGTCACTTAATCTCTGTGTGCCTGGGGCAATTCATTAGGGTTTGTCTGCTAATTCATAGATTGGGGTGCCTTCTGTGACAGTGGAGAGGGAGTTGCCAAAATCAAGAGATTCCACCCAAGGAGGGAAACAGAGGTCTTTTGTATATTCTCATTACAATTTATAATTGGCTTTTTAGTGAAAATATGGGTTGTACTGTGTTTTCCCAAACAAGCATTTAGGGGTTTTCTGCTCTCGAGTTTTCCTGGATACCTTCGTTTTAGTTTTATCCTGCCTTGTACCACAAGTTCTGAAAAGGCCTACATTTCACCTGAGGTTCGTTTTGTAAATTAGACATTCACATGCTTTCCCAGTATATGCATTTCATTCAGATTGACAGCTAGTAACTTTTCTGCTGAGGTTACATTTGACTCTGGAAAGTTTTATTAACTCTTTTCCCCTACTTCCTTTTGTACTGGCTTTTACAAACTGGTACTTTAAAAGAGCACACAAGTGAAAGATAAGCTTTTTTTGTCCTTTTTTTTTTTTAACATTAGCTAATGAGTACTGTTCATATTCCTTTCTGGTGCTTAACTGTTTGTCTGACTTTTTTTTTTAAATCAACTGCCTACTTTTAATCCTGATGATAACTGCAAAGAACAATTCAGACTTTGGTATCTAGAATCAAATTATAGATAAATAGAACAAACAGCAATCTTATCATCATGTTCAACGTGTTGCTGCTTGTGTGGCTTGGGGCAAGCCACTTAACCAAGCAATGTAGGGCAACGGAAAGTATGCTGACCTTGGAGTCACAGAGCAGAACTTGAATCCTGCTCTTCCACTTACTGACTGGGTGACCTTGACTAATTTATTAACTTCTTTGTGACAACTCGAAAATGCATGAAATTAATTCCCGTGTGTGTGTGTGTGTGTATGTATGTATGTATGTGTATATATATATATGTATATATATATATATATATATATATATACACACACACATATACATATATACATATATATGTACATATATATTTAGTTTTACATTTAAAAACTGTCTGCTGAGCCATCAGTGTCCTACAGTGGAAGCAGGACATGTTTGAGAGACAGCATTCATTTTTGGCTGTTAGTTAAGACTTGCACGACTTTGGCTAAGTCACTTAAACCCTCTGCTTCTTTATCTATAAAAGATTGAAACTAGATATGTTTTGAAGTCCCTCTCAGTTCTAAATCTATTATTCTATTAAATAAAAGTTTTTCTTCAAAGTGGTCAATTATTTGGTAAAAATCATTTGAGTCAAGAAGACTTCCCAAATTACACATTGGGCAATATTAACATGATAAGAAATATGCTAGAAATCATTTCTCTGAAAACTTCAGGGGTTTTCCACAGGTCTATTCTTTACTCATGAGTATTTTTTTTTTTTAGCATTTAAGCCAACAACACACACTGAAACATATAATTGGTAGTTTTATATATGAAGTCATATTTTGGTTATTGGAGATTTTGAGTTGGAAAGTGTGCCATCTAGCCTAACCCTCTCATTTTACAGACACAAGAAACTGAAACCTAGGAAGATTGTGCGACTTCCTGAAGGTCACACTGATAGTTAGGAGGAGAGCCAGGAATGCACACAATCCCTCTGACTCCAAAACTAGTACATTTTGCCTTGTACCACACAGACTATCTCCTGAGGTGGTCAGAGTAAACACAGAGTAAAATTTATTTATTTTCAAAATTGTTCTTGGGGAGAGGATAGTTAAAAAGTCAGAATTTTCCTATACAATAACACATATTTCGTCTGTTGATTTTAGAACTGTTATCTTAGCTAAGTCATGAAGTACTCTGAGAATCCTGTCAGAAAGGGAAGCATCATTAAGGAAAACATTTTGATCAAAAGGCTTTTCAGAAGCTTAGCTTATTTTATTCAAGTTCTTTTTTTGTTGTTGTTGTTTTCCTCTATTTGGATTCCAGGCCAAAGATTCCAAGTGAATCATGATTCATAAGAAATTGAGAATTTCTGAAGGATTTATATTGTCTATTTGTGGAAAAGTTATCTTTCTATTCAAATAACACTTACCACCCTTATGCTACTGTTAACCAGAAAAAAAAATGAGAAAAATAAATAGATTCGTTTCCTGGGCCTTTAATAAATTATCAAGAATAAGAAGACTTTCAGAATATTACACCTAAGAGGATATTCCAAAAGAACTTAAGCTAAATCCTGAGTTAAAAAGCAAACAAACAAACAAACAAAAAAAAAGAGTAGACATTCATTACTGGAATTGGATCCTGAAAACCTCCAAGTTCTTAGATAGGATAATAGATCCTAGGTTTAGTTAGGGATCCACCAGCTATTCTTAGGATTACTAAAAGACCCACATGGCAGGGAATTTGAGCCAACAAAACCCTAAGGAGAGAGAAAATGTGTCAAGGTCCATTAACAAACACAGTAAGCATCCTTGCCAATTAAACAAATTTTTATTTAAAAAATTAAAGTCTTTGCTGTAAAAACGTTATTGTTTATAGATTTGCAATATACATTCAAGTTGCAAGATGAATGCTAGACACTATTAGTGTAACTATAAATTAGGTTTATAGCAATATAATTGCAAGTCCTAAGTCTAGGTTGTATTAATAGTCTTTATCAATTACCATGTCATAAACATTGTTTATTGCAGCATAAATATTTATATTAATGCAATCAAACCTCAGTAGCAGTTACTTGCAGTATCATGTAAAATATAACTAATCTGTTCCATGGAATATTTAACTTTCAACTTTCTATAAATGTTGATTGCCACACCAGATAATTTTATGTGCCACCCTAATCATGTTTAAATCCTGACTCAGACAAATAAACTGCATTGTATGGAAATACTCGACACTGAAGTAGTTTTCATTTTACAAATGTACTCATTAGATAAAGGCATTTGGCACCAAGATGATTTTGTACCAAGGATTTTTGCTGTTGTTGTTACCAATAGAATCATGCATTAATGATTCCATATTTTCAATAAATGGGAACTACTCTCTTGGAACAATCAAATCAGACTCAAGCATTCTGCTTCTAATGGGAGGATGAAACAAAGGATTGGAGAAGGTTGACAAAAGTGCAGTTAGTCCAAAAACATACACATCTCTCTTCTACTTTAACTTTTCTTTTGTCAAAGCAATTGACAAACTGTATCACAATTAATTGGAATCCAATATGTGTACACTCCTAAAAATAAATATTATTATTGAACTACTGCTAAAATATGTCTCCATAATTTTCCCTTAACCTTTTATCCAATATTTGACTAATTGTCATGAAGAATACAAATGGCACCCATTCATTTCTCAGCTCCGAAACATATTCTCCTTTCTTTGTACTTTAGAGCATTCTTACTTTGTCTTAATTATTTAGTCACAATAAAATCTTCAAAATTTACAAAACATTTTATTCATAATAGCCCCTATGATTCAGGTGAAGTACTATTATTCTTACTTCATAGATCAGGAAGTTGAGACTCAAAAAGGCTTTGATTCTCAGGGTTACGCAGCTAGGAAGGCTGAGATGGCTTCTGATTTAGTTGGGTTAGTTCTCCTAATTCAGTTTCAGTGATCTTTTGAGATCAGTTACCTTTTGAGAACAACCTTGAAGGAATGGAAATAGAGATTGCTCACCCTACCCCCAACTGGTAGCTGAAGCCAGCCAGTATGCAGAGTAAGCAACTAAATCTTTCTTCCTTCCTTCTGTTGTAGGGAGGGAATCAGTGTTAGGTGACTTGCGGCATTACATTTGGTGATGGCAATAGAAATACAAAAATCAATGGAACAGTCCCTGACCTCAGAGAATCTTATATTCATTCAGTCAAGTGCAACAATATGGAATACAAAGATCTCAGAAGAGTTGAAATAGCAAGTGATTCAATAACAATAAAAAGCTGCATGTTTAGTATCTGTAAATAGACTGAAGCCTACTACCAATGAGGGCTTGCCTATGAAAAACTATTTAAAAGACATCATCGGAATGTGTACACACATGCACACACATGTATACACGCACATAAGTGTACATAAATGTATTTGTGTATACATAGTGCATATATATATATATGTATATATATACCCATGTGTATAATGTGTGTATATGTGTGCATAAATATATGTCCGTGATTTGACATGGTATACATACACATAATTGGACTGTACTTTGTGAAATTTAACCAATAAAATCAGGTCATTTCTCCAAGCATAATTTATTAATAGGGTATGTGATCTATTAATAAAGGACAGGTCAATGGAGCCAAAGATCCAGAGCAGGTTCGACCATACCTTTTATACCTAGGTATGTCTTCTTTCTGATTAACCTGACTATATATCATTGGGCTCTCCCTAGGCAGTCTCAATTGGTGGATATTTTAACGAGGAGGAGGACTAGCTCCTCCCTATTACTTCATAGTTGGGAAGGGGAGGAATTGGGCAGATCAATCTACAACTAGAGGAAATGGCTTTCAAATGTGGTTGACCTGCCCCTCTCTGGCACTTAAGTAATGGAATGTTAGCTGGTTTATGAAATCCAGCTTGCTTCTAGTAAACTTGGCTAGAAAAACATAAGCCATCTCAATCAGGCTTTTACTGGCTTGGTCTCCCTTTTTCTAGACCAGGTCACCCCAAAACTTGATGAGGAGAGTAGCTAGGACAAAGGAACATGTGCCCAGGGAAAGACCACTGTTTTTTGTTTACAGGGTAAACAAAAGTAGGCCACTAGGTAGAGAAGTGGATAGAGTCCTGGGCCTGCAGTCAGGAAGACCACTGAGTTAAAATCCAGCCTCAAATATCTACTAGCTGTGTGACCCAGGCAAGTCCCTTAACCCTCTTTGCCTCAGTTTCCTCATTTGTAAAAAGAGCTGGAGAAGGAAATGGCAAAGCACTCTAGTACCTTTGCCAAGAAAACATCAGATGGGGTCATGAAGGCTCTGACATAACTGAAAAACAAAAATAAGGGTCCCTGCCCAAATAGATGCCTGAAGACCTAGGAGTAGATTACCTTACTCAGTTACCACTTTCATAAACTTCTTGACCTTCCGAGGTTAGGGGTCTGAGGAAACAGATGGAGTTACAAAGAAATTTTGTGAATAAATAATAAAATCCAACATTAATTTTCATAGCACACATGTTTATATATTTTGTGCTTATATATACATATACATATGTATATGTATGTGTACGTGTGTGTGTGTGTGTATCAGTGGTGGGATTCAAATGAATTAACAACTGGGTCTCCACAGAACCGAGCCAAGGTACTGTCCCTGCTGCTGAGCAGGGCGCATGCCCCACCCCGCCTGCTAACAACCTGTTCCAGGAACTCAACCTAAAATTAGGTACTGGTTCTACAGAACCAGTGCAAACCGGCTGAATCACACCACTGGTGTGTATGTATATACATGTGTATATGTGTGTGTGAATATGTGTGTGTGTGTGTGTATGTTGTGAAATGAGCCTGAGTGAAATATTTAGGGAACCAAAAGAAAGCTTTTGGTGTCTTGTTTAGCTTTCCAATGGAATATTTAGGGAATCCTAATGGGATGAACAAAAATCTCAGAATGAGAAGGCATGGCTGTGTTAAAAATCTACCATGGTGGCTGAAATACCTTCTTTGAAGAGGAAACATCAAAGCAAGCAAAAACACAATTATTTTCTTGTTTATAACAGCATCATTATAGTTGAGGACACTAATCAAATCAACCCTTAGAATTTTCTTTTTTAAGGAAACAACCTGAATTCCTTTTCTCTTTTTCTCATACAGGAGCCTAAGCATCTAATTCACCTTGTGCACATTTCAGCATGGGGGCTATATGTATTGATTTACCTCATCAACGGACAAATGCATTATGTAGTATATGGATAGAGAGCTAAAAAAGCACTTGCTTCACAATAAAACGATGAAGTTGATAGTCCAGCTAATATTATCCCCATTTTACAGGTGAGGAAAGTGATGCTCAGAGATGGGTAATACTCCAGTGCTTGAACAATTATTTCAAGTTGATCGTTCTTCCCATGCTACCTCTCTGTAGTAAAATAATAATTATAATAATTGATAAAGTTGGAGGTGAAGCAAACTGCTGATGCATGCTCAGATTCTAGTCTAGTGCTGCCTTGGAAATAATTGGAGGTTGTGTGTTGAATGTTGATTAGGCATTGTTTATCTCAAATGAGAATATGGTAACAATGAGAAATGAATGGGACAAAAACCTATTTTAGACATTCAGAAAACAATATAATTGTAGATACCCGTTTATTTTACTTGGTTTTCTGTGTGTCTCAAAAATAATCAGAAGGGCAGATTTTAACCGGCCTGTAATATAGTTAAGTTCAGAGTTATTTGAGGATCAGAAAAGTTACTTGACTTGTCACGTTCATTCAGAGAATACCAACGGTAACAGTACGTAGTAGTAGTAAGAGCAGTACTGCTACTAGTAGTAGTATAACTAACATATTTACCTAGCGTTTTAAGGTTTGCAAAGAGATTACAAATGTTTTCTCATTTTATCCTCACAATTCTGGGAGAAAGGTGTTACCATCATCTCCATTTTACAGATGAGCAAAATACAACAAGTAGTTTAAGTGACTTGCCCAGGTAATAAATATCTGAGGCTAGATTAGAAGTCATCTTCCTGACTTTAGGTTCAATGCTAAATCTGATGTGAAACCTAGCTGCCTGTGGTAGCTATCAAATTTCAGATGTGGAATTCAGACCAAGGTCTTCCCATACTCACACTCAGCATTCTAACTACTGTACCATGATGTTTTACAGTATGATTCGCATTAACAAACTAATTACCATATTTACTAATCATTCCAGTCTCTTAATTTTCTTCTTTCTACTTGCCTTTCTTCCTGTTAGCAAAGGTAACAGAGGTAGATAAGAAAGAAGGAAATGTAAACTATAAACTTCTTTTGGTTTCTACAGCTATTTTTTTCTATTTCAAAATTATTTTGAATCCCTTATCTCTTCAATATGGGCATTCTCTCCAGTGGCATTAATTATAATCAACATATACCATCTTTGCTCATGTGATCCTCTTTATTGTTTTTCCATTAAATTCTCCATTGAGAACCTATACAAAATACTGCAGTTCTTTATCTCTATCGTAATATTATACAATTATGTATGATATTCAGGATTAATTAATAGGTCTACCTATTATTGCTTATGTACTGAATCAAATTTGGAAAACAACGCAACATTTTTAGGAATCTTTGAAGAAAGGACTACCTACTTTAACATCAATGATTTTCTAGTTAAGCTATTGTAGCTGCAGGTTATGGAATCCAACAATCCTATAAAAATCAAAATGCTAAGTTGTCTAGTGGTTACTGGAAAGATACTCTCTAGAGGACATATAACCAGTGACAATTTGTATGTGAGTGGGAAAACAGGACATATCATTAATGTTGTATATAGACAAAGACAAGATACGCTAGTCATATTGCGAGTTAGGGTAAAGAGGTCCTTTGGCAGAAGGGGCAAATTCAGTGCTGTTTAAAGTGAGGTTGTTTTTTTTTTAATATATGTTGCTTTCATTTGCATTTTTATCTATCTCCAATGGGCATGGATAATAGAGAACTAGCCATATTTCAATGAGTCTGTACTTACTGTCAACATATCAACTATTGCTAATTTAATTCCCCCCAGGTCCTGAGGCACATCTTCCTCAAATAAACTCAGTACAACTCAAAAATGTTCTGAACAATTCAAGAATTTTTGCATGAAATATTTCTTTTCTGACATGGGGCTTATTTCAATACTACCTTGTCATTACCAAAGTACTGGCAGATGCATAGAACTATGGGCTATTCCAGCTTCCTATCTCCTTATCCTTAAGAAGTGGGTCCAAAAGAACAGACAGAGACATTGTAGAAGGCTGACACATTTCATTCTTTCCGACATTTAGGTCAATCTGCTTTATAATTAAGAATTTTGAGTAATCATGTTACACAGCATTAAATCTTTAATTACTCACAAATTGGATGATGGTTCAGAGTAGAATTCTCTATTGACAACCTAGAATTCTAAAGCCAGAATTTCTAAATAAGCTGTGGCTGTGTGTGGGTTGGATTCTCTCAAACTAGGGCTACATTGTCACGTAGCTTAGGGATCTACAATGAAAATTTTCTCTCTGGAAAGGAAAACTTAAATGCCATCTGAATAGCTCACTAATGCAAATCAGGGGACTTTACTTTTACACTTGTTGGACAGGGTCCTAATTGCTACTATAATGTCTTCTCACGCACATTTTAATCACTAAATAATTGACGTAAGTAGAGAGAAACACAGTACATAAGAGTTAGACAATGAGTCTCAAACATATAACATTCATCCATTAATAAAATGGTGAAGAAACAGCCTAATAAGTGTTAAAATTCTAGAAACTTAAACATCAGTAATAACTGTCAGATAATTTATGCTCCTTTCATAGTTAGGGTTAAGTACTATAGCAAAAGCACTTGTTCACCTTGGAGATTATGTTTCATTTTCAACATAATCCTCAAATTAAAAAGTTATACATGTTGCCATCAGCTCTGTTTCTTATGCATAGTAGCTCCCATTGTCCTAAAGTGTCCCCTCGGGTCATCTTGCTTTGGAAGCAGTTAAAATTACTCTCATTTGTAACCTAAAACTGCAGTGTTGGAAATCAGTTAAAAGCTGAAAATACTTTGCATACTTAGAGCATCTAATTGCATGTTTCGTAGTTGTGGAAGGAGAGTTGGTCACAGAGAAATGCCAGTGAGCCAATTGTTTAAGGGAAGGGGCATTATTTTGGGATATTATTCAGGGTTATGCAGCATAATTCCTTTCCACACTAGACATGGTAAACTCAAAGTGGCAGGTTGCTTAGCTAACAGGCCTAATGCTAGACCTATTTTGTAAGCCTCCTCTATTGAAATCTACTGGAAGGTTTTACCTGGGGATTAGCTCAAATACTCAATGGTAGTCCAACTGTCAATAAAAGTTGAAGAAAGACCTTGTTAATAATGCATCCAAGAAGAATATTTGCATAAGCAGTGTTCCTTAAATTAAGCATTAAAAATGGGACAGTTGTTTAATGCCAAAGTAGTAAGCAATTGCAGTCTAGACCCCAAATCTTTATTCTACTGGTTTGTAAACAAGCTAAGAGGGGGAAAAAGCTGTCTCTAATTCCAGCTAAAAGCTTCCCACAAGACAACCCAATCTTTTGGAGGGATCTAAGTAGTTTGCATTTAACTGCCAAGACAGTTATAAACCCAGATTGCAAGAAAGGCATTTGGGATAAGGACCTCAGAAAATAAAGGGTTAGTATCTAAGACTTGCTACAGAAGTAATAGTTCCTACAAAGAGCATTTTTAAAATTCTACTGTATATCAACATTATCAAATATTAGCAAGAGTTTATTGTTTTACTCTATTTGTAAATAAATGCAAATAAATTTGCGAGTAAATGGACACTTTACTCTTTCCCCTTCACTCCATCCTGACATAACACCTTTCAAGCAGTTGGCAATTGTGTTTTTCAAAGGATAGTCCGCCTATGGACCCAGAAACTGTTCTAGAAAAATATTTTGTGAAGATAATGTTAATTTTCCTCCTTTTGGACACAACTCAAGCTTTGTGAAACTATGGAAGTACTTGTTGGGATCTAACCTCCTCAAATGAGGATGTACCACAAAAAAATCGAAGTTTCCCTGGGATATCATAGCAGGAATGAAGCTGCCATGACGTGCATTTTTGTTCTGCCAAAACATGCTTTGAAGATTTCGATGAGGAGTTTCTCCGGCTTGCCCAGAGAGCAAATCAATCTTTACCTATTGTATAAACAAAGGTCTTTGCCTCCAAAGGCATTGAAGTAATTGGCAACTGGTAGAAAGAAACTTGTTTTTCAGATGCCAAGGGCCTCAAGGGTTTAGCCAGTGGCCAGAAGATTTTGTAGGTCTAAAACAAACCAAAAAAAAAAAAAAACCAAAAAAACAAAAACAGAATAAAAAATAAAACCAAAAACTTTTCTCCAAGTATTATTAATTACCTAACATAAAGTCATATCTGGGCATGTTACTGTCACAACTTTTACTAATTGCTTTAGCTTCTCATTGAAGGATACCTTGTTTTATATGAAAGTATTCAATGATCAACTTACTGTTTGTGCTACAGATGATAAATGAAGTTAAATCATATTTAGATGATTTAATAGATAATTATATATGTTTAAATTATTGATGAAAATATAATACCAGGAAAATCTAAATAATTAATGATATACTTATGAATAATTTCTAATAGTAAAATAGATTAAGAAAATGATTTGTCCTTAACAGTTGGGTTATAAATATTTAATAACAATTACTACTGACATAGTTTACAGTCACTACAAAACTCTGATTCTGACTCATTTTTGTAATATGAATTCTCTGTTAAATATGTGTATTTATGTGTAACTTTTTTATTTAGTGTTAATATATTAAATTTTTTTAAAGGTAGTATTATATAGTAGAAAGAGAGCTGGCCACAAAAGAAGGAAGAACTAAGGCCAAGTCCCACCTGTGTTGTACATTAGATATATGGCATTGAGGAGTCTGATACTTCACCTCTCCATGTAGCACAGGCAACTTCTCTAAAACTATATTTTGGAGAATAGATGCAGATGTTCATCAAGAGAGCACATTTTTCAGCGTGGAGATCTCTACAGTGATGAAATAGTGTCTAGAATAGATCAAAACTTAAAAATGCATATATATATATATATATATATACATACATATAACATACATATATACCCCTGCCTGCAATACATACACAAACACATATGTGTATACACACATATGCATGCATATACACACATATACACTTTCTTTTGGAATAAAAGCATTGAGACTCATCATCACTGTTGTGTTTGACAGACATCTTCATAAATCCACAATATCCTCTTTTAAATGCTAAGGTTGAGAGAATAACTTGTTAACTTTGAAATGTTTCTATTTGGCTACTTACATATTTTATTACATGTTATAAATTTTACAGCCATTCAACAGAATCTACAACAATTTTTTTCCTCTAACTCCATGAATATTGGTCCTAAAGGGGAAAAATTTTGCTTGATAAGTTATCTAAGAAAGCTTAAATTTGGGGGGAGGGGTTGGGAACTGATCTGTTCTTTCCTTTGGAAAAATGCTGCACTTTTAAAAAATATAACTTTGTATTTCCACAGTGATTAGAAATGATGGGGTGCTTGGTGCTTGTGCTTGGGCCCTAATTCTAACATCACATTTCTCCTTAGCCTCTGCTTGGACCCCAGTTCTAAAATCACATCTCTTCCTAGCTTCAAAGCATTGGCCCTACCAGTCCCTCTCCAGTTCAAGGACAGCATGCCTTTGCAAAACACTTATCTCTGCCCCTGATACTGCAGCCAGCTGTACCTATAGAATTTATTCATCCAACTCCTTGTGTACTGCTAATTGGCAGTGCACTGGGACATAACAATATTTACTACTTACTGACCTTACTGATATGTATCCTAGACATAGTCTAGGTATACTCCCTTACATTCATCTTGTCTAACAAGACATGTGATGGAAGCAATGTGGATATCTCCAGCCATCCCTGACCTTTGGTTGACTTAGTGACATTTCACAGAAAAAACCACACCCCCAGGTAGCCACCCCCCCCCCCCCACCTTGGGCTATTTCCCAGTAAACTCTGGATAAGATACCTGCACAGTAGATACAAAAAGTGCATGTTCCTTTAAGAATCCCTTAACCACTCCCTAATCCCATTCCAAAACACCTAATTGACAGGTTTCACCCCCAAATCTCATATTTAAACTTTCCCTACGGCCCTGCAAGGTTGCAGGTTCCCTAAGAATTCTTGCCCTCCGTAAAGCGTAATAAATCTTTTCCACCTTGACTTAAAGAATGTTTGAGATCATGAATTCATTCCAGATGGTCTTGATCCTCTCCAGTACTGGGGTCTTTGAGGGGCACTCCCTCTCAACCCCATCTGGGAACTCCAGTCTTGGGGTTCCTGGACCTCCTTTCCCTCAACCCTCAACAGAAACATGGCTTGATCCTAGTACAGGCCCAACACATATTCGTTATGTATATTTCTGTTATCAGAAATTTGGGGAAAAAATCAATATTTTTTTCTCTATTGCCTTGCAGCTATAATCTTCAATTAATTTTATTCTATTTTGTTTCATCAAGCTAACATGAATTAGCTTAGGAAAGCAGTTCAACCAATAGTAATCAAATTGTATAATTATGATATAAGAAAATCTATTGATCAAGTCTGCCTTAGTAGATACAGTGGTAGGCCTTGGTATGGAAGACAGGTTGAAATCCCACTTATGACATTTACTAGCTTTTGAACCCTAGGAAAACCACTTAACTTTTGTGCCTCAGGCAACCCCCAGGAGTTGTGTACCAAGCCATGGAGAGGGTTGCTATCTGAGCTATGAGAAGACATTTTCACAGTAGAAATCCCCTAAGATGATGAAGTAGCAGTATCCATACTTTCCATTACTCATATAGGATTCAAAAATCCCCAATATATTATTTCAGTAGAATCTCATGTTCTGCACTCTCTTAAAATTTATACTCATTCTTACAAAACTTTTCTGTGAAGATGTCCTAGAACTACTTCCTAGATTAAATAACCTGGAGGAAATCACAAAATTTACTGTGGCTTCCTCTGAAAAAGGCTTTGTCTTCCTTACGGGCTTGGTTTTAGTGAGTTTGTTATTTACTTTTGCCTCTTTAAAGAAATGATTCTGTTATAATTTATAATTTGAAGGATAGAAGTTAAGAAGTTTAAGAATTACCAAGCATTTTAGGGCTAAGAAAAATGATTTTAATTAGAGCAGAAAATCTATTAGAAATCTGTTAGTCATTACAATCCATCACAACATTTGGCATACACACACATATATACACATACACACACTTATATACAAACACATGTACATGTATATATGTGCATATATTTCTATAATGTATATGCTTATATATGCATATACATATAGTACATAATATTGTATATATAAACATATATGTGCGCGTGTGTATATGTGCATATATATACACCTATAATGTACATGCTTACACATATCATGCATAATATTGTATATATGTATGTTTATGTATATATACACACATACATGCCCATATATGTATATGTGTATATATGTATATAAAATGCACACACATATACATATACACAGGGAGAGACAGAGAGAGACAAACAAACTTGACCTATGATTTCAATGATGTCCCTGTATCATTGCAGGTACCTGTTCTGACGCTTATATTCTTAGATAGTTGCCTGGGATAGTATGAGGTTAAGCAAGTTGCCCAGAGTCACATATTTAGTATGTATCAGAGATAGTACTTGAACTAGTCTTCATGGCTTCAAACACTCTTAAGGTCAGCTCTCTATCCACTATGCTTCACCGACTCAAAATCTCAAGAAAACTACCACCCAAATGCATCAGATGTTCTGGCTTCAATTTTAGATTTTTATTCAGTACTTACTGATACACACAGCCACACACACACATATATGACACACACATATTATATACAAATGCAGTCATGAAAGACACTAAAAAAAAATTGTACTACTTATGTAATATTGGCAAGGTGCTTTACCTCTCCCAGGCTCAGTTTTCTCATCACTAAAATAAGCATATTACTTTAAAATGTTGTTATAAATATCAACTAAGATTATTTATCCAAGAAATATTTGCAAAGAAAAAGAAGTGCTATTCAGACATATTCTGTCATTTGCATGTGATTTATTACAACTCAGAATACCTCTGTTACCACAACTACTTCCCCAAAAAACAAACAGAAAATAATTTCCTTCTTCCATGAAACCAGTAGAAATATACACAGAAAGTATTGCAAAAGTAAAATCTAAATTTAGGTCATCAGTATTACTAAATGCAAACAAATATTCAGGGTCCACAAAGTCAAAAGGGGAACATTTCCATTTAATATAATTGTATCCTTTGAAGAGGAACAACAAAGGCAACCTTTACCTAAAACATGAATTTATCAAGGAAGTTATGGTTGGTTAAGTAGAAATGATTCAATCCTTGAAGAGGTGGAGAGGAGAGTGAGAACTCCAGGTAAGAATTTGTGACACAGGAGATCAAAGTTAGGCATATAGTCTAGCATGCACCATAGATTAAAGGAGAACAGATTTCAAAAAGTCCAGACCAAGGAGAAAGGTAGGGTCTCATGGACTATTCTACAGGAAGAGTCAGCATAGGAGTGATGAATGTGTTAGAGATTTAAAGCTTGAAGTGACCTTAAAGATCATCAAAATCCAATCTTCTCATTTTGCATAAGGGGAAAATAAGAGTGACTAAGGTTAAGTGACTTATCCAAGGCTGTACAGCTAGCATCAAAGCCAGGATTTCAATCCTGGTTTCACCATTGCCAAGTTCAACATATTATCATGATGCCATATAGCCTGTCAGTCAGGAAATTCTTAGAAATAAAATTTTGAGGGCCCAAAGAGAAACAAGTCTAATGCATAGGAAAAATAAAGGAGAACTAGTAAAGAAACTGATGTGGCTATCGAGGGAACTCATTAACTACCTTAGATTTTTAAAAGACGTGCAAATATGGAAGCAAGGACAAGTAATGAAGGATAATTCCGAAAGCATAGCATAGTTCTATACTAATCATTTCAAGAATGTAAAAGCTAGAAATAAACTGAAGTTGAAAATGAGGTTTAGAACAACCATGTTGGGGCATAGTGATATTGGGGAAAAGAGTGGCATCAAAGGACTAGTACTATTTGTTGGGTGGTTGGGAAAATGACAATGCAAGATGGAGAGAAGATATAACTACCCAGATTTAATACTGTTTATTTTACTAAAGAGAAGAACCTTTGAACTAGAAAGGACAAAATAAAAATTTCTTAAAGGTATTTGAAATCTTAGAGAACCAAGGAGAAAGATGGAACCTACATACTCTTGTCATATCAGTAGGCCTAAATTAACTATATCTATGTTATAGAAATAATGAGGCAGATGTGATTGTTTAGCCATTTTCAATGATCTTTGAAAAACAAAACATCAAAACAGGATAGTTATGAGATATTGGAGAATAGTTAATATTCCAGTTTTCAGTGACCAACTGCATGTCATTTAGTTTGACTTCGAATCCTAGTTTGAATATATTATTAAAAAGGACAGTTGATTTTTGAACAAAGAGAAAAGCTCAGAGAGCCAGTGTGTCTTCTTCATCAGGAGCTGATCACACCAGACTAAGCTGATTCTGCACCCCCCCCCAAAAAAGGAATAAACAAAATCACATGGAGTTATTAGAGTGGTTGTATGAATGTTGAAGATTCTAGATATTTGTGATGCATAAGACAAAATCAGGATATTCTTTAGGACAAGGTAGACAGTTGTGGGCTAGACAATATTATACTTAGGTAGACATGAAATTAGTTGGATCGCTAGCTCTCATATAAAAGACATTAAGATTCTGAGTCAATACAACAGGTCTCTAGTGAAGTGCCCCTGGGATCTGTGATTGACCCTAGGCTACAGAATGAAATCGATGACTAACAACAATTAAATAGTACTTTGCATACGTAATGACATTTGATCCTCACAATAACAATCCAGGGCAGTTTAATGTCTCAGTTAATTTTGCTGAACTGTTTTCTTCTTTATTCTTCTTTGTTAAGAGTCACTCTAGGGAGATAGTAGAAAGATGGGCATATTTGAAAATAAAGCTGTTAATTTTTTTAAAGGCATCAGAAAATTAACCAAAAAAAAATGCTTGACAGATTGAATAGGATTTGTTTATAGGATCAAGGTTAAGTGACTTGCCCATGGGTATCCATCTAGTAAATATCAGATTAATGCACAAACTCAGATCTTTCCTGACTTCAAGTTCAAGGTTACTTTTCTTCTTAACCATCCTGTAAGGCCTAACTCAAATGCTCTCTCCTCCAGTAAAAAGTTCCCTGACCATACCAGCAGGCAATCATCTTATTTTAATTCATAAACTGGTGTGTGTGTGTGTGTGTGTGTGTGTGTGTGAACATTTACTTTGCGCAGAACAGTGTGTTAGGTACTGTAAAATACAGCATTGTTGAAGAAATATTCCTGACTCCATGGAGTTTATCGTCTAGATGGTGGCTATGACTCATACAAAAGTAACTGTAATACAATGAAAGTTCAAAAGTACCAAGTGCTATGTGAGATACTAGTTTTCTGTCATCTGATCTCATAGCATTCTGAACTTCTTTTTTTCATTTAATAGATTCTAATTTTTATTACATTTGCCTAGGCACATAGACCTATCACTTTAGTAGACAGTAAATTCTTCGAGTGTAAAGATCATGTCCTGTTTTTCTTTGCCTTTTCCGCACATCTAACAAATCACTTAAAACAATGTATATTGCATAATAGGCACAGAGCAAATGTTCATTGAATGAAAAGTAGCCATTTCATTTCTTCTTCCTCATCTTTTCTTTTACCCACTCTTCTCTTTCTTTCATGAATAACTATCATTTGCAGATGAATATATATTTTTATTACTTTGGTAGTTATTGAATAGTGATAGGAGCTAAATCTGTGCTTTTAATTGATCTGGGAACTCCCAAGTGAAGAAACTGTTTCCAACAATTCAGGCTGACATCTTCTTATGGCTCAGTCTCAGAAAATTGCTTCTCTTTCTATTGAATTAAATTGTATATTGTCTGTAAATTTGAAAAGCTTCTCCATGCCTCTAAATGTGAGCAAGGAAAGAGAATCACGTTTAATTCTTGTATATGAACTTTGTGTGATTTTGATTATCTGTGTGGGTCAGTGGCTTTCGTTAGAAAAGAAGAAAATTTTTCCAACTCTGAACTAAATGGAAAAAGCATATACTTAAAGAAGCAAGTGGATAGGAATGAACCATTTCATGACTTCATAGCAAGATGTATCAACTGATACTTAAAATGCTTATTTTAGTGTTATCTACAGCAGATTTGGTATTACAATATACCAAGGATTCATGATGTCATCAATAAGTTCAAGCAGATGGGAATCCCTCAAGGACTTAACACTTTCAGGACTTGCCATGACTTAAAGAAAAAATCACCCCCACCAGGTGATGAACCTTAAACTAGTCTACTGATGAGAAGATATATAATAGTTCATCACATACCCAAAGATTTTCCAGTTTATAATACCTGAAAGGGTTTATATTTTGAGTCCTATCTAGGATATGTAGTAGCAGTTTGTCTAAAGGCAAATCATTTAATGTATCTAATCTTTATCCATAAGACTGAGATTAAAACAATAATATGTCATTCTTGTCACATCTAAGCAATTGGAGAAATATGAATTCTCATGAGTAGGTCGACCCAATATAATAAAAATGACAATTCTACCTAAATTAGTTTACTTATTCCCTCCACTTATAGCCCTGCACTTCCAGAGAAAGAACATATATTTAATTTTGGTCCATGTTGTTTTTTTTCTCCCAACAATGTGATTAATATGGAAGTAAGTTTCCTATGGCTATACATGTACGACATACTAAATTGCTTACTGTCTTAGGTAGGGAGGAGGTAAGAAAGGGATGGAAAGAATTTGGAACTCAAAATTTTTAAAAAGAATGTTAAAACTGTCTCTACATATAATTGGGAATATATATCTATACACACATATACAAATAAATATGTGTGTATATGTATGTATATATATATATATATATATATATATATATATATATATACATACATTAAGAAAACTAGGTTTGGAGTCAAGTACATCTACAGTATATCATTTGTGTAATCTTGGTCAAGTTACTTATCTTTGTGCCTCAAACAAATCTCTGAGACTAGTGTACTGATCATATATGGACTGAGATCTGGGCATGCTATTGGGAGACATTTTCACCCTTTGAGTTCTCTAGACTTTGTATAGCTTAAAATGACATATACATGTAAAGTTGTTTGTTTGTTTTAATGTCATTAGGCATGGTCACAAGCCTTGAGCCTGGATCTGTTTATTAATGGGACTACCTTAGTTAATAAAGACAAAGGTTGATAAAAATAAGTACTTATCTTTCAGTAAACAGTACTATAGACATCTTAAAAATAAGTAATTTTTTAATGCTAGAAGGTAAAACTCCAGTTAAACTACCATAGGTTGAAACCATTCCATTAAAAAGCAATGATTTTTAAATGTAACAGCTCACTCTTAAAAATTTTAATGTGTATTGAAAAGACAATATAAAAAAATAGCATACATCAGTCTAGACTGACATAAATGTCATTATGACCTTCACGGTTTTTTTGTAGCCTAAGTAATCCCACTAAGCCCAACAGATTTAAGAACACATCTTCAATCACTTCACTGCTATTATGCCCCTGATTGTAGTTTTCTAAATCTTCCTCTAATACAACTATTCTTTTTCTTCAAGAAACATTAAAATAACAAAGCTTTTTTTCTTTCTTTTAACAGAGTAACTTGTCAAGGAGAGGACTGTCTTTAGATCCTTATGTTATGGATTTAGTTGTTTAATTATATGAAATCTGTCTTTTCTGGGTTTCTGGTAAAGGTAATGTCAGCATTCTATTCTAAGCCTATTTCTGAAGGATTCATCCTTTTATTTTAAGTAACCACTTGAAGACTTTTTATTTCTGTTTTTTTTTCTATCAGACACATTTTTATTCTTCAACTATGATCAGTATATTACCATCTGTGGTCCAAGAAACAAAATGTTGATACTTTTAAATGATTGTTAGAAAATGTATTTTCTTGTGATTATTAGTTTGCCAGGCTCGTCTATAAATGCATATGTAACTTATCATGTAAGTAAACTACACTACTCTACTAGTACTAGATTAAATTTTGGGTATTGGGAGCATTGGGCCATTCAGTGTAGTAAACACAATAGGGAAGAATGATGAAGAGGTGGCTCCTAATTAAATTTTGAAGTATTTTCCTTCTTTCCTTAATCTCCCTTTCTCTGACCCCTTTTTCATCTTTTAGTATCATTTGCCCCAATCCCCTTCTTAACGCCATTTTAGGACTTCCCCAACTCTCCAAAAGGCTACATGACTCAAAATTATCTATATTTTACTATCATCACGTCCCCAATGAAAGCTTTAATTTATTCAATATTGATGTTCTCAGGGCTATGATTGTTTTCCTCCTAATTCATAGTAATGTTCCCAGAAGTATTCATGTTAAAAAATGCTGGTTTTAATTCAAATAAAATACTAATTGATAGAATTAAAACCCTATAAAAAGTTTAAAACAAAGTTCTTAAGAGGAAGATAGTCGTCCCCCCACCCCCCGCATTGATTTCAAAGAGGTTTGTTATAAACAGTTTCTCTGTATGTAATTAGATGAGCTACCACAAAAAGCAGCCCACTGCACTTGATATTTTGTCTACAGGTCATGTGAGCAACAAGATGGAAAACTATGCATTTTATCTTATTCTCATGACTTCTCAACTTCCCAATGTATGTATGCTAAAAAATAAAGCAATTTCAGCTGTCCCCATGGTCTAGGATAGTCAAAATCCACAAGAATGCAAAAAACAAAATAAAATAAAAATTTTAAAAAAGAACACACCATGAATTGACACTTTCTGAGCCTTCTTTCAGATATCACTCCTTCTCTACTTCCCACATTACTGTCTTTGAGGCTGAACTAGCAGAAGCAAGGATATGACAAACACTTAAAACAAAATGCACTCCTACATCCTAGACAGAATTACCACAAAATCTGTCCTTACACCCTGGTCCTTTCTCCTTTCCATTGCCATGTAGACCCAGATTCCAGGCTGAGCAAAATCTTTTGGGGCACAACAGCCAACTTTTTCTTTTCAACCTTTCAGTAGCAAAAGCCTTCTGGAGGCCACAACCTGGAAGCTCTGAACTCCTGGTGCCAGGCCAGAGAATGGAGAAAAAGAAGGAATGAGACAGATCATCAGAATGGGATATTCTAAATGTGGAAGGCTGTGCTGCATTCCACCCAGCCTGAGGGAAAGAATGCAGCCTAGAGGTTGAGCCAGTTCTAACCACCTAAAAGTCAGTTCGGGGAGAGTCATAGGCTAATGAACTATGACTTGCCCTGTGTGGGAAGAGGCTGAGATGTTTTGAAATTCAGCCTCCAAGAAAACCACAATCAGAGGAGAGAGAGTCAGAAAGCAAATAATAAGGAAAATAGGGAGAAAGGAGAGTCTGAAATTACCAAAGAGCTGAGAAAGAAGAAAACTCAAAGCCCTTGAACATAAACAGATAAATCAACAGGAAAAACTAACAACAAAAGACAACATGGCCTTAAAAACAAAGGAAAATGATACAACACTTTAGACAGAGGACCCTTTGGAATTCAAAGAGAACATGCAACCACAAAACATTGTTCCTGAATGTCTTAGAAGAGAAATGAGAATTACAAGAAATATCCCATACAGCAAAACAAAGAAGAAGAAGAAAAAAACAGAAACAAAAACTGGAATCTGCAAATGGTCTCACCAAAGAAACCAAAGAGAAAACAATAAATTGAGAATGAGAATACACAGAAGTGAAGGACAATCAGAATAAGAGAAGAAAAAAGACAAACAACATTAAAAGAAAATAAGCTCATTATGCAAGCAAAATACATCAATTTCAAAGACAAAATGTGTAGAATTAATCTCAGGATCAGAGGTCTCCCAGAAGAATGTGACAAAAAAGTCTTAATAGTATAAAGAAGGAAATAATAGAATAGGCAGCACTTCTGAACATGGAAAATGAAATTCCAACTGAAAGAATTCATGATCACCTCCAAAAAATTAAAAGACCTGCAATTCATTTACAATTCATTTCAGAAACAACACATTTTGCAAGCTATCAAGATGAAGACGATCAAATACATAGGAAAAGACAGAATAATTCAAGAATATTCTGTGCCCACTTACAAAAAAGAGGAGGGAATGGAATTATGGGTTTTGAAGAGCAATAGAGCTGTCCTTCAAATCCAGGTTTAACCATAGAAGACAAAGAACCACAGTCAATAATAAAGAGTTTGGAATGTTTTTAGAAAGAAAACCAGAACTGAGATTATTTGCTTCTTGAACACCCAAATATTGGAAATGCAAGAGTGAATAAATGCAGTAGGCGAGTATAGCAACAAGAGAGAGAGCTGTAAGAGACCTCTTACTAAATGTACACAAAGAGATAGGAGTGAAGGCATAAATCTGGTAGAGCAACCAGTGAAGAGACAAACAGGGAGTATGATGGCTATAACCTGGTGACAGCCTGTCTGCTGGCATTTCCTTTGTTTTAGCTACTATTACTCTAGTGGCCAGTGGGATCTCTGATAGCTTGATGGAGTCTTTTCTTGCCTGGGCACCCTACCCTCCCCCTCTCTCCCTGAATATTTATTTACCTAAGATGAAAAGAGAATGAACACAACAAAAACAAAGATGACATGTGATCACAGATATGACATTGGGGTGAAAGAAAGGCCCTATCTCTTACCTAGAAGCTCACAGCAGTGCTTCATCACTCATTATTAAGAAGGAAATCAGGAGCAAAAATGCAGAGATCTCTTGCCTCATTTATATGTAAACTCAGCTCCAGCTCAGTACCCCCATAGTCATCAAGCCTTCTGGCTCATCCAATTAGGAGGTTTCTCATCATTCCATAGTACCAGCCTCTCAGTCACACACAGCTAGCAACAGCCCTCTTGCCCACGTTCCACATGGATTGGAGTCAGGCAGGACATTTCTTTCTATGGTTTCTGCAATGAATGAGGAATGGCAAATGGAAACATGCTCTAAGGACTTGGACATCGTTGGCCAGGCTCATCAGTCATGGGGCAGGGCAGAGGGGTGGAGGGGGGTGGGGGTTGAGGGGTGGTAGTAGTGTGTCCAAGCACTACTACTACTACCTTTAAAAGCTATCCATTCCATTTAATTTTTATGAAGTTTTCCCTTTTTGCAGTACAAATTAGCACCTCTGTAACTTCTACACTTTCTCTCTACCTTTTGGAAACCATAGCTCCTTTTTAGGTTCATCTCAGGAGCCATTTCTTACATGAAGATTTTCCTGATACCCACTAATTGTTAATGTTCCCAGCTCCAGAATCACCTTTGCTGCTGCCATCTCTCTCTCTCTCTCTCTCTCTCTCTCTCTCTCTCTCTCTCACATACACACACACACACACACACACACACACACACACACACACACACACTCCAATTACTTTGGATTTATTCATCTAATTACATGTTATAGCTGCCTCTCCAGCCCAGCCCAACCCACCCCGTATAATCCTTGTGGGCAGAGATGATTTCATTTTTGTCTTTGTTTTCTAGCAGAATGTTTAGTTCTTCACAAACTCTTAATAAATGCTTGTTAATTCTTTTTAAAGTTCTACAGGCTATTTATTCAATAAAAGCTTCTTTTTCCCTGGGACAAAACCTAGAAGCTGCATTATCTGGTTTATATTTGATCCTCATCATATAGATATAGACATCTGCATTACATAGACACGCAGTGAGTCGTGCACGCTAAAAAAGAAGGGTCTTAGAACTCATTTCCCAATTACTCTGTGTCCCCACTCACTATTAAATAGAATTGAAGTTTACTTTGTTTCTTCTGTATGTATCCAACTACCTTAATGTCACCCAAGAGGGCTTTGGTGACTTGAAGAAGAAACAATTAGGTCCAACCATGTAGATTATTATGCAAAAGATCATTATTCCATTCTTAGGCAAAAAGATGAATGAAAGGTATTTATTAAGAACTTAACATGTGCTAAGCATTATATATGGTAAGGTGACATGGAGATAAGGGTTTAGTGAAAATAAGTTCTGATCTGAAGTCTATATCTTGGAGAAAAGAGATCAGATAGGCATCACTGCATAATGGAAATTAACAACAACAACAATGAATTCGGGGTTAGATGACTTGGGTTTGAATCTTGATTCTGCTCATTGGCATATTACTTTGGGCAAGTTACATCATCTCTATGGACTATTTATCTATAAATGTAGGGTTTTGGACTAGACAAAGCCATCTGTAATTTCTTCAAGCCTTAAAGTCTATGATCTGGGAGGATTATGGTTAAGAGAGGAAACTGAAAATTAGACTTAAAGACCAACCTACTAAGAGAGAGAAGGCTCAAGAAGTTGATGAGTCAAGGCCTCCCCTTCAAGTATATCAGAACTTGCTGTTGAAAACTTGGTCTTTAGTAGTCATAGCTAAACCTGCCTCATGGTTCATCTTCCTTCCACAAGAGGAAGTTTATAGAGTATCTTTGTGAGATACTAGTCTAATAGCCAAGGAAAATTGGTTTAAAAAATAAAAGAAGACCAAACACCACATCCATATTGAAATCCTCATTTATAAACAAAACCAGATAGAATTAAGAGCTTTATGCTAAATAGAAGGACTCACAAGTCCATATCAGAGAGACAAATACAGGAACTAACCAAGTAGGTTTCTTGATTTTTTTCATGGGCAATAAGAAACAGCTTTTCATGAGATCCTAGTAGAGCCCTTCATGAGCGGAGAACAGTAGACCACTATATACCTACATGGCAGTTTATGTACCAACATCTATTTCATAGCATAAAGAAAAGAAAATCCATGAATTAAATAGGATCCACCAGTCAGCCAAAATATTCTTGGGACCTAATGACTTTAGAATGAATGTGGAAAGATGAAAAACAAGGGGAAATATGATCGCATATTACATACAGGAAAACCAAGGCACAAGGAAATTCTGAGATGTGTTCTAAGTCGCATGGATGTTTGTAATGAAGCTACTTTTCTGTCTCTGAGCTGAATGTCATTTTCCCTGCCTTCCCCTCTAGGTAGATTTAAATGCTCATGAAAATTAACAAAACATATGTATATGAACATATGGAGGGGTTAATTACTTCCTGAAATAGAGAATTAAGGGCTATTGCCTTTTTCTGTTCCTATAGAAAATAATTTGAAACCTTGCTTTCTGATGTTTGGATTTTGACCTTTGTGCTTACAACATAGCTTTACTACTTATCAACTTTGTGGAGCCTTTAACCATTCGAAAAGTTAAAAATCTTGCTGTATTTTCCTTCTTGCTATCTTCTGTGAAGTTACGAAAGAGATATGGCAAAACAGTACTTATTAGAGAAAAAACCAATTTAAGAAGTCAATGATAAGAATTATAATTACTTTTTACTAAAGATGCAATTATACACAGATAAATTCCAATTACTGCAATAGTGGTGAGATGAAAAAAAAAATGGAAAATCTCTAACAAAATATCCAGCAATTACTCCCTGTGACACCTATAGATTCCAACTCTTTTGCTTCTATGTGAAATAGACCTTCCTCAGATCCACACCCTGCACCTGGGTGTTTCAAAAGCATTTCCTATAAGGCATGTTTATTATTAGAGGAAAACAATCATAAAAGATGAACTCATGAATACGTATTCTACAGTGCCATGTATTCCAGTTGATCACAATATGATCCTTATCTAGCACATCTCTCTGTAGGATAAAGGAAGCCATCATACACTTTCAATTTGTCCCACATCAAATGCTCTGCCCATAGCCAAAGGGACAAATATATTTTAAAAATCTTTTAATTTTTTGTCAAAAGTTCTTGGAGAATTAAATTTGCCAGGTGATACATGAAATAGCACTGGGGGGAAAAGGAGTTTTAGCAGCATATTGACACAGATTTACTTATCCTAGGTGTTTCTTTACCTGTGATATACTAAGTTTGCTATGCTCACTGACCTTCAAATTCATGTTTGCACAATCAGTGATGGAGAATGTTTTAGTAATGTACAGCTCTGTAAAAATGAAGATGACTAGGTTGGCTCTTTTAAAGAACTCCTTTCACATAGCCCATATTTTAATTTTATTTCTTGGATTTCCTTTTTGGCTATTTCTTTTTAAAGAAAAGATGTTTTCTTTAATTGATAATATATGCTTGGCATGACTTTAACAAAAGAGTGATTAAAAATGTCATTCATCATTTTGTGATCTCAAATATGCTCCAAACATTAATAAATACTTCAGTTCCATAGAATATTGGAGCTAGATCAGACACCTTAGCTCATATAGCCCAGTTCTCTCAATTGACAGATAAGGAAATTGAAACCCAGAAAGGTTAATAATGATATTCATAATAACAACTGACATTTTATATAGCATTTTAAGGTTTGCAAAATGCTTTATGTATACTATCTCAAGTGATCCTTACAAAGCTGACATGTATGACATGTAATATAAATTATCCCCATTTTACAGATGATTTCATGGAAGCCAGAGAGTTCAAGCAATTTTACTAAGGTCATAAAGTTAATAAATGTCTAAGGCAACTTTAAAACCTTGGTTTACCTTACTTTCACTATTACTGCTGCTATTACCACATGCTTAGCATATCACCTGACACATGTTAGGTGCTACATAAATGCTAGTTATTATTATTATTATTACTAGCATTTATACAGCACTTTTAGATTTCAAAGTGCTTTACATAGGCTATCTGATTTGATTCTTGCAACAACCTACTATGATCCTTATTTTACAGATGAGGAAACTGAGGCAAATGTTAAATATTTACCCAGCTATCGTCTGAGGTTGGATTTGAACTTGGGTCTTCTTAGATCTAAATTCAGTGTGTTATCTACTGTGCCACTTAACTCCATTTTCCCCTGCTGCCTGAGGTAAAGTGAAGTAATAGCAAAAATAACTAGCACTCCTTTCTTCTAGTTCCTTAGATCCATTTTCTTTCCACTATAACACATGTAATCCAAGATGACTGTTGAATTTTTTCCCTATAAATTTCATATGCATATTATTCTTTTAGAGCTTTGTAGAAGTGAATCAACAATTGAGATAGTCTACCACTTCCTAAAGAACTAGAATTTGATTTGGGGGGGACAAAATACTTCATCTTCAATGTAGCAAGGTTGGAAGGACAATGAGGTATGGTTGAGATCAACCTCAGTGATCACAAAGGTGGAGTCTTTGACTTTTTTTTTTTTTCTCCAAGGGAAAAGACAAAGTTTATTAGGGATTCACCATAATGGGTTGTCTTAAGAAATCCCACCCTTTGCGATGCCTGTTTTCACAAGCGGGCCAGACTCAATCTAAGCTGAGCTAGATTGAATCTGAGCCCCTTCATGGAGGCAAGATGGAGATTATATACACAAAGATTGTAGGAGGGATTGAGGGGTGGTCTGGGGTGACTAGAGGAGGGGCTTAGGGAGGGTCTTGAGGAGGCATCTAAGGAGGGCGAGATGAGGTCAGAGTCCAAGAACCAAGAGAATGGAATTAAGGGTTGGAAGTAGCTGAAGGCAAGGATACTGATAGTATCAAGGTTGGGAAGTAACTGAAGGCATGCATATCTATAGTAACAATAGAGGGCAAGGTTTAGGTAGAGATTTGGGCCTAATGATAACATGAGGCTATAGTGTCTGGGGAAGGCCAGATCTAGTTGGAAGATTCAAGGACACTTCAAGATGGGAGTCTGACTTCTTTTTTCAGTTTTCTAGTGTCATGGCACATAGCATATATGAAACTTTCTTTTTTGCTTCTGTCTGATCATATGATCTAGGTCAGTGCTTCGACATTGTGGAGATGACAGAACAGTTCCTTCATTGGCCATGTAAGGAGCCAATTACTCAGGGGATATTTTACAAAATTAGTACTCCACCTTCAAATATGTCTTCTCTTCTTGGCTTCTGAGTAGATTTCGACCATCTCACTGAAGGATAATGGTGGGAATTAGGTTGGTCATCCCTTCCCACCAACCCAGCATCACAGGGGCTACTCCCACATAGTATTTAAATCAGGGAAACTCAACTAGGTGAGCCTTATGACTTCTAATTTGTTTATTTATTTTTCATGATCATAGATAATGGAACAGAGACTTGAGATGGATATATCTAGGTCCTTAATAAATGTTGATTTTCTTCCCTTCCTTTCCCTTCCTTTCTTCCTTCAAAGCAGCTAAGTACAGAGAGGCTTATCACCCATAGGTTGCCTGCTAGGTTATGAATTATTTGTCCAGCATGGCCTGTGAAACAACAACATAAAATGTACTGCAATCCTGGATGGTCTCCTACATTAGGTCCACAATCACTTATAAGAGTTCAGCCTAACAATTTACATAGGGGATAAAAAGGTAGATAAATACAACAAATCCCTATGGTCCAGGGTGTGATATACATTTGGATAGATGATCCCATGAGATGAACAATGAATTTAGCCCAAAACTGAAAAGGAGGTGGAATACAGCCTGAATTGCCTTTTGAAGATTACATTATGATTTAAATGATCCCAAGCTTCTCCCTGAAACAAAGACTAATCTTTTTAATATGGACCTTCTTGCATTGATGCTGAATAGCCTCAAGTAAGGGGGGTACCATCATCTCTAATGAATAAATTTATAGGTCACTGAAAGTATAATATACAGGTAAGATTACACCATGAAGTTGCAAAATATTACTAAAAATTCACAGGAGAATCTATGTAAAATACAACATCAGATAAATGTATAAGTTGAAAAAGAGGTGAATCAGCCATGTAGCAAGAACAAGAGAAAAGTTGAGTGTTAAGAGATTCGGCATGGTGGGTGGATCCATTGTAGGATTTATAGCAGTATATAACTAAGAGTTGAATGTGATAAGAAGGCATAGATGTATTGCCACACTCAATCACATTGTTGAGATTGCAGATTTATGGGAGTATACAAGTAATTAGCCACTACTGTAAAATATGTAGGCTCAGAAGTACACAATTATAGGTGTGCTAAAAATCACTATCTCGTCAAAATAATGACATTCCTCTTCTTGCCATAATTTTCCCTCTCCCCTAACTCTTCAAAAGGTGACTATTCTGTTTATAAGCACTAGTACAATGAAAACTACTAACTTACTACTGTGTGAATTTCAGTAACATATTTCCTCCTTAAATCTATTTCATTCATAATATGGATTCATCATATATTACAAGTTATTGAAACATTTTAGTAAAATTCTCTTTGCTGTCAAAGGAATGGTTTTATTACAGGAGGCTCTAATATAAAAAAATGGCTGTTAATCTAACAAATTAAATTACTCCTTACTAAATCAACCTTCTAAGTCAATCATAAATCTTTAGGGTTACCCACCCAATTAAAACAAAACAAAGAAAGCTTTTATTGAATTTTCCTATTTGCCTTCACCTCTTTGTGGTAAGTGAATTCCTCTCAGTACAAGAAATCTTAAAATTTCTGAGAGTAAGACTATATGTTTAACAGTGGCCATCCCATGGGACATTCATGACAATGCCTTCCTTCCCTGGCCCTTTCAAGTGGGCATCTTGGTAAAGAATATCTACCACCTGGGAATTCTGGTTAGTCCCCACAAGCTCTTCAGCACATCTGTGATAGGACACTGTGAAGAAGATGATCGGCCGCTGAAAAGCAAAAACATCCCTCTCAGTGGAGTTTAAAAGGAAAAAAAATGACTTAGACTCTCCAGTTCTTTTTTCTCTCATCCAACTATAAATATAGCTTGGTGCTCTAAGAACTCATCCTTGGCCTTCCCATAGTTGAAGGAGATGTTCCTCTCTTTATCTCCCAGATGCTGGATCATGGCAGAAAGCATATATGTCCTCATATCTTCTTCTACTTGGTGTTTCTTTCCTTGAGCACAATGATTTAGCAGTGATCATGAAAGCATTTTTATTTATGTGTTTTGTTTTAGCTTGATAGCTATCTCAGGAGTTAAAGATTTCCCTTGGCTCCATAGTCAGTTTTGTTTATCTATAGGAGAAATTTTCTAAAGCTAATACATGGAAGCTAATTCTGGAAGTTGAGGAAGACTACCAACCAAGAGGTTGAGTACAAGGTGATCACAATATTGGGTTTGACAGTAAATATGGAAATTAAAGAAGTTATTCAGAGAGTATAAAATCTATGCCTATTCGTGATTCATGCTTTTGAATATAATTTTAGAAATCTTTCTTGTTCACTTTTTAGTCCTTTGTGTTTAAATATCTTTTTAGTAGAGAAAATAAATAGCTGATGTACACGAACAACACCAAAACTTTGAGTGATTTCTTCAGGACGCGAAAGTAGGGCCATACGGAGCCAGAGAAAATGAAGGAGTAGGGTGGGGAATTATACTCTCCCAGGACTGAGCCCAGAGTCAGGGCTGCTTGGCAAGAAATGGTTCTGCAACACCGTGAGCCATCATCTCTTTACACATGAAGAATTTAATACCTGAAGAAGTCTATTAGCTAGGGTAGCTAGGTGGCCCAGTGGATAGAGTGCCAGGCATAGGGTCAGGAAGACTCATTTTTTTGAGTTCAATTCTGGCCTCAGATACTTACTAGCTGTATAGCCCTAGGCAAGTCACTTGTCCCTTTTGCCTCAGTTTCCTCATCTGTGAAATGAGCTAAACAAGAAAATGGAAAGCCACTCCAGTATCTTTGCCAAGAAATCCCCAAATGGGGTTATGAAGAGTCAGACACAACATAAAATGGCTAAACAACAAAAAGTCTATTAGTTTCCTCCCCACCCTCCCACCCCTTTTTATTGGAAAGAAGATCTGTTAAATAACCAGGTTATTGGGATTTGTGTGAGCTGAAGCAGGGAGAGAAGGGAATAAAGGAATATAGGAAAAACATATAAAGGAAAACAAAGGGATTAAAGCTAGTCCCTCATCTTGTGAAATCAAAAATTGATACCCCACTTTATTTTATATTAGTTACTAATTATTTATTGAGAATTACATCTAAATATTCAAATCAATATTTATGGATCAAACTTAGGCTTAATTGTATAGGCCTCACTGGTAAAATTTGTCAGAGTTTAACTTCCCTATTCCTATATACTAAAGTCTGATCCCAATGACTCAAAATCTGTGAGTTTTTTTGCCAACCATGGAAGGGAGGAGTGGGGAAAAGAAATATGAATCCACCTGGTCGTAGGATATTTGCCCACCATGAGATTTTCCAGAGGATGTTAGCCAGCTCTGTTTTTCTGGTTCCTAAATCCCCTCTGAGTCAAGCCAAATGTAAGCCAACCCTCTTTCTCTATGTCAGACCAATCACAGTCATAGTTTACTTTGCATCACTGGACTATATAAAAGAGATGCTCTGTCAAATACATCCTTGACTACTGGGTAATCTTGGATCCTTTTTATTGGCAAATGCAACCATTACTAATAGATTGATCATGCTCAGAACTTTGTGCCTAAATTCAGTTTTCCTTCATATCAGATTTTTATCATGACAGTACCATTTTACTACATCTACTTAATGCCTGCCATCTCTGAGACTAAGTGCTGGTAGGGTGGAAGAAGGTTTGAAATATAAACAATGAGACATTACTTGTTATAAAATTAGGGTATAAAAGGAATGGAGCTTCATGGCTACTGTAAATCTTTTCAAGTTATATGACCATCATTTGTTTATTCAACTTCACTTTAAGGGTTGAAGACCAATTCTTTTGAGATTAAAGGATTATATATGAGTGGAATACAAACTGTGATTATGGTTACAGCTTTAACAAATTTTGAAAACTGTATTTATTTCCTCCAAAATTTGTCCCCTCTAGCTCTGATCTTTGTGGAAAGAGTGGTATGGAATATGTATTTACCTAAGAAATAAACGAAAATCTTTATGCTAAAACTGTTGTTGCTGTTTGTCCTTCCTTCTCTAAGAGAACCCACGTTGTTCTGATAAAGTCCATTAGGATTCAAATCAACCTACTTGGCTGACCATGCCTTAAACCCAATTCACTCTGGCTCTCACTGATGGCCAATAATAGGTCTCAGCCCAAGCCTTTCTTGGTCATTATTTAGGTTTTAATGGCTCAGAGTAAGTCTAAATAGCAATTGTGTCTCTTTTGGCCAGAAACCCTAAGGTATCTCCCTCTCCCATTTTAATTTTATTTTATTTTATTTTGAATAGACAAACTAGACCATCTTTAACCTCATTTCTTACCTAGCCATAAATCACTGAATGGGTGTTGCCTCAGATAAACTGAGACCTGGGAAAGACCTTAGCTTACAAAAACCAAGGTCTCCTACTACATCTGGGGTTATCTTCAGTCATCCTGACCTAAGTCTTGCCAAAATACTATATTAATGTGAACACCTCTGACCCAGTTTTTATTTTATTTTTATTACTTTTTTTTGGTGGGGGGAATCAGGGTTAAGTGACTAGTCACAGAGATAGTAAGTGTCTGAGGCCACATTTGAACTCAAGTCCTCCTGACTCCAGGGTTGTGTCCACCTAGCTGCCCTTTGAACCAATGAAAAAAAAAAGTTGATAAAGAAGCAGGAAGTTAGTACTTTTGAATAAGGACTACCATTTAATATTTACAAATGAGGCCTTTTGAAATGGATTATTGATGGACATGGATTAATGACCTCAACCTAGTTACCATTTTCATCCATGGCCTACAGAGGATTACAGAAGAAAATGGTTAACACATTAACAGGACATGACAGCAAGTGCATTTATCTTAACCACTCCTTTTTCCCCCTTCTCGTCACTGATAGAGAAAACACTTGAATTTCTTATAGTATGCCACTGCTCACTAACCCTTTGGTTTCCTAATCACTAGCTCCCACATATTCCTTAGATTAAAAAAAAGAAAAAAAAAAGAATAAGAGATTATCCCTCTGAAAAGAATATCAACTTTTTAAAGTGCCTATAAGTAGAGTCAATGTATATTCTTTACGATTGTTTATTAAAGAAAAATATCCCTCTATTGCATGAATTACTAATTTTGAAAGAATATGAAAAAGGCATGGATAAGATCTTACAGCTTAGCTCATAGTTTCAATATTAATTCAGTTTCTTTGAAGAAAAAAAAATGATATCCAGTGCTTCAGTTATTACTTAATTTAACCACGATACCTTAGGAACTAAATAAATTTGCATAGCAGAACTTCTTGAAGTCAACAGCCTATTACTGCAATGGGGAATTATTAGCAATCTACTTCATTATCATAACTGCCTTGACATTGTTGCCATCCTGGCTTCTGACTGGTTGTCTGATTTAAAAAAAAAATAAAGAAATTTGTATTTGTTTGTATGTTAGCTGTATTTTCCAATGTATCCCTCCCACCATCTACTCCCAGAGAACCATCCCTTATAGCAAAGTATAAAAAGAGGGGAGAAAGATAGTTAAACAAAATTAAGCAACATATGTGTATATACATATATGTGCATATATTTAAATCTGACATTCATTACATTCACCATTCTACATCCATAGGTCTCCACTTCTGCAAAGAAGCAAGAAGAGGTTACTTTTCATTTCTCTTTTCTGGAACTGAAGTGGTTTATTTTAATTTTATAGCATTCAGTTTTACATAATTTTGTCTTAAAGCCTTCATACACATAGAAAAATTGGGATCTGGGAAAGCTATAAACATCTTTCCCAAAGGATACTGACCCTTCATAGAGAAACATACCAGCCTTCATTTGAAATCATCTTGGCAAGTCTCTCCTCTTCACCGGTATAGGATTAGCAAGATTTGTTCACACTGGCATCTTTCCTGCTTTCTTTTGTCAATTGGTTTATGTTCTGTTCACCAGTCCCCATACTTGGGGGAGGCAATGTGCTCTACAGGAAAATCGATGTTCTCCTCAGACCTGAGTTGTAGGAGAAGTTGCTAGGCTGGGGTAAATTTATTTTTTCTAGTCTGTCTGTCTTTCAGTCAGTATTCAATTTCTATCCTCATTTGTGACCAGCTTCCTGCTTCTTCAGCTGGGGAAAACACCTTTATTACAAGCTCTTCACGGACGTTTTATTTATAACACCTGGAGATACAATTCAATTGTCAATTAACTATACACCGAAAGCAGTGCACATCAGGTGTATTTCACAGCCTTACCTGCCATGATAAAAGCCATTCTTTCCAGCTGAGGGGAGGAAAGCTGAAGACTAATGAGGAGAAAAAAAGAAAGAGGGAAGATAAAAGGATTTTTTTTTAAAAAGAAAGTTCCCCTTCCCCTGTCAATAAGTAATAGAGGGAACCTCAAAAGCTGCTTATACCACACTGAATTTTTTTCCCCTCCAATGTCGCTGCTGAAACAAATGGAAGACTCAGCTTCATTTCACTTGGATCTTGCAAAGGATTTTAAGGCAAGCTACAATATATGGGAGCTGATTTAAAGTATTCTGTTTTCTTTAGGCGTGAAGTACAATCTCTGAATTAACTTCAAAGAGACTGAATCCTGATGCAGATAAGAGGAGCTTAGATTTAGCAGCCAAGCAGCCCTTTCAAGACCTTCAATTGGATCCCATATGCTATAGCCACGTTTTCCTATGGGAGGGAGGAGAGGAAAGAGGAGGAATGAAGATGAATGACTCTTACCTGAGTGCAAAAATAGGACAAAAGTATTGGGGAGAATAATAGAATAATTCTGGTGGTCTGGGCAAAGCACCTAACTAAAAATGAACCCCACAGAAGAAAAGAGAGACTTGATTGGTTTGTCAATAAACACAGACAATATCATACTATTTTTCTCTCCTTCCTCTGACATCTCCCCTCCCCTTCAAACAAGGAACCACAGTTATCACATGAATTTTAGAGGTTTCCAGCTCATATACATAGGTATATACATATATATGTGTATATATGTATACACATATGCATATATCCTTTTTTCTCATTAACATTTTCTGGGAGCATAAACCCTCCTTTCTCATTGCCATGCTATTTTTATTTGCAGATTTATGATACTGCTCTTACAACAATAATTCCTATTCTGAGTGAGGGAGAAGATTGTTCTATAGTCAGCAGACCACATGCAACCAATTTATTAAACTAATTTTTTTTGATAAAGCTATTTTATGTCAACATAGTCACTTCAACTCAGTTGGAATTTAAGATTTTTTTTCATAGCTTGCAAAGTAGATGAATCAAAAATGCAAAGAACTCATGTGTTTATCCATTTAATTAAAAACATAATCTGCAACATAACTGCAGAATATCACCTATGAATTAAAATGCTAATTTCTTTCAAGAGTTGAACTTATTTGATGTTCCCCTTTCCCACAGTAAGAAATACACAACAGAGGGATGTAGAAGTCTAACTCTCAGATGCAAAACTAATTAAGTAAAATAACCATTATTTGACAATCATGAAAACAGCAGTCATGCCATTGTGTTTTTAAAAGCAAAGAGAGTATACACTAAAGTAATCTGGACCCCTAAGCAATATGCTAGAAAAGTCTTGCCTAGAATGTGAATATTTAACTGTGAGCAACATAGAACAATTTAGAGCCATAACTCTTGCTCTGATAGGAGAGAACTGCAGGTGTTCTTCCTCTACCCTAATACTTATTTTCCTTTGTTGTATAACCAACTGGCATATCTTAAAGACAACAAGGGTCTTAAATAAACCCCAGCCCTTCAGTCTGGGTAAACAAATAAAACACACAAAAGGTGTTTAATGGTACAATTGGCAGCAGTATGATTTTCCAACTAATATGTTGTAAAAGGATGTCTTTTCTTAAAAAAAAAACAAAAAAAGTCTTTGTAGCCTGTGCAGAAATTTGCTTGCAACATTTTTGCTTCTTTCTAAGTCAACTTTCTATTGTCATTGCTGTTAGTCTTTAATTTTTGAGGTGGGGAAGTCAGGGCAATTGGGGTTAAGTGACTTGCCTAAGGTCACACAGCTAGTAAGTATGTCAAGTGTCTGAGGTCATATTTGAACTCAGGTCCTCCTGACTCTAGGGCCGGTGCTCTACTCACTGTGCCACCTAGCTGTGCCTATTCTATAATTTTCTAAATTGGGGATTAGGGGATGAAGGACATGAGTAGAGAAAAAATGAGATTCTTGTTTCCCCAGTATTCACTAAATCTTTTTTGGTTCCATTCATCCAAAGACCTTCCTGCCACACTTCTACCCAAACTATTGCTGATATACTGTCATTAATATCAGGGTAACAATGGCATGAAGCACACATTACTTTAGGACTCTAGGTCTACTTACATGAGGACTCCTTATGATCTCAGCATGTCTTGCCAAATAACCAATCGTATTTCTTCTCTTCAAGTATCCCTGTGCAACTCCCTACAGATCTCATCAAATTCCAACATGATATTGAACCCATAACTGATAGAAACCTGGCTTCGGGTTCTGCTGTTAGCCTCCTAAGGTTAACTTGCTTGGAGTTTTCAATTTAACCTGTATTTCCTGTAGCTACTTCCCTATTCCCATGGACAAAGAGAAGTTTCTTCCCTTAAAAAAAAATTGGCCCTGGGTATGGGCAGATTTCTGGTGTGCCTATAAAGTGACCTGTCTACTTTGATAGCAGCTTGCTTTTTAATTGCAGTGATGTTTTGTGGAAAGAAATGTCACAGCAGGATCTTTCCTTTTGCTGGCTATAGGACTACTTTAGGGTCTGCCTTAATAAAGTCCTCTAGGAATATTTTCACCACTGTGCAGGGGGGAGAAGAGGATATCTTATTAAATTTGTTTCTCACTATGGTGAGGAAGTGTAGTGGAAGCCAGGGCAGGGGAGGGTTGCTTGAGAAGGCGTGTGTATCTGCCTTTTGAACCTCTCATTCTAGTGAGCACAGACCCTGTCTTTACAATTTTCATCCTCTACCAGGGAAGCTCTTCCACTGAGCTTGGCAGGGTGAGAGAGATAGTTACTGTCTCATGTGGTGCTACTCCCTGCCTCTGGCTGCAGAATCTGCCCTTCCATACATGCCAATGCCAGATTACATTATATTCAGAGATGGGTACTGACTTAGCAAGAGCCACGGTTGGGAGGTTGCACATAGAAAACAGTATTAATCGAACAGGAGGGAACCCTTACCTTAAAAGAGGTAAATGAACTCAGCAGCCAGCTGTGTGTTTAGGAGTTATGTTCACAGGGTAGTCACAACTCTACCACTAAGACTTGATTAATATTAAAATGACAATTATATATCTATAAGACTGGGGGTGGTGGTGGTGGTAACAAGCACTTCTTTTTCCTGAAATTGCCTAGATTTCCTTTTCACCCATTTCTGCCTCCCTTCACTTGTAGCAAGTCTGTGGATTTCTGCAAGGATAAAGGGTCCTATAGGGAAGACAGCTCTTTGTAGAACTGCAGGTTTCTTGTGTAGCAAATCCCACTAGCCAGAAAGCAGTGATTTCATGATTTATTAGCATTCAAACAAACTCTGTATAGATTCTCTCATTCCCAGTTTTGTCCTTAATATTCTATAGCTACTACAATCTTATACGTGCCTAGATTTCTTCCTGCATACAGATCCATACATGAGCCTCTAAAACCCTCCAGGCTCACTCTAAAAGCACTTCTCATTTTTACATGGTCATCTCTGCATTTTACTCAATACAAATGATGAATTATTAAATTAAAATAACTTTAAAAGGGAAACAGTGGGAGTTAGAGCCCATATAACAAGATATCTTTCTTTATACAATATGAAATTAAAATAAGCAGCATATTCATAGTTCAACTATAAATTAAATGGCAATATTCTATTATCCATCTTCAAGGGATTTAGGCATATTTATTTAACTTATTTTGTTTGTTTGTTTAATGAATAATTTGTCTGAAGTTCCAGCTAGTTAGTAGATTAGAACTCAGGTCTCCTTAATTCTTATGCAACTTGTACTATTTCATAGTAGATGTCTTAATGTATCTTAATGTATCTAAGTACACTTATATTTTAAACAAACCAGGTTTATAAGGTGCAGGCTTTGACAGTAGAAATATTTCTCCAACTATATTTTCAAATCATGGGGGAGGGGCAGGAGGGGTTTAAAATACTTACCTCCTTTATTTTCCTTAAGGGAAAGATCACATGTATATGATAATGCCCCACATAATGTGTGGAAGCACTCTTCTCCACCATAGGTTTCATTTATCTTTCTTCTCTCCACCCTTTCCAATCCCTTTGTGAAATCTTAGATTTGGGCCAAGGTGGGGTCAAACAACTATTGCTTAAAGACCTTTACTGAGAGAGAACCCACTACCTACCAAATCAGGCCACTTCTTTTTTTTTTTAAGTAACTCAGTTAAAAGAAGTTTTTTTTTTTTTTTCTTATATCAAGCTTAAAGGTACCTGTTTACAACTTCCACCCATCACTCTTAGTTCCGCCCTCTGGAGACAAGGAGAACAAGTGAATCCCTTTTTCACATGAGGACCCTTCAAATACTTGATGACAGATATCATGCCTCCCCTAAGTCTTCTCTTCTCCAGGCTAAAAATCTCCAATTCCTTCAAGTGATCCTCAAAGTCCGGTACTATTCTGACAGCAGTCCTCCAGATGCTCGCTAGCTAATCAACAGCTTTCCTAAAATGTCCTGCCCAGAACTGAATGCGATCCTCCAGAAATAGTCTGACAAAGGCTGAGTATATTGAGACCTCACTTTTCTTCTACACAATATGCCTCTCAAGGTAGCCTAGGACAGTGATTCTTTTATTTTTTTTTTTTTTACTCTAACGACTGACTAATATTGAGCTTTCAATGGACGAAAATGTTAGATCTTTGCAAACTGCCATCTACATACACCTCCTTTGCTATGTACTTGTGAAGTAACATTTTTAACCCAAAATTGACTTTAATTTTTTCCCCTATTAAATTTCATTTGATTTCCTTTGGCCCAATATTCTAGGCTTACCAGACTATTTGATTCTGACTTTTCTATTTTATGTCTTATGTATCCTTCCAAATCCTGTGTCATTTGCAATTCTGATAAGATTGACACCTATATCTTTATCCTAGTCATTGACTGATATGTTAAATAGCCTAAGTTCAAGCAACACATTCTTGAGATGTTTTAATGAGAGACTTCCATTGAAATAGAATTCAACCCATTAATGACCAGCAGTTCATTGAGCCTAGTTATAAGATTGAAGATATGAAGTACATCTAATCCAATCACTTCAAACTGAGATCCAGAAAGTATTGTTGCCTTTCCCAAGGTAGTAAATAGAAGTAGTAAGGAAGTAGTAAATAAGTAGTAAGTAGTAAGCCTTAGAGGAAGGATATGAACCCAGGTACAGAGCCAGTGTTTTATCCACTATACTAAACCATAGTCATCCCATCAATTCTGAATCTACTTTAACTACACCATTGTCTAGCTGACATTTTTCCATCTTGTCTACGAGGATAAAATAAGCAAATTTGCTGAAGAAACGTTGCAACGAAACAAAAATAAATAATGTAAAATAAATAATGTACTCTATAAAGTTATGAACTCTTATTTATTTTCCTCACATCAATACTGTAAGAAAGGTAATACTATGTAATTATTGTCAAAATCACCAATGATCTGATAGATAAATCTGATGGCCTGTTGATGTGCCTTTTGACATCAATGACCCTCTGTTCCTGGATACTTCCTTTTGTCTGGGATTCTGTGACACTTCTGTTTCTTAGTTCTCCCCCTCTCTGAATGATAGCTCCTTCTCAAAATGCTTTGTTGGATCACTATCCATATAATGACTATCTGTGAGAGTCCCTGAAGTCTCTGTGCTATGTATGCCTTCTCATTTCTTTACACTCTCTTTTACTGATCTCATCAGCTCCATGGGTCGAGTCATAATCTCTTCATGATGGCATGTATAGTTATACATGAAAAAACATATATATATATATATGTATATGTATATGTGTGTGTGTGTGTGTGTGTGTGAGAGAGAGAGAGAGAGAGAGAGAGAGAGAGAGAGAGAGAGAGCATGTATGGAAAAGGAGACTCACACCAGCACCACGGTCCTATCTATCAGACATTTTCAACTAGATACTCCATTAGAATCTAAAACTTAATATGTTCAAAACCAGAACTCATCATCTGTTCCCCCAAATCCATGTCTCTTTCAAAATTCCTTATTTTCATCAGTGGAGTCACCATTTTTCTAGTCATCCATCTTTGCATCCTCAGAGTTATCTTCTGCTCATTCTCCTTCACACACACTTGTTAAGTTTGTCCATTCAACCACTTTTGTCTCTTCCGTTCTATCTACTCACTTGGCCACCTATTTCATTACAGTCCTTGTCATCTTCCTCCTTCACTATTAAAAAAGCCTCCTAATTAATCTGTCTATTTCAAGTCTCTTCCCTTTCCAATCCATCCTCTGGAGAAACCATGTTACTCTCTTACTCAGTAAACTCCCGTGGCTCCCTGTCTACCTTCAGGATCTTCTGTGGCGTGTAAATTCCTTCACAAGATGGCTCCACCCATCCTTTCTAGGTATATCAAATATTACTGATCTTCATGCACTATATACCTCAGTGCTCTTGCTCTTCCTCACATTATGACATTCCATCTCCTACATGTCACCTTTCTTGATCCCTCTGTCTCTTCATGCCACCCCACCCCCACCAAATTACGTGTAGATATTTATTACCCCCATCAAATTACCATGTAGATATTTATTACACATATACTTATATGTGCAAACACTCCCCACCCACCCCCTTCAAAATATAAACTACTTAAGGGAAGTGACTGATTGATTTTTGGCCTTTTATCCATAAAGCCTAATAGGTACTTAAAATGATTGTTGATTAATTGACACCCAATTTAGAGCTGAAGAAACTGAGGCTGAGAGGAGGCACTATAATAAGCATTGTAAAGAGCACAGGATTTAGAGTCAGAGGACCTTGGTTCAATTCCAGGATTTGGTCATTACTACTTATTTATATAACTTTGAGCCAGTCACTTAAGCACTCGACCAAAATTTAGTACAGTGCCTGGAATTGTCAGCATTTAATAAGTGCGTGTTGACTGACCACAGTTTCCTTTTCTATAAAATGCTTTCCCAAAGCTTTCTAGAACTCCAATATGTGATAACTGAAGAGAGGAGGGAACTAGGATGAGTTTTTCATTTCCAGAAAATTATGTTATGACTACTGAGGTATGACATCTCAGAACTAAATCCTTATGATGTAAGTCACAGTAAGTCACAGTAAGTGACTTGCCAAAGATTGCATACCTTTTATATATTGGAGCCAAATCTCCATCTTAAATCTTCTAACACTAAATCTAGTAGTCTTTGAATGATTATTTTTGGACCAGACTGTGATTTTGCTGATGTTAGAAATTCCCTTGACTAAAAAAATTCAATATCTACTCTAAAACTTACTGTCTTTGAGAGGAACCATACTCAGAGACTGTGAAACTGGGAGACTATCTAAATACGAAATTATCATATAACATTTGACAAAATCATTCTACACTTGTGGACAAGACAGATAAATGTAGGCTAAGTGATAGTACAGTTGATTGAGAACTGGTTACATGGCTGGCTCAGTCATTGAAAGAGAGGTACTTAAGATATGATGGCAACTTATAGACAAGACTCTAGTGGATTATCCTAGGAATCTGTCATTGGCCCTGTGCCATTCAACACTGTTTCAGTGATGTAGATAAAGTTATTGAAGATGTGCTTGTTAAATGTGTAGATGACATGAACCTGAGATAGATGGTTAACATGTTGAATGTCAGAGTTAAAATCCTAAAAGATTTCAAAAAGCTAGAATAAAGGGCTAAATTGTGTAATATAAATTTCAATAGTAGTAAATGTATAATTCTACATGTGGTAAGATAACCCTGACATATGTAGAGATAGAATTTTTCAGGGCCCTGCAGTTCCAATTCTCCCCAACCCCAACTCCCTGATTCTGCTTTAGATACCCTACAGACCTTTTGTACTAAGAACAATAAATCATCTAGTTTCAAGGAAGTGAGGTCTCCTGACTTCCTTGATAATATATATTGATATATTACTTGATAATTTCCTTGATAATTGTGTCTTTGAAGCTTGCACAAATATATTGGAGGTCATACCTTCATAAAAATAACCTGATCGTCGACCAGTACTATGTTAAAAACAACTTCTCCTAAGAGGTTTGAATATATATTATTTCTTTTAACTAATTTCCCATTTATGACATCTAAAGAGAGTTGGAAAGTATAATAAGTCTTCCATTTCCATAAAATGAAGTAATGACTAGTATAGTGTAATAACCCATGCTCATGTGAAAGTGACTCCTTAACTCAGAGGAATGATTAAGAGCTTTATGTAACCTGGATATTCCAAGTTCAAGGTTAACATCTCACAAGACCAATTTTGAGTAACCTTCTTCTTCCTCTGGTAGCCTGAAAATCACCCCACTTGAGGCCTGTCAACCACCTTCTCCAGTGGTCAAGGTTTGGTTATATCCTTCCCCACCTAAAGCCTGATGAATGAGAGACTTGGTGATATTTGTCTTTTGATTCTTGATCTCGTTCTTTTCTGTACTAACCACTGAATATTTTAAATTAAGGTTTATGCCAATTCCTTATGAGAATATAAAAATCTATTGCTCTGTGTGTTACTTTACTGTGTGATTCTTTGTGAAATATGCTTATCTCCCAAGACTTCTGGAATAGACTGGGGCATATGAGTTCCAAAAATCAACTTCACAAATTTCAAGGTGAGGGAGGAGTAGCTACACAACAATTTTGGTAAAAAATAAAAAAAAGTGATGGAAGGAGATAGTTTAGGGAAATGCAAGCTAAATATGAATTATTAGGATGATATGGCAGCATACTTTATAGTAGCTTTTGTTGAATTAAAAGAGACTTAGTGTCTACAGAGGGGGAGATAACAACTCTACTTTATTCTGCCCTAGTCAGACTATCTGAAGTGTTTGAGTTAAACCTTGAAGGAAACTAAGCATTCTCAGAGGCAGAAATAGGGAAGGAGTTCATTCTAGGCGCTGTAAATCCCTTCACAAGATGTCTCCACTGAGCCTTTCTAACTAGATCACATATTATTGATCTTTGTGCATTATCTATTCCAGCCTTCTTGCTCTTCCTCGTATACAGTGTCCCATCTCCAAGTCCCATGATGTTGCACAGGCTAGAATATATAATGCATGAAGATCTGTAACATATGATCTAGTCAGAAAGGTTGGGTAGAGTCATCTTGTGAAGAGATTCACAAGCCAAACAGAAGATTCTAAAGGTAAACAGAGAACCACTGGAGTTTACTGAGCAAGAGAGTGGTATGGTCTTTCTGGAGGATGGATTAGAAAGGGAAGAGATGAGAAAGTTAAAAAAACGAAGAGTACTGGAATGAAGTTGGTGGCCAAATGAGTAGAAAGAAGGGAAGAGATGAAAGACATTATTGTAAAGATTGAATTGAGAAACAGTAACTGGTTGAACACTAGGTGTGAAGGAGAATGAGTCAAAGATCACACTGCAAAGCTGAATGACTACAAAAATGGTGAGTCTATTGACAAAAATAAGAAACTGTGAAAGAGAGATGGGATTTGGGGAACATATAATGATTTCTGGTTTTGAACATGTTAACTTTGCATTACTGATGAGGCTTCTGGTTCAAAATGTCTAACAGACAGTGGTCATACAGGAGTGCTAGTGCTAGCATGAGTCTCCTCCACACACATGCGTGTGCGCATACACTATACACACACACATGCGCCAGATAATGAGTTCTTGGAAACTGTTCAGACCTGAGGAGATATTTTGAGAGTAAGGCCTTGAGCAGAAGGAGTGGTGACATCAAGAGCCAGCTTGAAGCACATATTTTAGGAGAAAGAGAAAGCAGATCTGAGTTATGGCAGAGAAAGGAAGCATCTAGGAGGGTCTTGCCCCTACAGACATCTTCAAGTAGGAGGCTCAGATTAATGCCACCAATCGTACCTCCCTTCTTAAAGACTGAAGGAGGTTTCAAGAAAAACCTCTTTCTCCTTCCCCCTTCCCCCAACTTTCCCTCTGAGCTTGTATTTTCTTCCTCCCTTATTCAAACATCTCTAGTAATCTGAATTTTCTCTCAACCACAAAGAACCTAGGTGCTAAAAAGAGATAAATACAGTTGTAAAATAAGGCAGAAAATCAAACCTCTGCCTAAATTAAATCTTAGGAATTTCCCTAATTGAAGTCTTTGAGTTATTATTCGTTCAATACAAATTTCCTAAAGCAGCAAAAGAGGGGATCACAGGGACATGAGTGGCCATTGCATTGCTTCTCATCTGAGGTCCATTTAACCTCTTTTAAAGTAGATTTTGATAGCTATATTCAAAATAATTTGTTTACTTCATGATTTTTTAAAAATTTTGTTTTACTCATTTGAAGGCATTATTCTGAACAGGGGCCTAGGGGCTTCGCCAAAATGCCAAAGGAGCTGTGACACACACACAGAAAAATTAAGAACCCCTGCTCTAGGCTTAAAACAAGCTAACTATTATAATAGAATATTCCACTTGTGTTCTGAATAAAAAAAAAAAAGAATAAGGGGTAGAAATTGAGGAAAGGCGCATTAGGTTATTACATATGGTGGGGGGGGGGGGATCCTAACAGCTTTTCAGAATAGAATGCATGTGATAGAGTTTCCTTCAACGGAGATCTCCAAGCAAGAAACCTCTAAGTACTTGTTGGGGATATTATAATGATGGAGGTTGCTATAAACTGCCTCATTGGACCTTTGCAAATCTGAGATCCTACAAAGTCCTTTCTTGTTAGGAAATGTTGGCAGGTGGATAGAAAGAAAGAGGTGTGCTGGATACTCAGCAGGGAAGAAAGAACACCAACAGATTATACCACCTTCATCTTCTCCAAAAACTCGCATGAGACCAGATGAAACAATACATTAAGAAATATTTATTATGTACTTCCTGGGTGCCAAGTAATGTGTTAGTCACTAGGGATGCAAAGGTATAAGTAAGTCTCTGCCCTTAGGGAGCTGAACAACCTAGCTGAGGAAGACAACATATGCATGTAAGTAAATACAAAACAGACACTACTGTATCTGAAAGTATGTTCAACTCATAATTAGACGAAAACACAGCAGGATCATTACTGACTCACTCAGTCAGCTACCTTTCTTCTCCTTAATTATAATTTCTATTCTTTCCACATAATCATCTGGGGATGGGAGTGGGGGGGCAATGGATAGTAGTAGACCTAATGATGCCATTTTCACTAGCACTGCTGAATATTTTGCCACCATGTTTTTAGAGCCCCTTTTTTCGATGCGATATTTCACTCGGGGTCATAGGGTTAATAGGACGTTAGTTAATGTGATAAGGCACTCCATTGCTTTATAGTTTATCTGTTGAGAATTTCAGCTTTTAACGCTGCCATTACTTGCTGAGGAAATCAATAATTTCATCAGCCTGATAGGGCTATTGCTCCAGGATCAAGCTGATTACGTGGAACGTCTGTGGGTGATATTGGAGTTGCCTTTGAACGCTCTGAGCGAGGTCAACCTGAATTCTAAAGTCAGATGGAGAGTGCTCTTGAAGCAGATGAATAAATTGTAGAATATATATATATATATATATATATATATATATATATATATATATATATATATATATATATATATATACACATAGTTGGAATGGGGGAAGGGAAGGAGTTGTGATCAGATAAATAAGAGCAGGCAGCTGAAAACCACATTCAATAAGTATTCGTTAAGCACCTACTGTGTGCTACGCACTAGGCTTAAGAGAAATATTATTAAGAAGTTATAAATATTTGTAGAATTGGATTGACTTTTTTATTTTTTGCTAACTTTGAACTAAAGCACAACTTAAATGGACATTTCCACATAGGTAGGAAAAAGGGGAGGGAAAGAGGATTGTACATGAATGGCTTTTCTATTTACATATATAATGAATTCAATGTGTAATTGCCCAAACAGTCCTACTTTATGATTCTTTCTGGCCTTCCATCTTTTTCTATGCATTAAAAAAAAAAATAGTTCTGTGATCTTTTCTTTCTTTCCTTCTTTCTTTTTCTTTCTTTCTTCCATCCTACCTTTTTTTCCTCCTTCCCTCCCTCCCTCCCTCCTTCCTTCCTTCCTTCCTTCCTTCCTTCCTTCCTTCCTTCCTTCCTTCCTTCCTTCCTTCTTTCCTTCCTTCTTTCCTTTTTGGCTACCCTATCCTTAGCCCCCCAGTAGAACTGACAGCTCGCTGCCCCATAATTCTTGGTCTATATAGGTTCTACTTTGCCTTTTCATTTAAGCTCCTTTAGGGAGCTATTTACAGTAGCCATTTCCCAAGGCCCTCTAAGATCTCTGCATCTATTTTTATTTGCCTTTTCTGTCAATAATTTTTTTTTTGTTTCCATCTATGTCTAAATGCACTTTAAGCCAGGCAAGTGAGACAACTATAGAGTAGCACAGCAGTTCTCAAACTTTTAAGAGTATTTTCTTTTTTTAAAATTTTTAATAAAAATATTTATTTTATTTTTATTTATAAAATAAAGCAAGCATTTCTATAACATAGTATAATAAAAATATGATTGCAACGAAACTGCAAATCTATTATGTACAATTTGTTCCCTTTAAATATATAACAAAGTTATCATGTAAATTTCTTTTCTCCCTTTTTTCTTCCCTCTTCCCTCCCCTAGAGATGGCTATCATTAGACATAAATGTGTGTATATATGTAAAATCATTCTACATATACTTCTATTTATCAGTTCTTTCTCTGAATGTTTTCAAACACTCCTAAAAAATTATGGAAGACCCTCTCAAAGAGCTTTTGTTTATACACACACACATACACACACACATGAGTTATAGCTATCAATATTCACTATATTAGAAATTGAAATTATAATGGCTTAGTGTTTTTATGAAAAATATTTTTGCCTTTGTGGACCCCCTGAAAGGTACTTGGGGACTCTCAGACGTCTCCAGACCACACTTTGATAACTGCTGGTAATGAAAAGAAGAATGCACCAGGAGTTAAAAAGCCAGAGGTCTAGCCCTGGTTCTCCCACTATCTGTGTGACCTTGGGCAAGGGATAACTTCTCTGAGGCTTTGTTTTAAGAAATCTGTAAAATGAAAGAGTTGGATGAAATGATCTCTAAGGTCCTGTGCAGATCTTACATTGAGTAAAATATCTCTTACATTATCTGGCCTTTAAAAAATACTGAAAATACAGCTTCTTATAAAGTACATCTTTTCTGAAGATGTTTTACTTTGTATGTTCTCTCAACTTTTCCAAATGGTTATTTTCTCATAATTAAAAATTAATCATTTCCCATGAACTTCCATTTGTCTTTGTCTCTTCCCTCCTTATAAATGGATATTGAGAATATACACAGACTATCACAAATAACTTTAGTTACACTGAGCTCCATAAACTGTTCTGAGGAATTATTTTGAGAGAATTGTGTTTCTGTTAATTTCCCATTTAATTTCAGGAAAATCAAATGGGTATTGGGGGATGTGATTGATAAAGTGAAATTCATTTCCATACTCCCCATCCTGCAGAAGGGTGGAGAAAGCTTAGTAGGCTAAGCATCTGGTTCAAACATTTAGACTCTCTGGAAGCAGAGGCTCAGATCTCAGCAGGATCAACTCAGCCATTCATCCTTCCAAGGTAGATAAATTGAGTGGTGCACAATTTAGAATGTGTGGGTCTTTCAGATAAGGCCTTAAAAAGCAAACTCTGTGTGAACATTAAAGACTACATAGCACTCTATAGAGGAGTCAGGGTTTGCCCTTATGTCCTTGGCCTAAATTCCTTCTCTCCTAAATGCGTTACAGTTTGAACTATATCAGTGAGCTCTGTTTTACCGAAGCTATTTTGGTGTGGCTTTCCAACTCTGGAATGCTTGAGAATGAAATAGACTTCATCAATTAAAGCTGATATTTGCTCCTAGTAACCCCAAGTTGACTCTGGCTGCTACTCTCAGTAGCTGGCAGGTGAGAATTCAACCACTGAGGTGTCTGTTCAGAAGAAGGCCTCAGTATGAATGTGTTGAGCAATGGACATAAGGGCACTTAAGAGGAAAAATAAGGGGGGTAGGGTGGACTGGGAGCCATTGGACTAGTAACAAGTCTGCTTTATTTTCTACTTAACTGGCTATGAAGTTAAGCAGAACACATCCTGTACCTGGCCTGGAGTCTGAACACTGAAGACATAGAAAATGGATTTATGACTTGATTAAAACATCACAGAAGTAGAAAGGACTTTAAAGATCCTCTAGTTCACTATCTTGACTTTCCAAGAGTAGAGAAAGAGTCAGATTTGGATTGCTAACAGTAATACAATTCATTAATGACAGAGCTGAGAGTATAGAAGCTCTTGCTTCTCACTTGTATCTCTACCATGATTCCCATAAGGTAAATTAGTTTGGAGTATTTCAAGTATTCCTCACTGGGATATATTTATACTCCTAAAAATCAAACAAAATAAACAAACAAGCAAACAAACAAACAAAAAAAAAACCTTTAGCATACAAGAAAGTAATGAATGCTGCTAATTACAAAGGATTCTCATTAATTAATTAACAGGATTACAGAGTTTAGAGTAACTGTGCTCCAATATGCTCCAATTCATTTTACATGTCAGAAAACTAAGGCCCAGAGAGATTAAGTAATTTGCACCAGACTTTAAGTCTCCTGAGTTCCAGTCTACTCATCATCCCACCATACCAAGTAACCTAACGGCCAGGGGAGCCTTTAATAATAATTCATATCCTTATGTTTGACTTGATGACACAATTTGCTGAGTCAGCATACCTCTGTTTCTTCATCTATAAAATGAGGGATTTACGAGGCTTAGAGTGGTTAAGAGAACTGTCCACGTGGTGCACATGAAACAAGCAAGGATTAAAATCTTTTGAGTCCAGGTCCAGCATTCTTTCTCCCTTTCCAGACTACCTCAGTGATGAAAGTCACATGCATCTTTGGAGACAAATGCTTTCTTAAGCTGTATTAGAGAACTATTATGGCCCATCATCCATGTTTTGTCTAGTGCTTTGAAGTTCGTAAAATGCTTTACATATATTATTTCATTTTACCCTCACAACAATCCTATGCAGGAAGTGATACAGTTATCAGCATTTTGTTGATGGAGGGACTGGGGCTGAAAAAGGTTAAGTGTCTCTCCCAGGGTAACACAGCTAGTAAGTGTATGAGGTAGGATTTGAATCTGTCTTCCTGAATCTAGTTTCTATATGCCACCCAGCCTCCCTGGTATCAAGAAATCATGAGATAAATTGTAAGTCCAGAAGACCATGTATAGATTCAAACTATTAAGATAAACATGTAATGAAATTACTTTTCCCTGTTAAGGACCAAAAAATATCAAGTGAGATACATGTGCATTTAAAAGAATGACAGGGAGCTTTGGTGTGTACCCGACTCCAGTGATTATTAAGCTAAGGACATGAGCTGCCATTTACCTCTGAAAGAGTGGAACATGGAAAAAAGGATAGGAAGAGAGATGAATTTAGGGGTCCTATAGAAATGGAACAATGTGTACAAGCATGGATAGGATAAAAGAAGGTTGGAAACCCATAGCATAGTGACTTGTAATCAAGCCGGAACTCTGTTGGGAAGTACACTGTATAACTTTAAGGTACAATGCAACGAAAATGGTACTGGGGAGTTAGAATTGATTTTGGATTTATTCGATGGCCCTTAATGCATTTCTATCAGGATATACTGACAATCCTTTTGTTGCCTGAATCCTTTTTTTTTTGAAAAGTTATTCAGTTGTGATTATCTTCCCCATTCAAAGAAACACAGATGTATATATGTATGAAACTGCATTATATTTTTGTGTCTTGTAATGTGAAATTTCATATACAAATTATTCAAAATTCTTCCTATTCTGCTCTATTAAACTCAGTAATTGCTAGATATAGCAGAAGAGGATATTATTCCTCTTTATGCTAGACTATCTAGACCCAGCAGTGGGGAACCTGCGGTCTTGGGGCCACATGTGGTCCTCTAGGTCCTCAAGTGTGACCCTTTGATGGATTCTCAACTTCACAGAACAAATCCCCTTAAGAAAAGGATTTGTTCTGTGAAGTTTGGATTCTGTCAAAGGGCCACACTTGAGGACCTAGAGGGCTAAATGTGGCCTTGAGGCCTCAGGTTCCCTAAGACTGAGAGGAAAGGAACTGGTGTCTGTTTTGGAAAGGACTAACAAGGACTTGCCTTACCAGCAGAGGCAGTGATGAAGGTTCAGTAGAGAGAAGGAAATGTGAATTGTGGATTCTAGTGACAGAGATGAGTTAGGGATGGAACTGGGTCAAAACAGAACAGGGTTGGAACTACAGATCCAGAGTGTTCTAAATGGATGATTTAAGTCAGCAGCACTTGCTTCTCACTTGTATCTCTACCATAATTCCCATAAGATAAACTAGTTTGGAGTGTTTCAACTATTCCTCACAGGGATATATTCATACTCCTAAAAATCAATCAAAATAAACAAACAAGCAAACAAATAAAAAACTTTAGCATATGAAAGAGTAATGAATGTTGCTAATTACAAAGGATTCTCATTAATTAATTAACAGGATCACAGAGTTTAGAGTGACTTTATGCTCCAACATGCTCCAATTCATTTTACATGTCAGAAAACTAAGGCCCAGAGAAGTTAAGGAATTTGCCCAAGCACATCCAAGTATTAAACAGTAGTCAGGATTCAAACCCAGACTCTTTAACTCCAAGGCCAGGTACTCTTTCACCGCATAGCAAAGATAGGTAAAATGATTCTGATGCAAAACCATTCAGATTTCTTATCCAATCAATCTGTTAGTTTTATTAATGCTGCTTGTTATCTGATGCGCTAATGCTCAGAGACATAAAACAGTTGTCTCATAGAATGGATAAAATATATTAGATGCTCAGTAAAATGCTGAATAAATGTAGCTATTTATAATCCCAAATTATAACCAGATAATATTCTAGAAGGGCAATCTGAGGTTGAGGGAAATGGTTGATTCAGTCCATGAGACTCATTTTGCTTCTGAATCAGCAGCTCCTGAGGTGGTTGAAGGACTTGGGTCAGCTGGGGTCAGCTGAATGGAAAGTCAAACCCAAGTCAACCATTAGGGGGTCATTAGGAAGACAATTAGCACAGAGATTAACTATGAGAGCAATGTCATTGACCTGAAATCTGGGGCAGAGCTAATGGACCACAGCACTCTGCTCCTGATCAGTCCATCTGAGTTGCCATCGAATAATAATCAAGGACAAAAGGAACAGGACCTGTTCACCCAGTCTCTTCTCAATCCAATCGACACCCAGTCATTGACAGAGACACTCATGCCCTTTCAGTCCTGTGCCATACACTCAGGACAAGCAGGGGATTTGATAAGCTTGTGCTTCATTTGTTTCTCTTTATTCCTCTCTGATGCAGCACAGGTATCTAAGATCCCTCCCCACCCTCATCTCCCTCTCATTAGGATGTCCTGCAAAGCCTGTCTTCAGGTCTCTCTGGGGGCTCATAATCATTCCCCTGGTAAAGAGCCAATTCTGACAGGTTCCTCCATTGGTTAAGCGGAAGACACCCATCCCAAGTGCCTTCTGTGGGCAGCCCCCAACTATTAAAAAGTGAGACTAGAGATAGTGTGAGAAAGATGTTAGGGTAAGGTGGGGGTTTTATCTCCCTCAAATAATATTCTTTAACCAGTCTGTATTTGATAACTCTTAGATTATCGAAAGCTTTTGAAAATAATATTTATGACTGCTTGTTTATTCTCTTCTCTCCACCCTCACTGGCACCACCCTAATTCAGGTCCATATTACCTACTAAAAAAAAGTCTCCTAACAGTTTTACCAGCTTCCACTCTCTTCCTCCTGTAATTTCCTTCACCCAGTTGCCAAACAACCTTTCTAAAGCATAGGTCTGACTATCTATGACCATCTCTAACTGCTGAGTTTAAAAAAAATTCCCTCCTAAAAAAGTCTGTCTTTAAAGACCTCCCCAATATGGCATGAATCTACATTTGCAGCTGTTTTTCAGACTCCCCTCCTTCTTGAACTTGAGACAAATTAGAAATCTAGCTGTGCCCAGAAATGGTCAATTCATATATTTGCATAGGCTTTGTACTCCTTCCTGAAATGTATAATCCCTCTTTGTTTTTAGCTTCCCAAATCTTTGTTTTTCTTCAAACCTTGGTTCAAGGGCCGCCTCATCGGTGAAACCCTCCCCATAATGTTCTTTCCCAAATTGCCTTTTAATCACTAACCTGGGAGTAACTAGATGGCTCAGTGGATAGAATCCTGGCCCTGGAATCAGAAGGACCTAAGTTCAAATCTGCTCAGACACTTACTAACTGTGCGACCCTGGGCAAGTTGCTTAACCCTGTTTGCCTCAGTTTCCTCATCTGTAAAATGAGCTGGAGAAGGAAATGTCAAGCTACTCCAGTAACTTTGCCAAGAAAACCCCAAATGGCATCACAAAGAGTTGGACATGACTAATTGACCAAACAACAACAGCACAATATAAGGAGAGAGGTGGACAGAGGAAATAAGCATCTTTATAGTGCCCACTTTGTGTCAGGTACTGTGCTAAGTGCTACAAATATTTTCACACTTGATCCTCACAACAACTTTGCAAGGTATTAGGAAACTGAGACAAATAGAGGTTCAATGACTTGCCCAGGGTTACACAGCCAGTAAGTATCTGACTTCACACTTGAACTCAGGTCTTTCTGAGCCCAGGCCGAGTCCGCGCCCTATCTATTGTGTCACCAGCTACCTCATGTATTTCCCTGTCTTCCCCCAGGAGATTGTATGCTCCTTGGAGGCAACAATTGATTTTTTTTTATTTTTGTCTTTATATTGCTGGCACCTAGTACAGTGCCTTGCAGCTAGAAGGAGTTAATGGGTGATTTTTGAATTGAATTGAGTATGCAGTCAGGCACCACAGATTGTATTTCCTCTTGTATCCCCCATAGCACCAAGTACACAGCAGAGCACAGAGTAGACAATACATATTTACTGTTTGAACCAAATAAACACCATGGGGCTCACTGAATTGAATTTAAAATTCATCTTGTAGAGAAAAAACAATAATTGGCAAGGAATGAGGGCAACAAGACCATCTGAAAAAGAATTAGTTTGTAGCCTTTAAGGCAAAGGGACAGGCAGAGTTACAAAAAGGAATGGTTTGTACCAAGAATAGCTAGGCAGCATGTTCTACCCAATTATCAGTGGAAGGAATCTGGATCATGTTGCAGATTTGACCATCACTTACACAGTCACATCTTCAGTGGAAGAACTTCCAAATGCAATGAACCACTATATACAGCATGAGAATAGATAATTCTCCACTAGTTAAGCATCAGCATGGTGCCCTTCAGATCAGATATAGGCAAAGGAACCATCATACTGCACTCAGCATAATGTCATATCTCCTGACAACTTTAATAAGTATAATTTGATATGTTTATAGACACACATAAAGATGAGGTAATATAGTTTAATGGATAGAGGACCAACCTTAGAGTCAGGAAGACCTAGGTTCATGTGCTGACACTGGCACATAATAACAGGTGACCATGAGCAAATCATTCTACTGTCAGTTGGAGAGTTGCCACAGTCACTGATAGGTTAAATTGAGGATCTGTATTGATGGAAAGAGTATCCATACTGGAAGTTACCTACACTGATGAAATCACAGGTCCTGACCTCTCCAAAATATATTAGATATATTAATTACAGGCACATACTATAAGAAACATCTGTATTCGTTGGTAAAACAAGAGTGCCAAATATTTCTGAAGAAAGTTATATCCGTTCCATGTTTCTACAGGTCTTTGAATCCTGGGCTTAAGAACCTTTTACATTTAAAGTGGAAAATTACTCCTCAATTTGGTACTTGTTCCAGATTAATCATGGATAGAATTGAGTTATGAGAAGCCTGTAGGAAAGAACATAAGGGAGAAAAGATGCTTCTATCTTATGAAGCTTATTTACCCAATTGAAACACAACCACTTAGGAGTTACCTGGAATAAGCCAATTTCAGGTGAAAATGATTTAATTTCTATCTTGAAAAAGTATGGAACCTTCCTACTTAAGAAGTTCCTCAATCAGGAAGGGAAGTTCGTTTGCTGGGACACTTTGAAATATACCAGAAAACAGGTTGGCTGGCAGGTTGGTTTGTGCTGCAAGATATTCTGACAGCCTGTCAAAGTTCCACTTTTCTCACATTCAACCAACTTCTCTTTTCTAAAGAAAGCATGAAATGTCAAAATGACAGGTGCCGAACGAAGCACAGCAGCAGCCAGCTTCTGGGCCTATTACCTTAGGAAGAGAATAGTTGAAAAGTTGTGCAAATGACATATGCTGAAGAGTGATATAATTTGCCAGGTAAAGGAGTGGCTCTGTGGAGCTCCTATTAACTCTTTTTTGGATGACTGTTAGCAAGATGGGCTTAGGGGGACAGAGTTACTACTAGTAGGTGCTACTAAGGGGTAAAAACAAAACAAAACAAAATCACAGTGCTTTTATAGAGATTATTGCATTTAAATGATTGTCCACCATATACTTTCATTTGTAAAGAATTTCAGCAATTAATTGACTGAATCCAATTTAACCTAATAAAAAAATCCAGTTGGTATAATGGCATGATTTCATCGTCTTTCTAAGGTGGTAGGTCAGGTCAGTACAAGCAGGAAGAACATTTAGATCAGGGAAAATAACTAGTCACTTCTCTCTTTAATTTATCATTTTTAAAGCATCTGGTCTCTATTCTATTACAGGCAATAATAACCATCAATAGGAAAGGAAAACGAATTCCTATTAACTGAGGGGAAAGCAAATCTAAATTGGTGACAAGATTGAGCTACAGAACACATCTTTTTAAAATGGCCATATTACATCCAAGAACACAGAGTAATCTGAACTAACTGCTAAATGTTTCCAAATAGGGACCCTGCTGAGCCTTACTTAATGAATAGATAAGAATCATTTGTAATTAGCAGCATCTATTCCTATGCTGCATCCCCTGAAGTCCTTTAAAGGACTCCCCCCCCCCCATTTAAGTACTGTTAAATATAGTCCTGTCCTCTACCCCCTCTCCAATTCTATGTTACTATCTATTCCACTTGTAATAGATTGTCTCTTTGTACATTGTATGTAAATGTGGGCTGCCCATAGGCAAGAGAGAGCTGGTAGGTTAACTTAATGAAATAGCTGGGTAGGGATAGGAACCAGACCTCTGATTTCATTGATATAGACAGCTTGCAGTCTGGGGAACTCCTACCAATACAGGTTGACTCCTTTTGTGAAACTTGTAGTTTTCAAGGGTTGCCCAGGGTCACAGAGCCGGTTACATGTACACTTGAATCCACATCTCTCTCCACTATACCAGCCTGCTTCAAACTACTTGATGATAATGAAAACAAAGACAAATTACATACTGGGCTTGTGATGAAAGGGCAAAATTTGACAAATGAAATACAAGAGAATGGGTCAGGTCAAATGTGAGCAAATTGGTTATGTATACATACACACACAAAAATATATGTTTTTTTTCTCTGAAAGGACAATATCTTGGCATATTGGAGAGGATTTTAGAATTGGATCCTGGTACTTTTTAGTTCTAAATCTTTAGAGATCCTTTAGTCAACACCCAGATTTTACAAATGAGAAAACTAAGACTCCTAGAGCTTAAATGACATATCCAAGGACCTACAACTAAGTAGCAAAACCAGGATGTGCTCCCATGTTTCCTTAACTCCAAATATAGTTCAGTTTAGTTAGAGAATTAGCCAGAAAGGATTTGCTTTACTCAGTGTCTAGGAGGGCTCAAAAGAAGAAAATAAAAACATGATAGATTAGGTAGAAAGTCAGACACCTCTGATTTCAGAGACTTATAGCCAGAAGGGGCATTAGGTGTCATTTAGTGCAATGACATCATTTTACAGAGAAAGACACTGAGGACTAAAAAGAAGTTTTAATTTGCTCAAGGTCACACATATTATCAGTGGAAGAACTGGGATTTGAATTCAAATCTTCTGACTCCAAATCCAGCAGATTTTCTACTAAAACATCATGATTTCCACAATTAGACTGGAAGGGGGAAGCTTTAATTTGTATATACGTATATGTTCAGGAGTGGTCTATAGCACACATGTGCACGTACTTCACACAGATGGGCAAATATATACACACACATACACACACACATTTCCACAAGCCCCTGATCTCCAGGCACAAGTAAATCTCTCAAGAAAAAAAAGGATCAGTTTAAGCCATGGAAGAATATATTTTTTAAACACTTCAATCTTAGGATTCTGGATCTTTAGGCAATATGGGAAAGAAATATTAGATGAAGTGAATCTTCCCACAAGCTTTCTAAATCACAACTCTAGTATGTGCTTTCTCCTGGGAAAGCAAAACTGTCTTTATACCCCATACATCTCACTTTTCAGAGGAAAATATTTTTTTGACCTCTTCATGTCTGATCCAACAAAATTCACTATTGGAACCCAAGATCTGTACTTGTTCCTTCGATATTCAACACTTAAATAAAGGGAGGGAATGCTCACTGAAGAAATTCTTATTTCCCCAAAGCCCAGGTCTTTTGGCACCCTGTACTTGTTTTTAGAAACCTTAGGGTATAAAGTGAGCTTATCAGAAAATGATCCTTCAGGCCATAGCAGGGATGGATGTGGTTCTGAGTGGTACTACCCTGACTGGTTCTCCTCTTTGCCATTTTCAGTGTGACTCTAGAAAGTATCAAACCCTTACCCACCATGTCCTCTCCTCAGATCTAGACTACCCCGTTAATTTATTTTTCTGAGTGCCACTCTATGGGTGACTTCAGACACTGAGATGCTGCTCAGTGTATAGACATTATTATTTGCAGAACAAATCTTAGTAAATATTCCCCAGGCTCATTCCTTACCAGACTTAGCATTTAGACTAGAGGTTCTTAACCTGAGGTCTGTGAATTAAAACAAAAAAAATTAAAGAAAAACTCTTTTAATATAATTCCCTTTCCAATTGTATATATTTTATTTTATGCATTAAAAATATTCTGATGGGTTCATAAGCTTCACCAGATAACCAAAGGGGTCCAAGACATGAGGAAGGTTAAGAACCCTGAACCTTTTTTAAGTTAGAGTGAGATGAGGAACTGCCAAAAACAAACAAAAAACCTGACCCTGGGCCACTAACTGGGAAAACAGCATAATTTGCTGAAGAGATTCAGAATTAGATTCTTTTTCTATTTTGCAAGCAATGTGTATGATGTATAATGAGGGAGAGTAGTGGTGTCAGTGATAGTGTCCTTTCTGGAATTCAGCTTCCCCATCTGCAAAATGGCAGGATCAGACTAAATAATTCCTCCCCAGGTCCTTTTCACCTGTTAATCTACGATCATATGGCCTTGGGCAAGTCAGGTTGTCTGTGGGCTTTGGTTCCCTTCTCTTAAAAGGAAGTTTATCTCCGTGATCTCTTCATGATTTCTTCCAGTTCTAATATTCCAAACCCTGTCTTTATCTTTGAACAAATGATTAGGCTCATGAAACATTATTAGCCCCTTATAACTAATAACCTGAAGGGAATATTGACAGTGGCAATAATGATAGGTACTTGTTAAATTAATTACAAATAGCTCATATTTACATAGAGATTTATAGTTAACCACGTGCCTTGTGCACAACAATTTTGGGATGTAGGCTATTCAGGAAGGATTATCACCATCTTGGACACTGGGAAATGGAACTCAAGCCACATGGCTTTAAGTAGAAGAGGTAGAATTAGGGAGGGTTTGGGAATTGAAGCCAAGCAATCTAATATAATAATAAGCTAAGATTCCTATGGTACTTATGTGCTAGGCATTGTTCTAAGCACTTTACAATTTTATCTCATTTGATCCTTATAACCACCCTGGGAGGATAGGTGCTTTTATCATCCCCATTTTATAGATGCAGAGAATGAGACAAAGAGTTAAGTGACTTTTCCCGAGTCAGAAGTTTGTGAGGCTGGATTTGAACTCAGCTATTCCTGACTTCAGGCCTGGCTCTCTATCCATAGAGCCACATAGTTGCCTTCTGACTTCCTATCTGACTTCCAGTCCACTATTTTTCAGCCTCTCTAATTAGAGAATGTTGAATGATTGTAGGAAACTACATGGTGGGCTACCTCTGGAGCTTCCTGATAATTGTCTGCAATATTGTTTATGCCATTAATTACCTTAGCAAATCCTCACTTCCTAGTGCAAAAGTAAAGTTTAGCTAAATCCAAAAAGAATTATTACAGATTGTCACCAATTTTAGTTTCATTTATGAGATTTTACTGTAGTTAAAGAAATTATGCATACATTTGCTTAGATGTCAGGTTGTAAGATAAACAGCTTCTTTTTGGTTTGTTTCCTTTATTCCCTATGATCAGTGACAATCTTATCAGAGAAAATGCTGGGAAATTCTTTGGGAAATTGTAGTGTTCACTGGGAATACTATATAAGGGCTCTTTTTACTTGTTTGTGTATCTGTGTCATTTTTTCACATATGAAAAATAGTATGAATTCTAAGCAACATATTTGTTTTAAGAAATGTTATCTATTTCATTGTTTAGTTCCCTGACATCACCAGGCAGTTCTAAAGAAGCCATTCTAATATTATACCCAGATATTCTAGCAGCATCCTCACAAAGAAAGAAAGAAAAATTAAAATCAGTTTCTTTTCATTCTTTCTAAAGCATATATAGAAGAGACTAAAAGTACTGTACCTGTCTAAGATATATTATGATCTCAAATGAAACCTTAAAATCACCTTAGTTTGGGTCCCCGTCATGACAAATGCAACCAGTTGAAAGGAGAACAGTCATAAAAATGCTTGGGCATAATTCCAATTGACTGGATTGGAATAGGCTGAATTTTTATTTAAAAAATGAATTCCTTTATTTAACCACTTTATTTAGTATCTACTTCATTCAAGATACTCAGCACTGTGGGGTACCCTAAGAAGACAGTGACACAGATCTTGACCCTATAGAGAGAGATACAATACAGCAGAACTCATGGTAGGCACATAAAAAATAACACAAAGCATGATGTGAACATGTGATAAGAAGTCCAAAGGGCTATATTAGTTCAAAGAAAGAAGCAACCTACTCCATGGCTTCCAGGAAGACTTCATACAGGATATGTTAACTAGAAGGTTAAAGGATGTGAAGCAAAAAGGAATCTTAGGCATAAAATCCAACCCATTCATTTTTATAGATGAAGATTCTGAGGCCTAGAAAGGTCAAGTGGTTTTCCTAACAGGTCACGCGGGTGGTAAGGAAGCCAAAAACTTCAGCCAGGTCCTCTTCATCCAAATCCGGTGTTTTTTTCATAACACCAGACTGGGTCATTAACAATTGGTGGAATTACACAAGCACAAATGGGGGCATGAGGAAAGAGGGTTGTAATGGGAGAAGAGAACTGGAGCATACGACTTTACGTCTGAAGGGGTTCAGTACACTGAATTTATTGGTAGTTTTGTCAATGTGTAGTGAGATCAGACAGCAAGTTCACCTTTGCATAGGAAGGTTAAAATGTTGCTGTTTCAGAGTCCACATTTAATAAATCATTGTGTCACCAAGAGTCAGACATGGCTGAAAACTACTGAACAACAAAACATTTGGGAAGCTTGGAGGTCTATGGATTAAAGTTTACTTTTCTTGTGGGGTACCCTGTAATCATTGCAAGTTGCAGGACTATGCAGAGCCCAGAGAAATGGTCTTTCTTGGTAATGTAAATAATCTTATGCATCCCTAGGTATACCCAAACCTTCCCCCAGCTGGCCACAAATATCTGATGATTTTCTTCAGCTAAAAGCATCCATTTCTCTACAACAATATATCAAGCCCCTCCCTTAGCTTTAATTAAGGGTGCTTGACAAGCTTAGGTTAGAATATCAATACGATAGTTATAGCCAAGTAAAGCACAAGTCATTCATTATTTGGTCTTAAGACTTTTTTTTTTTTTCCTAAGCAGGTTGAGTCACTTGTGGGGCTAGAGGAAAAAAAAAATACTTCAGATTCTGTTGATTCTGTTCCTCTGCAGCAATGAGCAATGTCAAAGTAGACCTCCAGGCCCTATCGGCAATGGTTCAGCACTGCTCATTAATTTTAACTTGCAGGCTATTACATAGTGCTAACCTCAGTCCAGGATTTGAAACCTGGATAGGAAGGGGGGGGGTGTTTGTGACAGAGAGAATATTTTCTCTCTCTCTCTTTTTTTAACACTTCATTTACCCTACAGACAAATTCCTCAGCTGTTTTAATCCATCATGTCAATCAATGAATTTTAATAGCCAGTCATTTTTCATAATGAACTCTAGTGGAGGAAGAGGTAAAATTTTAATTCAAATGAAATATCAGGAAGAAGTTACTGTACACAGAGGAAATATGTTCTAGTACAAAACTGCATGTTATCATTAAACATAAATTGTCGTACCATGGAATTTTAGAATAGTGAGGAGTCCCACGGATTTTTTGCCTAACTCTCTCATTTGAGAGATAGTGTAGCACAGCAGTAAAGGCACGGACTTGGAGCCGGGAAGATCTGAGTTTGATTCCGCCTCAGATGCATGTAGTAACTATTTGATCCCGGGCAAGTCAAGTAGCCACATTGTGCCTCAGTTTCCTCATATGTAAAATATAGAAGTGGGACCCTGATCATCCCTATGGTTTTTTCTAGCTCCAAAACTGTAACCCTATGATGCTGTGATTTTACAGGAAAGAAAGGTGAGAGATGTCTATGGTAAAAGAACAAAAACAAACAAACAAACAAAAGCTTGTCAGAGGTAGGACCAGGATCTACTCATCTCATACTCTTTTCAGTAAATACAAAACCATCGCTTGGTATTCTAAGCCCCTTCATAATCTGCCCTCCCCCCATATGCACACATATCTTTCCAGTCTTCTTACATCTTCCCTCTAACCACCACCTCTTTCCCTCAATACACATTTACTTCATGATCCAGTGACAGTGGTCTCCTTATTGTTCTTCAAATAAAATGCTCTATCTTGGATTCTGAGTTTTTTCACTGGCTGTGTCCCATGCCTAGAATGCTCTCCCTTATCATCTCTATCTTCTGGCTTCCCTGGCTTCCTTCAAGTCATAGCTGAAATCCCATTTGATACAGAAAATCTTACTTGATCCCCCTAATTCCCTCTGTGGATTGTTTCCAATTTATCTTATACATAGTTTGTTTTCATATCATCTCCTCAATTAGATTGCGAGCTCCTTGAAATCAGGGATGTCTTTTGCCTTTCTTTATATAAGCAGAGATTAACACAATGCCTAGCATATAGTAGGTACTTGATAAATATTGATTAACTGGCTGACTGACTATAGACTATGCTATAATTCACTTCAGGCTACTTTTAAATGAATTTAATCCTCTGAAGATATTTGGAGCAACTACCCCAGCAACTGAAGTATTGTAGTATCTAGGACTCTGCTCATGCTTCTTCTCCATCGTCTTCCAATAGGAAAAGTTCCATTCTCTAACCTATAGCTTATAGATCAGAGTAAGTTAAGCAAAAACAATACTTTGTGAGTTACAGAGTGAGTGTGAAGTAGGTAGCATTTGGTGACATAAGCATGCTGTAAAATATCACAAATAAAGTGTTAGACTGGAGATACCAAGGAATTAGTGGAAATGCATAACTGCAATGAAGATAGGCTGGCCATAAAACAAGAGAGAAGCAATGGATCCCCTGAAACCTCCATTAGAAACCATGAAATATCAAGAGGTCTAGAAAAAGAGCTAAAGTATTTTGGCTTGACTGTGGTGGTAGATTTGGGGGAGAATATGGACAATAATCCGTTAAAATCAGTGGGCATGAAAGGGCAATGATCTGCATAGGTTGAGGGTGGTTGGAAACTATATCCATCTTGATGAGGTAAAAGATCTATCAAAGTACTGTCAAAGACCTTTACTAGTCCTAGGATCTTTCCTTTTGTCACTCTTCATGCTCCTTCAGCCAAATGGAAATCGAAACCTCCAACATCTTCATAGATTGTCTTTGTGAGTTATTATGGTTGAAAAATCCATTACCCTAGAGCCAAACTGGTGATAAGCCTCTCTAAGTAGCTAGGCTGGTCTTCATTGAAAGCTATAGTCCATCATCAGGTCTATTATAAAATAATAGTAATTAAAAAATAAAATATAAAAAATAACAAAATTGCATCAGATATTTTAACTGTCTTTTAAAGTTTTCAAAGTTCTTAAAAAGCTATTAGTTTTTATTTTCATAGCTCTCTTGTGAGGTGGGTAGAATAGATACTATCATTCCCATACACGTGAAGAAACCGAAGTATGATTATTACCTGATTTTTAAAAATGGCATATTCACAATAAGGATTCATATCTCCAGTCCAGTTAGCCTTTTATCTCCCCTATCCCATACCTAGTATTATACCTGACTCATAAGAGATGCTATAAATAAATGCTTGTTCAACTGAATTGGATTGATTTGTTTTTCCTCTAAAAATCTTCTGTAGATTTCATATTGATATTAGAGGTTTTAATTCCTCCCTTCTACCCAACTAAGTGGCAGATGAAGGATTTTCTCTGCTGCAGTATTTCTGAGTGCCCCAGAATTAGAAGAGAATATCGAAGCTGGACTGCGATAGAACATAATTCATTGCCTCCCCTGTGGTGATGGTTGTTCTTTTTATGTGACTTTTAAAAATTTCTTCTTTAGAAAATACCTGGAGGGCACTTCTGACTAGGCATAATTTTCAACCAAATGTCCTAGGTTTTTCATTCATAAAATGAGGTAGGGGTGTAAAGTTAATTTCACCAGGGAAATGTTGGGAGGGGGATTTCCTTTTTTTTTTAAAGAAGTGTTAGCAGTAATGTGCAGTATATAATTCAATCTACAAATGCATATCCTCTATTTATTCAACAAATTTATTTAGATTTCTTCACACAGCAAGTGACTTCTTCCTACTTCTGTTTTACCCTCATTTATTCTATTAGGATTTCAAGGTCAAAGCCTCTTGCATTAGAATAAATCCTGCTAGTCCTAGTTTCCTCCTTTTTTTCTAAATAAGCACAAAGAACAGTGAATTTAGGGGTGTTCCCTGTACCTTCCTCTCAATGTTCTATGTTCCATCCAAATCTTAGCTTCACTGGGGTGTCAAATGACATATCAGATCAGCAGCCTTCCAATGGAGCATCATCCCAGTTATTTATCACAGTATATCTCTAATTTGCTGAAGTTAAGCAACTGCCCCAGCTGTAGCAGTAGAGTTCTCTGCTATCTGGGATGCTACTCACCCTTCTTTACCATCAACATTTCAACTTCTACATGTCTAAAAGAGAACTCATTATCTTTCCCTCAAAACCTACCTCTCTTCCCAGCTTTCCTATTTCTCTTAAGGGCACCATCATTCTTTCTGTCAACCAGGTTCATGAAGTCAGAGGCCTCCCTAGCTCCTAATGTTCCTTCACTCCTGTTATTCAGTCGGTTGTCAAATCTTATCAATGCCATCTTTACAACATCCTGTACATCTTTGCCCTTCTCTCCACTTACTTGGCCATCACCCTAGTTTAGTCCCTCATCAAGGGAGGGCCTTGATTTTACCTTAACTACTCCAATAGACTCCTCACTGGTATTCCTTTCTCCATCCTCTTCCCTTTTCAGTCCAACATCCTCAAAGCTGCCAAAGCGATCATCCTAAAACACAGATCTGACCGTGGAGCTACCCTAATCCTTAAACTCCACCAGCTCCTGATGATGATTTTGGATCAAGTTCAAACTTCTTTGCATTAAAAGTCCTTTGCAACCTGGCTTCAACCTATGTTCCAGGTGGATTATACATTATTCTCTTTCCTACATTCTGCATTCTAGCCAAACTAACCTTGTTGATTATCCCATGTGACATCCCATTTCCTCTCTCCACACCTTTGTACATGCTGTCTCCCCTGATTAAAATGTACTTTCTATGTAGCTCAGCCTCTTACAACTTTTAGCTTCCTTCAAAGTTCAGCTAAAATACAATCTCCTACATGAGGCATCTCCTGATCCTTCCTCCAGCTGATAGCATCTCCCCTATGTGCCCCAATTTTGAGTTTACCTCTCCTATTTCCCCACATTTACTACACCCTCCCATATTTACTTTATATATGTTTTGTATATGATGTATACACACTAGATACACACACACACACACACACACGCAAAATTCTCCTTTAAGAGAATGTCAGTTCTTTGAGAAAAGAAGCTGTTTCATTTTTCTCTTCGTAGCTAGCTTAGCTACTAGACAATAGTAAGTGCTCATTGGCCGATCGATTCAATTTCTAAGATTACGTGGACCACACTTTAGGTTACTGCCATGACGTACTTCCCCAAACAATAAGAATGATAGTGACAATAGTGGTGGTAGTTACTTCTAGATATTTAAAGGTTTAACCCTCACAACAACCGTATACAGTAGCTGCTTTTTTATTACCCCCATTTTATTGGTAATGTAAATTATACAGATAATGTTATTACTCAGACTCAGGGAGTTAAGGTGATGTGCACAGCAAAACACAACCCACGTATTCTTGACTTCAGGTCTAGGGCTCTGTTCATTATGCCAGACAAATATGTTGTTGGTTCTTGCCTCTAAATTGGGAGAAGTTATCGTTTATAGATGTTGGAGTACACCGATACATTTATCACATCATGATGGTCATTTGCAGGTAGAGAAAATAAGGATCGTTTCCCTTTTCGGCTTAAATTTTACTTATTAGATAAAATGCCAGGCCTGGAATCAGGAAGACCTTACTTCAAATCTAGCCCCATACACTTACTAGCTGTGTGATCCTAGGCAAGTCACATATCCTCTCTTTGCCTCAGTTTCCTGTAAAATGGGAGGGGTGCAGGGCAGAATAGCACCTTCCTCACTGGGTTAGTGGAGGTCAAATGAGACAATAATTGTAAGGAGCTTACTGACACATAGTATTTGCTATGTAAATGTTAGCCATGATGATGATGATTATAATAGGAAAACTTCTAATCATTACTGACTCTGTGTGACTTTGGACTAGTCAGATGACCTCAATGAGCTTCATTTTTTTTTTTCATTTCTAAAATAAGAGTACTGAGCATTCTGTTTTCTAAGATGACTTCCAACTCAAGAATCTGATAATTCTGAAACACAAAAGGAAGGAAATAATCAAAATTGTTTATGACAATGAATGGGGGGGAGGAACTTAGGTATCCATTTTGTTTCTGAGGAGTCTTGCTTCTGATGGAGGAGATAATTATTTTAGATTTAAGAGAAATATGTATAAATGTTGGGAAATGTTATTTATTCTGGGCACAAGAAAGGTAACTGATAAAAAAGGCTAAATTTTATATTTGAGATATTCATATTCTTCACTTAAAAATGGTCTCTATGCTGTATCTTTCAGGTGCAAAGGCTATTAGGAAATTCATTGAATTCAAATGGTTTGAGTCCCTACTGGAAAAAAGAGTGTTAACATGCAGACAGTGAAATTTAAGTACAGGTACTTAACCAAATTGCTGAACCTGGTTTGGTTTGTCCCTTTGAAAGAGGACATAGAAGATTGTGGGAATCACAAAAAAAGGTACCTAGATTACCTAAAAGTCTTATGGAAAAATAAAAAGCAAGATTCCTGATTTATTCCACCAAGACCATTAATTGCAAACTTTATATTTCATTACTTTGTGAATCCTTGGTGAGAATACAGACATCTAAAGCCTATGCCTAAATTTGTCCTTCCTTCCCTCTTCCTGTTGTTGAAAAATGTGCTTTGATTATGGACTTATCCAGATTTAAGCATTCAGAAACCCAGACTCTTAGAGAGGCACCTTAGAAATTCCTTCTCCCCAACCCACTCATGTTAAAGATGAGGTTTCTGGGACCTAAATGGGTGATGTGACTTGGTCAAGGACACACAGCTTGTTAGTTCAAGAGTGCACACTTGGATCTAGTCTTCTTTCTCCATGGATCTTCAATCACATTGCATTTACTTCTAACAAGCCGAAAAGGAACTAGGCAGATCTCTGCACAAGAGAAAACGGAAGGCTCACTTGTGGAATCAGTATGCATTTGCCCCCATGGAATTTGTTATCTTCAATTTTGTGCACGTTATGGGATTTATGGTCCTGTTTTCTGACTTTGCACTTGATTTGCAATTCTGGGCTGTGGCAATAAGCTTCCCCAGAGTACAGAGCAGCGGTCAGTGAATTTAAGCTCAGTCTCAAAACTGTGATATTTAAGCTAAATTGTTACATCTCCACCTAGTGGACAAATGCACATAGAAGGAAAAGGAAAATGAGATTTGAGGCTACAGAAGAGAAAGGGTGAGTGAGGGGTGGGGCAAGGTAAGGAGGGAGGCAGGGAAGGAAGGAATTGGATCACACAGATAAGATAATGTTGCAAAAGAATGCATTGTAAACTAAAGGCTATGTTATGGAGAAGTGAATGTATAATTTTAGAAAGAAGAAAAAAAAAGCATCCATCAGCTTCGCTATTACCTCAAGGACCCCTAGAGATTTTTATAACTCCTCCAGGATGTTGTTAGATATGGTAAGAGGAAAAATCAGAGGAGAGAATTAATGGGAAATGCGAGTGAAAGCATTCGTGGAACTTTCCTAACATAGAACACTGTTCATTAAAATTCAGCCCTTAGATATCTGAAAGGTGGCTGGTGACCTGCTTTGGCATTAAAAGCAATGTAAAATCTGAATGAACTACAGAGTCCTGGTCCACAGCCAGGTAAGCAGCTTGATAAACACCACCAGCAACTTAACATGAGAACTCTACTAAATGATTAATAGGACCTGTCTCTAATTTATAGGCACCAGCCTCTATTCCTCTGTTTGTAGCCTGGCATGACCGGAAGCTCCAACAGGGTTGATCTAATATGCTATTATCTCTGGGGAACAGAAGTAGCAGCATTTTATGAGAAATGCAATCTCCAGGGCATAACTGATTTGGGAGACATGACTAGCTCTCTTGAGATGGTAGCAAAATCATGCCCCATCTGTTTTCGCTTGTCAATCCTGGTTAGTTAAGTGGTGTCTACTATATAACCATCATCTCTGTGCAAAAATCTCCCTGAGTTACTCTCCTTGACTTTCACCTATTTGTCTTTGGGAAGAAGGTCTGGCTGGCAGTACCGACTACATAGTGTATTCAAAAAGCTCCTGTACCTACAAAATCATTAAGAAAAAAAAAATTGTAGACTCCTAGAATGGAAGGGATGATAAAGATTATATCATTCAAACCTCTCATTTTATATATAAGGAAACTGAGACATAGAGAAGAAACATAGGATCCTAGATTTAGAGAAGAGATCTTTGGTGTCATCTAAGCCCATCCTAATCATTATACAGTCAAGGAAGCTAAGACCCAGAAGGGTTTCAGGGGTGGGGAACCTGTGGCCTTGAGGCTACATGTGGCCTTGTAGGTCTTCAAGTGTGGCCCTTTGACTGAATCCAAACTTCTGAGTCCAAGTTTACAGAACAAATTGTTTTATTCTGAGTCCAAATTTTATAGAACAAATTCTTTTATTAATGAGATTTATTTGTTCTGTGAAGTTTGGGTTCAGTCGAAGGACCACACTTGAGGACCTAGGAGGCCACATGTGGCCTTGAGGCTGCAGATTCTCCACTCCTGGGCATTAAGTGATTTGCCCAAGTTCACACAATTTATAAGCAGTAGGTTGCAGAACCAGGATTTGAACCCATGGTCTCTAACTCCAAATCTAGCCCTCTTTCAATTGCATCTGGGTGCTTTGATTTCTGATCTGCTGGGGAAAAGGGCCAAAGCATTGAAAGAGCCACAAGAAATATTTACACATGGGAGTTAATTTAAGAAATGACAATATACCCTTTGTGTCAGAACCATGGCTTTGAGCAGAGATTGAATACAATAGAGTGAGGAAGGCTAGGACCAAATGTTCAGGCAACTTAATAGGATACGTGAAAGTTGAAGTTCTGGACAGTGCGAGAATGCCAGGGGGTATTACCTGGAAATTCTAGGGATGACCATTTAAAAATGTGGGGAAGTGATTTACCCAAGGCCACAAAGCCATTTTACCATAGATGAGGGTTGGAGAGTCATGCCTAGGCTTTCTAACTCAGTTTAGTGTTCTTTCCACATTCTTAACTGTCTAATTATGCTTGCCTTTGACAATACTGGTGCTCATAGTTGGGAAGGAAGTACATCCATACACCTACACACATATAAACAGCTATGCATGAATATACACAAACACATATACATACACACATAGAAAAGGTATTATCTATGCAATGATTGACATGGCTCCTGAAGATGACTTAATGGTATATCATTTTACCTCTGTTTATGGGAACCATGAAGATCCACTGAATTTTTCATTCACATCAAATTTTTCTATAACAGATATTCATTAATAATCAGAAAAGAATATATTTAGAGCAACGGAGATTGACCAAGACTCAGAAGTTCTCTATGACCATACAACATTCAATTAAAGAACAATTTTTAATCATGCATTTGCAATACACTGGGGGTAAGCAAATTTTAAATGAGATGTGTTCTCTGTTTTCATGAGCTTTAGTATAGAAGCATATACAGGCATTATATTGTTACTCATATAGGATCTTCCCTATAAGCATAGTTTCTGTGTAAACGTTCTCTAGGTCACTTTCCTTGAATATTTCTCTTTTCTCTTTTTTTTTTTTTGGAAGGGGGATACACATCCAAATAACTACAATGCAAAATAATATAGTGGACCATAAGATCAAGTGAGACAATATGTGTAAAGCCACCTTTGAAAACCTTAAAGTGCTATCTAAATGTAGCTGTGGTTGTTGTTTTCTTGTTTTAAGAGGTAAAAGCTTTGCGGAGTCTTGTTAGGGTGCATCACTACCAAATGGGAGATCAAAGGAAGATTCCTGTGTGAGGTGGCATTTAAACTGGGTATAAAGAATAACTAGGACAGAAATCTAACAGGTAGAGATGAGGATGTTCCAGGCATAGGGTATAGCTTGAACATTTCAGAAAATAGGAAAAATATAGTATATATATGTGGGATGATGTATAGTAAAATTTGGCTAAAACGTAGTCCCTGGAGGAGAGTAATATGGAATGATGCCGATTCAGTAGGATGGTATCAGATTGAAAGTAGCCTGAATTCTAAAGAAAACTTTTTCTTCCTATGCAAAAATAATACTAATGTGCCAAAATCTTCATAAGTTTCATGAGTTGGCCTAAAAAGTTATTCAACAACCTTAAGAACTCTGATCTACTCAATGGCAAAATATGACTTCAAACATGCTGATGAAGTGTGCTAACAAGCTCCTGACACGTGTATGTGCATGTATGTATATATAAAATGTGTGTATATGTGTATAGAAGTATATATACATATACATATATGTTTTTTTTAATATGGCCAATACAGAAATTTATTTTGCTGGACTGTATATATTTGTTAGAGGTGTTTTCTTTTTTCTTTTCTTTTTTTTTTCCCTTCTCCAGGGTTGAATGAGGAATAGAAGAGAAAGATAATAGATATTTGTCTATTAAAAAACAAATTTAAAAAGAAAAATTATTCAAACAGTTTTACTGAGCATCAAATAATATAAAGCATTATGGCATGTTGTGGAAATATATGAAGAAAATGGATGGTGTAAAGAGGTACCTTTGTATAGTGTTTTATTTCATTTTGTTTTTTTAAAAGCATTGACCTGGAAGTCAAAAGACCTGGTTTCAAATGCTCATTCTATGATGGTCTGAACTTGGAAAAATCACTTCAACTCTCTGAGCCACATTGTACTAATCTCTAAAACGGGTATGATAATATTTACATTACCTACCTCTTGAAAGTTTCAGCTCTTTAAACCCTGTTCTTAAGTGTTGGTTAAGAAGTGTCAATCTGAAGAGTATATCTAGGGTACAGCATTTTTTCAGGGTATAGTCTGATTCAAATTTTGTCACCTTCATAGAAAAAAAGATATGGAAGTAATTATTTTAAAATCCATAAAAAATTTTGGAAATTTAGGAGTTATAATAGCTTACATTTGTTATAGGACTTCAAAGTTTATAAAAACACTTGCCTCACAAATAGTATGGTAGAAATTGGTACAGGGGCTCTGGAATCAGTGGACATAGGATCAGATCCCTCCTCTAAAATTTTTTTAACCTTGGGCAAATGATTTAACTTCCCTAGACCTCGGTAAAATAAGGGGCTTCTGTGAGATGGATCCTGAGGTCCTTTCCAGCTCTAGATCTTTGATCCTAAGTGAGGTGCCTGGGAATAAAATGACATATGGATAGCTACATATCTGTGAAGTGTCAGTGCTAGAATTAAAACCCAGGTCTCCTGATTCTTTTTTATTGATCTTTCAACCACTCATGTGGCCTCCTAAAAAAAGTTGTCTTAAGAAATTACTTCATGGTTACAATTATTATTATTTTTTTCAGACAAGAATCCTGATTTCTGGGGGATATTTCCAAGAAACTGACACATATTAAAGTTTTTAAGAAGTGCATTTTTCATTGACTATCTGAACTCCTACATGGAACACAGGAAGTGATGGAGAATTGGGAAGATTCCAGAAAGAAGATGAAGGGAGGGGTGTTACATCAGGACACAATCCTCCGCCCATAGCCTGGTGACTTTTACCATACTACTTGTTAGAGAGTGGAATTTGGTAGAACAGTTTAGTTGGTAGAGAATTAAAAGGAGTTCTTTTTTTTTAACGGAAGCTGCCATGTATTCACTTTTGTGCCTTTACCATAACCTTCAATCTTTCAATCAGCAAGAATTTATTAAATATATATTCTGTATCAGGCACCATGCCAGATGCTGAGGATACAAAGACAAAAAAAAAAAGAAATAGTCCCTGTCTTCAGGGCACTTCCATTCCATGTAGGGATTTTTTCATTCTTTGTATTTGTATGCTCAACACCTACATAGCAGTGTCAATTTGGCATTGGTGAGGAGGATGTTTAAGACAAGGAATTATGGCAGGATATGAGAGCTGTCTTCAAGTATTTGAATTATTTGTCATATTGATGAGGGATAAAACTTATTCTGTTTGGTCCCAGATGGCAAAACTAGACACTGTGGGAGGATATTGCAGAGAGGCAGATTTAGGTTTGATTCATAGCAGGGAAACAAATTAAGAAGCTGTGAGGATTGATGTATTGCTAGGCCCTAGCTGACAGATGGGACTCCATGTTTGACCACGGATTGACCTGCCTGTGTACTGGGAAGTTCCTGTGGGTGCAATATTAGTTTAGTCAGCTTAATTTAGGCAAAGAATATAAAGGGCTCAACTTAGCAAATCTAATCCACATGTGCAAGGTTAGCAAACTATTCATCACAATGACCTTGTGGTTGATAAAGCAGGGTCAGAGACTGATTGACTGCTCTTAGTTCTCTGGTCCCTAAGAACTTCTAATCAACGAAAATTGGATATAAGGACAGAGAACCAGAGACTTGGGATCTCAATTGGAGCACAAATCTGATAGCCATGGTTTGCAGGTCTGTGGGACTGGGGATCCACATGCTTGCATGCCTGTGGGTAATAAACTGCCTCACTTGTGATCCTTGGAGGACTTATATTCCTTCCTGGGACTTTACCCGTGATCTCCTCACAAAAGCAAACATAATGAAGGCTTGAACTTGAGTGATAGGCATGTGAGGAGAGAGAAGAGAGGGATATTGAAAATGTCGTAGACAGAATTGGCAAGATAATCTTGTCTTGCCTTAAATTTGAAAAGAACTCATTTTCTTATAGCACTTTAAGGTTTACAAAGCACTCTCTACTACCATTGGGTAAGGAAGGTAAAACAAGTATTACTATCTCCATTTTACAGGTGAGGAAACTGGGACTCAGAGAGATTAGAGAACTTTACTTGTTCAGATTTGGTAGGGTTCTCAATGATCTATCTAGCTTAATCTGTTCCTTCAAAAAAGGAGTCCTATTTTCAACATTCGCAACTAATGGCTAGGCAGTCTTGGGCACTAAGGATTTCTAAGAATTCTCTTACTCTCCAGATTCTCATTTGTAATGGGGTTCAACTCGCTGTTAAAGTTTTCAGTGCTATTTTTCCTAGTCTGGAGGTCATTGTCATTGGCAGGAAAACAAATGAGTTAAGTATTCAAGCTTTCTTTTTTATCAGCATTTTATTAATCCTCATCTCAGGCAGCTTGGTGGCACAACCGATAGATCACTAGGCCTGAAAGCAGACCCGAATTGCAATCCAGGCTTAAATGCTCACTAGCTGTATCATCTTAAGCAAATCACTTGAACTCTATTTACCTCTGTTTCCTCAGTTGTAAATTGGGGAGAACAAAAGCACCTACATCCCAGGATTGTTAGGAAGATCCAAGGGGATAATATTTGTAAAGTGCTTAGCACTGTGCCTGGCATACAGTAGGTACTTAATAAATGCTTATTTCCTTACTTCCTTATCTTTCCTTAGATATTCCCTTACCTTAACATAGCTTTTAAAAAATAACTTTTTTGTTACCCTTAGCACCATTCATCACGGATGTCAAGTCTTTGAGGCCTGAAAATTTCTCACATTTTTAATGGACTAGGACATTCTTTGGTATGTATCCTTTATCATTTGCTCTTGCTTCTTTATTATATATACATATATGTGTATATATATATACACACACACATATATATGTATGTATTTTTAAACAATGAGTTGGTTGATGAGTTCTTTTGGCATCCACCATGATTGTTTTAAGCATGTATCTCTTTCCTTCCTCATGGTGATTGCTTCTCTTCATATCTTCTTGAGGGCTTTCTATCATTTCTATATTTTAGGCTACGTTCCAAAAATCAAAATCTTATTCTTAGCTGGTTGTTCCCAGATCTGACATTCTCTTTTAAAGCTTCTACTTGCAATTTTCAACAGTGAAGGAAATGCCACCTGTGCTTCTAAGATCTTCGTTTTCTTGCCCAAGATTGCATAATTCTTTGTAATGCATTCACAGTTTCATGTAGATAATCAGAAGTTCAGATATGACAAGTCTCTAAAGGTTTTCCATCACAACCCAGATACACAACATAGGAAGACAGCATACTCTTTGACTATCAAGTCGGCAGACACAGTACCCTTATAAGGCAGGGGTTCTTAACCTTTTCTGTGATACAGACTGGTTTGGTAGTCTGGTGAAGCCTGAAGACTATTCAGAATAATGCATAAAATGTATAAAATAAAATACAAATGATTATGAAGGAAATAAATTATATTGAAATGGAGCTATCAAAATATTTTTTTTTCTAAAAATTCATAGATCTCAAGTTAAAAAATGCTGCTATAGCATTGTGGGACGATTAACTATGATAGACTTAGCTCTTCTCAGCAATACAATGATCCAAGACAATTCCAAAAGACTATTGATGGAACATGTTAACCACATCCAGAGAAAGAACTATAGAGTCTGAATGAAGATCAAAGCATATACTATTTTCACTTTTTTTCTTTCTCATGATTTTCCCCTTTTGTTCTGACTCTTCTTTCACAATATGACTAAAGTGTAAATATGTTTAACATGATTGTACATGTATGGGACAAACAGATAACCCATGTGAGATTGTTTGCTGTCTTGGGGAGGGGGAAGGAAAGGAAGGGAGGGAGAAAAAATTGGACCTTAAAATTTTAGAAAAATGAATGTTGAAAACTATCTTTACATGTAATTGGAAAAAATAATACTGTATAAAAAAGGAAATGCTGCTGTAAGGGAATTGCTAAATACCAGTACTCATCTTTTCTTTCTCTGACCCTTACTGGTTGGTCTGTCCTTTGATACTACCTGTGAATCCATATCAAGAATCTCCTGAACAGAAGCAGCTGTGTCTTCCTGAGATAGCCTCTCCTTTCTCTGTGGAAAGAGCCTCATGCCTCATACCCATTACCTGAAACAAATATCTCATACTCACACTCACCGGTCCTTCTTCCTTGCCTCCTCTTTCTCACATTCTCTTACCTACAGCTTCTTGACAAATTAGGATCTCCCTATGTCTCATCAGCAACTTTTGCTGCTTTGTTTTGGCTTTGAAATACTTCTTCCTTCCTTTCAAAGAAGACTTCATTCTTCTTGATAACCAGAACAGGGGAGACACACTCCTTCAGACCTTTCACTTTCATCTACCTCTGAAGGAAAAACAACCTTCACTACATGAATAAATTGTGGTTACTTGTCACCAGCAAGGGGAAAAAAAGGTTAAATGATTAGTTGATGATCATTGTCTACCAAGTAAGTGTTGAAGGTAGGATTCGAACTCTCTTCTCTTGATTCTAAGTCTAACCCTCTGATACATAGTATCATTAGTGTGGTAAAGTATTAGTTGAGATCACTGTTTACAGAACTTGTTATGAGCTCACTTTGTGCCTTGTCTACCAGATAAAAATATAACTCCTGGGGAGATATTCTAATTATCAAATTGGTCTGTGTTGTTTTACCGATATATTTATGACCCTTTACTTCTCAATATCCTTCTATGATGTCCTAAATTATGGCTACTTATGAATCTTTCCTACTAGATTCCCATCTATTCATTCATTCAAGAACTAATAACAATGGTCATTTTGGAAATTACTTAGTTTTTTGTGCCACCATCTCTGTATTTTTTAAGTGTTTAACATAGTTTTTGCTAATTATCCTCTTACCATAACTATATATGTACATACTACAGTATTTATCCTAGCTAGATTAAAGTGCCTTGACATTAGGGTCCACATCTTTTCCATCTTTTTTTCTTCCCCACAGTGCCTAGCAGAGCTCATTGCATGGTTCTCCTATTTTTTTTATTGATTGGTTGATTAATTGATAGATTAATCCTCATGGCCCCCTTCATTCACTTTTTGTTTTTATCTAGGCTGCCACCCTTTCAATTCCACCAAAAGTTTAAAGGACAAATCAAAAAGTAATTAAGTCACACACAAACACACACACACACACACACACACACACACACACACACACACAAAGTGTGGTCTGTTTTTCCACAGCATAGATGAAGCACCAGAATGGAAAACTTTAAAATATAGCCATGATAATGACTATTTGCAGCAATAGACTAAGATTCTCAGAGTTAGAAAGGACCTCAGAGGTTATCTTGCTCTACTCAAAAAGAAATTCCATCTGCAGTGTCCCTGACAAGTAGTCATTTAGTTTCTCTGCAAGAAGACCCCAGGGCTGGGGAACCCACTGCCTTGTAAGGCAGCCCATTACACTTTTGGACAGCTCTAATTGTTTTGAAGTTTTCCCTTATACTGTCCTAAATCTGTCTCTCTTCAATCTCTACCCATAGCTCCTAGATCTACCTTCTGGGACAAACAGAACAAGTCTAATCTTTTCTTTTTTTCTTAGAAGACTTTCAAGTATTAATAATGATGGTGATATTGATTCTGATAGCTAGCATTTTAAGATTTGCAAAGCACTGTGAAAATATTAAAACATTTTATCTTCACACACACACTTTGGGAGATAAGAGCTGTTATCCCCATTTTAGTATGGGGAAACTGAGGCAGGCAGGTTAAGTAACTTGCCCAGGATTTGAAGCTGGATTTGAACTTAGGTTTTCCTGACACCAGTTCCAGTGCTGTATTCATTTCACCACTGCCAGTATTCCAATTTAGCTATCACTTCCTCAAAGCCCCTCTCCTTCAATTTCCTTCCCACTCCTAAACATTCCCATTTTCTTCAACAAATCTTCATATTATTTGGTCTTCAAGGTATAATGGAATAAATCATATCTTCCCTTGCAGCAATTGTTAGATATCTCCCAATGTGGAATGTAAGGTCCTTGATGACAGACTCTATTTCACATTTGTCATTGTATCTCCAGCGTCTAGCACATAATTTTTTACATGGTAAGTACTTAATAAATGTTTATGGAATTCAATGTAATTATGAAAGTTAGGAATCCATAAGTTGTGCATATACTCTAATATTGCACTGTTGTAAAAGAAAACTTTTGAGAGTTATGACGAACATATACAACTCCTCCTCCCATTGTTTTTTCATTCTCTGTTTCCAAGAATGCCTTAGTTATTTCCCTAAAGAAAGCTTTATTGAGTAGTTTGATGGAAATGCTAAGCTAAGAAGTGGCCAAAATTCTTCCTCTTACCCTTAGTACAAAGTTGTTAGTTTTGTGTTTCTCAAGTTTAGGTTTCTACATTCTGTTTTTAAAAACTAGATCTCTTCTAGCCCATCAAATTTTTAAGAAACCATTAATTCTCTATGCCTTAATACCCTAAAAAGACCTGGCATATTAACATGCATGCTGTGAAAATTCAATAGTTCTTTGTTAATAATTGTGGGTGATTTTTTAATGTGTTCACTAGTTGTCTTTCTAATATGGCTTAATGTACAATAGAACAGACACTTCGGTTCTATACATTCCTTACTTTGCATAACATCAAATACTGTCCCTATATCATAGTAAAAGTATGTCTAGGAATGATCTCAGAAAGATGAATCAATCTTTCAATATCCTAATACTATTGTGTAAGATTTCTTTAGTGCCTTATGATTCTTATGGGTTTTTGTTTGTTTGGGAATTTGGGGAAATTATAGCCCAAGTACAGTTTCCAGGGTTGATAAGGACATGATCAGAGTCAGCCCAGTTGCCTTACACTCCTCCCTCCACCACCTCCATACACATTCTTAATGCTTAAACTGTGCCCTTGCGACTTTTCTGTTAGTTAAGAGATGTACAACACAGGGGCAAAAATCAATCTTAATTAAGGCGAACTCTGGAATTATGATCGAAGGAAGCTACATTAGCCCAGTGCTTCCAGACCCCCATACACTGTTGTTATTGATGTTTGGACAGATGGGGAAAGTAAAATAGGAGTCAATATTTCGACTTACCTTGTTCTCTAAGGATCTGAATTTTTAACATATCTCTAATGAGTGCTGGTGGTGTTTAATAAGTACACTGTTCTACCTAGGAATGGCTTTGTGTGCAAAAAAAACATTAACACCCTTCCACTTCTGAGGGATGGAAGCAGGTAGTCAAGCTTCTGGGGTTGGCCCAAGGTAGAATTTTGAAGTTTGCCATCAGGGACCTCATCCTTCACTTGTATTATACCCTCCTGTAACTCTGATTTTTTGCACCTTCCCAGGCTCATGCAGTATGTTTATACTGCTGTCTGGCTTATGGAGGGTAGAATTCTGATAATATCCCCACCTTTAAGTGTTCTTACACCTTAAACCACCATTTCCCTATATACTCTGTGATCTAGTGACAGTTGCTCCCTTGCTATTTTTCACAGAAGTAACTCCTCCCAAGTCCAGCAACTGACTGTTCTCCATGACTGGCATGCTCTCCTTCTTCATCTCTGCATCCTGAATTCCATGATTTCCTTCAAGTCCCAGGAAAAATCTCACCTTCTTTCTGATCTCCCTTAATTTTGGTGTCTTCTCTCTGTTTATTATCTCAAATTTATGATGGATAGATAGATATATAGATAGATAGTTGGACATAGTTGTTTTCATCTTTACTCCCCTATTAGACTGTGAAATTCTTGAGAACAGGGACTGCCTTTTGTCTTTCTTTGTATCTCCAGGACTTAGCACAGTAGCTGTTTTATAGATGATGCTTAACAAATGTTTATTAACTGACTGACTGAATGATGAAGATTTTAGTGACTTAATGGTGTTCTAGTTGATTCTGGATAACCCACTGTCTGCTAATTGTATATGAAATTCATGAATGGACAAGAGATAGAATTAGATGACCTGTATGTAGCATTTTATGATGATTCATGCCAAGAGAAGTTGGACTCCGAGGGAGAAATTCTTGTATGGCAATGGAATCTTAATAATAGATTAATGAATCTTCTAGGACAAGATTTATTGGAAAATTCTGGGCAAGGGCTCTTTATAGTCCTTTTCACATCATACCACCTACTAACCATCTACTCTGCCTATGTACTTTTTGTCCTACAAGCATCTTTAAAGCCATATTAAAGTCATATGAACACCTGTAAATTTACAGTCAAGCTGTGTAGCTATTACAGTTAGGTATGTCAAGAATATTTACTCCACTTTTATCAGCCTCATGTTGCCAATTTATCTTTAATTCCTAACATACCACAATAGGTCTCTGGAAGATGATAGGATCATAGAGTTAGAGCTAGAAGAGATCTTATAGACTTTCTAATCCAAACTTCTCATTTTACAAGTAGGAAACTAAGGATTAGAAAGGTTATATGAACTACCCACGGTCACACAATTGTGTTTTTCCTTTGCTCTCAAAAGGGACCATGACATCAGGGAAATGATGACATGACTTGCCATTGACTTTGATTTGAGTGAGGGAGGGCTGTGCAAGGTCACCAGCCTCACTTTTTCCTCCAGAGCCATATGGGTCCAGTGGCCTGATATTCACCAGGAAGACTGGAGATGGCCCAGGATGTAATGGGAGACCCTGGCCCTTTCAGGCTAAGGTCTTTTCAGGTTCTCACTTTGAGTGAGGTAATGCCCATTCAGTAAATAGGTCTCTTTAAGAAGTAGAAGCCCTGAGGGTCTTCCCCTCCCAGTTTGATTTTTTTTCACACAATTAGTAAATATCAGAGGAAGGATTTGAACTCAGATCTTCCTGACTCCAAGTCTAGCATTCTTTCTGTCATGCCTTGTTGCTGCTGTTGGTCATAATCATAATAACTAGCATTTATGTAGTGTTTGCTGTGTGCAAAGTGCTTTAGAATTATTATCCCGTTTGATCCTCACAAAAACTGTGGGTGGGAAATGCTTCTATTATCTCCATTTTATAGATAAGGAAACAGAGGCAAATAGAAATTATGTGATTTGCCCAGGATCACAGAGAGAATGAGTGTCTAAGGCCAAGTTTGAACTCAGGTCTTCCCAACTCCAAGTCTAACATGCTATTGGTCATGGCATGCTGCCTATGAAGTAGGGATTCTGCAGATCTGGAGTGAAGGTTTTTCTTGAAGAGACCTTAGGATTATAGATTTAGACACAGAAGTGAACTCAGAGATCATCTAGTATCATGTTATCAAACTCAGAAGCAGAGTCCACTATCTACTAAACCAAACCCAAGTATCCTTGTGAGTCACCTAATGACATAGAAAACCACATATTGACATTTCCTATATTCTATTTTTATCTTGTTAAATATTTTCCAGCTGCATTTTAATCTGGTTCAGGCTGTGGCATCTTTGACACCTTTGATCCAGTCCTATCCCTTAATTTTGCTGATGAGGAAACTGAGGCCCAAAGTGAATTGCCCAAGGTCACACAGATGATAAGAAACAGAGCTACAATTCGAAACCAGATTCTCCGAGTCCAAGTCCTACTGTATTTCCTTTCAAAAAGAGAGCAACCTACCTGTGTGAAATAACCACCTAGTAGACATTTTACTAAGCAGCTTTTTCCTCAATCAAAAATAATATTCTCTATTTTCTTTAGGAATATTTTTGTTAGGGGGGAAGGATGAGATAAGGCTTTCTAAAAGATACAGTATTTGTGTTGGACTTTACAGGATGGATACGTACAATATGGTAGGGAAGAATGAGAGCCTCTTAGGCATAGAGAATAACATTAAGTGGGTAACCAAAGGATGTATAGAGGACACAGCAAACCTGGAATGTCGTCTTCACTAAAAAAGTTAAATTAGACAATTCTATAAAAGAAGATAGGTACTTGATGCTGTATGATTCGACTTGACCCCTTTCCTCCAGTGAAAGAAAGGGCAAGAGACAGAGAGACTGGTGAATCCATCAGGCACATCCCCTAGCACCAGATCCTATGCTTATCCTTTTCTAGTCTAGTCATGATTGGTGTATTCCCGATTTGGTCTCAGCTGTGTGACCCTGGGCAAGTCACTTGACTTCTGTTTACCTTAGTCTCCTCATCTGTAAAATGGGGTAATAAAAGCATTTTCTCTTAGGGTTGTTGTGAAGATCAAATGAGGTAATATTTCTAAAGTACTTAGCATAGTATCTGGCGCATAGTAGGTGCTATGCAAATGTTTGCTATTATGACTTATTATTATTTTACAGACGATGAAACTAAGACCCTAAGAATCTTGTTTAAGTTCACTCAAATAGTACATAGCTGAACCAGGATTTGAATCAGGTCTTTCTACAGAAAGCCAGTTTTGATAAATCTAAGAGAACAGGACTCTGATCTGTGGCTCCTTTTGGCCAAGAAGATTTTAAAATTGTCTGATGAGGTGATAGGTGATAGATAAGTGTATTCTACTGTGGAGGGAGAGCTGATGAAGACTTTGGTTGAAGTGAAGGATGTTTAAATTCACTAGGATCAGACAAGGGGGAGGATATTTTATTGGTAAATGGAAAGCTCTCATCTCAGTTCAACTAGTATTCAAGGAAAATGGAGAGCTAAAAGCAAATACAATTAACAGGCTGTTCCTCCAAGAGGCAACAATGGTATGTCGATCTAAGGCTGAGAAGGCTGACCTGCACATTCAAGTTCTGGCAAATAAACTTGATTCTCTTGAGGAAAAAAAGTTACCGCAGCAGTTATAGAGATGGAGAGGAACTCAAAGTTAACGATCTTTTGCAGACTCACCTCTACCTCCTAGGAAAATGGGAGAACGGAAAACAAATCTGTAAGACCTGACATTACTCCAAGATAGTTAGTTGAATTTTACTTCATTTTCTAAAATGTCTAAACGTTTACCACAGACAAAATCATATATTATAGGGTTTTTTTATGATTCCATGTTATTCAGTTTGTATCTGTGTGAGTGACTGATTTTGTCTGGATATATGTATGGGAAGATCTCATGAAGCATCAACTACCAATTAGATTTCACATTTCAGTTTTTGACTCTAGTTCAGTGGGAGAAGGGAAGAAATAGGAAATGACTGATTTTGGAACTTAAAAATATAGATTCTATATTATAAAATGTTGGTAGACTCATGTGTCTAGTCCATCTAAATAAGTTTCCAAATGGTATATACATATATAAATATCATATATATTTATAGAATATAGTTTAACACTATTTAAATTAATAGTTTCAACTGTAAATTTGCTAGGATATATAGTTGTATGTTGGAGTATGGTTTAGTAACTCGACACTTTCAAGGAAAAGATAAACTGAGACTTCCGGTCTTCGCCTACTGTCTTAGTGATTTACAACTCTTTATAGTGGTTTTCTTTTTTTTTGACTCCTAAATGTGTTGTGATAGAGGAAGATCTAAATTTATACATCAGGATGAGCTTGTTTAACCAAGGAGAGTCTAAATCCTGCTTTTTAAATTTATTCTACTTGTCTGCATTTCTGCTTCTATTAATTTAAATGATTTCACAGGCATTATTTTATTAAATGCGGATTTGGTAGATTACAAATTATAATGGGATGAAAATTGGGTTTTGATCTGATTTTCAGATGAACTAATGAAAGAGCAAAGGCAATAAAACAGCAATCTAATAGCAGTCATTTAAGTTGGGCTGGGAATTCCAGGGATGCTGCTGACCAAAGATGACATCAGTGTGCCAGGTAGAAAAGCGCTTTCTCTCTCTCTCTCTCCCTCTCTCTCCCTTCCTCTCTCTCTCTCTCTCTCTCTCCCTCTCTCTCCCTTCCTCTCTCTCTCTCTCTCTCTCTCCCTCTCTCTCCCTTCCTCTCTCTCTCTCTCTCTCTCTCTCTCTGTCTCTCTCTCTCTCTCTGTCTGTCATCCAACTAGAAATTTCTCCCTCCTTGAAGAAGACCCCCACCCCCTCATGGCATACTGACTCTAACATAGCAACACCCTTCTTTCCTCTCAAGGCAAGAAGTATGTTCCCACATACACAAATATTTATTCAGCCCATGTCTTTGGTCCACCTATTATGATAGCTGCCGCCATGGTGGACTACTATTTCTGAGAGAACCCAATTCCCGACTAAGATGTGGTGAGATAGAATCCAAAGTTGGGGAATATCTTGGCTATATCTGATTCTTTATCATCTGGAAAGAAAAAACAAAACAAAACAAAACAAAAACCTCATGGAGGGCAGAACTGGTTGCTGACACAGATCTTTAATTGCTTTCTGGCCTTTACCTCCTATGTAGCCTGGAGTACCTGCTCCACTATCCACCAGCTGAACAATCAATTTCATTATGACTTCAGCTGGGTAGTGAACAAATGGCAAGAGGAAAAGAAGAAGGAAAAAGATGAGGAAGCAGTTGGAGGAGTGGAAACAATGATTCAGCCATTGTTGTCTATTTTTCCAAATTAAAATAAGGGTCAGTATTTCTAACATCCCTTTTGAAATATCCGTATATTCTGATGAGTGACAGAGCAGGAGAACTAGATATCCCTGAAACGAAATCCCTAAAATTTTTTCCATCCCCAGACCCAAATCTCTGCTGGCCTTCAGTGGGAGATCATTTGTCTCTGTGTATTCTCTTCCAACTGCTCTTGGGAAAATATAACCAAACCAGTTTCATTGTACAACAATGGGTAAGTTTTAATTGGTAGAGAAGTTTTGACAGGGCCTGTTTTGCTCCCTGGGAGAAATCTGGCCAGAATGTGTCAATTAGTGCATTTATAAAGTACTATGTGTGTACTATGTACTATGTGTGTACTATGTACTACTATGTGCCAGGTACTCCGCTAAGTGCTGATAGACATGAAAGCATCATCTGGTTAGGCAGTATGACTCTTTTGCTGCCTGCCAGCATTCCACACCACAGCTTGACCCAAACCAGATTCTCACAAATCAGCATTCCTAATTTAGGGTGTGACCTTCCCAAAGTTGTCTATTAAATTGAGAATTCTCTCTGCTTGTGCTATACATAGATGAAAATACAGAATCTCTGATGAATGGGGTCCGGGCAAAAATTTTCAGGAGTGCCATTTGAATACCATCTTTGGGTCATTTCAGAAAATCCTAAGTGTTTCTTCTTGTAGGCATCCACCCAAGTTTCAAGGGCTTGGCTATTTAACATTGGTAGACCTAGATCTTATAGAATTATTTTGATACTTTCCTCACATTTGCGGTCAATGATTTCAACCAGAGATATGATCCCATGAGCTTTTATACTTGACCTGCTTATAGTCTGTTGACAATACTCAGCTAGCACCCTGGGTCTCTATCTTTGGCCTCCCTGTTGATATATCTATATCTATATCATCTATGACTACATCTCATATCTGTATGTATACATACATGTATGTACGTATGTGTGTGTGTGCCATCCATTGTTCTGAGGTGATATGCATTCTCTAGCCTTTGTGTCTTGCTGACACATATCTAGGAGAAGTATACACATGTGAGTATTGCATTGCTTAATTTTTTGTGTATGGGTGATCTAATATATAATATGATCTCTTTCAGGACAAGCATAGTTTCCTCTTTGTCCTTATACCTTTGGCATCTGACATACTGCCTGTCCCATACTGAAATAAATGCTTAGTCAACAATTGTTGAATGAAAGAGCGAGCAAAGGGATTTTAGAAGGGACAGTTAGAAAATAGCATAGGGGCAGCTAGGTGGTGCAGTGAGTAGAGCACTGGCCCTGGAGTCAGGAGGACCTGAGTTCAAATCTGGCTTCAGACACCTGACACACTTATTAGCTGTGTGACCTTGGGCAAGTCACTTAACCCCAATTGCCCTGCCTTCCCCCCTGCAAAAAAAAAAAAAAAGAAAATAGCATAAGAGAAAAATAGGATGGCTTAGAAGCCAAGTGAGGAGGAAGCATCCAGAAGTATACCAATAGTATGAAATGCTTCAGAGAAGTGAGATTGGTTGAAGTGAGGGTTGGGGAGAAGGATTTGGTGATTAGCAGGTCAGTGACCTTTGAAAGGGCAGTTTTGACACAAATGAAAAGTCTGAAAGATATAGTTTCTGGGTAATTAATAACCAAGTTATTAATCAGGCTAGCAGATAATCAATAAATTGAGGTTAGTAGTTCTTTTGGAAAGCAAGACTCTGCATGGAGATCACTTAAATGTTTAAATAACTTTGGAAAAGAGGTTCTCCCTTGACTAGTGGAAATGAACTCTGATTCTTTAACAATTAATAAGGGGGTGTACATATTAATGAGGAGGTGGGTAAAAGTCATCAGCTTCTCCTGCTGTGAACATGACCTGATCATGAAATTCAGAGGCTTCCAGCAATTTGGACAAAAGTATTCATTTCTACTCAGACGTCTCTGGTTGGGTTTCCCTTTCGTAAACTAGGTCACCCTAAATTCTAATGGAAGGTTGCAAGGACAGGTGCTTTTTTCCTAAGGGCAAGAACTCACCTAGACTAGATTCTGTTTGTAAGTTCTTCTAGTTGGGTGGAATCCCACCCAAGATCGAGAAGCATGTACCCAGAGAATTTGGACGGTCTCATTTATCGACAATGTCCTTCCTAGAGTGGCTGAATAACTTACAGGGGCTGTTTTCTGAATGAGGAAATAGGAAAGGGAAACAAATTCTAATTTAACAATTGGTTATTCATGTGAGAGAAAAATAATTTCTCTCAGTTTTAATACTGTAGTGATTATGGAAGTCATATTTTAAATAATCAAGGTTAAAGGTGATGGTGAAAGAGTAAAGATATTACATGCAAACTATTTTTAAAACAAAGTTAACGCTTTCCTCACCATAATCACTGTTAGTCTCATGTTTCTTTGGATGTCTTCTATATTATAGTTTGTTTTGCTGTTTTTGTCTGAGACCCTTAGCTTATAAACTCCTTAAAAACAAGGACTATCTTATTTCATCTTTGTATTACCAGTGCATTGAACATAGTAGGCATTTACTAAATGTCTGAACCAAATAATTACTACTATTCATTTTTTCCCCACAAAAAACATAGAATGTGCTAACTGTGCTAGCAAGAGAGAAGAATTTTAAAGCAGGATATCACTTTGAAATAATTTTTTACACTGAATCATGGAATATTTGGTGATCTGTCTTCCCTGATGCCCCATTATTACGTGGATGAAAGTTGAGGTAAGTAGTTTCTTCATTCTGCATTCAAACAGTCTTCAGTTTCCTCATAATAATAGAAATAATACCTAACGTTTATATAGTACCTACTATGTGCTAAGCACTTTATAAATAATGTCTCATTTGATCCTCACAACAACCCTGAAAAGTAGGTACTATTACGTCCCCATTTTACAGGTGAGGAAACTGAGGCAGACAGAGATTAACTGATTGGCCCAGGGTCTAACAGCTGGTAAGTGTATGGGTTCAGATTTGAACTCAAGTCTTCCCTGACTCCAGGGCTGGTGCTGCAGCCATTGTGCGACCTAGCGACCTAGCCTTGGACCAGGTGGCCTTTAAAATCCACTCAAATTCTAATTACCATGATCTTAAGTGAAATATACAGGGAATTTTTCTTGCCAAGACAATGCCATAGAAGGCTCAGAGGTAGGACAGATTTTCTCTGCCAGGGAGTGATAGGGGAGAAAATCTGTGGTTTGATATTCTATTTTACACACTGGATGACTTATACTGATGAATTGCTTAAGAAAAGGCCAGTTTTCAACAGTCCGATCCACTGAAGAAACAGAATTTTCATAGAATGTAGATGAAGTAAGGTTACATTTGCTCATATTATGATGAAGTATGAATATATTATGATGAAGTAAGGTACATTTGAGTATGTTATACTATCCAAACAGTGGCAGAACCAGTGTTTCATGTGCCAATTTTGAAAGCAAAATGGATCCCTTTTGCAGATCTCTACATGACCACAACAATCCCAAGTGACTGGCGATCCCATTGATATAGGAAGCATTCCCTCCAACTTTTGGTCAATTAAAGAATCAACAAAGATTTCTTAAGTGCTTGCTACATAATAATACTAAATATTTTTACTCATATTTGTTACTAATATTAAGTATGTGTCAGGCAATGTCCTAGCACTTTGCAAATATAATCTCATTTGGTCCTCAAAACCACCCTGGTAGGAAGGTGCTATTGTTATCTCCTTCTTACAGATGAGGAAACTGAGGCAAACAAAACTTAAGGGACTTGCCCTGCGTCACACAACTAGGAAGTGTCTGAGGCTGGATGTGAACTCAGGTCTTTCTGATGCTCAGTGTATCTCAGCGCTTTATGCACCGAGCTGCCCCATGCCAAGTCTATTGCTAAACTCTGGAGATAACAACAACAGATAGCCTGGCATAGTGGAAAGGGCTCCCAATTTGGAGCCAGAAATCCTGATTTCAAATCCTGTCTTGACTATGTGCAATCTGTGTGACCTTAGACAAAATCATTTAACTGCTCTGTTTTTGTCATCTTTAAAATGAAGGGGGATTATCTAGATAACCTCCAACATCCATTCCAGTTCTAATGCTACATTATCCCAAAGTAACAAGCAGTCTCTATCCTTAAAGAATATACATTCCATTAGATTAGACAACATACAAAATATAGCTATATAGACAAGGAAATTCGAGAGAGAGAGAGGACATTGGCAAGAGAGAATACAGAATCCTGTTTTTTCTTAGGAAAAAAAATACATTTTTTTTTGCATGACTGGGTTTGCCAGATATGTTGAATAGCTTATATTTGGGATCACAATTCAGTTATTTACAGATTAAATCAATGTTTTCCTTTATTTTAACATGTTTTAAAATAATACATGTGCTTATCTTTTACAACTCAATAGCGTTTCCAATAGCTGATATAAGAAATACGGACGAATCGAAGCTACGCTTAAACACACAAAGTTTTTTTGTGGGGGCGGGGGAAGTGGGAAGGCAAGAAAGCATTATGGTACAGTGAAAAGATTAGAGTTGGAGTCAGAGGCCTTGGGTTCAAATCCTGCCTGCCTCTGCTACTTACTGTCTGTGTGGCTTTGGTCAAGCTACTTAACCTCTCTGGGCTTCAGTCTTCTATAAAGTGAGGAAATTAGACTAGAAACCTTTAAGGTCCCTTTCTTCTCTAAAGCTAGGCACTTATAAACCTGGGAAAGTCAGGAATTCTTAAAAATAATAAATGACTGAAAATTGCTATTTGTAATAATAAAAGCTAATTTTTTACTGAGCTTAGCACTTTGTGTAGTCTTCCCCCACACACAAATAAAAAACCTACATAATTTTTTGTTCTGTCTAGTGTGTTAACTGCTTATTAAAATAAGTGAAAATACAGATTTTTATCAAGTCAAACTCCTCACAGTTTCATCAAATATGCCATGAAATGGACTTAGTGGGAACTAACATCCAGTTCTCTAGAATCTGTTACAGTTAAGCTTCACATCCTATTTGTGACTCTGTTAAATGAAAGTAGAATGAAGAAAGGGACAACCAAGAAACACACATTCCACCAGAGTCAATATGTGGTTAAAAAAAAATCTTGATTTACTCTCTACTCTTTAGGAATAATTTCTTTCATTGGCTATTTCAGAGCTTATTTCTTTAGGGCATTAGATTTGCTATCACACTGTTTAGCCTGGGAGTGATTGGGAATAAAATGGAAAAAAAAAGGTAGCATTACTTTCAATCATGAAAGGAGAGGGATTCCAATCTATTGGACTCAGTGACAAACAATTTTTTAGAAGGTCAAGAAAGTTGTTCTCCCTTGATATTTCTGTCTCTCCCTGCCTATCTTTTCTCTTCCCACTTATATGAGATAGAAAGTTCAACTATTTGATCTCTAAGGGACCTTCAGTTCTAAGACAGGATAATATTACAAGGAACTGGACTTATTTTATTTTATTTTATTTGACTGATTACCAGCCTCCTTAGGTGTTCAGGGCTGAATCATTAGTTTTTCTCCAACTCTGCTCCTCCCTACTTTGGATCATGCCTTTGTTTTAGGACCAGAAAGAGGCTGGTTTCAATACTGGCACATGCCAGTTTAATGATCTTTCATGGGTTGCAGTGGGGTGTTAATATTCCCTTCAGTGTAAAGAGATCTAGGTGACACAGTAAATAGAGCACTGTGCCTGAAGTCAGGAAGACCTGTGTTAAAATCTGTCCTCAGATACTTGTTAGCTGTGTGACCCTGGGCAAGTCATTTAACCCTGGTTGTCTTAGTTTTCTCATTTCTAAAATGAGCTGAAGAAGGAAATGGCAAACCAGTCCAGTATCTTTGCCAAGAAAACAAAAGAGTTCATGAAGAGTCTGGAAATGGGGAAGGGAGTGTAGAACAAATAAGATTATATTATCAGTGAAGTGGAATGTACCTCGGTAGCCATCGTGTCAAACCGGTACTTCAGAGATCCTCTTTGTAACATACTCACAGGTGGTCACCCCAGTTTCTGTTAGAAGACATGTAACCGAAAGGAAGCCATTTCTTCTCAAGGCAACCCATTATACTTTTAAACAGTTGTAGTTGTTAGGAATTTTTTTAGACATTGCATAGCTCATAACCCCCAATTATAACATTTACTTTGAAAAACTGTCTCATAGAATGATTTCCTAGCCCAGCCTCAGTCCACTTATTATATCGAGTTATATCCCAACTAAAATTCTGTGCTCTATAGGAGGCCTTCACCGATCCCTCTTAATTCCAGGTCCTTTCCTCTGTTAATTATTTCCTACTTATCCTGTAATTTGTACATATTTGTTTGCGTGTTGTTCCCCCCTCCCCCATCAGACAATCAATTCTTGGAGGGTAGAGGGACTGTCTTTTTCCTCTTTTTGTAACCCCAATGCTTAGCACTGTGCCTGGCACATAGTAGGTGTTTGATACATATTTATTGAATTAAATTGAAGAACTATCTTCAAAACAAAATCCCAGTAAAATAGATTAAGACAACTTCACAATTCATTACAATTGGATATATCTGCTATTATTACTAAATTTCAGAGACAGCAGGCATTAATGGATAGAGAGCAAGGGCTTTAATGTTAGAAAGGTCTGGGATCAAGACCTCTCTTTTATACATACTGTTTGGGTGACCTTGGACAAATCACTTAACTTCTCAGGGCTAGGCAGTTCTCTAAGACTGAATTTCAGAATAGGCGCAAATCCACGTTAGTATAAAAAGTTCCTCACCAGGACCTCCCAATACAAATGAAAGAACAGCTCTAGTTAAAAAAAAAGGGGGGGGAGGAGGAAAGGGGGAGGGTTTTAGGAGCCAATTATGCACATGGGAAAGCATTATTCTATTCCCTTCTGCAGAAAGGGATGCTTTGGTCCTTTTGATTTCTAAATCATGACCTAGTAATGAGTTAAGTGCCTAGGGGAAATATTTTCCTTGAAGAGTTAATGTATTTCCCTAAGCACTTGACTGATGAAGCCATTGTAGAAAATTAGACTCCATATGTCTATTATTTTTTTAAATCAATATTACAAATGCAGACTCCTGGTAATTCATATTGTGGTCCTACAAACATCGTTTCCTCCCTTTCCCAACTGTTTCATACAATATTCTAATTTGGGACATCTCAAAATTCCAGTATTATCCTTAGGGGGAAAAAATAACAGTAGCAAACTAGAAACACAAGTTTGGAAGAACGTGTTCAGAGTTTGTGTCCAAAGTTGATAGAATGTGATAAAGAACTTTGCTTCAAGGATCAAAATGAAGATTGCATAACAAAACATACATTTTAATTGCCAGTGAAACCATTCATTTTGTGTTGAAAATAAAGGTAAAACTTTTAGTCATATTCCTACACTCTCCTCCTTTCTGCAATTTGTTTCTCAGTTTGGTTTTCCTGAATGTCATGGTATTTAAAGTTCATTTTCCTGAAATTTCATGAACACAAATGAGAAAAGATTATCCTGACTTTTTTTTTGTCCTAAATTACCTTTCCAAATTTTAATGCACATACATTAGTTGAAGGAAACTATGGACAAAGATTTTTGAGTGAGGCTCATGGGGCCTTTTATAGAATTTGAATCCCTGGCAAACAGATTGCTACAGCTTTGACAGTAAAAAATAGCAGATGGGATTAATTAACTGGGTGTCAACTTTTCAGACCTACCTAAATTAATATTTTTCTCCAAACAATGTATTCTGATTACCATAAAACTAAGCAAAGTTGATAGAAATAGATTTTGGTTCTAATGGTCTTTTTTTTTAATCCATTTTTACTCCCCACTCCCACCCCCTTTAGATATCAAGGCTTAGTCAACGCTTGCAAGTCAAAAATGAGAAAATTGTATTGTAACCCCATCTTTAGCCAGTATGGCCTGTTTGTAGTGCCAGAGCTTGTCTTGACCACAGCGTCTCCATCTGCCACAAGCAGGGGGTGAAAGGTTCAGGACATTGATCAAACCATGCATAATTCTATCCAAAAACACCAGCTCTGCAGATCAGTTAATTGCCTGCTCTATATGACTAACAACTCAACATATAAAAATCAAATTTTCATTAATGCCGTTAAATGTAATGGTCCACAGATTGAAAGGGCATTTGATATAGAAAACAGTGTGATGAGTTCATCCTTACTCTGACAACACTCTCTTCCCCACTCCCAGAATGACAGTGTCTGATATGGAACCAAGGAATAGGAGCACCCTACCCCAATAGGTCATTTTTGCTTCTGTCTGCTTTTTCCCAATTCCTAGTACAGTGATTTGCCCTTGTTCCTTCCCTGTCCTCCACCCCTACTTTGGGACCCTGGGATTTGTTTAGTGTAGGGAACTTTCTACTCTGTAATCTCTACCAATTCCAATGGTTAATTTGTCTTTTATTTAGTTTGGAAGATTTGAACTGAAAGGAAGGAACGTTGTTGTTCCTTCCTTTCACTTCAAAAGAAGGAGCTCGAGGAAGCAGGTATCTTGTCCTCCTTCCTCATTTTATAGATGAATTGAGGCCCAGAGATATTAAGGCCCAGCATTTAATACAGTGAAGGGCTGTAATGTTAATCAGGGCAGGACTTTTTTTTTTTTTTTGCTGTTCTTGTCTTTTGGGATGCTAAGGCTATTAAGAGCCTTTAATGAGTCTTGCCTTTGTTTGAATGGGCAGATAAAGTGGACCCCGTTTTGTTTTACAGTGTTTCTCAGTACTAAGGCAACTGGGAGTCATTGACTAGAAACAATGTATATGATGTGGTACCAGTGATTGAAGAGCTTTGCCACACTTGTGCTATTGATTGAAGAACTAATTTGCCCATACCCTAAACGGTAGGCCCCCAGTCCTCAGGTCCTGAACAGCTGTACTGGAAGGTTAGAGTTTGACTTTTGGGGGTTGTGTCAACAATCTGGGTAGCAGCTTCTGTGGGGATATAAGATTCACCCACAGCCAGCACCCAGAAAGCTGCCAACAGCACAGGTTTTTCTGATCTGCTTAAGCAAGGGAAGCAAGGTGAAGGGGTTGACAAGCTTACTTTTAATTCAGCATTCAAATATTATTCAGTTAGTTCAGGGGAAAAAGCCAGCACCCTGAACTTCAAGACAAAATGCAAACAAATTACAAACATCAACAGACTTTGTCTGATTCAAATCCTAACACAGTTACCAGAGTTCAACAAGGTTTCAGCATCCGGGTTTACAAGCTGGAGGGCTCCTTAGCTATAGCTGCCTGGAGTCATCTCATCAACACCACCTCCAAAACCCCGCACAAATGGCTCCGTCCTCCCTTCTTATAGGGCTTCAGACATCAAACATCATCTGAATCAACAGAGCTCAGGCTCTGGTGATTGGTTCTTGAGTTGGCCCCTCCCCTTAGGACCCTGGGATGTTCATATCCACATGGATTACATTAACACCTAATGCGGTTTGGGCCTGGGGCTTAGCACCTAGTAAAGCTCACTGAGATAAATTGAGTCACTCAAAGAAAACAAAGGCCATTCTGGTTACAGGGGTACACTCATTAAAAGCACGTTGGTGACAAGACTGTGGGCAAGCCATTGAAGCAACCCCCACCCCCGCATTGAAAATCCAGATGTTGGTGCTTCTCTGGTAACTATGTGTTGCTTTGGAGAGACGAGTTTGTGTTATTTGCACCGTTTATATAATATATGCTTGTAATTTCTGTTTGTGTTTTCTCTAAAGTTCAAGGTACTGGCTTTTCCCCCTGAACTAAGTGAATGATATATGTATGCTTAATTAGAGTAAGATTGTTAACCCCTTAAAGTTGCTTTCCTTAGAAAAGCAGATCAAAGAATCTTTGTTAGCAGACCTTCTGTGTGCTGGTGTTATTGGTCTTATACAACCACAGTCGCTGCTAGCTACATTGTTCCTACAAGGGCACATAGTAGGTGCTTAATAAATGCTTGTTGACTTGACTTCCATGACTTGACCAAGGTTATCTATAGTTTTAGAGAATTGTCTAGTTCTGGGGACAGGGTAAGAGACTTACTTGTTTGTGGTCACACAGCTAATATTTGTGTCAGAGGCTGAATCTGTGTTTTCCTGACTACAAGACTCTTATCATTTTATCCCATACACAACTTTGTCTCTGGCTTTATATGTAGTAATTGCTTATTAAAAGTTTGTGCATTGGATTGACTAGGCAAAAGCTTAAATTCTGGTTCCCGAAGCAAATATTTTAGAGAAAGACACCTTAACTATTTTGCAAAATAAACACATTTAGGGAGGAGGACCCTTTCTGTGATGGATGCATCAACCTATCCTGAGTTCCTCCTCTGGAAATTTTGCTCAACCAATCTTATGTTTGATTCAAGCAGGGGAGGAAAAAAAGGGTCAATAAATTGGAATGTAGAGTACTTATGACCACACATTTTATTGGCATAGCCAAAGGAGATGAGAAATAGTGGTTGTTTTCCCTCATCCACAATACTTCCTCAAGATAAATTCACGGAGGTCTTTACTTCTAGAATCAGCATATTAGGAAGGGTGATATCATTTCATATGTGATGTTGGAGACTTTTGAAATCATAATTAACTTCTTTGGATCAGTAGGGTACCGGCTATTTAGGATTCAATCAACTCTATAACCCAATAGAAATGGGTTATAGAAATCTACACACACCAAACATTTAAGTCAATTGTTATTATTTTTCCATGAAATTCTTTATCAAAGATTTGGACATGTGTTCAAAACTGTTTTATGTTGTTTGTAAATGAGTGAAATGGCCATAGGGAAAGAATCAGGAGGAAAGAAAAGAGAGTGAGAGAGAACAAGGCTTCTAGATTCTAATAAACTGTGTGATCTTGAACTTCATCTTTATCCATATTCATAGAGGATATCCATAGATAAGCATAGACCCCAGGCAACTGGCACATCTAACTCTAAATCTATGATCTAGAAATAAAATCCTGTGATTTAAGATAAAATACATTCTATCAACTAATAAAAAAAAATTGTTGTGTGTGTTACTTGCTAGAAATGCTAGGTTCTAGGGTGCAAATGTAAAGAATCAACAATCCCTACCTCCAAGGAGCTTCCATTGTATTAGGGGAGGCATTATAGTTAAATACATACACACATATATTCACATTCTGGAAGAGTTAGTGAAGTAGGAACAGTGTGGTAGAGTGAGAAGAGAAAAGGATTCAGAGTCAGAAAACCAAAGTTCATAACCGGCTATGTCATTTCCTACCTGGATAACCTCAGGTAAATCACTTCCTCTCTTTAGGTCTCATGTTCATTTGTCAAATGAGAAGACTGGCCTCTAAATGACTCTTTATGTTCTCAATCTATGATTCCATAATTTTAAACTTGTAAAACTATTGCCTTGTTTATGGGGAAGTATTTAAGCATTTAGAAAGTCTGGCTTATTAGTGTTGAAGGCCACAATCCAAAAGCTATTTTTTTCCTGGTTCTACTATTATCCTGAAAAATATTACTTATCAAGTGAGATTTTAGCCTAAGATGAAAAGGCAGAGCATGGGTACTAAAAATAGACTTAAAGTAAAGGGATACATAAATATCCCTACAAATGTTACCAAGATTACATATTTCTAATGTAGTACCAGTTGCTCCTTATTTTTAATTATATTTTCTCTGTTTTTAAGATGTCTTTGCAGTTGTTTTTAATATTTAGTCAAAACAGCCATATTAAGCAATCCAAATAGGCACATTAACTGATGTTAGATTTGCCCAACACTTTTCAACTGAATCATTGACTCTTCCAGAGTTAGCAGACCGGACCCTCATGCAATACACTATAAGCTTATTCAAACAATGTAGGAACCATTACACAAATAATTGATGAAGGCATATTTACTGAGATCCTCAGATTCACTGTCAATGTGCTTTTAGCTACTAATTGGTTTCCTCACAGAACTAAGAGACTGACCTGTAGGAAATAAAGCATCATAAATATTCATCTTAGATTATAACAAAAGCATCACATTTGAACATTGATCATCATGATAGAAGAAATTTCTTTTTTTTTTCATTTCAGCTGTTGGCATCTGTGATATATGTGTTTACCAATTGTCAATAGCTAAAGTTCCAACCAGCTTATCAAAAATAAATCACATCTGAGATTCAGAACACAAAGTGAGAATACAAACTCTGAGTTTCTCTGGAGCCCTTCTGGAAACAGAAAGATAAATGTCTCACCAAGTAGAGAGACATAGCTCCTGCCCTCCGGAATGAATGGAACAACACCCAGGATTAAATGAGCACTGACACAAAAATGCTACCTTTTACTACGAAAGTTCCCTTGGGCTAAGGTGGAGATATAATTGTACAACAAAGGCACTATTTGTCCAGGGAATGGGAAGTTTCATGTGACAGATGAGATTCATATTTTGCTTTTGTGTTTGTTTGTTCTATCCTGTCAGCCTTATTTCCTTCATCAAATCTGCCTACTGCCTCCTTAACTATATGGAATAGATGAATATATGGATTTCTCTACATTATATATTTGGATACAAATAAAGATAGGGATTGGGAGTGGACTTGAGTATAAGGAACTCCCTGGTGAGAAAAATTCCTCTGCCGATGCAGGTCAGCATCCTCTCTGAAATGTAGTCTTAAGAGTGTATGTATGTGTATATATATGTATGTATGTATGTGTATATAACATATATGTACATACAATATTTAATAACATAAATATTAAGGACATATGAATATATAGCTTAGGACAGAGGTGTCAAACATCCAGCATATGATGGGTATAAGAATCATGTAAAGGGCTTTCTGAGTGTTAAAGTATTATGTAAATGTGAACTATTATTATTTTTAGAAATTATTATTACTAATATGATTAGTTATCACATTACTTCAGATAGTCTATGGTGCAAATTATGTTCTTCTAAAAATCACTAAGTAAAGTAAAGGCCTATATATTACAACAGGGATTTATCCTAGATCACAGATTATAGCTGGAAAGAACCTTATTTGACAATTGGTCCAACACTCTTATCCATGGAGACACTGGAACCGAGAGAGGCAAAATGATTTGCCCAAGGTAGCAGAGCGAAAACTGAAGCTCAGATCTGCTACCTCCCTATACACTGTTCTTTGCATGATATCAATTTGTCTCTTGTCTATAATAAGGCAATTATTTCTGTCCAGAGAAACAATTGTAATAAGCGGCTTCATATCTCTAATTGTTTATTGACTTGTGGTATTAAACACACAATTAAAAAAGAAATGGGCATACTTCAGTATTGCTCTTTTCCCTAATTTCTAACACCAAAAGGGTAAATAAATGGAATTATCTTCTGTTCCTTGCCCTTGGCAAGGTTTCTGACTCGTCCTTACACATATTGCCCAAATTCTGAAGACAGGTTTTCAATGGAAAAAAAGATTCCTTTCTCCTATTTCCTAACTCAGCCCCTAGGGCCTTGGCCTGTAAACCTAAGAATAATGGGCCCTTTGAAGAAAGAGTGGAGTTCAATCAGCTTGGATTAACTTGATCAGAAGGCTGAGTTATTAGCAAATATTTAGGTCAGATTTTTCACTGTTTTCCAATTCAAATAAATATAAATACAATGCAAAAGAAATAAAAAAAATCCTAGCAGAATCAAAGACTTAGCAATCTTCTCAAAGAAAATAATTCTAAAGCTCTCATGTGCTTTGAAACACCCATTCCCAAGAGCCATTTACTTAGCACAATTTCTAGATAAGTCTTCTAAACAGGCTCTGCAGATTTTGTATAATACAGAAACAGAACAACTCTGATTTCCTTGGCCAATTGAAATCACCTGGCCCCTAATCCACTTCTCCCCCCACCCCTTCCCTCCCCCTCCCCCACAATCCCTCTCCCAGGACTCCTGAATTTAAATAAACAGCCATTTATTAAACAACTTCTATGTGCAAGGTACTATGAGAAGCTCTTGGGGATACAAAAAAAATATTTCCTGACCTCAAGGAACTTACATTCATTGGAGGATGAGAGGGTCATGTTGGGGGGCGGGGGGGAGACAGTTGGGGGAGAAACAACATGAATCTGGGTGGTTAAATACAAAATACTTTCTAAGGGGAAAGAGCTATCCTCCTTGGAGGTTTCAGTGGAGAAGAATCAGAAAAAAGCCTTCTGTAGAATGAGTCAGTGAATTTGGGTTTTGCAAGAAGTTAAAATTCCCCGGAGCTAAAGCTGAGGGGAGAGTATATTCCAAACTAGGAGGCCACTTGTGTTGAGGCCATAGTAGCCAGAGAAGGAATATTGTTGGCATGCTGTCTATATAAAAATAACTATCAGTCCAGCTTGACTGGGACACAGGCATAACAAAAGTGGGAACAATTTAAAATAGCACTTGAAAGGTAGGTGGGACCCAGATTGTGAAAGACTTTAAATGCCAGGCAGAGTATTTTATACTAGAGGGAATAAGGAGCCATTGATTACTTTTCAGGGGTGCAGAGGTGGTCTAGTGCAGGGTGTGACATGATCAAAACTATGTTTTGGGAGCAGCATGGAGGTTGGATTGGAGAAAGGAATGAGTGGAGACAGGAATACCTGATTTATTTATCCTTTATACATTCTTCTCCCCACTCATTTTTTTTTCTTTAAATCACATGTAACCTATATTACCACAGCTACTTACAATGACTTGGTTATTTCAGTTTAAGTATTGTGGCATACCTAGGGAGTAAGGGACATATTGCATTCTTAATCCAGGATGTGGTTTCAAAAGCCCATACCTCATTTCATTTCATCCTTCTATCCATCTCATTCTGCGAATCATTACCAAATGTAGTTAGTTAGGTGACATGATGGATAAAGTCCTGGACCTGGAGTTAGTAAGACCTGAGTTCAATACAGCCTCAGATATTTACTAGCTGCATAACCATGGCCAGGTCTCTTAACCTTGCATCTCTCTCATTTTCTTCAACCGTAAAATTGAGACAAGAATAACTCTTACCTCATAGGGTCGTTATGAAGGTCAAATGAGATTAATATTCATAAAATGCTTAGCACGGGGTCTGGCACATACTATGTGCTTAATAAATGCTTATTCCCTTACCTCTTTCTTTTCCAGGGAATGTCTTTATATATTATTCCCATTCGATCGGCTAGTTGGTTTATTTCTTACATACGATCAAATCAGAAGACATATTCTTTACAATTCCTAGTTGTTTTGCTCCTGAAGGAGGAAAGCCTGCTAAATCCAGGTTTGAATCCTCTCAACACTAAATACAAAAGGAGGCAGAATTATATGAATGCTGGAAAAGAGCACTTGTCTGGAAATCAAAATACCTAGATGAAGTACTGGTTCACTCATTAACTTAATGTGACTTTGAGTGAATCACTTTATTTCCTCAGTTTTCTCAATTGTAAAATGAGAAGATTGCATTTGATAAGACACGGTGTACAGCAGATTGTCTAAAAGGAATCTGATTTTTGTGGACTGGAAGATCAAGGAGCCTGTGGTTTATCATAACCAAAAATGGGGTGGGGGGGGAGAGAGAGAGAGAGAAAGAGAGAGAGGGGGAAGGAGAGAGAGAGAAAGAGAGAGACAGAGACAGAGACAGAGAGACAGAGACAGAGACACAGAGAGAGACACAAAGAGAAAGACAGAGAGAGGGAGAGAAACATACTATGTACCAGAAATTGGGTTAACCTATGTTTGACATAAAGGCAGACAAGATGATTTCTGCCCTCAGGAAACTTATATTCTAATGGAAAAAGACAAAAAATAAAGAGGACCTGGAAAGCAACGGGTGGAAGGGAAGAGAGGAAAGGTGAAGAAGGGGAGGATTCTGGAAAGAATCCTTTAATGAGTGAAGTACATAAAATATAATCAAATTATCCAGGACTGCCCACATGAGAGTCCTGTTGGACTCTGCCTTGGTCAGACCGAATTGAAAGTATTATAAGGTATATGAGGTACCAAACTTTAAAAAGGTCATTGATAAGGTTGAGATTGTCAGAGGAAAAGATCACAGAGAGAGGTGAAAGGGGCTTCAGATTATCAAATTTATTGTACAGATGAGGAAACTGGTACCCAGAGAATTTGTGAGACTCGTTCAAGTTCATTTGGGTAGTACACAAGGCCAGAGATTCAGAGACAGCTTCTTTCCAAATGCAATATTCTTTCCACTGAACTTCCTAGATAGAATGTTGAAGGGCCTTAACAATGTGGCACTTGAAGATTGGTTGAAAAAATGTTAAGTTTGGATAACTGAAAACTTGTGTGTTGGTAGGACATGATAGCTGTCTTCAAATATGTGAAAGGCTGTCATGGAGGAGAAATTTCTGATTTGTCTACCTGTCCCCAAAGGTCATAACTGGAAGTGACAGGTGGAAACAGGAGGCAGGGTTTTTGTTTCTGTTTATTTATTTATTCATTTATTTATTTTTATGTAATTAGGGCTCTCCAAAAGTGGAAAAGGCCACCTTTGGACAGAGCTCTTACAAAAGGTCTACAAGGACTATATGTAGATGAGATTCTCAATCAGGTAGGGATTGTACTAGATGAGCAAAAAGGTTCTTTGCAAATCAGAGATTCTGTGATTCACTGAACTCTCAAATCCCTTTCAGTTTTACCAGTCTACTAATTAGGTCTCAAATGTCTTATTTTCAAACTGCTACCACTTTTTGCTTGACTACTTGAACTATTAAGAAAGAATTGGTAGGTGAGCTTCCAGTGCCTGGCATGGTTCTTGGCACACTGTAGGTGCTTAATAAATATTTATTTGTTGACAGATTCAATAAAGAACAGCAAACTTGTAAGATTTACAAATTTTGGTTTAGTATTTAAATTGCAAAAACTATATGAAGGACATTGATAAGAAAATGTGTTTTAAACTATTATTCTGTATAAATACCAACAAACATTTCTATATACAAAATAGGACAGAAAAATAGGATTATATGTGAAACCATGAATCTGTTATATACAGCTTGCTTATATATGTGTATACATATACATATATACATATATAATATAAATTTTAACATATTATTTTCAAAACTGTTCTGCTTGTCTGTATTCTGAACTTCCTTCTGTTCTCTTCCGTGCATTAAAATAAAATGCCTCAATTGACACTCTTTTCTTTCTTTTCTTCTTCCAATGTGTTGTTATGTACATGTTTTGGTGGTGTAATCCCAAGTCTCCTTGTGTGTGCCTGCCACAGATGGGCAGAGAAGTCCCCACATCCCAGAATAGAAGAAGCCTTGGAAGAAGGCAGATGTGTTCATGCTCCATTCCTTGAGAATACCAATAGGTGATGAACCCCCTAATAACCATTTTACTAGGCTTAGTGGGACTGGGGTGCCTCCAAGACACCTGGTTAACATTCACAAACTTTCCCTTAAGACTCTTTACAATAACCAATCAAATTTAAATAGAAGATGCCAGTGGAAAGGAGGACAATAGGAACAGCTCTCCCCATGCTCTTCTCTGTATCAACCTGAACCAACAATGCCTGCGATTTTAATAGAACGCTTTGTCAGAAACAAGGCCCTTTTCTCTTCAGCATCAGCTGGAGTGAACCTGTGCCCTGCTGTGTTCTGTCTTCATTTAATCATTTAATTGACTTAATTTATGGAAGAAAATGGAGATTGCAAATTCTTCTACTTAATTGGGAAAAGAAACCAAAGAAATGCTAAGTGACACACCATATACAAAGGTTAAATGAATAAGTAAAGTTTCTGCCACAAGTCACCAACTTCAGAATGAAGTATAAATTTCAGGCAAGTGGTTCCAACTTTTAAAGGTTGTTGGCTTGGTGAGGTTATAGTATGTAGTTCATGAATCTAGATTCTTTAGATCTTGTTTTCTTCTACTAACTTCCCAGCTAACTGGGCATTCAAACATGTAGATTGACCAAGAACTTACATAAAAAATGCTGCGAGAATTTAGTTATGTTTTGTATTGTCACATCATAGAATTAAAAATAAACAGACCAATAGATTAGATTAATCTAGTATGTAAGTTTACATATTATTCTAACCTCCCACTTCACTCTTCTCCCTCCTCCCCCCCAAGAAAAATCAGTCATATTCAATTAAAAATATAGTATCAAACGTTGAGAGAACACACATAGAAGTTCCAAAAAGAGTTGAACTGTCAGGTGGCATTGATAGCCATTTCCCAGATTCTATTTGCCTCTAAAGAACTGAGTTCTGTACTTGAGAAGTGGTATATTTACTCTAGACAGGGGTGGGGAACCTGCTAGTAGGTTCGGCATGCTGCTTTGGGTGGATGTGCTAATATGATTAATATTCCCTCTGTTTCTTAAAAAGTCAGCAGACTTGTACATCTCAGCTCTACTTCTCTCTATGGGGCAGTATCAGCTTGTTAAGGTGTTTTTGGACTTGTGAATTGCCCAGTCAGAAACTTGGCCTAATATCCACATAAGTAGAAAAACATGCTTAGATTCTGCATAAACTTAGCTTTAAATATAGAATTAATCTGCAAAGCAAATAAATGCTACATAATAACAAAAAGTTAAGGTATACTAAGATATCAACTAAGTTCCTTGCCTCTTTAAGCCATCTAGACAGTACAAAAATGGCTCTGAATCCAGGATTTCTAGTAGATACATCATTTGAATTTGTTTAATTCTCTATGGTAGTAATCAGATCAGGAGACTAAGGAATGCCCATTTAGAAAAGAGTAACCTTTAATCCAAGAGTCACACTTTCACCAGAAACTAGAATGTCTAATTCTAGAATGAGGGCACAAGGGGATGGTTTTGGGATCCTATGTGAATTGGCACTAAAGAGTGAGTTAGTCAACAACTATTTGTTATATTCTTGCTATATGCCATACAATGTGCTAAATAACAATTCAAAAAGGCTCTTTCTATTCCTATCACTCAGATGTGTGGTCGCTGTTGTATAGACCTCTGATTGCTGATTGCCTTGACTAGCCATTGTGTATCAGCGCGAATGGACTCAGCAGTCAGCCCTGTCAAAGAACCATGCCACCATAATGTCCTAGTGTTCTTGTCCTTGATGTATCTGGAGTATATCACTATTCTATTCCAACAGTAGTGTAACGGTCCTTCCTATCTTTCTTGCTTCCCAGTTCAAAAGCTCCCTACCTCTACTGCTTTTCCTCCACTATAGCAGCAAGCACCCTAGAATACCCAGGATGGTCTGTTAGTATGGGTTCTTTGATCTGCTTTTAAAGGAAAAATAGCTTTTAAGGCATCAACAATCTTAATTTAACTAAACATATATGTCATTTACTTAGTTCGGGGGAAAGGTCAGCACCCTGAATGTAGACAAAATACAAGCAGAGAAATTACAAGCAGAAATTAGCCCAGATCAACAGACAGGGCTTCCAACTGTCTGAACAAAGTAATACACACATAGTCACCAAAGAGGGAGCACCAACATCTAGGTTTTTAAAGCTGGGAGCCTCCTTAACAGCTACCCAGAGTCTCATCTGGCCAAACAACAACAACAACATTCTTCCCATGAGTGAGCCCCAAAGCAAAATACCAACCTCAGAATACACATACACACACACACATATACACATACACAAACACACATGTAGTCACATTAGCCTATTAATGGACAGGGAAGATCTTCCTATCCCATTAACATTACACCTACCCTCCCTAAAATCTATCTCTCTTAGAAGGGCAGCTAGGGATGAGGGTCTTATAGTCGAATTTGTTGACACCTTCATAGTGAAGGGACAAGTTTTTGAATCGCTGAAAGAAAAGGCTACAATTTCATAAAACCATATATTGGGAATTGAAAGGGAACTCAGAGGACATCTAGTCCAACTGCATTTTATAAATGAGAAAACTAAGCTCCAGTGAAGCTAAATTAACCAACCTAAGGTCATATAGGATGCGAATAACAAAAGCAAAATTTAAACCCAGGTCCTCTAACTCCAGAGTTAGTGATCTTTACCTATACCATAGTGCTTTACATTTAGTAAACCAAAAAAAGTCTGAGAAAATTTTCCTATTCTTTCATATGATTGTTTCAGGGTCACTATATGACCATGGGCAAGTTGCAACATTTCTAAGCATCATTTGCTCATCATAAAATGGAGATAACAAATGTAATAGGGGTTTGCTTCATGCCCAGACCACCTAAAATGGCATCACCTACTTGGCAGACATTTGGGTACTGATCTAGGGAAATGGGAGAACTAGAGTCTGAGTGGACATTCTATACTGGCCTACTAGATGGTTGAGAATAGCCTCTTTCCACTAGTTGGATAGGTGAAACTGGATGCATCTTTAAATCTATCTGATAGCACAATGTTCTCTTTCCTCCATTCAAGTCTGGGGGTGATGAATTCATAGGATTCGTTCATAGCAGATGACACTGTGTGATAAGATTATAAAGGCCTAAGAGTCACCTCCATCTCTCTTTAGGCCATTTGACCCTGTAAAATGGGGTGGCGTTTTGATCTTCATATAGTTGTCCTTTTAATTTCTAGGTGCAGAGGGTAGAGTCCTTGCCTCAGGAGCTTGACCCATGGGGATCTTGGATCCTAGGATTCCAGGCCAGATATTATAGCTTATCCAGTCAAGGAAACCCTAAGAAGCCAGGGAAGAGGACCTAGTAAAGGAGAGACTGATGCTATGTAGGAACTGAGTTAACCTGTGACTCAAATCAACCTTCTTTCTCCAGAGACCGAGGTGGTGTAGCATGTTGTGGTTTATGCCTGGAAGTATTAAGAGAAATGAGCGTATGTCTCTTCTTGCTACATCTTTGAAGTAAATTTTCTTTTGTAAAAGGCAACCTGACTGTTAAATGGTTAAATGAAACAGGGATGGTTGGACCTAGGGCTCTACTGGGAGAGCTGATTGTTAAACGTTCGATGCGAGCATTTATACCTCAGAAATCTGCAGACACTAAAATCAGGCTTTATTTATTGTTTTATTCATTGCTTGGTGTTTCAACAATCCGGCTAGCAGCTGTTGTGGGGGTGAAGACCTATCCAAGCCCAACAACAAGAACGCTATGAGCACGCTGCAAAAGCACAGGTTCTTTTGATCTGCTTAACTAAGGAAAGCTACGTTTAAAGGGTTGACAAGCTTACTTTAATTCAGCATACAAATATCATTCACTTAGTTCAGGGGAAAAAACCAGCACCCTGAACTTCAGAGAAAAATACAAAGTACACACATGGAAAGACAGACCTTGTCTGATTCAAATCCCAATACATAGTTACCAGAGTTTAACAAAGTCCCAACATCTGGGTTTACGAGCTGGAGGGCTTCTTAGCTACACCTGCCTGGGAGTCTCCAAACGCCACCAAGAGTGAGAGCCCTGCGCAAATGGCTCTGTCTTCTCTTATTATAGGATTTCAGACGTCATCAAACATCATCTGAATGACCAGAACTTAGGCTGCTATGATTGGCTCTTGAGTTAGCCCCTCCCCTTAGGACCCTGGGAGGTTCACATCCACATAGGTTAGGTTAACACCAAATAGAGGTTAGAGCCTGGGGCTTAGCACTTAGTAAGACTCAATGAAATACACTGAATTACTCAAAGAAAACAAAAGTCAAACTCTTCAAAGGCACTTGTTGAACTAAGTGCTAAGAGCCCATTTTGCTTACCAACACACTTGGATTAAGAAGTTGATTAAAAATATGAATAATGCAGATTAAACATAAAAGTATATCATGGTACTTTTTGTTTTGTTTTGTTTTGTTTTTCCTCAGAGACAATTATCAGCATATCACTATTTGTACGTCTAAAATTGGGGCAACAGATAGTAAGGGCTCTTGCCAATGGTTAGAAACAGAAACGCTTCCAACTTCTTCAGTGTACCATAAATTGGGGTCAGTTCATGTTTCATAATACTTGTGCTACCTATTTCCTAAAGAAAAAAAGTTGTCATAAAGATCAAATGAGATAATCTATGAAAAATTGCTTTAAAAACCTTCAAGTGCTAAGTGAATGCTTTATAAACCTTGAAGTACTAAATGTAATTTATCATTATAAATCCTAGCTAGAAAGGCATAAACCAAATACAAAGTATTAATCAGTTAACGCCTCACAGACACTGTTGTTTCATCTATTATTAGTAGATTCTCGCATTACTCATATTACTTGGTATTCATTTTAAAGTTTTTTTTTTAAATTTATTTATTTGTAAATGTACTATTTTCCTTCATTAGCAACGAATGCTCCTTGTAGTCAGGCACTGTTTCACATTTGTCTTTGTATCCCCAATGCTTAAGAGTGCCCGGCACATAGTAGGCACTTAATAAGTTGCTTTTGAATGAATAAACTAAGGCACATTGATTAAAGCATGAGCTTCTCATCAGACCCTGTAAAAAAGAAATAGAGTCACTGATCATTCCTTCTATAAAATTCCAATGAAAGATTACACTAATTATTGGTAGCTTAAGGAGCTAGAACAGGAGAAAAAGTCACGAAGCCATTCAGTGTCCCCTGATTGTCCAAAATGTCAAATCAAAATTTTTCTTGTAAGCTTTTAAGGCTTTCCACAATCAATGTCCATCTTGTCAATGTAACTTCATCTTTCATTTCTCCCTAAACTCTTTTCTAGTCAGGATAATCACTTCACTTGCCCCACGAACACTGCATAATTATTTCTACTTCCATACATTCGCTCTTGCTCAAATCACCATTGTTAAATCCTATTGATTTGGCCTTAGAATAATTCTGACATCTTTCCTCCCCTTTTCATTCACTGAACCACTAGTACCTGATCTCATCACCACTTTCCTGTACTATTATGCTAAGCTCCTAACAGATTTCCAGACTTCTGTCTCTCTTTTCTCCTATACTCCCTTCATCTGGCTACCAAAATAATTATCCTAGTATATAGGTGTAATCCTGGCAAAAAAAAAAAACCTTCAGTGGCTTCTTATTACCTATAGTATGAAACATATATATCCAAAGTTGTCTGTAGTTTAGCACAAACTTCTATTGTTCTAATTGTAGTTACTCCTATGGGGGTTCTAAAACAAACTGGAGTCATGGTTCTTGGATCTTATCAATCAGCAAACTTTTTATCAAGGGCTGTTTGCCAGGCATTCTTTCATTTGACAGATGAGGATGAGGCTTAGAAGTTGTGACAACTAAATTCTACTAATCCTTATAGGACTATTTGGTAGCATCAACATCCTAATCCCTTGCCCCATGCAAGTATGGGGAAAATTCTTTATTCTTTATTGATATAGTTTCACCCTAGCTATATGTGCCTAGATATTATTTAATGCAGAATAAGAGGGGTGGGATATTATGATCCCAGAGAACCTCCAAGGGAGTAGAGAGTACAGTGGTAAGGAGTACTTAGATTCTACATCGGTCTTGTTTTGGGTCCACCCTAATAGTTTGTGCTTTGGGTCCACCCAAAAAGCTTGGGTTAGGGATCCGCCCAACAGCTTTTATTTTGTCTTTGCCCACATTTTATTGAATATTTACATTTACCTGCTGATATACAACTCAAGCAACAACTGGAACCTGCTCTTTTTGGAAAGTGGCTGCATGCGGACTACTCAGCTTGTACCCTTGCTTAAACTCTATATAATGTGAAACTGAATAGAGATTAGAGGGGGACATACCTTTTTTCCAGCTCTCCCCATCTGGTGAACTGACTAAAAATTTTCTTTCCTAAAACCTTTCTAAGTTTTGTGGCTTGTCTTTGTGTGACACAAGTTAGGCTAAGTTTCTATTTAAAAGATGGTGAAACCATTAAGATTTAAATGGCTGAAATGATCAAAGACTCAGACATTTAACATAATTTCCTTACTATGTAACAGTCTCGAAGAGCTCTAGGTGCTCTCTTTGATACTTGGCAAAACATTGTGGGCAAATTGGGCAAGAGAGATTCATTCAGATGAATCAACTAGAGGTACCTCTGTGCATAACCTTGTTAATCATCTTTATCTTACTGTGGCCAAGTAATTCTATTGCTCTTTTTTTTAAATTCAGTATCATTTTATTTTATTTTTCCTTCCACATTCACTTCCTTTCCCCTCCATTTCTCCAACCTATTGAAAAAGTAAGAGAAACCATACCTGTTGCAACAATAAATACTCAAGCAAACAAATTACTGCATTATTCATGTTCAAAAAATATGCTAGAATCTGTATTCTGAGTCTGTAACATTTCTATCTGGTGGTGGATAGCATTTTTTTTTATTATGGAACTTTCCTTTTTTAACGATTGAATGACCTACAAATATTTCATTTTGTTCCAATATTGAACCTAAACTATCAAGGGACTGTTATGGATCAGGCCCAGCCCAGAAAAGCTTACCATTCCCTAATGCCCAGGCATTTACCCTCAAGGAACCCAACTCTTATGACAAAATCACATAGATTCTTTGATTGAGAAGGCAACTCGGAGGCCATCTATGTCACCCTCTTCCCAAACAAGAATCTCCTCTGGAACATATGTCATGGATGCTTATCTAGCCTTTGCTTGGTTGAGGAAGAATAAAGAGGGATCTATTTTTCCAGGTGTCTTTGGTTATCTCAAAGTTTTAATATTTGTTCATATATAGCCTAAATCTTACTATTCTCAACTTGTATTCATGGCTACTGCTTTTGCCCTCTGAAGTCAAGTATAACACATTCAACCCTGCTTCCATTTAATAGTCCTCTACATAATTAAAGAAAATTATAATGTTTCCCCTTCCTCTCTTCTACATGTTAAACATATTCACTTCCTTCAAAGTAACCTCATATGGAATAATCTTGAGGGCTTTCTCCATCTTCGTCACCTTCCTCTGGACAATGTCTAGCTTATCGACGTATTTCCTAAAAATGCTCAGAAATGTACAGGATACTCCGGATATGTTCAGACCAGTAAGGGAGTGGTAATTCCAAAGTTCTGAATATTTTGTCTCCCTTGATGCAGTCTGAGACACATTAGCTCTTTGGCTGCCATATCACAGTACCATTGCATATTGTGTCTTCAGTCTGCTGAAACCCTCATTTTTTTCCCCTGAACAAATGGCTAACCAGGCATTTCTGCCATATCTTATCCTTAAAGTGTTCATACAGTTTTTAGAACTCATGATAAGATTTTATATTTCATAATGTATCATAGTGAGAAGATTGAGAGCCGTCTCTGAAGCCAGGAAGACATGCTTTCCAATGTTGCTCCTGACACATACTGTCTTGGCTATGTGCCCCTGAGCAAGTCTCAGCCTCTCAGTGAAGTAGGTAATACTATTATACTATAAATTGGAAAGAAGTTGCTAATCTGCATTGATAGAGAGGGATTTCTCATCCAGCACCTCCATATACCAATGAAATCAGTCTCTATCCCCTAATTACACCTCATTCAGTGTGTGTGAACAAGACGGTTGAGTTCTTTTTGGATCCTGACTCTGTTGTGATGTATGTGATGTGATGTGATGTTATTATGCAATGTTAGCTATCCTGCGTCATTGGCCAATTTGATGAGCACACCATCTATACCTCTATTCAAGTCATTGATAAATATGTTAAAGAAGCCGGGGCCCAGCTTCCTGAGACTCCACTAAAACATTATACCACCACACTGGAACACTCCACTTGAGCATGACAAGCCCTTCTTGTAAATTCTTCAACAACATTGACCCTGTTGCCACTTCTTCTCTACTCCCCCTTTGAGGGATGTTTTTATGCCTGGACAGTCAGAATCAGTTCTATCATCACAAGCCTGGTAACTCTCAAACACATCTCGACCTAAACCACTGATGGAGAAGTTCTCCATGTTGGACTCCAGCCATAATGCCTCCTGGAATCAAATCTGTGGAAGTTGCTGGCAAATCGTAAGGCTGCCTGAGCTGTTTCTTTGTAGGTCATATTTGTCCCTATAGGCATGGTCTTTCTCTAGCTTCCCTTTCAGCCCTCTCTTCTGCTCCTGACTTAGAAGGCCAGACATTAAGCCTTACTCAGTTCTGTAGTCATTACATACTATCAGGGGATAGCCTTATTCAGAAAGGTGTGAATCAAAGAATATTTTAGATGGAAGGACACTTAGGTATCTAACCACGTACCAAGGAAAGTTAGCCAATAGCTTTAAAAATGTCTTTAAAAGTATTTTAAAGAGACCTATTGTGTTTGAAAATTTTGTCTTTTGATCATTTATTCCAAAAAATAGTCATGTAAATTCAATAGCCAAGTGTAGTCAATTTGAATTAGATTGGGAATGTTTGAATATTTTCTTAAGCAAATTAAAAAGAGGGCTATTCTTAATCTATAGCAAAAAAGCTATACAATTGATATCTAAACGTACGAAAACTAAATTTTTTTAAAAAAGCCTTTGATGTCAAATGGCTATTAGTAATAAATTGTCATCACAGCACAATCTAATATTTAAATTAGGTCTTATTGCACCTACTTTTCCCATTCATATCAATCTTCAAGGAAAAAAAACTTATTTATAAAACTGAAAATACACTGATATAAAAGCTTGACAAGACAAATTTAATATTTCAAAGCACACTTAGCTAATGCATACTTAAAAATCTTCAGATCATGTTCTTTGATGAGAAAATTTAATTTTAAATATTTCTATTTCTAAATGGCAAGGTACTCAGTGGTAAAGTCATTCTTACTAAGACGACAATAAAATTAATGTGACAATTAATTTTATCCTGTCTTATATCATTCATTATTACTTTATGTCTTCGTCTTTCTCTCTAAGCAAATAGGAAGTGCTCTGCTATCAGGAACCTTCTTGATCTCCCATAACACCTCTTAAAAGAGCAGCAACTAGAGTTTTTCATTACTGCATCCACAGAGTCATACACGTATTGAGCACTTAGTAAATATTTCCTGAATTATGCATACTTATTTATTAATATCAACAAAAGCACAGTGTTACAGTATAAAAGAGTCCTGGATTTTGAGTCTGAGGACTTGGGTTCAAATTCTGCTTCTGATATTTATTACTCATTTGATCTTGGGTAAGTCAATTAACCTATGTGGGCCTCAGTTAACCCAAACATAAAAGGAGGGATGGACTAGTTGGCTTATAAGGTCCATTTCAGAACTAACTCTGTGATTTTAAACTGCAAATTTCCAGAACAGCTTCCCTTCCCATACAACTGCTTACATTCTCCTTTTCTTAAAATACTCATACCAGGCATCAGTTCTTTCAAGAAGAAGTCATTTATCCCCCCAGCTTGAAATAATCAGTCCATCTCTGAATCTTTCATGCCCTTCTAGTTGACCTCTTCTGGGCACTTAGTATAGGACTGGTGAGAGCCATCTGTTGTCTGAGGAGCAGCCTAGCTGAATTTGGAGAGACTCATCATCAGATTGTCTACAGAGTTTTGCCATTGATAACGGTTCTCAAAAACCAAGTAGGTTAAGTGAAGGGTTGGAATCTGTAACAACAGATGAAAGCTACATACATATACACACGCACACACAAGAAAATATAACTCCTTGAATCACTGAAGAAAATACATAATTTTCACATGATATTTTGTAGCAAGATAATTTCTGTAAGTGCTTTTTTTTTTTTGGAGGGGGCAAGGCAGGGCAATTGAGGTTAAGTGACTTGTCCAAGGTCACACAGCTAGTAAATGTGTCCAGTGTTTGGATTTGAACTCAGGTCCTCCTCACTCCAGGGCCCATGCTCTACTCACTGCGCCCACCTAGCTGCCCCTAGAAATGCTTTTTCTTCTCCTGGAATGTAGGCTCCTTGATGACAGGGACTGCTGTTTTGATCTTTTTTTTTTCTTTATTCTCCATGGCCTTGTACAATGTCTTACATGTGGCAAGTACTTAATAAGTGTTTGTTGGATTGAATTGGCATTAGCAGCATTAGAAGGATATACTCCAATGTGTTTGTTGTTATAGTTTGTTCTAGCTATTTCGTAGATGGAATAATCCTAAACTGACAAATTTCAGTGTTAACAGGACACTGCTTTCTAAGGTCAAGAAAAGAGAAATAACTTATATTAAGGTCCCATACTGCTGAATTCAACCAGGAAACTACTTTAATGTTTTTTTCTTCCTTTCTCTCCATTTACTTAGAGCCCTTAGGAACAAAATAATATTCTTCCCTCAACTGGAAGAGACGATATTTGGAGTGGGTTAGATTTTTATATATTTTCCTTTTTGCTCTGACTCTAAGACCAGAAATTGCCATTGCATGGTGATTTCTACCTGCCTAAATAGATCTAAAACCACTACTAAGAAAATACTTACATATATAAAATTGCTACCTTGGGTTTGATCAATTATGGAAGAAAAGCTATCATTCCCACACGCTTAAAAATGACATTTTCAACTGTTCACATAGAGTTGGCCCCAGGGGGTTCGTGGCAATTCAGCAGAAAAATTATTCATTTCTATTTTTCAAAATTTTAGAAGAATGAAGGCAAATTTTCTTTAAGTCACTTTACTAAAAAATGGAGAAATAGTCAGTTATGACTCTACACTCATCACATAATGTCCAATCATGCTCTCTTTTTTCCTAGTAAGAATTGCATATACCATGTGAGCTAGGACCATCTCAAACAGTGCCCAAGCAATCCTAAACCAAGAGAAATGAAACAATCCGGATGCCCCAATGAAGAGCTTTGAAGCAAAGGTTTCTTAATATGTAAATGAATTTAGTGGATTTGGTAGCTATATTGAGGATTGATTATCACCTTAAAATGCAATACTGATGGTTGAGAGGTTTTTGAGAGGAGAAGATAATTTAGAAGGTAATTTGTTTCTGGAATAAAGCATAAGCTGTAGGGATAGAGATCCTAGGATCATAGATTTAAATATAGAGTAGATCTTAGATAACCTAATCCACTCTCCTCATTTTCCAGATGGAGACACTAAGGCTCAGTGAGCTAAAGAGAGATTTTCCCATGATCATGTAGGTAATAAGTGACAATTTCAGGATTTGAACCCGAATTCTCTCACTCCAAATCTTTCTACTATACCATACCACTTCCAGGTTAATCCTCAAAATGAGTTTTATTTCTGGGTTTCTAAAGATTACGCTAGTAGGATATAAACTCCAATAGTTTCTACCAAGATGGCAGTGTAGTGTAGGGCTAAAGCAGGAAGGAAGGAAACAAACTTCTAGTAAGTGCCTAATGTTATAGGGACTGTGTAAAGTGCTCTACAAATATCATCTTCTTGGATCCTCAAACTAACCCTATGAGATAAGTATTATTATTACCTCCATTTTAAAGTTGGGAAAACTGAGACAGACAGAGATTAAATTACTTACTTGGAGTCACAAAGCTAGTAAGTGTCTGAGGTTGGATTTGAACTCATGTCTTCCTGACTCTAAGCCCAGTGCACTATCCACTGTGACACCTAGATGACTCTAAAAGAGGAAAGTGATGCATTTAGAGTCAGAAGACCTGGGAAATTAACTTATCCTACCTGGGTCTAAGTTTTCCCAGCTGTTAAAAAAAATCATAATGATAATAAGGGTTGGACTAGAAGACCGCCCAGTTACCAGCTCTAAATATAGCATCCTCTTATCGTATGTCAGCCCTTAGTGACTTGGTATACATTCATTAAGTAACAAAAGTATTGCCAAACTTATTTTCTAATCCCAATGAAATCTTGGCTAGAACTGGGAAAGACATTGATATCGCTTTGCAAAAGGTCCTAAGAGAAATCTCTCTCATTTTGCCAAAATGCATTTTACACATTTTGTACTTTTAGAAAAATCTCCTACATTTATCTTTACATTTGGATAAACAAAAATACAAAGCAGTAAAATCAAATAAAATTGTTTGTTTAAATTTATCTCTCTTTCACTAGAATTTAATATCTCTCAGGCACAAGCACAAAGCTTTTCAATTCAATTCGACAAATCATTATTAAATACCATTATGTTCTACGTAATGTGCTAGTGGGGGAATATGCAGAGATAAAAATAAAAACTCCTTCCCACAAGGAGCTTACAGTCCATTGGATAGGCTCTTAACAAATGCTCGTTAAATTGAATGGAAATGGAATTCTGGTAGCCTAAGAATGTGAGGGAATCACATGTTTCAGGCAGATTGATAAGAACAATACAGGAATGCCTATATGTTCAGAAGGTGGGAGACACGACTCTGATGGCTCAAAGCCAACAAAATACGAAAAAAAAAAATGGCATTTTAGGAATGGACAAAAAAGGGATTGCTAGGATGTCAAACTTTTTTTCCAATACTTTTTCCCTTTAAAAAGTAAGGAGAGCTAGTGTGTCCTTTGTAAGAATTCATGATGAGATTTTAGTAAATTATATTAAGCTCCTACAAGGATTGACACATATGGGATGACTTTTTTATTTGAAGTTTTGTTTCTTATACCAAGGTTCATCAAGCTGTTTCATATTTATTTCTCTGATAAATGATATGTCAGAATTCTAATTCTAGTACCAATTTATGCCTTGTTGGCAACTGGAGAATGAAACAGCCATGCAGGCAACAGGCAGTATTGATTTTTATCCATCTTCTTTGAACTCTAGTAAATGTTTCCCAAATGTGCTTTTCTGTGGCAACGAAACTAAATATTATAGTCTTATTTCTATCAACCATTAATTATGTGACTTCTGAGAGTTGCAGATTACTTAAAGCACAACAGTGTAGTTGGATGCTATGATTTGGCTTGTCAGTCAAGCTGAATTATAGGTTGCATACATAAGTATTCCTACCATTAAGTTTCCTCACTCATAAAGACATATCATATAAAGGTTATTCGATGTGAATGGGTTTCGTAGGATTTTTAAAAAATAGAACAAAGAATTTTAGAAGCAGTATAGTACAGTGAGAAAAGCACAGAATTGGGCAGCAGAGGATGTAGGCTCAAATAATGCTACTATCCATTATTCTGTGTGCTGTCTCAGCCAAATTCTTTTATCTCTCTGTGCCTTGTTTGTCTCATTTTTAAAATGGTGCAGGTGGGGATGAGGTAGGGTGGGGTATGGACTAGATGACCTTTAAAGTTCCTTCCAGCCCCAAATAATGTATCCTATGAATTTGTATAGTAAGGAATTTAGTTTGGTAACTATTTATTTTTCCCAAAGGTAAAATGACAAAAAGAGAAGAGTAGGAGGGAATGGAAATTTGTTAAAGCAGAACTCAGATATTTTGGGGTAGGAAACATCCTACCTCTTTGACAAGTAAGAACATCAGTGTGTCTCTTCAGAAGCTAAACAGTACATTCAAAGATATCCTTAGCACCATCAAAATGGAAATTAGGCTTGAGATTGCTTGTTTTTTTTTCCATTGTTATTATGGATTCAAGGCATAAGCTATTAAGTCAAATGAGAAAAAAATAGCTATTGGCATTTGAAGTAAAATGCTAACAAAGCCAGCTTCTCATCTCTCTCTCTCTCTCTCCTGCCTTAAATAAAGAAATAAATATATCCCATCTCCAAACAAACAAACAAAAAAACCACTTTGATCATAACGATTAAGGAACATATTCTTTCAGGCACAGCCATCTTTGTAGATATCCAAATAGTGAATATGGAGTTAAAATGAATACCATATATATATATGTATATGTATATGTATAAATATATATCATATGTATATACACAAACACATATATAAATCTTTCTACTTTACAGGCAATAACAAAACAGCTGCTTCAATGGTATTTATCAAACAAGGCTATTTGGAGGCCAACTGATAATGATTTTGAATTGGATTTTGAATGCTAGCTGTACAGAATGCACTTTAGTCTATTTCAAATCATTGTTGCAACAAGCTGTCTTATTCTACCAGGAGTTTAGCCTATACTCCCGTTAATTGGTGACACACAGACTCACCTTCTTTTCATTAGTCAAGGAGAAACCTGAGCTCTGCATACACAATCAGTGCACATCTAGAGATTACGAAAAAATAAACCAGAAACAGACTCAAACTGTAGTCGAAACTTAAAAGTTCAGGAAAAGTCTAATTAGTTTTCAAGAAGAGATACATGTTGGACATAATCAGAAACAAGGACCTTGATAATCACTGAAAGTTATTGAATGGATGTCATAAGGACAGATACAGTGATTCCACATCTCCTACGGGTATAGGAGAAAATTGAGACTTCTATACTTCAAAGTTAAGGAAATCTCTAGAAAATAATAAGGTAGGTAGTTTTAATTCTTTATTTAGCAGTAAGATGTAGATAATTTAACATAAATTCAAATTACCAATCATTTATTTAGGACCTACTATATACCAGCCTCCATGGTAGGTGTTGTTTAGTTGTTTTCAACTCTTCATGACCCCATCTGAGGTTTTCTTGGCAAAGATACTGGAGTGGTTTACCTTTTCCTTCTCCAGCTCATTTTACAGATGAGGAAACTGAGAAAAACAGGGTTAAGTGACTTATCCAGGATCACATAGCTAATAAGTATCTCATTTGAGGTCACATTTGAACTCAGGTCTACTTGACACCAGGCTTGGCACTCTATCTACTGTGCTACCTAGCTGCCGCTCATAGTAGGTGAGGGAGGTACAAAGACAAAAATGAAACAGGCCTTCCCTGCCTTCAAGAAGCCTGTCTTACCTGGAGGGAAAAAAAAAAGAAAGAAAAAAATAGGGTAGTGGTACTGGAAGAAGAGGAAAAGGAGTGTTGGCAAAAAAAAAAAAAAGATCTTAGTCACATTTCTTTCTTTCCTTTTTAAATGTATGCTTTTCAGAAGAAAAAAAAACAAAAAACAATTATCACATTTAAAATTCTTATGAAGGAATTTTTAGAGTTTGCTAATGCTTCAAAGAAATGAGTTGATCTTAGCACTCCAAAAGTGCTATCAGCATCAGAACAGTTGAGATAACCGTACACCATTTTGCAGTGCTGAGAACTCACATCAATCATTGTCAGCAATACCAAATTCAACATGGGTCATTTGGGAAGTTAGGATGTTCCTTCTAGGCAACTTACCATCTAAAATTATTTCAATTAAATTAAGATTCAAATATGAGTATATGCCTTGGTAGCAAGGGCACAGGTCTGAGAAAGAAAAATGGGGAGGAATGAGAAAGGGGAGACAACATGATATGGTAGCAAGAGGACTGGATCTGGAGTCAGTAGACCTAGGTTTGAATCCTGGCTCAGCCACTTTCACACTTCTTAACCTTGTTAATTTACATGTTTCTTGGATTTCTTTCCTCATCTATAAAACGATGAGGCTAGTCCAGATAGTCCCTGATGTCATCTAAAGCGTAAATTCTTTGATATTGTGATTAAGGAGAAAAATAAAAATCTACCTACCTTTAAGAAAAATAAATGAATAAAAGGCATGTTATTCAGATTTTTTCCCCATGGTACCCATCCTTCTTCTAGACAACATAACTATATGTAACCCAGGCTCCTGGAAGGCTAACTAAGCAGAGATATTGGGTAAACTCTGAGAAATGCTTTTTTATTTTGTTGGCTTATTTGGACAACTTTGAAATATTCTTTGTTCTGCGAATCTGCAAAACTTTGCATTTGGAGATAATTTTGATTTTCATTTGTAAATGTAGGATTGCTATGATAATGTAACACTGGCTGTATTGAGATTTTACCGTATGGCACTGGGAAAGCATGTGAAAGGACATCCACACTTATGCCTCTTCAGAGGCACAGAGAACTGTTCTGATTTGGGATAAGGAAAAAAAAAGGCTTTGTGAATTTGCCACAGATCCAAATGGCAAAAAAGGGGGAAATGAGTAACTTTTCAGGGCATGCCTGGTTCAGGTAACACGGAAGCACTCTTAAGGGGTCTTTGGAGCATGTCCAGATTGCCTACCATGGAACCATTTGGGTGTGGGGGGGTAGCCGCTGGTATCTTTAAAACTAGTGAGACTGAACCAGTCACCCCTTCCTCTTTCCTGGTGCTCTCTTTCTATTTATTTTTTTGGTTGTATCCAGTGGGTGAAAATCCCAGTTCTGTCAGATGATGGGTTCCATAAACTGAACTATGGGGAGGGGAGCACTTTTCTTCCCCTGCTCCCTCTCTCTTACCTCCTCTCCAGCCCTGAAATGGTTGTTTCTGTTCAGTGTTGTTCTTAGTGTCCTGTGCCAGAGATAAAACCCATATCCAAGAAGTTCGCACATTGACACCAGGGTCACAGGCAGGATGATTTAGCCAGCCAGTCAGCCTGACATGGAAGACCTGAGAAACCGGGGTTAGTTAGCCTGAGCTAACAGCATTAGCCTGAACGCAAGTGTGGGTGGAGTTGCACTTGGAACTGGATTTATGCCTATAGGAGCCAAGCTAACCTGTGAACTTTAATCCCTTCCACCTCCCTTAGGATTGAGTCCTAAAACAAAAGGCGGATTATGCCTCCCATGTGTTTGGAGGAAGTAATTTATATATTTGTAATTATGCCATCTGAAGTAAATATTTCTATGTAAAAATTAATTTGTCAGTAGTTGAATTAAACTCAGGTACAGGGGACTCACTTCCTACAATTAAGAGAACAACATCAGTAAGGGTGGGAACCATTTGCTGAGAGCTTGGACAACATCAACCCCCTTAAGAGTACCAACTTCCCTAAGAGGAAGTGTGAAATCAAACACATCTGGCCTTCAGGTGTGTAACAGCAAGCTCCTGGCACACCCATAATGGCCTGCTAGCATAGGTTCTTTGATCTGCTTTTCTAAAGGAAAGACAACTTTTAAAGGGGTCAACAATCTTACTTTAATTACAGATAAGTAGAAAATACAAGCAGAGAAATTAGCACAGAGAATCAACAGACAAGGCTCTAATTGTCTGAACAAAGTAATACAACCACCTACATACACCACCAGATTGGGGAGCACCAACATCTGAGTATTTGGGGGGCTCTTAACAAAAGGCTACTCCTGTCCAGGGAATCAAAAAGGTCCTTCTCATGAATGAACCCCCAAAGCAAAATTTCACCTTAGAATATATATATACACACACACTTTTGGCTAATAGGCTCATAAATATATATATATATATATATATATATATATATATATATATATATATATATATATATATATATATATATATATACATACACACACACACACACTTTTGGCTAATAGGCTCAGAGCCAGAAGGCATCACAACTGTGACTCAGTGCCTAATTAGCTTAGCACCAAAATGTGTGAAAACTTTCCTATAAGAAAGCCTCCCCTAAGCAAGGTTTCCCTTAGGCAAGTTCCTGTTAGGCAAGTTCCTCCCCAGGGCTCTATGTGACTCAGGATGTATCACAGCTGTGAGCTGGGTCAGAGCTTAAAGCAACAAGACATCTGTAATTGAAATACCTGTGTACCTTTAAACCTGGGAACATGGCCCTGTTCCAGGAAAAAAGGGGACACATATGGTCACATAGGCCTATTAATGGACGGGGAAGATCTTATATTCCATTAACCCTACAAGATGGTGGGGGACATGGTAATCTGTGTTACATATAGATCTGTTACTTTGATGCTAAAAATATTTATAAAACCTGATCTTTGGAACATACTTTTCAAATCCAAGTGATTTGACCTTAATCCAAACACATGGTGTCTTAGTTAGTGAACTGTCCTCCAAGTCAGGAAGACCTAGGTTTAAATCCCACCTCAGACACATACTAGCAGAGTAACAGTGAACAAGTTAATTAACTTCTAAGTAATCTAGCTAACTCCAAGAATATAAGTTGCAGAGGAGGGAACAACTTAAATTGGTAAAGGGAGCTTCCTACATGGGAGTTCCTTATCCTAATGCAATCATAGGTCTAGTCTTTCTTTAGACAAAATATTAAAGCAACTAGTCTAACTCTTAAGTGACCCCTGGCATAGAAGTTGGAACTTATTACACAAGGAATAATAATATAAGAGGAGGTTACATTAATCCTTTCCCCCTCCTCTTCATTTATTTTTTTTTGAGTGATTGACAAGCAGTGGAAAAAAGTGCTGGATATGGAATCAAAGGAACTTGGATTCAAATTTTGCTTTTGCCTCTTAGTGACTGAATGGCCTTGGTCGTGACATTTAACCATTTTTAGGCCTCACTTTCCTGATCTGTAAAAGTAGGGGATTGACCTAGATGACTTCTCAAGGTTACTTCTAGATCTAAATCTATGATTCTATTGTTTCCCTATTATACCCAAATGAGAGTCCAATTTCTCTATCTTTACCAAAGAAGGTAGTTGTAAGATGCTGCCCAATTTAAACCCTGGACAGAAACCAGTAATTTAAAATTCATGAATAGATAAGAAGGCTGTTCAGAGAACTGCCTCCACAGAACTAACCAAAATGGTGCATCTGTGATTTGAGAATTCAAACAGATGCACCTTACATTAAATGTTACTTCTGAGGAGTGGGGGTGGGGGAGTGGGGAGCGACAATAACACATTTCCCTCTTTGCTGGGAATGAATTACTGTAGGACCATTTTTTGTTTATAGCGATTGGGCATATTTTCCTGTTTTTATGACAATGAAGCCCTTAGTGAATAGAACTTGTTGAAGTGAAAGGGGACCCCAGAAATCAAATAGAAGAAAACAGCAAGAATGTTAAAGAACCTTAACAATTTGGAGATGGCTATTTGATGTTGTCTAATGCACCTTCCTTGTTTTTTTTTTTTTTTAAGTTTTCAATTCCATTTTGGCGATTTTCATCTTTATATCTTCATTTTGACTCTGATATCCCCTTTAGCTTTTTGCTACCTTACTGTTTGTATCCAGTGACTTCCTTTTAGAGTTGTAAGCAGAAGAAGGTGAGAGAAAAATAGAACACTTCTTTATAGAAATCTGTATTTAGTCATGTTATGCTATTTCACCAGACAAGGAAAATGAACAATGAGGATATAAAAAAGTAAGGTAAATGATTATTTTCCTTCTTAGATTTCAGGAAAAATACAACTAAGATATGTGTATTACCTTTGAGAGTGTCAGTGATTTATTATGCTTCAATATATAAATATTGCTTCCCCCGTGCCCCAGAACATAATTTCTTTCAGCACAATAAATGCTTAAGTTTTGTCTTAGTATCCTAAATAACAAGTTTAGTGCCTGACAAATAGTAGATGCTAATTATTCATTCATTGATTGAACTGATGAAATAGGATCTGGGTTTGAAATTTGTCTGTATTTACTTGCAATGTGACCATGGGCAAATCCTTTAAATCCTTTGAGCTTCATTTCTGTAAAATAAAAGGGTTGGCCTAGGTGACTTCTAAAGTCCTTTTAAGTTATAAACTTATGACTCTATTTTATAACAGATAGAGTCCAGATAGAGGAGTTTATTTGTATTTGATAACAAATATACCTTATATATATCAGATTTGTGTATTTGTACACAACATTCTCTAATTGCATTGGCCACCAGAACATTACTGGGTCTCCTCAATGAAATCCACAGTCATTCAAAATAAATGGGTCTAACTATCCACAACTGAAAAACAAAATGGATGAAAAACACTTTGCGCAGCTTATAACATGTTATTACATGGGCATTCTATTGAGTTATTCTATCAGTATAAATAACTTGGATAAGTGGTATGGATGGGACAATGACATGGTCCAAGGAATAAATTAGAAGTAGACAAGAAGAGGCAGGATGAAATTTGGGAAATTGTACACTAAGAAATATTTCTATAGTCCAGGCAAGAGGTGATGAGGGCCTAAATTAGGATTGTATCTTTGTGAGTAAAAAGAAGGGGTTTGATGATAGAGATATTGTGCAAGTAGAAACAAGATTTGGCACTTGATTGGATATGTAGTATAAGAAATAGTGAGGAATAGAAGATGACATCCAAGTTGTGAGTCTGACTAGGTGGCTAGAAAGATGGTAGTGCTTTTGATTTTAATAGGGTAGTTTTAGAAGAGGCATGGTTTTGGTGGCCAGCAAATTGTGATGAAGTTTGTAGTTAAGATTATAATTCATCCATGCCTGTTTACTCTGTGCTGGTTAATTTGTTCCACACAAAATGGAAATGGTTAAGGGGAGGAGAAAATCTTGGCTCTCATTAGCTGATCAGAGCTAAGAACTGCCCTGGCTGTAGTCCCAAAATTAGCTGTGGGAGTGTGGTTATGATGGGGAGGCATCCCCAGTGGTGCCTGTGAAACTGTTGCTGTGGGTTTTGGGGTAGCAGATGGGTTATAACTGCCTTGGGGGGCTTAGTTTTAACTTAGTAGGGAAGAGGTTGGGAGCTTGCACAGTAGAAGAAAGGATAGAATTAGGGAGTACTGGGATATAAGCATTGGGGTGGCTATGTAGAAGACAAGTCCCAAAACTGGCTATTTCAGAGAGGGTGGGATATGACCTACCTTGCCACCTTCCAGTTAACTGACCAATCAAACACACCTTGGAATCATGCTACATACCCTCACTTTGGAGACTTGGTGGAGAAGTGGAAGACAGGGCCTTAGGAAAGGAGACATCACAATGGGATCCTGGTGGTCAGGGTGGTTGAGAAAATAGGATCATACTGAAGACCTTTGGTTGACTTAAGATCTAAGAGTAAGGTCCTGACATATAGTACATCCTGGCAGAGTGACTATGAAATGCTATGACAGCCTCTGAGAAGGTGGAAAAACCTAAGTTTCCAAAGAGCAACATACATCCCTGTGGAAGAAATATGTCACTTTCTCCACCCTGCCCAGCTAGATTCCAGTGCACTAGAGAAAAGCTCAATGGCCTCTAGCCCTAGTTATAACTCTGGTGATACAATCAAGCTACAGTCAAAAATACAAAATGAATGGGAACACCACCAATTTGCTAATCCATGTATTCTGACATTTAACACAATACCTAGAACAGTGTAGGTGCTTAATGAATGCTTATTGCCTAACAATGGGTTAAATGTTACCCTTTAATTTTAATGTATTTTCAATGAAGTTTGTTGTAAGTAACTCCAATTTATAGCAAAGAATTACTTTGCAATGAAAGATCACATGGACCCTTCAGATGGTAATTGAATAGAGCAGTGGTAATAGTGTAAAACTTTGATTAATAAATATTTAAAATTTATAATAAAATAATGCAATGACATCAAAACAAAAATCACTTTTAGGAAACTTCTGTTCCCCTTCAATCTGAGAACTGTTTCCTTTTTAGCTCATGAAATCCAGTGCTATAATTTAGGACAAAGGAAGATATTCTTATAGTACAAGGCACAGTCAGTCAAAACAGTAAATCATTTATAGAAGGATTTTATGTGTTGATAAGGTGCTTCCTATAACATACCAAAATAGTATAGCATATAAGAGGATAGAAAGCTTAAAGGTTAGTAATGGTACTTTGCTTTTACATGAAAAAAGAAAAATGAGGAACCAAGGGATTGGATTAGATACAAGGATAAATTTTCCCAGCAGTAAGAGCAGTTAAATATTGGAATGGATGGGCTATGGATGGAGGTGGTGTCATCTCTGTAATGTCTTTTAAAGTAGGATAAATTGATTTTCATTTGTCTGTGGTCCTTCCAGGAAGCCTTCTCAAAGTTCCTTCTGGTCCTAGGAACATATGCCACTGAAATGGACTTATTTTCTATGTATAAATGAATACAATCAGTGGTGGGATTCAGCCCATTGGCACCAGTTTGGTAGAACCCCGGTACCTAATTTTAGGTTTAGTTCCACGAACTGGTTGTTAGCAGGGGTGGGGCCTGTGCCTGCCACCTCAGGGGCAGGGGAGAGCACCTTGGCTTGGTTAGTGGAGAACTGGTTGTTAATTCATTTGAATCCCACCACTGAATACAAGCTTTGCTGCAGCTCTCTTTCATATTTCATCATGTCGGCTATTATTTGTATATTGCAATTGTGAAATTAGTAAAACAATTTTTTTCAGTTGGAAAAATGCAAAGAAGTAGGAGGAAAGAGAGTCATGGCTAGTCAGGAAATCAATTTCATTCAGAACACTGTTACAGTACAATAATACCAGTTTCTAATAAATACACATGAGATACCATCTTTTTTGTTGTTATTTTCAGGCCATGAATGTTTGCTAACAGACTACCATGTTCTACCACCCTATTCCTTGGCATTGGATTTTCTCCAGTTCAATATGAGAAATGAAGTTGGATGCTATCAACAGATTGAGATGTGTAACAAGTGGTTAATTGTGGACTGGATGAGATAGGTTGTATTGTACCCCTTCCTTTTAGTTCTGAGGCATGTGACAAAGCAGTGTCATTGTAAGTTACACTAAAGGAGAGAGTCTTAATTAAGCTTCCCTTTGGCTTTCAAGCATAGCAAGTATAACTTTTTTTAATTGAAAAACATCGAGAGTTTGTTCACCATGACAAGATTTTTTTTGCAGGCTCACACAGTTCTAACAGAAATCTATTAAAGATAAAAAGAAGTTTAAACAGCATATACAGTATTACTTCCTGCTTTTGTTTATACACGGTGAAGAGTATTCAGAGTGGACTACATCTTAGACTTGCACTAATCCTTAAATAATTACAATTCATCTACTCAATGCTGGAAAAACCTCATGGAATGTGACTTTGTTCTGCTGGCTTGTCTAATCCGAGTCAATTACTTCAGTCTCCTCTCCCAGAGGTCTCACTCTCAGAAACTGAGCTCTGTGAGGAAGGTGGGATGGGGAGGGGAGAGGGTGGATGTATGTGAAGTGTTTGGTTCCAACAGAAATGAACTGTGCACTTTTTTTTTATCATAGTCCTTTCCTAAATATCAGTCCATCAATAAACATGAGAAACAGCTTGTAATTCACAAAGCCTTCGGCAACTCTGTTGTGATAAGGGCAGATTGGTCTGGCTGGAGAAATGCTGGAGATGGGAATAGTTCACTGGCTTGGACCAATTTGAATGGATGGAAATCACTGAAGTCCCCAAAGCTGGAGGAAAAAAAATGATGCTGTGCAGCTGGCAGAAGCTTGTCATCTGCATGCAGGGAACGACAGGAATATTACAGATTTCTTGCACAAAGTGAACTATTTCAATCACCTGCAAAGAGTTCCCTTGTCAAATAGAACCATCAGAGTAAGGCTTCAACAACTAAAGAGACCTCCTCCCTCTCCTCGCCAATAACAGCCACCTGCCCGGAATTAAAACTTTGATTTAAAAAGAGAATAAAATATCAGAGTTCAGTGATTGCTCGACAGAATTTCATAAAAGAAATGGCAATCCAAAGAAGCAGTACGAGGTAGAGCACACACATGTAAGGATGTATTTGAGCCTGTGTGATCTTCTCTGGATGAAAAAAAGATGAATGCCTTAATTGAGCACCCATCCTTTTGCCAGGACTCAGTTATATAATGAAATAAAGGGATATTGTCATTCTGCTCTTGTACCCAACTCCTGACCCCTTATAACATTATTTTCAGAGAATTATACCTTTCATCACAAAATCATTTCCATCACTCCCCTAAACAGCCTGCAGTTGTTCAATTGAGGAATGAATAATGAAGTATGAGATGCATAAAAGGTGGATTTAGAGACAATGCTCTTTAAATGGAAAGCCAGTATCCTGTTTCCACACCCTGCCAGGCCTAACAATACAAAGCCTTTACTCTTGTGAACCAGAGATATGGTTTGCAGGCTGCTACTGTAATTGTCAGGATAATTGGCAAAATATCAAGTATTTTTAAAGCAGCTTAATTTTCTCAAATAAACATCAGAAAATTTGCTACCTGTGAAACACTCCAGACTAATTTCAATTCAATAAAACTTAATGCCTTTCCCTGTCTTTCTGGCAGTCTCCAGAGGAGTGCCCCAGGGATCTGTGCTTGGCCCTGAGCTGTTTAGCATTTTGTATCAATGCCTTGGATGAAGGCATAGATGACAGGCTTATGAAATATATAGATGACAGGAAGGTGAGAGGGTTTGTAAGACTATCATAAAGAAAAATCAAGATCCCACAAGATCTCAAAGAATTGGAATGGGGGCTAGATAAATCCATCAATAAACATTTATTAAGTACCTATTATGAGCCAGAAATTGTGCTAAGCACTGGGGACACAAAAAGACAGTTTCTGCCCTTAAGAAGTTTACCATCTAATGGAGGAGAAAACATGTAAGCAAATATGTATAAAGTCAGTTGTATATAATTTAAATAGGAAATAATTAAAAGAGGCAGGGCACTGGAATTAAGGGAGGGTAGGGATGGCTTCCTACAGAAGGAAGACTTTTAGTTGGGACTTAAAGGAAGCCAGGGAGGTCAGTAGTTAGAACAGAGGAGGGAAAGAAGAGAAAATTCCGGAAGCTGGGAGATGGAGTGTCTTATTTGTAAAACAGGTCAGTGTCACTGGATTGAAGAATACGAGGGAGAGACAGAGAGAGAAAGAAAGATGGGGAGGGGGAGGGAGGGGGAGAGAGAGAGAGAGAGAGAGAGAGAGAGAGAGAGAGAGAGAGAGAGAGAGAGAGAGAGAGAAGAGGGGAGGGAGGGAGAGAGAAAGAGAGAAGACTACAAAGGTATGGGGGGGGTCAGGTTATGAAGGACTTTGCTAAATAGAATTTGTATTTGATCCTAGAGGCAATAGGAAGCCATGGGAATTTATTGAGGAGGGGAGGGTGATGTAAGTGGATCTGTACTTTAAGAAAATCACTTTAGTGGCTCAAGGGAGGATGAGTTGGAGTTGAGAGACTTAAGGCAGGCAGAGTGACCAGGAGGTTATTACAATAATCCAGGAATGAGGTGATGAGAGGCTTGCATTAGAGTAGTAGAAATGTCAGAGGAGAGAAGGGGGTGTTGTAAAGGTGAAATCAACAGCCCTTGACAACAGATTGGATATAGGGGGTGGGAGAAATAGTGCGGAGTCAAGGATGACTCTGAGGTTGTAAGCCTGAGAGTCTGAAAAGATGATATTACCCGCTTCAGTAATAGGGAAGGGGGGGTGGTGAGGGGGAAAGATAACAATTTTTTGGACATTTTTGGACAAATATCGAAAAGGAATTCATTTTTCCTTCCTTCCTTCCTTGCTTCCTTCCTTCCTTCCTTCCTTCCTTCTTTCTCCCTCCTTCCCTCCATCTCTTCTTTCTTCCTTCCTTCCTTCCTACCTTTCTTTCTTTCTTTCTTTCTGTCTGTCTGTCTTTCTTTCTTTCTTTCTTTCTTTCCTCAGCTGATTCTGTTTCCTCCCTCAAAAAAACTGGGAAGTGTGTTTCCTACTAAGTCATGATAAGGTGTAGAGAAGAGTCTTGAAGAAATTGGGGAGCATATATAGACATTCTGTAACTGGTTCCTATATGGTAACTACATGACTGGAAGGAGCTTTTTCAACTAGATATGCAGCCAGCATTGGAGGCAACTTTAAAAAGGTGTGAGTTAGTTTCATTCATATCCGTTTCACTCGTTTGATGACTCCTTCACTCATCAAGCACAACAAAAGACCATGCTCTAAAGCAGAGGTTCCCAAACTTATTTGGCTTGCCACCCTCTTTTCAAAAAATTCTCCGTGTTCCTCTGGGGGTAGCTTAGGTTAATCCCTATTTTTATTCAATGCCCCACAATTGCATCAGAGGCTACTACAGCTTCCCTGGATTGGTCCAGCATCGCCCAGGGGGTGGTATCACCCACTTTGAGAACCTTTGTAAGGGGAGATGCCTTGAGACCTTCTCCCAATTGAGTCCATGTGGCCCAAAGAGACAAGTGTTGGTCTCTGATGCTTGTATTTGTTCTTTTCCCTTTTGGGTGAAGGGGATTAGCACCTTCAGCCTTGAGAGTCTGAAAGGTCAAGAAGGTGCTATGGTATACTGGCATTCCACAGGCATAGCCAGTATGGCATTGATACCATGAAAACAAGGAGTGACCTTCTGGACTCCAACCCAATGGTAGCTGAGAGAAGGTCTATTCTGGCTTTCATATCCCATTTGTACTTGAATTTGATATGACCAATGTTATGTAGGACATGAGCTAAATTCTTAGCCTTCTCCCCACCAGGGATCAAGATAGGGTATGGAGAGAATTTGTTCTCAGTATATTGGGAGAAATGTTAACATGTCTGTTCATGCTATGTCTTTGATGTAAATATCTCTTTGTAAAAGCTAATTGATAGTAAGTGATTAAATGGAACTGGCACCTAACAACCAAGAGAATATTACCAGTGGAGGCTCAATATGATGGCAGTAAACAAGAAGAGTCGCTACAAATCCCTTAGGTACCTTAGCAACTTGAGGAAGAAATGTAACTTGGGGAGAGAGAATAAGAGCATATCCATTACAATGCTCTAAAACTGTATGTTGCTTTTCTGGTATTTGCCTTGAATTTTTATTTTTTAAAAATAGTTCTTCCATTATTTTATTTTCATTTTTGAAGGAAAAAAGTCTTATACTTTTGTTAAAGACAATCTATTTCACAAGTACATTATGTGGGAAGTATGGCTAGATGATAATTTTTCTAATGAAGAGTTGGAGATTTCCTTGGATTGTAATGCCAATATGAGGCAAAAGTGTGAAATGACAGGCAAAATAACTAATTTGATCTGAGGTTACATTGAAAGGCTGCGTCCAGGACTCAGGAACTGGTAGTTTTGCTGTAGTCTGACTTGATCAGACTGTACACGAGTATTGTATTGAATTTGGGGCACCACATATTCAGAAGAATACTATCAAATTGGAACATATTTAAAGGAAACAACAAGGATGATAAGAGAACTTGAGACCAGGCCATGGGAGAACTGGTTGAAGTAGCCAGTGATGTTCAGCTAGACACTCAGCTCCTAAGTCTTTGAGTATTTCAAAAGCTCTCATGTAGAAGAGGGCTTAAATGAGTTCTACTTGGCCCCAGAGGGCAGAATTAGGAACAATGGGATGGAAGAAATGGCAAAATAGATTTAGACTCCATTTAAGGAAAATTAATTTTCTCCAAAAGTGGAATGGGCAGCTTTGGGATTTCTTTTAACTAGAGATCTTTGAATGAAGACTCAAAATTCAAATATTGAAGTTACTGGAGACAGGATTCCTATTCAGTCACTGGTTGGACGAGAAAGACTCTAAACTTCAAATTTGAAGATTCTGTGATTTCCTTAATGGCAGTAAACAGATATTCAGTGGTAAAGAGTACAATTTTCTTTAGATGAATATCCCATTCATTCATTTACTTAGATCTTTGTTCTCATTTGTGGGAAGCTGTCTCCACAAATGGAGATTAAAAACCCTCTACTGACTCCAATTTGTGTGATGTTTAGCTATGCCATTACACAAATCCTCCTTGGAGACTTTGAGCGACACATTGGGGGCTTTCCTCTGTTTCTTTCAATATATCAAAGTTACCAATTGGTACTCGATAGCTCATTTTTCTCCATAGATATTTAACAAGTACCTACTAGGGCATTGTGCAGGATGCTGTACAGGATGAAACAGTAGACAATATAGTAGGGGAAATAGCTGGTATACAGATAATGATAAATCAATGGATTATATAGGATCATATGAATTAAAGGTTGCAGAAACCTTAGAAATTATCTAGTACAACCTTTTCGTTTTATAGATGAAGAAACCAGGGCCCGGAGTGGTCAAGGAACTTGATCAAGGTGATACAGTTATTTGGTAGAAGAGGAAGAATTTGAATTCAGGTGTTTGAACATAAAATCTGATGTAGTCAATTAAATGACCTTGGACTCAAAGGATTTGTTCAATCCAAATGTTTATATTGTTACTGTTCTTTGTTGCTAGCCCTAAAATGATAACTGTTTCATTATACTTTCTTTTTAATAGTGTTCTTAGTAAGGCAGGTTTTATTTATCATTAAAAGGCAGGGGAGAGAGAAGGAGAGAAAGAGCTTATGGTTTCCAGAGGTGGTGAAGTGCTTTAATCAGTTCATCTGTGAAAAATGGCAACTCTTATACATTTTATATTTCTATAGCCTCTTCACTCCAAGAGATTCTCAACCATGTTGAAAAACTTCCCACCTGCCGTGACTACTGAAATGCAGTCACTTATGGGGAGGAAGGCAGTAGCCAGGCAGAACACTGCCAATACGTTCACCCTGAATTCTCAGGTGGAAATCCACTGATAGAAAAAAATTCCCTCCAAACTGAAAAAGCTCTGTATGGATCACATTTGAAAAGCCCCTTTCAAGAAATGGAAGTCACTGAAGGGCTAAATTGTCCTTCCAAGAAGTCAAACTTGAGCCGCGAAGGAAACAGGGTATTTGAAAAAAAAAACTGCTGTTTGGAATAATAAGGCATTCCTTCTGGTCTGTGGATGGCTTCTCTTGAAAAATTGCTCTGGAATGCGATGACCTTCAGCACCTGCATGCTGCCACCAATTTACCTGTTGGCTAGGGCAGAAAGCCAAGATGCTGTAAACTCTTCCAAATTATTCATCTATAGTCAGTGACCTTATGTGGCACTGCAAGTCCAATCAAGTTCCCTTATTTTTGCAGTCATTGAAATGGCCAATTTCTTTATTGCCAAGGAAACAACCTCTGGGAGAGGAGACCATTTTACTGTTAATTGGCATCTTTTGTAAAAATGTTTGAAACATCTTCAATTGGCAGGTCAGCCCAATGGCAGCACCCCAGGATGGCCCTGCTCACTAAACTTAGGAAAGTTCATCATGAATTTAAGTGCAATAGAACTCTGCTGACAGCCTCACTGAGAAGTGAAGACTTGCTCCCCACTATCTTTTAATGACACCTTTATATGAAGATAAAAAAGTATCATGAGCTAATAGGAAAAAAAAATGAGATGGAAGGGAACTTCAAAGTCATCCAGTCCAATCCTCTCACTTTACAGTTGAGGAAATTGAGGAGGCCAAGAAAGATTAAGTGACTTGCTCAAGGTCACCTAGGTAGACTGAGGCATGATTTGAAACGTCCTCTGATTCTCAAAACAGAACATTTTCTACTATACCAGGCCCACTCAGAACTCATGCTTCTCTACCTTTATTTTTAGTTTCAAACAATGGCTTTTGTTGATAGATCAATTTCGGGTTCTGTTCTTACTTTGAGTAACTCACTGGGTAAACCACTTCTTTTGCCTTGTTTCTTTTTATGTAATATGGAAAATAGTAAAGCATAGTGAGAGCCTCATAAAGTCAAGAAAACCTCAGTTCACATTCCTTCTTGAACACTCCTAGCAGTGTGAACCCTAGAAGGTCACCTAATGTTTCAGTGTTGTACAAGTATTCTCTTGAAGATTGTAAGCTGCGGAGAAGGTGCTGAATTGTATTGTTAGAAGAAGTTCCTCAGTCAGTCCTCCATACACAGATGAAATCAAAAGTACAATCAAGAAAACCACGATATGATAAAGATAAAAGTATTTGGAGAGTATAGGAAATATTAAGGTAAAAGTTTCACAGATACATACGGACGACCTAGGACAGGGCTGTCCAAAATGTGGCCCAAGGGGCCGCATGAGACCCTCGGTGTGATTTATACAGGCCACCTGTAAGCACAGAAATTTACATAAATGCTTTAGTAAACCAGAGCAACCACAGAAGTCTCACTAAAATGGCAAATCAAAATATATTGCCTATTGTTTCAATAAAAACCTAAGGTTGGACAGCCCTGACTAGGAGATAGGGGCTAATGTAACAGGACCGCATTAAAATTTGGTGGCAGTTATATTCCTCAGTGGACAGTGCCCTAGACTGGGAGTCAGGCTGCCCTGTGACCTCTAAGGTTCAAACTCTAAAGCAGGGCTATCCTAAGTACAGCCTGCAGGCCGCATGCTGCCCGCAGTGTGATTTTATGCAGCTCACCTGTGGGTTTTAATTTTCACCAGCAAGCGGAAAAAATAAAACTAATATTTTGCATGGAATGCATATTAGATTTTTTAATTCCATCACTAATACATATTCTCGTTGATGTTAATTTTCTTTGGTGTTTTTAAGCAGTATTACAGGGAACATATCGCACAGAATTTTCAATCGATCTGTAGGATGCGTTCTGTCTGTACAATGCAGACTAGTCAGTATGCACCTATCTTTATACTGTTGTGTTATCGCTTTGTTGTTTTGTATTTGCTTTTGCACTGTCGTATTGATGAAGTGCATTCCCCCAACTTTCTATTACTGTATTGTATTTTTTATTCTGGGTGTGGCCCTCGAATACTTATTTTATTTTAATGCGGCCCTAAGATAACCTAAAGTTGGATAGCCCTGCTCTAAAGCTTTCTAGTTCTAAAAGTATGCTGTGCTTTTACTGAGGTGTTGTTGTATTAGAATATTGGGCTTGATTCTCCCATTTATCTGTAAAAGCATGTTCTTCTCCATAGACATTCTCTCTCCTTCTTTCATCATTCTCCTCTCATCCTTCATCCTTTAGTCTCCCTTTTAAACTAACGCTCTATTAAACCTTATTTTAAATGTTTACTAAAGCTAGCATCAGACCATGCTTCCTCCCTAGTGTTAAATCAACACTTCCCACTCCATTTAGATTTTTGACTGCTGAGTTTAACACTGGGAGGAGGTGAGGATTGCTGTGTGTGCCAATTGGCACTGTGATGGAGGAAATCTGCCACCAGAACCATTGTACATTTAAAGTCTGTGTCTCTGGGTCTTATCCCTGCCTCCCTCCCTTCTTTTCTGTGTCCTTTTATACCTTTCAAAACTTCAAATGGCACTCAAAAAAACTAAAAAAATATTTCTGGTCTAGCACACTTCGCAAGATATCACATTTTGAGTTATTTGCAATAGAAAAATATCATAAATCTGTGTTGTTTGTAGGACTTATCTTGTTCTACTCAAAGATAGACATTTAAAAAAAAGTATTTAACAGGAAAATCTTGAATACTTTGAAACTGAAGGGAAAGAAGATCCTAGAATTGGCATAAATAATGGATTGATGGGATCAACTATCTTATTGAAAGTTGTGGCAAGAATATTCCAAGATATGAGTAAAAGTAGAAGGCAACACAGTATGGTAAATTTGCCTTTATATGGAACATTTGTGAACCTGCATATTATAGCATGGGAATACACACAGGGTTGAATCAACACTGGGGCATTTGGAAATGTGTCCATTTTGGATACGTCCCTATTGGGTCCCTAATAGAATTTTAATGGCATCAACTTTCCCTCTCGTTATTTATAGTTGTACATCTCAATACCCCCTCCCCCCAACTCCCACTGAGCAGTTCCAGGGACACCAACACAGAGAACTCCTTCAGATATTTCAGCAATCATGGTACTTTAAAGTGAATAGGACCTTAGAAATCATCTATCCCCAACCTCAAATTTCACAGATGAGAAAACTAAAGGCAAAGATAAGTTAACTGTCGAAAGGCCAAGTTTTTTTTTTGTTTTTTTTTGGGGGGGGGGGCAGGGCAATTGGGATTAAGTGACTTGCCCAAGGTCACATGTGTCAAGTGTCTGAGGTCGCATTTGAACTCAGGTCCTCCTGACTCCAGGGCCAGTGCTGTACTTACTGTGCCACCTAGCTGCCCCTAGAATAGGAGTCTCTTGAATGCTGGTCCAATAATTTGTACATGTAGTGTGTGAAGAGTGATAATAGACCATATTTATATAATTCATTATTTCCTTTGATTCTCACAACAATCCTATAGAGAAGGAATTGTTAATGCCCTCATTTTATTGAAATAGAAACTGAGGCTCAGAGAAGTTAAATGGACTTGCCCAGGGTCACTTGCTAGTAGTTCTCTCAAGAGAGATTCCAATGTGAATCCTGTAAACTCCAAACAGTACTCTATATGCTATGCAACATGGTCTCTCCACAGGCTGATCAAAAGACGATTTTGGGTCAAGACATCAATATTCAACAAGCTGTATTCCATAACTAGGAAGAAATGGTAAGTTAAGGGGTAGATGCACTTAGGCTACATGAACACCCCCAAAAAATGGTACCCCAAAGATGGAGCAAATCGAATTCACTCTAGTGCTGGTACTCTCATGATTCCTGCCACTCCCTGAGCCAGGGAAAGTCACTATGCTTGATCAAGCAACTGAATCTCTTGTTCACAACTAATTCTGTCACAGTAGTCAGAGCCAAAGTCATTTGTTCTGGTGACAAATAATCAAATATAGATAGCACTGTTACTTGGCTGGACTAACTGATCTCTAAAGCCCCTTCCAAATTTAAAAAACTAGAATTCTATGAACTTTTCCTATGTGATGAATGGAAATTACTTTTGTCTCTATCTATCTATCTATCTATCTATCTATCTATCTATCTATTCATTGGTTTGTTGATTTGTGTTAATATATGATATACTTTGAATTCCTAAGGAGCTTGGGGGGAGGGCAAGATCAATTAATCAAAAAACATTTGTTAAGAAGCTACTATGTGCCAGGAAACTGGGAAACAAATAGAATAAAGTATTTGAAATGCTGTCAAATGGAAGAAGAATTAGACTTGGTCTATTTGACCCCAGAGGGAAGAAATAGGAACAATAGGTAGACTTTTCCAGTGCATTGTAGTGGGTTCTTTTTCAGTTTGTAATAGTTTGTAATAGATGGCTAGTGAGATTCCTTTCAATTCTGAAATTCTTTGATTTAGTTAACTTATTACAAATTTATTTGAGACCATCTGTGTTAAATTAAAAAAATAAAGAGAATTTATTTTCCAAAAAAACATAATTTGCCCTTTTTGTGCAAAGGCAACTATGTAAAGAGAGAAAATGTACCCTCTACTCCAAAAATTTATGAACCGCAATTTATTATTTGCAGAGAGGTGGATAACTGGGTGTATAGAATGCTATATGTATATATAATATACATAATATATAATATACATGCATTTGGTTCTGTAAGAAGAGATCACACTGTCAATTTTACTTTTTCTTTAAAGCAATAAAAAGTATTTTTTAGAATATGACTACAGTATAAAATGCAAAGGGCATCACTAAAACTTTTTAAAAATGTATACAAGTAGAACAAAGTTTGAGGGGAAAAAGGATGAGCCTCCTCAACTGCAAATAGATTTAGAATTCTTAGATACTTTTTTAAAAGAAGGAAACAAGCTTTAGTTTTATAAGAGCAGTTGATCATGATCATGGTCAATGAATATGATTATGATTATGACCATAACCATGATTTCATATGTAAAATAAAATCTCATTTTTCTATGACACATGTATAGAAATTCTGGTTATACAAAGACAATGAGCTTTTCTTTTTTTATTGTAGAAAGCTAGTGGAGATGAGCAAAACACAAGGCAGTGGTCTGCCAAGCTATATACCTGTATATCTGTTTATCTCTGCTATTGGTAAATTGGAAGACAGAAGGATACACTGGGGACTAGAGAATCAAGGATGGAATAATAAACAAGGATGTGATATCTTTTGTGATAAGTACACAGAGTAGATAAATCAGAAAGAGCTGACAATGTATCCCTGTATTAAATTACACTCAACAGAAGTGCTGAGGTCTAGTTTAATTTTTCATTATGAAAATGCATTCCTGATTTTTGAAGGAACAAAATAAGAAATGAGTTAATTCATACAGATATCGAAATAGGAGATTTAGCATTCAACTTCTCATCTAATCACAACTGAAGTCAAAGATATGGTACAGACTTCAGAATAAGGATAAGCAATTGCTAATATGTAAACCATCCAATACTAGTACACAATGCTAGCCTCAGGCCTGAGGATTCCTGGCCTCTAAAGAGAAGGGCCTGACTTCTTCCTCCTTGTCTCTGTCTCTTTACATCTCCATATTAAAACCCTGAGGTAAAGAAAGACACCAAGACTGGGGAGTCCCAAGAAGGATTCAAGAAATTCACTAAGTGTTAAAAGTCATCAGGATAGTTACTTATTTTTTCCAAGAAGATACGTTTCAAATGCAAAAGATGCACAACAATATCGATGATGATTTAAGACAGTACAGTTATTTCAGAATTCCTATTATACTTAGCTGGGTGGTTGGTAGTTAAAACATTAAAACATACAACATTCTGTGGGAATTTTACACAGCTGTTTCACCATCACATTCACTGTTTGGACAGTTTATTCATGGTCCAAGTCTTTTGGCAAGTCCATGGTTTGGGTTTGTCATGCTGTCAGTGCTGATCTTATCCAACATACAGTTGTGGAAAATCCTTCCAGATGCATGTCTTTTCAGACTGAGGGACCCAGGAATTTCTGAAAACTCACACTTGGGAGGTTGCCCACCAGCCTTGATATGTCTACCCCTTGCTCTCTGATAGGTCAACTTTACTCAGGGAAAGGAACACAAAACAGAGGAGATAGGCAAGGACCTGAGGTCAGGCAGTCAACAAGCATTTATTCAGTGCTTACTTTTTATGAGACATTATGCTAAGCATTGAATATACAGAGAAAGGCAAAAAAGGGAAGAAGGAAAAAAAAGAAAGAAAAGAAAAAGAAAACAGGCACTTTATACCTTTACAGGTTTCTTCTCTCGAGAAGCTAGTATCTGAATGGGGTAAATTACATGAAAACATATATAACACATAAAAATATATTCAGGGTGAATGGAAGATAATTTCAGAGGAGAAAGCATTAGCAGTAAGGGTACTGGGAAAAGCCTCTTGCAGAAGGTAAACTTTGAACTGGGTCTTGAAAGAATCCAAGGAAGCCATAGGGCAGAGTCAAGGAGGGAGAATATTCCAGGCATGGGGGACAATTAATAAAATGGCATAGAGTCAGGAAATTGAATATTATATATGAAGAACAGCAAGAAGGCCACATGCCTAGATAATAGAGTACATGGAGGGGAGAAAAAATATATGAAAAAGGGAAAGGTAGGAAAGGATTAGGTGAATGACTTTAAAAGTCCAACAGAACATTTTTAAAATTTAATTCTAGAGGTAATAAGGAGCCACTGGAGTTCATTGTGTAGTGAAGTAACATGGTCAGCCCTGTGCTTTAGGAAGATAATTTTGGCAAGTCAGGATGTACTGGAGTGGGGAGGGACTTGAGGCAAAGAGATCAAGCAGCAGACTGTTGCAATAGTACAGGCATGAGAAGACTGAGGTGAGAGCTATATTAGAGGAGAGAAAGTTCATATAAAAGAAATGTAAAGGTAGAGACAAAAGGATTTGGCAACAGATTATATGTACAAACACATATACATATATATGTATATATACACACATATGTATACATATATATGTATATACACACATATGTATACATATATACACACCCATATGTAAGTATATGGGGGTGTGTGTGTGTGTGTGTGTGTATGATACAGGGTAAATGTGAATGAGACATTTAGGATGACACTGAGATTTCAAGACTGAAAGAATGGTGGTACCTTTGACTGTAATGAAGAAGTTAAGAAGAGGGGAGGGTTTGGGGAGAAAAATAATGAGTTCTGGTTTGGAAATATTGAGGTAAAATGTCTATAGAGCATCCAGTTTGAGATATGCAATAGGCAGTTGGCAAATCAAGACTGGATGTCAGGAAAGAATTTAGGGCTTAAAAAATAGATCTGGGAATTATCTGCATAGAAAAAATAATTGAATTCCTGGAAGCTGATAAACTCACCAAGTGAGATAGTAAGAAGGGACAAAAGAGGAGGACCTAGAGAGGTCCTGGGGTACAACTTCAATCAGACAGCTTGACCTGGGGGAATATCCAGAAAAGGAGACTGAGAATCAGTGTTCCAAGAGAGAGGAGGAGAATTAGGAGAAAATAAAGTCATAAAAACCTAGAGAGGAGGAAGTTGCTTATCCTTTGTTCTCGAAAAGTTCCAATGATGTCATGATTTGCCTGTGAATTGGATTTAAGTGAAGCAGAGCTACCCAAAGTTGTCAGGCTCACTCACTCCTCCAAAGGAGACAGTATTCAAGTAAAGAGGGTGATTAACATTTATTGTTGTAGTTGTTCATCCCTCAGAGAGGTCAAAAAATATGTGGATAGGGGTGGAGCCAAGATGGTGGCTGGAAAGCAGGGACTCACTTAAGCTCTCCCCCAAATCCTTCCAAACAGCTGTAAAAACTGCCTCTGAACAAATTCTAGAGCTGCAGAATCCGCTAAATAGCAGAGGGAAACAGGTCTCCAGCCTAGGACAGCTTGGATGGTGGCTGGGAAGGGTCTATTGCACTGTTCTGGGAGCGGAGTGCAGCTCAGCATGGGCTGTGCCAGGACAGACCAGACTGAGAGTCGGCCCAAGCAGGCCTTAGGGCCATGAATCACTGAGCTGTAGCAGTTACCAGATTTCTCAACCCACAAACACCAAAGAACACAGAGCAGGTTAGTGGAAAACTACTGGATCGGGGTGAGAGAGGTCCAGCTACAGCCCTGGGGGCGGTGGAGGTGGCACAGTGGTGGCGGAAGCAGCAGCAGCAGAAAGTTCCTGTGGCTGCTTTCAGAGGTCCAGCCTCAGCTTCTTCCAGAGTCTCTGGCCTATACAGTGGGACGAATCAAGGGGCAAATCAGAGCGGGAGTGCAGGGAGCACTTTGTTAGCACAGATGCAGGGTTGTCTTGCTTTGCCTTGCTTGGATCTGGGTTGTGGTCCTGGTTGGCTGTTCTTGAGGGAGGAGAAGCACTTCTGTGGCAGAGTTTGCAGTGATGGTGGAGTAGAAGTAGCTCTGAAAACAGAAGTGCAGCCCCTAAAGCTTGGGACAAAGTACTCTCTACTCTACAAGCAGTCATAACCTGACAAAAAGCTCAAAGGTCAAGTAGTTGGCTGGGAACATGACAAGGCAGTGCAAAAGGACTCAGACTCAGATTCAGACTATAGAATCATTTTTTGGTGACAAAGAAGATCAAAACAAACAGCCAGAAGATGTCAACAAATTCACAGAGTCTACATCAAAAACCTCCATGAAAAATATGAATTGGTCTCAGGCCATGGAAGAGCTCATAAAGGATTTGGAAAATTAAGCAAGAGAAGTAGAGGAAAAATTGGGAAGAGAAATGAGAGTGATGAAAGAAAATCATGAAAAACAAGTCAACAGCTTGCTAAAGGCAACCTCCCCTAAATACTGAAGAAAATAACACCTTAAAAATAGACTAATCCAAATGGCAAAAGAGCTCCAAAAAGCCAATGAGGAGAAGAATGCCTTGAAAGGCAGAATTAGCCAAATGGAAAAGGAGGTCCAAAAGACCACTGAAGAAAATACCACCTTAAAAATTAGATTGGTCAAGATGGCAGCAGGGACTTGCTTAAGTTCTCCCTCAGGTCCCTCCAAACACCTATAAAAATGGTTCTAAACAAATTCTAGAGCTGCAGAACCCACAAAATAGCAGAGAAAAGCAGGGCTGCAGCCCAGGACAGCCTGGATGGTTGCTGGAAAGGGTCTATCGCACAGAGCTGGGAGTGGAGTGGAGCAGAGCCCAGTGTGGGCTATGCCAGGACCAACCAGACCAGGAACTGGGTGGAACAGGCAGTAGGGCCTGAGTCATTGAGCAGTTGTGGTTACCAGACTTCCCAACCCACAAACACCAAAGGCAACAGAGCAGGTTAGTGGGAAAAGCTACTGGGACAGAGTGAAAGGAGTTTGTGGTCAGCTACCACCCCAGGGGTGGTGGAGGTGGTGCAGCTCTGAGGCTGCTTCCAGAGCTACAGCTGCAGTTACTTCCAGCCCCTGGCCCACCTGTTGAGAGGAATTAAGCAGTGGATCAGAGCAGGAGTGCAGAGCCTGCTTTGCCTTGCTTGGATCTGGGCCCCAATCCTGGTTGGCAGTTCTTGGGGGAGAAGCAGTGCTGATGTGGCAGAGCTTGCTCTGTAGAAGTAGCTCTGAAAATAGCAGTGCAGCCCCTCAAGCTTGGGACAAAGTACTCTGTACTCTACAAGCAGTCATAGCCCCATGAAAAACTCAAGGGTCAAGTAGTTGGCTGGGAACATGAACAGGCAGTGAAAATGGACTCAGATTCAGACTCAGACTTTGGAATCTTTTTTCAGTGACAAAGAAGATCAAAACATACAGTCAGAAGAAGTCAACAAAGTCAAACAGCCTATGTCAAAAGCTTCCAAGAAAAATATGAATTGGTCTCAGGCCATGGATGAGCTCAAAAAGGAGTTGGAAAAGCAAGTAAGAGAAGTAGAGGAAAAATTGGGAAGAGAAATGAGAGTGATGCATGAAAGCCATGAAAAACAAGTCAATGACTTGCTAAAGGAGACCCAAAAATACTGAAGAAAATAACACCTTAAAAATAGACTAACTCAAATGGCAAAAGAGCTCCAAAAAGCCCATGAGGAGAAGAATGCCTTAAAAGGCAGAATTAGCCAAATGTAAAAGGAGGTCAAAAATACCACTGAAGAAAATGCTACCTTAAAATTAGATTGCGGGCAGAACCCACAGAACAGCAGAGGGAAGCAGGGCTCCAGCCCAGGACAGCCTGGATGGTCTCTGGGTGAGGTCTGTTCCACACGGAGCTGGGAGCTGGGAACAGAGTGGAGCAGAGCCCAGCCTGAGCGGCGTGGACGATCCAGACCAGAAGCCGGGCGGAGGGGGCCCTAGCGCCCTGAATATGTGAGCTGCGGCAGTTACCAGACCCCTCGACCCACAAACACCAAAGACTGCGGAGAAGGTTAGTGGGAAAAGCTGCTGGAGTGGAAGGAGTTTGCGGTTCGGCTTCCAGCCCCTGGGGCAGCGGAGGTGGGGCAGCTACAGCTGTTGTTACTTCCGGCTCCAGGCCCACCTGGTGGGAGGAATTAAGTGGCGGATCATAGCAGGAGTGCAACAGCCTGCTGAAGATCTAAGTCCAGTCTGGACTGGGGGTCCTTGGGGAAGGAGGAGTGTGGCTCTGACAGAGCTGGCACCTCCCCCCCAAACGTAGAACATAGAACTCGTTATTCTACAAGCAGTCATACCCCACTGAAAAACTCAAGGGTCAAGTTAGTTGGTTGGGAATATGGCCAGGCAGCGAAAACGCGCCCAGATTCAGTCTCAGACTTTGGATTCTTTCTTTGGTGACAAAGAAGACCAAAACATACAACCTAAAGAAGACAACAAAGTCATAGAGCCTACAACCAAAGACTCCAAGAAAAACATGAACTGGCCCCAGGCCATAGAAGAACTCAAAAAGGATTTGGAAAAGCAAGTTAGAGAAGTAGAGGAAAAATTGGGAAGAGAAATGAGAAGGATGCGAGAAAACCATGAAAAACAAGTCAATGACTTGCTAAAGGAGACCCAAAAAAATACTGAAAAATACACTGAAGAAAACAACACCTTAAAAAACAGACTAACTCAAATGGCAAAAGAGCTCCAAAAAGCCAATGAGGAGAAGAATGCCTTGAAAGGCAGAATTAGCCAAATGGAAAAGGAGGTCCAAAAGACCACTGAAGAAAATACTACTTTAAAAATTAGATTGGAGCAAGTAGAAGCTAGTGACTTTATGAGAAATCAGGATATTATAAAACAGAACCAGAGGAATGAAAAAATGGAAGACAATGTGAAATATCTCCTTGGAAAAACCACTGACCTGGAAAATAGATCCAGGAGAGATAATTTAAAAATTATTGGACTACCTGAAAGCCATGATCAAAAAAAGAGCCTAGATACCATCTTTCAGGAAATTATCAAGGAGAACTGCCCTGATATTCTAGAGCCACAGGGCAAAATAGAAATTGAAAGAATCCATCGATCGCCTCCTGAAATAGATCCCAAAAAGAAATCTCCTAGGAATATTGTTGCCAAATTCCAGAGCTCCCAGATCAAGGAGAAAATACTGCAAGCAGCCAGAAAGAAACAATTTGAGTATTGTGGAAACCCAATCAGAATAACCCAAGATCTGGCAGCTTCTACATTAAGAGATCGAAGGGCTTGGAATGCGATATTCCGGAGGTCAATGGAGCTAGGATTAAAACCTAGAATCACCTACCCAGCAAAACTGAGTATCATGTTCCAATGCAAAATATGGAGTTTCAATAAAATAGAGGACTTTCAAGCTTTCTCAGTGAAAAGACCGGAACTGAATAGAAAATTTGACTTTCAAACACAAGAATCAAGAGAAGCATGAAAAGGTAATCAAGAAACAGAAATTGCAAGGGACTTACTAAAGTTGAACTGTTTTGTGTACATTCCTACATGGAAAGATGATGAGTATGATTCATGAGACCTCAGTATTAGGGTAGTTGAAGGGAATATGCATATATATGTATATATGTATGTATATGTATGTATGTGTTTATGTATATATATAAGTGAATGTGTATGTAGGTATATATCTATGTGTATGTGTATGTATGTGTATATATATATGTGTTTATATATGTATGTATGTATATATATGTATATATATATGTATATATACATATATATATATGTAAAAGAGAGAGAGCAGACACAGGGTGAGTTGAAGATGAAGGGAAGATATCTAAAAGAAATAAAATGAAATTAAGGGATGAGAGAGTAACATACTGAGAGAGGGAGATAGGGAGAGATAGAATGGGGTGGATTATCTCGCATAAAGGTGGCAAGAGGAAGCAGTTCTATGGGAGGAGGGGAGAGGGCAGGTGAGGGGGGAATGAGTGAACCTTGCTCTCATCAGATTTGGCCTGAGGGGGAATACCATACATACTCAGTTGGGTATCTTACCCCACAGGAAAGAAGAGGGAGGAAGATAAAAAAAAAAATAAAAGGCGGGGGGATGATGGAGGGGAGGGCAGATGGGGGTGGAGGTAATCAAAACAAACACTTTGGAAAGGGGACAGGGTCAAGGGAGAAAATTCAATAAAGCGGGATGGGTTGGGAAGGAGCAAAATGTAGTTAGCCTTTCACAACATGAGTATTGTGGAAGGGTTATACATAATAATACATGTGTGGCCTAGGTTGAATTGCTCAACTTCTTAGGGAGGGTGGGTGGGAAGGGAAGAGGGAAGAGAATTTGGAACTCAAAGTTTTAAAATCAGATGTTCAAAAACAAAAAAAGTTTTTGTATGCAACTAAAAAATAAGATACACAGGCAATGGGGCGTAGAAATTTATCTTGCCCTACAAGAAAGGAAGGGAAAAGGGGATGAGAGGGGAGGGGGCTGATAGAGGGGAGGGCTGACTGGGGAACAGGGCAACCAGAATATAAGCCATCTTGGAGTGGGGGGGAGGGTAGAAATGGGGAGAAAATTTGTAATTCAAAATGTTGTGATAATCAATGCTGAAAACCAAATATGTTAAATAAATAAATTGCATTTAAAAAAAAATTAGATTGCAACAAATGGAAGCTAGCAACTTTATGAGAAATCAAGATATTATAAAACAGAACCAAAGGAATGAAAAAATGGAATACAATGTGAAATATGTCATTGGAAAAACCACTGACCTGGAAAATAGATCCAGGAGATTATTGGACTACCTACAAGCCATGATCAAAAAAGGAGCCTAGACATCATCTTTCAAGAAATTATCAAGGAAAACTGCTTCTAGAACCAGAGGGTAGAATAGAAATTGAAAGAATCCACCAATCACCTTTTGAAAAAGATCCCCAAAAGAAAATTCCTAGGAATATTGTCACCAAATTCCAGAGTTTCCAGATCAAGGAGAAAATACTGCAAGCAGCCAGAAAGAAACAGTTTTAGAACTGCGGATATACAGTCAGGATAACACAAGATCTAGCAGCTTCTACATAAAGGGATCAAAGGGCTTGGAATATGATATTCCAGGGGTCAAAGGAGCTAAGATTAGAACCAAGAATCACCTACCCAGCAAAAGTGAGTATAATGTTCCAGGGCAAAATATGTATTTTCAATAAAATAGAGGACTTTCAAGCTTTCTCAATGAAAAGACCAGAGCTGAATAGAAAATTTGACTTTCAAACACAAGAATCAAGAGAAGCATGAAAAAGTAAGCAAGAAACTGTTTTGTTTACATTCCTACATGGAAAGATGATGTATATAATTCATGAGACCTCAGTATTAGGGTAGCTGAAGGGAATATACATACATACATACATACATACACACATACATACATACATATATATATATGGCCTAGGGTGAGTTGAATATGAAGGGATGATATCTAAAAAAATAAATAAAATTAAGGGGAGAGAGGAATATGTTGAGAGAGGGAGAAAGGGAGAGATAGAATGGGGTAAATTATCTCATAAATAAGTGGCAAGAAAAAGCAGTTCTGTTGGAAGGGAAGAGGGGGCAGGTGAGGGGGAATGAGTGAATCTTGCTCTCATCAGATTTGACTTGAGGAGGGAATAACATACACACTCAATTGGGTATCTTACCCCACAGGAAAATTGACTGAAAAGGATAAGAGAGGGGGATGATAGAAGGGAGGGCAGATGGGGGGAGGAGGTAATCAAAAGCAAACATTTTTGAAAAGGGAGAGCCTCAAGGGAGAAAATTGAATAAAGGGGGACAGGATAGGAAGTAGGGAAATACAGTTAGTCTTTCACAGCATTATTATTGTGGAAGTGCTTTGCATATTGATACATGTGTGACCTATGTTGAATTGCTGGCCTTCTTATGGAGGGTGGGTAGTGAGGGAAGAAGGGAGAAAATTTGGAACTCAAAGTTCTAAAAGCAGATGCTTAAAAAAGTTGTTTTTGCATGCAACTGGGAAATAAGATATGGGCATAGAAATCTTTCTTGCCCTACAAGAAAGTAAGGGGGAAGGGGATTGGATTGGCAGGGGAGTGGGGTGACAGAAGGGAGGGCTGACTGGGTAACAGGGCAATCAGAATATATGTCATCTTGGAGTGGGGGGGCAGGGTAGAAATGGGGTGAAAATTTGTAAGTCAAAATCTTGTGGAAATCAATGTTGAAAACTAAAAATATTAAATGATAAAATTCTCTTGCTAAAAATAAAAATGTGGATAGAGGGAAAAGCCATTACATTTTTCAATTAGATCCTACCAACTTTGGAAAGAACAGTTTCAGTTGAATGTTAAGGTCAGAAACCAGACTAAAGGCTTAGTCACACCCAGGTAGGAGACATGGTTGCTGCCAATTGTGAGCAGCCATCATAAGGGTAGGGGTGGGGGTGGGGGTGTGGGTGGTGAGAAAGGAGTTGATTATCCCCTTTACATATCTTTATATCTGTCTCTCCTCCTCTTCCTCCTCCTTCTGTTAGTTTTGGTATCCAAACTGGCCCCAAGCTACACTTGTTCTTTTTTCTAAATGTCCTTTATATTTGTCCTTTGTATCTAGTTATTCAGTCAATCAACAAACATTTATTGCTTACTGTGCAAACATGAAACAAACAACAAACCTTTCCTTTTTAGTTTCACCATAGAGATCAAGAAATACCATTTCTCCAACCTGACATTCATTTCAAACTTTTCTCTTTAGGAAAGTGGGAACAAAAACCAAACCCTTCCTTTGAAATAGAGTAACAGTAATAACCCAAAGTAACTCCTTTCTAGATGAGATTATTCCCTTTCCATTCACCTGGAGTTACTGTTACCATGAGCCACCTGGGGACAGTGTCTTCTCATCAAATTCAAGGTTAAGCCATTGATCACAGACAGGAAATCTTAAGCGGAAGTGTTCCAGAAAGGAACTAAAAGATAGCTGCTTTTTCTTATTCACAATTTCTATAAACATTGTCCCATTTTTTTGTGCAGAGTCATATAAGAGGACATGAGGGGTTATGCCAGTTTGCCCCTTTGTCTTGGTCTCTCTTTCTGTTTCTCTGTATCTCTCTCCCTCCCTTTTCCTCCCCCCGCCTCCAAGCTAGAAATGGTTGGGATATAGATTAATGTTAAATTCAATAAAATTGTTTCTGGCAGTTTTGAACCTGCATTGCATAGTGCATTTTAGTATTAATTGTTTTTCTTCAATAATATTGTATTACAGACACTCTTCTATGCTCTGGGATTATAAAGAAAGGCAAAGACAAGATGTCTTCTCTCAGAGAATACCCAGTCTAGTGGGGGAGACAACTTGAAAATAAATATGTGTATAAAAGATAGATATAGGGGAATTGTAAGGTGAAATGGTAAGGGAAGGGATTAAAGGAGGGGAAACATAGGGAATAGCTCTTTTAAAGGAGGTAGGATTTGTGATGAATCTTAAAGGAAGCCAAGAAGCAGAGATGATGAAGAAAAGCATTGGAGGGGTGGGGGTGGGGTCAGTCAGCACAAAGGAAAGATCATTGTTCTTCCACTCAGAATACCTATGTTATAGTCCCAGATGTGACACCTAGGATTTTGTGACCCTAGGCAAGTAATATGATGTCTCTGAGCTTCAGTTTCTCTTCTATAAAATGAAGATAATATTCCACTCATGAATTTCACAGGATTATTAGGAACAAATTTCTTTGCAAAGTTGGTAAACTTTAAAGCAGCATATGAATGTAAATTATTATTCTTTTTGTTATTGTTATTATAAGTTATATCTCTGTTACCTGGAAAAACCATTTAACTGGGCCACGTAGCCAGCAGCACAGCATAACAGATGGACCAGCCTTATTCAACTGTTGCAGATAAATTTTTATAAGACCTAGAGGAAGACCTCTAGAACACTGTATGGATCTTCTCTGGAAAATTTGTGGAAGCATGTGGAGGAGAGTGGCATGAGGAAGTATGACTGGGCTACAATCTGAACCACTAGAATGGGTACCCTTATGGAGGAGAGCACATATCCATTGAAAGACGAAAGAATTTTCATTGATAGGACTCTAGTCCAGGACTTCATCACCTCAAGCCTAGTGAACTTCTTGACTGTTTCCCCCCTAATCAGTTCTGCATACTGTTGCCAAATTTATTATCCTAAAATCCCAAGCCCTATTTCAAAAGTCTGTAATGGCCCCTGTAAGAAAATGAGTGACTTCATGTTAAAAAAAAATAGAATCAGCATGGGGTAGTGGCTAATAGAGAGCCTACTTTGGGACTTGTTCTGGAAAGAACTGGTTTTGAGTCCACTATTAGTTTTATGACCAGTAACAAGTCACATAATAATTTGGTGTCCTTAGACAATTTTCTAAGAAAAAAATGTATAAGGTCATAGGTTTATAGCTATAGCATCCTTCAGTGATTATCTAGTCCTATTCATTTTATAGTGCACAGACTGAGTCACCAATAGCTGAAATTACTTACCTAAGGTTACAAAGGCATGAAATGGTAGAGTTCTCTGACTACTCTTTCCTCTGTATCATGTTATATCAAAGTGGGGAGTTACCATATTAGGGAGCTTTCCATACAGATGGAATCATGAGTACAGACCCCCCCGCCCCAAATACAAAAGCTGGATGCTATGTTAGATCACATACAAGCGTGTTATTTTGTCTCCAATTGCTAAAAAAATAAATTTCCTTTAAGATACAAGTTTGATGAAAAATAATCATTTCTATCAGCAGAAAACTGGGCTGGTAAAATGGACCAACTGCAGAGTTAGTAAACAGGAGAAGTGAACAAAAAATAAATAAATAAATAAATAAATCACATACAAACAAAAACGATGCTTGAGGCAGCCCTAAACTCTGGGTTGGAACAGAAGCAGAGCTACTGCAGGCACACAGCTAGATGCAGGAGATTATTTTCTCTGCTGTTAGTAGGCATAGGCTGAGTCTTTTTTGACTCAGGAGATAGCTGATCATTGACATTGGATACAGAAAGGGAGGTGACCCATCAAGGGCTAGAGGAAGGACTAAAAAGTTTAGATTAGGGGTCGTTTCTTGTGTAATGGATGTCTTTGACAGTCAGATGAAGTCTACGAACTCCTGAGAATAATCTTTTAAATGAATAAAATAACTTAAACAGAATTAAAGGGAACCCAATCATATTAAAATACAGTTATCAAAATATTTTTAAGGTCCATGAACCCCATGTTAAGAGCTGCCAAAAGTGTTTCTAGCCTTAGAAAGATCAGTTACAATTTTAATCTGTTTCAAAGCTCTCTCAGGGAAAAGGGGCCTTGCCATGCAAAAATGTGGAAATATAAGTAAAAAACAAACAAAAAACAAAAAACAAAACAAAATACTTCTACTCCTAAAATTCCAGGTTCTCACTCTAACTCAAGATTCCGAGGTACATCCTTGAGAGACTAAAAAGCATTTGCATCTATCCTAGAAAACTATAATGCATTCAGGAGCAGATTACTGCACAGTGAATCTTTCTGGAACAAAGGAATAGTATAAATTAGAATTTTTACTGTAGTGGTACACAGAAAGTCCTTTAACAAAATAGATGTTTAATAAATGCTTATTGATTGACTGTCTCATAAAGGTTGTATCTTCCTATGGTTACACAGCTAATAAATGTCCCAGTCAGTATTTGAACTTAGGGCTCCATGACTCTTAAGACCAGTAAATTCCAGTATAAATAGACATATTTACATAGATAATAGACTCTTAATTAAACCTCTCTTTACTTATTTTAAATTTTGCTTATAACTGCGATTTGTCATTTTAGTAGTTGATAAATAATGCTTTTTAAAGAAGGGTCTCTCTTGATTGGATAAGAGAAAAAAAATCTATTCCTATTGCATTCCAACATGTCGTCTTTTACCAAAGTCCCTGTCTTCTGAAATTGTCATGTTAATTCCCACTGCCATGACTTTGCTCATGTATTCTTCCTCACTGAAGTATTCTCCACAGCTAGCCTTTGTCTAACCAAATCTTGCCCTTATTTAAGTCCTCTTTGCTTCATAGTTAAACATATGCATACACACACACATATATATACACATATATCACATATGTGCATATGTGTATGTTCATATATGTATGTGTCATATATATGCATATATGCATACACACATATATGTACATGTATATATGTGTATATACATATATGCATATACATATACACACACACACACACACACACACACACACACACCAATTCATTGTTATCATGCTTGCTATTATCTTGTATCAGAATGAAAAGTAGACAGGAAGACTATGTGAGTACTGCTTTTGTATTCGCCTCAGCACTTTGCCCAGTCTTGGGTTTGTAGCTAATATTCAGCAAAATATTGATCACTGAATGATTGGAAAAATATACTATGTGTTAAAGTCTCACCTTTGAAACATTACAGTTTGGGATAAAAATTGCCTGAAGTGAGTTTCTGTTTTTTGTATTTTTAGGGCAAAGGACTGACAAAATCTTATTTAAATCCAAAAATGCCACCCCCATAATTATAGCACTTGGTTTTCACTGAGAGTCAAATTAGTTGGCTTTACTGGAATTTTGGTTTTATCAAATATTGTTTGAAATAAACTATCTCACTGTTGATGTGAGCATTTTTATTGTAATGACATTCTTATCTTATGCGTTTTGCAATAACAGGATTTGCTCCGTACTATATCTTCTTCACCCTTTGCCATCCTGATAGCAATAAATAACGGAAGGAAATGGTCAGTTTTCAAATCAACAAAGATTCTGATTCAAGCAACTTCTATTACAGTCTGGTAAATGAGAACCTTTCAAACAAAGGCTACTCTAGGCCTTTCACCAATGAGACATGGCGTTCTCTACAACAATTATGGAATGGGACTAACAGAAGTACACTTATTTAGGTAGATAGAGTGTGTTTGGTTTGCTGAAATGAATCTTCGCAGGAGCGGAAAAAACACCCTTGAGAATGCTGTTAAGACAATATAACAAGTTAGATTAATATAGATTTGACCAGCAAATGATTCCTCACTTACTGGCCTTTGGATTTCAATAATATTTAGCCAGAGGCTGTTTTTCAAGTACTGTCACTTGGGCTTTTGTAATGAAAGGCAGGAGAGGAAGCTGTAATGAGCTCTACATTAGTTCATAACACTCACACTCTAAACCAAGAAAACAAAGACAGGCACCTATAGGTTTCTGACCTCGTGTTCCAACAGGGAATTCTTGGTGGGAAAGTAGAGAAGGGCAACTGTGGGGAGGGGAGTACTGTAATCTTGTTTTATTTGACTTATTATTAAAATCAGCTTTTGGAACTCTGGAGACATATAGTCCCATGTTAGACCTGAATATGCTACAACAACTGGGCCATCTTTTCATCTGTCTAGGTGAAGCGATTTGAGAGACTCTAGAAAGATTCTCGTTCCCCCAAATATCTTCCTCCAAGATGCCTGAAATGCTATCATCATAAATATGTGTATTTTTCCTTTGTGTTTTGAATATATTCAAGCAATCAAGTCCCTTTATAAGTGAAAATAATCCCGGGAGGTGGTTAACAACTTAAGCTGTTCACACTTTTAATGAGTTTTTATTTCTAACTTGAAAGCATGGTAAAGCTCATTCAATTCTGCAGTAGGATAGGAAACAAGTCACTATCAGAACAGGACATGGGATCAAGAGGATACTGGATGTCTAGAGGAGAGGCAGGAGGTGGATATGTTCCAAATGACAATACTGTCTATTTCATTTTAGCTCTGCATATATAGCTTATACAGCTTAAGCTATATAAATGTGAGTTACTATTCACACCCTTATTTAGGGCTCCCTGATGCCAACAAATTTAGCTAATAAGCATGAACTGTTTGGGAGAAAAAAGAAAAAATATCTTAAATTACTTTGGAATATGGAAAATATGATTATTTTATTTCACATAATGGTTAACCATACAACACCGAGTGAAATGCACAGCCAAACTAAACAAAGGCATCCTCAGATCTGTCCTACAACTGAATAGTGACATGTCTATTTATTCCCTAAAGAAATTAGTGGGGTCGGAAGAGAGGTTCAAGACAGACATTTTATTATAAGATCAAAAGAAGAGCTTGACACTTTCATTCCTTTTCATCTCACCCACTAAGTACACTGTCCATAGTGTGCACTTAATAAAGGTCTGTTGAATTGAATTCATAGGGTTTTATGTTCAAGGTCAAAGCATATAATTCATAAGCAGATGTGTGACTTTTGACAAGTTTGCTGATAAGAAAGCTGCTGATAGGTACAGTCCCAGAACTGCCTAGAAAGAAAGAAGAGTGGCTTATTTGCATATAGAACAGGCCGCTCAGTGTGTCAGTTCTCCACATTCACAGTCACATTGAAGTTTTTTTAGGTCATGTTTCTGACAATTCAGGTAAAACATTAGAAATGAATGCAAACGTAAACTCTTCTGTTATATCCAGTGTTTACATAAGGCCAAGTTTCATCTGTCTTCAGTTCTGGGTCAGTAGGTAGCAAAAAAAGTTCTGGGCCAGGAGTGAGGATATGCATAAGGAGCAAATGATGCTCTTGCCCATTGATTTGTACATTTTTTAAAGGGATGACTCTTCTAACATGAATCTTATTCATACAAATGGCAACTCCGCTGTGCCCTTGTATTGTCAAGGGGGAATAAAATTTCAACACTCATATTTTCCAGCACTCATATAATCACAATGTATACAGTATTGGAAGATAGTTAAAGTATTTTAATTAGTAGTAGTATTAGTAGTAGTATTTAGTATTTAGTATTTAGTAGTAGTAGTAGTAGTAGTAGTAGTAGTAGTAGTAGTAGTAGCAAGCAGATGATAAACAGATGAAAATTCTCCATAAGTACTTTTGAAGTAGGCAGACAACAACTCAAATCAACAGAAGCTGATAATGAGTACTGGTTTTTGTATTTGTCAAATATAACTAAAAGTGGGACAACACTGGATAGAACCCATATAATGATGAACATTAAAAAAGGGAATCTAAATACCCTTCATGGACAATGTCTACATAAATTCAGCAAGCAATATTCAGTGAAGAAACAGTAAACAAATGGCTGAGTCATGTGAATTTCTTGGGGGTGGGTGGGGAATGGAGGAATTTATGATGGTACCTCAGGACCATGTCATTGCTACTAGAAATTACAGAAGGGTTTTTCTCAAGTCCACATTTAGTGATAGTGTAGATTATGGTAGGGAATGCTGGAAAAATTCAATAGACTAGTAAAGTCTGTTAAAATGTATTTCCAACCAAATACCTAGCAAGACACAACATGATGGCATTATACATAAGAAGCTTGCTTAACAGCCAACAAATTCCCATACTACAAATATATTCTTCAAGCTATTTTAGGGAATACAAACAAGAAATCACCTGGAACAAACCATTATCATAGAGTAGATATATCACAATCACCTGGACATAAGATTGATGCATAAATATTTAAGAACTACACTTTTAATGTAACAATCACCATCCCAAATAATCATAATTTCCAAGCTACGTGGAATAAAACATTGTATTATGATGGTATGGGGAACTGCCAGAAGAGATCAAAATCATGTGAAAAGAAGATGAGGTGCAGAAATGTATTTGCTTTCAACTACTGGATTTGTATTGAGACTGCTTTCAGCGAGGCTACAAAGGATGAGCTCACATCCTAATAGTTTTATTCAAAATTAAAATTGGCTATTTTATCCAAATGTGTGAGTCCACTGAACATTAAACATAAAGGAGTAGGAATAAGGTTAGCAACTTGTATCATGACTGTATCTATCTTAACACCATGAAAAAATGAAAAGCATGAGATGATGATGATGAAGAGGAGGAGGAGGAGGAGGAAATGTATATGTTAAGAGACTGATTGCCTCCTGACATCAAAATTCAATGGGAAGAATACTTAGAGCAAAAACATCCTAACAATAATAGTTTTAAAACACATTTGCAGTACTTAGCATAGTGCTGGGCACATAGTAGGTGCTTAATAAATCTTGTTTACTTGACTTTTGACAGAATATAATGCACAATAACTAACCTAGAAAGTACCAAATAAAAACCTGTGCAGTGTCAAGGAAGCACAAAACTCATCATCTCATGGCACCTATGGAAAGATGTACTTTTCCTCAGGCGAAAAGAAGAAAATTGATAGATATTCTTAGAATACGCAGCATATAGGTTAAAATTTTACAGAAATTCCTTTGAAACAAATAGGTTTCACTTTTCAATACAATAGTAAATAAAAACAAAAATGCGTATGACACCAGATTTGTCATGATGTACGGTTTATCTCTGAACAAAGTCAGTGATGATTATGATAAACTGTGGCTACACACACACACACACACACACACACACACACACACACACATGTATATGTTCCTAAGTCCCAAGAAAGAAATCAAAAGGCCCTCCATGAATAACATACCCATGAACTCAACCAATAATATGTATTTAAAAAATCTGGCAAGCAAATGACCAAATAATGCAAACTTACTTGTAGAAATAGCAGTATTTTTATAGATTTACAATCAAGTTGTTGTTATCAGAAGTTAGAAATTGTTAGATGTAAAGAATGCAGGTTTAATAATTAATGTAGATTATGAAATCAACTGGCGAATATGTACGACATATCACTTTAAGGAAAAATTTAACATCTACCAGATACCTAAAAAGATTCAAACTATAATTATATACCAAAGGCTTGCTCTCTTGTATCAAATCACAGATATTGAATCCCCATGATACAAAGACAAATCCCAAAATAACTTAAGAAATCAGTAGGTAAATTGTACAAAAGGCAGAGAAACATTATTCAGAGAACAATTGTTCAACAAGGCCTAAACATAACATTGATTGACAAAGATATAAGAAAAATATTTTAGTAGAATGCACCTACCTAATAGTCATCATCTCCAAACTGAAACTTTCAAAATATAGGGACCCATTGGAAGAAAAATTAAGAGCATGTAGGGCTAAGATGAAGTATATATTATCCCTGTCTTCTGCCTGCTACTAGGGTTTTTTCAAAGATACTTTTAGTTAATCTACCAAAAAATTATCTTGCATCTCAGATATTTTTATTCAATCATAAAGAATAACCATTTTATCCTCCTGTATAATAGTCTATAGAACATTAAGTAGGAAAGAATAATAGTAGGATAGTAACTTGTTCTATAGCTATTTCTATCAGAACCTCATTTAAAAAATTAAAGCAAGGTAGCAATGATAATACCATCTTTACTATGCACCAGTATGTTATCATAACAACATTGGAAATAAATATTGCTATTTATAAGCAAGAGCTTCATGATGCTTTTTATCAAGGGTACCTCCAGCTCGAAGTCACATAAGAGAGTATTGTCAAATACAGAAGGGAATTTTTTTTTAAAATAGCCTTATCTTCAATCCTAGATAAGATGTAGTAAGAGAGGAAAAGGAAGAACCTGGAAAATCTGAAAAAATAAAATTTCAAGAACCTGAGGTCACTGAAAATGTTCACTTAGCAACAAACTATAGAAATTATAATTACTAGCAAAATGGACATCAAAGCCATGTGGGAGTGTGTGGAGGCAACAGACAAAGTCATAAGAAACAGTGTGGGTCCCTTAAAAAAGTTCCTCCAAACAGATCTAGAAAATGCATTGGACAGAATTCTGATTGAAACATCCAGAAAAAGCCACAGTGAGTCATTTGTCCAGTCCAGCTTGCTATTAGGAGGCAAACAGGGAGGTCTGTAGATATTGGGGCAGTTCAGTCCAAGAGCCTGCTGAAGACAGAACACCCCACTGCCCAGGGAAAGGTGGTGTATGAGAGGAAGCCCCAGACTGGGTTATGCCCTAGACCCCATAACTGGATACTGTGAAAGAGACAGGTCCTACTGGCAACTTTGTCACCCGCTACTCAATTCCATGTCACACATCCAGGACAGAATGAGGAGAAGACCTACACCCAGGGATGTTGTTTCTATGCCATTCCTAGGTAGGGAGGCCCTGAGAAAGGAGAAAGTTTAGATACCAGCAGGAACAGTGTGGGTCTGACACCAGGAGCATAACAGTGTATTATTATTAGCATCTAACCCAGCTTGCCTGAGAATAACTAAGGTAGGAATCCCAGAACAAAGGGTAGCTGACAATTCTGTCATTAAGCCAACATAGATTTCCAGCAGCAACAAAATCATACATTCCTTCCAAAGAGCATAGCCCTTATATCAATTCCAAAATCAAGAAGAAGACTGAAAGAATGAGAAAACAACAACACCACCTTGCTATGAAGAGCAATTTTGGTGTCAAGGAAGCTCAGAAAACAAACCTAGTAGAAAAGTATGACTTTAAAATATCTCTAAGGAAATCGTTAGAGAAAAACACTGCTTGAGCACAAACTCAACTAGAATTCCTGGAAGAATGAATCAAAGTTGAAAAAATTACTATGGAATGAGAGCACCTGAGGGGGAAACATGAAAAATAAGTGATAACTATAAAAGAAAAATGTCAGTCTGAACAACAAAATCCCTGAAAAATTAGAATGGGCCAAAGAGAAGCCGATGACTGTGAGGCAGCAAGAAATATGAAAACAAGTCAAAAGATTGAAAAACAAGACATGTAAAACAGAGAAGGAAAAAAATAATGAATAAATAGACTGAATGCCATGACAAAAAATATCATATATATATATATATATATTTTTTTTTCCCAAGAAAAAACCTGCCCAGCTCTCTTAGAACCAGAGGACAAAATGGAAATACAATACATTTGTCAACACCTGAATGAAACTGCCCAAAATTAAAACTCTCAGGAACATTGTAGCTCAAATAAAGAACATCCACAACAAAGAAAAAGCAAAAAACAAAACAAAAAACACTGCAAGCCTTCAGAAAGAAAGAATTCAAGTACTGAGGAGCTACATTCAGGATCACATAGGTTTTAATGGCCACCACTATAAAGGTGTAGAGAACTTGGAATTCAGTATTCCAGAAGGCAAAGGATATTATGATACAGCCAATGATAGCTAATCTAGATAAATTGAATAGAATCATACAGGGAGAAAAATGGATCTTTAATAAAATAGAAGACTTAGAAGCATTCTTAATTAAATGACTAAAATGTTATGCAACTAAGGTTGCATAACAGCTCTGAAATTCAAAAAACATGAGGAAAGAGAATCATGAAGAGGAAAGCAGAAATAAATAACAGTAAAGGAGAAAACAAAGAGAAATTGTTGACATTTGAATATGGAAAGATGATACATGCATCCCCTGGACCCTAATATCATCTGGGGTCATAAAGGAAGTCCAATTATACAAGGCTTGAGATTGGTTGTGTTGTGTCTTGATAGTCTTAAGAATGGAAAGAGAGAGAAAGAGGAATGTACCAGGACAGAAGAGAAAGGAAGATTAGGGGAAATTATTTTGTAATTATTGTAAGCAAGTAGAATATTTTTAAATTTGTGATCTCCTGCATCCCTAACATGGTAAAGAACTTTGTCTCTAAGCATAGTTGTGAAAGGTACGACCCCCTGTTATCTCTTTCTGTTTCCGTCTCTCTGTCTGTTTCCTTAATGATGTAACTTTTGTTTTTTAGGTCACAGTCATTTTGACCATATTACAGTATGTAGTGGAAACTCTTTGTCTATATCTAATTTTTGTCATAGTGCTTTTCTATTGTTTCAGCAGTTCTTGTCAAATAAGAAGTATTTTATTAGCAACTTATGTTTTTGGGTTTTTGAAATGCTGGAGTACTGGTTTTGATTGCTGCTGTTTCTTGCTTATCTAGTCAATTGTACTGATTAATAATGGCCATCTCTTCCTATTGCCTTTTCCCTCTACTAACTCACATCAGGAAGTTCTCAGGATGCATTTAAAGAACTATTTGATTTCTGCTTGGTGTCTGCCTTGCTACATTTCCATTGGGCTACCAATGGTTCTGAATAGTGCAAAGTGTTTATATGGTTATGGAACAGCTATTACATCTTTTACAGTCTTACGTAATATGAGGTTTTATACACACACACATATACATATACATACACATGCATATACATAAATTATGTATTTCATGAAATATTTTCCAATTACATGAAATTTTTTAGCATTCATTTGAAAAAAAAATGAGTTCCAAATTCTTTCCTTCCCTCCCCTTCCTTTACTTATTCTGACTTATATATACATATTGTAAATTTCAATAAACAGTGAGGTATAAATTGAAATTTATAAAGTAATACAAGATTTTAGATGACTTGGAATACACTAATGTACATCATAGCAACCTGACACTTTGCAAAGTGATTTTTGCTGCAGGTACTTTAAAAGTAGCAGTTTGATACACACCCTATTTTGACATGACTGTGTAAATCTTTTATGACAGAAAATCTTAAGAAATCCATTTACTAAGCTCTTGACTACACAATAAAGCATTCCTAATAATTCTTAGTGTCAAGTCAAAGTAACGATTACAAAATCGAGGGGATGTCGTGGCTTTTGGAATTGTTGAATGAATGAAAAAATCTAGGGAAAAGTCTTAAAAATGCCATGGGATCCCCTGCTTTGGAGAGAAATAGTTATTGGACCCATGAAAGCACATTTAGGAGAAGGAAGTGGAATCTCTGTTCTGTTTAACTTCCCATAAAATGATCATATATATGTATAGTACCTCATGACTCATGGTTTTTTTTCCAAACAATGACTAACAGAGCTACAGCTTAATAGTGACACAAGTGGATAAGTGAAAGGCATCACCTGATAAATTGCATGAACAATTAGTTGCTCTTATAACATAACTTTTAAGATGTAATTTGATTATTTTCAAATGTTTATCTTTAAATTCACTTTGCTTTTGATAATAAAAACAGAGATTTTTCTACCCAGAAGAGGGGGTTAGGGGAGAGGAACAATGCTCCAAGGCACTTTTGTGCCTTGCAGTGATATGCTTTTGAGAGTACAAATGGGAATCCCACTATTTGGAAGCAAATGTACACAAAAGTGTTACAAACTCATATTCATCATCTCTAAGGAAGGAACATTTCACTTCATTCCCAATGCCCTTAAGCCACAAAGAAACTGAAAGTTCTCCTTTGTTCAACCTAAGCTTGGCAGTATATTCTTTCAGCTAGGTGTCACTTGTGGTAACTCAAGCTCAAGGGAGGCATAGAGGCTCAGGTCAGTGGTAGGTGGAAGTTAAAAAAAGAGAGAGAAAAGCCAGAAAATTTCAGTCTTTTAAAGTGGGTGCAAAATGGTGCTTTGGGCTTTTTGGTAAGGCTCAATAAAATCATGTCTTATATCAAGAGAAAAAGAATGAATTGTCTCTTATCAAATTAGTGGATGTAGAGAACCAGATAAACACACCTAATTCATTTCGGTTAATGAATCTTAGCCATTAACTTGGTCTTGATTATGTCTTACAAACTGACAGATCAAAACCCGAGGGAGCTTGTTAATTGATCAAAGACTTAGCTTGAGGTTTATATTTACAGGGTAGCACAGGTAACTTTTTAAGCACCTGGGATAGGATAACAGTATGACCAACTCCTACATTTCAAATGAGGAGACATAAATGAAATGCCATGTGATTTGTGTAGCAAGAACCTAAGGATGCAGGCATGTTCCTTATGATAGTGGCCAGAGGTTCTTTATGGTGGGGATGAAGCCTTGTAATTCCCTATTCCATTTTGGGTGACTCCCAGAGGGGTTGTAAGCCTTATATGTTTGTAAGCCTTTTTTGCTTCTTGTACTATAGCTTGCTGCTTTTCCTTTCTTTAAAAACAGTCCTATGACTTCTTTGCAGATCAATAATAATGATTAAAGACTCGAACAGTTTGGGGTGGAACATGTGTAAAACTTGACATTTCAGGGGAGTTAGGCAGTGTCTCTGTGAACCCAAAATCGTTTGTTGAAAAGTGAGAAAAATCATCATAAGTGATTATTTTGTTTATACACCCAAATATTTTGCTTTATTTATTTTACTTCACTGACTATCTTAATTGGTTGTTTGGGGGGACATATCTCTACATTTCCATGTCTAGCGTGTAGGTGCTTAATATTTGCTGACTTGAATTGAAATTACTTAGGATCTGAGCAAAAGACATAAATATCTCAGGATAATAGAATTTTAGAGGTAGAAGGAAGTCCTAGAGATCAATTAAGTCAGGAATACCATTTTACGGACGAAAAACAGAGGTACAGAGAAATTAAATAACATTCAAAGCTTCACTGTGGCATAAGTGAAATAAAAGAAAAGGTTCATTTTTATTTTTGAGAACTAAGACTGTTGGCTCTTATAATGCATAGTTATCTAATTTCCTGAGAAACCCATAATGCCAGAGAATGTTATAGATTTTTTACATATGGTAATAATTGTATTTTTACAGCTCTTCTTTTAAGAAGAGACAGTAATTCAAACAGAGAACAAGGATAGAGTGTAAAACTACCATATTTGATGTAATTGATACTGTATACTATATTGTGGCTTAATTTGAGTTTTTTTTTTCCTTTCCCTCTAACCACATCATCCATTTCTATTGACAGTAATTTCTTTTAAAAAGAAACATTTTAAAATAAGACCTTGCTTGAAAACGTTAGCATATTTTTTCATTTGCCATGTGCAAGGGGATAGACAAACAGTGGTAGCAGAATATATATTGTAAGCCCACAATTAAGATGTGAACTATGGGTGAAAACCAAAAGGAAAACAAAATAAAACTGAAAGTTTGTTTCTGCCCTTGAGAAGTAGTTCTTCCCTAGCATTGAAAATATATGTAAAGTAATTTTAAAATGCATAAAGGGAAAATTTAAAAAAAAGATTAAAACTGAGGTGAATAAGAAGAGAGTGATAGTTATCCTTATACATAATTTTATCTTAACTACATTTTTTTTACTTCTCTCATTTTGGAATCTAACAACTAAATATTTAACAGTTTTTGCACAGTCTCTGATGATTTAATATTTGTTTTCTCTGTACATAGTAGATTATCTCTTGGTTTTTGTGATCATTGTGGTTGAAAACAGATATATTGATGCTTGCCCTGTTGGCTGGTTAGATGTTATCCTTCATAGAACCGTTTATTGTGGGGTTTGTAGGGTTTTCAGGAGGACTTGCACCTCTGCTGGGAGGGCTTGCCAAGCCCTTTTTAGGGCTGTTCATCCACCTTTGGGGTCTACATGACACAGAACTCTGACCTGTGGCTCAAAGAAGCTGTGGCATGTGCAGTGGCCACACCCCAGTAAAACTGCCTTGGCAGACAGGCTAAAGCAGCTTAAGGACAACTGACAGACTTCAAACCCCTTGGTGAGTTAGGGGTTGTCTACCCCAAACATGTGAAGACTTCCCCTGGTAGAATGGGGGGATAAGCATAATTTGTTCCAATGGCCATGAAGGCAGCTGAAACAGGTGCTGTGGATCACTTAGAGCTTGGATTGATATTGAATATGCCAACTTCATTCACTGCATCCCAGGCTATTGCCAGTGGTCCTGAGTATTGTCTTGCCACTGAACTTCAATGACTCTAGAAGAGACAGTGAGGCTGATGATATTTTGCAACTTTGCTTCACTTAAATCCAATTCAAGCTCAAGTCATCACCCCATGATGTCATTGATCCTCTTCGAAAGTAAAAGATGAACAATAATACATTGTGGCACCAAAAAAAAAACTAGAAAGAAACTGGGTGTTCAATTCAGGAATGAGTGAACAAATTGTGGTATATGAATTTTATTTATATATTATTATGCTATTATAAAAAAATATGAGGAATTTGAAAAGACAAGAGAGGACTATGTGAACTAATGCAGAGTGACATAGGGCACTCAAGAAATCAATTTGCACAATGGCCATAATAACTTAACACAAAAAGGGGAGCCAAATTCAGAATAATTGTTAATAACAGTCAGCCTCAGATAGTAGATGGTAAAATGCACTAACTTCCTTTCCATAGTGGGGTGTGGAATTATAGGCACATAATGCTGTAGATGCTGTTAAATAAGTTGACTGGGCAGCTTTTCTCAAAAGAATTTCTTTTCAAGGGAAAGCTTGGAAGAATACATCTAGAAAAGACTGCAATGAAAACAAGAAAAGGAATTGATTTTTTTTTAAAGATGGAAATCATCTCTTTCTTTTCTTTTTGAATTCTCTTACAGGCAAGAACTGGACTGTCAGTAAATATTGTATACTTGTTAACCTAAGGAATGTTATCAAGCAAAGATTTAAAATTCATTTTGTACTTAAGTATCACCTCACTTTTTCTTTCCTCTGAAGTCCCTAATGAAGTTATCTACAACATTTTATACAGTTATATATTATCCTAAAATATGGTCTAATATTAACCCTGTCACTATTAACTGAGCTCTGTCTCTCTATATGTACCTGTATCTATATATCCATTTATATAGATTTGTAGGTGTATGTGTGTATATGCATATATCTATTTATATGTATACATATATGTCTATACAACACATAACTATACCTTTTATATGTGTACACATACATATATCTACTCCCATTATATGTATATCTATACATGCACATATATCTTTGTTTATATATACATACATGCCTATATAAATATACTTACTTGTGTGTATAAATTTATGTATGTATATATACATATATGTATGTGTGTTTGGGGAGAGACAGAGACAGGGAGAGACAGAGAGAAAGAATGTAATTTTAATCAATGAACAGTTGCTAATTCAATGCTTACTGTGGGTGAGGTATGCTGTTAAAACTCACCATTTAATACCAGAATATATAATTATTGTGACTATAGGAAATAAAAAAATTTATAAATAGTAATTTTAAATAAATCTACAGTAAGTGATTGTTGCTGTATCATTCAGGCATGTCAGATTCTTCATGATCCTATGGACCACGCTATCTGTAAAGTTTGCTTGGCAAAGATACTAAAGTGGTTTGTCCTTTCCTTTTCCAGTGGATTAAGGCGAACAGAGTTTAAGTAACTTGCCTAGAGGCACAGAGTTAGTTAGTGTTTGAGGCTGGATTTGAATTTAGGTCTTTCTGACTTCAGACCCAGCATCCTATTGACTGAGCCACTTAGCTGACTAAGAATAACTAGCATGATGAATAAATGAATGACAAATTAACAAATATTTATTAATGTCAAGTGTACTGTACTAAGTGACAAAGGACAAAAAAAAGAAGAAAGAAAAGGAAATAGAACCTGCCCTCAAGAACTTTCATTGTAGGAGATAATTAATATGCACATATACAAAATACGTGCAAAAGAAAAATATTTTTTAAAATTTTATGATCCCAGGGGTAGCTAGGTGGTGCAGTGAGTAGAGCAAAGGCCCTGGAGTCAGGAGGACCTGAGTTCAAATCCAGTCTCAGACACTTGACACATGTACTAGTTGTGTGACCTTGGGCAAGTCACTTAACCCCAATTGCCCTGCCAAAAAGCAAAAAAAAAAAAATATGATCCTAAATTTAGAATTAGAAGACATCTTCTGATCATCTAGTCTTGATTTCTTCATTTTCCAAATTACAAAAATGTAGTGCCTACCTCATGAGGTTGTTGTTAAAATCAAATGAGATAGTGTTTTGCAAACCTTAAAGCATACAATTTAGTTATTATTATTATAATGCTAAAAATCATTAAAATATCAAAGAATAACTGTGACAAAATATGTTAATAGTCTTACTGAAATCCCAAATTTCAAGCTCAATATAAAGTGCTTACTTAAACCAATTAAGAACTATATAATATCAGTCAGTGTAAACTTTTCAGAATTGTAAATTATGCCTGAATAGGTTTTAAATCATCCTAAAAATGACATCATAATAACTAAACATAGGGTCAATCACAATAAAAGACCTATGAAAAGTTTAACACTTCTTTACCAAAAAGGGGAGGATCATTTATGGACACTCAATTCACATAAATAAAAAAAATCTACAGAAATATTTTTTGAAAAAGCAATTGTCAATTTTCCTCAAAAGAAGAGAGGTCACAGGCAGAGCCAAGATGGCAGAGTAAAAGCAGGGACTGGCTTGAACTCTCCCCTAAATCCCTCCAAACACCTGTAAAAAATGGCTCTAAACAAATTCTAGATCTACATAATCCATGAAATAACAGAGTGAAACAAGTCTCCAGCCTAAGACAGCCTGGATGGTTGCTGGGAAGGGTCTATTGCACTGTGCTGGGAGCAGAACATAGCTCAGTGAGGGCCCCTGCCAGCACAGACTAGGCCTGAGCAGACTGTGTGGAGCAGGTCACAGGGCACTGAATCAATGAGCTGTGGTGGTTTCCAGGCTTATCAACCCACAAGTGCCAAAGAAATCTTAGCAGGTAAGTAGGAAAATTCTGTTGGACCTGGATGAAAGAAGGGTGTGGTTGGGCCCCAGCTCCTGGGTGGCAGAGGTGACTGCAGCAGGAGCAGCAGTAGCAGCAGCAGCAGCTGCTTCTGGAGCTCCTGACCCACAGACTGGGGCAGTGGGGGCAGGGTTGGAATCAAGCCGTTGATCAAAGCTCGAATGCAGGGATCTCTTTGCTGGTGCTGAGGGAGGATTCTCTTGTTTTGCCCCACTTGAATTTGGGTTGCAGTCCTGGTTGGCCACCCTGGGGTGAGGAGGAGTTCTGCTATGGCAGAACTTGTGGTTTCTGTGGAAAGGGAATTGTCCTAGCCATTCCAAGGAAGAAAAGAGTGCTTGAGGTCACTCACAGGCCAGAGCACAGGCCAAGAGAGGAGGAAACACCTCTCCTTGGATCATACCACCTCAGAAAAACTGAAAATATAGAGGTGCCTACAAGTAGCTTGAAAAACAGCTGGGCAAAACCCCTGGAGCCTAGGATAGAGTACTCTCCAATCTGGAAGCAGAGTCCTACCTTGACAAAGAGCTCAAAAGTCAAGTAATTGGCTGGGAAAATGAGCAGACAGCATAAAAAAATCTCAGACTGTAGAATCTTACATTGGTGACAAAGAATATCAATACATACAGCCAGAAGAAATCAGCAAAGTCAAAGATCCTACATCAAAAGCCTGCAAGAAAAATATGAATTGGTTGGAGGCCATAGAAGAACTCAAAAAAAATTTTGAATATAAAGTAAGAGAAATAGGGAAAAAATCTGGAAAAGAAATGAGAAGGATACAAGAAAATCTTGAAAAATGAGTCAATAGCTTACTAAAGGAAACCCAAAAAAATACAGAAGAAAGTAATACATTAAAAATAGACTGACTCAAATGGCAAAAGAGGTCCAAAAAGCCAATGAGGCGAAGAATGCCTTGAAAGGCAGAATTAGCCAAATGGAAAAGGAGGTCCAAAAGATCACTAAAGAAAATAATGCCTTAAAATTAGACTGGAGCAAGTGGAAGCTAGTGACTACATGAGAAATCAAGATATTATAAAACAGAATCAAAAGAATTAAAACATGGAAGACAATGCAAAATATTTCATTGGAAAAACCGCTGACCTAGAGAATAGACCCAGGAGAGATAACTTAAAAATTATTGTACTACCTAAAAGCCATGATCAAAAAAAGAGTCTAGACATCATCTTTCAAGAAATTATCAAGGAAAGCTGCCTTGATATTCTAGAACCAGAGGGTAAAATAGAAATGGAAAGAATCCACTGATCACCCCTTGAAAAAGATCCCAAAAAGAAAACTCTTAGAAATATTGTAGCCAAATTCTAGAGTTCCCAGGTCAAGGAGAAAATATTGGAAGCAACCAGAAAGAAACAATTTGAGTATTATGGAAACACAATCAGGATAATACAAGATCTAGCAGCTTCTGCACTAAGAGATGGAAGGACTTGAAATATGATATTCTGGAGGTCAAAGGAGTTAGGGTTAAAACCAAGAATCACCTACCCAACAAAAATGAGTATAATACTTCAGGGCATAATATAGATTGTCAATGAAATAGAGGACTTTCAAGCATTCTTGATGAAAAGACCAGAGCTGAATAGAAAATTTGACTTTCAAAGACAAGAATCAAGAGAAGCATGATAAAGTAAACAGGAAAGAAAAATCATAAAGAACTTATTAAAATTTGACTGTTTACATTCCTACATGGAAAGATGATATGTGTGACTCATGAGACCTTTCTCAGTACTCGAAGGGAATATACATATGTATATAAAGACAGAGGGCACAGGGTGAAATGAATATGAAGTTATGATATCTAAAAAGGAAATTTGCCTGAGCTCCCCGCCAGGTCCCTCCAAAAACCTATAAAAATGGCTCTGAACAAATTCTAGAGCTGTAGAACCCACAGAATAGCAGAGGGAAGCAGGGCTCCAGCCAGGACGGCCTGGATGGTCTCTGGGTAAGGTCCATCATGCACAGAGCTGGGAGCAGAGCAGAGCCCAGCATGGGCTGCGCCCAGAACAACCAGACTGGGAGCTGGGCAGAACAGGCCCTACCACCCTGAATCAGAGAGCTGTGGTGGTTACCAGACTTCTTAACCTACAAACACCAAAGAAAACAGAGAAGGTTAGTGGGAAAAGCTGTGGGGGACAGAGTGAAAGGAGTTCTGGGTTTGGCCACCACCCCAGGGGCAGCAGAGGAGGTGCAAGCTACAGAACTACAGCTGCAGTTGCTTCCACCCCCAGGCCCACCTGGTGGGAGGAATTAAGTGGCAGATCAGAGCAGGAGTACAGAGCCTGCTTAAGATTTGAGTCTCTATTCCGATTGGTGGTTCTTGGGGGAGGAAGAGCGCTGATGTGGCAGAGCTTGCTGTGTAGAAATAGCTCTGAAAACAACAGTGCGACCCCTCAAGCTTGGGACAAAGTACTCTCTATTCTACAAGCAGTCACACCCCAAGGAAAAACTCAAGGGTCAAGCAGTTGGCTCGGAACATGGCCAGGCAGCAAAAAACAGACTCAGACTCAGATTCAGTCTTTGGAATCTTTCTTTGGTGACAAAGAAGACAAAAACATGCAGCAAGAGAAGTCTACACAGTCAAAGAGCCTACATCAAAAGCCTCCAAGAAAAACATGAACTGGCCATGGAAGAGCTCAAAAAGGATTTGGAAAAGAAAGTTAGAGAAGTAGAGGAAAAATTGGGAAGAGAAATGAGAGTGATGCAAGAAAACTATGAAAAACAAGTCAATGACTTGCTAAAGGAGACCCAAAAAATACTGAAGAAAATAACACCTTAAAAAATAGACTAACTCAAAAGGCAAAAGAGTTCCAAAAAGCCAATGAGGAGAAGAATGCCTTGAAAGGCAGAATTAGCCAAATGGAAAAGGAGGTCCAAAACACCACTGAAGAAAATACTACCTTAAAAATTAGACTGGAGTGAGTGGAAGCTAGTGACTTTATGAGAAATCAAGATATTTATAAAACAGAACCAAAGGAATGAAAAAATGGAAAACAATGTGAAATATCTCATTGGAAAAACCACTGACCTGGAAAACAGATCCAGGAGAGATAATGTAAAAATTATTGGACTGCCTGAAAGCCATGATCAGAAAAAGAGCCTAGACATCATCTTTCAAGAAATGATCAAGGAGAACTGCCCTGATATTTTAGAGCCAGAGGGTAAAATAGAAATTGAAAGAATTCACAGATCGCCTCCTCAAAGAGATCCCCAAAAGGAAATTCCTAGGAATATTGTTGCCAAATTCCAGAGCTCCCAGATCAAGGAGAAAATACTGCAAACAGCTGAAAAAGAAACAATTTGAGTATTGTGGAAACATAATCAGAATAACACGAGATCTAGCAGCTTCTACATTAAGGGATGGAATGGCTTGGAATATGATATTCCAGAGGTCAATGGAGCTAGGATTAAATCCTAGAATCACCTACCCAGCAAAAGTGAGTATGATGCTCCAAGGCAAAATACGTATTTTCAATAAAATAGATGACTTTCAAGCTTTCACAGTGAAAAGACCAGAGTTGAATTGAAAATTTGACTTTCGAACACAAGAAACAAGAGAAGCATGAATAGGTAAACAAGAAAGAGAAATCATAAGGGACTTACTAAAGTTGAAATGTTTTGTTTACTTTCCTACATGGAAAGATGATGTGTATAATTCATGAGACCTCAGTATTAGGGTGGCTGAAGGCAATATACATACATACATGCATACATACATACATACACACACACACACACACATATATATATATATATATATATATATATATATATATATATATATATATATATATATATATATATATATATATATATATATATACACAGAGGGCATAGAGTGAGTTGAATATGAAGGGATGACACCTAAAAAAAATGAAATTAAGGGATGAGAGTGGGAGAAGGGAGAGATAGAATGGAGTAAATTATCTCATATAAAAGTGGCAAGAAGAAGCAGTTCTGTTGGGAGGGAAGAGGGGGCAGGTGAGGGGGAATGAATGAATCTTGCTCTCATCAGATTTGACCTGAGGAGGGAATAACCTACATACTCAATTGGGTATCTTACCCCACAGGAAAGAAGGAGGAAGGAGATAAAAAACGGGGGATGATAGAAGGGAGGGCAGAAAGGGGGAGGAGGTAATCAAAAACAAACACTTTCGAAAAGGGACAGGGTCAAGGGAGAAAATTGGATAAAAGGGGATAAGACAGGAAGGAGCAAAATATAGTTAGTCTTTCACAACATGAATATTGTGGAACAGTTTTGCATAATGATACACATGTGGCCTATGTTGAATTGCTTGACATCTTAGGGAGGGTGGGTGGAGAGGGAATAGGGGAGAGAATTTGGAACTCAAAGTTTTAAAAGCAGATATTCAAAAAAAAGTTTTTGCATGCAACTAGGAAATAAGATTTATAGGCAATGGGGCATAGAAATCTATCTTGCTATACAAGAAAGTAAGGGAAAAGGGGATGAGTGGGAGGGAGGTGACAGAAGCGGGGATTGACTTTGGAACAGGGCAATCAGAATATATGCCATCTTGGAGTGGGGGGGAGGGTAGAAATGGGGAGAAAATTTGTAATTCAAACTCTTGTGAAAATTAATGTTGAAAACTAAAAATATTAAATAAATAATGATTATTAAAAATTACTGTGGTTAAGGATATTATAACTATATCTATATAATTATATCAATGCTTGTGTGATCAATTAATATAGGAATGCTTTCCAATAGAACAAATTAGAAGTCATCCATGACTTCTCGTCTTGTAACTGAGATTTCCAGAGTACGTCAAGAACATGTTCTGATATTTATTATGCATGTAACATTAAACAAGTTATTTAGTCTATAAAATGAATTGATTGAACCTGATTCCTTTTAATCTACTTTCTACCAATACTACATCTGTGATCTTATGATTGTTAGAGGTGTTAAACACATACACATGTAATAAACATCAAGATTAGGCTGAAAACGAAGGTCTCTTAGTCTTATCCATATATTTTTATGTATACCATAGACATCACAAAAAACTATTATATATGTGTATATATGTGTATGCACTTACACATGTAGGTAAATGTGTATATAGTATATATGTTATGAATGGGTATTCATTTTATTGATGAAAAAGCTATGCAGAGAGAGTAATAACTTGCTTAACGTCACAATGCAGTATCAGAGCATGGTGTTAAGGTACTGTTTCTGAGTGATATGAGTTATAGGATGAAAAGCCATGGATAGGTTCCATCTGTGGCATTGAAGAGTATGTCCATATTAATTAGACCACAGGTACTTTGATAAAATTATTTTTAAAATGTTAGATGTAGTATCCTTAACCAGAATTTTCATCTTGCTTTTCTGATCTCTTTCAATTAGAGTTCATATAAAAAGAGTTCTTAGACAAGTTTCTATCACGCTATTATTCTTTTGTATTTAAAAGGATATAGACTATTGCACAGTTGGATAAAGTTACTACATTCAGTAGATTTCATCTTGTTCCCAAATGGTTTCTTGGCTAGTTATTTCTATTTTAATATCTTTCATTCTATCAGTCATACACACATACACAAACACACACATTGTCCTGTGGCTAGTAAAATACAACAAAAGCAAACTAAAACATATTTTCTAGGAGCAAGAGAATAGTTTATTAACAGTGACACATACAACTGTTAACAAAGAAGGTCATTCTGGCCACCTCAGTAAAGCCAGGGACCACCAGAAGAGGAGGGATCCTCTTTATCAACACACATCAAAGAAGGGTCTTAGTAGGCATGGAGAAAAGATAATAGGTTGTTGGATTGGGGCAGGAACATTTTGATTGGCTGGTGGGCTGGTATTTAGGTAAGGCTAATCATACCCTTCTCTAACAATTAAGGAATGGTAATTGTTTTATGGGCGCCCATCTGTATCCGGTAGTTTTTTGCTAGAGGCAGACTTATTGTCTCCTTGAAAGACATAAGAACTCCCTTAACTACACAAACCTCGGAAGGACAGACCACCTATTTGGGGACTGGTAATTTTATGGGGCTAATCAAACAAATGTTCATTAAATATCTGAGGGGAAACCAGCATAGGAGAGGAGATAACAACCTTTCTTTTAACTAACTTAAAGTTAGCTCACTGGATTCCGTAGCTCAACTTAAACCAGGTAGATGCACATCAGTTGGATGCCTGAGCTAAAAAACTCCAACCAGGTGGACGCGGAACCCAATTATAAAATTAATACAGTATAAAATCAGTTACTTTGTAGAACCAATAGAGTAAAAATTAAATCAGAGGTAATATTAATTTTCACATTTCTTAAAGTCTTAAAGCATTTTTACAGGTATTAAATTTAAAACTGCACTAAGACTTTTGAGACTCTCATATATACATATACGTATGCATACACATACGCATACACATACACAGATACACATACATACATATGTTTTGCCATAACATGAAGGAAAAGAGGGTTTCAACAAGACATGGAATGATTTGTATTTCAGGGTAAAATGGGCAAAACCAGAAACATTTAGACTATAATATCAATATTAGAAAAATGAACAATTTCATAATATGAGAATGGTTATTAGGAAATCAATCAACTGTAATACTAAAGGATTGATAAATAATGCAACATCCTTAGGACAAAGGGAAGGGGGAAGTAAAGGAATATATATTTATATAACACCATGCTAGATATTATGCTGATTTGATCCTTACAACAAGCCTACAAAGTAGGTCCTGTTATCTCATTTTATAGTTGAGGAAACTGAGGCAACAAGAGGTAGAGTGACTTGCCCAGAGCCACACTACTAGTAAGTGTATGGAAGCTGGATTTGAACTCAGGTCTTCTTTACTCCAGGGCCAGAGCTCTATCCACTGTAACACCTTAATGATGATGGACAAATATGCGAAATAAGAAATGTGTTTTTGGATATAAGCAGTGTAGAAATAAATTATGTTTAGCTGTGCCAGTGGGATAAAGGGGTATGGATTTCCTTCCTTCCTTCTTCTCCTTCTCCATCTCCCACTCTCTGTCTCTCTCTGTCTCTCTGTCTCACTCTGTCTCTGTCTCTCTCTCTGTCTCTCTCTCTGTCTCTCTCTCTCTCTGTCTCTCTCTCTCTGTCTCTCTGTCTCTCTCTCTCTCTCTCTCTGTCTCTCTCTCTCTGTCTCTCTCTCTCTGTCTCTCTCTCTCTGTCTCTCTCTCTCTCTCTCTCTCTCTCTCTCTCTCTCTCTCTCTCTCCTTTCCCCACCATAGTCAGGTTTGCTTTCTGCATTGTCAATTATTTTTCTATTTTACCTAAGAGAGGTCCAATAATATGAAGTTGATAGGTGGTATGGTGACTTGAGTATGGGACTAGGAGTCTTGAAGACAAGAGTTTGGGTACTGCCTTGGACCCTTATTGGCTGTGTGATCCTGAAAAACTCATTTAACCTTTGTCATTAAAAAAAAATATTCCTAGTCTTCAACATCCATTTCCACAAGATTTCGAGCTACAAACCTCCCCATCTCCACCCTCCTCTCCACCCCAAGATGCCCTGTACTCCGACTGCCCCTCTCCCCAGTCCGCCCCCGCCAATCCTTCCCCACCACCCTCTTGCAGGGGAAGACACTGCGTGCACGTCTCACCTCCCAGCTGCATGTAAAATACAGAACCCCAATATCCAAACTCTCTCCCCTCTTCCCTCCCCACCCGTCCTCCCCGAGAAGGCAAGCAACCCAATAAAGGCTACACATGTATTGCCATGCAAAACATCTCCACAATAGTCCTGCCGTGAAAGAGTAACTGCACCTCCCTCCATTCCATCCCGTCCCCGCCGCCCCACTCAATCCTCTCCCTTGACCCTGTCCCCCCTCAACAATGCCTGCTCTTAACCACCTTCTCGCCCAGTTCGCCCCTCTCCATCATTCCTCCCCTCCCATCCCCTCTTCCCCAACCTCCCGCAGAGCAAGACACACAACGGAGTGTGCATGTCATTCGCTCCACAAGCCAAATCCAACGAGAGTAAGACTCCCCCCTCCACCTCCTCCTCCCCGCACTTCCTCCTCCCCCCACCACAACAGCCCTTTCTTGCCACTCCCATGTGAGACAATTCACCCCACTCTATCTCTCCCCCCAACACACCCCTCCTTCACCCCTCAATCCCACTCCTTTCCCTTCACACTCAGCTCACCCTGTGCCCTTTGTCCACACACATGTACATTCCCTTCAACCATCCCAACATTGAGAAAGGTCTCATGAGTCAAAAATATCATCCCTCCGTGTAAGAATGCAAACAAAACAGTTCAACTTTAGCAAGTCCCCTATGACCACTCCCTCCTCCCCCCCCACCCCATGCCTCTCTTGATTCCCATACTCAAAAGTCAAATTCTCTACTCAGCTCTGGTCCCCTCACCAAGAACGCTGGAAAGTCCTCCATTTCATTGAAAATCCATATTTTGCCCTGAAATACTACATTCAGTTTTGTTGGGTAGGTGATTCTTGGTTTTAATCCTAGCTCCCTTGACCTCTGGAATATCACACTCCAAGCCTTTTGATCCCTTAATGTAGAAGTTGCTAGATCTTGTGTTACCCTGAGTGTTTCCACAATACTCAAATTGTTTCTTTCTAGCTGTTTGCAATATTTTCTCCTTGACCTGGGAACTCTGGAATTTGGCGACAGTATTCCTAGGAGTTTTCTTTTTGGGATTTTTTTGAAGAGGGTATCAGTGGACCCTTTCAAATTCTGTTTTACCCTCTGGTTCTAGAATATCAAGGCAGTTTTCCTTGATAATTTCTTGAAAGATGATGTCTAGCCTCTTTTTTTGATCATGGCTTTCAGGTAGACCAATAATTTTTAAGTTATCTCTCCTGGATCTCTTCTCCTGATCAGTGGATTTTCCAATGAGATATTTCACATTGTCTTCCATGTTTTCATTCTTTTGGTTCTGTTTTATAATTTCTTGATTTCTCATAAATTCACTACCTTCCACTTGCTCCATTCTAAATTTTAAGGCAGTATTTTATTCTTTTGTCATTTGGGTTAGTCTATTTGTAAGGTATTATTTTCTTCAGTATTTTTTGGGTCTCCTTTAGCAATCTGTTGACTTGTTTTCCATGATTTTCTTGTATCTCATTTCTCTTTCCAATTTTTCCTCCACTTCTCTTACTTGATTTTCTAAATCCTTTTTGAACTCTTCCATGGCCTGAGACCAATTCATATTTTTTCTTTGATGTAGGATCTTTGACTTTGCTGACTTCTTCTGGCTGTATGTTTTGATCTTCTTTATCACCAAAGAAAGATTTTATAGTCTGAGTCTTTTTATGCTGCCTGCTCATTTTCCCAGTCAATTACTTGACTTTTCAGTTCTTTTTCAGGGCATGACGGCTTCCAGAGTGGAGAGTGCTCTGTCCCAAGCTTCAGGGGTTTTGCACAGCTGTTTTCAGAGCAACTTCTATTCTGAGGTGGTATGATACTCCTCTCCAGGCCTGTGCTCTGGTCTATGAGTGCAAGCGCCCCTTTCTGCTGTGTAAGGACGACTGCCTCTCCACAGCCACCACAAGCTCTGCCATCCCAGTGTTCTTCTTCCTTCAAGGACCACCAACCAGGACTGTGACCCATATTCAAAAAGGGCAAAGCAAGAGAGCACTGCCTCAGCTCCAGCAAAGAGATCCCTGCACTCCCACTCTGATCAGCTGCTTGATTGCCCCCACTGTCTGTGGGCGGGGAACTGTTGCTGCTGTCTGCTGCTGCTGCAGCCACCTTCCCCACCCTGCAGCTGGGGCTGGACTGTGCACTTTTCTCACCCAGGTCCAACAGTTTTCCCACTGGCTTTCTCTGTTGTCTTTGGTTTTTGTGAGTTGAGAAGTCTGGAAACCCCCACAGCTCAGTGATTCAGGGCCCTGAGGCTTGCTCCACCTGGTCTGCTCAGGCCTATTCTGGGCAGGCAGGGGCCCCTACTGGGCTATGCTCTGCTCCTAGCACTGTGTGATAGACCCTTTCCAGTGACCATGCAGGCTTTCTTGGGCTGGAGACTTGTTTCACTCTATCATTTCGTGGGTTCTGTAGTTGTAGAATTTGTTTAGAGTAACTTTTTACAAGTGTTTGGAGGGATTTGGGGAGGAGCTCAAGTGAGTCCCTGTTTTCAGGATGCTGTATTGGCTCCACCCCCCACCCCAGTCCTTTTCTTTATCTGTAAAATAGGGATAATAGTGTCACCTTCATCTCAGGGTTATTGTGAAAATCAAATGAGATAAACATATGTCAAGTCCTTTGAAAACCTTAAAGTGCTATAGAAACACTAGCTATAATAATAAGAATAATCATGAATTGTTTTCACTGTCGGTCATATGTTAATGAGTATGGAATTTTTTTCCTTTAATTTTCTATGCCTGAGAAGAGTAGATGATGAAAACCAATAGAATACATGGTCAGGGATATTCTCATGATATGAAGAGATAATAGACTGAGTATTGTACTTGAGTTTAAGTCTTCACTCTTCTGCTTACTATATGAGTTATCTTGGGCAAGCCACATTTTGTCTCTGGTTCTCTCATTTATCAAATGACTGGGTTAGATGAGAACAGCAGTCTTCAAATTCAAGGATGGGGGGGTCCCCCTAGGCTGATCACTAGAGTTGTGAGATCAGCCAATCAAAGGGTGAGGAGATAGATCAAAGGCTACTTCCCCTGTGATAACTAATTTTGAGTCTTGTCATTCCACCCTGTCACATAATTTAAAACAAAAAACACAAGATTTTAAAATGTATGTTTTTTTTCATTGATGCTTTATGGTGCTAACATTTTTTTGTCCTATATAGTGCCATAGGCTCAGTTGACCTATAAATACAAATGATACATACATACATATAAATATACATATATATACATACATATCTATATATACACCCATATACGTATACACACACATATATACATACATACATACATGTTTGACTGGATATATGTATGTGTACACTACTGTTTACTTTCTAAAGGCCTACCTTGCCCTATGCAAGACCTATGATGTACTATTTGATTTAAATTGGACCACTGTCTAATATATTGGCCACCTAAACTATGAGAGATCATATGATAACTCACTCATATGAGAGAAATGCATCGTCCTGAGCTTGACTCTATTTTCATATAACATCCACATTTTGAAAGTGTTTTGTGAGGAGAACATTGAGATATGAACTGGCTTAGTAAAGAAGCTTGAACAAGGGGTCAGGTATTTTAAGTAGTGGCTAATGTAGCAAAATATTTTCGTTAAGGCTTTTAAAAGTAAAAATAAGTTTTTGAAGAATAAAAGGAACATGATAACTTGCAGCATTAAATCTGCCTGATGTTTAGGAAGTGACCATTATTCCTGATATCACAGCAATCTACTCTTTCCCCATTTTCCTTCCTCCACTTTACCACCAAAGCCATATTGGAAGAGCACTTTAGAAAAATAAACTTTCCATTGGTTTAGTCAAATTTTCTCTTCATCCTTCTAATTTCATAAGGTGGATCCCTAATTTAACAAATATTATTTTATCCTTCAATATAATGAGGCTGTTTCAATATTCCTCCTTTGTAATATGATTTGGAGCAGAAGGTTCTGAATCTATTGCACTTTAGGAAAGGAGCCCCAAACACAAAAGTTAATACACATCAAATGCATCAAAGAAATGTGATTCATGCCTTCAGAAAAGCCATTCTACCAGCTTATCTTACGTATGAAAATTCATAAATCAGCCCACTGTTCTTCAGTTTTTCTATAGCTACATATGGGTTCATTCAAAGTCTGGAAGGACATTTCTGTCGTTTTCGGCAGTTGGATACCTGGAAACCAGTGTTAGCAAATATATATGCAGACAAGAGAAACACATCCATACATACACCTTCAAATCAACAATACAACATTTGGAAGTGTCTTCCTGTCCTACTCTGATGTGACAGGTGGCTAAAAAACCTGTTCACACTTTCAGTTCTAGGTGTCTTTCTCTCTGTCACTATTCTTCCTGTCCTTTCATATCTTACAACTTGCTTACATTTTTGTATCAAGGTATATCTCTCTCCTGTTTATTTTCTCTCAACAAATTCTTTCATAGGTTTTTTATTTGTTTCTTTTTTGTTTTGTTTTTCATCCTGGGGATCCAGAATTTTTCCCACCATGAAATTTTGGGTGTCTTTGAGTTTATTTTAGGAATTTTTTGAGTTTCCATTTGATGTAAAATCAATCCTATTCACCCTCATTTTAATTTTTTTATTTTATTTTTAATTTATGTAATAAAATAAGCATTTCCATAACATGGTACAATAAAAAAGATGAGTGCTTATGAAACTGTAAATATACTATGTACAACTTGCTATTCTTTTCAAGTATACAACAAAATTATCATGTAAATTTCTTTTTTTCCCTTTTTTTCTTCCCTACCCGCTCCTGCCCTAGAGATGGCTACCATTAGACATAAATAGGTGTGTGTATGTATACAGACACACAAATGCATATGTGTATACACACACCCCTACATATATATGCAAAATTATTCTATATGTACTTCTATCAGTTCTTTCTCTGGATGCAGATAGCATTTTTCTTCATTTGTCCCTTACAGTTAATTTGGGTATTTATAATAGAGAAAATAACTTGTACATTCAAATTATTCTTAAAACAATATTGGCTTTTTTTTCCAAAGGAAAAGTGGACTTGACCATGGTTCTGGGCAGTTCCAAAAACAGATTTTTAGTAAATTTTAGTCCAAAACCAGATATTCCTTTTTGCATGCTTTTGATGAATTATGTGGTTATCAATTTCTGCTTTCAACTTCCCTATATGATGATGGGACATTTTTAATGGTTGTTACGGAAAGAGTACAAAAAACATCTGATCCTGTAGTTTTCTATGGGCTGATACTTTAGATTTTTCATTAAAATAAAATCTGGGTTCAAACTAAGTGTTAAGTTGTTACAAGTTTTGAATATCATCCTATAGTCCATAATAAGGAAAAATTCCCGTGGGGTTTCATAATTTGTCTGGCAGAACTGTTCCTTTGTTCTTAGCTTGATCTTGCACATTTTAAAAGCAATTGAACATTGTGATTTCTATAGTTTAATCATAGTAATTTAATCACACACATCTACTGTGCATAACACCTTCATATACTGTGAATATTTATACCTCTATTGCTCTGTATCTATATAAACATGCAATTAAGGAAATGGGTAACCATACTATCAGTCTTATTGTTTAAATTAAACAGCCTTGCACATAAAGAATGGGGGGAAATCTATTTTATATAAAATTCTGAAATCATGGGGATCTAGATTTGATTCCCTGCACTACTAATTACTACCTGCGAGACATTGGGGAAGTTACTGAATATCTCCATTTTTCAGTATCCTCTAAGATTCTTCCAAGGGATTCTATGGTTCTCTTGAAGTAAGGAATTTACATTCTTGTAAATGGAGAGGGAATGAAAAAGAAGAAAAAATATCAAGCTTGGAGTTAAGGACCTGAATAAAAATCCTAACTCTTGATTTTCTTCCTGTGTGGTCTCGTACAAGTCAACCTCTCAAGGCATGAATTTCCTAATCTGCGAAAAATAAAGGAGTTGGACTGAATGATCTGTATCCTCCCTTCTAACCTCAGACCTATGAACCTGTGAAATAATGACCAGAACTGACTTAACTGTGAAAAGAACACAATAGACTTTGAATGGGTATCACTCTCTCTCTCTCTCTGGATTCCAAAGTCATAGTGAGGGGAAATAGAATTGGAAGGGACATTGGAGTTCGTCTAGTCTAAACTCCTCATTTTCTAAATGAAGAACACTTCAGTTCAAAGGAGTGAAATGACTTGCCCAAGATGTAATTATCTTCATCATCGTCATGCAATATTTATATATCACCAACTATGTGCCAGGCACCATGCTAAGGACTTTATCATTATTACCTTATTTGATATTCACAAGAACCCTGGGAAGTAGGTGCTATCCTTACTTTCATTTTATAATTGAAGAAACTGAGGCAAACAGGTCAAGTGACTTGTCCAATATTATACAGCTAGTAAATATCTGAGGTCATATTTGAATTCAGGTCTCCCTATCTCTAGGGCTGGTGCTTAATCAGCAATGCCACCTACTTGGCCCTATTATGTCACCTAAATTTCTCACAATGTCCTTCCCAGACATTCCATGTAGGGTCCTAAGTAGTAGAGTAGAAAAGATGAGATTTGAAATCAGATAGATCATCTAATCTATCTGTTTTGCCTTCAGAAAGTCATTGAGCTTCCATGGACCCCTTATCCTCCTTTACAAAATCAGGATGTTAGAATAGAAAGTCTCTAAGGTTTCATCTAACTCTATATTTAGGAACCTATGATTAAAAAATAGTTCTCTTTTATGTCTTCCTTTGCTTCAGAAAGGAGAAGAAGAAGTTGACAAAAGCAAAACAAAACAGTTTAATAAACAGGATGTACAGTGCTGATATCACTGAACATCAGATGGTCTTTGCTCACAAATAGATAATCTGTGCAAGAGGTCAATATTAGGAAATTGAGAGAGGGAAGGGTAAAAGGCTTAAACAAATTATTGACATTATAGCTTTGGCCTCATCATGCAATTCTCCTGTTATTCCAGAAAATATTTTCAATACTCCTGTCAAAGGAGAGAAGATCTAGAAACTGACTAGGTCAGACGACATGCTTTTTCCTCATTCTCTGAAGTAATCTCACTCCTTTCCTCATAAATGTGTGCTAAGGTGCTTTTGAATAGGAGTTAGATGTCTCTTGCATCTGAAGTTGAAGGTGGGTGGGTGGCCTGAGAAAGTTTCAGAGGCAGATATCTTTTTTATACAGTAGTTGATCAATCTGGGAGGAGAGTTGGGGTAGGCTGAGAAATGAAATCCAAAGGAATAATTGAACTAATTCTTTTGGAAGTCTGCTCTTAGATTCTACTACAAAGGTGCCATTTTTCTCTGTCCATAGCAATGTTTATGCTATGTTCAGGAAAGTGAACGGGCTCTCCCTTGTGGAAAATGCTAACTCCACAGTTTCTCCTCTTATTAAAACACGTTGATTTGATGTATGGCTTTTTTCAAGCCAACTATCCGTTTTCTAATTCCTTCCACTTTTCATACTATAAAATTATTCAATCACATAATGATTTAACCTGTATAAAAAGTCAAGCTTGGAAAAGCAGTCCTCAATCATGTAATGATGGGAGTTATGTCATGTCATGACACTCCTGCACTGTCATTTTCAAAGGATTTTGAGAATATTCTCCCTTTCTGGGAACTGACAGTGGTTTTTACTTACTAAAGCCAAAGACTTTTCTTAGCTCATAAGTATTCCAATCAGGAAGTCACAGCCCCTCATCAAAAGTCCTGGGCATTCATTTTATAGGACATAAGACATCACAGGGTAAATCATTCACCACCAAAAAAGAAAAATCATTTACCAAATATGAGATCCAAAAGTGCTAAATATTTTGTTTCAAAAGAGAGTATTGTCTCATTTCATTTGTGCATCTTAACCTTTGCCCAACAGTGAACAAAATGGCCCTCAAAAAAAGACATATTAGTCTCTATGCAAATCAGTACTGAACCTTTCAAGTAAAGACTGATTGTATCAAACTGTGCCAAGGAAAACACACTGAAAAAGCAAAATCTATTTGAATTTCCTTTTGAAGTCAGAAGTAGCAAGGGATTCCTGCCTTTGAGCAATTTTAGATTTTCTTGTGATCACCACTTCAATACAGGGACAAGGACAGCAACCTTAAACTATATATGTTATGCATTTTATTTAGACTGGGGCTTTAATGTCTTAGAATAAAAATGTTGCCATGACCTTCTACCAGAAAAAAGGCCATTTGCAGCCATTATAAATTCACAGTTAATTAAAGGTTAAAAGCAACTTGCCAATTAGTATGAAAGATAATTGTTCTCCTTTTGGTTACCTGATTATATGTACCATTGGGTATGTGAGAATGAGTGTTGTCCTGTTGTTTAAATGCAGTTGCCAGCTTTTGCTGCAGCTGTAACTCCCTAAAGACTTGCCCTTGGAAACAAAAATTGAGATGAAAAACCTTCCTTTTCTTATGAAAATTGAATTCCTGCTATTTCTAACAGATAGAAAAGAGGTAGGGAAAGAATGATACAAAGAAGAAGGGAAGGATGGAATGAAGGACAGAAACAGAGAAAGAAGGAGGGACAGAGAGAAGGAAGAACGGAAGGAAGAAAAGAGGTTAGGAAAGAATGAGAGGAGGAGGTAGGGAGGAAAAGAGGGTGGGAGGAAACAAAGAAGAAAGGATATAAGGAAGTAAAGAAGAAAAAGAGGGAGGAAGGGAAAAGGAAGGAAGGAAGAAAGGAAAGAAAGAAAGAAGAGAGAAAGGAGGGGAGGGAAGAGAAAGGAAGGAAAGAAAGAAGAAAAGAAAGAATGAAGGGAGGAAACTAGAATCCCTGGGTTAGTATGTGTATCGAAGAGAAAAAAAAGTTAGATATTAGCAAGCTAAACATTTGACTCAAGATATTTTCATTACTAAAACTCTAGAGCCCTTAAAATGGTTCATAAGTAGAATATGATATGTGAGAATAAAGCATGGGTGTGTGTATAGAGAATGAAGGCTATATAAAGAGTCTGTGTCATAAGTGGGTGTACGTATATGAGTAGTTTGAAAAAAGAATGAGAAATTATACAAAGACTAAATAGCATATAGAACTTTCCCAAAGAAATTTCACCACATGCTGCAAAATTTGTGGATCTAAAGATGAGAGCTCTAAAAAGTACCAATACAGTTGCAAAAGCTCACCTCAAAAACTGCAGAATTACTGAGAAGTGAAAGATTTGCATACCTGAGGTCACCATAAATCCATGGACTACATTAAGCTAATAACTGTATTGGTTTGGCTAAGTTCACCAGCTTTATTGGTATCATTGATTTTCTGAAAACTCTGTGAATCATTGTTGGAGGAACAATCAGAAAAACACTTCCTAATGATTCCTACTATATTTATTTGCTGTATTTAAAATAAAATAGCTCATGTTAACCTTTCTGTCTAAGAATATCATATTAGTGTAATTTATTCCATTTTTAAAGAATAGCCTTAGCTACCTCATATAATGAGATTTTTGTTTAAGATATTTACTTAACAAAATTCTAAGACAAACAATAAGAGAATTGGAAAGAGAGCCACCCTTCCCCCTAAATAAAGGTGTAGCTGAGAAAAGAATAGTGAGAGGATTGTGCCTACTCAGAACAATAAATATTAATTATTTTATACAAATTTCCAAAATGTATTTACTTTTTGCCAAAATAAAAGGAAATTTTAAAATGAAATGGATATCTGAAGACCCCTGGTAATTTTTTGGGGGGGGGTGGGGAGAGGAGGAAAACAAAATAAATCCTGAAAAAAATATGTGAGCAAAACGAAACTGTGTTCACTATGTTGTCATTGTGTTCTCAAGGCACTTTTACCATGGAGAATGAGATGCTGAATCATTTGCCTATTTACATGATTTTAGTACCAAATGATGATGATAAGCATGTTTTAAGACTCCTACACAATTTTTCCATATGTTTCAAGAGAAGTTTCATGAGATAATGGCATAAGTTGTAAGTCCAGGAACAAATAGTCGTGCACACCAGAAATACATTCTACATCAGCTCTTTCCAGTATGCAAATGGGCAGTACTTTGTAAATGCATGTCGGTTTTATGCTTGCCAATAAGGGAGGCTATTGATTAAAACATAAAAGCTTCAAGGTAAGCAAGTGTGTTTCTTCACTTTCAGAAAATGTTTCATTTGTAAGAGCCCCAGTGTCTCCAAAATTAATTATTTTGTTGACCTTTGTTAATTTTGGATATTTTTTTCAGTCACAAATGATAGTCATTTTACCCACTATGTTAATTCAATCCAGTTCAAGAAACATTTATTAAGCAATTAAGAAACTATATTAAACACTGAGAATAGAAAGGTGAAAAAAAAACAGAAAGAATCCCTGACATTAAGAAGATTATACTGTACTGGGGCAAGAAGGGGACAGGAATAAAGCATGTAAACAGATATGTAAATATATAATGTATACATGTATACACATATATAACATGTACAATGTAGATGTGCTATGTGTATGTGCATAACATGCATGTATATAGTGGGCATATACACATGTATATATGCATGTGTATTTACGCATATATACACATACATACAAATATATAGCAAGTAAAATGAACAGTCAAAGTAAACTCCAAAGTAAACTTGCTAATCTGGTAACTGGAAGGATGGTGGTTTTGTTGACAGAAATAGGGGGATTAAAAAAAGGGGTGGCTTTAATGAGAAAATTCATTGAGTTTGAGAATCTTGTGGGACACCAAGGTTGAGATGTCCTATGGGCATTTGGTGATGTGGGAATGAAGTTTAGAAGACAGATGAAGACTACATATCTTCCTTTAAAGTCATCTTTACAAATGGATTTGATGTGCAGAATATAATGAGACCTCCAAGAAAGGTTATCAAAAGAGACAAGATGAAACATGATGAGATGAGATGAGATGGTACAGATCCAGAAGAGAAGGAAAGAGAAGAGAAAAGAAGATAGCCCACTATAGAGATTTAGGGGTCATCTGTATATGAAAGGGGCATGGGTGATGGCCCACCAGAGAATGCTAAAAAAGAGTGGCCAGACAGATAGCAGAACCAGAAAATAGTAGTGTTATAGACACTCAAAGAGAGAGTATCTAGGAGAAAGGAGGAGTTAAACCATAGAGAGTTCAAGAAGGGTAAGGACTGAGGGGGAAAAATGGATTTAAGAAGTAAGAAATCCTTGAGGACTTTGGAGAGAACAGCTTCATTTGATTAATATTTTCAGAAGCCATATTGCAAGAGGTTGAAGGATGATTGGCAAGTGAGGAAGTAAAATCAAGGAGAGCTATATGATGACAGTGTGAGGAGACAAAGCTTTGTTTTTGTTTTTTAAAGAATGGGGTACATCTGATCATGTGGGTAGGTGGGAAAGAAGAGTCCAATGGATAAAAAGAGAGTAATTGAAGGTGGAAGCTTCAAAAGGAGCTGGAAGGTTACAGGATCAATATGTAATCATAGAGGCAATAGCTTTGTTAAGCAAAAGAGACCCCTCTTCCTCTGAGACTAGAGTTAAGCAGAAGGGAATGGAAGATGATGTTGAGGATTTGAGGGATATCACAGAGGAGATGATGAATAACTTCTTTTTGATTTACTTGACTTAATGATTCACAAGAATCAAAGGAGCAGATAGGATCTTGTATGTAGAACTGGAAGAGACCTCAGAGGTCATATAGTCCAACCATCTTATTTTACAGATGGAGAAAATAGTATCAGAGGCAAAATATGAAGGATCTCTAACTCTAGAGCATTGGATCCCAGTAATTTATTTCATATTTGTAGATGTAGCCATAGCTTCAGGTATGTAGAAATTTATAAAAATCTGTGCTGAAGGAAGTAAAGGAAATTCTAGCCATTTTTCCCTTCCTGAAACTCTTTTTTAATCTTTGCTTTAGAACAACAAAGATTTTAAAATCAAAGATGGGAAGGCTTTGGAAAATAAGTAGGGATTTGGAAAACCATTCTAAACTTGGACTATAATTTCTAAATATATTGAGAAAAAATAAATAAATCTTTTCTAACCTCATTCAGTCAGTGGCTTTCATTTGAGTTTGCAAGATTTCAAACTGCACTCTGTATTTATTGAACTCAGTGAGGCAAATGTCTATTAAAACCCCAGCAAGCAACTTAGAAACTATTAAAAACCTTCCAAAGGGACATCACTGTTAAAATCAGTCAATAAATTAACCACTGGGTTAGGCAAGCCTGGGACTCATCTATCTTTTTGAACACTGTTAATGAAGCCTACATTTTTGTATAGTAGTTGCCGTGAAGCTGCCAGTGACACATGTTTCTAAGCTACTGTGCCTTGCGTCCGGGCGTTAAGTGTCTAGTAGTTCATTAGAACATTGATGATATGTAATTATCTCACAAAGGTTGTCACCAAACGGAAATTTAGAGAACCATTATAATAGTCTGAAATTATCATTAGAGAGTCACATCATCTGGAAATGCTATGTGGTTACAGATTAAAGATACTTCAGAGGTATAGCTACAGATTGACCATGAATAGCATTAATCTTGCGTCCAATGATAGCAATAAGAAATAGTTCTCAAACAAGACACGCATAAACACACACACACACACACACACAAGCATTATATTTTGTTTAAGAAGAGTTAATAATGGAAATATTAAAGATAGTCTTTATGTTATACCAATTTTCCCCTTTTTATAACTATTATTTAATTATTACTGTTAAAATGATTGCTAGCATTTACGTATCAGTTGATGTTTTACAAAGAAGTTTCAATAAAGGAAAAGTAATTACTGATACATACAATGTGTCTTAAAGTTTACAAAACACTTTTCATTACTTAATTTAAGCCTCACCACAATTCTATGAGGTAGATACTACAGTCATCATTATCCCCATTCTACAAATGAATGAAGTGAAGCTAAGAAAAGTTAAGTAACTTGTCTATAGTTATATAGCTAGTAAGTGGTCAAGGTAACATTTAGACCCAAATCTTCTTAACTCCAAAATCAGGACTGTATCCATTATGCCTTGTTTCTGAGGTATGTAGTAATAAGCATTACTAGCTCTATTTGTACAGATGAGGAAACTGAGGCTCAATGTTAAATTATTTGTTCACTTTGGGCATCCAATCTGAAACTCAGGCCTTCAGGTTCCACCTTATATCTTCTTTTCCCTTTCCCACAATAACTAGGTAAGTGACTTGTTGACCCCACTAAGTTACTCAAATGTAATATTTCATGTCAATGGAAAAAAAGTGTAGGACTAGAAAGGTGATTTTGGTGAACCTTAAAGATCTAAAATTAACAACACTATGTTCTTGTTGCCCCTCATTAGAAAAACAATTTCTCTGGAAATTTAGGAAGTCTAAGTGGCATCTAGTATTTCTATGTTTATAAGGCAAAATTTATATGATTATAAAGCAAAAAGAACCGATTAGGAATTTTATTATTGAATTGGATATCATGGTGTTCTAACTAAGATGAAAGAAAAGTTATGATTCCATCATTTTAAATATCAAGGGGAAAAAAGAGAGCTGTGATATAGCACAATGATATAGCGGCTTGCTAACTTGACTTGATATTACATACGTTTCTTATTTAAGGTTCGTTCTGATTTCATAGAAGTTTTGTGTTGAAAGGGACCTCCTGTAACCCAGGTCTTACCTCCTTCCCACCTATCCAAGGCTCCAAGAGCTTTTCTTAAGATAACCTAGATAATTAGGGGCAGATCTGGGACTAAAATCCAGCTTTGCTTCATTAATAGTCTGGGATTCTTTCCATTCTAGGATGTTATCTTTTTATTATCCATCATTACATAGGAAACCCCTTGATAAGGGTAAATTTTACACTGATGATGGGCAGCAAGATAAGCCCAGAAATGAAAGTGTAAAAACAGAACACAGACAAGTTGGCACCAAATGTCAGCCCCCAAATCAGTACTGGTAACAAAAGCCCACACATTTTCCATAAATATAACCCACACACCAGCAGTCAGCTTGCTTATAGCTCTTTAGCACATTGCTGAAAACTGGCATATGTTAGTAAAATTTTACTTATGCCTACTTCCAGGGCTGCCCTTGGAGATGGCAGAGCCTTTGAATAAACAATATGTGCCCATCCCCCTGCCTGACCAGAGGAGGAGCAGTCTGGGAGACACTGTCCACAGGATCAGAATTCATGATGTAGCTGATAGATTGCTGGATTTGGAGCCTACAAGACTTGTTTGAAATAATTTCAACTACTCATTAACTATGTCACCTTGGGTAAGTCACTTTTTTGTATCCTCAGCACTATCACAATGTCTGGAGCATATTAGGTACTTAACAAATGTGTCTTGACCAGTTCACTGACTAAACTCAGAGGCTTTGTTTCTGAATCTGTAAAATGGGGAAATAATATCTACGACATAGAGGTTTTATCGTGATTAAATTGGAAAACACATGTAATATTTTCATTGGCTGTCTCCCACATCTGGAATTATCTCTCTCTCTCTCTACCTTTACTTCCAGGCTTCCCTGACTTTCTTCAAGTCTCAGCTAAATTTCAGTTTCTTTGAGAAACCTTTTCCAGTCCTCTCGTCCTCTGATATTATCTCCAAGATTCTGAAGATTACTTAGCAAGAAAAGGTGCCAGACAGTGAGGTCTTCTGTTTAGCTGAATTGCCAAACATTTAAACTCTACTGCAGAAAATGCAGCTCTAATGGGCTGGGCACATAACCTGCATTTAGGATCGTGCCAAATGCATGCTTACCTAAAAGACTGTTTTACAGATAACTTGCCTAAGACAAGCTGAGGTCAGAAGTGGTGGTACAAGGACAGTCTCAAGGTCTCGATGAAGAACTTTAGTATTGATTGTGAGACTTGGGAGACACTGGCACAGGACCACCCAGCATGGCGTGCCCACATCAAAGAAGGTGCTGTACTCTGTGAGCAAAGCAGAATTGCAGTAATACAAAAGAAAATGTAAACTGTACAAATCCAAAGACATCTTCATCCCAAATGTTCTGACAAAGTACTTGTGCCCACCCTGTGGTTCAACCATCCAAGCTTTTCTTGGATTGATCAGCCATAGTCAAATACATTGTACATTGACCCCAACGCCATGATATCATTGGTTTACTTTGAAAATGAAGGATGAACAACAACATCTCCAAGTTATTCTGTGTGTGTGTGTGTGTGTGTGTGTGTGTGTGTGTGTGTGTTTGGGTGTATACCTTATTTCTATATAGTTGTTTGCATGTTGTCTTTATTACACTATGAATTCCTTGTGGTCAGGGACTGTTTTTTTTTTCTTTCTTTTTAATACCTCTGTACTTAGCACAATGCCTATCACATAGTAGGCACTTAATATATGGTTTGAGTTGACTTTACTAGTTGGCGACTATATATATAGTACTTTGCAAACTTTAAAATAAATGAGATCCTATATATGAAATACTTTAAAAACATAAAGCCCTATGAAAATATAGATTATCATTATTAATAATAATGTACATGGAGTGATTTGTAAAGCTTTATAGAAACACCGTTTGTAATAATAATTATTAAATAGATTAAATGTGACTAAAGATAATATTTAGGACAACTTTGAAAAGAAAGAGGCAGCCTTGTATAATGAAAAGAAGACAGTTTTGAAGCAAGGAAGATCTGGGTTCATGTCTTACCTCTTACACATACTGGCTGCATGACCTTGAGCAGGTTATTTAAGCTTCCAGTCATCTATCTAATCAACTCTCTAAGGCTATAAGTTGCAGAGAAAAGTGTCTATCCACATTGGAAAAAGGAGTTTCTTCCTCTGGGAGTTACCTATATGAGTAACTACAGATCCTATTCCTAACCTCGAAAAGAAAAATATACTGCAAGAAGGCATCATACAGCCTAAAAGGGCCTCAGTTTCCTCATCTGTGTATCAAAGGGTTTGGACTAAATTATTTAAAAAGTCTTTTTGATTCTAACATGTTAAAGTACTGAAGAATGTATCTGAGAGAGAAGAGAATATAGCCCATCACTTTTCCTTAGTGGTAAAGGACAGGCACACACAAACACATATAAACACAGAAAACATGCATTCTCCACACACAAAGATGTACATCTACACACAGAGACACACAGGCATACATAGACACACACATAAATATACAACCATATATATACACAAGTGCTTTATTGGTACCAATTGTCATTATACCACCTTTTTACCTCCTTCACGTGTACTGACTCCCCATCCTTCCCTACATAACTGCCTACCTATCCTGAATCAGAAACAACAAAATGAGGTTCCTCAAACCGCAGGACCTGAGACCCATTGTTGTCCTATTCTAGAAGTACCTCTTTTCTTTTTAAAAACTTTTGTTTCATCATAGTAAATGAGATAAGACACTGCAAGAAAGTATTTGGTAGGCTCCTACAGAGCAAGAAGAAACTAGGCAGGGCCAACAACAAGCTAGCCTGACTATAGCCATGACTGGGAGAACACCGTTCATTTAGTAGTTTCTAAATTCAGACATATAATCCTACTCACCACATGCTAAAACTCTGTTTTTTCTATGTTGCTGAAAGACTCTAAGTACAGTATCATTTAAATTTGGAATCCTGCAGCAAAGGCCTAGTTGCCCCAACTTAGTTGGGCATTTATTCAAAATGGGGAAATTATCACGCTCAAAGGCAACAAAAGGAATAGTAGCTTTACATGTAACCAAAAATCACAATAGCATAACCCACAGCTGCAGGGTAAAAGCTGCAAAATCACAATGTGAAGATGAAATGCAGATAACATAAGACAGACTGGGTCCTTAGAGGTAGAAACTGTTCATATTTACAGCTCAGTATCATTGTGATGAATGAAGGCAGTATCAGTGGTGCAGACAATCACAGCTATTCCTTTGATGAAGAGCAATGTAACTCTAGCAATCATGGCCTGCTAATGTAAGCCATTAGAGAAACAGCAGGGGACAGGAATTTGCTCACTATAACAGAGTGTAATGTTTATCAGTGTTCATTAGCCAGTGTGTATCCTGGACGCAAACTTGATGGAGATGGTCATCATGTTAGAAAGGTGCTCAAAGATAATACTTTTCCCATAAGGCTCAGAGACCAGTTTATGACCAGATTATGCATGAACTGGGCCAATATGGACATCTCATCCTAAAACCTAAAAGTATGTGTAAAATCTGTGCAGAAAGGGCAATTTTGTTCTCTTTGACCTATTAGTGATGTCCAAAATGATTCTTATCTGAGACTAATGTGGGCTAGAATGACTTGTAAAGGGTTGACGGACAAGGATGAATTTGAGTTGAGCCTTGGAGGATCAGTAACCCTATATTTAACACAGTACATAGTAGGCACTTGAAAATGCTTGCTGTTGTTGCTGATAGTAATTATAAAGAGAATATAGGTTTCTATAGATGAAAAGCAGAAGAAGGAGAAATCATCAGAACAAAGGCATCAAGGCAGAATGCTCACATTAATATGGAATTCACATAGGCAGGAACTCATTTTAAGGGGGAGGCTAGAGACCAGTTGTAGAATATTGTAGAATGCCTTATCTATGGGGACTAAAAACATATTAGAACATTAGAGTTAAAAAGGATCCTAAGGACCATTTCATCAGTCCCAAATTTCATAGATGAGAACACTGATACCTGGAAATGGTTAAGTGATTTACCCAAAGCCAAATGGTAGCAAAGGCAGGACTGCCTTGCAATCCAGTGCTCTATCTCCGTTTGCACTTTAGCCAGATCATTCACTGAAGGGCCACTGAAATTGAGGAGGGAAGTACTACGATGAGAGTGTGCTTGGAACGAGAATAAATTGGTAGCATTGTAAAAGTTGGTTTGTCTATGATGAGGTGACAGGAGTGAATAAAAATAGTTAAGACCATAGTATATCAGACAAGAGAGATACTATAACCCTTGTCTTCTTACAATATCTTTCTCTGTCATCAAGACAAGGTTTTTAAACTAAGTATTACATAAAGGCAGGGAGTGGAATGGTGACTGATATAACTATGGCTTCTCATCATTCCAACTCTGGAACTCTGTGCTATGTGTTAACAGCTTGATACAGTGGGTCCCTCTGCCTCTTGCCTCAATTTTAAAATAGGTGGTATGGCCTCTGAGGTACCTCACAACTCTAGATCTATGAACTGTAAATCACCTAGAACCAGGTAATAGTTTGCCAAACACTAGAAATTTTCATAGTATAAATGTTCATTCTATTACAAAAATGATGCCCCTAAATATAGAAATAATATTTTCTCTGAAGTGCTCTTCTGTGAATGTCCTGCCTGTAAATTTAATAGGTATTTTTCTTTGCTTGTTAAATTTTTTAAAATATAAATTCCAGCATTCCTTGAGCCCATGTACTTCATTTTAATTTAAACCAGCATTTACTGAATGCCTCCCATGCAAAGATAAACTGATTAACAATAAGATAAAGTCTTAAGCTTCAAGGAATTTACAATATAGTAAAAGGAAATCAAATAGAAAATAGATGATAGATAGATAGATAAATAGATAGATAGCTAGACAGATAAATTTAATTATCTGGTGAAGTGGTACATAGGTTAGAATGGGGTGGGGGAAGACACTAGAGGTAGGAAGATTGATTAAGAGATTATCGCAATAGTCTTAACATGTGATGAGTGCCTGAACTCAGGTGTGTTATCAAAGGAAATTTAAAGGAGTATATTAATTCCACAGACACTGTAAAAGTAACATCAATAGTATTTAGTAACTGTGAGGGATCCCTGGCCTAGAAGATAGGTCCTCAATGTCAGAGTCAGGAAGACCTGGTTTCCAGTGCTGCCTTTGAAAAATACAGTTTATATGACCTTGGACAATTCACTTAATCTCCTCAGTGGTCAAGTGACTCTCTGAGACCATAAATTGCATTGGAGGCATAGATTTATATTGGCTAAGGGAGTTCCTCACAAGAAGTTACCTATAGCAATGAAATCATGGACTTTATTTTCAAAAATGACTTGAATTATAATGGTGCCACTAACAGAAAGAGGGAAGTCATTATTAGTTTAATTTCAATTCAATTGAGTTTCAAGGAGTGCCCTAGGGATCTGTGCTTGGTCTTTTGAAGTTTAGCATCTTAATCAATGACTGGAATATTCCCAACCAGCTCCATACCATACCTGCTGGTACTCTGGCCCTCATTCTCATCCCACCAAAACCCAGAAACTCTACCCCTGGGTTTCTGAGGTCTAATAGATATGCTTTCATCTTATCTTACCTGGAATCAGAGTTCTACACTATCTCTTAGCCATCTATATACTATGTGTTAGTATAGTACCTACCCACCTTTTTCAGTGCCCTGTTTCCTTTTATATATTATTTCCCCGCATTAGAATATAACCTCCTCCATGACAGCAAATATCTTCCTTGTATTTATATCTCTGGCTCTTAGCACAGTGACTGTCACATAGCAAGCACTTATTAAATATTCTATCTAGGCAATGGATAGACTACTGGGCTTGGGGTCAGGAAGATGTGAGTTCAAATGTGGCCTCAGATATCTCAGGTACCTCAGATCTATGTGGCCCTGGGAAAGTTTTTTTAACTTCTTTTTGCCTTAGTTTCTTCAATTGCAAAATGCAGGTAATTACTTATCTCTCTGAGGATCAATTGAGGTAATATATGTAAAGCACTTAGCACTGTGCCTAGTACATAGCAGGTGCTTAATAAATGCTTGTTTCCTTCCCTCCTTTTACCTATGAATGGGTGGTGTGTTTATCACATTTGCAGATGATATGAAATTGGGAAGGGTAGCTAACCCATTGGATGATTGAATTAAAGATCTTAATAACTTGGGGGGGGGCAGAATAAAGTGTAGTTTAAAAGAAAAATAAGTAATGTTCTTCTCTTGGTTTAAAAATAATTTACATATGTATGTATATGTACATATATATATATATATATGTACATATACATACATATGTAAATTATTTTTATATATCATCACCTTTTCCTCACCATATATATATATATATATGGTGAGGAAAAGGTGATGATATATTAGGTCATCTGAGAAGCTGGAGATTTAAGTGGAACATAAACTCAACCTGTATCATCAGTGTGGTATAGCATTCTAGAGAGCAATCACAATCTTAATGCTATATTAAGAGAGGCACAGTACAAAGGATTGGGGAGGTGGTAGTGCCACTATTCTCTGCCCTGAGGAATTTAAATATTAAGCACTATTTTCAGTTCTGGGTGTCACATTTTATGAAGTACTTCCATGTCTGGAAAGTATTCAGAGAAATGGATTGAGGGTGATAAGATAACTTAGAAGGATTGATTGAAGGAAATACATATGATTTAGTTAGAGAAAAAAGAAATGGACAAAGAGTCAGTATATGATTGAAAAATTGTATTGTTGAAGATAGATTAGACAAATTCCATTTGGGCCTGAAACAGAATTAGGAATAATAGTTGAAAGTTTCAGAGACACATTCATTCAACTTAAGGAAACAAAGCAAACCAAAATAAAATGCTCCACGATAATTTGAACTAGACCAAAATAAATTGGATTGCTTTGGGAGATGTGTCTTCCACCTAGATGATTACTTCTCAGGTATATAGTAAAAGAGATTCTTATTCAGGTTCTAGTAAATGAATGGAAACAGGAATGAATGGATGGATGGATGGATGGATGGATGGATGAATGAATGAATGAATGGATGGATGAATGAATGAGTGAATGAATGAGTGAATGAATGAAAACTCAAGTTACATGGTTTAGATGAACTATGTCTTTGGGCCCGGAAAGAATTGGAAGATGCGATTGCCAAAGTACTGTCACTAATATTTAAAAGATCATGGAAAATGGGGGAAAAGTAACACAGGATTAGAGAAAGCAAAATCTTTTCTCAATTTTCAAAAAAAAATGTGAAAAGTATCTACAAAATATAGACCAGTGAGCTTGACTTTGATCCCTGGGGAAATTCTAGAATGGAGCAGTGATTATTAAATATCTAGAAAGGAAAGCAGTCATTACAAAGAGTCAACGTGGCTTCATCAAAATAAGCCCTGCTAAACTGACCCCATTCCCTTCCTTGACAGTATTGCTAATATTGCATAGATTTTAGCAAAGCATTTGATAATCTATAACATGATATTCTCTTGGAGAAAATGAAAAGATGTGAACTAAACAATAATCTACTTAGAAAGATTCAGAAGTGGTTAGATGGCTTGACTCAAGGAATAGTTGCTCATTTGGTCAATGTCAGTGGGGCAGAGGGTCTACAGGAAGTACCCAAGAGTTCTGTGCTTGACTGTTTCCTATTTGAATTTTTAATCAATGATTTGGATAATGGTATAAATGTCATGAGCATCACTTTTGCAGAAGACAGAAAGCTGAGAGGAAAAGGTAATATACTAGATAGTGTCAAAATCCAAAAAGAATTTGACAGAATAGAGAATTGGACTGAATCTATTAAATGAAATTCAGCAGTGATGAGTGTAAAATCTAGCACCAGGGTACAAAAAAATTAACTTCATATATATAAAATGGGGAAGACATGAGTAGACAATAGATAGTAGTCTCCAAGTTCAAGATAAGTCAGAAATGTGATGTAGCAGACAAAAACTAATGAGATCTCAGGCTACATCAAACAGGGCATAGCACCCAGCAATAGAGGATTACTAGTCCCACTGAAGTCTCCCTTTTCACACTTATCTGGAGTAGTGTGTTCGGTTCTGGGGACCACACTTGAAAAAATACGTATATAAGCTGGAATGTGTCCAGAGGAAGGCAACAGGATGGTTTCATGCTTCAGGTCCATGCCATCTGAGAAGCATTTGAAAGAATTGGACACATTTAGCTTAGAGAGCAAAAAACTCGTTAAGAGCATGAGAACTATGTTCAAGTATTTCAAATGCTGACATGTGGAAAAGGGATTAGCCTTGTTCTCTTTAGCTCCAGAGGGCACAACCAAGAGAACAATGGATGAAAGTTACAAAGAGTCAAATTTAGGCTTTATGCCAGGAAAAAACAACAACAAAACTTTCTATAAAGTTTGGAATGAGGTACCTCAAGTTTTACGAGGTTCCCTATCCTTGAAGGGCTTCACTTAGAGGCAGAAAGACCAGAGAATACAGATAAAACAGAGACAAAACACAACAACAACAAAAAGGGGACAAAAGCCTAACTCTTGCAAATCATGTTTAGGGACCTGAGGAAATAATAAATGAGAAAATAAAATTGGTGGTCAACAAGAGTAGGAGGAAAATCAGGAGAATTTGACTTCAAAGAAGCCATAAAGGAGAAAGTATATAAAAGTAGGGTGATATCAAATAAGATGGGGACTGAAGAAATGCCATTAAAGTCTGTAATTTGAAGATCAGTGATTTCATGGGAACTTATCAAAAGATTTAAACCAGATAACAGGGAATCTAAGAGGTGGAGAGGAAGTGTAGTCAGTAAATCTAGAGTCTAGACCTTCAGTAAAGAAAGGAAGGCAAGAAATAGAATGGATATCTGTGCCAAAACATCTCTAATCAATATTTCAGGTCAAAGATGTACTTATGCACCTGTGAATTATGGGACAATTAATATTTCAGGGCAACTGAGTCCTGAGTACTCTACAGAATCCTCTTTCTTCCCTCACCCCCATCCTGATTCCTTTAACATTATCTGAAATATCTTGTTCCTCTAGAAACTGAAGGCTATGGAGCCTTGTTATAATAAAAAAATGAACCCAACAAGAACCCTACTTTAAGTTGTGTCATGTATTTATGCCATAAGTTTATCAGTTCCGCAAAGGAAGAGAGAGCCAAAACAATATGTGGTATTGATATAAAAAACGGGAAGGAACTGGGAGGAAAAAAAAAACACCTCTTATGTTTGCCAGGGTTAGTCCTGTGCTGACTCCACTTCAAGTTATATGGAGGGGAAAGGGGAATGTTAAGGCTGATGGGGTAAACTCATAGACTAAAAGTGCATTTCTACATCTGTAAAATAAGACAATTAAAATATATGAACCCCCAGGTCCCTTCCAAACCAAAATCTATGATTCTCTGATCTCATGAAGTTATAAAGTATTTCCTACAGAAAATAATGATATTAAAATTCTGAAGTAGAAACTTTCCTTCTGAGAAGTGTTCAAGTGTTGCCTAATGAAATACATTATTTTACTGTTAGATATGGAGTAGATGTTAATTTTTTAAATGATGTGCTCTAAACCCATCAGAATTGATCCAGGTGTCTTACACTTTGGTTAAAAAAATAAAAATAAAACTTTAATCCAAAGCAGCAAAGCTAGAATTAGAAAGCCATAAATAATACTTACTTTTGAAGAAAAAAAAAGTTGACAGGTACTTTGTCACACTTTTAAGTTAAGGCACATAACAAGCAGCAGAGAAGCAAAGAATACATTTGGTTTAGTTCCTTTTACTGGGGGAAAAAGCACCTAGAAGTGCAGAAATGGGATTGTATTGTAAGGGACTGGTTTATAGCATCAGAGCTGCTAAAGAACTAAAGGGAGATCCACTACAAAAAGAAAAACAATTTGGGGATCAAAAGTACCTAAGTAGCAATACGGTGGTAATTTGGGCAACAGCAGAACATTTTATTGGGAAATTGTTGATTTTATGCACAAACTGGAAATTACAAAGAGAAAGTTGCTGTTTTTTTTATCTTAATAAAATCTTCAGAAGCCTGGGTAAAATCTTGGACCCCCACTTTGTTCTTACAAATCTGTCTGCTTCATTACTCATTTAAAAAAAAAAATTACTAAGGGGTGTGGGATTTCTGGACTTCTTTAAAAACAAACAAACAAACAAATAAACAAACAAATAAATAAACAAAAAAAACCAAAAACTTGTCTCAAAACTGAATGCCTGATTTACTTTATGCATTGCTTGTTACAGGAGCAGAGTGAATGTCTGGCTTCCTTGTAAGGGTTTTACTGAATGGATCTGTCAACATCTTTTTTTGTTTTTCCTCTGCTACTCCTGACATCTGGAAACCTCCTTTCTCTACAGAAGAAGATTTATGCCCAGTAAAAAGCAAAGTGTCCAGGCAGGCTTCTCCCCCTGCCCAGGTCTAAGTTTGGACCCCTCCTAGAAGTCTTTAGAACCGGTTCTCTGTAATTTCCCAGACCTGAGTGCCTCTGAGAGTACACATAAAACAGACAGCAAAACCTAGCCACAGCACATTTTGCTTGGGGGATGTATTTACTTTGTACCATTTGAAAATGGAATTTGGAGGGGAGAAATAAAAGCACATTAGGATATTATTGTGAGACGATAAAGTATTTCAGAGAAAATTTCTGGATGTATGTAAACCCTCTCTACAATTTTAACTGGTATTTTAATGGGTATTTGACTAAATTGCTCTTTTTTAAAAAAGCTGAGATAAATATATCTTATGAATATTGAAATGCAAATGTTAATTTTTAAAATGCACAGTTAACCAGAAAATTGAAAAAAGAAAAAAAGAAAAACAAACCCACAACCTTTCTCATGAGAACACTGCATTAGAACAATGTCTTCAAGGAATAGTTCATCACACTGAGTTCTAGCGTTCTTTCTCTTTCTTGGTTAAAATTGCTAACCCAGAGCCAACATTCCTATAAGTCCTCAGAACATATCCATCTGGATCCATTACAGTTGCCCACAATAAAATTCACCTGCTCATTTCTGTACCAGCATTCACAAAGTTGCATTAGAACTTCTAGAAGGACACTGATAAGCAGGGGAACATATAGAGGAGAGCTACCAGGATGATGAAAAGACTCAAGTACATGCCACCCAAGGAAGCTCAGAATGGTGCAAAGAAGACTTGAGGGAGGGAAGTAGGAGGAGAGGGACAAGATCTATCTCTTCTGGTGACATGTTGTCATGTCAAAAAGGGATTAGAAATAGATGAAAAGTAGTTAAAGAGAGGTAAATGTGGCCTTTATTTAAAAGGAGAAAAAACACACAAAAAAGGAACAACCACTACCACCAACTTCTTAAAAGTTAAAGGTATCCAAAAGTGGAATGGACATCCTGGGTAGGGCCAAGTTCCTCCTCACTGGAAGCAAAAGCTGAATGGGGATGTTTCAGAGGAAAGTTTTGTTCAGATATAGGTTGTATTAGACAATCTTTGACATCACTTCCAGCTCCAAGTTTGTGTAATTGCTGAAGTTAGTTAATTCTTGGGTGATGTACCTTTGTCTACTTAACCTGCTTGATATTCCATTTTTTCCCAGAATAAATTAATGTTACTTTTTTCATCAATTCTCTTTTATTGGGGCAGAAGGGACATGTATATGCATGTGTCTATGTGTGACAACAGCAGAAATGATTGAGAAAAAGAAATTTTCAGTCAATTAAAAATCGTTAGTATAATATACTCCCTCCACTCACTCCAATAGCTGGAATGATTGGCCCCCATGGACTGATTAATTTTCAGTCAATATCCAGATAATTTACGTGGGGTGTGTGTGTATATATGTGTCTATATATATGTATGTGTGTGTGTACGAAGCAAAAACAAGCAAAAAAATCCTTGAGAGGGGAAAAGTTTTTTGAGTAATGACTTCTTTCTTGCTTTCCACTTTGTTCACTACTAGCAGATAAATGTATGACTTTACCTACCTAGAAATGGGCTAAAGATTGGAGGGGTGTGTGTGTGTGTGTGTGTGTGTGTGTGTGTGTGTGTGTGTCTAGAAAAATATGAATAATTAAACAAAAATAAAATTAACATAGACCTTTAAAGTAGGAATTTTTTTCAAGTGAATCAATATACACCAAAGGGAAAACAATCACCCTTTCTTACTAAATTGCACTACTTTCCTTTGCTTTTTTTTTGAGGGATGGGGGTGGGGAACATATTTATAGTTTGTCTTTTTATTTATGTGCTTGCTGCTTTATTTCCATTTGTTATTATCAGTCTTGTCCATTCCCCTAACAACAGACATCTCATGAGACCATTTTCACTAATCCTACTCCCAACTGTTAGCTCCGTTTGTTTATCTTCTTTCTTGACTTGTAGCCCAAACCTTCTGTATCAGTTTTGTTCCCACTGAGGGTAGCAGGAAGAGGAATCGTATGGTATTTTTACAGCCATTTGTTATTGCTACAGTGATGAATCTGCAGCACTTTGCACAGATTGTCAGCTTTTCCTGTGATGGGAGAATACATAGTTAGAGAAATCAGTACTTAAGGGCTTGCTTATTTAACACCTCTCCTAATGAGTAACACAAGGAAAAGAGTGCCCCTCTGAAAGTCAGGGTCTTAACTATACTACTGCCAAGTTCTTCGCTGTTGGGGCAAAGTGTCTAAGCTTCTGTGGTATTAGAGATATGAAATGTTGCATTATTTTTAGATGAGGTCAATGTATCATTAGTTTTACTTAACTGTTTTCTTTTGTTATCAAAAACTAGGAGTAATCTGTAAATATTTATAATCAGAACAAAACAAAATAAATCCACACGTTAATAAAACTGGAAGGGGAAAGGAATGGGTGGTTAGAGCAAATGACCTCTTTGGTTCCACCCAGCTTTAACATTCTATGAGGAGTTCAATTATATTGGTAATATAGAAGAGAATAATTACCAGTTCTTGTAGATGCCATTAAGGGAAATAGAGTTGCCCTCCCTTTGCCATTTTAAGTTGACCAAAAAGCAATTCCTGCTTAAGGTTCCTAAAATTTTCTTGTTGTTTATATAAGGTATCCATGACTTACAAGAATATGAGTGCTTAATATATTTAGTTTGTGGCTAGTCGGGTAATAGACCCTCCTTCAGTAAAACCACTTTAGTTGTTTTAATTAACTAGTTGTCCAACATACTTTACCTCAAGAATTGGGTTAAAGATTCCAGGATGGAAACACAAACACATACATACATGTATACATATATACATATACACACATACATACATACACACATGCACACATATGTATATATGTGTAGCTATATACATACATATATACATGCACACACACACATATATATGTGTGTGTGTATATAAATAAATATATATATATATATATATATATATATATATATATATACACATATAGTTTCAATGATTAGGAGGAAAATTAGGTGAAAAAATATGCATAGAGTCTGTAAACATGAACTAGCTTTTAAAAAGTAATTGAGGGGCAGAACCAAGATGCTGAATAAAAGCAGAGACTTCCTTGAGCTCTCCACCAAATCCCTCTAAATACCTGTAAAAATGACTCTAAACATGAAATGACAGAAACAAGTCTCCAGCCCAAGACAGCCTGGATGGTCACTGGAAAGGAAATATTACACCATGCTGTGAGCAGAGCACAGCCCAGAGTGGGCAGCCCTCGCACTGACCAGGCCAGAACATACTGGGCAGAGCAGGCCTCAGGGCACTGAAGCAATGAGCTGTGGCTGCTTCCAGACTTCTCAATCCACAAACTCCAAAGAAAACTTAGCAGGTCAGTGGGAAAACTCTGTTGGACCTGGGTGAGAAAAGGGTGTGGTCTGGACAGAGTGTTTATAGTGGTGGCAGCAGCAGCAGCAGCAGCAGGAGCAGCAGCAGATGCTTCCAGAGCTCAAGGCTCACAGACAGTGGAGGGAATCAAGCGGCTGATCAGAGTTGGAGTGCAAGGATCTCTTTGCTGGCACTGAGTCAGTATTCTCTTGCTATGCCCTGCTTAGATCTGGGTTGCAGTCCTGGTTGGTGGTCCTGGGGTGAGGAAGAGTTCTGGTGTTGCAGAGCTTGTGGTGGCTGTGGAGAGGGAGTCCTCCTGGCAGTTCCAAGGCAGAAAAGAGTGCTTGAGGTCACCCACAGATGAGGGCACAGGCCAGGAGAGCAGGAAATACCTGTCCTTGGATTATATCACCCCAAAAGAACTGAAAATTTAAGGGAGCCCACAAGTAGCTCAGAAAACAACTGCATAAAGCTAGGTGAGTGGAGCACTGGCCCTGGAGTCAGGAGGACCTGAGTTCAAATCCGGCCTCAGGCACTTGACACACTTACTAGTTGTGTGATCTTGGGCAAGTCACTTAACCCCCATTGGCTTGCCTTCCCCCATCCAAAAAAAAGTAAACAGCTGCACAAGACCCCTGAAGTTTGGGCCAGAGCTCTCTCCACTCTTGAAGCAGAGTGCTACTTTGACAAAGAACTCAAAAGTCAAGTAATTGGCTGGGAAAATGAGCAGACAGCATAAAAAATCTCAGACTATAAAATTTTACTTTGGTGGCAAAGAAGATCAAAACATACAGCCAGAAGAAGACAACAAGGTCAAAGATCACACATCCAAATTCTCCAAGAAAAATATGAATTGGTCACAGGCTATGGAAGAGCTCAAAAAGGATTTTGAAAATCAAATAAGAGAAGTAGAGGAATATTGGGGAAAAATGAGAGGGATGCAAGAAGATCATGAAAAACAAGCCAACAGCTTGTTAAAGGAGATCCCAAAAATACAGGAGAAAATAATACCTTCAAAAATAGACTAACTCAAATGGCAAAAGAGGTGCAAAAAGCCAATGAGAAGAAGAAGGACTTAAAAAAACAGAATTGGCCAAATAGAAAAGGAAGTCCAAAAGCTAATGGAAGAAAATAATTCCTTAAAAATTAGAATGGAGGGGGCGGAGCCAAGATGGTAACTGGAAAGCAGGGACTAGTGTGAGCTCCTTACTGAGTCCCTCCAAAAACCTATAAAAAATGGCTCTGAACCAATTGTAGAACTGCAGAAGCCACAAAACAGCAGAAGGAAGCAGGGCTCCAGCCCAGGACAGCCTGGATGGTCTCTGGGTGAGGTCTATCCTGCATAGAGCTAGGAGCAGAGCGGAGTGGAGCGGAGCAGAGCCCAGCATCAGTGGTGTGGACCAACCAGACCAGGGGCCAGGTGGAGAGTGCCCGGTAGCTACCAGACTTCTCAACCCACAAACACCAAAGACAACAGAGAAGGTTAGTGGGAAAAGCTGCGGGAGTGGAAGGAGTTCAAGGTTTGGCCACCACCCCCAGGGCAGCGGAGGTGGGGCAGCTACAGGCCCACCTGGTGGGAGGAATTAAGTGGTTGATCAGAGCAGGAGGGAAGAGCCTGCTGAAGATCTAAGTCCAGTCCGGGTTGGGGGTTCTTGGGGAAGGAGGAGTGCTGGTGTGGCAGAGCTGGCACATCCCCCCAGGTGTGGAACATAGTTCTCTAAACTCTACAAGCAGTCACACCCCAAGGAAAAACTCAAGGGTCAAGTTAGTTGGCTGGGAATATGGTCAGGCAGCAAAAACCTCACCCAGATTCAGTCTCAGACTTTGGATTCTTTCTTTGGTGACAAAGAAGACCAAAACATACAGCCAGAAGAAGTCATCAAAGTCAAAGAGCCTACAACAAAAGCCTCCAAGAAAAACATGAACTGGTCCCAGGCCATGGAAGAGCTCAAAAAGCATTTGGAAAAGCAAGTTAGAGAAGTAGAGGAAAAATTGGGAAGAGAAATGAGAAGGATGTGAGAAAACCATGAAAAACAAGTCGGTGACTTGCTAAAGGAGACCCAAAAAAATACTGAAAAATATACTGAAGAAAACGACACCTTAAAAAATAGACTAACTCTAATGGCAAAAGAGCTCCAAAAAGCCAATGAGGAGAAAAATACCTTGAAAGGCAGAATTAGCCAAATGGAAAAGGAGGTCCAAAAGACCAATGAAGAAAATACTACCTTAAAAATAAGATTGGAGGAAGTGGAAGCTAGTGACTTGATGAGAAATCAAGATATTATAAACAGAACCAAAGGAATGAAAAAATGGAAGACAATGTGAACTATCTCATTGGAAAAACCACTGACCTGGAAAATAGATCCAGGAGAGATAATTTAAAAATTATTGGACTACCTGAAAGCCATGATCAAAAAAGAGCCTAGATATCATCTTTCAAGAAATTATCAAGGAAAACTGCCCTGATATTCTAGAGCCACAGGGCAAAAAAGAAATTGAAAGAATCCATCGATTGCCTCCTCAAATAGATCCCAAAAAGAAATCTCCTAGGAATATTGTCACCAAATTCCAGAGCTCCCAGATCAAGGAGAAAATACTGCAAGCAGCCAGAAAGAAACAATTTGAGTATTGTGGAAACCCAATCAGAATAACCCAAGATCTGGCAGCTTCTACATTAAGAGATCGAAGGGCTTGGAATACGATATTCCGGAGGTCAATGGAGCTAGGATTAAAACCTAGAATCACCTACCCAGTAAAACTGAGTATCTTGCTCCAAGGCAAAATATACACTTTCAATAAAATATAGGACTTTCAAGCTTTCTCAGTGAAAAGACCAGAGCTGAATAGAAAATTTGACTTTCAAACACAAGAATCAAGAGAAGCATGAAAAGGTAATCAAGAAAAAGAACAGGAAAAAGAAATTGTAAGGGACTTACTAAAGTTGTACTGTTTTGTTTACATTCCTACATGGAAAGATGATGTGTATGATTAATGAGACCTCAGTATTAGGGTAGCTGAAGGGAGTATGCATATATGTATATGTATATATATATATATATATATATATGTGAATGAGTATGTAGGTATATATGTATGTATCTATATGTGTATATATATATATATAAAAAGAGAGAGAGAGAGAGAGAGAGAGAGAGAGAGAGAGAGAGAGAGCAGGCACAGGGTGAGTTGAAGATGAAGGGAAGATATCTAAAAGAAATAAAATAAAATTAAGGGATGAGAGAGGAATATATTGAGAGAGGGAGATAGGGAGAGATAGAATGGGGTGGATTATCTTGCATAAAGGTGGCAAGAGGAAGCAGTTCTGTGGGAGGAGGGGAGACGGCATGTGAGGGGGGAATGAGTGAATCTTGCTCTCATCAGATTTGGCCTGAGGAGGGAATACCATATATACTCAATTGGGTATCTTACCCCACAGGAAAGAAGAAGGAAGATGATAAAAAAGGGGGGGATGATGGAGTGGAGGGCAGATGGGGGTGGAGGTAATCAAAAGCAAACACTTTGGAAAGGGGACAGGGTCAAGGGAGAAAATTCAATAAAGGGGGATGGGTTGGGAAGGAGCAAAATGTAGTTAGTCTTTCACAACATGAGTATTGTGAAAGGGTTATACATAATGATACACATGTGGCCTATGTTGAATTGCTTGACTTCTCAGGGAGGGTGGGCGGGAATGGAAGAGGGGAGAGAATTTGGAACTCAAAGTTTTAAAAACAAATGTTCAAATACAAAAATAAAAGTTTTTGCATGCAACTAGAAAATAAGATACACAGGCAATGGGGTGTAGAAATTTATCTTGCCCTACAAGAAAGGAAGGGAAAAGGGGATGGGAGGGGAGTGGGGTGACAGAAGGGAGTGCTGGGCTGACTGGGGAACAGGGCAACCAGAATATACGCCATCTTGGAGTGGGGGAGAGGGAAGAAATGGGGAGAAAATTTGTAATTCAAACTCTTGTGAAAATCAATGCTGAAAACTAAATATATTAAATAAATAAATTTAAAAAAATAAAAAATAAAAAAAATTAGAATGGAACAAGTAGAAGGTAGTGACCTTATGAGAAATAAAGACATTATAAAAAAGTACCAAAAGAATGAAAAAATTGAAGATAATGTGAAATATCTCATTGGAAAAACCAATGACCTAGAAATAGATCCAGGAGAGATAATTTAAAAATTATTGGACTACCTGAAAGCCATGATGTAAAAAGAGGCTAGACATCATCTTTCAAGAAATTGTCAAGGAAAATTGCCCTGATATTCTAGAACCAGAGGGTAAAATAGAAATGGAAAAAAATCCACTGATCCCCTCTTGAAAAAGGTCCCAAAAGAAAAACTCCTAAGAATGTTGTTGCCAAATTCCAGAGCTCCCAGATCAAGGAGAAAAATACTGCAAGCAGCCAGAAAGAAAGAATTTGAGTATTATGGAAACACAATCAGGACAACACAAGATCCAGTAGCTTCAACATTAAAGGATCAAAGGGATTGGAATATAATATTCTGGAGGTCAAAGGAACTAGGAGTAAAACCAAGGATCACCTACCCAGCAAAACTGAGTATAATACTTCAGGGCATAATATGGATTTTCAATGAAATAGAGGACTCTCAAGCATTCTTGATGAGAAGACCAGAGCTGAATATGAAATCTGACTTTTAAATACAAGAATCAAAAGAAGCATAAAAAGGTAAACACAAAAGAGAAATCATAAGGAACTTACTAAAGCTGAACCGTTTACATTCCTACATGGAAAGATGATATTTGTAACTCATGAGACCTTTCTTAGTATTACGGTAGTTGAAGGGAATATACATATACATAGACAGAGGGCACAGGGTGAGATGAATATGAAGTGATGATATTTAAAAAATAAAATTAAGGGGTGAGAGGAATATATTGGGAGAAGGATGAAGGGAGAGATAGAATGGGATAAATTATCTCACATAAAAGAAGCTATGTTATAATGGAAAGGAAGAGGCGGGGAGGTGAAAGAGATTGAGTGAACCTTACTCTCATTGGATTTGGCTTACAGGGGGAATAACAGACCCACTCAGTTGGGTATCTTACCCTACAGGAAAGTAGTGGGGAAGGGGATAATGGGGACGGTGATAGAAGGGAAGACTGATTGGGGGAGGGGATAGTGAGAAGCAAACTCTTTTGAAAAGAGACAGGGTCAAAGGAGAAAATTGAATAAATGTGGGATGGGATAGGATGGAGGGAAGTATAGTTAGTCTTTCACAACTTGACTATTATGGAAATGTTTTGCATAATGATACATGTATAACCCATATTAAACTGCTTACCTTCTCACTGAGAGTAGGTGAGGAGAGAAGAAGAGAGAGAATTTGGAACTCAAAGTTCTAAAACCAAATGTTAAAAAATTGTTTTTACATGCAACTGGGAAATAAGATATACAGGCAATGGGGTATAAAAATCTATATTGCCCTACAAGAAAGTAAGGGGAAAGAGGATAAGGGAGGGGAATGAGATGATAGAAGGGAGGGCTGACTGGGGAAAGGGGCAATCAGAATACATGCTATCTTGGGGTGGGGTGAAGGAGAGAGATGGGGAGAAAATTTGTAACTCAAAATCTTGTGGAAATGAATGTTGAAAACTAAAACTAAATAAATTAATAAAAATTTCCAATCAGGAAAAAAAGCAATTGAATTCAGACAAACAACTGACTTTTAAGAAGTCTGCCTGAAATTGAACTTTTTTTTTTAAAGCTTTGAATCATATCTCATGGTGTATAGATACAGCCTCTCTTCTGATATCATTAAATTATCACTTGGCAAACATGGAATATGATACCCATTTTTGTTTTCTTTACATAGCAGCAGTTGTTTCTTTGAACATTCTATTACACTGCTTTCCTAATATGTATATCTTTCTATCTATCTATATGTATGTATGTATGTATGTATGTATGTATTATGTTCCTGAAAGAATGTAATCCAGGAGCATAGAAACATAGACTGTTAATAATAGCTAATAACTAGCATTTTGTAGAGCTTTAAAATTTGCAAAGTTCTTTACGAATATTAACTTATCCTCAAAACAACCCTAGGAGTTAGGCGCTTATTATTATCATCCCCATTTTACAGACGAGGAAACTGAAGCAGACAGAGGTTAAATGATTTGCTAAGGGTCACACAGCTAGAGTATTTGTAACTGAATTTGAACTCGGTTCTTGCTGAATCCAGGTCCAGCACTCTATTCACCATGCCACCTTAATTTCCTAACTGGTAGAGTTGGGAGGGAGGGTCCATTAAATACAACCCTCTCACTTTACAGATAAGAAAACTGAATTTCAAAGATTTGGTGCTGACAGTCATCCACATGTAAATGGGGACAAAGAGGTGTTTTTTTTTTCCTATTCCCTATACTTTTGAATCATAAAGATAGATTGGAAGGGTCCTCAAAGACAATCTAATCTTACCCCTTATTTTACAGATGAGGAAACTGAGACCTAGGGAGGTTAAATCATTTAAATCTCATACAGACTGTAAGCACTGTAGGCAGGATTTGAAATTAGGTCCTTTTATTCCACTACCAGTGCCTTTTCATCTATATCATAGATTGAAAATACCTAATTCACATTGATTTTGACCTTATCAACTAATATCCTTAAATTTTCATTGCATAAAATCAAAGATGTGGGTTTTTTATTGGACTCAAATGGAGGACTTCTATTTAAAGGGCATAAAAATACATAAGTCCTGTTAAACATTTTGGGAAAGTGGCATTAATAAGGTAAATATATGTAGTCATCCCTTCTAATTTCTTTGGGCCTTATTAGGGAAGTCCAACTGAGTCTGAAAATGTATTCAAGGCATGAGGTAAGAAAGTAATTCCTGGTAGAAGCATTGTCTATCCTTCTTTTATTCTTTTGTACTTTTGGGAACCCACACCCTACACACCACTGTTTGGGATTCTGCTAATGCCATTTTGTAGATCAGAAAATGCACTACATTTATTATTAATGGTGTATACGTGTTTTTTTTTCAACAACATGCTCATGGATTCTGTAGAGGGACAGGGGCAGCATGGAACTGTATAGTGTCAGACATTTTATAGCTGACCTTGGGTAAAAAAGGCTTTATGAAAGGTACCACTTTTCTCTATTACTCCTTGAGTAAGTTTGACATGAAACCCCAAATCACGATCATTTTTGCTGACCAGCTGCCATTATATGGTGCAGAGAGAGTTATTGGATGAGGAGGATAAAATACTTGTCAGGTACTTAATTCATAAAAGGAAAGTGCTTACTTTTTTTTGGTAAATAAGGTCACAAGTGTTTAATAGCAAACCAATAGTTATAAGCGGTCATTGATATAATAAAGTATTTCTTCCCTCTTAATTATTTAATAGCTGTCTTCCCCAATATTTCCCTTTGCATCTTACTCACTATTGCCATGACTTTTGGAAATATGTGGGATCTTTACTGGTTGGAGCAGAGGTAATATTGTATGAAACTATAAAATGGGGATAACAGCAACTATCTCACAGGTTTGTTTTGAGTATTGAACATGATTTTTTTAATAAAAAGTGCTTAGCATAATGTCTGGAACAGAAAAGGCACTTGATAAATCCCTGTAATAGCAAGCGCCTTCTGTTTAACTTGAGAATTCTGAAAGAACACATTCCTCTATATTTAATAATGGATGGATCCTTAGGCCTTCCGTGTGGCTCTAGATCATGGCTTGTTTTCACCATGAAAAATAGAGATCCACCTTTATCAACTCGATTATAATTCCTCTGAATCTGAGAAGAGAACAACAAAAGAAGAAAGGAGGTGGTATATGGTTCCTGAATGTAACTTTCTCTTGTCTCTTTCCAGTAAACAATTTCCATATTATTCCTAGGGCTTACTCCCCTTACAAAACCTTTCTGTGACCTGTCTTTCCATAGCTACCACTTTGCCACATTACATAGTGTGTTTGTATCACACCCTGAGTATACTTATTCTATTCAGAACGACTTGATATACCTTCAAAGACTAAATCATCACAAGAAAGATTTGGCAGAAATTGGAGCTGGTACCACTGCTGGTGTGTGAATTGATTAGACAGTCGCACAAATTACAATGTCTTGGATAAATACAAAGATGCTTTTGTTCCAAAGCCCCTCCCGCCATCTGTCTGCCTCAGTGTCTGCATAATTTTTCAGACTAGCTGAGAGGCAACAGGGTCATAAAGAAATAAGACACAGGAAATGTATTTTTTTTTAATTAGGGTGGGGGTTAAAGAGGAAAGAAAAAAAAGTTTTTCACATTGCTGATTACTGTGAGTCTGCATGCAGAAATCGGATGACACTCCAGAGATGTTGTAAAAAAGAATGTGAGATTCAAGTAAGACTCAACGTAATCCAATTTAACAAATGCATACTATAGAATCATAGAATCTGATAGTTGGAAGGCCTCTGAGAACTTAGAGGTCCTCTAACTACACTCTTACATGAAACCTAGATTCCTTCCCAAAAGTGGTATAAGATTGTAAGATTCCTTTTAGTTGTTCTAGGGACTTAAGAAATTCTAGGTAGGATAGGTAGGCATGGATGAGGGACAGTAGACAATCAGGTGCTAACACAAGGGCAGTGAATATTCAGAGGAAACAATCTTAAATGGGTGAGTAGAAATATCCATAAAGGAATGGAGTAGGGCTAAAGGCAAAATTTGGAAAAAAAAAACACCTGCTTCAGCTAATTAAGCAGAACTATCTCAACCAAATCTATCTTATTTTGGCTGTGTGCGGGTGTGTTTTTTTTTTTCTTTACAAAACATAGATTAGAGTTTTGCTCAGAAGTAAATGATTCCTTTTTTGTCATCTTTCAACCTATGCATGGTCACACATGGAAATAAAAGTAGTGACAAAGCAAAATAAACCTCATCCTGTTGTGTTTGAGCACTAAAAATAGGGATAGGCACATGAAATGCCTACTCTGGTAATTAATTCTTCAGCTGCCAGCATCACTGGCTCCCCAATTGATAATATGTGCTGAGTTCCTCTGTTGGAGCCTCTTTGCTGTTATTCACACATGGTGATGCTTGACTCCTTTTATGTAATTTTTAAATGGTGAAAAGAGATAAACATTCTGATTATCTGTGCATTTGATAAATGAATGTCTCAACGAAATTTTACAGCTAAAAAGGTTATTTACTTAAGTGAGATTTTCTGCGCATGGAAAGGTCAGAATTTTCCCCCCATCGCTGTGAAATTGCTTCTGCCTTTTAGCAAATCTTCTAAGACGGCTCCTCTCCTTGTAGTGTTGACAAGGACACAGGAAGGATGTGGCCCGAGGAAATCAAATGAGCAGCATAAAATCCTGGCTGGAATCTCGGCAGCCCACAGTTTGTGGTTTTTGAAATTCTGTCAGAAAAGTTGCACTATATGAAAGCAGAGACAGGACTTCTGAACAAAAATCAATAGCTGCATCTTTTGAACTGCCCATGTACAAAGTTCTAATGAAAATGTCCTTCAGGGAAGTTTTAATAGTGGACTTTGAGATCAGCTACTCCACTGGTCTGATAGCACTGCCGAGCATTTGAAGTTTTCAAAGGTTCCAAACCATGGAAAGTTTGACTCAAACACTGAGGATGTAAATGCCTTCAAGGGATCCAAGAAATAGCAATCCACCACCACTAAAGAATATACAATGGATGTATTTTCTGTACCATGTCAAGTTTTAGCCAGAGGATACAATTTACTTCAAGAGGGTTGATAACTCTCTAAAAAGCATCGCTCTATGTTCAAACTAATAATTGATCAGGCACTAGGTACTAGTTAAAAAGGTCATTGGGATGACTAAAAAATATCTCACTTAGGATACCAGATGAGGAGATGCTTTGTTTAAAAAAAAGGAAGAAAGAGGATGGCTTTAATCCTTAGCACATTAACATTGCATTCATGGAAGTAGCATTTTCTGGCATTTGTTCCCATTGATTCATGATGAAAACGATCCTTGATTATTGAGATCAGCCAATAAAATTATGGGCTCGGACTTGATAGGGAAAAGACTTGGGGTCATGCAGTTTAACCTGCTGGTTCCATGTACAAATCCTTACTCCAAAAAAACTGAAAAGTGTTTATCACCCTCTTGAATATTTTGAGTGCAAAGGAACTCAAAACATAGATCATTCCTGTGTAGTGCAGCTTTCATTGTTAGAAAAATATTCTTTATATTGAACCAAAATTTGCTGTTCCCTAATTTCACCAAATGTTCCTTGTTCTGTACAGAAAATGTTAAATCTCTCTTCTTTTGAGACCTTCCAAATAGCTATCATACTTTTTATTTATGTCGTCTCTTGACTGGTTTCAACAGTCCCTCCTCTAAAATCTTTTCTTGATACAACACAGTTTTGAATATCCTCACCATCCTAGTTACCCTTTTAAAGTCTGATACCCTGAGGCACTACTATAGGAGCCTGAGGTTAAAATATTAGCTTATGAGTTACTTGCACTGCATAGCCTTCTCTCATTTTCCAACTTCCTAACTCTTCTACCCTAGAGGGGAAGAATGTACATTATTCCTTTGTCCTAATCTATACAAGTGAGATATACTATTTGGCAGATTCAGAAAGCAAACAAAACAACAACAAAATGCCATAGTTATTATTACAGAAGTGAATGCATTTGGAGAATGCATTAAGAAACCTAGACCCAAAAGTTTGGTCATGGGAATGATTTTTGCAATATATATGTATTTAAGCCAGCCTTGTATCTGACCACCTGCCCACTCTTTGAAAGCAAATAGCACTTATTTTTTTTTGGAGAGTCGGGTAATAGAGAACATTGCTTTATTCCCCCCTCCCCCTACCCTGGGAATAGAACAGAGTTTTATTTGTAGGGAGTACGACTTGTAGGGAAGAACTTCTGGGGGAGAAGAGAGTGAAGAGATCTCCTACCTAGTCCAATTCATACCTGGCACATGAATCCCTTCTAAGCCCCCTCATTACTGTTCAGTCAACTCCTTGAAGACCTCTAGTGACAGAGAACTTGCTACTTGGCAAGGCAGACCATTCTACTAGGGAGAGCCTGAAGCATTAGTATGTTTTCCCCCACCAAGACAAAAATCTGTCTCCCTTCATCAAATTCGATCTGTTTCTTTTATTTGTGCTCTCTGGGGTCAGACAGGAAATGTCTAGTCATTCTACCACATGACAAACCTTCAAATATTTGAAGAAAGCCATCATGTATGATTTGACTAGGATAAGGACCTATTAAGCATATAGTTTCTTCTTTCGTTTCCTTTTCAAAACACTGAACTAGTATTAGGTTAATGAGTTCAGAGGGATATGGGAAAGAGGGTCATCATTATACTAGTGGAGGACTTTAAGAGCTCACATTATCTCATCCTCAGCACTCTAAAAATTAATATTATAGTAAACTCAATATATATATTAGACATTGACATGAATATTTTAGTATCAATTATTCCCCCAACTATAACATTGCTTCTATCCTTGTCTTACATAAGACTATTTTTATACTTTTCAAAGAGCTTTCACATTAACCATCACATTTTATTTCATAATAAACCTGAGTTATAGAAGATCTTGAGTAAATCCAATAATAATATGCATATTCAAAATCCTGACACTATTTTCTACTCTATCTTGGGTCATTTCAGTACTTAGCAAAAATTTACTTAAGAAGTTCCAACTAGAGCACCCCTTTTTCTACATGATATATATATATATATATATATATATATACATACATACATACATACATACATACATATATATATATATACATATGAAGTAGGTAGATAGATCAAGAAGTAGAGAAAGTCAATTTGATACAATGAAGTTCACATTGAATGAGAAGTGAGAATTGCTAAGTTCTGCTCTTGCCTTCGAAAGTTATTGATTTGTAGAAAGTGATTTTATTCCTTGGGACATGTTTTCTCCTTTGAGAGACTAGATGATCTCTAAGGTACCTTTAGGCTTTAAAGAGCTATGATGTTTAATGGGCTGAATTTCAATCCTGACACCACCATGTAACTATTTGGGGATCAACAGTTCTGGTCATTCTACCTCTGTAAATGCTCCCAAACTTCAGTGGGTAAAAATTTGCTTAGCAATCTATTAGGGTAACCTGCGCTTTTGTAGTGCTAATTCTGGACATTCTTATTTAGATTTCCTGTAGTCACCTCAAAGTCAATAATCTTACAATAAACTCAGTATCCTTCCCCCCAAACTATCTCCTCTCTTGAATTTTCTATTTTATTTCCATGATGCTGTCATTTTCACAGACAAATAGCATCATCTTGAATCATCTTGTTCAGTCTTTCCCCACATCTTGTTTTATTTCATTTTTTATTTTCTACATTAAGTCTATCAAGGAATGTCACAGTGAATATTTAACAACCAGGTTTTTGAAAACATACATATGTGTGTGTATGTACACATACATACAACACAGTCTTAAGTTTAATCTGGATTATTAATACTTTCTCCATCATTTTCTTAAGTCTAAACAACCAACAAAACAAGAAAGCTAGTCCTTGTAGCATTTAACAGTTTCTCAGGTATAAATTTTGTCACTGAAAAGTTAACTATTAGCTCTCTTGAGCAGGTATGAGCTGACTATAGCATACCTTTATATGTCTTCCTTCTTTTGCATTCTCTCGGACACCACCCTGCTTAAACTTTTGTTACCTATACCTGGACTATTGAAGTATCTTCCAAACTGATCTGTGGACTGTCCCACTGGGGACCCAACTGGCCAATTCCAGTTGGGCAACACAGCTCCTTCTTTCCTTTCCCTTCCCCTCCTCTCCCCTCCCCTCCCCTCCTGTCCTCTCCTCTCCTCTCCTCTCCTCCTTCTTCTCCCTCTGTCCATACAGAGTATCATACTTTTACCTGCATACTGAAACCTGGAAAGTATCTTGGGGTTTACAGAGGTCATTGGTTTGACCCTGATGGCTCAGAGTGGATGTAAATAACAATTGTTTCTGTTTTACCCAGGAACCCTGAGGGTTTTCCCCTCCCAGATTGATTTTTTTTTGCCTAGGTAAAAGAGGCCATTCTTTGTCTCATTTCCTACCTAGCCTTAATCACTGAATGGGTGTTGCCTCAGTCAAACTGAGACCTGTAAAAGACCTTAGCTTAAGAAGGCCAAGGTCTTCCACTGCTTCCAGGGCCATCTCCATTCATCCTGATCTATATCTTGCCACTGGACCCAGATGGCTCTAGAAGAGAAAGTGATGCTGGTGACTTTTGCACAGCGCTCCCTCACTTAACATCCAATTCATTTGCAAGTCATGGCATCATCTTCCTGGTCATGGTCTTCTTCAAGGACAAAGGACAAACAACAACCACAACAACAAGAATAACAACAGAACTCCACAACTTCCAAGAAGTGTACTTCCATTTGAAAGGTGCTTCTTTGTTATCCTATTCCTAAAGTACTTATCTAGTCTACTGACTTGTGTTTCTATCTACTTTTTTTGTATCCTAGTCTTATATTCCTTAAATATGTAAGTTCTTTGAGAGTAGGTATCCTTGGGTTCATTGCTTATATTAGGAAGGTAACAAATTATTTTGCTGATTTATTCCTATCCAGGCTGAAGAAAACAAGTCTCAGCTAAAAATCATTACTTCAGACCTTAAATCATCCAAAGTTGTGCAGCTCACTTTTTTAGATGTTGCCTATTTTTTTTTGATAAAGTCTAAGCCAGATGCAGCCTCAAATGAATAATGATACAGGGCCCAATTAGGGTACATTACCCTGATGGGGAAGGAAGAATCTGATACTGTAAGAATCCCAAAACAGAAGTTATCATGAAACAGACAGGGTTTCTCAGTAGCATGTAGTATGAACTGATCTTCCCTAAAGACAACATTTGCCACACATCTGGTCAATGGGAAGGCCTGGGTATATTGCATCTGGCATTTGGCAGCCATGTATGCATTATCAATATTTGCCCCTTTCAGGTATCACTTTTAGGGGATAGAGATAGTTAGATAAAATCAAGAGGGAAGTATTCTCTTCATTTCCTTATCAATTAACTAGCTTTACTAGAAGCTTGGCCATAGACTTTGGTTACCAATCTGCTCAACTTTTTGCTTCCTCAATTAGCTCCTCCTTAATTACCTCTGCCTGTGTCAAACCTGGTAACCTCAGTTTTGCCAGTACCTATAAATAGTTTTGATGTCTACCTTTTGACACACCCTTCATTTAAGTTATATTATCCTTTCGGATATTGTTAAACCCCATTGGACAAGTTGCACCTTCAGAAAAACTTGTTCCATTCATCACAAATCTGGAAAATGAGCCACTGGAAACAAAAAAATTCAGTTATGTGAATGACAGGTATGTATGCTAAGCAATACATACACACACACTTATATGTATGTATGTATATGTATAGACACACATATAAACACACATATATGTAATACCTATACATACATTACATATATACATACATGTAATACCTACATGAAGTAATTCTATTATATGTCTATATTTCTTAGTAAAACTTTTGCTTGATAGTGAATAGATACTGAGAAAACTAAGCATGAGAGATAAACGGTATCATTTTATTTCGTGAGTAATGGTTCCACTGATAGACATCAGAATTCTCAACTTGAATTTGGATCTTTTCACAAACGCTAAGAAGTCATGAAGCAAAGGGTTTCATATTACAACTAACTGGAAAACCTCATCTAGGAATAGCATGTTCCTTACAGACTCAGCACTACCAATTAATGGGCATGCTTAACTATCTATTATAGATGATTCCTGGATGGTAACAAATGAAATGCTTAGGGAATACCCCAAAAGCATGACTCTCCCTCTGGTGTTTAGGGAGGGTCAACTTTTTTTTTCTTTTTTGGTTCCATAATAAAAAGAAATGGAATTGACTAAATTACTTACTTCCTTACTTTCCCTTGAGTCCATCCTATATCAGACTACAGAGAAAGAAGCCAAAGAATTAATAATTACCTGCCTCCTGGTTAAAACTCTAAAGGCTAGTTTCTCTCATTGTGATTATTCACTTAGCCCTAATTGAATCAGTATTTAAATGCCACAAAAGGATGGGACTTTTTGGAGAATTTTCTTCCCTATCATTATAATGTTTTCTGCTTTAAAATCAGTCAAGTATAATGCCCAAAATAGTTTTCTACCACCATTGTGAATGGATAAAGCAGAAATGTAAGTCATTTAAGAAGGACAGTTGAAAATGAAATAAGATTTGTACCATTGTTCTCATTCTGCTAATCTGTTTTGAAATACAAAATGCAAATCCACAAGGGGATGCTTAATATAAAACAATGAAAAATAAATGAAATGAATCTTCATTTTTTTTTCCAACAGGCATAATACACAAAGAAGCCAGCGCGCTGCTCTCCTACAAACAAATCAAAGGACCACCAGGAAATTAAAATAAAATATATTAGATTTATAATTTTAAATGTAATTTAAAGTTAAATGGAACCTCAATTACTCTTTACAATAGAAGTAAACAAATGTATTCCAGAAGAGCTAACTGAAGGTTTTTTTTAGTGTAAAAGACATTACTTAAACCATGTATATAGGAAACATGATGTTTAATGGGAATTTAGAAATCCTTCCCCACAGTTAGTCAGGAAGCTTTATGTGTCCTTCTTTTATTCTAGATGTTTAACACCACCTAAACCAAGGTCAACCACATTATTGTCAGTGTCACTCATTTCTCTCTATTTGTGAAAATTATATTCATCATCATTATCATCATCCTCATAGCTAGCGTTTATATCAAATTTTACATTTGCAAAAAAGATTTACGTGTTATCACATTTGATCCTCACAACAAACACTTGAAGTAGTTGCTATTATGATCTCCATTTTCCTGATGGGGAAACTAAGGCTAGGAGAATTTCTGTGATTTGCTCAAAACCACACAACTACTAAGTGCCTGAGGTAGGATAATGGTGCTCAAATTCTCTGTAAACTTGCACCGTGCTAGATGATGTATTACTTATAGAAATGTGTCCTTTAGGTTGTCAAACCCTCAGCAATAACCTCTCAAAGCTGCAGCTGTGGAAAGACTGAGCCAGCTGGTAATCCATTAAAGATCAAAGCAATGGAATCCCATACAGAATCTGATCCATAAGAGCCTTAACTAGTTGGGAGTATTTGTGACCTTCTAGGTTGCACAGAACTGCTGGGCTCTGGGCCTGGCCTTTGAAATTGCCTGACCTGACATAGGAAAGAATCAGATTCTTATAGAAGATGGAATGGGGGAGGAGGAGGAAAAGTGAGAAGGGAAGAAAGAGTGGATATATTCCTCGTGCCCTTGAGATTCTGAGCTGCTTAGTGAGAGATGAATGCTCTTACGGATACAGGCAAAATCAATTCAGCCAGTTGTACTTGACTTCCCTTTTTGCTGGACATGACCTATGTGTGAACAAGAAGGGCAGCTTGTTGCACCACCGGGAAGAACAAAAAATGACATGAATGGACAAGAACAATTGTCCCTTCATTGATGTAGGTTTGTGTGAGTGTCGGTGGCATATAAGGCTCCTGACAATAGTGTTTTGCTTTTGTGGACCTCCACAACAGGGTAGTGGTAAGGGTTAGTGTGTGTGTGTGTGTGTGTGTGTGTTCATGCATGTGTGCATGTGTGTGTTAAAGGCAGTTAAAAAGGATAATCAGGGTCATATTTTAAAACTTTATTTCTTCTATGTTAGCATCATTTTCTTTTAAATGAACCCCTAGATGTGTGCCAGGATAAACAGGTCATATGAACAAAGGATCATATGATCCAGATCACAGAGATGGAAGGGGACTCAGGGGTCATCTAACCCAAACCTGCTCATTTACAGATAAGGAAACTAAGGCCCAGAGAAGCTGTGACTTACTCAAGGTGACCCAGATCATTAGCTTCAGACACCAAATTTAAATGTAGGTTCTTTGATTTACATCTCTTTTTTAGCTCTAAAAAAGGCCAAAGAATTTCAATGCTACCTAAATTTGTGAAATTATATTTACAGAAAATATAGGAATATATGATTTAATTGAAAAAAGTCAGTAATCCTCATTCCATCCAGTTAGCCAAAATGCTTTTTGTATTACAATGTAATATAAGCAGCCATCAACTTCCATTGCCTTCGGAGGCCTTGTCTAATGAGTCTTAATTTAGCTTAATTTGTCTCTTTAATTAGGCTCTATGCTCACCAATAGCTAGCAACTCTTCCACTACCTACAAGTGACGTCCCGTTGCCCAGAAACTAGTCAACTGAGGGATTTAGGTCTGAAGGATTTGTGCGGAGGCTGACTATAGAATTAGGGAATTTTTATATTACTTATCACTTTGGAGTGATTTGTGCCCAAGGTTTCTTGCCTCTGATTCAAACCTAGATGGAACTTCTATGAGAAGGGATCTTTTCTCCTACAGTATAAAGATACTTGGGGAAGATCATACTTCATTGTTCCTAGAAGTAAAAAGGGCCACCTAACAAAAGTTGAATAAAATGATGTGATTTTGTACATGTGTCCTTATTACTTTGTGATTATTCTCAAGCCACTAAGGAGCTGCATGTTTTGTTTCAATCAATGATTTTCATGCTTTGGGAGGCTGGGGACCACACTTCTTTGATATTACCCCCAAAAATGTATAGTGAAGTGCCATGCACAATTTTTGGGATCATAGATTTAAAGCTAGAAGTAACCTTGAAAGCCACCTAGTCTTCCTTTTAAAGATAAAGAATGAAGACTCAGAGAAATCACATAGGTAACAGTGAACAGCAAAGATGAGATTCAAACCCAGGTTCTCTGACTCTGAACATCGAACTTCTTCTACTATACTATGCAGCCTCAACAACAGTTATTAAGTGTTTGTTAATTATCTGAGTACATCATTACCATTGTGTTTGATGCATGTTAATCTGGGGGAGGGGGAAGAGTAAAGAGACAGAAATGCTGAGTGCATTTTTAAAAAATGAGTTCTTAATTCAGTTTCAACAGCACCTTTTATCAGTCACATGGTGGATAAACACTAGCTTTGTGACAAATTTGGAAATATACAAAAATGGGAATAAAATCTTACCTGAAGGACAATCTATTTAGACAAACTAACATCTTTCATAGTATTCAAACAAAACACTAAAAATAATGAACTCTCTCAAGCTATGTTAATTACTTCTTCAATGGTTATTTAGCAGATGGCATGTTTCCTATTTGAAATGAGAAAAACTCTGACATTTTAAAGTTTTCAAAGGCTTTATATCCATTGTATCAATGGCTTGCACACAACCTTCTGAAACTCCTCAAAGAAAAGTTTATTATTTGGAGCACAATTTCTTTTAACTAATGACTTCATTCTCAGTTAAGTCCTGTGCTTTTATGTGTAGGATTTATGTTGTCAATAACTATGGAGATACCTTATTAATTTTTAGCAACTGTGATTCAGCAGCTCCTGTTTGTTTAAGAATGCCAATAGTTAAATTTTCAGTACCAGCATTTACACTTCACAAATTAGTGGATGCCACAGGGCTTAATTTATTATTTTGTTGATTATCTAGACAAGACAGTGATGGAAAAATGTTAATAATGCAAATTAAATGTAGAAGTGTGTTGAGTACACACTTTCTTTTTCTTGGAGAGTCTGTTAAACATTGACCAGCACATCCCTGACTGTGGTCCATATGGTGCTAGAGTCAGAAGGTGAGTAATTCAAAGTCTTTCTCTGATACTTACAAATTATTTTGTGTAAGATTGGTTCAAGAGTGGACTAATCAATTAAAATGTCTACATTTTCCTCATCTGTAAAGTGGGGATAAGAGTAACTTCCTCAGCTTTGCATGGTTCTTGTGAGTCTCAAATGAGATGATAAATATAAAATAGTTTGCAAATTTTAAAGTACTACAAAAAGATTTATTATTACATTATATTTTAAAGAAATACCTCAAGTTTACATAAAGTTTCACAAGGAGAAAATTTTAAATACATTTTCTCATTTAGACTTCTCAACAACTCTTTGATTTGCATCATCGATTTTGATGCTTGCATGATGTTTGCATTATGTGTTATGATCCCCATTTTACAGATGAAGAAATTGAGGTTCAGAGAGGTTAAGTGACTCACCAATTTAAATTTTGTTATTTAAATTACAGGAACAAATTATACTGTAGGAGAAAAGATCCCTTCTCGTAGCAGTTCCATCTAGGTTTGAGTCAGAGGCAAGAAATCTTGGGCACAAATCACCCCAAAGTAATAAGTAATATAAAAATTCCCTAGTTCTATAATCAGCCACCTCAGATTTAAACCAAATTAAATTTTGTTACTTAAATTATAGGACATGAATACATACTAGTAACTATGAGATATTGCTAAAATATGCTTTAGTGAAGAATTAAGAAACGGTTATTAGCATAATGCCAGTAAACAGATGTGAAGTACCTAAAAGTAATTTATCCTGATAAATTAATATAAGTTAAACATTTTCCCCATTATATGATTTGTATTATTCCTTTCTTTACAAAATCGTTCTCTAAGATGTTGACAATTAAACTGCAAACTTTGCAATCAGGAGTGCAGTCTAAATGACCACAAATTCAGAATTAATGGCATCTGAAAAAATCAAGGTCACATCACTTTCCAATGATAAAGTCCTGTATTTGGATCTCTGTCCCTGAGCTGTAGGAAGACAGGTGGTCTCTTCTTTCCCAGCTGCTGGACAAACATGCCCAGAAAACTGTCTTTATTTAATATTTTTCATCCAAGGAGTGCAGAATTCTGGCAGCAGTGAAATATCAAATTTTCATGGGTTTGTGAGGGGGAAAAAATCAGCACCAAGTAGTTTTCATTTTCATCATTGATATTTTAACATAGAACACAGAAAGGGGAGAGATGCCCACAATGAAAAGCTTTTTTCTCAAAAATGAAATGAAAAATTTCCCAAGCAACTGGATATTAACTAACCTTTAAGAAAGGTTTATTATTGGATAAGGAAAAAGGTAGCCTGAAGGTGTGGGAGGGCACAGATTAAATATCAGAAAGTACCAATAAATCTTCACAAAGCCCAAATGAACAATTCTGTATACCTCCTCTTCTAAATGAGCTTTAAAAAGTCTTGCTAAAGGTTGTCTTGCCTAAAAGAGTATTTTTTAACAGAAATATTTCAGCATATTATTTTGCAAAGTACTACTTTTATGGTGATGTTGGAATTGATTTCCTGGAAACACATGTTTAAAGAAGAAAGCAAAGGAGAGTATAGATTGTATACCATATTCAACAAGGAAGCAAAACATTGATTTAATTTTTTTTCCATCTCAAGAAACATATTTTGGCATTTGCAACTAAATCTGATGAAAGAACATGGATTTTCTTTTTTCACGATGTTTTGTGGAGAATACTTGTTATACTTTATAAAATGAAGCTTAAATTTCCTTAGCATAATTTTTCTTGTGTTGAAGTGTAAAGTTTTGTAGTGATTTGGACATAAGGTTTAAAATCAAAGACTAAGGTTTTATGAATCTTTCTCTGCCTTTAATATGAAAGGAGAGAGAGAAAGAGAGAGAGAGAGAGAGAGAGAGAGAGAGAGAGAGAGAGAGAGAGAGACATAAAATATATGTGAAGTTACTTAATATTATGAAAGTGTATTTGATATTAGCTGTTATATTAAAGAGTTAGTCTGATATCTCGTGGAAGTGACTGGATTTTGTTTTCCAACACATGCCGATTGACTTGACCATCACAGCAGACTGAATTGTATTTTTGTACAGCTCTTCAACAGGCAGCCAAATAAATAGCTTTTCCCCTGCTGCATGGTTTGCTGTTTGCTTAAGCAAAAATCCAATTTCTGGAGAGGACTCCGTAAGGGCTAAATTCCCTGCCATTTACAAGTGTCCCATTAGAGTAGCTTTCTATATGGAAATAACATTCCAAGACAAGGAGAGAAACGCTGGGTCTGAGGTCCGCTGTTCCTGATGTGTTTTATTATTTCTTTTTCATTTGAAGAGTAGAGCTATGTTCCCAGGAGAAAGAAGGAGAAAGAGAGAGTCATGTTTGAATACAAATGTCTCAAGAAACTGGAGCTTCTTTTAAAAGTAAAATCTTGCTTTAAAAAAATATCAAACTTTTGGTATGCATCAAGGACAAGAGTAGACAGCTTCAGATTCAAACTGCCTCTCATTAAAAGGTTTTTAATTAAGAATTCAAAGATAAAAAAAAATCCTCCAACTGGAACAGCATATATTAGTGATGTTGGGATTCGGATTTGATTACTCTTTCCTGTAATACAGTTGGAGGAAGCCTGTATCTGGAAACAATGACTATTATGTTGGAGAAAAGCAACCTATATGTGCAACTTATAAAAGATGCCACACATAAACATGATAGTTATGTCTTAGGGTGGAGTATGTTTTAATGAATACTAATACATTTTCTGTCAAATTAAACCTAATAAGATAGGTGTTGTCTATGTATTAATCAGAGTTATAATGAGGGTGGGATAAATGTATCTTTGTCTTAGGATGTCAACATTCATAAAGCATTTGCATCCCTTGTTCCTTCAACAGGTAGAAAAACTAAGCTTAGTACTTAGTCAGAATAATCACATAATATAGGAAACTATCAAAAGGTGTTTTCTCTCCCATCCTCTTCCTTAGTGAGCTCCTCTCCAGCAGTCACCTCAGGAGTTCCAAGGTCTCGGGTCCCTCCCTCTCTTACCTAAAGTGGATGTATATTAAAAAGTGGATACAAAGACATATTTTCGGTTGCCTGGTCAGGGTGCCAGATATGCTAGTTATGGCTCTGATAATGATTATTAACAATAATTATTATGGGAAAAATCAGTATCATGAGTTTCAAAAGTGTTACGTAATCTACATTCAATTTTTAAATAATAATTTATCATCCATGCAACTGCTTCTCATTTAGACAAACCTAAAAAAAATAAATGTGTATATAAATAAATCCAAACAAGTTTAATTACAATTAAAACTGGGCCAATTGAAAGGGAACCCTTCAATATTAAAGGATTCAGTTATTTGAACTTACTTGAACTAAATAAAGGTCTGCTACAAAGATGCTATTTGTAACTTAGAAATTCAAAGATAAAATAGTGTTACTTTAAGAGTCTCATTAAAGGAAATGGTTAACATGTCAAGGAGAGGCAGAAATCTTTTCTCACCAGAAAAGTTCCTTTGCACGTATTACAGTGGGCAGTTGAGTTTATCTTTGCATGTTTGTAAAAGCGCTATTTGATATTTTTACAGGGTATTTTTTTTTTAACAAAGCATTTATGTCAAAGGTCTGGCCCAAGAACCACACAGGACACTTGGAAGCATTTTAATCTAGCCAACTAAAGAGCTAGAAAATTGCTTCCTAGATCCCCCGTTAGGCTGACTCCACATGGCCAAACAACAAGTCTTATTACATAGCAGGAGAAGGCTCTTTGACCAGTGGTATAAATTTAGTGCAGTGGGAGGCATTTTACTACTTCTGTGAGCATCCTGGATCCCAAAAGAAACAAAATGAGCGGGACTCACACTCACAGACAGCTTAGAATTTAAAAATAAAGGGGCAATTTTTTTGGCCACAGATGGGTCTTTATAGATGTAATTAAATCCGATGTGTTTAAGGCCAAGACATGTCAGACACAGTGCAAAGAGCCCTGACCTCAGAGGTAGGAGACCTGCCACTACCTAGCTGTAGGAGCTAGGTAAGTAACTAAACAGAATCATATCTCAACAACATATCTCAGTGTCCTCTTCTATAAAATGAAAGTCTTAGGCTCAATAACCTTTGAAGGTCTCTTTTAGATCAAAGACTAATCTGGGCCATATAATTTGTGTACCTCACCTCTATGAGACTGCTGTTCTTACATTAAGATTATTCTGCATATAGCAAAAGGACTATGTTTTAATATCCAGTTTCCAGAGGTCATGGCTATGAAGTTGAATGTGTTCTGGGATTAGAGTCAAGAGCCACAGGTTCTCATCCCAACTATTTACTCAACAGTAGAATAATCAGCAAGTCACTTCCCCTTTTTGGCTCTCAGTTTCTTCAGCTGTAAAATGATTGGGTGGGAGTAGATGGCCTCTAAGATCCTGTCCAACCTGAAATATATCCAATCCAATACACATTTATAAAGCTCCTACTATGTGCCAGGCACACCAAGATAAACGATACGCCACATAGACATGCCAGTGCTTTTTGATAACTCAGATATTAGGTGCCTCCAGTTAAAGAGAAAGTAATTCCTGTCTCTCCCAGAAATATATTTGAGGACTTAGATTATTTGACTTGTAGGTCTGTATTTATCAACATCACAAGATAATTGCCCATTCTCCCTTTCTCTCTGTGATGTATAGTTACAACAAATGTGATGCACACACCAGATGTGATTTGGCTCAGCACTTTAGTACTACCAGTAGAGCTGAGGAACGTTGTCATCTGTGGGCCAAAATAATATTTTCCTGATGCTAAATATGTTTATATGGGAAAAGGGGGCAAAGCACTTTTCTCAAATTAGAGAGAAATGGTATTCAGAATTATTTGCAGGTGTCAGGAAAAGAAAAAAAATAAAGTACCCTACACAATCACATTCCTTCCTGTGACTAGGACTCGATTTAGTTTCTGTAAAGTATCTCTCATCATTGGGCCACTACTGTGTTAGGATCTTGTTGCTTATTTAATGACCTGGGTCCCAGGTGCATTTTGCTGTAGGAGAAAAAAAACAGCAACATTTCCCCTCTCATTTTTTTATGCAACTAGTTAGCTGGAGACTTTACTGAAGAAGACATACTCAGCATCAGTATCTTTCCCAATAAAATCCTCCCCAGCACATCAGCATAGCTTCGTTATCACTGTGGGCTGGTTTCTTATTTGGCTCAGAGTCCCTGTGGAGTGAGGAACTCACAGCATAGTTGATGGGAGGTCTGCAGAGAGACAGGCTCTTCAGGGCTGCCAGGGAAAATGAGAAACTGGGCTCAGGTGAATATTTTCATCTAGAAATACTCTGCTAGTTGCAGAGGGCAAAGGTCATGGCAGTGTTTTGATTGCTACCGAAAGGGTGGGGTGAGCAGGAGAAAGTCGAGGTAGAATGTTTGCTCTTCTCTTTTTGCTGTAATGGACAGTGCTGCTGAACAAAGGCTAGACTGTTTCAAAGATGCAGTCTCAAATTTTGACTTTCAAAAATCATTCAACTTCTCCCCTATTCACGCCACCCCATTAATGTATTAGGTAACAACAGTCACAAAACAATCCCTCTTCTTAACCTGTAGAACCAGGTGACCAGCTCTCGTTCGAATCTCTTAAGATTGTGGTTATTTCCAGTGTCTGATATTCTACCCTTCTAAATCATAGCCTGGCTTCTAAGGGCCCGATTGCAATAATCAATCTATTATTTGTCATCTACTGTTTCAACAATCTGGCTAGCAGCTTCTGTGGGGGTATAAGATTCACCCACAGCCAGCACCCAGAAAGCTGCCAACAGCACAGGTTCTTCTGATCTGCTTAATTAAGGAAAGCAAGGTGAAGGGGTTGACAAGCTTACTTTTAATTCAGCATTCAAATATCATTCAGTTAGTTCAGGGGAAAAATCCAGCACCCTGAACTTCAAAACAAAATGCAAACAAATTACAAACATCAACAGACTTTGTCTGATTCAAATCCCAACACATAGTTATCAGAGTTCAACAAAGTTTCAGCATCCAGGTTTACAAGCTGGAGGGCTCCTTAGCTACAGCTGCCCAGAGTCTCCTCATCAATACCATCTCCAGAGCCCCACACAAATGTCTCTGTCCTCCCTTCTTATAGGGCTTCAGACATCATCAAATGTCATCTGAATCACCAGAGCTCAGGCTCTGGAGATTGGTTCTTGAGTTGGCCCCTCCCCTTAGGAACCTGGGAGGTTCACATCCACATGGATTAGGTTAACACCTAATGGGGTTTGGGCCTGGGGCTTAGCACCTAGTAAAGCACACTGAGATAAGTTGAGTCACTCAAAGAAAACAAAGGCCATTCTGGTTACACCTACCTTGCATGTCGGAAAAAGCACTAATTTGGAGCCAAGAAAGGTAGAAGATGTAAGTTCAAATCCTGCCTTAGATGCTAGCTGTCTAAATCACTTGATCCTTTTAGCCTCAGTTTCCTCATTTATAAAATGGAGACAGTAATAATATCTACTTCACAGGGATGTTGGGAGCATCAGATGAGACAATATGTATAAAGTGCTTTAAGGGTCGCTATATAAATGATAGCTATTGTTCCTGTTGTCCCAAAAGAGCCTAAAATTTGCCAGATATTGAGCCAGATACTAGTGATATAAAGACAAAAGTCAAATAGTCCCTGCCATCAAGGAAATTACATCGTTATAACTCTTCGTTCTATGATAATATTGTTCTGTGAAATTCCAAATAATATGGTTAACTATGTAGGTATCTATAGGAGGATAAAGAGAGGACCTATACTTTCATTGAAATAGGGCACATCTTGATGAGGAAACTCCCTTTAGCAATGCAAGTTGGCATCAGTGCAAACTTTAGGGAATTACCTGGTATTCTGAGAGCTTAAGAGACGGCCCAGTGCCATCCAGCTAACATATATCAGAGGTGGAATTTGAACCTAGGTCTTCCTGGCTGAGTACTACTCGCTCCATGCCGTGCTGCCTTTCATATGATTATACACATGCACACCTTAAACTCCAGATGAGTTGATGATCTACATTTGAGGTTTCTTAGCCAGGAATTCTCCATATTGTGGTTGTTCCAGTCTGCCCATCCCTCTGCCCACTAATGCAAATGAAAAACTCAATAACTTAGCACCTTCTATAGTAACAGCAATGATAGGTTAAGTACCTTTATTGTGGTTATACAGGTGGCATGAGTTGAAATAGGGACTTGAATCCAGGTCGGCCTTCAACTCATGATTATAAATACATATAATCTAATGTTCTAAAAGACCTTTAAATATTCATAGCTCATATTTCTAATCTACTTTAATATTTACAAAGAGCTATCCTCCCCCACAATCCTAAGGGAGTGGGTGGTAGAAGTTTCATCTATGTTTGCTTTTAAGGAAACAGGCTAAATATAGTCATTTGCTCATTGTCACACTTAGAAAAAGAGTTAGAGATCACCTGTACAAGCCCCTAATTTCCTGAATCTGGAAACTAAGACCAATGGAACTAATATGATTTGATGAATGTATGAATGCACCTTGGAGGCTTCTGACTACAAATCCAGTCCTCTTGAGACTATGCCAAAAACACTTCTATTATCCCTTGTAGGATGTGTGCAATAAGTGTTGATTTTAACCAGGACATTGACTGAACTGTGTGTGTGTGTGTGTGTGTGTGTGTGTGTGTATGTGCATGCACAAGTGAGTCTGTGTAACTGTTATCATTTTAATTTTGGCTTCAGGGAATTAGTAGATATTTGAAATGTGCTAAAAATGTCATTTGCTTTAACCAATAAAATGGACAAAATGAACTGTTATAACCGTTGCTTTAATCCTCAACCAACCATCTTGCCAAGGGTAATCAATAAATTTATTTCTGAATAACCATCATAATAAAGGAGCAGTAAAAGAGGACTTTTCAAAATACACAAACTAGATAATTAAGCTCCTGAATAATTTGGAGATGACTATATTTGGGTAAGAAATATGTTACGAGCTCTGTGTAGAAGTTTACCTATTATGATTGGAGGAAGCCAGATGAATTAAACCTCTGCCCAAATGGAAACTGTATTTCCAGGGTGCTGAAGTAGGAAGAGCAAATACTTGGAGTCAAGAAGACCTGGGCTAGAACTTACCTCAAATATGTAAAAATTGTAAAAGCTGCTTGACTGGGCAAGACACTTAAGCCCCTAGTCTCACTTTCCCTATCTGTAAAATGGGAATAATAAAACACTCATTTCACAGGCTTGTTTTAACCAGATAATGTGAGTCAAGTGCTTAGCAATTCTAAAAGTGCTTTAAAATTCCCTTTCAAAGCCATAAAATCAAGGTTCTCCAAAAGCTAAATATCTTACAACTATCTTTTAATAGGTTTGGTTTTATTTTTTTCCTGCTTATCATATGAAAATGCCAAAAACAATGACTAATTTCTGGGTCAAATAGAATTTTATGAACCAAAGAGTTCTATCTGTAAATAGTAATTCTTCCTCTCTTAGCCAGAGCAGTTAAATATAGCTTCTCTCCAAGTTGTGAAATTATTACCAGGGCAAAATTCCAAAGGTGATTTCTGTGGTAAGAGTCTCCTTGTTGGGGATAGTAAAATGAACAAAACAAATACGAGATGTTCATTATGAATGTTATTAAAATAATGTATTGTATTATTATACTGGGCTGTCAAGTCAAGCATTTCCTTAATCAAATAACACTTGTTTTAGAAAGCTCAGGAGACTTACTTAGTGGAATCCAAATTTAGCTGTACTTGTTTTGATCATTTCCTTCTGTGAAAATGGTTGGGGATCTCATTTTTGAGGCCTTTCACTTTACATCAGATTCCCACTTTAATACTTATACTTTTAAAACTTTGAAATAACTCAAAATAGATATTTTTTTTAAAATAGTATTCTGCGATAATACATGTCACCATGGAGTTCTGGAACTTATGCTTAAGGCAGAAATAATAAATATGGAATTGCATTAATCTTGTTCAAAGAACTTTCCACTGTGTCTCCTTCTGACAATTATATTTTGTACCAAAGCCAGATTTGAATCAAATTAAACATATTTTTAGGAGTTTGTGAGTTCAAGTTCTTTAGAGATCTAAGTAATATAAGCATGATTTTTATTTTAAGATTAAGGCTAAAGTATAAACTACATTGATAATATTCCATAACCTTTTGATATGCATGATTGAAAAATAACACTTTGATTTCTTTCATTTAATATTCAAAAGATAAGCAAGAGGCAACTGACCAATTTATTCTTTGGAATTCAAAGGCAGGTTCAAATTGGGTGCATTTTGCATTACACGAATTTGTTTTATGTAAGACAGAAAATATTTGCTAAATTTCTTCAAAAAGATATCTCTATTTTTTGACACTACTAACTTTGAATTAGTTCTGCCAGTAGTTTTAATTGGTGTACAGAGATTTCTTCTTTGCTGATGAGAGCTTTCCAAATATTTTTTCTGCCCATTTAAATCATCCTTATCTAATTTTAGTTTGAGAGACTTTTTTTTAGTAATATTTCCATCAGTTAGTTGATTAAACTGCCATTAGATAAGCTATCATCAAATGACAATTTTCCATGGACAATCTAAAAACTCTCACCTTAAGTAGGAAGAAATTCTGTTTTTTCTTTACTTTTTGTTCTCTTCAAAATCAACCCATGGAAAATATGTTTAATACGAATGCATATGTATAGCCTATATCGGATTTCGTGCCATCTTGGGGAGGGGGTAGGAGAGTGAGGGGGAGAAAATTTAGAACTCAAAATCTTATGGAAGTGAATGTTGAAAACTAAAAAATAAATAAATTATTGGAAAAAAAAAGAAATCAACACATGGAGCTTCCACATATGTAAATGAGCATCTGGATTCCAGTTACACAGTCAACCTTACAATGTAAACTGAGAAATTGGTACAGTGGGGGAAAATACCAAAACAAAACAATGACTTTGGAGTCAGGGGCCCCAGCTTCAAATCCCACCTTTACTATTTAACATTATGACTTTGACCAAGACACTAAATCTTTCTGGATCTATATTTTTTTTATCTAGCATGTAAAAGGGTTGTACTGAATGGCCCCCAGGGTTTCTTAGAGTTCTCAATCTATGCACTTATGAATTTGGGGGACTGAACACAAAAAATTAAAGGAACATTTCACTTTGTGGTTTATTCAGATCTCTTGTATGTCATTCATTGATTAATATCCCTCCAAATTTTATTATAAATTTTGCCCATTACATTTTTCATTTAAATTAAATGACTGAATAAATGAATAATTTTCCATGTGGACCACTGACTAGGTTTAAAAAAAGAGTAGTTTTAAATAATGTGCTACAACTAAAATTTCTTTTTTTTTAATTTAAGAAAAAAGAAGCAATTACCACAAAAACAATACTCATCATCATGGATGTATATAACACATTTTGCACCACTCTCAGTAAAACTATAGTGGGAAATACCTGGGTTTAAGATGGCAGAAAAGGAAAAGAGACAACCCCTCGGTCTAGTGTGGGAGGATCAGAGTTGCTTTTCCAGGGGATAAACTAACAGTCCTTCAGCTTCAATTATTTTAAACACAAAGAAATAAATTTTAAAAGTATGGCAGTATAGCCTAGTGTAAAAAAAGGACATACATTTCCAGTGGATTTATGAATAGGCTCTGGAGGGAAACTGGGAGATTAGTAGTGGCTACTTTACCGTATTAAATTGTATACTTCGTAGAGCAAAATGACTTTGGACCTCTATAGTGACTAGTATAGTATGTTCCATATTGCAAGTCGTCAATAAATGCTAAAACATGGAATTATGCAAACAAAGTGACTAAAATGCCAATACTCTTTGACCCAGAGTTTTCAGTTCTAGGGATATATCCCAAGGAGGTCAATAAAAAGGACAAAATCCCCATATGCAACAAAGTTTTTATAGCAGCGCCTTTTGTGGTAGCAAATAACTGGGAAACAAGGTAAATGTTCATCAGTGGGAAATGGCTAAACAAATTTAATAATGCTAATATTTATATAGTGCTTAATGTATGCCAGCCACAGTACTAAACACTTTACAATTATGATCTAATCTGATGCTCACAACAACCCTGGGATTTAGATGTTATTGCTGGGAAAGGAAATTATGAAAAATCTAGTTGATATAATACAGGTATGTAGGTGGCACAGTGGATAAAGTGCTAGGCCTGAAATCAGAAAGACCTGAGTTCAAATCTAGTCTCATGCACTTACCTGTGCCTTTGGACAAGTCACTTAATTTCTGTTTGCCTCAGTTTCTTCATTTGAAAAATGGGGTAATGATAGCACCTACCTCCCTGGGTTGTTGTGGGGATCAAATAAGATTATAATTGTAAAGGGCTTAGCGCAATGCTTATATCATGGTAAGCTCTTTATACATGATATTCATAATTAGTTACTATTATTATTTTAGAGAAATATGTGCTGAATTTTTAATATCTTGTGTTTGCTCATAGAATGTGTGTGAAATCCCCAGAATCCAGGGGTAAGTGAGGACCATGTGTCTAACCTCCAACCACTAGGTTAGTCTGCCATAAATTTTTGGAGGTAAGGCCTGCATGGGTTATGGCAGTTTGAAGAATTGAGCTGCCCCTCTCCCTGAAGAGCTATCTTTCTTTACAGAAAGGACCTCAGAAATCATCTAAATCAATCCGTATTTTAAAAAATGTATATAAAGTTATTGAAAATATTAAAATACAATATACATTTTAGCTGTACTCGTGATTGTGAACAGACACCCCCACTAAGGCACCCACGGCATTTATTCCCTATTTAAAGACCTCTAGTGATCACAAACCCAGTAGTGGCTGGGTTTATAATATGAGAAAATAGGATGATTATATTGTAAAGATTAAGTACATTTGATTCTGATCATTTCATAACTGGGAAAAATCATTCATGCTTAATTTTTTAGATGCTATGAAATATTTAAACATAATTAACTAAAAATGAATTGCTTATCTGCAACAGGAAAGGAAGTTTCTCCTCAAGGAATTTCCCTACACATAAACATGAACGATCCTTTGAATCCATGACTAGGAATGACAAACAATAGCTAACAGCTAACAGAGACAGAGCACCTACCAGGGTCCAGGCACTGTGCTAAGTGCTTTAGAATTATAATCCCATGAGATCCTCACAACAACCCTGGGAGGTGGGTGTGTTTCAACAATCCAGCTAGCAACTTCTGTGGGGGTGTAAGATACACCCACAGCCAGCTGCCAACAGCACAGGTTCTTTTGATCTGCTTAACTAAGGAAAGCAATGTGAAGGGGTTGACAAGTTTACTTTAATCCAGCATAGAGACAGCATTCACTTAGTTCAGGGGAAAAATCCAGCACCCTAAACTTCAGAACAAAATACAAGCAAATTACACACATCAACAGACAGACCCAATACAATTCATAGTTACCAACATCTAGGTTCAGCCCGGAAGCTCAGAACAAGGGCTGGCCCAGAGTCACACGCAACACCACTGCTGCGACAGAGAGTTCCAAAGAACAGACAGCCAACCCCTGGTTTTTATATCTTTTTCAGCGTCAGGGGTGAGTCACACATGCGACTCACCCACATGACCTAGAATTGTCACAAAGAGGTGGACTTAAACCCACGTGGTCTAAAAGCCTCTGCTGTCCCAGACATGTAAACTAGGCCCTCCCTGGAGTTAGCCCCACCTTGGGCCCCACCTTAGTTATCAATCCACACCCACTAAGGTTTTACACCTAATAGGGGTTTGGGTCTGAGGCTTAGCACCTAGTCAGGCTCAATGAATTACTCAAAGGAAACAAAAGCCAAACTATCCAAGGGCACTTGTTGAACTGAGTGCTAAGGAGCCCATTTTTGGTTACCAACACAGGATGCTATTATTATCCCCATTTTATAGATTAAATTTTAAAGAAACTGAGACAAACAGAGGCTAAGTGACTTGCCCAAGGTCATATAATTGTCTTAACATTCAGATATTCCTGACTTTCAGGCCAGCACCATTTCTACTTCACTTCCCAGCCTCTGGGAAGTATTGGTTTTGTGCTAGGTACATCTTTTCTTAAATGTCAAAAAAAAGAGAAATAAAGCTTACTTGTTGTTCCTTATTTCAAACTCCCCTCCCCCCATAGCCACTTAGCTACATCGAAGATCATTAATTCACTTAAAGATTTATATAGATATTGTAGAAAAATGTATATTATATATGTGTATATGAATATATTATATATGAAAATGTATGTATTCTAATTTGATGACTTTGAATTACCTTTTTTCCTATTGTTATTTAAACCTTTAATCATAATTTGAAGAAGCACTAAACCCTGGTTTCTAATATGTTATCCCACCTGAAATCTAAATGTGTTCAGAGTTCCCTGAACCACAGAACATGTGGCCTTCTAGGTCCTTGGGTATGGCCTTTTGACTGAGTCTAAGTTTTACAAAACAAATCATTTTATTAAGGGAATTTGTTCTGTGAGGTTTGGATTCAGTCAAAGGGCTGAACTTGAGGACATAGAGGGCCACATGTGGCCTCGAAGCTGCAGGTTCTCCATCTGTGTTAACCTTTAAAAAAAAACACTCTTTTCCTGCTAACACCTAAAGCAAAGCTCATCTCACTTCACTCCTCCCATTTAACTGACAAACTAGAAAAAGCAGATTAAATTCACATATTCTAATTTTTCACACTCACTGTCTCTTCTGCCCTTTGTAATCTGATTTCTGTTTCCAACACTAGTGAAACTTCTTTCTCCACTAGTGACCTTTTCACTAAACCCAATGGATTTCACTGAGTAAACCTAAAAATGCAATGTCTTATACAATATTTATAGGTCCATCGTGTCCAGCATGATGCTAGTACAAGGGACTTGGTACTTATATGTTGGTGCTTGATGGCTGGGTAGGAGCACATTGTGGCCACAAGGTCATTTATTGAAAGAGCTACATTATTTTCTTGTCACCAGGTTCAGTGAGTGTCGGCATTATTTGAATAGGGTATGGAGAAAGGAAGACCAGTTCAGCCATCCATTTTAGGGATTATCTGTATGTAGTGTAACCTTTCTCTCCATTTTACCATGAAGACTCAGGCCCAGAGATACCAAGTTATCAACCCAGCTAGTTGAACAGTCACTCAGAGCTAACTCACAATCCAGAATCCTTTCAATTTTGCCCCATGGCAGTCACTCCACCTGAGCAAATCTCATACTAGGCACTATTCACAAACTCTTAAACTGAGATATTGGCTCTACGTCCTCCCCCCTTAGACTTATTATCATGTATTTATGTATTTTTTAATTGACACTAGATGGTGAAGTTGTTTAATTTTGTGGGAAAATAAATTCAGAGCATTTTTCAGAGAACCTGCTGTTACTTTTTCAATATGTTTTTCATGGCTGATTAATGAGGAACTTTTGAAACAATTTAATCTATCCAGGGATGTGAATGTTAGTTTATATTTTTCAAGCCTGATTACGGAAGAACTTCTAAAGCAGTTTAATCTGTTCAGGGATGCTAAACAAATATGCCAACATTCATTGTGCATTTGTGTCTACAGCAGTTAAAGGGAGAAATACTGAAATAAATAGGATTTAGAAACCTCTCTTTTATTTTTTCAAGAACTAAGAGATGCCCACTGCATTTCCCATTTCACAGAGGATCCAAACTTCTTACTAAGATGAATATATTTCAGATTGAAGTTCTTAGTAGCTTTACCAAGGACTTTATGGGCTGGCATTCTGCCACAAAGTGATCTGTAATCTTATAGTTTACTATTATGCAAATAACTATTTGACCATGGTACTGGAGTATTAAGATTACTCTCTAAGGATAATCATATACTTTAAATTTCTAATACAGGATTATGTTTGACATTTCATTTGAACCTGATTTACCTTTAAAAATGAATAAAATGTACACGTGCTTTTTTATTAAAGAATTTCTTTTTCTTTTTCTCTCTGTTCCCCCCACCATTATTCTATTATGAATGACTCATATACATTTAGTGTTCTTCTTCCTAGATATTTTAATTTGTGTTTCTATCAATGGAAATGTTCAAAGTCATGCCTTAAGGGGAGGAGGGAGGGAGGAAGGGGGACCATCAAGGTACTCTTTAGAAACTGCTTATGATCTCTGAGAAATGTTGAAACTCATAATGCAGCTTCTAGTAATTAATTCTACGAACTAAGGCTGACATGTACATATGCATCCAACCATGTTACACAGAGAATTAATCCTAGAGAATGGCATATGAAATATAATAAAGATTGGAAGTTCATAATTAATGTGGGAAAGGTCAGTTATAAAAAAATGTTTCCTTTTTAGTAAAGAGGGAAGGGGTAGCAGGATCATAGCTATGCAAGGCAACATTTCCCAAAAACGTTAGTCCTCCCAAGAAAATTTGATATAGATCTATCCTGTCATCAAGTAGCAATATTGGAGAATCAAGATGAACAATGGATTTAATAGCTGGAAATGTGCTGAACTATATAAATTGTTTGGAGTTCTGCTAAAAAATCAAATAAATGCCTGACAGACTTCATTCTGATGCCTTGGGTAGATCAGTACACATATCAAACAAGATGTATTACTTTAAATGTGTAGCAGTGTTGCAGGTTTCTACCCATGCATTGTATTGGGATTTGCTTTATCAGGTTAAATTGTATAATGAATCACCTCCCAAGATTCCATTCAACTTATAATGTAAAATAATGAAATGCAAAATATAAGAAGTAAAATGTCTTGCATGTTAAGCTGAATGCTAAGTGAAAATGGCAGCCAGGGATAGATGATTACCTGTGCTTTTTCATTTCTTTCCATGAAGAAGGAAATTTTGACAGGCACTTGCTTTTATTCTCCAAACATTGCCTACTATGCACCACATACAACAAATAACTCACCAAATTCCCATGTTTTCATGGATTTTCACTTGGTAGCTATAAACAAGGTTAGCCATGTATGAAAGCAGAGTGAGAGGCAGCCTATGTGGTATGTTTTGATAAGCTCTAAGAGACTGTTCCGTTCCAAAATAACTTCGCTACTTGTCCATCGTGATCACTACAATTCTTACCATCACTGGCTAAGATATGTCAAGCTATTTTTAAAGAGAAAATTTGTTTTCTAGGATGGACAACACATCAAGTCACTGTCTTCTTACCTTTAGGAGAACTTGGTTCCCACTAGAATTTTTAACTTTTCTGGTGTCGTGGACCCCTTTAGCAATCTGGTAGAAACTTTGGATCCTTTTCACAAAAAAAGTTTTAAAATGCAGAAAACTACTTGGATCTCCCAAATTTCCCCACAAATAACTTAAAATAATGCCTCAAAGTAAATTTTAGAGCAGTAGAGATAATTAAAAGTCAGGTTAAAGCGGTAGTCTGGCCTAAGGCAACTTGGGAGGATATTAGGGAAGATCTGACCTTTCAGAGGGAAGACACTAATATTAAGGAATATTAGAAAAGGCTTATTGTACTTTAGTTAAGACTTGAAAGAAGCCAGGAAATCTCAGAGGTGTGGATGAGGTGGGAAAGATTTCTATGACTATGAAAAGGCTCGAACTCCAGAGATGGAGTATCATTTGTAGGACTAGCAAGGAGGCCAGTGTCACTGGAAGACAGAAGATATTAGGGAGTATAAGGTATCAGAGAACTGGAAAGGTATGAAGGGTTTAGATTATAGAGGGCTTTGAATACCAAACAAGAGAATTCGTATTTGATCCGAGAGGGCTATTGGAATTGAATGAGTTGAAGTGTGACATGGTATGTTTTATGCTTTAGGAAGACCAATTTAATGACTGAAATGAGGATAGATTGCAGTGGTAAGAAACTAGATGTAGAGAAACCAACCATCAGGCTATTGCAATAGTTCAGATGTGAGGGGATGAAGGCCTGCATCAGGATTATGGCAATATCAGAGGAGAAGTAGCATTATAAGACGGGTATTATGAGGATAAAAATAACAGAATTTGGCATCTAATTGGAGATGGATAGGGAGAGAGGATGACACTTAGGTTGTGAACATGAGGTTAAGAAAAATGATGATTGGGAGAAGAATATTAGATTTGGCAACTAAGAGATCATCAGTAACTTTGGAGAGAGTGACTTCAGTTGAATGATGAGGTCAACAGCCAGAGTACAGAGTTAAGAAGAGCAGGAAACTAAAGCAAGGGGAGGCACTGATTGTAGATAGCCCTTTCAAGAAGTTTAGCCACAAAAAGGCAGACAGTCTATAGAATGATAACTAGCAGGGATGGATGGATCAAGTAAGGGATTTTTGAGGATGAGGAATACATGGTTGCGCTTATAGAAAGTAGGAAACAATCAGCAGACAGGAAAAATTGAAGATAAGTGAAAGAATAGAGATTATAGAGGGGGCAATCTGCTAGAAAAAATGAGATGGATTGGAATAGCTTATTCGTTTAGAGGAGTTTGCATTAGTAATGAAAGAGGCCACCTATTCTTGTGAGATAGTAGTTAAAGAGGTTAAATTTGTTGAAGGAATCAGAGTAAGGTGAGATAAAGAGAAGAGGGAGACAAGGGAGCTCTCAGAAACTCAATATTTTTCAGTAAAATATGAAGCAAGAGTCTCAGCTAAGAGGGTGTGTGTAGGGGGGGGTGGTAGGAAAATCATGGGAAGTTTGAAAAGGTTTTCAAAAGCTACTGTGGCAAGTGTAATGGTGAGCAAATGAGGGAAGCACAAAGAAGATTTACTTTTGGCGAGGAGAGCCCAGTTGAGGTTATATAACAAAAAATCTCTGGTGGATTCATTCAGCCTCTTTTGGTTTTCTCCATCTTTTTTCAGTAGTACATGAGTTAGAGCAGAGGCAGCGGATGGTGGGAGTCTAAGAGTTCATAGGGCTAGACCAGCAATACAATAAAAAAGCAAGGACCTGGAGAGAAAAGAACAATGTAGTTGAATGGGTTCACAAAGGGATCAAAATGAGGAAGGGAAAATAAAGTAAACAGTGCATGAGTGAAAACCTGAGAAAAAACTGAAGGGTAGAGGGATTGGAAATCATGATAAAGATAAAGAACAGATTCTGGAGTTGCAAAGCAGAAGAGGTTCAATGGTAGCAGACTGTGGTCTGATAAAGGAATTTTAGAATTCATGAATATGGAAGAGGTTTATTTGTGCGTAATGGCAAGATCAAAGCTATGACCATGTATTTGTAAAACTGAGGTTGGTGAATGAGGCAGTGATTAAGTTGAAAACCTGGGTGGTTAAGGTTTTTGAGAGTGTATGTAGAAGTCCTCTAATATGAGAGCAAGAATTGGAGAAGAAAGACTGTAAGACAGGCACTGAGCTCATAGAAGAAAGAATATCCTGCAGGTGAGTAGATAACAGTTGCCAGAATCTTGAACGGGTAATTGTGTGTGTGTGTGTGTGTGTGTGTGTGTGTGTGTGTGTGTAGAGAGAGAGAGAGAGAGAGATAGAGAGAGAGAGAGAGATTAAATGAACTTTAAAGTTAGAGAGCTTGTTTACTACTTAGTGACAATGATAGTAGGGAAGTCTAGAAGTGTCAATAGGCAGCAAGCAGTATTCTAACTCAATGCACCATGAACAGTGAACCTGGGATTATGAGTGAATGCAGAACCAGTGTTTGAAAAGGTATGCAGGGAAGTTGTTTTATCAGGAGGGTCTTGGTGAGTGCATGGAAGACATGGAAGTAGTGTGGAACAAAAAGTTGTAAGAAGAAAGCCAATTTATAAGCTATGGAGCAAATTCCATAGAGCATAACCAAAGGGGTAAGTAGCTTTACAATGGGGCCTTGGTGGGATTGGGTTGAAGGGAATGATAACAAGGCCAGTGCAAGTTTGAACAATGGCAGCCCAGAATTCAGAATCACTGGGATGAAGAAGAAATGAAAGGGCAAGAACATATTAATCATTGAGAAATGAATTGAGGTCTATATAAATTCAGCCTGGGAGTAGAATTTTCACCATTTAAAAGATGGAGACTTTTCGATAATACTTTGTTTTCACCCTATGTTGAGGTGAATGCAAGAAGATCAAACTGGAGATAGGACAATAGCGATGTAGAAAATGATAAAGAACAATGGATACTTACTTTCCTTGTTTTCTTCATCTACCATTCTATTTGAGTGATCTATCAAATGGAAAATACAGTACCAAAATAAATTCTAGAGAAATGATAGCCAAAAGTAGAGGAATGTTAAGAGAGGACCTAGATTCCTTTGAGTAATTCAGGTCATCAGGTCCTGCTGAATATACTGGCAGATATGATTGGAAAGCAAATGATAGTGATCTGTGAAATACGTAGAATTGAAAAGAGTCCATAAAACTGGAGGAAGGGCAAATGGTGTTCCAATTTTCATAAAAGAAAACATAATAGAATTTACAAATTATATCCAATTGTGCTTGATTTCAATTTTGGCCGAATTCTAGAATATATCGAAAATGGGGCATGGGAGGTTGGAAGTTTACCTCACATCTCTGATCAATTGATTTACTTCTAATCTAGATAATTTTGATTTAGAAGGTAAGGGGCAAGTAGCAAAGACAATGAGTGTTCAGAAATGTTGATACTTTTTTATACCTTTTCAAAGAGTAAAGGAGCTTTTAATTTAAACTTAAAGGGCAATCAGATTGCCTAGATTAAGGTTCAGCCACAAACCTAATGCCCATTTACATGGTTTACAATAATAATAAATAAATAACACCCTCTAGGGAATTGGTACCTCACCATTTCTTTTTGTGTATTGGATCCTTTTGGAAGTTTTGTGAAGGCTATGTACCTCTTCTTGGAATGTTTTTAAATGCATAAAATAAAATACATGTAATTACAATTATAGTTATCAAAACTATATATGTATGTGCATATATGTCAAATAGTTATCAAAATAAGTAAGCAAAAATAAATGTGTGGACCCCAGGTTAAGATCTCTTGTACCAGGGAGAGAATTGAAATGGGAGACAACTGATTATTGTAAACTTTTTGAATTAAGTAGAGAGTCAGCTATGGACAAAGAAATATCTCCAAAAGCAATCATTCCTAATTTTTCAGGGGAGGATGGGGAATTTCTTTCTTCTCTCTTCACGCATCTGCCATGGTATCTTGCAGTGAAACTAATAGGTCCTGAGGGAGCAGGTCCAGAGAGTCAAGGCATAAGATTCAAGGATCTTTGTGAGATAAGGGATAACCCTGGCCATTGGGAGTTGAAATTCAGAGAGGAATAGGCCAAGGGAACCCTACTGAGTGACCTTCCCTCTCAAGACATTGAAGTACAAGCATAGCACCAAAAAGAAAGCACTCATCAGGGGACTCTACAAACTTGCAAATGTTAATTATCTGGGCCATGTGTATGGGGCACTCAAGGAGGACTAGTACTGGCTGAGGGTTTCCTGAGCCCTTTTTAGGCCTGCTCATTCACCTTTGTTATCCACCTTCACTCCACTCTTACTCGTGACTCCAAGAAGCTGGAGAGTACATAGCAGTCACACCCTTGTAAAACCATTTTGGCAGACAGGCTAAACCAGGCTGAGTGTAAACTAGACCTCAGACCTGTCAGTGAGTGAGAAGGTGTCTATCCCAAACACATGAAGACTTCTCCCAATGGAATGGGTAGATGAGAACAATTTGTTCCAGGCCATGAAGGCAACACTGTGGAATGCTTAGAGCTTTGTCAGACATCAAAGATGCCAAGGTCATACACTGTATCCCTGGCCATCACCAATGGTTCTGACTTTTCTTTTGGCACTGGACTGCTATGACTCTGGAAGCGAGAGTGAGGCTGATGACTATGTGCAACTTCTGCCTCACTTAAATCCAATTCAGGCTCAAGTTAAGACATTACTCTGTGATGTCTTTGGTCATCTTCTAGAAGGACAAATAGCAGCCTCTCTACCACTATTATAACTACTACTACTATTAGATAGCAAACATTTATTATAACACACTACTTATCAAATTGCTTTTCCCACTATATATAATTGTGGGAAAGTACACCCCAGGTTTATAAGGGGGATTGTTCTGTGTCTCTATTCTTACGTTACCATTTAAACAGATATTTTTGCTTTGAGTTAACTGTGTCTAAGTGACTGTCAAACGTATTCAAATGGGGCAGGGGATGTGGGGGAGAAGAGCTATAGTTTATAGTTTTGCCTTCCACATTGCAACTTTCACCACCATAGTTTTGATATATTGCAGGTCAGCATAAGAAATTAAATAACAAATGAATGAATGAATGAATGAATAAACAAACAAACAAGAAATTACACAGGAATTTTTGGGTGGGAGTTTTGAAGAAGCAGATCACATGCAAAGGCCAATGGATAACATAGAAAAAGTTTGGAAACTCAAAAATGCATAAAATGTATATATATATATATATATATATATATATATATATAGTATTGTATAATGTCAATATGTTTTGTCTATTAATACCATAACAATTCAAGTTCTTCTCTGATGTGAAATGAGGGCCAGAAAATTTTGCATGTATTTTCCAAATTGTGGGGGTATCATGCGCTTAACCCCCTCAATGTGGAAGAAAAACTGCATCTTGTACTTGGATTAATCATTTCCTAGGAAACTCAACTTTATGATGCAAGTTGGAGGGAATCTCATGGGTGTTCTATATATTATTAAAAGAATGACCATCCCCCAAGAGAAACATTGATCACAAAGAGGCCTTATCAAGAAGAGGTCAAGTCAGACTAACAGCATTTCCCCCTCTTCTATCACCCCACCTACACACCAGAGTTTACCTAGTACTTATAAAATTACTTGGAAATTTTTCTCAAAAGATGGAGAGGTATTAGAGTTGGTAATATAGCTAAGTGGACTGAAAATTAGTTGATGGAACTATGATCAAATAAAGTCTACCACTGTTCTGGGTGGAATGTGCCCATCTATACCTTTGTGCCCTCATTCAAAATCAATTTTCAGAACAAGGGTACTTCTCCCTAACCACCACTGCCTTATGTGTATTGTCTCCATTATTTGAATATCAACAACTTGAGGATAAGGGCTCTTTTTAACCCCCATACAAATATGTACACATATCCAGCAAGGTTCTGGGTCACTGGCAATGTGTTTGTCAACAGAAAATATAAATCATTTATTTAAAATGAAAGCAAACCATAATTTAAAAAAGCTAAACCAAATACAAAAATAAGAATATAATATTATACTAAGCCAAACATCATTGACTACAGTTATGATGATGGTTACTATAGTCATTTGAGTTATGCACTGTGGCCCTGCTCTATCTAATCTCTCTGATATTGCTTATGCTTATAATGGGATTCTCTGCCAATCCCTTGCACTTCATATGCTATTTTTGTCTTTTGAGGTACCTCCCTTTCCTAAAGACTGAACTTAACACCCACCTCATCCATGAAACCTTCTTTAACCACCTTCCTCCTGCCCAACCCAGATGAAAGTGACCCCATGTACCTGAAATTTATCATTGTTCTTTGCCTGAATGTCTACTTTGTATTTATTTCATTCTCTCTTGTATTGTAGTTATTATCAATTCATTCTTCCTTCCATTAGTCAATCGGTCAGTCAATAAGCATTTATTAAACATTTACTATGTGTCAGGCCTTGTTCTAAGAGCCAAAGAAATACAACAGATAGTTCTTGCTCTCAAGGAATTCAAGATTGTAAGTCATTTGAAAGCAGGGTCAATGTCCAGTCTATCTTTGCATCCTTGGCACCTAGAATAACAACTTGTACCCAGGTGACACAACAGATGTTTACTGAGTTAAATTAAATATACTTTATAGAATGAAATACGAAAAGTCTGGAAGGTACTTCATTAAGACTAATATTCTCAGTGTTTTTCTCAATTGTTCCAAACGAGATAATTAAATTATTCATCAGATTCCAATTAATGCAGGTAATTCTTTCAGCTGTGTCAACATCAAATTTTTTTTAACCAGGCAATAAGGACGTATCTTATGCTAGATACTGTGATTTTATGGAAGAAACACTGGTTGGGAGCAGGATACACGAGTTCTAATCCTGGCTCTGTACTTGCCAGTTATGAATTCAGGCAAATTACTTCCATTTTATGGGCATCAGCTTCTTCTAAAAATGATGAATGATTGCTAAGAGATGATTGTTAATAGGTGATTAGTAAGGACCCATTTCTGAATTCTATCTTAGTCACTTGTAACATGTTTGAATTTGATCAAGTCAGAACTTGTCTGGGTCTCAGTATCCTACTATAGAAAATGAACTTGTTGGGCTAGACACCACTGGGGTCCCTTCTAGCTAGAAATCTACAGTTCTGTGATCTTCTAAGTCCCTTTAAACTTTGTTATGAAAGAAGTTCCCTTAACTACAAAAGCATAGTCTATTATACCATAGCATCAAGCATCTGACAAGAAAACTTTCATTTAAAAATTTTTTTAAAAAAACCTGCATTTTCTTTTATCATATGCTTTTGTTAACCGCAGACTATGCAGGGGGAAAAATTGGGTTGCATATTCACTATCCAGTACTGCATAATAAGGAAAATGTTAATTATCTAACAGCATGTTCACATTTCCCACTAGTTGGCAACTCTATGGTCTTGGCTGCTATCAATTCTCCAATAGGTACCGGAGTTTTACACATTTGTTATCAGCACAGAATTTGCCTTGTCTAGTTTGTGCTGCCTACATATTCCACTGTTCCAGGAGTCATTTAAGCATATAATAAATTGAGTTTCAATGAGCTGGAACCTCCCGCTTCAGCCGATTTTTCAGCAAATTATTTTCCAGCTGTAGCTTCAGCCGGAGTTTTTCCTACTCTTGAAAAGATGGCTGTAATGGCCACATATTTTATATGCCAATTCTAAAATCATTTTAATGGGCTAGTTATTATGCATTAAGTCAGTGATGAGCAAATTTAAAGAGGGTTCAAATCACTCTATGGATATGGCAAGTATCTTTAATAGACTTTGTGTTTTGGCACTAAAACCTGCTATGACAAAAACAAGGCCAATAAATTTGGTGCTTTGCCACAGAGCAAAATGCTGCTTCAACATTTGCAGTATGCTCTTCTGCACATTGAGTTTCTTGAAAAGCTTCAGGGAAAAAAGAAGCAAGCACAGGCTTGGAAGTGTATGAGGAGCCCAAACTTTGCTATTGAATCTAATTAGATTTTCAATCACCTCAATGTGTGCGCATTTCAGTTTCAGTGCTGCACTTTATGGACCACATGTGCCAGTTGTAAGCATAATTTTGAGAATCCAAGGATTTAGGAAGCATCACAATGGGTCAAACCAAAAGTCCATTTAATACAGGATTCTGTCACTGTCGCCACAAAGAGTGCCGTATAGCAGAAGTCGCTGGTCTTCTATGAGATCACTTTAAAAGCTTCAGAATGTTCCCCAAATTTTCTCAATAAGCTATGGTGGACACAATATTCTGATTTTAAGTAGTTTTATTAAACTTGTTTCTATGTTAACCCAAAAGGATGATGTAGAATAGTGGGAAGAGTATAAAGGCCTGGGTTGTAGACCCACTCCTGCTAGTACGTCATCTTGGATAAATCTCTTCAACTCTTTGGGACTCAGCTTCCATTTTGTCAAATGAGGAGGTTGACCTAGGTGATCTTATGGTTCCTTACAAATCTAATATTCTGAGTCAATAGTTCTGTATCTTGAGGTAGAGTTCTATTGGTATATTTTTACCGCTGTGTGGGGCAGAATTTCCTTTTATAAGTTTTAAAAGAACATTTTTTTTCCAACTCAAAGAATGTTCTTTATTTCTAATTTTTGGGAATTTGATAAAAAAAATCAAAATTATACTTTCTATACCAGTCATAATTCATAGACCATGATTGATCCTATCTGCTATCAAATCTTATCTTTCCACATAGAAGTCTCATAGGTTTTGACACTTCCTTATCCCAACTGAAATGTCCTTCCAAATAGAACTCACTGACCTTTCATATCTTGTAAGGAACTTATCTCCCTTTTTCATCTTTTCTTATTCTCTAGTACCTGGTTTTTACCATTATAATTCCATAATTCCTCTCTTCCTGCTCAATCTGACTCAATGAGTATTTACTGAATAGAATAATTTTTTTTTCTGAAGTAAAAGTTTTATAAATACATACGTGTGTGTGTGTGCGTGTGTGTGCGTGCATGTGTGTGTGTGTGCGTGTGTGTGTGTGTTTGTAATTGTTGTCGTTCATTCATTTAAGTCATGTCTAACTCTTTGTGACCCTATTTGGAGTTTTCTTGGCAAAGGTACTGGAGTGGTTGGCCATTTTCTTCTCCAGCTCATTTTACAGACGAGAAACTGAGATAAACATGGTTACGTGACTCGCTGAGGGTCCAACAGCTAGTAAGTGTCTGAGACTGTATTTGAACTCAGGAAAATGAGTTTTCCTGACTTCAGGCCCAGCACTCTATCCACTGTGCATTTCTATTGTCAGGGAATTTTACAACTTCCAATTTTTCTACTGCGATTATCTAGCCACATCTGAATCTCCTCTTGGTTTCATCTAATTGTTTTTTCCTTGGATTTGACATATTCCAAATGAATAATGCTAACTGTCGGTGAATATTTAAGATATTCAATAGATTCCTCCCAAACTGTGTGTTTATGATCTGTTCACATAACAATGATTTTCCTGCTTTTGTTGGAAATTCTAACAAATATGCTCTATCAATAGCTCCAAGTATTGACTATGAACAGCCAAAGTGAGGCACTCTTTCTACATAATCTCCATTCTTCTTGGAGCACTGAAGGAGGGCAGGATCTTAAATGGATTATTTCACTCAATAGAACAGATATATCCTTTAGCTAAATTGCTCATCTAAAACCAATCAATTATTTAGTCAACAAGCATTTTATTAAGCACTTACTATGTGTCAGGTGCTCTAAAGTTCAGGAACCATTTCTTAAAAGAATCTGAGGAATGTTGTACCTGTGAATAGATGTAGTATTTTTTTTTCATGAAGCCCCTACCTGATCCCTAGAATTTTCTCCCTTTGGGGTTAGCCATTGGAGTAGCTGCCGTCATTAGGGCAGAGTGCTAAGGTGTTCTTCATGACCCTGATGAATGATCTTAACCAGTGTGTTTAGAGAAACCTTAACGATAAGTTGAGGGGATACTACGTGAAATGTTAAACTGACTATGATTCCATGTAATAAAAGCATAAGATAGACTCAGACATTTGATGATCACATGGACTACCATTTCTTAGTCCTTTGCCAAATATTTTTCCTCCTATCTACTTCCTTCCATGTTCTGCTGGTATTCATCTTATCTCACCAAAATATCCAATAAATAAATAATAATGGCCTCCAAAGAATCAGCGAGGAGGCAAGGGATATTGTGGTTTACTTCTTAGACAAATGAACTTTATTTGGATTAAGATAGAGAAACAATAATTCTCTAAATAGTTCTTCATGGCTAGAAATACTGAGACTATCTAATGCCAATTACCAATTTATCCTTTTATTACCAGTGGAAAGGAATCCTAATATACTAATATATAAAGCCTATAAACTGTTTTCCCTTAGAGAGGTGAGAGTTTATACAGCATAAAAAGATGTTGGTGAACTCCAATGGTGTGAAAATAGATAAACCTTTAAAAAAAGTGTTGGAAAAATAACACCTTCCTTCCCTATTGAGAGTTTATCTGCCAAACCTGATCCTGGAGTGAATTTTATGACTGAGTTATAAACCTCTGTAAAGTGAAGACTGTAATAGAAATGCTGACAGAGTCTTCATTGCAATGGGTTCAGTAGATGCAGCTATAAAAGAGAAGTGTTTTGGTATTTAGAAATGATGCACCATTTTAAAGAGAAACATATTTGGCATAAATTAAATCCCACACTTGTGTTAGCATACCTTGGCTCCTTCTTAGTCAAGGTCAGTTGTAACTTTAAAACAATTGTGATTAAACTCTCATCAAATTCTTCAAATTAGAATTAAAGGAGAAAATAGAATAAAAATATCTGTAGGATATTAAATCATTAAATTTTAAAATTGGCTCCTTTAGCTGAGAAAAGTTGGAGAAAAAAATCCTCTCTCTAAAATGCTTCTCCATTGCTAGACAAAAATAAATAAAAAGAAAATAGACAAAACTCTAGGGCTTAAATAACAAGACACTGCCAGTATTTCATCAGAAAGAGAATGAACCCAGCTAAATAGACAATGATGGAGAGAATGAAACAGCTTATCAATGGTTGAGCCAGGCTCTTATCAGTCTCCTGGATAAAATTTTTCAATCTCTAGTTTCTATTATTAGATAGCAGGGCCAGCCTAGGGAAAATTGCAAAGAAGGCAAAGTTTGTCTTCTTGGCCCGTTTTGTGATATCTCTGCCTCTCCAGGTACTCAGAGTCTAAATACTGTCCCTCAGCTATCTATGCCTCCTTTGGCTGTCACCTAAGTTTATCCTTCTATGCCATCCTGCTTCTCCATTATACACTCTCTCATTTTGTTGTTGTTGTTGTTGTGATATTTTTTCTGATTCTCTTCTTATCTGTCTAACCATTATTCATCCATCTCCTTCACTATTTCATCATCTATTTCATGCTCCCCAAATGTGGATGTGCCCCAAGGTTATGCTCTAGGCCCTCTACTCTTGGCCTTCTAAACTCTCTCTCAGTAATCTCATTAGCTTCCATAGGTTTGTAATGGCAAATATAGTTGGACTTTTTGTTGTCTTTTGTTTTTGAGTGCTTCTCAGCACCAAGGCAATCAAGAGCCTTTGATTGAGTGTTGCCTTTGTTTGTAGGAAGGCGCATACCCTTTTGCTGGTTAGGTCAGGAGAGGTGTGAAACTCTTAAGAGGTATGAAACCCTCGAGAGAGGTGTGACCCCTCCCCAGGTGTGAGGGGCTCTGACCCTGAAGAACTATATATATACCCTGAGGTTAGCATTTTGTTTGGGGGCACAGTCATTGAAAGAGTGTTGGTGATGAGAATCTGGGTAGCTGTTGAAGCAGCCCTCCCTCCCCCAACCCACCCCAGCCTTGAAAACCCAGATGCTAGTGCTTCTCTCTAGTAATGATGTATGTATTGTGATTTGGTCAGACAGATAAAAGCCTGTCTATTCATCTGTTTGTAATTTCTGCTTGCATTTGCTCTGAAGTTCAAGGTTCTGGCTTTTCCCCCTGAACTAAGTGAATGGTATATGTATGTTTAATTAAAGTAAGATTGTTAACCCTTTGAAGTTGCTTTCCTTAGAAAAGCAGATCAAAGGGCCTATGCTAGCAGCCCTCCTGTGTGCTGGTGTTATTGGCCTTACACAGTCACAGGAGGGGCAAGTAGCATTGTTATTGCAAGGTTTAAATATCATCTTGACCTATATGACTCCAAGATCAATATATCCAGTGGTGGTGTTCAAATAAATTAACAACTGATTCTCCACGGAACCTAGCCGAGGCGCCGCCACCACTGATGTGGGAGGTGCCGGCCCCTCTTCCCCACACTAATAAGAGTTTCACCCAACTCAACCTAAAGTTAGGTACTGGTTCTACCCAACTGGTGTGAACCGGCTGAATCCCACCAGTGTTATTCAACCCTACCCTCTTTCCCTGAGTTTCAGACCTATGTCACCAATTGCTTATTGAACATTTCAAATTGGATGTCTTGGAGCCATCTAGAATGCAGCATGTCAAAAAAACCCCATTTTCTTACATTAATTTTTCCCCCTTTCCATATTTTATTACTTCTTTTCATGGCACCAGCATCCGTCCAGTCTTTTGAGTTTATAATTTTAGCATCATCTTCAACTCTTCACTCTCCCTCACCGCTTATACCCAAATAGTGGCCACATCTTATTGTTTCTACCTCCATAAAAGTTCTTTCCTCCAACCCCTTCTTTTTTCTCACTCTGCTTCCATTTTAATTCAAATTTTCCTCATTTCTTGCCTGGATTATTGCAACAGTTCCTAATTCATGCCCCTGCCCCAAATCTCTCAATTCTCCAGTCCGTTCTACACATTACTACCAAAGTGATTTTCCTTACATGAAAATCATGCAATGCCACTCACCTACTCAGTCCACTCTAGGGTCTCCCTATTGCTTCTAGGATAAAATAAATTCTACTCTTTAGCTTTCCAAGCCCTTCACAGTCTGACCCTGACCTATCTTTCCAGTCTTATTGAATATTACTCCCTCTCCTGTACTCTAATCCAGCCAAACTGTCCTCTCCTTTCTTCACACTTGGCATTCTAAAATATATATTCCTGCCTTATCACTGGACATTACTCATGTCTGGAATGCCCTCCCTGTGGGCTCAAACACCATCTTCTATGTGAAGCCTTTTCTAATCACCCCCAACTTCGTGTGTCTACCTTTCCAACTTCTATGTATTCAACTTTTTTATTTAGAGGTGCACTTTTTGGGGGGAGGGAGTAGTGCAACGGGTAAAACACGAGGACTGGAGTCAGAAAGAAAAGAATTCGAAATTGACCTTAGACATTTACTACTGTGTGACCCTGGGCAAGTCACTTAACCTCTGCCTGAATGAAAAATAATATAATATAATGTAAAAAAAACTGTAGAAGGAAAAAGCAAACTATTTCAGTATCTTTGCCAAAAAACACCCCATGGACAGTATTAAAAATGCTAAAGGACATGACATCAGAAGATGAGCCTTTCTGGTTAGAAAGGCCTAGAGTTCTGTGGTCCATGGAGTCACAAAGAGTCAGACAGGACTGAATGAGTGAACAAAAACAGGTGTATTCTTTATATTACATATATGTGCATTTACTTGTCTTCTCCATAAGAAATTAAACTCCTTGTGAGTATAAATTATTTCGTGAATTATATGCATATTCTCTGTGCCTAATGTAGAGACTAACACATAGTAGGTACTTAACGCTTGTTGACTGATACCTCTTTTAGTATAGACGAATATAGATTGATCAGAAGTCAAAAGACCCGTGTTTGAACCCAACTCTGCCACTCAATTACTATGTGGCATTGAGCATTGAGCAAATAATTAAATTCTTAGAACCTCAATTAATCTGTAAAAATGAGAATAATAATGATGATAAAGATGATGATGATAAATAATCATAAAAGAAGGAGAAACATATATAGACCCTCAAAGCTTGTAAAGCAATTTGTATGTATTTTCTCATTAATCCTCCCAACATTCTTGTGAGGTAAATGTTATTATAATCCCCATATGGTTGGAGAAACCAAGGATGACAGGGGTTAAGTGACTTGCCTTGGCTCACACATCTAGTAAGTGTCTAAGGCAGGGTTGAACTCAGATATTTCTGACCCTGAGTCCAATGCTCTATCCACTACACTGACTATCTCACGGGGTTGTTGTAAGGATCAAATGAGATTTATGTAAGGCATTTAGTAGACCTTAAAGTGTTGTATAAATCTAATCTATTAAATTTAAAATTAAATTAAATTTATTTAAAATCTATTATTATCATTACTGCCAATATCAGTGATCTTGCTCTCTGATGATAAATTAACACATTCTAATAAACCAGTTTGTTCTAATGTGTTGCCCCTAAGAGGATAGCATTCTTTTGCTTTCTCACAGGCCTTTTATGTGCACTAGATAACTTGTAGGTACTAAAGTAATGGCAGAAATATAATATGAATTCCTGTGCCAATTCAATGGACTGACAGATTCATTGAAGGGGGAACTTTCACAGACCTTTCAATCAGAGGTGGACAACTGGCTTCTCCTACTTTATCAATGGCTCATCTTCTGAGTTAAGTAAATGGAAAATCTGTGGGACAAGAAACTATTCCACAATTGCCCATATGTGGGCTACTCAGATCCAGAAACTCAGATGTCTTTTAAGAAAATATTTCTTCTCTCCCTTGTCTGAGGTTTTATAGTCATTGAGAAAGTCACATGGTACAGTGAATAGTGTGCTTGACCCAGAATTAGGAAGGTTCTTTGTTGTTCAGTCATGTCCAACTCTTTGCTACCCCATTTAAGGGTTTTCTTGGTAAAGATACTCAAGCAGTTTGCCATTTCCTTCTCCCATTCATTTTATAGATGAGGAAATGGAGGAGAACAGGATTAAGTGACTTGGCCAGGGTCACAGAGCTAATAAGTATCTGAGGCAGAATTTGAATTCATGAAGATGAGTCTTCCTTATTCCAAGGCCAGTGCTCAAGCCACTGGCCACCTAGCTGCCAAACTAAGAATTAGGAATTAGGAAGACCTAAATTCAAATCTGGCTTTATACATATACTATCTGTGTGACCCTGGGCAAATCATTTAACCTCTTTCTGCCTCAGTTTCCTCATCTGTAAAATGGGGATAATAATAGCAATTATCTTCTGTTGTTATGACAATCAAATGAGATAACTGTCAAGTGCTTAGCACTACATGAATGGTAGTTCTTTATTGCTATTATTATTAATTAATTTTTCTTTCCTTTATCCCTTCTGGAATTGTTTTGAGTCTCTTCTTAATTCTGCATACTTTTATTTATACATTTCTCCTTTTGCTGAAATCTCAACTCAATAGTACTTACCTTCACATGTACGTGCACAAATACATATATAGCAAGGGAGTTTCCCACCTATATCATGTGAGGGGGTGTCTTTGTGTGGTTAAAGGGAGGCAGAAAATATATCTAACTTCTCTCCATCCCCACCCCCTTCTCCAAAGGACACATTAATTCCTGCCAAGATGTTAGGGCCAGTAAGTTGGCCACTCTACTCTCCTCAGAGAGTGGGAGTGGGAGACTAGAATTATGTGTATCTACTCTTTTAAATATTGTTTAATATTATATAATAATATTATTTAAATATTATTGGTTCAGGGGGGTGGTGTGGTTTTTTGAGTTCAAGCTAAGCTTCTAATTGCTGTTTCTTAATGAGGACAACTTGAGCTTTATATCCAAAAGCTTGACTCTTTTTCATCAGATACACAATGAACACCGATAGCAGGTAGCAAAGAGCCTTAGTTATCCAAGTCAATACTAAAACAGAAATCAAAGAAAGTATCTGTAGGAGAATACATAAAGGAGAATACAGAGTGAAGGAGCTGTCCCATTGGGAGACAGGTAACTTAGTCCAACCAAGAGAGAGTCTTAAATCTCACCCAAAATTTCTAGTGTAGCAAACTGGGAATAGAGACAAGATGGAGACTGCTAGCTCCTCTCATGCCAGCTTTTCCCCAGGGTCTTGTTTTCCCTTCAGCATCCTGAAATGGAGATTTCCATTATTCATCTCTCTCAAAACTGAAAACCAGAAGCACCTGAAACAACTTGAGAACCCAAAGAGATTTGAAGAGAATCTCCAATAAAATGAAAAACCTAGATTTCTCTTCTCTCACACTCTCACCAACTCTACCTGTACCTCAGGTGGGGGGGGGGGAATTAATCACCACTAATGAGGGTAGAGTCCCATATCAATGGGCTTTCAGGCTCAGGTTACACACATACACACACATATATACACATACAATCATATGTATATATATAAATATTATATATATACATATTATATATATGTGTGTGTGCATATATTATTTATATGTATATATGTATGTTTATACACACACAGATATATGCATACATACATCTATAAAGCACCAAATGTGTGCATAGATGAATGTGCACATAAACATACTCAGACACAAAATGTCACAAAACTCTTAGTGTAGTTCTAAATTGTTAGAGTAAAACTTCACTAAGACTTTTTTGTTACAGTATATGCCTGCATGTGCGTGTGTATGTGTGTGTTCGTATATATGTGTTGTTTCTTCAAATAGAGCGAAGTTTCCTGATAGATGAGTTTGTTTGATTATTTTGTTTCTATATCCCTAATGTCCAGCATAGTGCCTGGGGCATAGTAGATACTTAAAATATGGTTGATAAAATAGATGCAAGTTAAGTAGCAAGAAATAAATGAGGTTCAAGGAGCCAGGGTTCTTTACCAACTGCAAATCAAGGAAGTCTTCTTGGAGGAGGTTTCTTTTTTTTTAATTTGAATTGTGCTTTGAAGGATGGGTAGGAATTAAAAAAAGATGAACAACGGAGAGAGGGGCATTTCATGAATTGGGGGAAATTCAAGCAAAGGTCCTAATATAGCAAAATACAGAATATGTGAGAAGAAAAAGGCTCAGTAAAAATACCCTTGTCCAGTCTTGTGAATTTTATCAAGAGTGCTTTTAACTGAAATGAGAGAGGGAGGGAGGTAACTCCCAATATATATTTAAGAAAACTGGTACCATACAGCAGAAGGTACAACAAAGGAAGATTAGTGCTAGAGGCCAATAATTCATGGGAGATATTTTCTTAGAAGAGACTCAATATTAAATTTTCTTGTTTTGAAAGTCCAAGTACAAATGGAACCAAATAAAAGCAAGTACGCAGTCCTAATTCAAGGAAACATATTTGAACTCACAGGTGCCATTTATATTTGATAGAGTGGAATTCACAACTAGAATATTGCAGTGTTAATAGAATTTAACAGAAGCAAATTAGATTAGAAAGGTATAGGGCAAGAGACACGTACATTATAAATATAAACTCATGAAGAAACATGGTGATGAACCATTTGGGTCAAGATCAATGTAATGAGGAACAGCACTGATGTTGTTGTAAGGCTAGACTATGGGCTGCCTAGAGGGAATAAGGGGTGAGATGAAGACTTGGGAAAACAAATCACAAAAGTGGCACTCAAGCATAGCATTTTACTCTGAGTTTCTTCATCTGTTTGAACATTTTCTAGAGAAACTTCTCACTCTTTCACAAAAACAGAGTAACTGGTACATTTGTGACTTGCCTTATGGTAATCTCATCTTTCAAATGATAGAAGTAAGATGACAGACATCAGTTCAAGAACTAGTTCTGACCAAAAGTAGGAACCAATTTTTGAAATAAAAATGACAGGACCCTTGGGGAAAGTGGTTCTCTCCATATAGAGTTCTTAACAGTGAAGAAGAGGAAAGCCATGCATAGTCATCACATGTTCTTTCTGCATGCCTACTCCTCCTCCTGACCCAATTTGTCAGGGCTATGGACAATGCCGACTTGCAGTGGTAGGGCTCATTGTTTTTACTTGACCGTGTTCTAATTAATTCTTGAATCAATAACTTAAAGAAATATAGATATGATGCTAGTCAGATTTTCAGATGACACAGCATTTGGGAGGATAGCTAGTAATTTCAATGGCAAAAATCAGGATACCAAAATACCTTAGTATATTAGAATGATAAACTAAATGTGATGAAATCTGATAGGTAGAAATGTAAACTATTACATTTGGCTTCTAAAATTCAAGTTCATAAATAAAGGATGAAGAAGTTTTAGTTAGCCAATAGGTCCCATCCGAAAAAAAAAAAAAAAACTTTGCTTTTTATGGGTCATTACATTAATATAAGTTAAAATATTGATCTGACACTCAAAACTGTAAATGGTAGCCTAGGGTACATTAGGAGAGGTACAATGTCCAGAATAAGGAAGAGACCTTGATTAGATCACATCAAGAGTACTATTTTCAGATATAGGTATCACATTTTCATCATAATAAACATTATCTCATTTGATTCTCAGAACAACCCTGGGGATTATATGCTATTATTATCCCATTTTATAGATGAGGAAACTATGGCAGGCAGAGCTTAAGTGACTTGCTCACTGACAAATGGATAGTAAGATTCTGAGAAAGAAATCAATCCCAGGTCTTCCCGACTCCAAGTGTCTCTCTATTCACTACACAACCTAGCCCTTAATACTAGTTGGAAAATATCTTACATCAAAGGATATGTACAGCTCAATAACTCTTTGGGTTTGGTGCCAGGATGGCTGTACCAACAAGTAACAGTGCATTAATGTTCCTGTTTGTCTTAAGCTCCTCTAACTTTTATCATTTTCCTTTTTTTGTCAACTTTGCACAGTCATTTTGCTCGAAGAATTTCAAGGAGGAACCCCCTCCCCTCCACAAAGGTCATCCATTACACTTTTCATTAGGGCTAACTTTTAGGAAGTTATCCTTTACATTGAACCTAAATTTTCTTCTTTGATATGTTTACTTATTGTTCCTAGTTTAGCTGAACTTAAGGGAAAGTGGTAGTCTTTCTTTTTTCATGTTCATCCTATTAAAAAAATTATCATTTGTGCATATGCTGTGATGCCAGGCCCCTTCCACTGGAAAGTAAGAACCATGAGGGTAGGGACCATATGTTATTAAAGCTTTATCACTCCCCCAGCACCAGCACAGAATAGGTACTTAATAAATAGTTGTTGAATTGATTTAAATATAGTATTATATATATGCAATATCATCATCATCTTTATTATGCATTAAAATTCACCATCCCTGGAAGAATCATAGTTAACATAGAGTATCACTTGATTTTAGCATACTCTACATCCATTTCTCTTCTTAAAAAAATCCCAACAACAACCAAAAACTGAAGATTTAAATTATAGCTACATTCGATACTGTCATTTATGCAGACAACTATTCTCTAAGTTAGATTAAACAAGATATCCTGCTTCAGAAACTCTTTATTCTGCTATCTGTCACCAAAAAGCAAAACTGTACTAAGTAGGGGGAAAAAGCACAAAAAATAAAAAAAAAACCCTCTTTCCAGTATTCATAACCAAAAAACTATTCAGTCAATCTTCTGCAGTTGCACATACTCAAATGATGCATAAAACATTTAACACTGTTGTTTTCTAGGTTTATTAATGCTTGCTAACTCATTTATTCTCATGCTGATAAGCTTGCCTGGAGCATCTCACTTTTGTAAGGTACTAAAGTGACTTGGGAAGCAACCAAATTTGTGATAATTAGTTTGCTGAATATCCATAAGAAATGGATATTTTTTTTGTTATTCCAGAAAATAATTCAGAAATATAGGTAATTGCTACCAAATCAATTCTACCTACCATATGCCCATGCCTACAGAAGTAAAATACATGAAAAAAGTACCAGTGAAACTAAAAACAAAGCAGAGAACTTTGAGATTTGCTTGAATACAGGGCCTTCTGTAATATACTTCGGTAATTGGTTCCTAGCAAAGGGTACAAAGAAGAAATTAGCAACTGGTGCTAATGATTAAGAGGTAACATATTCTTTCATTAGCAGCTTTAGTGGACTTTCTGGAGCAAGTCTTGGATGGCAAAAATGACCATTTTTAATTAAGGTTGAATGAAGTTTTGAAGATTTTCAAGTATGAAACACAAATTAAAGCAATTCAGTATTATAAAACCCCAAATCACACAGAGACAGTTAACCAAAATCTAGGCCACTCCTTGGCACCTTTTTAAAATTGAGTTTCATTAAACAAACAATGAATGAAAATTTTCTTCTTTGAGAAGAACTGAGATCCAGAAAGGTTAAATAATTTGTGTGGCATCATGGAAATAGTAAGAAAGGGAATAAGCATTTATATAATACCTATAATATGCCAGCACTGTGTTAAATACTTTAAAAATATTATTTCATTTGATCATTTGAAATAGCAACTGGCAAAGCCAGACTTTGAACTCTAATTCACTGACTCTATGTTCATCACTCCTTACACTGTACCACACTGATAATATGTGGTGATAATGTGATTAAAGATCTTCCCCATCCATTCAATAGGCCTCAGGTGGGGCCAGTTACAGGAGGCCTGATTAGAGGCAGGCCTATACCTTTGTGATGCCAATCAGTGATTAAAGATCTTTCCCACACCTTTTTCCTAAGTAGATGCTAAACCTCAGGCTCATGCCCTTTTGCTGATTGGGCATGAAGCCCTAGGGCCCTAAAAAGAGTATATACAACCAAAAAGTAGCCATTTAGAACTGAGAATTCAGAAGTGAGAGTTCAGAATCCAGCCTAAGGAGGAAAAGTAAGAACTCCTAGACAACAGAGCTGCAGAAAGAGTGTGGAGCAGAGAGTGGAAACCAGGGAGCTGCAGAGACCAGAGAACTGAGGGGGTAGAGAACACAGCAGATTCATGAGTGTTTAAGGGAGACCCCAGGGGAGTGGGGGTGGGGAGGTTACAAGACTTGGTCCTGGCTATGATACGGTGTTATAATTTCCTTGTTGCTACATTGAAGCAGTCTTACTGGTCTTGGAATAATTGCTGCTATATCGAATTGGAGGTATTGGTCTGGAGATTTGATTCTCTGGTGTCTAAATAAATATTATACTTCCTCTGCCTTCTACCTAGAGAGTTTTTCATACTTTGTGATTCTGAACCATACAGGCATGTTCATAGTCATCCTCAAGGTCATGAATTTTGCCTTACTGATGCAAAATGGTAATTTACTAAATGGTATCAACAAGCTGAATGAGTTAAAATAATTTCCAGATATATCACCTTAAGTCTACAATGTAGTTTAATTGCTAGCTAGACATGCTTTAAGACAACAGAATTTAAAGTTCAAATCTCAAGAGGAGCTACTAGAAGGACATTTGATATGCTAGGTAAGAGCTTTTCCATGGTTTCATTTAGAAAAGAAAATATCCATGAAACAAAGCACACAATTCCAACAGGTACCATTTTCTATACTATAAAGTAACTGATGCTATTTTCAAATGAATGGCATCTTTTTTTCAATGCAGTGCTTTAGAATGTGTATCATGACAGACTTGGAATCCATAATAGACTTAAGATTCAAATCTCATCTCTGACTCTTTGTAGCTCTATGATCCTGGGCAGGTCATTCAACTTTTAAGTACCTGGGCATCAATAATTATAAAAAGGGGATAATCAGTCCCTATAGGACCTAAATTGAAGTAATGTGCTAAGGCTCAAATGAAATAGTGCATTTAAAGTACTTTGCAAACTTTTAAGTGCTAAAAATCTCAAACTACTATTTTGGGGAGTAATTAGGTCCCTTCTCTTGAATTTAAAATTTGATCACTTTTATATCACTTCTTAACTGAATAGGCACCATGTTAACTCCCACATTCTCCCACACTGGAGTATGTATCCTTCTCATTAGAAAAGAAAGTACAGATTTTTCTTTTCCTGATATTTTCTCTCCTTTGCAGAAACCCGAATTCTAAAAGACACTCTTTAGTGGCTTCAAGAACAATAATCTCTTTCAGTTGCTGGCAGGTAAGTGCAAGTAAGAGTATTTCTTTAGGAAAGAGAAAGGGAAATTTGTTGAAAGATTTCGAACCTAACTAACTGTGCTGGTAATGTCTATATAACTCGAGCTGAGTTACTGTTATTTCTGATCACAGTAACAACATAAAGGGTTGATGGTGGTCAGATGTTAATATTAAGTTCTTGCCTCCCTTGATCTCCTGTTCTGTCATTATTTTGTCTCAACAATATCATTATAAAGTGTAGGAAATTGAGGCCATGAATAAGGGATATGGTAAACCTGCTAGAACACCAGAGTGGAGAGAGGAGAAAGTACAGACTTTGTTGGTCCCATGGCCCAAACCTCCACCTTAGCATTAGTTAAATTTTATCAGTGAATTGGGTGTGCCTTTGGAGTGATTGTATCTGCATATCACTGAGTCAGGAATGTCCTTACTGGGTCATTTAGACCAGAACCTGGCTCCTAGGGCTTATCCTGGAATCAAAGAATCATAGATTTAGAGCTGGAAGGGAACTTAGAGGTGAGTCCAATTCCCTCCTTTTTAAAAATAATCTTTATTAATCAACATGTTTTTATTCTCTCATTTATTTCCTTCCTCCAATTAGAGAATGATAAAAGAAGAAAAGTCCTCTTAATAAATATACATAATCAAACAGATTAATTCCTTCATTTGCTACTATGTAAAATAAATCTCTCATCATACATTTTGAGTTCATCACCTCTCTATTAGGAGATGGGTAGTATCTGTCACTTTTCCAGGAGTCATGATTAGTCACTACACTAAAGTTTTTCATAATTATTTTCTTTATAATGTTTTCGTTATTGCTTAACACTGCTCATGGAGAGTTATGGGGTGGGAGACAGCCCCCCTAAGGGAAGCAGCCCTCAAAAGGAGAGCCCCCACCCCCCTAAGGGAGATGGCCTCTTTAGGGAGCTGCCTCCTGGAATAGGGAGACCCCAGCTTAAAGAAGATGGTCCTTAAGGGAGATGCCCACTAGTCAGCAGAGACTAAGGCAGGGGTGGGGAACCTTCAGCCTAAGGACCATTTGTGTGAAGTGTGAAGTTTGGATTCAGTCAAATGACATCAAGGGCGAGGGCTTCAAGGCCACAGATCCCCCACTTCGGGGAGGGGGTGGGGATTCTTATAGAGGAAAACTTGCTGTGGATGGGGAGGCGAGGGAGGTAATCAGGGATAGTAGTTCAGAGTTTGGGGCATTATCTATTAATATTATTAGTCCATTGTTCAGCCCAGGGTTGAGGGACTGGTAGGGGGTGGGGTGAGGGAGAGGGGGTGGGAGGCTGTTAGTTTCAGTATTTCATTGACCTCCCTATTTGAATCTCAGATTCTCCTAAAGTGGCTTTAAGTGGTAATTGAGATTATGGGCTTCTCATTGACTACTCTATTTGAATCTCACCATCTCCACTCTCTAGAAGTAGGCAAATTCATTTGGGAAAAAGGGCAAAAGTCATACATTCCTCATCAGTATCATTTCATATAAGTCTTCCTTTAAAACGTTCATTTCATCATTCTCTATGGCCTAATAATATTTTACTAAATTCATATTAGAGAGAGAGGAAATAGAGGAGAAAGAGGAGATTATGTGTTTTGTAAGACTCTTAAAAGTAAACAATAGTGGGGGATCATGAGCTATGTTTCAGGAAATGTAGACCTACAGAGTACTGTGAACATAGGGTAGCCATTCCCTATGAAACTCACCCTAAAAATTGAAGAGTTCCCAATTTAGACTGTAGGGATTTTACTGGATCTCCATGTTGGTCATTTCAGAGTGTCTGGAATGAAGAGGGAGAAGGAGGGAGAGGGGGTCGGGAGGAGGTAGAGAGAGAGAAGAGGAGGGAAAGAGAGGGGGAGGGGAGAGGAGGGGAGGGGAGGGAGAGAAATTTGGAACCTTTTTCATATGATCATTGATAGCTTGGATTTCTAGCTTTGAGAACAGTCTGTTCATATCCTTTGATGATGTATCATGTGGAGAATGGTTCCTAGTTTTATAAAGTTGAATCGGTTCTTTATATATTTCTGACCTTTATCAGAGAAATTTTTTAACAGTTACTCATTTCCCTCCTAATTTTAACTGTTTTGGTTTTGTTTCTGCAAATTTTTCTGAAAAATCTGCCCAGTCAAAATATTTTATCTTCTGTGTTCCTCGATATCCTTTGTTTATGAACTCTTTATCCATAGGTTATAAAGGGAATTTATTCCTTGCTCCTATTTGTTTATGTTATCACCTTTTATGTCTAAGTCATATATCCATTTGGATCTTGTCTTGGCATACCGTGTAAGTTTGTCCATACCAAATTTTTGTCAATCTTTTTATTAACTGAGAGTCTTTCCAATTTTCTTATTTTTAAAGATGAGGTTCAGGTTAAATCACATGCCTATTGTCACAAGTCATAGGTAGCAGAGGTATTTGTCTCTATAATTTTGCCCTACCCACTCACCTACATGGTGTTATAGTAATTAGGGTGGGACTTTTTTTTTTTTTTTTTTACTGTTTTCTCCTTTGGAATGCTGAGGTAATCAAGTACCATTGATGAGTTTTGCTTTTTAAATGTAATGGCAAGCAAAGTGGACTTTTTGTTGTCTTTGTTTTAGAGTGCTTCTCAGCACTAAGGAATCTTTGATTGAATTGGGAGTCTTTGATGACCTGATTACATTGAGGGAAGGCCTAGTTTCACCCTCTGACTCTGAGCAAGGGTTTAAGTCAAGAGAAGGCCTAAGTCATGTGGGTTTGAGTCGCATAGTGTGATGCCCTTTGACCCTGAAGAAATGTATATAAACTCAGAGGTTAGCATTTTGCCTTTGGGGGAACACTCATTGAAACAGTGTTGGTAAGAAGACTCTGGGTAGCTGTTGAAGCAGCCCCCTCCCCCGTCCCTCCCCTCCACCGCCCCCCCTGCTTTGGAAAACCTAGATGTTGGTGCTTCTCTGGCAACTATGTATTGTGATTTGGTCTGTTTAGATTGCCTCTGTTTGTAATTTCTGTTTGTATTTGCTCTGAAGTTTGGTGTGCTGGCTTTTCCCCCTGAACTAAGTGAATGGTACATGTATGTATAATTAAAGTGAGATTGTTAACCCCTTAAAGTTGCTTTCCTTAGAAAAGCAGATCAAAGAACCTGAGCTAGCAGCCCTCCTGTGTCCCTTTGTTCTTGGTCTTTCACCCCCACAACAGCTGCTAGCAACATTACTGCTGCACATGGGAAAAGAGAAGAAGCTTAGCATTCCAAAGATAGCAAGCCATAAATCATAGAGCACTTTGGTAATTATTGGGCTCCCAGTTAATGAAACTCCTATTACCTGATTTATATTTAGAGATTAAAATTTTGAGTTATATGGCTGGCTTACAATGAGCTAGAGTGATGTCTCAGATCAAGGCACTCAAGACCCTGGACCAGAAAGAAGAAATCAAAGAAAACACTTAGGGCATTAACTGACTGGAGTAATTTGCTCATTGATCTAGAGACCCCTGAAACTGACAAATTCTAAGAAGGGAAGATGAGAGACCACAGTAGCCAAGACTCCAAAGGAACGATAGAAAACCTGGAAGAAAGTTTTTGTTTGTTTGTTTGTTTTCTTTCATTGACTGTCACTCAATCACAGATTTCTGCTTTTTCTAAAAGAGCTGATTGGGAAGGAGTGGTGGTGGTGCTTATGAACTTTAAACAAAGAAAGTATGGCACTATCTATTCTCCCCTGGGCTAGAGACAGTCAAGGATTTCAACTTAGCAAGGAGCCAGAGGTGATAAAGCCAAGAAGGGCCTAGCAGAGCACTCTTACACACAATAGTATAATGAAATTCCATATCCCCCTGAGCATCATCTACTGAAGACCATGAGAACTATGTCAGGAGAGTACAAGTTGAGTAAAGCATTAGAGTATTGCTAGAAAATATCGGCAGCCCTGATATACTCTAGGCATGAGTTTCTTCTCCATGAGTATGACCTGGACACATCTTTTGTCTATATGTCCCCTCTTTCAGGGATGTGCCATGCCCGTATATGATCCCTATGTATGTGCCCATTCATCTATTTGTCTTGGCCATATGTGCTCTTTATATCTGTGTGTCTTTAAGTGTGTTTCTAACAGATGTCCACCCTTCCTATTTTTCTTGTATGCATCTGTGGAAGATTGTACCACAGGTTTATGGAATTATTGCTTTTTTGCCACTAAGAAATTCAATGCCTTTGCCCAAAACTAATTATGTCTTCCGATAGACTGTTAAAGGTAAACATATGGGTGGGGGATGATGAACTACGTTTTTATTGAACAGACCTACAGAGTACTATGTATATAGGCTAGCCATTCCCTGGGAAATACACCGTGAAAGTTGGAGGATTCCCAATTTAAACTGTAGGGGTATTCAGGATCTCTACTTTGGATGTTATAAAATGCCTTAAGAGTAGAAGGACCAACTGAGTGAGAACTTTGTCGAGAGGACACGTGTGTTTTCCATTGCAAGAGTAGGGTATGGAAATCTATTACTCCTGAATATGATAATAATACTAATATTGTTAATAATGATATTTAATATTGATATCAAGTTGTAAAACATTTTACATACATCCCTTTGAGGTAAGTGCTATTACCATTTTGCTTATAAGAAAATGAAATTTAAATGAAATTAAATGACTTGTCAAGACCCTACATGCAAAGAAGTGACTGAAGCAGGATTTGAACTCAAATTTTCTTGTCTACAAGTCCTGCACTCTATCCACCCAAATGATTATCTGTATTACAGTAAAGGATTTCATGGATATTTGGAAGAAAACAAGGACCATTGGGAGAAGATTGACTTTAGTTTCCATCTTCAAAATAGAAAATAATTTGAATGATGAAAATAATAAACATTACCATTATTATTATTATTATGGTATGAAGATGAGTCTTGATAGTATCCTATTATGAATTGTTTTTAAAGTAGTAATATAATCAACAAATAAACTCATTTAATTTTTTAATTAAGTACATACTATGTGCCAAGCACTTTGATAAGTGCTGCTAATACAAAGAAATGCAAAAAGCATTTGCCCTCAAGGAGCTTTCAATCTAATGGAGGAGACAGTATATATGCATATATTTCTGTATATGTATATATACATACACACACATACACATATATACATATACACGTACATAATATACATATCTGTATGTTTATATGTCTATGTATACATATATGTATTGCATATGTATATGCACATATGTATGTATATATTTATATCTTATGTATATGTATATTCTGCATGTGTGTATTATATACATAAAATAAAAATTCAGAGTAGATGGGAGGGAGGGAATAAGCATTTATATAGTACCTACTATGTGCCATGTACTGTGCTAAGCACTATTTACAAACATCTCTTTTGATCCTTACCACAGCCCTGGGAGTTAGATGCTGTTATCTCCATTTTGAAGATGAGAAAAATGAAGCAAATGGAGGTTAAGTGACTTGCCTAGGATCATACAGCTAGTAAGTGTCTGAGACCAGATTTGAACTCAGGTTTTTTTTTTCTTTTTTTTCACTTCAGGGTCCTCATGCTATCCCTTTTATCTACTATATCACCTAGAATGAGGAAGGGATGGACTGGGAAAGTCCTGCTGCAGAAAGTAGCACTTAAGCTGAATCCTAAAAGAAGCCATCGATTTGGGGTGATCAAGGTTTAGAAGGAGAACATTCTAGGCATGGGTAATAATGACCCTTGCACAGATACACAGATGGGAAGTGGAGTATCATATTGAGAGGAATAGCAAGTAGACCAGTACATCATATGGTATATAGAGAGGGAAAAAAAAAAACCATTGCAAAAGCAAGAAGGGACTAGATTCTACGAAACTGTAAATGACAAAGGACTTGATCTTTGAATCTAAATATAATGGGCAGCTACTAGAATTTGTTGAGCAGGGTCATGACATAATCAGACCTATTCATTAGGAAAACTCACTTGTTAACTGGGTGGAGGATAGATTGGAGTAAGTAGAGACCTGAGGCAGAGAGACCATTAAGAAGTCTATTATGGTAATCAAGGAGACAGGTGATGAGGGCCAGAACTAGGTTGGTGAGGATGTGAGTGAAGAAATTTTATTGTATACAAGAAATATTGTAGCAATCCAGGTACATCTATTCAAGAGTATAAGTTAATCCTGCATGAATTGAAAATGGAGATAATTCATTTATTAATTGTAAAAATAAAATTTTGGATTAAAAGTGGGTATTGGGGTATACAATAAATATTTAGAAGAATAGCATAAAGTTATCTGCCAATGAAAGAAAGCAAGGGTAATACATAAATAATAATTAGGAGAAATCAACAAAACTTACAAAAGAGCTCAAACTCTCATTACTCTTAAATTAGAAATTACAGCATTAATATGTCAATTTCCATTTGCTTGCATTTCATAGACTCACTTACCAAACAGGATAATCCATTTATCAGACCCCTCTAATTAATAACAACGCAGATCTCCTGCTGTGCTATTTTATCAGATATATGACATCAGTGGCAATGTAACATGACAGTGATATTGAAATTACAACATTAACTGGCTCTGAATAAATAAAACCTGAAGAAAGATCTTCCTTAGCACCAAGAACAGATTACCTGAGATGGAAATAGATAGTTCAGGTCTAAGATAGAACAGTAAATCTCACAACCCTGGCAAAATACAGCTAGATGATACCACTTAAAAATAAAAGAGGGGAGTATTTATGGGAAGATACATCAGGAATAATTTGCCACAAATAGTATAGCATGTCTCATAAAATGCTTGACTTATTGAAAACCTTCCTATATTTTAATAGGAGATGCTTTAGCAATTCTCTTTGTCCCCATAACAGCCCTGGGTTCTTCTTTCAAAAGTGGAATTTGATCATTATTTAGGTCAAACTGATTTTTTTCCCACATGAGTAGAAGGAGGGGAATTTCCATACTAGATGTACCTCTGTTGTTGTTCTATCATTTTAATTGTCTCCAACTCCTCATGATCCCATTTAGGGTTTTCCTTGTGAAGATACTGGAGTGGTTTTCTATTTGCTTCTCCTCCAGCCCATTTTACAGATGTGGAAACTGAGGCAGATGGGGTAAGCAATTTGCCTAGGGTCACACAGATAGAAAGTGTTTGAGGCCAGATTTAAACTCAGAAAGATGAGTCTTCCTGGATTCAGGTCCAGCACTCTATCTACTGTACCACCTAGTTGTGTACCCCGACACAGATGGCATCATATATCTTGAACCACCCCCATTTCCTGCCCCATCTCAAAAAATAGATTGAATAAAGGTCAATTCATACATGACTACAAAGTTGTCATTGAATATAGCCCAATAGCAAAGGAAAATTAATGATCCTGATAGATGACATGGTTCAACTTTTTTGTTATCAACTACTATTGCTTCTCTTTATTTGAAAGTAGATTTAGCTCAATATATTATTGAACAGAGGGCTTAGTAAAATGGAGGGAACCAAAAATCAGTTGGAGAAGATCAAATGAAATAACATATATAAAGTCCTTTGAAAACATTAAAGTGCAATATAAATGCTAGTTATCAGTATTATTTATTATTTTCATCATTATCATTATTATTCCCTGTCTCTTATTAGTAGAGTGCTCTGGCATCCTACTTAGAAGACACAGGGAACCCTTCAAAACTGTTTGGGGCAGCCCGGATCAATTACCATGGTATTACCATTCTATAAAGTGAATATGTGTGCATGTATGTATATGATATGTGTATAAATATGTATATACATACGTATAAAAACCATATATATAAAATGTGAATTTTAGAAACAATGTTCCCTGCCACTTGAGAACAAATGTAATATTCTTTGAAGGTAGAATAAAAATTGCTTGATTTTTATCATTTTTTTATTTTTGTCCTACTTATTAATACACAACTAAAATACATTTGTTCTCTTTTTCAATGCTCACCAATTCTATTAGTTTCTGAAAAACTTTATGGATTTATTTCTAACCACCTGAAAAAATACATCTTATATCCTGTCTGCTCTCCCTCCTGAAAGCTCATGTCTCCTATACAATGAAAAGCTAAATTAATGGTTCACTTTTGTTTTGTGATTTTTAACTAGTCAGTCACTGAATAACATTATGAATTTCCTATCGAGTAATGCATGGTAAACATTCTGTGCCTCAGGGAAATGACATTTTAAAAAAGAATTTCATGTTAACCTAAAAGTATCCTTAACTCTTGGCTTATTAAATACCAGGAAGTGAGGGGAATGTCATCCCTTCCGCAGTGTAGAAAAAGGATTTTTTGAAAATAATGATAAAATGGTTGTCAAAGAGTTTTGTTGTTGTTGCTGCTGTTCAGTCATTCAGTTGTGCCTGATTCTTTGTTACACTGTGGAGCATACTGTCAATGGCGTTTTCTTGGTAAAGATTCTGGAGTGGTTTGCCTTTTTCTTCTCCAATGGATTAAAGGCAACAGAGGTTAGATGATTTGCTGAAGGTCATACAGCTAGTAAGTGTCTAAGGCTGAATTTGAACTCAGATCTCCTTGTCTCCAGTCCCAATGCTCTATACACTCAGCCATCTAGCTACCAAAGAGTTTAGTCATAAAGAAATCTTAAAATATTACACACAAATAATTTGTCCATTGCCTTTTGTCTAGGCTAGCGTAGCTGTTTATAGTTCTGCACTTTTAAAATGTCATTTAGGTCTCAAAACCTATCTCAAAAGGTCACCTTTTCCCCATTCTTTCTTGATTTTTCTAAGCAGATGTAATCTCTCTCCTATCCTATTCCACTCCTAACCCTAACCCCAGAGTCCTTTGTGTATAACTCATTAATATCGTTCTTTATGGCTTTGTTCATAAGATAATTTCTTTATCCTCTCCCATTCCTCTTTGCCTCTATTCTAAGCTACTTAAAGAAAGGGAATGTGTCATTCATGTTTCTATATCCTGAATCACCTAATATAGTACCTTGGCAATATTAGGCGATCAAAAATATTACTTGCTGCTAATGAAACCATTAATTTGGCATATCATATGTTTTATACTAAGACAACATACTGTTTTATTGGTATAAAAGAATCAAAGAATTCCAGACATGGAAAGTGTTTCATGGGTCACCTAGTTTAACTAAGAAGTATGGTACAGGAGAAGGAGAACTAAGGTTGGAGTCGGAGGACCTGTGTTTAAATCTTGGCTCTGCTCCTTACTCCTTGTGTGACCTTGAGTCCTTTGACCTCTGTGAGCCTCTTTTTATTTTCTTCAAAATGAAGGGGTTAGACAAGATGCTAAGATCCTTTTCCATTCTAAATCTATGGTTCTATTATACCATGTTCTCTGGCACTCTCTCCTAATCTTCACTCCCAATGTCAGTCTGGGTTCTTAGAAAGTGATTGGCTTCTTCTCTTCTCAGGTTATAGGAGTCACCTTGAAGGAATGGTGGTTCTTTTTCTATTACTCTTACTCATGAGCCCACCCTAGTGTGCTCTTTCATTGATTATCAAGTGATATTAATTAGTCAATTTTTAAAATAGGTATATACTAAAAAGTACAGTACCAACAGTTTTACATGAAACAACCCCCCAAATTTGGGGCACACAATCCCATGAGCACTTATAGAATGCAGGGGAAAGTGGATTGAAGACTAGAGAGCCTATGAATTAAAGAAATACCTCAGAGGTCCTTGGTGCTAGATGTCCTTTTCTTGCCTTCATGGGATTTTCATGAAATCATTTTTAGGCATGATATAGGTTTCTTCAAAGATCTCACAGTGTCTTGAAGCTGCCATTACACAGTGTATACAATCCATCTCTGGCTCTCAGCTCTTTCCATGGTTGTCGAGGTAGAAAGGAACTAGTTCCTTGGCCCTAGATTTCTGACTTTCAAACAATGTATTTCTCACAATTAAATTACTCTGAAATAAGTCCCCCCTTGCAACCTATATTTATCTTCCTCAGATTCTTGTTTTTATATGCTAGTTTCTAGGTTACCCTCCTTCCTTTCCCAAGAAGGTCAAAATTTAGTTTGTTGTCATCTTTTCTACCAATCTCTGTTGTCACACTTGGAGATTTACATATTCACAGCAGTGATACCTCAAACTGCTTTGACTCTCATATATCTCCCCTGCTGTAGCCTCACTTTCTAATCTTCACAGTCTTGACTCTCTAGGTAATAAACTCAGTGATAGAGTAATACAATGCTCTCTGCCCTTGATTTTTCTACTCTCTTATCCTACAAATCTTCAGCCTTGGTTTGCCCCCAATATTCACCTACTCATTTTTTATTCCTCCATTGAACGCCTCCATTGAAGCCAAATAATCATGTTGAACATGTTTGTGACAAATTCAACTTGTTTCTCAGTTTGACCATCACTCCTCCCCAACAATCCCTGTAATTGTCCCTAATTGTTTTTAGCACACTGTATAAATAAGATGTTCCAAACTTTCTTTTCTCATCTTGAGCCTTTTACAATTATCTCTTAGCAGATCTCAGAACTTATTTTGCTGAGAAAAACAAAAACATTTGTCCTGTGATTTCTCATACTCCCCATTCCCTGCCTTAAAACTCTAGTACCTTGTTTCCCATTCCATCCTTCTTTGTTCTATTCTCTGAGGAAGAGGTGATCCTTCTCCATATCAAAGCAACTCCTGAACTTCATCACATTTTCAGCCATGTACTCCGTTAGCTTGGCCAATCAATCATTCCTTTCACTATTTTTCAATCTCTTTATTTTTTTCCTGATTCCTTTCATTCTGCTTAAAAACATAGCTAGGTTTCTCCTATTCTTAGAAAACAAAACCAAAACAAAACAAAACAAAAAAAAACCCACCTTCACTTGTCCTTGCAATCCTCTTCAAGCTACCCTCCTATATCTAACCTCTTCACTAGAAGAAGACTAGAAAAAAGTAATTTACTTTCGCTATATCAAGTTCCCCACAACTCGCTTTTCAATCCTTTGCACTCTGGCTTCTCACTCCATCACTTGATTAAAATTGGTCTCTCAAAGATTTGCAATGGTCGCAATTGCTAAATCCAATGATTGCTCAGTGATCTTCATCCATCATGAGAATTCTTAGATTTTTATCGGTCCTCCTGCCAGATACACTTTTCCTCCATTGGCTTACCTAAGAATTATTTTTTCTTGATTATTTCTAATGTCTTACTTCTCCTTGAACACATTTACTTTTTGTGAGGGGCGGGAATCAATAAATATATCCTACCTCCTAAACATAAATATATCCCAGGTCTTTGCCCTGTCCCAAATTTAGCATAGATTCAAATATTATTTTTATATGGATGACAATTATATAGATATTAATTATAAAGATAAAATAAGCTCTTTTTTTAAGACATGTGACATTACAGACAAACCAGTGGATACCCAAATGGAAGTGTTCAGTAAACTTTTGACATTGCCTTCTAATTAAGAAAAAGAAAGTATGATTATGTGTATGTCACAATAACCTCTCTGTCTCTAATTTTATTCACACATAATTCTCAGAATGCTGTCCAAATCAATTAGGTAAAATAATAATTGTGACATAATATCATTTTGTTACAGCAATAGTTATGGTGTCTACATACATCCATTGATAATAGGACAAATCAGATATCTGACCTCAACTATATGAAAATGTACTGAACTGATTTGTCCATCTTTGATCGTCTGAGTGCTAGATTTCATGTGATAAAGGTATGTTACACTGCTTTCTTTTGCTGTGGTTTTAATTCTATGGTTTTTAATAATGGAAATTATATCACCTCAAGAGCCTTGTATAGTACTCTAAACATTATTTTTTTAAAAAAAAATTGGTTCATTAGGGAACACAGAACTTACCAAGCTTGTCCAGTATTTTAGTTTTCCCATAGATAGATACATTATTTTAAAGTAGAATCAACATTTTAATGGGACTAAATGAGTTTTATTGTGTCAATACTGTTGGTAATAGCATCAAATATTTTTTTTTCCTATATTCTTTGATGGTTCAGTATATTTCTGCCTAAAATATCTTTTTCCCCTCTCAGTATTTGACCTAAAGCTTTCTGCAAAAGCAGGTGAATTTTGCTTATCCCACTAGTAGAGTTTTTGTTTTACTTTTACTTTTTTTTTTTTGTTTTTGTTTATTTATTTTTTTACCAGGAGCTGCTTACATTTTGTGTGTATGGATAGAATCAGAGAACAAAAGTGTGTGTGTGTGTGTGTGTGTATGTGTGTGTGTGTGCGTGTGTGTGTGCGTGTGTGTGTGTGTGTGTGTATGATAATGCCCATGGCAAGTGTATTGAGCTTCCAATGGTACTTTTTCTCTCTTTTTTTTAATTGAAAGGAATTTTTATGTGATCTTTGTACTAATCTTTTGAAGGCTATGATAAAAGTCTTTATTAGTACCTCAATTATGCTTTAACTTACTGCCAAAAAAAGGACAAGAAAGACAGAACATTAAAACAGACTTAAACATTAAGAGTTTAGAAAGTCAGCTGACTGATAAGTCCAAAATTGCATGATGCCTCACTGCTGGAAAAAAAAATTATTTCATTAAGAGCCATATTTAACCAGAATTTCAGAGATTTCTATTACTATGCAAAGCCAACACAGGTTCCAGTGGTGCACTAAAACCTGCAGGCTCTTATCCAAATTCCTTTTTAGGACAATGGCTTTTTCACAACTACTGCAATTTAAAACGACTCAAAGTTTATATGTTCTGGACAGAGGAACAGACTCTTCAAAAGCTTCCATTAATGTGTCTATTCAAGAGAAAATGGTAATTCCTTATCCCAGAAACATCCCCTTTTTTGGTCCTATTGGGAGCTTCTTATCTCCCTGTTATCTATGAAAATCTTCCAGAGATCACTATCATTTTTTTTTTCATAAATGGTGAGTTTCTATCAGATTGCCAGACTACTTTGGAAATGGGGCCAGATGGCTTTGCTAATGAGTTTTATAAAGTGTTTATCCAGTCCTTAGTGGTTTCTATATTAGCCAAGTTTCATTCATTTCACCCCCAATCTCCATTCTTTTAAAAGGCTGATTCCCATCCACTATTCCAGAGTGTCCAAATTTATGGCACATGCGAAAACACAGAAAGGTAAAATGGGGTGTCTCATATAGACCTTGATTGTTATTAGAATGCAGAGATGAAAACTCTGGTCAAAGACCTCACATTTTGACACATCATATATTTTTCCTAAAGTCACCCAAAGACAAATTTATCTGGAACAGCTTTGTACCCAATAGCACACACACATACACACACACACACACGCACGCACGCACGCACGCACACAGAGGAGGGGAGTTCATAGGATTCATGAGGCCCAAGAGATAATTTCATAATTTAGAAAGATAGTAATTTACTCCTAAAGTGACATTGAAAATTCTTCACTTCTTTTTTTGTTATGAACTATCAACTATTATTGGGGCAACTGGGTGACACAGTAGATAGAATGCCAGGTCTAAAGTCAGGAAGACCTATCTGACCTCAGAAACTTACTAGCTATGTGACCTTGGGGAAGTCACTTAACCCCGTTTGCCTGAGTTTCTCACCTAAAATGAGCTGGAGAAGGAAATGGCAAACTGTTCTAGTATCTTTGCCAAGAAAACCCCAAATGGGATAACAAAGAGTTGAACACCACTGAAAACAACCGAATAACAACAGATTAACTATTATTAATGTAATTCTGTTTCCATTATTAAAAACTCACAGAATTAAAGCCACAACACAACAATGTGTTACATTAACTATTAACTTTTTTTTCTTTGCTTAAAAGCCCTAAATCTATCTTTCTAGACAGAACTTGCAAAACTTCTAGACAACCTGGGAGCCTAAACTATGGTTTTCCTTGAATTATTTAGCTAAATGAAATAAAATGAGATATATTGATGGTATAGTGGATAAAGCATTGGACCTAGAGTCAAGAAGACCTGAATTCATATCTAGCCACAGACACATACTAGCTGTGTGACTTTGTACAAGTCACTGAACTTCTGTTTGACACAGTGAAGTGGAAATAATAATGGTACCTACTTCAGAGGGTTGTTGGGAAGAAAATACGGCTGAAGAAGAGCAGCATCTTGTGTTTGGATGGTAAGGGGTTGTAGCCAGAATGGCCTTTGTTTTCTTTGAATGACTCAGCTTACCTCATTGAGCCTCTGGACACTGTGGCTTGCTCTTCCGGGGCAGGAGGCCCAAGGAGCATTCCAGGAAGCAGACAACTTCCTGTGTGATGAGTCATGGGGCTGGCTGAGGGGAGGTGTTAACGGCTATGCTAGGGGGAGGGGCCAAGTCAAGAACCAATCGGCCCTGGTCGTTCAGGCGGTGCTTGATGATGTCAAAAACTCTATAAGAGGGGAGAGGACAGCTTGAAGATCCTCTCTTCCTTTTCCGGTTGGAGCCAGAGACAGTTACAGCGACAGTTACAGCGACAGTTACAGAGGCAGTTACGACAGTTACGTCAGTTACAGCCACAGCCACAGACACAGCTGAAGCAGGAGCTGCCAGTAGCAGAGCTGACCTACGGGAGAAAGCTGAACAAAGACTTCAGGCCAGTGGGGTAATCTTATTACCATAGAGGGGGAAACATGATTTTGCTTTACGCAATCATGCTTCTCTGTAGCCTCCTGGTTACTCTTTCAAGGCGTACTTATTGGGCCTGGAAGCTTTTGATCAATATATCAAAATGGGGTTGCTGGTTCATGGGTTGGTTACTGTGGAGCCTAAATAAATGTTTTGATTCTTCTGCCTTCTACTTTGAGAGTTTCTTATATCCGGCGGTTCCGAACGTTTCAGACATGTTTATGATCCTCTTTGAGATTATAAACTCTGCCCTCCTAATACATTTGGCGACCAGGATGGGATCGCTAGGTATAAGATCTCTATTTAGAAGCAGAACAATTCCAGAGGAAGAGATGAATATCCCAGGATGGGAGGATCCATTTTATTCCTCCCTAGCAAAAGAATTGGCTAAAAAAGCTGGACCCTGTGAAAACTGGGAACCAAGGCTACGGAGAGGAGATCCTAGGGATTTGGAAAAGTGTTTACGAGAAGTTGGGATTCAGTCAGGGGCATCACTATCTAGGCAAAGCTGGATAGTGTTATCAGCCTACCGGCTAGTATACGAAAGATTGAGATTAAGTGAAAGACATGGGGGCACTCCTACCCCACAGGAAGAAGGGGAATCTCAGATAGCAGGAGACCAAACTGACTCAAATGAGAACTTTTCTATTAATGTGGCTAAGAGCAACAGGAGACCAAAAAAGCCCAGAGTGCATTTCAACCCAGCCCAGAAAGAGCCTGACTGCCTGCTTCGTCCTAGCCATGGTGGCAGAGGAAGTGAGTGGGGAGAGAATGAGACAATGTTAGGGGCTGAGGCACAAAACACTACTGGGGTTCAGGATGTGCCTCACACAGAGAATAGGAGATGGTTAAATGATCAAACAAGGGCTCGACCCATACAAAGGAGGAAGACAGAAACCCGAGGTGAAGATTCAGTTACAAGGGAAATTCAGGAAGATTTCTCACCGCAAGAGGTCACAGATATTTTGAGTAGATTCAGCCAAAGAATAGGAGAACCATTGATATCTTGGATGGTAAGACTCAGTGATCAAGGGGCCAGTGGAATATCAGTGGATAGGACAGACTGCATGAGATTCATAGGTATCAGCCATGATCCTCTAGTTCAACAAGCTTTTAGGGAACATCATCAGCAAGGAGATGGTGATAGCAGGACTACTCTGTTGGCATTAGCCGCTGTGGGATGCAATAAGAGATATGCTACTGATTCTATGTGGCCCACTGAGCACAGACCCTGGTATTCACTTAGAGATTGTATCATGAGACTAAAGGAGGAGGTAATGAAGACTGCCATTATGATAGGAACTACAGACAAATATTACAATGATCCAATGGGACTGCCTCATAGGAATTTAATAATTAGGACAGCTCCCCCTGCTTATAAACAACTAATTTTGAATTTATTACTTGGAGAAGTAGGGAGCCGTCTTACAACAGTGATAAATAAGATTTTACAGTTACATGACTTAGGTGACTGGGGAAGGGATAGATCTCCTCGAGAGAGAAGGGTGAATAACCAGCAAACTTGGCACCAAAGGAGAGTAACAAGGAAAGAAATGTTTACTGCTTTATTGAGAGCAGGGGTAGGTTTTGAAATGATAGATGGAATTCCAACCAATGAATTATACAGAATGTATAGAGGACTTGATAACACGAGAAATAGGGAAATAAGAACTGCTCCTGCAAGCCCACAAGCCACTCAGACTGAAGGTGACCTTGTGTGATTAACGGATGAAAACTTGTACATTTGGGGAAAGGCTGGGAGGACAATCCTAGTCTCTGTCTAGGATGGGATCCTCTTGGCTTCCTCATTATGTTCCTTTTGAAAAGAAACATTTCCCACCTGAGTTTGGCTCTGATGTTGGATCTTTGCATAACTGAAATCTCAACCAAACTTGAGATGATTTTATTTGAAGAATTATAGTCCATACTTGTCTATTCTTTTTGTCCTTTGTTTTGGCTAACCTTGTTGCTAGTTTTGTTTCCTTCAGGCTTAAGCACCTTGCACTTTCCGGTGACTGCCTAAGCATGTAGCATTCTTGGAATTCCTGCCAGCTCGTTAAAGAAATGACCTCTGGAATGGGACTTTTTGGGGGCAGGGCCATCTCTACATCCAATTTCAGCATGAAGAAGCTATGGAAAATGAGACCTTCACCCCTCACCCCAAGATTTTGAGCCCCAATCGTTCAAGGGGGGTGGAAATGATGATAGTGTTCTGTTTACTTATTTTGTGTTATCCTTGCTGTGTTGTTTTATTGTTATGATATTATTGATCCTATGTAATGGATACAAGGATTTAGGGGTGGACATTTGAATTATTAATAATTATTTTGGGGATGATTGATTGAAGAGATTATCTTGCTGGGACCTAGGGGTGGATCACATTTGAATCGTAAACCAATATTTAGGAATGTCACCAAATGATATGTTTTGCTTTATAATGAATGATATGTTTTAGTTTCCTTTGTAATTGGATCACAATGTATGTTCTAGGATACATGGCTGATTAGATTATGTATCCTATAACAAGGGGTGGAGTGTAGCCAGAATGGCCTTTGTTTTCTTTGAATGACTCAGCTTACCTCATTGAGCCTCTGGACACTGTGGCTTGCTCTTCCGGGGCAGGAGGCCCAAGGAGCATTCCAGGAAGCAGACAACTTCCTGTGTGATGAGTCATGGGGCTGGCTGAGGGGAGGTGTTAACAGCTATGCTAGGGGGAGGGGCCAAGTCAAGAACCAATCGGCCCTGGTCGTTCAGGCGGTGCTTGATGATGTCAAAAACTCTATAAGAGGGGAGAGGACAGCTTGAAGATCCTCTCTTCCTTTTCCGGTTGGAGCCAGAGACAGTTACAGCGACAGTTACAGCGACAGTTACAGAGGCAGTTACGACAGTTACGTCAGTTACAGCCACAGCCACAGACACAGCTGAAGCAGGAGCTGCCAGTAGCAGAGCTGACCTACGGGAGAAAGCTGAACAAAGACTTCAGGCCAGTGGGGTAATCTTATTACCATAGAGGGGGAAACATGATTTTGCTTTACGCAATCATGCTTCTCTGTAGCCTCCTGGTTACTCTTTCAAGGCGTACTTATTGGGCCTGGAAGCTTTTGATCAATATATCAAAATGGGGTTGCTGGTTCATGGGTTGGTTACTGTGGAGCCTAAATAAATGTTTTGATTCTTCTGCCTTCTACTTTGAGAGTTTCTTATATCCGGCGGTTCCGAACGTTTCAGACATGTTTATGATCCTCTTTGAGATTATAAACTCTGCCCTCCTAATACAGGGGTACTTCAGCTATGCATGGAAAGCAAGCCGATTACTAATAACTGAGCTAAAGCTATGTAGATTCAAAAAAAGATTTAGATACATTAGAGTTCATTCTGTTCCTCCTTAATCTATAGAAAGAAGTTCATGATGGAGGGAAGGTCAGGGAGCATAAGACTTCCCCAATTTTTATCATTTACAAATTTTCAGTTATATATCTATATCTAGACCTATACCTATATATCTATATCTATAGCTCTCTCTCTCTCTACATATATACATATATATATATACACACACATATATATACATGTTACATATCTATAAGTATAAAGAGGTACATCTGCAATTACTTTAAAAGTCTCTGGTCCCTAAGGTAGGACTTGATTGCTTTTGCTGCCACAATAATTTAAGGCCAATTTTGCAAAAGTTACAAGTAACCCACCTCTCTTTGATCAGTTAAAGCTTCAGCTATATGAGAGAGATGTAAATGAGTAACTGTCTAAGATATGTTTTGCTTAATTTTTTGTTATTCAGTTGTTTTCAGTTGTATCCAACTCTTTGTGACACCATTTGGGGTTTTCCTGGCAAAGATACTGGAGTGGTTTGCCATTTCCTTCTCTAGCACATTTTACAGATGAGGAAACTGAGGCAAACAGAGTTAAGTGACTTCCCCAAAGTCAAACAGTTACTAAGTGTCTGATACCAGACTTGAACTCAGGAAAATGAATCTTCCTGACTCCAGACCTTGACCTCTATCCATTGTGCTATCTAGTTGCCCTAAAAACAACAACAATTGTAAGTTTTGCATAAATTACCAGTTTAACTGAAATTGTGTATCTTTGGCCCAAGGAATCATTGATGTCTCAATTAAAAAACAATATTGTGTCATTGTTCCACTAACTTTTGCTCTCTCCCTCTCCCTTAACAATTTTCCCAATCTCCTCTATTTATTTCTGTTGAATTTGTGGTTTGTAATGGGCTGAAGGCTGGGATATCATGGGATATAGACAGCTTTTTATTATTTTTGATCTTTGATTGAAGAGGGGTAGTACCTTTTGTTGATTACACAATGGTCCTGGAGTCAAATGACAAAACATATTATTGATATAATAATTCATCCTCATTTGACCTAATCTCTTGAAGAAAGAGAATCAGATCTGATTTACAATAGAAATGGAGAAACCATTTCATTGTAGGGTTGAGGATATCTTTCAAAAGATCAGGTATTCTTTTCCCTCAAAGCCTCATTTCTTTCCTCAACAACCTACTTAACTGAATTTCTATACCTATTTGGATTTTTTTTTCCCAGCAATATCTGCACGTTTGTCTCAATGCCTCAGGTTGAGTAATCATTATGAAAATTTTATGTATCTATGTACATGATGCTGATTGAAACTGGTTATTTTTTAAAATTAATACTTAGTTAATCTTACTACTTGGGATTTATGATTCTTGTATGTTTTTATTCTTGGCATTTAGCCTAAAGGGTAAATGATGATACATATTCTAAGACCTGATATAGTAGGAAATTCATTGTACACAGATATTATTCACTTTGAGGAATACCAGAATACTGGATCTCATCTTTTTAAAAAATTGGACATGGAATAATGTATCCCCTGCCTTTACAGTAATGCATATGTCATTACTAAAGGGTAATGCCTGCAGTATAGAGTAATATGACAAATGTAACAAGTAGAACCCCTGCTTATATTTCAATTTTCAAATATGTTTGTATGTGTGTATTCTGTGTGTGTGTGTGTGTGTGTGTGTGTGTGTGTGTGTGTGTGTGTATCCTCTGAATTCAATAATGCCTAGTAAAATATATTTTACTTACAGTATAATAAGTACCTTTGGATTTCATACACATTGCATTTTTCAAATGGAACACTGTCATGTTGACAGTTGTAGTAAATCATATAGTCTTAGAATACTGTTAATAGGAATAACGTTGAGTGGTCATTTCTAATTCTCTCATTTCACAAATGAGAAACCTTAGACCCAGGGAAATGAAGTACCCAAAGACATATAGCTATGGCTAAAACCTATATAAATACTCAAGTTTTTGGATTCCTAATCTCCGGTTAAGTTTTTTTTACATGACTTTAATAGTAGAGATTTGCTTTAGTAGAGAATTGCTTTAAATAAGGGAATTATTCTGCTTTGTAATATATATATATATATATATATATATACATATATGTATGTATGTATGTATGTATGTATGTATGTATATATGTATACACACACACACACAGAGTTCTAGTTGAAATTTTTCCCACATGGTTTCCCCTGCCACACATGAGAGCAGTTCTATTATACCTACCTTTCTTTTGTAGCTAGGTCTCTTGGTATGCAATTAGATACATTTCCAAATGTATATATGCATATACATATATACCTATAAACGTGTTATATATAAAGATGCATATGCCTACCTCATGTTGGATCTTAGAGATTATTGTATGTGATATGTGTGTGTAGATGTGTGATGATTACTGAGAGCCAAATTAATTTCATGTCTTATTCTAGAAATTTTCTTTTTTTTTTTACCAGATTGTTGTTAGGACCACTTCCCCCCCACCCAAAAAAATAAAAATGCTGTAGAAATAGAAGAGTATCCTGGGCATTGCTGCTAAATATTATATTGTTTAAAAATGTCATTAACTTGGACAAAGAAATAGATGTGGAGATGAAATACCTCGAAGAGCTAATACATTGGATGCCAGTTAGGTGCAATTTATAATTGAAGAATATGAATTCTTACTAAGTTTCAAAGAATCAATTGCATGCGTACAAGTATATGGTGATGTAGAGTATAATATTGTACCCAAAATCAGATGGTGATCTTCGTTAAGAAGCGCCTAGTTTCAATGGATAGGAAAGTGATTTTCCTACTGAACTTTTCTCTGACTAGACTATATCTAGAATATCATGTTGAGTTTTTATTATCACATTTAAATGAAAGCATATTGGTTAGCTATGGTCCATCCAAATGTCAAATCTCATTCCAATCCAGAACCTAAAGCATTAAGATCTATCGAGTCATGTCAGGCCTAGAAGAAGGCTAAAGAAAGAAACATGACATTTTGGATTCACAATCAATCCAAAACTAGACTATCTTTTGCCAAATTGACTACACAGCTAAAATTTAACAAGGTTAACATAGATTTTGATCCATATAAATAGTAAAGAATAATTCAATGTTACATGTTATAAGAAGGTGATATTTTCTCAGGTTTTTTTTGGTCATGCCTAGTATGAATTTAATTGAAAGTACAAAGGACAGGGATTTGAAGGAAAAACACTTTGGAACGATAATAGGCAACTAGCTCTTCTAAAAGACTGAAAGTTAACTATAAGAGAAGAAATATTTCAGGAAACTATGCAAATGAAAAGAAATAAAGGAGAAAGAGGCTGATATGAGCATATTTATTTAGGATAAAGCAGAATACATATTTAACGTAGGTGGGACAGGGGAGGTAATGGGTAATCATTATTATAATATTACAAAGTACGAAGAGATTTTTACCTGTCTGTTGTTGAGTTGATAAAGGGTTTTGCCATCTGTCTGTGAAGAATGTTATATTGGGCAGGGTGTTGAATCTAAACTTTATTTTCCCTTTAAAATAATTTAAATTAAGGGGGAAAATAACCCTGCATTTTATCTTGTGTTAGGAGAGATGAACATTGTTTAGGAAAAAAAATCTTTCACATCAGAAAAAATTTATCTATTTTTCTCATACAGATCGTCTATATGTAAAAATCAAGTCCATTTAGAATTTGACTTCAATTAGAACATCACTAAGCAGATGAGTTTAATTAAAAATAAATTATGATGCTGCAACATTCATTTATTAGAAAATCCTAGACTATAAAGCTCCATAGCCCTCAAAATAATTAAAAGTGAGATCCATGTAACTTCCACTTGAATGCCTTACAGTGGGAGAAAAATAAATTTCTGCAACCCAATACCAATATGGTAGGAATATGAAATGACTACCATTACATTATAATCTATACTTATGCAAGTACCAGATATTGATATTCAGTTATTGTTGCGCTGTGCTGACATCTTGTCTCCCTTCTTTTTACCTTCAAGATAAATTATATTCATTTCGCATTTTAACAGAATTTCACCTTATAGAAATATTCTGTCTTGGGGGGTGGAAGGTTAGAGATAAGAGTAGTAATTTTCTCTCAAGTCCCACTAGGCTAACCAACCCTCCTGCTATTCCCCTTCTATCTGTGAATCTGAAGGAAAATTCCCTGCAGTTTTCCCTTACTGCATTCCTCTTAATAGGCATTTATTAAGAGATCTCAGATTTTTGAACTGGAAATGACCTAAGAAGTCAATTACTCCAACCATCTCATTTTACAAACAAGAAAACTGGGATTCAAAGTCAGTCAGTATATAGCAGTGCCAGGCTTTGAATTAAGGCTCTCTCACTTTGGGTCATCATGGCTTTCATTATTGTCAATGATAATAATTGTTTTGTTTTATTTTAATATATTTGTTGTGATATTATTTCATGCCAACATTCTGCCCTCCCACCCTACCCTCTACTATCCTGCCATCAACCATTTATGAAGGATACTTTCTAGCTATCTTTTTTTTGGGGGAAAAAAACAAGCAAGCAAACAAACATTTGGCCAGAGGGGAGCATAACTAATTATTAGTCTGTGTGCTCCAATGGTTGTATGATACCCATGTCAAGGAAAAAAATAGGAACAAGCCTCCCTTTCCCCACCATCTCATTTGGTAGACCCACTGTGGTTGAGCTTAAAGGCAGAGTTGAGGAAGAATCACATAGGATGGACAGGCATGCATGGCTAAGTTCTGCATAGTTGGAGGACCCCACATAAGTGAGATCATTATATCCATCCATTTTAGTATTTTGAGTAGCCTCTGGTTAAATACACATTTTCCATCTATTAGTGTATCAGTAAAACATTTTCACTAGTGAGAAGAAAGGCTTATTACTAACAAAGGTGTTAATCACGATTAAAATTAACTTATATTTTAATAGTTATTTTTGAACATGCAATAAATGTCTCATTGAAGCTAAATTAAATGAATACTCAAGGAACTTTAATTTAGAATGCTACTAGTCACTGATTCATTGAGTGACCACTGTGGAAGAATATAATCCAGCATGTTGAAACTCTCTTACAGTGGGGAGCCTGACAGAACTGTAATTAGAAGGATTAGAAATTATGTGTTTCTCAAGCAGGAAAGGTAATTGTTGATAGTGTAATTACAAACTAAAATTGAAAGGAGACAACTATGCTCTTTATTTCCTTTTGGCTCTGTCTTCCCCAAGGCTATTTGAGCTTCAAGAAGATTGGAATAAAAAGAAATGACAGCTTCAAAATCTTCTAAAAATGTGTTTTTTTGAGCCACTCAGTTCTGTTTTTAGGGGAAGCACAGTTTTTTGAATTTTGGAATCTCAGGTTGAAAGGTCTCAGAGGCCATCATTTTTTGGTCATAGAATCATTGATTCAGAGCAGGAAAGGACATGAGGTTTGGAGCTGCAAAACACATGGACTACCCATTGGTTATATCTTATTCTTGTGTCATGGGGGAATGTAGATTTAGATGTATAAGGTCATCTAATCCAACTACCTTATTTTTCACAGGACAAAATTTAGGCCAAGAGACATTAGGTGACTTGTGAAAAGTGATACTGGAAATAAGTGACAAGTTCAAGATTTCAATACAGTTCTTATGATTCCATCTCTTTTATAAGCTCCATGCACATTTCTGGGAATTTTTGTCTAGGGACAAAAAATCTGCAACAACAGCTCAACTGGTAAAATGCAGATAGGCAGAGTTAGCTAAGATGACCATATCTTTCATCATCACTGATTCCCCCACTGATTTCTCTTACATGCTGTGTTTGATTTTTCGAATAGTATGTGTTGTGAACCTGCACTGACATGAATAGCACAAAACAGTTCCATGCATCCCCTTTGGACACAGCAGCCCTGAGTCTAGACCAAATGCCTCAGGTGCAACAAAATGACAGGGCCTCCTAGTCTTACCTGGTCTTTCCTCTCTATGCTCTTTCCATGATTTCTTGCTACGAAATATAGCTTGTTTTCATTTATGATATCCCACTGTTCTTCCCCTGAATGCCCTGGTGAAAGTGCCAATAGTTAGCATTTCATTTAGCCAGTAGCGAGCATTCCATGAAGCTTTGACACATAGAAAACAACCAAAGGGAATTTCTGGTGTATGGTACCAGCTATTACCTCAATTTAATCAATCAATCCATCAGCATTTATTAAGTGCCAAATACGTATCAGACACTGTCTTGGGTACTGAGGATACAAAGATAAAAATGAGATAGTCAAATGATCCTCAATGACCTTGTATACTTCAAAAAAGTTTACTTTCTGCAAGTTCTGTATATTATTTGAAAATTTATACTATACTGATAACCATATTGCTTAAAGTGCTTTGAAAGGGATCACAACAAATAAAAAAAATACAGAAACAGACATTCTTAAATAGTCAAGATTCCCTTTCCTTTCAAATAATAGTGTCTAAAATGGTTCAGAAATGAGAAAAATAGTCACTACTACCAAAAGAAGGGAAGGGTCATCAAGCATGCCTATCTATATTCATAGACTATGCATCTTATGAAAATAAAGTAGTTTTTTTATTATTAAGTGTGATAACTCAAAAAAGTCATTGCCTGGCTCTTATTCGATTTGGATGATTGGGTAAATGGAATTAGGAAAATTGAAATGGGTTTTGGAGTTTGAATCCAAATTCTTGGTAGGTCCACCAGCCCCCCTGGGATTTTTCCATTCCCTCCCATGTTGGCTGCTGACATTGCTTGCGTTGCATTCCATTTTATTTTGCTACACTTCCATCATTATCCCTCCCCACTTCCACTTAAATGATCAAATAGCTAGAAATCAGAGGTGGGGCAGGGAGCAGTAACTTGCTCCTCTAAAATAATTGATTAGTTTCAAGTCTTCAAAACAAGTCAATATTACCCAACAAGTCCTTAAAGTCAGTCCTTATAAACAAAGATAAATTAGTGAGGTGGTTCTACTGCCTGGATTGCCCTCTATGCTCTGCATGTTCCAGCTGAATCAATGAATATTTTTATTTAATTGTCACTCTCAATAAAAAACGTATGCAACCAGTTCTGAGGTTTTCGAAAGGCATTCACTTTTCATTGCATCCGGTTTGATAGCTGAGAAAAGAAAAATACAACCCATGCATTTAAAAATGTTCTCAATTTGTATTGCGATGATATTTTTCAAGTAGCTGGTACTAAGAAGGAACCTCCTCCCACATTGAATTAGAATCTACTCAAGGTAAGTTTTAAGATATAAAACTATAAAGAATTATATTTGTTGAGGTTTTGTTTGTTTGTTTTTGATATAACTGATCAACCAAATGCTGAACTAAAAATAATTTCCAAGAAAACTGGAAAGATTTCATAAAAAACAAAATTTAATGGTACCTTTTTAATCCCTTTTCCTTAAGTATTTAGCATGGTGACTTGCACAGACCTGATACATAATCAATGTCATATTAATTAAGTGTTAATACTCATAATAGCCATTTGATTTTCTGTGTGTGTCTATTATATTTTATTCTTCATTGTATGTGGATCCAGATGTGGACGTCAACATTTAGAACTTTGACCGAGGCAATGTTTTAGAATCAGTCCTGAAATGCCAAGTGACACTACAAATAAGTAGCATCCATGTCTCTGTGCAACTGATGTCTTTAAATTATGGGTGACATCCCTTGGAAGTTATGGAAATTGTCTGAATGAGTTAAAATGCATGACTAGAATCAATGAATATTGAAGCATTAGGACACCCCAGATGGTACATTTCTGAGTGATTATTACATGCCTCAGGTATGTTGGAATGCAGGAGGCTGAAGGCCAAGAGACTTCACCCATTATAGAACAGCAGTAATCTCTCAGAAATGCACTGCCTAAGGTGACTATTGTTATTATAAAATGGAAATCATTTTTTAAAAGTGAAAGGTCATACCTAGGAAGTAATTAAAAAAAATCTGTGCATGGAGAAGCTACTTCTGACAAGCAGAAAACTCCTCAATGTCCACACCTCTAAACTCCTTTAAGACTGGATTAATTTTTGGAAATAACCAACAGTAATGAGGAGTAAAGCCACATAAATATGGTAGGCCATACTATTTATGTTCTAAGACACTACCTGAATGATCTTGTCCTTGTCAGAGCTCTCTGAGTCTTTGTTTCTTCATCTGTAAAGTGAGGGAGTTAGACAAGATGACATTGAATGTCCTCCCCACATCTAAATCCATTACATATCATTTAATGGCAATAACTTCCTCCATTAATTCTAGAGATAAATTCCAAAGAAGGTCTCTAAAACCCTTTTGAGCAAAGACTATTCTGAAGGAGAGCTCACATTTGGATACATTTTCACAATTACTTTTAATCAATCTTATTTGTGTCTTGTAAAACAGTTTTTAGGTCAAAATATTATAGATCTCTAACTGAAAAGGACCTCAGAGAACAATAAGTTGTAAGAGTGCTGAATTTGGAGTGATGGTGTAATGGCAAGCAAAATGGGACTTTTTGTTGTCTTTTGTTTTAGAGTGCTTCTCAGCACTGAGGTGCCATTGAGTCTTGCCTTTGTTTGAATGAGGAGTCATTGATTGGAAACAATATATATGATGTAGTGCTAGTCCTGATTTGAGATCTTTCCCATACCCTTTTGCCAAGCCTCAAGCCTACACCCTTTTACTAAGTAGGTGCTAAGCCCCAGGGCCCTAAATAGGGTATTTATGCTCTGCGGTTAGCATTTTGTTTTGGGACTCACTCAGTGGAAGACTGTCATGTGATTGGACCAGATGAGACTCTCGATAGCCATTAAGGAACCCCCAGGCTTTGAAAAACCCAGATATTGGCACTTCTCTCTCTGTTAACTATGTATGTAATGTCTTGGTCAGATGTCTAGAAGCCTGTCTGTTGATTTGCATTATTTTGCTCTGTTTATGTAATTTCTCCTTGTAATTTCTATTTGTATTCTCTCTGAAGGTCAAGGTGCTGGCTTTCCCCCAAGAACTAGGTGAATGATATATGTATGTTTAATTAAAGTAAGATTGTTAACCCCTTAAAGTTGCTTTCCTTAGAAAAGCAGATAAAAGAACCTGTGCTAGCAGCCTTCCTGTATGCTGGTGTTATTGGCATTACACAGCCACAGTAGTAGCATACAACGTTGTTGTTACAGATGAGAACTAAGTTCAAATTCTGGTTTTTCTTCTTACTATCTGTGTGACCTTGGGCAAGTCACTTCAAATCTCTGAGACTCATTTTTCCTTGGTTGTAAAATAAAAGAGTTGGACTAAATAACCTCTAAGTTTCTTTATATTAAGTGAAAAGAGTACGATCATAGTCCATACCTAGCATTTCACAAAGGAGGAAAAGATACTGAAAAAGGTTAAGCAACTTGGCCATGGTCAAACACCAGGATCCATATCCAGGTCCTCTGCTTTCAGAACCAGTGCTGACTTTTTTTTAAAACAGTGCTTACTTAGGAATCCAAAGGATAATGGTGGTTATAACGGAATTGAAATGTCTATTGTTTTATTTTGAAGGTTTCTGGAGGATTTTTATTTACAGAAGCTTCACATCTGCCCTCATATCCCTTGAGAAAAACCTAGGACCCAGATAAAAATGACCAGAGTATGACTATTCTATTAACTTTCAAGTTCCCCTTCCACAATCAAATGTACACATTAACTAGAGCAAAGATAAGAGGATTAGAGACTTAAAGTGGGGATTTAAATAAAAAATGGTAACTCCTGCTTACATTAGAGATACAGAGCTTCAATCCAAGGAAGAGTCACAGAATTAGAAACTAGATGAAATTTCCTCTTCCACAACTGAACCAAAATTTATCACTATTTCCAAGAGTATTTAAATGTCTTATATTCCTTTGGAAGTTTGAAGACGCCGAGGTTGCCTCCTTGGAGTAAATGTTATGAAAGTGGAATTATATAATGCATAAATACGTGGTCTTCTTTAGGAAAAGAAAATAAGGCAACAACTGCCACTTTTGTAGTATAAGATTTCAATGCCCTTGGGCTATCCCAAATAATATAGTAATATTAAGGCAAACAAACATTTAAACTTGATGAGAAAGAGACAAGAAAGAGAAAGAGAAGAGAGGAGAGCAGAGTTGAGGAGAGAGAAAGAGAGAGGGGGAGAAAAGGATGAAATGAAAAAGAGAAAGAGTGAAGGAGAGAAAGAGGAAAGAGAGAGGAGAGAAGGAAAGAGAGAGGGGGGGAAGAGGGACAGAGACAGAGAGCATATTATAGGCAGTTATGGATCAGTTTTGGTCATACGTTTAGAACTGGAAGAGCTATTTGTGAACTTTATTTTTAATGAAAATAATCCTATTGATGAGATAACAAGTCTATTATTGTACTAGACAGCTGTCCAATACCATTCTTGTGGTATGTGATGTAATTCCACTGATAATATGCTGAGGAAATTTAAATCTGTTTGTATAGAATAAAGTTATGTGCTGTGATTGCAAGACCATGAGAGAATCCATACCCTTTGGTTATAGTCTTGTCTCTATCACTAAGTAACTATAACTGGAGAAGTCTTTCTTCTTTAGGTTTTAGTCCCTTCATCTGCCAAGTGATGGGACTGGAATAGATTTTTCCCTCAATACCCTTTCAGCTTTAATTCATATAAAGCCAGTGATTTTGATAATTAGGTTAGATGACTTTTGGGTTCGGGTGGAAAGAAAGGGGAAGAAGGAAACAGGTATTTGTTAAGTACAAGGCACTATGCAAGATTTTGTGCAGAAAAATCATCTTTCTGCAAGATAAAATCAACTCAGAAACTCAGATCTCTGCAGTACCCCTTGCTTCTGGGAGTGCCTCCCTCCCTCTGGTTGGAGAGGGTGAGATATGGACATTTGGAAGTTTCTTCCTGATCCTTCACCGTTTAAGGAGGGTGTTCAGGGAAATCTCCTCATCATTTTCCACCCTGCTGTTTTCCTGGCTTCATATTCTTCAGAAACTTATCATTGTACAAACTAAAATCAACTTGATATCTCACACCTACTCAGGAACATTTCCTCCCAGGGCTGCATGACTTCATTATACCCATGCGGCTGGTTATACTCCCTTTCCTTTTCAGCTTCTTTTCATATGTTGTTTCTTCTAGTAAACTATGAGCTCCTTGCCTTACAGGGACTATCTTAGGCCTTAAGTGCCTGGCACATAGGGGGTGCTAAGTGCTTTACAAATATCTTTTGATCCTCATAATGACCTGGGAAAGAGACACTATTATCACCCCATTTTTCAGTTGAAGAAACTGAAGCAGGCCAAGGTTAAGTGACTTGGCCAGGGTTTTGCAGCTAACAAGTGTTTGAGCCTGCTCAAGTCTTCCTGACTCTAGATTCAGCAGTCAATTCTGGCTCTTTGCTATGCTTAGTTGATATCTTTTTACGATTAGCCAATATCAGTTCCCCCATCACAACATTACTAGAAGATTGCTTGGTATGATATATATAGCCTTTGCTAAGCTGATGTATCTTCACACAAAAGAGATTAACTCACATATACCAATAACTTTTTGATTTTCCTGTTGTTAGACTTGTTTGTGAATTCTTTAGTAAAGGGAATTCCCCTCGAGGACAACAGCTAAGTACTTGCCTTGCAATTTATAGTCTTAGAGGATTTCCTGGGACATTGAGTGGTTAAACAACTTGTCCAAGACCAGGCAATCAGACTGGAACACAGGTCTTCCTGACTGCAGCCAGCTGTCTATACTCTATGCTCTCAGCATATAAAGATTTATAAAGTGCTTTTCCCACAAGAGCCCTATGAATGAATATAAGAACTCCTATTCCGATTTGCCAGATGAGAGGAAGTGAATTCAACTAGTATAAGAACGGGAATCAAGTAGAGATCTCATGACTCTCAATTCCATTGATTCCCCTAATTTACACTTTTCCCATAGGGCCTAGATTTTATTCTAATTTTATTTGATGTTTACACAGGTGTTATCCTTCAAATCTTTTTCTTTGCAGTTCCCAGTTGGAGAGACAGGGTTTGAAAGCCAGTTCTGTCACTAACAACCTATGTGACTTTGGGCAAGCCCCTTCACCTCTTGGAGACTCAGTTCCCTCATCTGTGAAATGGACAGTTTGGCCTAGATAACTGCAGAGGTCACTTCCAAGTCTAAACCTATGAAGTTAATGAATGCACCTACAGGAACCACTTCTGAACACAAATTGAAAGTGTATCTAGGTTGTCATTTAACTTCCTAAAACACAGGCAAAATTAATTCAGTTTATTTGCTGTTTATTCCCATAGTCCTATGGATTTCTAAAGCAGTGTCTAATGGAAAGTTCCTACTCATATTTATGAGCCTCAAATAATTAATAAAGAATGTCAGTCAGGGGGCTAGTAGTATAAGAGAACATGTTAAGCCTACATCAGATTGATCCCTAGAGGACTCTCATCCCCAGCAACTCCCAACAATTTACCACCACCACCACCACCAGGAGAAAACAAACAAGACCTCTCAACTTTGGTAACAAATCCATTTCCCTTCTCTACCCTGCCCCTACTGCCAAGCTGAGGGAGGGAGGAAGGGAGGAAGGCAGGGAGAGAGAGAGACAGAGAGAGAGAGAGAAAGAGAGAGAGAGAGAGACAGAGAGAGAGAGAGAGACAGAGAGAGTCAGAGAGAGACAGAGAGAGAAGAGAAATAGAGAGAGACAGAGAAAGAGAGAGAGAACCTACATGCTTATATTTGTATCCATGGCACTCCTGGAAAAGGAGGAAAACGATAAGTTGCTTTTTATTGCACTGTCATGCCCCAGTGCCTCTGTTACAAGAAGTCTGAAACTCCCCAGTGATTGATTCCATTCCTCGGTCCTAAACTTCCTGGCTAGAGAAGCTCAGATGTAGCTGTCACAAGGAACATACCATTTTAGAACTGGAAGAGACCTTAGGGTTTATCTACTAACAACTTTAATTTTACACTAGAGGAAACTAAGGCACAGAGACACAAAATGCCTAGCCTGTGGTCACACAGCTAGTTAATGGCACAGCAGGTACTAGCATTCAGGTAGGTCTCCTGGTTCCTATTTTCCTGTTATTTTTGCCATATCACAATGCCACTGAAATGATCCCCTTGTTATGGAAAAAGAGATAATGGTGTTTCTTTGTCTGCTTAAATGACTGTCATTTAGGTCTTTGGAGGAGAATAGAGTTTGGTCAATCACTTTTGGAGGCAGAGGTAGATTGGAAACTAAATTTAAAACCATTGTGAGGATAGTTATCGTACTTAATGGTTGTATACTTTGTAGTCGAACTAATGAGACAGAGGTGGTATTTCTGGGTTTTTTGTGGTTAGAGAAAATGATCTGACTTGATCTTCAGGGAGTAGATCCTGGTGGAGGTTGTCTCACATGGAAGCTGTTCTACCTGTTGCAGAGTTGAACAATTTAACCAAAGCCAGTTGATGAAATTCCCTGGTAGGCAGGCCAGTAGACATTTTCTGGGGCCATAGACCATTTGCAGCTCCCCATCCTGAACATTTCTGAGGGCGCAGCTTGTCTCAATGACTAAAATTTCAGAGAACATCCTTACTGCCCCATCTTGCCTTGAATTTCTAAAATTCTCAGAACATCTACTCTAAGAACTGAAATACTGCCTCTGGACAAGATAGTCCTTTGACACCAAATTGAAAAGCATGAATTTAGTAATGAAAGAATTTTCAAATTTGCATCACCACTTTGGAGAAAGAAATTCTAACACTTAGAGGAGACATGTTTTGGGTATCTTTCCAGCCCTTGCACTTCACAAACCTTGCCAATAAGGCTGAATTTTTCTCCACTAATATTAGTGGTACATTAATATTTATAGCTTAGCAGCCAGAATACAGATAATTATTTATGGTTCCAGGGACACAGACAATGTTAAAAGAAACCCCAAGCTCTCCCAATCGATACTCATATGTACAAACACTCTAAAATTAGTCTTTTCAAGCTGGATTGGAAAATATTCATGATGAAAGTCCCTACTGGCCTTGGCAGAGTATGTTTTATCTGGCTTTCCGTTTTAAGATCACTGCCTTCTTTGATCTTTGATTTTATTTTAATTTCATAGAAACTAAGTTATCTCAATGTCACTTGTTGCATTCTGTTTAACAAACCCAGCCTATGTGATAATGTTAAAATCCTCCCAAAGTTTCTCATTAGTTTATGCATTAATGTAATTCTTCCTTGTTACTTACAGAAAAAAAAAATCACTTCATGAAAATTTAATAAAAAACTAATTATGCTTTTCCACCAAACAGTGTATTTAGACAAATAGTAATTGTATCAGTCTGTCTTCCGAACTGATTTTGCTCAGAAAACGTGTGTCCCTCAAATGAATAATTACCTACAGAATAATTAAATGTTGCTGATATGGCCTACTCATCCCACTTGTACACAGAAACAGCAGAGTCTGTCTTCCCTGAAATCTATCTCCGTCATGTTGGATAAGCTTACTGTCCATCACAGAGTTGGCATCGATTCCTACTCAATTACAGAAGAACATAGCACCATATTAAAAGACAAATAAGGTTTAATTTTAATCGCAGGCTGCCTGTAAGTCCATGTTCCATTATAGATTAAAGGAACCAATTATTTTTAAAAGTAAAGCTTTAATGAAAGGTCTCACTAATATATGGACAACAGCAGCATCCTCTCTGCATCCTAAGCTATTAGCAATGGTTTAGAAAACTTAAAAAAAAGGCAGCATATCATAAAGATGCTTCCGATAGGTTGTTATTTTGTAGCAAAATAGAAATCACTTCTGAATAGAAAATGGAGCATTTGGTGTTTAAAAGCCTTGAAGATAAAGAGCCATAAACCTTACTTTGTTTGCTTTTATCACCTCTTGAATTTGTAACCCAGAGTCATGAATTCTGGGTTCTCTGTCACTAGCTGGTTATGTGACCTAAGGCATGTCTGCTAACCTGTTGGTGTTTGTGGTTGATTTGGAGAGTGGAAGAATTAGAAAAGATGAACAATTCCCAATCTAAAATGGACTTTTTACCTGTCAATTATTTTTTGATTTAAAAATTTTTGTGGACTTAATAATTAGGAAGCCCTAGACTTTTAGGGATCATTAAGATCTCTTCCAACTCTTTGATCCTATAATGCAGTCATCTTCGAACTCATCTTCACACCTCCAGCCTCTTTCTCTACTATAGTTTTTCTCTTACCCTGGATATTATTCCTCAAGCGCATTTTTCTTATGTCTCTTGATAGAATGTAAGTTTCTTGAGGGCAATCACAACTTTGTTTTGTTATCTTTGTTTCTTTAGCTCCTATAAACCTAATAGCTCAAAATTGATTATTGATTGCTAGATTGCCACTCCATTATTAAAGAGACTACAGTAGCTACTGATTTTCTACCCTATAAAATCTATGCTCCTCAATATAATATTTAAAACTTCCTTATATTTTGCCTTTATGCCTTTTTTTACTCCAACCTTTTTATTACTCTGCAATAGCTTCATTCACACAGCTAAAGAGCTAAACACACTGTAAATTCTGAAATATTAATTGCAGGCAAATTCAAGGTGGAAATCTTGAACTAAATTCATCTATGGCTATCTTGCCTGTACCTCTATTTGTTCCTATCGTTCTCTGTACCTAAAATGCCCACAACATTTTGTCCATCAATGTCCATCTTTTGTCCATCAATCTACCTTCTTTAATTCTTTAAATCACTTCTTTAATCCTCTGATCAAAATTCCTCTTCTCTAAGTTTCCCTAGTTAATCCAATTTAACTCTTATCACTCCTTTACCCTATTTCCTATGTAAAGAAGAGAGAAAGTAAAAGGTAGGATAGAATGACCACTAAACTCAGGCTAAAAAGATTCCAGCTTAAGCCCCTGGTCCAATACTTACTAGTGTGATCTTTGGAAAATCATTTAACTGCTCTGAGAGTCATTTCCAGATCTGTAAAATAGATATAATAACTCCTGTACTATCTACCTTACTGTATTGTGAGACTGCACTTTGTAAACTTTAAAAAGCAATATTAAATATGAGCTGCCGTTGTGTTCATATGTTGTTCTGCAATTTTTTTCTCAGCTGTTTCGTGATTGTACATTTTGTCTTCTCAATTGAATCATAAACTCCTTGAGAACAGGGACTAAATTATGTCTCTTTTTTTATTCCCTAAACCAGTCATATAACAAATACTCAGGGAATACCAGATGCTGATATTTTTATTCAGATTCTCATCAATTCTTATCTGGACTATTGTTAAGCCTGCTAATTGATTTTCCCCCACTCTTCCTTCTCCAATTCCTCCTTTAAAAACTAGTAAAAGAACCTTTCTAATGTGCTGCTCTGGCCAGGTGACTTCCCTGCTAAAAGAAAGAAAAGAAAACAAACTCAGTCACCTTCAGTGGTTCCTTATTGCTTAGAGAATAAACTACTAGGAGTCAGGGATTTTAAAATCTTCAAAATCTGTCTCCACTTTAGCTTCATGTCTTTTTTCAACCTCACTTCATATTATGCCCCCGTTCACAGATGATTCCCCACCCCACCCCAACCACACTAGACTATTAATTGTTCCTCAAACTACTAGGCTATTTTCTCATTCTATATACCCCTGCAGGTCATAGTCCTTACCTAAAGTGCACTCCCTAGTCATTGCATTTCAAATTTTTCAAATCTCACCTCAGATGTCACTACCTCCCTGAAAATCTAAGTTCAAATCCTACCTGAAACAGAAGCAATTGCACTTAACATCACTGAACTTCAGTTTCCTCAAATGCAAAATGGAAATGATAATATGGACCTCACAGGGTCAGACTGAGCAAAGCATTTTGTAAACTATAGATTAAGACAGGAATGGGAGTTTTTAGTTATAGGTCCCTGATTTGACCCACATTCGATAAAAGTATTCTTCCTTTCCTCAGATTTTCTAGGAGCATTTCACTCCCCCTCCTGAATTTCCCCATTTTGCTCATTCACAACCTAGACTTAGCTGAATACACATCATATTCCATCTCTCCCCATTCCCCACATGTAAAATTCTTGAGGACAGGGACTTTTGGCGGTGGTATTTCTATTTTTTTTTATCCACAGTGACTAGCATTGTGTTTTGTGCATAATAAACAATTAGTAAACACTTGTTAAGTAGAATTAAATTGTAAAGAGTTCTGTTTAAGTCACTCTGGGGAATGGGAAACATATGCCTTAAACAAAATATATGATGTATACTGTAAGTCATATACTTGTAATCCCCCAGAGTAATTGGTGCAGTACTTACTCAGAAAGATGTTATTTAGCTTTCTTTGGTCTTTTGTTTGGAGAATCCATAATATGTAATCAAGCTAGGATTGTAATATTCTATTCCATTGGTAGTTACTGACTAGTAAATGATTATTCTAGTTTTAAGATCCCTTAAGACTAACATTCCAGGGTCTATAAAATAAATTTATGCTTCACTTGATCACCTTTCTTTTAGAAGAAGAAAAAAAGTGGGGCAAATTTACTTTTTAGAAGTTTTACATCTTAAGTGAATTTCACTGTCTAATAAATAGTTTAGTAGAAGACATCGGGCAATGAATAATATATTAATTGATATCCTACATTTTCAGAAGGAAATTTTAATTTTTCTTTATGTTGAAAGATATAGTTACATTGAATTTCAAAAAGTCAAGATGACTTAGGAGAGATTTTTTTGTCCCTAGCTTATTGAGTCCCTCAACTCCCTTCCTCCAATCCTTATAATTTCTCAAAATCATCACCAATACTCTCCTTCCTTGAAGTCAAAGAAAAGGTATACCTACTGCTTGTGCCTTTGATAGCCTTTGATATCCTCTGTTAACATTCTCTTTCCTCTAGAACCTTGCCCCAAAAGTTATCCACTGTCTCTCATGCATTTTTAATTTCTTCTCCACTGGATCCTTCTTTCTCTTCTATAAATAGTCTTAGATCTCCTGATCTTTCCATCAAGCCTTTTTTGAATTTTGTCTACCTCATCCAGCTACTATCCTATCTTCCCATCAACTGCTACTCCACACAGTAAGACTTCTTGGAAAAAAAAGAAAGTTGTTTATACCCAATGTTTCTACTTCCTTATCTGGTATTTTTTTTAATGAATTGCATATCTGGATTAAGCCCCTATCATTTCTATAGAAGCTTCCCTCCAAAATATCATCAATGACCTTCAATTGCCAAATTCAATTAATCATTAATCTTCCCACCCCCAGTTAAGTTTTCATCCTCTGATTTTGGATACTCCCTGCTATATTTTTTCAGTTCCTAGCCTACCCCTTCAATCAAACCTTCTCAGTCTCCTTCACTCACTGTCCCTATCCCTCTTCCAGAGGTGAGGATTTCTCAAAAATTGTCTTTGGCCCCCGTTGTGGCTTCTTCCCTGGTCAATCTCATTCACTCTTGAAGTAAAGATAACCTTTATACATATGGTACTTAAAATTTTACTTTCAGGCCACTTTTTCCCCCAAACTAACACAATGCTGATTGAGAACCAACACAATTGTTACAATGTTACATTGTTACATAATGTTATAATACCATGTTACAATTGGGTCCCTGAAAATGAAAACAATGTTACAATGTAACATTGCCTTATGAATTTACCTTTTTAAGTCAGGGCACCTAGGCATAAGCTCTGCCTCTTCCCCTTCAACTTTCCTATCTAGTAGGTTACTAAATTTTGTCAATTCTACCATTTGATGTTTCACTTGTCTACCTCTTCCTTTATAATCTCAATGCCACCATTTCAGATCATGCCGTCTTTATCAACTTCTTGGAATATCATATTTCTCTTAACCCTTCTCCTCACCTTTACTCTTTGCCCCATTCAATTAATTATTCATATGGCGTTGCCATACTATTTTTCCTTATTCATTATTCTGGTCATATCCCTTCACTTCAGGTGAATGTTTAATGGATCCTGATTGTCCAATAAATACAGTTGAAATTCTTTTCTCTAGTATCTACAGTCTTTCACAATTTAGGACCACTCCATCTTTAAAATTTCATGTCATAAATATAGCATGCTATAGTGGAAATAGCCCTCAGTTTGCAGTCAAAAGATCTAGGCTCAAAATCTACAGTGCTACTTTCTGTGTGACTCTGTAAGTCAGCCTCTGAATCTCAGATTCTTTATGTAAAATGAGAATATTGGACAATTTCTGTTCCTGTTATAAAATTGATTCATTCCTGTTCACATGCTCTGTCACTGGAATCCAATAGTGTTTTCTTATGCCCATGCCCTGCACTCATTTTCTCCCATGCCTGATATGTCTTCCCTTTTCCTATACCCTTGTTGAATTTCTAGTAATCCATTAAAACCCAACTCACCTATCACCTATAGAGGTGACATTCTATAGAATAGGTGGAACAAGGGAGGAAAGAATGATTAAAATAATGGCTACACATTACCCGGCATCTGCAGAGAGATTCAAATGTGGACAAGTTTGGAATTAATACAAAGGTTCACTTTAAACTTTAATTAGTCCTCTATTAAATCATGCTACATATTTGAGAGTTTACTTTACTTTTAAAGATCAGCAGAGTCATTATGGAAACATGGGAAAAGTCATATTGAATCCAAATACTTGATTTTATTTCACTCTTTATGGTCAAAGACCATTCCTTCAAGCTGGACAGGGCAAACCAACTGTAATGCTGACAGTTGGACAATACATTAGGCTTATGATTGGCAGATAGAATTTATTTCTTTAGTAAGTCCATTAAATTCATTTGTTAAAGTAACCAAAATAAATCGACCAACTGTGCAGATGGTTATCTCTATGATCTCTATGACTGAACTTGATTTATGGTACTGCAGTATAGAGCCTGAGCTAGCCTCAGGAAGCTGGCCTATGCCCCAGATGTTAATATGAGTAGGGAGAGCATACTAAAGAATTCTTGCAGGGTAGGGGAGGAGATTATAGTTTGTTCCTCCTGCAGTTTTAGCCCCTGTGAATCTGCTCTCTTGCCCCAGTTCTAGAATGCTACCCCCATATCTTGTAACCATTATTCTTTTCTTTGCAGGGGATTGGGGTTTTGAGGCACGTTTCATTAGGAGTAGGCAGCCTGTTCTCCCCATTCTCACCAGTGTTGGTACTTGAAACACTGCATGGGATTGGTGTGGGATCAGTGGCTGGGGGAAATTACCCCCAAAGGCTACATTAATACCCCACCCCCCTAAGGAAAACCAAGACCTAACTGAATTCTAATCACTATACTCCTTTCTCTTCCATTTCCACTGCAGCCTCTTACAACCTCATTTTGTTGTGCTATGGTGGAGACATCCCTGTATTTGTAGTCAGAGGATCTGAGTTTGTTTCCTGGTTCTGTCATTTATTACCTATTCAATAATGAATGTCACTTCACTTATCTAGGCTTCACTTTCCTCATCTATAAAATGGAGAGGTTGGACTAAATGGTCTCCAAGGTCCTTTCTAGATCTAACTCTATAATTCTAATCTCTTCTTCTCAGATTTTTTTCTAGCTTTTCTTGCTGCCTGAAACCTTGTTTATCCCTAATGACACTATAACTTTTCACACCCTCTCCAAGTCTGGCTCGTTCCCATTGGCACATAGCCAGAAAGAGCTGGCATATTCCTTGCTTCCCATTCTCACTGTCAAGTCTTCCTGCTGTCACAATCAGTCAGTAACTCTCCTTTCATATTTACTCCAATCTATCTAGATCTTTGTGGCTGTTATTTAGCACTCTCCAAGTCACTCTTCCTCCTTCTTAATAAATGTAATGCTTGGTTCAGTTTTCTTCTTCCCTTTTCTTAGAACAATGTGGCTTCCCATTTCTTCAGCTTACTTGACTGCTATGTCTTTGGAATCTATGGCAATCACTTTCTAGATTGGTAATACTTTAGTGATCCCTTCACACATCAACCATCACAGTCAACTCAATTTTCATATGTGTAAGAATTCCTAGTTACGATTCCATTTCTATTAGAGACCCCTGATTAATCTATATTTGATCTTTATTATAATTGAAAATAACTTTTCAATTCCCAAATTATCTATGCATATGTACTTCTATCTACATGCACAAAATGTCACATCAAGTTTTAATTACTTCTTTATAAGATTTTGCTTCATGCTTAAAGTTTTACTTTACTTTTAAAGCTCAATAGTCATTATTAAAAAGGGGAGGGGAAGCAAGATTGAAATGTAAATATCCTTTGCTTACTCCTATAAAATTGCATTTGACCTTTTCGTATCAGAGAAAATTCTTCTAAGCTGGACGGGACAAACCCTTTGCAAGGCTGACAGTTGAAATAAATACAACAAATAGAGTCAGTTACTTATCTCTCTGTCTCTGTCTCTATCTCTGTCTCTTGTCTCTGTCTCTCTATCTCTCATATTATATATATATATATATATATATATAATTTTAAGAAACTTTAAACTAAAATTATGTTGACTGCTGAACAATGATTTATAGTAGGCAAGTTTTTCCCACTTTTCCCATGTAATTTGCCTAAATCATTGCAATTCCTTTCATGTCTGCTGCACTAATGCTATTATCTCGGGGGGAGAAAAGTTCATATGAATACCCACAAAACATTGTTTTATTCTAATTAGTACTACCACAAAAAACAATAAACATTTTACTTGAGAAGTTTATGATACCAAATAGCATTAAACATACTAAATGTATTACATTCAAAAGCTCTCTGTCTGTGTATCAGTCTGTTTTTATTCTATTCTGTTAGTGAATATCTATAGGATGATGCAGAGAAAATTAAATGGAAAAAAGTTTTCTCTATTTCTACCTTTATTTTAAAAGAAAATATGGAACCTTGATCATTCTTCTGAAATAAATGAATTTAAAACAAAGTAACTACTAGCAAGTGCTCTTTTAGAATTATTCTATTAACAAGTCTAGATTGGAATGGTCTGAGAAAGGTGAAATTAAACATCAAGATGTATTTCCACACTTAAAAGATGGATTTCCTCTCCTAAAAGTGAGGTAAATTCTTTGTTGATTGATTTTGAAGAAATAAAAATCAATTATACTCTAAAATGATGTAATATTATTTTGACTCTATATTCCCTATGTTCCTTGTTGGCTTTTAAACAATTAAAAATATCATGACTTTGATGTCAGAATGATTTCTGGAACACAATCACTGCATATATAAAAAGCTAACTACACAGATTAGTTTTATTATGCTTGCCTTATTTTTTTTTTAAATCATGAATGGAGGTACCAATAAAAGTGGCAGCTACTCAATTCACAAAATTTCAATGTGCTTTTTTCATAATGTCATAAGCTGAAAATCTAATTCACTTGTTTTGCTTTTGCTTTGTCAGGAAGATTTGTCATTTATATATGATAATGTACTTCATCATAATTTCAAAACTCAAGTTTAAAGACAAGAGGAACTGAAGTTTGTCAGGATGCTATGATTGAGACAGGTATTTATCCTGGATCGGTAGGCAGAGTCATTTCCTTCTTCATTCACTCAAGTGCATCTTTCCACCAAGTGTTACTGCCACAGATAACATCAAGAAGTCATTGAGTTTGGAAACCAGAATGATTTGGAGCAGAGATGTTACCTCCCTCATTCTCCTTCAGATTCGTTTAAACTCAAAAATTATGTTTATATTCACTTTGAAATCAAGCATTTTCGGCTGCTTTTGTTACTTTTTCTCCTGATTTGATCTCAAAGAGAAGACCAGGGGACCAAAATCAAAATGGATCACTATGTGCTTAATGATCAATTGCTCAGATGTGATTGTTTAGCCACTGGCCATTACTTTTATGAAAATCCCGCCCCCCCAAAATAATTGACTGGAAAATTCAGTTGAAGCGTGCTGAAAGATGAGGCCTGAAGTATCATCTCTTTTTAGATGTTTCTTGCATTCTGTCATCAGACTATCATTAGTGAAAAAGTCCATCAGTGATTTAATAGAATCCCTACTTCTTTCATTTCTGATAAGGCCACCAAACTACAAATAATAAACTTAACAAATGATTAGTTTATTACTGAAAATATATACATAAATTTACATAATGTTTTGTAACTTTATGTACAAATGCTAAATACATATCTATATGCATGCTTCATCAGATGGTTAATATATGATAGAATATCCAATTATAAAAAACAATTTGCTTGGAGATTGAAATACTTAATAAAAAAGTTTTTTTTTATAAGTGTCTTTTTGAAATTAACTAAATCATTTTGGCTGTGCAATCATATCCCTAAAGGCCTGCATTAAAGTAAAAAAAAATTAATCAAATGCATTTTTAGAACAAGCTTCAAGGTAACAGAGACATACTTTGACCCAAATATCTAGTGAGGAGTATAATATAGGACCTTTAATTATCATTTCTATTATAACTGTTCTATTGAAGAAACGAAAACTAGTACACTTACCTACTGTTACCCCCACATGGTTTCTTTGGCTACCATAGATGAAGGTTCTTCTGTGATCTGTCACCCACTGAGGCTGTTCACTCAAATCTTTTAATCTCTTCAGATAGCCATCTCTGGTTACAAACATTAAATCTGCATGGAGGCAATGGCAAACAAAATATCAGACTGACTAAAAGAACTAGATTTCTACAAAGAAAAGTTGGCAGAACAAAAGGAGAGAAAATTCACAGGTATTTTTCCTCCCTAGAAAGATGCAGCAGATAACTTTATTTTCCTTGTCTGAATATTTTCTGATTATAAGTATATATATTTTTTCATCAGTGAAATCCCATCATGGTAAGAAAGGTGAAACCAGAAAAGGCACACTTTTCCAATTTTAGGAAAAAAAATAATGCCATTAAGATAAAATGTAGCATTAATTGGGGGATGAAATAACAGTTCCTAGTAAAGAGCAAAAACCTGCAGGAAACTTGAGGATTATTTTAGAACAGCGTGTTGGAAGTCTAGGGTAGAGGAACCATGGGAATATTTGCCATGGGTCAAAAGAAAGAACCACTCAAAATGAAACAAAACAAAACAAAAACTGAGTGGGTAACTGGTAAAGTCAAAGAGTCTCTCCTGGGGAGAAAGAAGAAATGGTAAAAACTGCACAAATGAGGAGATCAGGAAATTCCTCAATATTTGTCAAGTCAAGTGCATTTTAAAATTTAAATGGACAAAAAAGCCCAAAAGAATGTCTTGCAAGTGACTCCAAAGCCAATAATTCAAGTCTTTTCATAGACATCAAAAGCATGAAGCAAACTAAAAAAAATCAGTAGGATCAGTTGATGATCCTGGAGCAAAAGGCTCAGTCAGGGATAAAAAGGTGATAGCTGACAGACAATATATTATTTTCCTTAGTCTTTCCTGAGAAAAGACTTAAGAGAGATTTCCGTTCCAAAATTGTCTCTTGAAACAGACCTGTTAGAGGTACTAGATCAAATAGTGGTAAATGCACTGGGCATGTAGTTGATAAACTAGATGTAAATAAATCACTGGGACTAGATGCCACCCACCCAAGAATTGGGAAGAATTCAAGAGTGAAATTGAGAAATCATTGATCAAAATGTAAAGCTTGTCCTTATGAATGGCCAATCTGTTAGAAAAATGGTTGATTGCCAATATGACCCCAATCCATTAAATAGAATTCCAAAAGGAATTTTGTGAATTACAAGATAATTTTCCCTTCCAAATCAGATAGGCTCATGATATTTATCATAATGAATAGGATCACAAGGAATATTACATGTAGAAAGGGGGTGCCAGAGAATAAGCATTTATATGGTATCTATTATATATCAGGCTTTATATTAAATGCCTTATATATATTTCATTTGATCCCACCAATCCTGCGAAGTAGGTGCTGTTATCCCCAGTTAAGGAAACTAAGGAAATTAAAAGTTAAGTGATTTGTTCAGGGTCACACAGGTAGAAAGCAACTAAGCCTGGATTTAAATTCATGTCTTTCTGACTCCAGGCCCAGTGCTCTATCCACCTAGCTGCCTCTGAGGAAGAATAGCAATATGATGTAGTTTCTGTGGGCAGCTAGATGATACAGTGGATAGAGTGCCAGGACTGGAGTTAGGGAGACTCATCTTCCTGAGTTCAAATCTGGTCTCACAAATTTAGTAGCTGTGTGACCTTGGCAAGTCATTTATTGCTTTTTGCCTCAGTTTCCTCTTCTGTAAAATGAGCTAGAGAAAGAAATGACACACCATTCTAGTATCTTTGCCAAGAAAACTCCAAATGAGGTCACAAAGATTCTCACATGATTGAAAACAACTATACAACAACAAAAAAAACACACATGATTTTTGAATGGGGGAAAATCATATGGTTTTATTATACTAAAGAGTTTGTTTTATTTTTGAGAAGATAGACATGTGCAAAAGGGGAAACAATTATAAATAATTTATTTTGACTCCCAAAAGACCTTTTGTATGTATGTTTTTATACCAAAGACTGGGAGTATGCTTGACTTTTGTCATGAATTTGAGAGCAGAACAACAAAACGTTAGAAAAGTATAAATAATGGTGTCCCTTGAGGATCAGTATGGAAAATAATATTTTCAAAAATAATTTTTAATGATCATAAATAAGGAATGTACAGTGAAATGTCCACATCTGCATATGAGAGATATGCATGTCCTATATGTATGTCCTATAAGATAAGCTAAAGTATACTAAGAGATAAACTGGGAAGAAAAAAATTAATAAATGAGTGTTTGTTTTTTGACCAGCATAAATTAAACTCAGTGAATTCAGGGAAAAGGCATCATAATATGTTCAGAGATGATGGGCTAAGAATGACCAATTGAAAACCAGAAGACGCATTTATGAGCCACTGTACAATGTTCACTGATGATATCAGATGAATATATTTATGGCTGAAGAGACAAACATAATACTGGCCATCATTAGGAAGGTTAACAAAAACAAAACATAAAATACATTTTAAAATGATATAGGGATATATCTTTATTTTTTATTTTTCATGTCTGAATAAAAATTATAAATTGATAAAATATCCATTAACATTTACCATTTTACAATATGAAAAGACAAAAAGGGACAAGCATAATTGTGTAGATGAAGAACTTATATACCATATCTCGATTCTTAGAATTAATCCCACCACCTGTCTCTTCTACTTCTTATCACATCCTGCTAAATAGTGCTGTAAGAAGTAAAAACAAAACAAAACATAACCAAATACACACACACACACACACACACACACAGACACCCCAACCTTGCTAAATGAATCCATAGCAAATTTATATTATATCATCTAATATGGGCCCTCACTGGAGCAAGACAATCATTCTGATTCTCCTTAATTGATTTTTTCTCAAACTCCCCACAGTAGGTGGTCCAAACTTTCTCTTCTTTCCTTAAGGCTCTCCAGACTTTCTTTTCATAAAAATTGGATGTTCTATATTCATCTCAAACTCAACTTGTCCAAAATAGAATTCACAATATTTCCCCCCAAGATCCATCCCTCTTCAGAACTTTTCTATTACAATTAAGAATACCACCATTCTACATGTTGCCCAGGTTCAAAACTTTCATGTTCTCCTCAACTTCTCACTGACTTCATATGTTCAGTCAGATGCCATATTTTGTCATTTCTATTTCTACATCTCTTATATATCTATCCACTCACAGAACAATCACCTTAGTTCAAGGCCTTATCTCCTCTTGGCTGGAATTTAGGAATGACCTCCTAACTGGTCTCCTGGCTTTGTCTCCCCTCACTCTGATCCCTCTTCTACTCAGTGATCAAAGTGATTTTCCTAAATGGCAGGTCTATCTATGTCATTCTCTTATTCAATAAATTCTAGTGGTTGGCTATTACCTTTAGGATCCAATATAAACTGCTCTATTTGATATTTAAAACTCTTTACAAACTGGTTCCTTCCTATCTTTCTGTCTTCTTACACATTCTCCCTATCTCCATTCCCCATCCTGTCCACATAATGTACTGTGCTGTCATACTGGCCTATTTGCTATTCCTTATTCTATGCCTTTAAACTGGATGTTCCTCATGCCTGGAATATTCTCCCTCCTCATCTCTTTGGCTTTCTTCAAGCACAGCCTTTGCCAGAGGCCTTTTTTGGCCTCTTAGCTGCTAATAGCTTTTCTTCTAAGATTACTTTGAATCTTACTTTGTACGTATCTTATATATACCCATGTCTGTACACATTGTCTCTCCAATTGGAATGTGACCTCCTTGAAGGTAGGGATTGTTTTCAATTTTTTGTGTCCCTATGGAATGTGTGGTATATGCAAAGTCTTTATAGATTGTTTCTTGATTAGTTGATTAATAGAACTAAAGGAAACGTTTAATTAATACTCAAAAGAGGTAAATTCAGGAATTATAATGAAGCCACTACTTTAAGCAAAAGGTCAAATAGTAAGCATAAGGAATTTGTGCCTCTTTTATTTGCCATTGCCTGAGACAATATTTCAGCGAGGGCTTAGACAAAGTACTGGAGGATGAGAGGCAATGTCACACACTGGAAAATAGTGGTGACTTTGCAATCAGTATGATTGGGATCAAATCTTGGTGTTGTTACTTCAATATATACTTCAATATATAAAAGCTTAGATAATTACTTCAATATATAAGAGCTTAGACAAATCATTTACCAACTCTGGGCCTGTAGAATAAAGGAGTTGGACTAGAAGAATTTGAAGTCCCCTTCCATCTCTAAATCTATGATCTTATATTCCTGTGCATATGTTTAATGCATCATCAAACGAACCTAGAAAGTATTTGGACACATATTTCCTGGACTTTGTGATCTCCAGAAATTCATCACTGTGTTAAGATGAAATCAACTCTCTAATTTGTGACTCCTCAGATCATTTCCCATCCCCACTGCAGGACTTCATTCTGCCCTCAGATTGGGTACTATCCCCCACCCTCCAGCTTTTCAACTTCTTTTTATGTGTTGTCTTCCCCCATTAGTTTGTGAACTTCTTAAGTAATGCAACTGTCTTATGCTTTTCTTTGTGTCCCTGGCAGTTAGCAAAGTGCCTGGGCACATAGCAAGTGCTTAATAAATATTTATTGAGAATGTTTATTGACATTTCTAACCTTGTTAGATAAGTGCTGAAGACAGTAATAGCCCCTATAGAATTTCCTCTCTGAGGTGTTAGCGTAAAAGAGTGCACCAGTTAGAACAATAACTGTCTATAAAGCCTTTAGATTAGGTTTTGGGTGGAGATCCTATAATTGTCAGAGTAGGAAGCTATGTATGTGGTATGATTTGTGAAGCACCAACAAACCTAACTGCATCAAAATATATCCCCCATCAGTAACTGAAGTTATAAATGTTAAAATCATCCTTTTAGATTAAATGATTATCAGTCTACTAATATTTTATCTTGGGGCAAGATAAATCTCTTGGCACGTGAACACAAATAAGTTAGTCTGATTAACTTTTACTGAGCACAACCTATGGCCCTGAGCCCTAGGAGGATATGCTTCTACTAGGTGTGTCTCTCACACAGAAAGTACATGATAAGGCATTATATTCTCATTGTGAAACTCATTTTGGCTGAGAAAGGCTTTTCAATATGCTTGCCAAGAGTATAAAAATACATAAATATGCATACTGAATTATACATAAATATGCATATGTGCATGTAAACCCCCACACACTGTGCCTAGATAATAAATAGACCAAAGATTGGTCTTCTGGTTATCTAGCTATACATGCAGTTGGAGATTTAGGAAGAACTTGAATATCCTGTCTTGTGGGAAAACATTAAGGCCCTCTATACAGTGGCATACCTTGGAGAACCCATTTAATCTGGGTTCAGAAGGATCAGAGGCACTTGAAGTGTGAGAACTTGAAAGATTAGAATGGGCTGTCTTTGACACAAGCCACAAATCTTGAACATATGGAGGAAGTTGACCTGCTGTGCTCCACAAATGAGAAATTTGTCTCTCTTGGCTTTTTAGGAGGTACTATGTGCTGAGATCTTGGAAAAGAGCAGTTCAGCTAGATAAAGCCTGAAGTGACATGCACTTTATTCACAACACCTTGCAATTTAAGTCTGAGGCTGAATCTAATGTACTGGGAAAGAGGTCAATTGTTACAAACAAAGGAAAAAACATGGCTATATCGCCCACCATCATAGATTCGCAATGAGCATTCAGATTTCAAACGGGATGTAGAAATAGAGTGAATAGGTCTGTGTGTGGTGGGGCTGGGGGTTGAGTGAAAAGAAAGAGGCTGGAGTATTTCATGTTTTCCCACACCCACAACAAAATTATAACATATTACTTTGTGAAGCTAGAAATTGTGACACTAAAAAGTCAGCTTGGAAAATTTCCTAAGGAAAATATTGAGCTTCCTCTTGAACTCATCCCTTCTTTACTAAAGTAAAATGCTTCAAGCCCAAATGACAAATGATCTCTTACCTTACATTTCTCCCCTCTGTCATTTCTGATTTGTAAAGGTAACTAGTGGTTTGGAAAGAATGCCCTTCCCCTCTGGTGCAGTGGATTCTTTAAAATGCCAATGAGCTGAGAAAGTAGGAAAACCATGTTTACTTTTGATTGCTTTAATATTCCCCCAAATTAACTTCATCAAGTGATGCTTATTGAGTTATTAGGTAACAGTAGAAAATAATCTGAAACGCTAATTATCCTCAGGGAACAAGAGTGAGCACCTGCAAAGCAACCCTGATATCTATGATCGACTTACAGTATTCTTCACAATAGTACACAATTTTGATGCCTTCTCAGATCAATAATTACACTTATTAAATTCTATGCCCTAAGAGTAATCTTTCCCCCTTTGCTTCCTTGTATAGTCATCTTTGACTTGTCCCACTAATAGATAAATAAATAAATAAATAAATGCATGTGTAACTATAAGATATATGTAGATCTGTTTACCTATGTGTCTATCTCTCTATCTGTCTCTCTATCAGTCTGTCTGTCTATCTATGTTAATGAAATAATGGTCCCAAATAAATGAGTTTCACTTGAGATGACACACTGGTCTGGATCACTGGCTAGAAGATGAGGTAAAACATGAAAGCAGTGCTGATGATAGTGATTAAAACACCAGCTTTGACAGGGCAATAACTATAAAATCTTGCTGCTAGTAATGCTCTCCACAATACAACAGCAATACTAGAGCACCATATGTCAGTGCACAGTAATCTATCTCTACGACTGTCAGTTCCTTAAGCAGGTTTCCAAAGAACCTGTCATTATTTTAAAATGGGGAAAGGATACCGTTTCATCTCCTTACTGCTTTAGTTACTCCAGTACTTCTCCCTCCCCCAGATTATTTATTCATTTTTCTGAAGTGGAATTTGTATTCATATAGCTATTAGAACAGATTCTGCATAATCTGCAGTTCTATGTTTTTCTTAGAATCATCTGGTTCATTTATTTCCCTGCCTTTCCTTCAGCCTTTCTGGAAAAAGAACTTGTGTTTTTAAATAGTATTTAATGGACAACAACAACAAAAAGAAGTTTCTGAAATTTGTTAGCAATTATTCAATAAGTCCATGTTTTTAGAAGTTACAGAGAACTCAGCACTAACAGCTGGAATAGCAGATGGATTTTTAGGGTCAGAAGAGGAGCTACCACCAATGAAGATGCTATGCTGTGGTGAAAGGAAATCACTCTGACTTATCACAACATGAAGATAGTAAAGAATTCCAGGGTCTCTCCCTTCATCTTAATGTTTAGCTCTTGACAATCAAAGCTTGTAACTGTCTGAAAAAAAACCCACCAAAACAAACAAATGGATAATTAAAGAGGCAGTATAATGATGTGGATAGAGACCTGGCCGCATAATCAGAAAGACCTGGGTTCGAGTCCCATTATGATGCAAACTCACTGTCTTCCGCAGTACAAACTATCTAACTACTCAGTGCCCCCAAACAATTTTATGACTGCAGTTGAAGAAAAAGAGCTCATTTCCCTTAACTCATGAGACCACAGGTTCCATTCAAAAAAGAGGAGTACACATAGGGGGAAGGGGGAGGAATCATCAAGCTGTATGTTTGGGGGAAAAAGAGCAGCTATTGAAATTTATATTAATTATTGCTGCTTCAAGATAATGGAATCCATTTTCATTGGCAAATGTTCACTTTAGAAAATATCGTGGGAATATTAGAAGTAATTTATGAAAATTCATCAAAGCTATTTATGAATTTCCTGTTGGTTCTGTTCATGTTTTGTTCAGTGTTGAAGGATGATATCCCCTCAGCCACACTGAAACAAGTTGGGAGGAGAGACCTGATTTAGAGAAGTAATAACTTTTCCATGTACTTCTAAATCTCTGCAATTCACTAATTCCTTTTCAAAGCAGTTTCCCAAACATCTTCTATTTGGCTACATTTTAAATTTTTTGGAAGTACTCTATAAACACTCAACTGTTGAAAAGGAATTGATTCAAATGCTTCTGCTCAAATGTGAAGGGGAAAAAAATTAACTGGTTTGCAAGGATGAGAAAAGTTGCAACATATCCTTTATTCCGCTCTCCAGCAAGGTGGCATTTCAAACTTGCCAGCAGATGGGAGAAACATGAGGACAGCTTGTTAGAAACAGACCCAGCCGGTTAAGTCCATTTCAGCTCTCATTTTCCCCCCATTAATTCCTTGATCCTTTTTCTATTGTATAACCTAACTACTGTCTCTATGAGGGAAGAAACAAAAAACAAAAGAAAAAAACCACTGTATCTAGTTCAGAGTATCACTCTTTAGTGGCTTATGTAGTTCCTGAGGCATAAGCCAAGAGGTTTTTGCTAAATGAAGAAATCAGCAGGAAACTTTCACCTGCTCTGTGGGCAGACTTTATTTTTCAGTGAATCTCAATGAACTTTTAGTATGACTGCTCTCTTGTTTCAGTGTTTGCTGTTGCTGATAGAGAAGATATTTCAATCCTGTGAGTGCTATGAGAATGACTACCATATTCAACAGAGACATATCACCAAAGATAAAAGGGATCTAAAAGGAAAGAAAATGTGACATGAGGAAGTAATTCTTTATTTGGTCATTGTCTCAATATATAATCAATTATTCAAATGAAAACAATAGGTATGTACCTATCTCTATACCTCAGTACTTCATCTTCATCTTGGAATCTGTGCTTTCCTTTGAAACTCAGTCCAAGTGCCACCTTCTATATGAAGCCATTATGGCTCCCCTCCCCTTCTAGTCTGCTCCTGTCCAAACTACCTTATCTTGCAACTTTGTGCATTTTCACTAGCTATCCTCTGTGCTTAGAATTCTTTCCATCTTTATCTCTGCCTCCTCGCTTCACTGGTTTCATTCAAGTCTCAGCTGAAAACACACATTCTGCAAGAAGCCTTTCCCAATCTCCCTTAATGCTAGTGCTTTCCCATGAGATCATCTCCAATTTATCCTGCATCTGCCTTATATGTACAAAAATATTTATATGTTTCTTCAAAGTTAGACTATCAACTCCTTGAAAGTAGGGAATGTCTTTGCTTTTCTTTGTATCTCCAGTATTTAGCTCAGTGACTGGAACATAGTGCTTAATAAATATTTGTTGACTTGAGTTGGCTAATTTTGTCTCCCTTATTCAAGTCTTACCTCTTGAGGGCAGGAACTGTTTTGTTTTTGACTTTGTATCTTCTAACAGTTAGTACAGAGTCCTGTCACACAGTAAATACTTAAAAAAGCTTGATAACTGATTGTATAGGAATTGTTTTATTTTATTGGAATGGCTTAATCTCAAATCTAGCTCCCTCTTTCTGGAGCATATTCTCTCCCATATGGGGTAGACCTAGATTTCAAAACTCTGCTGATAATGAATAGTTTCACTAAACAACTTTAACTTTCTTTTTATTCATCAGTAATAGGGAAAAAAGCTACCCTATTTCATAGAGATGATGGGAAGGGAGATCTTTAAGTAGTTAAATGCTGATATTGTGACTTTTATTCAGTCAGTCTGTCAATAAATATTTTGTGTGCCTACTATGTGCCAGGAACTGTGCTACATCCTGGGAATATAGAAAAAGCAAAAGATAGACCTTATTCTCAAGGAGCTCATAATCTTTATCCATGCTTTCTGTTTTATGAGAGTTCATTAACATGAATGGAGCTTTTATATTTTAGGCTGAGAAAGTACATTCTTAGAATAATACTAAGAAGTAGGTATTGCAAGTATCATTTTCCTAGTTTGTAGTCAGTGACCTCGGGTTTATGTGGCAGCTACATGGCACTGTAGATAGATCACTAGACTTGGAATCAGAAAGACTCATCTTCATGAGTTCAAATCTGGCCACAGATACTTAGTACTTGTGTAATCATGGGCAAGTCACTTAATCCTGTTTGCCTCAGTTTCTCATCCATAAAAGGAGCTAAAGAAGGAAATAGCAAACCATTCCACTCTCTTTGCCAAGAAAATCCCAAATAGTCACAAAGAGACAGACACAATTGAAATGCCTGAACAACAGGAAGATCTTGGGTTTATATCTTGGCTCTAAGGTAATCAACTAATTGCATAACAGTGTCTTTCTTCAAGGTTAAACTCAGGAGCAATATCTTATACAACACCTCTCTTGACACACATTCTTCTCCAATTGTAAGATCATCAACCTCAGATGAGCTAAATGGTTATAAATGAATTATATAAATATCACTTTGTTAGCTGTATGCAAGATAGATTTGGAGAGGAAAACTTTGAAGAAGAGAGAGAAAAAATTAGAGGCAAGAAAAATTTACAAAAGAGATCCATCTAATAAATACTATATATTCACCCCCAAAAGAGAGTGATTTCTGTGTGAGTAGAGGTAAAGAGAAAGATGTTGTGGAGACAGAATGGACAAAAATTGGAACCTGATTGGATATGTATGGTTGGGGAATGTAAGGAGTCAAAGTGATTCTGAGATTATAAGCCTTTAAGTCTCAAAGACTGGTGGCACCTTGAAGAGAAACAGAAATATTTAGAAAAACATTGATTGATTTGAGAAAAGATAAAATATTCTGTACCAGACAAATTGAGTTTGAGACACTTGGGAATATCAAACATCTAGTTTGAAACGTTCAATAGACAGTTGGTGGTGCAGGACTGAAGCGGAGGAATTAAACTAGGCCTAAAATATAGGTCATTCTAGAGTTGTTAATTGAACCTATCTGAACTGATAACTGGTGATGTTGTTAAGAGAGAGCATGTACAGAAAGAGGAGGGACTAGAATAGAATATTAGGGGATGAGTACAATCAGAATTAGCAAGGTATATATGAATGATTATTCCACAAAGGAGACTAAGGAGAAATAAGAAAAGCAGTAGAAGAACCAAGCAAGAACAGTGTCAAAAACAAACAAAATGAAAAAAAAAAGCATAAAGCATACCCAGGAGGAAACAGAGGCGAAAGTTGTAGTAGTTAAAAGGATTGAAGACAGAGAAAAGATCATCAGACTTGACAGTTAAGGGAGAGGCATCCATCTCCCACTCCCCTCCCACCCCAGGGTTCTCTTGATATTTTGTATTTTGTTGGAAATATGCACACAACAATGAAAATAAAATTTATCTATTGTGAAAATTAATGATTTTATAATCTTTTCATGACTTGAAACATTAAACAGAAAAAAGAAAGAACAATGAATGAAAAGAGGTCAAGATGTGCAATAGAACAATGATTGACTAAGTCTCAAATAATTCATTCAAATTAGCTATGGCATTTATGAGAATCTATACATGTATATACATATATACACACTCACATATACACATGCATACGTCTATAGCTATATATACACACATATATACATGTGCATACATATACGTATATATATATATATACATGCACATATATATCCTTAGCAGTTTCATTGAACATATTCCATTATGATAAATGCTGTACAGAATTAACCAATCAACAAATATTTATCATGCACATACTATGTGCCAGGTACTGTGCTTATACAAAAAGAGGCAAGGGACAGAAAACAAACAAATATGAAGAAAAAAATTGTGAACAGGATTAAATATGGAATAATTAATAGAAGAAAGGCATTTAAATTAAGAGGGACTGGAAAGACCTCCTGTAAAAGATGGGAGTTTAGTTGGGACTTGAAAGAAGTCAGGGAAGTTAGGAGATGGACATGAGAAAGGAAAGCATTCCAGGCATGGGGGATAGTCAGAGAAAATTCCTAGAGCTGAAATATGGAGTGTCAGGTTCATAGAACAGCAAGTATCACAACACTGTAAAATGTTATTTCAGCTCAGTTTGTTTAATTTAGACAGACTTTCATTAAAAAATCACAGTGCTGGAAGAAGGTCGTTACATATATCATACCATGTACCAGATATGAAATTATATATGTGTGTATATATGTGTGTGTGTGTGTGTGCATGTATATATGTATATGTGTATATATATATTATATATATATACACACCCTATATATGCATATGTGTATAAATCTAAGGAGAAGGAGAGAGAATCCTCTCTTTTTTACATCTAGCTACATTTCACTCTTTCTTAGTAATGTCTTTCTGAAAGGTTGCTTCCTTTCCATTTGCTTTTGTAGATCTTTTTATTCTTGGAGAATTCATTGTACTTGATATTTTTGTATTATCATATTAAATATAGTGAAACATTTTAGTTTCAATTAAAATATTCAAACAATCACAGCCAGTTTCATTATTAATATTAGTGAAAAAGCACTTTCCACCAAATTGCCTAGTTTGTACTTGCTTCATTCTGAGCTGCATTTGTAATAACTACCAAGTCATTTTCACATATTTCACGAATGAGATTTAAAATAAAATAAAACAATTTAATGAACCTCAAACTGGACCTTCTACATATGGCAAAGAATTTAATTTTTAAAATAGCATAAGAACAAATATATATGTATTTTCTTTGATGATAGGTTGTTATACAGTCTCATTTGTCATTTGATATTTGCTGAATAAAAACTGTTAAATTCTCTAACACGATACAGAAGCACAAAATGCACTGGAGAAGGGGCTGGGTCTCTCTAAACTTAAAATCAAGCAATGAGATAAGATTTGTTTAGATGTGGATGGAAGAGGAAATTCAAATTTTAAAGCTCCTTTCTGATTTGTTAAGATTTAATTCTGTTTTTGATGAAAGCATGCCTCATTTAATAGATGCCTGCAAAAAAAGTCTTAAAATCTATTAGGAGTTGGTAGGATATCAATAAAGATATACTATACACTTTCACTATACTTTCTCTCATTAAACCATACTGGGAAACTGAAGTTTAAAACTGAGGCAATTTTATGTGTGTGTGTGTGTATACACTTACTATATATGTGTGTATATGCGTGTGATATACATGTATGTGGTATATATGTATGTGCTATATATGTGATATCTATCTATATCTTGAATCAATTGTTCCATGGCCAGTCATACTATTTATTCCCATAGTTATGGAAAATACTATGGTTTCTAAGTGTGTGTCAGAAAATAAATTCCCCATGCTTAACCTTTGTATAGGACACTTCCTTAGTTTTAATATAGATATAACTTGTAATGTATTACCTAGATCAAAGGTGTCCAACTTGTAAAAAGTAAAAGTATGAGAGTCAGCGTCCCTTGATAATTCTACTGAAGGAATCAGATTAAGTCCCTGATAGGATTGACTCAATGAGAAAATGCATGATTTCAACAGTGTTCTCCAATTTGCCAGTATTAAGCAGAGAAAGGAGAGAGTGCAGTAAATGAAGAGAGGTCAAGAGAATGTACATTAGTTTAATAGATGGAGCAATGATTGGATGAGTCTCAAAGAACTCTTTCAAACAGCCCATGGCTAAAAATGAACATGCATTTAACAGGAGAGTAAATATTTGAAGTGCTATTGCAGTCATTTGAGGAAGCTGATATCTCTCAAATCAGATTTTGGAGGCCATTCTGCCTTGTACTTTGTCTGTTCATACTTTCCCTCCTGGCTCAAAGGAAAGATCATGTTTGGAGGCAGCTACATGGCTCTGTGGATAGAGTGTTGGGCTTGGAGTCAGAAGATGAGTTTAAATCTAACCTCAGTCACTAAGTTGCTCTGTGACTTTGGACAAGTCACTTAACCTCTGTCTGCCATAATTTCCTCATGTGTAAAATCAGGGTAACAAGCGCATCTGCCTCAAGGGGTTATTATGAGACTCAAACGATGTAATATTTTTGAAGCACTTAGCATATTGCATGGCACATAGTAGGAACTGTGTAAATGATTTTCCCTTTCCTCCCTTTACCCCATCCAGTTTAAGAATGGAAATATGACAAAACTCTACATTTTTTGCCTATCTTCCTGGGGGCCCTGGCCTCCACAACACTTTGTAGGTATTAATTTATAAATACTAATTAACTAATTTTGGCATTCATTTGTAGATGCCAAAATACTGAGTTCATGCACCCTCACCTAGACCATTGTAGTAACTTCTTAACTAGAATATTTATTTTCTATCTCTCTCCTCTTTAATCCTTATGTTTAAATATAGAACAGTCTTTCTAAGGTACAGGTCTGACTATGTCACTCCCCAGATCAAAAATCTTCACTGGCCTCTAAATGCCTCCAGGTTGGAGGTTCTTAATCTGGGGTCCAAGGAAGGAATCCATAGATAGAGTTCAGGGAGTACATATATTTGGATGGCCTTGGTCAGATCTACAAACATTGTGTACAGACCTGTGTTCTGCTCCTGGCATTTCTCCTGGAGTTGTTGGGCAGCAAACACCATATTGACTGCTCCTCGGCCCTTTCTGAAACCCCACTGGCTCTCAGGTAGATGACCATCTTTGAAGTGAAGGTCAGCCTATTAAGGAGGACTCTGGCAAGAATCTTGTCAGCAATGACTAAGAGAGTGTCCCCATGTGATTGTCACAGGACAATCCATTTCCTTTACCTTTATAGACATGGACAATGAAGACATCCTTGAAGACCTGGGGGATAACCTCCTCTTTCCATATAACCTTGGAAATTTCAGGCAGCTTTTCTATGAGCAATGGACCTCCTACCTTGTAAATCTTGGTTGGACTACAAGCACTAGGTGCTTTGCCACATGAAAGTAGCCTAATGGCATTCAAAACTTCTTCAGTTGGAGCTTCAGCTAGGGAGAGATTGACTTCAACCTGAGGTATATGGTCAATGGCCTCAGCATTGATTGATGATGGTGTGTTGAAAACACTATGGAAGTGTTCAGCCCATCTCTCTAGGATCAAGTCCTTATCAGTAATCAATGTGGCTCTGTCAGAACTGAGTAGTTGAGATGTATCATAGGCCTATACTGTTAGTTGTGAGGGCTTATGGAAAATTATGTCAAAATTTGGTTCCCCAGAGAAGTTCGTCAGCATTATACATCAATTTCATGACAGCATGCTTGCTTGGGTTCTAGATAATGGACAATGCTTTCCTGCCTTTCCAGTCACCAATGGAAATGAAACAAGGTTGTGTGCTTGCTCCTATGTTTTTTAGCATGATGTTTTCAGCCATGTTGTCAAATGCTTTCATTGAGGATGAACATGGCATCAAGGTCAGCTACCACAGTGATGGCAAATTCTTCAACTTGAAAAGGCTACAAGCCAAGAACAAAGTGGAGGGAGTGTTAATACATGATTTTCTGTTTGCAGATGATTGTGCAGTCAATGCAGCCTCTCAAGCTGAGATGCAGCAAAGTATGGATGAGTTCTCTGCTGCTAATTTTGGCCTAACAGTTAACACCAAGAAAACACAGGTGCTCTATCAGCCACCACCACATCATCCATATGTGGGACCATCAGTTACAGCAAATAGAAAAGTTTTTAATGCTGCGGATAAGCTCACTTACCTTGCTAGTGTACTTTCCAAGGATGTGCACATTGATAATGAGGTTGATGCATGCATTGCCAAAGCTAGCTTAGTTTTTGGGAGGCTCGAAAGGAAAGTGTGGGAGAGAAGAGGTATTAGAATGACTACCAAACTGAAGGTCTATAGAGCTGTGGTACTGACCTCATTGTTGTATGCCTGTGAAACCTGGATAGTCTACCAGCACCATGCCAAGAAACTGAATTGCTTCCATTTGAATTGTTTTAGGAAGATTCTGAAGATCCCCTGCCAGGATAAGGTACCAGACACTGAGCTCCTTACTTGAACTGAACTGCAAAGCACAACTCCGATGGGTTGGCTATGTTGTTTGAATGCAAAATGTACACTTGCCAAGAGAGAACTCACACAGGGCAAGTGTTCACATGGTGGTCAGAATAAATGATACAAAGACACTCTCAAGACCTCTCTTAACTTTAGAATTGATTGTGTGATATGGGAGACATTGGTACAGGACCTCTCAGCCTGGCATACCCACATCAGAGAAAGTGCTGTGTTCTATGAGCAAAGAAGAATTGAAAAAGCTCAAAGGAAAAGCACAAATTTAGAGTGTCCGCCCCAACTGTTCACACAAATTATTTGTGCCCAAACTGTGGTAGAACATTCCATGCTCATATTGGTCTGATTAGCCACAGTCAGACACATTGAAACTTGACTGTAGTGTAGTGATGTCATTTTGGTCCTCTTTGAGAATGAAGGACAACAACCAATATTTGGATGGAAAGAAAAAATATTTTAATTTTTACTAATATTTCATTTCCTTTTAATCTTGAAGGATATTTTGCCTTATCCATGTTAAAAATAAAATTATTCTGAAAAAGGGGTCCACAGACTTTACCAGACTGTCAGTGGTGTCCTTTACAAAAAAAGTATAAGGTTGAGAATCCCTGCTCTAGACATTCTAGTGAAACTAGCTTTGCTTCAAACTTGGTTTTCTATTCGATTTCCCACCTTTGTGTATTTATGCAAGCTGTTCTCCATGCCTGAAATACAATAGCTCCTCATTCCCAACTCCCAGAGTACTTATTCTCCTTCAAGGCTCAGTTTAGGTACCACCTAATCTATGAAGCTTTACTTCATCCTGCCCTCAGTTTCTAATGTATTTTCCTTGTCAAATTGATTACAATTATTTATCTATATACCTTCAAGAGGAAATAATTTCCTTGAAGATAATGACTTTTATTTTTGCCTTTGTGCCCCATGTCTGAGCACACAGTAATTGCTTAATAAATGTCTCTTGAATTGAACTAAATTGTATTCTCATAGTGCAATAAACTAATTAGAATCCTCAAGCTCTTTTCCTATCTGTGTGTAGGGGAGATAGAGAGGGTGGAACTCAGTAATGAACAAACCACACTGAGAAAAATATAAAAGGCAAGCAAGTCAACAAAGGCCAAAGTATGTACTTTAACAAAAAAAATATTAAATCTAACTCTATTACAATGGCTAAGGAGCCAGACATGAGGTAAATGTCCCAAATGTCCCAAATATCCAACCGCACAAAGTCACACATTCTTTAAATGTATGGTTCAATGAGGAGTGCTTTTGTCTCCAGAGTCTTCATTCAGTGTATTTTCCAGTGGTATGTGAGCAGATAAATGCACCTAATTACTAGATTGCACAGCCTGATATATGTTTATTTGACGAAGCAAACAACCCGCCAAATGTACAATTTTCTCTTCTTAAAGAACACAGTAATTTAAATGCAAAAGATATGTTAATCAGCATTATCATTGAGTATTTTTCATATGACAAGTTAGGGTATTCACAGTTATCATTTTCCTGACAGCAGCGAAGGAGCTGCACTGGAATTCTATTATGGCAATATCTCCATGGATTCAGTAAAGGCAATAAGGTCCCACTGCCAGGCTGAGATCAGCACCACTACAGAGACAGTTCCTTCTGCATTTACTTCCTCAGTGTATATACCCTCTTTCTAAGTAGAAAGGTGGATTTGTAGCTATTTCCTTGTACTGTAACTTCTCCGCATGGGGCCGACAGCCCCAGTAACATAATGCAGAAGAAAAGAGCCTATAAAACATTTAGGAAAGCAAAATTTGAAAATGAAGGGGATAAATAGGATGTGTTCTCCAAAATTACTGTACATCTTCTTTTGAAGTCAGGGCAGTCGGTGCAATGTGATAATGTGAAGTTGAGGGGTTTTAATCATACCAGGAGGGATGGGGAGCCAACTAGCAGAAGGATGCTCCTATTAGTGTCTCTAACAGTAATTGTTATTTTAATTGGCTGAAATAAACTATAGTGCCCTCAGGCCAGTAATAAAACTCTACTGGCAGGCAGCTCCTCTCCCTTTAGGAAGGAGAACCTTAATGAAAACCTTGCCCTTTGAATAAAACAATGGAACATTGTTATTAATTTTTATCAAGACTGAATGGGCTGAAAATACACAGATCAGATTGGCCTGCTTTTGGCAGTAATGGTTCCTCTTGAGGGGAGGGTACTTATCAGACATTCGCCGCTTCCTCCAAGAAGGTGAAGAGAAGGCCAAAGTCATGTTAAAAATCTGTAGCTATGGCAGTAGAAAACGTGCTTTTAAACCTTATTGGACTTTCTATTTGATAATGTAGTAATATTAAAACAACACACAGGGTACATTCTTGTAGTACTTTATACATTTCACATTTATTATTTCATTGGATGCTTATGGCAAACCTGTGAAGTGGGCAGAGCAGGTGTTAACTCTTATTAGAGATGAGAAGAATGCCTTTTCTGTGAGGGGACACAATACATTAGTAGTAGAGTTGGAACACACTCAAAACCATGATATTCTAAACACATTTATTGGAGAGTTGGACTAGTAGTGTAATATTTATAAGTTATGCTTTCTTTTACAGAGATAACATCTTCTCCCACCCCAATAACCCACTATTTTGATATGCTTCTTTATTGGATCTTATTTTTGTCTGACTCCCCAAATCTATAAGCATTTATTAAGTTCCTACTACATGCAGAGCACTGTGCTAGGTAATGAGGGAATTAAACGAGCTATCAGTTCTTGTGGAGCCAGCACTCTATAAAACAATGAAGCATACATACAATAACCTATACTAGAGATGAGACAGGCAAACCAAATGCTGCGTTAAGTCTGAGTGGAAAATCAGGGAAGGCTTCATTGAGGGAGTGGAGTATTTAAAAATATGAATCCAAAGCAACTCATGTGACACCAAAGTAGATGAAAAAAATCAATATGATATTTCAGGCTTTTCACTCTTATTTCTTGTCAAGCAACATATTATCCATTAAAAATCAGGACTTCCTCTTTCCAACAATGGAGAATAACATAGCACAAGACAGAATTTGTGTTGCTTTATTTTATTGGTGGAGAGGGAGAATGTTTTGTACTGTATATGCTTGTACACTTTCAAATCATCTAAGGTATTTGAATTTTATTCTGAAGAGAGTAGACAGTCTGTAAAAGTCTTTGGACTGGGGAACAATACAAAAAAGAGAGGTGTTTTTAAAGAAGATTGACCTGACAGCTATATATTAGATAGGAAAGGTAAGAGATTGCAGTCTGTTCTAGCCATTCAGGCATATGATGATTAGGCTTTGGAATGGAGTGGGAAAAACAAAACATGAAGGGATGGGTGCTGAGAAAGAAGAGATGGTAGAAATTTATCACTAATTGGCTATGGGATACAAAGAAAGAAAGAAGTCAAAGATAACTACAGGAGCATAGGAGGATGATGGTCTAATAGAGATAAGTAAGTTAAGAGTGACAGTTTAGGTAAATATACTTATTTAATTTGGGACAGATTAAATTGATTAGCCATTCTATGAAACATAGCTTTGTTTGTTTGTTCCAACCATCCCATTAAGACTCTTAAGAAAGAGAAAATATTCTTTCAAGTAAGTATCAAGGGTTGGGGTGGCTGGTTTGTTTTGTTTTCTATGGCCAAACAATGGGATATATGGGAACTTCTCATACTTTTAGTATGTATTTACTAATGAAAGAATTAGAGTACCAGAATGATATTTCATTTCTGCTTCCACTGCAGGTTTTTCCTTCAAGGTTTCTGGGGACTAAAGAGTATGCACACCAAATATAAGGCAAAACAAATACTAAATCCTATACAATATAAGGCTTTTACAATGCTGAAATGATATGTATATTGAACAATTAATGTACAAATGTATAAGTAATTATTGCTAGGTCCAGGCAAGCCACTTCACAAGTCTGTTTGAGCTTGGTCCTGAGGCTCAGTAGATAATGATCCAAATTTTAAGTATGTCCCATAAATAATAGTATTTCTTAAGGATGGTGACTAGACATAATTCCTTTGGTTCAGACTACTTCCTAGACAAGAAAATGTCCTGTTATGAGGCAGCTTGGCCCCTTTTCTACAACTTGTAGTCTTAGAGGCTTGCACAGAGCCATGAGAGACTTGCCCACAGCCACCCAAGCATGACGCAATAGAGGAGAACAAATTGAATCTAGTCATTTTTTTTATTTCAAAGCCAACTTCCTGTCTACTATGCCACATTGCCTCACCAGTCAGCAAACTGATAAAAATACATCAAGAGCCTTTCAATCCATTCTGTTCTCTCTGACAGACATCTAACAATTAAAGCATTTATTTAAAGTCCATAAGTTCACTTTTATAAGTTTTATAAGTAACTTATAAGCTTATAGGCAGATTTAACATTAGGTAGTTTTCCCAGACACACAGATGTAGCCATACATTTTCAAAAGGATTAGTGGTCCATCTAGGCACATTGGGGGAAATGACAACCAAATTAATGGAGTAGTAGAAGTTCAATTAGCATGTTATTGATATGTCTGGGGAAGAAATAATAGAGATATTCCTACTGGTCACTAGCCAGTTGTAACAACAATCTGGATAGCAGCTGCTGTAGGGGTGTAAGACTCACCAACAACCAGCACACAGAAAGCTGATGACACAGGATCTTTTGATCTGCTTTACTAAGGAAAGCAATGTTAAGGGGTTAACAATCTTACTTTAATCCAATGTACAAATATCATTCACTTAGTTCAGGAGGAAAATCCAGCAACCTGAACTTCAGAGCAAATACAAGGAAATTACAAACACACATTAGAAACAGACCAAATCACAGTTCATAGTTACCAGGAAGCATCAACATCTGGGTTGACAAGCCTAGAGGCTCTTAAATTGGCTGCCCAGAGTCCCAAGCCACTCTTTCTGTGGCTGAGAGCCCCAGACAGAATGCCAATCTTTGAGCTTCTACACTCTTTTCAGGGCCCAAAGGATTCACACCTAATCAGCAAAAGGTTGTGAGCCTGGGGTTTAGCACCTAGTTAGCAAAAGGGTGTGGGCCTGCAGCTTTGCACCTAGTAAGTCTTAACCAAAGGCATTCAATTACTTTAGCATTTCTAAAAGAGAAAACAGCAAAAAAGTCCCACCTTAATTACCCATACACCAATGCCACTAATAACCATAGAATTACAGGTATAGAGCTGTAGTAACATTGGAGATAAGATAGTCCAAACCCTTAATTTGATGGCGAACAGAGGTCCAGAGTAATACAGAGACTTGTCCAAGATCACACAATAGTAGAAAATAGAAGAGCTGGAATTAAAGTTTGGGCCGATGTATTCAAAATCTACTTTGCTTTCTACTTCATAGTACTGATGCTCATTGTAATGAAATAAATGAAATCTAGAGCAATTCTTGTTCCAGGTTTGGGCTACCTAATAAAACGGAGACAGAAACAAATGCTAATCATTAATATCTTCTCTTGCCAAAATTACATTCAATTTCTTTTTCTTCTATATGGAATATCCTCTTTTACTGCAGAAGAGGCCTTTCAGATAATCAGATTTTGGAGTCATCATATTCAGAGATACATAAATGTTTTTTTTTTTTTTTTGTGAACATACCAAAAGGTGTACAGCAGATCTTACTTGGGAGTAACTAACAAGGAGAATTCACAATGTAGAATTTTCAAAGAAGACACAATATTTAAAAGATAGTACTTTCTACTTCTGAAATAAGTTTTTTTTTTCATTTTCTTCTTAGTAACTCATTTCTGAATTAAAAGTAATTTAAGATAAGTTTTTTAGCTTTGAAAGAAAAGAGAAAATGTGTCCCACAAAAGATGTTAGCTAAAAGGATTTCTGGGGAAGATTGTAGCCAACAACAGTTTCCTGCAGCCCAACTCCTGGTGAATCACATCAGTGGTATCTGCTATTTCCTTATCTACCACAACTTTACCTCTCAGCCTTTAATGATAGTGTTTAAAGACCTAAAAAGGGGAGGGAAAGAAATTTTTTGAAAAGACTGCTGAGTTACAGCAATGTCACCTTGTGCCTGCTTGAGACTGTTGCGCACTCAGGAATATAAAACAGAAACTTTTTTTTTAACAGCAGACAACTTGTTGAGTAAGTCAAAGATGTGGATATGCTGAAATGCCAATGAATAGTGAGCAAAGAAGAAAAAGAAGCTTTTCTGTAAAAATATATGGAAGGCAAAGTTTGACCAAATAATTGTTCTTCACCAGATGTTTTCAGCAGAAATCTGAATTGTTTCATTGTCAGGTGTAGAATGAGATACTACAGGAGGCAGTGGGTTCCCCTCACTGCAAGTCAGGTAGGCTGCAGAGAAAATCTCTTTTTGAGTCTAGGTTGCATAGTTGAGTCTAGGTTGCATTAGATGACCTTGTAGGTCACTTCTAACTTGGAATTTCTGTGATTCATGTGACTTGGAACACTATAAATGACAGTCCATAATCTACATCAACTAGCCACATATTAAACTCTACTTGATCTTCATTACATATTTATTTCTAGCCACATCTGAAGACAATCTCTCTGCCTCCCACATCCCATCCCTTCCATGAATGCGTCCTGACTACACAAGTTCTTACCTACCTTTGCATTCTTTAAATTGTTAGTGTAAATGGATTGGAGCATAGCCCATATATAGGTTATCCTATATGCTGAAGAAGCCACTGAAGGAATTTTTACCCAGAGCAGGTGGTTTCTCTCCTGTCTATGAGGAGGTGATTTTTAATTAACTCAAAATCCATCATCTCTGTTTAAAGAGTTCCATGAGTTCTGGTTGTTCGTTTGGGATTACAGTCTCCTCTTGAGAAGAGAAATTCGGTTCTTTTCTTTCCTTTCTGTGTTTTGATTTTGTTATATATTGGGTTTACTTAAATTTTTTTTCTCATTGTTTGGGGTACAACAGGTCTTTATAGATACTAGACAGATAGGTAGTTAACTTATGATACAATTTGTAAAGTGTTATTTGCTTGCTGAATTTGCATACATTTGTATTTTGGGTTGATCATAATTTTGCAGCTATGTGGTACAGTGTATAGAAGACCAGGCCTGGAATCAGAAAGACTTAAGTTCAAATCCAACCTTACAAAATTTCATAGCTGTGCAACCCTGGTCAAGTTACTTAACCTCTGTTTCCCTCAGTTTCCTCTTCTGTAAAATGGAACAATAATAGTACCTTCTTCCTAGGATTGTTGTGAGGATCAAATGAGGTAATATTTATAAAGTACAGGGTCTGTCACATAGTAGCTATCATATAAATGTTAGATATTGCTATTGTCATTAGTATCATCAACTGTGGTAGGCTGGAGACCTTACAAAGGACAATCAACTGTAGGATTATCTAAGAACTTTATTTATTGGACTGTTAAAACACCTTATGTGGCATTTAGAAGGCCTTTAAGAACTATCTGAGACTCTCTAGAGTAAGGCACTAGAAGAAAATGCTTGAAAATAGAATGTATGAGTCTCCTCATATCCCCAGAGAACTTTCCAGAGTTGTGCCAAATATACCTAGATGATTTACATGAACAGCAACCTGAGGGGAGAGGGATATAGCAGAGATGGCATAAAAATACACAGTATGGCACATGTATGGAGCTGAGGTGAGCTTCCCTGGCCTCTTCCAGGGATACATTTGCTTAGAGCTGAGAGGTTTGGGGATGATTTGGCAGTTCCTTGGATCTCATGATGATAGTAAGGTTCTGGGGGGTAGATTGAGTGGAGGGTTATATCAAAGAAGAACAAACCAGGAAGAGTGGTCAACTAAGTGGACCTTAAGAGGAATGATTCCAACAATCACTTGGAAGAAAACTTCCTTCTGGTGCTCTGTCTCTTTCCATCTGCTCAACAAGTGGAAGTTCTTGGAATTCCCTTGGTAGGGAATGAGCCCTTGTCCCAACCGCAAGCACCCACTTCTACTATATTGGATGTTGCTACATGGCAGGGGATACGTGTTTCCTAGATGATACTCAAATAGGCTTTTCCTTTGCTTAGGTGACACAACAGTAATTCTGAAGTGAACTATATCAAGGCTTGAAAAGAACCTTTCTCAGGATTTCAAAAGATCAGGAGATCCTGGATTTCTCAATCAGAACTGAATAAAGAGTTTTTCAACATGAAACTCTTCTCAGAGAACATGAGCAATAGTTGAAGTATGCTCCTAGGCCGAGGCCATGCTCTGGCTTGCCTGAATATTTGGAACCAGAGAGAATTATTCAGATAATGCAGAATAAACACAGAAGTGAAATGGTTGTTTAAAAGTCTCCCCCAAATGCTTCAAATTTAAAATTTAAAGCACTTTGTAGAGTATAAAAGGAGTTAGGGGTTGATGTTTCACATTTAAAGTCATTGTTATTCAGGATAAAAGAGAGAGAAGGATAAATGGAAGAAAATGATATGGAGGGATGTACACAATTAGTAATCATGACTGTAAATGTGAATGGGATGAGCTCACCCATAAAACCGAAGCAGATAGCAGAATGGATTAGAAACCAGAATTCAACAATGTTATTTACAATAGACTCAATTTAAACAGAAAGACACATACAGTTAAAATGAAGGGCACGAATAGAACTAGTAAACTTCAGCTGAAATAAAAGAAAAGCAGGGTTAGCATGATTTCAGACAAAGCAAAAGCAAAAACAGACCTAATTAAAGGAGATAATCAGGAAAACTACATTTTGCTGAAAATATGATAGACAATGAAGTAATACAAAAAATTTACAGCAAGATTCTCTGATAAAAACCTGTTTTCAAATATGTAGGGAACTGAATCAAATCCATTAAAAAAACATTCCCCAATTGATAAATGGTCAAATGATAAGAAAAGACAGTCTTCAGAAGAAGAAATGAAAACTAGTTATAGTCATGAAAAAATGCTCAAAATCATTATTGATTAGAGACATGCAAACTGAAACAACTCTGAGGTACCACTTCATGCCCATCAGAAATGACAAATGCTGGAGGAAATGTGGGAAAATAGCTTACTAATGAATTTATGGTGTAGTTGTGAACTGGTCCAGCCATTCTGAAGAACAATTTGGAACTATGCCCAAAGGGATATAACACTCCACAAACACTTTGACTCAGCAATACCACTATTAGGTATTTGCCCCAAAGGCACCAAAGAAAAAGGGAAAGGACCTATATATACAAAAAATATTCATAGCAGCTCTTTTTTATGGTGGCAAAGAATTAGAAATTGAGGCGATGGCTATCATTTAGGGAATGATGGATCACCTATGATTGTGATGGAGTGAGTGCTATTGTGCTATAAGAAATGATAAGGGGGATGATTTTAAAAATGGCAAAACCTATATGAACAAAAGTGAAGTGACCAGTATCAGGAGATCATTGTACACAGTAACAGCAATATGGTAACTGATCAACTGAAAGATGAAGCTACTCTGATCAATTTAATGATCCAAGACAATTCTGAAGGAATCACGATGAAAAATGCTATCTACCTCCAGAACAAGAATGAATGAACTCTGAGTGCAAATTGAAGTGTAATTTTCCCACTTTATTTATTTCTTTGCATTATTGCTAATAGGGAAATGCTCTGAATGTTTTCAAATGTTTAAAGGTAGTATCTTGCACATCTACCATCACCTTTTCAGTTATCTTAACCCTTACTCCCCATTCTATCTCCTTTCCCCCCATGACATACTTTATGATCCAGTGACAATGGTCTCCTTTTTTTTTCCACGAACAAAACACTCCATCTCCTTGGTCCTCACCATTTTTACTGGCTGTTCCCTATGCCTGCAGTCCCCTCCCAATCTGCCTCTTGATTCCCTTCAAGTCCCAGTTAAAATACTACCCTCTACAGAAAGCACTTTCTGATTCTCCTAGATTTTAGTGGCTCTCCTTTGTTGATTATTTTCAACTCATCATACATATATATATATATATATATACGTATATATATATATATATATATATATATATATATATACGTATATATATATATACACACATACACACACACACACATATACACACAGTTTATATTTAGTTGTCTGCACAATGTTTTCCCGCATTAAACAATGAGCTTCTTGGGAACCTGAACTATATTTTAACATTTATTTTTGTATCCCCTTGGTGAGCACAGCACCTGACATAAGGTATGCAGTTAATAAATATTTATTTATTGAGTAATTCTAAACATAAATAAATGGCCATTAAACACTTATAAGTCTTTTTCTAGCATGTTTATATGTGTGAAATAAATAACTTTTATTTTAAATGAAATATTTTCTATTCTCTTTTAGAGAGTGTCTAAACAGGAACCAAATCTAAACTTTCTTCAAGTGATTTTTTTGGGGGGTGCAGCTCTGGGGAGGGGAAGGACATGAGGCTTATTGTATGAAGGAAAAAATTCTATGGATAAGCTTTTGATCAATTTGAATGAGTACAGAGCTAGAAATTTTTGTTGAAAGAGGATGCCGCCAAGTCTTCCTGTTCTATACCAATCTATTGCTATACTATTTATGACTTGTATCTTTTATTTATCATGTAGGCATATAAGGTCATAGCAGCCAGATGGGAGAATGGTTAGAGTGTTGGGCCCAGAGTCAGGAAGACCTGAGTTCATATTTGACCTGGCATACTTACTAGCTGTGTGACCCTGGGCAAGTCTAGCCCTGTTTGCCTCAGTTTCCTCATCTGTAAAATGACCTGAAGAAGGAAATGGCAAACCACTCTAGTATGTTTTCCAGGAAAACCCCAGATAGGGTCAAGAAGAGTTAGACACAACTGAAAATTATAGAACAGTACAAGGTCACAGTTTTTATGTTCTTTTGTTTCTTGGAATGATCTTTTTTTTAAAAAAAAAATAGGTGCTGTGCACCTGGAGTGACAGTGTTATATTTTTTATTGCTCAAGAAGCAAGTAGGTGGCACAATGGGTAGCACACTGGGCCTGGAGTCAAGAAGACCTGAAGTCAAATTGGGCTTCACAAGCTCGCTAATTATCCAACCCTGGGCAAATCATTTGACTTCTTTCTTAGTTTCCTCAGTTGTAAAATGGGGGTAATGAACATTCCCAGGATGTTGTGAAGAACAAATGAAATAATATTTGCAAAACACTTAGCACAATGTCTGGTACACAGTAGATGCTTAATAAATGCTTGTTCCCTTCCTTTTCTTCCTTTTTTCCATAAGGCTTAAAAATAAGAGGCAGGCTGGTAAACTGTATGTATAACCAATCTTGATGTAAGAAAAATAGGTTCAAGTCATGCCTTTAACACATGTATTTGCTGTGTGACCACAGGCAAGTCACTTAACTTCTGAGTGTCCCCAGTGCCTCTCTAAGGCATTGGGGATGTCAATATATGAAACATTTTTATTTTGTGAATGTGTACATACATGTGTTTCATCTATACTGGGAATTTCCACAGAAAGAGTTTTCTTTTTATATCAAGGAAATCACAGTTTAGGATCTCCTTCCTCCCCCACAAAACCAAACAAAAAAATTACCAGTACTGTACTAGGATCTATATTTAGGTCCTTAATACATTGCAACTGAATTAGTTTGCTTCAATTCACTATTTACTCAATAGTTATTAAAAATAATAAATTTAGGGTTTTTAAAATAAAAATCGTGTTTAACTTAGTGAAAGTAGTTTAAAAGTAACTTTTTTTTATTTTATCATGATTTTATCTGCATTTGGGCACATTTATCTACTATGATGAAGATGAGCTTACATAATTGCAAACTGGTCAGTTTGTGCTTATAAATTGTAAGAGAAAAAACGTATTCAGCTTCTGTCAACATGCTGCCAAAGCAAATGAGTTTTACAAATTAGAATCCCTTCCCATCCAGACCTTTCACTGTTCCTAAATTCTTATTGTATGCGTAAAAACTGGTTAAGCACTTGGGGATAATTTTGTCCAATCCCCTAATTTTATAAGATGAGGAAAAAAGAAGCCTAGAGAGCTGAAATTCATTGTCCAAAAACTTTACACAAATAGTGAGTTCACTACTTAGAAATCATGTGAGTATACTGCTCTGAGATCATCCAAGTAAAAGTCAGAATTCAAAATTAGGTGGAATAATACCACACCTAGAATGCTTTTCTCTACACAGTCCCAACACACACACACAAACACACACACACACACACACACACACACACACACACAAAGAGAGAAAGAGAGAGAGAGAGAGATATTGTTACTCATATGACATTGATTGTAATTTTTGTGTAACCCAATTTATCTGTTCCTACAAGGCAACTAGGTGACACAGTGGATACAGCACATGGCCCAGAGTCAGGAAAACCTAAGTTCAAATCTGACCTCAGATGCTTACATTTTGTGTGACCCTGAGCAAGTCATTTAGCCCTGTTTGCTTCAGTTTTTTTATCTCTAAAATAACCTGGAGAAGAAATTGACAAACCACTTCAGTATCTTTGCCAAGAAAACCCCAAACAGGGTCACAAAGAGTCAGACATGACATGAGTCAGTCATACCTTACTGAAATGACTGAATAACAAGAATGATAAAAGGTAATATTATTCTAATGAAAATAATTTATTATTCTTATAATATTTGATATAGTTTAAATATGAATGTTCTCAAAATAAATCAGTCTTACTATTATTCTGCTATTATTCCATTATTAATCTGGCCTTTGCTTCTATTATTTTACTAAAATTGCTCTCAAATACCATTAGTTATCTCAGTTACCAGAATCAATAGCCTTCTTCTGTTCCCATCCTTTTTGACTTCTGCAACTTTTGATATCATAGATCCCTCTTTCCTAATAGTCTGTGTTCTCTTGGCTTCAGATACCCTATGATCTCTTTACCTACTACCTCTCTCATTCATTGGTTCCTTATATTCTATCCCTGAATAGGATATTTGTGCATTCCTCAACATTCTATCGTCATCACTCTTCACTTCTTTTTCTAAGCTCTTTATTGTGGAAAACTCATTCAAAATTAATAAAAACATAAATTTTACTAGTAGAATAAAAACCATAAAAATAAACAAGAAACATAATTTCAAGAGTAATCAGAATGATATGATAGCAACTAGGTCAAAAATTTCTGGATGAAGACATCCTTGAACTTTTTTTCAGAATGGTATTGTTATACATTAGGCAAAAATAAATTAATGTGTATTCTATAAGGGCAAAAGCAGACAACACTGTTTTCATAGATTTCTATGGTGGTGTTGAAGGTCAGCAGATGGCCTATAAATGGTTTGATTAAAGTAAAGTATATTTTAAAATATAGAATTTACCAATACAAAAAATACCCAAGCAATCTGAGTACAACACTCCAAAAACAAATAGTAAAAAAAACTAAAATCTTCCAACAGGTGGTTTGTAAGGTCCTTGGTCTTCTTTGGGAAATGGAAGATCTTTTTTTTTTGAATCTTTACTGTCAGAGATATTTTACAAATTAGAGACCTTTGCTAACATATGAAACATTTTTATTTTGTGGATGCATACATACACTTAGGTGTGTGTGACCAATTATTAAGCAAGAATAAGAATTTTGATGTTAACTTTCCCATGCTCTATTCTACCATAGCATTAACCTTGAAAACAAATTATTATTCATCTTACTATATATTTCTGCTCATCCATTCTGTTTTCAGACACTGAGGTAGAATTTACATTAGTCAGAATGTAGGGCAAAATTCCTTTTCAGTGACACATACACAATTTGAAAAAAGAGGCATGGGGTGGGGTGACATAATGATTTTAACTTCTTCCAGAGGTTTTATTCTTCCTTAGGTTCATTTTCATGTCAATCAAAGAAGATTTGTTAAGAGACCTGGGTTTCATTTCCTATCTCAGAACAGCACTTCTATGGTTATTTTTTGGACACCTTCCAAGACAGGTTTAGGGTCACAGAGCTTCATAAAGTTATAAATAGTGATTACAAGCAATTTTATGATTCTAAATAAGGCAGTTGTCTGGAATCATGGAATTTGAATTAGTAGCAGAAACTGGAATCTGAAAAAAATACACAACCTTATCCAGGGTCATTTGGATTGGTTCATAGCATTGGCTATGAACTGAAGAGTTCCTAAAGTGCTCAAAAATGTGTTCTTATCAGAGAGAGGCTTTCTGGCCACCCCGCATTATCAAATGGGATCAGGTAACCAGTAGATGATCAAGAAGAGCTAAGGACCAGTTCTACAGAGAATAGCAGGATGGTATTCACCAAAAGAGAAGAGTCCATAAGATTCAACATTTAAATAAAATGCCTAAAAGCAAGCCTAATGACAATGTCATCAGTGGTCACCACCAATCTCATTATATCAGAAGTCTAAGTTGATTTGGCTATACATATCCACTGCATATGTGCCCCCCATTCACATTTCTTGGCCATATGTATAGGTATACACACGCATGCACACACACACACATAAACACATATATACATATATATGTGTATGTCTACATGTACACACATGTGTATATACATATACACACACATATATATGTATATATATGAAATCACCATATTAGAGTCAAGTTACAGTATGTGTGACTATAGCTGATCAGACTAATGTGAACTCAGAATGTTCCACCACAGGTTGGGCCTAAATAGTCCATGTCAACATATAAGCTCCATAATATCATCAGACTTTGTTTTCAGTTCACTATATGGGGTTTGAAATCAACAAGAATGAATTAAGCACGTGATATGTTCAAGGCAGTGGGCTGGGTTCTAAGGATAAAAAGACAACATTTAATTGAAATTACTATGTGCCCTTAAGCAGCTTATGTTTTACAAGAAGGTTATAATATACACAGCTGGAAATATAAAGCAAATAGAAAGCATGGAGGAATACATAGAATTAATAATTGGATGTGTCAGGAAAGTTCTATTGTAGGAGTAGCATTGGAATTGAGCCTTGAAGGGACGGAGATATTCCAAAAGGTAAAAGTGATAAGATTTCAGGTGTGAGGAATAAGGTGCATAAAAGCGTGGAGGTGGGAAATAGAAAATACCATTCAAAGAAGAGCAAATAGGCAAATTTGGCTGGAATTTACGGTATATTATTCAGTGGGGGTGTGAAGTAAGTCTGCAAAGGTAGGCTACAGATAGGACTTTCAATGTCAAACATAAAAGTTTATATTTTGTCCTAGTGGTAGTTGAATGATTGAATGACAGTTATTTTACCTATAGTTTTTTAAACAAAATGATAAATGGTAGTATGCTGGCATCTGTTACAAAATACTTCAGGAAAGCCAATTCATTTATTTAGAAAGGACTTTTGTTTCAAAAGTGCTTGTTTTATCCCATAAATTAAAAATAAAATAAATTTTAAAAAATTAAAAAAAGCAGGTTTGTTCACTTCTCTGATTTAAACTAGGGTTTTTCAGATAATTTGGGTAAAGAAATAACAAAAGGAGAGAGGAGAAGGAGAAGAGTGAAAAGAGATAATAGAAACACATTTGAAATAGACAACTCTTCTTACATTTCAGAATTTTAATACTTATATTGAGGCATAACATGATTAACCAGGCATCTGCCTTCTTTCCTGGTAGTTTCAGAAATTCTGGTTCAAACTTAAAAATCAGGAAAAATGACTTATTAAAGATGAGATGCTATAGGTGGTGGGTGGACACAGGCAGGGAGTTGTGTTCCCTCACGGAAATTGCTGAGCCTGGCTTCTTGCAGGGTCTCTTTTGTTGCCATAAATGGACTTTGAGCACCAGAATTTGAGCCATTCAGGGTATGTTACCAGCTCTGATTAGATTCAGCTCTATGCATCTCAGAAGCAATGTGGTGGCCTAGAAACAGTAAGGAGGGATGAACTGAATAATAATTCTGCTGAATGAAATTGAAATTAGTGTGATTCAGTCAGATGGATTTGGGGTTGAATATCAACCCTTAAAAATTCCCTTCAGTCGAGTCCTGAGTGTGCATATATTCATATATATAATTATACCTGCATATACACATGCATACGAATGGGTATATTATATATAACCAAATATACGCTATGTATATTTGTGTGCATATACATATATGTACACACACAAATACACATACACAAATATATGCTACAACTATTTTGAATATCTGATATATTGCATATGCAATTCATGTAGTCTATCACTAAAATATAGCTTTTCCACACAGTTATTAATCAATCTGTTGCTATCCAAATTTTTCTGAATGACATAATTTTCTCTAAGCTAAGTAATTTTCTCTAGTACAGAGTGGGAGGGATGGCAAGAAGGAACTTAAACATAGGCAGAAAAATGAATTTTCTTCAGAACAACTTGGCTAACATATAAACACTCTTTTTTTCAATCCTCAAGAAATCCTTATGCCTATATATGTGTGTGTGTGTATATATATATATACACACATATATATATATAATTTGCATATATGTATGCATGCACATATATGTATATGTATGTGTATATATGTCTATAGACCTATGTGTATATATGTCTATAGACATGTGTGTGTGTGTGTGTGGGGGGGGGGTGTGTGTGTGTGTATTTGGCAGAAAGGTGATGCAGTAGATAAAGCACCAGGCTTAGAGTGAGTAAGATCTGATTTCAAATTTGGCCCAAGACACATATTAGCTGTGTGACCCTGCTCAAGTCACTTACCCCCTATTTCTCTCTATTCGTCATCTGGAAAATAGGGACACACTGGAGAAGTAAATGGCAAACTACTCCAGCATCTTTGCCAAGGAAACCCCAGGGACAACATTCCATGGGGTCATGTACAGTCAGACATGACTGAACAACAACATTTTTTAATTGTTACTATTCTATACATTAAATCCCTGGAGACTTCTCCCAAATTGGTCTATTGATATCAATTTAAATATTTTCTTTTCATTCTTCCAGTTTTCCTTAATGAAGGTAAAACAATAACAACAAAAAAATATACCCAACAGCAAAAAACCCTAGTCATTTAATTTCAAAATGGCAACTGAAATAGAAACTGGAATTTCCTATTTATGAAAATTAAAAATTGGATAAAAAAACAGATTATAAAAAATGTCAAATGTACATCATCAGTGAATTTGAAATTTAAGAGAGAGAAAAAGTTTTAAGGATATATTTAAATTGTATTTGTCTAATTAAAAATTTTCCTTTGATTCTACAGATTTGGATTGCCTCAGTGTAGTTTCCAGCATCTGATAAATATAAATTCTCATATACATATATACACACATAATACATACATACATGCACACATATGTACGTATACCCATACATATATCGATACATGCATACATACATATATGGGTGTGTACACATACGCACATATATTGCTCTGTCCCTTTATAATCGAAACCCATGAATATAAGTCAATTCATAAATGACCTGTGATTTCATATGTGGAAACACCTTCAACCAAAAGAGATCATGATTGGTCTGTGAGTTACTGTAATGTTAATGGAATAGGAAGATCTTCACTGTCCATTATTAGGCCTATATGACCATATGCATTTGATCATAGCTGTGATACATTCTGAGTCACATGGAGCACATTGGGGGAGGAACTTCCCTAAGGAGGAGCTTGCTTAGGGGAGGCTTGCTTGTAGGAAGGCTTTTACACCTTTCGGTACTAAACTAATTAGGCACTGAGTCATGAGTGTTGTGATGCCTTCTGGCTCTGAGAAGTATATACAGGTTGGTATTTTCCTTTGGAGGTTCACTTATAAGAAGGACCTTTTGATTCCCTGGATGGAACTCTGAGGAGCTATTTGTTCTGAGTCTCCTGACTATTCAGATGTAAATGCTCTCTTGATGCAGTAATATACATAAAGTGTATAACAATCCTGCTTTGTTCAGGCAGTGGGAGCCCTGTCTGTTGATCTTTATGCTAATTTCTCTGCTTGTACTTTCTCCAAGTTCAGGGTGCTGACCTTTCCCCTGAACTAATGAATGTAATTAAAGTAAGGTTGTTGACCCCTTAAAAGTTGATTTCCTTTAGAAAACTAGATCAAAGAACTTGTGCTATCACGGGATCCTGGGTGTGCCATGGTGCTTGCTGTTAGAATTATAGTCTCAAAAATTTAACTGAGGTGTAGAAAGGCAACGTGATACATTCAGTTTCACAGAGTTAATAAGTATAAGAGTCAGTATTTGATCTTAAGACTTTCTGCTTCCAAGTCTTGATATCTGCTAGATACATGAGGCCAGGTCACAGGTTCTTGTTTTAAATTTTGTGTTCTCCTCAGACCTTGATAAGAAAGAGCTCAGGATCCCAAACCTACAAGGCTTGGGAATAGCAAGGCCCTCTCCCTCACCAATACTATTGGCCTTGCTTAAAGAATTCTTAGCCATCTTTGAGGGGAACAATCCCTATGGGAAAGGGGCCCTTTTTTCTCACCACCACCACCACCACCACCACCACCACTAACTGCTTGCTGACTAACTACTACCATCAGATATATAAGCTCAAGAGTCCCAGATGTGGACACAGCCCCCTAACTTCAGTCTTGCTCCTAAGCCAGCCTCCACAGCTCATATCAGGTGAAGCAACAATCCCTATGGAGATGCTACTAGGCACCTTCTCTTTCAGGTACTGGATCCCCTGCCTCCTTAACAGTCAGATTCATAGAAGACCACAAAAATAAGATTCTCGCCACCAAAGTCCTTGGCATCATTAAATGTTTCAACATCAGAAATTGATATGATTATCAGGAGAAATGACATTAAGGAATATGCATTACCATCTGTTTTTCCCTTGTTCCCTAAGGACCATGGAGCATTTTCATTTGACTTGCTTCTGAAACTGCCTATATGTATTATCTCTCCTGTTAAAATATGAACTCGATGACAGCAGAGGCTGTCTTGATTGTCTTTTTGTTTCTCCAGCACTTAACAGAGTTGGTTTGCACACGACTAACACTTAATAAATGTTTTTTTTTTCTTTTTTCCCTTCCCTTCCCTTCCCTTCCTTTTCCCTTCCTTTTCTCTTCCTTTTCCTTTCCCTCTCTTATTCTATCCTCTCTTTCCCTCTTCTCTACTCTCACCCCCCTTTCCTCTCCCTCTTCCTGCCTTTTTCCTTCCTTCCCTTCCTTCCTTCCTTCCTTCCTTCCTTCCTTCCTTCCTTCCTTCCTTCCTTCCTTCCTTTCTTCCTTCCTCCCATCCTTTCTTCCTTCCTTCCTTTTCTTTTTCTTTCTTTCTTTCTTTCTTTCTTTCTTTCTTTCTTTCTTTCTTTCTTTCTTCCTTTTCCTCTCTCTTTCTTTTCCTTCCTTCCTCCCTTCCCTCCTTCCTTCCTTCCTTTCTTCCTTCCCTTCTTCCTTCCTCCCATCCTTTCTTCCTTCCTTCCTTTTCTTTTTCTTTCTTTCTTTCTTTCTCTCTTTCTTTCTCTTTTCCTTCCTTCCTTCCTTCCTTCCACTTCTTCCTTCCATCCTTCCATTCCATTTCATTCCTTCCTTCCTTCCCTTTCTTTCTTTCATTCTTTCTTTCTTTCTCTTTCTTTCTCTCTCTTGTCCTTCCTTCCTTCCTTCCTTCCTTCTTTCCTTCCTTCCTTCCTTCCTTCCTTTCCTCCTTCCTTTCTTCCTTCCTTCCTTCCCTCCTTCCATCTCCCCATCCTTCTTTCCTTCCTTCCTTTTTTTCTCTCTCAGTATCTAGTAGAGTTCTGATTTCAACGTACAGATTTAATAAATGAGTTGGATTGTTTAACTTTTCATCACTGGAGTTTTCAAATCAGTCATTTGCACCTGCCTTGATGCTTCTTTTCCACTCTGTTTCTGCATAAACTGACAATCCTCACAATTTATGCAGTTTTAGCGGAAGGGTCTCATTTGATCCAGTTCCCCTCTCTTTCTGCCTCACTGATCCTTCTTTTCATTTAATTAACTTGGGCCATCTTCCTCCCACTATTAAATCAAAAGATCAAAGTACAAATTATACAATTGAGGTGACTGGTTCATCATTTCTATATTCTATTTCCACTGTCTAAATCTGCACATGTAGAAATACCTAGCCAATAATTACTGTAGCATAGATTATCATTGTAACCCAATTATCTTAACATATACAGATTCCAGAAAGTTAAAATGTGAAAGGAGATAGTGATATGAAAGGTGGTGGGGGAAGGAAGGGAATACTAATGGGCATTAGAAGAAAAATAAAGGCTTAAAAAATTACCACTGGGCTAACTAGAGGGGGGTGGGTGGGAAATAAACAAACCTGGATGCTACCCTGAGGCAATTCAAATATGTGGAAGCAAAGGAGGAATTTTAATTAGATACAGTTTAAATATTTCCTTAAGACTTTTTCTTTTATCTCTCTTAAATCACAACTTCACTGATGATGTATATTTGACATTTATTCACAATCCATTTTTCTCATCCAAAGTTTAACTTTTATAAGTAGAAATTTCCAGTTTTTATTTCAGTTCATATTTCAAAAGTAAATAACTAGGTTTTGTGTTGTTAGATATATTTTGGTTTTGTTGTTCTCCCTTCATGAAGGATACACTGGGAGAATGAAAAGAAAATATCTAAAACTATTATCAATGGACCAATTTGGGGGAAGAGCCATCAAGACTGTAATGCACATAATAGCAACTATGTGCACATGTATACACACCCACACTCACATGCACACACACACATACACACATGTTTTTCTGGAGGTTTAAAAAAATTTGTGTTAATAAGGCAGCCTAGTTCTTCTGGAGAGAATTCTTTTTTCTGCCTATGGTTTAGTTCCTTCCTATCACCTTCCTACCCTCTTTTCTGGAGAAGCTTGTTTGGCTTACAGAAAATTGTGTCATTCAGAAAAATTAGGATCACAACAGACTGATTAATAACAGTGTAGAAAAGCTAAATTTTTGGTGATAGACCACATAAATCTTTCTAATATGAGATGTCGACCTGGCAGCCTGTAGGGCTGATAGAGTTTATTGTAGATTTTAACTGACTTTCTTCAGGTGCTCTGGCATTGCACTTCCATGCAGAAAATGTCATTAGAAGAACTTATGTGTTCTTAATGGAGAGGTGGAAATTCTAGGTCTGGAAATCTCTGAATAGCACCACAAGGTATTAGAGTGGAGCATTGGAGTTTGGAAGAGATTTCCTAAATGTGAATGAATAAAAAAATATTTTAAGAATTTTCACTGGAATGCAGGTCTTATGAATGATGGGGGATTAGTTATTGATTACTCTATTAGTCTCAGGAGTTTAATTTAGCAAGAAATGTTAATTGGAGAGTCAATTTCAATAACAGTTCTTTGTAAAACCCCATTTTATTTAATAAATTCATTTAGATATTTTGGGCCTTCATTAAATATCTTCTTGCTTTGTTGTTATAGTCTTATATGAGCATCATTATAACTCTTCCTGGTGTACTTCATAATTCATTCTCTTTTTAGTTTTTATTTTTTGACTATCTCTTTTCCAGTTCTATTCAATTTAACAAGTATCAGGCATCAACCATGTGCCAGGTATTACGTTAGGTAGTGGAGAGACAAAGGCCAAAATTTGTTAGTCACTTTCCTCAAGGAACATACATTCTATTACTTCATGCAACACATATATCAATAAGTAATTTTGGAAATCTATAACAAAAGAAACACAGAATAGTTTTGGGGGTAGACTAGCAATCAAAGGAATAAGGAAATGATTCTTGGAGGCGGTGGAACTTTTTCTCACTACTTAAAATATTTCTCCCTTCTCTATACTAGACCCTGACATTATTAAGTCATAAAGTATAGGTTAAGACTCAGTAAGAAAATAGTTGCGAGGGTGTTAAAGGGTTATAACAATATGGAAGAGAAATTACCTTCAGGTGAAACTAGTTATTTAATGCCCTAATGCCCTTGCGTGCAGTTTGTCTCTGTCCTGACTCCATCCCAATCTATGAGAAATAACTGGCATATGCCACCTAACACTTATGATCTACTTTTCCACAAACCTAACCCATACTAAGCAACTAACTCTTATATCCTAGTTTCCTAATTCCATCTGATAACTTGATTTGTATGTATATTGTTCCTAATCTGCCCTCCTTCAAGCTCTGTTTCCTCCCCCACTAGATATTAACCCTGTGTTTCCAATAACATCATTGTTTGCACAATTATTGATATTAGTATTCTAGTCTCAGCATTATTAACTTATCACAAAGCAGTGAGCAAGTCTAGAAGTTTATGAAATTTTAAAATTATATTTGTTCTGTAAATGTGAATAGTTATTTGCCACAGAGGCGCTACTCTGCAGAAATCTTTTGATTTTCATATCATTGAGATATATAAATACAAAACAGTTCACAAAGTCAGTTTTACATGACTAGCTTGTATAATTTTGCAGAGTATGTTAACTTTCTTTTGATCCCTCTCCCTAAATTTCATTCGGCTTGCTGCTAGATTTCTTTAAAGTCTCACATATTATTTTTTATAACAGACTTGCTAATCAATGGTTGCATTAATTATACATAGCCTTAAAACTCATATCCTCATTTAATAGCAAAGATTTCCCAGTGGAAAGTCTACTTGAGCTTACCAAACATGAAAGGTCACTATTTCAATGAACTAGGCTACAGGGCACCAAGGTACGCATTTGGTGGCATTGTATTTTTACAAAAATCTCAGCAATAACAAAAAGAGTTAAAGATTATACTTTTTCTTCATATAGCAACCCGGATCATATCATTGGGTCACTTTATGGAATCTCTGTGTTTCCAAATTCCATATACAGCTTCCTATATCTTTTGCTAATGTGTTTTATGTTAATTATTAAAATCTTTTGCTAGCTTGAATAGTTAATTTTTAAAAGTCAGATTGAATAAGCCTCACAATTGCTCTTTGGTGTGTTCCAGCTCTAACAAGGAAATAAGTGCCTTTTTTCTGGCATCTCCATCTTCTCCCACGTAGATGAGTGATCTGATTAATTGAACTAATTTTTCAGTGTTATGAGGTAAATGATTTGTTCTAGTCTCCTAACATATTTTTAGTCCCCATGATATCTTTCTTATTCTTTACAGTTTTGACAATAAAGCAACCCTCTTATTGCTTTAAACCCAAACCACAGAATTATGTCTATGTATAGTGTTAGTTTCCCTGAGTCTATGTTAAATTAAATATTGACTTTGCAGAGACTATATCATTTATTATTTACCGTTCTCAATCTGTGGAATTTATTAAAAAATTGATAAGAATGCCTACTGGTGAAATCCCTACAGGTGCCAAATTGGAATACCAGGCCAAGCCAATTACAAAATTGACAAGTCTATAGTTACAGCAATAAAAATGACACAATTTGATTTTAACGGGGACTGATATTCTTTAAAGGACACATGGAGAGACACTTTCTTTGAAGAAATAATATTACACAATTTTAGAAAACTTTCTCTTTTTTTTGGAGAAAATTGCCTTCTTGTGCTGTTTGTTAGCCTTTCTTTTCCTTCTTCTGCTCCCCTAGAAGTTGATTTCTCATTCTTTTGTGGTTTAGAAAAATGTAGGTAGAATTTCAAGATATATATATATATATATATATATATATATATATATATATATATATATATGTATACATATATGTGTGTGTATGTATATATGTGTGTGTGTATGTGTGCGTATTTTAGCAGATCTACCTTTTGTGCAAAGTGACAGACAGTTCAAGGTACATTTTGAGCTTTCTCATATCCTTTTGCCAACAGAAAACAATTTCACTCCTAAGGAACAATTGTTCACATTACAAAAATAAAGCCAGCACAGAGGTGCTCTTGATGATAGTCACAAGAGAAAGGCTAAAAGCTAAATGAACTTGTAGACTGATTAATCTCCTCTCTCACCCCTAACTGAAACTCTGGCTTTCAGAAAAATCATAACGAACGGACAGTATGAGGAAACTCATTTTGTGGTTTCCTCTTCTGAATAGTTTCCTAAATTTTCATCATAGGATTGTTCTCTAATTTAGCTTTCTTGAGGAAAGGTCATAGAAGCAAAGGATAAAAATATAAAATAAAATAAATCTACTTTGAAAGTAGGGATTTAGAATGTCTGCTGATGGTAATATTAATATTAGGACACGTTTAAGAGTGATGACATGAACACAATATTAAATATTATATATATATATATATATATATATATATATATATAACTTAATGCCTAATCTGCACAGAAATGCTCTCATTCTCTTAATTCCTATACATACTAGAGAATGAAGGGAATAAGCATGTATATAGCACCTAATATTTGCAATATTCTGTGCTGAGTGCTTTATAAGTATTATTTCATTTGATCCTCATAGCAACCCTGCAAGGTAGGTGCTATTATTATCTCCATTTTGCAGTTGAAGAAACTGAGGCAAAGAGTGGTCAAGTGACTCATCCAGGGTCATGCAGTTACTGAATGTCTGAGGACACATTTGAATTCAGGTCTTCCTGACCACAGGTCCAGGGCTTCATCCATCGTACCACCTCAGTGCTTGTTTGTTTCAACTAATTCCTGGAAATGCATTGAATATATTATTACAATGTTAACTTCCAGATCATTTGGCTACTTACTGAATAGAATTAAGCACTTAATCTTAAATAATTATTATAATATGCCTAAGGCTTAAGGTCACATATTTTCTCACTTTTCATTGGGGGGGGTCAATAAGAAAATCCAATTCAAGAAGCATTTATTAAATTCCTACTATGTGTAATGCTATAGTGGATGGGGGATCAGCCTTGGAGTAAGGAAGACCTGAGATCAGGTTCTCACTCTGACAGAAATTGATTATATCATCATACTTTCATATTGTAACTTATTATTATTTGATTACATGTTTTATCCCTCCCTACCAGACTCTAAGTTCCATTAGGATAGAGACCACATCATCATATTTCTATTTCCCCTCAGTGCCAAATAAAATGCCTTTAATTTATTCAATAAATGTTGAATGAATAAATCAAATAATGGATTCTATGTAATTTGAGACATAAACATTTGTAAATGATAAAAAAGAACATTATAAAGTCTTCGAAAGAGGAATAGCCAAATGTGCCCCATGATTAGAAATCTGTAGAGAAAACGAACTGAGTTTAACAATGAAATCAAATTATAAAATTAATACTGAATAAAAATAACTTATTTAGGCAATGAAAAGGGCATGGAAACAAACAGGCAATGCTTGTGCAACAATCTTTTTTTCCAGGAAACTACATAATTAAAATGTCTAGTTTCTTTGTAGCTTCTAACTCTCTATCACATGATCACCATATATTTTTTTGACTTTTTTTAAATTTATTTATTTAACATATTTGGTTTTCAGCATTGATTTTCACAACAGTTTGAATTACAAATTTTCTCCCCATTTCTACCCTCCCCCCCACTCCAAGATGGCATATATTCTGGTTGCCCTGTTCCCCAGTCAGCCCTCCCCTCTATCACCCCCCTCCCCTCTCATCCCCTTTTCCCTTCCTTTCTTGTAGGGCAAGATAAATTTCTACGCCCCATTGCCTGTGTATCTTATTTTTTAGTTGCATGCAAAAACTTTTTTTTGTTTTTGAACATCTGATTTTAAAACTTTGAGTTTCAAATTCTCTCCCCTCTTCCCTTCCCACCCACCCTCCCTAAGAAGTCGAGCACTTCAACCTAGGCCACGCATGTATTATTATGTATAACCCTTCCACAATATTCATGTTGTGAAAGGCTAACTACATTTTGCTCCTTCCCAACCCATCCTGCTTTATTGAATTTTCTCCCTTGACCCTGTCCCCTTTCCAAAGTGTTTGTTTTGATTACCTCCACCCCCATCTGCCCTCCCCTCCATCATCCCCCCCTTTTATTTTTTTTTATCTTCCTCCCTCTCCTTTCCTGTGGGGTAAGATACCCAACTGAGTATGTATGGTATTCCCTCCTCAGGCCGAATCTGATGAGAGCAAGGTTCACTCATTCCCCCCTCACCTGCCCTCTCCCCTCCTCCCACAGAACTGCTTCCTCTTATTAGGCGAGATAATCCACCCCATTCTATCTCTCCTTATCTCCCTCTCTCAGTATGTTGCTCTCTCATCCCTTAATTTCATTTTATTTCTTTTACATATCTTCCCTTCATCTTCAACTCATCCTGTGTTTGTTCTCTCTCTTTTACATATATATATATATACATATATATGTATATACATATATAAAAGCACACACACATATATATATATACCTACATACACATGCATACATATACACATAGATACATACATACATACACATTCACCTATATACACACATAAACATATATATATATATATGCATATTCCCTTCAACTACCCTAATACTGAGGTCTCATGTATCATACTCATCATCTTTCCATGTAGGAATGTAAACAAAACAGTTCAACTTTAGTAAGTCCCTTGCAATTTCCATTTCTTGATTACCTTTTCATGCTTCTCTTGATTCTTGTGTTTGAAAGTCAAATTTTCTATTCAGTTCTGCTCTTTTCACTGAGAAAGCTTGAAGGTCCTCTATTTTATTGAAAATCCATATTTTGCCTTGGAACATGATACTCAGTTTTGCTGGGTAGGTGATTCTAGGTTTTAATCCTAGCTCCATTGACCTCCGGAATATCGCATTCCAAGCCCTTCGATCTCTTAATGTAGAAGCTGCTAGATCTTGGGTTATTCTGATTGGGTTTCCACAATACTCAAATTGCTTCTTTCTGGCTGCTTGAAGTATTTTCTCCTTGATCTGGGAGCTCTGGAATTTGGCGACAATATTCCTAGGAGATTTCTTTTTGGGATCCATTTGAGGAGGCGATTGATGGATTCTTTCAATTTCTATTTTGCCCTGTGGCTCTAGAATATCAGGGCAGTTCTCCTTGATAATTTCTTGAAAGATGGTATCTAGGCTCTTTTTTTGATCATGGCTTTCAGGTAGTCCAATAATTTTTAAATTATCTCTCCTGGATCTATTTTCCAGGTCAGTGGTTTTTCCAAGGAGATATTTCACATTGTCTTCCATTTTTTCATTCCTTTGGTTCTGTTTTATAATATCCTGATTTCTCATAAAGTCACCAGCTTCCACTTGCTCCAATCTAATTTTTAAAGTAGTATTTTCTTCAGTGGTCTTTTGGACCTCCTTTTCCATTTGGCTAATTCTGCCTTTCAAGGCATTCTTCTCCTCATTGGCTTTTTGGAGCTCTTTTTCCATTTGAGTTAGTCTGTTTTTTAAGGTGTTGTTTTCTTCAGTGTATTTTTCAGTATTTTTTTGGGTCTCCTTTAGCAAATCATTGACTTGTTTTTCATGGTTTTCTCGCATCCTTCTCATTTCTCTTCCCAATTTTTCCTCTACTTCTCTAACTTGCTTTTCCAACTCCTTTTTGAGCTCTTCCATGGCCTGGGACCAGTTCCTGTTTTTCTTGGAGGTTTCTGTTGTAGGCTCTTTGACTTTATTAATTTCTTCTGTCTGTATGTTTTGGTCTTCTTTGTCAGCAAAGAAAGAATGCAAAGTCTGAGACTGAATCTCGGTGCGTTTTCGCTGCCTGGCCATATTCCCAGCCAACTAACTTGACCCTTGAGTTTTTCCGTGGGATACGACTGCTTGTAGATTACAGAGTTCTATGTTCCACCTTTGGCGGGGAGGTGCCAGCTCTGCCACACCAGCACTGCTCCTTCCCCAACCCCCAACCCGAACTGGGCTTAGATCTTCGCAGGCTGTGCACCCCTGCTCTGATCCGCCACTTAATTCCTCCCACCAGGTGGGCCTGGAGCAGGAAGTAACAACAGCTGTAGCTGCCCCACCTCCGCTGCCCCCGGGGCTGGAAGCCGAACCGAGAACTCCTTCCCCTCCAGCAGCTTTTCCCACTAACCTTCTCCGCAGTCTTTGGTGTTTGTGGTTTGAGAAGTCTCGTAACTGCCGCAGCTCACTGAATCAGGGTGCTAAGGACCCCTCCGCCCAGCTTCTGGTCTGGATGGTCCATGCCGCTCAGGCTGGGCTCTGCTCCACTCCGTTCCCAGCTCCCAGCTCCCAGCTCCCAGCTCCAGGTGGGATAGACCTCACCCAGAGACCATCCAGGCTGTACTGGGCTGGAGCTTTACTTCCCTCTGCTGCTTTGTGGGTTCAGCCGTTCTATAATTGGTTCAGAGCCATTTTTTTGTAAGTTTTTGGAGGGTCTCCGTACGGAGTTCACATTATTCCCTGCTTACCAGCTGCCATCTTGACTCCGCCCCCCTCTTATCTCGATCACCATATATTTAATACCTGCTATGTATAAGACACTTTGGGGGATACTATTCCAATATAAAGTAATACTCTTTTCCTCAGGTTTGTGATCTAGCTAGGAAGACAATATACAAAGATATTTAAAAAAATAAAGCAGTTACTCTGGCAAATGAATGGCATAGACTTATTCCTATTGATGTTAGAGGAAGGGGAAATCCCTGTGGGATGGGATGACCAGGGACATTGAGAAGTTGGGATTTGAGCTGGGTGTGGAAATATGGGTAGGATTCAACTACCTAGAAAAAGGAGATGATGAGATGGCATGGAGCATTCTAAGCATGGGGTATGTTCTATACAAAAATCTTCCTCCAGTTCTATGAAAAGAATAATTTTAATTCCCTAGTAAGGTACCAGATTCTAGGTGATATTTTATAAGAAACAACAAATGTCAAAGAAGCTAAATAGTAAAATTTGTCATTAAACTCAACAGATCCATTCTTGGGTTAATAATCTTTCTTGGGGGGGGGGAAGAGGGAACCCCAACAACCAAGAGACAATATAAGGAACTTTGCTTATTCAGGCATACAATTTTACTCAAACTTTTCAATGATCTAGATGAAACAGTACTGATAGCAAAGTTTATGATTTTTCATTATGTTTGGATACACTATTAATAAAGCTTTCTCTCTAGTAAATCCACAGCAGTGTCATATCTACCAGTAACAGCACTCTACCACTAATGCTATCAACAACAAAACAGTGATCATAATCTCAGACCTGCATATAAAGAGCTTATGGGCTTTCATTTGATAACGAGTTACCCAGATGGTCTGTGACTCACTCATTTTCTCTCCCTCATAGCTGGGGTATGAATTAAGTGGCTCACATCTTAAATATGTATGTTTGGCTCAACATATACAAATGTAGAGTTTTTTTTAAATGCAATATGATATCAATGTGAAGATGGGATGTTGCTAGATGGAAGTGAATTAAATATATATATTATATATATATATTATATATATATATACACACATACATATATATATTTAGAAAACCGTGTGTGTGTGTGTGTGTGCACGCGTGCGCACTTGTCTGTCTGTGGTGGTAGTGGTGATGGTTGTGTGACTAGATGCCCAATACTTCCAACTACTCTGATTTAACATTATGAGAAAATGCTCCATTCCTTTGTAGGCCCGTAGTGAGAAAATCCTTTAATTCAGGTGAATCATTTTCCTCCATTGGAAGCATCTTTACAATTATTTTCTTTTTTGGGAACTGAGCAACCCTCAAGGGAATGTAAAGAAATTCTCCAAAGAGAATTTCCACATTATAGCCATAGACTCAGAGTGTGTAATGAAAAATCTTAATAAATTCAACCTATTAACCTGTGTACCAGGTCCCTGCTTTTAACGAACAGCCATGTATAGGGAGTTTCCAACATAAATGGGCCAAGCTCCAAAAGTTCCTTTGTAAGTCAGCTATTTAGAACTTATAACAGTTTCCTGTAGAAAACAAGGTTATAAATGGTGATCATGGTCTTTGTAGACTACAAAAGCCTACAGAACATATATTGTAGCTGAAGTCCTTCACATTTACAGTGAAAATAACAGAAATACCAGTAGTGCTGACACTAGTAAGTAGATCAGTCAATAAGCAGTGATTAAGCACCTAGTGTATAGAATAGACTGTACCAACTACCAAAAAGATAAAGAAAAAAATGAAATAGTATCTGTACTCAAGGGATATACATTCTTTGGGGAGATAACATGTACATATGTGAGTATATACAATTTTGCTTTTTTTAAAGTGATAATTTTAGAGGTGGTACTATTTAAGATGAGGATTGTATTGAAGGAAATTAGGTATTTTCCCAGATATTTAGGGAGGGATAACATGTGTTTCAGACATAGCAGAAAACCTATACAAAGGTGTAAAGATAAAAGATGGAATGTCTATAAAATCAGTGGAGAAGAGGCGGTGGTGTACATGATATGTGTGGCTCTGCAAAAAGCATTAAATCTGAGAAATAACATGTTAGTAACTACGTGGCAGTACCAGCCCAAGAAAACTTGATAGTTGAGAGTGAGGATAAGGAAAGAGAAGGGCGGAGGGCATAACCAAGCAATATAGTATAGTTTCTTTGTTTACATAGGATATTTTGTTGTTGAGTCATTTCAGTAGTGTCTGACTCTTTATGATTCCATTTTGGGGTTTTATTGGCAAACATATTGGAGTAATTTGCCATTTCCTTCTGCAGTTCATTTTCATAAGAAAACTGGAGCAAACAGGGTTAAGTGACTTACTCAGGGTAACACTGAGTGTGCGTGTCAATAAGTGTCTGAGAACAGATTTGAACTCATGAATATGAGTTTTTTTCTTATTCCAAACCCAGTGCTCTATCCACTGAGCCAACTAGGTGGATATATATATATATATATATATATATATATATATACATTATATAATACATTATTATATGTAATAATGTATTATGTAATATGTAGTACAGATATTTGGATATTTATAAGTAAAATATTTATAACGCAATGAAATAGGCATTGTAATGCAGTGATGTTTGTATAGTCTGTTATGGGGTACTATATACATATATATATATATTCCATTAAATGCATTATAATTCAAACTTCTCAATTAAGCCATTAATCCCTTCTATATAAGAACTGTGGTACTGTTTCTGGTCTGCTGAAGTAACATGGTAAAATGTTGGAATTTAAAATCTTAGATCTTGAGCATGAATCCTTATTGCCTTCATTAACTTGAGCTACATATGTTATCTCTCTGGGCTTGGGTTTCTGTGTCTATAAAAAGGAGGAGGCATGAGTACTGGGTGGTATCTAAGGTTCCTCCCAGCCCTAAAATGCTGTGAACGTGAGAGAGTCTCTATACCCAGTTTGGATGATTTGATTTGAGTAGAATATTTGGTTCTATATTCCAATAGAGTCTCTAAGAATTGAGTGAAATAGATACCAGGGAACTGAAGCAAATTGCAGCTGTGATCTCAAACTCAATGGGAAGAGTTGCTAGAAGACTGTAATAAAAGTTGAGCAAGGATGTAAAATCCAGAAACTACAGCTGGCTAAGCTTTAAATGGAATTGTGGGAAAATATCATTTGGAAGCATTTAGCTGAAACAAAAAGGTTTGTCAGGCTCACCATTGATTCACTAAGAAAAAAATCTTGCTGAGCTACTCTCATTTATTATTTTGATAAGGATAATCAAGAAAATAGCCAAGATAACATCAATCTTAATTTTATTAAGGCATTTGATGTAGTCACTCATGATGTCTTTATGGGTATCATGGTGAAACACAGTCAAGACATTATTGTAAGATGGATTTAAGGGAGCAGCTCTATCAAAGTGTGTTGATAAATCACTTAGTATGAACCTAGAGGGAGTCCTTTAGGTGAGTATCACAGGGCTATGTCCTTGTCCTGTCCTGTTTAACTTTTCTTCAATTAATTGAATGAAGACATATGAGTCAAGCTCATCACTTGTTGCAGAGCTGCATGGCATAGTTAGTAGGTAAATGACAGATTCAAGATTCACAAAGATCTCAAGGGACTATAATGCTGGGTTAAAACCAATGAGAAGAAATTTAGTGGAGATAAATTTAAAATACTGCAATAAGGTACAAATGATCAGTTGAAAAAATAGAGGCTAGCAGAGCACCGACTTGGAAACAGCTTATCTGAAGAAAAATATTGTGTTTTTTGTCTGCTACATGTTTGATATAGACCAACAGAGGGATCATCAATGAGTCTGTGATCTCATCAATGGACATACTCCTTCCACTGGTGCAGGCATCCATCCATGCCTCTTCATCTGTGTGATTATTGTCCTTGTTCTTCCAAAAAACTTTTATAGAGGAGTAAAGAGTTCATTAACAAAGGGAGAGGCTTTCAATACACAAAAACAATTATAGAAACATTTTTTGAAGCAGCAACGAACTGGGAGCAAATTGAATGCCTGTTCACTGGAGAATAGCTGAAAACTCTGTGGTACATGCATGCAATGGATTGTAACTATGGCTCTAAGTCTATTACTGAACTGAAAGTTCAGTAATGAAAGTTCAATGAATATGATAAATAGAAAGAAATATGAAAAGATGTATATGAACTGATGCAAACTGCAATAAGCAGAAGCAACAAAATAATACACTCAATTACTATAACAATGCAAATGGAGAGGAATCAAAACAATTAAAAACGAGTGTCATGAAATTGTAATAACCAAGTCTGGAACCAAAGAAAAGATACGAGAAAGTGTTTTCTCCCCCTCCCCCTCCAACTTCTTTGGAGAAGTATAAACTAAGGGTATGAAACCCTGCATAATTTCATGTATATTATATAACAATATATTATAATAATATATTCATGTGTATATATATATATTCTGGCTAATTTTGATGAATTATATTACTTTCCCCTATTTTTGTCCTTTGTTATGCTTAATCAGAATATGGGAGGTAGAAGAAGAAGAAGAATACATGGGGAAATGCAGGAGATAGAAAAATAAAAGTTATCAAAATTTAAAAAATATATTTAGATAGCTAAATGTACTATATAATTATTTTTTAAATGTAATCCAGCTGTTTTCTTTCTTCTTGTTCAATTTTGAACCTAGCTCATTCTCTAGCAACAGGTTATTTTTGTCAGCCCAGTGCCATGTTAACTGGGTAATATGCATTCTTTACGCATTTTTTTCCTGTATGATTTACTAGGCTGATCTTTGTGAGCTTCAATGGTTCTCACTGAAGAGACCCTGCACTGTTTTGGAGTTCATCATAATCAGGGCAATGGTAACAGCAAACAAGAATACTTAGTATTACCCCCTAGAGGGATTCCTTCCTCCTTTTAAACTTTGTCATTCTCTACATTGAAGACATGGTGATAAATGGCATCTTTGCTATTGTTCATTTCTTATTTTATAGAGATGAGGTTGTGTTAGGTTAGTTTATATAAGCATATATGTTATATATATATAATATATGTGTATATGAGTGTATATATGTATATATATACATATATATTAGATTGCAGTTATTATAACTTGCAACTCACACTCAGAATCCTCTTTTAAGATTTTGCTTTCTTCCAATTTTGATTTTTGTTCTAACAAGTAAATGATTTTACTCACACTAACCACTGAATCTGAAATAACTCCAACATCTGTAATTGGTCAATTACTATCTGTTAAGACATAATAAATTTCATTTTTTATTAAGGTGTTTACCACATGTTATTTCAACTACTTCCATACTCCCTTCTTGGAGCAGATATTCATCATATAAATATATGGAACTTCTGAGCAATTTTATATCCAAGGCCACTTTTGTTTCTAATTATAGCAGACTAGCTACACCTTGACTTTTCAGTACTACTATATCAGTACTACTACATTCTCCAACACCAAGTGTTGTTCTTCCTTGCCCAACATCCGGTTGCTTCCTAAACATTTCAGCCCCTTTCTATTCCCAAGTGAATGATTTTACATTTATGTTAGTTAAATTTCATCTTATTTGCTTCATTCATGGGTAGTATTACATAACGGATTGAGGGCTTGCCTTGACGTCATGAAGCCCTGGGCTCAAGAGTGATGCATACCTTTTTGGTAATTCTGGATGAGCCACTATATCTCCCAGGGACTCCAGATAACCCCCTGAGACAAAAAGCTTAAAATCAGAACCTTATTCGTTTTGGTAAAGAAAGTTCCTTAATATGCTTCCTAGACCAATGAAATCGCAGATCCAATTCAAAACAGAATAAAATAATAGCAGTAACAGCAACAACAACAAATCCATTCAGTCTATTATTCCATCCTACGATACTTTTGTCAGTCAGTCAATAAACATTTATTCAGCACTTGTTGCATGCTAGGCACTGTGCTAAACACTGGAATCCTTTTGGATCTCAATTCTATAATATAAGGTATTAGCTCAAAAGAACCATTAATTGGTGCTTGAGCAGGGATCTATGGTCCAATCCATGAGATCCAGAGGGAATTGGGTTTAAGGCTTGGTCTTTGAGAAAGAAGTGAAGGTAAATAGTAACTGTTTCTCTTTTGGCCAACAGCCCTGAGGGTCTTCTCCTCCCAGTATGAATTTTTTAATTAAAGGGGCCATCCCTTGACTCATTTCTTAAAGAGGCCTATTCACTGAATTGGCTTTGCCTTACTCACAGTGAGAACCTGAAGAGACCTTAGCTTAAAAGTGCCAAAGTCTTCCACTGCATCCTGGGTCATCTCTAGTGATCTTGATCAACATTTGGCCACTGGACCCAGATGACTCTGGAGGAGAAAGTGAGGCTGGTAACTTTGAAAAATCAAAATGAATTGTAAGTCATATCACCATCTCTTTGATGTCATGGTCCTCCTTGAGAACGAAGGACAAACTGCAACCTGGGAATAGTCAACTCCTCTCCTCTCTCCCCCTCCCCTCCCTTCCTTTCCCCTTACATCCCCTCCCCTCCTTTTTTCCCTACCTCAGGGTGTTCTGCCCAAAGCAAGGTAAATTTTGGTGGAAGAAAGGTATCTAGTTAACTGGGGATTTACTGGCTAGATCTCTTTCTCAAAGACCAAGCCTTAAACCCAATTCACTTAGGAGCTCATAGATTAGACAATAATAGGTACCTGCCCAAGTACCACTTAATGATTATTTTTTGGGCCTTCCTGGCCTAAAAATAAATAAATAAAATAGTACCTGTTTCTCTTTTGGTCAGCAACCCTGAGGGTCTTCCCCTTGCAATCTGATTTTTTTTTTATTAAAGGGACCATCCCTTGACTTACTTTTTAAAGAGGCCTATTGCCTCACTCAGTGAGAACCTGAAAAACCTTAGCTTCAAAGGGCCAAGGTCTTCTACCACATCCTGGGCCATCTCCAGTCATGTTTATTGATATCTGGGAGCTGGACCCAAATGGCTCTGGAGGAGAAAGTGAGGCTGATGACTTTGCACAGTCCTCCTTCATGCAAATTGAAGTCAATTGCAAGTCATGTCATCATTTCCCTGACCCTGGTCCTCTTCGAGAATGAAGGACAAACCACAATAAGGCATTAGCTATTCCTCCTTAGTTGTATACTATCTGGAAACTTGATATGCATGCCAGCATATTAACCTCTCAATGTACTCCTAACTCTCCAAACTGTGATGTTAGCTAAGGCCAAAACTTTTCACTTTCCAGGTTCAGAAAAGGCTTGATTGAAAAGTTCAGGTATGGGGCGGAGCCAAGATGGCGGCTGGTAAGCACGGACTAGAGTGAGCTCCGTACCCGAGTCCCTCCAAAAACCTATAAAAATGGCTCTGAACCAATTCTAGAACGGCAGAACCCACAGAACAGCAGAGGGAAGCAGGGCTCCAGCCCAGGACAGCCCGCCCGGATGGTCTCTGGGTGAGCTCTGTTCCACGCGGAGCTGGGAGCTGGGAGCTGGGAACGGAGTGGAGCGGAGCCCAGCCTGAGCGGCGTGGACGATCCAGACCGGAGGCCGGGCGGAGGGGGCCTTAGCGCCCTGATTCAGTGAGCTGCGGCAGTTACCAGACCCCTCGACCCACAAACACCAAAGACTGCGGAGAAGGTTAGTGGGAAAAGCTGCGGGAGTGGAAGGAGTTCGCGGTTCGGCTTCCAGCCCCGGGGGCAGCGGAGGTGGGGCAGCTACAGCTGTTGTTACTTCCGGCTCCAGGCCCACCTGGTGGGGGGAATTAAGTGGCGGATCACAGCAGGGGTGCACAGCCTGCCGAAGATCTGAGCCCAGTCTGGACTGGGGGTCCTTGGGGAAGGAGGAGTGCGGCTCTGACAGAGCTGGCACCTCCCCCCCAAACGTAGAACATAGAACTCTGTAATCTACAAGCAGTCATACCCCACTGAAAAACTCAAGGGTCAAGTTAGTTGGTTGGGAATATGGCCAGGACGCGAAAACGTGCCCAGATTCAGTCTCAGACTTTGGATTCTTTCTTTGGTGACAAAGAAGACCAAAACATACAGCCTAAAGAAGACAGCAAAGTCATAGAGCCTACAACCAAAGCCTCCAAGAAAAACATGAACTGGCCCCAGACCATAGAAGAACTCAAAAAGGATTTGGAAAAGCAAGTTAGAGAAGTAGAGGAAAAATTGGGAAGAGAAATAAGAAGGATGCGAGAAAACCATGAAAAACAAGTCAATGACTTGCTAAAGGAGACCCAAAAAAATACTGAAAAATACACTGAAGAAAACAACACCTTACAAAATAGACTAACTCAAATGGCAAAAGAGCTCCAAAAAGCCAATGAGGAGAAGAATTCCTTGAAAGGCAGAATTAGCCAAATGGAAAAAGAGGTCCAAAAGACCACTGAAGAAATACTACTTTAAAAATTAGATTGGAGCAAGTGGAAGCTAGTGACTTTATGAGAAATCAGGATATTATAAAACAGAACCAGAGGAATGAAAAAATGGAAGACAATGTGAAATATCTCCTTGGAAAAACCACTGACCTGGAAAATAGATCCAGGAGAGATAATTTAAAAATTATTGGACTACCTGAAAGCCATGATCAAAAAAAGAGCCTAGATACCATCTTTCAGGAAATTATCAAGGAGAACTGCCCTGATATTCTAGAGCCACAGGGCAAAATAGAAATTGAAAGAATCCATCGATCGCCTCCGCAAATAGATCCCAAAAAGAAATCTCCTAGGAATATTGTTGCCAAATTCCAGAGCTCCCAGATCAAGGAGAAAATACTGCAAGCAGCCAGAAAGAAACAATTTGAATATTGTGGAAACCCAATCAGAATAACCCAAGATCTGGCAGCTTCTACATTAAGAGATCGAAGGGCTTGGAATGCGATATTCCGGAGGTCAATGGAGCTAGGATTAAAACCTAGAATCACCTACCCAGCAAAACTGAGTATCATGTTCCAAGGCAAAATATGGACTTTCAATAAAATGGAGGACTTTCAAGCTTTCTCAGTGAAAAGACCAGAACTGAATAGAAAATTTGACTTTCAAACACAAGAATCAAGAGAAGCATGAAAAGGTAATCAAGAAACGGAAATTGCAAGGGACTTACTAAAGTTGAACTGTTTTGTTTACATTCCTACATGGAAAGATGATGAGTATGATTCATGAGACCTCAGTATTAGGGTAGTTGAAGGGAATATGCATATATATATGCATATATATATGTTTATGTATATATATATATAAGTGAATGTGTATGTATGCATGTATCTATGTGTATAGGTATGTATGTGTATGTATGTGTATATATATATATATATATGTAAAGGAAAGAGAGCAGACACAGGGTGAGTTGAGGATGAAGGGAAGATAGCTAAAAGAAATAAAATGAAATTAAGGGATGAGAGAGTAACTTACTGAGAGAGGGAGATAGGGAGAGATAGAATGGGGTGGATTATCTCCCATAAAGGTGGCAAGAGGAAGCAGTTCTAGGAGAGGAGGGGAGTGGGCAGGTGAGGGGGGAATGAGTGAACCTTGCTCTCATCAGATTTGGCCTGAGGGGGAATACCATACATACTCAGTTGGGTATCTTACCCCACAGGAAAGAAGAGGGAGGAAGATAAAAAAAAAAAAAATAAAAGGCAGGGGGATGATGGAGTGGAGGGCAGATGGGGGTGGAGGTAATCAAAACAAACACTTTGGAAAGGGGACAGCGTCGAGGAAGAAAATTCAATAAAGCGGGATGGGTTGGGAAGGAGCAAAATGTAGTTAGCCTTTCACAACATGAATATTGTGGAAGGGTTATACATAATAATACATGTGTGGCCTAGGTTGAATTGCTCAACTTCTTAGGGAGGGTGGGTGGGAAGGGAAGAGGGAAGGGAATTTGGAACTCAAAGTTTTAAAATCAGATGTTCAAAAACAAAAAAACTTTTTGTATGCAACTAAAAAATAAGATACACAGGCAATGGGGCGTAGAAATTTATCTTGCCCTACAAGAAAGGAAGGGAAAAGGGGATGAGAGGGGAGGGGGGTGATAGAGGGGAGGGCTGACTGGGGAACAGGGCAACCAGAATATACGCCATCTTGGAGTGGGGGGGGAGGGCAGAAATGGGGAGAAAATTTGTAATTCAAACTGTTGTGAAAATCAATGCTGAAAACCAAATATGTTAAATAAATAAATTGCATTAAAAAAAAAAAAGAAGAAAAAAAAATAAAAGTTCAGGTAGCTACAGATTTTAAGGAATGGAACTCCTAAATGGAATGTGCAATGATAACTAGTTTCATGTTAACATTATATTATTTTAAATATAAAATCTGGAAGGATACAGTGGGAGATGTGATGCAAAATGGAATTGACATATGTTGTACTGAATACCTACAAGGAAGACACTAATGAAGAGAGAGCCACAAGATGTACTTCAAGAATTCAGCATCAGCAGAACTAAATGTAAAATAAGCAGAAAATTGACCAAAAATACATCCAAGACAGTATTATGCTTTAAGAAATGATGGGCAGGCAGATTTTAAAAAAATCCTGGAAAGACTTATATGAACTGATGCTGAGTGGAGTAAGGAGAACCAGGAGAACTTTGTACGCAGCAATAGCAACACTGTGCGATGATCAACTACTATAGATCTAACTCTCCTCAGCAATATGATGATCTAAGACAATTCCAAAAACCTCTTGATGGAAAACACCATCTGCATCCAGAGAAAGAACTATGGAGTCTGAATGTACATCAAAGTATACTATTTTCATATTTTTTTGTTTTTCTTTCTTATGGTTTTTCCCTTTTGTCCTGATTCTTGTTTCAGAACATGACTAATGTGGAAATATGTTTAACGTAATTTTAAATGTACAACCTATATCAGATTGCTTACTGTCTTGGGGAAGTGGGGGAGGGAGGTAGAGGAATTTGGAACTTAAAATCTTAAAAAAATGAGTGCTTAAAACTACCTCTACATGTAATTGGAAAAATACTATATCTATATCTATCTATTCAAGTCAAACTAAAAATTAACTGAAATCATGGTACACTAGAGGAGTACAAAATGGTGGCCAAGATAATTAGATCATGATCTCCTCAAGAGCAAGGAGTTTCTTCTGCGTTTCTTTGCATTCTTGGTGCTTAGCACAGTGCCTGACATATAGTCATTGTTTAATAAATATTTATTGACTGACTGACAATAATAGACTTTAGACCTTGAATTGGTGGAAGGAATACATATATCTTGGTTAGCTCCAGACATGTTTCAGTTTATTCCTCAGCCATCTTGTCACCAACTGCTGGTCATTGGAATTACAGTACCCCTAACCTGGAAAACATATAGATACAGATACAGACACACACAGACACAGACACAGTCACAAACACACACACACACACACAGAGCTTTCTAGTTCTGGAACTAGAATCAAATCAATACTGACATTTTACTAAAAAATATGTGCATCTCCTCCCCTATGGCTCTATCTATCCATAATCTTTCTAATTTTTGAAAACAAAATACTCTCCTGTGACCACCACTCCTCTTTATGTTGTCTCTTCCTAAGGAAATTCAAGCTCCTTGAAGTTAGGGACTTCATTCTCTTTCTTACTTGTATCCCCAACACTTAGCACCATTCATGGTACATAGTAAATGCTTAATAATTGCTTTTTCTTCCATGCATTCATATGAAGCAATGCAAAGTACAACAATAATCAATAAAGGCAGGGGATTTGAGGCTGGTATTTGAATGGTAATTGGAGTAATGAAAGAGAGTGTAACCTCTATGAATGTTTTACAAAGGGAAGAAAATGGGAAATTGAGCCATGTATTAGAATGTTGACTTTAGCTTTACATGCTCAACAGGACTTCCCTCTAGCTCTAGTGAAAAGTGTGAGAGAGACAGTACATCTAGTACAGTAGAATAAATAGAAGAATAAATAACATTTGGACTCAAGTCCTACCTCTGATACAAACAAGTTGTGTGAGCATGGGTAAGTCAAGTGACCTCTCAGTATTCTAGGAAACTCTCAATGATAAGAAATTACAGATGTATTGCCCATCTTCATGGGTGGAGGAAGTTTTCACAACTGGAGAATTGTATACTTAGGAAATCACTGATATTGACTAAGAAAACCAAAATGTATGTTCTGTAAATGACTCAATGTAGCAGGAAGCACCCTAGCATATTCAGGATGGCCTGCTACCACAAGTTTTTTGATCTGCTTTACTAGGAAAGATAGCTTTTTAAAGGGTCAACAACCTTCTTTAATTACATTCACTAGTTCAGGCGAAAAGTCAGCCCCCCGAATGTCAGAGAAAATGCGAGCAGAGAAAATACAAATAGAGAAAATACAAGCAGAGAAATTGCCATAAAGACCAACAGACAGGGCTCTTAACTGCCTGTTCAAACAATATTGCTGTACACTTTATATACATCACTGGATCCAGAGAGCCTTTACATCTGAGCAGTCACAGGGCTCTGAACATATGGCTACTCAGAGTCTTGACCAGGAAATCAAAAGATCCTTCTCATAAGTGAATCCCTAAATCAAAATACCAACTCAGAGTATATGTACACTTCTCGAAGCCAGAAGGCATCACAACCCTTGTGACTCAGTACCTAATTAACTTATGTGAAGGCGCGCAAATATCCCCCTAAGCAAGCTCTTCCATAGGCAAGTCCATCCCCCAATGGGCTCTATGACTCAGGATGTATCATAGTTGGGCACACAAGCCTATTAATGGATGGGGAAGACCTTCCTGTTCCATTAACATTACACTCAAATGAATCCAGGCTCCTCTATATTATTCTCTCTGCCTCTGTCCCTGTCTCTTTTTCTTTTTTTCTCTCTGTTTCCATCTGTTTGCCTGTCTCCCTCTCTCTCTCTCATACACACACACACACACACATACACACACACACACACACACAAACACACACACACACAAGATTATTTCCTTTACTTATAAGACTGGCGATTCAAATAAAACTCACAACTCCCGTATGCTCTTCCAAACTTCTCTGTATTATCACCAATGACTTCTCCTTCTGAGAAATAGGCATTCCCTTTTGATGGTAAGTTCAATTCATTTAGCTGTACTCTTGCTTCCATTTTCTCCTGTCTCCTCTATATCTTTTCAGATCTCACTCCTTAATGCATCTTTTATATCTTCCTCTTCATTGCATCCTTCCCCTTTCCCTACAATCTCAGTTCCCATATGACCTAAGAAATCCTTCCCTTTAGCCATAGATCTCATCTAGCTACCTACCATACCTTTTTTCCCCATCTGTTGATGTTTTCACTTCCTCATTGTACATATTTTTCTTAATCTCTTGATCTGGTCTTGGTGCCCACTAATCTGCTGACATAACCTATCTCAAAGGTTAATAATTACTTTCAAATGTCCAAATACAGTAGCATGTCTTCAATCTCAAACCTCCTTGATCTTTTCAGGATTTGATATTATTTATGGCATCTTTTCTACTGATATATTTCAGCTCTTGTAAAAAGAAAGAATATTCTCCTTTGGTCCTGCAACTCCCTTAATTATTCCTTCTTTGTTTCTTTCATTGACTTGACCCCCTAAACTGGCTATGTCTCTTTTCTCTAAACTTCCTTCCCTGGCAGTTTTATTGAATCCAAAGCTTTAGGCATTATTTCTATGCAAATGGCTCCAAAATGCCAATTCCTACCCTTATTTCTCTCTCAAGCTCCACACCTCCAACTGAAACTGATTAAAGAATATCTTTACCCGCATGAAGTCAGACAAACATAACTAAAATGTAACTCATATTCATGAACCGTGTTTCTTCAGTAATTCAGTGGAAGTGACAGACAATCTTTGAAAAGAAAAAAAATGCTAATGGTTAGGAGTTTATTCACTTAAAGAACTGGCTACCTTGGGTTGTACTGAAATTTCTATTATTGGAGGCATTCAAATAGAGCCTGGATATCTGCCTGCCAGAGATAGTATAAAAGAAGTTCCTGAGTAGAATGGGAGGTTATATAAGATTACCTACAACATTTACTCCAGTTTCTCTCATGACATTCTTGATCTTTTTTATGCAATTGAAAAACAATCTACTACTATAATTATGTGAACACATATTCTACTCCTTCTTTTCTAGACTATAAGCCCCTTGAGGTCAGAGACTGCTTTAATTTTCATCACTGAATTCCTAGAGTCAAGCATAGGGTCATACACAAAATAGGTATTTAATTACTGTCTGTTGAACTGTTTTGAAAAAAAGATTCTAGGATTCTGCCTAGTAGCCACATATTGATATAAGCCTAAGTTTAAGCACCCTGTGTGAGAGGCAGTTAGATGTTTAAAAACATATGGTTTGACTCTTAGAGAAAATCAAGGAAGCAAGCATCATTAAAGTGAAGGCATATAAACAGGGAAAGTACAAAGTCTGGCAGGTTTCCAGCCTGTACTCCTATAATAAGCCTACACTATTCCCCACAGGAAAGTGTGAGTGAAATCCCTCTGAATAATGAATTTCTCTAGAGTTTTGTAATTTATAAAACTCTTTCTTATCCATTGCTTTCAATAATTCTCAGTATGCCTCAGCTGTTCCCCAGGAAAGCTGTTTCTAAGGTTGGGTCATAGTCATTTGGGGATATTGGCATGAGATCATTTTAAGACCTGACAATTGCCTAGTCTATTTCAGATGAGCAGACAACAGATTTGAGAAACTGAACAAAACAACCTTAGTGTTGTATATGGAGAAACAATAGAGCCTCCACATAGATAGGAAGAAAAAAATATGGCTTACGTATGTAGCTGAATCCCCAAAGAATATATGCTTTTTACAAGAGACATAAAGAAAACCTAATATAAATTTCAGTGAGGGCATTATTTGTGATAACGCATGGCGAAAATTCAAGGATCAACAATAAAACCTCCTTCATCAAAATTTTCAGCCAGTGCATGGAGAAGCAAAATTATCTGACTAAAGGTTATTTTGCATTCTTTTCCTCCGTCCATTCCCACTCTCCACATTATCTTTTCCCAAACTTTCTCTTCTTTCCTCATATTTGCACATTACCTTCCCTCCCTTTCTCTCTCAATGGAGGACCTCACTTCCTACCCCATTGAGACTTGAGCTTCCATCATTTGATCCTTGTTCTAAGGGGAAACCATTGAATTTTGGGGCTGGAAAGGACTTTAGCAGCTAACTTACTCAATCCAAGCATGAAAGGAACAGTTGCTATGACATACCTAGTAAAATAAGGCCCTTCTCCTCAACAAGGTTAACTCTTGGACTTGTGCTCTTGATCTGATCTCCTCCTAATTCCTCCAGGAGCTTGCACACTGTACTCATTCCCTCACACAAATCTTCAATTTTTCCTTATCACCCTCTCATCCTCTGTTGCCTACAAACATAACAATATCTCCCTCATCTTAAAAAACCTTCACTCAATCCTCTCATTTTTTAAACTAGCATTTTGAAGCTTCTTTCTGTTTGACAGCCAGGCAACTGGAGAATATTGACTGTACTTATCTCCATTTCCCCCAACCCCCTTCCATTCCTTTCTCTATTGCTTTTAGTCTGCATTTTGTCTCCTCCATTGGACTGAAACTGCTCTCTCCAAACTAAAAATGACTTCATCTCTACTAAATTCATTGTTCTTTTTTCCCACTCACCCATCTTTATTTCTCTATAGATTTTGAAATTGCATTCATACCCTTCTCCTCCATACTTTTCCTTCCCTTGGTTTTTTATAAGAATGTTATCTCTTTGTTTACCTGCTACCTTTCAGTCTACTCCTTCTTAGTCTCCCTTTCCAGATTTTAATCCCCCCACCCTTCCTCAACTAAATGTGTGCATCCCCTAAGGTTCCCTCTTGGTACTTCTCTTTTTTTATTTACACTCTCTCTTGGTGATCTTATTAGCCTATATGTGTTTAATTATCATCTCCATGCAAATGATTCCCAAATCAATATATCTAGCTTTAATCTCTCTTTTGAACTCCATTTCCCTATTATCGGTCGCTGGTTGGACACCCCCACCTAGACTTCCCTTACAATTTTCAAACTCAGTGTCCCAAAATTAAACTTGTTTTCTCCAAAAAAGAACATGCAACTAAAAAAACCCATACTACTCTTCCAATCTAACCCATTACTGTTAGCCGTTATTATTAGTTACCACAGTTTTGCAGCCTCAGAGTCATCCTTGACTCTTTCCTCTATCAGTTGTTATATCCCATCAATCGTCTTCCATAGTAAGTCTTATACTTGTCCCTTTGTTTTTACTCACATAATATTTATTCTACTTCAAGTTCTCTTCATGTTACAACATGTGGTTACCAACGTAAGCTCCTAACTGCCTCCACTCCCAGCCTCCAGGCTTTTTTCTCTCCCATCCATTTTCCATATTGTTTATAAACTGAACATTTCAGGCCACCTGCTTAAAAAAAATTCAGTTTGCCTGGCATAGCAAATTGCCTCTAGAATAAATTCTTAATCATCAGTCTGGTATTTAAAGTCCTCTACATTATTTCTTGTTTTGTATTACTCCAATTTCATCTAGTCCAGCTGGCCTACTAGATGTTCTCTGCATGCTACATTCTATCTCCAACTTCCACGCCTTCATAAAAATAGTCTCCTATATCAGTAATGCACTCTTCACTCTTCTGTGCAGAATTCCTTAGCTCACTTCAAAGCAAAACTCAAGTGCAGCCTTCTAAATGAGTTCTTTTCTGACCTCCCAATTCTTAATACTTTCTTTTTTGTGAAATTAATTTATATATATATTTTGCGGTTGCATTTATATATTGTTCATAGTATTGTTTATTTCCAGTAAAATCTGAGCACATCAAGGGCAAGAGACTATTTTGCTTTTGTCTTTCTATAGCAACTGGTACACTGGCTTACACAAAGGAGATGTTTAAAAAATACATATTTAATTGAATAGAACTAAGATTGAATATACAAAATTTAAGGAAGAGCAAATATGTAACAGTCAATATAAGCACTAGCCTAGCACTTCATTTCCAAAGTAAAATAGAACTAGATATACTTACAAATGAAAAATTCAAAGTAAGGTAACTTTCGATCAACCAAAGGCACTGAATGAGATTTAACATAAGAGTATGGTATATCTCTTTCAAGTATTTTTTTCAAAGTTTACTATGAATTGAATTTTCTCAAGTAAAGGTAAGAAAATATTTCAAAGTTGTAAAAAGTGGAAAAGATGCAAGATCATAAAATTATTGTCAAAAGAATTCATTTTAGAACTGCTTTGTTTAAATTCAGTAAGCAGTTATTAAGTACTTACTGTGTTCCAGGTACTGTGCTAAACATTAGAAATAAAAAGACAAAAGTGAGAAGAACTCCTATACTTAAGGAGCTGACATTCTACTGGAAGGAAACAAAGATACAATACAAAGATAAATACAAAATATATACAGAGTATTTTCAAGAACATGGAGAAACTAATAGTTGGGGAATCAGGAGAGGCCTTAACCAGAAGGTGTTGCTTGAGGTGAACTTTGAAAGAAATAAAGGTTTCTATGAGACAGATGTGAGGAGACAACACATTTTGAATATGGGGCCCAGTCTGTGCAAAGAAATAGAGGTGGGAAATAGAGCACCAAGTCTGGGGAGCAGGCAATATGCAGTGTGGCTCAAATGTGTAAGAAATAATGTAAAATTGGTCCAAAAATAAAGGTCTGAAACCAGATTATGAAGAGATTGATATGACAAACAAGAGTTTATATCTTATCCTGGAAGTTAAGTAGGGATCAGTGAGTCTTCTTGAGCAGAAGAATATCATTGTCAGGCCTATGCTTTAGGGATATTCCTATCATCAAAAATAGTGACCTTTAATAGTTATTATATTGCCTAAGTACATATATTAGGAGAGAAATGTTGAATACATTGATGTAATCTCAGGCATATCTGACTTCAAATGACAGGATTAGGTATCATGGAAAGATTTGAGTTGATCGCAAGATTGTTATATAAAAACTTGGAATTATAATGATGCAATGTGACTTAAATTTGAAATCACCTCTAGGAACCCTCTTCTAATTCATCTCTCTCATGTTAAAGATTAGGTCTTCAGAGAGATGACTGAATAGCCCTAAATTCAGGAACCTCTGTGGTATGCAAAATGTGCTTTCTTTGAACAATTCGCCAGTAGGAATAGTTCAAAACAAAGGAATTTACTAAGAATAATAACAGTAGCTACAAAATACTCCCTCCGTAAACTTGGGACATACTCTCTCACAAATAGAGTGTCAGTGGGACAAGTGGGGACTTACACAGAATAAATTGGTAGTGTGGCACTCATATAGCTAGGAAACATACAAGACCAAGGCAATTCATGCCTTTGGCACTGCTAGATCCCAATATCCTTTCTTCTCTTGTTTTGTCCTTCCAATTTTTCTACCCTGAATACAGTGTTTCTTCTGGGTAGGTTGCTTGGCCATGCTCCCTTTGTCAAATCCTTTGCAGCTCAGCTCCTGATTGCCAGGATAAATTATCTTTTTAAATCGATATCTGGCTCTCTTCTCTGTTGATAAGAGCTGGGTGACCTGTCAACAACTGATAAAGTAGCTCCTGGCCAAACTCCATGGATGATGGGGGGAAGGAGAAGAGAGTTATAAGGACAAGGGATAAAGTAAAGATTAGGAATTCCTGTCCAGATGGGTTTCTAATGGGAGGTAGATCTTCCAGCCCCCATATAACTTTGCCAGCAAGACCATGAAGTTTGCACCAAAACCAATAGTGACTAAGAAATTCAAAGAGTATATGATTTCATCTACCCATAACTTCAGAACAAGCCAGCCAGAATCCCATGGTCAATAGCAAAGTCAGAAGAAGTACACGGTAGCCTCCCCGCATGACAAGAAATGACTCAGGTAGCTTTCAAGGCTCTGTGTCCAAAGGCCATAAGAAGAAGCCCTCTCCTGAGAAATTCTCAAGTTTAGTACCACTGGACGTCTGAGGAGCCGCAGAATGGGGTAATCAATGTGACCTGCTCTAACCATGACAGCAAAGGCCCAGGGTTTGCCAGTTTGCTAAGGTTGCTAATACTCTGTTCTGAGACACCAGAGAGTGCCATGAAGATCCACCAATCTGAACCTTCAACATTCAGGGAGTCTAAAAATGAGAGGTATAGGTTATCATAAGAGGCCTGGGGTCCTAGGGCCAAGCAAGGCCACATTCAAAATTTTAATAGAGCCTGAAATCTGGCTCTGGAACAGAGTCTCAGTTCAGGAACTAAAGCTATAGAGAAATGAGTAAATCAAATAAGCAATCAACTCATATCACATATTATTGCAAATCTAGAAATTCATAAAAATGGAGAATGTGATTCTATAACAGCTACAAGCAAACTTAAACAAACAAACAAAAGTTTTCCACAAGGATTACATGCATACCTGGAAGAAGTGAAGCAATGGTTAAAAAGTGCAATAAAAGCTTTTGAAGAACACATTGGAAGAAAAGTAGCTTAAAACCACACTCCCTGAAAACTAGAAAAGATCAAACAAGTGAATTACTCAAAGAGATAGAAATATAAGAACAAAAAAAATATTGAAAAATTTTTTAAAGTATTTAAGACACATGCTATAAATTCAAATTAAAAAAAGGTCAAGGAGTAATAATTTAAGAACCATTAGATTCTTCATACCCTTTGACCTAAAGATTCTATCATTAGGAATGTATATCCCAAGGAGGTCACTGGTAAGAAAACACTCATATACATGCAAATATTTATAGCTATGCTTTTTTGTAGTAGCAATGAACTGGAAACAAAGTGTCATTTGCCCTTAGGTTGAGAAATGGCTAAATGAATTTTGTTTTATGAATACAATATGTAAGTATTTAATAGGAACTTGACTACAATGGAATATTACTGTGGTATACAAAAGTATAAACATTATGAATTCTGAAAAAAGCCTGGAAAGACTTATTTGAATTGATACAGAGAGGAGTAAGCAGAGTCAAGTAAACAATATATACAATGACTATAACAATGGAAATGGAAAGAACAGTAATCATAAAACAATCAAAAGTGAATGTTACAAAATTATGAAGAACAAGCATAGCCCCAAAGGAGAGATATGAGCAGACAGTGCCTCTGTACTTGCTTGCAAAGGTAGGAGGTTCATTTGGAACATTATATTTATTTTCCAACTTTTCAGTGTACTGATTGCTGTTGCTGATTTTTTTTTCTTCTTCTTCATTTTTTTCCTCCCCTTTAAAATATTCATTATATGGAAAGGCTCTCTCTGAAAAGGAGCCAAGAGATAGTGGGATACATTTTGTTAATGCAAAACAGAAGGTATCAAAATTATTTTCTTCAAAAATATTAATTTCACCCCATGAAAACCATAATATTTCTTCTTAAAGAAAAAATGGACACTATTTTTAAAGAAATGATTAATGAAAGCTGTCTAGATTTATCAGAATCAGAGATTAAAGAAAGACCCAAAGAATCCATAAATCATGTCTTGAATGTACCTTCAATGGAAAACAAAAGAAAACAAAACAGGAATGCCACAGCCAAAATCCAGAGCTCCCATAGTAAATAAATAAGTGATAGATAGATAGATAGATAGATAGATAGATAGATAGATAGATAGATGAATGAATGAATAAAAAATAAAATAACACAAAGAGGTAGAAGAGAGGATTCTGGGAAGATAGCAGAGTAGGTCAGAAAATTCCAAGCTCTTAAGATTTTCCTCTGAAAAAGAGATAAAACAGAACCTCAGGGCAAATATAGAGCTATAAAAATAAATGAGAAGGGGCATAACAGAGTTCCTTCTCAAACAATTGGAGAAGATCTTAAGAAAAATCCAGGGATCATTTTTGGTCCCTGTGAAGAGTTAACACCTCTAGAACAGGGATTGATTAAGCAACAAGTAGCAAACCCAGGGCTTGCCTCTGTTGGGAGGCTGCCTGGGCCCCACAGTAACCTTTACTCCTGGGATAGTGAGGGGAGCTGGGTACCTGAGCCAGGGAAGATCAAGGGAACCTCTGCTTACAAGGAACTCCAGACCCAGCTGTGCTGCAGACATGCTGCCAGGGTCGAGAAGGAACCAGCACATGCCCCGTGGGTACAGAAGCAGTGGGTAGGGATGCTGCTAGCTGTGGGCACTTATAGGAGGCTGGAGGTCTTGGTTTGGGTTCAAGATTAGAGAAATTAACTGAATGAGGATCTGAGCCCAGAGGAACCATCTGCCATACCCCAGGACTAGAGGTAATTACAAAAAATTAACCTATTCTTAAAAAAAAATGTACAGGCAAAGTAGAAATAATCCAACCACCAACAATTACTATGGGAACAGAGAAGACTAGGATTCATCTTCAGAGGAGGATAGTGAAGCAAAAAAATTCTCTTCTTCCCCAAAGAGTAGTATCAAATGGTCACCTGACCCAAAAGAGTTCATAGTAGAAGTTTAAAAAGTCTTTAAAAATCAAATGAGAGAGATTGAGGAAAAACTGAAAAAAACAAAACAAACCAAGAAAAACAAGAAGATTATGAAAAGAAAGTCAACCAATTAGTAAAGAGATCAAGAATCTTAAAATGACTTCTCCTAAATCAGAATTGGGCAAGTGGAAGCCAATGAAGTTATAAGAGATTAAGAAATATTAAAACAAAACAAAAAGAATAAAAAAGAGAGAATATGAAATATTTCATAAGAAAAACAACTGATATGGAGAACAGATCAAGAAGAGGAAACATAAGAATAACCAGACTACCTGAAAACTATGACCAAAGAAAAGAATCTTGATAAAACAATACAAGAAAAAATTGAAGAAAATTTTCCTGAAGCATTAGAACAGGAAGAGAAAGAAGAAATAGAAACAAATCCACTGATCACCACCTAAAAGAAATCTTATGAAGAAAACCCATAGGAATATTATAGTCAAATTCTGAAACCCCTAGCTCAAGGATAAAATATTACTAGCAACAAGAAAAAACCCCACAGTTTTAATATGGTGGTGCTACAATTAGAATCACATAAGACCAAGCAGTGGTGAAAACTAAAAGACTATAGGTCTTGGAACAACATATGTTGAAGAGCAAAAGAATTGGGCTTCTGGCTGGAAATATCATACCCAGCAAATTTAAGCATAATTCTGAATGAAAAATAGATAATTAATTATCAGACTTTTGGGACCTTCTTAAAAAAACTGAATTTAACTGAAGATTTGACATACAAGAGCCAAGAGAAACACAAGGTACATACCAAAGACCAATTACAAAGGACTCAATAAAGATAGATTATTTACTTTTTATGTACACAAAATGTAAAACATATGTCTATTTTTTTTTAGTAATGGGGAATTCAGGAGAAAGATTAGGGTAGAACTGAGCACATGATTTCAAAAAGTAAAACTGTGTGAGAGGAAGAAGCTAGCAGCATCCCTGCCCACTGCTTCTGTACTCACCGGGCATGTGCTGATTTCTTCTCACCGCCCCCCCCCCATCGCTCTCCCCCTGCACCTGCAGCATCTCTGCAGTACAACTGGGTCTGGAGTTCCTTGTCAGTGGAGGTTCCCTTGTTCTTCCCTGGCTCAGAAGCCCTACTCCCCTCACTATCCCAGGGGTAAAAGTTCCTGTGGCTGGGGCCCAGGCAGGCTCCCAACAGAGCTAACCCCTGGGTTTGCCACTTGTTGTTTGAGCAATCCCTAGTCTAGAGGTATTTACTCTTCACAGGGACCAAACGTGATCCCAGGACTTATCTTTAGGTTTTCTCCAATTGTCTGAGAAGGACCCTGTTCTGCCTTTTCTCATTTATTTTTATAGCTCTATACAGAGGAATTAGATGGGGGAGGAGGGATGTCAGTTTCGGAAACCTACTTTCATCAGGAATGATTTCAAGAGGAAACAATACATATGTGTTGTAGCCATAATGGCTTTTGTTTTCTTTGAATGGCTCAGCTTGCCTCATTGAGCCTCTGGACACTGTGGCTTGCTCTTCCGGGGCAGGAGGCCCGGGGAGCATGCCGGGAAGCAGACAGCTTCCTGTGTGAGGAGTCATGGGGCTGGCTGAGGGGAGGTGTTAGCTCCAGAACCTGGTCTACCCTAGGGGGAGGAGCCAACTCAAGAGCCAATCAGCCCTGGTCATTAGGGCGGAGCTTGATGATGTCAGAGACCCTATAAGAGGGGAGAGGACAGCTCGGAGAGTGCTCTTCTCTTTTCCTTTTCCGGTTGGAGCCAGCGACAGTTACGACAGTTACGTCAGTTACAGCGACCGTTACATCGTCAGTTACAGTTGCAGCTTCAGTTACAGACTCAGACACAGCTGAGGCAGGAGCTGCCAGTAGCAGAGCTGATCTACGGGAGGAAGCTGAACAAAGACTTCAGTCCAGTGGGTAATCTTATTACCATAAAAGGGGGAAACATGATTTTGCTTTACGCAATCATGTTTCTCTGTAGCCTCCTGGTTACTCTTTCAAGGCGTACTTATTGGGCCTGGAAGATTATGATCAACATATCAAAATGGGGCTTCTGGTTCATGGGTTGGTTACTGTGGAGCCTAAATAAATGTTTTGATTCTTCTGCCTTCTATTTTGAGAGTTTCTTATATCCGGCGATTCCGAACCTTTCAGACATGTTTATGATCCTCTTTGAGATTATAAACTCTGCCCTCCTGATACATTTGGCGTCACGAACAGGATCGCTAGGTATAAGATCTCTATTTAGAAGCAGAACAATTCCAGAGGAAGAGATGAATATCCCAGGATGGGAGGATCCATTTTATTCCTCCCTAGCAAAAGAATTGGCTAAAAAAGCTGGACCCTGTGAAAACTGGGAACCAAGGCTACGGAAAGGAGATCCTAGGGATTTGGAAAAGTGTTTACGAGAAGTTGGGATTCAGTCAGGGGCATCACTATCTAGGCAAAGCTGGATAGTGTTATCAGCCTACCGGCTAGTATACGAAAGATTGAGATTAAGTGAAAGACATGGGGGCACTCCTACCCCACAGGAAGAAGAGGAATCTCAGATAGCAGGAGACCAAACTGACTCAAATGAGAACTTTTCTATTAATGTGGCTAAGAGCAACAGGAGACCAAAAAAGCCCAGAGTGCATTTCAACCCAGCCCAGAAAGAGCCTGACTGCCTGCTTCGTCCTAGCCATGGTGGCAGAGGAAGTGAGTGGGGAGAGAATGAGACAATGTTAGGGGCTGAGGCACAAAACACTACTGGGGTTCAGGATGTGCCTCACACAGAGAATAGGAGATGGTTAAATGATCAGACAAGGGCTCGACCCATACAAAGGAGGAAGACAGAAACCCGAGGTGAAGATTCAGTTACAAGGGAAATTCAGGAAGATTTCTCACCGCAAGAGGTCACAGATATTTTGAGTAGATTCAGCCAAAGAATAGGAGAACCATTGATATCTTGGATGGTAAGACTCAGTGATCAAGGGGCCGGTGGAATATCAGTAGATGGGACAGACTGCATGAGATTCATAGGTATCAGCCATGATCCTCTAGTTCAACAAGCTTTTAGGGAACATCATCAGCAAGGAGATGGTGATAGCGGGACTACTCTGTTGGCATTAGCCGCTGTGGGATGCAATAAGAGATATGCTACTGATTCTATGTGGCCCACTGAGCACAGACCCTGGTATTCACTTAGAGATTGTATCATGAGACTAAAGGAGGAGGTAATGAAGACTGCCATTATGACAGGAACTGCAGACAAATATTACAATGATTCAATGGAACTGCCTCATAGGAATTTAATAATTAGGACAGCTCCCCCTGCTTATAAACAACTAATTTTGAATTTATTACTTGGAGAAGTAGGGAGCCGTCTTACAACAGTGATAAATAAGATTTTACAGTTATATGACTTAGGTGACTGGGGAAGGGATAGATCTCCTCAAGAGAGAAGGGTGAATAACCAGCAAACTTGGCGCCAAAGGAGAGTAACAAGGAAAGAAATGTTTACTGCTTTATTGAGAGCAGGAGTAGGTTTTGAAATGATAGATGGAATTCCAACCAATGAATTATATAGAATGTACAGAGATAAAGGCCTTGATAACAGGAGAGATAGGGAAATCAGAACTGCTCCTGCAAATGCTACAGATGTTGAACCTTCAAACCCAAGTGAATCATATGAAAGGGAATACTAGGGAACAGGCCGAGCCCCAGTCCAAATTAAGGAAATACACAGGCTGGATTGCAGACCTCACATTAACTTGACCATATATTGGAAAAATGGGTCAAGTACGGTAACTGAGGCATTAATAGATACTGGGGCTGAGGCCACCCTTATTTATGGAAATCCAGACAAGTTCAGCCATGGAACTCCTATTACCATTACAGGACTAGGAGGGACTGAAATATCAGCCAGACAAGTTAAATTGATGATGAAAATTGGACAGTTGCCCAAGAAAGAATATAGTGTGGTTATTGTGCCTATTCCTGAATACATCATTGGAATAGACATTTTGAAGGGTATGACCTTAAATTTACCTGAAGGGAAATACCAATTTGCTGTGAGGAAAATAGGCATTAATGCAGTCTTAGTGGGGAAAATCAAGATGGATCCAATCACTTTGCCCGAACCTTCTAAAATAATTACTTTGAGGCAATATCGTGTGCCAGGTGGGCAAGATGAAATTGCCAACACTATAAGAGAATGTGTTGAGGCAGGAGTGTTAGTCCCTACAACTACTCAATGGAACAACCCTGTCTGGCCAGTCCGAAAATCAGATGGAACGTGGAGGATGACAGTAGATTATAGACAGCTGAACAAAGTGACTCCTCCCTTGTATGCTGCTGTTCCAGACACGGTTACTTTAATAGAGAGAATACAAAAACATGAAGGGACTTGGTATGCAGTTATTGATTTGGCCAATGCCTTCTTTACGATCCCAATAGACCCCAAGCAATGGAATCAGTTTGCTTTTACTTGGCAAGGCCGACAGTATACATTTACACGCCTGCCACAAGGATATATTCATAGCCCAACTATTTGCCACAGGATTGTAGCTGAACATTTGGATGAATTAAAGTTACCTGGTGTACAGCTTACACATTACATAGATGACATCATGATACAGGGAAAGAATATAAAGGAGGTGGAGGAGAGTTTAGCATTATTAATTGACCATATGAAAAGCAAAGGATGGGAAATCAACCCCGCAAAGGTTCAAGGGCCAGCTCAAACTGTAAAATTCTTGGGGATACAGTGGAATAGAGGACTGCGAGAAATTCTCCCACAAGCTCGACAAAAAATCCAGGATTTTCCCACCCCTACCAATAAGAAAGAGGCCCAAAAGTTCATAGGGCTGTTTGGTTATTGGAGACACCACATCCCACATTTGGGACAGATTTTAAAACCCTTGTATAAAGTCACCAGAAAGAAATATGAATTTGACTGGGGACTTGAACAAAGTAGAGCTTTTGAGGAAGCAAAGGCTGCTATTCAATTAGCTCTAGACTTATGGCCTATGCAAAATGGGCCAGTGGAGTTACAAGTGACTGTACAAGATGACTATGCAAATTGGAGTCTGTGGCAAAAACAACAAAGCCGAAGTGTACCTTTAGGCTTTTGGTCAAGGAAACTGCCCTCATCTGGAGTGCAATATACACCTTTTGAGAAGCAGCTGTTAGCTGCATATTGGGCTTTAGTAGAAACTGAGCAACTAACTCTGGGTCATGAAGTGGTATTAAGGCCTGGAATTCCAATTATGACTTGGGTAATGAGTACCCCAGCTTCTCACAGAATTGGACATGCACAAGAGGCAAGCATAATCAAATGGAAGTGGTATATTCAGAATAGGTCCAGAGCAGGCAAAAATGGAGTTTCTGCTCTACATGAATCTGTGGCGAACATTGATACTGAGAGCAATGAAAAGCCCCTTGAATCTAAGCAACAGATGGTACCATCCTTAGTGAAATGGAATAATGGATATGACGGACTAAATGAAGAACAGAAGAAACATGCTTGGTTTACTGATGGGACAGCAAAATATTTAGGACAGAAGAGACATTGGAAAGCAGTAGCCTATAACCCCTGTACAAGGAGAACTCTGGAAAGTTCTGGGATAGGTGGAAGTAGCCAATATGCTGAACTGATGGCAGTGCATCAGGCCATCAGAGCAGAGAAAGGAGGACAATGTCATATATTTACTGACTCGTGGGCGGTAGCTAATGGATTAGCTACGTGGATGCCTATATGGAGGAATCAGAATTGGGAGATTCATGGCAAACAAGTTTGGGGTAAAGAGTTATGGGAAAATATATGGGACATGTCTTTGGTTACAGATCTGTCAGTTTTTCATGTTGATGCTCATGCAACCCTGACCACACCAGAACGTGAGTACAATGCACATGCGGATCGACTAGCAAAGATTGCTACTGAATGTATTGTCCCTACTCCGACTCCAACTGATGACCCAGCCTTAGCAAGATGGGTCCACCAGACTGCTGGCCATTTAGGGGTCCAGGCCACCCATCGATGGGCACAGGATCGAGGTATCAGTATTTCTCATGCGTTGTTAAAACAAATAACAGAGGAGTGTTGTATATGCCAATTAGAAAAAGAACGAACTCTTCCTAGGATAGTTACTGGAGAAATAGCAAGGGGAAAAGTTCCAGCCCAAATTTGGCAGATAGATTATATTGGCCCACTACCCCAGGATAAAGGATGTAAATATGTATGTACGTGTGTTGACACCTATTCAGGTGTACTAGTGGCTTGTCCTTATAAAGACGCAACTCAGAAAAACACCTGTAAAACTCTAGATATTGTAAGTTTATATTATGGAACCCCAATGCAGATTCAAAGTGACAATGGGTCACATTTCAAGGGCAAAGAAGTGAAAAGATATTGTGTGTTGAATAATATAGAATGGATATATCATATTCCATATTACCCACAAGCATCTGGGCTAATTGAAAGAATGAATGGATTGTTGAAAGAACAGCTGAGAAAATTAAGCTCAAATAATTCATATCGACATTGGAAGGATAATTTGTCTATTGCCTTACGTAATTTGAATAATAGGCCCTTAGGGGGGAGTACACCTCTAGCCAGAATGATGACCCCAAATCTGCAGATCAGAGAACAGCAAACATGTGAGATCCAAAACATTGAATTTTGGACTGTGAGGGAAGATGTCCCACTACCAAGTCCAGGAACACCTGGTTCAGCAGGATATGATTTACATTGCATAGAGAATTTTAGGTTAAATAGGAAAGAGATAAGAAAAACCCCTACTGGAGTATGTATGAGAATCCCCAAGAATCATCTTGGACGGATATTACCTAAACCAGGATTAGCGGCTCAAGGAATACATGTATTGGCTGGAATGATAGATTCTAATTATCAAAAAGAAATTGTTGTGACACTCCAGAATATGGGTAAAAAACCTGTACAATTTTGTAGAAATGATAGGATGGTTCAAGTCATTATTATCCCCTGTGAAAAAATACCCTTTGTGAAAACTGACCCTCCTCCCAAAATAACTACTAGAGGGGCAAAAGGGTCTTGCTCCATTGATAGAATAAAGTCAGGAGCTAAGGTATGGGTAAAACGGAAGCCAGATGATATTCCAAAGGCTGCAGAAGTTATAGCCCATGGGAAGGACAACACTGTAACAGTTGTCTATTCAGGGGAAAATAATTACCAAATCGTACCCCTGAACCATATATTTTACCGTGAATAGGTTATAATAATAGATTCACAGACTATTCTTTTTGTCCTTTGTTTTGGCTAACCTTGTTGCTAGTTTTGTTTCCTTCAGGCTTAAGCACCCTGCACTTTCCGGTGACTGCCTAAGCATGTAGCATTCTTGGAATTCCTGCCAGCTCGTTAAAGAAATGACCTCTGGAATGGGACTTTTTGGGGGCAGGGCCATCTCTACATCCAATTTCAGCATGAAGAAGCTATGGAAAATGAGACCTTCACCCCTCACCCCAAGATTTTGAGCCCCAATCGTTCAAGGGGGGGTGGAAATGATGATAGTGTTCTGTTTACTTATTTTGTGTTATCCTTGCTGTGTTGTTTTATTGTTATGATATTATTGATCCTATGTAATGGATACAAGGATTTAGGGGTGGACATTTGAATTATTAATAATTATTTTGGGGATGATTGATTGAAGAGATTATCTTGCTGGGACCTAGGGGTGGATCACATTTGAATCGTTAACCAATGTTTGGGAATGTCACTGAATGATATGTTTTGCTTTATAATGAATGATATGTTTTAGTTTCCTTTGTAATTGGATCACAATGTATGTTCTAGGATACATGGCTGATTAGATTATGTATCCTATAACAAGGGGTGGAGTGTAGCCATAATGGCTTTTGTTTTCTTTGAATGGCTCAGCTTGCCTCATTGAGCCTCTGGACACTGTGGCTTGCTCTTCCGGGGCAGGAGGCCCGGGGAGCATGCCGGGAAGCAGACAGCTTCCTGTGTGAGGAGTCATGGGGCTGGCTGAGGGGAGGTGTTAGCTCCAGAACCTGGTCTACCCTAGGGGGAGGAGCCAACTCAAGAGCCAATCAGCCCTGGTCATTAGGGCGGAGCTTGATGATGTCAGAGACCCTATAAGAGGGGAGAGGACAGCTTGAAGAGCTCTCTTTTCCTTTTCCGGTTGGAGCCAGCGACAGTTACTACAGTCGTCAGTTACAGCGACAGTTACATCGTCAGTTCAGTTTGCAGCTTCCTGTTACAGACACAGACACAGCTGAGGCAGGAGCTGCCAGTAGCAGAGCGATCTACGGGAGGAAGCTGAACAAAGACTTCAGGCCAGTGGGTAATCTTATTACCATCGAGGGGACAGCATGATTTTGCTTTACGCAATCATGCTTCTCTGTAGCCTCCTGGTTACTCTTGCAAGGCGTACTTATTGGGCCTGGAAGATTTGATCAACATATCAAAATGGGGCTTCTGGTGCATGGGTTGGTTACTGTGGAGCTTAAATAAATGTTTTGATTCTTCTGCCTTCTACTTTGAGAGTTTCTTATATCCGGCGGTTCCGAACCTTTCAGACATGTTTATGATCCTCTTTGAGATTATAAACTCGGCCCTCCTGATTCAGTACTGAATGATAGTTTTGCTTGATAATGAAGATATGTTTAGTTTTCTTTTAATTGGATCCATGTTGTTCTAGGATACAGGCTGATTAGATTGTATGATCCTATAAACAAGGGGTGGAGTGTACCATAATGGCCTTTGTTTTCTTTGAATGACTCAGCTTACCTCATTGAGCCTCTGGACACTGTGGCTTGCTCTTCCGGGGCAGGAGGCCCGGGGAGCATGCCGGGAAGCAGACAACTTCCTGTGTGATGAGTCATGGGGCTGGCTGAGGGGAGGTGTTAACCTCTACCCTAGGGGGAGGGGCCAACTCAGGAACCAATCGGCCCTGGTCATTCGGGCGGAGCTTGATGATGTCAGAGACCCTATAAGAGGGGAGAGGACAGCTCGAAGACTTCTCTCTTTCCTTTTCCGGTTGGAGCCAGCGACAGTTACATCGTCAGTTACAGCGACCGTTACATCGTCAGTTTCAGTTGCAGCTTCAGTTACAGACACAGACACAGCTGAGGCAGGAGCTGCCAGTAGCAGAGCTGATCTACGGGAGGAAGCTGAACAAAGACTTCAGTCCAGTGGGTAATCTTATTACCATCGAAGGGGGAAGCATGATTTTGCTTTACGCAATCATGCTTCTCTGTAGCCTCCTGGTTACTCTTTCAAGGCGTACTTATTGGGCCTGGAAGATTTGATCAACATATCAAAATGGGGCTTCTGGTTCATGGGTTGGTTACTGTGGAGCCTAAATAAATGTTTTGATTCTTCTGCCTTCTACTTTGAGAGTTTCTTATATCCGGCGATTCCGAACCTTTCAGACATGTTTATGATCCTCTTTGAGATTATAAACTCTGCCCTCCTGATACATTTGGCGTCACGAACAGGATCGCTAGGTATAAGATCTCTATTTAGAAGCAGAACAATTCCAGAGGAAGAGATGAATATCCCAGGATGGGAGGATCCATTTTATTCCTCCCTAGCAAAAGAATTGGCTAAAAAAGCTGGACCCTGTGAAAACTGGGAACCAAGGCTACGGAGAGGAGATCCTAGGGATTTGGAAAAGTGTTTACGAGAAGTTGGGATTCAGTCAGGGGCATCACTATCTAGGCAAAGCTGGATAGTGTTATCAGCCTACCGGCTAGTATACGAAAGATTGAGATTAAGTGAAAGACATGGGGGCACTCCTACCCCACAGGAAGAAGAGGAATCTCAGATAGCAGGAGACCAAACTGACTCAAATGAGAACTTTTCTATTAATGTGGCTAAGAGCAACAGGAGACCAAAAAAGCCCAGAGTGCATTTCAACCCAGCCCAGAAAGAGCCTGACTGCCTGCTTCGTCCTAGCCATGGTGGCAGAGGAAGTGAGTGGGGAGAGAATGAGACAATGTTAGGGGCTGAGGCACAAAACACTACTGGGGTTCAGGATGTGCCTCACACAGAGAATAGGAGATGGTTAAATGATCAGACAAGGGCTCGACCCATACAAAGGAGGAAGACAGAAACCCGAGGTGAAGATTCAGTTACAAGGGAAATTCAGGAAGATTTCTCACCGCAAGAGGTCACAGATATTTTGAGTAGATTCAGCCAAAGAATAGGAGAACCATTGATATCTTGGATGGTAAGACTCAGTGATCAAGGGGCCGGTGGAATATCAGTAGATGGGACAGACTGCATGAGATTCATAGGTATCAGCCATGATCCTCTAGTTCAACAAGCTTTTAGGGAACATCATCAGCAAGGAGATGGTGATAGCGGGACTACTCTGTTGGCATTAGCCGCTGTGGGATGCAATAAGAGATATGCTACTGATTCTATGTGGCCCACTGAGCACAGACCCTGGTATTCACTTAGAGATTGTATCATGAGACTAAAGGAGGAGGTAATGAAGACTGCCATTATGACAGGAACTGCAGACAAATATTACAATGATTCAATGGAACTGCCTCATAGGAATTTAATAATTAGGACAGCTCCCCCTGCTTATAAACAACTAATTTTGAATTTATTACTTGGAGAAGTAGGGAGCCGTCTTACAACAGTGATAAATAAGATTTTACAGTTATATGACTTAGGTGACTGGGGAAGGGATAGATCTCCTCAAGAGAGAAGGGTGAATAACCAGCAAACTTGGCGCCAAAGGAGAGTAACAAGGAAAGAAATGTTTACTGCTTTATTGAGAGCAGGAGTAGGTTTTGAAATGATAGATGGAATTCCAACCAATGAATTATATAGAATGTACAGAGATAAAGGCCTTGATAACAGGAGAGATAGGGAAATCAGAACTGCTCCTGCAAATGCTACAGATGTTGAACCTTCATACCCAAGTGAATCATATGAAAGGGAATACTAGGTAACAGGCCGAGCCCCAGTCCAAATTAAGGAAATACACAGGCTGGATTGCAGACCTCACATTAACTTGACCATATATTGGAAAAATGGGTCAAGTACGGTAACTGAGGCATTAATAGATACTGGGGCTGAGGCCACCCTTATTTATGGAAATCCAGACAAGTTCAGCCATGGAACTCCTATTACCATTACAGGACTAGGAGGGACTGAAATATCAGCCAGACAAGTTAAATTGATGATGAAAATTGGACAGTTGCCCAAGAAAGAATATAGTGTGGTTATTGTGCCTATTCCTGAATACATCATTGGAATAGACATTTTGAAGGGTATGACCTTAAATTTACCTGAAGGGAAATACCAATTTGCTGTGAGGAAAATAGGCATTAATGCAGTCTTAGTGGGGAAAATCAAGATGGATCCAATCACTTTGCCCCAACCTTCTGAAATAATTACTTTGAGGCAATATCGTGTGCCAGGTGGGCAAGATGAAATTGCCAACACTATAAGAGAATGTGTTGAGGCAGGAGTGTTAGTCCCTACAACTACTCAATGGAACAACCCTGTCTGGCCAGTCCGAAAATCAGATGGAACATGGAGGATGACAGTAGATTATAGACAGCTGAACAAAGTGACTCCTCCCTTGTATGCTGCTGTTCCAGACACGGTTACTTTAATAGAGAGAATACAAAAACATGAAGGGACTTGGTATGCAGTTATTGATTTGGCCAATGCCTTCTTTACGATCCCAATAGACCCCAAGCAATGGAATCAGTTTGCTTTTACTTGGCAAGGCCGACAGTATACATTTACACGCCTGCCACAAGGATATATTCATAGCCCAACTATTTGCCACAGGATTGTAGCTGAACATTTGGATGAATTAAAGTTACCTGGTGTACAGCTTACACATTACATAGATGACATCATGATACAGGGAAAGAATATAAAGGAGGTGGAGGAGAGTTTAGCATTATTAATTGACCATATGAAAAGCAAAGGATGGGAAATCAACCCCGCAAAGGTTCAAGGGCCAGCTCAAACTGTAAAATTCTTGGGGATACAGTGGAATAGAGGACTGCGAGAAATTCTCCCACAAGCTCGACAAAAAATCCAGGATTTTCCCACCCCTACCAATAAGAAAGAGGCCCAAAAGTTCATAGGGCTGTTTGGTTATTGGAGACACCACATCCCACATTTGGGACAGATTTTAAAACCCTTGTATAAAGTCACCAGAAAGAAATATGAATTTGACTGGGGACTTGAACAAAGTAGAGCTTTTGAGGAAGCAAAGGCTGCTATTCAATTAGCTCTAGACTTATGGCCTATGCAAAATGGGCCAGTGGAGTTACAAGTGACTGTACAAGATGACTATGCAAATTGGAGTCTGTGGCAAAAACAACAAAGCCGAAGTGTACCTTTAGGCTTTTGGTCAAGGAAACTGCCCTCATCTGGAGTGCAATATACACCTTTTGAGAAGCAGCTGTTAGCTGCATATTGGGCTTTAGTAGAAACTGAGCAACTAACTCTGGGTCATGAAGTGGTATTAAGGCCTGGAATTCCAATTATGACTTGGGTAATGAGTACCCCAGCTTCTCACAGAATTGGACATGCACAAGAGGCAAGCATAATCAAATGGAAGTGGTATATTCAGAATAGGTCCAGAGCAGGCAAAAATGGAGTTTCTGCTCTACATGAATCTGTGGCGAACATTGATACTGAGAGCAATGAAAAGCCCCTTGAATCTAAGCAACAGATGGTACCATCCTTAGTGAAATGGAATAATGGATATGACGGACTAAATGAAGAACAGAAGAAACATGCTTGGTTTACTGATGGGACAGCAAAATATTTAGGACAGAAGAGACATTGGAAAGCAGTAGCCTATAACCCCTGTACAAGGAGAACTCTGGAAAGTTCTGGGATAGGTGGAAGTAGCCAATATGCTGAACTGATGGCAGTGCATCAGGCCATCAGAGCAGAGAAAGGAGGACAATGTCATATATTTACTGACTCGTGGGCGGTAGCTAATGGATTAGCTACGTGGATGCCTATATGGAGGAATCAGAATTGGGAGATTCATGGCAAACAAGTTTGGGGTAAAGAGTTATGGGAAAATATATGGGACATGTCTTTGGTTACAGATCTGTCAGTTTTTCATGTTGATGCTCATGCAACCCTGACCACACCAGAACGTGAGTACAATGCACATGCGGATCGACTAGCAAAGATTGCTACTGAATGTATTGTCCCTACTCCGACTCCAACTGATGACCCAGCCTTAGCAAGATGGGTCCACCAGACTGCTGGCCATTTAGGGGTCCAGGCCACCCATCGATGGGCACAGGATCGAGGTATCAGTATTTCTCATGCGTTGTTAAAACAAATAACAGAGGAGTGTTGTATATGCCAATTAGAAAAAGAACGAACTCTTCCTAGGATAGTTACTGGAGAAATAGCAAGGGGAAAAGTTCCAGCCCAAATTTGGCAGATAGATTATATTGGCCCACTACCCCAGGATAAAGGATGTAAATATGTATGTACGTGTGTTGACACCTATTCAGGTGTACTAGTGGCTTGTCCTTATAAAGACGCAACTCAGAAAAACACCTGTAAAACTCTAGATATTGTAAGTTTATATTATGGAACCCCAATGCAGATTCAAAGTGACAATGGGTCACATTTCAAGGGCAAAGAAGTGAAAAGATATTGTGTGTTGAATAATATAGAATGGATATATCATATTCCATATTACCCACAAGCATCTGGGCTAATTGAAAGAATGAATGGATTGTTGAAAGAACAGCTGAGAAAATTAAGCTCAAATAATTCATATCGACATTGGAAGGATAATTTGTCTATTGCCTTACGTAATTTGAATAATAGGCCCTTAGGGGGGAGTACACCTCTAGCCAGAATGATGACCCCAAATCTGCAGATCAGAGAACAGCAAACATGTGAGATCCAAAACATTGAATTTTGGACTGTGAGGGAAGATGTCCCACTACCAAGTCCAGGAACACCTGGTTCAGCAGGATATGATTTACATTGCATAGAGAATTTTAGGTTAAATAGGAAAGAGATAAGAAAAACCCCTACTGGAGTATGTATGAGAATCCCCAAGAATCATCTTGGACGGATATTACCTAAACCAGGATTAGCGGCTCAAGGAATACATGTATTGGCTGGAAGTGATAGATTCTAATTATCAAAAAGAAATTGTTGTGACACTCCAGAATATGGGTAAAAAACCTGTACAATTTTGTAGAAATGATAGGATGGTTCAAGTCATTATTATCCCCTGTGAAAAAATACCCTTTGTGAAAACTGACCCTCCTCCCAAAATAACTACTAGAGGGGCAAAAGGGTCTTGCTCCATTGATAGAATAAAGTCAGGAGCTAAGGTATGGGTAAAACGGAAGCCAGATGATATTCCAAAGGCTGCAGAAGTTATAGCCCATGGGAAGGACAACACTGTAACAGTTGTCTATTCAGGGGAAAATAATTACCAAATCGTACCCCTGAACCATATATTTTACCGTGAATAGGTTATAATAATAGATTCACAGACTATTCTTTTTGTCCTTTGTTTTGGCTAACCTTGTTGCTAGTTTTGTTTCCTTCAGGCTTAAGCACCCTGCACTTTCCGGTGACTGCCTAAGCATGTAGCATTCTTGGAATTCCTGCCAGCTCGTTAAAGAAATGACCTCTGGAATGGGACTTTTTGGGGGCAGGGCCATCTCTACATCCAATTTCAGCATGAAGAAGCTATGGAAAATGAGACCTTCACCCCTCACCCCAAGATTTTGAGCCCCAATCGTTCAAGGGGGGTGGAAATGATGATAGTGTTCTGTTTACTTATTTTGTGTTATCCTTGCTGTGTTGTTTTATTGTTATGATATTATTGATCCTATGTAATGGATACAAGGATTTAGGGGTGGACATTTGAATTATTAATAATTATTTTGGGGATGATTGATTGAAGAGATTATCTTGCTGGGACCTAGGGGTGGATCACATTTGAATCGTTAACCAATGTTTGGGAATGTCACTGAATGATATGTTTTGCTTTATAATGAATGATATGTTTTAGTTTCCTTTGTAATTGGATCACAATGTATGTTCTAGGATACATGGCTGATTAGATTATGTATCCTATAACAAGGGGTGGAGTGTAGCCATAATGGCTTTTGTTTTCTTTGAATGGCTCAGCTTGCCTCATTGAGCCTCTGGACACTGTGGCTTGCTCTTCCGGGGCAGGAGGCCCGGGGAGCATGCCGGGAAGCAGACAGCTTCCTGTGTGAGGAGTCATGGGGCTGGCTGAGGGGAGGTGTTAGCTCCAGAACCTGGTCTACCCTAGGGGGAGGAGCCAACTCAAGAGCCAATCAGCCCTGGTCATTAGGGCGGAGCTTGATGATGTCAGAGACCCTATAAGAGGGGAGAGGACAGCTCGGAGAGTGCTCTTCTCTTTCCTTTTCCGGTTGGAGCCAGCGACAGTTACGACAGTTACGTCAGTTACAGCGACCGTTACATCGTCAGTTACAGTTGCAGCTTCAGTTACAGACTCAGACACAGCTGAGGCAGGAGCTGCCAGTAGCAGAGCTGATCTACGGGAGGAAGCTGAACAAAGACTTCAGTCCAGTGGGTAATCTTATTACCATAAAAGGGGGAAACATGATTTTGCTTTACGCAATCATGTTTCTCTGTAGCCTCCTGGTTACTCTTTCAAGGCGTACTTATTGGGCCTGGAAGATTATGATCAACATATCAAAATGGGGCTTCTGGTTCATGGGTTGGTTACTGTGGAGCCTAAATAAATGTTTTGATTCTTCTGCCTTCTATTTTGAGAGTTTCTTATATCCGGCGATTCCGAACCTTTCAGACATGTTTATGATCCTCTTTGAGATTATAAACTCTGCCCTCCTGATACATTTGGCGTCACGAACAGGATCGCTAGGTATAAGATCTCTATTTAGAAGCAGAACAATTCCAGAGGAAGAGATGAATATCCCAGGATGGGAGGATCCATTTTATTCCTCCCTAGCAAAAGAATTGGCTAAAAAAGCTGGACCCTGTGAAAACTGGGAACCAAGGCTACGGAAAGGAGATCCTAGGGATTTGGAAAAGTGTTTACGAGAAGTTGGGATTCAGTCAGGGGCATCACTATCTAGGCAAAGCTGGATAGTGTTATCAGCCTACCGGCTAGTATACGAAAGATTGAGATTAAGTGAAAGACATGGGGGCACTCCTACCCCACAGGAAGAAGAGGAATCTCAGATAGCAGGAGACCAAACTGACTCAAATGAGAACTTTTCTATTAATGTGGCTAAGAGCAACAGGAGACCAAAAAAGCCCAGAGTGCATTTCAACCCAGCCCAGAAAGAGCCTGACTGCCTGCTTCGTCCTAGCCATGGTGGCAGAGGAAGTGAGTGGGGAGAGAATGAGACAATGTTAGGGGCTGAGGCACAAAACACTACTGGGGTTCAGGATGTGCCTCACACAGAGAATAGGAGATGGTTAAATGATCAGACAAGGGCTCGACCCATACAAAGGAGGAAGACAGAAACCCGAGGTGAAGATTCAGTTACAAGGGAAATTCAGGAAGATTTCTCACCGCAAGAGGTCACAGATATTTTGAGTAGATTCAGCCAAAGAATAGGAGAACCATTGATATCTTGGATGGTAAGACTCAGTGATCAAGGGGCCGGTGGAATATCAGTAGATGGGACAGACTGCATGAGATTCATAGGTATCAGCCATGATCCTCTAGTTCAACAAGCTTTTAGGGAACATCATCAGCAAGGAGATGGTGATAGCGGGACTACTCTGTTGGCATTAGCCGCTGTGGGATGCAATAAGAGATATGCTACTGATTCTATGTGGCCCACTGAGCACAGACCCTGGTATTCACTTAGAGATTGTATCATGAGACTAAAGGAGGAGGTAATGAAGACTGCCATTATGACAGGAACTGCAGACAAATATTACAATGATTCAATGGAACTGCCTCATAGGAATTTAATAATTAGGACAGCTCCCCCTGCTTATAAACAACTAATTTTGAATTTATTACTTGGAGAAGTAGGGAGCCGTCTTACAACAGTGATAAATAAGATTTTACAGTTATATGACTTAGGTGACTGGGGAAGGGATAGATCTCCTCAAGAGAGAAGGGTGAATAACCAGCAAACTTGGCGCCAAAGGAGAGTAACAAGGAAAGAAATGTTTACTGCTTTATTGAGAGCAGGAGTAGGTTTTGAAATGATAGATGGAATTCCAACCAATGAATTATATAGAATGTACAGAGATAAAGGCCTTGATAACAGGAGAGATAGGGAAATCAGAACTGCTCCTGCAAATGCTACAGATGTTGAACCTTCAAACCCAAGTGAATCATATGAAAGGGAATACTAGGGAACAGGCCGAGCCCCAGTCCAAATTAAGGAAATACACAGGCTGGATTGCAGACCTCACATTAACTTGACCATATATTGGAAAAATGGGTCAAGTACGGTAACTGAGGCATTAATAGATACTGGGGCTGAGGCCACCCTTATTTATGGAAATCCAGACAAGTTCAGCCATGGAACTCCTATTACCATTACAGGACTAGGAGGGACTGAAATATCAGCCAGACAAGTTAAATTGATGATGAAAATTGGACAGTTGCCCAAGAAAGAATATAGTGTGGTTATTGTGCCTATTCCTGAATACATCATTGGAATAGACATTTTGAAGGGTATGACCTTAAATTTACCTGAAGGGAAATACCAATTTGCTGTGAGGAAAATAGGCATTAATGCAGTCTTAGTGGGGAAAATCAAGATGGATCCAATCACTTTGCCCGAACCTTCTAAATAATTACTTTGAGGCAATATCGTGTGCCAGGTGGGCAAGATGAAATTGCCAACACTATAAGAGAATGTGTTGAGGCAGGAGTGTTAGTCCCTACAACTACTCAATGGAACAACCCTGTCTGGCCAGTCCGAAAATCAGATGGAACGTGGAGGATGACAGTAGATTATAGACAGCTGAACAAAGTGACTCCTCCCTTGTATGCTGCTGTTCCAGACACGGTTACTTTAATAGAGAGAATACAAAAACATGAAGGGACTTGGTATGCAGTTATTGATTTGGCCAATGCCTTCTTTACGATCCCAATAGACCCCAAGCAATGGAATCAGTTTGCTTTTACTTGGCAAGGCCGACAGTATACATTTACACGCCTGCCACAAGGATATATTCATAGCCCAACTATTTGCCACAGGATTGTAGCTGAACATTTGGATGAATTAAAGTTACCTGGTGTACAGCTTACACATTACATAGATGACATCATGATACAGGGAAAGAATATAAAGGAGGTGGAGGAGAGTTTAGCATTATTAATTGACCATATGAAAAGCAAAGGATGGGAAATCAACCCCGCAAAGGTTCAAGGGCCAGCTCAAACTGTAAAATTCTTGGGGATACAGTGGAATAGAGGACTGCGAGAAATTCTCCCACAAGCTCGACAAAAAATCCAGGATTTTCCCACCCCTACCAATAAGAAAGAGGCCCAAAAGTTCATAGGGCTGTTTGGTTATTGGAGACACCACATCCCACATTTGGGACAGATTTTAAAACCCTTGTATAAAGTCACCAGAAAGAAATATGAATTTGACTGGGGACTTGAACAAAGTAGAGCTTTTGAGGAAGCAAAGGCTGCTATTCAATTAGCTCTAGACTTATGGCCTATGCAAAATGGGCCAGTGGAGTTACAAGTGACTGTACAAGATGACTATGCAAATTGGAGTCTGTGGCAAAAACAACAAAGCCGAAGTGTACCTTTAGGCTTTTGGTCAAGGAAACTGCCCTCATCTGGAGTGCAATATACACCTTTTGAGAAGCAGCTGTTAGCTGCATATTGGGCTTTAGTAGAAACTGAGCAACTAACTCTGGGTCATGAAGTGGTATTAAGGCCTGGAATTCCAATTATGACTTGGGTAATGAGTACCCCAGCTTCTCACAGAATTGGACATGCACAAGAGGCAAGCATAATCAAATGGAAGTGGTATATTCAGAATAGGTCCAGAGCAGGCAAAAATGGAGTTTCTGCTCTACATGAATCTGTGGCGAACATTGATACTGAGAGCAATGAAAAGCCCCTTGAATCTAAGCAACAGATGGTACCATCCTTAGTGAAATGGAATAATGGATATGACGGACTAAATGAAGAACAGAAGAAACATGCTTGGTTTACTGATGGGACAGCAAAATATTTAGGACAGAAGAGACATTGGAAAGCAGTAGCCTATAACCCCTGTACAAGGAGAACTCTGGAAAGTTCTGGGATAGGTGGAAGTAGCCAATATGCTGAACTGATGGCAGTGCATCAGGCCATCAGAGCAGAGAAAGGAGGACAATGTCATATATTTACTGACTCGTGGGCGGTAGCTAATGGATTAGCTACGTGGATGCCTATATGGAGGAATCAGAATTGGGAGATTCATGGCAAACAAGTTTGGGGTAAAGAGTTATGGGAAAATATATGGGACATGTCTTTGGTTACAGATCTGTCAGTTTTTCATGTTGATGCTCATGCAACCCTGACCACACCAGAACGTGAGTACAATGCACATGCGGATCGACTAGCAAAGATTGCTACTGAATGTATTGTCCCTACTCCGACTCCAACTGATGACCCAGCCTTAGCAAGATGGGTCCACCAGACTGCTGGCCATTTAGGGGTCCAGGCCACCCATCGATGGGCACAGGATCGAGGTATCAGTATTTCTCATGCGTTGTTAAAACAAATAACAGAGGAGTGTTGTATATGCCAATTAGAAAAAGAACGAACTCTTCCTAGGATAGTTACTGGAGAAATAGCAAGGGGAAAAGTTCCAGCCCAAATTTGGCAGATAGATTATATTGGCCCACTACCCCAGGATAAAGGATGTAAATATGTATGTACGTGTGTTGACACCTATTCAGGTGTACTAGTGGCTTGTCCTTATAAAGACGCAACTCAGAAAAACACCTGTAAAACTCTAGATATTGTAAGTTTATATTATGGAACCCCAATGCAGATTCAAAGTGACAATGGGTCACATTTCAAGGGCAAAGAAGTGAAAAGATATTGTGTGTTGAATAATATAGAATGGATATATCATATTCCATATTACCCACAAGCATCTGGGCTAATTGAAAGAATGAATGGATTGTTGAAAGAACAGCTGAGAAAATTAAGCTCAAATAATTCATATCGACATTGGAAGGATAATTTGTCTATTGCCTTACGTAATTTGAATAATAGGCCCTTAGGGGGGAGTACACCTCTAGCCAGAATGATGACCCCAAATCTGCAGATCAGAGAACAGCAAACATGTGAGATCCAAAACATTGAATTTTGGACTGTGAGGGAAGATGTCCCACTACCAAGTCCAGGAACACCTGGTTCAGCAGGATATGATTTACATTGCATAGAGAATTTTAGGTTAAATAGGAAAGAGATAAGAAAAACCCCTACTGGAGTATGTATGAGAATCCCCAAGAATCATCTTGGACGGATATTACCTAAACCAGGATTAGCGGCTCAAGGAATACATGTATTGGCTGGAATGATAGATTCTAATTATCAAAAAGAAATTGTTGTGACACTCCAGAATATGGGTAAAAAACCTGTACAATTTTGTAGAAATGATAGGATGGTTCAAGTCATTATTATCCCCTGTGAAAAAATACCCTTTGTGAAAACTGACCCTCCTCCCAAAATAACTACTAGAGGGGCAAAAGGGTCTTGCTCCATTGATAGAATAAAGTCAGGAGCTAAGGTATGGGTAAAACGGAAGCCAGATGATATTCCAAAGGCTGCAGAAGTTATAGCCCATGGGAAGGACAACACTGTAACAGTTGTCTATTCAGGGGAAAATAATTACCAAATCGTACCCCTGAACCATATATTTTACCGTGAATAGGTTATAATAATAGATTCACAGACTATTCTTTTTGTCCTTTGTTTTGGCTAACCTTGTTGCTAGTTTTGTTTCCTTCAGGCTTAAGCACCCTGCACTTTCCGGTGACTGCCTAAGCATGTAGCATTCTTGGAATTCCTGCCAGCTCGTTAAAGAAATGACCTCTGGAATGGGACTTTTTGGGGGCAGGGCCATCTCTACATCCAATTTCAGCATGAAGAAGCTATGGAAAATGAGACCTTCACCCCTCACCCCAAGATTTTGAGCCCCAATCGTTCAAGGGGGGTGGAAATGATGATAGTGTTCTGTTTACTTATTTTGTGTTATCCTTGCTGTGTTGTTTTATTGTTATGATATTATTGATCCTATGTAATGGATACAAGGATTTAGGGGTGGACATTTGAATTATTAATAATTATTTTGGGGATGATTGATTGAAGAGATTATCTTGCTGGGACCTAGGGGTGGATCACATTTGAATCGTTAACCAATGTTTGGGAATGTCACTGAATGATATGTTTTGCTTTATAATGAATGATATGTTTTAGTTTCCTTTGTAATTGGATCACAATGTATGTTCTAGGATACATGGCTGATTAGATTATGTATCCTATAACAAGGGGTGGAGTGTAGCCATAATGGCTTTTGTTTTCTTTGAATGGCTCAGCTTGCCTCATTGAGCCTCTGGACACTGTGGCTTGCTCTTCCGGGGCAGGAGGCCCGGGGAGCATGCCGGGAAGCAGACAGCTTCCTGTGTGAGGAGTCATGGGGCTGGCTGAGGGGAGGTGTTAGCTCCAGAACCTGGTCTACCCTAGGGGGAGGAGCCAACTCAAGAGCCAATCAGCCCTGGTCATTAGGGCGGAGCTTGATGATGTCAGAGACCCTATAAGAGGGGAGAGGACAGCTCGGAGAGTGCTCTTCTCTTTTCCTTTTCCGGTTGGAGCCAGCGACAGTTACGACAGTTACGTCAGTTACAGCGACCGTTACATCGTCAGTTACAGTTGCAGCTTCAGTTACAGACTCAGACACAGCTGAGGCAGGAGCTGCCAGTAGCAGAGCTGATCTACGGGAGGAAGCTGAACAAAGACTTCAGTCCAGTGGGTAATCTTATTACCATAAAAGGGGGAAACATGATTTTGCTTTACGCAATCATGTTTCTCTGTAGCCTCCTGGTTACTCTTTCAAGGCGTACTTATTGGGCCTGGAAGATTATGATCAACATATCAAAATGGGGCTTCTGGTTCATGGGTTGGTTACTGTGGAGCCTAAATAAATGTTTTGATTCTTCTGCCTTCTATTTTGAGAGTTTCTTATATCCGGCGATTCCGAACCTTTCAGACATGTTTATGATCCTCTTTGAGATTATAAACTCTGCCCTCCTGATACATTTGGCGTCACGAACAGGATCGCTAGGTATAAGATCTCTATTTAGAAGCAGAACAATTCCAGAGGAAGAGATGAATATCCCAGGATGGGAGGATCCATTTTATTCCTCCCTAGCAAAAGAATTGGCTAAAAAAGCTGGACCCTGTGAAAACTGGGAACCAAGGCTACGGAAAGGAGATCCTAGGGATTTGGAAAAGTGTTTACGAGAAGTTGGGATTCAGTCAGGGGCATCACTATCTAGGCAAAGCTGGATAGTGTTATCAGCCTACCGGCTAGTATACGAAAGATTGAGATTAAGTGAAAGACATGGGGGCACTCCTACCCCACAGGAAGAAGAGGAATCTCAGATAGCAGGAGACCAAACTGACTCAAATGAGAACTTTTCTATTAATGTGGCTAAGAGCAACAGGAGACCAAAAAAGCCCAGAGTGCATTTCAACCCAGCCCAGAAAGAGCCTGACTGCCTGCTTCGTCCTAGCCATGGTGGCAGAGGAAGTGAGTGGGGAGAGAATGAGACAATGTTAGGGGCTGAGGCACAAAACACTACTGGGGTTCAGGATGTGCCTCACACAGAGAATAGGAGATGGTTAAATGATCAGACAAGGGCTCGACCCATACAAAGGAGGAAGACAGAAACCCGAGGTGAAGATTCAGTTACAAGGGAAATTCAGGAAGATTTCTCACCGCAAGAGGTCACAGATATTTTGAGTAGATTCAGCCAAAGAATAGGAGAACCATTGATATCTTGGATGGTAAGACTCAGTGATCAAGGGGCCGGTGGAATATCAGTAGATGGGACAGACTGCATGAGATTCATAGGTATCAGCCATGATCCTCTAGTTCAACAAGCTTTTAGGGAACATCATCAGCAAGGAGATGGTGATAGCGGGACTACTCTGTTGGCATTAGCCGCTGTGGGATGCAATAAGAGATATGCTACTGATTCTATGTGGCCCACTGAGCACAGACCCTGGTATTCACTTAGAGATTGTATCATGAGACTAAAGGAGGAGGTAATGAAGACTGCCATTATGACAGGAACTGCAGACAAATATTACAATGATTCAATGGAACTGCCTCATAGGAATTTAATAATTAGGACAGCTCCCCCTGCTTATAAACAACTAATTTTGAATTTATTACTTGGAGAAGTAGGGAGCCGTCTTACAACAGTGATAAATAAGATTTTACAGTTATATGACTTAGGTGACTGGGGAAGGGATAGATCTCCTCAAGAGAGAAGGGTGAATAACCAGCAAACTTGGCGCCAAAGGAGAGTAACAAGGAAAGAAATGTTTACTGCTTTATTGAGAGCAGGAGTAGGTTTTGAAATGATAGATGGAATTCCAACCAATGAATTATATAGAATGTACAGAGATAAAGGCCTTGATAACAGGAGAGATAGGGAAATCAGAACTGCTCCTGCAAATGCTACAGATGTTGAACCTTCAAACCCAAGTGAATCATATGAAAGGGAATACTAGGGAACAGGCCGAGCCCCAGTCCAAATTAAGGAAATACACAGGCTGGATTGCAGACCTCACATTAACTTGACCATATATTGGAAAAATGGGTCAAGTACGGTAACTGAGGCATTAATAGATACTGGGGCTGAGGCCACCCTTATTTATGGAAATCCAGACAAGTTCAGCCATGGAACTCCTATTACCATTACAGGACTAGGAGGGACTGAAATATCAGCCAGACAAGTTAAATTGATGATGAAAATTGGACAGTTGCCCAAGAAAGAATATAGTGTGGTTATTGTGCCTATTCCTGAATACATCATTGGAATAGACATTTTGAAGGGTATGACCTTAAATTTACCTGAAGGGAAATACCAATTTGCTGTGAGGAAAATAGGCATTAATGCAGTCTTAGTGGGGAAAATCAAGATGGATCCAATCACTTTGCCCGAACCTTCTAAATAATTACTTTGAGGCAATATCGTGTGCCAGGTGGGCAAGATGAAATTGCCAACACTATAAGAGAATGTGTTGAGGCAGGAGTGTTAGTCCCTACAACTACTCAATGGAACAACCCTGTCTGGCCAGTCCGAAAATCAGATGGAACGTGGAGGATGACAGTAGATTATAGACAGCTGAACAAAGTGACTCCTCCCTTGTATGCTGCTGTTCCAGACACGGTTACTTTAATAGAGAGAATACAAAAACATGAAGGGACTTGGTATGCAGTTATTGATTTGGCCAATGCCTTCTTTACGATCCCAATAGACCCCAAGCAATGGAATCAGTTTGCTTTTACTTGGCAAGGCCGACAGTATACATTTACACGCCTGCCACAAGGATATATTCATAGCCCAACTATTTGCCACAGGATTGTAGCTGAACATTTGGATGAATTAAAGTTACCTGGTGTACAGCTTACACATTACATAGATGACATCATGATACAGGGAAAGAATATAAAGGAGGTGGAGGAGAGTTTAGCATTATTAATTGACCATATGAAAAGCAAAGGATGGGAAATCAACCCCGCAAAGGTTCAAGGGCCAGCTCAAACTGTAAAATTCTTGGGGATACAGTGGAATAGAGGACTGCGAGAAATTCTCCCACAAGCTCGACAAAAAATCCAGGATTTTCCCACCCCTACCAATAAGAAAGAGGCCCAAAAGTTCATAGGGCTGTTTGGTTATTGGAGACACCACATCCCACATTTGGGACAGATTTTAAAACCCTTGTATAAAGTCACCAGAAAGAAATATGAATTTGACTGGGGACTTGAACAAAGTAGAGCTTTTGAGGAAGCAAAGGCTGCTATTCAATTAGCTCTAGACTTATGGCCTATGCAAAATGGGCCAGTGGAGTTACAAGTGACTGTACAAGATGACTATGCAAATTGGAGTCTGTGGCAAAAACAACAAAGCCGAAGTGTACCTTTAGGCTTTTGGTCAAGGAAACTGCCCTCATCTGGAGTGCAATATACACCTTTTGAGAAGCAGCTGTTAGCTGCATATTGGGCTTTAGTAGAAACTGAGCAACTAACTCTGGGTCATGAAGTGGTATTAAGGCCTGGAATTCCAATTATGACTTGGGTAATGAGTACCCCAGCTTCTCACAGAATTGGACATGCACAAGAGGCAAGCATAATCAAATGGAAGTGGTATATTCAGAATAGGTCCAGAGCAGGCAAAAATGGAGTTTCTGCTCTACATGAATCTGTGGCGAACATTGATACTGAGAGCAATGAAAAGCCCCTTGAATCTAAGCAACAGATGGTACCATCCTTAGTGAAATGGAATAATGGATATGACGGACTAAATGAAGAACAGAAGAAACATGCTTGGTTTACTGATGGGACAGCAAAATATTTAGGACAGAAGAGACATTGGAAAGCAGTAGCCTATAACCCCTGTACAAGGAGAACTCTGGAAAGTTCTGGGATAGGTGGAAGTAGCCAATATGCTGAACTGATGGCAGTGCATCAGGCCATCAGAGCAGAGAAAGGAGGACAATGTCATATATTTACTGACTCGTGGGCGGTAGCTAATGGATTAGCTACGTGGATGCCTATATGGAGGAATCAGAATTGGGAGATTCATGGCAAACAAGTTTGGGGTAAAGAGTTATGGGAAAATATATGGGACATGTCTTTGGTTACAGATCTGTCAGTTTTTCATGTTGATGCTCATGCAACCCTGACCACACCAGAACGTGAGTACAATGCACATGCGGATCGACTAGCAAAGATTGCTACTGAATGTATTGTCCCTACTCCGACTCCAACTGATGACCCAGCCTTAGCAAGATGGGTCCACCAGACTGCTGGCCATTTAGGGGTCCAGGCCACCCATCGATGGGCACAGGATCGAGGTATCAGTATTTCTCATGCGTTGTTAAAACAAATAACAGAGGAGTGTTGTATATGCCAATTAGAAAAAGAACGAACTCTTCCTAGGATAGTTACTGGAGAAATAGCAAGGGGAAAAGTTCCAGCCCAAATTTGGCAGATAGATTATATTGGCCCACTACCCCAGGATAAAGGATGTAAATATGTATGTACGTGTGTTGACACCTATTCAGGTGTACTAGTGGCTTGTCCTTATAAAGACGCAACTCAGAAAAACACCTGTAAAACTCTAGATATTGTAAGTTTATATTATGGAACCCCAATGCAGATTCAAAGTGACAATGGGTCACATTTCAAGGGCAAAGAAGTGAAAAGATATTGTGTGTTGAATAATATAGAATGGATATATCATATTCCATATTACCCACAAGCATCTGGGCTAATTGAAAGAATGAATGGATTGTTGAAAGAACAGCTGAGAAAATTAAGCTCAAATAATTCATATCGACATTGGAAGGATAATTTGTCTATTGCCTTACGTAATTTGAATAATAGGCCCTTAGGGGGGAGTACACCTCTAGCCAGAATGATGACCCCAAATCTGCAGATCAGAGAACAGCAAACATGTGAGATCCAAAACATTGAATTTTGGACTGTGAGGGAAGATGTCCCACTACCAAGTCCAGGAACACCTGGTTCAGCAGGATATGATTTACATTGCATAGAGAATTTTAGGTTAAATAGGAAAGAGATAAGAAAAACCCCTACTGGAGTATGTATGAGAATCCCCAAGAATCATCTTGGACGGATATTACCTAAACCAGGATTAGCGGCTCAAGGAATACATGTATTGGCTGGAATGATAGATTCTAATTATCAAAAAGAAATTGTTGTGACACTCCAGAATATGGGTAAAAAACCTGTACAATTTTGTAGAAATGATAGGATGGTTCAAGTCATTATTATCCCCTGTGAAAAAATACCCTTTGTGAAAACTGACCCTCCTCCCAAAATAACTACTAGAGGGGCAAAAGGGTCTTGCTCCATTGATAGAATAAAGTCAGGAGCTAAGGTATGGGTAAAACGGAAGCCAGATGATATTCCAAAGGCTGCAGAAGTTATAGCCCATGGGAAGGACAACACTGTAACAGTTGTCTATTCAGGGGAAAATAATTACCAAATCGTACCCCTGAACCATATATTTTACCGTGAATAGGTTATAATAATAGATTCACAGACTATTCTTTTTGTCCTTTGTTTTGGCTAACCTTGTTGCTAGTTTTGTTTCCTTCAGGCTTAAGCACCCTGCACTTTCCGGTGACTGCCTAAGCATGTAGCATTCTTGGAATTCCTGCCAGCTCGTTAAAGAAATGACCTCTGGAATGGGACTTTTTGGGGGCAGGGCCATCTCTACATCCAATTTCAGCATGAAGAAGCTATGGAAAATGAGACCTTCACCCCTCACCCCAAGATTTTGAGCCCCAATCGTTCAAGGGGGGTGGAAATGATGATAGTGTTCTGTTTACTTATTTTGTGTTATCCTTGCTGTGTTGTTTTATTGTTATGATATTATTGATCCTATGTAATGGATACAAGGATTTAGGGGTGGACATTTGAATTATTAATAATTATTTTGGGGATGATTGATTGAAGAGATTATCTTGCTGGGACCTAGGGGTGGATCACATTTGAATCGTTAACCAATGTTTGGGAATGTCACTGAATGATATGTTTTGCTTTATAATGAATGATATGTTTTAGTTTCCTTTGTAATTGGATCACAATGTATGTTCTAGGATACATGGCTGATTAGATTATGTATCCTATAACAAGGGGTGGAGTGTAGCCATAATGGCTTTTGTTTTCTTTGAATGGCTCAGCTTGCCTCATTGAGCCTCTGGACACTGTGGCTTGCTCTTCCGGGGCAGGAGGCCCGGGGAGCATGCCGGGAAGCAGACAGCTTCCTGTGTGAGGAGTCATGGGGCTGGCTGAGGGGAGGTGTTAGCTCCAGAACCTGGTCTACCCTAGGGGGAGGAGCCAACTCAAGAGCCAATCAGCCCTGGTCATTAGGGCGGAGCTTGATGATGTCAGAGACCCTATAAGAGGGGAGAGGACAGCTCGGAGAGTGCTCTTCTCTTTTCCTTTTCCGGTTGGAGCCAGCGACAGTTACGACAGTTACGTCAGTTACAGCGACCGTTACATCGTCAGTTACAGTTGCAGCTTCAGTTACAGACTCAGACACAGCTGAGGCAGGAGCTGCCAGTAGCAGAGCTGATCTACGGGAGGAAGCTGAACAAAGACTTCAGTCCAGTGGGTAATCTTATTACCATAAAAGGGGGAAACATGATTTTGCTTTACGCAATCATGTTTCTCTGTAGCCTCCTGGTTACTCTTTCAAGGCGTACTTATTGGGCCTGGAAGATTATGATCAACATATCAAAATGGGGCTTCTGGTTCATGGGTTGGTTACTGTGGAGCCTAAATAAATGTTTTGATTCTTCTGCCTTCTATTTTGAGAGTTTCTTATATCCGGCGATTCCGAACCTTTCAGACATGTTTATGATCCTCTTTGAGATTATAAACTCTGCCCTCCTGATACATGTGTATATATATATATGTATATATATGCATATATATATATATACCCATATATGCATATATATATATATATATATATATATATATATATATATATATATATATATATCTAGAAGAGTATAAGAGTCTTCTAAATTTAGAAAGAAATAAAATGCTAAGGAATAAGGAGGAGGGAGAGGATAAAGGAGGGATCCTTGGGAGGATAAGGAAAAGACATTTAGAGGGGAGGATGAGGGAATAGGTCAAAGCAGGGTATAGAAGGCTGTTTAGATTCATGGGAATAGGATGATATGAGAGGGATTGTTGGAGTGGGCTAGGTAAAGTAATAGGAGGGAAAGGTGGCAGGTAGAAGTAAAGTAGAGGAGTTAGGGGAAATAGGAAAAAAAGAGATATGCACAAACATAAAAACAAAGATTAGGAGAAATGCAAATGTATTGCTATATGTCAGGCCTGCACAATCTGTGGCCCTTAGGCTATAAGGAGTCTGGGGCCGCTTGCAGCATGCCAAAGGATTTTGGGTGGCCCATGAAAAATGTAGAGGAAAACATCCTTTGCATTTTTCATGGGTCCCCTGAAATCCTTTGGTGTGCCTGAGGGCCGCTTACAGCCCATGGGCCGCAGGTTGTGCAGTCCTGTTATGTATTTTGAATCCTCTCTTACTTTCTGCTATGCCATAACATAATTTTTTTAAAAATTTTCTATTTGTTTTAATATTTATGTTTCCTTTTCTTTTCCTATTATGTATTTAAGTTTTAGTATTCAAGTCTAAAATTAAAAAAGAGTTCAAGTACCAGAGAAACAGGATCATACAAGGGCTTGTAGATTTTACTAAAACTTAGGAGAGGTCATGTGATACAATATTCCAAAATTCAAAAGCTTTATATGCTTAGAACCAAAAATAATTTACATTACAAAGCTGGGTATAATCCTACAAGGGGAAAAATGACCTTTCACAAAACAAAGGATATTCAAGCACTTTATGAAAAGACCAAGGCTGAGGAAAAACTTAAGAATGCAAACCAAAGAGGGGAGAGAAACCTAAAATGATAAATTTGTTCCCGTAGCTGAAAGGAACTGTAAAATGATGTAATGCTAACCCTCTAGTTATAGTGAGAAGGACCAAGGATTCTTTCAGAAAATTAATGTCTTGAAAATTTATTGTGAAAATTAATGTTTTGAAAAGTTATTAAATTTAAAAAATAGTAGGCCTAGCAGTGAATTAGTCTGGTTCTGAAGGTTTAAAGACAGGAAAGCGAAGACAACAATGTATTAATATAGAAAAGAGAAGAAGGGAGTAGAACTTGCCATCTCTCATAATTTGGGTACATCTAAAGAAAAGAATACAAACATAGGAAAGACGAAGGGATGGGGGAAGTCAGTATTAGATGATCCTCATGGGGAAAGTTGAAAATACACACAAACATTCTCTTTCTCTCTTTCCCTCTCCCTCTCCCTCTCCCTTTCCCTCTCCCTCCCTCCCCTTCTCCCTTTCTGTACAAACCATGTGGTGAAGAAATATGTGAACCCTTAAAAGGGGAACAAGTAAAGTATGAAGGCAGGGGTTGGGAGGTAGGAATTTAAGAATAATACGTGGTTTTTGAATGTATTATGGTATCATTGCAGTATAAGGAATGATGAAAGAGATAAACTCTTTCACAGTGAAGTGAGCAGAATCAAGAGATCAGTAAATTACAAGAACAACATTATAAAGTTAGTCAGTAAGTGTTTACCTACTATGTGATAGGCACTATGAATTGTAAAGACTGAAGAATTTCGTTCAATGCGATGACCAACAACACTTCCATAGGACTTAAAATGACTCATTTGCAGAGACATATATTGCAGAGACATATATTTCTGGACATGGCCAGTATGAACATGTATTATTTGATTATGCTTCTACGTTAGAAGGTTTTTTTTTCCTTTTCTTTCTCAGTTTTCAATGAGGAGGCAGTGAAAGGAAGTTTAGAAGAACACTTAGCATTAGTGATAAAACTAAAAAGAGAAGTAACTTTTGCAACTTTGTTAGCAATTGTGGCTTTTTTAACATGCGAGGAGAAGAGAAGGAAATTTAGAAGGAAGTACAGACAAATAAGGTGGTTTCGGGAGTAACACATGGATATTTTTTGTTACTATTTTATAGTTAATGAAATGCAATGAAACAAAAAAAACCCACAATAAACTGGAAATCTTTAAACTAAGGCATACTAAATTTGGACTCAAACATCTTGACTCTGCCATTTATTACCTTAAATTATTAATTCACTTTGTGTCTCTGGCCATGTTTCCTTACAAGACTAGGTGATATTTTAAATCAATGGCAATACTTATTTGGCAAAGAAAACTGTTCAGAATATTTAACACTTTTTTTTGCTTTGATGGATGGCACAGAAATTCTAGTTTTGCCTATTTAAAGGTTTGCATATGAGTGATGTGAATATTATTTTTCTTTGGAACAAAAAATCAACTGAAAAAAAGACTAGGAGTGATCTCTTGTAAAGAAATGAATTCTTCTTCCATAGACACTTCCTTTATTGACTATTTATAGGACTGGAAAGCTGAATCTTTAAAAGCCACCAAAGGTATTACTGAGTTTCAGCCAGCCAATTGCAAGCTTCCTTTGAATTTCATCAAAGAGTACTCCTAAATGCTTCTTAAAGGGACAATAAATTGTCTTATCTGGGATTTCAGCTACAGAGCGAAAAAGGAACTCAAATGATCAGTGGTGTTCTATTCACCCATCACCTCAATATAACTCTGGCAACTTGCCAGAGATGTTAAGCATTGAGTATGCTTCTAAATTTAAGGGGAACTTTGACTACTTTGAACAGATAAGTGATACAGAAATTTAAAAAAGGGGGATTTTGCACAAACACAAAACACTGGAAAGTTGAAAAGAAAGTTGCTTTTAACTCTTGACAAATTATTCTATATTTATTCACTTCAAAATAAGGATATAAACGTAAAACATTACAGATCAGACATACAAGGCTGACATGACATATTCAACCTTATTATAATATCAGGAGAATTTCTGAAAATTTTGGATTCGCTTTATTGAAAGGGCTATGTTTATTGATGTGCATGATCAAAAAGGAACTACTATTTAGTATTTGAGAAGGCTAATAAAAATGAAGCTATGCCCTTTGTACAGGCTATATGATAATTGCTATGGATATCAAACAGAACTTAAGCACGTATAAGTCAGAAGACGTCATAGCCACCATTTCACAGTAAAAGCCATAGTACCCAGCTTTTAAAACAACATTTTATCTTGTATTTCTCGATATATTTCTGTCTACTGGTATCACAATTGAAGATCTACCTGAATATCATATGACTCCATGAGATTTAGGAGCTTTGTAATGATTTGTCAAGATCTGCCTACTTTTTCACCAGAGAAACTAGGGCAAAGATGTAGATAAGATATGCCAATAAAGGCAAAACAAAAGATTAAAATAAATAAGCAATATGCTAGATGAGTTTCTAATATTTTTCAGTCATCTAGGGCTGGATAAAGTTGAACAATCCAGTGGCTTTAGACTGGACTTAAAAAGAAGATTAATTAGTCTTTAGAAGATAAAGTAGATAGATCTTGCCGAGATGAGCTGTCTCAGGTCTGTAAAGCTGACAAAAAAGATAAACCAAATAGATATAAACGTGCAATATGAACAGTTGGAGGAGAGCTTCCAGCAACTTGTTACAGATTACTAAAGGATAATAGAACAACTTGCTTGAGGTGAAAGATTTTTATCTTGCTTTATGGGAAATCTTCTATATATGGTGCTATGAAACCTCTGGAATATTTTCTCAGTTGGAAAATTTTATGTAAATTTTTAATAAGAAAGGGCATTTTATTATTTCTTTACTTGAATATTTAATACTGGAGAGATTGTATATTTAAAAACATGGTTTTGATCTAGTAACACTTCATGATGAATAAACCTGGTATAGCTTCTGGGGGGATAAAGGAAGTGGTTATGAAGCCTTAAATAGGAATCTAATGTGACTGAATGGATTAATAATTCAGAGAACCAGGAGCAAATATTTATGTAGGTTAATAAGATGCTCCACCTTCCACTTCTACAATTGACATTGATGAAGAATCCTCCAAAACCCTGCAACTGTATCACAAATTTTCCACAAATTCATCCTGTTTTATTTATTTCTATGTTTTTTTAAAGATCATTGGCTCCTCCCCCCCCTTTTTTTTTGCCTCCATGCTGCTGAACACATACTTTTATATCTATTAACATTCTTATCTTTTATAAGATGGTAAAACAACTGCGTTTGTTCCTTCCAAATAGTAGAATTAATTTATTAAACAAATATGCTTTCATGTGTTTTCAATTTTAAAATCAGGGCACTGCATGGGAAAAAATGACAGCAATAATTGATATATACATACACATATATATGTGTGTATATATATATATATATATATATATATACCAAAAGTAACCTTACAGTTATGTTATATGAAAGTAGGCCTCTCCCTGTGCCCCACCCTCAAAAAATAAACCTAACTCCATGGGTTTATGATATCATCAGGATTCCACAAAAAGGTATAAAGTTTATCAAAAGCAGATACAGCTACATATAGACTTATTACATTGTTAGGAATGACAAAACCTAACCTAAGGGGCAAAAATAAACTTTACAAACATGGTTCAACTTTAATGTGAGAATTACAATTCAAATAAAGAATGAGGGAATTAAATAGTTCTCAATTTCACTGGCCATACTTGATTTTTTTTAGTTTTTTTTGGGGGGGGGGGAAGTGGTGGGGGAGGATCCAGACCTGTGACTTCATTAGTTCAGAGAGCTCCTTGTAGAGGAAATTCCCTTTACCAAAAATATCTGTGACCATTTTAGAACTTCTAATCATAGAGTAATCTACAGAATGGAAAGGTTAATCAATTTGCCCAAGATCATAGGGCCAGTATATATGAATGTTGGAACTTGAACTCAGGTTATCTTTTCTCCAAGGCCAGCTTTCTGTTCACTCTGCTAAACTGAATAATAAACTTTTGAGGCTTTATTCTTTGTATGATCCTAGATGACTTGATAAATTAGACCCTAGCTATAATTTTTAAAGCATTTCCTTTTTGAGATCCTTGAGAACACCAATAATACCAAAGTTAGACATGTTAAATTGTGTGTGCGTGCATGTGTGTGTGTGTTTGTGTGTGTGTGTATGTTTGTGTGTTAAGGGAGGAGGTGTTTTATTCATGATATGAAAAAAAAAAAACTTCCTGTTTTTATTGTTTGAAATGGTTTGGAGAACTGATGAGAAGTGCTGTCTTATTGAAAGTCAATTTGGAATCTCAGTAGTCTTCTGAGATGTCAATCTCAAGATTCTGAAAGAGAATTTTACTCTAGGTTATACTAGATGGAATGACTGCATCATACCTAACTTGTGGCTAAAAGTGGGAATCCTCCAGATGTTTGGTATTATATGCAAAATGTATTTATTTTAATGTCCTATTTGGTTTGCAACTGGATGGTGGTTAGTGTGTAAACATAGCTATGTCAAGCAAGTGTCTTCAAAGAGACTGTTGCGTGGTTAGAGGTATTTTTTCCCCTTAAAAAAACAGTTTTTCTACATGGAGCAAGAAAAAAATACAGCAATTTGAACATGTTTTCTTCCAAATCCAACAGTCTAGTGAATGTTGCAGGGCTGTATGTACATTGCTTTCTTCTTCATTATTTTTCCACGTTTATCTCTTACTTCACACCAAAACTTTAAGGCACAGTAAAAGACATTGAGTTTAAATGGCAGGTGAATGAAATGAGACTAGGATAGGTACTTATAATGCATTTTCTCAATTCTTAAGGAATTATTCCAAAGCATCAAATATGAAACAGATCACTATAAATCAATCAATAAGTATTCATTAATTATCTACTATGTGCCAGGCACTGTGCTAAGTGCTGGGGATACAAAAAGAGGCAAAGGATGGTCCCTGCCCTAAAGGAACTAACAATCTAATGGGGGTAGACAACATACAGACAAATACATGCAGTGCAAATACAAACAGGATAAAAAGGAAATAACAGAGGGAAGGCATTTGAATTAAGAGTGATTAGAAAAAGCTTCCTGTAAAAGATGAAATTTAGTTGAAATTTAAAGAAATCCAGGAAAGTCAGTAGGTAGAGTTCAGGAGAGTTTTCCAGGTATGGGGCATAGCCAAGAGAAGATGCCCAGAGCTGAAACATGGAGCATCTTGTTTGTGGAACATCCTGTAGGCCAATGTCCCTAAATTGAAACATATGCGGTGGGGAGTATGGTATAAGAAGACAGGAAAGGCAAGAGGAAACTACATTATGAAGAGCATTCAGTGTCAAACAGAAAATTTTGTACTTGATCCTGGAGTTTACTGAGTAGGGTATTAACATGGTTAGACCAGTGCTTTAGAAAAATCACTATGGTGGTTGAATGAAGGATGGGAAGGAAAGAATAGGGAGAAATTTTGAGGCTAACAGACTCACCAGGAGGATATTGAAATAATCCAGTTGTGAGGTGATGAGGGCTGACTCTTAGTGGTGGCAATGTCAAAGGAGAGAAAGGGCCATATTTGGGAGATGTTGCAGAGGTGAAATTGACAGCACTTGGCAAAAATTTGTATATAGTGGGTGAGAGATAGAGAGGTGTTGAGGATAACCTCTAGGTTGTGAGCCTGAGGGAATGGGACTGTCCTCTACAGTAATAGGGACAGTAGGAAGGGAGAGGTTTTAGGTAGAAAGATAATTATGTCTGTTTTGGACATATTTAATTTAAAATAGTTCTACATCAGGGCCTTGAGGGCAAGCCTGTATTTGAACTTGTGCCTTTTTCCTATGGTCGCAATAGAAAATTTAAAGCATTTCACTCATATTTGTGGTTAACAATTATAAGACAATTAAGTTTTTTGTATGATCAATCATTCTAACAGTAGTTATTCAAATAAAATAGTTTTTTGGTGGGGGGGGAGTATTTTATCATGAACAATGGTTTAATTCTGCCACCATAGCCATATCTATATCTGTACCTACAGCATCTCTATCTCTTTATAGATACACACACACACACACACGCACACACACACACAGCAATGTGAAATAGAAAACTAACTTAGAATCTAGAAGACCTAAATTCAAATCTACCATTGATACTTTTCTAGTTATATGTCCCCAGTCCAGTCACTTAACCTCTGTGTTCCTCAGGCTACACTTTGGGAATTATATAGTAAGCCACTGAAGGCTTATGTATCTATGTCCTATTGCAGGAATTTCCCAGACAGGAATTGATAAATCCATCAAGGATTTCTAGACAGAAAGGTATGAGAGTCCAAGAATTCTTTGGGGAATTCCAATTTTACTTAGAGGAACAATTTTTTTTCATAAAATAAGAATTAAATTTAATAGTCAAGGAATCATTAGTTATTACTTCTTTTAAAAATATAGAAGCCACTTGAATTTAGGTAAGGTATAGATTTAGAACATTTGAACAATGTAATAGCAGTACTGTCCTGAGAAGTTAAGGAAGACAGTTCTTGATAAACAGCACGACAAGATTAGTATATGTAATTCCATATATGTGTATATACGTATATGTACATATCCACAAATATATGTCCTTTATCCATGTATATATCAAAGTGTACATTATATTTTCAAGGCATTCACATATAAAAATCAGAATTTAATAAATATGTATCACATATTATCATTATGCTGTTTTATGTATGCCATATTTAATAACTATGTTTTATATATAGTTACATTTAATTACTGTATATTACAACATATTTATAATATGTGAAATGTAAATGTAAAAAAAAGTTATAGGATTGCTCTTTAGAATCATCCAAATTTTTGAACTTGTGAACTAGAAGTCAAGCTGTCATGAATCCTTTGAGAAAAATCCTTTAGGACTTCAAACACAAGTAATTCAACTAACGAATAATGTTTGTGGAATGGACTTTGAAGAAAATATTACTCAGTTCCCTCATTAGACAGGTGAGGACTATGGAGGCCAGAGTTAGCAAATGACATGCCCAAGGGAAAATACTAAGTTAAAAGCACAGCCTGTATAAAAAACCCAGTGTTCTTAAAAGCTTGCTCTCATTCCAATGGTTTTTTTTAAGTATTTCTTTATTTGTTATACTACTTAATCTTTTCCCTCTTTAGGAATAACAAAGGAAGAGATTTTTTTCTTTCTTTCTGAAGTTTTACACAATAGATTGTTCCAGGAAGTGGATGACCAGGTTCTATCTATGCTTCTTCTCCCCTGTAGATATTATGAGGAATGTCCTTATGAAATTTTGTAAAATCATTTCTCTCTCCCCAGGTTGCTACTTTTGATACTGTTGTTCTATTGGTCCCTCTTCCCTGAACCAAATAATCAAGTGCTCTAGCAAGGCTCAAGCAATAGGCTTTGAATTTTTCCTTTGAGATAGCTGATTACTATAGTAGATGAAGCAATTAAGTGAGATTCAGGAAGAAATAAATTCAAATTCTGGGTAAGGCAATTTCTAACATCATGATCCTGAGTCAGTCTTTGTGCCTCTTTGTGCCTCAGTTTTCTTATCTGTGATTTGAAAGGATGTAATAAATGATGCTAAGGTTCTTTCCACATCTAAATATATCATACTATCATACATAGTAAAGTAACTGGATTTGGAAATCACATAAAAGTTTGATTTAAAACTATTTTTGGTGCCTCTACTAACCAAATATTGCTTCCAGGGAATATAGGAAATGTAGGAAAAATGATTGATTCATTTGTTTGGCTTCCCTGAGCTCTAAGTGTTTTCTTCCATTTAAGAAAATAAAATATTCAGGGGAAAGTGATCTCCTCTGTACATATCTTGCCTTAATTCCCATTATTCTTCCCCTCCTTTCTCTGATTATAGGATATGGACCACTGGAGAGTAAAATTAAAACAAAATGCAAAAAGATGGTCATAAAAAGTATTTAATACTTTCTTTTTCTTTTTAGAAAGAAAATGCATGGCCACTCATAACAAAACTGATAATTTTCATTGCTATTACAATTTACATTTGCTGAATAGCTTTAAACCTCAATTAAATGAATGTTTAAAAGACATATGTGATTTTAATGAAATGAGAGATGATATCCATCACATTAGAAAGCGAGCTCCTTTAGGGCAGGGACTATATTTTTTTGGGTTTTTTTTTTTGGCAGGGCAATTGGGGTTAAGTGACTTCCCCAAGGTCACACAGCTAGTACATGTGTCAAATGTTTGAGACCAGATTTGAACTCAGGTCCTCCTGACTCCAGGGCTGATGCTTTACTCACTGCACCACCTAGCTGCCCTGGGACTATATATTTTTCTCCTCTAAATGTACCTCAGCACTTAAACCAGTGCCTCAGAACAAGTACTTAATAAATGCTTGTTGACTGACTGCATTTGTTGAAAAAAAAAATACATACACACATATACATATCAGCATTTCATTAAATTTCAATTATCCTTTATAGATAATAATTCATATGATTTTCTATTTTGCTAAATATTTCAAGTTTAAATATTTGTCATTGGGATTCTAAGTATTTTTTCTAAAGAAAAAAAAAGACTTGTTCAGAAAATTATATTTCCCAGAATCTTTGACACTAGCCAAGAGCACAGGATAGGTAGGTGGTGTGGTGGACAGAGTACTGGGCCTGGAGTCAGAAAAACTCATTTTCATGAGTTCAAATCTGGCCTCATATGTTTAGTAGCTGCGTGACCCTGGGAAAGTCACTTAACCCTGTTTGCTTCAGTTCCTTGTCTATAAAATGAGCTGGAGGAGGAAATGACAAACCACTCCAGCATCTTTGCCAAAAACACCCAAAAGTCATGTAAAGTTATATACAACTTAAAACTACTGAACAACAACAGCCAAGAGATCATAGGACTATCAATCAAATGAACCTTAATTAACTTGGAAAATAGTTACAAAATCAGAGGATTAATTCTGTAGAACAATGAATAATGAGAAATGCTTTGAGCTGGAAAAAAAATAACTGTGTCTGGATGAGATATTATTTTTTTTAAATAATATAGTGGGTCACAGTGGAATGAGTGTGAGCCAACAAGGTACAATACTATTCTTTTTATTTTTTTTTATTTTTTTTAATGCAATTTATTTATTTAACATATTTTGTTTTCAGCATTGATTTTCACAACAGTTTGAATTACAAATTTTCTCCCCATTTCTGCCCTCCCCCCCCACTCCAAGATGGCGTATATTCTGGTTGCCCTGTTCCCCAGTCAGCCCTCCCCTCTATCACCCCCCTCCCCTCTCATCCCCTTTTCCCTTCCTTTCTTGTAGGGCAAGATAAATTTCTACGCCCCATTGCCTGTGTATCTTATTTTTTAGTTGCATACAAAAAGTTTTTTTGTTTTTGAATATCTGATTTTAAAACTTTGAGTTCCAAATTCCCTTCCCTCTTCCCTTCCCACCCACCCTCCCTAAGAAGTTGAGCAATTCAACCTAGGCCACACATGTATTATTATGTATAACCCTTCCACAATATTCATGTTGTGAAAGGCTAACTACATTTTGCTCCTTCCCAACCCATCCCGCTTTATTGAATTTTCTTCCTTGACCCTGTCCCCTTTCCAAAGTGTTTGTTTTGATTACCTCCACCCCCATCTGCCCTCCACTCCATCATCCCCCTGCCTTTTATTTTTTTTTTATCTTCCTCCCTCTTCAATACTATTCTTTTTAAAACAAGGCTGGGCAGAGTCAAGATGGCAGAGAGAAGCCAGGAAGTTTCCTGAGCTCTACCCAGTTTCCCTCAGAAACAACATTAAACCAAGCCTCTAAAAGAATTCTGGAGTGATGGAATCTGCAAAAAGACAGAGTGAAACAATTTTCCAGCCCATCATAGCTAAGAAGGACTTTGGAAAAGGTCTGCCTCATGTGGGCAAAAGGGGAGCACAGCCCAACATACAGAGTGTCTAAGCAAGCCAGCAGGAGGATCTTAGCCATAGTGCAGATAAGCAGCCAAAGCCCCTTGGTTCTGGCTCAGCAGGCTAACAGCAAAGCAGGCCAGCTGTGAGGCCTCTAGTGCCAGTGCAGCAGGCAAACTGCCAGCCCCAGAACCCTAGCATAACAGAAGTGACTAGGCCAGGCCACCTTAGTGCAGTGGGCGAGATGCCAGTATTAAAGCACTGACACAGAAAGCCAGTAACCAGGCCCCTAGACCCCAGCACAAGAAGCTTAGGATATTGCTCCCTAAACCCCAGAAGCAGATTTCAATTTTAAGAATGAGCAAAATAATCCCCAACAACAACAAAAAAAAAGAGTCCTGATGAAAGAAAGCTACTATGGTGACAGGGAAGATCAAAATATAAATTCAGAAGAGGTGAAGCCTAAAAGGAAATATGATTTGGTCTCAAGAACAAAAAGACCTCTTGAAAGTGCTCAAAAAAGGATTTTGAAAACCAAGTAAGATAAGTAGGAGAAAAATTTGGAAAAGAAAGGAGAGTTATGAAAAGGAATTATGAAAAAAAGAGTCAAGAGTTTGGAAAGTGAAGCACAAATGTTGACTGAAGAAACAGAATTGGCCAAATGGGGAAAATATCTACTGAAGGAAACAACTCCCTTAAAAGTAGAATTGTCCATATGGAAAAAGAGGAAGAGAGGAACAAAAACTAGCTGAAGCAAATGGTTCCTTAAATATCAGATTTGGGCAAGTGGAAGTTAATGACTTAATGAGACAGCAAGAATCAGTCAAAATCCAAAACATGAAAAAAAGTAAAAAAAATTGAAATAACTCATTGGAAAAACAACTGACCTGCAGAATAGATCCAGGAGAGATCATTTATGAATTATGAGACTACTTAAAAACCATGACTAAAAAAAGAGCCTCAACAGCATTTTTAAAGAAACTATCAAGGAAAACCGCCCTGTTATCCTAGAAGCAGAGGGTCAAAGAGCCATTGAAAGAATCCACTGATCACCTCCTGAAAGAGACCCCACAATGAAAACTCCAGGGAATATGGCACCCAAATTCTAGAACCATCAGGTCAAAGAAAATTACTGCAAGCACAAAGAAAGAAACAATTCAAATATCAAGGAACCACAGTCAGGATCTACATTAAAGTATTAGAGGGTTTGGAATATGATACTCCAGAAGGCAAAGGATCTTGGATTACAACCAACAAACAACTACTTAGCAAAATTGAGCATAATTTCTCAGGGGAAAAGATGGACATTCAATAAAATAGGGGACTTTCAAACTTTCCTGATGAAAAGATCAGAGCTGAACAGAAAATCTTATCTTCAAATACAAGACTCAAGAGAAGCATAAAAATGTAAATAGCAAAACAAACAAATAAACAAAAACACATGGTATTCAATAAAGTTAAACTGTTTACATCCCTACATGCGAAGATGATACCAGTAACTCTTAATATCTGTAAAGCAAGGATTGTACTAGAAGAAGAGGAAAGGGAGATGCAGAATTGGGTAAATTATATCACACGAAGAGGCAGGAAAGTCCTATTACAGTAGAGAGAAAGAAGAGAAAGGATGGACATTATTTGAATCTTATTCTCATTGGATTTGGCTCAAAGAGGGTATTGTATAGACACTCAGTTGTGTGTCAAAATTTATTTTATCCTATAAGGAAGTAGGAGGGGGAAGGGGAAAGAAAGGGGAGGGGCTGATAGAAGGGAGGGCAGATTGTATGAAGCAGTGGTCAGAAGCAAAACACTAATGAAGAGGGACAGGATGAAAGAAGAGAGAAAAGAATAAATGGTGGTAAATATGATGGAGAGAAAGATATCGTAATCATAATTGTGAATGGGAATTGGATGAACTCTCCCACAAAATAGATGTGGATAGCAGAATAGATTAAAAATTAGAATCCTACAACATGCTGTTTATAAGAAACACATTTGAAGCAGAGATACACACACAGTGGAAAGGTAAAAGGCTGGAGCAGAATATATTATGCTTCAGCCGAAGTGAAAAAAGAAAAGAAGGAGTAGCAATCCTGGTCTCAGACAAAACAAAAGCAAATATAGATCTAATTAAAAGAGACAAGGAAGGATAGTACATCTTGCTGAAGGGTGTCATAGACAATGAAGTAATATCAATGCTAAACATATATGCACCCAGTGGTATAGCATCCAAATTCTTAAAGAGAAGTTAAGAGAATTATAGAAAGAAATAGACAGCAAAAGTATACTGGTGGGCAACTTCTACTGCCACTCTCAGAACTAGATAAATCTAACCATAAAAGAAATAAGAAAGAAGTTAAGGAGGTGAATAGAATTTTAGAAAAGTTAGACATGATAGACCTCTTGAGAAAATTGAATGGGGATAAAAAGGAATGTACCTTTTTCTCAGTGGTTTATGGCACCTACACAAAGTGACAACATAATACGGAATAAAAACCTCACAATCAAATGCAGAAAGGCAGAAATATTAAATGTGTCCTTTTCAGATCATGATGCAATAAAAATCTCATGTAATAAAGGGCCATAGACAGATAGATTAAAAATTAATTGGAAACTATATGATCTAATACTAAAGAATGAGTGGCTCAAACAAAAAAATCATAAAACGACCATTTCATAAAAGAGAATGAAAATAATGAGACCACATATAAAAATTTATGAGATGCAGCCAAAGCAATACTTAGGGGGAAATTTTATATATTTAAGTGCTTATGTGAATAAAATAGAGAAAGAGCAGAACAACAAATTAGGCATGCAACTAAAAAAAGCTAGAAAGAGAACAAATTAAAAATCTCTAATTAAATACCAAATTAGAAATTCTGATAATGAAAGGAGATATTAATAAAATTGAAAGCGAGAAAACTATAGAACTAATAAATAAAACAGAGCTGGTTTATGAAAAAATACAATAAAATACACAGATTTTTGGTTAGTGTGATTTAAAAAAGACAGAAGAAAACCAAATTACCAGTATCAAAAATGAAAAGTTAAATTCACCACCAATAAAGAGGAAATTAAAACAACAATTAGGAGCTATTTTGCCCAACTGTATACCAAGAAATCTGACAATGTAACTGAAATGCATGAATATTTACAAAAAAAATAAATTGCTCAGAATAACAGAAGGTGAAATAAAATATTTAAATAACCCAATTTTAGAAAAAAAGAAATTAAACAAGCAATTGATGAGCTCCCTAATAAAAAATCTTCAGGGCCAGATGGATTTACAAGTAAATTAAAGCAAACATTTAAAGAACAACTAAATCCAATACTATAATTAAACTATTTGGAAAAATAGGCAAAGGACCTCTACCAAATTCCCTTTGTGACACAAATATGGTCTTGATACCTAAACCAGGAAGAGCCAAAGCACAGAAAGAAAGAAAATTATAGACCAATTTCAGTAATGAATATTGATGAAAAATATTTTAAGTAAAATATTAGCAAAGAGATTACAGCAATTTACCACAAGGACAATCAAATATGACCAGTTGGGATTTAAACCATGAATGACTATACCAATAACAAAATTAACAGTAATCACATGATTTTTTCGATGGATACAGAAAAAAAAAATGAGCACTTATTTCTATTAAAAAAAAAAAAACTAGATGGCATAGGGATAAATGGAGTTTTCCTTTAAATGATAAGTAGTATCTATCTAAAATCATCAGCAAGCATTATATGTAATGGGAATAAGCCAGAAACTGTCCCAATAAGATCAGGAGTGAAATAAGGATGCCCATTATAGCTACTATTATTTAGTACTGCACTAGAAATTTTAACTTTGGTAATAGGAAAAGAAAAAGGAACTAAAAGAATTAGAATAGGCAATGAGGAAAAAAAAACTATAATTCTTTGTGGATTATATGATGGTATTCTTAGAGAATCAACTAAAATGCTACTTGATATAATTAACAACTTAAGCAAAGTTGCAGGATATAAATTAAACCCACACAAATCACCAGCATTTCTATATATTACGAACAAAGCTGAGTACTAAGAAACAGAAAGAGATATTCCATTTAAAAAAAACTATAAACATTATGAAATATTTGGGATCCTACCCACCAAGACAAACCCAGGAACTATATGAACACAATTAGAAGACACTTTTCACACAAATAAAGTCAATCTAAATAATTAGAAAAAATATCCATTGCTCGTGAGTAGGCAGAGCTAATATGATAAAAATGCAATGCTACCTAAATTAATTCATTCAATGAAATCCCAATCAAACTATCAAAAACTATTTTATTGAGCTAGAAAAATAATCATGAAATTCATCTGGAGGTATAAAAGGTAAAGAATATAAGGGGAATTAACGGAAAAAATGCAAAGGAAGGTGGCCTAGCCATATCGGATCTAAAACTATATTGTAAAGCAGCAATTATCAAAACTGCATCAGACCACTTGGGGGCACTGCAAGTTTGCAGTTGCAGTCCCACCCTGAATTGTCCTTGAGATCATGGAAGAACAGAACATTCGATACCCTAAGAAAGTAGCAATAGGACAATTCCAGACTTTCCCTCCAGAAGTGCCATACAGCCCAACCCTAAACTCATGTTCAGAGTCAGGAATTAGACTAGAAGAGTGAATTAAAAAAAAACACACAGAACCCCATTGTAATAAGCTGTTATGGTGTCAGGGATAATCAAGTCACAAATGCAGAAATCTACCAGCAAAGACTCAAAGAAAAACACAAACAGCTTGGGCACAAACTCAACTAGATTTCCTGGAAGGAATGAAGGAAGAGTTTTGAAAATAGGAAGAGGGCTAAAAATGTTTTTATGAATGAAATTAGAGTATTTGAGGAAAAATTTTAGAAAATGAATGAGAGCTGTGGACTCTCTATGCTGGGGAATCTGATCAGTGAAACAAACATAATTCCTGAGGGCTCATCTTCTGACAAAGAAGTGATGGAATCAGAGAGTAGATTGACATTTTCCTTTTAGACATAGCCAGTGCAAAAATTCATTTTGCTTAATCATGCATGCCTGAAATGGGTTTTGTCTTTCTTTCTTTCTCAGTTGGGGTGGGGTGAAGAAAATGAGGAGAGAAGGCTGATCTTCATTAAAAATAAAATTTAATTAAGAGAAAACAAATAATGAAAGCTCTAAAAAGAAAAAAAACAGGGTCTGCAAGTCAGTACTTTGCAGGTCCTTTTGTGGACACTGAAAATTTAGCAAGCAAAGAGGAATGAAGAGAGGGTGGAGTCTGAAGATAAAAACAAACAAGAAACCATGGACCAGAATCAGAGAAATCTACAGTAGAAAGGCACCTCTGCTATCATCTGATCCTACTAACCCTTATCAATAGCATGAATGTACTCTATGGGATCTGAAACAAGGGGTTTGGACAACTTTTGTATAGAATTATTAATTGAGATTGATCTTAGGAAGTTATTCAATTTCCCTCCTCTTCTTAAATTATAGGAGCAAAAGGAGAAACAGGAAAGGACAGTTTCTTTGTAAGTTAGTTTTTACCTTCACTCAGAGGGAAGTGTCTTTGAGGAAGTATACCATGCCATATCTCTTCCTGTGCCTATCTAGTACAATACTCTGCACATGGCCAACATTTAGTAAACATTTATTGAATTTAGTCAAACTGAATGAGAAAATAAGATTAAAATTTCAGTAGAATGTTAAATGTAAAATTATATGTATATGACATACAATTGAATATCTCCTTAAAATACTGCTAAATGCAATATTTATGTTTATGTACTTACATCTCTTTATTGATGCAAAATTTAGAGGCAAAAGAGTGATATAGCTAGAGCCAGATACTCACAATTTCCTATAAATCTATCTATCTATCTATCTATCTATCTATCTATCTATCTATCTGTCTGTCTGTCTTCTTATTTGAAGTTAAAACTTTAGAAGTTATTAAATTTATCTATGATGAATATTCAGTTGAATGGTCTTATAGAATGTAACCAGAAAAACCTCATAAAGAATAACAAGATTGAAAGGAGAGGCCATTGCTATGGCTTTGTCTTGGCTCTCTCCTGGTAGGGAGATATCTTTAGAAATAATAAATATCTCCACTGACATTGCCAGGACAGTTGGAACTTCAATGATGTGATGTACTTGTTCCATAATATTGATATTAATAATAGGTACCATTTACAAAGGGTTCTAAATTTAAAAAGTTCTTTATAAACATTATCTAATCTGATCTTCACAACAACCCTGGAGGTAGGTTCTATTATTACTTCTATTTTACAGGTAAGGAAATTGTGGCACACAACTGTTAAATGATTTGCCAAGAGGTACTCAACTAGCAAGTGTCTAAGGAAGGATCTGAACTCAGGTATCTCTATCGCCCAATATGATGCTCTATCCAAACTGTGTGAGTACCACACACTCATTGGTACCATTTTAAAGACAATTTCTTTATGTCATTTAGATGTGATTGATTGAGCCATGGGTAGTATGCTGTGCTATCATCAAACTGATCAAAAATTGATTCATGGGGATTCATAAGATAGATGGAACAAAACTTAGCAAAGTCTTTTCATTTAGCTATCCACAGACATTGAACTGACTAATGGTTCTAATTTTTGTGGCTAGTTTTCCCTTTTAGCTATAATAAATGTCACTTTAACTCACTAATTTAATATATGTCCACAGTATGGAATCACCATTGGATTTATATGGAACCCATATTCCAAGGTCTGTGTTTCTTTATTCTCCAACTTTTGTGAATTATTTAACCATTGTTCAGCAGCAAAGCCCCCTTTATTTACAATTTTTTTCCTGAAGATTGAATGAAAAGACTTTTCATCAATTTTTACTAGGTTGATTGAAGACTAGAGGTAGATTTCTTTCTTTCCAGGTTTTTCTTACTTCCTTCACCTTGTTGCATTGTTGAAGAGACTGCAGTGGTTAGAAATTTACCACAACAATTACTGCACATAATAAATTCTGTATAAATTAACTTTTTAAAAAAATCAGGTTTCATAAGGAAACTGATTTAAAGTCTTGTTCACCACGCACCAGGTATTGATTTCTGAGGCAATAATAGGACTTTGCAGCTGAGAACGAAAAACATATACATATAGTATGGTCCTAAGAAGACATATTTGTCACCTTTACAAAATTTCTTCATATTGTATAGTAATAGTTGATATATACATTTCCTTTTACTTGTTAAGAGAAACAACTGAAAATTTATGTTTTTAACATATACTTCAGTGTCACAAATATCAAAGTTGTATGGAAAATTTATGTCCTAGAAGTACATGAATTTTATTCTTCTACATGTGCAGAACCACCTGTAAAGGGCACAATGTGTAAGTAGAGCCAAGAATAGAGAATAATAAGAATAACTAACATTAATATAATGCTGTATATATATATATATATATATATATATAAAATCTTGTTTGAGCCTCAGCATTACAACATGAATAAGTAAATAACTTTTCCTGGGTCTGAAGGAAATGTAAACATCTCTATCAATAACATGTAGACCCAGCCCTAGTTATGTGCCACTGATATCTCTAAGTATATCAGATAGATACACCCTACACTGGAAAATAAGTGACAAGTTATTACTGTAAGTGATGGAGGAGAGGCAGTGTGGTATAGTGGAGTGGTAGGCAGCTCCAAAGTTAGGAAAACCTGGCTTCAACACACCTAATCAAATACTTTTTATGTGACTCTGATGATGTCATTTAACTTCTTGGTGCCTCCGCCCCCCACCGGTAACTCTTAAAAACTAGAAGCTGCAAAGGTGGTGTTGATCTGTGTTGATAAACACAGCACCTCACTAGCAGCTCCCTACACACATGGAATGATGAGTTTAGATAGTTTTGTTTGTTTTTTAAGTGATGGAGGACAAGAGTAGAATGGGAATATCCAATGTAATGGTACTTACATGCTTCCCCCCACTGAATTCAATCTCATAGCTAATATTGTCCTAATTGAATGTCAAAAATATAGTGTATCTTTCCTCCCTTGAAGAAAATGCAAAGGTCACACTATGACATAAGATATCAAAGGCAAATCAATTTTTAATAAAAACTCAATATTTCCTTTTTTACTCTCTAGTTTATTGGATACATTGTACTTTTGTGTTCTATACACCCCTACTTCACATTGCCTTAACTTTAAAAAACAACACAAAATAGAAATTTTATTCCCAGATGGAAATATTTGTTCTCTTTAGTCAGATTCTTCCTGGCTTTAAGTAGAATATTACAGAGGCTTCCTGGGACTTTGGGGAACTAGTGATTCAAAGTCCACCTTGAGTATCTTCTTTTGACTTTTTGAGTAAACATAACCTAAAGAGAATGACAGCTTTGTGACTTCCTTTATTGAATAAATTATATGGTATTTCAGACAGCAACCTATTTGAGTGATAGAGAATAAAGCTGATGTAGCTGTTGGACATCATTTTAGCCCCTCTGCCTGATTGGCAGATCACAGGAAGGAAAAAATGTCCCATGAGCCCCTCTGTGAGGTCGTTACCAACTGATTGAGTATTCGCCTTAAATATCTGAAACCCAGGTGTGTTGTAGATTAGCACAACTTACAAGCACTGTGTGGAGATTTATTATGATAATTGTTGCTTTTATTTTTTATTTCCCTGAACTCAAAGATAATTAATGTCAGTATGTGTCCTGGTATCTGACTCCCTTAATTGGTCCTATGGTGCCTTGGGTGTTTGAAAATCCACTCACTTAAAGCCTTTTTTTTCTTTTGACTTGTTTTCCTGGAGCTGTTCATTAGTGCCTAAAATATTTGATTACATTTAATTGTGATGTCTTCAATTTTGTGCACCTGCTGCAATTTATATGAGAAAAAGAGGCTTGCAGAAGCTTAAAAAAAGTGAGGGGGGAATTAACTTTTAAAAGAATTCCCCTGCACTGGGTAATTGGGGTTAAATATGGAAACCAAATAAACCTAATATGGAGTTAGATTATCCTACTTACAGTTATAATGAGTCCAAAATGAAATTCCATCTTATACTGTTCTCTCTCTCTCTCTCTCTCTCTCTCTCTCTGTCCATGTGTGTGTGTGTGTGTGTGTGTATATATATATATATATATATATATATATATATATATATATATTATCATATATCAACATATAGATAGTTGATGTATGTGTGTGTTTATATAAACACATATTTCATGTTGTCATCAAACAACATGTGACTTCAGTAGAATGTTTGTACTGAGCTTAATCTGATCTATTGTATCAAAGAACCTAAATCACAGCAATGGTGATAGCACAGAAAAAAATGAGTCAACATCCCCAAATAGAAATGTTTTTGCCCCCAACAAATTTTAAAATGGAGCTTGCATTTGCTTTCCATTTCTACAAATAGAAATTTCATCACCACCTTCACCTAGCAGGCATAGGCAGTTGTTTTCAGATTCCAAAAATGGCTTGAATGAACTTGAAATAAAAATATGAAGTTACATTGCAAAATATGACTTAGAATACACACGTAAGAAACTGATGTCTCCAATAAGAATTACCAGTTCCAAAAATGATATTGATCTGAATATCAATTTAAACTGACCATACTATAATTCAACAGAGAAGCAGAGAAAACAACAGGAAGTCTACTGTATTTCTAGTACAAGAAATAAAACATATTTTGTCTTTTCTGTTAAACCATCCTGTTTCTTTTTCAGTTATCTCCAACGAGCAATGTAAACTTCCAAAACAATCCCTCCAACATTCTTTTGGAAGAGAATGAGAACAGTTTTAGTAGTCACAGAATGCAGCTTCTGCCTTTCCTTAAAATCATGGTGGACAAAATGGAAGTTCTTTCGCATTACTACTGGAAATGTCTCTAAGCTAACTTTGTTAATGAAGTATATTCATCCAATTCTTTAATTATTCAGAAGTTCTGATAAGGGTTACATCTGACAAAAGAGCTAATCACTCTCTCTACCTATCTATCTCCTACCTATCCTTTAAAGACCACTTTACCTCCTTCATGAGACCTGATACTTCTGTAATGCGGTGGTCATCAATCCCCTCCCCCAAGAACTTAGAGCAGGAGTTACTACCATTGAATATTGAATACTCAACATTCTGTCTTGTATTTTCCACTTATTTAATGAGAATATCTTATCATCTCAAATAAGAAGGACATGGGATCATATACTTAGAGATGAAAGGGAAGTCTGCTTTTTAATGGCAACATTTTTCTCTTAAGCCTTTCTTGTATCCTCCATAGCACTTAAGATTGTGCTGGACATAAAATAAGTGATTAATAAATGCATGATTTTGATTAATTGATTTTGTAAAGTACACTAGGGATTCACATATATAATCAGAAAAATTTTGTTCCATTAAGCATTCCTTGGAGCAGAATTGATACACATTGTAAAACATATGAAATGGAACTCAACATTCATGTGCATCACAGTCCCCCCCCCGCCCCCATTTACTTTCTATGGTGACTAGATGCAGCTGGCTAATGACCTGTTTTTCTATTCTATTATCACAAACTTTCAAAGTTATTCAAGGCATACTAAGGTGGAACTTATTTCCTATGGACTTCTGCAACACACCCATACCTATTTAAATCTATTCATACGTACTGCTCTTTGCAAACATGCAAGTTTTGATGGAGAACCAGGAGTGACAGTGTTCATATTCTTACTTTAACTTTATTACATCTTTCCTCTTACTTGCAGACCAGATCATGGTGGCACTGATACGAGTTCCAGAAGACAGGACTCTTGGTCATTGGCCTCAGGGAAATGACACACAAAGAACTCAACATATTTAGTTTTCATCAGCCTTGGCTAACTAGGCCTCATTTATACCTTCATAAGATTATGAGGTAGTCAATAACTCTAGAAAAAACAACATTTTTAAATGAAATTAAGCATAAGGAAGTATATTGTGCATTGAAGGAAATATTTATCAAAATAAATAAATCAAAATAAATAAAAATACAATAAAATTGAGACAACATTAATGTGTGATTTTTCTAAGTCAATATTTAGCCTACAGGAGTCCTTATGTACAGTTGAATTACCTTCATTTCTATTTGAGTTTGACACTACTACTCTAGGAGATCAGTTGCAGAAGCTATCTTTTGGCTCAAGGGTCCACAGAGGGACTTTTCCAACCCTAGAAGATTCCTTCTGTGTAAGTCACTGTTTGGACCGCAAAGAAAAAAATTTAAAGTGAAAAATAAGAAATTGATTCTGAAGAGTTTGGTGAGTGTATGCGTGCATTTATGTGTGGATTTCCTAATGTTGCATTATTTGACTAGGCAGGTCACATTCTACAAACAAAAGAAGCATACTGAGAAAGTTATTTTATGAATTTAAAAAGGGAGATAGATTCCCTTAGTAATTGAAGCCAACTCTAAGGATATACATTTTGGAGAGAATTAGGCAGTTTGGTGTGTTTTAAAAGCACTGTGAATCAACACATTATCATTCACTAAGTGACCAATAGCTTTGGATGACTCTAAATAAAAGGGAGAAAGGATATTACAGCAGCTTCTTGCATATTGCTGTTTATCTTCCTGCCTATACATTCAACTGCCACATGCCATGCCATTAATTGTATTTAAGATGGAATTTAAGAGGAGAGAGTGAATTTTCCCCTTGGGAATTCTTTCCTTGACTTCAAGGGTTTTATGGAAGACCTTAGTCCCTAACCTATAAGTAGTGACCTGACACCATGTCACTTTTTTTGCCCTTTCCTGAAAAAAGCAGGGGTGGGGGTGGGGGGAACAGATCTTCTTGCCTTCTCATTAAGCAGGAAGTAACTGCAAAGGCAGCATATTTTTGGAGTAAACAAATCTCCCAGAGGCTGTATATTTGATAAGTATTTTTGCAGTGTGAGTTTGAAGGTTTAACGGCGTGTAGTGTTTCACTTTAATAGTCAGACTAGCAAGCTATAACAAATGCACTTTAAAAAACTTTACACTCTCTGAGCACTGCTTTGACTTGCCTTTCCTAGATCCAGGAGGTAATACTCCTTCTCAGCAAGCTGTACTTATATTTCAAGCTGAAGAGGAAATTATTGTTGAACCACTGGATCAGTTGACAATGCATGGCTCAGCTTTTGGTGGTCTTTTAAAATTCCTCTCTAAGCTACTCTAGAAGAGCAAGGAATTTATGAGAGGAAAGTGATGACTCCTTAGAGAGAGCAACAATCAAGATGAGGAACTTCATCTGGATAGAGTCAATATAATAATGATATCAATCATTACTAGAAAGATATTTAACAGGATGCACTGTCATAGTGGAATGAGACCTGGCACCACAGTTAAAAGACTCGGGTTCAAAATCCCACATGTGACACTGATAACACATGTAACCTTGAACAAAACTCCCTGGGCCTCAGTTCTGCAGTTGTAAGTTTAAGAGCTTGATGAGATGGCCTCAGAGAAAGCTTCAAGCTCTAAATGTATTATTGATAGTGTACAATGTTGCCCTTTCAGGTGACAATCATGAGCCTCACTGTTAAAAACATGATTTCCTCCCAGAATTAAAGGATCTGACAAGTGAGTGTTCAGGGTAACCCAAAAAATTTTAAGAGATTAAAGCTTAATATAATCACAGTATAATATAAAACTCAGTATAACATAACTTTACCCCTTAACACTTTCCTCCCTCCCTTCAACACATACACAAATTATTATTGTAAGTTTGGAGTTTTATACCAGATAAATGCAGATTTCATATATATAATATATATATGTATATGTGTGTATATATGTATACATATGTGTACGTGTATATTTGTGTGTACACATATGTATGCATGTACATGTATTATGTGAATGTATATATGTATATGTATAATATGTGAGATCCATATACAATGTGCATATACACACATATATTCACACACATATATGGGATATATATATATACATACATTAACACATATGTACATATAAATCCACATGTTTATCTCAATGCATCATACTTATTATTGTTTGGTATTCAGTTATTTCATCATCTCCAACTTTTCATGAACCTATTCAGGATTTTTCTTGACAAAGATATGGAAGAGTTCACCATTTCTTTCTCCAGCTCATTTTACAGAAGAGGAAACTAGGGCAAACACGGCTAAGTGACTTTCACAACTCCACATAGCTACTAAACATCCGAGGTTGGATTTGAACTCATGAAGATGAATCAGTCTGAATTATAAGGGAAAACATAAAGAGCAACAAAAATATTTTTAAAAGAATAAAAATAAGAAGACAATATCATACCCAAATTAGGAAATTCTAACTCAACCTACTTAAAGAATTCATTGATTCTGAAAAATGGAAAACTATATACATACATATATATATATATACACACACACACACACACACACACATATATATATGTGTGTGTGTGTGTGTAGAGATATACACACACACACACACACACACATATATATATATATATATGTATGTATGTATTCCCTCTAACTACCTTAATACTAAGAAAGGGCTCTTGAGTTACAAATATCATCTTTCCATGTAGGAATATAAGCAGTTCAACTTTAACAAGTCCCTTATGGTTTCTCTTTCCTTTTTACCTTTTCATGTTTCTCTTGATTCTTATATTTGAAAGGGAAATTTTCTATTCAGCTCTGGTCTTTTTAACAAAAATGCTTCTAAGTCCTCTATTTCATTGAAATTCCAGTTTTTCCCCTGAAATATTATACTTAGTTTTGCTGGGTAGGGGATTCTTGGTTTTAATCCTATCTCCTTTGACCTCTAGAATATCCTATCCCAAACCTTTCAGTCCCTTAGTGTAGAAGTGCTAAATCTTGTGTTATCCTGATTGTGTTTCCACAATACTTAAATTGTTCCTTTTTGGCCACTTGTAACCTGGGAACTCTGGAATTCGGCTACAATATTCCTAGGAGTTTTTCTTTTTGGGATCTCTTTCAGGAGGTAATCGGTGGATTCTTTCCATTTCTATTTTACCCTCTGGTTCTAGAGTATCAGGACAGTTTTCCTTGATAGTGTCTTGAACGATGATGTCTAGGCTCTTTTTTTGATCATGGTTTTCAGGTAGTCCAATAATTCTTAAATTATCTCTCCTAGATCTATTTTCCAGGTGAGTTGTTTTTCCAATGAGATATTTCACATTCTCTTCTATTTTTTCATTCCTTTGATTTTGTTTTATAATGTCTTGATTTCTCTTAAAGTCATTAGCTTTCATTTGCTCCATTCTAATTTTTAAGGAATTATTTTCATCAGTGACTTTTTGGACCTCCTTTTCCATCTGGTCAGTTCTGCTTTTCAAGGCATTCTTCTCCTCATTGGCTTTTTGGACCTGTTTTGCCATTTGGGTTAGTCAATTTTTAAAGGTGCTATTTTCTTCAGCTTTTTGGGGGTCTCCTTTAGCAAGGTGTTGACTCATTTTTCATGATTTTTCTTGAATCACCCTCATTTATCTTTCCAGTTTTTTTCCTCCACTTTTCCTACTTGATTTTCAAAATCCCTTTTGAGCTTTTTCTTGGCCTGAGACCATTCCATACCTTTCTTGGATGCTTTGAATGTAGGAGCCTTCACCTTGTTGTCTTCTTCTGGCTGTATATCTTGATTTTCCTATTCAGTAAGGGTGTAAGAAAACATCTTTTCACCAAGAAAGTAACCTCTTATAGTCTTATTCTTTTCCCCCTGTTTGCTCATTTTCCCAGCTAAGTATTTGACTTTTGAGCTCTCTGTTAAGTGGAGGGTGTACTGCCCCAATTTTCAGGGGTTTTGTGCTGCTGTTTTCAGAGATATCTCTAGGGACTGGTAAATTCTCAGTTCCTCCAAAGTGGTATGATCAAAAGAGAGGTGTTTACTTCTCTCCTGGCCTGTGTTCTGGAGTGTGAGCAACCACAAGCAATCTTTTCTGCCCTGGAAATGTGAGGAGGGTTCCCTCTCCACAGATACTACCAGCTCTGCCACACCAATGATCCTCTTCACCCCACAACTGCCACATAGGACTACAACCCAGATCAGCAGCTTAGTTCTTCCACCGTCTGTAGGCTGAGAGCTCCAGAAGCACTCACTGAAGGAGTGGCTGTTGCTACCCCTACCAAAAGAATTTTTATCAGTACAGACTATTATAATTTTCTGAAGAAATTTGACCAATGCAAATTAATATCTTTAAATAATACTTGGGTACTTCTCAGAGCCAAAATGGCAGAGTAAGCAGGAAACCACTGCAATTCTCCCATACTCACCTCCAAACAACCATAAAATAGATCCCCCAAACAAATCGTGGATCAGCAGAACCAGGAAAAAGACAGAGTGAAACAATCTTTTAGCCCAAGAAACTTGGATGATTGACAAGAAAGGTGCAACTCACTAGGGTAAAAAGGGAGCACAGGTCAAGATGGGAAGCATTCAAGTAAGCCAGCAGCAAGCCCTCCCTCAGCAAACCAGAAGGAGATCCTGAGTCTCAGTGTGGTGGAACATGCAAACATCAACACCAGGAATTACTCCCCCCCAACACACACACACACACACACACACACACACACACACACACACACACACACACCAAATGCCTTAGCATATCCAGGAGAACAAGAAGACTCTAGCTCTGAAAACCACCACATACTTCAGTGTAGACCTGGACAAACAGGCATCCTCTGGTGGCCTGATCACCAAATGCTTCATTGTAGCTAACAGGGAAAGTCAGAAACACTCGACTGGGCCTGAGCACATGCCAGGTACCAATACTAGGTCCCCAGCTCAGAACCAGGTAAGCTGCCAGACCTCTAGGGCCTCCAACAGTGCCAGCCAACCTCCATTCCACAACCTCAGTGCAGCACCAGACACGAGATCCCCCCATGGGCTGTAGAGCAAATCAGTGAAGCATCAGGTAAACAGCCAGGGCCTACCATCACTAGCACAAGAAGCCAGAGAAAGTGACCCTATCACCCCAAGAGTAGAGCTCCAATTTAAGAGAAAGGAAACAGGTCAAAAAAAAGATGAGGACAAAACACAACAAAAAAAATCTGACTATAGAATGTTTTTATGGTGACAGGAAAGATCAGGACACAAACTCAGAAGAAGACAACAATGTCAAAACACCTAAAGGCAAAACCCCACAGAAAAATGGTAAGCGGTCTCAAGCCCAGAAAGATCCCTTGGAAGAGCTTAAAAATCATATAAGAGAGATAGAATAAAAACTAGGAAAGGAAATGAAAGTAATGCAAGAGAATTATTAAAAAAAGTCAACAGTCTGGAAACCTGCTTAAAAAGTAGAATTGGCCAAATGGAAAAGGAGATACAAAAATCAGTGGAAGAAAACAACCCTTAACAGAGTACAATTGGCAAAATGGAAAACAAAATACAAAAGTTAATTGAGGAAAAAAACACCTAAAAGTTAGAATTGGACAAGTGGAAGTGAATGATTCTATGAGAATTCAAAGAGAATTCAGAAGAATTAAAAAAATGGAAGAAAATGTAAAATATCTCATGGGAAAAACAAATGACCTGGAATATAGATCCAGGAAAGACAATATCAGAATCACTAGACTACATAAGAGCTTAATCAAAAGGAGGACCTGGACAACATTTTTTAAAGAAATCACAGCATAAAACTGCTGTGATATCCCAGAACCAGAGGCCAAAATCAGCATTGAAAGAATCCACTGATCACCTCAAGAAAGAGATCCCAAAATAAAAACCTCAAAGAACATTACAGCCAAATTTCAGAATATCAGGTCAAGGGAAAAATACTACAAGTGGACAGAGATAAACAATTCAAATATTGGGGTGTCACAATCAGGATCACAAGGACCTGGCTTCTGCAACATTAAAGGATCTGAGGTCATAGAACATAGCATTCTGGAGGACAAAGGAACTAAAACTACAACCAAGAATCACTTGCTTGGCAAAATTAAGAACAGTAAATCAAAGGAAAAAATGGTCATTCAATGAAATAGAATGATTTCAAGCCTTCATAAGAAGAAGACTAGAACTGAAACAAAAATTGACCTCCACTATCAAGACCTAAGAGAAGATAAGAAGGGAAAAGAAAACATAAAGGATTTGATAGAGCTAAACTGTCTACTTATGTACATGGGAAGATGATACTTGTAACTTAAAATGTGTCATTCACAGTAGAGATAGAAGGAATGTACATACACAGATGATGTGGGAATAAGGTGAATGTGAGGGAATGACAAAAAAAAAATTAAGGGATGAGAAAGAGGAGTACATTGGATGCAGAAGGAAGGGAGAGGTAGAATGCCTCACATGAAGAGATAAGAAAGACAATTTACAGTGGAAGAAAAGATAAGAGAGGGAGCAATGGGCATTGCTTGAACCTTACTCTGATCAGTATTGGCTCAAAGAAGGAATACTATAATACCATCAGTTGAATATAGGAAACCATCTTACCTGACAGGGAAGTAGAAGGAGAGGGGATTAAGTAAAGGTGTTGGGACTGACAGAAAGGAGGACAGATAAGGGAAAGTGGTACATAGAAGCAAAACACTGGTGAGATGGGAAAGGGTGAAAAGAAAGAGAGAACAAATGGAAGAATACGATGGAAGGAAATACATAATTAGTAATCATAACTGTGAATGAGAATGGGACGAACTCTCCCATAAAATGGAAATGGATAGCAGAGTGGATCCAAAACCAAAATCCTTCAATATGTTGTTTATAAGAAACACACTTGAAGAAGACAGACACATACAGAGTAAAGGTCAGGCGCTGGAGCAGAATCTATCATGCTTCGGTGGAAGTAAAGAAAAAAAGCAGGGGTAGCAATCCTGATTATAGACAAAGTAAAAGCAAAAATAGGCCTAATTAAGAGAGATAAGGAAGGAAATGACATCTTGCTAAAAGGTGCCATAGATGATGAAGCAATCAAATTAGACCATCAAGGAATAGCCACCCTGTCAGGGAAGAATTCATTACCAAACAAGAGATAGAGAGCATTATGAAATGTAGAATAAATACTTTTAATCATATTAAATTGAAAAATAAATGTACAAACAAAACCAGTGCAACCAAGATTAGAGGAAAAGTAGAAAGCTGGGAAACAAACTTCTCTGGAAAGCAATTGTCTCTGATAAAGACCATATTTCTCAAACATATAGAGAGCTGAGTCAAATTTATGAGAATACAAGCCATTCCCAAATTGATAAATCATCAAAGGACATGAACTTTCAGATGAAGAAATCAACGATACCTATAGGCATATGAAAAAGTGCTCTCAATCAATTTTGATTAGAGAAATGCAAACTGAAACAACTCTGAGGTACCACCTCAGACCAATCAGATTGGCTAATATGACAAAAAAGAAAATTACAACTGTTGGAGAGCATGTGGGGAAATTGGGCCATTAATGCATTGTAGATGGAGGTGTGAACTGATACAAGCACTCTAGAGAGCAATTTGGAACTATGCCTAAAGGGCAACAAAACTGTGATCCACTTTGATCCAGCAATACCACTACTAGTTCTGTGTCCCAAAGAGATCATAAAAAAGAGAAAAAGACCTACATTTTCAAAAATATTCATAGCAGCTCTTTTTGTGGTGGCAAAATATTGGAAACTGAGGAGGTTCCCATCAATTGGGGAATGTCTGAACAAGTCGTGATATATGAATATAATGGAATTAAAACCTGGAAATACTTGTGCAAACCAACAAAAAGTGAAATGAGCCGAACCAGGAAAACATTGTACATAGTATCAGTAACATCTTGTGATGATCAACTGTAATTGACTCTGCTCTTCTCAGCAACAAAATGAGCCAAAACAAGTACAAAGGACTCACAAAAGAAAATGATATCCATATCCAGATAAATACCTGAGAGACTCAGAATGCATATTGAAGCATATTATTTTCAGTTACTTTATTCTTTCTCATGGTTTTATTTCCTTTTGATCTGTTTCTTCTTCCACAACTGTGATGAATATGGAAATATGTTTTTAATGATAGCACACATATAGATTATATCAAACTGCCTGCCATTTTCAGAAGATGGGAGGGGAGGGAAAGAGGGAGGAAAATCTGGAACTCAAAATCTTATAAAAGTGAATGCTCAAAATTTTATTGTTAAGTCATTGGGTGAAATAAAATACTATTTGATTTTTAAAAGGATGCCAAACAAGACTAGAAATCCCTTCAGTAAAGATTCCATTATCAGAAAAAGAAAAAAAATAGTAATCAAGAGGAACATTGGTTTAAAATGTAAATCTGTTTGTCAAAACTTAGAGAATAAGATAGTAGAAAATTATGAATATTACTGCCTCAGAAAAAAATGAGATAAAATTTAGGGAAAAAGAAATTTGCAAGGGAAAAAATGGTAAAAATGCTCAAGCAAAATGAGTCAAGGAGAATTTAAATATGAGAATTAAATATGAGAACAATTAAGAGACAAAAAATAATTGATAGATTTGGGAAAATTACCCCAACACACATTTTCTCAATCAGTGACAAATGAGCAAACATATCTAGACTCAGATATCACCGTTTCAGATATGCTGCATCAACGAGTATAAAAGGAACTAAAGAAAACGAAGATGGAAAGAGAACCTAGGCTAGACCAAATAAACTCAAAGACTAAATACGCTGGAGATGAAACGATATTGACCATTGTGAAGAATCTGTTTAAGAAGTATCTGAAAGAAGGGGTGATGTCAAAGGCTTAAGGGGAAAAATCTTATTCCTAAAAGTAAGAAAAAAGTAACTAAACTATTTTTAAAGTATTAGCTCATGCTTACTTCTCCATTATCTACAGAATGGTTTTGGGACCAATCTACTCCTTGATGGAGGTGTTGTTTGATACAGTCATGAGAAAGAAAAATGCAGGCTATGAAAATGATATTTTACAGAAAATCACATCTATAATCACATAAATGATATAGAGGTTTATAGAACATAAAAGCTCACAATATTTATGACATAATTGGTAGGGCTACTCTTTAATAAGCTGCAGAGAAGATTATGGTTTGTAAAGACAGAGGAATTTCCTCACAGGGAGCTCCTTATACCAATGGAATCACCTTCATTTGCTATACCCGTACAGTACTTGGATATGTTCAGGCAAGACTAGTACCTCTGGTGTGAAGGCTGCTGAGCCCTTTTCAGAGCTGCTTTTCATGTTTAGTGTCCATCTGTTCTCACCTGTGGATCCAAGGAGCACAGCAGCCACACCCCAGTAAAACTTTTCAACAGATGGGCTAAACCAGGTTGAAGGAAACTGAAGGGTCTCAAACCTGTTGGTGAGTTAGGGAGGTGTCTCACCTAAGCATGTGAAGACTTCCTCTGATGGAATAGGCAGATGAGAATAATTTGTTCCAAAAGCCATGAAGGCAGCTGAAGCAGGTGTTGTGGAGAGCTTAGATCTTGGCTAGACATCTGTAATGGCAAACAAAGTGGGATTTTTGCTGGATTGAATGTTCATTGAGTTTTAGCCAATCAGAGACTTGTATGTGTATTGAGTTGTGGCCAATCAGATGTACATGAATTCACCCAATCAGAGACCTAAATTCTAGCCAATCAGATGTCAGCTGGAACTTCATATAAGGAGACCCCAGAGTATGAGAGAAGTAGACATCAAGAGCGTTGAAGAGAAGACATCGAAAGAGCTGCCAGTGTTGAGAAGGGAAGAGATGAAGAAGAATGAACTCTGAGCATTGAGCTGAGAACCCGGGAGGAGACCTCTAGAGCAGACAGGAAATCTCCAAGGGGGAGGAGACTTTTTGATGGCAGAGACTTGCTGTGGATCTTCTGAACTTTGAAGGCGAGTGGAGATGAGTGGAGCTGTAGGGCAGAGACCTGCCTGTGGGAAGGAGACCTAGCTTAAGCCCTTTTTGAGAGCTGTTAAAGTGAACTGAGCTGTTGACACAGAGCATCTGGACGTTGGAGGTGAATTGAGATGGTGGTGTTGGTGGGGTGTATTGCTGCCCTGTTAAGCTTTGTTTTCCCAGAAACAGAAGCTGTGGGCAGGAGCTCCTGGAGGTTGCTGTCAGGCAGGAGTTTGGAGTGGAGCAGTCCCCATGAGCTGAGACCTGGTGCAGGAGCAGAGACTTGCCTATGTGTGAATCCAGGGGAGAGTCAGGAGCAGTCAGCCTACAGAGGAAAAGCTGTGGGACTTGGAAGTCAACTTTGAGTCAAGATAAAAGAGGACTTTACTTGGATCTTTGCTCTAGTTTTTCTCAGCACTAAGGCATTCAAGTTCCTTTGATTGAGTCTTGCCTTTGATTGAATAAAGAGTCATTGCTGACCTGCTTAAGTCACAAGAAAGCCTGTCACATGAATTTGAGTCACATGGTTGTGATGCCCTCTGACCCTGAAGAAGTGTACAGACATACTCTGAGATTAGCATTTTGCTTTGGGGGCTCACTCACTGGAAGAGTGTCACGTGATTTTGACCAGATGAGACTCTGGGTAGACATTAAGGAGCCCACAGCTTTGAAAAACCTAGCTGTTGGTGCTTCTCTCTCTGGTAACTATGTAGGTAATGTCTTGGTCAGATGGCTAGAAGCCTGCCAGTTGATTTGTGTTATTTTACTCTTTTTATATAATTTCTGCTTGTAAGTTCTCTTTGTGTTTTCCCTGAAGTCCAAGGTGCTGACTTTTTCCCCCTGAACTAAGTGAACAATATATGTATGTTTAATTAAATTAAGATTGTTAACCCCTTAAAGTTGCTTTCCTTAGAAAAGCAGATAAAAGAACTTGTGCTAGTAGCCCTCCTGTGTGCTGGTGTCGTTGGCCTTACACAGCCACAGTAGCAGCTAGTAGCAGTGAAGATGCCAAAGTTATCCACTGTATCTTGAGTCATCACCAGTTGTCTGGACTCTGTCCTGCCACTGGACTGTGATGACTTTGGAGGAGAGAGTGAGGCTGATGGCTTCATGCAACTGTGCTTCACTTAAATCCGACTTAAACACATATCAAAAGATACCCATACCATTTTACCATTTTGCCTGTCTCCAAGTCCTGTGGCAACAGGCAACTTATGAAACAGCAGGTATGGATACACTGGGAGCTGTAGTCACAACCCTCCACACTGGTGGCCCAGGCCACAGGGTCACTTTCTCACTGGAAGCAGCAGTGGGGTTTGGCAGCCACCTTTGTGTCTGAGCAGCCTTTGAAGAATCTCACTGCTCACCTCCTGGTGTGAGGAAGGGTCTAGAAAAGGTGCCCTAAAATTGTTTGCTTAACCAACCCTGGCCTGATTACTGTAGCAGTTGGGGAATCCCACTCTGTAGTTGAAACACAAAAAAGTGCACAAAAACATCTGTGAAGACAATTCCACTCACCATCAGCAGATGGAATGCATGCACACTTATAGATGACACAAAACCCAGTAGACATGAAAGATGAACAGCTCTTTTTGCAAGAGAACTCAGGAGGTATCATATACAAATAGCAGCCCTGAGTGAAACAAGGCTGGCAAAATAAGGCCAGCTTATTGAAGTTGGTGCTAGATACACATTTTTTTTTCTGGAGTGGCCTCAGTGAAGGAGAGTGCTGTTAAGCTGGTGTAGGTTTTGCAATCAAAACTAATCTAGTCAACTAGGTTGTATGCCTACCAAAAGGAGTGAATAACAAACTTATGACAATGCAATTGGCATTTGCAGGAAATAGTCATGGCACCATCATCAGTGCCTATGCTCCCACTATGATGAACCCTGATGAGGTCAAAGAAAAAAAATATGAAGACCTGGAGACCCTTATCATCATTGTGTCAAAAGAGGACAAACTTATAATTCTGGGTGACTTTAGAGTAGGCTCAGACTAACAGACTTGGGAGAGAGTCCTAGGGAGGAATGGAGTTGGAAAGAGTAACAGCACTATTCACTTACTACTGAAGACTTGTGTATCTCATAACCTTCTCATCACCAATACTGTCTTCCATTTACCTAAATGCAATAAACCCTTGTGGATGCACCCTTGCAGCAAACATTGGCATTTAATAGACTATGTGATTGTAAGAAGAGACAGACAGGATGTGAGAGTGATGAAGGCAATGTGTGACCCAGAGTGCTGGACTGATCATAGACTTATCCTCTCCAAGATAAATATTCACATTCAACAAAAGCTGCATCCCCAAGGCAAAATGACTACCAGAAGAATTAATGTCAACAGATTAGAGCTCTTCTCTGAGTGGGAACAGTTTTTTTCCTAACTTGGAAGGAAAGTTGAGCCAATGCGCAATTGGCAACAGTGGAGCAGAAAAAGAGTGGGCAGCTTTCAGATTTGGTGTATAACACTGTATTTGCTCATCTGGATTGGAACACTCACAAACACAAAGACTTGTTTGATGAAAATGATGGGGAAATTCAGAAGCTGCTAAATGAAAAACATTAACTCCACAGGGTTTACCAGCAGTATATTTCATCCATCTCTAAGAAGACAGCATTTAACTCCATCAAAACTGAAGTACAAGCAAAGCTTAGAGAGATGCAGCATTCTTGCCTCAGTAAGAAGGCAGATGAAATTCAGTTTTATGCTTCTAGTCACAATCCAAATCACTTTTATGATGCCCTGAGGCTATTTATGGGTCAAAGACCTATGGTGCACCTCAACTACTCAGTGCTGATAGATCCACATTTATTAGAGATAAGGACATGATCCTAGAGAAATGGGTTGAACACTTCCATAGTGTTCTAAACAGACCATCATCAATCAATGCTGAAGCCACTGATTGTTTACCTCAGGTTGTAGTCAATTCCTCCCTAGCTGAAGTTTCAACTGACAAAGAGGTTTTGAATGTCATTGGGCTCCTTTCATGTGACAAAACACTTGGTACTGATTCTATTCCAGCTGAGATCTACAAGGTATGGGGTTGTAATGTTAATAGAATAGGATGATCTTCCCCATCCATTAATAGGCTAATGTGGTCACATGTGCTCAATCATGACATTTTGCTGCTTTAAAACCCAAGCTCACAGCTGTGGTTGATCTTGAGTCACATGAAGTCCAATGGGGGAGGAACTTGCTTAAAGGGGAAGCTTGCTTGAAGGCTTTCACACCTTCTGGTAGTTAGGCACTGAAGCATGAGGGTTGTGATGCACTCTGGATGCATACATATTCTGATGTTAGTGTTTTGCTTCAGGGTTCACTCATTGGAAGAATATTCATGTGGTTTGGCCAGACAAGACTCTGGGTAGCTGTTAAGGAGCACCCCACCCCCCGCTGTGAAACCCAGATATTGGTGCTTTCCTCTCTGGTGACTATGTATTATTTTGGTCAGACAGTTAGAAGCTTTGTCTGTTGGTCTTTGTGCTAATATCTACTTGTAATTTTCTCTGCTCATATTTTCTCTATGTTCACGGTGCTGACCTTTCACCTGAACTAAGTGAATTATATATATGTTTAATTAAAGTAAGATTGTTGATTGGCTTCTCACTATAACCAGAGATAGGCCAGAGGTACATGTAGCCTGACAGTCTACATATAAAGGAAGCAAGGTTGTATACTTTCTGCTTAAACTCCAGGTTGGTTAAAAACACACAGCATGGACCTTGGAAACCAGTGAAACAACAGTGACAGTAGCAGGCATGGTAGTGTTCACACAGGACACCAAGGGCTCTGAGATCTTTAACACAATGCCATGAGATGCTATAAAAGTCCTTGAAGTCTTAGTACTCTAAATCTCAAAAATCCAGAGAGGTCTAATCTTAGGAGGTAGAAATTAGCACAGGAATCTAGGTAACCTGGGTTGAGACTAAACAGAGTTGATCACTGGACCCAAAAACAGAGGAGGGAGCTGGGTCTACACTTGGACAAAACTCTAATTCAGGAACTGAGGATAAAGAGATGAAAAAAAGCTCCACAAAGAAGACACCAATCAGTATATATGTATACATATATACATGTATGTATACATATATACATACATATGTACATATAGATATCTATCATCTCACTCTCTTTCCATCTCTTTCTCTCTAACATTAATCCAGAGATGTTTTAAACCTGAAGGAAAGAATGATAGCATAACAACTGCAAGTAGTGGCTCAAAGGGAAAAAATGGATTATTCAAAATATACAGAAAAAAATGAAGAAAATATTTTTTTTTGAAAAATAAAATGAAAGCTCTGGATAAAGAATTGGAAAGAGCAAAAATAGCTTACAAAAAGTGGTAAAGCTTACTGTATAATAGAGTCCTTAAAATGAGGCTAAGACAACAAGAAATCAATGGGACAGTAAGGTACATTAGAACAAAATCAAAAGATTTTTAAAAATCGAAGAAAATATAAAAAAAAATAAATGACCCACTAAATAGGTCAAAGAGAGATAATTTAAGAATAATTAAACCCCCTGGTTTAAAAGAAATTGTAACCATATCTATTAGAAACAGAGCAATCCAAAGTGTTGAGTTTGCTGGTAACTTCATAAAGTAAAATACAAAAGGAAGAGTCCCTGGAATGAGTTTTCTAACCAAAGAAAAAATATTGCAAGCAGCCAGAAAGGACAAGTTCCGAGAGACCAGGATTACTCCAGATCTAACAACTTCTAGCATATGTGAGCAGAAGTCTAGGAATACAATGTCTCAGAAGGCAAAATATATGGGTTTACAACCAAGAATATTTAATCTTTTAAATTTTAGTATAATCCTGAGTTAAAATATTAATTGTTGATGGAATAGAAGACTTTCAAGCATTTCTTATGAAGAAGACCAAAGCTAAGTAGAAACTTTGAAATCTAAGCACTAGAGAGAAGAGAAAGAAATAGCAAAAAACTCCAACATCTTTGGCAAAAAAAGAAAACCCAACTCAGGTCACAGAGTCATACACAGCTGAAAAAATATTACTGAACAAGAAGAAGCAGTTAAAAATATGAAAAACAGGGCACTTGGAGTTGGATTGGTTTTGTTCTGGAAGTTTAAAGAAGGAAAAGGAATATACAAGACTAGAAAAGTCACTTGATAAATATTCATCAAGCACCTACCATGTGCCACACTGTGCTAAGTACTGAGGTTACATATAAAAGATGGTCCCTGAGCTAAAATAGCCTATAATCTAATGGGGAATAAAACAAGAAAACAAACCTAAGCAAACAAGTTATATATAGACAAAATAGGAAATGATCAAAAGAGGGAAGGTACAGAATTAAGAGGGATGGGGAAAGCCTACCTGTAGAAAAGGGATTTTAGTTGGAAATATCAACAAGGAGGAAGAACTTTCCAGACATGGAGGGCAAGCCACAGAAAATTTCTTGATCTGAGAGATGGAGCATGTTGTCTATCCAAGAGATCAGCATCACTACATAGAGATGAGTAAGGAGTAAAGAGATTGAAGAGGAAAGAGGGGTTTTGTGGTTAGGAGGTTTTTGGGATTAGGAGGGGTTTTAAACATGAAAAAAGCATTTTGTATTTGATCTATGCCATGATAGAGACCCATTGGAGTTTAGTGAGCATTAGAAAATCACTATACTGGATTAATGGACCATGGATTGGTTGGGGAAAGACTTGGGGAAGTAGGCTATTGCAATAGCTCAGTTGTGAGGTGATGAGGGCTTGCACCAAAGTAATGATATTGTTAGAGGAAAGAGAGAGGAATATCCAAGAGATGTTGCAAAAAGGAAATAGGTCTTAATGGAATAGAATATGTGAGCAGTGAGATTTGGTGAAGAATCAAGAATGATGCCTAGGTTAATAACCCGAGGGACTGGGATGGGAATGGTGAGATGAGATGAGGAGATTTAGGTGGTAAGATAGTGAGTTCTGTTTTGGATGTGCCGGGTTTAAAATGTCTACTGGACACTCAATTCAAGATGTCTGAAAGGCAGTTGGACACGTGAGCTTGGAGGTTCAGGTTGGTGAGCCAAGATGTTAGGGTAGGATAGGTAGATTTGAAAATCATCAGCATAGAGAGAGCAATTACATCTATGGGAGTTAATGAGATCAATAAGTAAAGTAGTGTGAAAGGAGAAGAGAAGTGGGTCCAGGACAGAACCCTGGGGACACCTGCAATTCTAGAGCATGATGTGAATGAGGATCACAGCAAAAGTGATGGTGAATAAGTGGTCTGTTGGGTAGAAGGAGAATGGAGGTAGAGTGATATGCTGAATAGAATGTAGTACCAAGGATGAGAGGGTAATCTACAGTATCAAAGGCTATAGAGAGAATAAGACAAATGAAGATTAAGAAAAGACCCTTGGAGAAATGAGTTGGAATTTACTATTTCTCGTAATGGGGTACATGAGAAGAATATATATATATATATATATGTAGGAGCAAGAAACTGAATATTGGATAAAATTGACTTTTATCTGTATAAGATGAAGGAGGGTTGAACACACAGATGTGCATACACACGCACACACGAACACACACATCGCATGTATGGCATTGAAATACATCAAACAAGTGAACAAAAGGGGATGAGGGAATGAAAACATGTGGAGAGAGAATGGTCACCACTCAAATAAACTTCCTGATCCTGAAGGTGGATATTAAAGGAAAAATAAAAGTGTAATATGAGGGAGCACACATCGATTTGTGAATGGCTCATCTCAATTCCCATCAATTGAGAGTAGAGGTATATAAATGTAGTGGAATGCTATTTTGAAGTAAAATGATGATGATGATGATGATGATGATGATGATGATGATGATGATGATGATAATGGTGATGATAAAAAAAGTTCTCTCTCTGCCTAGCTGAAGGCTGCTTATCTCCCTCCCAGGTGGCTATTAGCAAGTCTTTGTTAATAAGCACTGCCCTCTGGGAGCAAAGATGGTAGAGTAAAGGCAACAACCCAGATGAATTCTCTTAATATTCCTCTCCAAACAAAAATTTTACATTAAATAAAATTTTGGAGTGGGAAAGCCAATAAATGGTCAGGGTGAGACATATTTTCTAGCCCAAGACAACTGGATAGGTCAGCAGAAGAGGTCTGTGACATCAGGGCAGGGGCTAGCCCAGAGCACATGTAGTGGCACCACTAGTCATGGGCTTTGTTGGTGGACACAATAGTAGCCACACCAGCTTCAGAAACTTGTGGTCCAGAGACAATAAGAGAATTAGAGAACTGGTCAGAAAGAGATTACAAGGGATCCTTTGGTGGCCCTGGGTGCTGCTGGCACCGATAGGCAATTCTATTTTCCATATGCAGTTCTGGGTCACAGTCCCAGAGCAGAGAGTAGTGTTTATGGTCAGTCACAGAAAAGTAGATGTCTTGAATGCAGGTCCAAGGCAGAGAAGAGCGCTAGCACTTACAGCTGCAGGAGAGAACGGGGCATGGTAATAGTTCTAGGGCCAAAAGGAGCATTAGTGCTTGTGTCTGGAAGGTGGAAGAGGTCCTTCCTGGATAAAGACCATAGCACAGACAAGGAGAGCAGTAACCACACCTGGATCATGTGAGCTTGGAAGTACTGAAAACTTGCAGAACTAGATCTGAAACCAGCAGCATGAAAACATCAGAAGCTTGGCACAATGCTTCACCAACCCCAGGTTGTAAAGTAAAGTTGAAAGTGAAGAAATAGGCTGGGAAATCAAGAAAAAAAAAACAAAAAGGAACTTGACTATAAAGTACTATGATGGCATGGAAGACCAAGACACAAAGTCAGAAGACAAGGTAAAAATAACTACAATCAAATTCTTTAAAAAAGAAAAGGCTAATTGGACCTAAGCCCAACAAGAATTCTTGGAAGAGTGAAAGAAAAAGATAAGTGTGGTAGAGGAAAATTTAGGAAAAGAAATTAGAGGGATGCAAGGAAATTATGAAAAGAGAAGTAACAATTTGGTAAAACAGGTACAACTTAAAAACAGAAGTTGTCTAATTTTGAAAAAAAGGCACTGAAGAAATGCACACCTAAAAAATCAAAATTGCTCAAACGGAAAAAGAAGTACAAAAGCTCAGTAAAGAAAGTAATTCCTTAAAATAGAATTGGGCAAGTGAAAGCTAATGACTCCATGGAATGTTTGAAAGTGAGATGCTCTCATTAATTGAATTTTCTGATTAACAAGGTTACCAGAAAACTTTTTTGCTTTTACCAGTTCTAACAAACCTTTATAAAGTTATTAGCCCACCAACTTATAAAATGCAGTCTAATGAATATAGCTGAAGCTTTTCATTATCAGTCAGGAGTCCATAAGGCTTCAGAGTCATTAATCTGAATATGGATGATTATAATCCAGCACTGTTGACGTAGAAGGTGAAATTGAATTTGTAATATTCCTTAGAATATGCTATATGTTTTTCAAAAATAAAATTATTGATATCTTCTTGTGTGATTTCATTTTAACATTTAATATAAAAGATTCGTACTTAAGGCCAGTACTTTTTAATTGAATGTTGATCCAGTTAATCAAGAGTGTGCTGCTTTTAGATTCTTGGTAGCCCATCTAGTAAGATTTACATATTCTTTCTCTTCATATTTTTTGCTTCACTAGGTTGCATTCTGAGAGTTTAGATTCTAAAGTGACAGAAACTATCGGGAGTTTCCAAAGGTAAGACTATAGATGATACTTAGAATCTCATGGATTTAAATTCTGCTTGTCTGCGATAAGAGAACATAATTCCACAAGGTGATTGATGGCATTATGAGATAACTAAAGCAACCAGTGGCAAAGATACTGAAAAGCTTAGAATCATAGGAATGAAAGTGCCCTTAAGAAATGAGTTAGCCCATCTTCTTATCTGAGTTCTTTAACTTATATCTCAGACAGATAAAAAGTATATCCCATTTTTAAACTCATCTTAGTAGTAAAGGCACCATTGCCACAATTCTTTTCCTATCTATACATATTTTAATATACTTAGAAGTCTTTGTTATATATAACCTAAATTCCTTCTCTGCTTATTTGTGATATGTCTCATATAGAAAATTAGTATCTCCTATTTTTATAGCATCACAATGTTTATGAGATGTGATTTATGGCACTGGAGATAGAGATTTGGCATCAGTCAACTGGCCTCAAGTTCCACAAACATTTATTGGCTCTTTAACACTGAGCAAGAAAGTAACTCCTCTGTATCTCAGATAATTCTCTAAGATGAAAATTTGCAGAACACATTTTGATTTGCTTTTCTAGGAGTTGCTCATCACTACCCATGAAATCAGAAGTTTGGGTAAAATAAAAAAAAAATCCATACTCTACACATAACTGTCTTCATGACATTCTGACAGGGCAGATGGTACAAATATTGTTACTTTCATTTTCAATGCATAAATAGGCTGAATGATAAGTGTTTTGCCTTGTGATCACAAATAATACATGATGGGACTAGGAATCAAAGCAATTTTTCTAACTCCATATACAGGGCTTTTTATATCTTATGATGAAGGAATATGAGGCATTTCTCATTGGTAAATGTAGGCAGAAAGGAAAAGTAAATTAAATCTATAGGAAAGGGAATGTATGAAACAATTAGGCCATAGAGTTTGAGTATAAAATCTCTTTATCCCTACCTCTAAAAACAATTATCTTCTTCCCAAGCATAGCTCTAATGCTATATCATATATGAGGTTATTTTTTGTCCTTCCAGTTATCATGTCCCTTTTCTTCTTGAAGTTACTTCTTATTAATCTGTATTTACTTGTGTATATATTGTTTTCTTCTAGCAGAATGTAAGTTCCTTGAGGACATGGTCTATTTTGTCAGTGTCTTCGCATATCTGTGTTTGCATAACCAAAATTGCCAACAGCACCTTGCACATAAAATGTATTTAATGAGCAAATGGTTTGTTGAAGTGAATTAAAGTATGTCATTGTACCTTTGCCTAGACTATCTTAAGAAGTATTCCAGTTAATTTTGAAGGGGGAGACCCATTTCTTACATTGTCTGCATACCATTTGTAACAAGAGTTACTTAGTTGTTTTTTAACAATGGTTCTTAATTACATCTCAATTATTAATGAAGTATTACACGCACATTACATAAATATTTTATGTGCCTAGTTCCCCCATAACTAATAGAGGGACAGTCCAAAATATAATCCCTCCCTTCAAGGAGTTCATGCTATTTCCTATGTTTAGAGAGGCAGGACTTACTTACATGAAAGAAACAGGAAACAAAACAGTACTAAATGATTCTCAATGGACAGAAATGGATTCAGTGAAGAGAAAGATAACATTGCTTTCAAATCACCCATAGTTCTTCAGGCTCATAGGTACAAGATACAATTCTGAGCTGCATTATAACACTGCCTGTTTACAATTTCCAAACTGTGAAATTAATTAATAGTTTTGCCAGTGGTTGTTTATTATAGCAAAGTGCCATATGGCTAAAATATTGAAAATTCACTTAGAAGTGTTATTTGCACAGTAAAATAGTTATGACTTCAAGATGCTTATTCACTTTGGGGGAAGGGCAGGGAGATATTTTTCATACCTAGGGAAAGGAAAGCTTACACTTTTAGAATTATCACTGCTAAATATGTCCTTATATATTTAGCTTAAAAAGCCTCAAGAACAGACCCTCAGTTACTCTGAAGAATAGAAAGGTACTGTGGTCTAGATGAAATGAAAGCAGAGAGAGAGAGAGAGAGAGAGAGAGAGAGAGAGAGAGAGAGAGAGAGAGAGAGAGAGAGAGATACCCTCATATCCTTGCATTTGGAAAAAAAGATAGAGAAATTGAAGTGTGAGGTAGGATTAGATCCATTTTACAAATGGGGAAGATCAAAATATAAGTGTACCTACCAAGTGATGGTTAATAGAAAGCAACTGCAGACACACTACTATTAGAGTTCTTTTGATCTTTGTGTTCCAGCAAATAACAATAGATAGTAAAGCTATATTTGACAATTAGAAGAAAAAAGAAAGTAAATAAGTTATATTTTATTGCCATTCAAGATCTTTCTGAGAGGGTGTTTTAAAGAATTTAGAGTCAGAACAGTTGGTTTTGAATTGTTGTGCAAACCACTGGTATGCTAGGACACAATATTCTCATCAGCGACTTGCAAGAACGTATTCCATATCCTTGTAGATTTATCTGGAGGATTTGGGGTACTGTGTTGAAGACTTCTTAATTCAGTGGAAAAAAATAAATGGATCTAGAGGGAAAAGACTTGGGTTCAAATCCATCATCTTCAGTTTATTACCTTTATTATCTGGGACAATTTTGAACTTGATGGCCTCTAAGATCCATTTCAGGTATAAATCTATGAACCTGAGTTCTCTGGATATAACCTCAAGGCTACAGGGTGAGCCTTCAACTTAGAAAACTCAGCAGATAATATTTTTGATGTTTCAGGGACAAAGTTAACAAAATAGTTTTTGAAATTACACTAAAATAATGTAGACTATAAATCAAAATGAAATTTTAATTTCGTCATATATGAACAGCCTAGTCATCAGGAACTGTTTTGATGGAGTGCAAAAGGACCAACAGGAAAATCAATTTGATATTCAATTATTAATTGGTCAACAACAACTGACTTTTATGTGTTCTTGAAAGTCTTACAGTGTTATTAGGGAGATTGGGCTGATAGTCATGAGACCTATATTTAAGTCCCAATTCTGGTACTTACTGTATCAGTTGTACCACAATGGCTAGTACATAGTAGGAATTTAATGAATACTGTATTTGTTTGTCATTTGCTCTCTCTGTGTGTCTGTCTGCGTGTCTGTCTGTCTGTCTGTCTGTCTCTCTCTCTCTCTCTCTCTCTCTTAGTTTGGTTAAATCACTGAACCTCTCTCCAAGTCTTGCTTTGTTTTTACCTTTAACACATGAACCAACACTGAAGTGTAAGGGCCCTAGTTAGATGGTTTGACTCTATGTTCCAAAGAGTATGACCTGGCAGACCCTTTATTATGAAAATATCAAACACCTAAATGCAAATACAAAGAGTGGAACAAAGGACTACTCTTAAGAAACATTCTACTAAGTGTGACATTTAGCTATATAATTATAAATATATTATTACATATGTATCTGCATACATATACATTTCCACATAAATTTGTATAGATGGATAAATACCAAATAGTTAATAAACAGTCAGTCCATAAATATTTATTAAGTACCTATATGTTTCATGCACTGTGAGACATACAATGTAGTTAAATACACGGCAGAAAAGAAGGGCATTGCTCCTTGGAGGAATCAGTAATGACTTCATGCAGAGGGTAGTGTTGTGTGGCTTTTCCTTCATTTAGGAAAGGATCATGACATTGGGAAGATGATGACAAATGAATTGGATTTGAGTGAGTGAGGGCTGTGCAAAGTCACCAGCCTCACTTTCTCCTCCAAAGTCATCTGGGTCCGGTGGTCAGATATAGATCAGGACAACTGGAGATGGTCCAGGATGCAGTGGGGGACATTGGCCTTTTTAGGCTAAACACTTTCCAATGTCTCACTCTGAGTGAGGCAATGCCCATTCATTGAATAGGCCTGTTTAAGAAGTGATCCAAGGGATGGCGCCTGGGAGAAGTCAACTGTAGGTATGGGGTGGACAATACACTGAGCGAAAATTATTTGTGAGGAACGGAGAGAAAAGTCTATTTTGGTTGGATTGTAGAGCTCAGGAAGGACCATGATAAATGACAGGTCCAGAAGCCTAGGTTGATGCCACATTAAGATGAGCTTTAAAAGTCAAAAAGAGGTTATATTTGACCTTAGAGAAGATAGAGAACTACTAGGGCTTACCAAATTGGACAATGAAGTGGTCAGATCTATGCTTAAGGAAAAGTCACTTTATGGATGTTGGACTGGAGTGAGGAGACCCTTGAAGCACAAAGAACAATTAGTAAGGCATTTTAATAGATTAGGCAAGAAGATATGAGACTTCAAAGTAAGGTGGTAGCTGTGTGAAAAGAGAGAAGGTATTGATGTGAGATATGTTGAGAAGGTAGAAATGCTAACTAATTGAATATGTGAGTTGAAGAATAACGAAGTTGAAAACATCCAAGTTACAAACATAGAATACTCTAAAAATAATGTTGCCTGTGATTCACGCAGGGAAGTTTGGAAGAGAGGAAGTTTCTTGGGGAAATATAATGAATGACTTCTGCTTTGGTTATGTTGAGTTTGTGGTATCTCCAGGATATTTCATGTGAAATCTCCAAAAGGTGGTGGAAGAGTTGAGCTCAAGGGAAGTACTAAACCTGTGGTTATATAGATCTATGATATTGTCTTCATAAAAGTGATAATTATAATTATAGTACTTAAGGAAGTCACCAAGAAATAGTGTTGAAGAAGAGAAGGGTGGGGAAGACAAGGCATCCAAGAACACCAACAGTTAAAGGACACGATATTAATGATGAGTCAGCAAAAGAGACTGAGGAGAGGTTACACAGATAAGAAGTCCCTCGGGCTGGCAACTTTGGAGTAATTCTGAATTCCCTATGATCTCTCTCTCTCTCTCTCTCTCTCTCTCTCTCTCTCTCTCTCTCTCTCTCATTCTCTCTGTCTGTCTCTCACATACACACACACACACACATATATACGCCCTATATCCAAGCTGTTGCCATGACCTGCCAATTTCACCTGTGCAATATCTTTTGAGTCTCTTTCTTTTCTCTAACACTGCCACTACTCTAATATTAGCCTGTATCACCTAATGCTTATTTTACTGCAATAGACTATTGGTGGGTCTGCCCACCTCCAGTCTCTCTCCACTCTAATACATTCTCCACTTAGCCATTAAACAGAATGTCCTAAAACACAGCTCTAATCATGTTATCCTTTGTAATGCCAAGCTGAGTCCCACTTTTTTTTCTGTTTTCTCTTTTGGAACACTAAGGCAATCAGGTGACTTTAATGAGTCTTGCCTTTGTTTGAATCTGACAGATAAAGTTGGACCTTTCTGTTTTGGAGTGCTTCTCAGCACTGAGGCTATCAGGGTTTCCTTGAGTCTTGCCTCTGTTTGAATCAAGAATCATTGATTGGAAACAATGTATATCATGTGGTACTAGTGATTAAAGATCTTTCTCACACCCCTTTTTGCTTAAGTAGGCGCTGAGCCTCAGGGCCCTGAAGTGGGTCTATGAGCTCTGAGGTTGGCATTTTGCTTTTGGAGGTACACTCATTGGAAGAGTGCTGGTGATTTGGCCAGATGAGACTCTGGGTAGCCATACGACCCCCCTCCCCACCCCTGGCTTTGAAAACCCAGATGTTGGTGCCTCTCTCTCTAGTAACTATGTAGGTAATGTCCTGGTCAGAGAACTAGAGGCCTGTCTGTTGATTTCTGTGTATTATGTGCTCTGTTTATATGATTTCTGCTTGTAATTTCTGTTTTTATTCTCTCTAAAGTTCCGGGTGCTGGCTTTTCCCCCTGAACTAAGTGAATGATATATGTATGTTTAATTAAAGTGAGATTGTTAACCCCTTAAATTTGCTTTCCTTAGAAAAGCAAATCAAAGAATCTGTGCTAGCAGCCTTCCTTTGTGCTCTTGTTGTTGGTCTTATTGGTCTTTCACCTCCACAGTGGCTGCTAGCAACATTAAATAACCATAATGCTTGGCATTACATCCTTCTACTCAGAAAATTTTAGTGGCTTCCTATTGCCTTCAGGATCAAATACAAAATGTTCTTTTTATCACTCAGAGTTTTTTATAACCTAGCCCACTCCTCACTTTCCGGTCTCTTTACACTTTACTCTCCAACAAGTGCCCTTTGATCCAGTGACCCTGGCTTCCTGGCTGTTCCATAAGCAAGACACTCCACTTCTCATCTCTGGGCATTCTCTTTAGCTGTATCCCATGCCTGGTATGCTTTCACTCCTCCACTCTTTTTACTAATTTCCCAGGTTTCCTTTAAGTCCCCACTAAAATCCTACCACTTCGGGGGGCGGAGCCAAGATGGCCGCATGAAGGCAGCGTCTTACCGGAGCTCTCTCACAAGGTCTGTCAGATTCCTATAAAAAAGTGAATTTGAGCAGATTTGAGAGAGTCAGAAACCATGAGCAGTCTGCGTGGGGCAAATTTCCAAGCCGGGAGAGTCTGAAAGGCTGAAGACACGATCCTGTAGGCTCGGAAAGTGCTCGGCTGCAGAGCTGCTCCAGACCAAAGCTGAAGCTGCTGGCCGGGAAATCCACGTGGGAGACGGGCTGGGAGAAAGCTGGGCGCCCGAAACCGGCAGAGATCCCCAGGACTCCCAACACAGGACAGCAGTCTGTGGGAGCAATGAGAGGCAGCTCAACGCCACCGGCCATGAAAACACCCACTCCTGACACTTGCAAAACCCAGGAACTCGGCTTCTTGAACTTCCAGAAGACTCAATGGCCAGGTAAAAGGCTGTAATCCCTCTCCCCCTCACCCAGAGAATTCCTTGGGAAAAAAAAAAGAGAACTGAAACAGAGGAGAAAGTAGTGGGGCCTCACAGGACAAATAGTAGAAGCCCATTAGTCCCAGAGGGGCAGAGTCGGCAGGGGTCAACGCCAACGGCACAGACTTAACCTTGCTCCCCCAGGGGAAGTGCCAGGCATCAGCTCAAACAACAAACAGCTGAGACCATTGCTGAAAAGCAAGTGCTGGAGAGCACCCACAGGGAGTGAGACACCAGGGAGCCAGACCCCTCCCCCACACCTCAGGAAACTGAAGGTTATAATTCTAGACTCACAACCCCCAGAATAAGAAAGCTGGGACACAAAGCCCTGAGACCCACAGATAGAAATTCGTTGTAAAGCCAGCAAAAGGCAAACCAACATGAAGAAGAACACAAAAAAACCGAGGACAATAGGTTCTTTTTATGGAGACAGGCAGGATCAAAATATCAACATAGAAGAGGATAGCGATGACACAGTAGATACATCAGATACCTCAAAAGCTAATATGAACTGGTCTCCAGCCCAAAAAGCACTGCTGGAAGAGCTAAAGGAGGATTTTAAAAACCAAATTAGGGAGCTAAAAGAAAATATGGAAAAAATGGAAAAAAGGGAGAAAAAATCCACTGATGAAATCAAATCCCTAAAGAATAAGATTGGCGAAATGACTACGGAGATTCAGAATCTAGAGAGAGAAAAGGACACCCTGAGAGGCGAAATCAACCAATTGAAAATGGAGGCTCAAAAGCAAAATGTAAACACTAACTCATTCAAAATTAGACTTGAGCAAGTAGAAGCTAATGAATCTATGAGGCATCAAGAAGTAATAAAACAAAATGTAAAGAATGAAAAAATAGAAAAAAATGTGAAATATCTGATTGGCAAAACAACTGACCTGGAAAATAGATCCAGGAGAGACAATTTGAGAGTTATTGGTCTACCGGAAATCCACGATGAAAAAAGGAGCCTTGACAGTATCTTCGAAGAAATTATCAAAGACAACTGCCCAGAGGTCCTAGGACCAGAGGGCAAAATAGTCATTGAAAGAATTCACCGATCACCCCCTGAAAGAGATCCCAAACTGAAAACACCAAGAAATATTATAGCCAAATTTCAGAGCTATAAACTCAAGGAGAAAATACTGCAAGCAGCCAAAAAGAAGCAATTCAAATATTGTGGAACTACAGTCAGGATCACGCAGGATCTCTCAGCTTCCACATTAAAAGACAGGAGAAATTGGAATATGATATTCCGAAGGGCAAAGGAGCTGGGACTACAACCAAGGATCAACTACCCAGCAAAACTAAGCATAATTTTCCAGGCAAGGCGATGGACATTCAATGAAATAAGGGAATTCCAGACCTTCCTGATGAAAAGGCCAGAACTCAATGGAAAATTTGATCTCCAAATACAAAACTCAAGAGAGACATAGAAAGGTAACCAGGGGGAAAAACCCCACAAACCTTATTAACCAATAAGGGCAGGTTGTTTACATCTATATGTGGGATTATATCATCTTATGTATGTTTTTTATGTATATATATATATATATATATATATATATATACATATACTTATATAAGTCATTCTTGTGAATGGTACAACTATTAGGACAAATGAAAGGGATATACATAGGTTGTGAATGCCTGTATAAACTAACTGATGTAAAGATATAAAATATAAATAAGAGATATAAAGGGAGGGCTATGAGGGAAGTGGTAAGGAGGTAGTAGAAAAGGGTAAATTACACCACAGGAAGTGGCACAAAAACATATTATATTAGAGGGAAAGAAGGGAGGGAGAAGGGCAGTATTTGAGCTTTACTGTCATCTGATCTAGTTCAAGAAGGGAATAACATACTCTGATAAGTTTAGAAATCTAACTTGTCCTATGGGAAGTGGGAGGGTAAGGGGGGAAAAAGAGAGGGGGGTGGGCAGAAGGAAGAGGAGAAGTAGAAAGTGGGTAACGGTAAGATAAGGGAGGGGAATAAAGAGGGAGGGTTAACTGAGGAAAGCGGCGGTCAAAAGCAAAACTTTGTTGGGGAGGAGAAGGGGAAAGGGAGAAATAAAAGCATAATCAGGGGGAATTAGGATGGAGAAAAAGACACAGATAGAAGTCATAACCCTGAATGTGCAGGGGATGAACATTCTCAAAAAACAGAAGCAGATAGCAGAATGGATTAAAAACCATAATCCTACAATATGCTGTTTACAAGAAACACATCTGAAACAGGGGGATACACATAGGGTTAAGGTAAAAGGCTGGAGTAAAATATATTGTGCCTCAGCTAAAGTAAAAAAAGCAGGTGTAGCAATCCTAATCTCAGACAAAGCGAAAGTAAAGATAGATCTAATTAAAAGAGATAAGGAAGGACATTATATCCTGCTAAAAGGCACCATAAACAATGAAGCAATGTCATTGCTTAACGTATATGCGCGAAGTGGTAAGGCATACAAATTCTTAGAGGAGAGGTTAAGGGAGTTACAGGAAGAAATAGACAGCAAAACTATAATATTGGGAGACCTCAACCTCCCCCTATCTGAACTTGATAAATCTAACCTCAAAATAAATAAGAAAAAAGTTAAGGAGGTAAACAGAATTTTAGAAAAGGCACATATGATAGACCTCTGGAGAAAACTGAATGGGGATAAAAAGGAATATACTTTCTTCTCAAAAGTACATGGCACATACTCAAAAATTGACCATGTACTAGGGCATAAAAACCTCAAAATCCAGTGCAGAAAAGCAGAAGTAGTCAATGCATCCTTTTCAGACCATGATGCAATAAGAATCATTTTTAATAAAGTACCATGGAAAAAATAAGCTAAAAACTAATTGGAAACTAAATAATTTAATTCTAAAGAGTGAGTGGGCCAAAGAACAAATCAGAGAAACAATTAATAATTTCATTGAAGAGAATGACAATAATGAAACAACATACCAAAACTTATGGGATGCAGCAAAAGCAGTTCTTAGGGGAAGTTTTATATCTCTAAATGCCTACATGAATAAAATAGGGAAAGAGGAGATCAATGATCTGGGCAGACAGCTGAAAAAGCTAGAAAAAAAGCAAATTGAAAATCCCCAATTAAATACCAAATTAGAAATACTGAAAATCAAAGGAGAGATTAATAAAATTGAAACCAAGAAAACTATTGAATTAATAAATAAAACAAAGAGCTGGTTTTATGAAAAAACCAATGAAATTGATAAACCTTTGGCCAATTTGATTAAAAAAAAGAAAGAAGAAAATCAAATTACCAGTATAGAAAATGAAAAGGGTGAGGTCGCCTCTAATGAAGAGGAAATCAAAACAATAATTAGGAATTATTTTGCCCAACTGTATGCCCATAAATTTGACAACCTTAGAGATATGGATGAATATCTACAAAAACATAAACTGCCCAGACTAACAGAGAAGGAAGTGAACTTTCTTAATGACCCCATATCAGAAAAAGAAATTGAGCAGGCCATCAACGAACTCCCTAGGAAAAAATCTCCAGGGCCAGATGGTTTTAAATGTGAATTCTATCAAACATTTAAAGAACAACTAATTCCAATACTTTGCAGACTATTTGGGAAAATAGGTGAAGAAGGAGTCCTACCAAATTCTTTTTATGACACAAATATGGTACTAATACCCAAACCAGGTAGAGTTAAAACAGAGAAAGAAAATTATAGACCAATTTCTCTAATGAATATTGATGCAAAAATTTTAAATAAAATATTAGCAAAAAGATTGCAGCAACTCATTACGAGAATAATACACTATGACCAGGTAGGATTTATCCCAGGAATGCAAGGCTGGTTCAATATTAGGAAAACTATTAGCATAATTGACCATATCAACAACAAAACTAGCAGAAACCACATGATCATCTCAATAGACGCAGAAAAAGCCTTTGACAAAGTACAACACCCATTCCTATTAAAAACACTAGAAAGCATAGGAATAAGTGGAACCTTCCTCAAAATTATAAATAGCATCTACCTAAAACCATCAACAAGCATTATTTGTAATGGGGATAAGCTAGATGCATTCCCAATAAGATCAGGGGTGAAACAAGGATGTCCATTATCACCCCTATTATTCAATTTGGTACTAGAAACATTAGTTGTAGCAATAAGAGAAGAAAAAGAAATTGAAGGAATTAGAATAGGAAAAGAAGAAACTAAATTATCACTTTTTGCAGATGATATGATGATTTATCTAGAGAATCCTAGAGAATCAAGTAAAAAGCTACTTGAAATAATAAACAACTTTAGCAAAGTTGCAGGATATAAAATAAACCCACATAAATCCTCAGCATTCCTATACATTACTGACAAAGTCCAACAGCAAGAGATAGAAAGAGAAATTCCATTCAAAGTTACTGAAGGCACTATAAAATATTTGGAAGTCTATTTGCCAAGACAAACCCAGGGCCTATATGAACAGAACTATGAAACACTTTTCACACGAATAAAATCAGATCTAAATAAATGGAGAAATATCAGTTGCTCATGGTTAGGCCGAGCTAATATAATAAAAATGACAATTTTTCCTAAATTAATCTATCTATTCAGTGCCATACCAATTGAACTACCAAAAATTTTTTTTACTGAGCTGGACAAAATAATAACAAAATTCATTTGGATAAACAAGAGTATCTAGGATATTAATGAAAAGACATGCTAGAGATGGTGGCTTAGCCACACCAGATATTAAACTGTACTACAGAGCAGCAGTCATCAAAACTTCCTGGTACTGGTTAAGAAACAGGGGTGTGGATCAGTGGAATAGGATAGGTACACAAGTAGAAGAAATCAACAAGTTTAGCAATCTACTCTTTGATAAACCCAAAGAGGCCAGTTTCTGGGCTAATAATTCACTATTTCACAAAAACTGTTGGGAAAATTGGAAAATGGTAGGGCAAAAACTGGGCATAGACCAATATCTTACACCATATACCAAAATAAAGTCAAAATGTGTTCATGATTTAGGAGTGAAAGTTGATACTCTAAGAAATTTGGGAAAGTAAGGAATAGTTTACTTATCAGATTTGTGGAAAAGTAAAGAATCCATGACCCAAAAAGAGATAGAGAGCATTACAAAATGCAAAATGGATAATTTTGATTATGTCAAATTGAAATGTTTTTGTACAAAAAAAAGCCAATGCAACAAGAATTAGGAGGGAAGCAGAAAATTGGGAGAAAATCTTTGCAACTAGTATCTCTGATAAAGGCCTCATCTCTAAAATATACAGGGAGCTGAGCCAAATATATAGGAATACAAGCCATTCCCCAATTGAGAAATGGTCAAAGGATATGAACAGGCAGTTTTCAGAGGAAGAAATTAAAGTTATCTACAGGCATATGGAAAAATGCTCTGGATCACTACTGATTAGAGAAATGCAAATCAAAACAACTCTTAGATACCACATCTCTCCTGTCAGATTGGCTAAAATAACAAAACAGGAAAATGATAAATCCTGGAAAGGATGTGGGGAAATTGGAACATTGTTGCATTGCTGGTGGAGTTGTGAGCTGATACAGCCATTTTGGAGAGCGGTTTGGAACTATGCCCAAAGGGCTATAGAAATGTTCATACCCTTTGACCCAGCAATACCACTTCTAGGGTTGTATCCCAAAGAAATCACACAAGCGGGAAAAGGACCCATATGTACAAAAATACTTATAGCAGCTCTCTTTGTGGTAGCCAAGAATTGGAAATCACAGGGATGCCCATCAATTGGGGAATGGCTGAACAAGCTGTGGTATATGAAGGTGATGGAATACTATTGTGCCATAAGAAATGGGGATGATGCAGACTTCATAACAACCTTGAAAATCCTACACGACATAATGCTGAGTGAGCGGAGCAGAGCCAGGAGAACATTATGCACAGCCACAGATATATGGATTCCGTGAGGACCAACCCTGATATACTGCGCTTTTCTCAGCAACCTAAGGGGCAAGGACAACTCCAGGGGACTCACAATGGAGAATGCTATCTTCATCGAGACAAAGAACTGCGAAGTTTGAATACAGACTGAGGCACACTACATGCTCGCCTTTTTTGCTTCTCTTTTGGTTTTGGGTTTGTTTTTTTTTTTTTTGGTTCTGTTTCTTCTTTCTCATGATTCATTCCATTGGTCAAAATTCTTCTCCACGACTTGACTAGTGCATAAATTAATTCAATGTGAAGTTATACATGACAGTTACATGAGACTCCATGCCATCTTGGGGAGGGAGGGGAGAAAAACTGGAACTCAAAACTATGTAGAACCATGTGTGGTAAACTAAAAATAAATAAAGAAATTTATAAAAAAAAATAATTTGGTCAGACAAAAAAAAAATCCTACCACTTCAGGGAAGGAAACCTTTCCCAACCCCTCTTAATCCCATTGCTATGCTTCCATTAATTACTCCCTATTTAAGTTTGCTTTGTATATATTTGTTTACATGTCAAATTTTCCATTAGATTTTAAGTTTCATGAGGGAAGAGACTGTCTTTTGCATCTTTTTGTATCCCCAATACTTAGCACAGTGCCTGGGATATAGTAGGCACTTAAAAATGTTTATTGAAGGATAGTTTTGGCAAGGAAAAGGGGCACATTATAAGAGATTAGAGGAAAGGAGAAGACAGTGGTGGGGGTAATGCCAAGAGATTTTGAGATGAAAGGGAGAGAAGGGTAAGTTCATTGCAAATAGTCTCCATTTATTTTTTTTTCAGTAAAGAATAAATGACTGGGGAAAATTTTATTTAATGCTTTGCTTGCTATGTATGTACTCAAAAATATTGGTTAAACATACAGGTGTCCAAAGGGTGTTTTAAACACCAACCTCATTAGTTATAGAGGGTCTAACTTCTTGATTGAATCAATCAGACTTAGGAACTTGGTGCAAATTAAGTCTGAACATCTCTATTGAATCAATACATCAAAAAGTATTCAAAACCACGTGTGCCCTATCACATCTTGTGAATCTTTATAAAGTTGCAAGTCACATTGGAACCCAGGAATATTCCACTGGCAAGTCAGGGGGGGATAGTTCAAGCCAAGGCTCTGCGAGGGAATTGCTTGTGAGGAAAGGGTGAAAAGTTTCAATATCCCTCCCTCCCCCTTTCTCTTTAACAAGAGGAGAAGTTTAAGAACTGTGTCTCAGAGGATTTGGATTTTTCAGCTGTTTAGCAGCACCTGACTAAAAGCATAGTAAGAGAATAGTACTTCAGGGCTAAAGTTTTGTATAGGATGAGTAACTATAGAATTGCCTAAGGAGGAGCTTGCTTAGGGGGAGGTTTGCACACCTTCACATAAGTTAATTAGGTACTGAGTCATGAGGGTTGTGATGCCTTCTGACTCTGAGAAGTGTATATATACTCTGAGTTGGTATTCTGTTTTGGGGGTTCTCTTATGAGAAGGACTTTGTGATTTCCTGGTCAAGACTCTGGGTGGCCATATGTCCAGACCCCCTGACTACTCAGCTGTACTCTCAGTCCAGTGATGTATGTAAAGTATATAGCAGTATTGCTTTGATTTAGGCAGTTAAGAGATATGTCTGTTTGTCCAATTTCTCTGCTTGTATTTTCTCTGACATTCAGGGTGTTGGCCCTTACCCTGATCTAGTGAATGTAATTAAAAGACTCATAAACCCTTTTTGAGCAGTCTTTCCTAGAAAAGCAGATCAAAGAATCTCTGCTAGAAGGACATCCTGGGTATGCTAAGGTGCTCATTGCCACAGAAAATTAGAGGGTTATTCTTAGAGGAATATCAATGTTTTTGATCAGAGTTGTAATCCTTATGAATTATGGGGGTGGGGTGGGGAGAACCAGGTATAATTGCTTTGTGTGTCAAAAAGCTTTTGCCTTTCTAAAAGCTGTAGCAAAAAAATGTCTGAGCTTTAAGCCAAGTGATCTATGGCAAATTCTACTCTTCCTCCTAAGAGGAAAAGCTGGCACCCTACATTAAGCATTAAATTCAAACCAGAAATATACAGCAGAGAGAAGTGCCACAACCTTAGGCATATTTGTATTTTGCTGAAACCAACAATGAACATATAAAAAGCAAAGCAATGGGCAGCAGCAATGTGGAGCAATGCCCTAACCTCCAACAGAGACTATTGACTTACAGAAAGTATATGCCTAACATGAACTGCACCACCATTAATTTCTTCATATTAGCCCTTCCATATTTGTACCCTTGGCCGCATATGTTCCCTTAATACACACCTCTCCTCCTGTATTTCTGATGTGTGCTTATGTGTGTGATAGGGTTTAGGGAGGAAATATTTTATTATTATTTTACTCATAGATTTATTTCATTGTCTCTTCTTCGAACCAACTGTGTCCTTTGATGGACTTGTAGAAATAAGCAGATATGAAGGGACTCATGAGCTATGGCTGTGAGTAGAAACACACACAGACAATATCTTGAACCAGCTTATCTTGGGGACCCATTATGTGGGTTTGGTGGCACTTCTGGGTGTTAGTCTTGGACACACCACTATTCCACAGCATTCAATACTGTTGTCTTCTTTCTCTAACTATTTTTCTGCTCCATGAAGCCTCCTATGCAATAGAAAGAAGCAGCACAATAGTCATCAAAGTATATTTCGCACATTGAGCCTCAGTTTCTTCAATAAAATGAAGGGATACATGGATGCCACTGCAATACATGCTGTCTTAAACTGTCTTTTCAGCTATCATTGGGCTCACATTTTTTTTGATTGGTACATCTCTGTGTTTTCTTTTTGTCTTCTGGAATTATATTATGCAGTATTTCTATGTAGTAGTGTACTGGAATAACATTTTCAGCATCGAGGTTATAGAATGTTTGCATCATGGATCAGGTCAGACAGGATAGAAACCTGAGTGAAATACAGTATCAGTATTTATAAAAGCCAGTGGCATTTGTAAATGCCTATGAACCTCTCAGAATACTGCCTCAAGGAAAGAAAAGTTACCAAGTCTCCCATGCGAACATTTTTTTTTTTCTTTAAACAACCTTTACTTCTCTTGAACCATTGTTTCTTTGTAGGCAAAAGAATTGTGTTGTGCGGGTGGGGAGGAAAGTGCTGACTGGCTTTGGAAGTAGAAGTCCTGGGTCGAAATCCATACATGTGTGACATTGGAAAAGTGATTTTACCCCCTCTTAACTTCATTTTCCTCATGTTAAAGATAATGGGATTGAAATAAAATATTTTTAAGATCCATTACAGATCTAAATCTTCCAATTTGGTGAACTATCTGTGTGTCAGAAGTGTGGCCTAGTATGCCCCCAAAGAGATCACTGATTAAAAAAATAGATATTCTGAACACCAAAATATTTAGAGTAGAACTTTTTGTGGTAGCCAAGATCTAGAAGCAAAATAGATGAACACCAGTTGAGGAACGGCTAAACAAACTGTGGTACATAAATATGATGGAATATTACTATACTATGCGAAAGAATGAACAATGATGAATACACAGATGGCTTATTTGAATAGATTTAAGGTGAAGTAAGCAGAGTCAAGAAAACAATACAGAGTGTCCCAAACACATGGACTATAACAATGTAGCATGATTTACAATAAGTTTAGACTTAAGAGGTAGGAGAAATAATATGGGACGATGAATCAGAAGACGTCAAAGATTTATCATTAATTAGATAGGTGACTTTTGACAAATCTTGTCAACAAATTAACTTATTTACCTAAAGTAAAGCCATGGCTTTGTATATTGAATTTCTTAATATGTTTTTACCACAGAATGTACTCAATTAAGAGTATTTTTTGAATGGATGAATTTGTTCTAACCATTTGACCATGATGCTAAATTTTAAATAAGCTGCATCTCCCCAATATTATTTGATATGGTGCTAAAAATGCTAACAATGGCAATAAGAAAAAAGAAAGGAATTAAAGTAATAGAGAAAGGTGAAGAGGAGATAAAACTATCACTGTTTGCTAATGATATGATGGTTTCTTGGAAAACCTCAATGAATAAGTAAAGGTATTAACTCAGGGAATTAACAGCTTCAGTAAAATGGAAGGTAGTAAAACAAATCTTCAAAAAGAGGTACAGCATTACTATTTAATAATAACAAACCACAAGAAGCAACAATAGGATGGAAAATTCAATTAAGAATAACTAGAAAATGCATAAACTACCTGGGGATCAACCTACCAAAATACATAAAAGACTTATACAGCTTAAATTACAAGGCATTTCTTGACAAAATAAAGAACAACTTAAATAGCTGGAGGAATATTCAGTGCTCATAGTTAGGCTGTGCCAAGATAATAAAAGTAACAATGTTATCAGAGTGAATTTACACTTTTAATGTTAACCTAAGAATATTACTAAAGAGAAACTCTTCAGAACTTAATGAAATATAAAATTAATTTGGAAAAATAAAAAAGCCTAGGATATCAAGGGAAATGATGAAAAGAAGTAATGACAAAGGGATAATAGCACTTTCAGACCTCAAACACTAATAAAAAGCATCACAACAAAAACATCTTATTATTGTTTATTGGTTAAAGAACAGAGAGATAGCTTAATGTTAAAGAAAACATAAGAGAAATAAAGAAATATTAGAAATCAATAGCTTAATATCAATAGATATAATGGAAAACATGTTACCTAAAGGAAAACTTTTTCTTTGATTAAAAAACAAACAAAAACTACTAGGAAAACTGACAAGTGGTCTGGCAAAAAAAAAGACATACTTTACGAACACTTCACAATACATTCTAAATGAATTTGTGGACTTAATCTCAAAGATCATAATATAAAAACATATTAGAGGAGAAACAGATATTATACCTGTCACAGCTGTGGGTAAGAGATGCATTCTTAACCAAACAAGAGATAGAAATAATTACAAAAAAATAAAATAGATAAATTTTATTACTTAAAACTGAAAAACTTCTCCATAGACAATATCAATGCATCAAGGCTAAGAAGGGAAGTGATGGGATCAGACAATATTTGTATCCAATTTCTGACAAGTGTATGGTATCAAAGATGGAACAATTAACTAATAAATACATTTGTGACTAATAGTCATTTCCCAATAGATAAATGGTGAAAGGTCACAAACAATTATCAAAAGAACTGCAAAGTATTCACAACATGAAAAATGTTTCATATCATTAATAATAAGAAAAATAACAAACAACACAACCTAAGCTTTCACCTCACCCCGCAAGTTTGCAAAAATGGCAAAAAATGGCAATATTCCATGTCAGAAGGGTTGTAGAAAGAGGCATACTAATATTATTGGTGGAGTAATGAAATGGTATAAACATTTTAGAAAGCAATTTGGAATTATGGAAATAAGAAGGGACTAAAATATCCATACCCTTTAAACTAGACACTCCATTACTGGGATTATACCCCAAGGAAGCCATTGATAAGAAGAAAGATACAATATACTAAAAATGTATTTATAGTAGCACTTTTTTTGCTACAGCTAAAAACTGGAAATAAAGTAGAGACCTATTTACTGGGGAATAACTAAAAAAATTGTGGCATATTAATATAATGGAATATTATTGTGGCATAAGAAATGAAATCAGAGAAGTACAGAAAGATCTATATGAATCAATATAGAGTAAAACAATATGCACAGTAACTACAATAATGTAAATAGAAAGAATAACACATAAAAATGAAAAGTAAAAGTAATAAAATTATGAAGATCAAGTGGGCCTTGAATAAAGGTCTCCCCTATACGGATGTAGGAAGTTGATATCTCTTAAACAGTACACGTTTTCTTACATTTTCAATATATTTATCAATTGTGTTGCCTTTTTCTGCTCCACAATCATTGTTTTTTATATAGGATGGCTCTCAGGGAGGAGGAGAGGGAGGCATACATGGGATACTATGGTACTACCATAGATATATACACATACATACCTATGCATATATATATATATATATATATATATATATATATATATATACAAACACACATATATAAATTTATTAAGCTAAAAATAATGAAATAAGCTGAATCTTATGTTCTGGGACAAGGTGTTAGAGCAACAAAATTTTTGGAGGCATCTTCTTTTAAAAAAAATAGTTATTTTTCCTCTGCCATAAATAATCCAGATTTCTGAACAGAATAATTTTTTTTAATGCAATTTATTTATTTAACATATTTTGTTTTCAGCATTGATTTTCACAACAGTTTGAATTACAAATTTTCTCCCCATTTCTGCCCTCCCCCCCCACTCCAAGATGGCGTATATTCTGGTTGCCCTGTTCCCCAGTCAGCCCTCCCCTCTATCACCCCCCTCCCCTCTCATCCCCTTTTCCCTTCCTTTCTTGTAGGGCAAGATAAATTTCTACGCCCCATTGCCTGTGTATCTTATTTTTTAGTTGCATACAAAAAGTTTTTTTGTTTTTGAACATCTGATTTTAAAACTTTGAGTTCCAAATTCCCTTCCCTCTTCCCTTCCCACCCACCCTCCCTAAGAAGTTGAGCAATTCAACCTAGGCCACACATGTATTATTATGTATAACCCTTCCACAATATTCATGTTGTGAAAGGTTAACTACATTTTGCTCCTTCCCAACCCATCCCGCTTTATTGATTTTTCTTCCTTGACCCTGTCCCCTTTCCAAAGTGTTTGTTTTGATTACCTCCACCCCCATCTGCCCTCCACTCCATCATCCCCCTGCCTTTTATTTTTTTTTTTTATCTTCCTCCCTCTTCTTTCCTGTGGGGTAAGATACCCAACTGAGTATGTATGGTATTCCCCCTCAGGCCAAATCTGATGAGAGCAAGGTTCACTCATTCCCCCCTCACCTGCCCACTCCCCTCCTCTCCTAGAACTGCTTCCTCTTGCCACCTTTATGGGAGATAATCCACCCCATTCTATCTCTCCCTATCTCCCTCTCTCAGTAAGTTACTCTCTCATCCCTTAATTTCATTTTATTTCTTTTAGCTATCTTCCCTTCATCCTCAACTCACCCTGTGTCTGCTCTCTTTCTTTTACATATATATATATATATATACACATACATACACATACATACATATACACATAGCAGAATAATTTTTAATGACGATTTTTTAAATAAAACTAAATTGTCACACGAATCCACTTAAAACATTGACAATGTAAATAAAAATTCAGGAATTAAAAAAAATAACACATTTGGAGTTTAAAGTCTATTCTAGAGAAGTCTTTACTTAAGTCATGCCTTATGGAAAATTCAACAAAAATAATAGGCATTTAAAATTGTCTTCTGACCATAAATTCAGTATTCAGGGAAGCAAAGTTTCAGTTCTCTTGTCATGCTTTTTTTTGTTTTGTTTTTTGTTCTTGCCTTATTTACTGTGAGTGGTCATTTACTGGAATAAATTGGTCTAATTATAATTATATGGTTGATGCAAAGTAAAGCAAGGAGTACTAGACAACAATATACATGACCAAAACAATGTAAATACCACAATAATAGAAATTGGATGCTGTAATATTAAAAATGAAATAAAAGGTTGGCTATGAAGAATCACTCCTTTCTTTGTGGACATGTGGAGACTATATCTGTGGAACATAGCACAAGATGCCAGGTATTTTTTAATGGTTCATCAGTAAGGCTGAGCATTTGTTTTTGTTTTTCTTTCTTTGTTATAAAGTGTAGCTCTCTGAAAAGCAGAGGACAAAGGATATATTTGGGAATGTCAGTGAAATGAAGAAAAAGGATATCAATTAAATTTTATTTTAGAAATAGAAACGTGTCATTGCTTTGTGCAGATAGTTTCATTTAAAAAAATCATATCCTGAACATTGTTTCTATTATTTTCTTTAAAATGAAACTATAATTGGACAATTTTTAGTTGTTTTATGAATCAGCCTATTATAACTCATAGAACTTTGGATTTCCATTTCAATAAGTCACTATTTATGCCTTACTGGAATTGATGAGAAAAATGTGTCAAAATTATTATTTTGCATTATGGCAATGGACCTGTTGTAATTTCACTTGGCAATAAATATCTATAAAGACAAAAGGAACCCAGCAGTGATAACCTGAAGTCAAAATATCATCTATAAATACTTTTATTTCTCTACTTTTAAAAATAGTTATACTTCAGGTGAGGGCAGTGTTGAATAATGGGCAGAGACCTGATGTCTGAGTCAAGAAGACCTAAATTAAAGTTCTATCTCTTAAGTGCTGACTATGTTGTTGAGCAAGTCACAGAACCTCTCTATGCTTCAGGTAACTCTCTAAGAATAGAAATTAGAAACAGATGCTGATTTGAATTATGAGTGGGTATTTCTCCCTGGGGAGGCCCCTACATGGATGAAATCAGAGACATGGTAAAAAAAAAGTCTAAATTATATGTAGGCATCAGTTACTTGCAATCTTACAAAATTAAAACATCAGAGTCAGACAAATTCCATGGAAAATACATCATAAGCTTAGTAGAACTAATATCTCTGTGGCCTGTTATAGTTTCGAACATGTAAAGGCGGGAGGTCACATAAGAAAGGATTTTAGGAAAAGAGATGGCCTCCAAAGTCAGTGTCCCGATACACCCTTTGAGAAAAGACTTGCAGAAAGATGGAAATGTTCTATGTCTAAAAATCATAAATAAAACATTTTTTGGAGTCATTGGTGTTCTTAATAATATAGGCTTGATTCATCCTTTACGAAGACCATGCTGAGAAACAGTGTACTAGATGTTTTGTGATATCTATATGACACTATTCAATAGCAGGGAATCTAAATTCTATGAAAAGTCACTGAGATAGAAAATTAAATTTGAAGAAACTCAGATCTTCATCTAAAAATTGCTGCTGTCACAAAAAGCACATGACCAGGGAAAAGAGTCTTTATAAACATTGTGATGCTTTCTAAGCATAAGGAGACTGGTGGGGTAAGGCTGAGGGGGGGGAATTCAAATATTTTGAAGAATTTTCTCTCTTTGAATCATAAAATATCAAACAATGGTCAAGTCATTAGATACGTCCAAATTGTCTTTAATTTCTGTGAAAGAAGTAGTTCCCTATCAAACTACAGTCATGTTAATACAATAGAAAAGAGAGAGAAAACTTCTAAAGAGTGTTTATGAGAAAGCAGTTATAATTATGATCAATCATAAAGATAGTTATCAACGTGAACTAACCTATTCTTCTTGAATACTAATTCTTGTTTATACAAATAACAAAACATTAGCCATTGTGTCTTATTCTATTTCTAGACTAAAACTTTCATAAAAGTAGGGACCATATCTTAATATTAACTGTCTGTCTCCCTTATTGTTTAACAGAGAGCTCTATTCAGAATAGTGATTTACAGAAAGTTTCAATGGATGAAATAAAAAATGAATACACTGGAAAAATGTTGACTATTACCTGTTGGCTTTTTTTTTCATGTCCACAAGATGAGTAATTAGAGGTTTATTTGTTTTTGATCTTTTCATACAGCAATATATTTTTTGAGTAGAAAGGACCAAGCAATATCTATTCTTCACAGCATTAATCATGTTGTAGTTTGAGTAGTTGCACTGTGTTTATATTTCTTTCCAGTATTTTGACAGAATAAGGTATATTCTGTATGGGTTTAATTTGAATAAGTATTATTATTGTTATTAAAACAAAAACAATTGCTTCTACTTCTGCTGTTGCTGCTGCTACTAGTACTACTACTACTACTACTATTACTACTACCACTACTACTACTACTACTACTACTACTACTACTACTACTACTACTACTGCTACTACCACCACCATCTTGTTAGCACTTATTACAAGATCATTCAGTTTAATTCTGTGTCATTATCCTCTAGGCAATTAACATGAAGACATACTTTGCAAATATGGGCTTATCAAATCGAGTTTGGGAATAATAATCGACATTATCAAAACAAGCATAATAATAATAACAATAAACATGAACTACACTATCTCATTATTCATTTTATCCCTGTCTCATTTCTACCACTAAGCGCTGTCATTAAATAAAATTTGATTGAAAACTGTTTCTTCCTTACCTTTTAAGAAAATTTAAGATTCTATTTATTTATGTGTGCTTACTGGAGGTCATGCTGAAAAATGAGCAGCGCTGTATACTGGTGAGACCATAAAATATGAAATGATGATAGTTAAGCTTATAATCTATTATTCTCTTTACATGAAATAGTGCAGCCCAGCGTGGTCATTGAATTGAAGATTATAAACAATGTGCCTAATGTGAAAAGAATGCTCTTTCAAGTAAGAATTCATCATTAGAATCCTTGTTATATGTGCTGTTTGCTTTGGAATTAGACATACGACCAAGCACAATATTGTATTTAGTTGATTCTTCATCTCAAAAGACATTTAAGATGATAGATAGTACACCAAAAAAAAAATGAAAAATTGAGCAGTTTATGCAGTTTTCTGAGAACAATTCCCTAAACATTAATATATTTGCAAATGTCTGATACACATCTGCATATATTATGTTAAAATTACAAAAGAAAAAAATATTCTTATTACATTACTACAAAATGTGCAATTGAATTATCTATTTATTTTATTACAAACTCTCTTAATCTTTAAGGAACATGAGTATATGATGCTGAAGGAACCAAAAGCTATTGCATGCTTATTTATTCTCTACTAAGGTTCAGAATATTTGGCACAGGGAGATCTTACTCACTGAATACTAAGAAATTTTAATAAGTGCTGGTTTTTGACCAACAGAATAGAGAATAAGTTCTCCTAAATCCAAAAGGTCGAACTACGCGCGCACACACACACACACACACACACACACACAAACACACATAAGCACATGTGCCCAAGCATATGCACACATGTATGCATGTGCACACACACACATATTCAACTAAACACAATTTATATTATATGTAATATCATATACATAATACTGTGCATATGATATATCTTTATCAGATTGAAGAAAGAAGTATCAAAATTTTAATCCCCAATAAAAGTGAATGTTAACAAAATAATGGAAATTCTACTTGTACTGGCCTTGCTTCTTTGTGTAATAGATCAGATATTTGTACTCACCTGGTGGAATTTCCAGAACCAAAGAAATCATTCTAAGAGTTCCTATGTCATTTGCTTGCACACTACATACAAAGTCACAGTGAAATGTAAGTGCTAGGTAGGGTTCACTTTGTGGGGTTGTTCTTGAAGGTATTTTCCTCTGAGTGATGGGAACGAAGCACAGGCATTCATTAGTATATGTGAAATGCCTGGGCATCTCTGCATTTTCTTACATGAATTCTTAATGATACAATGATATGATTTTTTTTTGAATGCCTAGGACTGATCACTGCCACACTGGTGTACTGAAATAGCACCCTAATGATTTTTTAAGAGTATTTTATTTTTTCCAATTTCCAATTCAATTACATGTAAAAATAGTTTTCAATATTCATCTTTGTAAGATACTAAACTCCAAATTTTTCTCCCTTCTTCACTTTCCTACCTCCCTCCCCAAGATGGCAACCAATCTGATATAGGTTATACATGTACAATCATGTTGAACACATTTCCACATTAGTTACGATGTGAAAGAAGAATCAAAAAAAAGGAAAACCACAATAAAGAAAAAGAAGTGATACAGGGATTCTTCAATCTACGTGAAGTCTCCATAGTTCTTTCTCTCTGGATGTGGCCAGAATTTTCCATTCCCTTGGAATTTTCTTGGATCATTGCATTGCTAAGCAGAGTTAAGTCTATCATAGTTGATCATAATACAATGTTGCTATTACTGTGTACAATGTTCTTCTGGTTCTGCTCACTTCACTCAGCATCAGTTCATGTAAGTCCTTCCATGTTTTTCTGAAATCTGCTTGCTCATCATTTCTTAAAGTATAATAGTAATCCATTACATTCATATACCAAAACCTGTTCAGTCATTCTCCAATTGATGGGTATCCCCTCAATTTCTAATTCTTGGCCACTATAAAAAGAACTTATTAAAATTTTTGAACTGTGGGGCCTTTCCCCTTTCTTATGATCTCTTTGGGATATAGACCTAGTAGTGGTATTCCTGGATCAAAGGGTATGTGCAGTTTTATAGCCCTTTGGGAAGAGTTCCAAATTTCTCTCCAGATTGGTTGGATCAGTTCACAACTCCACCAACAATGCATTGGTTTTCCAGTTTTCCCACATGTTCTCCAACAAATATCATTTTCCTTTTCTATCATATTAGCCAATATGATATGTATGAGGTGGTACCTCAGAGTTGTTTCAATTTGTAATTCTCTAATGAATAGTGATTTGGAGTATTTTTTATATAACCATAGATAACTTTAATTTTGTCATCTGAAAACTACCTGTTCATATCCTTTGATCATTTATCAATTGGGTAATGACTTGTATTCTTATAAATTTAACCCAGTTCTCTATATATTTTAGAAATGGGAGCCAAGATGGCACTGTGAAAGGAAGGAACTACCAGAGCTCTCTCACAAATTCTGTCAGATATGTCTAAAAAGTGAATCTGAGCAGATTTGAAAGAGTTAGAAGCCACTAGTAGGCAGAGAGGGGTAGGAGCACCGGGCACATGGAATGGTACCAGACTGAACCAACCAGGAACAGCAGAGGAATCCAGCCAGCATGAGGGTATGGGAGAGTGCTGGGTGAACAAAATGTCAGAGCAGGAACAGGCCCAGGGCAGAAGTACTGGCTATGGCGGAGATCGAGCCCCAGGCCACTCAGCCCAGGGTGGGAGTCTGTTGGAGCACAGAGCCTGCGGCAGTGTGAGCAGCTAACCTGGAGGCCTCCAACCCACAGTCTAAAGATTTGAAACTCACCTTCTTGAACTTCTGGGAGCCGTTATGTGAAGGTAAAATGGCTTCTATCCCTCCCTTGAATAAACCAAGAGAATAATACCTGAGGAGAAACAGAGGAGCCAGAAGGGGGGCTTCAGTAGCAAGAGAAGTGGGGGACAGGGCCCTTCCTGTGGTGGCGGAAGGAAACTAGTGCAGGAAGAGAGGTGTCCCAGCAGCCCTCACCTCAGCAGAACAATGAGAGTAACTGAGCCCCAGGGGGTGGAGCTAACAAATGTCAATGCCAGGAACCCAGACTGGGCTTTGCACAGCCAGGGGAAGTGGCAGACACCAGCGCAGACAAGAGCTGAGATTACCCATTCTGTAGAACAGTCCTGGGGAAGAGGAGACCCCCTAGCAGCCAGATTTCCCCTCTCTCACACCTCATGAATTCCAAGGCCATAGAACATAAAGCCAGTGGGCAGACCCACAGATTTCAACAAAAGAAACTTGGGACAGAGCCCCCTGAGTTTCAGAAACAGAGATCCACTTTAGAAACCTGGAGGGAAAAAAACACCATGAAAAAACATGCTAAGAAGCCAAAGCTTCATATTATGGAGACAGGGAAGATCAAAACAACAATTCAAAAGAGGACAGCATGGACACTATACCCACATGTGAAACCTCAAATGGGAAAGTGAACTGGTCTCCAGAACAAAAAGCATTCCTGGAAGAACTCAAGGAGGACTTTAAAAGCCAAATAAGGGAGGTAAAAGAAAAAAATGGAAAAAAATGGAAAAAAAATCAATGAGGAAAACAAATCTTTAAAAGGTAAAATTGGGGAACTGGTTAAAGGAAAATCAGGATACAAATGGAAAAAAAGTGTCTCATTGAAAAGTAAAATCAATCAAATGGAAAAGGAGATAGAGAAGATAAAGGAAGAAAACAAAACATTAAAAATTAGAATTGGGCACATAGAAGCTAATGACTCTATGAGACATCAAGAATCAGTCAAACAAAATCTAAAGAATGAAAAAAATAGAAGAAAATGTGAAATATCTGATTGGAAAAACAACTGACCTGGAAAATAGATCCAGGAGAGACAATCTAAAAATTATTGGTCTACCTGAAAGCTATAATGAAAAAAAAGAGCCTGGACAATATCTTCCATGAAATTCTTAAGGAAAATTGCCTGGAGGTGCTAGAACCAGAGGGTAAAATTATCATCAAAAGAATCAATCTATCACCCCCTGACAAAGATCCCAAATTGAAAACTCCAAGAAATATTATAGCCAAATTCCAGAACTACCAGGTCAAGGAGAAAATACTTCAAGTAGCTAGAAAGAAACAATTCAAATATCATGGAAATACAGTCAGGATCACACAGGATCTTTCAGCTTCTACCTTAAATGACAGGAGAAATTGGAATATGATATCCTGAAAGGCAAAGGAGCTTGGACTACAACCAAGGATCATCTACCCAGCAAAATTGAGCATAATTTTCCAGGCAAGGAGATGGACATTCAATGAAATAAGGGAATTCCAGACTTTCCTGATGAAAAGGTCAGAGCTCAATGGAAAATTTGATCTCCAAATGCAAAACTCAAGAGAGACATAAAAAGGTAAACAGGGGAACAAAAAACCCTAGTTAATCAATAAGACTAATTATATACATCCTGAGGTAGGATTATTTTGTTTTATGTATATATGTCAATCTTGAGAATTGTATGCTTATTATGACAATTGAAAGGGATATTCATAGATTGTGGGTATCAGTATAAAATAACCAATATAACAATAAAAATATAATTAAGAGATATAAAGGGATAGTTCTGGGAGAAGAGGTAAGGAGGGAGTGGAAAAGGGTAAATTAAATCACATGAAGAGGCACAAAAACCTATTGCAGTAGAAGGAAAAAAGGGAGGGAGAAGAGCAGTATTTGAGCTTTACTCTCATTGGATTTGGTTCAAGAAAGGAATAACATACCCTAACAGGTATAGAAATCTATCTTGTCCTACAGGCAGTAGAAGGGTAAAGGGGAAAAGAGGGAGGGGAGTGGTCAGAAGGGAGGGAAGAAGTAGCAAGTGGAAAATGGGAAGATAAGGGAGGGGAATCAAGAGGGAGTGTAAAATGAGGAAGGTGGTGGTAAAAAGCAAAACTCTGTTGAGGAGTGAAAGGGGAAAGGGAGAAACAAAAGTATAAACAGGGGGGAAATAGGATGGAGAAAAAGATACGGATAGTAATCTTAACTGCGAATGTGAATGGGATGAACTCTCCCATAAAACGGAAGTGGATAGCAGAGTGGATTAAAAACCATAACCCTACAATATGCTGTTTACAAGAAACACATTTGAAACAGGGGAAGTTTTATATCTTTAAATGCTTACATGAATAAAACATAGAAAAAGGAGATCAATGAACTGGGCATGCAACTGAAAAAGCTAGAAAAAGAACAAACTGAGAATACCCAATTAAATACCAAATTAGAAATACTGAAAATCAAAGGAGAGGTTAATAAAATTGAAATCAAGAAAACTATTAAATCAATAAATAAAACCAAGAGCTGGTTTTATGAAAAAAACAAAATTGATAAACTTTTGGTCAATTTAATTAAAAAAAGAAAGCAGAAATTCAAATCACCAGTATCAAAAATGAGAAGGGCGGATTCACGTCCAGTGAAGAGGAAATTAAAACAATAATTAGGAATTATTTTGCTCAATTATTTGCCCATAAATCGGACAACCATAGGGATATGGATGAATATCTACAAAAATATAAATTGCACAGGTTAACAGAAGAGGAAGTAAAATACCTTAATAACCCCATCTCAAGAAAAGAAATTGAGCAAGCCCTCAATGAAATCCCTAGGAAAAAATCTCCAGGGCCAGATTGTTTTCCATGTGAATTTTATCATGCATTCAAAGAACAATTAATTGCTATACTTTATAGACTATTTGGGAAAATAGGTGAAGGAGTCCTACCAAATTTTTTTTATGACACAAATATGGTACTAAAACCTAAACCAGGAAGAGTCAAAACAGAGAAAGAAAATTACAGGCCACTTTACCTAATGAATATTAATGCAAAATTGTTAAATAAAATATTAGAAAAAAGATCACCACAACTTATCAGGAGAATAACATACTATGACCAGGTAGGATTTATTAAAGAATGCAAGACTGGTTCAATATTAGGAAAACTAACAGCACAATTGATCATATCAACAACAAAACTAGCAGAAACCATATGATAATCTCAGTAGAGGCAGAAAAAGCCTTTGACAAAATACAAGACCCATTTTTATTAAAAACAATAGAAAGCATAGGAATAAATGGAGTCTTCCTCAAAATTATAAATTGCATCTACCTAAAACCATCAAAAAGCATTATTGGTAATGGGGATAAGCTAGATGCATTCCCAATAAGATCAGGGGTGAAGCAAGGATGTCCATTATCACCCCTATTATTCAATTTGGTACTAGAAATGTTAGCTTTAGCAATAGAGAAGAAAAGTAAATTGAAGGAATTAGAATAGGTAAAGAAGAAATCAATTATCACTTTTTACAGATGATATGATTTACTTGGCGAATTCTAAAGAATCGAGTAAAAAACTACTTGAAATAATAAACAACTTTAGGAAAGTTGCAGGATATAAAAGGAATGCACAAAATCCTTGGCATTCCTATACATTACTAACAAAGCCCAACAGCAAGAGACAGAAAGAGAAATTCCATTTAAAGTTACTGCAGACACTATAAAATATTTGGGAGTTTATGTGCTAAGAGAAACCCAGGGACTGTATGAACATAATTATGAAACACTTTTCACACAAATAAAGTGAGATCTAAATAAATGGAAAATATCACCTGCTTATGGTTAGGCTGAGCTAATACAATAAAAATGACAATTTTACCTAAATTAATTTATTTATTGAGCACCATACCCATTAAACTATCAAAAATTATTTTAAAGAGCTGGATAAAATAATAATAAAACTCATCTGGAAGAACAAGATGTCTAGAATATCTAGGGAATTAATGAAAAGAAATGTTTGGGAAGGGGGCCTAGCCATACCAGATATTGAACTGTACTATAAAGGAGCAGTCATCAAAACTACACGGTACTGGCTAAGAAACAGAGTCGTGGATCAGTGGAATAAGTTAGGTACACAAGATGCAGCAGTCAAAGACTATAGCAATCTACTCTTTGATAAATTCAAAGAATCCAGCTTCTGGGCTAAGAATTCACTATTTCACAAAAACTGCTGGGAAAATTGGAAAATGGTAGGGCAGAAACTGGGCATAAAGTCAAAATGGGTTCATGATTTAGGAATAAAGGCTGATACTATAAGCAATTTGGGAGAGCAAGGAATAGTTTACCTATCAGATTTATGGAAAAGCAAAGAATTCATGACATAAGAAATGATAGAGAGCATTACAAAATTGAAAATGGATAATTTTGATTATGTTAAATTGAAAAATTTTTGTATAAAAAAATCCAGGAGACTTCTGGGGGTGGAGCCAGGAGACTTCCGGGGGTGGAGCCAAGATGGCAGCTGGAATACAGGGACTTGCATGAGCTCCTCGCCAGGTCCCTCCAAAAACCTATAAAAAATGTCTCTGAACAAATTCTAGAACTGCAGAACCCACAAAATAGCAGAGGGAAGCAGGGATCCAGCCCAAGATAGCCTGGATGGTCGCTGGATGAGGTCTATCATGCACGGAGTGGAGGGGAGCGGAGCTCAGCGTGGGAGGTGGCAGGACCAACCAGACCAGGAGCCAGGCAGGACAGGCCCTAGCACCCTGAATCAGTGAGCTGTGGCAGTTACCAGACTTCTCAACCCACCAACACCTAAGACAATAGAGAAGGTTAGTGGGAAAAGCTGTGGGGGACAGAGTTCACAGTTTGGCCACTGCCCCAATGGCAGCAGGGGAGGTGCAGCTACTGAACTACAGCTGCAGTTACTTCCGGCCCCAGGCCCACGTGGTGGGAGGAATTAAGTGGCGGATCAGAGCAGGAGTGCAGAGCCTGCTGAAAATTTGCATCAGGTCTGGGTTGGTGGTTCTTGAGGAAGGAGGAGTGCTGGAGTGGCAGAGCTGGCTGTATAGAAATAGCTCTGAAATCAACAGCGCATCCCCTCAAGCTTGGAACAAAGTACGCTTTGCTCTACAAGCAGTTATACCCCGATGAAAAACTCAAGGGTCAAGTAAGTTGGCTGGGAACATGGCCAGGCAGTGAAAATACACCCAGATTCAGTCTCAGACTTTGGAATCTTTCTTTGGTGATGAAGAAGACCAATACATACGGCCTGAAGAAGTCAACAGTGTCCAAGAGCCTACACCAAAAGCCTCCAAGGAAAACATGAACTGGTCTCAGGCCGTGGAAGAGCTCAAAAAGGAGTTGGAAAAGCAAGTTAGAGAAGTAGAGGAAAAATTGGGATGATAAATGAGAATGATGCAAGAAAACCATGAAAAACAAGTCAATGACTTGCTAAAGGAGACCCAAAAAAATACTGAAAAAAATATCGAAGTAAACAACACTTTAAAAAATAGACTAACTCAAATGTCAAAAGAGCTCCAAAAAGCCAATAAGGGGAAGAATGCCTTGAAAGGCAGAATTAGCCAAATGGAAAAGGAGGTCCAAAAGACCACTGAAGAAAATACTACCTTAAAAATGAGACTGGAGTAAGTGGAAGCTAGTGACTTGATGAGAAATCAAGATATTATAAAATAGAACCAAAGGAATGAAAAAAATGGAATTTTTTCATTAATTCTCTTGATATTTCGACCTTTCTTTCTTCCAGATGAACTCTTTTATTATTTTTTCTAGCCCAATAAAATAGTATTTGGTAGTTTTGTATGACACTAAACAAGTAAATTAATTTAGGTAGAATTGTTGTTTTAATTATATTAGCTCTGCCTACCCATGAGCAATTGATGTTTTCCCAATTATTTAGATCTGACTTTATTTGTGTGAAAAGTATTTTGCAATTGTGTTCATATAGTTCCTGGGTTTGTCTTGGCAGGTTGACTCCCAAAATATTTCATATTGTGTACAGTTATTTTAAATGGAAGTTCTTTTTCTATCTGTTGCTGCTGGGTTTAATCCTAATGATTCTTCTTGACATTATTTTTTGACATTATTCTCTCCATCTTCCAATCCAACTTTCATAGTACTGCTAAACTTTCTTATCAATATATCCAGTCATGGCATTCTTCTGCTCAAAAGACCCTCAGAGGTTCCCTATTGCTTCTCTGGCATAAACCCAAGCTTCTTTGTTGGCATTCAGAGACCTCCAGAATATTTTTTACACTTTTCTGGCACATCTGACATTAATTCTCTCCATATACTCTAAACCCCAAGTTAAGTGGATTATTCAGTTTCTGAAACCCACCATTTATTTTTCCATCTTCTTACTTTTTTTTCAGTTAGTAGCCTATGATTGAAACTCCATTCCCTTCTTTAATTAGAAAGCCATTCTTTAAATCCAATTCAAATTACTAAAGAACTCTGATTAAAGTTATGATCAGCCATGATTCCAAAGGACTGATGAAGAAGCAAGCTGCCCATATCCTGACATGTAGAATTGTTGTCCCGAAGATACAAAATAAAAGCTATATTTTTGGATAAAACCAATATTGAAATTTGGACTTCATGACTGTATATTTGTTATAAGATTTTTTTATTTTCTTTTTCTTAGGATGAGGTAGGAGGAAGAGAAAGTAAAAATTGCTTAATAGAAAAAAATAAGAAGAAATCCACATCAAATTATACTTTCCAAATGAAGCCTTATCTGATTCCCCCATCAATAACCATTTTACCCTTTAGATTACACTGAACACTCTGTCTTCAACCCTCTTACTTATTTTACATGATATTGTATATTAAGGTAATTATGTTTGTATCTTTTATTTCAACTAGCATATAATTTCCGTGAGGGCAAGCACTTAGGGAATGTGAGCTGAATTTAATTGAATTGATTCTGGGCTAGAATATGCTGCATATATACTTAAAGATTCAGTGAATATTACATATTTTTTATTGTGCCACACCACAAGGACATCACAAATACTATAGAGTTTTGTTCAAATCTCTTCCTAACAATATAAAGTTTTTATTCTTTTGTGGAATTCTCCTGGATTCCCCTTAGGGCTAGGTAATGGACTGGTGTCAGTTGTGTAATGCAAATGGAAAGGAGAGTACTTTTGTATTCATTAGATGTTGAACTCTTCAAGACTGGGGACTCTCTCTTGCCTCTTTGTTTCCCTACTACTTAGCATAGTGCCTGGCACATAATAGGTGATTAATAAATACTTTTGAATTGACTGATCTTTCTTTATATACTTTATTACACACATCTTGAAATCAGTAAAATAACGCTCAGTCCCTAATCTTTTGATTACCAACAGAACTGGAAAAACTGAGGTTGGAATGAGTCATTCATATTGATGATATTCAGATCTGGAGGTACACTTATTTGACCTTATAATAACCAAATCATTAAGGACAGTTTTTCATTTTTGCAGCCTTAATTTTTCTCTGTACAATTGTGAATTGACAAGACAATTCAATTTATATTTTTGAAAAAAAAATTCGTTCACTGATGGTATGGGGTGATGACAAACTCCATGAATCAATGTAACCAAAAGACTTAGTTGGTTTATTTAAAATATGTTACTTAAATAATATTCATATATGCATGTGTGTACACACATAGCTAGCTAGATATAGACATATACAGCTATATAGCATCATCAAGATGTGTATATGTGTGTATGTAAATCGTTCTCTAAGTCTCTACATGTTGGACTTTTGAAACAGTGAATCCTGAAAACATAGCTATTCATAAGAGTCATTAGTGACCAGGCATGTCCTCGTGAGTTGGTATAAATAAGTATTTAGAAAGTGAAAAAAGACAAAATTTTACCAATATGGATCCTCTAGCCTATGGCCCAACCATTCTCTTTGACAATGGACCTAGGGGATAGTTAGCGAGGGGATCCATTTAGCTTCTACGAGATTAAATAAAAATATCAAATATTTTCCCCCAAATACCACTTGTTCTTCTTTTTAAATTGTTATATTTATACCAACTAGAAATGTGCCAAGCTAGCTATTTCTTCCAGCTTGTTATCACCTCTTGGACTAGTGAGTTTTATGTATTAGCTACCAGAACTTTCTTTTATATGTTTTAAAGTTATCACTTTCTGACTTCAAGGGGATTCTCATCGAGCTCAGAAGAACATATTCCAGTGGAAAGTAGGCTTCTATTTATGGCTCCTGAAAGTTAAAGCCAAACATGACAGCTAGAAAACACTTTAATTCTAGCATTTCACTATATTCATAGAGGGTAATAAACTTGTCTAGTTTGCACCATTTTTAATGAATGTAGCATTCATCCTCATACCCTCAATGATCTACTTTGTTCACCAAATTGGTCAGAGATAAAGCAGTAATGTTGTACTAATCCAACGCAAATATAACTTTGTTTGCAGCTTGGCAGCAACCTATTCAGGTTGATGTTTATACAGAAAAGGGTGCAAATATTTATTTCACTAGGGCTATTTAATTAACTTTATTGACTAAAGGAAAATTAAATTGTTTTGGTCTTTGCAGTGGAAAGACCACCAGATATTGAGGCACAGGTTTCAATCCTGCATGAATTTGGGCAAGAATCTTGTCTTATCTAGTGTTTCTTTTGACTATAAAACTTTGTAATTCTACAAATACTTTAAATAAAGTGAAGAGGAATCAATCGACAAGCATCGACAAATAAGCAGGTATTGTGTGTCAGGAGCTGGGTATATGAAGAGAAAGTAAAATGATACTTTCCTCCAAGCAACTGAACTTTTAGGGGAGAAAACATGCACATAAAATAGTACATAAAATGAATATAATTCAGGTAGGCAGTGTGTGTGGGGGTGAGCCAATAGCATTTGAGAAGACCAAGAAAAGCCTCATTTAGATCTGACCTTTGAAGAAAATTGGAGATGCTAAGAAGTTAAGATAAAGGAGGGCATCTCATGAGTCAAGGACAATCTGTATAGAGGGAAAGAGGCTGGCAGTGTGGCATCATGTGTGAGGAACATCTAAAAGGTTAGCTTTGTGAGACCTAAACTGTCTGGAAAAGAAATTTGGATTCAGTCTGCAAAGGTCTGAAATGACAAAGACTTTATATTCGATGCTAAATGTAATAGTGCAACACTGGAGTTTACTGAATCAGGGAGTGACACAGTCAGTTTTGCTTCAGGAATTTATTTTGAAATTTGGGGGAGAGAACGAGGGAAATAAGGAGTCAACTAGGTCCATTTCTACTGAGAGGAAACCTTTTCATACCTCCCTCCCAAGTTGTAAAAATCAATACTTGAATATTTTCAACATATAAAGAACAGTTTAATTTTTAGATAATTAACATTTCACCAAGAATCTTTTTCTGCTCAAAGGAGATTTGGGGAAAAGCATGATAGCAAAATGCAGTGCTCCTGTTTCACTGTACATCTCCAAACACATCACAAGGGCCGTTTCATGGTGCTATACTTAAAAAATCTCATAGATCCAATAACAGATTATAGACATCATGTAACTGGGTACTTCAGTCTGTGGCAGAAGATGCTTAAAACATACCATTTAAGTAAAATCAAAAATGTTTTGAAGCAAGTTTGAGGTGATTAACTTGCTCCCCCACTTCTTATATAATGGTAATTCTCCATATCCTCCTGGAAGTTGCCATGATATTTGAGGGCTACATTAATGTCTATCACGGTTTAGGTGAAAAATTGTTATTCACAGAAGTTTTGTTTTTCTTTCTTTCTTTTTTTCCTTCCTAACCTACACAGAAAAGAATCTAGGATTTTTCTTACATTGTGTGACTAGGACAAGTTGAGTAGCTAGGTGGAATAGCAGATAGAGTACTGGATGTGGATTCAGGAAGACATGAGTTAAAAATCAGACCTGAGAGATTACCTAGCTATGTGACCCTGGAAAAGTTACTTTATCTCTGTTTCCTCAACTATAGAATGGGGATAGTAGCACCAACCTCCTAGGATTGTTGTGAAGATCAAATGAGATGATATTTGTAAAGCACTTAACACAGTACTAGGCACATAGTTGGCACTTAATAAAGGATTCTTTCTTTCTTACTTTCCTTTCTTTCTTTCTATTCCCTTCCTTCCTTCCTATATTGCTTCCTTCCTAGATGAGTCTAATAAAGACCATGAGACAGTTGAACTTCTTGTCTTATTAATAATTTTAAATCTAATTTGATCCCAGGGTTCACATTATTTGTAGTCCAGACAAGGAAAAAACAGGTGCTATTTTTTGAATCCAAGCTAAGAGGATAATATAGTATGAATACTATAAATAGAGGAGGGATTTTGCTTTCTCCTCTAATATATAATTTACAAAGTCACAGTATACCAATGAGGGCATACAGGTCCAGAGACTTATCTCACATTCTGTATGTTTCTCTTTGATAAGAATAATTTAATCACCTTAAATTTCTAGTCTAAAACAGAAACAATTCCTTGCTTGAATACTTTATAGGCACTATGTGTTTGCTCTACTAATAATAGCCAACACAAATAGAATTTTAAGGTTGAAAAAGCACTTAATGTATTCTATAGTTTTAATACTTACACCTACCCTGTGAGGCAGATATTATTATTTTGATCTTACAGATGTGAAAACTGAGGCTTATATAGGTTAAGTAAGTTCACCAGGGTCACACATGTAAATCTTGAGATAGAGTTTGATCTCAGGATTTCTTGGTTCTAACTTCACCCTTTGCATCATTATGTTACCCAAACTTATGGCCACAAATGAGTTGTGACAAAAATATTCTACAGGTGCTATGTCCTTGTGACTCTGATGTTTTCTTTTGTTTTAAGTTTGTTGAGCAAAATTGATGCTAAGAAAAAAATATCAAGTAGACCATTTGTCTTGGTACCTTTCATGGCCTCCCCCAATTGGGTCTGTTTTAAGACAAAATAATATTTCCCTTAGAAGAGAAAGTTGAAGGAAAATAAAATTTGCGTACTTTTAAATTCTCTCCTTTGATGAGACTCACAAAGCAGAAGGAGGTAGAATGACTAGATATTGCTACAAGGACAAATAATACATTTATAAGAAGTGGGGGATATGGAAAAATGGAAGTGCATGATTGAGAGTATAACGGAAGAAATTAAGAGCCTTTAGTTGTGGAGGTGGAAGCCTTGTGAGTAATGATGAGCTCAAGTGTATGAACTTCTTTGTTTGCGGTTGAGGTGAAGTGAAGTTGCCGGTCATTGGAGTTGAAGAAGCTGTTGAACTAAGAAATATCTCATTTGTTTGATGAGATGCCAGCACATACTGAAGATTCCAAGTGTAACGGCAAAGTTTAAGATGGGGAAGAAGATTATGAAAAAGAAATATGGAACTATTTGAGAAAAATGTGAGAATGAACTAGAGGGTAAAAGATAAATACTGCCAAAATCTGGTGAGGTCGACAAATTTAGAAGGAATAAACCTCGAATATCATTCATTCTCCATTTCCATCTCTTTTCTTTCTCTAGTTGTTTTTTTTCCTCCCTGATATGTATAAAGGAAATGTGAAGAGATATATAGTCATATACTGAGAAATTCAGGTTTACTGTGAAATAAAGGGTACTATTTGCCGTTTTAACAATCCAACTAGAAGCTTCTGTGGGGGTATAAGATCCACCCACAGCCAGCACCTGGAAAGCTGCCAACAGCATAGGTTCTTTTGATCTGCTTAACTAAGGAAAGCAAGGTGAAGGGGTTAACAAGCTTACTTTAATTCAGTATACAAATAACATTCACTTAGTTCAGGGGAAAAAGCCAGCACCCTGAACTTCAGAACAAAATACAAGCAAATTACACACATCAACAGACAGAGCCAATACAATTCATAGTTACCAACATCTAGGTTCAGCCTGGGAGCTCAGAACAAGGGCTGGCCCAGAGTCAGGCGCTGCCACTGCTGTGAGGAGGAGCTCCAAGGAACAGACAGCCAACCCCTGGTTTTTATATCTTTTTCAGCATAAGGGGTGAGTCACACATGCGACTCACCCACGTGACCTAGAATCATCACAAAGAGGCGGACTTAAACCCACATGGTCTAAAAGCCTCTGCTCTCCCAGACATGTAAACTGGGCCCTCCCTGGAGTTAGCCCCACCTTGGGCCCCACCTTAGTTGCCAACCCACACCCACTAAGGGTTTACACCTAATAGGGGTTTGGGCCTGGGGCTTAGCACCTAGTAAGGCTCAATGAATTACTCAAAGGGAAGGAAAGCCAAACTATTCAAGGGCACTTGTTGAACTAAGTGCTAAGGAGCCCATTTTTGGTTACCAACACATTTACCTAAACATACACTGCATAATTTACATCCTCTTTCTATTTTTTTGTAAACATGGAATTTAGAGTAAAAAATTATAAATTCAGTGATAGGTAAATCTTTATTGTCACATTAATTTAATCAGCCTGAAATAAACAGGAGTTTAGCACTAACGCTCAGAAATAGACAGCTATTATCCTACAGTGTTTTTCTTGAATATATTTTTAACATAATTGTAGTAATTTATATATAATCTTCAACTCAGTAAGTAGGCTGTGCTTCAGTAAATCAGTTAAAGGAAATAATGTATTTTGGTTCTTGCTATATTTGTTCCAATTTATTTATTGGGTAATATTTTAATGTATTTGATGGACTAAAGAGGTTACTTTCAAATTGCTCTTTGCAAATACACATAAGTCCTTAAAATTTATTTTGGAGTAAATCATCATCATTGACCTAACCATGAAAGCCATGGGGTGATAGATCTATTGGATAATCAGAATTTGTATTTGGGATATTTGATAATTTGGAGTGTGTGTCTTGAAAAAGATTACTAGTCAGTTTATTGACATTTACTCTGAGGGAAATTATGGTTTTATCTGAAATATCCAATTGTACTTTGTGTCAGATGCTAATATTCAAAATGAAAATTTTTCTTTAATTTTGTAAATCTCTCTCTCCCTCTCCCTCTCTCTCTCTTCCTCTGCATCTCTGTTTCTTTCTGGTAGAGTACATTTCACACATCCCTCCTGTACAATCAAATGGAAATTATCTCACAAACTTGACCCATCTTATATAGAGAGTAGGCAACTGGCTTTGTTGTATGATTTGAGAGGTAGTAAAGAATTCTTCCCAAAATTTCATCCCCACCTGGTCATCAATAGTGCAATGAATTTAATGATCAATTTCTTAGCCATAAGAATTTGAAGCCCATTGTAATTATGTAGTTAATATCTGAGGTGTTTTACTATGTAAAATTTGACCATTGTCAGTTATTAATACCATCAATAAAAATCAGGGCACTGGTAGTAATGAGGACAGAGAAAAGGGAAAGAAAGAAAAGGGAAGGAAGGAAGGAAGGAAGGAAGAAAGGAGGGAAGGAAAGAAGGAAGGAAGGAAGGCAGAAAGGAAGGAAGGGAGGGAGGGAGGGAGGAAGGGAGGAAGGAAGGAAACAGATACAGAGAATGAGCTGGAATAGGTAAAACTGAAAAATTATTTTAATCTCCTTATTTAGGAGGACTACGGGAGGTTCATTCTGACATTTGTATTGTTAGAACATGGAAAATGTACATTTGGATAAACTGGATGACTTTTGTGGCTTTTACTAACTGACATTCAGTGGTTCTAGAGTCACAACCTCATCTTATAATGCCTGGTCCATGACTCTAGATACAAAAGTAATGTGAGCTCATGTATCTGTTCTAAATTCATATATCTGACTATGTAGGTAGAACGTCTTGGTGTAGCAATAATTTGAGAAGAAGGTTAATTAAAAAAAATAGGGCAGATGTGTAATATTATTAGGATTGGGTGCATTAGCAACAACTACAGTCAGTGAAAAGAAACTCCCCCTTGAATAATCTGGTTCTGTTTCTTCACTTATTGGCTTTGTCTGATACTTAAGAGGAAGAATAGAAATTGACTCATCTTTTCATCTGTAAGATGGAGGTGGTGATGATATTTCACCTCACTATGATGAATGAATCCCATAGAAATCACTTTAGCAAACTGAGAATCACATGTTGAAAATTTAAAACATGAGTATATTAATACAGCATTGTTATTTTTAGACAATTACATGATTGGTAATATCCCTATGTGCAGAATGCATTTATTGAATTATGAGTTACGTAAAATAATTCCCAAACAATCATTTTGAGCTAATGCACAGAAGCAAGCAAGAGGAAATCTCCCCATGCCAGGACATGACACCAGCCATTAAGCAATAATTCTGATGAAAACAGTTGAACTTGATAATCAATGGCTCCTTCATGAAAAAATGGTAAATTTGTCATAATAGACAACTTTAGGGCCCCAGAGAAAAATTACTGAAAACCCAAGTTGATATAAGAAACATTACTAGTATATATAACCATATCAATTTTTTTCAATAGACTCAAATTCATACATACTTACAAATGTTCACACACTGCAAGCCACTATTTCAGGTCATGAAATTGAAAAATACAAAAGCACACATAAACAAAGGAAACCTTAGGAGTCAAAACTGTTCCCAGTTCCTGGGCTGAGAATTCAGTTTTTACAGAAAAAAAATTGCTTCTTTGAAATCCTGCATTTTTCTTTGTATGCTGTACAGACCATTCACAAATGCTAATTTAGTCAGAGCAAGGATTCTTAAACTTAATGGGAAAATTCTAAGGATACCGTGTTCTGATGGTGGAAGGGGAAGGGAGGATTATTTCATTAGTGTAAGGAACTCTCGGTGAGAAAATTTTCTTTAAATTCAGATTGTCAACCATTCAGCATATTCTCTAAACTTCCCTCAGGTTCAGTTCCCTCATGTGTAAAATGAGGATAATAATAGCGTCCACCTCATAGGTTTGTCATAAAGATCAAATGAATTATCATATGTTACAGCTTACATTCTAATGGACATGTCCATTATCCCTCACAAGGATACATAAGGAAATGAAATCTAGCAGTATACGTATAAAAACAACATACATCTGATATTTGAGATCAGGGAATACAGAAAAACAGTGAGATCCTTTCCTTGCTCCTCTCAAAATTCCTTCTGCAACCAAAGAAGTCCATTTATTATTATTTTTTCAAGATGTTATGACTGAAACAATATAGATGGGAAAATTAGGCTAACTTCAATGTTACCTTTATGGATACATTTTTAAAAAGACATTTTTATTGTTGAGTTTTTCTCAAAATTATCTACATTCAAAATTAGTCTACAATATTTTGTGGAGTTGGGTGACATTGATCATATGGAAATAATTTATCGAAACTTGAACACCAAAGATCAAATAATAACAAGTATTTCTCTGAATAACATTCATCCCATTACTAGGAACAGGTTTAATATTCATCCACAACCAAAGGGCATTATTCTGTCTCTAGTGCAAAATCTCGAAGTTAGAAGGGGTCTCTGGCCCATCAGAAGCAAAAGCCTTTTTACAATATCACAGGTGAGTTATAATTCAGTTTTTCTTTGAAAACTTCCAGTGAAAAAGACTGCACTAACTCCAGAGGAAAGTCAATTATCTTAGTAAACTTATAGGTAGCCTGAATTGTCAGAATATATATACATATGTATATACATAAATGTATTTATATATATATATATACATATATGTATGTGTGTGTATGTATGTATGTATGTATGTATGTATGAATGTATGAGAGAGTGGGGGAAGGAGAGAGAGAGAGAGAGAGAGAGAGAGAGAGAGAGACTTAAAATATACTTCTATCCTTTGCTATTAGTTCTTCCCTCTGGGGACTAGCAGAACAAATCTATGTGACAAGCTTTCAAATACTTTATTGCGCACTTATTATGTGAAAGGCACTATGCTGTGCATCTGAGTGAGTGATACAGAGAGAAATAGGAGGGCCAACTCCCATTCCACTGTAGGTAAGTGGTCATAAGATGTGAACAAGCACTTGCCAAAGGAGGAAACAGAAATTGTTAATAAATCTTGAAAAAATTCTCTCCATCACTAATGTTAAATATCCAAATTTAAATAAATTTGAAGCAGCATGTCACAGCTTTAGCAAAAATAATTAAAAGTTGTGTAACAAATGTTGGCAGGCTTGTTAACAAATGGATACATTCTTTCAATTCAGGTTGAACTGGAGAAACAGAATCTTTTTATACTGCAGTCTCTAAGTATGTGATAATAATCAGGTCCCTTTAACCCAGTGATTCCATTGTTAGAACTATGCGTTCATAATTGTACCAAAAAACAACAAAAAAATAGTCTATTCAAAAATTTTTATATCAGGATTATATGTAATTGTTTAAAACTTGGAAATCACTTAAATGTGTAATTATAAGGGAATTACAGGTCAGATAAATTGTGGCACATTAATGTAATGGGATACAATAAAGCACATAAAATGGAGATATGTAAAAAAAATCTGGAAAAAAAACATTATGGTATAATTTGAAGTGAAAAAGTGAGCCAGAAGAATGGTGTGTATGGTTATTATGATCACAGGAAGAAAAGCAAAAGAATATGAATGTTTATAGAATCTTGACACATCCTTAGAGGAAAGAACTTGAAAATTCTATTACACCTGATGCATTGGAATTAATTTGAATATGAAGAATTATTATGCAAATAATAATTTGGATTCACATTTGGTGGTGTCATTTTAATAAAACATTTAATTAAAATAATATCTAGCCTTGAGAGGCACAGGTTTAGTAGATGTGGTGCTAAGACACAGTTAAAAAATACTAAAGAGAGAGCAGTTTATCTAACACCATAGATCCACTAATCAATGCATGCCAATGAAATTGAGTCTTTTTGGAAGTTGATGAGTCGTTGATGATAAATACTTTTCCTTCCTAATCTTTTTGGGCATTATTTAAAACACTTCATGCTCCAAAGAATGCTGGACATTTCAAATTCAACTTACTCAGAGAACAAACATAGTTAAAGTGTTAAGACTAATGTGATTGGTAATGAAATTAAACAGATGAAAGCTTTCATTAAATTTTGTTTATAAAATGTTGTCCTCAGCCTGATAGTAAATTCCTATAGAAATCATTTTCAGAAAGGCAGAAAGATGACAATCTAGAAGTGCAACAGAGTGTGCCTAATTCATTTCAATTCACAGAGTAATGCATTCTAGTCTCCAATGTGAGAATCCAATCTAGTAGATGCTTAGTAGAGTTGAAACAAAATCACAGCACCAGAAAACAGACATTGTCTATTTTGCTAAATAGAGAAGTTCTTTAAATGACTTTTTTCAGAGTGTTTCATAGGGTTTGCTATGCTTTATTTACCAAACTATACATTATGATAGTAGAGCTACATTATCCACAAGGTACAACATTCATTTATAGTCTCCAGTCTTTTCTTTTTTCAACTACATTCATAGCAATTAAGGTTGCTTAATAGTGAATGAACCTCCAGAACCCGCCTGATTTTTTATAATGTATTAAAAACCTTTTTTATTCAGTTGGCTGAAGTTTCTGGAAATCAAGGTTAATGTGTAAAACATACAATTGGCTTACCAATTGTTTGGAAGTCTCCATTGGAAATGTACACTATTATTATGTATAAATTGGATCCTATTAAAAAGTTATCAAAAGCAATTTAACAGCATGATTCAATATGCTGTACTGATGTTTCAAATTCCTTTTCCCCTGTTTCATAGTATTTTACAAACTTACATCAACTTTTTTCACAATGTACCAGTGAAGTACAATGGCCAGTCCAAAATTTTTGTTAGATCAAGAAGGCTGAAATATACAGAGGGAGGAAATGACTTGCCTACTGATTTATGAATAGTTAGGAGTGAATCTGAATTCATAGGTCCTAGATCCCAACACATTAACTCATGTCTTTCCCAGAGGAAAAAGGAGTGGAGAGTGGGGGCCACAGGCAGGAAATGATATCCACACACTCTTCTTGAAGGGCAGGCAAGAAAAGTATATCAGTCTTGAAACCCATTTTTAACAGTATGAGGAAAAGAGGCTGAGGTCAAAGGAAAAGATAGATATAGCTTTCTAAGATTTTGAGTATTTCTCCCTGTGTCTTAAAAAGCTGATTCATGATGCCTTGAGGCTGGATAGATAGAGCATGTGAACCTCTCGTTCTTTTTATACACTGTCTGCACTTGTCAGATGACATGTCAGGATGAAAAGGGAAGCCAAATTGCCCTAGGTTAAACTATTATCATAATACTTAACATTAGTAAAGGACTTTATATTCTCAATGCACTTTATAATCATTGAGCAGTCAATCCAACCAGCCTCATTGTGAAAGAGAGATTCAAAATTATATACATTTTACAGATTTGGAAATGTAAACATTATGTAGTTAAGTAACCTTCTATGGTCATATGACAAATTTCAATGGAAATTGAATTTTGCTAAAACTTCCAGTTTGATGTTCATACCGTGTAGACTAAGCTATCTTTCCATCATTTAAAATTTTATGATTCCCTGTATTGCCTTCATCTTCAGTTTAAACTAGGAGTTAAATCATCACACACTATTAAGAAATTTAATTAAGTTGACATAACTTATTAGTTAAGAATAAAATGGACTTAAGACGCAATGCCAATAGTATCCTGTATTCCTATATATAATCTAATAGGCAATCACAACACATTTCATAATTAATTACTAATTTGTTTTACATTATACTATTGTTTTGTGTCAACAATGACCTGAATTTAAGGGACACAACTTCTACTTTAAGAAGAGGTGTCAGAGTAGAGTCAATATGGCAGAAGAACACCACAGATCCAACAGAGCTCTTCAAAAGTCATCTCTAAACAAGTTGAAAGATTGACTCAGAATAAATTCTGAAGCAGCAAAACCAATAAAATGACAATGCAAAACAATTTTTCCAGCCTAAGCCAACTTAGATGAATGGCAGGAAAGGTCTGTCTTACTGGAGAGTGGGGCACATTCCAGTGTAAGCTAAAGCAAGGAAGCAACAGGCCCTGGGGACAACTGAGTCAGCAGTGGTGGTGGTTTCAGGAACTCTCAGCTCACAGTAAAGGGTTTGGACAATTCGTCTGAAGAAGGTCACAGGGACTCTTTGCTGGCTCTGGCAGTAGGACTCTATTGCATTGCCCATACATCATTCTGGGTCACAGTCCCAGGGTAGGGAAGAGCATTGGCAGGAGCAGGGACCCTGGTCACAGTTCCAGGGCAGAAAAGAGTGCTTGTGGGCACTCAAAGACCAGAGCACAGGCCAGTAGAGCAGTGACCAAACATCTTATTAGATCACACTACTTTGGAATAACTGAGAGCATGCAAACCCCCAGAGCTAGCTCTGAAAACAGCAGCACAAAAAGCTGAAGATTGAAACAGATTCCTCTCCACCACAGGAACAGAGTCCAATTATAATATAAAATTAAAAGTAAAGAATTAAGCAAACACCAAAAAAAGAATCTGAGCACAGAAGTTACTATGGTGACAGGGATGATCAAAACACAAATTTAGAGGAAGACAATGAAATCAAAGTCACTATATCCAAAGCTTCCAAAAAAATGTGAATTGGTATCAGGCCCTGGAAGACCTTTAAAAAGATTTTTAAAATCAAATAAGAGAAATAGAGGAAAATTAAGGAAAGAAATTAGAGTGACGCAAAAGAATAATGAAAAAGGAGTCGACAGTTTGGTAAAAGGGGCACAAAAACTACTGAAAAAATAATACTTTACAAAAGAGAATAGGCCAAATGGAAAAACAGGTATAAAAATCCAATAAAGAAAAGAAATCCATAAGCAGCATAATTGGACAAATGGGGAAAGGTCCAAAAAATCACTGAAGAGAAGAACTCCTTAGAAAGCATAATTGGCCAAATGGGAAAAGATTTACAAAAAAATTCACTGAAGAATGGAATTCCTCAAAAAAGCAGAATTGGCCAAATAGAAAAGGAGGTACAAAATCTCACTGAAGAAAATAATTCCTTAAAATTTAGAATTGGGCAAACAGAACCTAATAGTGCCAGAAGACATCAAGAAATAATGAAACAAAATCAAAAGATTTCAAAGAACAGAAGAAAATATGAAACAACTCATTGAAAATAAAACTGACCTGCACAATAGATTGAGGAGAGACAATTTAAGAATTATTGTACTACTTGAAAACCATGACTAAAAAAGAGAACTTATACATCACATTTCAAGAAACTATCAAGGAAAATAACACAGATATCCTAGAGTCAGAGGATAAAATATGAACTGAAAGAATCTGTCAATCACCTCCTGAAAGAGATTTTAAAATGAAAACTCCCAGGAATATTATAGCCAAATTCCAGAGCATCTAGGTCAAAGGAAAAACACTTAAAGTAGCCAGAAAGGAACAATTAAATTATCATGGAGCCCCAGAAAGGATAACAGATCTAGCAGCTTCGATATTAAAGGATCAGAGGGCTTTAAATATGATAGTCTTAAAAGCAAAGGAGCTAGAATACAACCAAAAGTCACCCATTGGCAAAACTGAGTATAAACCTCAGGTGAGTGGGGTGGACATTTAATGAAATTAAGGACTTTCAAGCATTCCTGATTAAGAACCCAGAGCTAGTAGAATATTTGGCTTTCAAATGCAAGACCCAAGATTAAGATAAAAAGGTAAACGTGAAGGAGAAATCATATGGAACTTGATATGGTAAAACTGTTTATATTTCTATACGCTAAGTTCATACTTGTAACTCCTAAGAACTTTATCATTATTAGGGGAGTTAGAAGGAGTATTCATAGACAGAGGGAACAGGTGTGTATTGACTATGAAGGGATAATATCAAAAAATAAGATTAAGGGGTGAGAAAGAAGAATGCAATAGGATTCCTACCAAAAAGGTAGAAAGAGGAAAAATGTATCAGATGAAAGAGGAACAAAAGAGCTTTTACAGTAGAGGGGAAGATGGGAAGGTGAAGGGAAAGGCTTGAAATTTACTCTCATCAGAAATGGCTCAAAGAGGGAAAAAATCCACATTCACTTTTGTATAGAAATCTATCTTAACGCCTTGTCCCACCCCCAGAGAAGTAGAAGGGAAGGATGACAGGAGTGGGGGGTGATAGAACGGTGGGCAGATTGAGTTAGAAGCAAAACACTTGAGGAGTAACAAGACAGAAGGGGAGAGAGAGAGAGAGAGAGAGAGAGAGAGAGAGAGAGAGAGAGAAGGGTAAGTGGGAGAAAGCAGGATGGAGAGAAATACACAGATTATTATCATAACTCTTAATGTGAAAGGAATGAATTCTTCTATAAAAAGGAACCATATAGCAGAGAGATACAGAGTAAAAATAAATGAGACCAGAGCAGAATCTATAGCTGAAGTAAAACACACACATGCACACACACACACACACATACCCCAGAGGTAGCAAATATGATCTCAGACAAAGTAAAATCAAAAATGGGCCTAATTAAAAGAGATAAGAAGGGAAACTGCATTTTGCTATAAGGTATAGTAGACAATGACATAATATCAGTACTAAACATATGGATAACAAATGGTAAAGCAACCAAATTCTAAAAGGAAAAGTTAAATGAGTTACAGGAAGAAATAGCCAGTAAACTATACAATAGAGGGGACCACAACTTTTCCCTACCAAAACTAGATAAAGCTAACCAAAGTAAATAAGAATTTATGGTGAGGAATAGATTTTTTAGAAGAGCTAGATATGATACACTTCTAGAGAAAATTGAATGGGAATAAAAGAGAAAATATATATTTTTCTCAGTGGTACATGTCACCTAAACAAACTACTAACCATGTATTATAGCACAAAACCTTACACCTAAATGCAGAAAAGCAGAAATATTAAAGGTAGCCTTTTAAAATAATAATGGAGTGATTTGAGCTAAGTCATGAAGGAAACCAAGAAAAACTGAGAAGTGGAAGTGAGGGAAGGACTAACCCTGGTATGGGGGATACTCAGTGAAAAATCATGGAGATGAGAGATGGAGTGTCATGTTTGAGGAACAGCAAGTAAGCCAATACAGCTGGATCACAATGTGGTGGAAGGCAATAAAGTGCAAAAAGTCTGGAATGTTAGGAAGGAGACAGGCAATGGAGAGTTTTAAATGTCAAACAAAGAAATTTATACCTGGAGCTCATTGAGCATTGGTGTAACATGGACAGACCTCATTTAAAAAAAGTTGTGGGGACAGAGTCAAGATCACATAGGAAAAGCAAGGACTTGCTTAAGCTCTCCCCCAAACCGCATCAAATACCTGTAAAAATGACTAAACAAATGATAGAGCAGCAGGACCAACAAAATGACAGAGTGAAACAAATTATCAGGCAAAGAGAACCTGGAAGGTTGACAGGAAAGATTTGTTGTACCAGTCTGAGAGAGGAGTGCAGTCTAGTATGGACCATGCCACCCAGACCAGTAGCAAACCCAGAGCATGCATCAGGGGACTGAATAACTGGCAGCTGTGGTAGTTTCCAGACTTCTCACACCAATGACAACTTAGAATAGGGCTGTCCAAAATGTGGCCTGTGGGCTGCATGCGGCCCACAGTGGGATTTATGTGGCCAGCCTACAAGCATAGAAATACACATAAAAGCTTTAGTAAATGAAGCCAAGCTACCACAGAACTCTCACTAAAAAGGCAAATCAAAATATATTGTCTATTGTTTCAATAAAAATCTAAGGTTGGACAGCCCTGACTTAGAAGATCAGTAGAAAAGGGATGTAAGACCTGGGTGAGAAAGGAGCGTGGTCTGGTCCCAGCCCCAGGGCAGCAGCAGTTGCTGCTTCCAGAGCTCTCAGCTCACTGATGGTAGGTGGATTGAGCAGCTGATCAGAGGGGGATTGCAGGGATCTCTTTCCTGGCACTGAGGCAGAATTCTCTTGCTTTGCTGGTGATTGGATGTGGGTTGCAGTCCTTGATGGCAGTCCTGGGGCAAGGAAGAGAACTGGCATGGTGGAGCTTGTGGTAGCAGTGGAGAGGGAATCCTCTTCACAGTTCCAAGGCAGAAAAGAGTGCTTGGGGTCACTCATAGACCAGAGCACAGGCCAGGAGAGGAGTAAACATCTATCACTGGATTATAACACCTTGGAAGAACTGAAAATTTACAGGTCCCTAGAACTATGTCTGAAAACAGCTGCACAAAACCCGTGAAGTTTGGGACAGTTCACCCTCCACACTGCAAGCAGTGTTCTGCTTAACAAAGACTTAAAAAGTCAAGTAATTTGCTGTAAAATGAGCAAACAGTGTAAAAATACTTAGACTATAGAATCTCACTTTGGTGACAAGGAAGATCAAAACATACAACCAGACTAAGACAACAAAGTCAAAGCTCCTACATCCAAAGCTTCAAAGAAAAATATGAATTTGTCTCAGGCCATGGAAGGACTCAAAAAGGATTTTGAAAAGAAAGGAAGAGAAGTAGAAGAAAAATTGGAAAGAGAAATGAGTGATGTAAGAAAATCATGAAAAATGAGTCAACAGCTTTCTAAAAGAGACCCCAAAATAGTTAAGAAAATAATACCTTAAAAATAGACTAACCAAAATGGCAAAAGAGATTCAAAAAGCCAATGAGGAAAAGAATGCCTTAATAAGCAGAGTTGGCCAAATAGGAAAGGATGTCCAAAAGATCAATGAAGAAAATAATTCCTAAAAAGTTAGAATGGAGCAAATGGAGGCTAAGAACTCTATGAGAAATGAAGAATATAAAACAAAACAAACAAAAAAAAAACAATAGAAACAATGTGAAATATCTCATTGGAAAAACAACTAAATTGGAAAATAGATCTGGGAGAGATAATTTGAAAATTATTGGACTACCTGAAAGCCATGATCAAACAAAGAGCCTAGACACCATCTTTCATGAAATTATCAAGGAAAACTGCCCTGATATTCTAGAAGCGGAGGGCAAAATAGAAATTGAAAGAATCCACCAATCATCTCCTAAAAGAAATTCCAAAAGGAAAACTCCTAAGAATATTGTAGCCAAATTCCAGAGTTCCCAGGTCAAGGAGAAAACATTGCAAGCAGCCAGAAAGAAACAATTCAAGTATTGTGGAAACCCAATCAGGTTTACACAAGATTTGGTAGCTTCAAAATTAAGGAATTGGAGGGCTTGGAATATGATATTCTGGAGGCCAAAGGAGCTGGAATTAAAACCAAGAATCACCTATCCAGCAAAACTGAGTATAATCCATGAAGGGAAAAATGGATATTCAATAAAATAAAAGAATTTCAAGTATTCTTGATGAAGAGACCAGAGCTGAATAGAAAATTTGACTTTCAAATACAATAATCAAGAGAAGCATAAAAAGATAAACAGGGAAGAGAAATCATAAAGGTCTTATTAAAGTCAAACTGTTTATATCCCTACATGGAAAGGTGATATTGGTAACTCATGAGACTTTTCTCAGTAGTAGGGTAGTTAGAGGGAATATATATATATATATATATATATATATATATATATATATATATATATATATATATATATACATACATACATACATACATACAGAGAGAGAGAGAGAGAGAGAGAGAGAGAGAGAGAGAGAGAGAGAGAGAGATGGAGAGATAGACAGACAGACAGAGGGCATAGGGTGAGTTGAATATGAAGAGATGGTATCTAAAAAATGAAATTGAACGGTAAGAGAGGAATGTACTAGGAGGAGAAAGAGATAGGTAGAATGGGGTAAATTATCTCAAATAAAAGAGACAAGAAAATGCTTTTACAATGGAGGGGAATTAGGGGGAGGTGAGAGAGAATGAGTGAACCTTACTCTCATTGGATTTGACTTAAGGAGGGAATAACATATACAATCAATTGGATATGGAAATCTATCTTACCCTATAGGAAAGTAGGAGGGAAGGGGATAAGAGGGGAGGAGGTAGAAGAGATGACAGCTTGGAGGAGGTGATAATCAGAAGCAAACACTTTTGAGGAGAAACAGGGTGAAAGGAGAGAATAGAATAAATGGGATGTGGGATAGGATGGAAGGGAATACAGTTAGTCTTTTACAACACAACTCTTATGGAAGTGTTTTGCATATCTATACATATATAACCTATATTAAATTGCTTGCCTTCTCAATAACGGTGGGTGGGGATGGAGGAAGGGAGAGAATTTGGAACTAAAATTTTTAAAATTGGATGTTAAAATAACTTTTACAGGCAATTGGGAAATAAAATATACAGACAATGGGGTATAGAAATCTATATTACCCTACGGAAAAATAGAAGGGAAGGGGATAAAAGTAGGGGGTGTGATAGAAGGAAGGGAAGATTAGGGCAAAGGGTAATCAAAATGCATGCCATCGGGGTGGGGGGTGGAGAGGAGAGATGGGGAGAAAATTTGGAACTCAAAATCTTGTGGAAGTGAATATTGAAAACTAAAAATAAGTTAATAAAAAGAAAAAAAGAGAAATCACTTTGCCAACTGATTAGGTTAAAGTGTGAGGAGAGATGAGTCAAGGAAACCAGGCTGTTACAATAGTCCAGGGAGAGGCAATGAGGGCCTGAACCAGGATTGTGGCTCTGTGAGTGGAGGCAGTCTGAATGTAGAGACAACAAGATTTATCAAGTGATTGAGGATGAGAATGAGTCGAGTCAAGAATATAAAAAAAAAATGAAAATATATATATATGAATGAAGATGGCTGAGTCATGCCAGATCTCAAACAGTATTGCAAAGCAGTAATAATAATTTTTTTAAAAATCTGTCACAGGCTAAAGTAATAGAGTGGTGGCTCAGTGGAGGAGATTAGGTACACAATATACAGCAGTAAATGACCACAGTAACCTAGAGTTTAATAAACACAAAGATCCAAGATTTTGGGACAAAAGCTCACTATTTGGCCAAAACTGCTGAGAAAACTGGAAAGCAATTTGGCAAAAATTAAGTATAGATGAACATATGACATCATATATAAAGGTGAGGTGAAAATGGATACATAATTTAGACATAAAGGGTGATATCATAAGCAAATTAGGGGAGTATGGCATAGTTTACCTGTTAGATCTATCTATAAGGGAAGAATTTATGACCAAAAAATAGAGATTAACATGAAATGTAAAACAAATAATTTTGATTACAATAAATTTAAAAGATTTCGCACAAACAAAACCAAAGCTGACAAGGTAAGAAACAAAGTAGAAAATTGGGGAAATGAGGAAAGGCCGCATTTCGAAGTATATAGAGAATTGCTTCAAAATTATCAGCGTATGAGTCATTTCCCAATTGAGAACTGGTCAATGGATACAGAAAGTCAGTTTTTGAAAGAAGAAATCAAAGCTATCTATAGTCATATGAAAGTGATTAAGTCACTATTGATTAGAGAAATGCAAATTAAAACAACTCTGAGGTACCATCTCATTTTATACCTATCAGATTGGCTAATATGACAAAAAAGGAAAATGACAAATGTCGGAGGTGATGTGGGAAAATTGGTACCATAAATGCACTGTTGGTGGAGTTGGAGTTGTGAACTGATCCAACCTTTCCTGAGAGCAATTTGGAACTCTGCACAAATGGCTATAAAATTATGCATCCCCTTTGACCCAGCAATATCATTATGAGTCCTCTCTCCCAAAAACATTTAGAAAAAAGGGGAAAAGGACCTATATGTACACAAATATGCATAGCAGCTCTTTTTGTGGTGGCAAAGAATTAGAAATTGAGGTGATATATATCATTTGGCAAATGGCTGAACAAGTGGTGGTATGTGAATGTAATGGAATACTATTGCATTATAAGAAATGATGAGCAGGCAGATTTCAGGAAAAAAAACTTAGAAAAACTTAAATGAACTCATGCAAAGTGAAATGAGCAGAACCAGGTGGCACTGTACACAGTAACAGCAATATTGTAGGATGATCAATTGTGAATGACTTGGCTATTCTCAGCAATAAAATGATCTACAGCAATTCCAAAAGTCTAATGATAAAAAATTCTATCCACCTCTAGAGAAAGAACTGAGGGAATCTGAATGCAGATCAAAGGATACTTTTTTTTAAATTTTATTTTTTTATCTTTTTTTAACAACCAGACTAACATGGAAATCTGTTTTGCATGACTGCAAATGATAATCTATATCAAGTTGTTGACCTTCTTAATGAGGAGAATGAGGATAGAGGGAGGGAGAGATTTGGAACAAGAAATTTTTAAAAGAATGTTAAATTTTCTACATAATTGAAAAGAATACTTGAATAAAAAGTGCACGTGTGTGTGTGTGTGTGTGTCCATTGGAAGACGATGTAGGGGCCAGGACATTATATAACTTTGAGAATATGGATGAAAAAACGAACTACTACTCAAGAAAATCACTGATTTTAGCTTCCTGTAGCTCATCACTTGCATCCCTATCTATTCAGATATATAAAGACAACGATAAGGATCAGAACTGAACCTGTGATTTCATTTGTGTATAGAACTTCCAGATCAGGGAACTTCCTCTACCAATGCATTTTGGCATATTCTCTGCAACCTCTAGACTTGCAAATTTTCAGGAGCATTTAGAGTTTAACTGACTTGCTCCAGGTTATATAGCCAATATTTGCCAGAAACAGGAATTGAAGCCAGGTCTTCCTCCTCCTCAGAGACTTCAAGAAAATCTATTATTTTGCAATTGTTAAACATTAAATCATTTGTCCTATGATATCTGTGCTTCCCACACATATTGCAAGGTGACAAGATAATGATACTAATTCTAGTAAGTTAATACTTTCTACCTGAGAAACAATGGGCTCTAATGATGCCATGTATTCATTTACCCACTTATTTTGGTTCTGAAAATACTTGAACTTGGGGAGGTGGATCCAAGATGGTGGCTGGAAAGCAGGGACTTGCATGAGCTCCCCACCCAGGTCCCTCCAAACACCTATAAAAATGGCTCTCAACAAATTCTAGAACTGCAGAACCCACTAAATAGCAGAGGGAAGCAGGGCTCCAGCCCAGGACAGCCTGGATGGTTGCTGGGTAAGGTCTATCAGGCACAGAGTGGGGAGCAGAGCAGAGCATAGCCCAGCATGAGCTGAGCCTGGAACAACCAGACTGGGAACCAAGTGGAACAGGCAGTAGCACCCTGAATCAGTGAGCTGTGGTAGTTACCAGACTTCTCAACCCACAAACATCAAACACAACAGAGAAGGTTAGTTGGAAAAGCTGCTGCAACAGAGTGAAGGGAGTTCATGGTTCAGTCACTGCCCTGGCAGTGGCAGAGGTGGTGCAGCTACAGAACTACAGCTGCAGTTGCTTCCTGTCCAAGGCTGGCCTGGTGGGAGGAATTAAGTGGCAGATCTGAGCTGGAGTGAAGGGCCAGCTTAGATCTGAGTCTGGTCTGGGTTGGTGGTTCTTGGGAGGGGAGTAGTACTGGTGTGGCAGAGCTTACTTTGTAGCTCTAAAAACAACAGCACAACCCCTCAAGCTTATGACAAAGTACTCTATACTCTACAAGCAGTCATACCTCCACAAAAAACTAAAGGGTCAAGTAAGATGGCTGGTAACATGGCCAGGCAGTGAAAACAGAGTCAGATTCAGACTCAGACTTTGGAATCCTTCTGTGGTGACAAAGAAGACAAAAACATACAGCAAGAAGTCAACAAAGTCAAAGAGCCTGCATCAAAAGCCTCCAAGAAAAACATGAACTGGTCTCAGGCCATGGAAGAGCTCAAAAAGAATTTGGAAAAGCAAGTTAGAGAAGTAGAGGAAAAATTGGGAAGAGAAATGAGAAGGATGCAAGAAAACCATGAAAAACAAGTCAATGACTTGCTAAAGCAGACCCAAAAAATACTGAAGAAAATAGCATCTTAAAAAATAGACTAACTCAAATGGCAAAAGAGCTCCAAAAAGCCAATGAGGAGAAGAATGCCTTGAAAGGCAGAATTAGTCAAATGGAAAAGGAGGTCCAAAAGACCACTGAAGAAAATACTACCTTAAAAATTAGATCGGAGCAAGTGGAAGCTAGTGACTTTATGAGAAATCAAGATATTATAAAACAGAACCAAAGGAATGAAAAAATGGAAGACAATGTGAAATATCTCATTGGAAAAACCACTGACCTGGAAAATAGATCCAGGAGAGATAATCTAAAATTTATTGGCCTGCCTGAAAGCCATGATCAAAAAAAGGCCTAGATATCATCTTTCAAGAAATCATCAAGGAGAACTGCCCTGATATTCTAGAACCAGAGGGTAAAATAGAAATTGAAAGAATCCACAGATCGCCTCCTGAAAAAGATCACAAAAAGAAAACTCCTAGGAATATTGATGCCAAATTCCAGAGCTCCCAGATCAAGGAGAAAATACTACAGGCAGCCAGAAAAAATTGAGTATTGTGGAAACATAATCAGAATAATCCAAGATCTAGCAGCTTCTACATTAAGGGATCGAAGGGCTTGGAATATGATATTCTGGAGGTCAATGGAGCTAGGATTAAAACCAAGAATCACCTACCCAGCAAAACTGAGTATCATGCTCCAAGGCAAAATGTGGATTTTCAGTAAGATATAGGACTTTTCAAGCTTTCTCAGTGAAAAGACTAGAGCTGAATAGAAAATTTGACTTTCAAACACAAGAATCAAGAGAAGTATGTAAAGGTAAACAAGAAAGACAAATCATAAGTGACTTACTAAAGTTGAACTGTTTTGTTTACATTCCTACATGGAAAGATGATGTGTATAATTCATGGGACCTCAGTATAAGGGTAGCTGAAGGGAATATACATATATAGAAAGACAGGGGGCACAGAGTGAGTTGAGTATGAAGGGATGATATCTAAAAAAATAAAATCAAATTAAGGGATGAGAGAGGAATATATTGAGAGAGGGAGAAAAGGAGAGATAGAATGGGATAAATTATCTCTCATAAAAGTGGCAAGAAAAAGCAGTTCTGTAGGAAGGGAAGAGAAGACAGGTGAGGGGGAATGAGTGAATTTTGCTCTCATCGGAATTGACCTGAGAAGGGAATAACATACTCACCCAATTGGGTATCTTACCCCACAGGAAAGAAGGAGGAATGAGATAAAAAGGGGGGATGATAGAAGGGAGATCAGATAGGGGGAGGAGGTAATCAAAAACAAACACTTCAAAAAGGGACAGGGTCAAGGGAGAAAACTGAATAAAGGGGGATAGGATAGGAAGGAGTAAAATATAGTTAGTTTTTCACAACATGAGTATTGTGGAAGGGTTTTACGTAATGATACACATGTGACCTATGTGGAATTTCTTGCCTTCTTATGGAAGGTGGGTGGGGAGGGAAGAGGGGAGAGAATTTGGAACTCAAAGTTTTAAAAACAGATGTTAAAAAAAAAGTTTTTGGCATGCAACTAGGAAATAAGATATACAGGCAATGGGGCAAAGAAATCTATCTTGCCCTACAAGAAAGTAAGGGAAAAGCAGATGGGGGGGGGGAGTGGGGTGACAGAAGGGAGGGCTGACTGGGCAACAGGGCAACTAGAATATATGCCATCTTGGAGTGGGGGCAGGTAGAAATGGGGAAAAATTTGTAATTGACACTCTTGAGAAAATCAATGCTGAAAACTAAAATTATTAAATAAATAAAAAAATACTTGAACTTGCTGCTCTGTCTTTCAATACTGTCAATAAACACTGAGAAATGATGTTCTGCTCATTAGTTTTCAAAACACTATAGAAAAGCAAACAGACAGACAAAAGCAACATATAGGCAAGGAACTTGCAATGGTTTTCTAAAATATATACAAATAAAAGTATTAACAATTCACCTACAATAGCAGGATCTTAATAAACAAATTATGGTTTTATTAATTAGCAGTAGGACCTTAGCAAGTCATTTAATGGAAATTATTTTACCTCATTTTTACATGGGTATATCAATAATTAATTGTGTTCTTCCACTCATTCTTTCAGCAAATACATATCTAAGGCTTACTATATTTATTTATATCACATTTAGGCATTATGAGGAAGTAGATAGAGTGCTAGCCTTACAGTTAAGAACATGTGAGTTGAAATGTCACTTCTACGATGTTGCTCCTCTCTTCTTCCAGCCCTGGAACTCACACTTTGAAAGTGCTCTTCTCACTTGTGGCCTCTCCTTCTGATTGAATGGCTCCTCCCAGAATACCAATTTAGGAAAACTGTCCAGACCAGGAATGTCTCAATCTCTAGACTGCAGTACAGACTTTCTCCACCATGCCTACACCCTACCAACTTTCTTCTCCTTCTTTTAAATACACACGCGCACACACACACACACACACACACAATACATGCACATATATAATTTACAGACTGTTTCTATTGTGTATGTTTTACTAACAATGCCAGGAAAGTGAAAATCACCTTGAATGTTATGATGTTAGTAGCCCTTTTTATGACCTGACATTTTATCAGCACAATCTAAATGTTCTGAGTAGTAGTGAAAGCATATCCATGATCTGAGCTGATTTTAGTTCACAAGAGGTTCCATTTGTTTTTATTGAGGTTAATGGATCTGTGAATACAGATCCATTAACCTCAGAATTTTTAAATGTTAAATCAGAAGCTTTAAATAAATGTTAACATGAGACACCAATTACTGATACTGTAATACCAACCAGAGGGCAAAATTTGGAGCATTGCCTAGGAAAAATATGTTAAAAACCCTGAACTTCTTTATTAGTAAGATAAAAATGATGAAAAGAAATTAATATTTTTGGGTCACAGCCAATAAAAATAAATTATTTCCACTTTAAAATACATTTAACCAAAGAGCTGCAAATTCTAAGACTTTATATTTCCAAACTTTCATAAAATATTATTATTACTATTAATACTACCATTATTACTGCTTCAACTCCATTACTACTTAAAGGAGTTGATTTAGTGAATGTTGTGAGGGTGAAATTACCTTACCCTCTCAGAAAACAGTGACTTCACAAGGAGGATGAAAGTTGTTTCTATCTAGGATAGAAATGTTGCATAGCCAGGCAGGCCAACTGTGAGATTGTCAGTTAGACTTCTCTCTACCAAGTTATATTTAAAAATTATCAACACTCATTTCTCTCTCCTCTTTCTGTTGATTGTACCACCATCACAACATTGGAGTCATCCCTGACACTCTACTATCCTTTAGCCTCCACATGCAAACATTGTCTGTCTTATTGATTCTACCTCTATAAACATGTCACAGATGTGCCCTTTCTCAGCTCACAGAGCTTCTACCTTAAATTAGATCCTCATATTCCACACCTCATCTATTGCAAAGCTGCCTAATTTTTCTTCTTTTTGCATTTTGGATAAAAGGCTAGGTCACCAACCTTGTGTTAAAAACATACTATACTATGCTTCTTGATTACTGTTGGAGTCTTATTTAATGCTATTTCCCTGCTCATATTTCTACTGAACAGGCCTACTTAAATAGTCATTGTATATAATATTTCATTTCCTGCCACTGTTCCTTTGCATACATGGTTCCTCATGTATAGAATGTCTTCCCTCCTGACTTCCACCTTGGAGGACTCCCAGTTTTCTTCTAAGAACAGCTCACACACCATCTCCTACTCAAGGGATCTCCCAATCATCCTTCAATGTTAGTGTTCTCTCCCTCTGAAAAAGGATTTCTATCACTTTGGTTTATGTTTTCATTTGCTTATATTTTGTATTTATTTACATGGGTAACTGAAACCTTCCTTCAGCAGAATGTAAGTTAATTGAGGGTAGAAAATCATTCATTTCTGCCTTTGTCTCCCCACATCCTAATACAGTGCCTTGGATATAATTGGTCACTAAATGTTTGGTGAATTGGATTTGATTCCCTATTTTTCAATTACTTTGTATTAAATAAATATATGACATATTTTGGTATTGTTTCATTACTTTTATGAAACTAAATCAATTTAATAAGTTTGCTGAGTGGCTCAGTATTTTTGTTGTTGAGTGTTGTGCTAAATGCCAAAGAGAGGGCAATCACAAGAAGTTCATTTAGAATGTGAGCTTATTAGTTACAGGGACTGATTTCCTACAACCTATAGCACACAGTAAGTACTTAATCCTTTGTCGTTCATTCATTTTACCTGAAACTGTTTACCATTTTACTGGAGAAACATGACTTATATATTGACACACTTAGAAAATGCAATGTAAAATGCTGTGTAAGTCAATATATGATAGAGGTATGTTAAAGTTTTTCATTTCTATAGTCTTCTCAGAGATAATATTCAGAGAAGGAAACGATAAGTTACAGGCTGGCATGCCTGTTAACGGCTTCATGGATCTAGAATTGAAACTTAGAAAGAAAATAGGATTTTATGTAGAAGAATAAGATGAGTGAATTATCATAATGAATATGACACAAAGACATTAGCATTGGCTAGAAGCTATCAATAAATCATTCAACAAGCATTTATTAAATGAGTACTATGCTTGAGCCAGAGAATGAAGGTCTAGAGTAGAAAAAAAGAGGATAGATAATAAAGAAAGTGAGAGAAATCCTTTCTAAAAAAGGATGCAAAAAAATTAAAAAATATTAAGAGTACCAATTGAAGAGGAGGAGAGGAAGGGAGAATCTATTTGACTAAGAAGAAAAAATAGAGAAATAAAAAAGTTAAAATCAGGAAAGAAAAATAAAAGAATTTATAAGTAATGCCCTAAAGGGAAAGTGATAAGAAATAGGAAGACAAGATTAGGAGATGAGGGGAATAGAGGAACCTTAAAAAAAGATTAAGATAAGTAACTGAGAGATAAAGTACTTTATAATATCTATAGTGGAAGAGGGAAAAATCATAACAAAAACCCAATAATATTAGAAAGAAAGGGAGGTAATCTCATAACTTTAATGTTAATAGATTAAGGAATCCAATAAAATGAAAAAGATTGATAGATTGGATTTTAAAAAACATATAATTTCTTGCTTATTAGAAAGACATTTATAAAATAAAAACACACACAAAATGAAATGGATGAGTGAAAAAATATACATTAAGTAAATATGAAAAAAGCAAGAGTTGCAATCATGATATCTGAAAAAAAATTGAAGCATTTAAAAAAAAATTAAAATATGCCTAGTATGTGTCAGGTCATGATCTTAGCTCTGGAATAATAAGGAAATAAACCTTTTTTGAAGTAGGGGCATTCATCTTGGAGGGCAATGGGAAGTAAGATTAAATTATGTAAGAGGGAGAGTGATTTTAAAGAGTTTTGAATGACAAAAAAGGAAGATGGATTTGATGTAATAGATAATAAAGGACTATTACAGGCCCTTAATCATAAATTAACTTGATGAAATTATTCACTCTTTTTATATTTTTTATAGACTCATTATCTTTCCAAAGGTAACTAGTTAACTTGGAAAATTTTGTAAAGCAAATTATATCATGTAGTATTAACTAATTTAGAAAGATTTGGACTCAACAATTCTACCAATGTATAAATTCATTACATACAGAAAATTAATGAAAATTATAGATATTAAACTCCAGGGGACTCACGATGGAGAATGCTATCTTCATCGAGACAAAGAACTGCGAAGTTTGAATACAGACTGAGGCACACTACATGCTCACCTTTTCTGCTTCTCTTTTGTTTTTGTTTTTGGTTTTTTTTTTTTTTTTTGGTTCTGTTTCTTCTTTCTCATGATTCATTCCATTGGTCAAAATTCTTCTCCACGACTTGACTAGTGCATAAATTAATTCAATGCGAAGTTATACATGACAGTTATATGAGACTTCATGCCGTCTTGGGGAGGGAGGGGGGAGGGAGGGGAGAAAAACTGGAACTCAAAACTATGTAGAACCGTGTGTGGTAAACTAAAAATAAATAAAGAAATTTATAAAAAAAATTATAGATATTAGATAGAGGAGAGAAAGGGAAATAGATATATTAGAAGACAGCAGCCATAACTTAGTCCAAATAACAAAGTTTTCAGGGTTTTTTCTGTGCTGTTCGTTCTATGGAAATCTGCCAAGGAAAGGTTGGTGAACTTTCTCTTCACAAACCACTGATATATTTTTCTACCATTACTGCCCACAGAACCCCTTAGCTATTTGACTAGGTTGATTTCTGTGTAAGTAGACTATGACACATTAATTCCATTCTGATTTTAAGTAGCTAAAATTTTACCTATTATGTCCTCCAGAGAGGATATATGGGGAGACATATACAAGTATTGTAGTGATGAGAATGCTTAGATAGCTTATGATCTGTATTGGTAAAGCTAATAGCTATGACAATGAAGCCATAGATCTTTTAGTGTATTTAAGTAAAGAATTAGCTACTTCTTAAAATTTACTTTATAATATACTTTATAAAATTCATAGACAAGATTAATAAGTGTCTGAGTTTTACAATGATTTAACAGACTACATATAACCAACAATGTCACATAGACATGTATAGAACATGAAAAGGACCATTCCTTACTATCATCACTAGATTCCTGGCCAGTACCATAATTGATTGTAGAGTTCTAAGAATATGAATAAATTTTAATTTATGCACAGAGAGCAGAAAGGGAGTAAAAGGACAGGCGAAAAGTCTATGACCAATAAAGGAAAAGTTACAGATTAATAGGAAAGGTAACAAACTGAACCAAAGAATTTATTTCTTTAAAAAGTATTTTCTAAAAGCTAAAAATTTAACATTTATCATCCAGTCACTTTAATTAAAAATCATATTTCATATGTGATCAACACACACAATAATATGTTTTTGCAAATAAAAGTTCCCTTTGCTTATGACTTGCTCCTCAGATTACAAAACCCTAACACACCACAACCAGAGAATTGCAATGTGTCTAAATTGCTGTTCTATCTTTCTGAAAGTAAAGAGCAGATAGCATAACCATAAGCATAAATCTTTTTTTAGTTACACCTTTACATTATCACTTTAAGAAATAATGGCTTTAAAGATAAAGGACAGAAAGCAAAAAAAAAGATTTAGAATGATGCATTATAGAAAGAAAAAAGATGCTGGTTTGGGATGGTTTTTTTCTGATTTACATTGATAGGAAACTATATTTACACACATGCACACAACATACTTTTTTGGTGGTGGTGGGGATTTTATTGTATGAGGAAGCACTAATGAGGAAACTCTCTCTACCAATGGCAATTGATGGGCCCTTTGCAATTTGTCAACTTAGATGGCTATTACACTGAGAAGTTAAGTTGCTTGCTCATACTGACACACTCAGTATGTGTTAGATGTGGAACTTCAATAATCATGGTCTTCCTGAGGTTGGATCACTACTAAGGCTGTTAAGTTAAAGTTGCTTCCTAGGTGGTAGTCAATTTAGATAGTGAATTGAAATTATGTACTCTGTTTTTATCAAAGTCCTATGAGGTCATTCTAGCCTATAACTGTAAAAAAGAATTTTTGAAAATTCATGTACTGAGCCTATCTCAAAAGCAATTTTGGATTCATTCATTTTCACCCCTACCCCCCTCTTTGGACTTACCCTTCATTTATAGTCTACTGTTCAACCTCAGTGAAATCCATAAAGTTCTATATCAAAAAGTAGTATGAGTGGTAATCAAAAACATAAAGTCATGAAGTTAAAATCATTTAATCCTATTAAAGCCTCATTAAATCAAGACAGTATTTATAGGGTGGGACTTGATTCCCTTGTATACTAGCAAATCTGCAACCCAAGTCAATGTTCACAAATTAATTAGCAACTGTAGTAAGGGGCAGGTATTTGACTGACATTTCCCTTGATCTATTCCCTCAAGGTTGCATGCTGGATAGTCATGCAATTCCTTGCTATTAATCCTTAACCCCACCAGAATGTTGTTTACTTTGCTGAACAGAAGCAAGAGCTACAAAACAAATTTGCAGAATTCAGAGAAATGCTTTTTAAAATGCCATGCTTCTTGGATAAAATGAGAAAATGAAGAAACTGTTTTTTTTTAATTTTAAGGAGAACTTGTGCTCTATCTACCTAGGGAAAATCTTCCCTTTGGAGGACAGGGAGAATTGTCCAGATAATTTGTATACATTAAAAACTAAGAAGAAAAAACCTATACCTACTTCAAGAAATCACAGAATTTTAAAGTTGACAAGGCAAAAGGGATAGAAAGCATATTGAAGTTGGTGTCAGAAGAATTGGATTAGATTATCAGCCAGTTACTATCTGATTGTGTGATGTTTCCTCCTCCTGGGCCTCATTTTCCTTATCTGTAAAATGAGGTATCTGGGCTAGATAATTGCTCAGTTTTCTATAAGTCATACCATCCTGTGATTCTAGGACCTAAGAGATTATTTAGTGACTCTTCCTCATAACATGGAGGAGAAAACTAAAGCCCAGAGAAGGTCAGTGACTTGATCACAAATAGTAAAAATAGTGCTGGACCTGGGATGTTGGTCCTTGGGTTTGAATCATGCCTCAGATGTTTATTTTCTGTTTTGTTTTGTCTAATTCACTTAAAATCTCAGATCTTCAGCTTTATCTTCTGGAAAATGGGGATAATAACACTTGTACAATATACATCACAGGTTTTTTTTTTTTAATGAGGAAAGTGTTCTTCAAATTGTAAAGCAGTAGAAAAAACCGAGTTATTGTTATTATCACCATCACTTTCACCATCATCATTCTTTCCTAGGTTGCACTCTGAACTTCCTCTATCATTCCCCAGCTCTTTATCCTGAAGCTTCACTCTAGTCCTGGAATTCACACATTTTAATTAGACTCAGGAAACATCATTGGGAAATATCTTTATGCTGCAAGATTGAATCTTCCTGGTACTCGCATCTTACTAGTGCCCTTTGACCTTCTGAATGGACTTTTTGACTAGAGGGCAGGAAGGGCTCAGCCATTTTTCTCCCCATTTCCCAGTATCTACACTCCTTTAGGACATCTCTGGACCTCTCCAACATGCCCCCTCACTGGATACTTTCTCCTTGTACCTCTACTCCCCTCTACTCTGCTTTTCAATTTCCTTTTGTGTGTTAGCTTACTCCATTAGAATGCAAGCTCCTTTAAATAAGGAACTGTCTTTTTATTTCTATTTGTGTCACTCTCACTTAGCCCCATGTATAGCATATAGTAGGCTGTTAACCAACAGGGATCCATCTCTCTGCCCCTGCAGCCTTTTCCTCTAACTAGATAGCTGTGGACTTCCTTTAACATGCCTCTTAGCTCTCCATATAAGGTAAACTTTTGTCATTCCACCCCTCACATAGATAGATTTTCCAGCTTCCTTTCCCGTTGTCTCCCCCAATGAGCTCCTTGAGGGCAGGGACTGTCTCCCTGCTTGTTTTTTTTTTGTATTTCCAGCATTTAACACAGTGTCTGGCATAGGGTAAGCACTTAATAAATTCTTATTGACTGACTCATCAATTTCAGGTAAAGCCCACACTAAAATTCATATCTCCTGACTGCTAATTTATTTTCTTCATCTTATAGCAGAATTTTTCCTTTAAAATTTCACTATTGGCATTCTGAAACAAATCACAGCAATGATTCATGACTATGATGGCAGCGATGATAAAATATAGTTTTATTTTTGAATGCTATATGCAAAAGTGGGTAGGATCTGACCCAAAGTCACAGTTGACAAAGCTATAGCTTCAATGGCATCAAAAGTAGACAGAATAATAACATGATTTTCTTTATGGGTTATGCATAAGGATTTAGCTTTTCAATTTTTCTTGACTGAGTTTATTTGTTGTTATTGTTGTTGGTTTTCATTTTCAAATCCCATTTCTTTATTATGGAAAGACAGACAGTTCAGTCTGGCAGATAAGGTCAGAGATGGAAGGTGTAAAATTTTCTATCAACTGTAGTTTTCAAGATGGCCATAAATTATGTGAATCTTTTGTCCAGTATGACTATGTTTTCTATTGCTGAAACTCTAATAATGTTTAAGTGGGTCCTTTTGCTCTCTAATCTCTTGGCACAATCACTGTTATGGTTCCAACAGAAGAGTTTGGAATAAATTTGCTATTTTTTCTCTCTAAAGATTGTCCTTATGTGTCTCTTTCAAAGGTTGATTTCACCTAAAAATACATACACTGAATATTTTTTCAATCTTCATTGGCTGTTTTAATCACCTAGTGATTTTAGGGAAATATAAGTATGATATTAGTAAGTATAACAGCGGGGTTCTAAATGTAGATGTAGAATCTAGGAGATGGTTTGGGGAAATGTAGCAGAAAGGTTTTTAAAACTATTCCAAATCAAATTCTAAAATATTTCCTAATTTCAATGAGTAAACAACATAAATTTACGATCTGTTTAATACCTTCTTCCTATACAAACATACACATATATGCATGCACACATTTATGTAGGTATTAGTATATGTATATATATATGTATATGTGTGTGTGTATATATATATATGTGTGTGTGTATGTGTGTGTGTGTGTGTATGTATGTATGCATGTGTATAAAAAGCCCATCACAATTTGGCTTCAGTATCTATCCAATATATCTACACACATAATCGCTCTCTTGACTACTTTACATTCTAGCCACAATGGACTAATTTTTATTTCTCTTTCTGTGCCATTCTCTTGCATCCATGCCTTTGCACAGGCTATTAGCCAATGCTTCATACACTCTCTATCTTCATCTCTGTCATTTGGGACTATCGGTTCTAGTCAAGAATAAGTCAAATGCCATGTTCTTCAAAAGGTTTTTCCTACGTAATGCCCCACCTGAACAGTTTTATTTATTTTGTAGAGATCCTGTATTATAAATGAACAATATTTCATTCCCCCAGGAGAAAGTAGTTTGTCTGAATATAGGTACTGTCTACCTTTTATATTTTTATCTCCATTACTACAGTATCTGCCATGTAGTAGGTGCTTAATAAATGCTTGTTGGTTGATTAAATAGCATGGAAGATTTTTTAATGTTAACATAACATACAGTAAAAGCTAATAGATTTGATTTTAATTTAATATAGTGAAAAGAAAACCTCAGGGTCATGCATTTAATTTAGGGCTTGAACAAAGGAATATGATCAGGTATTTTCTGTTTCCATGAGAACAAAACAGAAAGAAATGAGCTCATTGGCTCATATTACAGCAAGAAAGATTGGTGGTAGACTTGAGAAAGACCTTCTTAATCCTAACAGTAATTAAAATGGGATCATGGTTAACCCTTTCCCCATTAATCCTATTCGACTGATGTAGCAGAAGAGACAGAAGGGAAGAGATTTGGGAAACTTCATGTTTTCATTAAGCATTTGTGATATGCCTGGCACTATCCCAAGTATTACGGGGAATATGTACACAACATACACCCAATGCAATACACGCTAATGCATACACATGTATTATAATACTATCTATATTATATATTACATATGTGTGTGCATGTTTGCATGTATGGTATGTTCCCTATACTGGGAGAATTTTTAATCTGTTATGTGCAGAGCAAACCTCCATGTCTGTATTATTAGCCACCTTTCCAAGTTCTTTCTAAAATGTAATGAAGAAAAAAATTAGTTTCACTGAAAACCTCTAGCTATGACAGTGTATGCCAATTTGTTTTGAGCCACAATTTATTTAGCCCTTGAAAGAAAAAAATGCCTTCTGTATCAACTTTCAAAACAATTAACTGAATGTGCAGTAATATTCCTCATATCAAATATCATTCTTGCATGAGTTTTGTCTTGTTGCTCATAATCACGAAGATAAAGGCACCTTCACATTCTCAAAGAAAGGCTCTTTGACAATAGAGAGGTCTTGGAAACACATAGATATGGGATGGCAGCTAGAATATACGTGGAGGCAATAGCCTAAGGTAGGTAAAGGAGGAAGGTTTGGCAAGCTCCAACTTTTCTCCTATTTCTACACTGAATCCATTCATAGATGGAGAAATATCGAGCTTTACGTTACTGAATTATAATAAACATGTATATAATTTTGTGTATCAACATTCACAAATAAAAACAAGACAGCTTTATTGAAGAATGCAACTGCAGTATTGAAATGTATTAGTTTGATAATGATAGGGAAAGTATATCATTAGATTAATTGAGCAATTAGCAAAATTCACAGCTGCACTCTTTGACAACAGGAGAAAATAGTTACTTCCTTATTAGGGAGATATTTGAAAGACTTTTTCAATGAGTGAAAACAGTGCCTACCCTCTTAAAACATAAGCTTACATTTTCTAACAAGAAAAAAATATATCCACTGAGGGTAACTAAGATTTTTGATTTGTATTCCTCCTTTTAGAGACACATGATTCCAATTCTATTTCACTAGTGGTTTAATAATGAAAGTCAGACTTACAACCAAACTAAGAAGGAATCCAAAAGTATACAATATACATTTGATTTTGTGATTATATATGATGTCATGCAAAAATCAAGAACACAGAAGAGGCTGTTAATTACCATCTTTAAGTAACATTCTAGTTTCTTTTTATTAGCTTTAACAATAAATACAAAATAAATAAACGGTTCTGTATACTTTCATTCTTGGAAACTATATAGAGTGTCTCATCAACACATAGATACTGTATCTGTTGTCAAAGACTACAGCTGTGAGTTTTGGTAATTGTCTAATTAATCTAATGAGATGTTTCCCCTATCATTATCAAACTAGCACATTGATATACTAATGCCTCTTCAAAAGAGTTCTTTTGTTCATATTAGACCAATGGATTGCAGAATTACAGCAGATGCACCAAGCTTAGTACACTGGATCTATCTACTGAAAAAAACATTGTGTCTTTGGTGGGAATCTGGCCTGGAAAGAATCTTATGTACTGAAAGAGAGGTGAAGAAAAAGCTTTTCTATAAAATGAAAATAACCAGAAAAATATTTTCCCCTTAAAACTTCTCCTCTTCTCATTCTCAAACTAGGCTTATTGTACTATATATTGCTCAAATGAAATAATAGGCTTGAGTAAGTGGGTGAAGATCTCTGAAATCCATGGAGAAATATTTATATGTGTGTATGCAATTGTTTTTATGAGACAAGTATTGCTATTATTAAAGTTACACATAACTTCACATAAGTTGCTGAGATCTAGACCAGTACAATCCACAATGTAACTCACTCCTCACTCAAAACAGCTCTGCAACGGATGTGTTGATACATTCTGATGAAGCTGTGTTGGTGTACCTTGTTTCACTTCCTTGAGGACAGTATTTGATTCTTTCATCTTTGTCTATGCTTTCAGAACATTAAATATTGAAACAAATGTTTCATAAGATGGAAAAAATAGATTGGAAAGGATGCTTCACATGCAAAAATCTTTGTCCATGTGATTTCAAGTCATATTTTCCAAGCTCATCTTTTTTAAGTTTTTTTTTTAATCTAGGTGACAAAATATATGAAATTAGATGCCTTTCATTATTTTCCCTGAAATGAAAAGATTTAAGGAAAATATCTCTTTCTACTATAATGTCATACAAAATCTCTAACATTTACAAAATTAAAGCAATGACAATCAGGTGTATATGTCTACATGTGGCCAAAAAACATGGACCAATTCTAGGGGCAAATACCTAAATCACTGCATTGTTTGAAATGAGTCATCCCTTGTGGCTTAGCAGTCATATTTAGGTGAACTTTGACAGAAGACAATATATTCACACTCTCCTCTATTTGTCCTCTCACCCAATTCCCCACCAATTCCTGGTCAACTAAAAATAATAAGTTTTAAAGCATTAATGGGAGACATCACAGTGTAGTGGAAACAGTACTCCAGTGATATTCAGAAGACCTCAGTTTTAGTGTTAGTTCAAATACATACGGGTATGTAACATTCGAGTACCATCTACTATTGTATCTGTTCTGTGAACCTTCCTTTCCTCCAACAACTCAGGGAATAGCAATCACTCTCTCCTCTGAACTCCTGTATGTGCCACTGGTTTGATAAATAAAAAAGATGACTGATAATACAAACCAGGGTAGTTTACATCCTGCTTTTCTTCTTATAGATTCTTTCAGGTCAGGAGTTATGTCATCTGACTATTGAGTAAACTACAGCAACTCTCCATTACCTCTAATGTAAAATATAAACTCTTGTTTTGACATCCTAGACCCTTCATACTACGACCTCTTCCTTTCTTTTCCATCTTATTCCCTTTCACATATGCTACAGTCCAGCCATACTAGATTAATTGCTATTGTTCATACACAATGCTCCATCTCCATCTTTGTACTAGCCATACTCCACACCTAGAATGTTCTCTCTCTATACCTCAGCCTCTCAAGTTCCTTGGCTTCTTTAGGAGAAGTCAAGGAACATCTTTTGTTGAAGGGTTTTTTTCATCTCTAGAGTCTTCATTCTTAAGGTTAGCTTCTACTTATTCTGTATATATCTTGTATAATTCTAATTATAATATCTACATGTTTTCTATCACATTAGGATAGAAGCTTCCTAAGTGTAAGGTGCTTGTTTTTTCTTGATTTTTTGTACCCTGACTGCCTACATAGTGTCTAGGACATAGTGTAGACTTCATACATACCGACAAATATATTGATTATTGATACATAACTTTATATGGGAGACCGCGTAGTGAAGTCTGAACTTGGAATCAAAAGACTTCTTCTGATGTTCTAGCTCTGATATTTATTAGCTCTGTGACCTTAGGCAAGTCACTTAAGATCTGTGAGGTGCCAGTTCCTCATCTGTAAAATGAGATTCATAGTGTTGTCCATCTAACTTCACAGGATTCTTGTGAAATTCAATGCATGCAATACTCATAGAAAAACATGATAAACTACAAACAATCTTATACATATAAGAGATTACAATTCCTAAAAATAGGCAAAAATTTGATTAGGGAGAACAGTATGAGCAGATGACATTTTAAAATGCAGAAAGTTGAAACTCAATTTAAAGTCTAGATTCAGCAGCAGCAGCAGCAGTAGCAAGAAAAGTAAAATTGTGCAATTGTAATGATCAAGCATGGCTCCACAGAAAAGTTGAGAAAATGCACCTTTCTTCCTTCTTTATAGAGATAAGGGTTGGGGTAGGGGAGAGAGACTATGAATGTAGATTAGTTATTTACATGTTGTCTCTTTTATTAGAATATACTCTCTGTAAGGATAGCAACTGCTTTAATTTCTGGTTATTTGGGTTTTTTTTTGTTTCCCTTTCTTTGCATGCCCAGTAGTTATCATACTACCTGGCACATGGAAAGAATAAATAAAAGGTTTGTTGACTGACTGACTCATTGTTGCTTATTCTGTCAGATACAGTCTATATTTGGTTAATATTGCAAAACTGATTTTTAACTTAAAACAAAACTTTTTTAATGGTGGGTCACTGGTAGAGGGAGGGATTCATTATGAAATGAATGTGAGGCAAAGAAAGAAAAAAGGTATAAATATGGATAAGATTTTTTTTAAGTGTAGGTTTGCAATAACAAGAAGTCAATGGTTTTCCCCTTTATTTCAATTCACAATAGAAAATAGCTAACAAAAGGATACACATATATTATTTTGGCATCCGGCATGGTATAGGGGAGCAAGGTTATACAACTGGACCCCACTACAATCCCTAGCTTCCTTCTGCTCACAAAAAAATGCAGAGACCTTTCCTTACTCTGACAATGCTTTCACAAGCTCTCTCAGTGCTCCTGTGCAGTTTACATAATCTCCTTACTCATGGCTATACAAGTCTCCTCCGGCAAATTCTGAAAGCTGCTTTCAGATCTCATACAAAGCCTCCCAGATTTATTACCAGTTTTTCTGCAAGGAATGATCTTCCTGTCTCAGCCAAATCCCTGCTGAGTTTTGTGGATATTCGTGAGGGATAAATACAGCATGTGCAGGACAAAGACAATTTTCTCTTCCAGTCATCGGGCTGGATTGCTCAGTTGAAGCTGACAGAAGGAGGCAGGAATGATGCAGTTATTTGATCATGCCCAACTCTGTCCTGCTTCAGTGTAGACTTCACAGGCCAGTTACCATATATTATTATTTTAATCATAAAGCAGCTCAAGTGAGGAAATGAATGAGTGAATTCTTTTATTTCCTCGTTCATGTTTACATCCTTTCATTTATTTATTTTAATTGAATTTTCCTTCTTAATATACTTGTGAAAAAATTGCAGGAATACACGTAGAAAGGGAAGGGTTGACAGGGAGCAAAGTTTCCATGACAAATTTCTATTCTCTCCCTATTCTAAAATGTCTAATTCCTCTCTCTCTTCATTAAGAAAACCTGTGATATCATATCCTATCTTCAAGTCTAACAGTTTGGTAATAAATATATTGACATTATTAAATCTTCTACTTGATGCCTTTCCTAATCCTCTCAATGACTAGTGACCTCCCTCCCAAATTATGTTGTATTTAAGCACTCTATAAATATGTGTATTTATTTACTTTATGCTATGCATATATCTATATATCCAAATATCTTTATGAATATCTATAATGTATCTATATTCACTTATCTCCTTTATTAGAATGTAAACTCCTTGCATGTAGGAATTGTGTTGTTCATTGGATTTATAACCCCAGCACCCAGCACAATATCTGGTGCATAGAAGGTACTTAATAAATGTTTGTTAATTTATTAATTTCCCTTTACATTTCTTTTGTGCTTTCCTGACTTTTCTTTCCCTGTCTTTCTTGTCATACACACATGTGACAAATATAGAATACATGATATTTCTAGTATCATTCAGTAGACACAATATTCAAACGAGATTATGAAATTAAAAAGAACTAATGATATGAAGCTCAGTTCTTTTTAAACAATGGACAGCTTCAATTCTGTGGGATTTCATGGGGTACAACATGTTTAAGAGCCACGCAAGACTCCACTAGGTTTTGATTTAGCACAAATTTGCCCCCCACAGTTGAACGTACTTGAACTTATGAGCCATTCAAATAAGTATGGAATTATTTCCAAAAGCATCATTAGCCATGGAATATTATTCTCAAGTTCTCTTAGAATAACATGGAAACTAAAAGCTGCCAACACTTTTATGAGGGAAATCCTATGGTATGACACCACGTCATTGAATCATTGATCTTTAGGGGAAAAACAAAAACAATGATGTCTCCCCATTTTTTTAGTTTCACAATATTTGCAAAATTAATAAAATAAAACAATCTGTGCTTTAAAAACGGTGATATACTGAATCAAAATTTCCCAACCATTTCTACCATCAAAGGGGTGGGGAACTTGTAGCCTTGCAGCCACATGTGGCCTTCCAGGTCTTTGGGTAAGGCCTTTTGACTGAGTGCAAGTTTTACAGAATAAATCCTTTTATTAAAGGGATTTATTCTGTGAAGTTTGGATTCAGTCAAAGGGCTGCACTTGAGACCTCATGTGGCCTCAAGGTCATAGGTTCCCCATCTGTGATAAATGTCTAAGGGCTGGAAAGCCTTGGACATCATAACCCAACCCTTTTTACAGAAAAGGAAACTGAAGTCCAGAGAGCTTAAATGACTTGCCTAAGGTCACATACAAATAGGAAATAAATAGCAGGGCTGGTTCTCATTCTCTCTCTCTCTCTCTCTCTCTCTCTCTCTCTCTCTCTCTCTCTCTCTCTCTCTCTCTCCCCCCCCCCCCCCACTCTCCCCCTCTCTCCTAACATGTACCAACAAATGCTCTCTAAATGGATAATAATGTGGTGTCACTATCACACCACTGAAAAGTGAAACCAGTTCCCAAGTCAGAAGAGGTAATCAACTAAAATTTATTAAATGACATAGCAAAGGTGTCCAAGTCCCAAGAAAATGTGGCAGGATGCTGGAGTGTGATTGTCTCTGACTTGCCTCCTGGGTCTGTGATGAATCATCATGTTATCAGCTCCTAAAACTGTGGATGGGCAGGCAGAAGTGCATCTTCAGAAGCAACACAATTTTAGGCTTGAATTGGTCTTGCTTATATATAGAAAAAGAACAACTTCTGATGTAACTTTATCAGCACAGTCTGACTTTTTGATGTGGCCTTAACAGTTTTGAGAGTATTGATTATTTACTGGACATAAGGCTGAGGTTATAGACAGTCTTTTCTTAACTCATGATTGGTCTTTTGGGCTACTTGGCCGTGGCAGAAATTCAATACTCTCAGCAGCTTTAGAAATAAGCAGCTGTTGTCTGGATGGTAAGTAGCTCCTCATAATATCATAAGGATCATGACAAATATTCAGTGACCTCTTGAGTGACTATCATCGCAGAGGGGCTAACATGCTTAGTACAGGTGCAAGTAATTATCCTTTAATTGATCTTGGAAAAAGCTACATTATTCTTCAGTAGCCTCTCTCTCTCTCCACCTCTCTCTCTCTCTCTCTCTCTCTCTCTCTCTCACACACACACACACACATGACAAAAGGGGGAAAAACAAAAAGAAAAAACAAACTGTTGGAACTTTTAATAATCTACCCGAGGGACTAAAAATGGTTAAAATTGACTTCAAAGTCAGCTAGTCAGTAACCAAGTATTTGTTAAACACTTGCTATGTGTCAGTAACTTTGTTAAGTGCTAGGGATACAAATAAAGGTAACTGTTCCTGCACTTGAAGAGATTACATTATAATGAAGAAGAGGACATGTAAGCAAATAGACCTAAAGAAGATACCTATAGAGTTAAAAAAAAGAAAACCCTCAATTCTTAAAATTAAATGCAAAGGAGTTCCAACATGCTGAACTTAATACAGGTGTTTCTTCTCAGTAGGCAGGAAATCTCCTAAATTGGGTTTGCATTTCAGTAAGCAATAAGTAAGAAAGTAATTCAATCCCATAAATGCACTTGATGTATCACTCAGCACAACTTTAACTAGTAGAAATTCATAAATCAGCAGCACCTCATATTATGTTGTGGGCCACAATTGACACATAACCTTTAGTCCGGAAAAAAAGGACAACTAAAACAAATGGAGCATCTGTTAAGGGGATTCACAGGAAATGAGACAAGAAAGGCAGAGAGAGCTTGCAAAGGTCCTCAAATTTCAGTTTCTATTTTACCCAAGAGGAGTTAGGGTGCCATTGAAGTCTCTTGAGCATCTCTCTTGAAATGGTCAGTCCTATTCCTTAGGGAGATTATTTGTGTGGATGTTTGAAGGACAAACTGGAGGAGATAGAGTGATAGCTGAATGTTAGAAAGTATTTATTTGGAGCTGTGGCCAATAATCTATTAAAATGTAAATACCCTTTGAGCCAACAATAACAATTCTAGGTCTATGCCCCAAAAAGATCAAAGAAAGAGGGAAAGGGCCATATAAAAATAATATTTGTAACAGCTTTTTTTCTGGTAGCTAAGAATTTGAATCTGAAGGGGTATAGATCAATTGGGGAATAGCTGCTGTAAGAAATGATAAAGGGGGTATTTTCACAATGGTATGAAATGATGCAAAGTAAAGTGAGCAAAACCAGAAGAATAAATTAAAGAGTAACAGGAAGATTGTAAAGACTGTGGAAAATTTAGGATTAAAAAAAAGACCAACATAATTTCCAGGACTCATGATGAAGCATTCTATTCTCCTTAGAGGAAGCTGATGGACCCAGATTGTAAATTCAAAAATATTTTCAATCTTGTTGTTGCTTTTTTCCTGCCTTACACCATTGCTAATGAGAAAATTCTGTTTTCAGATTTTTACATATTTGTAATGAGTTTTATTTTTCTTGCCTTCTCAATGGGTGGGGGAGGGAAGGGTGAAGGGAGAGAATTTGAAATTGAAAATAAAACAAAATTTGAAAATTTATATATATGAAAGCTTTTGTAACATATGTATATATAAATGCATGTATGTACCCATACGTATACATACAAATATATGTGTACATGCATACATAAATATACACACATGATATATACATATGTACACATATACAACATATATATGAAATATTATGGAAGCTTTGGCAATAATCATAATCCAAGGAATAGGTAATAAGATTTGAAATAGCCATGTGAATGCTTGAAAGGGGATGAATGCTAAAGAGGTAGAAGGGGAATAAAATAGTCTAGTCAGCTGATTACGTATGTGGTCAGGGTATGAGAGAGTGGACAGAGACAAATGTGACTCTGGAATTTGAAACATGGTTATGAAGAGAATTATGGTACATTCCACAAAAATAGGAACATTTAGAGATGATAAGTTTAATTTTGGACATGTTAATTTTGAAATTCCTGTGGGATGCTAAGATGGAAATAGAGATACCATGGAGTAAAGACTTCAAATTCTAGGTTTAGATTCTGCCTTTGACACTACCTGTGTAAACTCAGGCAAGTTACAACTCCCATGAGTCTCAGTCTCTTCATCTATAAGATGAGGATTAAATATACGCCCTCTCAGGTTTCTTCTAAATATACATATACCCACATACTAACATCCACAGGCACACAGGCCCAATTTTCTGATACAATGTCCAGCTGGAAATTAGTAAAGCAGGACTGTAATCTGGGAGAAAAAATGTTCTTAGATGTATAGATTTGGGAGTCATCTGTACAGAGTTTGTAATTAAACAAATTGTAGCTAATGAGATTACAAAGGGAAAGTAAATAATAAAGAAGACTGAGAGGACGGAATGGTCAAGTAGAAGTTTTAATTTTATTTTTTTTAAAAAAGGCATGTAAGGGGTGAGTTAATCATATGTGTAAGCAGTAGAGATGCTTCCAGTGAAAATAGCAATAACAAGTCATATGGTAACACTGAACAAGTCACTTAACTACTCTGAGCCTCAGCTTGCTTATAAGTGAAATGGGCATACTAGCACTTCCTGTAGCAGTTTGGAAGATCAAGTGAGTTAATAAATAACTATAATAAATAGGTAAGTAAATAAATGAATAAATAAATAAATAGGTATTGTTTTTGAAAAGTGAAATGAGCTGGGTAGATACAAGTGTTATAGTAACAACAGCAGCAATGACAACGCCTCATACCCATATGAGTTCTTTACACTTTTTACATTACTCACAGACATTAATTAACCCTAAACCATGCCAACAACATTTTTCCCACTCTGGGTGTTCACATCAGGAAATGCCATTTTACTATCCTCCTTGTGGATTAAATGTCTGATAAATATCATCATCTAGATGATAACAATATATTATTAGAATGTCTATATACTGTTCATGCAAAAAAATGGATGGGGGAAAATGAAGAAATGCTTTGTAAACCATAAAAAAAGAATTCTTCAGATATTTCCTAGCTTTCACTGTTGTGCTCCTTGTTCTTTTGCCTCAATCAATTCCCTTATCTGGGCTCTCCTATTCTTTAGCACACAATAATTTTGTTATACCCTTTCCATGGACTATCGCTTATATGATAATTCTAATGTCTTGAAAACAACTAACTCTTTTGAGCATTCTTTAAATTTAATAGAATGGAACAGGTCACTAGTGAAAAGATATTTTTGTATTGGCTCTCTTCTTCTTAGTGTTAAAAGGCAAGCATGCTATCAACCTATATTTAAAATCATAATAGTCACAAGGAGCTTGTAAATTGTTTCCCTGCTTTCATTTAGCAGATTAATGCCATTGAATATGCTCTTATAGATTTCAGAATCTTAGGTACCATTTCATCTTATTTGGGGTAACTGTTTATAGAATTTTGGGGTTCTTTTTTTAAAAGAACTACGACTATTTTCATTCAATTTCTCATAAAGAATCAAGTGGGGCCAATAATATTAAGCCACTGGAACAATCTTCTCAGCATTCAAGGGGTAGCACATGGCCTGGAAGGACAACAGAGAAATTGTACCTTTGACTAATCGGTGAGTTTCTTTCCAAACTTGGCATGGAAAAAATCTTTAGAAATTATATTCAATGATAGGTAGCCTAGACATCTTTGGACTACTTGTCATCGTTTATGTAGTGTCTGGAAGATATTCAAAGAATTAGTCCCTAATCATGTCCAGTGCTATTTATTTTAATTAGAAAATAAGACAACCTAATAATAATAACCTACTAATTCTAATTCTTCCATCCACCCCCATACCCCACCCCATGTAAGGTAAAGTCCTTAAGGGCATGGGCTTTCTTTTTTCTTCTCCAGTACTTAGCGCAATGCACGGACTAGGCAGAAAAAAATGCTTGCTGCCTTGATCATAATAATGTTTTAATTACTTCCTTTATGTTATACCTATGCAAACATAACTTCCAATTGTAAATTAAGTACAAAATCCTTAAACACAATTGTTATGCTTTATTTGCAAAAGACCAACTATGAGCAGGTTTCAAGAGGGAAGAGAAAATACCCTGTGTATTTTAATGTGTAGTAGACCAAAAACAAATCTTTTCTGCAGATGAGCTAACACAAATTCCAAAACCTACTTATAACCTCAGAACACAGAGGGATCACAACCAAGGAGGGAGGTTATTTAAAAGATTGTCATAAACACGGATGGTTGAGATTTAAGCATCCAACTATCTCCACTTCTGAATTCCTCTGGGTTCTCATTTCCATTAAACCTAACTTTCCTGAAGATTAGTTTAGATTAAATCCTAGAATTGACATTTGAGACACCTGTCCAAGACTGTACTTAATAAATGATTCAATCCCTCCCCTTGGTATTACTAGGTTTCAGCCAGTCTTATGCAGTAAATAGCAAACATACCAAGAAAATTCACTAGCATTTGCTCTGTTCCATAAAAGAGACTTTCAGCATGACCAAATCTGATATTATCTTTATTTGGAAAGACTGCTGCAAGCTAATGGTTGAATTACCTTCTGATATCAAATGCCCTATTACTTAACAAATGTTGGTGTCTGCATTAATCAGTGGGGTCAAGAAGGGGAACTACAGAGCCAGCATTCCTCTACTGAGGGGCCCTTGTTCAATTTCACCTAACTTAGAGGTCTGCATTGTTCATACTTGTATATGACACATTGGGGTAGCTAGTCATTGCCATTCATCCTTTGAGATAGCTGGTCATTGCCCCTTCACCCTTCACTGAGCAAGTTAAAGAGAAAAGCTGAGTAATAATTAGCAATTTAACAGAAGGAATAAACTAGAAAACATAGTGTTGATCTCACGATGATTTACCATTTCAATCGAATATGATCAGTTACCTTTGAATCCTTTACCTCCTTGTCCTATGTTATGCTTTACCAAAACGCAGTTCTGGGTTGACCTCATGATTCACCTTCTCTGAATGACTGTGGTGAAGAAGATGAAACTGTGAAAGTTGGGCTTACTGGAAAATTGGGAAAATAGTGTACATTCACAAAAGTACAAAATTTGTAGTTAATGTTTAGGACTTGAGTTTAAATCTCAGCTCTGTGACATAGGAATTGTGTGACTTTGTGCACACCACTTATCCTATGGAGCCCCCAAGTTCTTATCTCTAAGATGAGCAAGCTGAACATCATGATTCCCTTTGATTTGTAAATCTAGGATCCTACAATCTAATTTCAGCTGGGTCTTCACTGCTGCACAGCAATTCTCTCATTCCACCCAGAATGACTCAACACATTATCCAGAGAGGCTGGTCCAAACCTCATTCCTCATACCACTTACTCCCCTAATTACCCTCTCCCTCTTAGTAAAATAAATTTGTCTCCTACATATGGAGAAAAGAGAGGACATTCATCATGAGTTCCCTCTTTTTCTCTGACTTCACTTAATGATGAGGTCTAACTCCTTCATTTGTGCTATTGAATCCACTCCTTGGCTTCTCCAGGAATTTCCATTCTCAATCATTCTTTCCCTTTCTCTGTTCTTCAATCTCACTACTGACTCCCTTTCCACTGCCTAAAATAGCCTTCTTTCCTAATCTCTTAAAAAAAGAAAAAAAAACAAAGACTTTTATTAATCCATTCCATTTCCTCAAGCTATTATCCCAAAATCTCTTCTCTCTTTCACTCTCAAACTCTTACTTAGGGTCATCTATATGATCTGACTCCATTTCCTTTTGGCTCACTTCTCAATCCCAGACAATCTGTATTCCAGTTGAACTGCTCTATGCAAGACTATCAATGATATCATGACTGCTGCTTCACTCTAACCTCATTCTTGACATCACTGTAACTTTTTGCTATGTCATTTACCACCTTCTTATGAGTACTCTTCCTCTCTTTATTTCTGTGATACTTCTCTATTTTAGTTCTCTTACGTATCTTTTCTTTCTCAGTCACCTTTGCAAGATACTTCTTATTCTCTCTAAACAAGGATAGGCACCATGGCTTTGACCCAGACATTGTCCTCTCCTCTCCTCCTCTCTCCTCATTCCCTTGGTGATTTCATCAGCTCCAATGGGTTCAATTATCATCTCTCTACAAATGACTTGCAAATTTTATACCTGTCACTACTAAGCTCCTTCACTTCAGTCTCCTCCCCCTCCCCAATCATTCTTCCTCTAAGCTTCCCCATTCCTTTTGATGACATCACCCTCCTTTTAGTCACTCAGTTTCCCTTGGAATCCTCCTTGACTTTTCCCTCTACTTTAGCCTCTGTAAACAATATTACCAAGTTTTTTTGGCACAAATGCAGCATTCTTCACATCTGTTTCCTTCTCAGCCACCATAATAGTTCAGTTTTTCATCACATCTCACCTGGACTATGAGGATAGCATATTAATTGGACTCTATATTTCTAGTTGATCTTCACCCCAGCTGCCAAATCATCAAGAAAAGAGCTCATGCCATCCCCTTAGTGAAAAAAATAGTGTTTCCCTATTTTCATTAAGATTAAATACAAAATCACTGGTGTGATGCTTAAAGATTTCCACAAACCAGTTGATGCCTACACAGGTAAGCAGCATGGCATAGGGCTTGAGGTACAACACATTGCCTCTGGAGTAAAAATTCCTGAGGTCAAATCCTGACTCTTAAGCTTAAGATCTGTGACTCTGGACAAGTCATTTCATTTCCCTTAGGCTCTTTAGTGATTGAGCATCTGGTGGCTCAGTGGGTAGAGTGTTGGGTGTGAAGTTAGGAAGACTTGAGTTCAAATCCAGCCTTAGATATCACAATAGCTATGTGACAATGGGCAAGTAACTTAACCTCTGCATCAGTTTTCTCAACTATAAGATGGGGAAAATAATAGTACATACTTCTCAGGTTGTTGTGAGGATTAAATGAGATAATATTTGTAAAAGGCTTAACACAGTGCCAGGCACATAGCAGGCACTATATTAATTCTTATTTCCTCTCCCAGCCATTCATCTGTAGAATGGGAGGATTGGACTAAGGGGTTTCTAATATCCACCCTAATTCTGCCTCTATGGTACTTCCTTTCAAGTTTTTTTCTATATTATTTTTTTCCCTGATCTCTCTGTTCCAAACACACTAGCTCTTCCCTATACATAATAGTTCATTCCCAGCTGCCATATTTTATATAAATAGTTCTCCATTTCAGAATAACACACCAGTTGCTAGTACCCTCTGACCCAGAAATCACTTTGAATCTAATTTGGGTGTGTATATATGTTTATGTATGTACTTATGTATACGTATGTGTGCATACAAACATATACAGATAAGTAACAACATGTGTACACTGTTATGCAATTGTATAGATATATACAATACATATATAACATGTGAATATAAATATATACACAGAGGTAAGTTAATTTTAGTTATGTATTATATGCTATATATATATATACAAGTGTGTATATATAATTTCTCATCTGTGTATGTATGTATATATATGAATATAAATAAAACTTATTTCTCTCTGTGTATATATAGATTCTATCTATCTATCTATCTAGTTTGCTGCAGTACTCTCAATAAAGGGAAAATTCATTCAGGAAAGGAACTGTTTTGTTGTTGTCTTTGTTCTCCAGAACCTAGGACAATTAGTACATATGTAAAAGATGTCTATTGAATTAATGGAACATACTACCTCTTCCTCTCCATTTTGTAGAATCCCCCTAAGCTTCATTCAAGATAAAATGATTTTGTTACCACCTTCCAGCTATGTAACTTCTCTTCCCATTTTATTTACTCCATAATACTTTGGATATGATTTGTTTTAAATTGTTTGCACATACACTGTACTCCCCCAGGAGAAAGTAAGATCCTTGAGGTGATTTCTGTCCCATTTTTGTCTCTATATCCCAAGCATCACTACTAAGTAAATAGTTATTGAAATAAATTTAAAGTATTGCATTAGAATACATGTAAATGTTCCTTCTTTCCTTCCTTCCTTCCTTCTTTCTTTACTTCCTTCTTTCCTTCCTTCCTTCCTTCACACAGGGCCTCGTGCTATGTCTTCTTTCCTATGCCATTTCAACCAGGATACACACTGTTTTACCTCTGTCAATTTTAATATTTTGTCCCTATTTTGAATGGTTCCTTAATTATACTTGGCAGATCCATTGCAGTGGAGGAAATATAAACATATGCAAATCACTGCTACCTTCTCAATCATGATACCACTGAAATACAAATGTAAATAGGTCTAAATTTGTAAACTATTTTCAAAAGGCAGGACTATAATAAACTCAGTTGAATATTCATAATTAAGGTTCTCTTTTCCCCCTGTTTTCAGATCAAGAAACTTGTCTCTTTTTTGGTACACTTCTTCTAGTGAGCATCCAAGAACTATACTGAACTATTCATCCCAACTTAGCCAAATCATTAGAACTGAGATTGAGTACACCTGTAGTGTATCAGATGTTGCATATACAGAGAAACTATACAATGATAGCCAGGAGACAATGAGTACTGAAGAGCATTCACAGGGGGAGGTGGAGCCAATTAAAATATGCAATGAGGAAACAAAACTATCACCCTTTGCAGATGATATGATCATATACTTGGAAAGTCCTATACAATCAACTAAAAAACTACTTGAAAGAATTGACAACTTTAGCAAAGTTGCAGGATATAAAATAAATCCACATCAATCATCAGTATTTCTATATATTACCAACAAAGCCCAGCATCAAGAGATAGAGAAATTCCATTTAAAAAAATTGTAGACAATGTAAAATATTTGTAGTCTACCTGCCAAGACAAACCAAGGAACTATATGAAAACAATTATAAAACACTTTTCACATGAATAAAGTTAGATCTAAATAACTGGAAAAATATTAATTGCTTATGGGTTGGCAGAGCTAATATAATAAAATGACAATTCTACCTAAGTTAATTTAGTTATTCAGTGCCATACCAATCAAACTACCAAAAATAATTCTTATACCTAGAAAAAATAATAGCAAAATTCATCTGAAAGTCTAAAAGATCAAGAATATCAATGCAAAGGAAGGTGGCCTAGGTCTTCCAGAGACAAAAGAATATTATAAAGTGCCCATTATCAGTACTATATGATCCTGGCTAAGAAACAGAGTGGTGGATTGGTGGAATAGGTTGGGTACACAAGACAGAGTAATAAGTGAGTATAGTAACATACTATTTGACAAACACAAAGACTACAGCTTCTGGGATAAGAACTCACTATTTGAACATAAATGCTAGGAAAACTGGAACATAGTATGTCAGGAACTAGGCATAGACCAATATCTCAGACTGTATACCAAGATAAGGTTAAAATAGGTACATGACTTAGACATAAAGGGTGATACCATAAACAAATTAGGAGAGCAAGGAACAGTTTAGCTGTTGGATCTATAAAGAAGGGAAGAATTTATGACCAAGCAAGAGATAGAGAACATTATGAAATGCAAAATGGATAATTTTGATTACATTAAAGAAAAAATGTACAAACAAACAAAACCAATGCAACCAAGGTTGGAAGGAAAGCAGAGAGATAGGAAACAATTTTTACAGCAAGAATTTCTGATACAAGCCTCATTTCTCAAATATATAGAGAACTGTTTCAAATTTCTAATAAAGGTCATTCCCCAGTTGATCAATGGCCAAAAGATATGAACAGGCAGCTTTCAGATGAGAGCAATCTGGAACTGTGGCCAAAAGTCTATAAAACTGTGCATACCCTTTATTCCAGCAGTACCACTACTAGGTCTGTGTCCCAAAGAGCTCATAAAAAAGAGAAAAGTATCTACATGTACAAAAAGAGTTGTACGAGCTCTTTTTGTGGTGGCCAAGAATAGGAAATTGAGATGAGGCCTGTCAGTTGGGAAATGCCTAAACAAATTGTTATATATGAAGGTGATGGAATACTATTGTGCCATAAGAAATGAGGAGGAGGATTCTTAGAGGAGAGGTTAAGGGAGTTACAGGAAGGAATAGACAGCAAAACTATAATATTGGGAGACCTTAACCTTCCCCTTTCTGAACTTGATAAATATAACCTCAAAATAAATAAGAAAGAAGTTAAGGAAGTGAACAGAATTTTAGAAAAGGCAGATATGATAGACCTCTGGAGAAAACTAAATGGGGATAAAAAGGAATATACTTTCTTCTCAGTGGTACATGGCACATACTCAAAAACTGACCATGTACTAGGGCATAAAAACCTCACAATCCAGTGCAGAAAGGCAGAAGTAGTCAAAGCATACTTTACAGATCATGATGCAATAAGAATTATTTGTAACAAAGAACCATGGAAAAATAAGCTAAAAATTAATTGGAAACTAAATAATCTAATTCTAAAGAATGAGAGGGCCTAAGAACAAATCAGAGAAACAATTAATAACTTCATTCAAGAGAATGACAATAATGAGACAACATACCAAAACTTATGGGATGCAATAAAAGCAATTCTTAGGGGAAGTTTTATATCTCTAAATGCTTACATGAATAAAATAGGGAAAAAGGAGATCAATGATTTTGGGCATACAACTGAAAAAGCTAGAAAAAGAACAAATTGAAAATCCCCAAGTAAATACAAAATTAGAAATACTGAAAATCAAAGGAGAGATTAATAAAATTGAAATCAAGAAAACTATTGAATTAATAAATAAAACAAAGAGCTGTTTTTATGAAAAAAAACAATAAAATTGATAAACCTTTGGTCAATTTTATTAAAAAAAGAAAGAAGAAAATCAAATTACCTGTATCAAAAATGAAAAGGGTGAGTTCACCTCGAATGAAGAAGAAATCAAAACAATAATTAGGAATTATTTTGCCCAATTATATGCCCATAAATCTGACAACCTTAGAGATATGTATGAATATCTACAAAAACATAAATTGCCCAGGTTAACAGAAAAGGAAGCGAAAGTTCTAAATAACCCCATCTCAGAAAAAGAAATTGATCAAGCCATCAATGAACTCCCTAGGAAAAAATCTCCAGGGTCAGATGGTTTTACATGTGAATTCTATCAAACAATTACTTCCTATACTTTGTAGACTATTTTGGAAAATAGGTGAAGAAGGAGTCCTACCAAATTCGGTTTATGACACAAATATGGTACTAATACCTAAACCAGGTAGAGTCAAAACAGAGAAAGAAAATTATAGACCAATTTCTCTAATGAATATTGATGCAAACATTTTAAAGAAAATATTAGCAAAAAGATTGCAGCAACTTATCACGAGAATAATACACTATGACCAGGTAGGATTTATTCCAGGAATGCAAGGCTGGTTCAATATTAGGAAAACTATTAGCATAATTGACCATATCATCAACAAAACTAGCAGAAACCATATGATCATCTCAATAGATGCAGAAAATGCCTTTGACAAAATACAACACCCATTCCTATTAAAAACACTAGAAAGCATAGGAATAAATGGAGCCTTCCTTAAAATTATAAATAGCATCTACCTAAAACCATCAACAAGCATTATTTGTAATGGGGATAAACTAGATGCATTCCCAATAAGATCAGGGGTGAAACAAGGATGTCCATTATTACCCCTACTATTCAGTTTAGTACTAGAAACGTTAGCTGTAGCAGTAAGAGAAGAAAAAGAAATTGAAGGAATTAGAATAGGCAAAGAAGAAGCTAAATTATCACTTTTTGCAGATGATATGATTATTTACTTAGAGAATCCTAGAGAATCAAGTAAAAAACTACTTGAAATAAAAAACAACTTTGGCAAGGTTGCAGGATATAAAATAAACCCACATAAATCCTCAGCATTCCTATACATTACTAACAAAGCCCAACAGCAGGAGAGAAAGAGAAATTCTATTCAAAGTTACTGTAGACACTATAAAATATTTGGGAGTTTATCTGCCAAAACAAACCCAGGGCCTATATGAACATAATTATGAAACACTTTCCACACAAATAAAGTCAGATCTAAATAAATGGAATAATGCCAGTTGCTCATGGTTAGGCCAAGCTAATATAATAAAAATGACAATTTTACCTAAATTAATCTATCTATTCAGTGCCATACCAATTGAACTACCAAAAAATTATATTACAGAGCCAGATAAAATCATAACAAAATTCATCTGGAAAAACAAGAGGTCTAGAATATCTAGGGTATAATGAAAGAAATGCTAGAGAAGGTGGCCTAGCCTTAACAGATATTAAACTGTACTATAGAGCAGCAGTCATCAAAACTACCTAGTATTGGCTAAGAAACAGAGTTGTGGATCAATGGAATAGGATAGTACACAAGATGGAGAAGTCAACGACTATAGCAATCTACTCTTTGATAAACCCAGAGAGGCCAGCTTCTGGGCTAAGAATTCACTACTTCACAAAAACTGCTGGGAAAATTGGAAAACGGTAGGGCAGAAACTAGGCATAGACCAATATCTTACACCATATACCAAAATAAAGTGAAAATGGGTTCATAATTTAGGAATAAAGGCTTAAACTATAAGCAATTTGGGAGAGCAAGGAATAGTTTACCTATCAGATTTGTGGAAAAGAAAAGAATTTATGACCCAACAAGAGATAGAGAGCATTACAAAATGCAAAATGGATAATTTTGATTATGTTAAATTGAAATGTTTTTGTACAAAAAAAAGCCAATGCAACAAAGATTAGGAGGGAGGCAGAAAATTGGGAGAAAATCTTTATAACTAGTGTCACTGATAAAGGCCTCATTTCCAAAATATACAGGGAACTGAACCAAATATATAGGAATACAAGTCATTCTCCAATTGAGAAGTGGTCAAAGGGTATGAACAGACAGTTTTCAGGGGAAGAAATTAATGGTATCTAAAGGTATATGAAAAAATGCTCGAAATCACCACTGATTAGAGAAATGCAAATCAAAACAACTCTTAGATACCACATCTCTCCTGTCAGATTGGCTAAAATAACAAAACAGGAAAATGATAAATGCTGGAGAGGATGTGGGGAAATTGGAACATTGTTGCATTGCTGGTGGAGTTGTGAGCCGATCCAGCCATTTTGGAGAGCAGTTTGGAACTATGCCCAAAGGGCTATAGAAATGTTCATACCCTTTGACCCAGCAATACCACTCCTAGGGTTGTATCCCAAAGAGATTACACAAGTGGCAAATGGACCCATATATACAAAAATATTTATAGCGACTCTTTTTGTAGTAGCTAAGAATTGGAAATCAAAGGGATGCCCATCAATTGGGGAATGGCTGAACAAGCTGTGGTATATGAAGATAATGGAATACTATTGTGCTATAAGAAATGGGGATGATACGGACTTCATAACAACCTGGAAAAACCTACACGACATAATGCTGAGTGAGCGGAGCAGAGCCAGGAGAACATTATACACAACCACATATATATGGATTCTGTGATGACTAACCCTGACAGACTTTGCTCTTCTCAGCAACACAATATGCAGAGAGAGCTCCAAAGGACTCACGATGGAGAGTGCTATCTACATCCAGAGAAAGAACTATGAAGTATGAATGCAGATCGAGGCACACTGCATGCTTGCCTTTTTCTTCCCCCCCTTTTTTTCTCTCTTTTGTATTTGTTGTTGGGTTGTGGTTTTTTTTGGTTCTGTTTCTTCTTTCTCATGATTCATTCCATTGGTCATAATTCTTCTCCACAACTTGACAAGTGTGTAAATTAATTCAATGCGAAGTTATACATGGAAGTTATATGGGATTCCATGCCATCTTGGTGAGGGGGGAGGGAGGGAAGAAAATAATCTGGAACTCGAAATTATGTAGAACCATGTGTTGCAAACTAAAAATAAAAAGAAAAAATATATTTAAAAAAAAAGAAATGAGGAGGAGGAAGATTTCAGAAAAAAACCTAGAAAGACTTACATGAACTGAAGCTGAGTGAAGTGAGCGGAGCCAGGAGAATATTGTACACAGTAACAACAACATTGTGAAATGATCAACTATGATAGACTTAGCTCTTCTCAGCAATACAATGATCCAAGACAATTCCAAAAGACTCATGATGGAAAATGTTATCCACATCCAGAGGAAAAAAAATCAATGGAATATGAATGCAGATCAAAGCATACTATTTCCCCTTTTTTTCTTTCTCATGGTTTTTCCCTTTTATTTTGATTCTTCTTTCACAGCATGACTAATGTGGAGATATATTTAACATGATTGTACATGTATAACCTATGTGAGATTGCTTGCTATCTTAGACAGGGGGCAGGTCAGGGCAGGGAGGGAGGAGGGGATAAAAAATTTGCAAGTAAAATCTTATAAAAATGAATGTTGAAAATCTTTACATGTAATTGGAAAACTAAAATACTATTAAGTGGGGAAAAAGAGTATTTTAGGATTCAATATGCCTGAATTAGCAGGTAAACAATAATGAAATAATGGGTGAACAAGTCTCATAAAAACCTTGCAGGCTGCAATTTAGTTACAAGATGTTTCTTTTCTCTCAAATTTAGAAATCAGAAATTTTGCGTTGATATGCTAGTTGTTTAATCTCTGACACATGATGAGCCTTTTTTTTCTGATGTTAAAAAAAGCACATTTGTGTCAAAACTTTAAAAAGGGGAGCTGTAAAATGAGGCAGCTCAGTTGCTCAGTTTCCATTTCCCTTAGGCAAACTGATAATCCCCAATTTGCTATGAAATGTTTCTCCTATTGAGTTTATTTCTAATTGGCCTCCTTTGTGTGTTCAGGTCCTGAAGGGTTAGAGAAATTGTCTAATCTCCTCACTGTCTATTCCCCACTCCATCGTCCATTTCCCACACCACTCCCCTTTTTTTTCTTTTCCCTTTACCACAATACTTCTTCATTAGCTCCATATTCTAAACCTCATTATAAATTCTTTTGGTATTTGCCTGTATCATACCAATCAACGCTGATATTCTCTACTTCCTACTAGCACTCCCCTGAGAAGGTAGTAGAAAAGATGTCCACATACAAAGTCCTTTTGGCTATCAACTCTTTTACTATTTTCTTTTGTGTTTTTCTTTCTTTCTTTCTTTGTCATTATAACAGCATAGTCACACTTTTTCAAAATCAATATTCAATTTAATCTCTCTGCCTGCACATCAGGATGGACAAAATAAAGATAATTTGTCTTTGCACCTGAAATTCCCTTTAAAACATATTTAACCCACAAGTCATCTCAGTTCTTTTCCAAATCGCCAAGCTTTGAATTAATGTTATTTCATTTTTGTCAGTAACAGACTTAAAAATCAGTGACCTTATAGAATACAAGTGCTTGGTTGTTATTTGTTTTGTGCCTTTTGTTAATAAGGTGACTATCACATGCACTTCTAAATAATATATTTTTAGTGAAAGCCAGTTTAATAACAATTTATGTTTCTATAAAATAACATCAATTTGAATAATACAGAGGAGACTTGAAGAAAGTTAAAAGGGGGATATTTGCACTTAGGTTACCAATTGATAATCTACCAACTTACTTTTCTGTAATATAGCCCACAGTAATGAAATTTCCTTCAATGATTTTATTTATAAAACCAAAGTCAGAGAGATTCATGGAATTTCGTGGTTCAGTGACTTTCATATATCCAGGTAGATTGAAACATCCAGGGTTAATAAAAACACACACCTTCCCCCCCCCCAAAATATATATATATATATATATATATATATATATATATATATATATATATATATATATGTATATACACACACACACACACACACACACACACACACACATATATGCACAGACATAATTTTTGTGTGTGTAGCCTGAGGTTTCTTTTATTTCAGTCATACAATCAGCCATTTATCTTCCAAGATATGAGGATGGATGGAGAGGAAATAGGAAGGTTTTGCAACACTGAATCTAATTCACTTGACAATGACTGCATATGTGTGTGTTTATGTGTACATATATACATATGATAGCTTAAAATAGACATTTTAAACTAATAATATCTGATCATTCTAATTCCATAAATCTCAAAAACACTTTTATTTAAAAAATGACCTTGATATTAGTGATAAGATAAAACCAAATATATGTATATATAATAACATACATATATATGTATATATGTGAATATATCGAGCTCTATATATTTTTATGGAGTTTTTGAAAGTTGTATGTCCACATCAATGAGAAAATTTGAGAATTCTTTCAATTCTTCTTCAAGTATTTTTACTATTTAATTCTATGCTGAGCTGAGTCTAAATAGAAGGCAGAAGCAACCATACAGTTTATTATAGGCAAGGCCTATTGACCAAGGTATCCTATTTTCTGTCTTAAGTGGTACTTACTAGTCATAAATGCTAGTGAAATAAATTAGAAAATTTACTATTAAGCCCCAGTTTAAGGTAAATCTAAAAGTATTTTATTCATTTTTCATGCCCAATCCCAGTACCTTTAGGAATTGGTTTTGATATTTTCTTCTGTTTCCCTTCCCATCCTTTTCCCCTTCTTTCCCCTTCTATAGTGTGTCTGCCTTTAAGTCTCTATTTTTCTTCTGCTTTCTTGTCTCCTTCCATCTCTATATTTTATCTGTCTGTCTATAGTGTTTTCAGGCTGTAAGTGTGTCTTGTAACTCATCCTCCATCTTTCTGTCTCCTCCCCCCCTTCATCTTTTCCTCTTATCTGCTATATTTTCTCACTATTTTCCTCCTCTGCCTCTGTCTTTCTCTGTCTGCCTTTCTGTCTTTGCCTTTCTCTGTCTCTATCTGTCATTCTGTCAGTCTGTCAGTCTCCCTCTCCCTTTCCCTCTGCCTCTCCCTCTCCCTCCATCCCTCTGTTTCTCCCTCCCTCCCTCCCTCTCTCTCTGTCCCTCTCTCTCTCTCCTTCATATTCCTATCCACAAGAACAGATCAATCAAAAATGATGAGACTGGAAAAGAGGGTATATCAACTTTAAGACATAGTTTGGCTTTTTCCATGTAAGAATGACTGAAAAATATTTTCCACGCCAATATCCTTTGGACTTAAACTATATTCTTTCAATAAAAATATATATTCCAGGTGCATTTACTAAAAACTAAATTATTTCTGCCCACACTCTAATACATGATGAAAATGAAAAGAAAGTTAAGGGAGGCTGAAATACTTAGTTATTTTTTTAATTTTTTAAAATTTATTTTTAGCTTTCAACATTCATTTCCACAAGATTTTAAGTTACAAATTTTCTCCCCATTTCTACCCTCCCCCCCACCACAAGATGGCATGTATTCTGATTGCCCCTTTCCCCAGTCTGCCCTCCCTTCTATCATCACGCTCCCCTCCTTGTCTCCTTTCCCTTTACTTTCTTTCAAGGCAAGATAGCTTTCTGTGCCCCATTGCCTGAAAATCTTATTCCTCAGTTGCATGTAAAAATAATTTTTTAACATTTTTTAAAAAACTTTGAGTTCCAAATTCTCTCCCTTCTTCCCTCCCCACCCTGCTCCTTGAGAAGGCAAGCAATTCAATATAGATTATACATGTATTATTGTGGGAAAATTCCGTTGTTGTGAAAAACTAACTGTATTTCCCTCCATCCTATCCTGTACCCCTTTATTCAGTTTTCTCCTTTAACCCAGTCCCTTTTCAAAAATGCTTGCTTTTGACTACCTCCTCCCCTAATCTGCCCTCCCTTCTATCATCTCCACGTTTATCCCCTTCTCCCCTACTTTCCTGTAGGGTAAAATACCCAATTGAGTGTGTATGTTATTCCCTCCTCAAGCCAAATCTGAGGAGAGCAAGATTCACTCAATCTCTTTCACGAACCCCCTTTTGCCTTCCATTATAACAGCTCTTTCTTGCCACTTTTATGTGAGATAATTCACCCCATTCTATCTCTCCCTTTCTCCTCCCAATATATTCCTCCCTCACCCTTTAATTTTATTTTTTAGATATCATCCCTTCATATTTAACTCACCCTGTTTCCTCTATTTATATATCTATATAATCTGTACATAAGTGTGTGTGTGTGTGTGTGTGTGTGTGTGTGTGTGTGTGTGTGTGTGTATTCCCTTCAACTACCCTAATACTGAGAAAGTCCTCATGAATTACAAACATCATATTTCCATGTAGGAATGTGAACAAAATAGTTCAATTTTTGTAAGTCCAATATGATTTCTCTTTCCTGCTTACGTTTTCATGCTTCCCTTGATTTTTGTATTCAGAAGCCAAATTTTCTATTCAGCTCTGGTTTTTTAATCAAGAATGATTGAAAGTCCTCTATTACATTGAAAACCCATATTTTGCCCTAAAGCAGTATACATAGTTTTGCTGGGTAGGTGATTCTTGGTTTTAATTCTATCTCTTTTGACCTCTGGAATATCATATTCCAAGCCCTTTGATACCTTAAGGTAGAAGCTGTTGATCTCGTGTTATACTGATTTTATTTACAGAATACTCAAATTATTTCTTTCTGGCTGCCTGTAATATTTTCTTCTGGACCTGGGAGCTCTGGAATTTGGCTATAATATTCCTACAAGTTTTCTTTTTGGGATCTTTTTCGAGAAGCTATCAGTGGATTCTTTCAATTTCCATTTTACCCTCTGGTTCTACAATATCAGGGCAGTTTTCCTTGATCATTTCTTGAAAGATGATGCCTAGGTTCTTTTTTTGATCATGGCTTTCAGGTTGTCCAATAATTTTTAAATTATCTCTCCTGGATCTATTCTTCAGTTCAGTGGTTTTTCCAATGAGACATTTTACATTGTCTTCCATTTTTTTTTCATTCTTTTGTTTCTGTTTTATAATTTATTGATTTTTCATAATGTCACCAGCTTCCACTTGCTCCATTCTAATTTTTAAGGCAGTATTTGCTTCAGTGGTCTTTTGGACCTCCTTTTTCATTTGGCTAATTCTACCTTTTAAGGCATTCTTCTTCTCACTGGCTTTTTGGAGCTCTTTTGACATTAGGGTAGTCTACTTTTAAGGTATTATTTTCTTCAATATATTTTTGGCTTTCCTTTAGCAAGTCATTGACTTGTTTTTCATGATTTTCTGGCATTAATCTCATTTCTCTTCCCAATTTTTCTTCTGCTTCTCTTACTTGATTTTCCAAATCCTTTTTGAGCTTTTCCATGCCCTGAAGCCAATTCACATTTTTCTTGGAGGCTTTTGATGTAGGATCTTTGACTTTTTTGACTTCTTTTGGGTGTATATTTTGATCTTCTTTTTCACCAAAGGAAGATTCTATAGTCTGAGTCCTTTTATGCTTCCAGCTCATTTTCCCAGCCAATTACTTGACTTTTGAGTTCTTTGTCAGAGTAGCACTGCTTTCAGAGTGGAGGGTGCTCTGTCCCAAGCTTCAGGAATCTTGTGCTGCTGTTTTCAGAGCTACTTCTATTCTGAGGTGGTACAATACTCCTCTCCTGGCCTGTGCTGTGGTCTGTGAGTACAAGAACTCCTTTCTGCCATAACTACTAGGAGGACTCCCTTTCCACAGACACCACAGGCTCTGCCACAATAGTGTTCCTCTTCCTCCAAGGACTGCCAGCCAGCACTGAGACCCAGATCCAAGCAGGGAAAAGCAAGAGAACCCTGTCTCAGCACCAACAAAGAGATCCCTACACCCCCACTCTGATCAGTCACTTGATTTCCCCTGGGAGCTGCTCTGCCTGGTCTACTCTGGCCTGGACTGTCCTGGCATGGCCCACATTGGGCTACCATCTGCTCAAAGCACAGTGTGATAGAGCCTTCCCAGAGACCATCCAGGCCTTCTTGGGCTGGAGACTTGTTTCACTCTGTCGTTTCATGGGTTCTGTAGTTCTAGAATTTGTTTAGAGTCATTTTTTACAGGTCTTTGGAGTGATTTGGGGGAGAGCTCAAGTGAGTCCCTATTTTCATGTCACCATTGTGGCTCTGACCCTTAGTTTTTTTTAATAGTGGTATGAAATGCTCTTGTACAATAAAAATAAGAAGCTCTGTCTGAGGAAAATCAGGCTACAGGGATCACTATAACCATGATTTGAGAAGAACTCAGTTGTGACCTTTCTTAAAGATTGAAACAAAGAAAACAAATGGAGAAAGGCCTCCTTCTCAGTTAAGTGAACTCTCTATGAGTATTAAAAATTATTTAAAAAAAAATTTACAGATTTCCATTCCTTCCTAAACCAACATGTCTATATTACAAAGCAACTTAATTTCTGACACCTACATTTTCAACTCTTAAGTCCTTATCCTTTTTCCTTAAAAGTTCCCATAAACCAGTAGCCATTTCTCATTTAGACTCTTCCACATATTAATGCAGTGGAAAGAGTACTTTTTTCATCTAGAAAATTGTTATTATTTCTTTTTTAAAAAAAGGATTTTATGTGTCATGTGTACCAAGTCAGCTAAGGTATCATAGAATCGAGGATCTGAAAGAAGTCTCAGAATCCTTTTTTTTCCACCCTTTGACTGATGAAGGCTGATGATGGCTTTTATACTATCTCCAAAAAATGGTCATCTAGTCATTACTTGAAGATGTGAAATGAAGGGGAAATCACCATTCCTTAAGGCAGTCCATTTCACTTTGGGAATCAGTTGATAGAAAGCATGCTCTACTGTCCTCAATTGGCATCCTTGCAACTTTTCCCCAAGGTTCCCACTTCTGCCCTCTAAGGGCAAAGAGGATAAGTCTAACCCTTTTTCCAGATGATGGCCCTTCAATACTTGGAAGACTGTTATCCATTAAATTCTAATAAAATATTCTTGATGTGGCCTGATCTTTCAGAGTACAACAAAACTACTGTATATTTCATTCTCAATATTTAGAATATAATAAAAAATGTTCTTTTTTCTAGCATCTTTTTTTGGGGTGGGGGGAAGAGGAGACCTAATATATTGAACTGTTGATTCGGGTTGAGGGTGCACAGTTCACTAAGTTTCTAGATAATTATGATGGAAACTGTTATGTAGCCATGCCTACTATATTCTATACCCATTTGGTAAAGTTTGGAATCAAAGTGTATAACTTTACCTCTATCCCTTTTAAAATTCATCTTATTCCAACATGCCCATTGTTCTACTCCATTAATATACTTTTGGATTCAAAATCTCTCCAAACTTTGTGTCATTGGCAAATTTGACAAGTATGTGACTTATGCCTTCATCCAAGTCACTAATAAAGATGTCGAAGAACCCAATGTCATTTCTGGGTTTCCTTTAAAGGTTTTACTCTGTGATTTCAACCTTCTGAAGATTATTTATTTGCCTGGCTTATAGATTCACCTCTAGAAATACTTTGTCATATTATCCCTAGCCTCATGATTCTAAAGGTATGTCTGTGTGTTTACGTGTGTGTGGGGGGGGAAGAGACAGAGACAGAGACAGAGAGAGCGAGAGAAAGAGAGAGAGAGAGAGAGAGAGAGAGAGAGAGAGAGAGAGAGAGAGAGAGAGAGAGAGAGACTGAGACCCTTTTGGCATCTGGTGAAACCTATGGGCTCTTTCTCAGAAAAATGTTTTTAAATTCATAAAATAAAATACATAGAATCACAAAAGAAAACAATAGTAATGTAATACAGTTATGAAGAAATGTATAAAGTAAATGAGGTTAATTTGATATATCCAGTTACTGATGAAGCCATACTTGCTCTTTTTGATCATTACTTTCCCAAGTGCTTGCAAGCTATCCCCTTAATTATAAAACGTTTTATCATTTTTCCAGGTATACAATTCAAGATTACTAGTCTATAGGTGCAGACTCCAGTCTGTTCCCCTTTCTGAAAGTTGGGACAATGTTTTTTCCTTACCCTGTACTGTAGCATCTCTTATTTACATTCCTTCCATATATCCACCAGGACACCAGGTGTCCTGGTAACATCCACCATAGGCATGGTGACATCTGCCCTATGGCCACTTATAGCCCTCACATTCCCTTAGCTGCAAGTTTCCACTTCTTGCTCGGAGAACAATTATCTAATCAATACTGTTATTGCCATTGAAAATCACCTGCAAATGCATTGCCATATGGCACCACTCACATTCCTTGTAAATTGCCAGAGCAAAACTTTCTTCCTTGACCACCATTACCCTATATGTGTTTCACTTCTATCACATTAGAATGTAATGGTCTTGAAAGCAGAATCTCTGTCCTTACATTTGCATTCTCAGTGCATAGTGGAGAGGCTGGAATACAGTAGGCTTTCAAATAAAATGCCAATTAATTTATTGTTTTATTCCTTCATTTATCCATTTGTTCATTTGTACTTTTCAAACTCTTTCATAGATCACAGAGAATGGCTTATTCCAGTTTTTCCAGCAACCCTGAATTTCATTTATCTCTTTTTGTATGTGTGTGTGAGCATCTGTGACAAGTTTATTGATCAGTAGCAGCAGCAGTAGCAGTAGTGATAACAACACTTAATATGTGCCAAACACTGTGTTAAGTATTTTATAATTTTCATCTTTTTAAATCCTCATGACAACCCTGAGAGGTAGTTGCTGTTATTAAACTCATTTTATAGATGAGGAAAATGAGGCAACAGACAATCACACAACTAGTAAGTGTCTGAGGCCACATTTGAACTCAAGTCTTCAGACCTAGTAGTGATATTGCTGGGTCAAAGGGTATTGACAGTATAATAACTCTAGATTAGTCTCCAAAATGGTTGGATCAGCTCACAAGTCCACCAACAGTGAATTAGTGTCCCAATTTTTCCACATCTCCTCCAATATTTGTCACATTTCCCTTCAATTATTTTAGCCAATCTGATAAGCAGGAGATAGCTCAATGTTGTTTTAATTTACATTTCTCTAATCAATAATGATATAGAGCATTTCTATACGACTATAAATTGTTTTGATTTCTTTATCAGAAAACTGCCTGTTCATATCCTTTGGCCATTTATCAATGAGAGAATTTCTTTTCTTATATGTTTGACAGTCTTTATGTATTTGAGATATGAGACCTTTATCTGATAAACTGTCTATAATTTTTCCCATTTTCTGTTTTCTTTCTGATCTTGACTATATTTATTTTATTTGTACAAAGCCTTTTTAATTTAATGTAATCAAAATAATCCATTTTATACCTCACACTACTCTTTGTCTCTTGTTTATCCATAAAGTGTTTGCCTATCCATTAGTCTCATAGGTGATGTGTTCCGTGTTCTTTAAATTTTCTGGCATTATCTCTCTTCACATCTAGGTCATGTATCTATTTTGACCTTATTTTAGTACATGGTATAAAATAGTAGTCTATCCTCAATTTCTGCCAGACTGTTTTCTAGCTTTTGCAACACTTTTTTTTAAGAAATAATGAATTCTTATCTCCCCCCAAAAACTTAAATCTTTACCCTTGCCAAACACAAGGTTGCTATAGTCATTTGCTGCTATACATTGTATGTCTACTCTATTCCACTGACCTGCCTTGTCATTTCTTAGGCAGTGCCAAATAGTTTTGATAACTATTGTCTTATAATATAGTTTAAGATCTGGTACTGCTAAATCTCCTTCCTTTGTGTTTTTTATTAGTTCTTTCTTTTGATATTCTTGGACTTTTTTTCTTCCAAATGATTTTATTATTTTTTCAAAGTAAATATTTTTTGGGTAATTTAATTGGGATGATATTGAATACATATATTAATTTAGGTTAAATTGTCATTTTTATTATATTTGCCCTGCTTACTGATAAACAGTATTTCTCTACTTACTTAAATAAGATTTTACTTGTATAACTATTTTAATATAATTTGTTTCTGGATTTGTTTTGACACGTGTACTACCAGGTATTTTATGCTGTTCAGAATTATTTTAAATGAGGTATCTCTTATTATCTCTTCTTGCAGGTTTTATACATACATACATATATATATACACACACACACACACACACATATATATATATATATACACATACATACATACATATATACATAGGAATGCTGGTGGTTTGTATGGATTTCCTTTATATCCTGCTACTTTGCTAAAATAATAAAAATTATGAGAAAATAAGCAAATAATATTTAGAAGATATTCCTGTTTCAAGGAGTACTTTATCCTCATTGTATGTACTGTCTCTTGTAGGATGGAGATTAGACTAACTTCTACTGTGTTCATACATGGTAAATGGCAGAACATACTTAATTGTAGTTTTGTGTCAAAATTCTTCTTGCTTCCATAATTTATTTAAAGCAATTTCTTGACTCGGTCTCCATTGCTAAAATTTTCTTGACTAACTATTGTGGTTAACTGCTGTGGCAAATTGTTTATAAGAGGAAATATTTGAAGAAAAATATAATGAAATGTCTTCCCCCTACTTCACTTTGTTATTCTTTAGGTACTTCCCTGGATGCCAGGCAAATCATGTAGCCTCATTTAGTGGTCAAGGCTTAATTTCTTTGACAGAAAGAAGGAAATAAGGCACAAGGACAAAAGAAGAAATTAATTTTTTTTCCAATAAGATCTTCCTGCCCTGTTTTGCCTTGACACTGCTTTCCAACTACTTTCCTCTTATATCACTGGGAGAAGGCTTAATTTATTGGGCAGAAAGATGTGCATAAGAAGCAAATACCCAAGGAATAAGGACAAAAGATGAAAACACAAAACACAAGCAAGAGATTTCACAAAGAAAACAAAAGCTCATCAGCTTTCCCCTGATACCCAAGTTCAAAATTTTGGTAAACATAGGCAACATAGGCAACTGGTTTTATTTAAATGACAAACAGTGATGTCTCTTAAGGCAACTATACCTATAGTGTACTCATTTCTATTATAATTTTTGTGGATATTATGGAGTGCATCATGTCGAATCAAGCATTAACATGATGAATTAATAATGATACATATGATACTATCAAACACTCATATGTGCACACACACACATACATGAACACTCAAAAGTAAGAGAAAAGAACGGCAGAGGTGGAAAAGGAAAGAAATGTTCCATATCTAGAACACCCCAGATGGGATTTATTTCAAGTGGGGAATGATAGACTGAGATTGACATCAAGGAAATCGAGTTCTATAACCTTGTGACCACCAAAGCCACAAAGGAAAACGAAAAATGGCGATCCTATTAGAGTGTCAAATCCCCTTACTTTAAATGTCAAACTAGAGGTCCCTACCCAATGAAGTCTCAGACCAATGTGAATTTCAAAAGTCTTTAAATATTTGACCTCCTCATATCAAAAAAATATATACATATATGTATATATGTATGCATATATATGTGACATAGATTATACATACACATATATGTATGCATGCATAATACAAATATGTGTGCATATATATGGGAAAGAACAATTTAAAAATATGAATGAAATTAAATAGAGTATTCTGGTTGGAGAAGCAGTGAAAATAAAATTAACCCTATGTCTGAATATGGACTAACAGATTGACTTTAGAATATTTTCCCCATCTCAGCTGCAGGTAACACATGAAAATTCTATTTTTCTATAAGGATATTTGCTTCTAACTGCAGTTAAATGGGGGATATGAAGCAATACCAGGAAATTTGGTCATCTTTACCACAATTAAGTATTTATTTGATAAACTTCATATATTTGTAGACTTAAAAAGAGAACACCTTATAGAACTAAAATGCTTATAAATTGCAGAGATGAAAATTTATGAATTTACAATACAAATAATTGGATTTTAAAATTTATGACAATAAAAATTAGAACTCATAACTTTGTTACATTTTTTCCTTGATAGACATCTGGCTATTTGACATTACCAATATTACTTCTTTCAAGTGAATATGAGTAGTACAAATCATTAGTAACTATGTACTAGTCTACTATGCCTCAATAAAGCTTTTATTCTATTACATGTATATGAACATGTTGACACTTAGTGTCTCAGGTCAAGTTCAATCTACCACCTGAATAGTCTGGCTTATTTAGACCAATGATGAATAATTTTCTAATTGTACACAGAAACTGGCCAAATTAGCCCATAGTTCCATTTGTTTTCATACTCAAGGTAGTACCCATTTTATTACAACAAAGTAAATATGGTATCCCTCACCTTAAAAAAATGGAGTTTACTACTCAGTTACTAGTCAGGTACAGGCCTTCATCCCCTATTATCTGAACTATTGAAATAGGTTTTTAATTGGTCTCCTTGTCTCAAATCCCTAATTATTTCAACCCATCCTCTACCTAGCTGCCAGAGTGATTTTTCTAATGTGTAGATCTCATGACGCATCCTCTCCACTCCCTTAATAAATTTCAGCGTTTTCCTATTACTTTCATGATCTAATTTAAAATCCTTTCTTTTAAAACTTTTTATTACCACCTCACCCTCTTTTTTTAGCTTTCCTTCCATGTTCTCTATGATCCATCCATATTGTCCTACTTGTGTCCTCTCCTCACGACATTCCATCCCCTGTCTCAGTTTACTGCTGATATGTGGAATATTTCCCCTATTCATCTTTGGCTTTTAGAATGAATGGATTCTACCCAGATTTAGCTCAAATGAAAGCTGTTACTAGAAGTTTCTCCTGGTCCTCCAACCTGTTTAAGCCTTCCCCTCTAAGGTTACCTTGCACCTTTTATGAATCTATTTATGTGCATGTTATTTATGAATTTAGTAGCTAATTTTTTTGAAAGTAGGTGCTTTTTTGCCTTTATATCCTCAGCACTAAGGACAGTACCTGACACAGGGTAAGTAATTAACAAATGCTCATTGATTGGCTGATTGATGGTTATGGCTTTCACATTCAAAGCAATATTTCAGTAGTTCTAGGTTATAGTTTAAGCTCTTTATGATTTTCCTCAAGCTACTTATGCTCGCTGGGCCTTATTTTTCTCATCTGTAAAATAAGAGTGTTGGCTTACATCATTGCTAATGCTCCCTTTGTCTCCAAAAGTCTATGATCAAACAAAAAGTTAAAGAATCAAGAACAACAAAAGAACTGTGATGGGTGAGTTAATGAGAATTTCAAAAGCCAATGATTTCATGTGATAACATACTTTCAGTTCCACAGCTTTATTGAACAGCAGGGTGCACATACTAAAAGCAGGATATATGAAATTAATAACTCACCTCAGCACTGATACCACTCTGCCTTTTCTTTCTTTTAAGCATTGTCTCTATTTTTTCAACTTGGCCTCTGCCTATCCTTAAAGAATACTATGTATTATTTTCTTTTTTAAAAAATTTATTTATCTAACATATTTAGTTTTCAGCATTGATTTTCACAAGAGTTTGAATTACAAATTTTCTCGCCATTTCTACCCTCCCCCCCACTCCAAGATGACATATATTCTGGTTGCCCTGTTCCCCATGCAGCCCTCCCTTCTGTCACCCCACTCCCCTCCCATCCCCTTTTCCCTTCCTTTCTTGTAGGGCAAGATAAATTTCTATGCCCCATTTCCTGTGTATGCTATTTTCTAGTTGCATGCAAAAATTTTTTTTTTGTTTTTGAACATCTGTTTTTAAAACTTTGAGTTCCAAATTCTCTCCCCTCTTCCCTTCCCACCCACCCTCCCTAAGAAGTCAAGCAATTCAACATAGGCCACATGTGTATCATTATGTATAACCCTTCCACAATACTCATGTTGTGAAAGACTAACTACATTTTGCTCCTTCTCAACCCATCCCGCTTTATTGAATTTTCTCCCTTGACCCTGTCCCTTTTCGAAAGTGTTTGTTTATGATTACCTCCACCCCAATCTGCCCTCCCCTCCATCATCCCCCCTTTTTATCTTCTTCCCTCTTCTTTCCTGTGGGGGAAGATACCCAATTGAGTATGTATGATACTCCCTCCTCAAGCCAAATTTGATGAGAGCAAGATTCACTCATTCCCCCCTCACCTGCCCTCTCCCCTCTTCCCACAGAACTGCTTCCTCTTGCCACCTTCATGCAAGATAATCCACCCCATTCTATCTCTCCCTGTCTCCCACTCTCAATATATTCCTCTATCATCTCTTAATTTGATTTTATTTCTTTTAGATATCTTCCATTCATCTTCAACTCACCCTGTGTCATCTCTCTCTCCCTCTCTCTCTCTCTCTCTCTCTCTCTCTCTCTCTCTCTCTCTCTCTGCCTCTCTCTCTCTATGTGTGTGTCTCTCTCTCTGTCTCTATATATATGTATATACATACATATATACATACATGCACATTCACTTATATATATATACATAAACATATATATATATATATATATATATGCATATTCCTTTCAGCTACTATGAAATTGAGGTCTCATGAATCATACACATCATCTTTCTATGTAGGAATGTAAACAAAACAGTTCAACTTTAGTAAGTCCCTTATGATTTCTCTTTCTTGTTTACCTTTTCATGCTTCTCTTGAGTCTTGTGTTTGAAAGTCAAATTTTTTATTCATCTCTGGTCTTTTCACTGAGATAGCTTGAAAGTCCTCTATTTTATTGAAAATCCATATTTTGCCTTGGAGCATGATACTCAGTTTTGCTGGGTAGGTGATTCTAGGTTTTAATCCTAGCTCCATTGACCTCCAGAATATCATATTCCACGCCCTTTGATCTCTTAATGTAGAAGCTGCCAGATCTTTGGTCATTCTGATTATGTTTCCACAATATTCAAATTGTTTCCTTCTGGCTGCTTGCAGTATTTTCTCCTTGATCTGGGAGGTCTGGAATTTGGTGACAATATTCCTAGGAGATTTCTTTTTGGGATCTATTTGAGGAGGTGATCGGTGGATTCTTTCAGTTTCTATTTTGCCCTGTGGCTCTAGAATATCAGGGAAGTTCTCCTTGATAATTTCTTGAAAGATGATATCTAGGCTCTTTTTTTTATCATGGCTTTCAGATAGTCCAATAATTTTTAAATTATCTCTCCTGGATCTATTTTCCAGGTCAGTGGTTTTTCCAATGAGATATTTCACATTGTCTTCCACTTTTTCATTCCTTTGGTTCTGTTTTATAATATCTTGATTTCTCCTAAAGTCCCTAGCTTCCACTTGCTCCAATCTAATTTTTAAAGTAGTATTTTCTTCAGTGGTCTTTTGGACCTCCTTTTCCATTTGGCTAATTCTGCCTTTCAAGGCAGTCTTCTCCTCATTGGCTTTTTGGAGCTCTTTTGCCATTTGAGTTAGTCTATTTTTTAAGGTGTTGTTTTCTTCAGTGTATTTTTCAGTATTTTTTGGGTCTCCTTTAGCAAGTCATTGACTTGTTTTTCATGGTTTTCTCACATCCTTTTCATTTCTCTTCCCAATTTTTCCTCTACTTCTCTAACTTGCTTTTCCAAATCCTTTTTGAGCTCTCCATGGCCTGGGACCAGTTCATGTTTTTCTTGGAGGCTTTTGGTGTAGGCTCTTGCACTTTGCTGACTTCTTTAGGCTTTATGTTTTGGTCTTCTTTGTCACCAAAGAAAGATTCCAAAGTCTGAGACTGAATCTGGGTGTGTTTTCGCTGCCTGCCCATATTCCCAACCAACTAACTTGACCCTTGAGTTTTTGGTATGACTGCTTGTAGACTAAAGACTTCTATGTTCCATGTTTGGGGGGGATGCACCAGCTCTGCCACACCAGCACTCCTCCTTCCCCAAGAACCCCCAACCCGAAATGGGCTTAGATCTTCAGCGGGCTGTGCACTCCTGCTCTGATCCGCCACTTAATTCCTCCCACCAGGTGGGCCTGGGGCTGGAAGCAACAACAGCTGTAGCTGCCCCACCTCCGCTGCCCTGGGGCGGTGGCCAAACCGCGAACTCCTTCCACTCCTGAAGCTTTTCCCACTAACCTTCTCTGCTGTCTTTGGTGTTTGTGGATTGAGAAGTCTGGTAACTGCTGCAGCTCACTCATTCAGGGTGCTAGGGACCGCTCCACCCGGCTCCTGGTCTGGTTGGTCCAAGCTGCTCATGCTGGGCTCTGCTCTGCTCCACTCCCAGCTCCCAGCTCCCAGCTCCCAGTTCCATGTGGGATAGACCTCACCCAGATACCATCCAGGCTGTCCTGGGCTGGAGCCCTGCTTCCCTATGCTGTTTTGTGGGTTCTGCAGTTCTAGAATTGGTTCAGAGCCATTTTTTATATGTTTTTGGATGGACTCAGCGGGGAGCTCATGCTAGTCCCTGCTTTCCAGCCACCATCTACACTATGTATTATTTTCTATAACACTGGCTATAGTTGAATTGCCTTTGCAATTCTTGTAATACTTCATATCATCATGCCTTTGCATTGCTTGTAACACATTACTTCCTCACCTTTACCTTTTAGCACCTTTTACATGGTAAGTTTCTTAATTTCCTTTTACTTCCCCTCAATCTCTCCCTGCCAAATTACCTTTTATTCTGTGCGTGTGTGTATGTGTACGTGTTTGTACATATTTTCTCACCTAATAAAATATAAGGTCATGTTATCCAAGGACCATTTCTTTTTTGTTGTTATATACTCGGGGTCTAGAATACAATAAGCATTCAATAGATGCTTAATGATGAATTTTTGATTCATCAGTCTCTCTTTTTCCCTCTATTCTTTTCTCCCACCTTTCTTTTTTCTGTGTGCATATGTGTGCATCTATGTGTCTGTCTATTCTCTTTTCATCAACACTCTTGTCTCTTTCTTTTCTGTTTTTTTATTTCCCTCCAATTCCCTCAAACTGGCTATATTGCATAAATAAAATACACATTTAAATGTTTAAATTTGTGTTGAAGCAAATTTTATATACCTGGTTGCAAAATTTAAAGGAATGTAAATTAAATATTTTTATATCTCTTTATGAGTAGTGGTGGCAGTGGCAGGTGACTACCATTTTTTTTTACCTGCAATAATAATAGCTGACACTTCTCTAGTGATTTTTGTTTTGCAATGCAGCATTTTACATACATTATCTCACTTGATCTGCACAACTATATGAGGTAGTACAATATATATTGTTGATAAGGAAACGAGGCTAAAAATTCTTTAGTGCATTTTGTGTGTACGTGTGACCATCAACAGACAAAAAGAAAAGTTTCTCACCTCTGACATGGTGTTCATTTTTTCCCTTTAGATGAAATAAACCTATATTGTAACATCTATTGTAATAGTAACTGCAGACTATTTTTTTCCAGTCTTGCAGCAAGTCCTTAGTTGGATTTTCTTTAATTGAATGCATTCGTAATAGCTTACTAATACAAAATTTGATAATTAATTGCTATATAGATACCAATAGGGAAATATATGTGATTTCACTGGCGAAGGGAACTCCCCATGAGGAACTTACTTTACTAACATAAGTCTGTATTATCTTTAAAATATATAGTCCTAGAGACTTGTCTAGAGTACTTGGAGATTAAGTGAATTGTCTGGGGTCACACAGCTAGTTTGTGTCAGAGTAGAGACTTGAATGACATCTTCCTAGCTCTGAGCATAGCTACTTCTAGGTCAGAGGGCATACATTAACTATTATCATTTTGCTGTAATAGGGGAATCCTTATTTATTATCAAATTATTTGTGCTGATAAACAGGCTACAGTCTTAATTACATAGGAAAAACAAAGAAACAAAAACCAAGATTACTTGACAACTTTTACTAGGGCCAGGACACAGTCCAGCCTCAATTACTTGTGTTTAATGATCAACATGAGAGTGGGAAATGATAGTAGATCATCAAAATTTAACAAAGAGCTAGGACAGAAATAGGGAGTTGAAGCTATAGCAACATACTGCAAGAAGATAGGGATGGAACTCAAGAGACTATTTTTTTGGCTGCTGAAGGAAAATGTACGGAAAAATGTGGTTTTAAGTGAATTTTAAAGAAAAGGAATTTTGAAAGTTATTTGGAGGACTTTACCATAAGGACTAGGCTAAGTTAGATAAACTGAGTGAAGTGAGGGAAACCTTGGGATAGGGATAAACTGGAAATTAGCAGACATTAGCCAAGAGCAGAGGGAAAGTGATGTTTTAAAAGTAGAAGAGGATAAAAATCAATGCAAAATAAATAAATGGATGAAAACACAAACCTGACAATAAAATATGAAATGTGAATGGATTAAAGCAATCCAATAAAATGAAAAAGAATGGTAAAGTGAAAAGGAAAACAAAACCCAACAATGTGTTAATATAGTAGATGTACTAGGTTTACTTTTTCATCCCCTATTCACACTGATAAGTCATGTTCTTAGAACAAGAATGCTATTGCTACACTCGGAGATCTAAGGATAACCCTGAGTAGTGTGTGGTGCGTGTATGGGGGATTCAAACACTGGCTCTGTCATTTATTACCCATGTAACCATGGGGAAATCTTTTAACTTCTTATCTACAAACTGAGGGAGTTAATCTATCAAGTTTCTTCAGTCTATAAATCTAGCATTCAATGATCCAGAAAATTGATAAATTGATAAAAATGACAAAAGATAGAAAAAATCAATAGTGGAGGGGCTGTGAGCAATGAGGCCATTGGTAGAACTATAAATTAGTTCAGATATTCATGAAAACAACTTGCAAGTATGAGAAAAATGACCCAAATCCCTACCTCCTTTGTACCCAAAGTCCCACTAGTAAGTGCATAACTCCAAGTAGGTCAAAGACAGAAAGAATGGTACCATGTATGCCACGAAACAGAAACAGTTTGGGTGTCCATTGACTGGCAAATGACAGAACAAATTGTAATGTATGAATATAATAGAATATTATTGCATCATAAGACTTCAGATAAAAAAAATGAAATGAGGTATGTTAGCTAATGCAGTATGGTATAAGTAGAATCAGAGAAAATAGTATATAAGGTTACAACAAAAATTGTTGGTTGGTTGTTGTCCTTCATTCTTAAAGAGGACCAAAATGACGTCACTATGCTAGAGTCAAATTTCAATGTATCCAACTGTGGCTTCTCAGACCAATATGAGCTCAGAATGTTCCAGTACAGGTTGGGCACAAATAGTCCATGTGAACATTTGGGATGGATTCTCCAAATTTGTACATCTTGTGTTTCCTTTGAGCCGTTTCAAATCTACTTTGCTGATAGATCACAGCACCTTCTCTGATATGGGCATACCACGCTGAGCAGTCCTGTGCCAGTATCTCCCATGTCACACAATCACTTCCAAAGTTTTTAAGAGAGACGTTGAGAGTATCCTGGTATCACTTCTTCTGACCACCATATGAAGGCTTCTCTGTGTGAGTTCTCCATAAAATTGTCTTTTTGGCAAGTATACATTTTTCATTTGAACAATGTGGTCAGCCCTTAGGAGCTGCACTCTCTCAAGCAGAATTTGAATGCTTGGCAGTTTAGTTCAGATAAGAACTTCAGTGTCTGGTACCTTATCCTTCCAGGTGATCTTCAGAGTCTTCCTAATATAATTCAAATGGAAGTGATTAAGTTTGCTGGCATGGTGCTGGTAGACTATCCAGGATTCACAGGCATACAACAATGAGGTCAGTAGCATGGGTCTGTAGTCCTTCATTTTGTTAGTCAGTCTAATACCTCTTCTTTCTCATAAGTTCCTTTGGAGCCTCCCAAACACTGAGCTAGCTCCACCAAAGTGGAGGGAGTGCTGGTGCATGATTTTTTGTTTGCAGATGATTGTGCACTCAATGGAGCCTCTGAAGCTGAGATGCAAAAAAGTATGGATCGATTCTCTGCTGCTTGTGCTAATTTTGGCCTAACAATTAACACAAAAATATACAGGTGCTCCATCAGCCACCACCACACCATCCATATTTGGAACCATTGGTTTAAGCAACTGAAGAAGTTTTGAATGCTGTGAATAAGTTCACTTACCTTGGGAGTGTACTTTCCAGGGATGTACACATTGATAATGAGGTTGATGCACACATTGCCAGAGCTAGCTCATAAGAGAAATAAGAATAACAATAACAATAAAACATAATTGAAAATTCTATATTTATGACCAAAAATGATACCTGAGAAGAGTTGAGGTTGAGGAAATACACATTACTTCTTTCCTTTTTTGCTGTAGAGATGGGGCTAGAATGTGAAATGTTGCACATTCTGCCCTTGGAGGATAGATTTTATTTAACTTTTTTTGTTTATCTCAAAGGAAGGATAATAGAGAAAAGGGAAAACCCAGAAATGGATTTAATATAAAAGAAAAAAAATACAAATGTGATGCAAAAAGAAAGGAAAAGAAAGAAAAAGAGAAAGAATGAAGGAAGCAAGGAAGAAAGAAAGAAAGAAAGAAAGAAAGAAAGAAAGAAAGAAAGAAAGAAAGAAGGAAGGAAAATATAATAGGGCTCATTGTGAAGAAGAATATCCTGAGGAAGAGAAGAAAGAGCAAAAGAAGGTAAAATAATCAAAGAGAAAGATTTTTGCAGAAGTTGAAAGAGGACACAAGGAGAAAGGAAAGCTGGTGAGATAATATAAGTAAAACAAATAGTTAATACAAATTAAGACCTCAGCAGAGAGAAGGGATAGGAAATTCAATGTGACTGTCAAGGGATTTGGAGATGCTAAAGGGTCTGTCAACAGACAGATACTAAAGATGTGAGATGAGGAGAAGTGGCTAATGGCCCCTCAACAGAGGGAGACAGATAGTTAGGGGTTGACATAAGAATGCTAGAGAGTTTTGATATTTTACTAGTGGGTATATCTAAGATATGACAAAGTCTTCCAAGGACTTTTAAAAATAGATGAAAATTGTCCACTTCTGGTGAGTCAAACAATAAGAAATTGTACTGTCAAAAAGCACCTAGAAAACATTGACAAAATGAGATGTTTTCATCACTGCTGACAATTCAACAAAAAGTATTCAGAAAGAATAAGGAAGATCTGAGGAGTTAATAGCTGCTTAGAAAGGTGGTATCTGAGAATGGAGTTTAGATCTCTGCACCATAGCTCAAATTTTGGACACACCAAATTACTGAATGTCAGGTAAGGGGAAGGGAATAAACATTTTACAGTGTCTACAGTGTACCAGACACTATGCTAAGCATCTTTTACAAATATTATCTCATTTAACCCTCACAACATCCTTGAAGGTAGGCATCATTATTAGCCCCATTTTACAGTTGGGGAAATTGAGGAAATTAAACTTAAATTACTTACTTAGGCTCTCACAGCTAGTGAATAAGGCAGATCTTCCTAAAATCAGGGGCTGTATTCACTGTACAACTAGTGGATCCCAAGAGGGATGAAATGAACCCAATAAGGGATAGTAAGAATGTATTGGCCTGCATAGAGTCTTGTAGATTTAATCAAATGGTCTTTAACAAGAAAAGTAAGAGGCAGTAAGGAAAATGTACACATATATACACACCTATAGATAGAGAGACTTAGACATAGACATATGCACCTCTATGTTTATGCGTAACCCAATATATACATATAAATACGTGTTCGTATAAATATCTGTATGTGCATGTATGTGTGTGTGTGTACACACACACATATACATCCCTCAAAGTAGATAAGCTCCCTCAAACTGTATATGTATGTGTGTATTTCTGTGATATATATATATTTCAAACTAGTTGTTATAAATAGAAGTTCCAGTGTAGGAAGAAGAAAAGTGATTGAGACATTTAGGAGTTCCCAAAATCCAAGGGAAGAACCAAAAATAAAATTCTAAAGCCCCTAAATCTTGTATAAATCCATTATATACAAATGCACGCAGTAATCAAATGAGTATTAGACTTGGAATCAAAAGACAATTTATTAGTTGTGCAATTTTGGGCCAACTGTTTAGCTTCTCTAAGCTTGCTTTGTAATCTTCAAGTTGAGGATGCTAATGGCTGACCTACCTTATTCATAGGGTCATTTCAAGTTATGAACTGACAAAAGAGATTTCTTCATTTCAGTTTATGCTCTGCCATAACTTCACAGGGTGACTTTGGGCAGATCACTTCTAATCTCTGAAGTAGTTTCCCCCTCTCTAAAGTGAGGAGTTTTCCTAGGTGATTTAGAACATCCCTTCTGCTGTGAAAGATTTGCCTCCAAATATATAAATTTAAAATGTATTCATAGTCTAGAGGCCAGGCCAAGGTCTGAAGCCTTGATTTCAGCTGACCCTCTGGTTTGCAAAGTGTTTTACAATTGTTGTCTGATTTTATGCTCAGAACAACTGTGAAGGGTAGGTGTTATTATTATCCCTAATTTTACAGATAATTTAACTGAGGAAGACAGAGGTTAAGGGTCTTGCCTAGAATCATAGCACTCTTCTGAGAATGGATTTGAACTCAGGTCTTCCTGATTAGGTCTAGTGTTCTATTCGCTGCACCAACCAACTGCCTCAAGAGCATAGGAGTCATGTCTTATCTATGCCACCTTCATGGCACATAGTCCAGTGTTGAACAACTCATAGGTATTCTGTAAGTATTTGAGGGTTTGTTTTATCAGGTAAGTATCTTTCCTAGTTATGAATATTGCCCTATGGTACTTATGAAAGTAAACATCTCATTGTACTGGTGCAAAGAACTTATATGTATAGAAAGATCATATAATCAGCATGCATATGCCATTCTAGGGATAATAGTTATTCAAATATTTTGCATAACCGTGGAGTATAAGATATCTCTCCTCAATATTTAAGTTGAAAATGTAAAAAACCATTTGATTCTTCCAAGAACTATTTTTAGATTAATTTCTTATGATGCTAATGCTAAAGTTTCCTTAATAAATCAATTCTCACCTTAAAAATTACTCTTATAAGGTCATTCTCAATATTTTTGAGTCCTCACTTAAAAAAAAAAGATACTCCTACCTTCAGTTTTGAATTTCTTTCCCTTTCATTTTCTACTCATGCCCATGCCCAATTATCTGTGTTGTAGTAACAGCAGAAGCACAGGTTGACACAATGAAAGCTATTTGGGGTTTTATAGACTCCAGTGAAGCTCCTCTTCTCTCTTTGATATGCAGGAGTTTATATTTATAAGCATTAAGTTTTATTTGCCATTTGCCACCATATTTATATAGAAGAGTTGATTTTGCTTAGAGTTTATGTACTAGTTACTCAAGGGTCATGGTGCACTCTAAGTTTTCCCCAAGCATGGACCAATTTGACAATGATTATATTGTTAAAGATTCATTTAGATTTGGGTTAAAGGGAAAGGGAATGCAAAGTTGGTGGGAGGAATTCATTTGCTCATCTTCTCACTGAACGTTACATGATGAGAACGTAGACCTTTGTGCCTACTCCAGTTTTCAGCATATTGCCTACCCAAAGTTCCTTACCCCTGACCTACCATCCCTCTCTAGAGCTGAAGCAAAAGTTCATGTCCTGACTCCTTCAAACCTTGAGGTATATCGAAACTTCCAGTCAGGCTGTCAATTACTGCCAGTTTGGAGGGCTATGGGAAAAGACTTTATGACCTTTTGGAAACAGAGAAGAAAAAAAAAAGTTGGGAATGTGTGAAATTAGGAGGTCCCATTAAAAAAAGAATCATGTTTTCCTTTGCTTTCAGTATTAGGCATTTGGGAGGTTAATTTTATAACACTGACTTAGGAAAATCTACTACCACACAGGCAGCTAAAAGAGAATATAATGCAAAGAATGTTTGGTATTCACATAACAGGTTGAGGGAAAATCACAACTTTCCCCTAAAGAAATGCTACAAACATTCCTATGAAATAAATTTTTAAACTACCTTGTTCATCAATTGATATTAAGCACTGTCTCACTCACCTTAACCTTTTCAAAAAGATACGTGAGAGTGGTACTGAATCAGGAGCTCCATTTATCTAGCTAGCACTCTCACTGAAGTCAGGAAACTGAACTTAGATTGGAGAACAGCCTTGTCTTTTCAATGGCCACATGTATTCTTGGGGAAAATCAGGTGAAAGGAGATAATAGGCATGCCTGACATTAAAGAAAATCTCAGCCGTGCCTAATGCAAAGGAGAATTTGTTTAAGAAGAATTCAGGGACCTGGCAATCTGACCCTCCAGCGGGTCAAGGTTACAAAGTCCTTCAAGTGGTGGTTGAATACGTGCAAATAAAATAGACTAGTCTATAATAGAAAGAGATTTAATGTAAAATGACAACCCTCTTTATTTTTTCCCTCTCTTGGCCTAGACCTTCTCCTCATGTTAATTTATTTATTTCTGATTGTTTTTCTTTTGTTTGACCACTCACTTTAAAAGTTATTCCAGTTTATTCTCTCCTGGGTTATTCATTCATTAAGAGCCATAGAATTTTATAGAATTGAAAGGAGAACAACAGAGTACACATTACATCAGTCAAATTATGTGAAAATGCAGTTGATGTGTAAACTTTTTACGTCTAGCCTCAAGGTCAAGGGAATTGTGACTAGAATAGGATATCAAACCAATGTCCTGAGAGTGCATTTTCCCTAGGGTATTTTTTGCCCTTATTCACAAAATGAAAATAGCAGAATATTAAATCATCTCCTTCACAAGCAGAATGGAATGTGTTCTTTTATTTTAATCAGGTGTTCATTCAGGACACATTTAAAGTATGTACATGGGTGTATACGTATTTTTATATACACACATCTATTATATATGCCTGTATATAATAGTCCTTTGTTTCTACTTTGCAGAGTTTATGAATATATTTTCCCCATTCCCTTACCTACTGAAGTAACCCCTGTAAGAAAGATTTTAAAAAAGGAAAAAAAGCAGGTCAGGGAAATGAACAAACACATCAGCCATGTCTGACGGTATGTTCAATAGTCCACACCCAATAGACGTTGCCTCTGTAATGGAGGGTTATTTTTTCTACTATTCCATTTTAAATACATATTGTTGAAGTTTTTTGTTTATTTCTGTTTAATTGTCACTATTGTGGTTGCTTTTGTTCAAGATATATTTTTATCAGCAATAAAATATATCACAACATTTTCATTTGGGTGTTGAGGAGAGTAAGAAGTTTTGGTAGAACAGAAAAAAAAGAAAATATTGCCAAAATAATTACTTGGTACTTGAATCAAGCAATTCTGTTTTAACCATTTGTGCAACAACAACAGCAAAATCACATTATTAAAACATCATAAGCTCAAATTGCTCAAATGAAAGCAATTTGAATAGACTCCCCAATGAAGAGTATTCTCTTCCTCCCCTCCACCGCATATACATCAGTGATGGTGAGTCTATTATCAGTCTCAAATAAAGTAAATCAATATTTATGCCAGCCAAGAAATCTGACTAATGCTAGGACTTATTGAATAGCAATCATATTTTACAGTCTTCATTTAAAAAGAATTGTGGTATGACACTGGTAGTAAATACAGCAGGCAGGGCAGAAAATTCAAGAGTATCATCAAATCTGCAATTTCACTTTTTTTTCAAGATTTTTTTTGATTCTCTTAAATTAAAATTAAAAAAATAGATTTAGTGAAAGAAATAGAAAGGTAATGAAAGCTAGTATCCCTCACCAGTGCAATTCCGAAGGTAGTTTTTACTACACAAGTCATTCCCAGTTTAGGCTAAAGATAATAATCATGTGAAAGATAAGGTGAAAAAGAATTTTGGAGTAAGTACAGTGGAAAGAGCACCAGACAGAATCAAAGGACTTTAGTTTAAATTTGGACCCTGGTATTTATTTCTTGTATGATCTTCGGGCAGCCAGTGAGTGGCACAGTGGGTAGAGTTCTAGGCCTGGAATTAGGAAGATGAGTTCAAATACAGTCACAGACACTTACTATGTGACTCTGGACAAATCATTCAGGGTCTCAGCTTCCTCATCTATAAAATGATGATGCTAGGTTCAGTGAACTCTAAAGCACCTTCCAGCTCTAAATCTATGAGACCTTTCAGTCTTTGCTAGATTTTCATACATTTCACTCCCTCTAACCATGGGTGTCACACAAGGCTCTGTCCTGAGTCATCTTCTCTTCTTCTGTACTACTGACTTGGTGATCTCATCAGCTTCCAAAGGTTTTATAATCATCTTTATACAGCAGGCTCCCATATCTATATAACTACTCATAACCTCTTTCCTGAACTCCAATGTTCTTTTACCAACTGCCTATGGGATACCTTGAACCAGACATCTTATAGTATCTTTCCCCTCCTAAACTTTCCCTCTTCCCTACTTTCCTATTATTGTCATGAATGCAACCATCTACTCAATCATTCAAGTATGAAACCTAGATGTCATCTTCTATTCCTCCATCACAATCACCCCATATATCAAATTTGTTGATAAGTCTTGCCATTTCCAACTTTACAACATCTCACATGTATTTTCTATTCTCTCAACTCACATAGCAGCCACTCTGATGCATGACCCTTGTCACCCAAAATCTCTGATTGGTCTCTCTGATCTCTCCCCACTCCAATTCATCCTCAATTCAGTAGCCAAAGTAATTTTCCTAAATGTGGGTCTAAGGATGTTACTTCATCTGCTATTAAATGAAATTTATTGCTAGAAAAATCAAATATAAAATTCCCTGATGTTCATAGCCTTTTACAACCTATCTTTTAATCTAATGGAAGAGGCAACACACAAACAACTATGTACAAATAAGGCATACATTAGGATAAATAGGTGATCATAACACAAGAAAGATACTGGCATTAAGGAAAACTGGAAAAAGCTTCTTGCAGAAGGTGAGATTTTAACTGATACCTTAAGGAATCTAGGAGGTAAGATAGAAAGGGATAGAATTCTAGGAATGAAGGTAGAGGCAAGGAAAATACATGAAGTCGGAAGATAGTCTTGTCCGAGGAGCTCACTGAGTAGACCCAGAATGGGTAAGGTGCAAGAGCACTGGAAAGGTAAGAAGGGAACAGGGGCCTGGCATATAGTAAACATTGTTGACTCACAGACTGAGTTATCCTACAATTCTCTAAGTTTGTCTAATCAACTCTATCCTAGTTTATACCCCCTTCTTCAGTTGTCCTTTTTTGTCTTTATATCTCTCTATTGTATTTGCTTGGTCACTATATAAATAAAATCTCTAAGGCTTTTACGACCTTTCCACAGAGGAAAGATCACTGGCTGTAAAGTAAGGGAAACTTGATTCAAATCCTACCTTTGATGTTTACTATCTATGGGGACTTGGGCAAATTACCTAATGTCCCTGGCCCTCAGGCTCTTCATCCATAAACCAAGGTGTGAGATTAATGGCCTCTAACATACCTTCTAGCTCTAGATATGTGATCATTTGATCCATTCATATGATCTTCTTTAGTCTTTACATGTTCCTATTTATCCTTTTGGAGGCAGATATGAAGGCAAGGCTGATCACAAAGTTCAACTAAAATAATATCTACATAAGTACATTGAAATATACTTCAAGAGAGTGTATGTGTATACTTACACACACATACTCTTGTGTAGTACCTTTCAGTTTATAAAAGGAAAAGCATCATAGCTGGATTGATGCACTGTCCCAAATATTCTCTACTCTACTGAGGCTTCTCATTGCTCTTTCCCTAAATCCATTCCTTTTTCTCCAAACCTGTTGCTTTAAAGTGCCCTTAGTGCCATTTACTTCTCCTCTCAATCTGCAGGTGCTGCGGATGAGCATGGTATGGAGGAGGAGTCACAGTAAATGATGGAGTTGAAAATGAAACAGTCGTAGGATTCATTACAAAGTCAGATGAGCTCTCTGTCATTTAAGTAGACAGGAAAGACTGACATTAAAATACGGTTCATTAAGAGTGAATTTGAGCCTGGCCATTCACAGTGCCAAAACATCTGGAGACTGGTCTAATTTATACTGAAGTGCCTTCAAAAATATTTGAACTCCTAACTAAACACAGGGGATTTGATGAGTAAAAAGTTTTTTTTTTCCCTTTTTTGTGCTTTAGGGATGTGTCTATTTATTTTTTTTGTTTTTGTTTTTAAAAAGTTCTACTATACTGGCCTAAGTACCCCTAATCATAAACTGCTTTTTAAGAAGCTACTTAAAGAACGAAAGTTGCTTCCCACTCTTCAAATTTTATTTTGTACTTTTACTTAAATAAATATTGACAAATAGTCCAGGGAAATACACAGTTAAGAAAGCTCAGTTGCACTTTATATTTTTTTAACAGTTTGGTCATCTTTGTCTGGCTAAGGAAACAGAGAGTCGGTGCTTGGAAATGAGACAGTGGAACATGTAACCAGATTGAATAGCTAGCAATGACTTCAAGCTGTCTTCTTGTCCTTGCATATCACAAATATTCTAAGAATCACTCCAAATAGCATTTGTTTCCTTTTCTCAGACATTTTGAGCAGCTTCTATTATTTATATAACTTTTCACATCATCTTTGACCTTCCATTTTTTTAAAATTTCTCTAATGCGTCTTTGATGGTCATTAAATGATCAATTTTAGAGAAATAAAAGGACCATCATAAACTCTGCTCTGGGGGAAAAGAAGAGGAAATAAGTCAAGAGTATTACAAACACAAGTTCATAGATATAGAACTTAGGCAGAGATCAAGATTATTTCTCCTCTAATATTTACTGGTGATATCTGCCTTTATCTAAACTTCAGTTTCACTTTTCAAATTTCAGCTGTTCGGAAAACCCTATTCTAAATGGAACAAAAGAAAAAAATGGATGTATATTCTTCACCATATAAATATATTTCATTTACATGGAGATAGTTAGGTGGTGTAGTGATAGCGGATGGACCATTGGACCTGGAATCAGGAAGACCTTAGTTCAAATCTAGATTCAGATACAAGCTGGGTGAACATAGACAGGTTACTTAACCTTTCTTCTTTAGTTTCCTCAGTGATAAAATGAGGATAATAATGACACCTCACATGGTAATTGTTTGGATCAAATGAGGTAATATTTTCAAGGTGTTTAACACAGTGCTTGACACCTAGTAGGTGCTTAATTTATGTTTATTCCATCCATTCATTTATAGTAAAGAGTCCTGATCCAATAAGATGAACTTAACAAGTGATAAAAGGTAAAGTAAATGAAATGCCAAATTGAACACAAAGTGTATTGGACAGACAGTTGGTCCCAAGAGTCAAGGTTACCTGAGTTCAAGTCCTATTTCTAAAACAAACTCATTATGTGACCCTGAATATTGTCACTTAACTTCTTGGTTACCCCAGTAACTGTCAAAGACTGGGAGATTTAGAAAAATTAATTGTCTGAATTGGAAAACTGTCTTTGTGTGAGTTCCCTAAGCAGTGGTATCAAAACACATCCCTATTGCCCATACATTAACTTAGAAAACAACAAATTAACATTATTTACAATTTAGTGTATTTTTAAAATATTGTTAGGCATTTTCCAGTTACATTTTAATAATGTATATGCTTAATGATGTATTAATTAATTTGGGCTGCACTTTGGGTATCTCAGCAATGAATGTTATACTCTTGGGGCCTTCCCCAAAGATCAATATGCACAAGTCTATACCAAACAATATTAATCACAAAATGGAAAACTATTACCCTGGTGTTTAAAAGAAGTGAACTCATAAATTCAAATGGAGGGGGAATAGCTACCCAGAACTTTATAGGAAAATGACATGGGGATTTTAGTGGACTAGAGCCTTTATGTGAATGATCAATATAGAAAATGAAATGAGAAGAACCAGGAAAATAATTTATATAATAACAACAACACAGGGAAAATAAATTCCATTAAAAGCTGAAAGATCAGAGATCAACAGAGGAACCATCTATGATTCCAGAGGACTGATGATAAAAATGCTTTTCATCTCCTGACAAACAGTTGATTGACTCAGAGTTGCAAATGCAAAATATAATTTTTTTGACATGGCCAATGCAAAGTATTTATTTTATTTGACTGTGTTTATTTATTACAAGATTTTCCCTTTTTCTTTTTTTCCCCAATAAAGTAGGGGAGAAGAAATAGATTTATTAATAAAATTTATTTTTAAAGAGGAAAAAAACTAATTAATAGTATGACATAGAAACTTAAAAAGTTAATATAATGATAACCTTCATTAAAAGAGACAAACTGTCCAGGATGATGCAGGTGGAAGTCCTACTACCCCCTCTCTCTTTCTCCCTCTCTCCCTCTCTCCTATCCTCCCTCTCTCTCTCTCTCTCTCTCTCTCTCTCTTTCTCTTGCTTGCCAGGGAGGCAGGGAGGCGGGACCATTCAATAAAGATATTTATAATCTTGGGCAACCTTCATGGTAAAGAACCTGGAGTTCATGATATATCAAAATAAGTGAACCTAACTAGAGATGTTTAACCTGGAGAAAATTTAAGATGGATATTACAGCTATCTTGAAGTACTTAAGGGATATTATCTGGAACAAAGAGTTTGATCCACTATACTTGACCTCAATGGACAAGAGCAGGTAAAATGAGTGGGTAGAGGTTACAAAGAGACAATTTTAGACTTGATTCCAAAAATACACTTCTTAACAATTCCACCTTAGGAAATAGTGGGCATATAACTAGGAGTCTTTCTTCAATCAAACTTACTTGTTGGGTATGTTGTAGGGTAGAATTTTGTTCACTCTCAGCAGGGTAAGATGGTATCAGGCCTTTCCCATCTCAGATTTCATTTGGAAAGTGATTCTTTTCCTTACAAAGAAATTCATTGCTATTGGGAAATGTCATTTTTATGCCACTAACTCAAAATGAAATTTGCAGGTAACAGGGAGTTACATTAGGTTGAAATAGTAATGGATTTTCAGTGGCAACTGGAATTAACATTGTTTTCCATCATTGTATCATCAACAATTGTTTTTTATTTGATTGTTAGCAACTATGTGAGGTAGAGAGGGAATTAATTATCCTAATCTTCCAAAATCAAAAAGCTAGAATAGAATTTAGACTTACTCCCTTATTTGTCAAGAAGAAGAATGAGATCCAGAGAGGTCACACAATGAAAGAGCAAAAAAGATTGAGAGCAAGAACCAAGATCTCTTACTTTACAGTTCAGTGTTTCAGTCCCCACCATGACCAAGAAGTCTTCATCCATCTACTATACTTCATAAAGAACGTGTACACTATTTGTATTTTCAACATGCATTTGTTCACTTAAAGTTTTGTTAAGCAATTACCATAGATGAAGAATGACAGCAACTAAAGGAGAATAAAAAGAAAATGAGACCCCATCTGTACTCTCAAAGAGCTTACCAACTAGTATTCAACAAATAAGAATAGACTATCTTTCTTTTTTATTAGAAATATTACCTGTCACACAATGATAAGCAGCAGGAGAACAGGGCTCTCCAAGAAGGGCAGAGGACTAGAAATCTGCCAAACCAGGATGAAAGTAGCAGATACCTTAGGCAGGACAAAGAATGGGGTTAAAAACGAAAAAAAGAAAGATAATCACAGAAAGGTAGTCTAGGTCAGATAAGCAGAAATTCCAAATAGTTGACTTCAAAAATGTCAGCATAAGGTGGAATGAAGTCATAAGGTCCAATAGTTCTGAATAAAGTTTAGAGTCCTAGGAATCAGAAAGCAAAGGTAAAAGCAGCAATTGATAAAATGCTAAACAAATATGAGATTTTATTCTAGAACATTTTTCCCTGTCTTATTTTCAATTACCTGCTGGTTGGGGAATGGGCTAGAGTCACAGAGCAAGAAAGTAATGAGAGGATGGAAGATTCAAGGGAAGAAGTGCTGAGAAGATCTAAGAACTAAGTTCTCATTAGCCTTATCTTGATCTTTTTTAAACCTTGTGCTTAGACAATCCTTGGATATCTTCCACCATTACTTAGTATCCAAGTCAGTGCCTGATAATTGAATCGTTGAACATACCAGGGCTTATTTGTAGGCCTGATTGATACAAAGTGAAAACTTATTAAATCAAAATACAAGATAAAAAAAATAACAAAACTTCACATATCTTTGAATCGAAAGGATGTATAGTAACAGATATTCTAAGAAATGACCATAGTGTAGCTGCTTTGAATGTCACATTTATATCCATTTAACATGATTTGGGTGTGTGTATGACATATGAATATATTTATTTATTTTTGTCACAGAAAGTCAATCAGATTGCCCTGTTAAATGAATAATATTTCTTTAAAAAGAAGCAAAGTGATGAGATGGATAAAGAGCCTATCTTGGAGTCAGAAAAGCCTAGGTTTAAGCTGTAATTCATTGCATTTGCTGATTTCAAATGTATAAATGCTCAGACTGAAAATATAACAACCTTTTTTCAGGGAGTGTGCAACACACTCCTGGACATAAGATAGTACATACCATTACATGTCCTTAGTTCCACATTTATTCAGTCTTATTCAGACAGGTACATGCTCACAGACAAGTAATTCTTTTAAAAATCAGACATACCTACCTGTGTCACCCACACCCTTTCTTTACCCCCCAACCTCAATAAGTGTCAGTTCAGTTTCCCAAGTTGTACATCTCCAGGGATTATGCGGTAAATCACATGAAAATATATGTTACCATATTTATGGACAAAGTATCAGACTATAACTATGTTACTTACTTGATTGATTGTTTTGGTAATTGCCTAATCTTAAGAAAATGATTGAGAAAATATTAAACTTAATAATCTTAACAATGCAAATTAAATTTAAAAGTATATAGTGCCTTCCAAAAAAACAAACAAAAAAAGTATATAGTGGATATATTTTCCCCAGAGAGCCGGTTGTTAAATGTGCCAGCATACCCCTGCATGTGTGTGTATATGTGTGTATGTGTGAGTGTGTATAAGTGTATATGTATATGTATACACACATATGTATGTACAGTTGGAGGGACCAATCTGTTCATTTACCTCAGGGAAACTACACATAGAGCTTGTCACCGAAGAGCTGTAAATGACATATAAATTATATGTATGTGTAAGTATGTACATCTATATGCATGTGTATATATATGTATGTATACATATTTATGTATATATGTGTATACATGCGTATACACACATACATATGTATACATATGTATATATAAGATTACACCAACCCCAAACAACTAGAAAGCTTAAATATTCGTGCTGTGCTGTATTCCCCCTTTAGCCTACATAGAATGCAGTTCAATTGTACCCTCTATTAACCTTGTTGTACTGTGTTTTACTTCTCATCTTCAAATATGTTTTTATTAAAAAAACCTGAAAGTCTTGAAAACCTTGCACTGACATAGAACATTTTATTTTGGTTAGCCATTGAGTGGATACTAAAAGTAAAGTCTTAGAACAAACAGATAGTTAACCCCCAGTCATGATGCAAATGCACTGTGTAGCCAGCACTCTGATTTATATTTCTATTATGTGAAATTAGGATTCCATTTCTGGCTTTTCATACTCTCAAAGAAGTCATGTTTATCAAGGCAGTGTCTTGGGGCCTCTCAAGCAGCTGTGCTGCTTTGAAACCTTCTGGAGTCCAGCTGGGAATGTGGATTGACAAGTATTGCAGGAATACTTCTGAAAAGATGAGGGGAAACTAATAGGCTGCCACTTCTCGTATTTGTGTGAGTTTTCAGCCTGTGAGGCTATTTTGAAAAGTTAGAGATGATTACCCAGTTTGTTATAGCAGCATTATGTAGGCAAAAATCGATAACTTTGAAAATGAAACACATTATGTGGATGCTAGGTAGTATTAGCATGTATCTTTCTACAGCACAGATAAATCCAGTCAAGAAGATGTACCACATTTGTGGGTTCATGATTTACTACTTGAATATTTGTGTTCCATTTTGCCAGTCCAGGATCTCTGCATGTAAAGGTGCTGTATGTCCTAAAGGGACTGGTCTATTTATTCAAAGAAGAAGATTTGTGGGAACCCCATAACCTTCCTCAAACATTTGAATGGCTATTTTATTTTTAAAAAAGGATTAAACTTATTTTGCATGGTCATGAAGGGAAGAAATGAATTGCAGAGAGACCGAATATATCTTCAAGTAAAGAAAAGAATTATTAATATGAGTTTTCCAAAAGTGGACTGCCTCATGTCTTAGACGGTTTCTCATCAAAAGAATTTTTCAAGCAGAAGATGGGGATGGATAGGTCCTTCTTTTGATGGTCAGATAAGGATTGTATCAAATGCATCCCCTTCCCCACATTCCAACTCTGAGATCTGGCTGCCTCTATATGTATTTTACTACAATTTAGGTAAGGAGGGGTGGGGTGGTAGTATAATTCAGAATAGGTAAGGAGATCCAAAAGAACATATCTACTAATAAATCTCCTTTATCTTGCTACTTAGAGGGATATATTGATTTAAGACTGCCTCTTTTAACATGTAAATTTGACCTCCAGAAGGTATGGGGTGGGAAGGCTTACTTGCTTCTGGGCTTGTGGAAGTTAAGCCTTATTCTTTCATTAATTAGAATTCCTTTTTGTCAGGTAATCCAGTTTAACACCTCACTACACTTAGGAAATAGGAGTTTGTGATGGGACATGGGAGAAAGAAGGAAAAATTTTGGTTGAATATGCCTGAGTAGGATAGGAAATTTTGCATAGCCAGAATTTAGAATGATTTCATTGGAAATGGAGGGCAAGAGTTTTTAGTCTTTGTGTGTCTGTCTATCTATCTATCTATTTATCTATCTGTATATGTATATGTATGCATGTATTAAAATAACTTTGGTGTAGTCAAGCCTATGGATGCTTTTTCACAATGTTTTTGAATGCATTCATTAAAATAAGATGCACATGATTATGAAAGAAATCAATAATATTAAAGTAATTAAATATTTTAAAAAATAATTTTATAGAAACATGATGGCAGAGTAAAGACAAGGATTTGCCCAAGCTCTCCCCCAAACACAAGGATAACACTTTGAAACAACTGGAACCAAAGAAGGAAATACTAGAAGAAAATGAAATATCTCATTCCAAAAACAACTGACCTGGGAAATAAATCCACGGAAGACAAATTAAGGATTATTAGACTACCTGAAAGTCATGATAAAAAAAAGGCTTTAGACATCATCTTTCATGAAATTGTCAGGGAAAACTGCTCTGATATTCTAAAACCCAAGGGTTAAACAGCCATTGAAAGAATCAATTGATTACAACTTGAAAGAGATCCCAAAATGAAAACTCCCAGGAATATTATAGCCAAACTTCCGACCTTCCAGATGAAGGAGAAAATACTTCAAGCAGCCAAAAAGAAACAATTCAAATATCCTGAAGCCACAGTCAGGACAATACAAGATTCAGCAGCTTCTACATTAAAGGACTTGGAGGACTTGGAATTTGATATTCTGGAAAGCTAAGGACACAGGATTACAACCAAAAATAATTTGCCCAGCAAAACTGAGTATAATCCTTTAGGGGAAAAAATAGATATTCAATGAAATAGGGGACTTTCAAGCATTCCTGATGAAAAGACCAGAGATGAATAGAAAATTTGACTTTCAAATATGATACAAAAAATAAAAGGTAAACAGGAAAGAGAAATCATAAGGGATTCAATAAAGTTAAACTCTTTCATGGGAAAATGATAGTTATAACTCGTGAAAAACTTGCTCATTATTAGGGTAGTTAGAAGGAGTATACGTTCACAGAGCCAGAGGGCCAGAAGAGCATGGGGCTGGGGGAGATGGTGCAGATACCTGCAAGGGGAGGTAAAAAATGCAGGACAGCAGCAGCAGCAACTGCAGTGGCTGCAGATGGGCCTGGCTGGGACTGAGTGGACCTGTGCTTCAGTCTACCCATTGGGCCCCACCCTGTAGCCCCCTACCCAGCCAGTCCCTTTCCCTCTCTCTCTCTACTTCCACTGCATCAGAACTAGGTAGTTTCTCTATGGGGAGGAAAGCAAAATTGAGCCTGGGGCTGAGTAGAGGAGAAGGAGGAGGGGGAGAAGAGGAGGAGGAGGAGGGGGAGAGGGAGAGGAGGAAGAGGAAGAACTAAGCCCAAAGGGCTATAAAACCCTTTGACCAACCAATACCACCACTAAGTCTGTATCCCAAAGAGATAAGAAAAGAAAAAGGAAAAGGACCTATGTGAAATATATATCTATATCTATATATCTATATCTATATCTATATCTATATCTATATATATCATGTGATATATAGTGTGTGTATATGTGTGTGTGTGTGTGTGTATGTATGTGTGTATATGTGTGTATCAGCTCTTTTAGTGGTAGCAAAGAATTGGAAAATAAAGGAATGTCCATCACTTGGGGAATGGCTAAACAAGTTTTTGCATATGACATTGATGGAGTACTATTGTGCTTGGACATATGATGAGCAGGATGCTCTCAGAAAAAAAATACATGGAAAGATTTACATGAATGGATGCAAAGTGAAGTGAGCAGAACCAGGAGAACATTGTACATAGTAACAGCAATACTGTATGATGATCTGCTATGAATAACCTAGCAATTCTCAGCAATGATCCAAGACAATTCTGTAGGACTTATGATGAAAGGTGTTTTCCTTTACATGAAAGCATCATCATCATCATCATCATCATCATCATCATCATCATCATCATCATCATCATCATAATAATACATCAACCCAGCTGTGCCATATGACTACAATTCAGGCGATATCAAAGTATCAGAAGAATCAATATCATTCAAATTTATTATCAAAACTAAGTAAAGGAACAGTTGAGGATCTTTGAAAGTAATGTACAACTTCTCAAAATTATATATAATTGTCTATATTAAATTATGGGTCCTTTGACTACAACTGATGCTTATTTACTGATAGATTAACTCCATGGATGACTACTCATCCTACTGCTTTTATACTTTCAGAAATAGGACTTTTTTATCTATTTGTTTTTTTCCTTTATGGATTTTTAGGCTGACCCCATTTGAATAGTTGAGGGTTACGTTGAGGAGGCCCTGTAACATTCTAAAATTTGATGCTGTCAGTACAGGGTCTTCTACAAATAGCAGTATCTAGAGGAACTCATTATCCACAGGGAATTCCATGAATATCCTGCATAAAACATCCTCCATGATAGTGGCAAATATCTTTAAGAAATAAAGTCAACAAGCATTTATTAAGGGCCTACTTTTTTGGCACTGTTTTTTTGCCTTGATTGATATTGATCAAATTTCACTGATTTCTCAGAGGACTAAGGTCCTCCTCTGGAAGTCTTTATTATTGATTTGGGAAGCTGGTATGATTGGATGAGAGTACTTCTATTTGAACAAAGCTGATTGGAGGAAAAGAGAATACTTCTCCATGGGAGAAGAGCTGCCTGGGGAAAAGTCAGCTTTGTTCACTGGTATTATCTATATCTCTATCTGTCTATTTATCTATCTAGTTAGCTTGAGAGAGGGAAAACTCCTGCAAGGCTAGCTTATGTTGCTATTTATTACCCTTTACGTCAAAGCCTCTAATCATGTGATATTACTTTCTATCAGTCCCTTAGTATCTTGGTTTGAGAGTTCCTTAGACTTCTGTATTCTGTGTTTTGATGGTTTAGCTTTTTAATTTTTTGTAAGTAGCTTCTCTTGGTTTCTCTGGCCTCTTTTCTACATTTATCCCCCCCCCCCATACTGATTCTTGGTTTTCTGAGGTGCCCTAAATTGAAGCCTACTGTTATGTAGTGGGCCATCCTAACTTAACATTGAGATATCCCAAATCCAAATTTCTGTCATATTTGACAGCAATAGTTAACATACTGTAGTCCAATATTCTCAAAGCAATATTTTGACTAAGAGTTCTTGATAAATAAATTTCTAATCTCTAAAAACAGTTACATGTAGGGAAATTATGTTGGGAAATAATACGCCACGGTCATATTTACAATCAGTTGTATGTTTGCCTCTGAGGTGCATGCTTTTTCACTACAGTCATCTTGGAATTTGATGTCTTTTCCCTCAAACACTTTTATCTGTTTTTTTTTCCTCTCTCAAGTTTTCTCAGAATTGTTCATATTTCTTCAAATAGTTTCCCCCCCCATGTTTCCTGTAAAATGTCTTTTTTCTACCCCTTACAACAAATAAAATGTCTGCATAAGAAAAAGGCAGGAAGCAGAGTGGTGGATAGAGTATTATACTTAGAAACAGGAATATCTGGCTTCACACCCTCCCTCAGAAACTTATTAGTTATGTGGCCCTTGAAAAAATAGTTAAACTCTTTCAGTATCAGTTTCCTCATCTGTAAAATGGGACTATAGCAATAGCACCTATCTCATAAAGTTGTTTTGAGAATCAAGTGAAATAAAATATTTAAAGTTATTTTGAAAATCTTAAAGTACCATATAAATACTAGTTAATATTATTATGACATCTTTAAGAAAGAAACTAAGTATACCAAATTCATTATGGTCTAGAAAGCAATATGTAACCATATGCATATATATATATATATGTCTGTATGTGTATATAATTGTGCATATGTATGCGTATTTATGTGTATATGTGTGCATTTCTATGCATATATATATATATGTGTATAGATACATATACATATATACTGTTTCCTCTCTAGTTGAAGGAAAACCAATTTGCCCCTGCTGAGTATTTTGTTGCATTGCTAAAATAATTTGGTCCATAACGTCTCTGTGTGAAGGACGCCAGATAAGTCATAATAGACATAAGCTACAAGAATAGGGACCACATGATGGGAAAAATAATCACAAGGGCATGCTGATGAATGTATTTTAATAAATAAGAAAATAAATATTAGAGCATTTTAAATATATATATATATATATATATATATATATATTTAGAATTAAATAATAAATATATTTATTCAACTGGAATACTTTATAAATGACAAATGTAAAGTTATTTAATCTTAAGTAAAATTGTATATAATAATGAAATGAGAACTAGATTTAGAGTAGGAAAATGCATTATTAAATCCAACCTTTTTCACTGGCTACCCGTATGAACAAGGGCAAGTCACTTAAATCTTCCTGAGCTCGTATTTACTCACTAAGAAAATGGGAGTGTTATGTTGGATGATTTCTGAGGTTCTTTCTGTCTTTAGCTCCTATCATATGATATTGCCTAAATCAATATTTTTTTAAAAAATCATCAATGTAAGCCATATAGAAAAGGCCTCTTGGGGGAAAAAGGGAGTCATAGACAGGTCCATACTCATCCTCCAGAATTTCATCTGGAATTTTTAAGACGAAAGAGTCGTCTTTTTTAGAATGTGTTTTGAACTTGATATCTCAAAGAATCTGAATTCACAATTACCACCTGTATGACCATGGACAAATTGTCTAACCTCTCAAGACTCATTTTCCTCATCTTAGAAAGGGATATAATTAGGCTTCATATTTTCCAAGGAACAAGGGAAATCTTGTATATTAAACATCCTTAAATTATTGCAACATTGCATGCCTATTGTTTTATTATTAATAATAATATTGTTATTGTCATATATATTAAGAAATGTGTGGGACATTAGAGAGTCATCTGGTCATATCTCCTCATTTTAGAAATGAGGAAGCTGAGGTCATATAACTTGTCCAAGGTTACACAAGAAATAAGAGGATTTGAAATAAGGACATCTGAATCCAGAGTAACTGGCATGATGATGATAGTGATGATGATGCTGATAATTATGATGATGCTGATATCTGTTTTCTTTAAGGATACCTTTTGAAGATTCATTATTATGAATTATCTATATTCCCAATACTATCAGGTTGGTAAAATAAATTATTTTTTCTAAACTCAGAACAAAACAAAAAACCTGATTTAGAATTTCTCAGTTTCAAAGCCTATTTTTTTTTTCTTTTAGTAAAACTGAGGCAGTGTAACCAGTCTTATGTTTTCATACATCCTAATCAGGGAAAGGTGCATTGCAGATACTGTGATTCCTAAAGAATGCCTATTCATAATCCATGTAGTATGTTTAAATCATGCTCTCATTGTGTGGCAATCGTGGGCTGCAACATGCATCTGTACAATTTTAAGCATTTCCTTGGTTTACAACCTGGAAAATTTTAGTAGCTCATATCTCATGGGAAAAATGTTTTTAAAAATTAATTTGATGCCATTTTGCCTTTTTTATTTCCTGCTGAAACATATCTCCCATTACTTCCTACCTCCTGAGAAATAGATAGAATGTTAAAAATGTAAATAAATCCAATTTCAAACAGCCAAATACATCTAATTTGAGCCTTTGGTGAGTAATTCGGCTAGACTGTACTGATTGTAAGACATTCTTAAGTTGCCAATAAACAGGAACTCATTTTGGTAGGCAGGATCCAAATATCAAATGCTAAATTAAAATATTGTGAGGGTATCAAGAATTTTCTCTTATGTCATTATAGAACAGAATGTAAAATAAGATTATTTACTTACCAATTGTGGTGAAAATCTATTCACTGAGTTTTTCTTGCTCTGAGTTTATTTTGTGAAATGATGCTTATCTCTTGCTAAAAGGGGCATTTCTGAAACTGGGATAGACACTACCCTCTGTGTACAAAGGTATGATACAAAGGAGCAAATGTCATTAGAACCTCCCTTGAAGTCCCACTGCAATGCTTCATGAAAGTGACCAAGGATTCTAAAATGCTGTCAATGAAGATTAGGAATCTCTGGTAGGTTTTCATCAAGCTAGAAAGGCTTCACAATCATGGGTGAAGAACTCCATACTCATTCATTTCAACTTAATTAGATAAGAATTTATTAATCACTAGTGGAGTGCCAGATATTGTTCCCTCAGGATAGAAAGACAAAAAAAAAACATTTTCTCCCCTTGGGGAGCTTATGTTCTATGAGGCTGGACAGGAATTTACATAGATAATTAAATGCAGAATATTTACACATTCGTAAAAAGGTAATTGAGTGAAGCAAAGAATCACTAGCCATTTGGAGAATCTGAAACGAACTCCTGTAGGAGGTAGCAGTTTTGCTGAACCTTGAAATAGAGATTCCAAAAAGGAAAGATGAGGAAAGAGGCCATTCTAGGCATAATAGATAGCCACCTAGCTGTTGAGGGTACTACCATCCTCCCACTCACCCAGTTCACAATCCATGTGTGATCATTGACTACTCACTCTTTAACTCCACATATGGAATCTGTTGCCATAGCTTGCTTATTTTATATCTCTTGAATATTCTGACTCCTCTTTTCTGATACTGTCATCACTCTGGGACAGGTGCACATAATCTCTGGTTCCTCTCCCTGCCATAAGTCTCTCCCTCCATTCTTCCTAAAGCACAGGTCTGACCATGTTACCCCCTAATTCAATAAACTCCAATGGCTACCTATCACCTTCAGGACCAAGTATAAAATTCTCTGGTGTTCAAAGCCCTTCAAAATCCCCCTTCATTCCCCACTGCTGCCTCCATCTTCCTGGGCTTCCTATTTTTTATCTCCCTCCATATACTCTATGATCCATTGAATTTTGCCTCTTTTCTGTTTCTCAAACAAGACACTCCATCACGTGACTCTGGCCATCATAACTGTCTGTCTCCCATGTTTATAATGCTCTCCCTTCTCATCTCCACCTCTTGATTTCTCTGGCTTCCCTCCAGTCTCAAGTAAAATTCTACTTTCTATAGGAAGCCTTTCGTGATCCCTTTTAATTCTAATGTCTCCCCCATTTTAATGATTCCTATTTTATCCTATACAGAGCTTGTTGGTACATAATTGCTAACATGTTGTCTCCCCCATTAATCTGTTAGCTCCTTGAGAGCAGGGGCTGTCTTTTGTCTTTATTTGATTCCCCATAGCTTAGTACAGCGCCTGGCACTCGTTAAGCACTTAATAAATGCTGACTCACTGACTAACTATAGAGTGTTTTCACCAGATTGATATTGGAGACAAAGATTTTTCTATCACAGTGATTCTGACGGACTACTAAAAAATTATAAAATACTTTGCATGATGCAAGAGGAACAATGCTGGTGAAATTACACGCCCTTGAAGTATCAGATAAAGATTTCATACACTTAGCTGTTTTGATCATCATGTGGATGTATTTGCCTGTTTTATCCATAGTTTCTCACTTTTTGTCTTTTCGATATTTGTTGACTATCCAGCATTAGAGATACAATTTGTGGCAAAGAAACATAGAAACTAAACAGAACAGAACTCTAGGACCATGAGTTTGACTCTAGTTTCATTAACCTAACAACCTGATCACTTATGCTAAAGGGACCTGGAACAGATTAGACTAGGGTAAAATAATAGCTGAACTTATAATTCAATGGGAGTCATACCTTCCTGTACCTCTATCACATCAGTGGCTATTTCAAATTTCTAGCATCATAAAGGTCGCTTTTAAAAAATCTGTTAATGTTCTGATGAATAGCCATTCATTTGGCATGATTGTCTAGCCTGGCTAAGTTCCATTGCAACCCTGGGACTGTATCTGTTATTTCATGGCAAGAAAAAAAGAACAGTGGCTATGATTCTAAATAACTAATTGTAAGACTCCCAGAAATATAATGAAGTAGAATTTGAATGTTACTGCTGCTCATGACTAAAAATAACAACAAACAACAAACATAAATGCTGCTGATTGCTTTGAGGGAGAAAAGAAAACAAAACCTCAAGCTACATATTACAAGGGTGCAACTAGAATAGAATTTAGACCTAGAATAAGCCCTAGTCACCACTGCGTCCAACCTGCTGATTTTACAGATGATGGAACAAACCTGGAAAGGGTATAAGTGACTTGCCATAATTGTAACATAGCTAATTAGTGACAGAGATGGAACTAGAATCCGGTTTTCCAACTCAAAGGTAATATTCTTTCAAATATACCATGATGTCTTTCTGGAACAGTTTCACAATTTTCAGTGGTGGCCTATTGGCAATCTCTTTCTCTAGGGATTCTAATAAGAGTGACAGAGTTATTGAATCATTATTTTACAGCACAAATAGTGAATCAATCAATAAGCACTTATTAAGCAAATAAACATATGTAGTATTTGTAGGGGACTTGCTATTTTATATTGAAAAAATTAGGCCAGTCAGTCCATAAGCAATATTCTCATTAGTGAGAGTCAGGCACTGTCATAACTGTAATAGAACTGAGAAATCACTCACTTTATGTATGAAGAAACTGAGACACAGAATTCCATGTGTCTTAGTCAGGATAATATGAATTAACAATAGCTATGATTAGAAGATCAATCTATAGACTTCTAATTTTTTAACACTCTTTTCACCACCTCACAGTTTTCTAAGAATTTGGGTAAATATATATTAAATCTTGGGGAGATGACATGATATTCATCCTAAACACAAAGGGCGAAATGAAATTCAATAAGAAAGAAAAGCAATTTGTTTTGGAATTATAGAGTCAGATTTATCATAAACTTTTGATATCCTAAGCCCTAAGTTTAATTTCTTCAAAATGTTTAACTGTGTGCATATTATATCTAATATTCAAATTTCTAAAATTAAGTACAAATGGATTTTCTTTCAGAGAAAAGGTCCTTGATGAGTAGAATACAAGTTAGAATTAGGGGTGTTTTTATAAAAATTTCTTTCCACATCTTTATACAGGAAAGTGTCCTATACTTGCATTTTATTCAAGACTCCTAACCTATAATCTTCAAAATAAAAGGTACTGCTTCAGACTTTTTATTAAACATTCATTCATTTCTATGAAAGTGTAGTAAAACTTTTGCCAAATGTTGATTCTTAAGAATTCTCAGATTGAAAAAATCCCATCAATACAATACACACACTTATATGTATATACAATCACACCCCTATTGTGTGTATATGTGTATATACATTATATACATATGCATGTGTGTTTATGGAATACAATTAGCCTTGTTCCCATTCTCTCTCACTTTTCTGGTTAATATGGTAAAAAGGACAATCACTCAATCAACCATCAATAAAAATTTATAAACTCTGACTCTGCACTGACACTTTGGTAGGCATTAGGGATACAAAGACAAAATTGAAAGAATCTTTGCCTTCAGGGGGCTAACATTCTATTAATATAACATACATTAAAAAGCATCTAAAAGATACATAAAAATAAATTTAAAGAAAATAAGTCAAGGGTTCTTGACCTGAGAAGCATGAGCATTTCAAATTTTAATATTTTGATGGTTGTACTTAAATATAATGGATTTCCTTGGCAATTCCTATGCATTTCACTTTGTGCATTTAAGCACAATGTTTTCAGGACTCCCTAGGCTTCATCAAGCATCTACAGTGGTTCATGATGCAAGAAAATTAAGAACATTATACACGCTATAAACACTAAAATGTCAAGCATATGGGAATTTACATCACACTATTACATTCAGGGGACAGTCACCAAGTCATTTTTGTTTGTTCTTGTTCCATTTATTTATCTGTTTGCCTGTTTGTTTCAGTTTTTTTTGAGACTTGTGGTTTTATCGTTAAAAGGAAGTTCCAGTGAGGAAACTACCTCTACCAATGCAGATAATAAACTGCATTGCAACATGTGTTCTTGGAGGATTTCCTGGGGGTATTTCCTAAGGGTTATATAACCTATAAATGACAGAGGCAAAAAATGAACTCCTGCTTTCTGGTTCTCATTTTAGCTCTCTTTACACATTACTGTGCTGCATTTAGTCATCCAGCCAGCGATATGTATGAGGGGAAAAACATATAAAACAACAACAGAAACAGCAACAAACATGATATCAGGGAAAGTTGCTCTTAAGTAATAATTTTCTATTACTTAGAACCTCATAATTTTAAGTTAACCAGGTACTCTGTATAGCATTTCAAACATGATTATACATCTTAAATTAATTTCCCAAGTTTGGTTAGTGAAGCTAGCAACAAATACTGAAGTGGTCTTCCATTTCTCTCCAGAGGATTAGAATTATAGTATTCTTACTTGTCATTGAAAAGCTTAGCATGACGCTATGCTCTCTCTCTCTCTCTCAGTCTCTCTCTCTCTCTCTCTCTCTCTCTCTCTCTCTCTCTCTCTCTCTCTTTCTCTCTCTCTCTCTCTCTCTCTCTCTCTCTCTCTCTCTCTCTCTCTCCCCCCACCCTCCCACTCTTGATGAGAATTGCATTAGAGGCACATCAGTCTACAAAATTGGAAAACAGGACCACTGTTGCTTATCATATACTGCACTGTGTGAACTTGGAGCAACTCTCAGTCTAGCTTGAGAAACAGACTTGGAAAAAACTAGAGAAAAGTCAGGCGCTGAGGTTTACTATAACTATATGCTGAGGTTTGCTCACTAGTCAAAAGTACTACAGGAATTCAGAAAAGAGAGAAAGTAAGAACTGAAGGATGCTGAGGGAACTGAGAGTCAAAAAACAAAAACAAGAAAACCTTGTGTTCCAGTCTATATTCTGCTACCAACTTCCTGTGTGACCTTGGGCACTCTATGAACCTCAGTTTTCTCATCTCTATCGTTTATTTTGGAGGGGGAAAGGCAGGGCAATTAGGATTAAGTGACTTGCCCAAGGTCATATAACTGGTAAGTTGCGTGTCTGAGGTCACATATGAACTCAGGTCCTCCTGACTCCAGGACTCTCACTATGCCACCTAGCTGCCCCCATTTCCTCATCCCTAAAAAGAGGCAGGTAGAACAAAAATTTAGTGCTGGGCCTGGGCTGAGGAAGACCTCATGTCAAACCCAGACTTTAACACAAACTATCTTTGTGATCTTGGGCAATTTATTATAACTCCATCTGCCTTACTTTCCTTAACTAAGGATAGAATGGGGGATGATAATCTCATCCACCTGATGGTGGAATGTTGTGAGGATTAAATGAGATAATGTTTATAAAGCACTTAGTATAGTACCTAGCACATAGTAGGTGCTTAATAAATGATTATTTTAAATATATATTAGAAAATCCTATCTGTAAATATAAAATAGTTACATAATATGGTATAGATATACATGTGGCCTGTATTATTATACACATATACACATATACATATATATTCATATACACATATATATATACATATACACACATTTGCATAGTGTGTATATGTGTATGTGTGTATGTGTGTGTGTGTGTGTGTGTGTGTGTGTATAATGAGTCAGTTTGGTATAGTGCTAAAAGGCTAGTCTTACAGTGAAGACCTGACCCCCTAGTTTCAGGAACCATCACTGAAAAATCCTGACAATATGTTACTTTACATCTCAGGGACTAAGGAAACTAATGATTAGTTACAGAAAACAACGTCAGTCTGATTTATAAGTTTCCTCAGCCTCAAGCTTCTGCACTAATTATTGTATTGCTGGAAAATGTGTTTTATTATATTATGGTGTATGTGTGTGTGTGTGATAGAAAATTCTATCATTATTTAGAGAAATTCCATTTATTTGACTATTCTCTACGTAATGCAATTGAACACGATAGGAATATGTAGGGGGAAATGGATGATAAGAAGGTAGCCTGGTGTCATAGGAAAAAAAAAACACTACTGTGGAGTCAGAGGACCTCGGTTCAAATCTCAACTCTCAATAATTACACTTGTGTGACCTTGGGCATATTGCTTAACTTCCTTGGACTAAGACTAGATGAATCTGAGGTCTTTACTGGCTCTAAATGTATATTGTAATTATTGGTAAATGCGTATTTGACATTTTAAGAAGGTAGTTGAAATCCTGAAAGATACTTCCTAGCTGTATGAACCACTTGCCTAGCTGAATAAGTCGCTTGCTCTCTCAGTCTCAGTTTCTTCATCTGTAAAAAGGGGATAATGATATCACTTCCCTCACAGGGTTGCTGTGAGGATCAATGAGATAACGTTTGTAAAATAAATGTTGACAGTGGTTAAATTACTTGCTTTAAATTCCACCTGATCAATTCCCAAACTAGAGATGTGTAATTCATAGTGCTGTTGGCTATATGACAGCCACAAAGAATTCTTTGCAAAACTCAGGGTAGCACCTAGCCTTTGTCAGAATAACATAATCTAGTAGGCATGATTTTGAATTGGAAAATGACATAGCCCTGGGCAGCGGGCTATATTCTTTGGCAAAAAGAGAAAGAACAAAACACAAACACAAAGAAAACAAAACAATGAAGAGTGATAGAAGGGATTTCACTATTTTTAAGGTTGCATATATACAGATTGTTTGACATTTTGCATCAGTGAAACTGGCTGAATTTTAATACTGCTCCTTCAGGAAGATTTTACAAGTAAGCCAAATCTCAGTTTCTGGACTGATGTTCAAACTGAATTTTTCTCTCTATCCTGAGGTACACTGATGAAGCATTCTCAATCCCTTTATTAGGCTCCTAAATTTGCCAATGGGCATTAAAACTGTGCTGGAATCTCTAAGCCTAAGACTATAATTTCCTTTTTCTAAATAAGACCGATTTTCCCACCCCCCCAATCTTTTTTTTTGTTATATCACACTATTTGAAAAAAAATCACATTTTTATGTGCTACAGTTTGGTGGTACAGTAGATAGAGCTTGGAGTCAGAAAGGCCTTAGTTCAAATCCTGACAGATGCTTCCTAACTGTGCCACCCTGGACAAATCACTTAGCCTCTCTCAGCCTCAATTTCCTCATCTAAAAAGTAGAGAGTATCATAAAAACACCTACCCCACAGGATTGTTGAGAGACTCAAATGAGACAACATATGTAAAGTGTTTTGCAAAACACTTCAAGAATCATATAGTTGCTAAAGAAAGTGATCTCTACAGTGCTTTGGTAATTTCAGGTATTAGTTGAATGAAACAACCTCTTGATTTCCTCCTAACTCAGAGATTCTATGATTCTATGATATGGAACCTTCATGTCCTACCCAGCCCCTCCAAAAAAAACAAATGAATAGATTGGTTCTATGTGTATACTTCACATCACACAGTAGGATGAAGCTTTTAATATGACATCACTGTATACAACTGTGTGTGGCTGACTCTTGTAATAAGGAGGGATGACATCAGGACGTCAGAATAGCTATTGAGAGAGAAACTGGAGAAAAGAAGATGAAAAGGAGTTAGAGAAAAGATCTGATCCCAAATACCTTCTGGCTTTATGCCCACAAGTCTTTCTACTTTGACACATTTCCTACAGAGGCAACATTCTTTGAAAAATTAGGCTACTATTTTTTGTTATTGTTGCTACTTATACAATCTGTCCCCATTCCTTTATATATTATCTTACATCATAATGATTTTTGTTTAGCATCTGTGATATTCCCTACTAGATTCCATAAGAGGGGATATAGATCATGTTTTACTTTCCTTTTTAATTCCCACGGTAACTCAGACATACAAGTGCTCAATTAATATTTGTTTAATAAATGAATAGACAAATAAGTGAATGAATATTATAATACCAATCCAAAGATAGCATGCTAAATTCATTCTATCTATAAACAAGCATATAGAATGCATTCATTTATTTAAAAAAATTAATGACACTGCTATTTTTAAATTCCATGGGTGTCCCACTTCCCTCATTTACTCTTCTCTTGGGCTTTTAAGTTTTTTTTCATGCTTCTTTTATTTGAGAATTTTAAACTAGATAGACAGACCATTTGAGATAACTCATACTAATCCATAATACATAGGAGCAGAATTCACATTTTCGTTTTTAAATGTATTTTCCTTTTAATTATTCTTACTATTCTTTATTTTCTCAGGACAAATCACTTATTAATCCAATCAGTTAATTGTCAAATATTAAAAACCTATGATTTGACGGGTGCCAGGCAAACCTGGGGAGATAAGTACCAAGAACAAAGGAATCTTATCCTCTCAAAGAACTTATATTCTAATGGGGTAGAATCTAGTTTATGTTTTGTTTTGTTTTGTTTTACATGGCTTAGGTATGTTTGAAGGAACTAGTTGATAGAGAAAAGTTAATGTTTGGAGGGTCGGGGAGGGTGACTGAGGATGCAATCTGGGCAGTCTGTTAGAAAACACAGAAATGAAAGGGATCAAGTGAATATGTAAAGGAAGGGCTTAGCGAAGAGAAGGGCTACCTCTTTGTCACGGAGTATGTGAAATAAAGGAAAGGGTGGGTGATTATGTCAATTGATTTTGAGATTAGGAAAATGGATGAAGATGGAGCTCACATTTAAAGGTTTCAATTTTCCCAGTAAAGTAAGAGGGAAGTTCTTCAGTTGAGGGATGGAGGGAAGGTAAAGTGAGAAAGAAGGGAGTTGGAAGATTGAGGAGAAACAAAAAGGTTTGGGATAGATTCTGTTGGGAACAAGACCTGGAATCAATACTGGAGGCATAAAAGAACTGCCTTGCTTCAGTGAGAGCTCAGTCAGGGTTAAATAACATGCATTTGTAATGTACCTTATCAGTACAGTTGTACAGCTCCTTCTACCTACCTTTATTGTCCTGTGAGTAGGAGAACAGAAGACAGATGGTGGGAATAATCCTTGGCAACAGAAGAGTGGTGACAGAACCATGGAGTAAGAGATTCAAAAGGAGAGGACAGTGCGGAGTAGAAATAGGTAACAATGGGGTTGAGGATGAAGAGGAAGTAAAGGCGTCACAGAAGGGGTGATGGTCTAAGAAAATACTGAAGTTTGAAGAGGTATTAATTAAGATGAAGAAAAATGTAGGATAGGGGTGAATAAATAGGAAGACGTGGAATGATAGGAAGTTATGCTCAAATAGAAGAATCTTACGGTTTCTAAACAACATGTATGCGTAAACGTACATGTGAGAGCTAATGTGTAAGTCTGATAGAACTAAAACAGATTAACCTATGGTGGGAATTAAGAATCTGAGGACTTGTATTAAATTCTGGGGATACAAAGAAAGTTGAAATCAACTGGTGTCCTCCAGGAGCTTGCTTTATAATGGGGTATATGAAGGATATATACAGAACAGATGAGAGAGCAATCTCAAAAAGGGAATGTATTTAGACTGGTGCAACAGCCCTACAAATTGTGAACTCATTAATTTTATCTAAGGAATCTCTCACTCACTAGAAATTGGAATGAGTTTAAGATAACATATGTCTGTTTTATGAAGTTCTATCAATTGATTGATTATTCATTTTTTCACATAGGCCTTCAAAACTAAAAGACTATGGTCCTGTTGTAAAGTTTGTTTCAGTTTGATTTTTCAGTTCCTCAAAATCAGGATATCAAGAATTCTAAATCAAGGGTAAATCTACATTTATAGGTCTGTTTTAACTCTAGAAAATGTGACTGTAACTCCAGAACAAATCATCATCCATATTGTCCATTTGTTCATATTTTTTATTGACTATTTCCAAACTACCAAATGTTATTCAAATAATAGCACTAAACATATATTTTATTCTAAACAACTAAAGTTAGTAATACATATTTGTAACCATATGAATAATAAAATGAGAATCTATATTTGACATCTCTTTGTGGGAATAAATTTTAGAAGCAGCCAGTGTGATAATGGATACCACTAGATGTCACTATAAACAGACCGTTTTCTCTGGTACAGATTCATTTTATTTTATTTTCAGATTTCCTGAATGGCTTTTGGGGGAATTAATTCTTGCAGTATTGATTGCATCTAATCCCCTGCCTGGTTAGTCAAAGGTTACTAATTGCTAGATTCATTCTTCTTTATGTGACCCTTCTAAAATTTGAAAAATGTTTTTAAAGAAATGGTAAGCCTTAAAATAAAATGAAGGAATAGAGATTCCAAAATTGTCACCATTTTATTAATTAGCTGATTGTACCATGCATAGCCAGTCAGTTTAGTATATCTTAAGAAAGCTCAGCAGTATCTGTCTCATTAGAGGTGAAGAAGCTGACAGACTAATGCACATATGCTACAACATTAATTAGAGAATCAGATTTTTTCACAGTGTAGATAATTTGATGGTGACAATGGCAACTCCAAATAATTGGATCTCTTAAAGAAAGCGTATGATGAACAAGTGTTAAAGGGTAAATTTCATTGTTATTTGCTCCAGATAGGAATGAATGTGAACACAAAATCATAGACTCTCAGAGGGATAGAGGACCTTATCATAGGTCACTCGGTCAAATCTCTCACCCAGTGCAGGAATCTCTTCTTTAGCATCCTTCAACAGACAGCCTTTGACAGAAAGTAACATGCGGTTCAATGAGAGTTTGCATCATGATATTGTAATAATATTTCATCTTCTGAATCTGCTTGGTATATCTCAGACAAGGAAAGAGTGCATTGGTGAACCATTTAAACCATTTGCTGAATTCTAAACTATGGAAAAATGTATGTGTATACATATATATCTATATATATGCATAAAGGTATGTATACACGTACATTTATGCACGTACACATATACAAAATACACATATGTATATACAAATATATGTGTATATACATAAATGCACACACATATATATATATATAGTTGTAATTGAGTCATCTGAAATCAATATACATAAACTAAGTCTTAATCAAAACTGTAGCAATCAGCTGCTAAAATGTCCTTAATAATAGGCTGGTGGAGTCAGAATAATGGGGGAAAATAAGTATTCAAGCTGCCATGTGAGTTGACATTTAATAAATTCATATTTTAAAAATGACATTTAGCACACTACATGATGATGCAAATGAAGTCTATATTTACGGAGGGGTGAAAAACAGCTTCTAATTTGTAGTGACTCTGTATCCAATTCTATCTCTGAAAATGCTACATATGCCATCCTATTTGTCTGGGGTAACTTTCTCATAAATATCCCTCTCTCCCTTAGCCACCGTCAAATCAATAGAGCAATTGGAAAGTTATTCTGCCCAGTACTGCTTCTGTGCTGGAGGTTGTTTAGTGTGGACAGGGAGTAACAGACATGCTGCCCATATAAGAAAGGAAGTCTGATCCTATGTGAAGAACAAGTGGGAGAGAAACATGAATTATTGCTCCAGATTTTCCACTAGTTTTTCTGTTTCCAAACCTGTAAAAAGAGATGACTGGGCTATATGACCTCTCAAGTCTCTTCCACCTTAAACATTCTGATTCTGTTTCATTTGGGAAAAAAGTTCCTTTTTTTTTTAAAAAAAAACAAATATGTCATCTATTCAGTAACATGTGACACTGTCTCTCAGGTTGAACTGTTCTGAGCAATCCAACAGCCCAGATTTGGAAAGACAGATAATCTGCTTTAAAAGGAGAGGAAAAAGAAATAGATAAGGCAAGAATTTCCATGAAAAGCATGGTCCGGAAGCCCTAACCTGACTAGTGTTTATAGTAAGCAGCGTGGAGTCAATCCATTTGTAATACTCTTCATGTTAAATGAGAATTCATACTTTACTTCTGCATTTTCATTCTTTGGTGTTTAACTTGCAGCTATCAGTACTTCCAAAATTTAGGAATCTGGTTTCCTCTCAGTTCATATGTTCTGTCCAATAGTATTAAAAAGATGTGAGAATAACTCTAGAACAAAGAAAAGGCCAGATATGAAACTAATCTGTGGATAACTTTTAAGTCACTGGGGACTGGGAGGGTCAAAATTTGTCGCACAATGTGTAATGGTAAGATTTATTAGGTCATTGTGGCATTCTTATTCAATAAGAAATGTCTCACTTTTCCCCATTCCTCTTACTCTTTCCTCTTACTTTTGTCTCAATCTCTTTCTCTCTAACCAAGTTATCAAAATGTATTGAAAATCATGATATGCAACTGCTTTCCTACTTCTTATTTCCCAAACATTGAGCTTCTGCAGGTTCTCCTATTTTTTGGCCATCTACTTCAGTTCCTAACCACTCAGTTACTTGACCCTTTAAAAATGTGTTTTACTGGTTCTAGTTCATCTATCTGGTTCTTTGACACTTTCTTGTTATGATTTTTGGTAACTATGCCTATGTTGCTTTTTATCTGTACATCCCATTGTACATTGTTGTATATACTGTTCACCACAAGTGCCTATCTAATCCTGAAAATCTTGCCCGAGGAATTTGACTCTAACTTATTTCCTGTGTCCATTTTTAGAACTGATGAGTACTTCACATGACTCAGTTTGTCTCAGACCTTTGTCTCTGCCATATTGTTCCCTCTCATGGATTCTTCTATACTTATCCAGTGTTTCCAAACTTACCACATTTCCCCAATCTCAAAGCCTCACTATGTTTTGACGATCTAACACTCCTCATGTTTCTGACTCTGATAACGTTCCAACTAATTTTGAATTTTGTTAAAAATTGTCAAGGTTTTTCAAATGGAAAATGGACAAACGATAGGAAGAAGTTTTATCTCTGAGGAAACCAAGACAAAATAATAGTGTAAAAATTAATTTAAAAATAAAAAAACAACAGCAAAAGCAACAACCTTCTTGATGGTTCTGTAACTTGGAATGAACTCTCAAAAAAGCTCCATTCTCTTTCCAGGTAACCTAACCCTGATTTGTCACTTTCCTGATTTTAGAGCTAAGACTTAGTAGCATTTGGCCTTCAGGGAGCTTAGAGCTTTTCTCTCCCTCAGATTCTTACCAGGCAAAGTCAGGAAAATTTTGCTGATCAAGCACACCTAATTTGTGTGAGCTCAGACCAAAGCTGCGAAATGAGGCGCTGATAAAATAGGCTAATTGAGCCATAGTTTAGAATCCATTTGTACTTAGTGTCCAACAAATCAACACTATTGAATTGGATCCTCTCTTCTAAAGCTCTGTATATCTACCTGTATAGCTCATTCAAATAACTGTTTTTGAGATTTTGAAGTCACCCCATGGCAAGGTAAGACTCTCATAGTCAAGATAGAGCCCACACTTAGCAAAGCAGGAGATGCAATCATGGAAGCAGTTGTCTGTGTAGTCCTGGCCAGCAATGCGCCTAGCTTAAGGCAATCTTGTTAGCCTTATTCTTTCTTAAGCACTAAATCTATTCTCAAATGTCAAAAGAGAGCAACAAAAATTGTTCCTTTGAAGTTTAGTACTCCATTACTATGAATGTCAGAAGGTCACTTCTCTGTCACTGTTATATTGCTTCCATCTGTACAGTTCCAGAGCCGGCAAGACGTGGGGCCCTGATCTACAGAGAGAAGGGTCTCTTCAAAAACAAAAGGTATATAAACTTTATTCTCTTTCTTTTATCATCTGCTCCTGAATTTCCACTATCACTTAAGTGAGTAAAGCATTTATTTCTCCACTGCCACTCCCCTGACCCCAACCAGCAACTTAGATTTCTATTAACCAACTACTTTATAAATTACTTTGGAGGGCTAACTTTAACCTTCCTTTCTTTCTTTCTTCCTTTCTTTCTTTCTTTCTTTCTTTCTCTCTTTCTTTCATTTTCTTCCTTCCTTCCTTTCTTCCTTCCTCTATCCCTCTCTCTCTCAATCTCTCTCTCTTTTTCTTTCTTTCTCTCTTTCTTTCTCTCTTTTTTCTTTCTCTCTTTCTTTTTCTTTCTTTCTTTCTTTCTTTCTTTCATTTTCTTCTTCCTTCCTTCCTTCCTCCATCCTCTCTCTCAATCTCTCTCTTTCTCTTTCTTTCTTTCTTTTTTTTCTTTCTTTCTTTCTTCCTCTTTCTTTCTTTCATTTTCTTCCTTCCTTTCTTCCTTCTTTCATTCCTTCCTCTATCCCTCTCTCTCTCAACCTCTCTCTTTCTTTCTTTTTCTTTCTTTCTTTCTCTTTTTTCTTTCTTTCTCTCTTTCTTTTTCTTTCTTTCTTTTTTTCATTTTCTTCCTTCCTTCCTTCCTTCTTCCATCCCTCTCTTTCAATCTCTTTCTCTTTCTCTCTCTCTTGCTCTCTCTCTCTCTCTCTCTCTCTCTCTCTCTCTCTCTTTCTCTCTCTCTCTCTCTTTCTTCATTTTATTTTTGAGACTAAGTCTCTCTATCTTGCCCAGGCTGGAAATACAACAGCCATTCACTAAACTTACTTCACTGTTGATCATAATAGCAGCTTTGTCCTAGTCTATTTCATACCTAGTCTAGTTAAGCTCTCCTTAGATATCCCTGTATCCCCACCTCTCCTAACCGAAGGGCTCACTAGCTCTACTGCAGGTCGGAACTCCTGAATTCAAACATTCCATCAACCTTAGCCTCCTTGCTAGCTGGAATTATAGGTGGCATATACCACCATGCCTGGCATACATGCACTTGTATTCAACTTAACACTAATCAACATTACAAACTTTAGAGAAATTACGATCACCTGTTCTTTGAATTCATAATAAATATAAATATGTTCCAATCTCTTGTCCTAGACCCTCTTCTCTCTCTAGTGTCTCAGTAAATTCAACAAATATTGTGAATTTAATTATTATTTTTATGCTAATAACTCCCAGAGACACACAATCTTAACCTCTTCTGAATTCTAGTACTACATTATTAACTCTTTTATATGTTTTAAGCTGGATATCCTCTAGCCATTTCAACCTCAATATATCCAAAACAGAACACATTATCTTTTCTTCAAAAACCTTTCTTTGAGCTCTATTATGTCAGGGGAATCAATATGATTCCAGTGACTCAGGTTTACAATCATAGTGTCATTCTGGACTCATCACTGTCACTCACCTCCTTGTCAAACCTTGCTGTTTCTACTTCCACAATATCTTTAACATCTATCCTCTTCTCTCAACTCACATAGCTACTACTGTAGTTCAGGCCCTCATATAATCTCTTCCTGAATACTGAAATAGTCTCCTGATTGATCTCCTTGCCTCAGGACTCTTCTCCTTCTAATCCATTTTCCATTGAATTGCCAAAGTGAGTTTCCTAAGTAAATATCAGACCATTACACTCCCTTCTCAATAAATTCTAGTTATTTCCCATTATCTTTAGAAACAAATTTAAATCCCTCTATTTGGCAATTAAGACTATTCCTAATCTTGGTCCAACTTACCTTTATGAACTATTATAAATTTGTTCACTTCAGGAAATCTGTGATTCAGGAAAACTAGCTTCCTTTCTTTTTCTCATATATAGCACTGGATCTTTCACCTAAGTGTGCCCTGTAGCTGGAATGTACTCTTTCTTCACCTTTAACTCTTCAAGTTCAAGATCCAACTCAGGCACTATCTTCTCCATGATGTCTCTATTGATTCCCTACAAATAAAATGCCACATCTCCTAGATTTTGTACATACTTCTATATGCACATACTGTTTTTTTTTTCCCAAGCTAAATTAAAAGCTATATATGACATTGTGGGCTATTCTACTTTTATGCTCTTATCATATGTGTCTAGAATATAGTGCCTAGCAAATAGTAATAGGTTTTTAATAATTGCTTAATACCTGATTGTTCAATTAGTACCAGCAATGACTGAAATTTGGGTTTTGTTGCCTTTTGGTGGTGTCCTCATTTGTAATATTGTATTTATTGCATATATAGTTGTATAATGTTCCTCATGGTTCTCTTAATTATTCATATGCATTATACTATTATATTAATATGTCATTTATTCAACCATTTCACACTCATAAAATGCATTTTTGATTTCTTGAGTTTTACTTTTACTATTAATGTTGACATCAATAATTTTGCACATTTTGATTTCCCCTCCCCCTCCAACCTACTGCCATATGTAGGGTAGGCAAGTGACCCTATCTGAAGCAAGAAGAGACAAGAAGTGATATGTACCAGGCAAATCAAACTACCACTTCTCTTGATGATCATTTCCACTCAGACCCTGATGGAGATTTACCTGCACCCTAAACCCCCAAACCTTGGCAATAACAATGCATACAGACCAGAGTCCCTATGGAGATACCGCCTGGAAACTGCTGCTATTGGTGCTACAGACATATCTAATGATAACCTCCCCAAAGAGAGGTTTTTCCCCTACCGACCTCCTTGTTACTATTAAATGGATCGGTTTCATAAATGAATGTGATTTTATCAGTAGGAATGCCACTAAAGATGAGGATTTAATAGCTCCTTTGAAACTGTACAATAAGGACCAAGGAATTACATAATTTATCATTTTAATCATTAAACATCTAATAATTATAATAATCTAATATCATCTAATGTGCATTTCAAACCTTCTATATGTTGTCTCCATCATTAGAATGTGAGTATCAGGAACTGTCTCCTCAGAACTGTGCACACAGTAAGCACTTAATAAATGTTTATTTAGTTATTTATTCATATGTAAATAACTCCATAGTATTAATCCAATAAGCTATTTTCGGGGTCAAAGAGCATCAACAATTAAATAATTCCTGCCAGAATGGTTTGACCAGCAATGAATATATATCTGTCCATTGCATTTTTTCATCTTTTATAGTTTTATGTATATGAAGTAATACCTCACATTGTCTGGTATCAGTCACCCAAGTGATCATCAAGCATTAAAATTTACATGTGCTTTAACTATTGCTTATTTTGAACAATTTTTAGATCATCAAGGATTGTTTCATTATTTTTGTCTTCCTATTCTTTAAATATTCTTTAAATTCTTTAAAGTTCTTGAGGAATGATTCTTAATCTTATGAAATTATGTGAATTCTCTATATATTTTGGATGCAAATAGGTGGGACAGTGGATACAGCGTTGGACTTGAATTCAAGAGGATGCAAATCCAAGTCCACCCTTAGACACTTACTAGCTGTGTGAACCTGGACAAATCACTTAACCTCTAGCTGCTTCAGTTTCTTCATCTATAAAATGGGGAAAATAAATGCACCTACCTCTAAGGCTTATTCAAAGGATGAAATATGATAATATTTATAAAGGGTATTGAAAACATTTGAGTGCTACATAAATGCTATGTATCAACATCATCACCCTCATCGTTATCATTATTTTTATTGCTAGAATTTTATCATAGATATTAATGTAAATATTTGACCCGTTTACATATTTTCTTCTATTTCTATAGTTTCATCGGGTTAGTTTGTGTAATGTATATTTTCAAATTTAATGTTTATAATCAAAGCTTTCTTTTATAAAATCTCTTTAAATGTACTTCTTCCTCATCTTTACATCTCAGAATTATGAGTTTCCTGCAAGGATCAGTTCTTGCACTGTCTTCTCCATTTAAAATTTCTAGACTCTCCTGAAATATAATTCCTTTTCTTTAAAATTATATTGTATTTACAAAGTTATTAGAGGAGACAAGAAAGTCTTATCTTTCTCAACTGTAGATAGAGGAAGGGAGAGGTTGGATAATTGGCCCAAGGTCACACAGCTAGTAAGTATCTGAGCAGGATTCAAACTTAGGTCTTCCTGAATCTAGGAACAGTCCTTAATCCACTGCTCCCGCTAGACATCCCTCCATAGTTTCTTCATGACACTCATCTTTTCTGATTCTATTTGCCTAAGCCAGGGGCAGGGAACCTGTGACATGGAAGCCACATGTGGCCTTTTAGGTCCTTGGGTAAGGTCTTTTGACTGAGTCCAAGTTTCACAGAACAAATCCTTTTATTAAGTGGATAAGTTCTGTGAAGTTTGGATTTAGTTAAAGGGCTGTTCTTGTGCACCTGGAGGGCCACATGTGGCCTTGAGGCTGCAGGTTCCCCACCCCTGGCCTAACCACTCATTATCAATCTCCTTTGTTGGTTCTTCACCCACAGTCACACCGTAACAACCCCCTGGGACTCTGTTTTCAGTATCTTTTTTGCTCTACACTGTCACACTTAATGATCTCATTAATTCTCATGAACCTAATTATAGTCTCCAAAAATATGAGTTCCAAATATTTGTATTTAGGCCTAGTTTTTCTCCTAAATGATAATCATGAATCTCCAACAGATTCTTGGGCATTTCAAACTGAGTATCTCATAGGCATCTCAAACTCAACATGTCTAAAACAGAATTCATTATCTTCCCCTTCCAAATCCTTTCCCCTTTCAAACGTCTGTATTACTGTCAAGTGCATCATCATCTTCCCAGCACCCAAGCGACTCACAACCTTAATTTTATCCTTAATTCCTTACCTCATTATCCAATTCATTACTAAATTTTCTGCTTTTTACCTTCAAAACATTTCTCATATAAGTCTCCCTTTCTTCACTCATATGGCTGGAACCCTTGTCTAGGCTTTCCTCACCTCTTACTAGGATTATTTCAATAGCCTTCCAACCGGTATACCTGGCTCAATTATTTCCCCACTCTAATCCATCTTCTGTTTAGCTACTAAGGTGACTTTTCTAAGTTGTAGGTCCAATCACATCAATCTCTCCCCCAACACACACACTTGCTCAATCATACAACAATTCCCTCTTACCTCTAGGAACAAATATAATATCTTCTGGTGTGTCATAACTGCCCTACCCTGTCCAGTGTTCTTATAATTACTTCCCTTCACACACTCACATATCCAGCAACAGTGAACTAGTCATAGTTCCTCAAACATGACATTGAATCTTCTCTTTTTGCTCCTTTGGACAAACTCTCTATCCTTTCCTGGAAAGTTCTATTTCCCAATCTTGCTTCTCCTGGCATCCTTCAAGAATCAATTCAAAGTTAAATTTGGAGAATAAATTTCTAACCCTCTCCCAGTGCCTACTTTCTGATATCTGCTTTCTCAGAGTACCTTCCACAGATGCTGCATATATATTGTACGTACCTACTTATTTACATTTTTTCTCCTCCTATTAGAATGTACAGGAGTTGAAGGGGGCACTTTTCATTTTTGGCTCTGGATCTCTAGTTCCCAATACAGAGTCTAGCATATGCTAGCATATAATATGTTCTTAATAAATACTTTCTGAATTGAATTAACTATCTCTTTTCTAAGTTACTCACTCCCTGTCCCTACCCCACATCTCCTTGTTCTTTGCATTTTCATTCTATATATCATTCCATGTCTGGGGCTTTAACTTCTCAAATTAAAAACAGCACACACACTACAATACACAGCATAGTTCATGGTTTCATTGAGTTCCGCAAGCTCCTCTGTCATGACAAGGCAGTTATGGGGGGGGAGCGGCAAACAGAATTAAGTGACTTTCCCAGGGTCACACAGCTGGTAGATGTCTGAGGCCAGATTTGAACTCAAGAAGATGATTAATCCTGACACCATGCCCAGAACTCTATCCACTGCACCACTTACCTGACAAAACAAACAAACAAAACACAAAACAAAAACCCAGTGCCCTAAGCATGGCAAAAAAAAAACCTGGAAGGTTTTCTATAAAGGCAAGACTCTTATTAATGTTTTGCTCCTCCAACTAGTCAGCCTTACACTTACATTGTACAGAAAATAGTCCTACATGGGCTAAAAATCCATAGCTCTCATATTTTTATGCCATAAAAGTAGGGTAGGGGAAGAGGATTTATTGTTTTCTTTTGAATAGAAGGTTCTCCTCTTTAAAGTTATAGTAGCCCAGAGAGACTCAGACCCATTATATTTTATGGATGACTGTTGCCTTAGGTTATATTATCTAAAGCACTTTGTTGACTGAGGAAATGTGATCGTTTAAAAAAAAAAGCTCTGATAGAATTAAACAGTAGTCAGATGACTCTATATTAGAACGTCATCTCATATTGACCTTCCAAAAGACCCAAGACCAAAGTGAAAAGCTCTGTATTCTTAGGTGGTCTTTTAAGAGATGATTCCATTTATTGGCAAAAAGCCATGGGTTTTGTGTGTATGCATTGTGTGCCTTTGGGTATTTTCAGGTTAGCAAGTATTTATTCATTACAAAGTTTCTGATAGAACATAATGCAAATCATGCCTTATAAAAGCTAACAATATCATAAAAATTCAATATACTACTATTAGTAAATCACCATGTATCATTTATGTTCCACCACCAATATTATATACGTACTTCAGGGGTTTTGTTGTTACCCATATCTTTGGAGTTCCTAGAAAGAATGCTGATAACAATTAAACATTTATTTGCATCATTTTTTTTCCAACATGCTATGCAATATGTTGGTGTTCATTACAAGAAAGCTATAATTTTATTATATTTTGTTCTTCTTAGCCTGGTGAAGAGAGTGAAAGAATGGTAGAAAAATACCAGGACTTTTGTTCCTCACTGCCATAAACTAGCTGTATATTTCTACTAGAGCAATTCATTTTTCTTGGTCTTAGTTTCCTTAACTGTAAAATGTAGGGATTAGAAGAGACAAAACTGAAATTGCCTTTCCCCGCTGAAATCCCATGATTCTATACTTAAATGTTCTCCACAGATTAGATGCTTGAGTTGTAAGAGATAGTAGAAAATATTGCATGGCCTTGAAGTTGGGAAGATCCGAGTTCAAATCCCATGACCAAGGGTAAGAAACAAAACTCATTGAACACCCAGCAAATCTCTTAGACAATATGTTATAACTGTGTTTGCATTTGCCTCTGTAAAAAAAGGTCACACACTAAAAATATCTCATGCCCTTGATTTTGTTTCTCAACACTGACATTATGCTTTTGTGAGGACAGAAGCTCATATACTATAACATTTAAGCAGTGTAACACATTGCTACTTGGATCCAGTCAGAACTCACAAAAGCAATTATATCAGGTAGAATAAGGCAACATGAGGCAAGATGACATTGGAGAAGATAGAAACACAGACCTTTTGCTCCTATGATGGAAGGCATATGTTTTTCACTGTTACTGTATCAACTCTAATGATAGAAAAAAAAGGTTAAATTCATTGTTAAATTCAGCTTCTTGGCTGAATTCCCAAAGAAAATTAAATTTTCATGCAAGAAAACCCAATTTTAGCTTAGGTAACTTAAAATCTTAATTAGTGCCACAAAATCCTATTAAAATTATTCAGATAAGAAATCAACACATACAGTAAATCAAAACAAACAAATCGAACAGCTGTTGAAATACAGTTGGCATTCAACACAGTATCCTGATAAAAAAATGAGATAAAACAGGCAATTTCAAAAGGAAAGAATCAGCATCAATCATTTAAATTAAATTGATTAACTTTCATATTTAATCAATCACAGGCATGAATCTTACACAATCTACTGGTGACCTCAGTTACTTTGTTTAATCATGCACACAAATATCAACGCAATTCTTGATTTTCAAATTAAAATAACTTTGCAATTAGATCCAATTAGAGTGCTCCAATTAAATAGGTTAAATGCAGCACTATTCAATAAAATTAAGCCTCTGAAGTTTCACATGGTGAAAGGTTCTCTTGACTTGTTTGGATATATAATCCTTTTGGTGCCACAGTTTAGAGAAAAAAAAAAAACAAGAAAAGGTCAACAGCTTGGCTGAGAAACAACTTAAGCCAGATTTGGTAGTAAACTACAAATATCCCAAACTTCCCAATTATCTCTTGGATCATCACATAAGCCCTTCTTGATAGCCCTATTAACAATCTGTTAGATAGAAGTATTTGTTAAAGGGATATTTGCCCTTTTATAAAAGGATAGAGTAGAACATAACCACTCTTTGGAGTCATGCAGTTATATAGTTGTTTCTCATAACTTACACACAAAAGAAATATGGTTTGTTGGTAGCTTGAACCTGTAAACTCTTCCTTTGGCCTTTGGTTAAAGTAATACACAGTAAATCTCTCTTCCAAAGCCTCCTGTAGGGAGAAATGTAGGTAAGAATGATTTTTTTTCCTTCTGATTTTTCTCTTGCTCAGCTTGGCTGCAAATCCTTGAATTATAGGGTTCAGAATTTAAGCCACCATTTTCCTATCTACTTCCACTGATAGTACCTTCTGGCCTTATTAATATATTATAATGAGAATCAGTAATTCTCCTTGGTTACAACATTTTTTTTGCAGGAAAATAAGGTTGTTTTAGAAGTAGGGCCAAGAAAAACTATGCTTTCAAAGGCTATTTGGGGGCATATGGACAAAAATAAGAGCTATACTCTATTTCTGATAGAGACATATGACAAGTATAAATGAGTTTATTATTTTAGTTATAACATTCTCCTATACTGGTAGTTCAACAAATGAAACTAGTGGTCTTTCTGCTTTGCAACCTTTATTGAAACTTTCCACTGAAGAAGCGACTCTATCCTAAGGCAGACCAAGTCATTTTACATAGTTTTAATTATGAGATTTTTTTTTGCATGAAACTTATATTCACCTCTTTATAATGTCTACTTGTTGTTTCTAATTGTGCCCTCTGACACCAAACAGAACACATCAAATCCTCTTCTACGTGACAAATACTTAAACACAGCTCTCAACTCTGAACCCCCATCTCCCCTGCAAATCTTCTCTTTTCTGGGGTAAATGTCCTGAATTCCTTAAAACAAACCTAATGTTGCTTTTCCTTGAGGCCCTTTATCATCTGGGTTTCCTTACTCTGGATGATCTCAGGATAATTCATATCATTCCTAAAAAGTGGTCCCCAGAACTGAACACAACAGACAGCAGATGTTATTCTATAATGTCTGGAATACTTTATGTTGAGGTTAAAACTTTCCTATTTACTAGATATCGTGCCTGTTTTAATTCAGTCTAAGATCACAAAGCACCATATAAATGTAAGCTTAAGAAATGAATAACTGAGGCAGTAAGACAGAAAGAAAGTTAATAGATAACTGTGCTCCATTTGTATCTTCACCATTCACAAGAATGTAAATAAGAGACAGCATATTTTGTAGCTCCCCTGTGGTTCACTTATTGTAAGATATGGACAAGAGTCACATACAAGATGAATAAGTTATATTTTTAATTTTTATTTTGTGGGTCACTGCTCTCTTTTCAGTACTTTTTACTCCCAGTAAATGAATGAGGAAAACATTTACTAAGTCCATACTACATACAAAACTGCGCTATTCAGTGGAGATAAAAATAGGAAATTAAGACAATCCTCTCAGTAAGCTCATGTATTTGAATAGACAATACATATGGAAATTTTCAACTACAAATCAGATGGAAAGGTCTCATCATCCCTGGGTTGCAGAGTGAAAGAAAATAGTAATGTCTATTACAAATTACACTTAGTGATATTGTTCTGTGGTGGTACATCTATCTGTTGAACAAATACTTTTACATTTCCCTGGATGTATTCAAGGCCTCTCTCTTGGGTCCTTTCCTTTTCTCTCCCTGTATGATTTCTTTTAGAAAACATGAATTCAGCTACCATTTCTCTTAGTTCAATAGTTTTCTTTATTTCATTTTTATTAATCTCTCCTTTGTGTTTCAGTATTTCTAATTTGATATTTAATTGGGGATTTTCAATTTGTTCTTTTTCTAGATTTTTTCAGTTCCATGCCCAATTCACTGATCTCCTCTTTCTCTATTTTATTCATGTAAGCATTCAGAGATATAAAACTTCCCCTAAGAATCACTTTCACTGCATCCCATAAATTTTGGTATGTTTTCTCATTAATGCCATTCACTTGAATGAAGTTATTGATTGTTTCTATGATTTTTTGTTTGACCCACTCATTCTTTGGGATTAAATTGTTTAGCTCCCAATTAATTTTTGCTCTATCTTTCCATGACCCTTTATTACATACAATTTTTATTGCATCATGATCTGAAAAGGATGCATTGACTGTTTTTGCCTTTCTGCACTGGAATGTGAGGTTTTTATGCCTTAGTACATGGTCAGTTTTTGTGTATGTGCCATGTACCACTGAGAAAAAGGTATATTCCTTTCTAGCCCCATTTAATTTTCTCCAGATGTCTATCATATCTACCTTTTCTAAAATTCTATTCACCTCCTTAACTTCTTTATTTATCAAGGTTAGATTTATCAAGTTCAGAGAGGAAGAGGTTGAGGTCCCCCACAAGTATAGTTTTGCTGTCTATTTCTTCTTGTAACTCCCTTAACTTCTCCTCCAAGTATTTGGATGCTGTATCACTTGGAGCATATATGTTAAGTAATAATATTGCTTCATTGTCTATGGTGCCTTTTACCAGGATATAGTTTCTTTCCTTATCTCTTTTAATTAGATCTATCTTTGCTTTTGCTTTGTCTGAGTTTAGGATTGCCTTTTTAACTTCAACTGAAGCATAATATATTCTACTCCAGCCTTTTACCTTGTGTGTATCCCCATTTCGAATGTGTTTCTTGTAAACAACATATTATAGGATAATTTTAATCTATTTAATCTATTTTAATAGATTAATAGTTTTTAATCTATTTTGCTATCTGCTTCCGTTTTATGGGAGAGTTTATCCCATTCACATTCACAGTTATGATTACTATCTGTGTCTTATTAGCTTCTACTTGCCAATTCTAATTTTTAATGAATTATTTTCTTCAGTTAGCTTTTGTACCTCCTTTTCCATTTGGCCAGTTTTACTTTTCAAGGTGTTACTTTCTCTAGTTAGATTTTGTACTTATCTATTTTGCAAATTTTACTTTTTAAAGATTTGTTCTCATCGGTGAAATTCTTTCCCATTTTGTCCATTGTATTTTTAAAAGAATTGCTCCATTTTTCTTCTACCGCTCCAATTTGTTTTTTAAAATCCTCCTTGAGCTCTTTTAGAATGCTTTTTGGTCTTGAGACCAATTCATATTCTCTTTTGAGGTTTTAGATGTGGGTATAGTGTCAATGCTGTCCTCTTCTGACTTCGAATTTTGATCTTTCCTGTCCCCATAGTAAGATTTTATGGTCTTTGCTTTTCTAGTTTCCTTCTTCATTGTAATTGCCTTCTTCCTGGATTTTAAAATGGCTCTCTGCTTCTGGGGCACAGGGGGCTCTGTGTCAAGCTTCTTATGCTTGAGCTAAGGGCCTTGTTACTGACTTTGTGTGCTGTGGCCTCTGGTTCTGTCAGCTAGAAGCTATATAATGCTGCAACTCACTTGGTGCTGAGCTGGAGCTGGCTGGTGTGCACCAAAGTCGAGGCCAGGTGATGTCTTTTTTTGTTTCCTGGGGTTACACTGCACTTGCAGTGTGGGGTATGGAGGAAGGTTGGTCTGGCCACTGGAGGTCTTTTCCACCCCTAGGGCTGCCCTAGAACACAGGTGTACTCAACTGCTGGTGGACACACATCAGCGCTGGTGTTTGCGGATTTCCCTGGCTATGCAAAGGCATGCCTGGGGTCCTGGTGTTGGCACTTGCCAGCTCCACCCCCCTGGGGCTCAGGATTTCCCACTGGTCCACTGTAGTGGGGTTTGCTGGATGCCTTCCATTCTGTCCTGGTCCCCTTCAGCTGCAGCAAGATGGACCATTCCCACTGAAATCCCTAGCCTCCGGAGCTAAAAGATTGCTGTACCCCTTCTGCTGGCTCCACTATTCCAGGATTTTTCTTAGGGCAATATTCTCTCAGTTTTTCAAGGTCAACAAGGTGGGAAGCGAGAGCATTTACTGCTTACTCTATCATCTGGTCTCCCAGAAGTTCAAGTAGGTGACTTTCAAACATTTAGTGTGTGGGCTGATAGCCCCAGGAGTACCTGCTACAACTGCCACAGGCCCTGCACTTCTATCTCACCCAGCTCTGACAGACCCCCATCCTCTGTTTGGGGAAAAACTACTGCTGCTGGTTATTAAGTATGCCAGTGCCCACTCCCCAGCTATCATCTCTCTTAAGATGACTTCCAAATCTGTGTTTTCGGCTCTCATATCTCTCTTGAGTTTTTTCCACATCCCTAATGTTTTGCTGAATGAGATTTCAATCTCAAAACATTCAAAACAGGATTGCTTATTTTTTCTCACAACAGGAGGGTTTATTAAAACCCAAATAAGTATATTTCTCTTGTGTATGATTTATGAGTGAGAAACAGAATTTGAAGTGAACGAAGAGCTATCCTTGAAGCCACAGTGACCTGGGTTCAAATCTAACCTCTGACACACAATAGCTGTGTGATTTTGGTCACTTCTTACTATTCTAGGCAATTCTTTAAGAACACACGATGTAGAGGAAGTGGTGATCTGCATAAGTAGAGGAAATTTCATCTTCCATGAGTTCCTTTTACCAAAGAAATTACAGCTGCAGTTGATAGGTGACTGGGTAAGGCATTGGATAGAGTGCTGGGCCTGGAGTTAGGAAGATCTGAGTTCAAATCCTGCCTCAGATATTTACTAGTTGTGTGACCCTGGGCAAGTTACTTAATCCTATTTGCCTCAGTTTCCTTATGTATAAAATGAGCTGGAGAAAGAAACGGCAAGTCACTCTAGTATCTCTACCAAGAAAACACCAAATAGAGCAACAAAGAGTTGGACATGACTGAAAAATGACTCAACAACAACATTTTCCATAGCTTCTCCTAATTTGCCCATATTTTATCAGGGCATCATGCCATTCTCCCAACCACCTGTGTTTAGAACCCAGTACTAATCCTTGACTCCTCACGCATCTCTCAAGTTGGGTCAAGTCAGTAAGGGTTTAATTAAGTGCTAGCTTTGTGCCAGGGATGATGCAAAGCACTGGAAATAAAAAGCAAGACCAAAAAAAAGTTTTTGTTATCAAGGAGTTTGTAGTCAAATGAGGTAGATAACATGAAGACAACTAAGTGCAAAAAACCCCAAAACAAAACAGGATAAAATGGAGGTAATCTTAGAGGGAAGGAATTAGCATTAAAGGTATAGAGAAAGGCTTTGAAAAAGATAGGGCTTGAGATGGGGGCTGAAAGAAATAAAAGAAACCAAGAGATTATGATGAGAAAGCATGGGAGACAGTTTATGAAAATACATGAACTAGGGAGCTGTAGTGTCATCTGTGAGGTTAGTGTCATTGGATCTTAGAGTATGTGGATGGGTTAGGTTATAAGATGCAAAAAGACTGTAATGGTAGGAAAAGGCCAGGTTATCAAGGACTTTAAAAGGCAAACAGAAGATTTTGTATTTTACATAAGAGGTAAAAGGAAGCCACTGGAGTTTGTGGAGAGCCAGCTTTATCCTGTTTAGGCCTCTTAGACCTCTGCAAGGCAAGGCCAGTTTTAGGATAAGAAGACTTGGCAAAGAAAACCTGCCTTTGTAGCTGATTGCCTAAATGGGTGATGACAGAAATGTTTCAGTCTGGTTATCTATATGCCAGAGAACATAAATGTTTCAATTTAGTTAGCCTTGAGTAAAAATAGTGTCTCACTCTTAGGAACAAGGAGATAAAAAACTTAACCAATGCTTTATTGTACTCTTCTTTGAAGTCCAGATAACTCAGCAATTAACCTGTATAAAATACTGTCATTAACTTCATTAAAATCAGTCTATAGCTTGACTATACCACTCGCCTAGCCCCATATCTTTGTCTCTTTGTGTCAATTACTTCATCATATATTCACGCCACTGCGGGCACAGGAGTTTATTGAATAGATCAGACCTATGCTTTATAGAGACCAATATGACAGCTGAATAGAGGATAGGCTAGAGAAGGGAGGGAATTTAGGCAAGGATTCAAGCCAGTATGTTATTCTAATAGTCTAAGCATGAAGGGATGATGGGCTGGTGGTGGCAGTGTCAGAGGCAGTGTCAGAGGAGAGAAGAAGGCATATATTAATTTTACAAAGGTACATTATAACACTAGGCAATTGATCGGATATGGGAGCAGAGGAGGATAAGAGAAAGTGAAGAGGATGACTCCTCATTATACATCTGGGGGATTGGGAGAAGTGCCTTTGACAGAAATATGAAAATTAAGAAGAGGGGAAGGGTTGGAGGTGGGGAGAGAAAAGGAGTTCAGTTTTAGACACGTTGTTTACATTAAGATCAGTTGGAGGTGTCTAATAAACAGTTGGTGGTGTAAGACTAGAGGTCAGGAGAGAGGTTATGGCTGGAGAAATGAAACTAATGATAATCTGCATAGAGATGATAACTGCATCTATGGGAACCGCTGAGATCACCGAGCAAAATAGTATAGAGTTAGAAGAAAATGTGTTTGAAGATATCCTGATACAGAATGTCATTCTGATGGACAATATAATGCCAGGACAGAATCCTAGGTAAAATTACGGTTAGTGAGAATTAGCTCAATGAATATTCTGAAAAGGAGACTAGAAAAAAGTATAGTCTGTTTTATAGGAGAAGAACCACAGGAAAGCAGAGTAACAAAAACCCAGATACAAAAAGTATCAAGGAGAATGAGGTGTTCAACAGTGCCAAAAGTTGCCGAGTTCAAGAAAGATGAAAACTCAGAAAAGATCATTAAATTTAGCAAGAGACCACGGGCTGCTTTGGAGATAGTTGATTCAGTTGAATGATAAGATTGGAAGCCAGATTGAAAACCTTTAAGAAAAGAGTGAGAGGAGAAAAGGAAGTAGAAGCAGTGATTTTAGATAATCTTCTGAAGGAGTAAAGTGGCAAAAGGAAATTTATGGTTGGGGATGAATGTACCAATCAAATTAGGATTTATAGAGCATTGGTGAGACAAAGGTTCATTTTGTAAGTATCTAGTAGACTAAGAGATTGAACATTTAGTGGGAGAGTGGAGGTGATAGAAGGGGGTATTTACTGTATCACTTTGTGCATGTAGAAGCATTTGCCTTGGCAAGAGGAAGAACCACCTCTTCATATGAGACAGGGATGAAGAAGATAGGGTCAGAAGGCATCTGAGTGATATGAGATGAGGAGGAGGAGGAGAAAAGAAGATGACCATTTTGTATAATGGCCAGGCAACACTGTTTACTGAGAGAATAGGGGGTGGAGTATCCATGAGCCTTTTGAGGACAGATAAAAAGATTAGGAAGAGTAGCTATCATGCATGGGATGGTGAATTGAGAGAAGTATAAAAAGACTGTCTTGTCGCAGTGATTGCTCCATTGGGATTATAAAACACAAACATATTCATTACCACAAGTAAGCATGAATTTCTCCATGATTTTCTCTAGCATCATTGAGCAGCCCATGAGTAAGAGAGAAGACAGAAGATAATGAGTCATCCAAGGCTGAGGCTTGACAAGGCAAGATCAGCAAAAGGGTAATGAGGTGAGGCGTTTGAAAGAAGATACAATTTAGTTAAATTGGACCACCACAAAGGTCATATGGGGAAGGGAGGAGAGTGTTGTCAGTGTAGGGATAATGTAGCTAAAAATTGAGGGGTAGCAGAATTGGAGATCATGGTGAGGATGAAGAGCAAATTTAGGAATTTGAAGGCAAAAGAAGGCATGGCAAGACATTATGATCAGAGAAAGACATTATGATTTAGAGTTCATACACATGGAAGTAGAATGCAAGGTCAATGATGAGATGGGATAGAGTGTTATAAAGAAGACCCCAGATTCAATTCTGAAGTGGGAATCTCAAGCATTTTATTCAAGAAACTGAAGGGTTTCCCTTTTAGGTTCTCAAGAAGTGGGCACAACTCCTCAGAAAGGAAGACTGCGCCCAGTACAGAAGCAAGAGTGAGATTTATAGGATTAGAAACTGCAACCCCTACCCCCCACCCCGTTCTGAATCAGGATTGGTCCTGATCTTTCTGGGTTAAAACACTCCCTATATGCCCATTGTAGTTACCAAGCAGTTGTTACACTGTCGTTGACCAGGAGTTAACTCTGGCCAGTTTGAGCCAGTTTGCCTGGGGCCCCTACCCCTAAGTTTGTGGTTTCTGAGCTCCTTCCATATCTTCTTGACCAGTCAAGCTTTTTTTCTTTTCTCAGCAACTTTTGAGTTGTCACAAAGTTGGGGCCCTATGGCTCCCACTGTCCCACTGTGTGGAAACTGAACGTGTATATACATATATATATATATATACACACAGACACACACAGAGAGAGAGAGATCTTACAAAAAGTCATGGAGAATTAATAAATTAAAGAACAGAGGTTAGGGTGTCTGAGGGATATGTGTATGATGTCTTCTAATATGAGGACAGGAATCGGGGAAAAGAGAAAGACAGCACTGAAATAATTGAAGGAGGGAGAATGTCCTAGAATCCAAGAAATAACAGCAGCTCAAATCTAGATTTGCTGAAATGTTGTAGATGGGGATCCTGGAAATGAGAATGGAGAGCAAGTCCAATTCCCTTACCAAGATCAATGAGCGAAGGATACGAGTTGGGTAATAAACAAGGATGGAAACAGTAGCCAGGGGAACTATGCCATCAAATGGGCTCCAGGTCTCAATGAGAGTAATAAGAGGGATAAAGGAAATGGATTGGAATGAAAAAAGCCTGTTACCTACAAGGCAGTTTTTCAAAAGACGACTATGGAAAAGCTGGGTAAATTTTGTGTAGGCTATTTTGAGGGTAGTTGTGTTTGAAAGGGATGACAATATGGAACTTGTCAGTGGAAAATGGAGACTAGACTTGAAAAAAATGACAGTGGAATTCAGAATCATTGGGATGAGAAGGGTGTGAAGTTTGAGAAAATACTAGTCATCCAGGAAAGAATTGAGGTCAGTTATCACCTTCCCTAGGGAATAACCTTAAGCAGGAGTCCTCCCAGTGCATCAGAGAGCAGAGATGTGTAGGTGAAAAAGGAGCAGCGCCAATGGTGTGGAGATATAGAAGGCAAGAGCAGGTTCTAAGATCATGATGGATCCTTTGGTTGGCCAAAGGAGACTAGCATAATCCTATTATTTCTGGGCAGAAGTAAGCACAAGTAATACGACTCATATTCAATCAGTTTGCGTATTCTTGTTGATTTTGTCTTATAAACATCTTTACAATATATCACCTTTCCTCTACTTACCCAGCTTTCCTCGTCTAAGTCCCCATCACCTCTCATCCAGACTATTACAATAATATCGTAACTGGCCTGCATCTTCCATTTTCTCCTCTATCCAATCCATCTTACAATCAGTTGCCAAATTAAAATTCCTGAAGTTACCAACCTGTGTTACTCCTATGTTCAAAAAGCTTAAGTGGCTTCCAGTTACCCTTGGGATATAATGCAATCTCCTCTGTCTGGCATTTAAAAACTCTTCACATTCTGGCTCCAGCCTATATTTCCAAGGAGATTATATGTTACTCTCCTTCAAAAACTGCCCTACTTACTGTTCTCTGTACACAATAGTCCATTTCTCATTTTTCTGTCTTTCAACAGGCTGTCCCCTATGGCTGAAATATTCTTCCTCTTTACCTGCTCCTCTTTGAAACCTTAGCTCTCTTCAAGATTCCTCTCAAATACTAGCTCCTTGAAGAGGACTTTCTTTATTGCTTCCCATTCCCTCATCATTGTCTATCTATCCATCTATCTATCTATCTATCTATCTATCTATCTATCTATCTATCTATATTTCTCTCTCTAATCCGTATCTAATTGATCTTCTGCCTCCACTCCACCATCATTCTGTGTATACACATGTATGTGTGTGCATACATGTGTATATGTATGTTCATATATACATCTATGTGTATATGTAAATTATGCATGATCATGTACCCCCTAATAAAATTTAATTTCCTTGAAGGCAGGAACTATTTCACTTTTGCATTTGTATCTTCAGTGTCTACCATCACAGTGTTCAACATGGAATAGGTATTTTAAAATATTTTTATTTGCCTCATTTTATGGAATGCTCACTTGGATGAGATTACATATCCATTGGAATACTGGAACATTAGAGTCTGATTTCATTTCACATTGTTTCCCAACCTTCTATTTTATAGTACTCTCAGGCTACCCTGCCAACCCCAACTCATGCTATCTGGGTAACTGTGCCTGTCTACTTTCTCTGCCAATTCACAAACCAAAGAAGCTATACATAGTGGATGACACTAGTAATTTCCTATCATTATTGAGAATCAACGTGTTGTAGAGGAAGAACCCGAGGAGTAGAATTCCAAAGAATTAGATCCTATTCAAAACCTTCACTAGTTCTGTGACCTTGGACAAGTAATTTAATTTCTTTAAATCTTAGTTTTCTCATTGTGAAAAGGGGAAGTGATACTTGCCCTGCCTAATTCCTAAGCATATGGCAAGGATTAAAGAGTTCATGGATGGGAGAGCATCTTGTTCTAAGGACAAACTCAGAAGAAATAATATATGTTAAATGTATGACAGACCTTTAAAGGGGATATAGATGTAAGCTATTGTTATCATGTATACCATAAATTAATTTAAAAGTATAAGGTTTTGACTTTTTTGTCTTGTATGATAAAAATTAAAAAGAATGAGGGTGGTCCGTGGTGGTACAGAGTCGAGTGTCCCATTCTTAAAAATCTTCAAGCTTTTTTTTTTAATTAGGCAACAACTTTATTGACTTGATTGTAAATCCAAGAGTAGGTTGGATGGAATTATCTTAATATTAATTTTAATAAACAACCATGGTTCCTTTTTTCTTTTTTTCTTTAATTATCTAAAAATATGAATAAATATATAAATAAATAAAAATATATCTAAAATTATCTAAAAAACAAAATGTCTAACTTACTACTAAAGTTTTCATTGTGTCAGTGAAAGGGGGCCTTGAAATTTGAGTCTTCTACACTAGAAGGCAGACAATTAGATCCTACAGGAGAAGGAAGAGGAGACCATCTGTATTACACTATGTTAAGGAGGGGGCACCAATTTTGGAGAACTTTGAGTACTCCTTAATTTCCTTCCATCAAATGGAGAACAAATTGAGAATAATTAAATTAACTGAACTGAAGAAGGCTTATTACTAATGTAAATCATTATAAAAGCTTCAGTAGGCAAAGAAGTCAGAAAACCAGAGAATATAATGTAGTGTCTTTGGATAGTCTTTTGGTAGACAATTAAATTGCTAAAAGTGAGACATTACAATTAATAATTGCACTTTTCATTTAGTATATAATTATTCATTGTGGCCTCACTGGCTTTCTTAAGCTCAGAAATAGAAATGGTCCTTTTATTCCTGCTGTACACATTCCTCTTAGTGTCTAAAAACCGTCTTCATTTATCTCCATTCATCTTGTACCTCATGTATAAGGATGGAGATATTTCTTTGTCTCTTTAAGACTAGACTGTCAGACTAAAGTATTCATTCCCCCCTAGAAGGCAGCATGCACTTATCTCCCCAGGTATAATAAATATGCTGACACTTTACGTGCCAAGTATCCCTAATGAAAGCCTTGTACCTGGCTAGAGTACTCTGAGAACCAGTTATGAAATGTGATACAGCATGATGACCCTGGAACAGTACAATTCACAGCTCTAAACACATTCTAGATTCATAAAATGACAGTTTGTCCCCCAAATAAATGCTCTACAGAGTTCAATACTGAATTACTTGACTGTTAGGCATGTAAGGAGGAAATAAATGGCAGAACTCTTTCTAGTTTTTGTGGGAAGGGGAATAGATGTTATTCTTTCAGGCCAAGAGAAAAATAGACAGGGATGACACCACCATGTATCAGTATCAATTCTATAGCAAGGATATTTGTTATTCTGGTCAACTCAAGTTTCTGATTAAATGAAAGTTAATGTATTTACAAAGCAAAACTGCCTGGGGTGGGTGGGTGGGGGAATTCTGCTAGTATGTCAGGATCAATATAACTGTTATATTTCTCAGTTATATATGTGGCTGAAATATATATATATATATATATATATATATATATATATATATATATATATATATATATATATATATGTTTAGGATTTTTTTTTTACCGAACAGAAGTCATCAATCTGGGAGTCAGATCTGACATGAGCCAAGCTCAAATCAGAAGTCCTATGAAAATACAATGTTAATGTTGCCTCTGATTACTTTAGCTAAGCAAAGCAAACCTGGAGGGAAATATGAAATCTGTACTAAAAATTTCACAATAATAGGAATCAAAGACTGTCATAGGGCTATAAGGGTTGGTATGTATTATAATATTACATATAAATTAACAAAGTAAGAATGCAAATTTAGTGATGATTCTAGCAGACAAAAATTTTGGGCAATTGAAATGCACTTATAAAAGCAGTCAAGTAATATAAATGAAATCCTCACATTTCTTTGGATATCATTTGGGATCAGGGGCAAACCCAGTATATGTATATGCACACATAAATACATATACACAGAAGATAGGTACCTTGTAGATAAATATAAATAGATAAAGGTATATGCATATGTTACCATGATATAATAAAAATAAGTATAGGAGGCATGTTTTTTCTTGTTATTCTATATCATATATATATAGAATGTAGAATATATATATATATATATATATATATATATATATATATATATATATATATGTAGGTTTGTTGACTGTTAGTCCCTTATTTTCCCAAATATTTAAAAAATATATAGTTTTGGAAGAGATAAGTGTTTTTTATAATAGAAAAATTATTGTCTCTTCACAACATAGATGGATATATAACATTACATAAAATTTAAAAATAATGTGAAATTAAGTTAACTGAAACTTTATCATCATTAGCACATTCTATGAGAAAATAAAAATAAATTGCAAAATAACTGTCCAGTAAGTAGCAATCCCTAGGCTTAATTAAGCTAACATTAAATATGCATATGTGCCCAGATGCAATTTTTGTCTGAAGTTTTAGGGGACTAAGTTTTCTTCTAATATTCTAAGAATATAAGAGAAAATGAGCCCACAGTGTCTATCAGGTCAGCAATTATCAGAACAGGGAAATAGCTATCAAGATTAAAAAAGAGAATGAGATTTAAAAATAATTTGATAATATTCTCCTCACAGAATTTTAAAAAGAGAGAGAGAGAGAGAGAGAGAGAGAGAGAGAGAGAGAGAGAGAGAGAGAGAGAGGAAAGAACAACCATAGGCATTTATTTACTTTTTTCCCTTTTATTTTATCCTAATATCACTTCTTTTTTATTATTTTTTTGTTTTCTTCATTCACTATTATAAGATTTTGAATTCTAAATTCCCCCTCCATCCTTCACCCCTAGGATGGCATGAAATCTTATATAGGCTACACACATATGATTATATTAAACATGTTTTGAAAGTCATGTTGCGAAAGAAGAATTAGAACAAAAGGGAAAAACCATGAGAAAGTAAAAACAAACAAACAAAAAAAAACAACAAAAAAGAGAAAATTGTATGCTTCAATCTGCATTCATACTCCACAATTCTTTCTCTGGATATGGATAGCATTTTCCATTATGAGTCTTTTGGAATTGTCTTAGATCATTTTAATGTTGAGAAGAGTTAAGTCTATCAAAGTTCATCATCACACAATGTTGCTCTTACTGTGTAGAATGTTTTCCTGGTTCTGCTCACTTGACTCAGGATCAGAGAATCATAGAATTTTAAAGATTCAAGGTCTTAATTTTGAACAATCTAAAATATATTCATATATATCATGTATGTGTGTATATATATGTATATACACATATTCCTATATATAAAACTAGGAATGAATCAACTCTGTGAAAATATATTAAATAATTTAGCATACCTATCTTGAAGCATTGATAAATGCACTTAATTGTTTTACTAAACTAGAACATAGGGGTGAGTGATGGGTTTGCAATATCTTTATCTTACATAAGTAAGCTTATTTTATAATTCCTTAAAAATTAGGGGGAAAATAAACTCAATATGTGTGCTATCTTGAAGATATGGATAAACTAGCTTGGAATCAATTTAGAATAAAAAGTAATAAACTTTAAGATAAGTTAATCAATAGCAAGTTAACAAATTTTTTTTAAAAGTAAGAAAGGAGGTCCTTACTTTATTCCAAACATTCTTTTTTCTCTTAACAGTTATTTTATTAATATTTTAGTTTTTAAGATTGATTTCCACAAGATTTTGTTACAAATTTTCTCCCCGTTTCTACCCTCCCCCCACTCCAAGATGGCATATACTCTGACTACCCCATTCCCCAGTCAGCCATCCCTTCTTTCACCCCACTGCCCCCCACTATCCCCTTTCCCTTTACTTTCTTCTACAGCAGCATAGATTTCTATGCTACATTCCCTATATCTCTTATTTCTCAGTTGCATGCAAAAACAACTTTTTGTGAGCATCTGCTTTTAAAACTTTGAGTTCCAAATTCTCTCCCCTCTTCCCTTCCCACCCACCCTCCCTAAGAAGACAAGCAATTCAACATAGGCCACATATGTATCATTATGTAAAACACTTCCATAATACTCATGTTGTGAAAGACTAACTATATTTCCTTCCATTGTATTCTGTCCCTCTTTATTCAGTTTTCTCCCTTGACCCTGACCCTTTTCAATCATGTTTGCTTTTGATTACCTCCTCCCCCATCTGCCCTCCCTTCTATCACTCCCCCCCCTTTTTATCCCCTTCCCCTTACTTTCCTGCAGAGTAAGATGCCCATTTGAGTGTGTATGTTATTCCCTCCTCAGTTTGAATCCGACGAGCGTAAGATTCACTCATTCCTCCTCACCTGCCCCCTCTTCCTGTCCTACAGAACTGCTTTTTCTTGCCACTTTTATGTGAGATAATTCACCCCATTCTATCTTTCCCTTTCTCCCTCTCTCAATATATTCCTTTCTCATCCATTAATTTGATTTAATTTTTTTAGATATCATCCCTGCATGTTCAACGCACCCTGTGGCTATGTATATGTATATTCCCTTCAACTATCCTAATCCTGAGAAAGATCTCATGAGTTACACACATCATCTTTCCATGCAGGAATGTAAACAAAACAGTTATACTTTATGATTTCTCTTTCTTGATTACCTTTTCATGCTTTTCTTGATTCTTGTGTTTGAAAGTCAGATTTTCTATTCAGCTCTGGTCTTTTCACTGAGAAAGCTTGAAAGTTCCCTATTTTGTTGAAAATCCATACTTTTCCTTGGAGCATTTGCTGGGTGGGTGATTCTTGGTTTTAATCCTAGCTCCTTTGACCTTCAGAATATCATATTCCAAGCCCCTCGATCCCTTAATGTAGAAGCTGCTTGTGTTATCTTGATTGTGTTTGCACAATACTCAAATTGTTTCTTTCGGGCTGCTTGCAGTACTTTGCCCTTGAGCTGGGAACTCTGGAATTTGGTGACAATATTCCTAGGAGTTTTTTTTTCCTGGGATCTTTTTTAAAGAGGTGATTGGTGGATTCTTTCAATTTCTATTTTACCCACTGGCTCTAGAATATCATGGCAGTTTTCCTTGATAATTTTTTGAAAGATGATGTGTAGACTCTTTTTTGATCATGGCTTTCAGGTAGTCCAATAATTTTAAAATTATCTCTCTTGGATCTATTCTCAAGGTCAGTGGTTTTTATAATGTGTTTTTACATTGTCTTCCTTTTTTTTTAATTCCTTTGGTTATATTTTATAATATCTTGATTTCTCATGAAGTCACTAGCTTCCACTTGCTCCAATCTAATATTTATTTTTTTCTTTGCAGGGGGGAAGACAGGGCAAATGGGGTTAAGTGACTTGCCCAAGGTCACACAGGTAGTAAGTGTGTCAACTGTCTGAGGCCAGATTTGAACTCAGGTCCTCTTGACTTCAGGGCCGGTTCTGTATTCACTGCTCCACCTAGCTGCCCCTACAATCTAATTTTTAAGGTAGTATTTTGTTTGGTGGTCTTTTGGACCTCCTTTTCCATTTGGCTAATTCTGTCTTTTAAGGCTTTCTCCTCCTCATTGGCTTTTTGGAGTTCTTTTGCCATTTGTGTTAATCTATTTTTAAGGTGTTTTTTCCTCAGTATTTTTGGGGGTATCCTTTAGCAAGTCATTGACTTGTTTTTCATGTTTTCCTTGCATCACTCTCATTACTTGCTTTTCCAAATCCTTTTTGAACTCTTCCATGGCATGAAACCAATTAATATTTTTCTTTGAGGCTTTTGATGTAGGCTCTTTGACTTTGTTGACTTCTTCTGGCTGTATGTTTTGATCTTCTTTGTCACCAAAAAAATATTCTAGAGTCTGAGTCTGAGTTTGAGTCTATGTCCTTTTTCACTGCCTGTCCATGTTCCCAGCCAACTACTTGACCTTTGAGCTTTTTAGCAGGATCTGACTGCTTGTAGAGTAGAGAGTGCCTTGTCCCAAGCTTTAGGGGGTGCACTGCTATTTTTGGAGCTAGTTCTACTCCACTGTCACCACAAGCTCTGCCACCGCAGAGCTCCTCCTCTGCCAAGAACCTCCAACCAGGGTTGTGACTCAGATCCAAGCAAGGCAAAGCAATCCCTGCCCTTCTGCTCTGGTCTACCACTTGATTCCTCCCACTGTATGAGCCAAGGACTCTGGAAGCAGCTGACATTGGAGGTCCACTGCCACACCCCCTCCACCACCCCCAGGTCTGGGGCCGAACCACCCTCTAACCAGATCTAGCCGTTCACCCACTAACCTGCTCTGTGATCTTTGGCGTTTGTGGTTTGAAAAGTGTGGTAACTGCCACAGCTCAATAATTCATGGCCCTAAGGCCTGCTCCAGTTGACTCCCAGTCTGGTCTATCCTAACATGGCCCACACTGGGCTGTGCTCCATTCCTAGGACCATGCTATAGACCCTTCCCAGTGGCCATCCAGACCATCCTGGGCTGGAGACCTGCTTCCCTCTGCTATTTTGTGGGTTCTACAGCTCTAGAATTTGTTCAGAGCCATTTTTTACAGGTGTTTGGGGAGATTTTGCGGAGAGCTTAAGAAAGTCCCTGCTTTCCAGCCGCCATCTTGGCTCCACCTCCTATTCCAAACATTCTTAATTTTATGTGAAATCTATAGTTGTCTCCAGGTTTGACAGATCCTCATCATCCTATCTCTTTCTAAAGATCTTAGTCTAGACCAGGGGTGGGGAATCTGTGGCCTCCAGGCCACACATGCCCATCCAGGTCCTTGGGTGTGGCTTTTTGACTGATTTCAAGTTTTATACAACAAATCCTTTTATTAAGGGGATTTGTTCTGTGAAGTTTGGATTTAGTCAAAGGGCCACACTTAAGGTCCTAGAGGGCCAAATGTGTCCTGGAGGCCTCAGGTCCCCCACCCCTGCTCTATACAGTCTACACAATCCTGGATGGATAGATAGATAGATAGATTGAAAAATAGATAGATAGATAGATAGATAGATAGATAGATAGATAGATAGATAGATGGATAGCATCTTAGAAACCTGGAATGATTGTCCAACTTGATGCACCAAACAGAGAAGCTATTTTTTTATAGTTTACTATCTATCACGATTCAATGATCATCAAAATGAATATAAAAATTTCAAAAGCCACAGAAATTTTATCGAGTTCTTTGCCACCACAAAAAAAAAAAAACTGTTATAAATATTTTTGTACAAATAGTTCATTTCCCCCTTTCTTTGATCTCTTTGGGATACAGACCTAATAGTGGTATTATTGGTTGAAATGTTATGAACAATTTTATACCTCTTTAGGCACAGTTCCAAGTTGTTCTCCAGAGTAGTTGCACTATTTCACAATTCCTTCAATAATGTATTAGTATCCCAATTTTTCTACATCTCCTCCAGCATTTGTCATTGTGAAGTGGTATCTCAGAGTTGCTCTAGTTTGGATTTCTCTAATGAATAGTTATTTAGAACATTTTTAATGTGACTATTGATAGCTTTTATTTCTTCTGAAAACTGACTGTTCATATCCTTTATTAATTTATCAACTGGGGAATAGCTCTTATTTTTATAGATTTGGCTCATTTCCCTCTCTATCTAAGCAATGAAGCCTTTATCAGAGAAGCTTGGGGTAAATTCCTCCACAACCCCAGTTTCCAGTTTTTCTTTTAATTTTAGCCATTTTAAATTTGCTTTTTGCAAAAAGCTTTTTAATTTTATATAATCAAAATTATCTAGAAAGTTTTTGTGTTTTTTTTTCTTTCTTTTTTAGTTACAGGCCCAATTCATTGATCTGCTTGTTTTCTCTTTTATGGATGTACACATTTAGAGATGTTAACTTTGTCCTATACACTGTTTTAGTTGTATCCCACAAATTCTGGGATTTTGTCTTATTGTTGTCATTCTCTTTAATGAAGCTATTGTTTCTATAATTTATCCTTTAATCCACTCATTATTTAGGTTTAGATTATTTAGTGTTCAATGAGCTTTTAATGTATGCTTGGATGGTTCTCCATTAAATATATTTATTTTATTATAGTCTGTAAAGTGTTTAATATTGCTGATTTTCTGCATTTGATAGTGAAGTTTTATACCCTAATATATAATCAATTTTTGTGAACATGCCATGTACAGCTGAGAAATAGGTATACTCCTTTCTATTCCCATTCAGTTTTGTCTAGTGGTCTATCATATCTAGATTTTCTAAAGTTTTATTCATCTCCTTCTTTCTTGTTTATTTTATGATTAGATTTATCTAGCTCTGAGAGGAGGAAGTTCAGGTTCCCACTAGTATAATTTGAGAATTTCTTCCTGTAATTCATTTAACTTCTCCTTTAAGAATTTGGATGCTATGCCATTCGGTGCATATATGTTTAGCAATGGTATTAATTCATTTTCTATGGTTTCTTTTACCAAAATGTAAAACGCTTATCCCATTACAAAATTCTATTTTTTTCCTTTTGTTCTGAGATCTTGATTGCTACCCCTGCCATAGTTATTGCAGTTTCTGCATAGTAGATTCTCTTCCAGCTTCTTCTTTTAACTCTGTGTGTGTGTGTGTGTGTGTGTGTTTGTGTATCCCTCTGTTTCAAGTGTGTTTTGTATGAACAATGAATAGTTGGATTTTGGCTTCTAATCCATTCTGCTGTCTGTTTATGTTTTATGAGTAAGTTCATCCCATTCACAGTAAGGATTAATAATTGTGCATTTCCCATCATCCCATTTTCTTCTGTTTATTCTTCTCTCTCTCTCTCTCTCTCTCTCTCTCTCTCTCTCTCTCTCTCACTCTCTCCTCTGTCCCTCCTCTGCAGTCTCTTTTGCTTCTGGCCATTACTTTCTTCTATCTTCCCTCCTTTTTATCAATTCCCCTTTCCCTTCTCCCCTTCCTCCCCTACTTCCCTGTAAGTTAAGATTGATTTCTACTACTAATTGAATGTATATGAGCATGTGTGTGTGTGTGTGTGTGTGTGTGTGTGTGTGTGTGTGTGTATTCCCTCTTTGAACCTATTCAGATGAGTGAGGTTCTAGTGTTGCCTGCTCCTTCCCCAACCATTTTGCGCTCCATTGTAAAAGGTCTTACTTGCTCGCCTCTTTTATGTGAGATAACTTTCTCCATTCTTGCTCTCCTTTACTCCTTATCCCAGGACATCACTCTTTTTCACCTATCCATTTTTTCCACATTATCCCAACAAATTTGACTCACTCCCACAACTCTCTTTCAATGTAAAATTCTTCTAACTGCCTTGATAATGATAAAGTTTTTTAGAAGTTGTATGTATTATCTTCTTATATGGAAAGTTTAATGGTTTAAAAATATTGAGTCTTCTATGACTTCTCTTTCATGATTACCTTTTTTATGCTTCTCTTGAGTCTTGTGTTTGAAGGTCAAATTTTCTATTCAGCTCTGGTTTTTTCACCAGTAAGGCTGATAGTTCTGTTTCATTAAATTTCCATTTTTCCCTTGAACAATTGTGCTAATTTTGCTGGGTAGGTTATTCTTGGTTGGAATCCCAGATGTTTCGGCCTCCAGAATATCATAATCTAAACCTTCACTGCTTTAATATGATAACTGCTAAATATTGTGTGACTGTGGCTCCGTGGTATTTCGATGACTTCTTTCTGGGTTCTTGAAGTATTTTCTCTTTGGCCTGGGGGCTCTGGAATTTGGCTATAATATATCTGGAAATTTTATTTTGTGATGTTTTTCAGGTGGTAATCTGTAGATTCTTTTAATTTCTATTTTACCTTCTGGTTCCAGGATATAAGGGGAATTTTCATCGATAATTTATTGAACTATGATGTCTAGGCTCCTTCTTTGATCCTGGGTTTTATGTAAACCAATAATTGTTAAACTATATCTCCTCAGCCTATTTTCCAGGTCAGTCATTTTTCTGATTAAATAGTTCACATTTTCTTCTTTTTTTTATTCTTTTAACTTTGTTTTGGGGTTTCTTGATGTCTCGTGAAATTATTTGCTTCCAATTGCCCAATTCTAAATTTTAGGCAATTAATTTCTTCATTAAGCTTTTGTATCTCTTTTTCAATTTGTCCAACCCTACTTTTTAAAGAGTTATTTTCATTAGTAAATTTTTATATCTTATTTTCAACTCGCTCAATTCTAGTTTTTAAGTGTTATTTTCTTCAGTATTTTTGAGCCTCTTTTACCTAGTTGTTAATTGTCTTTTTACAATAATCTTTTGCTTCATTTCTTTAGCCATTTTCCAACTACTACTCTTTTTCGATATTAAAAGTAATTTTAGCTCTTCTGGCAACTCTTGTTGGGCTTGTGTCAAATTACTTTTTTTCCCTTTGAGTCTTTGCTTATAGCTGTTTTAATTCCACTGTCTTCTTCTGAGTTTATGTTTCAGTCTTCTCTGTCACCACACTAGCTATTTACTGTCAGGTTCTTTTTTGTTCTTCTTGTTGTTGTTTACTCACTTTTCCATCCTATTTATTGATTTTAAGCTTTATGCTAATGTTGGGTTCTGTTACCTGTGGTGTGGAAGGAAGAGACACTGTCTCAACCTTCAGCCTTTTTTTGCACTGCTGTTTTCAGAGCTAGTTATTGATGTTTGGAAATTTGTGGTGCTTCCAAAGTGGTGTGATCTGGGGAGAGGTATCATCATGGTTTCTTGGAAAAGAAAAGAACTTTCCAGCAAAAGAACTGCAATTGATACTACTCCTCAAGGTCCCTGATCTCTTGGGACCAAAAACGATAGTAACCCACATGGCTTCCACTCTCTATTGACCAAAAGTGCTCCTCTCTATCCTTGAACTATGACCCACAAGTAGGTACAGACAATGGAGTGCCCAACAGTTCCTGCACTGAGTGCTAGCAGGGTTCTATGTAATCTTTCTGACCAGTTGCTAGGTCCTCAGACCATCTCTGGCTTGGGAGCTCCTGAAGCTGCTGCTACCTTTGTCTCCACCACCTAGTCCCAACACTGGTGTTTCATTCATGTAGGCTTCAGGTTAGCCTCCATCCCCTTCTCATTGATATCTCTTTCAGGACTCCTCAGTTGTCTTGGGCTGGAAGAATGTATCATTCTGAACTTTTTTGGCTCTGCCACTCCAGAATTTGATTTGAGGTGGGTTTTTTTTAAGTTATTTGGAGGGGAATATTGGTAGAGCTCAGCTGTTTGCTTTATCATCTTGGCTCCTCCCCCAGAAGATGGATCATTCTGTTGTTCAGAGTTGCTAATTACAGTTATCTGTACAATATTGTTTTTGCTGTGTACATTGGTCTCTATTCACTTTGCATCAGGCTGAAACCATTTCTTCCTTTATTCCTTACAGAATGATAGTATTCCTTCACAATCATATATCACAGTTTATTCAGCCATTCCTCAGGTGATGGGCATTGCCACAGTTCCAACTCATTCCCACCATACAAAAAGTGCTGTTATAAATATTTTTGTACATATCATGCCTTTTCCTTTTCCTTTCATCTCCTTAGGATAGAGACCTAATAGAAACATCATTCAGTCAAAGGATGTACACTGTTTTATAGGCCTATAGTTATAGTTCCATATTGTTCTTTGGAATGGCTGGCTCAATTCACAGCTCTACTAACAGTGCATTAATGTACCTATTTTCCCACATCAGTTCCAGTATTCATCATTTTCATTTTTTCATCATCTTAGACTATATAATGGATGCAAGGTAGTACCTCACAGTTGTTTTACTTTGCATGTCTCTAATTATTAGTTATTTAGATAATTTTATATGACTATTGGCAGCTTTTATTTCTTCCTCTGAAAACTGCCTGTTCATAGCCTTTGACTATTTAGCAATTGGATAATTGCAATTATATGTATGTATGTATGTATGTGTATACATATATATGTATATATATATATATATATATATATATATATATATATATATATTCTCACTTTTCTATATATTCAAGAAAAGTAACCTTTAGTTTGATGGACATTTTAAAAGACAGAAACTAGAGATCAAAACATGAGTATTAATCTCTTTGAGAGAATGAAAAAGCTGACTTGCAAAATGATTTAAAAAAACAACAAAAATAAATAACAAGACACTCCTCTGTGGGGCAAAAAAAATTATGGATCATATATCATAATACCATGTAATCCTAGGAAACATGGATAAGAAGAACACCAATTTATTCATGAACTTTTGTTGTAACGAAAGGGTATGGTCGCCACAGGAAGAGGCATATTTAAGATAAATAAAAATGTCAATGTTGTACGATTTCACATGGAGTCAAAAGTAAAGAAAGCACTTTTTTATGATAATGAGTTTCTCAGACTCATGGAAAGAAAGAGTACCTATAGATGAGTAGCTAAGATGAAGAAGAATGGTTAAAGTATTGTGGGATTATACTTGGGGTACCTTCCATTTGAAGTTAATGCTGACAATCAGTCCAACCCAAAAACTCTTCTTGAGTCACCTCTCCCAGACTGAGTACTGGACTGGATAAAAGCATTGTATGCCATATGTTTCCAATACTCCCTTCAACACTGATTTTGCTTAAAAAACCCTTACTTGTTTCTAGAAACCATACCAAAAAAGTGTTGATTCGGTTACTTTGTTTGAATATCCATCCACATCCACATCAATAATGCAGATGGCATTCTATCCAGTTTATAGAAGCATTTATCAAGCAGCTAACATAATACATTGTAACATGAATATATAGTTCTTCTACGACAGAGGTACCAAGTGCAGCCACAACTAGATTAAAATGTAATTGGGAAACAGTAACAAATTAAATTTTAAAAATATAATGGAATGTGGATAATGTTAACAAGTTGCTCTCTAAGTCAACATCTGACCTTCAGGGACCCTTATCCATATGGTTTAGTGGCCTCCATTTCTATTTGAATTTGACATCACTGGTCTAGGGAGATGGATATACCATGCCTCACTTGTCTCACTGTTCAGAATGCTCTAGTCAGCCCTGTCTCTGGATAGCGCCAGATATACCTGCTGTGTTTTTATTATCTCCTCCACTACAAATCACTTCCATATCCCTTTCTTCTATCTACACTCTATTTTTTTTCTCAAAGAAAAATAAACATTCCATCTTCTCCATGAAGCCTACCTGGGGCTACACATCCTGAACCCTTCATCATTTTCTAAAGTACTTCTTGTCCCCTCTTACATCCTGGCACTTAATTATAGTCTATCTTACCTTGTTCTATAATTCTATTATTCTCATGTATAAATCTCATTATCCACACCTAGATTTTGACCTCTTGGAGGAAAAGATCAATGATCAATAGTCAATAAACATTTATTTAGCACTTACAAAGTGCTAGGCACTGTGCTAAGCACTAGCAATATAATACAAAAAAAAGTCTCTTCCTTTAAGAAATTGTGCTATGAGAAATGAGGAGCAGATGGACTTCATTATAACCTGGAAAGACTTATATGGACTGATGCTGAGTGAGGGGAGCAGAACCAGGAGATCATTATACACAATTACAGAAACATGCTGTAAAGACTAACTTTGATAGACTTGGCTCCTCTCATCAACGCAAGGTTCAGAGACAACTAGAAAAGACTCATGATGGAAAAAGCTATGCACATCCAGGGAAAGAATTATGGAGTCTGAATGTAGATTGAAGCAAACTGCTTGCTCTTTTTCTTTTTCCCTTCTTTTTTGGTTCTGTTTCTTCTTTCTCCTGATTCATTCCATTGGTTACAATTCTTCTTTACAACTGGACTATTATGTAAATAACTCCAATGTGAAGGTATATGTAGAACCTACATTGGATTACATGCTGTCTTGGGGGGCTGGGGGAAGGAGAGGGAGGGAGAGAAAATTTATACCCCAAAATTTGTGGAACTGGGTGTTGTAATTAAAAAGAAAAATTATAATTAAAAAAAAAACTTACAAACAAATAGGGGAAGATACCTTAAAAGCTGAGAGGGGGTTAAAGGGAAGGAACTCACCCTAGGGCACAGTAAAAAAAAAAATAAAAGAAGCCCAAAATGAGTGGAGCAAATGGAAAATGAGATGTCTGAAATGTCACTCCAGGAAGGAGTTTATGGCTCTGTCCTCCAATCAGAGGGGTAGAGGGTATGAATAAAGTTTATTGTCATTCATAAATCCGATTGGGTCTTGCAAGATGATGATAATTCTCAATGCTGAATTTACTGGGTAGATTGCCTGAGAAGCTAAAGAAGTCACAAATGAGTACTGCTGGCTGCGGAAGAAGGAAATATCTGAGAACATCTTTTGCATTCCCTAGACAAACTAGTACAATGTTTCATATTAGGTGCCTTTTTGCTAGCTGTCCCTCATTCCTGAGATTGTAATTCCCGCTTACCTCTGCCTTTTAAAATCCTCAATTCCCTTACATTCTACATGAAAATTTTCCTGATTTACCACCAGTCTGCTAATCTCATATACACCCAGAACACTGTAACTATCTTGTAAATAAATATACATATAAATACACATCCATGCATGTGAGTATGCGTGCATATGTGTGTTTGTACACGTGAACACAATTTACATATACGTATTTTTGTATACATATACGAGCATGTATATGTGTGTGCATATATGTATATGCATGTGTTTGTATGTATAGGTATATATGTATATATACCTATACATGCATACACATGTATGTGTATGTGTATGTGTATGTGTATATATATATATATATATATATATATATATATATATATGCATGTGTGTATTTACGTGGATTCAGGAGGACATGAGTATAAAAGCTGTGTGACTCTGAGCAAGTCACTTAGCCCTGTTTACTTCACTTCTTCATCTATAAAATGAGCTGGAGAAGGAAAAGGCAAACTATTCCAGTATCATTGCCAGGAAAACTCCAAATGGGGTCACAGAGAGTTGGACATGACTGAAATGACTCAGTGTTATGGGGCGAGTTAGAGCCGACCCCTACCCTCCTTGGACCTCCGCACCCAGGGCCTGCTGATGTAAACTCAGGGCTCTGAGATATGGGTGGAGCCAGGAGGAGGGGTCTTGCCTTTGTTGCCTCCCTAGCAATTCCAGGTCTTTACCCGGACCTGCTTGACCACATGGCACTTCCAGCTCTTTGTCTGGGCTTGCTAAGACCACAGGGAGCTTCGGGTTAGCTCGGGAAGAGAAGGGGAGGAGAGCAGGCAGGACCAGGGCAGTCCTAATGCCTACATAACCAAAGATATAAAAGTTTGCTTTTAACCTGAATAAAACGGAGTTACTGTCCACCTTTGCTCCTGCCCCATTCATTGTCCGCGAGATCAGGTCCTTTGCTGGACAAAGTCCTGGGTGTTGGGGGATAACAGACCCCAACAACTTGGGTGTTGGGGCAGAGGACCCCAACAAGTGGCACCCAGACGTGGGGGCATTACACGGAGCCATGGCGTGTGCATTCACGATCCCCAAGGTGCCTCTTTCTGGGAAGAGGACGGAGAAGAGCAGGAGGGAAGATTACATGCCCATACAGCCTTGGGCAAAATTCAAATTCTCAGCGGGAAGGTTTCATATTCCGTCTCCGCGATAACCCAGGTTCAAAGCTGGTGAGGTAAGGATATTTTCTTATCATGGGGCAGTCTGCATCCTTCACAGACTCTAAGGACTTAGAGACATTCTTTAGAATGCTTCACAAGCTTAGCAAGAAGCAAGGATGCATGATTAATTTGAGAAAAGTTAGGGGCATCACACCACAGCAGCAGGTGCAGCAAACACTCACACCACTACAGCAGCTACATCAAATACGATATACACTGAAGTTCCCCAAAACAAAAGTTTTACAGACAGATGGGGCTACTGGAACAGAGCAAGAGGAGGAACTTGCAAACTTGGCAGACTTCAAAGACAAGATACCAGAAAAAGGCAACTTAGACTATGATCCGGAGGAAAGAATGAAGTCTCCTTTGGCCCCTCCCCCAACTCCTCAATATAAATTCAATCCGTGCATTTGGGAACATAAAATACATTATATGTAAGTTCTGAAGAAGCTAGTAAGGGAAAAATATCTCCTAAACAACTGCAAGAGACCAACCAGTGATCTGCCCCAGATTATCTTAAAAGCAGGGTCTCCACAGCCCCAATAAAGCATGGCACCTGGCCTCTGTTACATCAGAGGACCAAGCACTTTGTGTATAGGATTCAAAAAATCCCATCTGTGTTTTTTTTGTCTCTGTGTCTCTGTGTCTGCGTTTCTGTGTGAGTGTGTAATCTATCTCCTTCTCTCCCTCCCTGACTCCAGTCTCTCCAGAGGAGCGGGAGGGTGGGGGAGAGAGAAACAGAGATAAATGTCTTCTTGTTTAAAAAAACTTTTGGAACATTGTCGGAAATAATGCTCTTTCTCACTTCATTTTTCAAATTTGACCAGTTTGGATCTGAAGAGAGAAAAGAAAGAAAGCGGGGACTAAATGAAATGTGTTACTCCTGTTTTGATGCTTAAGATAAAGTCAGAATTTCTCATACCATTTGGCACTAAGGCAAATTCGGAAAATGTGTGAATCTCTAATAAAGAGACACTCTGAGTCTTCCAGTACAAGGAGAGGGGACAAGGTACCACTGGATTCTCTTTTTCCAGTCCTACTCACCTTTGACTGGCAAGTTCAAAGTTCTCACTCCCAAAAAAGTTTTAAGTTGTTGCTCATTTTAATCTTTAAATTTTAAGGTGAAAAGAAAGCCAGCTGGGGAAAGGAAAAGCTGGGTGAGTATGTAATTTATTATTTACTTGAAATGTTTGAGGTAGTTTGGGTCAAGACTAGGGAAGAAAGATTGAAATTGGAATGCAGAGGCTAAAAATTAAAGTAAAAGTTGGGAAAGAGAGAGAGAGAAACTTGTATAAAGGAATTTAGGTGTGTGGGGGGGTAGAAACTGCAGCTGAGTCCATGTGGCTCTGGGCCCATGTGCTCTGGGCCACCCCCTCCCCCCCCCCACTCCACCTTAGAAGAGCTGAAACTAAAAGAAACTTGTAACCTGTAGTTAGTGATGAAATGGATAATCTTGAGTTCCTCTTTAACTCACCTTTGTGAGTCCTCCTCAGCAAGTGAAAAGGATCCCCCTCTTCTCATGCTGAGGTAGACAGAAGGGAAGGGAAACTAGAATTGTTTTAGCTTGCTCCTTTTGCTTGAAAGGAAGTGGCTCCCCTCTTTCAACTTCCTTAGGCTTTTTGTTAATTCAAACCCTTTTGTAAAAACGGAAGAATTAGAGTCAGGGATTGGAATGCATAAGATGAAGCTTGGAGAAAGCGGGGTACAAATAAAGTTTTTCTTTCTTGTATAAGTTCATTCATGGCCAGGCAAGTATTCCTGATGCTTGGGCCGGAGGTAGTGTTGGGCCTTAGAAATTAAAAGGACCTAGAGAGAGAACTAGGAAAAAACCGTTCATGCTTCCTCAAGTGGCATCCAAAAGTCTAGGGGGAGGACGCTAAAAGAGAGAGGAGGAAGGGGCCAATTCTATCATCCTTGTTGAATGCAAATCGCGGTGATCCTTCCCTTGAGTTATCATGCTAATTCTGAGGAGGTTGCAGGAAGGAGACTGATAGCAATTTGGCCCTCACATTTCACAGATCCCAATATCTTATCTATACTCCCTTAGCCTTTACAAATTCATTTGGGAAGGGAAGAAATACATAGTTTTTTATGTGTTTCTTCTTTTCTGCTAAGTCTTCACCTACCATCTCTCATATGTCCCATTGAAGAGGAATTCCTATGAAAAAAGTTTGTTTTTTTTTAAAGTCCTGGTAAAACTTTGTTATTGTAATAAAGCAAATTTAATTGGGTATGTAATGTGTAGAAACTAAGTGTTATCCCCATTACAACATCTTTTTGACTAAAGAATTTTGTGATATCTAGAAATCTGTAATAACAAAGAATTCAGTTGTTATAATACTTTGAAAACATAGGAGTGTGATTTTCAAGCCTGTATCATCTAAAGATGTCAATCTGGAGGTTTATGGACTAATTTGTGAATGAATCCAAATGCTTAAAGGTTATTTTGCTGTAAGAAGGAGACTCATCTCATTTTAGAGCTGTCCAAATAAATTTCTTCATGAAAGTTTAGTGACAATCCCTGTTTATATCAGGATAAATTTTAAACTGTTTTAAAGAAGGGAAAATACTTTTGAAAAATGCTCTGTAAACTCTTTTTGCATGATTTTCAGAAGGCCTGCTGAATTTCCACCTGTAAGCCAATTGGTTGCAGTTTTCTGTGAGTTTTTCCAAGTTCTGGGTGAGAACCTTATACTTGGGGAAAAATAGAAAATTGGATAAATACAAATATGTGAAATCTTGTTTTAACCAAATGACCGGTAACATTGGTACTCTTGTATAGCCAAATGAAAGATAATATGGCTTCTAAAGTGTTAATGGGAATAATTTGAGAAAAAGGGAAAAGAAGTTTTATGAGACAATATTGTTTACAAAGGTAAGGTTGAATCATTATCCCATAGACTAAGGCTGGGATTTTTAAAGTTACATTGTATCTATGTGAGATAGAGTCCCTCGATGTTTTGAAGTGATAGAAGACCGATTAGGTGTTAATACAAATAGTGTAATTAATCACTGGAACTAAATCAGAGACATCTTCAGTTTAGGCAAAGGAATTTCAATGTAAGTCTCTTTGGGAGAGAAGTTGTAGAATATTTCTGTATTAATGGGAAAAGTTAAATATGGAGTTGAATTCATTCCATCGTCTAAAACATAAAGATAAAGTTATATGGCTCAATTCTTTCAGATCAGGCATAATTAGAGAAGAATAGGAAAATTGAAGAGAAACTGATGCAAATGTGTTACAGCAGTAATTTATGATCTTAAGGGGAAGATTTTATGAACAAGGGAGGAAATGCATGCTAGCTATTTAGAGCTAGCTTTAAGGATGTTCCTTAGGCAATAGTCACTGATAGTTGGTACTTGCCATTCAAGGACTTAATGGGACTGTTAACTGACTGTTTGTCTGAGTCTAACTCCAGGTGTGAGTATCAAGGAAGGCTGACCCAAGATGCCGGCAGCCCTGTGGGAGGGCAAGCATGAGCTGCAGGTATGATTTCTTGGCAGAGTTGAGAGAGCAACTGTTCGGCCTGTGCTGAGGTGGGACCCTTTTGACCTGATGCCTTAATTGAAACCTGACAGACTAAGCCTGACTCAATGCAGCTTGCAGTTTGACACAGCCTCTGCCTGGCGTTGACAGGAAGCTGGGGAAAATATTTGGTCCCCTTACTCTAAGTCCCTACTCTCTTGGTGGCAAATTTCTATAATCAGAAGGTTTTGTAAGTACAGTGAAAATCTATTTATATTAATTATGGAACATATTAGATTACCATAGGACTGGGAGCAGTGTTTTTGTGTAGGTATAAGTTAGGCAATGGTGTGGAGACAATTAGGTCAAGGGCTTGTGAGGATAATTCGCTATTTGGTTAATATCAAGCCTCTCTAAGGCTTTGTTACAGTTAGTAATGTTAATAGAAGAATGGCTTGTGTATTATCCTGTAAATGCCATCAAAGAAACATGGCATGACAAAAGTTTATGACATTGTATGTACTGTGATTATTTAATGTGTTTATGTATGTGCTGAAGCCTGTTAATTCCTTAAGTGAAGTATCATCCTCCTGGTGAAGAAATTAATAATGAGTGAATGTAAAATACAAGAAACTGGGTTCTGATGTGAATTTCTTAAACAGAACAATTGGTCAAGGTTCCAATTTTGAATTTGTAAAATGATCAGGGTTATAAGGATTAGAAATGGTAACTTAAAACTGTGCTAAGATTACTCTTGTAGGAGAATGGACAGAAAGCTGGTTCTTGCAAGAAGAGAAGAAGAAGAAGCCTCTGTGCTGCAGATGACTGGAACAGATACCAAGAACCAGAAGATTTCCTTAATAATGCCCTCTGCCAGACAGCTGCATATGAAAAGAACTTTTTGAATCTTAAAGAGACAATTACATTTTTATTTCTTTTTTGAGTCTATGTATCTATATTCACAAAGGGGACTGCCCCCTTAAATTTGTCAATGCGTCCATCAATCTTTCCCATGTTTATTTACAAGGGGATAGTTAAAGGAAAAAATTCAGATGTACCTATAGTGGTGAGGTGTCTGCAAAAAACAAAAAGGGGGAGTCATTGAGTGGAATACTGATTGAGTGGAATATTGAAGTAGCAAAACAATTATTGATTATTGATAATTTCAAAAAATTATTGATATTTTCAAAACATTTACCCATTTCCTAATGTATTCTTGACTATTTTCCATACAGTACCTTATGTTCTTTGTTTGGTCATAATACGTTTTTGTCTGCCTTGTGTCCTTGGGGTGGTGAATGCTATGTTTAAGCCTTATTTCATAATCAGAACATTACAGCAGATATTACCCGGTTGTTGCAATTGGCCACTGAGGAAGAAAAAAGCAGCACATGAGAACTTACAACCTGACAGTGTTATAGATGACTTTCTGAGTCATATTAAGACCTTTTTAACCCCCAACTGACTTACTCATGTTTTAGAGACTGTGGCCATTGTGGGGGGCCTTGCCCTGTTTGCTATGTTGTTGCACTCCTTTAGCACAAAAACAAAAAGGGAGAGTTGTTACGGGGCGAATTAGAGCTGATGCCTGTGCTCCTTGGACCTCCACACCCATGGCCTGCTGAGGTAAACTTAGGGCTCTGATAACAGATCCCTACAAGTTGGGTGTTGGGGCAGAGGACCCCAACAGCTCAGCAACAACATATATTATATATTTGTATATCCTGTCTCCCCCCAAGATATTTCTTAGGGCAGGGACTGTTTAGATGATAGAATCATAGATTTAAAAATATAAGGAACCCTAGAAGCTATGGAGTCTAACCCCTTCTTTTTACATGTAGAGAAACTAAGGCCCAGAGAGGTTAAGTGACTTGCCAATGATCATGCAGTAAGTACTAGAATTGAGACTCCAATTCAGGTATTTCTGAATACAATTCTAGAATCCTTTTATTTGGGCTTTTTTTTTTCTGTGCACAACCAGTTTCAGGTATACACATATGTGTGTGTATGTGTGTGTGTGTGTGTGCATGTAATTTATTAACAGATATAACTAGTTAGAAACACAGGAAGGGAAAGCATAGATTGTATATTATTTGTTGTAATCCCTTGAGTGAGTCAATGAGAATCTACAGTAGGCTAGTGGAAGAAATAAAGGGAAAGGCATGATTCTAGATGTGTTTAAAAGAATGAATTGACCAGAATTGGTAAGAGATTCAAGATAAAGGTGGAAAAGATGAGAAATTAATGATGATTCTAAGAATTTACACACTGATCAATGTTAGAATTGTCACTGGGAAGATGAGCGAGATTTGCGGGGTAGGGAGGAAATCATCATAGGGTGGTAGATAAAGATAATGAGTTTAGTGCGAGACCTGTTGGATTTAATATGCACATCTAGGTGGAAATATCCCAGGGGAAAGAGTAGAAAAGCATCATATGAAGCAAGAGAGTTGAAACAATGTGAAGCAGAGTTGTCTGGGTTAGTGTCATTTTGTCTGCCCGTGCATGTTCCATGAGGACAAGAATTTATGTCACAAATTATAAGAATGAGAGAATATTCTCATCAGTTTTTTGATTGCTAGGAAACATAGAGCTAAGTTTCAGATATCTTACTCCAATCCTTAAATTCTGTGTGCATTTAGGCTATTGACCAAAAACTCAGGCAAAATTATGATTTGAGAGTTGCATTCATTCACAGAGTTCATACAAATGAATTGCTGTGATTTTTTTTTTTGTTCCCAAGTGGTTTATCAAGCTTGGGAAAAATATTGAGCATAAATGCTACACCTTAGATGGCAATATACTATACCAAACTAATCATAGATATTTATAGCCTGTATAAACTCTGTTTGCCCATCCATGGAAAGCATTTAATAAAGGTAGTTCATCTGGAAAGGAAGTTAAATTAAATAATCCACAATGAATGTGATGCATATTCACAAAAATACAGTTTTCAGATTGAACTAACAACAACAAAAAAGAAGTTAGGCCATAGCAAAGACAGATAGCATAGAAGACTTTGGTCTCACTTTATAAGTGAGACATAAACTATTCATTATACCCTTCTACAACCATTTCTTTGTAAAGATTGTACCAATTTTTACTAAATTCAGTTGATACAATTTATTTCCATTATGTAAAACACAAATTGAATATACCATATTTCAGTTCATGTAATAAGGACAGACATTAGACCTGTGTTTTCCCTGTATAGGGAACTCACAGGTGAGGAAATTTTCTTTCAATGCAGATTGGCATCTTCTCTCTAACAAAAGAGTCTTGGACACTTGCCTAGAACATTGAGTAGTTAAGTGATTCACTCAAGGTCACACAACCAATATGTGACTGAGGAAAAACTTGAAACTAGGTCTTCCTAGATTAAAGGCCAGCTCTTTCTCTACTATGCAAGTCTTCTGACTCTCGGCCCAGAACTCTTTCCATTGTACCATGGTTATTTTTTTTTTCCTTTCTTCCTTCATCTTCCTTTTTCTCCTCCCTCATCTCTTTCTTCTTCAATCAGCAAGCTAGTAGAGATAGGACTAGGACTAATATGATTTAAAGAGCACAATGATACTCCAGTTTCCCCTAGGTAACTTCATGATCTAGACCGAGACTTTTTTTATACTTGTAAATCCTTCAGCACTTCTCAAACTGTGGGCCACGATCGATACCATTAGGTTAATAGTCAATATCTAGAATGGCCTTGAACTTTTGTAAAAATGTTTTACAAAGTGCTTTTCATAGGGGGCTGACTATGGTAGTCCCAGTACCAAATCAGTTAGCTTACAGGTAGGTGAATTGTTTGCAACTGTGACTTTATCTTATGGACAATGTCCCTCCTGTGGGATATACTTTACTGAAGGTGTTCATTCAGACTATTGTGGGAATAACTGAGAGATAAACTACCCATTTGCAGGAGAAATGAATTGGTTACTTTATACAATTGAGGAATAGATTGTTGAGAGAAATTGCTCTTTTTATAAAGTTGGCTTTATAAAAGAATCTTCCTTCCTTGAGGACCCTGCTCTCTTTACATTTTTATATTTATTCTTTAGAGCAGGGCTATCCAACCTTAGGTTATCTTAGGGCCGCATTAAAAGAAAATAATTATTCAAGGGCTGCACCCAGAATGAAAAATACAGTACACTAATAGAAAGTGGGGGAATGCACGTCATCAATACTACAGGCAAAGGCATGAAGTGTGAAAGCAAACACAAAACAAAAAAGCAACAACACAACAGTATAAGGGTAGGTGCATACTGAGTAGTCTGCACCATACAGATGGAACACATCCCATAGATCGATTGAAAATTCCCTGTGATATGTTCTGTCCAAAATACTGCTTATAAACATCAAAGAAAATTAACATCAATGAGATTATTTATTAGTGATGGAATTAAAAAATCTAATATGCATTCCATGAAAATTATCATTTTATTTCTTCGCTCATGAAAATTAAAACCCACAGGTGGGCTGCATAAAATCACCCTGCGGGCTGCATGAGGCCAGGGAGTCATATTTTGGACAGCCTTGCTTTAGAGATCCAGAGAGTAAAGGGGGTTGTGATAATAGGGTCCTAATGCCCATTCCATCTTTTGCATCCTTAATGACTTTCATGAGGCAGAATCATATAATAAGATGCATGTACTTAAGCACACATACCTCAAGGGACAATGCAGTGCCAGTTAGAGACCAGAATCCTGAGACTAAATTTCTCAGACTAAGAGAAAATAGCACCTAGGATATTTGTGGAGTGATAGAGTTTCTGGAGAGCAATGAAATAGTATTACTCGTCCACAGTCCATGAAAGCCTTGGACGAATTTCCTGGACAAAGTAATTCTTGACTACAGAAGACATCTAGTTATAGAAGAGGTATTTTGAAGGCAGGCCCAATGTCAAGAGTTTGTTTGTGACTAGCATAAAATTTGAAAATTTGGAATCTGGCTTTCCATCGATAAAAAGGGATTTCCTACAATCGGGAGAGGGAAGAAGATTATTAATAAGCCATTGGTGTTATGAGGGTAAACAGCAAAGGACTGCATCAGGGAGGAAGAGACAGTGGACTTTGTTCTCTACTACTCCTGAGAGTTGCTAGGATGATATGAATTTAATTTGAGACAGGATATCCTCTATAATAATCCAATGTGCTTTTCCCTTCCATAGGTTTCCAGTCCCTTAGAGTAGTGCCATTAAGCTGAATGACTTACATGGGTCTCTAAGAAACAAAAGAGGAAATCAAGGGTTTATTTGGGGTGTTGCCAGTCTAGTAGTTCCATTTCCCTTTTCATTTTGGAAGGATTTCAGATCACAAATTCTCTAGAACCTTGGGTCACATCTTGGACTTTTTATAGACCATGGATTCATAGGAATCTAGTCAACTCTCTGGGGACCTGAGAAAACCCTGAGGTATAAAGCAAGTCAGTGCAATAAGGTCACTTCTGCATAATTCCAGTATTATTGTTGGGTCCACACCATGTGTACCTAGATAGATTTAGAGGTTATACTTACCTCCAATATGTAATTGTGCAAACTTCTTCTAGACCTATACCTACCATGGTACTTGCAATGGTTTGCGACAAATCATTAGATCAAATACAGGAAATCAAAACTATAAAACATCATTTATGATAAAGACAATGAGAATAAGAGTGTAAATGAAGACAAACCCCTTTTTCAAATGAGAAAGAATTTGAGGTCACTAAAGCTAGGATGGTTAGGTGGTACATTGGATAGAGACCCTGGGCAAATCACTTAACCCTGTTTGCCTTAGTTTCCTCATCTGTAAAATAATCTGGAGAAGAAATGGCAAACAACTCTAGTATCTTTGCCAAGAAAACCCAACATGGGGTCATGAAGAATGGAACACAACAGAGTGACAACAACAGTGTCAATAAATCCAGGCCAATAGAAATAAAGAGGTTCTTCTGTAAGACAAAAATACTGATTCTATGGGAATCATGGCAGAAAGGAATGCAGTTTCAGGGATTAGGTGGCTGGGCTCAATATAGACAGAGGGCTATACAGTTCTCCCATAGATTCATTTTACCTTATAGTCAATTTATTTAGAACAAATCTGTATACCAAGTACTACATGATTTGTACTCTTATCATCATCTTCTTTCTACAGTAGCAGAATACCTTTACTTTAAAGAAGAATCCTAATCTCACTGAAGTAAAATTTCTCTCTTCACATGATTTCCTTCTTCTTTTCTCCCTTCTTTCTCTGTCTCTACTCTCTCAGTCTCTGTCCTCAACTTTTCCCCTGATCTTCCTTTTGTCTTCTCCCTTCTTCTCACCCTTCTCTCTAATCCTGAGAAGTAGGTAATGGAAGTATGATTAATGTTATTCCTCTTTCACAGAGAGCAATGAGGATCTGAATCATTAAGTAACCTTTCTGAGGTTAGAGAGCTGACAGATGCCTGGAGCCAAGAGGCACTTAAATTTCCCAATTCCAAATCCAGCACTCAAATCCCAATAACATGCTGCAGAATTCCTGAACTTTAGGGAGCCAGGAGTACTTTGGGACAAGTACTAAACTCCGAAATTCCTCTCTTTGAATGCAAACCCATTTACTTTCATCTCTTTATCTGTGATTCATACCTCCTAAATCTGTTCTACGTCCTTTCCATGACTGCTAGTCATGTCACCTTAACTTGTTTTGTTTTTCCCTCCAGTTCTGGTTCTTTTCCTCTTCCTACCTTTATAATCCTAACCCTAGATTGACTATACAGTGTCTTCTACCCTTGACTCTCCTCTCTCCTAGAACCTATTGCTCCTGCATGGCTAAACCCCAGGCATGAATCATTCTTATAATCCACTTTCATAGCTCCTACTTTGTGTGGCTGAATGCATTTGAAGCCAGTCACACCATCCCACTGATTGGATGGATTATAAATTAACATTATCTAATCTCACAACTGTAGCTAGCCTTGACTTCTGGGCCTAGAGTTAGGAGGACCTGAATTCTAACCTGGTCACAGACACTTACTAGCTGTGTGACTCTGGGCAAGCTGCATAACTCTGTTTGCCTCAGTTTCCTCCTCTGTAAAATTAACAGGACAAGGAAATGGCAAATTACTCTAGTATCTTGGCCAAATTGGATCTCAAAGGTTCAGGCATTACTGAAGAGACTGAACAACAATAACAACAAAGGCAAATCACTCCAGTATCTTTGCAAAGAAAATCCCAAATGGGGTCATGAATTGTCAGACATGAGTGAATGACACAACAACAAGGACAATCTTACCATTGGCCAAACCAAGATTAAATTAACTTTTTAATCTTTTTAGCTATAAGTCACTCTCCCAACAGCAGCTGTTCTAAACTTTTTATTCTTCCCTCAATCCCTCTAGGCCACCTGCCACTCCCCCAGCCAATGTCTTCTACATTGAAGAAAAAAAGCTCACTTCTCTCCAAATATATAACTCAAAACTGCTCCACATTGTCCTCCATTCTCTCTCTCTCTCTCTCTCTCTCTCTCTCTCTCTCTCTCTCTCTCTCTCTCTCTCTCTCTCTCTCTCCCCCCCCCCCCTCTCTCTCTCTGTCTCTCTCTCTCTCCCCACAATCTCCAAAGAAGAAGAGGTAGCTCTTCTCCTTGCCAAAGCCACACTCTTCCACCTCCTCTCAGAGCTTACTCTGGATCATTGCTTTCCCCTTCTTTCATCTTATGTATTTCCTTATGTTCTTTTCTCTTTCCAACTGTCTTGTAAGCATAAGTCTTTTACACCCAGCCTAATCCTTTAAAAAATCCTTCATTTGATCTTGCCATCACCTCAAGCTGTGGTACTATATCTCTTCGTAAGGAAAATCCTAGAAATAATCATCTGCCATTACCGCTCCTTTTTCCTCACCTCTTGTTCACCTCTCAGGTCCTTGCCATCCATCAACAGACCATATTACCTTACTGAAGCTGATCGCCAAGGTTTCTAGTAATATGTTATCTACTAAATCCAATGGCCTTTTACAGTCTTCATCTAACTTTACCCCTCTACGACACCTGTAAGTGCTGATCATTGTCTCTTTCTCTACTTTCTCTTCTTCAGCTCTCAGGATGTTGCTTTCTCTGGTCAATCCTCTGTTCCATTTGCTGGTTCATTATTCATCTTTCCACAAAGACTGGGGATCCCTCAAATCAGTTTTCAGGGTAATCACTTCTCTTATATTCTATTTTCTTGGCAATCTCATTTCTAAGGAGTTCTCGTAGCATCACTATTTAGATGACTTTTAGATCTATATTTTTAGCTCTAATCTATTTTTTGATCTCCAGGACCTCATTACCAACAGCCTGATCAAATATCTGCCTGATTATCTTATAGGCTTCATCAGCTAGCCATATCCTAAGTAGGGCATATCCCAAACTTCCCTATTTCTATTGAGGACAGCACAAAAGTATGGTCACTTTCGTCCGTGTCTTGAAATTATCTTTGACTTACTTTCAAAGTCTATATCCAATCAGTTGGCCACTCTCATGAATTCTATCTCCATAGCATCTCTCATATTCATCACTTTTTTACTGGACTGTGACAATAGCTTCCTAATTTCTCTCCCCGTTTCTAATCTCTGCCCTAAGACATTTTCTAAAACCTGTGAAACTAATCTTTCAAAAGCACAGATACAGACAAATTATTACTCTACTCCTGAAACTTTATTTACTACCTAATGCCTACATGACAAAGTATACACTCTTAAGCCTACCATTTTTAGGGATCCACAATCTACTTTCCATCTACCTTTTCAGAATTATTTCATATAACTTACTTTTATGCTCTATTTATACCTATGACATAAGCTTACTCAACATTTATCTTTCATCTGTGTGCCTCTCCATAGGATATCCTCCCTGCCAAGAAAAGTCTCCTTACCTTTGCCTTCAAGGTTTCTTAGCTTTCTTTAAAAAAGTACAGCTCTATGAGATATCATACATCAAGGCTCATCTAATTCCCCTAATTTTAGCATTCTCTATGAAAAATCAGGGGCAGCTAGGTGGTACAATGGATAGAGTACAGACCTGGAATCAGGAGGATCTGAGTTCAAATCCAGCCTCCGACACTTACTAGTTGCGTGACCTTGGCAAGTCACTTAACACCTATTTGCCTCAGTTCCTTATTTGTAAAATGGAGAAACACAGGAGAAGGAAATGGCAAACCATGCCAGTGTCTTTGACAAGAAAACCCTATGAACAATGTCCATGGTGCCACATAGAGTTGGACATAACTTAACAACTAAACAATAACAAAACCTAAAATAATCTTGCTTTTACTTATCTTTTTATATGTTATACTTCATAATAGGATGTCACCTCCTGAAATTTAGGGAGTGTTCACTTATATTTTTGCTATCTGTAGGACTTATTAGAGTGCCTTGCCCACACTAAGAGCTTAACAAGTAATTCTGAGGGAACTGATCTCAATGGCTTTCATTATATTGGTCTCTCTATTGAAAAAAATACTCAAACACTAAACCATTACATTATTTTTTTCCTCTCCCACACTTAATAAAATAACAAACTATTGTAATAAATTTGCATGATTAACAGAAGTTATCACATTGATCATGTCTATGAATGTATATTTCATTCTGCACATTTAGACCATCATCTCTCAGTCAGGAGATGGATAGCATCCTTTGTCAGTCCTCTGGATTCATGGTCCTGGGTTGGTTCCAGCTTGTCTAATCCATTCCTAAAATGCGGTGACAGAATTGCACACAGTACTTCAGCTGTGTGCTAACTGGGGCAAAGTATAATAGGGCTATTGCTTTTGTTCTCAAAAGTATGCCACTCAATTCAGCCTTAGATAACAATATCAAATTGTTGATTTATATTTCGCTTACATTCCACTAATCCACTGCCTCAGTATTTCTCACAGAAATTATTTAACCACACCTATCTGGTATTTGTGGAGTAGATTTTTAGAGCTATAGCTAAGATTTTCATCTATCCCTATTAAATTTCCTCATATTAAATGTGGCCCATCATTTTAACATCTTGTCATCCTTTTGGATCAGGATTATAGTATCTAACATATTAGTTATCCCTCTAAGCTTCATGTCACCTTCAAATTTGACAAGAATGCCGTCATCTGAATCCTTGATATAAACACTGAATAGCACCAAACACATGACAAAGCTCTAAAATATTCCACTATGGCAACATGCTCCTAGTTGATACCAGTACAAGAATGAAGTGTATTAACATCTAGCTTTTATCTCTTTATCATGTCCATAGCCACAGCATGAGAGACTTTGTCAAACAAATTTAGTTTTATCAATATTTTGCCTAGAAGTGACAATATGCTTAAGACTATGCTCTGTCATATGTACATTGTTAACATTTGCCTTATAAGACACTGAGTTCTCTCCCATTTTGAAAGGTAAGTATAGTCATAGGATCATAGAGCTTGTTGCTGTTCAGTCGTTCCAATTGTGTATGACTCATCATGACCCCATTTGGGGTTTTCTTGGCAAAGATACTGGAGTTGATTGCCACTTGCTTCTCCAATTCATTTTACAGATGGAGCACTGAGGCAAATGATGTTAAGTGACTTGCCCAGGTACACACAGCTATGAAGTGTCTAAGGCCAGATTTGAACTCAGGAAGATGAGTCTTCCTGACTCCAGGCCTGGCACCAACTAGCTGCTCCAATCATATATTTTAGATGTCATCTAGTTTAACCTTCTCATCTTCCAAATAAGGAAACTAGGACCCAGAGAAGAGAAACAAGTTACCCAAGGCCACACAGCTAACAAGTAGAAGACCTGGGGTTTGAACGCAGGTCTTCTGATTACAAATCTAATTTTCTTTCCACTGTAACACATTGAAATCTCTAGGAAACGATCTCATAAAGTAAACATAGTTATCATATATCAGTTTCTACAATTATCTTGTTACATGTAATGATGAGGAGAGAATATGGAAAGCTTTAAAAATGAGGAGATATTGAATCTTTTGTGTCTAGGTAGATTTACCCATTATTTTTTATATTCTATCTATGTATAGGTTATTTTCCCTTTTAGAATTTATATTAAAAGGTTACTATGATTGTCAAATTCATCACAAGGTCCAATTTAAAAATTTGTTTCAAAAGATCTTTATATGTATAGAAAACTAATTAGCAAATAGTTGAATTCATGAAAATATTGTTTAACAGCCAAAATTGAAGTTATTCTTAATTGAAAAACAAACAAATAAACCAAACTGTCTAACTTACAATTGGTATTGGGGGACAACTTCTTCCATAATTCTTTCACCTCGTAGTGGTCTCCTGATTGCAAGTCCAGTGTTCTTTTGACTGCACAACACTGCTCCTCTATGACTTAAACTCTAATGATTGAGTAATTTACCCTAACTTTCCTAAGTAACTTCTCTTTATTTGAGGCACATTTGAAGCTAAAATCTTAAAAGACATGATGAAAATATTGTATAGATCCTCCACAAAGGATTAATAAGAGAATGTAATAAGTATGAGGACAAGAACAGTGGTGTTGTGGGGAAAGAGTAGATTTCAGTTCATTTTTGGTCAACAGATCTACATTCAAATACGAACTCTCTTACTAACTACCTGTTTGAACTTGGGCCAGTCTTGTCATATCTCTGAGGCCCTGTTTCCTTATGGGGTCATGATGAAGAGCTTGGAATAGGGTCCAATGAACTTTAAAAGGATCACACATGATAAGAAAGTGTGGCTGTATTATCAGTACAATCTGTACAAGGGACATTGATCAGCTCTTGTATCCACTGAAGTGTTGATATGAGATGGAACAAATGTGAAACTTGTAATTATATCTTTTATTAGTCACTTTTGAATCTGCTAAATAGTGGCAACCTTTTATCTTCATATTCCTCTTCAGTCATCTGACCATTTATTATTTAAACAAAACTAGAATGCTGAGGCACACATTAACTGCTGAGAATATGCATTTCAAAATGAATACAGGGATGAGATGAGACCTAATACAAGACAATTTTGTGCTTAGTAGGAAGAAAATAGTAGACATTAAACTTCCTTGAAGAGGAAGAACTTTCATCATTAAGGTTTATTCTTTACCCCAAATACTACATAATCCCAACAAACAAAGCTTGCTTTTTTAAAATACATTATTTCTTTCCCCTCTCCACTTCCAAATCTCTCTCTCCTCCCCATCCTTCTCCTCCTCCCCATTCCCCTCCTCCTCCTCATCCTCCTCCTCTTCTTCTTCCTCTTCTTCTCTTTCTTCTTCTTCTTCCTCTTCTTCATCTTCGTTTTCTTCGTCTTCTTGTCTTTGTCTTATTCTTCATCTTCCTCTTCTTCTTGTTCTTCTTCTTCTTCTTCCTCTTCTTCTTTCTTCTTCTTCTTTTTCTTCTTCATCTTCTTCTTTATTTTCTTCTTCTTTCTCTCTTTCAAAATTTCTATTTAATGTTCATTCACTATTGTCTTTTACCTCTTTTGGATGCCGAAATTTCTGATTTAGTCAGGACAGTCTGTTACACATCGTTTCATACTTATTTTTATTGACATAAATATATTTTGAAATGGACAAGGAGGACTAGGCCAAAAGTCCTTTGAGAAATTTCAAACTTCCCTCCTGACCCCAAATATTCATCTTTGAAACAAAGACCCTCTTTATTCATAACTGATGTTGCTATGTGGCTGAGAGTCATGGAACACAAAAATCTTTGAAGTGTTAAAAATGACTATCACTCAGAGGCCAATGGAGAAGCCCATGGTGGGCATGTGAACCAACTAAATAAAGAACTAGGAAAAAAGAACCAGAATAAGAATTACATTAGAGAAATATATGATCATGAATAAAAGACAAAAAACTGATCATGTGGCAAGAATAAGAGATTACCAGTATCCTGTGTATTCCATGAATATCATCATAGTAATCATAGTGTCCAGAGTAATTGAGAAAAGCCTCTAACATGTTAGATAGATAACTGGTATTGAATTTATGGGGGGGCAGGAAATGGGTTATGGGCAATATTCACACAGGATGGGTCATCATGAACAGATTATGACCTAGAATGTTGTGGAAATCATCCTCATCTATGAAATCAAAAATCCACTTAGGAAGTATAAGAGAGGATCAAAGTATGTTGCTAGAATAATTTTATCATAACCAAGGGATATTAGTACAATTTTAAAAAGATTCTTCTGACATAGAAATTATTAATTGCTTCCTTATGTGATTTAATCTTAATGAAATCACCTTCCAAGTAGTGAAGCTTGGATTCCTTAGTAAATAACAGAGAGGTGTCTTACCCGTGCTTCTATCTAAATTTTCCCATAGAATCACAGAATTTCATACCTGGAAGGTGACTCAGAGGCCATCTAGTTTCCTTCTACATATTTTTAAATTGTGTGTTACTGGGCTTCTTGCTTTTCTTATCACAAAACTCTTCCAGATCATTTTCGCTGGTTATCTCTCACACCTGGAACTGTGTCCCTCCTCATGTCTCCCTCCTGGCTTCCCTTAAGTCTTAGCTAAACACTTTGCAAGAAGGCTTTCTCACTCCTCCTTAATCTGACTTTCTTCTCTCTGAGATTATATCTAATTTATCCTGTATATGACTTGCCTACAAATAGTTGTTTGAATGTTGTCTCTTCACTTAGTCTGTGAGCACCCTCAGGGCAGGTTTTTTTTTTGCTTTGGTTTGTTTCATTTTTCCCTTTCTTTTTATTCTCAGACTTTAGCATGGGCCTGACACATAGCAGGTACTTAATAAATGCTTGTTGACTTGATTTGACAAGTCAAAACCATACTTGAAAAAGAATGATCTACACATAACGTATCTGACAAGTAAAAGAAAGAGGGAGATCATTCTTCAGCGAATGGTAAATTCCAGTTATTAGCTATTAGACTATTTTTTTCCTAGCTTCTAAAAAAGGAATATATGAAATCCTGCAAGTAGATTCATAAGTGCTGCTGCTATATATCTCAGCAAAGTTTCCTAAAAAAGGAAGCCCCTATAAATGGCTGATGAATCCAGTTCACAGTTTATACACTGAAGTGACATTTTTCATCAATGAAACTCTGCCATTTTTAACTAGGGGCATGAACTTTGTTAACCTAATAAAGAGACTTAAATACTTTCATACCAACAACTATAGACACAAACAATAACCAAATATATTTCAAGTTTTCCCACTATCATTATAGGGGTTATATGGATTTAGGAAGGATTAAAATACAATTTTACTGATAATTTTACAATCTATGTTTCTTAAACTTGGCAGAAAAAATCTTTTTCTTCACAATATGCTGCGCGTTGGTGGCTTTGATTAAAAATATAATTATTTTTTCAAAGAACTTGGGGATTTAATATAATCTTATCTTTTAATTCTGTGTGGGAGGATCACTTTGGACAGACTTATTTTTCTCCCAGGGATAACTCACCTCTCAACTTGTCATGGCCCTATAGCAATATCCTACATAAAATAAAGGGTTAGACTATGAAATGCTAAGAAAAGACAAATTTTAAAACAAAACCTCTATTAATAGATGTCCTCTATTCTGCATATCTAATAAAATTATTTCCAAGTATCCTCTCAGAAAGTGGAGGGGATTAAAATGTTTTTTTTCCTTAAATTTAAATTTTTAATAAAGTTGCTATTTATGTAACTTCTTCCCTTCACCTCAGCAACACCACATTAAATTTAGCGGACACTATGGCAATCTGTGCTTACTATTTACAAAATATTATAGTATGATTTGTTGAACAGAAATGAAAGAGATGGACCCCACCCAAAAGAAAATATGTTAGATGATGCTTATTAGCCTAGGGCTGAATAAGTAGCTTTAAGGGCTTTCTGAGGTCTCTCTATGTCAATTTGTGTAATTCAACAGGACAAAAATGGAGCAGATCTGCACACATTGGCAGTAGGTAGGGGCCAAAATTAAAACAGCTAAACACAAGTCTAGTAAACAAATGAATGAATGAATGAACAGACAAATAAATAGAAATATAGATTTTCCACCTTCCCTCTTGCTTCTTCCTAAGTGAATTTCTGTTAAAAGGCACTTACTTTACTGATAATGTTCAAACAGAGGCTTGTTGATCACATATTAGGAATGAAGTTGAGGGGACTTAAGGGCTCAGTGGTACATTAACCTAAAGCACAAGGCCCGGAGTTAGGAAGACCTTATTTCGGATCTGGCCTTAGACCGTTACTAGGCGTGTGACTCTGTATAAGTGACTTAACCTCTCTGCACCAATTTCCTCATCTATAAAATGAGATAATTGTATCTACCTCCCAGGGCTGTTGTGAAGATCAGAGATGATTTTTGTGAAGCCCTTCACAAATCTTAAAAGACTACATAAATGCTAACTGTCATCATCATCATCCTTGGGTAGGAGTTTAGAATAAGTGACCTATAAGATCCCTTCCATGTCTAAAATGTAATAGTTCTTGATATCTGCTGTACTCCTAATCAGAAGCTTCTCAGCCTTTAAGATATGTATGCATATGCACATATTTGTACAAACATGTCCACCTATATTTACATAATACATGGGTGTGACCACATATATACATATATATATATATAGATGCACATACATATACATGTGTGTATATGTATGCGTGTATGTATGTGCCTATCCATTTCCTTCTCCAGCTCATTGTACAGATGAGAAAACTAAGGCAAACAGTGTTTAGGTAACTTGCCCAGGTTCACATAGTTAGTAAGTATTTGAATTCAGGTCTTCCTGACTCCAGGCCATGGTGCTTTATCCACTGTGCCACCTAGCCTCATTCATGGCATTATATCACTGCTCTTTGTGATATGGGACAATTTAAGAAGTGCAATTGTATGTGTCCCAAAGAACAATGGAAAGACATGTCTTGGTTGTAATCAGGTCATAGCATATTAATAGTAACATGTATAAGAAAAGGCATAACAAGGAGACATTATCAGGGCATGGATAACTGGATAAGGATATGGGCTAATCATGTAGCAAGTGTGAATGATAGCATAAGAATATCCTGAATGTTTTATGAATATCTATAAGATAATAAAAGAAACAGTGGAAAACCTCCAAGGTGTTGCATAGATCCTCTAGAGTATATTCATGGCAAGACACAGACAAATCCTATATAGGAATGGAAGGCTCAGGTGGTATATGACCAGCCTCATTGGATGGCATACCTATGCTGTTGAGGTCATGGGTCCAATGAAACACTGACATTCTAATATACTAATTTCGTAACAAACAATGATTATTTGCATACTTAGATTTTTCTATTAGTATGTATTAGGAAGAATCCCCTCCCCTCTTTCTTGCTATGGTTTCTTTGTGTGTGTGTGTGTGTGTGTGTGTGTGTGTGTGTATGTGTGTATGTGTGTAAGTGCATACGTGTTTAGACCAAATGCTCTCCTGTCTCAGAACACACAACTATACCTGTGCTCTATGTTTACAAAAAACATATTGACATTCAAGGTGACCTTTCTGCATTGTCCCCTTCTGTCAACAGTCTCTCAGACTGTCTTTACCACTAAAGCGATAGATGGTCTCTAATTACTCCAAGCACAGGGGTGATGAGCAATCTGACAATGATACCCTACTGATAACAGATGGTCCTTCACAAATACCTTTCCAAATGACACTATTATCTCCCCATCATATTTGGGAAACACTGCTCTGCTCTGCATTTTGCCTTATCTTCCTGCTTTTGAATTTTAATTCAAGAAACATTTATAAGTATCAACTAAGCACAAGTTGCTGGGGTAGATGCTGGGTATACAAAGATGGTAAACAATAAAACAATTTACATTGATAGAATGTCTTACCTTTTTTTTAAGAACTTTATACACTTTCTCACATTTCATTCTCCATATGAACAAATCTACATTGCAAGTATTATTATTCTAGGATAGTGGAAGTATTCTTCCCTTTGCTGATGAGGAAACTGAGGCTCAGAGAGCCTCTTGTTTCTTGCTTTTTGGTGTGTTTTGTTTTTTAGCAACTTGCTCATAATCACACAGCCAGTAAGTCGGGGAGCTTGAATGGAGTTTAGGCTTTCTCAGTTGAAATGCTTTCTCAATCACATTTCAAATTCCACATATTCAACACATCAGGCCGTCATAGGATTATAGATATAGAAGTATTGGCTGAGGCTGAGAGAAGGTAAATGATCACATGGTAAACAGAAAAGCTGATATTTGAACCCAGGTCCATTGACTCTAAGTCTAGTGCTCATTCTAATGTAATGTAATTTTTCTCATCCTCCCTCCAAATCTACCCCTCTTCAAAATACCCATACTTTTTGTGAGAATAATGCCATCTCCTCAGTCTCCCTAGGTGTAAAACCCTGTAATCATCTTTGACTCTTCCATGTCTTTCATTCTCCTATCCAACCAGCTGAGAAATCTGGTCTATCCTACCTCCATAACATCTCTCACATTTATTCCTTTTGTTCTAGCCTAGCTTGGGCCTATATTGTAATAGCTTCCAAATTCGCATCTCCACTTCATTCCAATGCAATTAAAACAAAACATCAGTTAAGTGCCTACTATATGAGAGTCCTTGTTTATGTTCCCTGTGGGGAATACAAAAACTAAACTGCTCTTAACATAAAATAAATTACCTTCCACTGGACTCTGATCTCTACCTTCTCCAATCAAACCTTACAGAGTTGTCAAAATAATCTCTTTAAGGTACAGATGTGGCTACACTATTCCCTTGCTCAAAATCCTTCAATGGTTGCCTATTGCTAATAGGATAAAATGAAGCCTTTTTACCTAGACTTTTAAAACCTTCCATGATCTGACAAAAAACTATGTATTCAGAGTTACTTCTCATTGCTTCCCACTACAAACTCTACTTTCCAGCTAAATTGGCATACTAGGCGGTTCCCCTAACTCTCTATTCCAATCCCAGGGTATCTGAATTCATATAAACTATTCTGCAGGCCTAGGATGTGCTCCTTCCTCATCCCTGCCTCTCCAAAACCTTATCTTTTTATAAGAGTTAGCTTATATATCACTGCTGTGAATCCTTTCCTGATCCCTGCATTTTTAGTTCTCCCTGCAAGTAGATTCCAAAGTGTGGTTTGTGTTCAAGATGATCCCTTGGAACACAAAAAGAGAGTGTCCAAACTAAGAAGAGAGGTGCAGCTATTCAGCACACTTATAGGTACCACTTTTCTCTGCCACCATCCTTCCCCTTGCCTATGCCCACTCCAGGTTACATGGGACAGTAAGCCCCCCCCCATTCAGGCAGATGTGCAGGGAGTTATTTCCCACCAGGCCAAAGCCCCTGGCTTTGCATACATTGTCCTCCTTGCTGACCCCCCTCACCTTACAGTGACCCCAACAACAGCACACAGTTAGTAAATCCTCTGACCCAAGCCAAAAGGGTTTATTACTATTAATAAAAAAATTTAAATAATTTAAAATTGGTTATTGAATCTTTATTTTATCTTTTTAAAAATGTTTTGTATACATTTTACAGTCAGTCAATAAACATTTATTGAGCACCTATTATGTACTAAGCACTTTAACAGTTTGTGGAGTAATCTATGAATAATTTATAAATAAGTATCCATATACCAGGAATGTGGGTTCTTTTATTTTTGCTAGGGGTCTATGACTAAAAACAAAATGAAACAAAACAGAAAGAGCAACCTTTGGAGACCGCAGCTGTATCTTTCCTAAAATTACCATATTTTTTTCTAAAAATGCATGGGGGTGTACATACATGCTGTATCCCTCAAGTAGAAAGTAAGCCTTGAGAGCCAGGACTTTTCAGTGTCAGTATAATTGCATTTATCTTTTTTTTTTCTTTCTTTTTAAGATTTGTGGCTTCATTGATATTGTAAAGAATTTCCAGTGAGAAAAATCCCTATTACCAATGAAGATTAGTAATTCTTCTGTAACATAGAGGACATATAGACAGAGAGACTTCTTTTTGCTGTTGTTGGTCCTTCTTTCTTGAAGAGGACTGGGACATCAGGGAGTTGATGCCACAAATGCAAGTGAATTGGATTTAAGTGAGAGAAGGCTGTGCAAAGTCACCTTTCTCCTCTGAGCCATCTGGATGCAGTGGTAAAGATATAGGTCAGGGCGATTGGAGATGGCCCTAGATGCAGTGGGAGACCTTGGACTTTTTAAGCTAAGGCCTTTCCAGGTTTTGGTTTGACTGAAGCAATGTCCATTCAGTTATTAAGTCTAGGCAAGAAATGGGGCAGAGAATGGCCGCTTTTGCCCACTCAAAAAAGAAATCAATCTGGGAAGGGAAGACCCTTAGGGTTTCTGGCCAAAATAGAAACTTTCACTCTTTAGATTCACTCTGAGACAATCATGGTCCAAACAATGACCAAAGGGGGCTTGGCCCGGAACCTACTGTTGGCCAATGAACACTGCGGTTCAGCATACTGCAATGTAACACAAAAGCCCTCCCCCCTTGTGCAAACTGGTCCCTAGTAAACAATACTAGACATCCTTTTTTTTTTAGCTCTTTGACCATTTGGTTAATTCTAATTTTAAGGAGTTATATTCCTTAGTATTTTTTGCTACTTGTACTAAACTGCAATTCTCTTTTCATAATTTTTCTTACATAACTCTCATTTCTTTTTTCCAAATTTCTTTTTTACTACCTTTATTTGATTTTAAACTTTTTTTACCCCTTTTTAATCTCTGTTTCTCTCTCAAACTTCTAGGAAATCTTGTTGGGTGTGTGTTCAAACTACATTTCTCTTTGAGGCTTTGCTTATAGATATTTTCAAGTCATTGACTTCTATGTTTGTGTCTTGAGCTTCTCTATTTCTATAGAAGGTATTTTTTTAAAGATCAGGTTCTTTTTGTTGTTGTTTGCTCATTTTCCCAGCCTACTTATTGGTTTTGGACTTTATGTTGTGTTGGCCTCTACTCCCTTTGGGGTTGGGTGGGGGATGTCTGGCTTGAGCTTCTGCCTCTTATTTCCTTCTGGAGCTTTCACAGCTCAGTCTGGAGGACTTTAAGTTTTGTTACTTCTAAAGTGGTATGATCTGCAGGGAGGTCTTTTAACGAACCTCTTGGTCTGCAAATTAGTGACCTGTTTGGGGTCTTGTTTTGGTGTGATTGAGTTTCTGTAGGCTGCTGGACTCAGTCACAGCAAGGGACTACAAGTTCAGAATAACTGAAACTCTCTCTCCCATTTGATTTTGGTCTTCTGTCCTGGTTTATACTGGCATAGACTTATATGTAGCACTAAAGATTAGTGTTCAGTACCAGTATAGGGGTGCCCTAGGATCTCTTTCTGACTGAGTGTTCAGTCCCTTTACTGTCCCTGGGTGCGAAGGTGCTTTCTGCTGCTGGCACAGCAGCCACATTCTGCTATCACTTCTGCCTGTTGTAGCACTGCTGCTGCTGTGACTGGTAGTGCTGCTACTGTAGCTACAGAGATATGTTCCTGGCCAGCTCCAATACCGATATCCACAAAACTATCTTTCTGTCTTTTTAAGCTGCCCTGGGCTAGAAAAATGACTCACTGTGACTCTTTCTTGACTTTCTCAATCAAAATTCAATTTGGTGCCTTTTGCAAGGGATATATTAGGAGAACTTGGCAAAAATGCTGGCTTTCATTCTGCCATCTTGATTTTGTCATCCTCCCCCCCCCCCAGATATCTCTATTGAATTAAAGGCATAAAGGAGTTGTGAAAATTCATTTATCAATTTGAAGACAGAGAAATATTTTGAGAAATTGAATGAAATGAGAGAATGTTGCTATTCAGAAAGTGTTTTGGTATTGGTTGAAGAGCCTCAGCCGTGCCTTGTGGAAGTATGATAAAATAGCATGCCATTTCAATATTCAAGATTTCAATTTCAACCTAATGGTAGAAAAGCTTTAGCCAAACTTTTGAAAGGGAATCATTTAATTTTTCATGGGAAGGGGTTCTTTGTCCCACTGCACTCTCATCCCTATGGCACAGAAGATGATCTCCTGAACTTCAACAAGTCAGAAAGTTTGGACTTCCCAGCAGCAGGACAGAGGTGTCCCTGGCACATCATTGGCTGAAGGCTTCATTTTTATTTGGAGCTGAAGACAAATTAGACACACTGTGGAAAGGCAGTTTCAAGGCTGCCTAAAAGGGGCCCAGCAAAAAGACATACTTAAAATAGAATTTTACAAGAATTCCACAGGAAGAAAAGGACTTCTGTTCAACCAGGAGCTATGAATTATCCATTTGTTGCACGAGCTCTCTAAACTTGATCCCACTTTCCCCCTTTATTTTTGTGCACTTGTAAGAGTGTATGCTCCAGATATTTTGGCGGGATCATATTGGTTGGTAGCTAGACATTCTCAGCACAGGCTTCAGGTGCCAGTTTTTCCATTACCTAGCTATGTGACCATGGAAATGTAATTTCATCTCCTTGGACTTACCTCCCCTAAAATGAGGAGACTGAATCAGATGATCTCTAAGGACACTTTCAATTTAACCTCCTGTGATTCTGCTATGTAGTCAAAAGCACTATGGGAATTCAGAAAACAAAAAAAGTTATCACTTATAGATCTAGGTGAGGAACAGGAATCAAGGAAAGTTTTATGATGGAAATACTCTTTGAGTTGACCATAGGAGTAATTATAGGAATTGGACAGTAGTGAGGACATTCCAGATAAAGGTAACATCATGAACACAGATGTGAAGATGGGAAACAAATGATGTAAAATAACTGGCATTTTTATAATCCTTTAAATTATGAAGACCGCTTCATATGTATTATTTCAATTGAACTTCACAACAATCCTGTGAATTAGATATTGCACATATTATCTTTTACGTTTATATATCATATATATTATATTTTATAGATGAGGACACTGAAGTTCAAAGAGGGTAAGTGACTTGCCTAGGATCACTTAGCTAATAAGTGTCCAAGTTTGAATGCAGGTTGTCTGTTCCTCAAGCCCAACATTCTATCCTCTTACCATACTGCTTCTGGAGTACGTGTATATAAAGGGGAGAAAGGAGAAAATCCTTGAAAACTCAAGTGGGAATGAATCATGAAAGAGAAAGTTTCTAAGAAAGATTGCTCATCTACTTCACATGCGGTTAAAAAATATTTGCTAGGAAAACTGAGAAGGAGGACATTGGACTCAGTCTTTGAAAATACTTAAATTTGAGGATGAGGAAAAGGAATAGATAAAGGGGGAAGGGAAGCAGATAGAGCCAGGACATGTAAATGTCACAGAATTTTTTTTAAAAAAAAGAGAGAGTAAAGAAAATGATCTCAACAATCTCACCTGTGGTCAAAGGACATTGGATTCAATAATTAGAAGATCTCTGGTAACCTTAGAGAGAGCAAGTTTGAGTAAGCAGTAGGCAGAGGAGCTATACTGAAAAGCATTGAAAAGCGAGTTATCAGGAAATAAAGACTGTAAGAATGACCTATTCATCCAAGAAGTTTGGTTTTTAAAGGGAAAACAAAGAACATCTGTACCTGAAGGGGGTAGCAGGGCATTAGGAAGGATTTTTGTTGTTAATAGAAGGAGATATAAATGTTTGAATATGTCTCTCCTCAATTAATTCATGTACTAAATGCTATAATGAGCACACAGTGAGTAAAAACATGTTTTGTTGAAGAGATAATGATAAGAGATCTATTATTGAATTTGGTAAGACTCTGGACTAATGAACTCAAAGGTCACTTGGAAGTAATTTTTAGCTTCCATGGTGCTATATTTCATTAGAGGTAGGATGAGTTATGTGAATAGGCCCATTTTATAAAGCTTCACAGCAGAAAAATATGGAGTGTGAAAGCAAGTTTTTAGTTTCCATGATATGCATGGAACCATCATTTTCTGCCACCAAAACAATGAATATGATGAATCAACTCAGAACACACACTCACACACACACACACACACACACACACAATCTGAATAGAAGGTTGTGAAAGATAAAAATGCACAGAACTAAATCCATGGAGTCAAGTATCATTTGACTACCATGTGTCAACTTGGATTATCACATACTGTCATTTAATAACTCGTGAATTACCCTTTTCAAACAGGAGCAGTGTTCTGCCTGACTTAGAGGAACTCCAATGGGCTTTAAATAACAAAACATTTCCCCCTACAGTGCCCCCTGCCACAGCAAAATCTGATTTTTCAAAAACCAATTCCTTGCTGAGGTCTTGTCTTATATGTCAAAGTTTAGCCTGAAGCCAATTTTTATAGCCAGATTATAAACCTCTAAAATAGTAGTTCTATTATGAAAACACTGACACAACCTTAGCCATAGTGATATGAATGGCACAAGCATAATACATTGAACACAGCATTAGCCATTAGCTCAAATAGCTTGATTTCCCCCCATTGTTGTCCATTGTCTTCTATACATTTGTTATGTTCCCTGTGGTGACTTTCAAAGCTATTTAACTATAGCCTGTCCTCCATAAAATCCTGGGCTAACCACCTCTAGTGCCATACAGACAAGAACTAGTTATCACTGTTTTGTCACTATGAATTTAAACATATATAGATAGATAGATAGATAGATAGATAGATATATGTATATATATGTTTATATATATACACACATATACACATACACATACATACATATATATGTAATGTGGATAATATAGACACATATATTATGTGTATTGTATATATATGTATAATACACATACACATATATGATATATGTAGTATAATTTATCTATAATATGCTATATGTATAAATGTATGGGGGAAAAGCCACTATATTAACCCACTCCCTAAGGATAAATACTTCAATTTACAATTATTTTTGTAGCATTTTATTTTTAGGTATTTTGCTAATATCAAGCTTAGCACAAAAAAGTCATGGGCTCTTTTGGGGAAGAGTAAGAAGACATGTTTTTTTGCTCAATTTCTCCTTTAATGTTTTTTTTTTTTTAAATCTTGACTCTAGAAATACAAACAATCATTCCTTGAATAATAAAACTATTTGGTCTAATGGTGATGTGGATCATGACTGAATTACACTGAATTAGAAAATTTTAAAAAATCTTAGTCAATTGAGTAATATATCTGTGTGTGTCTGTGTGTGTGTGTGTGTGCGCGCACGTACATGGGTACTTAGAATTAGACTCCATAAAGCTAGACCCTTTGATGTCTGACTTTCAGTCTCTCCAAATGAGAGAGACTAAAATACAGACATAATTCCCAAGCAGATTATGCTAACTGAGTAAACCTGGGTAAAATAAGTAAGGATGGAAATTTGAAAGACAGTAATTTCTTCACACTACAGCTAATCAAAAGAGAAAACAGCAGCAAGGACAGAACATCTTTCTCTTTTTTTATTTTAAAGGCTGTGATTTCTCATTGGAAATTTCCATACAAGTGTGGATATGTTAAATGCAGCAATAAGATTGAAATGGGATCTTTTGTTAACAATACTACTACTGTTAAAGCAATTTCTAATGAAAAGTTTTGTAAATACTGCAAAGATTAATCCATTATAATAAGAGAGGGATCCATAAATTGGCATAAATGGTCAATGGTTTCAAGAAATATATTCTGTTTCATTAAGTAAACTCTAAGTGCAATGTACGAGTAGAATGTTAAAAGGAAAAAGAAACAAAGATTTAATTTAATAGATTTGCTCTGTTATCTTACTACCAATATAAAATAAAATGTCTGTAATTTTTACCTCTATTGGCTTGGTTTTTGAAGATAATATACTGTAAAGTCAGGCCTGGGTTAAGAAGGAAAGAGTAACTCTTAACTGTACCTTTCCTGTCAAGAATTAATGTTCCCCCTCCTCTACAGAGTACTCCACCCTAAATTGCTAAGTGGGAGAGTGAATTTTTAATTATGACCCAATTTGTATAAAAAGACAGAAACCTCCTTTTCTCAGATGTCAAGTTAGCAATCAAGAAATGAGACAATAGTGTCTCATTATTCCCAAATTCAGAAAAGAAAAAAAAATATGCATAAGTATAGTGGGGCTGTCAAATACTGCAGGGCAGATCCAGGATCCTTTGATCTGAATAAGATTGTACAGGTGCCTGTTCTATACTGGCAGACACTAATGAGAATACACTGCTTTAAGCCTAGTCTGGTTATAATACATCACATTTTTCCCAGGTTATAAAAACCTTTGTAGGGTCACAAATGCCTTGACTTCTTGGTTTGCCTCTATGTATGAAAGTAGTTTGGGATATAACTGTTCACCTTGCTCTCCCAGGTCTTACATTCTTCCCCTTTTTTGTCTCTCAAGACTCAGTTTGTCTACAAGCATTTATTAATTACCTGTTATGTTCCAGGAACTAAGAGAAAGACAGGGGATAGAAGAAAGGCAGGGAATATGAAGTCCCTGGTCTCATGGAGCCCGCAGTCTGATTGAGGAGACAATATGCAAACATTTGTAAAAACAAGATATTCACTCAGGATAAGTTGGAGAAAATGAATTATAGTTCTGGTATTAAATGTGGACAGGAAAGACTTCCTGTAGAAGAGAGATTTTAGCTGAGAATTGAAGGAAATCAGGGAAATCAGGAGATTGAAATGAGAAAGGAGGGAATTCCACCCAGTGAAAACACCTGGAGTCAGGAGATGGAGCATTGTGTGAGAAGGACAGCAAGGGTATTATCAGTCTAAAGAGACTTCAGATATGGGCCTGGTAGAAGGAAGAGAAAGATTCAAAGGTGATGAGATGAGGAAGGCATACATTTTCTTTATGGGTGGTGCAGAAGAGCAGAGAGCTTCATCAATGGAAGATATGCTAGTAGATCAACTTTCATAAAGCCTCAGGTGAATGACCTGGAGGAATGTGACATAGTCTGCAAAGGTAAAATTGAAACCAAGTTGTCAAGGGCCTTAAATAATAGTGTAATGAATTTGAATTTTGTCATTTAGAACGGTAGTGTCAAACTCAAAGAGAAAATGGGGCAGTTCCTGTGTAAGTAAGGTGGATTTTATTGTAAGACATACTTTAGTTGTGTAAAGTGGATTTTTATTATTTTTTCTAAGAGTTCTGTTTCCCAGGATCCATGGCCATAACAATTTCCACCCCAGGCTGGTGGTTCAAAACATCTCCACCACACTTGTGTAGCATTATATAATGATAAATAATATAAACATGCGTGCTGAAATTGTAAACATCCACCGCAACTGTGCAGTGAGATATAAGGATGAAGTAATGTTCACTTGTGTGGCTATTGCTGGCAATATGCCTTCTTTGTCTTATGCCCTATAGAGCAGGTGGGCACTGGTCACTGAGTTGGGGAACCCTCCAGAGTTGGTTGAACCCTCTAGTTGGAATGCTGCATGTGCCTCGATAAGCCCCCATCAAGGCTTGGAGGGAATCTATGTTTGCCTCAACTGGCCTCCATTGTGGCTTGAGAGGATTTAGGGCAGTGCACAAGTTGTGCCTGTCTCCATTGACACAATAGAGATGGAGGAGGAGTTGCCCCCTTTGTTCTTGGCCCCTGCAAGAAGGGTGATTAGGGAATGCTGTAGGAGTTGTGCTTCATTATCAGCAACCTTTGTGAGAAGACTAGACTACAATAAAGTAATATTATTAACCCCTCCGAAGCTGTCTTTCCTGTCTGACCAGATCAAGAGTGCACCTGTGCTAGGCCCCATCCTGTGTGCTAGTATTATCTTTCTTACACCCTGATACAGCATTTTGATTAAAAAAAACACTATCGACATTGTTGTTTTTCAGTTGTTTTCAGTCATGTCAGACTTTTCATGACCTCATTTGGCAAAGATACTGGAAGGGCTGTCATTACCTTCTCCAGCACACTTTACAGATGAAGAAACCGAGACAAATAAGATTAATGATTTTCTTAAGTGTCTGAGGCCAGATTTAGACTCAGAAAGACAAGTCTTTAGGAATTCTGCTCTGATCTCTATCCACCATACTACCTATATTCTATGGTATTTTTGTTTTCTTTGTTAAATATTTCCCAGTTACATTTTAATCTGGTTACAGCCCCTGGTCCATGTTCGATGCCTTTGATTTAGATAAGAGAGAGAGCCACAGAATGTTTTTCATCGGAAGACTGATTAGAAAGAACTATGTATTTAGAAAAACATTTTGGTGGCTGTGTGAAAAATGAGTTGTAGAGGGAAGAGAATGGAGGCAGGGAAGGCATTTATAGTAGTTTGTTAGCCTAGAAATTTAAAATACCTGAAACAGGTATAATGTAAAGATGCTATTCCCTGAGTAGTTTTTTTAGTGTTTCAGTGTCAATATGATATGAGTCTTCAGCAGCATACCTCAAGAACCTATGCTTTGATTTATCAATGACTTGGATATAGACAATGGTGTTTACTCATTAAAACTGCAGATTATAAAAAAGAGTGGTGGGATCTTGATAGTCTAGATAATTGGGCTATCTCTAATGAGATAAAATTCAGGTATGGATAAATGGAACACCTCGTATTACAGTACAAAAATCAACCTCAAAACTTTAAGGGAGGATGGTAGCATTAGAAAGACATTCTGATAAATATATGGGGGTGTATGTGTGTGGGTGTGGGTGTGGGTGTGGGTATGGATTGTACTCTCAATATAGGTCAGGTACAAAACTTAATGTAATCTGAGGCTCCATTAAAAGGGGTATAAATTCCAAGAATAGTCCAATGGAAGTCCTAATTTATGCTGCCATCATCAGACCTTGTCTGGAATGTTTTATTCAGTTCTCAGTGTCGTGGTTGGAGGAGCATATTGATAAACTGGAGTGTCCAGAAGAAGAGCATCAGCATGGTGAAAGGCACACTAACATGATATATAAGAATTAGTTGAAAGAACTAGAGACTTGGAATGGAGAAGGGATGTCTCTGGGAAATATGATAGTTGTTTTCAAGTATTTCAAGTAAAAGACTATTATGTAGAGAAAGGATTAGACTTTTTCCGATTTGGGCAGCTAGGTGGTGAAGTGGATAGGACTCTGTTTGGGCAGCTAGGTGGTATAGTTGCTAGAGCTGGAGTCAGGAAGACTCATCTTCTGAGTTAAAATCTGGCCTCAGACACTTATTAGCTGTATGACCAGAGGCAAGTCATTTAAGCCTGTTTGCCTCACTTTTCTCATCTAGAAAATGAGCTGAAGACGGTAATAGACAAATCACTCCAGTATCTTTCCCAAGAAAACCTCCAGAGGGGTCATGAAGAGTCAGACATAAATGAAAAACTGAACAACAACCTCTTTGGCCCTAGAGATGGAAGAATTAAGATCAACTGGTGGAAATTATAGGAGGCAAATTTAGGCTTGATTTTGGGCATGGGGAAGTATTTACTAATAATGGAGGTGACTAAAAATAGAATGGGGTACCTCAAGAGATGATGGGTTCCTATCATTGGAGTTCTTCAAATAGAGACTAAATAATGACTTATTGGGCATGTTCTAGTTGGATTCGTTTCATGGATGAGTTGGACTAGATAGCCGTTGCAGTCCCTTATAAATCTCAAATTCTGGGATTCTATGTTTTCTCTTTAAATGAAGAAATTAACAACTTTCACATATTGGTATGGAATTTAAAACAGTTTTAGGCTAGCAATTTCCAATGCCGTTACTGAAATGCATTTTTTTCAAGTCTCTATAGGCACAATTAAAAAGAAAATTTTGTCAGGAAGCCAGTTGGGGGACAAACGGTCATTTACTACAGTTAATAGTATTCCTAACCTAGCACTTCTAATTTGAGTCAGTCATCAATTCTGCTCAATTGCCTATGTGGGGGTAGTGAATTTAAAAAAAAAAGATTATTTTAGCACAATTACATTTCTTATTACTAAATGAATGTTCTTTGCCAACTCTAAAACAAAGTGCAAATTGATATGTACAGAGATTTGAACTCCAGATAAACATTTTGGCAAATTGCGTAGTTTTGTTTTTGGCAACAATACAGTCATGGTTTTTTTGGAAGGATTTGGGGGGTCGGGGAGAAGTTAGGGAAGTCAAGAGGAAATGATCATATGCTCCTCTCGAAACTAACGTAGCTTTTACGGTCCACTTTTAAGTACAAAAACAACATATGTATTTCTCTATAGCAAATCTAATATTTACATTTTAAGTGGAAAATGTCTTAGTTTTAAAGACAAGAAAAATTGTGAGTCATTTGGCAAATCCCGAGTATAGATTTGTCTATCCCAAATACACACACATACACATACACACACACACACATGCACAAACACTCTTGCACACATACACACACACTACCCTACTTCACCCCTCCCCACACTGGAATCCACTTAATGAACACCCTTTTGAACAGAACACCTGCTTAATTAGTAGTACTGACAGGAACAGATTCAATGCAACACATTTCACTGCACTTAAACAATGGATAAATAGCATACCTAGTCTGTTTAATTGACATGTGCAGTGCTTCCTCTAGCCTAATCACAGTTGTTGCCAGGTGTGAACGAGTTCTGGCTCTTTAGGAAAATGTTTCATGGTGGGGCCTTTTGTATATTTTATGCTATTACCTTGCTTGCTGGTGATATTAAATATATGAACTTAAAGTTGCTGTAGTTCAAAATGTGTTTAATGTTCTGGGGAGGGCAAATCTCGAGCAATTCATGAAACATCACTCTCTTTCCAGATCATAGAATTCATGTGCAATTAATCTTTTAATTTGCAGTTTTGTCTCCACTGATGATCCATGCCAAATGAAGGTCTTCTCAGAAAGGCTTCTTCTGTGCAGGAGTAGTTAGATTTTCTCAATTCAATTGACATCAACAAGCATTTATTAAATGCCTACTACATGCCAGACACTATACTGTACACCTTGATTTTGCACTCTTATCTTTTTCTGAGGTGAAATATATTCATAGTGATGTGGTTGAGAAGTGTAGAGACCTCTGACTATTATGATTTTGTAGCACTCTAAACAGAGGAAAGACTGTGGACAATTCAAATTATTGAAGAGTCACAATTAATCCAGGGACTTAAAAATAAATAGCCAAAGAAAACTGTGAGAATCAGTCTTTGATTTTTCTTTGATGGGAAGACAATCTGGTCTACCAACCTATGACATTCTGGGCCTAAAGCCATACTAGCGGTCAATAAATATCATGAACCACAACCAACTTGATTTTGATTACTCAGTGGTTAGAGAGCTGAAACCCAAAGCCTCTAAAAAGAACCCTAAGCTTGTGACATTTACAAAGCTGTTTCGAAAGACAAAACAGGTATGAAAGGTCATGACAACCTAAGGCTTTGGGGGGCAAAGGGAGGGAGATATTCATCCACAGGAAGATTAAAGGATTGAAAGTTTTAGAGAACAAAGTTGGTATTTTTTCTGTAAACAAGTAAAAAGGTGTATACAAGTTGATTTCACTGTAAATGTCCTCTAGTGTAGTTTTCACCTGAGGAAAATGATAATAATGTAGAATAATCATTTTGATTTCAAAGTCAGTTTACTGAGCAAAAGTACCTTTCTTGTCTTTGTGTAATTCCTGATAAGATAATTTGAAAAGGTTTGGTCGAAAGGGACCCCAGTGTCTTCATCTTCCTTCCATATTCTAATTTGGACTGCACAGTAAGAGTTTGTACTTTCCCCAACCCCAGGTTAACTTAACATTTTTCAAACCTATAACAATGATACAGGATTTGGTTATTAGTGTCATCATTAAGAAGTGCAGATATGTACTGTTACTAGTTTCATGTTATTGAAAGTTATATTGACTCGGTGACCCATTGTTCCCAGACCTGCTTGCCAAACAGTGTTTTGGGGGAGGTATCACCCAGTCTCCAGATATTCATTACATAGTCAACTCACACCCTACCTATTTGTACCTGAAAATTATCATATACTCCAATCTTGGAAAGGAATTAAACTTCAAGGGCCCAACCTCCATTGCTGACATTGAACTATCTGAATTGTCTTTATCTCATTATGAAAGTTATCAATAAAAGCTGTTCCCCCTTGAAGCCATCTCTGAACTCCAGTGATCAGCTCATCAACTTGTTTCTACTTCTGCATATAATAAACTCCTTTTAATTCTCTTTGTCCCTAGTATTTCCTTGTTAATTAGGCTGAAAGCCCAAACAAAGAATTTTCCTTTTAACAATGTAATACACCATTTGAATAATTGAAGAGGAGAGCATTGTACAAGTATCTTTCGAGTTTCTGTATTAAAATAAGTATTAGGCCAGGAATGAGAGCTTGCAACTCATGAATTGGTTCTGTTGACACTTCTATTACCACCTTCAATCATTTATGCTTTGGTTATCATCTTCCATTATTTGTCTGTTTGAAGTAACCTTTATTAGTTTCATTAGTGCTCATCATTAAGAGTAAAATGAATTTCAAAAGTATCAGATTTGTGTTTTTGCATACAAAGCATCAACTCTGTCAATATTTTCACATGATATTGAACAAGACACAGCTTGGCAGTGTATAGAGATTTCATGCTCATTGCCATCTCTAGGCAGGAAGACTTGAATTCAAGTTTGTCTTCTGACACATACTGAGTACTGGCCAAATTCTTTAAAGCTCTTAGTGCCCTAGGATTGCTCATGTGACTAAAACCACCAAGGTGCATTGGTAAAAGAATTTTCTTCCTAATACGTTCTCACCAAACACAACAACAACAAAAATGAATGTTTAATGATGCCTCCTTTCAATTAAGAAATTGAAAGGGCCTGGAACAGAGGTCAGAGTACTAGATTTGGAGTTAAAAGAGCTGGATGCTAATCACAGCACTACTGTGTATATCTGAATCACTTACCTTCTCTAGGGTTCAGTTTTCACATTTATCAATTGAGACAGAGTTGGACTAAATGACCTTAAAGGTCCCAGTTTTAAATCTGTGAACATAAATTAATCAATAGCCAATATTTTTGGGTGTGTGTATACTATATATGCATATATTATATACATATACATACATATATAGTGCTTTGCAAATGTTCAATTGATATGCAAATTTTTGTTATTGTTTTTGTCATTGCTAGGTCATAGGATTAAAAGATAACAAAATGACATAGTCCTTGACTTCAAGGAGCTTACATCCTATTATGGAATGCAACATGCTCACATATACATAAACACAAAATTTATACAAATTAAATATACTATAGTTGGTAAGTGAGGAAGACACCAGGAGGGCTTTATAGAGGGTGAAGGTGAAGGGTTTGATTCTTTCCATTAAACAGGTAAAGAGAATCGTGATTCATTTGCTAATGTGGGGAGGGCAGTTAATCTTGCCTCCATTTTATTACAACAGTCAATGATTTGACAAAAGTGTCTGAAAATATAAAACAAATGCTATTCACATCAGTTCACATGTTCAATAATCATTTTCATGTTCAGCAAATTTATCCATTAATATAGTAAACATTTATTAAATATCTCCTCCAAAAGCATTTTGCAAGATTCCAAGGGAGATAGAAAGATAAAACAGTACAATGTCCCTACCCTAGAGGAATTTATAATTTAATATCTCTATATCAAACAAGAATAGCAGTTAATAACTTCAGAAAAAGTATCAACTGAAATATATGCCAAGTCTTTAAAAAATGAAAATGTTTGAAAAGGTCATAATTAAATGACTTTTAATGCTAAAAATCTAAAGTTGGCATTTAACATGTGTATTTGATTAGAAATTAGGATTCAGTTATTCACTACAAAGCAGATGTTTGCAGTAAACATTCTTGTTTTGATAACAGTAGTTGAAAACTATAGGAACAAAAGAATTAGGGGAAAAAACCCTTTGAGTTAAAATCTGAATTTTTTTAAAAGCTTACTTTACTGTTGGACCATTTGCAAAAGCTGTAGTAAAGATGATTAAAAAGGAGAAAAAGGAAACAGTATTTGCATTCATTCTGGTAATAGAATATGAAATTAAAGCATGAAGGGATTAATGTTTTAAAGCTTGACTTGCGGTGATAAAGCTAAGGTATTAGAACAGACAACATAACCGTTACAGGATAGACAAGCAAAGAAAAAGCCTCACACGCCTTAGAGATGAGCAAGTCAGCCTAGAATGGAATTACAAAATGATTAATCAATACAAATGAGAAACTGTACAAGGAAAGAGAGCTTGGTGAGACTTCTTATGGGACTCAACTCTGTGGCCGCTTAAAGATAATGAAAGAAGCACAGCAAAGCCAAAGAAATGCTTTCATTCAGTGGCAAAGTCATTTGTGAACAGTTTAAATTACCCTAATCACCTCCCCTCCAGCCGTCAGTATGCTCTGTCTCTTTAGTTATTTAAAAAAAGGAGTTTGGGGAAATGAGTTCTGCGAATCTAAGCTGCAAAATAATTATACACACACCGTTTTAGCATTTTAACAATGCAATCCCAAACATTTGTTCTCATTAGAATGCAAATCGACTCATTTAATAATCCCACATGAGAATTCCACCACACTCAGCTTAAAAAGCGCAATGGTATTCAAAATATTATTAATAAATGCCAAGTGTGGAAAAGCCAGTTTGCTGTGCCAACAGCTCAGGCTAGATAAAAGAAATATACTTACATTTCCAACATTTTTTTTTCCTGACCAAATTTAGTTTAATTGAAATTTAACAGTGAGGCCAGCTTGGGACAGTCTTCAAAAAATCAAGGTGACAATACCCTCTGTCTAGTGCTCAAACTTTCACATTCATCAAAGGCAAAGAGTTCCAGGCTGTCATACAAATCAATGACATCAATTTACTCTGAATAGTGTCTAATTTCATTATGCTAAATTGTTGTTAATTGTCTTAACCTCTGGTACAAAGAGGAACATTTTTAATTTGGCTTCTGCCCATTTATCAAATACAACACTGCACTGCCAGATCCTATGAATTAGTTTATCTTCTTTTGAAAGATTATTTATATAGCCAAAAAAAAGGCATCTGTAAAACATACAGCTTTGACTCTAATTAAATGATATTTTTCCTTAGCACATTCAAGATTGAGAAATCAGTTTTACAGAGCAAAAATAAGTTTGCGAAACACTACATTACAAAATCTGCATGTAACTGGATTGTTTTTTTTTTTATTGGTTTAGTTTGGTTTGGTTTTGGGTTTGGTTTGCTTTGGTTTGTTTCTTTTTTTCAAATGGAGCCCTTTTGGATTATTTTCTCTTATATCTTGTTCATTTAATTAGGTTTGTCTGCTTCCTGACTTCTGCCAAATAGGGAAGCAAAGTATGTTCTGTAACCTTAACATTCCCATCTTATGTCACTTTCTCCCTTTTGGGGTTGCAGTACCCTCTTCTGATTCCCAATTTAAGTTCCTAATGTGCTCTTTTTCTCCCACTCATAAAAAAGTGCTGTCCAGAATCTGAAACTTATTCATACTATGATGCAAAAGACTAACAGCAAATTCCAAGTGTTACTCTTCCTTAGAGATATTCTCATTTTCAAAGTCATCAAAACCTTAAGAAAAAAGAGTAAGACTCAGACAGTAGATCTTCATGTGCAAATTTCATTACCTCCTTCCTATTATATAATCATTCAATCTAACTCATAGACTTCAAAACTGTGTGCAGGATGTCTATTCCATTTATCCTAATCAAAAGGCAACTTTCTGCCCAAAGTTGGTCATTTCTCTGATGCCCCTATCATTTTAGCTAGAAATAAAGTACACCACAGGTGTCCTGCCACTTCAAGTGTCTTACCTCTTTTTGGGAGAGGAGTATTGATACCACCTTACTCTATTTTTTCCCTTTATGGATGTAGATTGTATTTCTGCTTTTGTTACTCTGCAAACCATTATAACTCCATAAGCAGATTAAAAATGCATTTAATTAATGCTCTTTTAACTCTTCACTATCATTTAATCCCTATGATTGTCTCTCCCCACCCCACCCCATACGCCACACACACACACACACACACACACACACACACACACACACACTAACACACTCACTCACTCAACAGAACCCCTTCTCTGATAATAAAACTCAGGCAAACAAATCAACACACCAGTCAAGTTAAGCTAGCAGCATGTGTCCCATTCTACACCCATGATTTACTATCATCTTGCCAAGAGGAAGGAGTCAAGCTTTGTTATCAGTCCTCTGAAGTCATGACTCTACCTAGATTTTATAAAATCCTTGAAGGCTAGGGTGATACACATTTTTTTCCCTCTAAATCATAACACTTGGTAATGTTTTATATGCAGTAACTTCACTCAAAGTATTTCGAGCAGAATGAATGTAAGCCCTGTTTTAGCAAAAAAAATGAAGAAAAAGAAGAAGCAAAGTTTTGTTTCCTTCATGGTGGCAGATGGCACATTCTTGTGCCCTGCAGCACTAGAAGGGGCAAATTAGGCATTTGCATCTCATTCTAGTTACCTTCTCTCATTAACTGTTATCATCCCCCAAACTAATGTTCAGGGAAGATGTTGCTTTATTTAGAGACAGAAAAGTCAAATAGATAATTTCATTAATTAATAGTACTGTCTTCCCTATTTAGTCATGAATACAACAACCTAACCTATAGCCTGTCAGGCTTTTTGTTTTGCTTTATTTTTGGATCCAACTGCACCTCATTTTATGATTATATAGCATTAGATTTCACCCATGGAATGTAAGGAAAGATAGAGCCTCTGCATACAAAGAATATTTTAGGAGTGAAATTAGCACAACAGCTCTCCTTCTTCTTCAGAAAAGAAATCTAGGAGCAAAGAAGATATTTTTCTTCCTTGAAAACAGGAGGCTATTCGTTAAAACAAACCAAAAGCCAAAAACCAAAACCAAAACAAAACAAAAACTGATTATTACAAGAAGCCTCCTTTATATGCATTTTTAGGAAGTAAAGATGACCTTTTTTATCAACATTTCTTTAGTCAATACTACTTATATTTTCACAGAAGTGGGTGCATGATTTGCAAATAGAATCAACTTCTCTACTGGTATTTTACCTATCATGTGACAATACAAAGATAACATAAATTTTTGAAAAGAGTAGTAGACTAGAATTCAGAAGAATAAGGTTGTATTTTTGAAAAAATAATAAAATTTATGAGGCATAGATATCTCTCTATATATGTATGTGTATGTATGTATATGTATGTACGTATCTATCTATAGATAGATATCTCTCTATATATAATCTATGTCTATCTACCTATCTACCTGTCTGTCTGTCTATCTATCTATCTGGAACAGAATTCACTTAAATATGATCATCTTTGGCTTAAACGAAGTACTACAGTAAAGAAAGGGATGTAGATTACCATCTGAAGACCTGAATCACTAATCTAAAAACTATCTATGTGAATTGGACCCTAAGACTTGGGAAATAATTTCACATTTCATACTTTAAAAAAATCTTCCTTCTCTTTCTGTCTTTGGGGGAATCAAGGAATAATTTTGTGGGCCTTATTGTACCTGATCCTAGGCAAGAGGCACTTCAGGTGACTAAATCTAGGAGCTCAGAAGGGTGGCTTGAGGGAAAGAAAACCAACAACAAACAAAAATACCGAACTTTGAATCAGGATATCCTGTTCTAACATTTAATATGTATGCAGCATAAGCAAGTCACTTCTTTCCCTTTGGTTCTTAGCTTTCTCCTCTTAAACAAGTACCCTGCTTGAGGACCAGATACAGTATGAAATGAGAAGTAGGAGAGCAATTTATATACTAGCAATACTATGACAAGAACAACAAAAGAATTAAGATTTCTGAGTGATGCACTGGCCAACCATTATTCCAGAGGAATGATAAGGGAACATGCTACTCATATCCAGACTGAGAAGAGATGACTCAAGATGTAGAATGAAAAATATCTATTTTGGACATGCTCAAAGTGGGAATTTGTTTTGCTTACTATGCATATGTTTTACAATGCCATTTTTTTCTTTTTTCTTTCAAATAAACATGAGATGGGGAAGGAAAAAATAAATCTTTTTAATGAAAAAAGGTTGAGTAAAATTATTGCCTTGCACCAGATCATCTGTAAAGTTCATTTCAGCTTTAAACTTATAATCCAAGTGCTAGTCCTAGAACTACTAATTTTTCTTATGCTCTTAGAGATGACACTTCTCTTTCGTTTTTAGTGTCACTCTCTGTGGAATAACTTTATGCTTTCTGTATGCACTTGGTAGGTCTTTGAATGCTATATAAATATCAGTTAAAATAATAATTGGGCAACTAGGTGGCACAGCAGATAGAAGGCTGGGCCTGGAGTCAGGAAGACTAATCTTCCTCAGTTCAAATCTGGCCTCAGACTCAGCTGTGTGACCCTGGGCAAGTCACTGAACCCTGTATGCCTAAGTTTCCTCATCCATAAAATAAGCTGGAGAAGGAAATGGCAAATAATTGAAGTATCATTGCTCAGAAAAGCCCAAATGGGGTCCTGAAGAGTCAGATATGACTGAAAACAACTAAACAACAAAATAATAATAATAATAATAATAATAATAATAAATGTTCCACTTTTAAATTTGGCTAATTATATAATTAATGTCACTATTTAATATCATGAGAAACAGCCGGGTCTAATGGAGAGATAACTGAAATCAATGTCAGGATGATTTCCTCTCACACATGCTGTCATATATATGATACAACTATATGACAAATTGCAAGTCTCTTAACTTCTCAGTGCCCAGGAAATTCTTAAAATTTAAAATGTAGCACCATCATCAATATCATATATGCAGATCTTTGTGTAGAGGGACTTTCTTCACATGGAATCCTCTACATCAAACACAGGCCTATACTATAATGTCATCACATATTTATATAAAATATCGAAAACACTTTGTTAACCTGAAAGCTTTATATTAATTTAGCTATTATTATTAATTTTTGCTACTCTTGTTATCATTATTTCATTCAAAATCTACTTTTCAACTCTAGAAGTACGTTCTACAATAATTTCCTAGCACTTGTTCAATTATTATTCATTCTGCAATTAAAAGGACAACAAGGACTTTGGAAAATATTTGCATTGGATTGGATAATCTGTATCTCCAACTAGATTTTAAGTTGCTTGGAGGCAGAGACTCTATTATATTATTTCTTTGTATCTATCCCTAATGACTAGCACATTGCTTAAGAGTAGATATTCAACATACGTTGTCTGTATATTCATACACTAACTATCATTATAATAGCTAATACATGAGAAGTATATATATATATATATATATATGTAAATATATACTACATTTTTCTAATCATGAAAATAAAAGATAACCATTTAACTTTTTTATGAATTTCAATATACCTATGATTGATTTGTATTGCCTATTTATTTTTTGTTCTTACCTTGCATACTACTTAAGCAATCAGAGATGACAGAGTGTTTAATTATTCTGGGGGAAAAGGCTCTCTTAGATTTTGTTTGCCTCATGCTTTCCACTACCCTAGACATTCAATTACTACATAACTGTGTCTTGAAACCATGAAAACAGTTATTTATAAAAAGGAGAACAAACCTTATATACGCACACTTCCAAATTAAGCAATGAGACATTTTTACTCCAACTTAACATTTGTGTATGTAAGTAATTGTGGGACAGATCATTGTGTGATAGATTTCTTACATCAAAGATTACTCAGCCAAATAAGAAGCAACTGACACTTTCACTAATACGGTGCTCAAATATCTTAAATTTCTTTTTGAAGTTGTGGGTTTTTAAAGTTATTAGTAAATGTAAGTATTGGCAGGTTGTAATGGCACATTGTGATATAGAAATAATTCAGGTTTCTCAAATGCCAAATTTAGTGTTGCCTTTCTTTTCTAGGCTGCTTCAGTATTAATCCCTTACTCATACTCTATGATACAGCAGATTTGGCTGACTTATTCTGCCTACACAACATTTCACTTTCTGTCTCCAAGTCATTGTACAGATTCTCCCAGATGCTTAGAATGCTCCCCTTCCTCATCCCCATTTCTTGCATCCCCTAGCTCAGAGCAAATAAAATATTTTCAAATGAAATCTTTCCCAATTCACTCACTTGTTGCTGTTATGCATTCAAAATATGTTATCATATACAATTAATATTTCTATGTACATACATATATATTGCATCTAGTTATCTGCATCTTTTTTTCTTTTAAAAAATTAGTTAGTGATGTATTTTCCCAAGTTACATGTAAAAACAATTTTAACATTCATTTTTAAAATTTTGAGTTCCAAATTCTCTCCATTCTTCCCTCCTCTTCCTATTCACTATAGATTATAGATGGGCAGTCATGCAAAACATTTCCATAATAGTCATATTGTGAAAGAAAACACAGACAAAAAAACCTCAAGAAAAATAAAGTTTTTAAAAAGTATGCTTCAATCTGCATTCAGATACCACCAGTTCTTTGTTGGGATGGATAGCATTTTTCATTATAAGTTCTTCAGAGCTCCCTTGGATTATTATATTGCTGAGAATAGTTAAGTCATTCACAGCTAACGATCCTACAATATTGGTGTTACTTTGTATACAGTACATTTCATTTTGCATCAGCTCATGCAAGCCTTTCCAGGTTTCTCTGAGATTATTCTGCTCATCATTTCCTACAGTACAATAGTATTCCATCATAATCACAAAGCACAATTTGTTCAACCATTCCCAGATTGATAGACATCCCCTCAACTTCTAGTTGTTTGCCTCTAGAAATGTGGTGTTTTCTCTTACCTGCCCCTCCCTTATGCCCTGATGAAACAGTTGGTACAGTAGATAGAGTACTGGAGTCAGGAAGACCTGATTTCAAAGACAGCCTTAGATACTTAGTAACTGTGATCCTCTGGGCACAGGTTCTACTATGCCTCTGTTTGCCTCAGTTTCTTCAACTGGAAAAATGGGGTAATAACTAGACTTACATCATAGGGTTTTTGTGAGGATAAAGTGAGATATCTGTTAAGACAGTAGCACAGTGGCTGGCACATAGAAAGAGCTATCTATGTAAATGCTTAGTCCCTTCCTTTCCCCCTCTTTCCACCTATATCTATATGTGTGTATGTATTCTTGTGCTCCAAGATGACTGTAGACAGTGACTACAGCCATGAAACTAAAAGGTAATTGCTTCTTGGAAGCAAATCTATGGCAAATCTGGAAAGCATATTAAAAAGCAGGACATCACCTTGCCAATAGAGGTCTATATATTTAAAGCTATTGTTTTTTTTTTTTTTCCAGTAGCACTGTGTGGCTGTGAGAATTGGATTGTAAGCAAAGCTGAGCAACACAAAATCAATGTTTTTAAATTGTGATGCTAGAGGAGACTTTTGAGAGTCCCTTAGACAGCAAGGATGTCAAATCAGTTAATGCTTAAAGAAATTAATTCAGACTGTTCACTAAAGGGTCAAATACTGAAGCTGAAGCTTAAATATTTTGTCCACATAATGAGAAGATGGGACCCACTGGAAAAGACCCCAATGTTGGGAAAGATTGAGGGTAAAATGAAAATGGCATGGCAAAGGATGAGATGGATAGATAGTGTGATGGAAACAATGAATATTACTTGGACAGACTTTGAGAGATAGTGGAGGATAGAAGGGCCTGGCCTGCTATGGTTCATCGGATCATGAAGAGATGGCCTCAACTAAGCCAATGAACAACAAAAGACATAGTGTGTTTAATAGATGGCTCTTGAATTCATGAATGAACAAATGAATGAATACTATGGCAAGTCCTATTAAGCTGAAAAGGGTTATAGATTTAAAGTTAGAAAGGACCTTATAGATTGAGTCAAACCCTTTCATTTGAATGATGAGGAAAATAAGGCTAGAGTGGCTTTTGTAGGACTACATAGCTAATAAATGTCTGAGGTAAGACTTGAAACTAGGTCTTCCTGACTGCAAATCTAATGTTGTCACTTCTCCCAATCTATCCTTCAAGTATTTGGTTAAAGCAAAGTCTTGGTGATGCCACTCAAGTAGCTTAAGTGGCTTTCTTTTGCTTCTAGGATGAAATATAAATTTCTCTCTTTGCCACTTACAGCCCATCACAGTTTTGTTCCAATCTATTTTAGGGATCTAATTAATAACACTTTTTGTCATGTAGTTCATCCAATTTCCTATTTATTATAGTATGCTTACATCCACATACAATAATTACAGTATGTGAATGTAACAAGGCTGTAATAGATAAAAAATACAAAACCTAGCAAGACTTGTATGAACAGATGCTGAGTGAAATGAGCAGAACCAGAAGAACAATTCATACAGTAACAATATTGTAAAAACAAACAACTTTGAAAGACAAAGAATACTCATTCAAGCAACGACCAATCATTTCCAGAAAATAGATTACAAAGCATTGCTATTCAACCCTTAACAGAGAGGAGGAGGATGAAAAGGAGGAGGAGGAGGAGGATGACCACTCAGGGAGACTCTCACAGTTATGGATTTCACTAAGGAAGGGTGTTGTTGCTGAGTCATTTCAGTTATGTCTGTGACCCCTTGGCCAAGATATTGGAGTGGTTTGCCATTTCTTTCTCAAGATCATTTTGCTGATGAAGAACTGGGGCAAACAGGGTTAAATGACTTGCCTGAGGTCACACATAGAACGAGTCTGAGGCTGGATTTGAATCGAGTTCCTCCTCACTCTAGGACAGTTCTTTATCCACTGTGCCACCTAGATACCCAGAAGGGTGAAAATAATGTGGGGATAAAGGAGCAATACATCAGAAAGTAGTAAATTTATTAAGGAGTATCACCACAGTTATCAAAGGAAGAGAAAAGAAAGTACACATGAAAATAAAAATTACTAAAAATGAAAATGGATGTCTTTCCTATGTATGCACAAAGGGTAGAAATCTAGAGTTTCCCACTAATATGCAAACCCTTGAGTATTGTTTTCTAATAACTTATTTTCATGAACTGGATTTTTCTTCTTCAAAATTCTTCTTTTTCCAAATCCCTTTTGAAAATTAAATTTCAAATTTTTTTGGTGATAAAAATGTTTTCTCCCAAGTGTCTCTGTTAAAGGTTTTATTTCTTAAATGTATAGAGAACTGAGTCAAATTTATAAGAATACAGGTCATTCTCCAATTGATAAATAGCCAAAAATATGAACCGGGAATTTTTCAGATGAAGAAATCAAAGCTATCTATAATCATATTAAAAATGTTCTAAATCACAATTGGTTAGAGAAATTCAAACAACTGTGAGATACCACCTCGCATGTATTAGATTGGCCAATATGATAGAAAAGGAAAATAACAAATGTTGGAATAGATGTGAGAAAATTGGTACCTGATGTACTGTTGGTAGAGTTGTGAATTGATCCAACCATTTTGGAGAGCTATTTGGAACTACATCCAAAGGAATATAAAACTGTGCGTAACCTTTGATCCAGCAATACCACTACTAGGTCTATATCCCAAAGAGATCATAAAAAGAGAAAATGATCCACATGTACAAAAATATTTATAGCTTCTCTTTTTCGTAGTGGCAGTTAGCCAGCATTTAAAATCTCCCACAATCTGATTCCAACTTTCCTTTTGTTCTTACTTCACACTACTTTGCTTTAAATAGTCTAGATTTGACTCAGGTTGGATCATTTTTCTAATCACATTCTGCATGTATGTAGGCTATGTCTTACTACTGAATGGCACTACCTCACATTGATACCTGTTGAAATTCCATTTCTTTAGTTCTTAACTCATATACCATCTCCTCCATGACATTTTTACTTATCCTTTCAACTGAAAATTCCTTCTTTCTCAAATTTGCCTAAAGCTGTTTGCCTGTATGCTTCTTTTGCCCTTATTAGCATTCTATATTGTATTATATTTATTTGTATATATTCATGTTCCTCTTAGTTGACTGTTTCTTGATAGCAGAGAACACTGAAATCATAGTTTTAGAGGTTGGGATGGGGCTATAATACTATCCACCGAAGATGGCAGAGTAAGAAGAGAAATTTTATAATTGAAAGTATTGTATATGTACATACACATACACATACGGTTTCAAAAATTTAGGTATTTGATGCATTTTCCCCAAACTAAAGTGTATGTATATGTACATACATATATACCATATATTTACTATACACACATATATCATATATTACTCTCTATACATGTGTACATATACTATATACACTATATGTTTATGTATACACATGTATACTTTATGTGTAATACATATACATATCCATCCAAAAGCCATTTCCCAATATGTAAGTGGTCAAAAATATGAACAGCTTTCAAAATAATAATTGAAAGCTGTCAACAACACCATTAGGACATACTCTAAATCACTAATAATAAGAAATGCCAAAAACCTGATGTTTTTCCTCACACCCCAAAAAATATTGTCAAAAGGGACCACAAAGGGGGAATAGTCAATATTTGAGGGAAATATAAGATGACAGGCACCCTTATAAACTGTTTGTAGAGCTGTGGGTAGAAATTATTTTGTATTACAAAAGATGAATCTGAATAATCCAGAGAAACATTGTTAGATTTATATGAACTGGATACAGAGTAAAATAAATAAGTATATACGAACATACATGATAATCACAATAATATGAATGAAAAGATCACTAAATAGAAATGTTTGATAACTAAAAACATGGTGCTAGAAAACACATAATGAAATATACCTTCTTCTTTAAGTCAGAAGACTAGTGAGCAGAATGTTATGCAATTATCTCCTCTATGTCATGATTTCCCCCATGAAATATTGGGGTTCAGAATAAGATATTAAGTGGGACTCTTTTTGAGAGTCTTGTGGAAGCCACAGACAACACATGAAGGCCAGCAGATGACACAGAAAATGTTTAGAACTCAGAATTGCATAAAATATATACATAGTATTGTATAACAACCTATCTTATCTTGTAATACCATAATTATTTGGACTTCTTCACTAGTAAAAAGGGAGGTCCAAAAATTTTATGCAGGTTTTCCATATCACTGGGATGCCAAGCCCCTAACCTCTATGATATATAAACTATAACTCTATATATTTTCAAAGGTAGTCATTTGTTATCAATTGTTTTTGTTTATTTTTTTTAAATTTGTCCCAAGGACATGCTCAATATAGAACAAGGTTAAGCAGTATCCTAAGAGTTAATTGTGATGCAGAGTCAAAAGGAATCAATAAAAATATTTTAAAAATAAATGCACAAGTTTGGAATACTAGCTAGCTAGGTCTGGAATAAACCTGAGATTTATGGACAACATGGGCTACCCTGGATGAGTAAGATGTGAGAAATTCAACTGTAAATTCCAGTTGGCTATGAGAGTGGTATATTTTTCCAATGTTAGCTCATCTGCTTCCAGCAATGGTCTCTTTTTAATTTGGGAAGAGTTTGTCTACTCTATCAACTGATCTTCATTCATGTCATCAGGATTTCAGACTGGCAGGCTATTTCCATAACCCATCAGCATCCAAGCTTTTCATATTGATCAAGTTTTAGCCATCGAGCCAAGATATGTTTCCAGGGGGTGACACTGGATCAGCCTGTGTTTTATCTTCAGTTTGTGTGTGAAATCTCTTCTGTCTATAGACTGTGAATAGAAGGTCCTTCAGAATTGTCCCCTTACGAGGCAAGTCAACTGTTGCCAAAATCACAGAAGTCCAAAATGACATAACAATATGATGTAGAGAAGACATAAAGACATTTTTAAAATAATATTCTAAAAGAGACGCCCAAAACAGCTGATTTTCTTTGTGTGGAATGATTATGCTTCAGTAAAGTAGTGAAGCAGTGGATAAACAGTGTCAAAAACATATTTTTTTCATCTTTAAAATTAATTAATTCAAAACATTTTCACATTAGGATAGTAGTCCCCATGGAAAGATAATCTAATAGGGATAAAAAGTGTTTTTTATTTCACCAAAAATGATGAAGTTGGAAGGACTATTAGTAAACAAAGAAACAAACAAATAAGAATAAGACAGAATAAAAAGCAATATCAGATTTTGGTCTTTACCCAACTGGCTAACATTGTGAATGTCAGTATTTTCAAAGATCATGTGAACAGTTATTTTTGCATACCACAAGCTGATCTTTCAAAGAGTCCAGGGAAGGTTTGTTTGTATTTTTAAGGAGTCTTTTTCCCCACTTTTAGAAAAAATAAAAAGACATGGATAGATTTCTTCAGAATATCTGCATGCAGTCAGCATCCCATATCTCCAAAGTCTGTATTCTGCTTAGGGCAGAGGTGAATTATCTGGTTTATAGGGGCTCAGATAGAGGTCACTGCTTGGATTGCAATTCTGACTTGCCTGTAGTTTATTTTGTATAAATGTGAAAGTAGCAGCCTCTGAATCCCTGTAGTGAAGCAGACCTTATCCTCTGTTTGAAGCTGGATTTACACTGAGTTTTCCATGATGAGATCCATAACTTAACAAGCTAGATTCACACTTTACTCTTTGGCACATAGAACATTAGAGATATTTTTCATGTGTCCATTCCCTGTGATTTATTATGGGGTAGAAGTTGCAAATAATAATAATAACTTAGAAGATTGTCATGATATGAAAATATTCATTTTTACCAGAAAGCAAATGAAGATAAAATCAAGTAGGCACTCTACTGGAAATACAAAATAAAAGTGAACAAAGTAATCATGCATAGGACATCAATTACCCAAATAATTATGTAATTAAAAAAAACTATTTGCTTCCTGATAAATTCATCACCACCCCAAGAATTATCTAAAAACTTGTTAAAATTTCTCATTTCATTAGATGGCATTACTAGACTTTACTGAAAGTAATCCCTAAACTGAATCCAGGAGTTTCAATTTTCATTCTATTGCTTGGCCTTCACTGTAGAACTGCTTTAAAAATAAAAATAAAAAAAACTCTTTAAATTGATAATGTTCATAAAAACAAACTATTTAACAACTTATTCCAAAGAACAAAAATACCAGTAAAAAAGAAATGTTTAGCTTGTGTATTTAGAAAATATCTCCAATACTGCCGATGCTACACCCTTCTCAGTGAGTCATCAAGTAAGAATAAGAAAAAAAGAAAAAAAATTATAGATTCATTGTTTTAGGAATGAAAATCATGGCAGGTTCAATATATATAGTGTAGTCAGTGAAAAAATTTCCACCTTGTAAATTCATTGTCCAGCATACCTAAGACCAAGTCAAACCTGAAGTATTATATTTCAGCTAAGTAGGCTTTTGTTTTGCAACAGAATGTGAATATTACATAAAATTGTACAGCTTTATGTCACTGAAAAACAGTTTCATAGTGGCTTCTAGGTGACAGGAGTGACAATTCATAAGTACTAGGTAAATTTGTGTGTTTGTATCTGTGTGTGTGTGTGTGTGTGTGTGTGTGAGAGAGAGAGAGAGAGAGAGAGAGAGAGAGAGAGAGAGAGCAGAGACAGATAGACACACAGAGACAGAGACAGAGACAGAAAAAGAGACAGACAGAGATAGAGAGAATTTCAATAAGAGGTACTTGGAACAAGATTGAATACTTCAAGTATCTGGAGATTTTTTTGTTTGTTTTTTGTTTTCCTTCTTACCTAAACTTAGTTCCCAAAATATCTAAATAGATCATTCACTGGCCCCAGGAGGGAGGCACAAATAGATAATTGTTTTACTTTTTCAACTTAAATGGGGACATTGAGTCAGTGTGATTATTTACTCTCTCTTTAGAATCACCATTTACCCTGCTGGTATTATGTGAGTGGTTTGCAATAATGGAAAATCTATTTGCCTTTATTACCAGCTAAGGTACTCAACTGCTATAAAACTTATTGTCAAACTAGTTCTGGCTCTGCAGAAAATTATTTCAAAATGTTCTTTATTTTGTTAAAGAAATTAGCTTTCTATGTAATTATTATACAGTGGGTGGTTACGGAAGTAATAAACTAATTACCACCCATTTTAATTGCACTATTGGTAGTCTATAAGTAATGAAAATCTGGAGGTTAAGTCATAAAAATCTTAACACCAAGAAGACTTAGTGAAGTTTCAAATATATGCAATGTCTTTTATACTTCCTGAAAAGGAGAACATTAAGTGAAGGAACAGTCACCTTAATTCTACAACTCCCACCAAAAAAACTGGCAAAATATCCCAGAGAGGTGAATCCATGCCTTACATCTTTGATGATTCTTTCTTATTTGGCATTCAGTGAATACTGACTACCAGAGGGGAAATCAAAATCTCTATACTGTGAGTATATACACCTGCCAAATCTAATGGTCTTCCAAGAGCTATGATATTTGCACTAAGAATGGCATAGAAACCACTAATGAGAGAATGACAAGGGCTACAAATGACTCCTTATATAAATGGCAGTAATGAAACTGAAGAGTAAAGTCATTTATACAAAAGCACTGAAAAGGTGAATTTTACTTATCTTCACCCACAGAAATCCAGAGGGACTATAACTACATTCATCCTGCTAGTAAAGAAACAAAGCAAAATATATATTGGAAATGGAAAAGTAAAAGGCGACTTAAACCACCTTTGAATTTCTTCAACAACAATCATAAAATGAAATCTCTTCCATTACAATCAAGAGAACTCAGCTATGGGACAGCTTGGCCAAATGAGCCTAATTTTATCAAGTAATAAAAAGTATAGAAAAATGTCATATATACAGTTACTCTAAAAGTATCATCTCCTTACACAGACCGAGTTAAAATAAATTTTTCTCTCATGACCACTATTTTAAAGATTTCACCTGACCCTGTTAAGAATGCAAGACTGAGGTTGGAGGTTATTCAAGACGGGTTGCCTGGCTCAAAGTTATCTCAAGGCACAGTCTATTGTAAGGATAGGACAAAAGACAAAGCAATAATTTCCCAGGTTCTAAGTGAAGTGTCATACTGATAAAAAGTTGATTTTTAAATGAGATTATATAAATTTATGATTGTAATTTATTTAAAACCTCTCCTTTATCCAAAGGAAATTATCTGAGTTGAGGACACACCACTAGAAGTGAAGTTATTTTTCAGGGCTGCCATGAAGTATAATTAATGATTGCTAATTATTTTAATATAGTTGTCAATGGACAAAAACTTTATATATCATCTATATTATTAAAATATAGCTTATATAATATGAAGACCCTATATTTTATATTCACTAAATCTTGAATGGTCTCTAATTTTTGAGAAACAACTAATTCCATTCCATGCCTAGATTATTTTTAAAGAATTATACACACTGATACAATTTTCTACTTTCTACATGGGTCTGAAAAAATTAAATATCCCAGAGTCTGATGGGATATATCATCAAACTCACAAGTCACTAGAACATAGAAGTAAGACTGCATGTTGCTTGGTGGCAGGTTTGTGAAAAGCAGGCACAGATGGAAGTTGGTTAGCTTCAATGAACAAGAATCACTTTGGGACCAGAAGTGCTCTGCTTTCTTCCATTTGCAGCTTTGTTTCTGTCAAAAGTCATCTTCAGATGTCACTGATGAATAAATTAGCTGGTCAAAATGAAAATAACATGCTACAAAAAATACTATGCAGTGGGAAGGTCAAGTGCACAGTGAAAACCTCTCTGAAACTGAGAATATTCTCTAGACGTTCCCAATGTTACAAAAATGCTAGTCCTTAAATTTGCCAGGCTGAATATTCACAAAGAAATCCAGGGTTCTTCTTTGTGTTGATGTCTGTTCATCTCCTTTTATGTTTTATAGGATAAAATTGAGATGTTTGTCTTTTATTGGTTTAATATACTTATCTACCACCTAAAATTACTTTTATTTCCCCATCCATTGTGTGGATAGACTGGGGAAATTGTAGTTTCAGGTTTCCTATGGTTTTTGAACACCAATGCAGGTATTGTATAGATTCAGCAGCCATTACAAATAATGGCATAAGATCACTCACACCATTACTGCTGATGCATTAAGTCTATTACTTTTCTATAAGAAACTTCAAGCTCACTTCCTTGAACTTAATCCTCAAGATTGCTGAGTCCAGGGACAGAAGTTCACCTCTAATCATAACAAATGCTACATCAGGGCAAGAGTTGATGGCAAACAAAATCAACTTCCAATCTGATAATAGCCTTTCTGATCTCATACACAATAGGAAATAGAGGTATGAAAATACATTTATAATCACCCAAAAATGTGTATACTTTCTTTGCCCTTCTTTCTTGCCTAATTTTGAGTATAACATATGATCAGCAAAGCCAATACAAAACGTGAACACCCTATTGCCTTAGTTTAATCGGTTTTGGACTCACTCTTTCAAAATACTTTCAGTAAAGAAGTTTCTAAATTTGATTCACCTTCAACCTTATTTTCTTTATGTAAAGATGGAAAAGACAATTTGAGGGAGTAATTTCTTCTTGTTGATAATAAACATAAGTGGGGAAAGATTTTATCTTTGTTAGATATTTTTGATGGGGGTGTGAATGATGTACATAATTGATCAATGTTACTCTCTTCTTTTGGAATAATGGAAAATAATCATTCACTATAAAACCATTATTAATTTATTAACAAATCTTATTTGTATTGTATTGTTGCAAAATTAAAATCTTATTTTGATTTGTTATTTACTAAAAGACAGAGATTACCTCAATCACAACAATTCTAAAAATGTTCATGTAGTCAGTAGGAGTCAGAGACACACTTCATTTTTTCTTATTTTTAATGTTTCTTTAAAATATTACCAATTTCTTCCATTATTATATCATAGTAATTTCTTGAAATATCCCTCCCCACTGCCACCACCTTCAAACTGAACCTTTCCTTTCTTTTAAAGAAAAGCAATTACACACAAGTGCCAATGCTTACAATACTGCACCCTAGTAATCCTCAGTCTCTCTCATTTAAGGAAGGAGGTAGAATCCTTCCTCGCTTCCCTAGGACTATCACTGGTCTTTCAACAGCTGAGACTTCAGATTTATGGTAGTGATATTTTCATTCCTATCATTTTAGACATTGATAATGTATTTTTCTTTGCTTACTTCACACTGTATCATTTACTCCATACAAACCTTCCTTTTTTCTGAATTTCTCATATTTGTAATTTCTTATTGCAGGATTATATTCCATTATTTACATATAAATTCTTTTTGGCAAATTTTGAACTGATGGGCACTCATTTTGTAAAGAGTATCATTATGAATATTATTTTTGTAATGAATACATTTTTGTTCCCATCTTTGATCTTCATCTTGAATATTAACTTCCATTTATTTTATCCAGAAAATACTGATTGACTTAAAGTAACTTGATTGTTTCACTGTTTTACAATAGATTGAAGTTGCTATAAGGAAAGGACTTCTTTTTTATTTAAAAATTTCTTCAAAATCCCCAGTTTTGTTTTAAGAGCTCTTTTTTTTAAATTGGCTCACTGATGTATTCGAAGCACTGTTAAATTAGTAGCTAGCCAACAGAGAATACTTTATCAAGGAATCATAGAATTTAAATGGTCCTTAGAGATGATCTAGGCTAACCTCCTTGTTTTACAAACAAGAAAAGCAATGCTTGAAAAAGTTGATTGACTTGACAAGGGTTCCACCGTTAATGATCACTAGGTCACATAGATCTAGGACTAAACCTGGCCCAAACCTGTTTATGGCTTTTCCTCAAGACTAGAATGCTCTCCTTCCTAGTCTCAGGTTCCTGGCTTCCCTGGGTTCTTTAAAAACTAAGCTCAAATCCAACTTTTTTCCAGTTCTCTCCCCTATTATTGCTAATGCAATGACTATCAAATTATGTGCCATTCATCCTATCTATATCACATGTGTGTATGTAGACACATTTGTTTGCATGATCATATATAATAAGCATATTAACAAACTGTTTATCTTCAGTGTACATTACTTTCACCCTTACACTCTGGGATTCAGTCAAATTGACTCCTCCCTGATCGTGCAAATGACATTTCTTTTCACAACTCTGTGATTTTGCACTGGTCACTTTTCACCCTGTCTTGTCTGGAAAGTATTCCTGTCTTACATCCACTTTATCTGTCTATTAGAATTAAATCAAATGCCACAGTGTACAGGAGATTTTTAAAAAATGATTCCTCCCAACTGTGAGGACTCTATCCAAATCATTATATTTGACCATATTCTCTTTATATTTATTCTGTATACATGTATATATGTACATGTTTATTCCTTCATTGAAATGGAAGTGCTTGAGAGTAGGGAGAGTTTAATTCTTTTTACTTGTAATTTGTCTTAGTTGAGTACCTTGCACATAGTAGACGCTTAGTAAAGGCTTACTGATCGACAAAGAGAACTAACATCATCTTACTCCATGCTTCAGTGAAACATTCATCTTTTTTTTCTATTCTCCTTCATAGGAACTTTCACTCTTGTAAAAGGTAGGGAGAGATACAGGACTTGGAGCTAAATCCTAGCCCACAACTAATATGTTCACCTTCTCACCTGGTGTGCTTCTTTTTGCTTATAAATTTGTAAGTCTGAGGTGAACAGACAGGGATCCTCCTTCCTCTCAGGCACAATCCAGACTCCTTTTTACTTTTGGGATCAGGGAATGAAAAGAGGAAAATCCAGTTCTTAAGAAATTACAGATCAGATGGATTCCAAAGCATTAGATTTCCCTCTCCCTTTTCTGTTTCCTGCCAGCACAATTCAAAGTAGTTAAATCAACTCTTTTCTATGAGTCCAAATTGTCATGACGTAGTTTATAGAATCTTGTATGCTTAACCATCAGAGTTACTCAGTCACATGAAGTCAAAACCTTGCCTTCCCACCCTAAATATTTAAACCAAACCTTCCTTGTTTCATTCCTTCATTAAAACCATCATGAAATAACCTGGAATATTAATTGTAAAACATTGTAAGGTAATAAAAATCTGATGATTTATTTTCTGCAATGCAAAAAAAAATGTAAAACAGAATAACTTAATTTAATAGCTTAACATAAACTGACTCAAGGATATAAGCATCCTCAAAAGTATAGCTGGTTTTCTGGGGGTAAATAAACAAAGAAAAACAAAACACAACCCAATCAAAAAGTTGTCTCTGTTATCTATCTTTTTCTTGGTAATGACCAAAGGCATTCATATGGATTTCAGGTGACATAAAAAAGCCTATTTTTTCACTGAGATGTTGTAGTATAAATTAGATACTGTAGCTTCAGATTTGTGTGTTAAAACCTTTTAAAATGTCATTTAATCCTGATTATAAGAACATACTCTTCTGAATACAATTAATACTAATCAATTATGACTCTATATGCTTACTAGTATTTTGTTAAAAGCATGGATTCTTTTCATATCCTACATACTTTATTCAATTTGTTTTATGGAAACTCTCTTTCCAAATTCTACAGAACTACCACAAGCCTACCTTAGATTATATCCCTAATCATAATTAACTTGTGGAGGAGAAATGAAATAGACAGCCAATCACAGTACTGAGAAGATTAAAAGAAACATGCTCTATTATATTTCACTGAAAAAATTAGATTAAAATTCAAATACTTTCTTGTGACAGATTGTTACAAGAATAAGAAATGGCACAAACAATCCATTTCAGGGACAAAGATTTAACAAAAATAGGAAGGTTAATTATAATTGAACATTCCCTATGGATATCTCAGGAGATGTGTCTCAGTCTATTTCCTATTGACAGGTGGTAGTGTAAATTAAATGTGGTATTATGAATTCAAATTGGATTTCAACTACTTATCATCCATTGTGTGGCATTAGATTTGGCCCAGATGATGACAGTCTAAAAGATCATAATGAGAATAGGTGCCCTTTTCCTTTCGTGTTGTGGTTTTATTGGTGGGGAGCATAGGAGAAGAGGATTGGATTCATAATTTGGTTGTAATCATTGCATCCTGAAAAATTCATTCCACAAATCCACTTTCCTGAATTTTAATAATTGTACTGACTTCTCATTGAATTAATGACAGGATAACAGCCACTCTTCTGAAAATATTGTATAAAATACAAAAAGGAATTCTTTAGGGACTTGACCTCAACAATCCATCACTGTTTGGGGGAAGATGGGACTACTAGTCTGTTTTCTAGCTATTGGTCTAAAAGAAATAGAGGATAAAGGGGGAGGAGGGAGAGAAATCAAACAGTGCTACCTCACAGATGGCAGTCCTCAGAAATTTCAAGTATATGAAATTTGCAACTTGGGATCATAAATACAGCCTAGCACTCCACATTTCATGTATTAGATTTTAAATTACAAAGACTATTCTAATCCCTTTTTATGATCATTTATTCATTTGTTGTGCATTTACTATGTGCAGAAAACTCTGCTGGGTATTAGGGAAGGGGCACAAAAATAAATAAGATATAATCCAAATCCCCATTGAGTTGAAAATATGATGGATGTTATAAAACATATACATAGATAATTATAATATAAACTAAAATAAAATTAAATATACAACAGGAGCAAAAGTTCTCATTCTTGATCCATTAAATTTTATTTCCAATTGGGGAAATTACATAAAACATCCTGGAGAAAGTAGCACCTTGAAAGGAGAGGTTAACTGCACTGCTTTAGACTTCTTTACTCTACCTTTCTTCTCCAGGAAACTCATCATCAGGGAAATTTCGTTTTCTTGCAAGATCTAATTTGTTTGATAATCACATCCCATCAATAGCATCTGCTCTCTTTTTTGGATCTTCTAGATGGAGAGTAGGGCCATGAGCTTCAAGGCCTTTATGTAAGAAAGATGCTCAGAACAGTCTTTTCCTCTGGCTACAATACTTTTGGACTTCTCTATCACGTGCCTATGGTGGGTACCTCTGAGTCTTCCTCTCTCTCCTTTTTAGCTTTCTGTGGTATAATATCTTCCCCCGTTAGGTTGAAATCCCTTTGAAGACAAGGATTGTCTTTATATATAAATGTTTATTAAGTGCATGCTATATGCCAGTCTGGACATATAAATACAAGCTATGTGAGTGTGTATGTGTGTGTGTGTGTGTGTGTGTGTGTGTGTGTGTGTACCAATCAGCTAAAGTACCAATCAATCAAGCACCAATTAAACCTTGAATGTGCTAGCCCTGTACTGATTTGAAAAGAAACAAAATCATTCCTGATTTCAAAGAGCTTATATTCTATCAGTGAAGACAAAATATACCGTCTATCCCATTGAATACACTCTCATCTAAACATATATCCATATTATCTCCTTACCATCCACCCTACCAATCCTGCCCCCACCAGACCACTAGACTTCCAAAGAACATGCCTGAGGATTCAATTAACTCAACTTTGGAAAGTCATCTCTGGGGCCATTCTTTCCTGATTGGTTAGTCATTTAGTTCAAATGCATTTGGCCTGCTTCATCTAGGCAGCCATGGACCTCAGAACTATATTACTCTGCCATCATCATGTTTATACATTTTTCTACCTTCCCCTCACCACCCCTCTGATGATTTTTCTTCTTGCTTAATTGTTTTTAATTACTCAATACTTTATTGCTTTTGGAAATATTGTTGTTTCAACTGATTCTCCTGTGGCTCCACTCACTATTCCTTTTATTTCTCAAACCAAAAATAATTTGCTATGTATCCTTTCTTTATACGTGCTCTCACCCATTAGACTGCAAGGTCTTTGAGGTTACAGACTACCTCACTTTTGTGTTTGTATCTCCAAGGTTATTTTGGAAGGGAGGGCCCTAGCAGTTAGAAAAGGCTTCAAGTACATGGTTATTCTTGAGTTGAATCACAAAGCAAGTAAAACATATCCTATGAGCTTGAAGTAAGAAGAGAATATATTCCAAACATGGTATATAATCAATGAAATCATATGTTTAAGGCAGGGAAATACCATCTGTGAAAAACAACAGAAAGGCCATTTAGCAAGACCATAGAACATTAGAATTGAAGTAATATGTGATCAAGCTAGATGGTAAGATGGGGTCATACTCTGAAGAGCTTTAAAAATGAAACAGAGGAATTTATACTTCAACATGGAGGTCACTAGACTTTATTGAGATGTGCCCTGTCTTTAAGGAAATTCACTTTGGTAATTGTATAATGGATAATATGGAGTAGAAAGAGACAATGCAGATATACCAATTGCAAAGCTATTTCCACAGTCCAGGTAAGTGACGATGATCATTGTAAGGTGAGAACTGATGCCAGCTAGAGTGTTGGCTATGTGACTAGATTGAAGTGTGAAATAGATAGGAGAGGTAAAGAAAATATGGAGAAGACTCTTTCCTTATAGGCTGCTCAATTAGTGTTGAATTTGTTGACAATGGCACCCCAAGAAACAAAGAAAAATTCAAAATGACTTCAGTCTTGTGTTTATACTTCTACAATTTCAGTGGTGGGTATGAAGAAAGTGAAAAGACAGTACCTACCATTGAGGAACTCATTATAACCATGTGTAAACAAAATAAAGACAATAAATAAGAAATGATTGAAAGAGGAAAGGTGCTAGAATTAAGAGGAATCAGGATTGGCTTCCTGTAGAAGGGAGGATTTTAGTTGGGACTTGAAGGAAGTCAGAGAAAATGAGAGGAAAATATGAGGAGGAAAAGCATGGATAACACCCAGTAAAAATGTCTAGAATCCAGAGATAGAATGTCTTATTCAAGGAACAACAAAGAGATCTGTGTCACTGGATTGAAAAACATGTGGGACCAGGATCTGAAGGGCTATGAATGCCAAATATAAGATTTTATATGTTTTTTTTCTTGATATAGTCAATATAAATCAGGTCTCAAAGCCAAGAAAACCTAGGTACAGGTCTCAAGTAATAATTGACTGTGTGATATTAGATATGTCACTTAACATGTAAATCATTAAATTCTAAGGTTACAAGTGTCAGAGGAAGTACAGACCCTCTTTGGAAAAACAAAACAAAATAAAACAAATTTCCTCATCAGGGAGTTTCCTATACCAATGAAACCAAAAGATTCCTTATAATGATCTATATTATTATGGGTATATTATAAATTAAAATTATTGTTTTTAATTTCTAATATTGAAGAGGGTTGGAACACTATGCTGTTTTTTTTAAGTCAACAAGCATTCATTTTATCTTTTTTCTCCTCCTCCAATTAAAAAAATAGCATTAAAAACTCTTGTGACAAGTATGCCTAGGCAAGAAAGTAAATCCACACAGTGACCATTTCTAAAAATTTGACTCATTCTGCATATTTAGTCTATCACCTCACTGTCATGAGATGGGTAGCATTCTTCATCATATATCTTCTGGAGTAATGGCTGATCAATTCTTTTATCAGAATTCTTAAGTCTTTCAAAGTTAATAATTTTATGTTATATAGTTTTATTTTCATAAATTGTGAATTCCCAACCAAAGCAGCCTTCTGAAAGGCTTAACTGCTTAAAACAGGCATATACTTAGAGGTGCTAGATAGGCAACTCCCCTTGCCATCAGTTCCATTCCATCTATTATATTAATGGAGGGCAAAGTTCAATTTATGGTCCTTTATGTTATCTTTTGCTATTGCTTTTCCCTGTGATAGAGGCTATGGGTATAATACTCCTCACTTTATGAGGTGTACTCCTCAGTAATTTACTTCCTGGCAATTAGATAGGGCAGGATTTGGGGTAATCTGAAGTTACCCACAAAGCAAACCCCACAGGTAGCAATGCCTAAGAAATCCCCTTTCTCTCTCTAAGTGTTTACATTTTGAGACTGCACTGTTAGCAAATCATGTAAGTATAGTAGAAAGAGGGCTAAACTTGGAGTCAAGAAGATTTATGTAGCTTCAGATTGCCTCAGATAATTGCTAGCCTTTCGGCCCAAGTTAAGTCACTTCATGTTTATGAGAATTAGTTTCTTCAGCTGTAAAATAAGTCATACATCAATGACATTTAAGGTTATTTCTAGTTCTAAATCTATGATCCTATGAGGTCCCCTTTTCTTTATTTTTTAGATTAAATTATTTTTATTTTGCAATACTCATTTCCACATGATTTTGAGTTAGAAATTTTCTCCCCATCTCTCCCCTCTTCCCACCCCAAGATGGCATGCATTCTGAATAGCTCTTTTCCCAGTTTCCCCTCACTTCTGTTACTCTCCCTGGCCCATCCCCTGCCCCTTACTTTCTTGTAGGGGAAGATAGATTTATATACCCAATGGCCTGTTTATCTTATTTCCCAGTTGCATGTAAGAACAATTTTTACATTTGTTTTTAAAACTTTGAGTTCCAAATTCTCTCCCTTCTTCCCTCACCACCCACATTCATTGAGAAGGCAAGCAATTTAATATAGGTTATACATATGTAATTATGCAAAACATTTCCATAATACTCATGTTGTGAAAGACTAACTATATTTCCCTCCATCCTATCCCACCCTCCCATTTATTCTACTTTCTCCTTTGACCCTGTCCTTTTATAAGTGTTTGCTTTTAACTACCCCCCATCTGCCCTCCTTTCTATTGTCTTCCCCCTCTTATGCCCTACCCCCCTTCTTTCCTGTAGGATAAGATACCAAATTGAGTGTGTATGTTATTCCCTCCTTAAGCCAAATTTGATGGGAATAGGGTTCAAACATTCCCTTTCACCTCTTCTCTCTTTTCTTCCATTACAATAGCTTTTTCTTGGCTGTTTTATGTGAGATAATTTACCATATTCTATCTTTCCTTCTCCTAATATATTCCTCTCTCACCCCTTAATGTTATTTTTAAAATATCATCCCTTCATATCCAACTTTCCCTGTGATATCTGTCTACATACATATATGTACATATATGTACATATATATATATGTATGTATATATGTATATTCCCTTCAACTACCCTAATACTGAGAAATACCTCATGAGTTACAAATATCACCTGTCCACATAGCAATATGAACAGTTCAACTTTAATAAGTCCTGTATGATTTTCTCTTTCCTGTTTACCTTTTTGTATTTCTCTTGATTCTTATAGTTGAAAGTCAAATTTTCTATTCAGCTCTGGTCTTTTCATCAAGAATTCTTGGAAGTCCTCTATTTCATTAAATACCCACTTTTTCCCCTGGAGTATTATATTCAGTTTTGCTGGGTAGTTAATTCTTGGTTTTAATCCTAGGTCCTCTGACCCACAGAATATCATCCTTCAATTCCTTAATGTAGAAGCTGCTAGATCTTGTATTATCCTCATTGTGTTTCCACAATACTCAAATTGTTTCTTTCTGGCTGCTTGCAATATTTTCTCCTTGAACTGGGAGCTCTGGAAATTGGCTACAATATTCTTAGGAGTTTTTTTTTGGGGGGGGGATCTTTTTCAATATGGGATTGCTGGATTCTTTCAATTTCTATTTTACCCTCTGGTTCTAGAATATCAGAGCTCTATTTTTGGTCGTGGCTTTCAGGTAGTGCAACAATTTTTAAATTATCTCTCCTGGATCTATTTTCTAGATGAGTGGTTTACCAATGAGGTATTTCACATTGTCTTCCATTTTTTCATTCTTTTGGTTCTGTTTTATAATTTCTTGATTTCTCATAAAGTCATTAGCTTCCATTTGCTCCATTCTAATTTTTAAGGAATTATTTTCTTCAGTGATCTTTTGGACACCTTTTCCATTTGGCCAGTTCTGCATTTTAAGTCATTCTTCTCCTCATTGGCTTTTTAGAACTCTTTTGCCATTTGTGTTGGTCTATTTTTAAGGTGTTATTTTCTTCAGTTTGTTTTCTGGGTCTCCTTTAGCATGCAGCTGATTCATGTTAATGGTTTTCTTGCATCACTCCCATTTCTTTTCACAATTTTTCCTCTAGTTCTCTTACTTGCTTTTCCAAATCCTTTTTGAGCTCTTCCATGGCTTGTAGCCAATTCATATTTTTCTTGGAGGCTTTTGATGTAGGATTTTTGATTTCATTGTCTTCTTCTGTTTCTATGTTTTGATCATCTTTGTCACTAAAGTAAGATTCTATAGTCTGAGTTTTTTTGTTACTCTGTCTGCTCATTTTCCCAGACAATTACTTGACTTTTGAGCTCTTTGTCAAGATATGACTATGCTTCCAGTGTGGAGAGTGTTCTCTCCCAAGCTTCAGGGGTTTTGCACAGCTATTTTCAGAGGTACTTCTAGCATGTGTAAATTTTTAGTTCTTTTGAAGTGGTATGATCCAAGGAGAGGTGTTTACTCCTCTCCTGGCCTGTGCTCTGGTTTTTGAGTGATCTCAAGCACTGTTTTCTACCTTGGAAATGCAAGGAGGACTCCCTCTCCACAGCCACCAAAAACTCTTCCACACCAGTGCTCCTCCTCATTCCAGAACCACCACCCAGGACTGCAACCCAGATTAAAGCAGGGAAAAACAAGAGAATCTTGCCTCAGCACCAGCAAAGAGATCCCTGCACTCCCACTCTGATCAGCCACTTTATTCCCCCACCATCTGTGGGCCTAGTGCTTTCGAAGCAGCAGCTGCTGCTGCCACTGCTGCAACCACCTCTGTTACCCTGGAGCTGAGGCCAGACTGCACCCTTCTCTCACCAAGGTCCAAGAGAGTTTTCCCACTGACCTGCTAAGTTGTCTTTGGTGTTCGTGGGTTGAGAAGTCCGGAAATCATCACAGCTGCCAGTGATGCAGTACCCTTTTCTTTAACTATAAGTCTGGTTTCAGGACTAATATCATCCAGTAACTCTTCAAATCAAACATGTGAGTAGGAATATGGTTATCTCTGTCTTATGTCTCTAGAGAATTTCTTGATACTTCACTACTACCTCAGATATCAAAGCTCATGTTTCTGGGGCTGGGAGTGGTTGATTAGATTTCTGGAGTCTAAGAACTTTCCTCTTAAGCCATTACATTTCCTAAAGATCACTAGGTCCTTATGCTCCAAGGTAGGATGCAATGATTCTTGGCAAGGAGAAGGATTCCCATCCTTCTTCTCTTCCCCAAACTCTTACAGATCTGATTTTAACTATAACATTCCCTCAGTATTTCATAGAAAAAAAAGATAAAGAAAAGAAAAAGTCCTGAGTTAGTTCTTGACTATGATTCTATAGTATATACCAGCATAAAATTAATCAATAATCCATAATCCTAAGAATACATGTCAAATAATTCATTTTGAGGACAGTTCCCACCCATTTCGAGGTGGAGAATATTTCAGTACCCTCCATAAAATGATGATAAGTCCCATAAAAGGCTCATCTTATGGTGAGTTCATCAAGCTAATCAGAGAACTCCCATGATGAGTCCCCTACATATGCACTCATATATTTTTGTAAAAATAGTAATAATAAAAATAAAATAAGGCATTAAGAATGCTGGTCTGTTGTTTGTTTGGAAGTTTATTTTTCCTTTATGATATTTTTCAAAGTAGAATACCAAAAATAAAGTTGATTTAGAAAACATTACTCATCTCTTTTATGTTTCCCAGTTGTTATGGTGATAATATAATATCAATAATTCAATATAAAGCTGTTTTAGATTTATTATTCTTTAATCATCAGATTGATCTCTTTTGTCAATTTTTAAGTTAATCTGACCAGATGGCATTAAGAATATATTAATTAAATTAGGAGTTATAATAAAGATATACAAGTTTTTTTTTCATCTCTAGGAAGGCTTAACATTTCATTCCCTTTCTTCTATTTGTGTTCAATAATCCCAAATGCCATGAATAATTATATGTAGTTGATAAAAAATATGTTTATATGGAGCTCAAGTTTCTGCCAGATGCTTTTGTTATCACTGTTACTTACAGTTTAGATAGTAAAATGTCTGGAATCAAACCGAAAGAACAAATTTGTAATGATGATAATGTAATGATCATAACAATGATATCCATGGGCCACATCTACATGAATTTAACCAATAATGCCACAAAAAAGTGGTTATACTAACAACTGAGTTATGCAAATTTGTTATAAAAATGAAAGGATCTATAATTACAACTCAGTATCAGGTCATTGCCACTGGAAATTAGGGAAATGATATCCTTAAGGAACCCACAAATATTGAATCTTGCATATTATATAATAATTTGGTGTAAACTGGGTAGATAGCAATATAACTGCAGGTTGTAAAAATTTAGTGTCTATCAAATACTTACAAAGATACAAGTAAATGATTAGAATTATGCCACAGGAATTTCCTCTCCTTTCCTTTTAAGATGAACAGATGAATCCTAATACTACAAATATAAGTATATACATACGCACAGATTGTATATACGTATATAAACATATATACATTTTTTGTTATTGTTGTTCAGTCATTTCGGTTATGTCCAACTCTTTGTGACCCCATTTGCTGTTTTCTTGCCAAATAATTTGGAATCATTCTCCATTTTCTTCTTTATCTCACTTTTCCCTAAGGCAAGGCACTCTTTCATTAAGGAACTAAGGCAAACAGGGTTAAATGACTCATCCAGGTTCACACAGCTAACACATGTCTGAGGTTAGATTTGAACTCATGAAGATGAAATAGTGAAGATTCAAAGACCAGTGCTCTATGCACTATACCACCTAGTTGGTGCCCAACATGTACATACACATATACATATATACATATGTACATATATATATATGTATGAATATATGTGGATATACATGCATATTCATATTCACATATGCATACAAACATTAGTAATCAACAAACCAAAATGGATCTTGTGCCTTTCTTTTTTTTATTATTGCTTATCTAAAACTACCTTTTCCTTACTAATATGCTCATGAGTGATGAACTTGATATGTGTATATTATTCTAAATAAGTGTATATTATTTTACATAAGCATATAAAATGTTGCTTGTTTATGTTCTCCCAGTAACCTGTTTTTTTTAAGGGAGAACGGTCTTTATTTTTTTCACATATTTGATTTTTTTCAGATTTTTTGTGAAATATTTCTTCTACAACCACCAAATGTTTTTACCTCCCCTATGGATTGCTTTTATGTGTATTTTGCCAAATTCAGTTGTTTTTTCCATCTTTGTTTACTTTTCTTTCATTTATACTTTCTCTTAAAGCAAAGACAGCATTGTAATACTAGAGGTCAAGTTTAATGGATCCATTTTCTTCAATGGTGAAGAGTTAGTGACATTTTTATATCTCTTCCCTGATTCTTTACATTGTTACCTGTCCCTGACCTCATCTACTTTTTCCCCTAAATACTACCAGGATGACTTTATTTATTTGGGGCTTTTTCAAATAATTATTTAATATGGTTTATTCTCTACTGCTACTCCTTATTTTATCAGATACTATTTCTCATAGTTTCCCATAGTCCTTTTCCACAAGAAAAAATTAATAATTCAAAATTGGTCTTACCTTGGTTTCCATATTTCTGCACTTGGAAAACATATGAAAATATACATATTTATGTACTAATATATTTTTAAATCTCTTTTGTTCTTTTGGCTAAAGCAATTATTTTACGATGGTTGAAATTCCACAAGAAATTATTATGATTTATGTCTGTCATTTCTTCCATTCATGTTCCATTTTTTCATAATCAATAACTCATTTGAATAGGTTAAAATGAGTTATTTTAAATGCATGTCATATCACATCCTCCTTTTTAGTCATTCATCTAACTCTGTACTAATTTTGATATTTGCTGTGAATGAATCTCACATCAGTAAGATAACCTTTCCTATCTGCAAAAATGCAACCAGTATCATGTTCTATGATGTTTATTGCTATCTATATCCATGGCTTTCAAATTCATTTCTCAAAGAATGTATTCATAATATATAGGTGAGAAGCTTATATGATTTATAATTATTTGCTCTCTTTTATTCCTTATTCCTGATCCATATTCTGCAGCATAATTTTCACTTTCTTTACCTATTCCCCATCTTTACATTAATGTCACCAAATACCATGATATATACTGATTTATTTGGCATTTTATGAAGTTCTTCATAGAATTTCTCTAACTCTTTTATCCTTTGTACATCAGCTGCATTTATTATAAGAGTGGTGCTTTTGTTAATACTAATCGTGAACATGACAACATGAGACAAACAAATAGCCCATGAAATGTTGTTATTTGTTGCCTTTGGACACATAATAAAACCAATTCTTGCAATTTCTGTACTTGCTTCTCCCAGGAGAATTTGTGAGTCATCCTTTTATGTAGTTAAAATGTGTTTCTGTTTTCTGGTTTCACGTATAGTGAGAATGTCAAGATTAATATGATTGAATTCTTGTAATATTATATTCACTTGTCATTGGATAAGGATTTCATGTTTAGAGTATATGTAACCAAGTTACAGTTTATAGATGATATAGAAGCTGATTCTAAGCCCCCTCTGCTCTCATTTCTGTCACTGAAACTGTAGAAGTAGAAAGGAAACACAATAGTGAAGTCATTTTGAATTTTTCTTTGTTTCTTGAGGTGCCATTGTCAAAGTATTCAACAATAATTGGGTAGCCTATAAAGAGTCTTCTCCATATTTACTTTACTTTTACAATGCCTTTCACATATGACATTTTAATTCAGTCACGTGGTGAACACCATGGTTGGCCTTAGCTCTCACCTCACCATAATGAGCTCCTCAAGCATAGGAACTATCTTTTAACTTTCTTTGTACATCCAACACTTAGCACAGTATCTGTAGTTGCTTAATTTACTGACTGACTATACTGTACTGCTTCTTATTGCACAAACATATGACCAGATGCACAGAATTTTGAAATTGGAATCAAGGTGAATGAGGTTTCCATTCCCCCACTGATACTAGCTAACTTTACAACCAGAGGAAAGCTATTTAACCTCCCTCAGATTCTGAGAGTGTCTAAGAATCAAAATTATAGATGAAATTTTATCTGAAAGGTCTTCTGACACTGATAATGTCATTGGTCATTGAAATAATGATATATAACAATTTATACAGAGATGTGATCTAAGCTCAATTAAACAAATGTCACATCATCTAGAACATAGTAAACATTTAATAGATGTTTTTTTTTTCATTGATTAGTTCATTTATCCATTCCTTCATCCATTCTTTTAGTTAGGTATTGATTTTATGCAAGGTGCTGGTAGAAATGTAAAGTTTCAATACACATTTCTCCCTACTTTCATAACAATAATAAATCACATTTCCAGAATGCTTTTAGAATTTAACAATTTTCCTATAAAAATCCTGTGAGGTAGGTTGTCTTATTATATTCATTTTACACATAAAGAAAAGGAGTCTCAGATATATTAAGTGGCTAAAAGAATGAGATATGAAATTCAACTGCAAGTCTCCTAACTCCAAGATTGATGTGATTTTCCAGTACACAACGCCCTTTCTGAATGGAGCACACAGTCTAATAGGGCGATAAGGCACAGAAATAGATAAGTAGAATACATAGCAGGGAATGTTAAGTGATTGAGAGAGATAAAGAATAGTGATATGTACCAATGAGAATCAGTGAAGGCTTCATGGAGGAGGTAGCCTTTGAGTTAGATTTTATCTAGTATTTACCAGATGAAGAATGAGGAAGGAGGGAAGACATTGTAATCATTAGGAACAAAATGAACAGAAATAAGCAATGTCCAGAGAACAAAGTATTCCAGTTTGGTTGTAGAATGCTGCATCTGGAGGAGAATAATAAGAGATAAGAGTAAAAAAGTATACTTGTTCCACATTATTGAGGTCCTTGAGTTCCAGGCTAAGGAGTTTGAACTCCTTAGAAAAGTAACTGATGGTTTTGGGGCAGAAAACTACTGTGACCAGATATATTTATAGGAAAACTAATTTGGCAGTAGTATGGAGAATGGATTAGAAGGAAAGAGAACAAAAAAAGATAGTTTTGTAAGGAATCTGTAGTAATGGTTTAAATTGGCAGGTCAATAATTTGTACATTTTTTCAGTTATGAGTGTTTCATGAATATAAAATTATTTGCTAAGGGGGTAACTAGAAAATACCAGGAAAATACAATTGTTAATATCAGAGTAGTATGAGCAAATTAGAAATACACTGACACTTACAATTTTTGAGGTCTTTCAACTGCAATCAATATACTTTTAAAATAATGTTATTACAAAAATAAACTGAAAATAATAGGCAAATTCATAATCGAACAATGTAAAAAATAATGTCAAAACAAATTTAATCCAGGCCAATGATATCATTTAATTCTTATCAGAAAAAATATATATCCATATTGAAGAATGTTCAGTTTTGTGGAATGAATTTTTTCTTTGACATTCGTTTCTTTCCCTGTTACAGGTAACATACAAATAGTACATGGAACTATTTGCATAGAAAGAGTAAATGCAAGTTATTTTTGCTGTTTACTCACATGTTAGATTAACTTTGTTTATCAACCCATATATTAAAATGTAATCATTTCATTGTCAGGGGCCTAAAGCTAATGTTAATTACAGTTTGAAACTTCGATTATTAATGCATCTTTACCTATTGAAGTGTGAAATAAGCAATAGTAGTTGGAATATACCAATTAAATTAGCTTTTGAGACTGGAATTTATAAGTAGGCAATTGTACATACTGAACAAATGCTGAAGTAACCCATGTTCTCAATAACTTTTATTAAACATTATGCATAAGAAAGGAGGATCTGTATCAGAGAGCTATTATTTTTAAAGATTGGGCACAAATGAAACATATGGCAAGCATTGAAGATACAATAACTGAATACTTATGACTACATTCAAAGTAGAGGCTACATGCAAAAATGGATTTAAATCCAGGGACTATGATTATCTAGAACAAGCTTACTTATAACTCTTGGATACTCTTTTCACCTCTCTACCATTTTATGCAAGCAGTAAAATGAGGTCCCATTTTGGTACAAAATGTATTTATTCAAGAGATTCTGTATATTTAACTCATTATGAATCCCCACACAATAAAAAGTAATTTATGGATATATTTTCCTATTTAGAAATGTGCTTGCTCATTTGTATGTTAAGTACCCTATTGTAGCAAAGATAAAGAAAGAAAACAGAGAAATCCTAGCTGAATTATGTGAAAGATAATAATTCAATGCAATACAAAAAAAATACTAAAATGTTGATATTGGTAGCAAAGAAAGGAACAGTTGGTACTTGGCTTCTGTTGGCAAAGATAAGTGAGTAAATGAAATATTATCCATGCACTTCAAATATTTGATGGGTCTATAATCAGATCTCATTGATATGAATAGTACCTCCAACTGTTTATGTAGATACTAACCCACCTATATCTCTTTAGCTTAAGCAGCTCTTCTCAATGTCCTCTCATAAATTTTCTACCGGATATTCCTTGGCAGACTTCTCATGGGAATTCTTTATATTGAATGGATACCAGTGGAGCATTTTAATAGTTTGTTAACTTGATTATCATTGGTTATCTTGTACTTTTGCTGCATCACTAGCATACTTCCTTTTCTAGTAACATCTCCCCAATACTATCCTTTATGTTACTTTTATTGAACAAATATTTGTTACTAATATGCTTCCAACCATGAGTAGTTTAACCTTTATGTGACCTGCAACTTTAATTGTTTGGACACTGTGGTGTGACCAGCATAATATCATCTGCAAACAAGCATGTAAAAGAAGATACCATCCTTTAGAAGTCCTTCCATTTGGACTATATACTAGATATCCTCTATGACAGTCTAGCCTTTATCTCTGTGATCTATGCCTTGTTTGATGTGAACAGTAAAAGGGCCAGTAAAAGAGTGCAAATAGGCAATTCTCAGATAAAGAAAGCCAAGCTATCAATTGCTACTTGAAAAAAAAAAAAAGAAATCACTAATATTTAGAAGAATGCAAAATTTAAAACTCAGGTTCCACCTCTCACCCATCAAACAACTATGAAGGATTTAATAACTCTGATCAACATGATAAAAATCCACAATTCTTAAAGGTTCAAGATGAAACATGCTACCTGAGTCCTGATAGAGGTGATGATAGGCAGATGGATGATAGAGTTTATAACTCATGTAGGGATTTACATATCTATATCTAATCTCTATCCTCATCTATGTGTTTATAAATACGTATGTATATGTATATATGCATACACAGATCATGTATAAGTAAAGGTGGTGAGATGAGGAGAAAATGAGGATTTGAAAATGAAATGGGGGGCAGAGCCAAGATGGCAGCTGGAAAGCAGGGACTCCCCCAAATCCCTCCAAACAGCTGTAAAAAAATGGCTCTGAACAGATTTTAGAGCTGCAGAACCCACCAAATAGCACAGGGAAACAGGTCTCCTGCCCAGGAGAGCCTGGATGGTCTCCAGGAAGGGTCTATTGCACAGTGCTGAGACTGGAGCACAGCCCAGCATGGGCCATGCCAGGACAGACCAGACCCTATGTCGACTAGCCAGAATAGGCCTTTGGGCCATGAATCAGTGAGCTGTGCCAGGTACCAGACTTCTCAACCCACAAATGCCAAACAGCAGGGTAGTAGGAAACTGCATGATGGAGTTGAGAGCAGTCTGACCACCAGTCCTGGGGGTGGCAGAGGTGGTGTGGTGGTGGCAGTGGCAGCAGCAGGACACTGCTGAGGCTACTTCCAGAGCTCCAGCAGCAGCTGCTTGCCAAGTCCCTGGCTCACATGGTGGGAGGCATCTAGCAGTAGATCAGAGAGAAAGTGCAAGGAGCGCTCTGTGTGCACAAAGGCAAGTTCTCTTGCTGTGCCCTGCTTGGACCTGCATTACAGTCCTGGTTGGTGGTTCTTGGGGGAGGAGGAGTGCTATTGTGACAGAGCCTGAGGTGACACTGGAGTAGACGTAGCTCTGAAAACAGTAGTGCTTGAACCCTTAAACTTGGGAAAAAGTACTCTCTACTCTACAAGCAGTCATACCCTGATGAAAAGCCCAAGGGTCAAGTAGTTGGCTGGGATCATGAACAGGCAGTGAAAATGAACTGAGACTCAAACTCAGACTCAAACTCAAACTGTAGATTTATTTTTTGGTGACAAAGATGATGAAAACCTACAGCCAGAAGAAGTCAACAAAGTTAAATATCCTACATCAAAAGACTCCAAAAAATATATGAATTGGTCTCAGGTCTTGGAAGAGCTCAAAAAGGATTTGGAAAAGCACGTAAGAAAAGTAGAGGAAAAATTGGGACAGGAAATGAGAGTGATGCAAGAAAACCATGACAAACAAGTCAATGACTTGCTAAAGGAGACCCAAAAAATATTGAAGAAAATAACACCTTAAAGAATAGACTAACCCAAATGTCAAAAGAGCTTCAAAAAGCCAATGAGGAGAAGAATGTCTTGAAAGGCAGAATTATCCAAATAGAAAATGAGGTCCAAAAGACCACTGAAGAAAATACTACCTTGAAAACTAGTTTGGAGCAAGTGGAAGCCATTGTCTTTATGAGAAATCAAGATATTATAAAACAGACACAAAGGAATGAAAAATGGAAGACAATGTGAAATATCTCATTGGAAAAACCACTGACCTCGAGAATAGATCCAGGAGAGATAATTTAAAAATTATTGGACTACCTGAAAGCCATGATCAAAAAAGGAGCCTAGATATCATCTTTCAAGAAATTATTAAGGAAAACTGCCTTGATATTCTAGAACCAGAGGATAAAATAGAAATTGAAAGAATCCACCAATCACCTCTTGAAAAAGTTCCCAAAAAGAAAACTCCTAGAAATATTGTCACCAAATTCCATAGTTTCCAGGTCAAGGAGAAAATACTGCAAGCAGCCAAAAAGAAACAATTTGAATAGTGTGGAAACAGAATCAGAATAACATAAGAAATAGCAGCTATTACATTAAGGGACCAAAGGGCTTGGAATATGATATTCTGGAGGTCAATGGAGCTAGGATTAAAACCAAGAATCACCTACCCAGCAAAACTGAGTATAATGCTCCAAGGCAAAATATGGATTTTCAATAAAATAGAGGACTTTCAAGCTTTCTCAGTGAAAAAAAAACAGAGCTGAATAGAAAATTTGACCTTCAAATACAAGAATCAAGAGAAGCATGAAAAGGTAACCAAGAAAGACAAATCATAAGGGACTTACTAAAGTTGAACTCTTTGGTTTACATTCCTACATGGAAAGATGATGTCTATAATTCATGAAACATTTCTCGGTATTAGGGTACTTGGAGGGAATACACACACACACACACACACACACACACACACACACAGAAATGTGTGTGTGTGTACACATAAATGTATAAATATATGTATATATATATATATATACATACATACATATAAATATATGAGGGCAGAGGGTGAGTTGAATATGAAGGGATGATATCTAAAAAAAGAAATAAATTTAAGGGGTGAGGGAGGAATATATTGAGAGAGGGAGGAAAGGAGTGATAGAATGGGGTAAATTATCTCACATAAAAATGGCAAGAAAAAGTAGTTCTGTTGGAAGGGAAGAGGGGGCAGGTGAGGGGGGATGAGTGAATCTTACTCTCATTGGATTCAACCTGAGGAAGGAATAACATACACACTCAAATGGCTATCTTACTCCACAGGAAAGTAAGGGGAAGGGGATAAAAAAGGGGGATGATAGAAGGGAGGGCAGATATGGGGAGGAGGTAATCAAAAGCAAACACTTTTGAAAAGGGACTGGGTCAAGGGAGAAAACTCAGTAAAGGGGGACAGTATAGGATGGAAGGACATATAGCTAGTCTTTCACAACATGAACATTTTGGAAGTGTTTTACATAATGATACAGGTGTGATCTATGTTGAATTGCTTGCCTTCCTAGGGAGGGTGGGTGTGAAGGGAAGAGGGGGCAATATTTGGAACTCAAAGTCTTAAAAGCAGATGCTCAAAAAAGTTGTTTTTTGCATGCAGCTGGGAAACAAGATAAATAGGGAATGGGGCATAGCAATCTATCCTGCCCTACAAGAAAGTAAGGGGAAAGGGGATGGGAGCAGAAGTGGGGTGACAGAAGGGATGGCTGGCTGGGGAATGAGGCAATTAGAATATATGCCATCTTGGAATGGGAGGGGTAGAAATGGGGAGAATATTTGTAAGTCAAAATATTGTGAGAATCAATGTTGAAAACTAAAATATTAAATAAAAATGATAAAATTCAAAAAAAGAAAATGATATAAAATTTAATGAAAAAATAGTCTTTTCAAAACATTTTTGTTACATCTTTTAAGAATATTATGTGATTTTCATATACATGGGAGAGATATTATTGAAAGATGGCTTTTAACATGACATTGGCACTAATTAATCATTTTTAAAAAAATTATGATCGACAAGATAAAATCAAGGAAGAATTTTCTATTTTCTTGATATCTCAAAAACTCATGTGACTAAAAAGATGTGGACTATTAGAGAATTATATTTATGAAAACTTGTCTTATCCCTTAATATCAGGGATGTAGAACATTTTTGCAAATTTTTTGCAAATAGGAAAAACAATTGCTTTAATTTTTCCAGGGTGTGGGCGTTAATAATAATAACCGAGATTCCCTACAAAAAGCACTTGGTATTTTCCATTCTTTCAGATACCTTGGTACTAAATCCCTCTTATGTTCTCATGCTGATTTGCCTACAGCACAAATATCTATGTTGCCATTCACCTGCTCTTCCTTCTTTGGCTTTTTTTAGTTGCATTTCTATTTCTTTGCTTAGCATTCATTATAGACTATGATGTTAGAGCTTAGATATGGTGACTACGTGGTCACTAATTTAGAAAAGAGTATGTTGTTTGTAATGCCCTATGGAGACATGAATTCTTATTTCCTGTGAGATTTGGGGAAAGAAAAACAAAATTCAATAAAGAGAAAGAGTTGGGGCAAGAGAGGAGGAGAGATTCAGCCTTTGAATGGCAAGCAAACGGTAAATAATGGCATATCCACATTGAGAGGAGTTAGCCTCAGTATCCTTTTATAAATGTTATCTTAAAAATGTTGGAAATATGCATGGAAAAATTTCCACATACAGAAGAGAACACCAAAGTACTTTATTAAACTGAGTCTCTTTCATATCATTTTTAAAGTACATAATATATGTTATTTTGAATGGTTCTACTTGTACAAACTTCCTTCTGAACCTTCTTGTGTTGTCTTCTGAGAATTTATGTTTTCAATAACCCTCAATTTTTTAGAAGTATTATTGCTAAAACCCCCCTCCCTCCAAATCAGAACACCCAGGGTCAGGGAGAGGTGTCAAGTGAGCTTTACTCTTAATTGAATTGGAAAAAAGACTCTCTGTCACTGTCACTCTCTGTCTCTATTTCTTCTCTGTTTCCCTGTCTCTCTCTCTCTCCCTCTCTCTCTCTCTCTCCTCTCTCTCTCCTCTCTCTCTCTCTCTCTCTCTCAGTGTGTGTGTGTGTGTGTGTGTGTGTGTGTGTGTGTGTGTGTCTGTCTGTCTGTCTCTCTGTCTCACTGTCTGTCTGTCTGTCTGTCTCTCTCTCTCTCTCTCTCTCTCTCACACACACACACACACACACACACACACACACACACACACACACACACCTTCCAAAATGATTTTCCTAAAGTGCATGTCCAACTGCATCACTTCTCAAATTAATAAACTCTAGTGATTCCCAATGACCTCTAGGATCAGTAGTGCCAGTGAAATGCTCACAGTGCCTACAACAGCTATGAATATGCTGGCATAGTTCTGAAGCACAAAATGTAACAGATTTTCTTCATTGAAGGCAGAACCAAAAGATTCATTCAAAAACCAGAAAGCCCAATCCCAACACCAGAAAGCCAAATCCATCATAGCAACAAAGAAGTCTATACACAGTATCAATGCAAGGGGCACCACCATCCTAAAGCCTTCCCTCTGTTAGGGCCTTCCCAGAAACAAACACCCTCAAGCAAAATCACTCCCTGGCTCTCATTCATACTAGCTGGAGTTCTCTGTCTCTCTCTCTCTCTCCCAGCTCTGCCTGCTCTGTCTCACTTCCTCCCAGCACTGTTCCGTCCCTTCCTGCTCCACCCATTTAGCAAGCTCCTCCCAACACAAGCTCATGTGAACCAGGCTTCCATGTGACTCAAGAAGTGACATGCGCGTATTAATGGATGGGGAGATCTTCAAATTGTATTAACATTACATTAACAATATAATAACATATAATAGTTTCCATTTGGCATTCATAACCTAGTCTCCCTTTATTTTTTCAGTCTTCATAAAACTGACATGCATGCCCCTGTTTCAAGCCTCCTTTTTCCACATATTCATCAATCAAGTGACATTGGCATCCTTGCTATAGCTCAGAATAAGATACTCCATCTCTCAGCTGCTAGCATTTTCACTAGCTGTCCCCCATTTTTAAAATGCTCTTTTTTCTTATAACTGCCTCCTGGCTTCCTGTAATGGCAAGCAAGGTGAGACTTTTTTCTGTTTTTATTTTTATTTTTTTTGCTTTGGAGTGCTTCTCAGCACTAAGGCAATCAAATCCCTTCGAGTCTTCCGTTTGTTTCAATCAAGAGTTTTTGATTGAATCAGGAGTCTTTCATGACCTGCTTACATCACGGAAAGACCTACGTCACATGGGTTTGAGTCACATGGTTGGGACACCTTCTGACCCTGAAGAACTGTATATATACTCTGAGGCTAGCATTTTGTTGGGGGCTCACTCATTGGAAGAGTGTTGGTGTGGAGACTCTGGGTAGCCATTAAGGAGCCCCCAGCTTTGAAAATGCAGAGGTTGGTTGTTATCTCTCTGTTAGCTATGTATGTTTTGCTGTGGTCAGAGAAAAGCCTGTCTGTTGATTTGTGCTATTTGCTCTGTTTATATAATTTCTGTTTGTGTTTTCTCTGAAGTTCAGGATGCTGACTTTTCCCCCTGAATTAAAGTGAATGATGTATATATATATATATATATATATATGTGTGTGTGTGTGTGTGTGTGTGTGTGTATGTATATATATGTATGTATGTATGTATATGCATATATGTATATGTATATGTATATGTATATATGTATATATATGTTTGATTAAAGTGAGATTGTAAACCCTGTAAAGTTGGTTTCCTTAGCAACACAGATCAAAGACCCTGTGCTAGCAGCCCTCTTGTGTGCTGCTGTTGCTGGCCTTACACAGCCACAGTAGCTGCAAGTAAAGTTGTTGTTGTCACACTCCCCTGTCTTCCTTCAAGTCTCAACCAAAATCCCACCTTCCAGAGGAAGTCCCTCCTAAACCTTCTTAATTCTAGTGTCTTCCCTTTGTTGATTATTTCCTATTTATTTTAAATACAGTTTATTTGCATATAGCTGTTTGCCTATTGTCTCCTGCATTAGGTTGTGAACTTCTCAAGGGTAGAAACTGTCTTTTGCCTTTCTTTGTATCCCCAGCACTTAGTGCAATGCTTGGCACATGGTAGGTACTTCCTAAATTCTTTTTGTTCTTTTTTTTTAAATATGTTTAGTTTTTAACATTCATTTCCACAAGATTTGAGTTACCAATTTTCTGCCCATCTCAACCCCCCACTCCAAGTTGGCATATATACTGATTGACCCTTATCCCAGTCTGCCCTCCCTTCTATCACCCCACTCCTTCTACTTCCTATCCCCTTCCCCCTTACTTCCTTTACAGCCAGATAGATTTATCTACCCCATTGTCTGTATATTTTATTGCCTTGTTGCATGTAAAAACAGTTTTTAATATTTGCGTTTAGAACTTTGATTTCCAAATTCTCTCCTTTCTTCCCTCCCCACTCACCCTCCTTGAGAAGGCAAGCAATTCGACATAGGTTATACATGTACCATTATGCAAAAGACTTCCATAGTAGTCATGTTGTGAAAGACTAACTATATTTCCCTCTATCCTATCCCAAACCCCATTTTTTCTATTTTCTCCTTTGAACCTATTCCTTCACAAAACTGTCTGCTTTTGACTATCCCTCCCCCCAATGTATCCTCGCTTCTATCATCCCCACCCCCATCTCATTTACTTCCCCCCTACTTTCCTGAAGGGTAAGATACCAAATTGAGTGTGTATCTTATTCCCTCCTTAATCCAAATCCAATGAGAGTAAAGTTCATTCATTCCCTTTCACCGACCACCTCTTCCCTTCCACTATAACAGCTTTTTCTTGCCTCTTTTATGTGAGTTAATTTACCCCATTCTATCTTTCCTTTTCTCCTTCTCCCAATATATTCCTCTGTCACCCCTTAATTTATTTTTTGGGTGTCGTCCCTTCATATCCTACTCACCCTGTGCTCTCTGTCTATATGTATGTATGTACATATGTATTTATATATGTATATGTATATATGTGTGTATATGCGTATGTACATATGTATATTCTGTTCAACTACTCTAATACTGAGAAAGGTCTCACGAGTTACAAGGATAATCTCTCCATATAGAAATGTTAATATCTCAACTTTAATAAGTCCCTTATGGTTTCTCTTTCCTGTTTATCTTTGCATGCTTCTCTTGATTTTTGTATTTGAAAGTCAAATTTTCTATTTAGATATCATCTTTTCATCAAGAATGCTTGAAAGTCCTCTATTTCATTGAAAATTCACGTTTTTCCATGACATATTATACTCAGTTTTGCTGGGTAGGTGATTCTTGGTTTTAATCCTAGCTCCTTTGACCCGTAGAATATCAGATTCCAAGCCCTGCAATCGCTTAATGTGGAAGCTGCTAGATCTTGTATTAGACTGATTGTGTTTCCATAATACACAAATTGTTTCTTTCTGGTTGCTTGTAATATTTTCTCCTTGACCTGAGAACTCTGTAATTTTGTGACAATATTCCTAGGGGTTTTCCTTTTGGGAATCTTTTTCAAGAGGCAATCAGTGGATTCTTTCAATCTCTATTTTACCCTCTGCTTCTAGAATATCAGGGCAATTTTCCTTGATAATTTCTTGAAAGATGGTGTCTAGGCTCTTTTTTCGATCATGGTTTTCAGGTAGTCCGAAAATTTTTAAATTATCTCACCTGGATCTATTTTCCAGGTTAGTAATTTTTCCAATGAGATATTTCACATTGTCTTCCATTTTTTCATTCTTTTGGTTCTGTTTTACAATTCCTTGATTTTTCATAAAGTCATTAGCTTCCATTTGTTCCATTCTAATTTTTAAGGAATTATTTTCTTCAGTGGTCTTTTGGACCTCCTTTTCCATTCGGCCAATTCTGCTTTTAAAGTCATTCTTCCACTCCTTGGCTTTTTGGAGCTCTTTTGCCATTTGGGTTAGTCTATATTTTTTTTAATTTAAATTTATTTATTTGACATATTTAGTTTTCAGCATTGATTTTCACAATAGTTTGAATTACAAATTTTTTCCCCATTTCTACCCTTCCCCCCACTCCAAGATGGCGTATATTCTGGTTGCCCTGTTCCCCAGTCAGCTCTCCCCTCTATCACCCCCCTCCCCTCTCATCCCCTTTTCCCTTCCTTTCTTGTAGGGCAAGATAAATTTCTATGCCCCATTGCCTGTGTATCTTATTTTTTAATTGCATGCAAAAACTTTTTTTTTGTTTGTTTTTGAACATCTGATTTTAAACCTTTGAGTTCCAAATTCTCTCCCCTCTTCCCTTCCCACCCACCCTCCCTAAGAAGTCAAGCAATTCAACCTAGGCCACATGTGTATCATTATGTATAACCCTTCCACAATACTCATGTTGTGAAAGACTAACTACATTTTGCTCCTTCCCAACCCATCCCGCTTTATTGAATTTTCTCCCTTGACCCTGTCCCCTTTCCAAAGTGTTTGTTTTTGATTACCTCCACCCCCATCTGCCCTCCCCTCCATCATCCCCCCCCTTTTATTTTTTTTTATCTTCCTCCCTCTTCTTTCCTGTGGGGTAAGATACCCAACTGAGTATGTATGGTATTCCCTCCTCAGGCCAAATTTGATGAGAGCAAGGTTCATTCTTTCCCCCCTCACCTGCCCTCTCCCCTCCTCCCACAGAACTGCTTCCTCTTGCCACCCTTATGTGAGATAATCCACCCCATTCTATCTCTCCCTATCTCCCTCTCTCAGTATGTTGCTCTCTCATCCCTTAATTTCATTTTATTTTTTTAGATATCTTCCCTTCATCTTCAACTCACCCTGTGTCACACATATATATACAAATAGCTATATACATACATACACATTCACTTATATATATACATAAACATATATATATATATATATATGCATATTCCCTTCATCTACCCTAATACTGAGGTCTCATGAATCATACACATCATCTTTCCATGTAGGAATGTAAACAAAACAGTTCAACTTTAGTAAGTCCCTTGCAATTTTTGTTTCTTGATTACCTTTTCATGCTTGTCTTGATTCTTATGTTTGAAAGTCAAATTTTCTAATCAGTTCTGGTCTTTTCACTGAGAAAGCTTGAAAGTCCTCTATTTTATTGAAAATCCATATTTTGCCTTGGAGCATGATACTCAGTTTTGCTGGGTAGGTGATTCGAGGTTTTAATTCTAGCTCCATTGACCTCCGGAATATTGCATTCCAAGCCCTTCGATCTCTTAATGTAGAAGCTGCCAGATCCTGGGTTATTCTGATTGGGTTTCCACAATACTCAAATTGTTTCTTTCTGGCTGCTTGCAGTATTTTCTCCTTGATGTGGGAGCTCTGGAATTTGGCAACAATATTCCTAGGAGATTTCTTTTTTGGATCTATTTGAGGAGGCGATCGATGGATTCTTTCAATTTCTATTTTTCCCCGTGGCTCTAGGATATGAGGGCAGTTCTCCTTCATAATTTCTTGAAAGATGATATCTAGGCTCTTTTTTTGATCATGGTTTTCAGGTAGTCCAATTATTTTTAAATTCTCTCTCCTGGATCTATTTTCCAGGTCAGTGGTTTTTCCAAGGAGATATTTCACATTGTCTTCCATTTTTTCATTCCTTCGGTTCTGTTTTATAATATCCTGATTTCTCATAAAGTTACTAGCTTCCACTTGCTCCAATCTAATTTTTAAAGTAGTATTTTCTTCAGTGGTCTTTTGGACCTCCTTTTCCATTTGGCTAATTCTGCCTTTCAAGGCATTCTTCTCCTCATTGGCTTTTTGGAGCTCTTTTGCCATTTGAGTTAGTCTGTTTTTTAAGGTGTTGTTTTCTTCAGTGTATTTTTCAGTATTTTCTGGGTCTCCTTTAGCAAGTCATTGACTTGTTTTTCATGGTTTTCTCACATCCTTCTCATTTGTCTTCCCAATTTTTCCTCTACTTCTCTAACTTGCTTTTCCAAATCCTTTTTGAGCTCTTCCATGGCCTGGGACCAGTTCATGTTTTTCTTGGAGGTTTCTGTTGTAGGCTCTTTGACTTTATTAACTTCTTCTGTCTGTATGTTTTGGTCTTCTTTGTCAGCAAAGAAAGAATGCAGAGTCTGAGACTGAATCTCGGTGCGTTTTCACTGCCTGGCCATAATCCCATCCAACTAACTTGACCTTTGAGTTTTTCATTGGGGTATGACTGCTTGTAGACTACAGAGTTCTATGTTCCACGTTTGGGGGGGAGGTGCCAGCTCTGCCACACCAGCACTGCTCCTTCCCCAAGAACCCCCAACCCAAACTGGGCTTAGATCTTCGGCAGGCTGTGCACCCTGCTCTGATCCGCCACTTAATTCTTCCCACCAGGTGGGCCTGAAGCCGGAAGTAACAACAGCTGTAGCTGCCCCACCTTCGCTGCCCCCAGGGCTGGAAGCCACACCGCGAACTCCTTCCACTCCCGCAGCTTTTCCCACTAACCTTCTCAGCAGTCTTTGGTGTTTGTGGGTTGAGAAGTCTCGTAACTGCCGCAGCTCATTGAATCAGGGTGCTAGGGACCCCTCCACCCGGCTTCTAGTCTGGTTGGTCCACGCCGCTCAGGCTGGGCTCTGCTCCACTCCGTTCCCAGCTCCCAGCTACCAGCTCCGTGCGGGATAGACCTCACCCAGAGATCATCCAGGCTGTCCTGGGCTGGAGCCCTGCTTCCCTCTGCTGTTCTGTGGGTTCTGCCGTTCTAGAATTGGTTCAGAGCCATTTTTTATAGGTTTTTGGAGGGGCTCAGCAGGGAGCTCAGGCTGGTTCCTGCTTTCCAGCTGCCATCTTGGCTCCGCCCCCGGGTTAGTCTATTTTTAATGTTATTTTCTTTAGTATTTTTTTTGGCTATCCTTTAGCAAGTCATTGACTTGTTTTTTATGATTTTCTTGTTTCACTCTCATTTCTCTTCCCAATTTTTCTTCTACTTCTCTTACTTGCTTTTCCAAGTCCTTTTTGAGATCTTCCATGGACTGAGACTAATTCATATTTTTCTTGGAGCCTTTTGACGTAGGATCTTTGATTTTGTTGTCTTCTTCTGGCTGTATGTTTTGATCATCTTTGTCACTAAAGTAAGATTCTATATTCTGAGATTTTTTTTTTTTGCTGTGTCCTCATTTTCCCAGACAATTACTTGACTTTAGGGCTTTTTCTCAAGGTGTGATCACTTCCAGAGTGGAGAGTGCTCTGTGTCAAGCTTCAGGGAGATTTGTACTGCTGTTTTCAGAACTACTTCTAGGCACTTGTAAATTGTCAGTTCTTCTGAGGTAGTATGATCTAATGAGAGGAATCTATTCCTCTCTTGGCCTGTTCTCTAGTCTGTGAGTGACCTCAAGCACTTGTTTTGGCCTTGTACCTGCAAGGAGGACTCCCTCTCCACAGCCACCACAAGCTTTGCCCCACCAGCACTCCTTCCACCAGGATCAGCAGCCAGGACTGGGATCCAGTTCCAAGTAGGGCAAAACAAGAGAGACCCACCTCAGTGCCAACAAAGAGATCCCTGCACTCTTTCTCTGATCAACCACTTCCTTCCCTCCATAGTCCATGGGCTTTGGGCTCTGGAAGCAGATGCTGCCATTGCTGCTGCCACTGTGGGAGCCACCTCCACTGCCCTGTGGCTGAGGCCAGAACCAAGCCTCCATTTAGCTCAAGTCCAACAGAGATTTCCCATGGACCTGCTAAGTTGTCTTTGGAGTTTGTGGGCTGAAAAGTCCAAGACTGCCATAGCTCAGTGATTCAGAGCCATATGGCCTGCTCTGTCCAGTCTGCTCTGGTTTGCTGGTAGGACCCAAGCTGGGCTGAGCTCTGCTCTCAGAATGGTGCAATAGACCCTTCCAAGCAACCATCCAGGCCATCTTGGGCTGGAGACTTGTTTCACTCTGTTATTTTGTGGGTTCTGTAGCTCTAGAGTTTATTTAGATTCATTTTTACAGGTGTTTTGAGGGATTTGGGGGAGAATTCAAGCAAGTCCCAGTTTTTATTCAACCATCATGGCTCCACCCCCCTACTTCATAAATTCTTAATGAATGACTGACACACATAAAGTTTTTTATTCAACAAATCTACTATTAGGTTATCTGTTTTTCTTATTTAACTTTCCTAACAGTCCCCCCACTTTCCTTTTTATTTATTTGTTTTGTTTTTGCATTATACACATTTACAATTTACTCTCACTTCATAAGAGGTCTCTTGTAACAAAACAAAACAGTTAAATAAAATTAATAATATAGTGACTTCATCATGCAAAAGTTAATATACATATATATATATATATATATATATATATATATATATATATATATATATCATGCCTACCCCTCCCTTTTTAAAAAAAATCTATATTATACTTTCAAACCACTATTGGTTGTTGTTTAGTTCTTTCAGTCATGTTCAACTTGTGGTTGCATTTGGAGTTTTCTTGGCAAAGATACTGCCTGGAGTTGTTTGCCATTTTCTTCTCCAGATCATTTTACAGAGGAAAAGAAACTGAAGCAAACAAGGTTAAATGATTTGTTGAGTGTCACACAGCTTGTAAGTAGCTGATACCAGATTTGAACTCAGGAAGATAAGTCTCCCTGACTCCCATAATCTATCTATTGTGCCACCTAGCTGCCCTTTCAAACACTTTACTCCACTGAAAAAAAAGAAAAGAAATAAAATTCTTGTAATAGTCAGTAAAACAAATTCCACCAATAGCTTATATACATATGTCTTTCCACACCTTATATCTATCACCTCTCCATAATGGATAGCATGTTCCAGCTTTGTTCTTCTGAAATCATGGATCATACTAACTGGATCATAGTTCTTACAGCTTTCAAATGTCTTTTCCAGTACTGTCATTATATAAATTATTCTCCTGGTTCTTCTCCTTTCATTAATCATTAGTTTATAAAAGTCCTCAGAATTGTTTGTATTTATAATATTGTGTATTCACTTGGTTTCCATTTTTTGGACACCACAAAATTGCACACACACACACACACACACACACACACACACACACACATATATATATATATATATATATATATATAATCTACATATACATGTTTATATATATACATATATTTATGTGCACAGACACACATATACATATTTATTTATTTACATTTATATGTAATGCAATCTTTTAATATTTCTTTGATCTCTTTTGGGTATAGGCCTTCTATTAATATCTTTGGATCAAAGGGTATGGACTGCTTAGATATATTAGTGGAATTCTTTGATGAGAAAATTATCTCACTCGATGAGTGGATATTTCATATAACTAATTGAATGAGTTTCCTTTACTCTTAAGTATTTTTTTGCTCAAAGTAATTCATGCAGCTTGCCACGTTAGTGTTCTACTGTTTGTTTTGATAACAGTTTCCTCAGTATCTGAGATTATCTTTTGTGCAATGTGTGTATGGAAAGCAGGGTCAAGATAGTAGAGCAAAGGGTCATGACTGCCAAACTCTTTCCCAAACCTCTTTTACAAAATGACCACAAAATTCCAAATTGAATTATGAACAGAAAAGCCAACACAAAGTCACAGAGTCATTATCTCTATACCAGGGTAGCTTATGAAAACAGAAAGATAAGGTTGCCAAGATAGGTATGGGAGGTGGGTGGGGAGAAGGTTAGCTAAATGTGCGGTGGAAGCTGTATGAGTTCTGGCCTTGGAGGCAGCAACTGTAATATTAGGATGGGAAACAGTTGCATCCTATGAACAGGAACAGTAAAGGGGCTGGGTATCTGGTCAGAAAGAGATTGCAGAGGATCATTGTGCTGGCACTGGACAAAGAATGAAAAGCCATTTGACAGTCTGGACATGTATTATCCAATGCTGGGTTGGAGTTCTGGGTGGGGAGAGGAGTGACTGTGATCACAGAGGAGCAGAAACCTAAGTAAGGACAAGATTTCAGACCCAGAGGGCAGTGACCAGACCTCTTCCCAGTTCACACCACCTTGAAAACAATGAAAACCTACAGGCTCCCAGATTGATTTACAGAAGCTCATGCCAGACATCACCCAAACTCTCCCCTCCCTGAGGTGAGCAGAGGCTCACACTAATGACTTCTGGCTTACAGAGTCCAAAGTCAATAAATAAACTAGAAAAAATGAGCAAGCAACAACAGAAAGAACCTAATCATAAAACAGCTTCTATGGTGATTGGGAAACTCAAGACATAAACTCTTAAAAAGATGCCAACTTGAAAGTATCTACAAGAAAAGCCTAAAAAAATAGATTGGAAACAAGCCCAATAAACATTCTTAGAAGTACTAATTTTTATAAGGAGGAAGTAATTATTTTTAAAAATCAAATCAAGTAAGAATGGTAGAAAAATAATTGGATAAAAGAAATGAGAACTAAACAAGAAAATTTAAAAAGGGAATTAAAAGCATTACAAAAGAGGTACAAAAATATTGAAGAAAATAACTACTTAAAAATCAGAATTGGTGAAGTGGAAGCTAATGAGTATATAAGACATCAAGAAATAATAAACAAAGTCAAAAGCCTGAGAAAATAGAAGAAAATGTGAAATACATCAAAGGAAAAAACAAATGACCTGGAAAAAAAATTGAGGAAAGATCAGTTAAGAATTAGTAGACTACCTAAAAGTAGAGATAAAGACAACAGTTTAGATATCATATTTCATGAAATAATAGAGGAAAACTGCCCAGATACATTAGAACCAGAGGGCAGAATTTATAGTAAAATAGTATACTCATCAGCTCCAGAAAGAAACCACACAGTGAAAACTCCCAGGAATATTGTAGCCTTAATTCAGAGCTCCCAACTAAGGGGGTGGAATGCTTCAAGAAGCAATAAATCATTCAAATAGCATGGAACTACAGTCAAGATTGCACAAAATTTAGCAGTCACCAATATAAAGGAGCAGAGGGCTTTGAAAACGATATTCAGAAGGCAAAGGAGCTATAATTACAGGTAAGAATAATCTAGCTGATTTAGAGCATTTTTTCATATTCCTACACATATCTTTAATTTCTTCCTCTGAAAACTGCTTGTTTATATCCTTTGACCATTTCTCAATTTGGGAATGACTTGAATTCCTATAAATTTGTCTCAGTTCCCTGTATATTTTAGATATGAGGCCTTTATCAGAGATACTAGATGTAAAGAGTTTCTCCCAATTTTCTGCCTTCCACCTAATCTTCATTTCATTGGCTTTGTTTATACAAAAAACTCTTCTATTTAACACAAGCAAAATTATACATTTTGCATTTTGTAATGCTCTCTATCTCTTGTTAGGTCGTGAATTTCTTGCTTTCCCATAAATCTGACAGATAAACTATTCCTTGCTCTCCCAAATTGCTTATAGTATCAATGTTTATTCCTAAATCATGAACGAATTTTGACTTTATTTTTGGTATACGGTGTGAGATATTGGTCTATGCCCAGTTGCTGCCATACCATTTTCCCAGCAGTTTTTTATGAAATGGTGAGTTCTTAGCCCAGTAGCTGGATTCTTTGGGTTTATCAAAGAGTAGATTGCTATTGTCATTGACTACTACAACTTGTGTACCTAATCAATTCCACTGATTCACCACTCTGTTTCTTAGCCAGTACCAAATAGTTTTGATGACTGCTGCTTTGTAGTATAGTTTAATATCTGGTATAGATAGGCCACCTTCCTTAGCATTTCTTTTCATTAATTCCCTTAATATTCTAGACATTTTGTTCTTCCAGATGAATTTTGTGATTATTTTATCCACCTCTGTAAAATAATTTTGGTAGTTCAATTGGTGTGGCACTGAATAAGTAAATTAATTTAGGTAAAATTGTCATTTTTGTTATATTAGCTCTGCCTAACCATGAGCAGCTGATGTTTTTCCTTTTGTTTAGATCTAACTTTATTTTTGTGAGAAGTGTTTCATAACTGTGTTCATATAGGCCCTGGGTTCGTCTTGGCCAGTAGACTCTGAAATATTTTCCAGTGTCTACAGTAACTTTAAATGGAATTTCTATCTCTTGCTGTAGGGCTTTGTTTGTAATGTATAGGAATGCTGAGGATTTATGTGGGTTTATTTTATAACCTCTTCTGTTAACCTCAGCAATGAATATTTTTTGTAAATATTCATTCATTTCCCTAAGGTTGTCAAATTTATGGGCATACAATTCGGCAAAATAATTCCTAATAATTGTTTTAATTTCCTCTTCATTGGAGGTGAATTCACCCTTTTCACTTTTGATTCTGGTAATTTGGTTTTCTTCTTTCTTTTTTTCAATCAAATTGACCAAAGTTTTATCAATTTTATTGTTTTTTTTCATAAAACTAGTTCTTAGTTTTATTTATTAGTTCAATAGTTTTCTTGATTTCAGTTTTATTAATCTCTCCTCTGGTTTTCAGCATTTCTAATTCAGTCTTTAATTGGGGATTTTCAATTTGTTCTAAATCACTGTTGATCAGAGAAATGCAAATCAAAACAACTCTCATGTACCACATCTCTCCTGTCAGATTGGCTAACATGACAAAACAAGAAAACAATAAATGCTGGAGAAGATGTGGGAAAATTGGAACATTGTTACATTGTTGGCAGAGTTGTGAACAGATCCAGCCATTATGGAGATCAATTTGGAACTATGCCCAAAGGGCTATAAAAATGTGCATACCCTTTGACCCAGCAATACCACCTCTAGGGCTGTATCCCAAAGAGATCACACAAGGGGAAAGGGACCCATATGTACATTTAAATATTTATAGCAGTTCTTTTTGTGGTATCAAAGAATTGGAAAGCAAGAGGATGCCCATCAATTGGGGAATGACTAAACAAGTTGTGGCATATGAATGTAATGGAATATTATTATGCTATAAGAAATGGGGAAGATACGGACTTCATAATAACCTGGAAAGAACTACATGATGTGATACTGAGTGAGAGGAGCAGAACTAGGAGAAAATTGTACACGACCACAGACATATTGATTCTGTGACGACTAACTTTGATAGACTTGGCTCTTCTCAGCAATACAAGGTTCGAAGACAGCCCCAAAGGTCTCATGATGGAAAGAGCAATCTACATCCAGATAAAGAACTATGAAGTATGAATGGGGATTAAAGGAAACTCTCTGTGCTTTCTTTTTCTTTCTATATATTTTTTTCTTTCTCATGATTCACTGTATTGATCATGGTTCTTCTTTATGACTTGACTATTGTGTAAATATGTTTAATGCGAAGGTAGATGTAGAACATATATCAGATTCCATGCCATCATTGTGGCAGGGGGGAGGGGCAGGAGGGGAAAAATCTGGAACTGAAAAATCTGTGGAACTGATTGTTGTAAATTGAAAATAAAAAAAATAAATATTAAAAAAGAAATTTAGTGACAAAAAAATAATAATCCACCTAGTAAGACAGTATAATCCTAGAGGGGGAAATATGAATACTTAATGAAATAAAGAACTTCCATGAATTTTTGATGAAAAGACTAGAGCAGAATAGAAAATTTGACATTCAAACAAGCTTCAAGAGAAGCCTAAAAAGGTAAACATGAGTGAGAAATCATCAGGGATTTAATACAAAGAATTGAGTATAGAAATCCATCTAACTTAAGTGGGAAGTAGGAGGTGAAGGTAGGAGAGGAAGGAGCAAAGAGAAAGCAATGGGGTTGATAGGAGGGAAAATAGATTAATCGAATCAGTGATCAGAAGCAAAACAGACTCAAGGAGGGAATGGTGAAAAAGACAAGAATAGAGAAGAATAAGATGGAGGAAAAATCCAGTTATAATTTATAATTGTGATTGCAAATAGGATGAACTCACCCATAAAAAAGAAAAGGATAGCAGAGTGGATTAGAAACCAGATTCCATTTATTTAGATCTGACTTTATTCGCGTGAAAAGTATGTCATAGTTATGTTCATACAGGCCGTGGGTTTGTCAGTTGCTCATGGTTAGGCTGAGCTAATATAATGAAAATGACAATTTTACCTAAATTAATCTATCTATTTAGTGCCATACCAATTGAACTACCAAAAAATTATTTTACTGAGCTGGACAAAATAATAACAAAATTCATCTGGAAAAACAAGAGGTCTAGAATATGTAGGGTATTAATGAAAAGACATGCTAGAGAAGGTGGCCTAGCCATACCAGATATTAAACTGTACTACAGAGCAGCAGTCATCAAAACTACCTGATACTGGCTAAGAAACAGGGGTGTGGATCAGTGGAATAGGATAGGGACACAAGATGGAGAAGTCAACAACTATAGCAATCTACTATTTGATAAACCGAAAGAGGCCAGCTTCTGGGCAAAGAATTCACTATGTCACAAAAAATGCTGGGAAAATTGGAAAAGGGTAGGGCAGAAACTGGGCATAGACTAATATCTTACACCATATACCAGAATAAAGTCAAAATGGGTTCATGATCTAGGAGTAAAGGCTGATACTATAAGTAAGTTGGGAGAGCAAGGAATAGTTTACTTATCAGGTTTATGGAAAAGAAAAGAATTCATGACCCAACAAGAGATAGAGAGCATTACAAAATGCAAAATGGATAATTTTGATTATGTTAAATTGAAAGGTTTTTGTACAAAAAAAGCCAATGCAACAGGAATTAGGAAGGAAGCAGAAAATTGGGAGAAAATCTTTGCAACTAGTATCTCTGATAAAGGCCTCATTTCTAAAATATACAGGGAACTGAGCCAAATATATAGGAATACGAGTCATTCCCCAATTGAGAAATGGTCAAAGGACATGAACAGGCAGTTTTCAGAGGAAGAAATTAAAGCTATCTATAGGCATATGAAGAAAGCTCTGGATGACTACTGATTAGAGAAATGCAAATCAAAACAACTCTTAAATACCACATCTCTCCTGTAAGATTGGCTAAAATAACAAAGCAGGAGGAGGATAAATTCTGGAGAGGATGTGGGAAAATTAGAATATTGTTACATTGCTGGTGGAGTTGTGAGATGATCCAGCCATTTTGGAGAGTAATTTGGAACTATGCCCAGAGGGCCATAGGAATGTTCATACCCTTTGACCCAGCAATACCTCTTCTAGGGTTGTATCCCAAAGAAATCACACAAGAGGGAAAGGGACCCATATGTACAAGGATATTTATAGTGGCTCTCTTTGTGGTAGCCAAGAATTGGAAATCAAAGGGATGCCCATCAATTGGGGAATGGCTGAACAAGTTGTGGTATATGAAGGTAATGGAATACTACTGTGCCATAAGAAATGGGGATGATACGGACTTCGTACCAACCTGGAAAAACCTACACGACATAATGCTGAGTGAGCAGAGCAGAGCCAGGAGATCATTATACACAACCACAGATATGTGGATTACATGAGGACCAACCCTGACAGACTTCACTCTTCTCAGCAACGCAAGGTGCAAGGACCACTCCAGGGGACTCATGATGGAGAATGCTATCTTCATCCAGAGAAAGAACTGTGAAGTTTGAATGCAGATTGAGACACACTGCATGCTTGCCTTTTTTCTTCCCTTTTGTTTTTGTTCTTAGGTTTTTTTTTTTTTTTTTGGCTCTGTCTCTTCTTTCTCATGATTCATTCCATTGGTCATAATTCTTCTCCACAACTTGACTAGTGTATAAATTAATTCAATGCAAAGTTATACATGGTAGTTATATGAGCTTCCATGCCATCTTGGGGAGGGAGGGGGGAGGGAGGGGAGAAAATTTGGAACTCAAAATTATGTAGAACCGTGTGTAGTAAACTAAAAATAAAAAAAAATTAAAAAAAGAAAGAAAAAAAAAAGAAACCAGATTCCAAAATATATTGTTTAAAATATCAATCCTCATCTCAGACAAAGCACAAGAAAAAATAGACTTAATTAAATGAGATATATAGGGCAACTACATTTTGCTGAAAGATACCATAGGCATAATATCAATTCTAAACATATTCTGTGCATCAACTAGCATAGCATCCAATTTTTTAAATGAAAAGATAAAGGAATTACAAGAGGAAATAGACAATAAAAGGACACTAGTGTGCGATGCCAATTTATCTCTCTTACACCTATATAAATCTAACCACAAAATAAACAAGAGAAAATTTAAGGAAATGAATAGAATTTTAGAAAAATTAGATATGGTAGATCATTTTAGAATAGTGAATGGTAATAGATTTGAATATATCTTTTCCTCAGTCTATATGGCACTTTCACAAACATTGACAATATTTTAGGGCATTTAAACTCATAAATGCAGAAAAACATAAATATTAAATACATCCTTTTAATACCATAATCCAATAAAATTCCATTCAATAAGGGGGCTTATAAGCAGATTAAAATTAATTGGAAACAAAATAATTTAATTCCAAAGAGTATGTGTGCCAAAAAAGTTATACAAACAATCAATAATTTCATTAAACATAATAATAAAAAAGACAACATACCAAAATGTGTAAAATGCAGCCAAAACAGTATTAAGGGGAAAATTTATATCTCTAAATGTATACATACATCAATAAAAGAGAGAAAAAGCAGGTTAATGAATAGGGCATGCAGCTAATTAAACTAGAAAAATAATAAATTAAAAATCCCCAAACACAGAAACAAGAATCCCAATAACTAAAGAGATATTAAGAAAATTGAAAGTAAACAAAATAATGACCAAATAAAACCAGAAGATTGTGTGTGTGTGTGTGTGTGTGTGTGTGTGCGTGCGCATGTGTGTGTGTGTGTGTGAAATATGTGTTTAATGAGAAAGGAAGAACAAGATTAAGTGAACTCACTTCTCTCCGCCCCTAGAGTCTTCAGGAAAAGAGATTTTATTTTCTTTTTCCTAATCCCCTACCTCCCAAAAGGAATCATATCTCTAAACTGCAAATATCTGATGTATAATAGAAATAATTTCAAGCCCAATATGTCTCTTTGAAGATAGTGCCATGATGCCCATTGAAATGTATCTCTAGACTCCTTGAGAGATGGAGTGAAACATACCAGATCTATTACTATACACATGCAACACACAGGTCATCAAGTGTTAAGATATAGCATGTGGAACATATGTTACATTTAGAAAATATTGCTGATATTTTCCAATTTTAACTTGTTTTTTGTTTTCCCACAAATTTCCTCTTTAACTTCCCTATGAAGATTTGACTTAAGAGGGTCTCTCTCTCTTTCTGAATATATATGTGTATGTGTGTGTGAACTTTCCTCCTCCATTTTTTTCCTCATCATTTTATTTGGCAATATTGCTTAACACCTTCTACCATTCTTCTCTGTAAGATTTTTAAAACAATTCTATATTTTAAGTCAGGTTATAGGCAGATGCTTCCAAAAATTCATATTCTAATGCTTCAAGATGGCATGGTGGTGAACCTAAGATCTCAAAAGCATTGCCGGTGTAGTGTAAACTCTGAGACATTCTATCATGCTAGAATGATTTTGTATACATTCCCAGAAAAAAATAGTATTTCTTCAGCTAGGTAGCACAGTGGATAGAGTGCTGGGTCTGGAGTAAAAACAAAAACAAAACAACTAAATCACTCCACTTACTTGCTGTGGGATGCTGGATAAGTCATTTCATTTCTGTGTGCCTCCGTTTCTTCAACTGTAAAATGAGAAGGATAATAACACTTACCTCTCAGGATTGTTGGAGGCTCAAATGATAGGTCACAAAGTTTTTATAAAGCCTGGCATATGCCAAGCACTTATTAAACACTTTTTCCTTCCTCCCTTCCTTCCTTCCCTCCTTCCTTCCTTCCTACCATCTAGGTTAGTAGGGAGAACTAATCACCAGTATATTATCTACTTTGTAATGCCTTCTTTGGCCAAACACACACATGAAACAAAGAAAAATACAAAAATATCCTCAGTTCACTCTGGTCCTCTTCTACTTCTTTGGTGGTATTGACAGCACCAAAAAATGATATGGCACATGACAAGAATCACAGTTTTTGGACCAAGTCTACCTATTAACTTAATTTTTGCTATTCTAAATATCAGATGAAAGGAATATATCTTTAGAGCTTCAAGTAACCTTAGAGACCATTGAGACCCTCTTATTTTATGGATGAGGAAACCAAGGCTGAGAGAGGTTACTTGACTTTTTCAGGGTCATACAGCTCATGCCGTTTCTGACTCCAAGCCTCGTGGTCTATTTAGCACACTATTTAGGTGCCTCATTTTGTCTAGCAATGAGGGACTGGCCACATGTAGGAACTGAAACATACAGATCTTGAAAACCTCACTGTAGACCAAACAAGAAGTTGTATTGGAATGGAAGACTAACACAGTCCTCTTGATAATCTTTAGCTAAAGGACACCATGAAGGTTAATTACATTTAAATGCCAAATTTGAAATAGAGAATGAGGAGATCGGGCATTCTATGAAGAATCTGGTGAGGGAGGGCCTCCAACTTAAATCAATACGTACTTTTTACTTCACATTCTGAAAGCCAAAGTGAACATATAGGAAAATAGCAAAAAAAAAATGTCAAAACATAAGATCCATGAATAAGAAATGAGACGAGTAGAATGCTTTTAGCTTATATAGAGGACTCTTCATCACAAAAACTTTTTTTAAGAAAACAAGTTTGAAGGCACTGGACATGATAAACATCAAATATTATTGCAAAGGTGAAATTGATTATATTTTAAAAGACAGTAACTGACTGGCCACAAATATGCAATTCATTTCTGAATTAGCTGTACACAGTCAGACTGCCACTTTGTTATGTAAATTATCCAGATAAGGACAAAGCCTGGACCTCTGACTTCATTTATATAGACAATTCTTGAATGAGAAAACTCCCTCTCTGAAATGTATGTGGGCACCTCTCCCAAATGCCTAGAGCACCAAGAGGGTAAGTGACTTGACTAGGGTCACGCAGTTAGTCAGTGTCAGAAACAGAAATTGAATGCATACATTTTTGGCTTCAAAATCAGGTCTCTATTCATAATGCAGTGTAGAATCTCAGATGATGTATACATACATACATACATACAAATGTGTATGATTGTGTATTTCAATGATAACCCTTCTAAAAGAAAAAAAAGAAAACAAAACACCTTGTTTCAATCCCTTGCCTTGTGTATACAAGTTATCAATGTTACTTCAGTGGAATGGAATGAATTTCAAGGCACTGCGCTAGGTCTTGACTTTGTAGAGATGAAAAATAGAGTTCCTAGCTCCAAGGTGCTTAAAGGCACCTTATGTGGGAGTAGGAAAACACATATCAGATAACTAGAATAAAAGTATAGTGTGATGAGAACAAAAGAGAGATACTCAGAAAAGAAACTTTTCAGTCTGGTAGGAATTGGCAAGAAGGCAGGACTGGTAGATTCTTCTTCATGGAAGAAGAGGCATGTGAACTGATCTTAAAAACAGGAATTTCAACCTGCATAGTCTTGGAGTGTGAACAGAAGTGAGGGATAGCCTTTATAAATCTAGGGAAGACATAAAAATGCTACTTTTGAACATTTACATAGGAATATTAAATGTAATTGGTTATTGTTTTTCAAATATCTGATTTAACTTTGTTGTTTTTTATCAATGTATATTAAAATGTACTAACTTCACTGTCTCCAGTATAAAATACAAACTGCGCAGCCTTGTATATATTACTTTAAGGTTGATAAAACTACATATTTTATCTCACTTGATCCTCGCAACAACCATGTGAGATTGGTGAGATTAATTTACATTTTACAGATGAGAAAAGAAAGACTAAGAAAAGTTAGTAGACTTGCCCAGGATCCCGTAGCTAGTGAATATCTAGGATAAAATTTGAACCACAAATCCTTCTCACTCCAGGTTCAGTGCTCCCTCCACTGTGCAACCTAGCTGCTAGAGCATGAGAACCTGATCATAAGTGGTTGAGAAATTACAAGTTGTTGAGGAATCTTAGGCTTACATTTTAATCATGTCTACCCAATTCCCCTTCGCCAAGATCTTTTTTTTTTTCTTTTCTTGCCATTTCTTGCCACTGGTCAATCTCACATTTCTCTGAACACTCACAGTTCCTATTTCCAATCTATACATTTCCTGCTTTTGTATTTTTTTTATCTTGTGTTGTTATTTATTTGACTCTCCAAGTAGAAATTATCTCAGGGACTGGAATGGTGTCCGATATTATTTTGTATATTATATTCTTTTTCATCAGCAGCACTTCCCAATCTCTACAACTCCTACTCTCCTCATTCCTGTGACAAGAACCTTTATTTGATAACAAAGATAAATTTAAGCTAAAGTCAAACACAAACCAGCACATCATATACAAAATATTATATTTCTATACCCAGAAACAAAGAATATATGTCAGAATTGGCCTAAAATATAACCTGATCCAACCTATTCCTGAGCGTAATGCCTATTAACCACATCCCCACAGAAAGATGTGAAAAGTATTAAACCCATTCTACTTTGAGACAATTCCAAATATTAAAGTATTTTCCTCTGTATTGAATAGAAAATTGCTCCTATGTACTTGCTCCCTCTTGCTTCTAGTTTTGCTGTATAAGTCCAACCAGAACTATTCTAATACCTTTCTTGAATGATGGTTCTGCAAATACCTTGATGATGACTAGATTGTAATCTTCATGAGGTCAGGAATCAGTTTTCAACTAAGCTTTTTCTCTCAATACTTTGCAATTAGCAGGCCCTTAGCAGTTTGTTGGATTGCATTAAATCTTTAAAAGAATCTATTCAAGGTAAGGGTTAAATTTTTTTCCCCAAAAAGTATTATAGAGGGAGAAGATGCAGCACCAGGTAGTACAGTGATATTTCCTAGATTCAACAGCAAGTGAATGATGGAGCCTGGAACAGAATACATGGCTTTTACTTCTTAGTCTCGCACTTCATCTGCTAGAAACATCCATTTCTAGTAACACTCTAAATATATAGGGTGTTGTTAAAATGTTTTCTTTTGACAGTCTGCTAAGCATTTCTTTTCCCATGAAGTTTCTATCTCCAAACTGGAAAATGAAATCTTCATGGATTGCCAAATGGAGTTAAAGATTATGATTCCCTCCTTCATATTCCCCACCCCCAACACACACACACACACACACACACACACACACACACACACACACTGCACAGAATTTTTTTACAAGAAATTAGAGAAGGTAACATTGAAGTCCAAGGATGAAAGGGAAATTCAGGAGTAATTTAATCTATCCCCCTACCTCAGGGCAGAAATCAACCTACTCATTCCAGATGAACATTTTTTCTTTCACTTTTCAGAAAAAAAAAGTTCCTAGAAGGAGAATTACAGCCCCACTTGGCAACTTAGGACAGTATTGGAATGCTTTCAGAGACCACCCTATGTTCTAATTCCAGCTTTATCACTTACTATGTAATCTTGAGGTTGTTTGACTTGTTGTGTGCAAGTTCCTTAGTCAGTTTAGGTCTAAAATATTCCATCATCATAAAAGGAAGAATAATAACTGGTCTTACTTTTCTCAGTGAGTTGTCAAAACAAAACAAAATAGATAATATATCAACTTCCAAAAAAGCCATGCTTTCAGGGTAGCTTCAGAAAGTCCTGTGAAGACATATATGAACTAATGCAAAGTGAAGTGAGCAGAACCAGGAGAGCACTGTACACAATAATAACAATACTGTACAATGATCAACAGTGAAAGAATTAGCTACTCTAATCAATACAATGATCCAAGATAATTCTGAAGGATTTATGGTGGAAAAATGTTATCTACTTCCAGAGAAAGAACTGATGAAGCCTGAGTGAAGGTTAAAACATATTTTCTCCTTTATTTTTTGTGCTTTTTTTGCACCATAGCTAATATGAAATGTTTGACATGATTTCACATGTATAATTTATACCATATTTCTTTCCTTTCATAAGTAGGGGAGGGAGGGAGAAAATTTGGAACCTAACATTTTAAAAAATGAACATTAAAATAAATAATAAATTTCAAAATTGTCTTACTCTCCTATTTCATTTTGATATGCAGGAAAATAAAAAAAAATGAGAAGCCAAAGCCTTGTAGATACTACATATTATCATCAGAACTATATATAATGAAAAATTTATTAAGTAAAAGTCAGTAGGCACTGGACATGGGAGTCCCCTTGAAAAAAAAGCCACTCATAATAGATAATTGATTATATTTCAACAGTAAAGAAATCAGAGTTGTGATGAAACATTTTTGCAGAGGTTCTTCTTTCGGGAGGAAAGACCCTGGGACTGGTGTGGTAGAAGAAAAAGACAGATGCCATAGAAAATGGCACTTTGTGCATGGAGAAACAAACGAAGAGGAGGCTGCCAGAAAGGTAGGTACTAAGTGCGCTGGGAGAAGAAACTAACCAAAGAGGCAACAACTGGGGTGGAACAAGGGGGGTGGAACATGTATGTATATATGTATGTATGTATGCATGTATGTAAACCTTTTGAAAATTTTGTATTTTAATTAATTATTCTTGCTAACTAAAAGTTAACTTCAGTTGATGCCAGCATTTGAATGCTTATCAGTTCTCACTAATGATTGGTGCACTGAAGAAAATTCCTAGCACCTGCCCTACTTATAGCTCTATAGAAAGTGATTAGTCACTAATGTCAGAGTCATTTCTAGAGCTGTCATCTAGACATATAATCAGACCACCAATTTGTTAGAGAAAATTAATACCAAAATAGGAGATGTAATAAGAATGAGACAATAAAGACTGCCAATTAAGGCAAATCCAAACTGAATTATTCACAAGTTATTGAAGCTAAAACATGGGAAATAGATAAAAGGATAAACAGTAAAATAGATTAGCACCTTTTCTTAGGGAAATTTAGCTGATATAATAGTCACTACTATTCGATGACTGCCTAAACAAACATTCGATTCCTTGCCAGAGGTATATAACAGTATATAGCCAGAGGTATATAGCACATGTATTGTATAAAGTCACTGATATATTCTCAGCAAGAAGCAATGGAGAGAAAATCAGCTTTAGAGAAAGCTTGGCAAGAGACCCAAGTCAACTAAATCCTCCCAAGGTTATGTGCTATTGGATGAATCCTTGTGGGATGACTTGGGTGGGGGGAATTATACAGTGTTTAGATGATGCCATTCTTCTCCCTTTAGCAAAGGTCAAACTATTTAGGTCAACATTCTTGTGGAGAAGTATTTTGGGGCAGGAGTTGATAGAGTACAACCATTATAGAGAGGAAGACATGTATTTAAGCCCGGCCTTTGACATATAGAGACTACAAGAATATCTCATGTCACTTAATTGTTCAATGCCCCATTAAACTCTCTGAAGCTGTAAGCTGGTTGGTTGGTGGAAGCTGGTTGCTCTCCTTTGTTCTCAAAGAGGACTAGAATGATATTTTGTTGGAGTCAAGGTACAGTGTGTCTGGCTGTGGCTGATTAGATCAATACAAGCTCAAAAGGGTCTATTACAGGTCAGTCACAACTAGTTCACACAAACATTTGGAATGGAGATTTTTCTATATTTGTGTGACTCACATTTCTTTAGAGCTACTTCAATTCTGCTTTGCTCATAGGGCATAGCACCTTCTTTGATGCAGAGACACCATGCTGGGCAGTCCTTTGCCAGTGTCTTCCATATCATGTAATTAATTCCAAAGTTCTTCAGAGAGACCTTGAGAGTGCCCTTATATTACTTCTTCTGACTTCCATGTAACCTATATTCATTGAGAGTAGTACCACATTGTGTTCCCCACACAGACCAAATCATATTTATAGATCAAAATAAATAAACAATAAACACAATGATATTGTATTGCTATGAATATCAGTTTCTGAAGATTTAAAATTGAGAGCTGCACAAATTACAATTAAAATATGCATGTTGGATATTAGTAGGCTGCAATCCTGATATTGGCCTCAGGAAAGGTCAGGAGCAACAGTGTCTTCCTTGCAGATGGGAGTGCATTGGAAATACACACACACACACATATGTATGTGTATGTGTATGTATATGTATATAATATATATATGTGTATATTATATATATATATGTGTGTGTGTGTATATATATATATATATATACATATATATATATTAGAAAGAGGGAGAGTTGTAACATGCCTACACAATTCATGTGTAACGGAGTCACTCATGTTAAGAAAAGGATATAGATATTTTTCTATAATTCTACACTACTGATAAAGAATTATGTAGGAGAAGTGGTATAAGGTATGTCATCAGAGAGAAACCTGAATGGAAATTTGGTGAGCTTATTGTCTAGGAAGAAAAAGACGCAACTAATTGCTGCTTAAATCCTACTGGGGATTTATGGAAGGAAATGGACAATTATCACATAGAATACAGAGGTATGGAGGCAGTTATGTGGCTTAGTGGATAGAGTGCTGGGCCTGGAGTCAGGAAGATGTAAGTTCAAATCCAGCCTCAGACACTCACTAGCTGTATGACCCTGGGGAAGTCACTTAACCTGTTTACCTTAATCCACTAGAGAAGGAAATGGAAAACCACTCTAGTATTTTTGCCAAGAAAACCACGTGGACAGAATGGTCTACAGATTCACAAACATACAGCATACAAAGGTGTAAATGGCCTGCAATGTGGTCTGAGGGAGGAAGATTGGCAAAGTGGCCAAGATATTTCATAATTCAAGGAGCTAGTTATATGTGACTTTGGGAACAACTCATTTCTTAGCCATGCCACAACTAGAAGTGAACTTGCTGGGGAGTCTGTGAAGAAAGAAAGAGATTTCCAGGCTCACAAGGTACCCTTGCTCTAGATATTTCCTATATATATGCTTCGATACCTTTGTGCTTATATCTGAACCCACTCATAGGGACTGAGTATACAGATGGGAGAATACACCTCACATTGTGGGAAGTTTTGATAACAATTACTATTACCATCATTTCTCACTAAATATGTCCTTAAAAGTGAATTGATATCAACTGTTTAATTGATACTGGAGGCAGTGGAGGGAGCACATTGGTGGAGCTTATAGGTTGCTATATTACAAGCCACAACCCTTTAAGGTATCTATAGAACTTTAATAGGAAGAGTAGTCAGCGATCCTCTTTAGACACAATTTAGTAGTGAGAATATGACTTGGGAGGATGATCTCAGAACAGATGCTACACCAGAATTTCTAGAATCATATAAAATAATAACAGGGATTTTATTCTGACATTTATTTAGAAATCCATAATATTTTTTTTTAATTTCATATAAAGGCTTACTTTTGTTTTAAGTAGATATGTTGTAACCCTTTTTTTCTTTTTTTTTAATTAGATTTTTTTTATTTTTAGTTTCCAACACTTAGCTTTACAGGTTCTTGAGTTTCAAATTTTCTTCCCTTCCCTCACCTCCCCGCTCTTCCCCAAAGCAGCATGCATTCTGATGTAGATTCTACCTAAACCTTCACATTAAACTTATTTACACAACAGTCAAGTTGCAAAGGAGATTTAAGACCAATGGAATGAATCATGAGAGAGAAGAAACAAAACCAAAAAAAAAAGAGAGAGCAAATAGTTTGCCTCAGTCAGCATTCAGATTCCACAGTTCGTCCTATGGATATATCTAGATTTTTCCATCATAACTCCTTTGGAGCTGTCTTTGAGACTTGTATTGCTGAGCAGAGGCAAGTCTATCAAAGTTAGTCATCACAGAATCAATATGTCTGTGGTTGTATATAATGCTCTCTGGGTTCTGCTACTCTCACTCAGCATCAAATCATGGAGGTCTTTCCAGGTTATTATGAAGTTGGTATCTTCCCCATTTCTTATAGCACAATAGTATTCCATTACATTCATATACCACAATTTGTTTAGCCATTCCCCAATCGATGAGCATCCCCTTGATTTCCAAATTCTTTGAAACCACAAAAAGAGCTGCTATAAATATTTTTGTACACACAGTTCCCTTTCCCACTTGTATGATCTCTCTGGGATATAGCCCACATTTTTAAAAATCCCTTTATGTATATTTTGTAGGGTTGTTTTAGCACAAATAAGTGCAGTTAATAAAGTTATAAGACATAATTTATAAAGGCTTTTTCTGCATCTATTTAGATTGCCACTGTATATTATATTCTATTGTTATTAATATGCTTAATTATGGTGATTATTTTACTAGTGTTGAACCAAACTCTCGTATCCCAGGTATAAATCCCAATAGATCATCATCATCATCATCATTATCGTCATCATCATCATCATCATAATGTTAATAGCAGTGTTTTATTTAAAAGTCTTGAAGTCATATTCTTTAATTATATTGGATTGTGGTTTTCTGGTTCAGGCAGCATAAAATTTATATTTGTTTCATAAAAAGGAAGCTTGGTAGAGTTTTTTTCTCAATTATTTGGAATAAATTTTACAGTATATGAAATAATTGTTTTTCAAAGGATGACATAATTCTGAAATATTTTTTTTAAAGTATGACATACTTCTACAATAAATTCCTTTTTGCTTTGGTAATTCCTTTACAACTACTTCTATTTCCTAAGAGTGGATTACTTTCTATCTCTATTAGATATTCGTTTTGTCTGAATAACCTATGGCAAATAATTTTTTTTTAATGACAGGCTTTCGGGCACATAGCCATGCATGATAAACTTACAAGGGTTGAAAAAACTGGAACCTGAGGGCCACATGTGGCCCTGTAGGTCTTCAAGTGTGGCCCTTTCATGATTCAGTCAAAAGGTGGCACTTGAGGACCTAGAGGGCATGTGGCCTTGAGGCTACAGGTTCCACAACCCTGGACAAAGCTTATTATTTCCCATCTTGTTTTATCATTTCACCACATTCAATTTATATTTTGTTAATTTTTTGGAGGGGGTAAGGCAAGGCAATTGGCACTGAGTTACCCAAGGCCACATAGCTAGTAAGTATCAAGTGTTTGAGGCTGTATTTGAACCAGGACCTCCTGACTCCAGGGCTGATGCTCTATTCACTGCATCAACTAGGTGCCCATGTTAATTTGTTTTTTCTGTTTTCTTATTTTAATCAATTAATGTTTTATCAGAATTGTTAGTCTTTTCAATAAAAGTTTTACTTTTGTTTCTCAGTTTCACAATTTTTTTCAACTTATCTAATTTTCTAATTTCCAAGATTTTCTTTTTTGTACTTAGTTTTATTTGTTGACTTTTTTTATTATTTTTTAATATTTTTTTATTTTTAGTTTACAACACTCAGTTCCACAAGTTTTTGGGTTCCAAATTTTCTCTCCCCCCCACTCCTCCCTCCAAACCCCCAAGATAGCATGTAATCCAATACAGGTTTTATATATACCTTTATATTGAACTTATTTAAATAATAGTCCAATTGTAATGAAGAATTATAACCAATGTAATGAATCATGAGAAAGGAGAAATGAAACCTAAAAAGAAGGAAGAAAGAAAAAACAAGAGAACAAAAACTTTGCCTCAATCTGCATTCAAACTCCCTAATTCTTTTTCTAGATGTGCATAGCTTTACCCATAATGAGTATTTTGGAGCTGTCTTTGAATCTTGCTTTGATGAGAGGAGTCAAGTCTGTCAAAGTTAGTTCTTACAGATACCATGTGTCTATAATCAGGTATAATGATCTCCTGGTTCTGCTCCCCTCACTCAGCATCAGTTCATATAAGTCATTCCAGGTTATTATGAAGTCCTTATCTTCCCCATTTCTTATAGAATGATAGTATTCCATTACATTCATATACCACAATTTGTTTAGCCATTCCCCAATCGATGAGCATCCCCTTGATTTCCAATTCTTTGAAACCACAAAAAGAGCTGCTATAAATATTTTTGTACACACAGTTCCCTTTCCCACTTGTATGATCTCTTTAGAATACAGTCCTAGAACTGGTATTGCTGGGTCAAAGGGTATGCACATTTTAGAGCCCTTTGGGCATAGTTCCAAATTGCTCTACAGAATGGCTGGATCAGTTCACAACTCCACCAACAATGTAACAATGTTCCAATTTTCACACATCCTCTCCAGCATTTATTATTTTCCTGTTTTGTCATGTTAACCAATCTGACAGGAGAAATGTGGTACATAAGTGTTTTTGATTTCCATTTCTCTAATCAATAGTGCCACCTTCCCTAGCATTTCTTTTCATTAATTCCCTTGATATTCTGGACCTTTTGTTCTTCCAGATGAATTTTGTTATTATTTTATCCAGCTCTGTAAAATAATTTTTTGAAGTTCAATTGGTATGGCACTGAATTAATGAATTAATTAATTTAGGGAAATTTGTCCTTTTTATTATATTAGCTCTGCCTAACCATGAGCAACTGATGTTTTCCATTTATTTAGATCTGACTTAATTTGTGTGAAAATTGTTTTACAATTGTGTTCATATGGGCCATGGATTTGTCTTGGCAGGTAGACGCCCAAATATATAGTGTCTTCAGTAACTTTAAATGGAATTATTCATTCTATCTCTTGCAGTTAGGCTGTTTTTAGTAATATATAGGAATGCCAAGGATTTATGTGGGTTTATTTTATATCCAGCAAACTTTGCTAAAGTTTTTTTTTTTATTATTTCAAGTAGTTTTTTCACTTGATTCTCTAGGATTCTCTAAGTAAATCATCATATCATTTGCAAAGAGTGATAACTTAGCTTCTTCTTTGCCTATTCTAATTCCTTCCAATTTCTCCTGTCTTTTACTGTAGAAGCTGCGAGATCCTACATGATCCTGACTGTAGTTCTGCGATATTTGAATTGTTTCTTTCTGGCTGATTGCAGTAATTTCTCCTTGACCTGACGTTTCTGGAATTTGGCTACAATATTCCTTGTAGTTTTCAATTTGGGATCTCTTTCAGTGGGTGATTGATGGATTCTTTCAATGACTATTTTACCCTCTGGTTCTAGGACCTTGGAACAGATTTCTTCGATAATTTCTTGGAAGATACAGTCCAGGCTCTTTTTTCCATCATGGCTTTCCAGTAGACCAATAATTCTTAGATCATCTCTCCTGCATCTATTCTCCAGATCAGTTGTTTTCCTAATCGGATATTTCACATTTTCTTCTATTTTCTTTCATTCTTTATATTTTGTTTGACTTATTCTTGGTGTCTCCTAGAGTCATTAGCTTCTACTTGCCCAATTCTAATTTTTACCATATTTCTTTCTTCATTTAGCTACTGTATATCCTTTTCCATTTGATTAATTTTACTTTTTAGGCAGTTATTCTCTCCAATTATATTCTGAACCTCCTTAACCATTTCACCAATTTTACTTTTTAAAGATTTGTTCTCTTCTTTTCCTCTCTAATTTGGTTTTTTAAATCCTCTTTGAGCTTTTCCAGGAATGCTTTTTGGGCTGCAGACCAGTTCACATTCCCCTTTTATGTTTTTTTTTTTATTTATTTAACATATTTAGTTTTCAGCATTGATTTTCACAAGACTTTGAATTACAAATTTTCTCCCCATTTCTACCCTCCTCCCACTCCAAGATGGCATATATTCTGGTTGCCCTGTTCCCCAGTCAGCCCTCCCTTCTGTCACCCCACTCCCCTCCCATCCCCTTTTCCCTTCCTTTCTTGTAGGGCAATATAAATTTCTACGCCCCATTGCCTGTGTATCTTATTTTCTAATTGCATGTAAAAACATTTTTTTTTTTTGTTTTTGAACATCTGTTTTTAAAACTTTGAGTTCCAAATTCTCTCCCCTCTTCCCTTCCCACCCACCCTCCCTAAGAAGTCGAGCAATTCAACATAGGCCACATGTGTATCATTAGGTATAACGCTTCCACAATACTCATGTTGTGAAAGACTTACTATATTTTGCTCCTTCCCAACACATCCCCTTTTATTAAATTTTCTCCCTTGACCCTGTCCCCTTTCAAAAGTGTTTGTTTTTGACTACCTCCACCCCCATCAGCCCTCCCCTCCATCATCCCCCCAATTTTTTTTTATCTTCTTCCCTCTTCTTTCCTGTGGGGTAAGATTCCCAATTGGGTATGTATGGTATTCCCTCCTTAGGCCAAATCTGATGAGAGCAATGTTCACTCATTCCCCCCTCACCTGCCCTCTCCCCTCCTCCCACAGAACTGCTTCCTCTTACCACCTTTATGCGAGATAATCCACCCCATTCTATCTCTCCTTATCTCCCTCTCTAAGTATGTTCCTCTCTCATCCCTTAATTTGATTTTATTTCTTTTAGATATCTTCCCTTCATCTTCAACTCACCCTGTGTTCTCTCTCTCTCTCTCTCTCTCTCTCTCTCTCTCTCTCTCTCTCTCTCTCTCTCCACATATATATATATATATATACACACAAATATACACACATAGATATATACATACATATACATTCACCCATATATATACATAAACATATATGTATGCATATTCCCTTCAGCTACCCTAAAACTGAGGTCTCATGAATCATACTTGTCATCTTTCCATGTAGGAGTGTCAACAAAACAGTTCAACTTTAGTAAGTCCCTTGCAATTTCTTTTTCTTGATTACCTTTTCATGCTTCTCTTGATTCTTGTGATTGAAAATCAAATTTTCTATTCAGTTCTGGTCTTTTCACTGAGAAAGCTTGAAAGTCCTCTATTTGATTGAAAATCCATACTTTGCCTTGGAGCATGATACTCAGTTGTGCGGGGTAGGTGATTCTAGGTTTTAATCCTAGCTCCATTGACCTCTGGAATATCATATTCCAAGCCCTTCGATCGATCTCTAAATTTAGAAACTGCCAGATCTTGGGTATTCTGATTGTGTTCCCACAATAATCAAATTGTTTCTTTCTGGCTGCTTGCCGTATTTTCTTCTTGATCTAGGAGCTCTGGAATTTGGCGACAATATTCCTGGGAGATTTCTTTTTGGGATCTATTTGAGGAGGCGATCGATGGATTCTTTCAATTTCTATTTTGCCCTGTGGCTCTAGAATATCAGGGAAGTTTTCCTTGATAATTTCTTGAAAGATGATATCTAGGCTCTTTTTTTGATCATGGCTTTCAGGTAGTCCAATAATTTTTAAATTCTCTCTCCTGGATCTATTTTCCAGGTCAGTGGTTTTTCCAAGGAGATATTTCACATTGTCTTCCATTTTTTCATTCCTTTGGTTCTGTTTTATAATATCTTGATTTCTCATAAAGTCATTAGCTTCCACTTGCTCCAATCTAATTTTTAAAGTAGTATTTTCTTTAGTGGTCTTTTGGACCTCCTTTTCCATTTGTCTAATTCTGCCTTTCAAGGCATTCTTCTCCTCATTGGCTTTTTGGAGCTCTTTTTTTCCATTTGAGTTAGTCTGTTTTTTAAGGTGTTGTTTTCTTCAGTGTATTTTTCAGTATTTTTTTTGGGTCTCCTTTAGCAAGTCATTGATTTGTTTTTCATGGTTTTCTCCCATCCTTCTCATTTATCTTCCCAATTTTTCCTCTACTTCTCTAACTTGCTTTTCCAAATCCTTTTTGAGCTCTTCCATGGCCTGGGACAAGTTCATGTTTTTCTTGGAAGCTTTTGGTGTAGGTTCTTGCACTTTATTGACTTCTTTAGGCTGTATGTTTTGGTCTTCTTTGTCAGCGAAGAGAGAATCCAAAGTCTGAGACTGAATCTTGGTGCATTTTCACTGCCTGGCCATATTCCCAGCCAACTAACTTGACCTTTGAGTTTTTCTGTGGGGTATGCTTGCTTGTAGACTAGAGAGTTCTATGTTCCACGTTTGGGGGGAGGTGCCAGCTCTGCCACAGCAGCACTGCTCCTTCCCCAATCCCCAACCCCGACTGGGCTTAGATCTTCAGCAGTCTGTGCACTCCTGCTCTGATCCACCACTTAATTCCTCCCACCAAGTGGGCCTGGGACAGGAAGCAACAACAGCCCTGGCTGCCCCACCTCCGCTGCCCCCGGGGCTAGAAGCTGAACCATGAACTCCTTCCACTCCTGCAGCTTTTCCCACTAACCTTCTCAGCAGTCTTTGGTGTTTGTGGGTTGAAAAGCCTGGTAACTGCTGCAGCTCACTGAATCAGGGCGCTAGGGCATGCTCTGCTCTTGTTGGTCTGGTTGGTCCATGCCGCTGAGGCTGGGCTCTGCTCCACTCCGTTCCCAGCTCCCAGCTCCCAGCTCCCAGCTCCCAGCTCCGTGTGGGATAGACCTCACCCAGAGACCATCCAGGCTGTCCTGGGCTGGAGCCCTGCTTCCCTCTGCTGTTTTGTGGGTTCTGCAGTTCTAGGATTGGTTCAGAGCCATTTTTTATAGGTTTTTGGAGGGACTCGGTATGCAGCTCATGCTAGTCCCTGCTTACCAGTCGCCATCTTGGCTCCGCCCCCCCCCCCTTTATGTTTCGGATGTGGGTATAGTGCCCATGCTGTCCTCTTCTGAATGAGTATTTTGATCTTCCCTTTCTCTGTAATAGAAATCAATAATCTTTGGTTTTCTGGTCGGTTTTTTTTTTCATGTTCTTGCTCTCCCAGGTTCTAAAGTGGATCTCTGATTCTGGGGCTCAGAGGGCTCTGTTCCAAGCTTCTTTTGCTGGGAGTTGTGGGCCTCCTCACTGGCTTTGTGTGTTGTGGCCTCTGGGTTTCTGACATTCAGGAGAGGGGTGGTCTGGCTGCTGGAATTCTCTTCTTCCCCTAGGGCTGTACTACAGCTTGCGTGGTCTCAGCAGTTGTCTGTGGTGGTGTCTGTCACTTCCCCTGGATGTGCAAAAGCAAGTCTGGGGTCCTGGTGTTGATGTTTGCTGGCTCCACCCCCTGGGGCTCAGGACCTCCTGCTGTTCTGCTGATGTGGGGCCTGATGGGACACTTCTCTTCCTGCACTAGTCTCCTTCAGCCACCACAGAAAGGACCTCTCCCCAACTTCCCAAGCTACAAGGCTACTAAAGCCCTACTTCTGGCTCTTGTATTTCAGGGTTTCTCCTGAGGGAATATTATCTGGGTGCAGAAGGGAGGGATGAGACCCATTTTACCTGGTTATCATGGCTCCTGGAAGTTCAATAAGGTGAGTTTCAGACCTTTAGATTTTGTACTGGAGGCCTCAGGAATAGCTGCTCCTGTGGCCACAGGCTCTGTGCTGGTATCTCCTGTAGCTCTGACAAAGCCCATCCTGGGCAGAGAGGCCTAGGGATTGCCACTGTAGCCCATACTTTAGCCCTTGGCCTGTTCCTTCTCCCACATTTTGGGTGCCCAGCACTTTCCCAGCCTAGTGCGCTGGCTGGGTTCCTCTGCTGCTTCAGTTCTGGTGTGGTCTATTACCATTCTGTAAGCCTGGCACTCCTGTCCCACTCAGTCTACTAGTGGCTTGTAACTCTCTCAAATCTGTGCAGATTCACTTTTTTAGAGAGATCTGGGGCAGCTAGGTGGCGCAGTGAGTAGAGTACTGGCCCTGGAGTCAGGAGTACCTGAGTTCAAATCCAGCCTCGGACACTTACTCAGACATTTACTAGCTGTGTGACCTTGGGCAAGTCACTTAACCCCAATTGCCCTGCCTTCCCCCCTGCAAAAAAAAAAAAGAGAGAGAGAGAGAGATCTGATGGAATTTGAGAGAGCTCTTGTAAGACATTATTTTCATGTGGTCATGTTGTCTCTGCCCCTCTAATTTTTTTTAAATACCATTATATAGCCCTGTTTTTCTATTTTGATAATCAATATTTTTAGGATTTTTTTCTTTTGAGGTTCTCTAACTATGCTTTGATTATTTTAGTGTTTTGTCTAATCATAGTAGTTGTCTCCCATATAGTTATGGAATCTTTGTATGATCTATTCTTTGATCCAGTTATTAGTTTTGTCTTCATTTAAGTCTGCTTTTTTTTGTTTATGCTTCCTGAATTAAGTACTATGCTTAGTGTCTCTTCCTGTTTACATGTATCTGTAATTTTGTTGTGCCATAATGCATGGCTTATTTTTGTAAAAATTCCATAAAACATTGAGAAATATATATCCTTTAGTGGTTCCACAGAGAAAATTTATCTTTTTAGTTCCAACTCTTCTAGAGGTTAGTTTTCCTTTTTTGTTCATCTGTGAGTTAATAGGCCTTTTTAGGATCTTTTTGATACCCTATAATTGTGTTTTAATTACATATATACATATATGTGTGTATAATATAAAACATAATAGATATGTTAAGTTAATGCACCACAATTTATTTAAGCACCCAAAACTAATTGTTATTAATGTTCTTTTTGTGTATTTTAATTACATATAATGCTTTATAAAATATTTTTAAATGCTTTTTTAATGATAAAACATTCTGCCCATCTCTTTATTAGAGAAGTTGAACATTTTTAATATGATTATTAACAATTTTTCTTTCCACTTTTGAAAATTGTTCTCATTCTGTCACCATTTTCTATTGTGAACCTATATTATTTTAAGCAGTTGTTTATATAGCTTGACATTAAGATGTTATCTATTATATTTGCCATAAATATTTTCTTATGCAAGTCTTTTCTTTAATTATAGCATTTTTATTATAAATAATTTTTCTTTGTAATAATTCCATATATGTTGACATAAAAAAATTCTTCCCTCTCTCTTTTCTTATTGATATTTTTTCCATGATGAACTTGATTCCCCTCACCATAACTAAGTGACAATTTCTTCAACTGCCTAATAATAAGGAATTACTTTGTGCCAAAATAGACAAAAAAATGTCATCTTGGTCTGTGCTGGATAATATGCCCATATTTTTTCATGTCTACTTGGCAGCCATGAGAAAGAAAATTATATTCTGAAAACTGGTCCTTTTAGTCCTGATTCACTAAAAACAAATATAGAAGAGTAACTTCTTAACAAGAGAATAAAAGGTACTTGTTGGGTATACTATCTTGAGTATTTCTCTACTATCACAATAAAGTGAGCTATTTGGAGGAATGGATTAGCAACACAAGAAATCACTGAACTTCAGAGTCAGGAAATTTGAGTTCAAGTTCATCTTAGGCCTACATGTAAATGATATTGTATTGAAATTTGTTCACTCATTTCCAAACACCCTAGTGTTACTTAGAACTAGAAATCATCTTAAATGTCACTAGTATAATTCTTTCATTGTACAATTGAGCAAAACGAGAATAAGAAAGAGGAAGTAACATATATAGTCACACATCAGCAAAGATAAGATTCAAACCAGAGTGATAAGAAAGAGGAAGTAACATATATAGTCACACATCAGCAAAGATAAGATTCAAACCAGAGTGATCTGACTAAATGAGCTATTAATGCTCATTTTGAAGGAATATATGTGCATATGTACATGTGTATACACATATACATATATGCACACATACAGTTAGCACATATGTCCATGCATATATATGTGTGCATTGTGTATTTGAGCCTGCCCTAAAAGTCCTGATTTTTATGATACTGAAATGATTGTTAAAATATACTTACAGTAGTTTATGACAAAATAATCTGGTCTCTCAGGAACTCCTCCCATGCTTCTTGGACTTTTTGCCAAGCTACTTCTTCATTCTTCCAAATGAACCCCCAGCATGCACATGTAGCTTTTGTATCTTGATTAGCAAAGGATCACCACTTTTGAGTAATCCTTAGTAATCTGTCTATGCTTCTTCACAGATATCTTCCTACTTGTTGATTTTGCATATTTCCTAGGACCCATATCTTCCTCTCATTCTGGGAAGTATAATTAAATCAACACCACCTTTGCTTTTGAAAAGGGTGAGAGATTGCATCATTTCACTATAAGAATGTAAGTTCCTTGGGGGAATAGACTGGCTTTCTTTTGTATTTTTATCAATAGAGCTTAGAACCTTGTCTGGTACATACTAAGCACTTAATAAGTGCTTTCTTATTCTTTCATTGTTCATAGTTCTACCCACTGGAGCTAAACTAATCTATTCCTTTTTTCCATATGATAGTACTTTTATTAATTGAAATGCCAATATACTTTACATTTCCTCACTAAACTTTTTCTTTTCTATCCTAAACTTCACTTTACTGGGGATGGAAGACAGGAACATTTTTGTATAAAAAGTATGCCTAGATAACAGGACTCTGAGACTGGTATAGCAAGGTTTGTTGTTACTATTTCTATTGTTCTCCTAATTGATTATTTTTCATTGGGTCCATGACAGTATTAATTCACAACGAATTTCCTGGCTTCCTACAAGGCATAGCTAATATTCCACCTTATTCAAGAAGCTTTGCTATTTCTCTTAATGCTAATAGTGTCTTTCTGAGATAAGTTCTGACTTAACTGGAAAATATCTTGCCTGTCCATTACTATTTGAATGATGACTCCCCCAATAGATTGCCAGATTCTTGACAGACAGCATAGACAGTCTGACAATCTTCATAACCCCAACACTTAACAGAGTTTCTGACACATAGTAGGCATGTAATACATACTTGCTGACTTAATTATAGTTGTCATTTGTAATAAGATACCTGTGTACCATAATTTTTAATAAAAATAAATATTATTTGATATTAACAGTTCTATATTTTAGTTTCAATAATATACATGACAAAATTCCTAATTTACTTCCTAATTTTCCTCCAAGAAGGGCTGCTGCTAAACTAACGAAGAGTTATAATAACATGAAGTTTTATGTGGCCACTATAATGTATTTCAGACACAGTGGAGTCTAGATGTTCTCCTGAGTTAGAAAAGGGAATCTTGTGAAATCTAAATTCCTTTGAGACAGGGCTATTCCAATTTTTGTCTTTATTGAGTTATTTTGCTAGGACTTGAAGGTGCTTCACGCACAAAGAAGGGAGAGACAATGCCAAAACAATAACCTATTTTTGCCCCATGCTTACAAAAGGTCACATAGTTCACCTCAAGACAACTGAAAAAAGCTTGGAGGGAGAGACAATAGGAAAAAGGGAAGGGTTTTAAGAGTAGCCTATGCTCCTCAGCCTGGGACATCTTCTAACACATCCAATACTAGTCATCCTGCCAATCACCCACAATGGAACCTAGATTGACACTTTGAAAGAAGATGATGGAGTGCAGGAAAATCACCAGAAAATCTACTCCATCAATCAATCAGTAAGCATTTACCAATGCTTATTATGTACCAGGCCCTATGCTAAGCATCAGGTAGAAAGAAAAGCAAATCAAGAAACATGCATTCTAATGGGAGAGATGGAATACACCTAAGTAGATACATACAATAAACACACAAAGTAAATGGAACTAACCTTATAGGGGAAGGTACTAGGAAGTGGGTGGAAGAGTAAAGGCCTCCTTCAGAAGAGAACTTTCGATCTGAATTTTAAAGGCAGCTAGATATTATAAGAGGCAAACAGGAGGAGGGAGAGCTTTCCAGGGCTGGGAAAAAGGCAAAGGACACAAGCTGGAATTTTATATTTTATATAGAAAGTAGGCCAATATTGCCAGATGGTGGACTCTGCAGAGGGGAGTAAAATGTAAGAAGATTGTATGCATCAGAAAGGGCCAGGTTGGAAAGAGCTTTAAATATCAAACTTCCAGGATATGGCACATTACAGGGTATTCCTAAAGTCTGGACATACAGGAAAAATGCATATTTTCAAGAAATGAAATGAATGAAATTTTCAACAACATTTTATTTAATTGTAATATTAATAAATAAAATCTTCAATATGATTTCCATCATTTGTGATGCAAAAGTTGATGTGCTTTGCAAGATTCACATGAACTCTATGCAATAACTCCACATTGCCAACAATTTTCCTATGTATCCAGACTTTAGTGACACCCTGCATTATACCAGTCTCCTGACATTTTGGTGAATGTAACCCTAAGTTTCTTCTTCATTCCTGAGGCCATTATTGAAACTTTTCTGTTCATGAGGTTTTCTTTAAAAAAATATGCAGGGAAGATGGCAGAGTAGGTCAGAAAGTTCCAAGTTTCCAAGATTTTCCCCCACAAAGGAGTTAAAATAGCACCTTAAGGCAAACAAAGTGTGTTCAGGCAAAGAAGAATAGGGGCACAATCAGGATCTTCCTGGGAGAGTTTGTGAAGATCTGAAGAAAAATCCCAGGACCAGGTTTGGTCCCTGTGAGGAGTAAACACCTCCAGGCTAGGTTCCCTTTTAACAACATGCTGCAAGCTGCTTAAACAACTAGCAGCAAACCCTGGAGTTAGTTGGTTTAAGAGGCTGCATCCCTCCCAGTCACAGGAATTGGGCATTTGAGACCAGGAAGATAGAGGGAACCTCTGCTGATGAGGAACATCAGACCCAACTGTTCTGTGAAGAGCAGTAAGGGCAAGAAGGAACCAGCAAAAGCCCAGTGAGTGCAGAAGCATTGGGGCAGAAAGCCCCTGGCTGTGGGTACTTATAGGAGGTTGGAGGTTTGGCTTTGGTTCCAGGCTAGAGGGGAGAACTGAAGATCTGGGGCAAGAGGCAACATTTCCCATATCCTAGGGCTAGAGGTAATTACAAAAATCAAGCTATTACCACAAAAAATGCACAGGTAAAGGAGAAAGAATTCAAACATAGAAAGCTGTTACAGAAATAGAGATGACCAGGGTTCATCTTCACAGGAGGATATTGCAGTAAAAAGACCACCAAAGAGTAACATCAAATTGTCACCCGCCCAAAAAAAATTTATAGAAGATCTTTTAAAAGACTTTAAAAATCAAATGACAGAGATGGAGAAAAAAAATTAAATAAATTAATAAAACTAATCCAAGAAAAACAAGAAGGTTATGAAAGGAAAGTTAACCAATTAAAAAGGAGATTCAGAATCCCAAGGAGGAAAATGATGCCTTGAAAATTAGAATTTGGCAAAATGAAGCCAATGAAATTATAAGAGATCAAGAAATTATCAAGGAGAACATGAATGAAAAATAGAAGAGAAAGTGAAACATCTTATAAGAAAAACAACATATTTGGAGAATAGATCAAGAAGAGAAAATATAAAAATAACTGGAGTAACTGAAAATTATGATCAAAAAATGAATCTTGATACAATAATACAAGAAATAATTAAATAAAATTGTCCTGAACCACTAAAATAAGGGGCAGAAGTACAAATAGAAAAATCCATCGAGCACCACCTAAAAGAGATCCTATGAGGAAAACTCAAAGTAATATCATAGTCAAATTTCAAAACCCTCAACTCAAGGATAAAATATTAAAAACATCAAGATTTAAACAATTTAATTATGATGGTGGCACAATTAGAATTACACAAGACCTAGCAGCAGAGATATTAAAGGACCACAGGTCTTGGAACACAATATAGCAAAGAGCAAAAGACTTGGGGCTTCAGCCAAAAATATCATACCCTTCAATTTTACTTAATATCTTGAATGAAAAAAATGGACATCTGACAAACCCTCAGACTTTCAAGACTTTGTTAAAAAAAACCCTCAACTTAATAGAAGATTTGACATACAAGAACCAAGAGAAACATAGGGTAAATACCAAAGACTGACTATAAGGGATTCATAAGGATAGACTATTTACCTTTTATATAACATAAAATGTAAAAGGTTTGTCTAAGATGGGGGAGGAGGGCTGCTAGTTCTGGTAACCTACTTTCATCGGGAATGGGTTTAAGAGAGAACAACACATATATTTAGAAGTGTATGAAAGTTTTAAATTTAGAAGAAATAAAATGGTAGGGGTACAGTGAAGGGGGACAACAAGAGATGGATTTTTAGAGGGGAGAATAGGGAATAGGTAAAAAGTGGGTATAGAAGGGTGTTTAGATATATGGGAATGGGAAGATAGGGGAGGGAACCTTGGAGTGGGATAGGCAAGTAATTGGAGGGCAAGGTTAAGTAAAGTCAAGTAAAGTAGAGGAATAAGGAGGGTTGAGAAACAAGAGATATGCACAAATGTAAAACCAAAGATTAGGAGAAGATTTTATATTTGGGAAAGTATATGTCTATATATGTATGTATATATGTATATGTGTATGTATATATCTATAGCCATAGAGAAACATATCTAAACTTTTTGTAGCAATAGGGGGTAGGGGATGGGGAAGAACAAAGTGAAAAAGTACACAGCAAAGAACTAAAGAAAACTCACAAAGAAGCAAAGAAAAGATGGACAATTCTCAAAATGACATGTATTATTTATTATATAGACTTTCTTGAAATGAAAATCTATTGTTATGAATTTCGAATCCTCTCTTATGTTCTGCTATGCACACAACATGTTTTTTTTCATTTCTTTGTATTTGTTTCAATACTTAATTTTATGATATATTTTGTTTCTTTTCTCTATTCTGTATTTGTGTTCTGGCCCTTGAGTCTAAACTAAAATTAAATTTAAATACAACAAAGCAAAACAATTGAAAAAAATTTTAAAAGAACATATACACACACAACCCCCACATACACACATATATCTATATATGTATCTATGTGTATATGTGTGTTTATATGTGTATACATGTATGTGTATATATGTGTATATATGGAGAGAGATACACACACACACACACTCACACATATTTAAGATACAACTGAAACACCTTGGTTTGCTGTATCTGAAACAAAATGTCTGTGCAACCCTATAGTCATTTAAAATCTCAGTACCTCTGGCAACTCAAAGTTTCCAAATTGTAGAACAAGGTTGTTTTTGCATTGATAGAAGCAGTTTCCTCACTGGAAATTTTCTAGACCAACAAAATTGTGATTCTAATTGAATATATGTTTATATATCAAAGGAGAATTTTTAAGGCCGATTATCATAAAATGATTTTGTATTTATAACTCAAAAAGATTAAATCACCATATGACTAAGCTGTATCACAATTAAAGAGATAGTTCAAACCAAAATAATGTTTACCAACATGAATTCAAACAAAGTAGGGGAAAAGAAGACTTGAGGATAGAATTATTTCAGATTGGCTATCTGTAGTGCCCAAATTAAGAGGGAAAGCATTAACCCTCCATTTGAGTTGATATTTTGTGGACCTAATTTTAATATTTTAATTTAGGCCAAAGTTACCCAAAAAGTAACTTTAGTGACAAAAGGTAAATTTTGACAAAAAAGGAAAAAAAAGATATGCCCAAATATTAATTTTCCACATGAAAAAAGAAATATGCTGTAGAATTAAATGAAATCTTGAAATTAGGTTACAAGAATTCAAGGTATTTCTTAACTTCTCCTCTTTGACAGTAACATCAGAAATCCCCCTATTCCTCTGAGATTAAATTGGTGACAAGTGCACAATAATTAGTAAGGGATTCAGAGGAAGGGTTTTGCTGTATTATTTTTTTTTCTAAAGACATGAATGAGTACACTAGAGAATAAAATTAAGAGAGGGAAAACAGAGTGAGGAAACACTTTTATTCCTGTATGTCGAGCAAGGGAGGGGTTGAGAAGCATTATAAGACAGCTCCAGCTTTCTTAGTAGAAATAATTAAATCACAGATGACCAATTGTTCCAGTTGTTTTAGGAGAAATACACTTGACAGGGAAACAGTGTTCAATGGCTCCAGAGTTAGGCATTTTAGAAGTGCATAGCATCTTCCATTTGATGTTAATAAAATATGACACTTTTTTAAAAAGGTCTTGGAGATTTTTTTTTGATCTGGAACCTAAGTAAGCATCTTAATTTCTGCAAAAATAAGGGGTTTGGAATTTATGTCCAAAGCCCTTAAGCTCAAAGGACAGTAAAATCATCTTTTAGGGACACAGGACCCTTTCAGTTGTCTAAAAAATGGAGCCTCTAGGACCACATGAAAGCCCATAGTATCAGGGGCAAACTGTCATGTAACTACTTGCAATTCTGGTGTAGGGTAAAGGACATACTGGATTGGTGAGAGAGTAAGGTTGGAAATGGCTATCTACAGTTTATAGCTTTATGTCTTAGTGAATTTTTTGTACAATACATAGAGTGGGGGAAAACAGTTTTGGGGGAAAATTCACGACTGCAAAGAAATTCTTCTTGGAAAGTCTTTGTTCTTTCCTTATTGGCAGAGTTATAGTATTCTTAAACCCCCTTCTTCCTCTAAAACCTATCATCTGAACTGTTTTGACATGGAAAAAATATTTTACATCTCTGAGCTTTAATTACCTCTTCTGTCAAATGGAAATGATAACCTTTTCCTTGCTATCCTCAATGGGTGTGTGGCAATGGATGTAAAGGGCTTTGTATAAACCTATATTAAACTGGAGTTTGCATTATTATTAATTCCATAGAAACTTTTGGTTCCTAGAGCAAAGGACCTCAACAGGTTGTTGGGTCAGGAACCTAGCTCAGGCTGAGAGCCTTCCAGGGCTATGGTTTTAGTGACCCGAAATGTCATTTGTAGGTACTGAGTTGCTGGAGGGCCTTGAGGTTCATTTTCCTCACTTGATCTACCTCAGAGAGTGCTGTGCAGCACTGAAGTCTCTTAGGAGAAAGCAACAGGGTGAAAAAACTTCAGGGTATGTAGTCTGTGACTGACTGAATCCTATTCCGGCTATTTTGTGTAGTTATCTGAGTAATACATGTGTAAATGCCAACATGGAAAGAAAAAGTCTGTAACCAGTCATCAAATCATATAGACAGTAGGGTCCCAGGTGCTACTAAGCAGAGAATGGGCTTCAGGGATTATAAGATCTCTCATGTGGAAAGGACCTCAGAGGTCATCATCTCATTCAAACCATACCTAAACCAAAGTCCCTTCTATGAAAACCCTAATAATATATTTTTAGGACCTTGATAACATCAATTCTTCTATTAGTAAGGATCACAACATATTCATATCCCATGCATCGTGATTCTTCTCCAGGTACTTACTGAAGTATTCTTTAGATTAAAGATGTGCCCAAAATGCCAAATTCCTTCCTTTAAGCCTTTTAACAGTTCGTGGGTGCCAGTGTGGCATATCATCTCTCCTTTATTCATACCATATTTGAAAGACACAGAAGGACCATCTCCTTTTCTAATCATACATGTTGTGTTTGAAGCATACAAGGCATCACTGGGTAATGTGAGTGGCCTTGTTTGGTCTATCATGCTGCTCCCTGTTGTTCTCTTGTTTGCCTGAAATTTTGAGTTTTGGAGAATTTTTTGTTTCATGATTTACATCCACATAGTGCCAGTAGGAAAATTTATAATCAATACTTTTAACTCCAGATAAAAAACAGGATAGTTCTTCTCCTGCCCCCAGGAGCTCAAGATGATTGAGTGTGTTATAATGGTTTCTTAGATGAAATCTAGCCTTGTCTTTCCCCCCAAAATTCATGATAATCCACCTACTAATTTAAGCAATCTACCCTCCTAAAAGTCTTGCCTAATTTGATAGTAGTATTTATTAGCTGATGTTTCTCTGAGGGGTAGCAACATAAGCAGATCAAACTATGACCACTACAGTGATATTAGACATATCACTATGATTAAAAATGCTTAGCACTTCTATGATGCATCACAATTCCTTCTTTTTCAAATAATTCAGTACTTTAAAGAGATTTCATAGTTATTAGTATTTCTTATTCCCTCAATGCAGACTACAATCCCTTCAGGACTTAATAAAACATTTCATTACTTAAAATGTAGTCAAAAAGTTTTGCTACCTAGCCCTAACATACTGTCAACTCTTTGGTGTTGATAATCTTCAAATTTTTCTTCCTGCAACAATCATCTGTAACCAGGGTTAAGTTTGAAGTTTTCTCACATCAGCAAAGAACTATCAAAGTATATTTTCCATGGGCATACCTTCAGGAATCTAGTGTCACCTTTACACCATGCTGAGGTATTAGATTCTGACTTCAGAAGAAGCACAGTCTGAGTTCCCAATTTTCGGTGGACAGTATGACTCATTTTGTCATAAAAGAAAAGCAGATAGATAAGTGCGATAATCTGTTTGAAGTGGATGGGGGTGAAGGAGATGCTATTTTAATATTATATGACATGGTGGGAAAATTTGAGGTGTGATTGAAAAGGAAGTAAATTCTTGTGTGATGAAGTCTGAAGGTTGGGATTTTTTTTTAATGTGGGTAGTTTAGCCATATTGTAAAGCTGTTGTGTGAAATGATTTAGGGAAATTAATGTTAAAAATTCATGATTAAAATTGGACTAAGAATGCTAAACACATTTGCCAACAGTTCCAAAGCAAACTATCTTTATTTGTCAGCAGAAGTAGAAGTGCCACATTTGAACTTTCATAAGTTCAAAGCCTGAGTGTGCTATGGAGGTACCCACAAACTGTGATAAGACAGAAAGGAAGGCTTACTGGGTATTTACTTGATGGAAGATTTATAGGAAGACAGGTACAAGAATTACATAGGATTGTAAATTGTAGATGTGTTGCAATCTGCACACAAAAGGAAGCATAGGCCTTGGTGAGATCAAGGATGCTTCAATTGCTTCAAATGAATGTGTTCACTAAGTAAGGAATGTCAAGAAAAGAATAATAAAACCTGTCAATTCATTTCTATACACAGAGGATGATAATGCTTCTACTTTTAGCATCCTCATTGCCACTAACACTGATAGCATATAGATAATAGGAGCGTTAATACCGTAAGGAAATAAACCCAACTTTGGAACCACTGATTATAAGGCAAAAATAAAGAACCAGTTCTTTAAGATTAACTGAATCACTAATAAATTTGGTCAGGATTAGTCAAAGGCAACTTGACAATGCAAAACATGTCATAGAGCTGTTAAATAACACAAGAGCAGTCAATGTTCAGGGAAAACTGTCACAGAATACCTAGAGAAAAATTGAAATCCACCAATCTACTGTTGCCCTTGAATCTAATGAGTAGGATAGAAATGCTGCAATCTCACAGTCACATATAAAAATAGTGTACTTGTCAAAACTTTTGTGTATTTCGTGATAGATACTATGTAAATACTGTACCTACGCAGGCAGATATATACAATAGACATCAGGCATATCTGAAAATTCTGTTTCTAATCCCATTTTAACACCCACTAAAAATCTGTTAGTATATTTGGTAGAGAATTATGGTTCTCCTCCTTTTCTTTCTCCTTTTTCTTTTTCTTTTCCCTTTTCTCTTCTATCTGTGTGTGTGTGTGCATACTTCAAATGAGACATGCCATTTAAATCATTTCTAATTTCAGATATTTAAACTCTATTTTAATTAACAAAATATTTATTAAACACTTATTTGATAGCAATTGTGTTAGGTGTTAAGGATACACAGACAGATTGATAGACTGATTGACAGATAGATGGACAGGGCAGTCCCTGTCTCGAGGAACTTTTATTTTATTAGAATCAAATTACTATTTGATCTGCTGGAATGAAATTATACTAGGTGACTAGGTGTTAACTATGATAGTTATTTATGAGGATTTCAATTAATCAGCAGGCATTTATTTTCATATTTTATTTATGTCTTTTTTCAACATCATAATTTCCATTAGTATTTCTACCCTGACCTCTCAAAGAATCATTTAATGCATTAATTAAATGCTTACTATATTTCAGGATCCAAGATAGAAAATGAAGATACAAAGACAAAAATTAGACAATACCTACCTTAAGAAATTTGTACGTTTTTATCCCACCACAAAGAAGTGTGGTTGAGAAAAAGTCAGACATTATAGCAATGTGTAAAGCATAATAAAAAAAAATACTGAGAAATCTTTAACACTCTACCTCTGAAAAAAAAGAAATGGAAGGACATTTTACAGAATAGTTACCTGAAATTACAGAGCTTTGCATTAACATAATGCCTTGATCCTTTGCTTTTTGGGGGTGAGGGTGGGGATAAGAGGATATCTTTATCATTTGCATACTTGTCTCTGACTTTTCCTCTTCATAGCAGATAATAAATGTTAACAAGGACTTCAGCATATATTAAAAGCTTGGCTCCTGGTCAGGCAGTTCCCTCATTCTTCCTGGACATCTTTGTAAGACAGGGAAACAGGATCACAGTTCATTTCAATCAATCAACTTTAATCATAACAGGAGAATTAAGCTGCTTTCCAAGCAAGATACAAAAGATAAAAGGCCCTTAGTAAAGGGGGGAAAAGCCACAAAATCACCTCACCACAGCTGTGATTTAGCTTCTGTGTGCTCTATATTCCAAAGTTGACATTTTTCCCCTGGAATGTAGAAGAAAGGCTAGAAGTGGTTTGAATCTAGGGGCATAATGAATGCATTTTATGTCATTTTAAACACACAGAGGATCGTTGATAGGAAATAAAAACAGAAAGTCGAAAGCTTTGCTGAAGGAGAGACAGTGCCCCAGTGGATTCTGCCCCTCCATATTTGTTGCTTTGGGTTATGTCAGTTTGTTTTATAGCTGCAGTAATTTTAAATGCATTTTCCTCTCCTGTGAGATGCACTCTTTCAACTTTCCTTGAGGCAAGCTTGAGGCACTGATTGATGGTCAGATGTGCACACACATATATGTGCACACACATCTGACCATAAAACACCCAGCAATTTAGCATTTACTGTTGGGAGATAGACATTCTCTCTGGTTTTGTTCCTGAATCTTGAAATCAAAACCCACCTGCAGTCTATAGCAGCACAATGATTCCCTTGGATGCACACAGACACAAATAAACAAACACCAGAAAAAAATTAATTTCTAGTAGAATATTGCATTGCTGCTATGATTTTCCTAAACTTTGTGTTTTCAAGAATTCTTAAATGGGATAGGGAGTCTTTAAGGTATTTGGATGCTTAAAATTTTATACAAAAACAGAATATATGGAAAAGCAACTAAACCATTGAGATATATATGTGTGTATATATATATAGGTCCAACTCTGTGATTTTATCACTGTAGGGAAATTCCTCGAATGAATATTCCTTTTACTAGTTCATGTCAGAAAATACCCTATAACATAAGTGGCTTGCCCAAAGAGGCTGCCCTGGAGCACTGGGCATCTAAGTGGCTTGCCCAAGGTTACACAGCCTTTCTATGTCAAAGGCAGCACTTAAAACAAGGCATCCCTGACTCCAAACCAAGTCATCTATCGTCTCAGCCCTTTAGGCATATATTTACAATCCAAATGTTTTATCAAGGCATTTTTATTACTTCAAACAAATTTTTTTTCATCCAAAACATATCTATTTTAATCCACATAAAACTGAAATAAACTGCTGTGCTTTCATCTCTCCCTATATGAGGTGTCTTGAATTCTTCATTTGAGTTGATATTTTCTCTTACTTTGCCAAGAAGTTTATGTCAGACTTAAAATTCACTATAGCATGATAATATGAAATGGAATAGCTGGCACAGGCGATTCAAGATTCTTATCTATTTAGTTGATAACATATGGATCAGAGGAAGAACAGGCAGTAGTGAAGGATTTAGGGCTCAGTTCATTCTTACCTTAATATCATGCAAGTGATCTAGCCCATACAGAATGGGCTAAAAGGAAAAGTAGCCTAGTGAAGAAAATATTGGATTAACTAAAAAAAAATTCAAATTTAGAGTATTCTGGTTGCCAACCATTTCCTGGGATCTAAAAAAAAAGTCTAGTCATACATTTTTGATGTGTCTAAGATTTACCATATGTAAGGTAGGCAAATACCTCTTATCCCTTTGAATACTATAGTAATGAATAAAATTAGATTCAGGAAGGAAGTTTTCTAGATTGGTCATAAGATATATAAATTCTAGATGCCTTTATTGCTTGCAAAGATGTAATACTTTGCTCAAACTCTGAGTGGAGAAAAAATGCATATAGCAGGCCTCTGAAGATTATGTATCTGACATTTCAATTCAAGTAGATAGCAGTTCTTTATCTCTCCCCCACCCACACCGCAGGAAGTAATAAGAAACTATTTACTTACAATAAAAATATTATGTTGGGTGCAGTGGTTGTACAAATGGGTAATAGATATTCTGAAGCCTAGCATGTCTAGTGGAACCAAAGACAGTGGGAGATGAACCAGAAAAAATGTGAAAATATCATATTTTCATGATAAAATCCAGTCAACTTTGGAAGTACCTTGTAACCTAAAATTGACTTATTGAAGAGATACACAGACACAACTTGTCCGATATCAAGTCTTTTTTTTTCTGTTTCAAAATCATAGTTACCCAATATTGTAATGAAATACTTAAAAATTTTTAGTGAACATTGGTATGTAAAAATACAGGAATCATTGCAAATTTTCTTAATCTTCCAATAATTAAATGATCTAGTCCTAAGTATGGCCAATGTCACAGAATAAAAATTGTAGAATTGGAAAGGTCACCTAGTTTAGCTAGTACTCAGACAGGAATTCCTTCAATTATATTCTCATTCAATTTTTTCTTGAAGACTTCAAGTAATGGGCGATCTAACCAACATTTAGAAATACAAATTAGATAGACAAGTAGATATTTTCTCATGTAATTTTCTTTTATTTCTTTGGTATGAATTCCATAATCTCAAAACTAGAGCTGTAATAGGTTCAGTTTATGCATAATTATGCCTTTTTTCAAGCCACTGCACTGAGAGCTAAGTAACAACTTAAAACAGACCACAATTATGCAACATACAATTATGCAAAATACTGTTATACCTAACAGAGAGAAATGTCTTCATTACCTCTCCACTTCTAACCCAAGAATGAAGTTAAAGTGGGTCTGAGATAGACAGTGATATACTGGAGTACTTCAGGTTTAAAAAAAAACATGTTTCAGAGGCTTTCTGATCCATTGCCTATTTCGGGGGGAGGAGAAAACACACACACATACACACACACACACACACACAGAGCACACAAACACACAACTAAGAATTTATATTGTCACCTGGGAAGGAAAGAAGTAAGGAACAAGCATTGTTACTTTTTTCTAACAAAGATTTTTGGGTTTTGGTAAAAAAATAGATACTCCCAGGTTCAAAGGGGCTAACAAAATTTAGAGACATTTATGACTTAGTACATTTTTAAAAAGGAATTTAGGAATAAATTTGGGCTATTAAACTTAAAAGATTAGGTTTCTATCCCAAGTCTCACAAGCGATATGAATCATTGAGATTTCCTTTAAAGAATTTTCTCAGTGTGTAGCTTTTACCCACCACATATTTATAGAAAATAAACTAACGATAATTACATGAGGGTTAAGTAGTACATATATGTATATATATATACATATATATGTCCATATATAAAATATATTTTTAATAATTTTAACAAATTGCTGTTTGCTGCAGCATCATCATCTCTCATCATTCAGAGTTGAAAGGAATTGGGACATGCAAATGAAAGTTATATTCTAAGCTGTGAACATTCCTTCATTATTCAGTGTACTGAAAGATAAACAGAATGCATATGCAATCATGAGAGGAAAAGAATGTTGATTTATTCCATTCAATTGCCTAATCTGTGGCAGTATTAATGCTTTGTGGCACAATCGCTGTATAGTCAATCTGTTCAGTTCTTGCAAAATCAATCATAAAGGTGGGAGAAAATGCTGGATCAATGGTGCCTTTGGTTTATAAAACTGTGTATATTTCACTGTTAGATGTTAGGCCTGGCAAACTTTATTGTGGTTGTCCTGTTCATTATTCTGATGGTACAGTTAAGCCTTCTCCCCAAAATCCTCTCCTCTGTAGACCTGGTTATAATCATTCTAGACTTTAGCTACTTTAAACACCATAAGCATCAATTCTGAAAAAGAAAAGTATAACTAGGTGCTTTTCCCAAGGTTCCTGGGGAATTATCATCATTAAAATAAAATGTTTCCTGATAATATATGTAAGCTTTTTAGTAAGTAGAGACTTTAAGTATATTACACAAATATGTAAGGCCTTTTCATTTCTTTTTTCACTTCATCCTGTCAAAAAAAAAAACTTCAAGGGAATGTTACCCATTCCATTTCATGTGGGAGAGAATACCAAGAGAATTTTCTAGGCTCATTTGAAGTCTGAGAAGGCTATTGTACCCATTTTTAAAACCTGATCAAAATTCAGTCTGCTGTTTGTTACTAAATTATGTATCTCTGAAGCATAAATGTGTTGGCTTTCGAAAGTTACAAATTAGTGCATTTCCATATGACTTGGGAAAATGTAATTTTAACCAATTTTGTTTTGGGTGAAAAAAATATTGTTTGCATTATTTTTATAACACAAGGGAGCTGTCAGCACACATGGTCATCCATTTTTTGGTGGCAGAGAGCTTTCTTGCATCTCAAATGGTTAGCAATAAAGCTCTTTTTGATATTAGTGTTACCTATAACCTATAAAACTGCCTGCTTTATACATCTTATTTCAAAATTGGCAATGTGGCAAGCCTCATGGAAGAATCTGGTACATCCATGAGTAGAGATTCTATTTCTCACTTCATTATCTTTAATTCATAAGTGTGAAACAGCATTTGAAATTGTTCTGAAACTTATTATTTTTAATACTTCTCAGCTATGCTGATTTCACTGGGTACTAGTAAGGGTTTAGTTTTAGTCTATAGCAGTTCCTCCTACAGTTACCTCCAAAGTGGCTGGGCTGTCATTCCTTGATCTGCTCAGGCAGGAGATAGAACTGACTATTTCTTGAAATACTAACACAAAGAGTGAACCATAAGGAGGCAGCTAGGCCCAGAACAATGCTGGCTCAAAATATAGGTGGACAAAATTATCCCAAAAGAAAATTAGTTTACTGGGGACAACACAAAGAAGAGGTAGTTAGAAAAGTCAGAATGGAGGTCGTAAGTTCTGCAATGGATAGATTCTTGGGCCTCGAGTCAGGAATATCTGAGCTGAGATCTGGCCTCAAACACTTACTAGCTGTATGATATGGTGAAGGTCATTTAAATTTTGTATGCCTAAGTTTTTTCAATGGTAAAATGGGAATAATAATAGCATTTATTCCCAAAGTTATTGCGAGGATTAAATATGATAATATATGTGTGTATACATATGCATATACATATACATATACACATACACATACACATGTACATACACATATACATATACATATACATATACATATACATATACATATACATATACATATACATATATATTGCATATCACGGTGCCTGGCCTAGGATTGATGCTTAGTAAATGCTTATTCCTTCCTATTTCCTTCATTTCTTCCTTCCCTCCTTCCTTCCTTCCTTCCTTCCTTCCATCTTTCCTTCTTCTTAGAAGGCTACAAATTTAGTTAATACTAAAATGTGGTTGTGTTAAACATATGAGTAGGTGAGCAAATAAAAGTATAAGTAAAGCTGAAATAGAAAAAAGAATGAGATGTTTGAAAAAATGTACAGACTCACTAATGTTAGAAGTAAGATTGTTCTATCATGATATAGGGACTAGCCCTATGATTTCATTGGCACAGGGGAATCTCTCTACCAATTCAGGTAAACACATGAAATCTATAGTCTTAGAAATTTTCACTGGAAATAGAAGTTAAATGACATATCCAGGGTCTGTCGGTCTATATCAAGAGAATGACTTGAAACCAAGTATTTCTAGCTTCAAAGTCAGCTCTCTGTTCATTATGCCAACCTGCAATTCCATTATGTAAAGATATTCAGCATAATTGGGAGGGTAGCAAAATTCTGAACAATAGTTATTCCTCCAAAAATTAGATAAGGTGATGATTTGATGACTTACTCTCTCTAAAACATTGATGAAACCATGACATCACACAACAAAATGATGTTAATATCAATTACATTCTAAAAGAATAAGTCATTGAGGAAATTTCTATTCTTATGCTTTGACCATTTATTCAAAGGGGAATGACTTTTGTTCTTATAGATCCACTTCAAATATTTATATGTCTTGGATATTAGATAGTTATTTGGAAGAAAAATCGTTGCTCACCAGTAAGGGAATACCTAAGCAAATTATGATATATGTGTGTGTGTACACACACACATACACACACACAAACATATACACACTTACATGCACACATATGTGTTTGTGTACATGTATGTATGCACACATGTGTATACATGTATGTATATGTAAATATACATGTATGTCATAAAATATTACTGTGCAAGGAGAAATGACAAATATGACAGAATTAGGAGAAACATGGGACAACTTGTATATCAAGTGAAATTGACAGAAAAAAAGAATAATTAATGTGACAACAACAATAATATGAAGGAAAATACCTCATTACTGAATGAAACATCAAACAACAGTGACTTGGGTGGACTGGTTATGAAAATATTTACCTCATCTTGAAGAAGAGGTGATGGACTAGAAATGTAGAATTAGATACGTATTTTCAGCCATGGCCAATGTATTGATTTGTATATTTTGGAATATACATACTGGTTAAAAGGTGGACTTGGGATGGGGTAGGTAGTGACAGATAAGTTCCCCCAAAAGAGCATCAATAAATCCTATTTTAATGCATAGAAAAAACATACATAAATAGAGTTTTTAAAGCTTCTTTTTCTAATATACATGGACATATATTTATGTATATAAATCATATACACATAACTTATAACTTACATAAATATATGGATATATAGTTTATAAATTAGATACTGCTCAAACTTGTCTCTAAAGTTTTCACATATGTGTGTTTTGTATATATGTGTGTATATGTATATACATATACATAACATATACGCATATTTGTATGTATATACACACATCAATATATGAACATATATGATATAAATATATAAGAACATATATATTCCTGAACAGGTAAGTAGTCAAAGAAACTTCTCAAATTCTATGTTATTAAAAGTGTATTTAACATGTCACCAACACCACCATTTTTTTGTGACTTCAAATTATGATTTGAATCCTGAGGACATCACCATCTTATATTGATAAGACTGGAGATAATGCCCTGGTAGACTAGCATCCTGTTTCTCCTCTTCTTCCTTTTATATTTCTCTCCTTTTCTCCTTTTTTTCTCAATATAGATGTGTCCCACATACAACTTACACCAAACTCAGTGTACAAATTCTAAACTACAAAACAGAGTGAATTATGGGGAGCAGAATGGAAATAAGGGTATGTTAAAAAGCAATATCTAAAATACATTTATAAAGTGAGTGTGATGATTATCTGGATCTTTCAATAAGCCTTTTCATTTCAACCAGTTTACGAATTTCTATGCTTTGTTGTACTCAAGAAATCCTAGTCTTTTTACACATTTTTCAGTAAAACACACATTATAAAAATTTAAGTATACTTGAAGATTTCTTACTTATGTAGTTGGTGAATAGTGCTTCAAATAATCCTTTTTTGGGGGGGGGGAATGACTTCAAAAATATTGCTGTTAGAAAATGATAAGAATATTTATCCTATGGATATGAAAATGAAAAAATAATACAGTGAAAGAAAGACAGAGAAATGGCTTTTTTCCCTAGTTGCACTTTTCCCATAATCTTCAAAATGATAAGTAGGTCAAAAAATAGTGGTTGCCCTTCATTTCTGACAGGATTCTTTGTACAATTGTATTTCCATGTACACAGCAGAAGACACAGAAGGTAAGCTCTGGTCAATAATAACAGCTTTTATTTGGTGTTAACTTCCTTCAACCAGTAAAATTCAGCATTCTTTGGAACAATTTGCTAGGAAAAATCATTTAGAGCCATAGTCAAGCTGTCCTTCAGATCTTCATTTTCCTAACAAGATACAAAGATTTTAACTTCCTATTGCCATCTCCCATAAAATTGTTATTTAATTTGTAAACTTCAGACAAGTTACCTTTCATTCTTGCTTACCATCTGTATTGCTTTTTAAGTAATTCAGGGCTTTTTAGATAATTTCCATGCTTTTGAATGGCATTTTTCATAATTTTAAGTTCAGTATTATATATGCATTTTTTATTGTGAAAAGCACCAATGCCATGTCATATTGTGCTGTCGGTCCAGACACTGCAACAGTTATGAGTCAAGCCTGTATCTCACTTGAGTATCATCTCCATGGTAACTTGTTTACAAGGGCTGAAATACAAGCTGAAAATTCAAGGTTAGGTTTTCCTTTGTTGCTGTTTTGATGTTTTTGGCAATCTGAATAATATGGGTATAAGACTTGATTTAAACAGCTTCATGGCAGGCTGAGTCAAAACAAAACTCTATACAAAATATGTCTTTTTCATCTCCATTAAAAAAGGAAAATTCACAATGATGCTTAATAAGAACGATCATTTCTGAATCCCTTTCATATTCTAAAACAACAGCCTTCTTGTTGCACTTTGGGAGCATACCTCGGGAAATAGGTTTAAGGTTTTATATATTTCTGAAACAATAATATGTGTGTATGTTTGTATGTCCCTGAATGAGCTGAAGACCTTAGCTTACTTAAAACCATTATTGTATGAGGGTGTAAGTGGGAGGGAGACAAGTATTTCAGACCAAAGCTGAAACATTTTATTTTTATAATAGCAAAGAGATTTTTGGACATTTTCAAAATTATGAAAAAAACATTTTCTACTCAAGACTCTTTTCTTCTATAAATAATTATGGAGGCAGTTACTTTGTAATGTTAAATTACTTAAAAGTTTAGTATGGTCATGGAAAATTTAAATTTAATTTGCTTAGAAAGAATGGTCTTTATATATTTTAGCCACACACTAATCACAAGGATCTTGGATTCTATAATATTTTTCTACACATTTTCTGTTTTTTATGAAACACTAATAAGGTTTTATTTCTGACTTAAAATAGCAGAACTGTTACATATTATAGATACTATATGAAGCCTTCTTAGAAAGATATACTAACCTTTATGAATTCAATCTGTTTCCTATTGTTTTAAAAATATGGATTCCTTTACCAAAATGGAGGCATCTAGGTAGCACAGAAGATAAAGTGGTAAAGTGCTTCAGACATTTACTAACTTTATAACCCTGGGAAAATCATTTAATCTCGGGTGTCCCAGTTTCCTCATCTGTAAAATGAGCTGGAGAATGAAATGGCAAACCCACTCCACTATCCCTGCCAAGAAAACCCAAAATGGGATCACAAAGAATAGAACACTACTGAAACAAGAAGAAGAAGTTACAAAGGTGGACAACTGATGAACCCAAGTATGTAAAAAATACCAACTAGTGAGCCATAAAAATTTAACCCCAATTGGGAAAATTGACCATTACTGAATTGAGATTTTTGCTTGGTCTAATAATGAGATGAACTATTTATGATTACTAGGAAGTTCTGAAATGAACAGCCTATGTGTCTATTATAACTAAGAATCTTTTTTCAGTTGAAATATATGATTTCATATAGTTGGTAATACATGGTGTGATAACTTTCTCCACCAGTACAAGGCCTCTGTCATTTTTACACAGAGTTGTCAGGGTCAATAAGAGGTTAAATGATCTGGTTATGGTTACATAGCCAGCCTATGTCAGAGCAAAATCACAATTCAGATCTTCCCATCTCCTTGGCCAACTCGACATGTATTATGCAATACTGTAATTATTGCTGGGTCTCTGTCTCTTTTAATATTAACCAATTTTCTCTTTGACCACCTTTCCCCATTCTTTGTTTGGGCAAGCACTATGAAAAAGTTTCCCAATTCCAAATCCTAAAATCTTGCTCATTTAAAATCTATTTAAGTAAATGCAGTACTAACATTCTAAGCATCCATTTTATTGCCATTGTTACCTTTCAGCCATTAAAATATGTAAACTATACTCTATTACTGAACTATTAACTAAGATCACAGTTAGAGTGTCAAGAGGCCAATACTTCTTCAAAATTTCCTGAATGAAATGATTGAAAATAACCCCAAAGTGACCTTAAGTTTAACGGAAAAATTGAGATTTATTTATCTGAATCTAAAATGATATGCAATCATAGATGAATAAAATCCTATGCAGTAGAATCATATAATTTAGAGAGTGAAAGTGTACTTGAGAGATCACTTGATCTAGTCATTTTATTTTTTATTTACATTTTATTTTTTTTTCTTTGATCTGCACTTTATTGATGGTCTTCCTCAATTGCTACTATGACAGCGAACAAGAATTCCTTGAGTGCCATACAACAGCTAATTTATGGCACTCAAGACAGTGAGAGACTTTGAAAACTTTGTTTTGCTTACTTTTTTTTAATTTAAATTTATTTATTTAACATATTTGGTTTTCAGCATTGATTTTCACAACAGTTTGAATTACAAATTTTCTCCCCATTTCTACCCTCCCCCCCACTCCAAGATGGCTTATATTCTGGTTCCCTGTTCCCCAGTCAGCCCTCCCCTCTATCACCTTCCTCCCCTCTCATCACCTTTTCCCTTCCCTATTTCTATGCCCCATTGCCTGTGTATCTTATTTTTTAGTTGCATGCAAAAACTTTTTTTGTTTTTGAACATCTGATTTTAAAACTTTGAGTTCCAAATTCTCTCCCCTCTTCCCTTCCCACCCACCCTCCCTAAGAAGTCAAGCACTTCAACCTAGGCCACACATGTATCATTATGTATAACCCTTCCACAATACACATGTTGTGAAAGGCTAACTACATTTTGCTCCTTCCCAACCCATCCTGCTTTATTGAATTTTCTCCCTTGACCCTGTCCCCTTTCCAAAGTGTTTGTTTTGATTACCTCCACCCCCATCTGCCCTCCCCTCCATCATCCCCCCCTTTTATTTTTTTTTTATCTTCCTCCCTCTTCTTTCCTGTGGGGTAAGATACCCAACTGAGTATGTATGGTATTCCCCCTCAGGCCAAATCTGATGAGAGCAAGGTTCACTCATTCCCCCCTCACCTGCCCTCTCCCCTCCTCCCATAGAACTGCTTCCTCTTGCCACCTTTATGCAAGATAATCCACCCCATTCTATCTCTCCCTATCTCCCTCTCTCAGTATATTGCTCTCTCATCCCTTAATTTCATTTTATTTCTTTAGATATCTTCCCTTCATCTTCAACTCACCCTGTGTCTGCTCTCTCTCTTTTACATACATATATATATATATATACACATATATATATAAACACACACTATATATATATATACACATACATACACATACATACATATACACATAGATATATACATACATACATTCACTTATATACATACATAAACATATATATATATATATATATATATATATATATATATATATATATATATATATATATATGCATTTTCCCTTCAACTACCCTAATACTGAGGTCTCATGAATCATACACATCATGTTTCCATGTAGGAATGTAAACAAAACAGTTCAACTTTAGTAAGTCCCTTGCAATTTCCGTTTCTTGATTACCTTTTCATGCTTCTCTTGATTCTTGTGTTTGAAAGTCAAATTTTCTATTCAGCTCTGGTCTTTTCACTGAGAAAGCTTGAAAGTCCTCTATTTTATTAAAAATCCATATTTTGCCTTGGAACATGATACTCAGTTTTGCTGGGTAAGTGATTCTAGGTTTTAATCCTAGCTCCATTGACCTCCAGAATATCGCATTCCAAGCCCTTCGATCTCTTAATGTAGAAGCTGCCAGATCTTGGGTTATTCTGATTGGGTTTCCACAATACTCAAATTGTTTCTTTCTGGCTGCTTGCAGTATTTTCTCCTTCATCTGGGAGCTCTGGAATTTGGCAACAATATTCCTAGGAGATTTCTTTTTGGCATCTATTTGAGGAGGTGATCGATGGATTCTTTCAATTTCTATTTTGCCCTGTGGCTCTAGAATATCAGGGCAGTTCTCCTTGATAACTTCTTGAAAGATGGTATCTAGGCTCTTTTTTTGATCATGGCTTTCAGGTAGTCCAATAATTTTTAAATTATCTCTCCTGGATCTATTTTCCAGGTCAGTGGTTTTTCCAAGGAGATATTTCACATTGTGTTCCATTTTTTCATTCCTTTGGTTCTGTTTTATAATATCCTGATTTCTCATAAAGTCACTATCTTCCACTTGCTCCAATCTAATTTTTCAAGTAGTATTTTCTTCAGTGGTCTTTTGGACCTCCTTTTCCATTTGACTAATTCTGCCTTTCAAGGCATTCTTCTCCTCATTGGCTTTTTGGAGCTCTTTTGCCATTTGAGTTAGTCTGTTTTTTAAGGTGTTGTTTTCTTCAGTGTATTTTTCAGTATTTTTTGGGGTCTCCTTTAGCAAGTCATTGACTTGTTTTTCATGGTTTTCTCTCTTTTTTTTTTTTTTGGCAGGGCAATTGGGGTTAGGTGACTTGCCCAAGATCACACAGCTAGCACATGTGTCAAGTGTCTGAGGCCGGATTTGAACTCAGGTCCTCCTGACTCCAGGGCCGGTGCTCTACTCACTGCACCACCTAGCTGCTCCGTTTTTCATGGTTTTCTCGCATCCTAGTCACCACATTTTAAAGATAGGAAACTCAAGGCCAGAAAGTTTAAATATCATGTACAAGGTCATGCAAGTCCTAAATAGAAAAACAAAATGCAAACAAACAAACAAACAAAACCCCCAGGATTCTAACCTAGTACTTCAAATTGAATAAATAGTAGTTGATATAACTGTTAGCTAGACATGTTATTTTCTACCTTCAGCTGATTTTCTGAATTCTGAAATAAACACTTGAAGAAGTTGTCTCTTTTTTTTTATTCTTTAATGAACTGTTGTTAAAATAGTTGCAAAATAGACAAATAGCATTTGCATTATAAAGGGTGAGCTGCAAAGAATCATTACATAAAGCCAGCAACACAATTAAGAAACAACATGCTTTTTCCTTCTTTTAAACTCTCCATTGACTTTAATTAAGCTCACACCACGAAATCTTTATCTTTTTCTTTGTTCTAAAGTATACAAAAAGAAAACTGGCTCAGCGAGAGGGAATTTTGTCTGGTCTCCTTTTTAATTTACTATTATAAAGGTCCTTGGAAATATGAAATCATATAACCCAATTTCACTCAGTTTTGAACAAGTGATAACCAGGAATAATACCCTAGTCTTCTAAAAGGAAAAAAAAAAATCAAGTATTCAAAGCATGTAAGAGGAATACTAACAAATCAGATAAAGAAACTAGGATATCATTCTAAGATATAATACATGATATTTGGCTCTGAACTACACAAGGTATAAGACATGCATCACTGGGAAGGAATAGGAAAATATTTGTGCAGTCTTTTCTTAAAGTAAGAGTAAAATAATAATTTTTTAAAATATATGTGGTATCCCAAAAGTCTTAGTTTGGTTTTATTCTTTGATAAGTTAAAATTACACAAATATGTTGGGATGCCCTATATATAAACAATGTGTACATACTGAATATGCTTCCCTATCTCATCAGGAAAAGTTTTATAATAAAAAAATACTGAATGTAAAGTCCAACAATCTGGGAATTACTATAAAAAATTCATAATTCAGAGCCCCAATATGTGAATGATTATATTTTCACCTCTTATCTCACAATATTAATATGAGGAAAAAGCTTTACAAACTATAAAAACCTTTCCAAATAAAACTGATTACTGTTAATGGGTCCTGTGGTTTTTCAAGTGTTGTTGGAAGTCACCTTAGTTCTTAATCTACATTTAAAATTTTCTAAGTCAAAGCGAATCATCCAAAGTCAAAGAAATCATCCAATTTCTCAGACTTTTACTGACTCTTGTGATCTGGTCTAAATGATGGAAAATATTCCTCTTTTATTATAGATTTACATTTGAAATGATCGATTTGCTGAGAAAAAAACATTATGTATAATGTAATATAAGAAAAAGGTAAGCTAGATAGGCCCATTATGATAAGGAGAATTAAATGTTTCAATTATATAAATAGACACGCAAACATTTTCATAGACAGTCAAATAACAATTTAATACCTAGGAACTTTTGCCGGCAGAGCCAAAATGGCAGAATAGAGAGAGCTGAGATCTCCAAATTTTCCACTACAAATAACTTAAAAATAATGCCTAAAATTGAAATTTGGAGTGGCAGAGCCAACAAAAGTTTAGAGTGAACCATTCTTCCAACCCAAAACAATATAGGAGGCCTGAAAAAGTGACATATGACATAGGAGTTGAGTTTGCCCTGGAGCCCACATGTATGAAACACCAATGGTGGGACAAAAGTAGCAGAAGCTTCAGGGACTCTGAGGCCAGAAATAGTAAGGAGACATGGCAAAGAGATTATGGGGTACCTATTCTAGCACTGAAAGCAGGACCAGACTCTGTTTAGCAACTCCATTGCTTATACCAATATCTGGATCATAGCTCAAGGGCAGAGAAAAACAGTTTTGGGTAAGAGGGAATGGAATCCTTGAGGAACAATTGTTTAGCAATGTTGTTGCCTATACTCACTTCTGGGTCAGAGTTAAAGGGCAGAGAAGAGCACTTTAGGTTAAGAAGAAGTGGAAGTCCTGAGGTGAAATTATTACTTCTGACCCCAAGGGATCAGGAACCCTGAGGATCAGTATTGGTTGCAATTCAAAGGGATTAAGGGCCCACACTGGGTAAGGACCAAAGGGAAGATCAAAAGAGCAAAGACCATCCCTCAATGCACTGAAAATTGCAAACTCTAAGAACTGGTTCTGAAAACAGCAACGCATAAAAGCCTAAAGCTTGAGACAGTGTCCCTCCCCTCCCTGTACCATGAACAGATCCTGATGTGAACAAAAAATTCAAATCGAGAAACAGGATAGGAAAATGAAAAAACAACAACAGTAACAACAAAAGAATCTGACCATAAAAATCTGTTATAGCGATAAGGAAGATCAAGTCACAGACTCAGAAAAAGACAATGAAGGCAATACAGTCACAAATAAAGCCTTAAAGAAAAATGTGAATTGGACATGAACCCAATCAAAATTTCTGGAAGAGATGAAACATGATTTTCAAAATCAAATAAGCAAAGAAATGAAAGCAAAAGAAGAAAATTATGAAAAAAGAATTAACATCATAGTAAAAAGAGGCACAAAAATAATGACAAAAAACAACACATTAAAAACAATAATTGGTTAAGTGAAAGAAGAGGTATAAAATCTACACAGCATTCCAAATTTTGGGGATGTAGCAAAAGCTGTACTTAGGGAAAAATTTATATGTCTAAAGGAATCCATCAACAAAAGAGAAAAAGAACAGGGGAATAGATTTTGCATACAACTAAAGCAAGCCTAGAAAAAGAGCAAATTTAAAATTCCCAGTTAAACACCAGATGGAAATCCTGAAAATCAAAGGAGAGATGAATCAAATTGAAAGTAAGAAAACTATTAAACTAATAAATAAAACTATGAATTGATGCTATGGAAAAAAATAGATAAACCAATGGTTAATTTGATTTAAAATAAGAAAGAAAAAACCACATTACCAGTAATAAAAATTTAAAAGGTGAATGTACAACCAATTAAGATGAAATTAAAGCAATTATTAGAAGTTATTTTACTTGATTACATGTCAGTAAAACTGACAGTATAAGTGAAATGGATATGTGTGTGTGTATGTGTGTGTTGTCTAAATTAACAAATGAGAAAATAGAATGCATAAAATGTCCTATCTTGGAAAAAAAAGATATCAAAGAAGCTATCAATGAATCCTCTAAGAAAAAGTCTTCAGCACTAGATCAATTGACAAGCGAATTCTACCAAACATTTAAGGAACAAGTAAATCCCATACTATACAAACTATTTTTTTTAAAAAAATAGGTTGATGGGGGCGGAGCCAAGATGGCCGCATGAAGGCAGCATCTTACCGGAGCTCTCTCACAAGGTCTGTCAGATTCCTATAAAAAAGTGAATTTGAGCAGATTTGAGAGAGTCAGAAACCGCGAGCACTCTGCGTGGGGCAAATTTCCGAGCCGGGAGAGTCTGAAAGGCCGGAGGAACGAACCTGCAGGCTCGGAGAGTGCTCGGTGCGGAGCGGCTCCAGACCAAGGTGGAAGCAGCTGGCAGAGAAATCCACATGGGAGACGGGCTGGGAGAAAGCCGGGCGCCCGAAACCGGCAGAGATCCCCAGGACTCCCAACACAGGACGGCAGTCTGTGGGAGCGACGAGAGGCAGCACAACGCCACCAGCCGTGAAAACACCCAGTCCTGACGCTTGCAAAACCCAGGAACTCGGCTTCTTGAACTTCCGGAAGACTCAATGGCCAGGTAAAAGGCTCTAACCCCTCCCCCCCTCACCCAGAGAATTCCTTGGGGAAAAAAAAAAAGAGAACTGAAACAGAGGAGAGAGTAGTGGGGCCTCACAGGACAAATACTAGAAGCAGGGGTCAACGCCAGGAGCCCAGACATAACCTTGCTCCCCCAGGGGAAGTGCCAGACATCAGCTCAAACAACAAACAGCTGAGACCATTGCTGAAAAGCAAGTGCTGGAGAGCACCCACAGGGAGTGAGACGCCAGGGAGCCAGACCCCTCCCCCACACCTCAGGAAACTGAAGGTTTTAATTCTAGACTCACAACCCCCAGAATAAGAAAGCTGGGACAGAGAGCCCAAAGATAGAAATTTGTTGTAACGCCAGGAAAAGGGAAAACAACAAACATGAAGAAGAATACAAAAAAACCGAGGACAATAGAATCTTTTTATGGAGACAGGCAGGATCAAAATATCGATATGGAGGACAGCAATGACACGGTAGATACATCAGATACCTCAAAAGCTAATATGAACTGGTCTCCAGCCCAAAAAGCACTGCTGGAACAGCTAAAGGAGGATTTTAAAAACCAAATTAGGGAGGTAAAAGAAAACATGGAAAAAATGGAAAAGTCCATAAAGAATAAGATTGGCGAAATGGCTACGGAGATACAGAATCTAAAGAGAGAAAATGACACCCTCAGAGGTGAAATCAACCAATTGAAAATGGAGGATCAAAAGCAAAATGTAAACACTAACTCATTTAAAATTAGACTTGAGCAAGTGGAAGCTAATGAATCTATGAGGCATCAAGAAGTAATAAAACAAAACTTAAAGAATGAAAAAATAGAAAAAAATGTGAAATATCTGATTGGCAAAACAACTGACCTGGAAAATAGATCCAGGAGAGACAATTTGAGAGTTATTGGTCTACCGGAAATCCACGATGAAAAAAGGAGCCTTGACAGTATCTTCGAAGAAATTATCAAAGACAACTGCCCAGAGGTCCTAGAACCAGAGGGCAAAATAGTCATTGAAAGAATTCACCGATCACCCCCTGAAAGAGATCCCAAACTGAAAACACCAAGAAATATTATAGCCAAATTTCAGAGCTACAAACTCAAGGAGAAAATACTGCAAGCAGCCAAAAAGAAGCAATTCAAATATCGTGGAACTACAGTCAGGATCACGCAGGATCTCTCAGCTTCCACATTAAAAGACAGGAGAAATTGGAATATGATATTCCGAAGGGCAAAGGAGCTGGGACTACAACCAAGGATCAACTACCCAGCAAAACTAAGCATAATTTTCCAGGCAAGGCGATGGACATTCAATGAAATAAGGGAATTCCAGACCTTCCTGATGAAAAGGCCAGAACTCAATGGAAAATTTGATCTCCAAATACAAAACTCAAGAGAGACATAAAAAGGTAACCAGGGGGTAAAACCCCACAAACCTCATTAACCAATAAACTTAGGTTGTTTACATCTTTAAGTGGGATTATATCATCTTATGTATGTTTTTTATGTATATATATATACACACATATATAAGTCATTCTTGTGAATGGTACAACTATTATGACAAATGAAAGGGACATACATAGGTTGTGAATGCCTGTATAAATTAACCGATGTAAAGATATAAAATATAAATAAGAGATATAAAGGGAGGGCTATGAGGGAAGTGGTAAGGAGGTTGTAGAAAAGGGTAAATTACACCAAAGGAAGTGGCAAAAAAACATATTATAGTAGAGGGAAAGAAGGGAGGGAGAAGAGCAGTATTTGAGCTTTACTGTCATCTCATCTAGTTCAAGAAGGGAATAACATACTCTGATAAATTTAGAAATCTAACTTGTCCTACGGGAAGTGGGAGGGAAAGGGGGGAAAAAGGGAGGGGGGAGGGCAGAAGGAAGAGGAGAAGTAGCAAGTGGGTAACGGTTAGATAAGGGAGGGGAATAAAGAGGGAGGGTTAACTGAGGAAAGCGGCGGTCAAAAGCAAAACTTTGTTGAGGAGGAGAAGGAGAAAGGGAGAAATAAAAGCATAAACAGGGGGAATTAGGATGGAGAAAAAGACACAGATAGAAATCATAACCCTGAATGTGTAGGGGATGAACATTCTCACAAAACAGAAGCAGATAGCAGAATGGATTAAAAACCATAATCCTACAATATGCTGTTTACAAGAAACACATCTGAAACAGGGGGATACACATAGGGTTAAGGTAAAAGGCTGGAGTAAAATATATTGTGCCTCAGCTAAAGTAAAAAAAGCAGGTGTAGCAATCCTAATCTCAGACAAAGCAAAAGTAAAGATAGATCTAATTAAAAGAGATAAGGAAGGACATTATATCCTGCTAAAAGGCACCATAAACAATGAAGCAATATCATTGCTTAACATATATGCACCAAGTGGTAAGGCATACAATTTCTTAGAGGAGAGGTTAAGGGAGTTACAGGAAGAAATAGACAGCAAAACTATAATATTGGGAGACCTCAACATCCCCCTTTCTGAACTTGATAAATCTAACCTCAAAATAAATAAGAAAAAAGTTAAGGAGGTAAACAGAATTTTAGAAAAGGCACATATGATAGACCTCTGGAGAAAACTGAATGGGGATAAAAAGGAATATACTTTCTTCTCAAAAGTACATGGCACATACTCAAAAATTGACCATGTACTAGGGCATAAAAACCTCACAATCCAGTGCAGAAAAGCAGAAGTAGTCAATGCATCCTTTTCAGATCATGATGCAATAAGAATCATTTTTAATAAAGTACCATGGAAAAATAAGCTAAAAACTAATTGGAAACTAAATAATTTAATTCTAAAGAGTGAGTGGGCCAAAGAACAAATCAGAGAAACAATTAATAATTTCATTCAAGAGAATGACAATAATGAAACAACATACCAAAACTTATGGGATGCAGCAAAAGCAGTTCTTAGGGGGAGTTTTATTTTTTTTTTTTATTTTTTTTTTTTTTGGGCAGAGGAAGGCATTTTATTATGCTCCCTGGGAGAGCGGGTGTAGTGCTCGCGGGAACACTCACACTGATACAGCTGCAGGAGCAGGGGTAACCATTCCCTCCACTCCTGCTAGAGTCATGGTTAGTTTACAATCTTTGTTTTTTACATAGTTTCCCTAGGTGATATAGTTTATATAAATAGGGTAATAAGGATACAGAAGCAAAAGTGAAGTTAATTAGATTTTCCTTGTCTTAGTTTAGGATTAAACTATATTCTTTTACTTCCCCTACTTTCCCTCTTTAACATATGCAAATGATGCAAATCATTTGGATTCTTGACCAAGACCAGACCCTAGATAAGCTTGAACAGGTTCAAGTGGGTTTGGCCTCTCTAATCCTCCAGACTGCCTTCTCAAAAAGTATGCACATGAGTACAAGCCTCTGACCTCTCACCTGACCGACCTTGAGGCCTGGTCTCTGCTAAAGCTGGGGTGGGGGAGGGCGGGGAAGCACACCTTTAGTTCTGTGGAAACAAAACTCCTCCTCTCATTTCTTACAATTTCCCCCTCTTCTTTTATTCAAATTTTTGTTTCCACATTTTTAATATTCCCTTACTCCCTTTCTCATCTGAATTAATCATCACCCCCTTAAATATGGGAAGGATTGATCGACGCATTGAAAAATCAAAGGGGGCAGTCCCCTTTGTAAATACAGATACAGAGACCCAAAAGAAAATGATAATGCAATTGTCCCTTTAAGATTCAAAAGTCTCTTCCCATAAGCTGTCTGGCAGGGAACATCAGTGAAGTCTTCTGGTCCTTGGTATTTGTTCCAGCCATCTCCAGCATCTTCTTCTTGCCTACTTGTAGGAACCAGCTTTCTTTCCATTCTCCTACAAAAGTTACCTTAGCACAATTTTAAGTTACCATTTCTAATCCTTATAACCCTAATCATTTTACAAATTCAAAATTGGAACCTTGACCAATTGTTCTGTTTAAGAAATTTTACATCAGAACCCAGTTCCTCATACTTTACATTAACTCCCTACATACTTTACATTAACATTTCCTCACCAGGAGGATAATATTTCACTAAGGAATTAACAGCAGACTCCAGCACCTACCTAAAAATATTAGATAACCAATTCTTAACACAGTACATATATAAAACTTTTAGTCATGCCATGTTTCTTTGATGGCATGTACGAAATAAACCACAAGCCATTCTTCTTTTAACATTACTAACTGTAACAAAGCTTTAGACAAGCATGATGTCAACCAAATAACAAAATATTCTCACAAGCCCTTGACCTAATTGTCTCCATATCATTTCCAAGAAAAAAACCTAACTTAACACTAGTCCCAGTCCTAGAGTAATCTAAGATGTTCCATAATCAATTATTTTAATAGATTTACAAAATCTTCTGATTATAGAAATTTGCCACCAAGAGAGTAGGGACTTAAGAGTAAGGGGACCATATTTTCCCCAGCTTCCTGTCAACTCCAGGCAGAGGCTGTGTCAAACTGCAAGCTGCATTGAGCCAGGCCTAGTCTGCCAGGTTTCAGTTGAGGCATCAGGTCAAGACGGTCCCACCTCAGCACATGCTGAACAGTTGCCCCCTCAACTTTGCCAAGAAATCATACCTGCAGTTCATGCCTGCCCTCCCACAGGGCTGCTGGCATCTTGGGTCAGCCTTCCTTGATACTCACACCTGGAGTTAGACTCAGAAAAATAGTCAGTTAACAGTCCCATTAAGTCTTTGAATGACAAGTTCCAATAATTGGTGACTATAAAGTCACATTGCTTCAGGAACATCCTTAAAGCTAGCTCTAAATAGCTTGCATGCATTTCCTCCCTTGTTCATAAAATCTTCCCATTAAGATCATAAGTTACTGCTCTGACACATTTGCGTCAGTTTCTCCTCTATTTCTCTATTCTCTAATTATACCTGATCTGAAAGAATTGAACCATATAATTTTCATCTTTATGTTTTAGATGATGGAATGAATTCAAATCCGCATTTAACTTTTTCCATCAATACATAACTATTCTACAACTTCTCTCCTAAAGAGACTTACTTTGAAATTCCTTTCCCCAAACCGAAAATGTCTCTGATTTAGTTCCAGTGATTAATTACACTATTTGTGTCAATACCTAACTGCTCTTATATCACTTTAAAACATCTAAGGACCCTATCCCACAAAGATACAATATAACTTTAAATCCCAGCCTTAGTCTATGGGATAATGATTCAATAATATTATCTCATAAAACTTCTCTCCCCCTTTTCGGATTTTTGCTCCCACACTTCTTACTCACTCCTATTCTCAATTTGTTTTAACATTAATTCACATTCTTCATCATCTTTCCCATCATCTGTTTTTACAATCAACATTTTTACCCTCCCTCCTTCATTAAAATATACCGCCCCCATGCCCTGAATGGCAGTTTTGGTAACCAATTGTATAATACAGGGTATACATAGAGGTAACAAGAATAGGCCACATAATGCTAGCAGGAAGACTCCAATAATTTGTTTCCACCAGGAACCCTTGAACCAATCAAACCAAGGATTGAACGGACTGGTCCATGTCTGAACTGGGACATGTGCTAGTTTCCTGATACTATTAGTAATTTCTTTTACAGCCCATCCATTATCATCTATTTTTATGCAACAACTAGAGAGGTTGAGTTTCCCACAAACACCTCCCTCTTCTGCTAGCAAATAATAAGACAGCCTCTCTGGTTTGAGTGGCCTGATCAGCCAGTAGGTCCAATGCCTCGGCAGTCTGGTTGTTGATAATCTCTACCACAGATGAGTTTGGTATCCCCAACTCCCATCCTGGGCCCATGTAGGAGGCCCATAGGTTTGAACAATTCTTTGTGGGGGCCACTCATCTCCCCACCCACTGGCATCCCCAGTGACTGTTAGGGAAGTATCTATCCCCCACTTGAACCTCTCACTTTGGGGCATTAGATCGTCATATAGCTATATTCCCAATTTGTTCCCTTCTTGTCCTGCTAAAAAGAAAAATTTTGGTCTAACCAACCCCACATAGCACACCCTTGTCCAATTTAAAGGGAGATGGGTATAGGCCATATGGCCACAAATCCAACCCTTTTAGGGCTGGTTGCTCTGTCTTGTGTATTTTGGAAGCGCTCCAAAGAAAGGGATAATATTGCTTATCGTGGAACCCCAAGGGCCCTCCTTGGTAAGACCGGGTTCCTTTCCTTCGATATTGGCACCTCCACAGCTACTCTGTCCTTCTCCACTCACACTTTTCTACCCAGGGGCTACTTGTTTTGTTACTTTTACTCCAAAAAGTATCAAAATGTCCAAAATAAGAACCATTATCCCATCCCCACTGTCTATAAGGATCCAGGAGTATTCCACTAGTTTTTCTTTCTGCTTGACACCTTGCTATAGCTACCGAGTGCCAGAAATTCCAACCTATACTACCCTTATTCATAAGCCTTATACCACAAGAGGTCATTAGGTCTGGTATGGAAGAGACCGATTACTAAGGATCCAGGCTGGACTCAGAGGTACAGGTATCCAGGGCCAATTTTCAAATTGTTGTGGACCCCCACAGATCCAACAATTAGTTACATTAAAAGTTCTGGCAATGACTTCCATCAGTTGAGTAAACTTATTCTCCTCCTTCCATGGAGGGGAGACAAAATGCCACTGTCGTTATCCCCACTATTCCTAATTTTCAACTAGTGGAATAATCCCTCCATCCTTCGTTGAAGCTGGTATATACTGAATGATTAACAAGATAATGGAAACAACATTAATACAAAGGTTATTAGTCCATTCTCTCCTGGTGTCCCTCTCCCTTCCGGTGTAGAATAATCTTCAAGGGATCAGAATTGTCCTTAATAGTCCAGTCTTGGGATTCCCCCACAGGTCCTTTTACCTTGGTGTAATGAGTCCACCCTTTCTCAGCAGTTCGTATAGCGGTCTCTGTAGTGAGAAGTACCTGGAACGGTCCCTCCCAGCTGGGCTGAAGCTTAGTTTCTTTCCAGGATTTAATCAGCACCCAGTCTCAATAGGTTTGAACTGCAACCAATTAGCTTACAGGTAGAAATTCAGCAGGCCTTCTAAAAATTATAAGAACAATTATTTGGACAGCTCCAAAATGAGATGTGTCTCCTTCTTAAAGCAAAATAACCTTTAAACATTGGGATTAATTCAAATTCCCAAAGTGCCATCACCAATTAGTCCATAAACCTCCAGATTAACATACATAAATATATCTTTAGATGATACAGACTTGAAAATCACACCCCTGTATTTTTCAAAGTATTATAACAACTCAATTCTTTGTTATTACACAATTTCCAGATATCACAAAGTTCTTTAGCTAAAAAGGTGTTGTAATGGGGAGAACACTTAGTTTCTACACATTACATACCCTTTGTCCATAGGAATCCCTCTACCCTGAAAACTTTACACAAGATTGAATATCTAAAAATCCTTGGTCCACTTAACAATATCAATTTCTTAACTAAGTGCAATTCCTAATCTAACCTCTAGATTACAAGGGAAATTATTTTAATCACTAGTGGTAACATTTTCATTTCTAAGGCCCAATACTCTTAGCATTGTAAGAAAATTTATAAAGCCACATTTCTAACCGTTCACAATGTATCCCGAATTGACAGGAGGACCCAACAAGGCCTTTGTATAAATACTTGATTTATAGCAAAAATAATTTCAATTGAACTTTTAGATAAAACTTGGAAGTTATAATTTCTTAGGTTATAGCAATTGTCCAACTTCTTAAACCTAATGCAGCTCTAACATAATGTAATAATGCCCTAAACATTATTATGTATGTAAAATTTGAACTACCCATTTCAGTCTAGGTAAATACCTTTCTAAACCAAATATGACAGTTTAGAATTACCAAATTTTGATCACATCCTTTAAAAGCACCCAATTCACATATATCAAACTCAGATTAAAATCACAATGGTCTTCTCAAACTTCACAATCTAAGAGAATTTTAGAAATACAGAAACAATAAATTTCAGATGACATCAATTGCATTTCCAGGTCACTACCTATAGGAATTGTTGATCCTATTCCTTCTGATATAGTTATAAAAATTGAGTGAAAACCTGTTGACCCTTCCAATAGATAGGGGTCCATTCTAAGATCAGTACCTGGAAATCCTCACCCTTAACTCCCATAACCTTTAGGATTTTTCTCCCAATTTTTACCCCAATGGGTAGTGTACAAAGGGAAGTTCTCTCTGTCCCTGTCTACCAAGAATATTACGTCTTCTTTATGATCCCCAAACTTTAGGTTTACTAGGGGTTCTCAGCTAGGTCTAGAGAGAAAGAACCCCAGACCCCAATAGTCTTCTTCCTCAAAAGTGAGGAGGGGAGCTACCTGTTCTTCCTTTCTTAAGTCAGGACACTCTCTCTTAAAATGTCCTTTATTACAATAGTAACAGACTGTCCTACCTGCCCATTTGCCCACATCTCTTCTATATCCTGAAGCCCTGTGCCCTTTGATATTCTCCCTTAAGGATTGTTTATGATCCCCTCTTCCTTCTTGCTTCCTCATAATTTCCCTCATAGTATTGGCCATGACCCAAGCTTTCTGTTTCTGTCTTTCATCCTCCCATCTTACATATACTTTCTGAGCCTCTCTCAATAATTCGCCTATTGATCTCACTCCATCTCTCTCAATTTCTTATTTATATCTGGCCATACCCTAGTGACAAAGTTTACTTTTAGCATACCTTGGGCCACAGTGATGAGGGCACAGTCCCTGGGAACCCCCTTCAATCTGGAATACAGTCTCTGGAGCCCCCTTGAACTGTCCTTGAATCTTCCAACTAGATCTGGCCTTCCCCTAAGGCCACAAGCCTTACATTATCACTAGGCCCAAATCTCTACCTAGCCTTGCTCTTTATTGTCCAGCTACTTCTCACCCTTGATACTATCAATATCCATGCCTTCAGCTACTTCCAACCCCCAATTCCATTCTCCTGGTTGCTGGAGTCTGACCTCATCTCGTCCTCCCCAGACTCCTCCCCAAGACCCTTCCTAAAGCCCTCCACTAGTCACCCCAGACCACCCCTCAATGCCTCCTACAATCTTTGTGTATATAATCTCCATCTTGCCTCCTTGAAGGTGCTCAGATTCAATCTAGCTCAGCCCAGACTAAATCTGGCCTGCCTGACAGGCATCACAAAGGGGTGGGACCTCCCAAGACAACCCGTCAAGGTGAACCTCCAACAAACCCCATCCCCTCCCTTGGCTGAGAAGGCCCAAGCCGAATTCCTTCGTCAGGACCCAGCGAGTGGGCACCTTGGGGTCTTGAGCACCCCCAGAAACCAATGGTTCACTAACGACCTTCATTTTGATTTAACCTCTTTAACAGGATCCTGAATATCTCCTAATTCTTTCTAGGAACTGAGAAGGAGATTCATTTTTTTTTATTTTTCCTGATTTCAAAAGCCTTATATTCTGTGATTTTGGCACGGCTTCCCTTATCCCTTCTATTACCAATTGTCTAAGATCCTGCATATTCCTATGATGTTCTTTAATATTGTTATCCCAGCTTGGATCTTCATTTGGGAATTTTCTATCTGCAGCTACCACTCCTGGTCCTGGAGGGTGTCCCCTTTCTCATCCCTCCATGACTGCCTTTCTAATCATACCCTTTTCTTCTCCCATAAACAGGAGGTTGAGTATGGACATTAATTCTGCCTAGTATTAGGAATATTTGCCTGGTCAAACTTATAAAAAAAAAGAAAACTTCATTTCATATCATTATTTGCTTTAAGAACCATCCAGTTTTGAATTTGGCACCCTGCTTTCTCCAAGCTTCATCTTATGAATACTGGCAATTAACAAAATGCCTAAGGATTCTAAGGATTTTTGAGGGGGAAGAGGTGGGGCACTTCTCTTAAAAAAAAAGATAAGAGGGAGTGGTCCTTAAATTAAGAGCACATGGCCTTGCAAGTCCCCCACTCATTCTTTATACCAAGCTAAAATATTTCTCAGTTTCCCCTTCAGCCTGCTGCTTCTGATAAAAGGGAAAAATCCCTTTCAGTTTTCTAAGGGCTCCTCCCTAGGTGGGGCCTGGCAGCCCCTTGAGGGCAAGGGAGCTTACCTTTCTAAGCACTAACTAATCCTAATTGACACACCCAGTCTTCTAAGATGGAGTGGGGGGGAGGGGGTGGCCAAGAGGAGCACGTGGACTGAATACCAGGTGGTCTCAAGCCGCCATTCTACAACCCCCCCTTTTATCTCTACCTTCTATCTCTTATTTTCCCGATCTTTACTGAAACTTTACTCTCCATATTTCCAATTTCAATCTTTCTTTCCTTAATCTTGACCCAAATTTCAAATAAATAAATTACATACTCACCCAGCTTTCCTTTTTCCCAGCTGCTTTCTTTTTACCTTAAAACTTAAAAATGACCAATAATTTTTAATCACATTCTAAGAGGACCACTAAGCCTCTTTAAAATGGTCATCCAATTTTTCATACAGACCCCTTTACTTCTCCTCTACAGTTTAAACACTTGCCTGATGTTAGATAGGCTAACTCAATACAAAATACACAGATTTTTCCTCTAGAATCTAACCAACCCTTAATTCAGAGCCCCCAGCCCTGCCGACTGGCAGTTTCAGCTCTGATTCCTTATCTAACTATTTTAATACCAAAGGTCCCCTAGAGTTAAACATTTTTACCTGAACATAGAACAAAAAGGCACAGACAAAACATTGGACAGACATTTCACATGAACACAATTTAGAATTTGAATTCAGACTCACTTCCAATATTAAACCAAATCACTTTCCTTGGGTCGACCCACGAGTGCTTTTCTTCCAAGCACTAGGAGAAATCCATTCTCCCCACTTAGGTGTACTTTCCCTGGGTCGACTTATTTGTCTTCCCAGCTAGCCAACATTCTTCCTAACGGGAGGAGGAATGTTAGGAGGATCCTTTCCATCCTCCCCAGGTACCTTTTCTTAGAGCTCTTATTTCCCGTTCTAGGCAAACCTTACTTCTCAACCTAGAACCCCCAGACTTGACAAGGCAGTACTACTACCCGTTTGTTCCTACCTTGCTCAGGTGACCTGACTTGCGCAGTCTCCGGCTGTTCCCTTTGCATTCGTCTGCACACTCTTCTTATTCAAACAAGGTCTCGGGTCCTTCAGAGCCTCCAGGGGATTTTCAGCTTAAGACAGTGGGACCGCTCTAACAGTGAGCGGGAGCGCTCTTCCCTCTGCCCTATCTTACTCACCCTTCCTGGGGTCTTCAGAATCCCGCGACGAGCCCCCAAATTGTGAGAAACGTGGTTTTGGCGATCACTGGACTTCCTAGGCAGGGCCAAAGTCCTGAAGAAGAACCCTGTGATAATCCCTAGGGAAGGCTGTACAGACCACAGGACTCCCAGAGGAAGACCAAGTGGTAGCCATCCCTTAATCTGTGGGGATCACAGGGCCTCCTAGGGGTCAGACCCTAAGGAAGACCCAAGTGATGGCCCCTTAGGATGGCAGTAAGATCACAAGGCTCCCGAGACAGGGCCGGAAGTCCCATGTGATGTCCCCTTAAGAAGGCCGTGCAGACCACAGGGTTCCCCAAGGGAATCCAGAGTGGTAGCCCTCTTAACACCGCAGTGGGGATCACAGGACACCCCAAGACAAGATCCAGGAGTAAGCCTGGCGAGCTTCCGCTGCCTGTTGCTTCCCTTCACTTGACCTTAGGAAAATCCATGCGATTTGCCCGTTCACACCCAAAGAATTCAGGACCAGAGTGGGCAGAGGAAGGCATTTTATTACGCTCCCCGGGAGAGCGGGTGTAGTGCTTGCGGGAACACTCACCTTAGGGGGAGTTTTATATCTCTAAATGCCTACATGAATAAAATAGGGAAAGAGGAGATCAATGATCTGGGCATACAGCTGAAAAAGCTAGAAAAAGAGCAAATTGAAAACCCCCAATTAAATACCAAATTAGAAATACTGAAAATCAAAGGAGAGAATAATAAAATTGAAAGCAAGAAAACTATTGAATTACTAAATAAAACAAAGAGCTGGTTTTATGAAAAAACCAATAAAATTGACAAACCTTTGGCCAATTTGATTAAAAAAAAGAAAGAAGAAAATCAAATTACCAGTATCAAAAATGAAAAGGGTGAGGTCACCTCTAATGAAGAGGAAATCAAAACAATAATTAGGAATTATTTTGCCCAACTGTATGCCCATAAATTTGACAACCTTAGAGATATGGATGAATATCTACAAAAACATAAACTGCCCAGACTAACAGAGAAGGAAGTGAAATTTCTTAATGACCCCATATCAGAAAAAGAAATTGAGCAGGCCATCAACGAACTCCCTAGGAAAAATACTCCAGGGCCAGATGGTTTTACATGTGAATTCTATCAAACATTTAAAGAACAACTAATTCCAATACTTTGTGGACTATTTGGGAAAATAGGTGAAGAAGGAGTCCTACCAAATTCTTTTTATGACACAAATATGGTACTAATACCCAAACCAGGTAGAGTTAAAACAGAGAAAGAAAATTATAGACCAATTTCTCTAATGAATATTGATGCAAAAATTTTAAATAAAATATTAGCAAAAAGATTGCAGCAACTCATTATGAGAATAATACACTATGACCAGGTAGGATTTATTCCAGGAATGCAAGGCTGGTTCAATATTAGGAAAACTATTAGCATAATTGACCATATCAAAAACAAAACTAGCAGAAACCATATGATCATCTCAATAGACGCAGAAAAAGCCTTTGACAAAGTACAACACCCATTCCTATTAAAAACACTAGAAAGCATAGGAATAAGTGGAACCTTCCTCAAAATTATAAATAGCATCTACCTAAAACCATCAACAAGCATTATTTGTAATGGGGATGAACTAGATGCATTCCCAATAAGATCAGGGATGAAACAAGGATGTCCATTATCACCCCTATTATTCAATTTGGTACTGGAAGCATTAGCTGTAGCAATAAGAGAAGAAAAAGAAATTGAAGGAATTAGAATAGGAAAAGAAGAAACTAAATTATCACTTTTTGCAGATGATATGATGATTTATCTAGAGAATCCTAGAGAATCAAGTAAAAAACTACTTGAAATAATAAACAACTTTAGCAAAGTTGCAGGATATAAAATAAACCCACATAAATCCTCAGCATTCCTATACATTACTGACAAAGCCCAACAGCAAGAGATAGAAAGAGAAATTCCATTCAAAGTTACTGAAGGCACTATAAAATATCTGGGAGTCTATTTGCCAAGACAAACCCAGGGCCTATATGAACATAACTATGAAACACTTTTCACACGAATAAAATCAGATCTAAATAAATGGAGAAATATCAGTTGCTCATGGTTAGGCCAAGCTAATATAATAAAAATGACAATTCTACCTAAATTAATCTATCTATTCAGTGCCATACCAATCGAACTACCAAAATTTTTTTTTACTGAGCTGGACAAAATAATAACAAAATTCATTTGGAAAAACAAGAGGTCTAGAGTATCTAGGATATCAATGAAAAGACATGCTAGAGATGGTGGCTTAGCCACATCAGATATTAAACTGTACTACACAGCAGCAGTCATCAAAACTGCCTGGTACTGGTTAAGAAACAGGGGTGTGGATCAGTGGAATAGGATAGGTACACAAGTATGAGAAATCAACAAGTTTAGCAATCTACTCTTTGATAAACCCAAAGAGGCCAGTTTCTGGGCTAATAATTCACTATTTCACAAAAACTGTTGGGAAAATTGGAAAATGGTAGGGCAAAAACTGGGCATAGACCAATATCTTACACCATATACCAAAATAAAGTCAAAATGGGTTCATGATTTAGGAGTAAAAGTTGATACTATAAGTAATTTGGGAAAGCAAGGAATAGTTTACTTATCAGATTTGTGGAAAAGTAAAGAATTCATGACCCAACAAGAGATAGAGAGCATTACAAAATGCAAAATGGATAATTTTGATTATGTCAAATTGAAATGTTTTTGTACAAAAAAAGCCAATGCAACAAGAATTAGGAGGGAAGCAGAAAATTGGGAGAAAATCTTTGCAACTAGTATCTCTGATAAAGGCCTCATCTCTAAAATATACAGGGAGCTGAGCCAAATATATAGGAATACAAGCCATTCCCCAATTGAGAAATGGTCAAAGGATATGAACACGCAGTTTTCAGAGGAAGAAATTAAAGCTATCTACAGGCATATGGAAAAATGCTCTGGATCTCTGCTGATTAGAGAAATGCAAATCAAAACAACTCTTAGATACCACATCTCTCCTGTCAGATTGGCTAAAATAACAAAGCAGGAGAATGATAAATGCTGGAAAGGATGTGGGGAAATTGGAACATTGTTGCATTGCTGGTGGAGTTGTGAGCTGATCCAGCCATTTTGGAGGGCGGTTTGGAACTATGCCCTAAGGGCTATAGAAATGTTCATACCCTTTGACCCAGCAATACCACTTCTAGGGTTGTATCCCAAAGAAATCACGCAAGCGGGAAAAGGACCCATATGTACAAGAATATTTATAGAGGCTCTCTCTTTGTGGTAGCCAAGAATTGGAAATCAAAGGGATGCCCATCAATTGGGGAATGGCTGAACAAACTGTGGTACATGAAGGTAATGGAATACTATTGTGCCATAAGAAATGGGGATGATGCAGACTTCATAACAACCTGGAAAAACCTACACGACATAATGCTGAGTGAGCGGAGCAGAGCCAGGAGAACGTTGTGCACAGCCACAGATATATGGATTCCGTGAGGACCAACCCTGACAAACTGCGCTTTTCTCAGCAACCTAAGGGGCAAGGACAACTCCAGGGGACTCATGATGGAGAATGCTATCTTCATCGAGACAAAGAACTGCGAAGTTTGAATACAGACTGAGGCACACTACATGCTCGCCTTTTCTGCTTCTCTTTTGTTTTTGTTTTTGGGTTTTGTTTTTTTTTTTTTTTGGTTCTGTTTCTTCTTTCTCATGATTCATTCCATTGGTCAAAATTCTACTCCACGACTTGACTAGTGCATAAATTAATTCAATGCGAAGTTAAAAAAAAAAAAGAATACGTCTTAAAAAAAATAGGTTAAGAAGTAATCCTACTAAATTCCTTTTTTGACATAAATGTAGTTTTGATACCTAAACCAGCAAAAACAGAGAAAGAAAACCATCAACCAAGATACTTATGTATGGTGATGTAAAAATTTAAATATAATAGTAGCAAGGGGCTTACAGTAATGGAACACAAAGATCATATACTATAACCAGCTGGGATTTATATGAGGAATTCAGAGTTGGTTCAATATTAAGAAAAGTATCAGTATAACTGTCCTCAATCAATAAAACAAATCATATGATTATATGGATAAATGCAGAAAAAAGCTTTTGACAAAACATAAAAACCCATTTCAATTAAAAAAACTAGAAAGCATAGGAGTCATTCTTTTAATGATAAATAGTATATGTATTATATATATACATAAATATATATATGTATATATATATATATATATATATATATATATATATATATATATATGCAAACTTAAAACCTTCACAATAAGATCAAGGGTGAAGTAAGTGTGTCCATTTTCACAATTATTACTCAATACTGTATGAGAATGGCTAGCTATAGGAATAAGACAGAAAAAGAAATTGAATAAATAAGTACAGTCAATGATGAAAGAAAACTAACACTTTTAAAGATGAAATTCTGGTATATTTAGAGAATTCTAGAGGGGCAACTTTGGCAGTTTGGTGATGCAGTGGATAAAGTACTGGGCCCAGAGTAAGGAAGGCTTTAATTTAAATCTGGTTTTATTAACTATGTCATCCTAGGCAAGTCAATTAACTGTTTGCCTCAGTTCCTCATCTATAAAATGATCTGGAGAAGGAAATGGCAAGCCACTCCAGTATCTCTGCCGAGAATACTCTAAATGGGGTCATGAAGAGTCAGACATGACAGAGATTACTGAATAATAACAACAATGAAGGAGTCAACTAAAAACTAGTCAAAATAATTAACAAATTTAGTTTAGTTACAGGCTAAAAAAAACCCATACAAATCATCAGTATTTGTATAAATTACCAAGACAATCCAGTAAGAAGTGATGTGGAAGTTCCATTTAAAATAACTTCAGAGAGTACAAAATACTTGGTAGTCTACCTGATAATACAGACACAGACACAGACACAGACACACAGACACACACAGAGACACACACACACACACACACACACACACAGAGGAACTATATAATCACTATTTCAAAACATTCTTCAGATAAAGACATTTAAATAAATGGAGAAATATACATTGTTCAAGGTAGGCCAGACCAATACAATAAAAATGGCAATGCTGCTTAAATCAATTTACTTATTCAGTTCCATAACAATAAAACTATCTTGATAGAGCTAGAAAAAATTAATAACAAAATTAATAACAAAATCTGGAGGAACAAAAGGTCAAGAAGATAAAGGGAATCAATGAAAAACAATTAAGGGAAGGTAGCCTAGCAGTAACAGGTCTCAAATTACATGAAACTGGTAATCAATCAAAACAATCTGATACTAGCTAAGAAACAGATTGGTGGATGAACAGATTATATTAGGTACACAATAAACAGAAATAAATGACCATAGTAACTCAAAGTTCCAAGCTTTGGCAGTAAAAACTCACAATTTGAGTAAAAAAACCACTAAGGAAACTATAAAGCAATCTGGAAGAAAATAGTGTAGACCAATCTCCCATACAGTATACCAAGACAAAATAAAAATAGATACATGATTTAAATATAAAGTGTGACACTATAATAAATTAGGGGTTCATGGAAGAAATTACCTATCAGATTTATGGATAGGGAAAGACTTCAAGACCAAACAAGAAATAGAAAATTTTCACAAGAATTAAAATGGATAATTTTGATAACACTAAAAGTTTTTGCAACACAAAACTAATGCAGCCAAATTTAGAAGAGCAAAAAACAAACAAAACATATAGAAGTTTCTCTGATAAAAGTCTCATATTTAATATATTTAATGAACTGAGACAAATTTATAAAAATAAAGAACAAACCCACCACCTCCATTGATAAATGGTGAAAGGATATGAAAAGGTAGCTTTCAATAGGAAGAAATCAAACTATAAAAAGTCATGTGAAAATGCTTTAGGGGGCCAGAGCCAAGATGGCACTGTGAAAGGAAGGAACTACCAGTGCTCATTCACAAATTCTATCAGAAAAGTCTAAAAAAGTGAATCTGAGATGATTTGAAAGAGATAGAAGCCCCTAGTAGACTGAGAGGGATAGGAGTGCCAAGCACACGGAATGGCACCAGACCAAACCAACCATGAAAAGCAGAGGAATCCAGCCAGTGCACCTGTCTGGGAGAGGGCTGGGTGAGAAAAATGCCAGAGGAGGAACAGGTCCAGGGTGGAAGTACAGGCTATGGCCACCATCAAGCCCCAGGCTGCTCAGCCCAGGACAGGAGTATGTCAGAGTGCAGAGTTGGGGACTGCAGAAGAAGCTAGCCCAGAGGCCTCCAACCCGCAGTATAAAGGTTTGAAACTCACCTTCTTGAACTTCTAGGAGCCATGATGTGTAGGTAAAATGGCTCTTATCCCTCCCTTGAATACACCCAGAAAATAATACCTCAGGAGAAACAGGAGCCAGAAGGGGGGCTTCAGTAGCAAGAGAAGTCAGGGAGAGGGCCCTTCCTATGGTGGCAGAAGGAGACTACTGCAGGAAGAGAGGTGTCCCAGCAGTCCTCACCTCGGCAGAACAATGAGAGTAACTGAGCCCTAGGGGGTGGAGCAAATTAATGTCAATACCAGGACACCAGATGTGACTTTGCACAGCCAGGGGAAGTGGCAGACACCAGTATAGATAAGAGCTGAGACCACTGATGCTGTAGAACAGTCCTTGTGAAGAGGAGACTCCAAGCAGCCAGACCACACCTCCCCCACACTTCATGAAACCAGAGGCTGTAGCACATAAAGCTAGATCACAACACAAGAAACTTTGGAGAGAGCCCCCTGAGCCTCAGAAGCAGAGGTCCACTTCAGAAACCAGGAAGAAAAAAAAAAAACACCGTGAAAAAGAACAGTAAGATGCTTTGGAAGATGATTGATTCATATTATATAGACAGGGAAGATCAAAATAACAATTCAGAAGAGGACAGCATGGATGCTACACCCACATCTGAAACCTCAAAAGGGAAAGTGAACTGGTCTCCAGACCAAAAAGCATTCCTGGAAGAACTCAAGGAAGACTTTAAAAACCAAATTAGGGAGGTAAAAGAAAAAATGGGGAAAATGGAAAAAAATTCACAGAGGAAAACAAATCTTTAAAAAGTAAATTTGGTGAATTGGTTAAGGAGAATTAGAGTATAAATGGAAAAAAAATGTCTCATTGAAAAGTAAAGTTAACCAAATGGAAGAAGAGTGAGAGAAGATAAAGGAAGAAAACAAAACATTAAAAATTAAAATTGGGCAAGTAGAAGCTAATGACTCTATGAAATGTCAAGAATCAGTCAAACAAAATCTAAAGAATGAAAAAAATAGAAGAAAAAGTGGAATATCTAATTGGAAAAACAACTAACCTGGAAAATAGATCCAGGAGAGACTATCTAAGAATTACTGGTCTACCAATAAAGCTATGATGAAAAAAAAGAGCCTGGACAGTATCTTCCATGAAATCCTTAAAGAAAATTGCCCAAAGGTCCTAGAACCAGAGGGTAAAATTATTATCTAAAGAATCCATCAATCACCCCCTGAAAAGATCCCAAATTGAAAACTCCAAGAAATATTATAGACGATTCCAGAACTGCCAGGTCAAGGAGAAAATACTGCAAGTAGCTAGAAAGAAACAATTCAAATGTCACAGAACTACAGTCAGGATCACGCAGGATCTTTCAGCTTCTACATTAAATGACAGGAGAAACTGGAATATGATATTCTAAAAGGCAAAGGAGCTTGGACTACAACAAAGAATCAACTACCCAGCAAAATTAAGTATAAATTTCCAGGCAAGGAGAAGGACATTCCACAAAATAAGGGAATTCCAGACCTTCCTGATGAAAAGACCAGAGCTCAATGGAAAATATGGTCTCCAAATACAAAACTCAAGAGAGACTTGAAAAGGTAAATTAGGGGAAAAAACTCCTAGTTAATCAATAAGGCTAATTAGTTACATCCTTATATAGGATTATTTTGTTTTATATATGTTTTATATATATGTCAATCTTGAGAAGAGTATACTTCTTATGACAGTTGAAAGGGATATTCGTAGACTGTCAGTATCAGTATAAAATAACTGATATAATGATAACAATATATAAATTAGAGATAGAAAGGGATGGTTCTGGGAGAAGAGGTAAGGAGGTAGTAGAAAAGGGTAAATTACATCACATGAAGAGGCACAAAAACATACTGTGGTAGGAGGAAATAAGGGAGAGAAAAGAGTAGTATTTCAGGTTTACTCTCATCAGCTGGTTCGAGAAGGGAATAGCATACCCTGATAAGTATAGAAATCTAACTTGTTCTACAGGCAGTAGAAGGGGAAAGGGGAAAAAAGGAGGGGGTGGTTAGAAAGGGGGGAAGAGGTAGCAAGGGGAAAACCATAAGATAAGGGAGGGGAATCAACAGGGAGAGTAAACCGAGGAAGTTGGCAGTGGAAAGCAAAACTCTGTTGAGGAGTGGAGGGGTAAAGGGAGAAATAAAAGCATAAACAGGGGGGAAATTGAATGGAGAAAAAGACACCAATAGTAATCATAACTGTGAATGTGAATGGGATGAACTCTCCCATAAAATGGAAGTGTGTAGCAGAATGGATTAAAGACTATAATCCTACAATATGCTGTTTACAAGAAACACATTTGAAGCAGTGGGATATACACAGGGTAAAAGTAAAAGGCTGGAGTAGAATACATTGTGCTTCAGGTAAAGTAAAAAAGCCAGGGTAGCAATCCTAATCTCAAACAAAACAAAAGCAAAGATAGATCTAATTAAAAGAGATAAGGAAGGGCACTACATCCTGCTAGAAGGCACCATAAACAATGAAGCAATACCACTATTTAACATATATGCACCAAGTGGTATAGCAGGTAAATTCTTAGAGGAAAAGTTAAGGGAGTTACAGGAAGAAATAGACATCAAAACCATACTAGTGGGGGACCTCAACCTCCCCCTCTCTGAACTTGATAAATCTAACCTCACAATAAACAAGAAAGAAGATAAGGAGGTGAATAGAATTTTAGAGAAGGCAGATATGGCAGACCCCTGGAGAAAACTGAATGGGGATAAAAAGGAATATACTTTTTTCTCAGGGGTACATGGCACATACTCAAAAATCGACCATGTACTAGGGCACAAAAACCTCATAATCCAGTGTAGAAAGGTGGAAGTAGTCAAAAGATCCTTTACAGATCATGATGCAATAAAACTTATTTGTAATAAAGAACCATGGAAAAATAAGCTAAAAATGAATTGGAAACTAAATAATCGAATTCTAAAGAATGAGCAGGGCAAAGAACAAATCATAGAAACAATTAATGCCTTTATTCAAGAGAATGACAATAATGAGAGAACATACCAAAACTTATGGGATGCAGCAAAAGGAGTTCTTAGGGGAAGTTTTACATCTCTAAATGCTTACATGAATAAAATAGAGAAAAAGGAGATCAACGAATTGGGCATGCAACTGAAAAAGCTAGAATAAGAACAAATTGTATATTCCCAATTAAATACCAAATTAAAAATACTGAAAACCAGAGGAGAGATTAATAAAATTGAAATCAAGAAAACTACCGAATTAATAAGTAAAACCAAGAGCTGGTTTTATGTAAAAAAACAATAAAATTGATAAACCATTGGTCAATTTGATTAAAAAAATGAATGAAGAAAATTGAATCACCAGTATCAAAAATGAAAACTAATTAACCTCCAATAAAAAAGAAATTAAAACAATAATTAAGAATTGTTTTGCCCAATTGTATGCCCATAAATTTGACAACCTTAGGGATATGGATGACTATGTACATAAATATAAATTGCCCAGTTTAACAGAAGACAAAGTAAAATTCCTAAATAACACCATCTCAGAAAAAAAATTGAGCAAGCCATCAATTAACTTCCTAGGAAAAAAAATCTCAAAGGCCAGATGGTTTTACATGTGAATTTTATCAAACATTTAAAGAAGAATTAATTCCTATACTTTGTAGATTATTTGGGAAAGTAGGTAAAGAAGGAAGCCTACCAAATTCTTTTTATAACACAAATATGCTACTAATGTCCAAACCAGGAAGAATCAAAACAGAGAAAGAAAATCATAGACCAATTTCCCTAATGAATTCTGATACAAAAATTTTAAATAAAATATTAGTAAAAATATTGAAGCAACTTATCATGAGAATAATACACTACACCCAGGTAGGATTTATTCGAAGGCTGGTTCAATATTAGGAAAACTATCAGCATAATTGATCATATCAACAACAAAACCAGCAGAAACCATATGATCATCTCAATAGATGCAGAAAAAGCCTTTGAAAAAATAAAACATCCATTTCTATTAAAACACTAGAAAGCATAGGAATAAATAGAGCCTTCCTTAAAAGTATAAATAACATCTACCTAAAACCATCAACAAGCATTATTGGTAATGGGGACAGGCTAGATGCATTCCCAATAAGATCAGGGGTGAAACAAGGATGTCCATCATCACCCCTATTATTCAATCTGGTATTAGAAATGTTAGTTGGGGCAATAAGAGAAGAAAAAGAAATTGAAGGAATTAAAATAGGCAAAAAGGAAACTAAATTATCACTTTTTGCAGATGATATGATAATTTACTGAGAGAATCTTAAAGTATCAAGTAAGAAACTACTTGAAATAATAAACAACTTTAGCAAAGTTGCAGGATATAAAATAAACCCACATAAATCCTCGGCATTCCTATATGTTACTAATAAAGCCCAACAGCCAAAGATAGAGAAATTCCATTTAAAGTTACCATAGACACTAAAAATATTTGGGAGTCTATCTGCCAAGACAAACCCAGGGCCTATATGAATACAATTATGAAACACTTTTCAGACAAATAAAGTCAGATCTAAATAAATGGGAAAATATCAGTTGCTCATGGTTAGGCAGAGCTAATATAATAAACATGACAATTTTATCTAAATTATTTTTTTTTATTCAGCACCATACCAATCAAACTACCAAAACATTATTTTACATAGCTGAGTAAAATAATAACAAAATTCTTCTGGAAGAACATGTTGTCTCGAATATCTAGGGAATTAATGAAAAGAAATGCTAGGGAAGGTGGCCTACCCATTCCAGATATTAAACTGTACTATAAAGATATAAAACTGTACTATCAAAACTACCTGGTACTGGCTAAGAAATAGAGTCATGGATAAGAGGAATAGGTTAGGTACACAAGACACAGTAGTCAACAACTGTAGCAATCTACTCTTTGATAAACCCAAAGAATCCAGTTTCTTGGCTAAGAATCCACTATTTCACAAAAACTGCTGGGAAATTGGAAAATGATAGGGCAGAAACTGGGCTTAGACCAACATCTTACACCATATACCAAAATAAAATCAAAATGGGTTCATGATTTAGGAATAAAGGCTGATACTATAAGCAATTTGGGAGAGCAAAGAATAGTTTATCTATAAGATTTATGTGAAAGCAAGGAATTCATAGCACAACAAGAGATACAGAGCAGTACAAAATGCAAAATGGATAATTTTGATTATGTTAAATTGAAAAGTTTTTGTACAAAAAAAACAATGCAACAAAGATTAGGAGGGAAGCAGAAAATTTGAAGAAAATGTTTATAACTAATGTCTCTGATAATGGCCTCATCTCCAAAATATACAGGGAAATGAGCCAAATTTATAGGAATACAAGTCATTCCCCAATTGAGAAATGGTCAAAGGAAATGAACAGGCAGTTTTCAGAGGAAGAAATTAAAGATATCTATAGGCATATGAAAAAATGCTCTAAATCACTACTGATTAGAGAAACGCAAATCAAAACAACTCTTAGGTACCACATCTCTCCTGTCAGATTGGCTAAAATGACAAAACAGGAAAACGATAAATGTTGGAGAGGTTGTGGGAAAATTGGAACAATGTTACATTTCTGGTGGAGTTGTAAACTGATCCAGCCATTCTGGAGAGCAATTTAGACCTTGGCCCAAAGGGCTATAAAAATGTTCATACTCTTTGACTCATCAATACCAGTTCTAGGGCTTTATCCCAAAGAGATCACACAAGAGGGAAAAGGACCCATATGTACAAAAATATTTATAGTGACTCTTTTTGTAGTAGCAAAGAATTGGAAATCAAGGCGCTGCCCATCAACTGGGGAATGGCTGAATAATTTGTGGTTTATGAAGGTATGGAATACTATTGTGCTATAAGAAATGGGGAAGCTACGGACTTCATTATAACCTGGAAAAAGCTACATGACATAATGCTGTGTGAGTAGAGCAGAACTAGGAGAATATTGTACACAATCACAGATATATGGATTCTGTGATGACTAACCCTGATAGGTCTTTTCTCTTCTCAGTAATACAAGGTTCAAAGACAACTCCAAAGGACTCATGAAGGAGAGAGCTGTCTACATCCAGAGCAAGAACTATGGAGACTGAATGCAGATTGAGGCAAATTGCTCTCCTTTTTTTTTTCTTTTGTTCTTTTTTTTCTCTCTCTTTTTTTTTGGTTTTGTTTCTTCTTTCTCATGATTCATTAACTCTTCTTTACAACTTGACTATTGTGTAAATAAGTTCAATGTGAAGTTATATGTAGAAGATATATCGGATTCCATGCTGTCTTGGGGAGGGGCGGGGAGAAGAAAATCTGGAACTCAGTATCATGTGAAACTAAGTGTTGTAAACTAAAAATAAAAAATCTCAATTAAAATGCTTTAAATCACTAATAACTATAGGAATGCAAATTAAAAGTAATCTCAGTTACCACCTCACATCAGATTGGCTAAGATGACAAAAAAGAAAAATGAAAATTGCTGCAAAAATGAAAATTGCTATATTCAAGTGGCTAGAAAACTGTGCATACCTCCCTCCCTCTAACCCCTCCCCATGCTGGGATAATAGTTCAAATGCAAATATCTGTTAGATCCCTTGGAGGGGATAATTCCAATTAATTATCTTAAAAGGATAAGAAAACAAGTTTTACAATTTGAATTAGAAAAAAAAAACTTTGGAAGCCACTAAATGAGTGAGAAGTTATGTCCATGGAGGAGAAAATACAAACAAATAGGAAGGACAAAAGAAGACAAGCTTGATTTACTTCAAAACTTTGTCTAGGACTCCATATAATTGTACCCTCCTCAAACTTACTTTCCTTGACCAGTTCACAAAGCTCTAAAATTTGATTAATCTTGACTTAAACATTCTAGCAAACGCCCACACAGTAGTCAAAGCAAACCATTTTCCACTATGGTTATTTTCCAATGAAGTATCTCAAGACATACTACGTGGATTTTTTTTCCTCTGAATTAATTAATATCCATTTATCAAAGAACAAGTTCATACTCGAAATGGAAAGAAACAATTGGATAGCATAAGATAATTAATTCATTAAAACCTGTGTGTTCTGTGGTGACTATTTGGATATGCCAATATTTCCTTGGCAGTCTGCCAAACAATAAGCTGGTTTTCACAAAGTTATCTGTGTGATCACTAGTCAGTATATCACTAACTCTATGCTATATCTTTCTTAGCATATGCTTTGATTGTTTTTCACCCCAACTGTTTCACTTCACTATGCCCATAAATTGAATTTGAGAAGTCATTTAGCTATTAATCTTCTTGCTGATAGATTTCTTCTTAGATCATCTTGTGTAACAATTTTGATATGCATTTTAAATCTGAATGCCAAGTCATCCATACCATTAGGACTTTTTATCGCAGATTTATCACTGAGTTTTACTATTTTTATGTGCATTGCTTTGTATGTTGAAAATGATTCTGTTCATGTAACAATTCTTCATCTGGTGTTCAAGATGGGGGCTATGATAGATTTCAGGGGGTCTATGAATTGAAATGTGAAAAATCATACCTTTATTCTTTTTTTGTTTTATTTTGTTTTAAAAATTATTGCTTTTATTGAAATCTTGTTTTCATATTCCCTGTATTCCTAAATCTATCCCTCCCAACCTTTACCATTGAGCTATCCCCTGTAACGAAAGATTTTTAAAAATGATTTAAATAGTTCAGCAATGCCCCCCACCCAGAAAATGATAAATCTATACAGTATTACTATACACTCCCTAGGCCTCCACCTCTGCAAGTCACTATAATTACAGTATTCACTTTACCCCTTCTTTTCCATGTTGTAGTATATTTTGCTTTCCTTTGTTCTGCTTATTAGGATCAGTTCACATAAAACTTCCCGTGCTTCTCTGAGGTCTTCATATTCATCATTTCTTACAATGCAGTTACTATTCATTACATCCATTTAGTATGATTTAATAAGCTATTTCCCAAGTGATGAGCAGTTATTTTGTTTCCAGTTCTCTTGGACCTTGCTTTTTTCAAAGAACCTAGAATATGAGTGCTGATCTTACCAAAATTCAAAAGATTTGTGATTAACATGTTTGACTCACTGATACAAACACTGGAGACTTTTACAAATAAGGTTTTGTTAAATAGAAGCACAATAATAGGTAACATTTATACAGAATCTTAAGATTTGCAAGGATTTTAACTATATTATTTCATTTGATGCTCACACAGAGAAAACTGAGGTTAGGAGATATCTTGTGACTTGCTCAGGGTCCAATAAGAATCTGAGCCCAAGTTTCCATATCTAGGGATGTGGAGTAACTGCTCAGAGAGCACCCCAGTTTAAGCCTTGGAATAAACTTCATGATTTGTCTGTGGGGCATATTTTATTTTCACAGAATACCAGAGATTTGTATAGCAATGGAAAGAAATGGATACATTATAGATGCTTCTAATGAATCAGGTCAAAAGTAAAGAAACTGAAATATCTTCTTCGCGTAATCTATTACTATGGTAATAAGTGCAAACAGTCTTAAATTTATGAGGTTTATTAACAAGTCTCTATAGGATCATGTTTTGGGCTAGCAGGGAGGCAATCTATGGCAACCCCTTCATTTTACAGATAAGGAAACCAAGGCCAAGAGAGCTTAAGAGACACAGATTATAGAGAAGTAGTTTGGATTTGAATCTTGGTCCTCTGACTCATAAATCCCAAACAAAAGGTTATGGGTCCTTTGCTTCTGCAGAGAATATTTAGGATGGATCAAAGACAATTTGTATTATTCAAGAAATAAGTAAAACAGATTGAGGCCTTTATTTGTACAGCTAGCCAAGAAGATCCTTATGTCCCTGACTACATTATAAAGTCATTAATATTGCAATCTGAGCCAAAGAGTTCTCAAAAAACAATGGTAAGAAATGACTGGATATAAAACCAAGACAATGCCCTTAAGAGAAATGGAATTGTTCACAATTTGAAAATATAAACGTTTTGGAAAAATAATCTACAGTTAAAATTCTGCATTTGTCAATGTCCACTGGAAAGGAAATGTCATTTGCCTTTTAGAAGCCAAGATAAACTTAGCTTCATCTTACTTTTTTATTAAGAAAAACTAGTTGAACCCACTTCCCTTAAGTGTGGTAAATAAGATAATCCAAATCTTGAAGACTGTAAATATTCCATGGTTAGTGCAATGAAGACAAGTCTTTATCTGAGGACAAAATTATTGAAGATTAGAAAAGTTACTGCCTCAGTGAGAGGACTGCCTGCCATCAGATTTCTTCTTGCTAATGTACTTGAACATTTTGGACTTGTGGACATTTTTTGGCTTCTGGTAGCCATAAGCACCACCACCACCACCTCTTTTTTGCAACTTCTTCCCCTGGCTGCTGTTAAGATTTAGGTCAACAAATGTAGGTACTTTGAAACCAAATGACAAAGCAACTTGAGGTAAATTTAAGCTGTTAACGTTGTAGATTTGCTTCAGAAAATGGGAATTATAGGCTCGAACATAGGATTTATATACCTCCTGGGCTGATTTATGAAGGAAGTAGTTTTTCTCAATTAGTTTTTCCAACTGAGACTGAATGTCAGAAATTTTTGACCAGGAAAATTCAAATTCACTTAACAGTACCTTGCCTTGTTTCAGGTAACGAAGAAAACCCAACTCTTCTGGTCGTAAAATAAACAGAGCATGACTTCTTCCATTTATGCCTCTGGCTGTTCTACTTACATGATGAATATATTCCTTTGGATCATCAGGAGGGTCATACTGGACAATCCAGCCTACTTCCAGGATATCTAGCCCTCTGGCAGCCATATCTGTACACAGCAAAATTCCAGAATCTGCATTGCAGAACTGAAAGAATGCATTTATCTACTTATTTTGCTTCTGTTTGCCATGAATGGCCATGGCAGGTAAATCAATGTAGTTCAGAAGCTCATAGTGATATTTCATTGACATACATGAAGAAAAAAAATACCATCAGCTTCTTCTTCTGGTTCTTCTTGAGGAATGTATACAGTAGAAGGAACCTTTTCTCATATGGACAAGCACCAAATCCCTGTTCAAGAACATCTACTGTTGCAGTATCTTTATCATCATCAATGCCAACATACAATGGTTCCTTCTTAAGGGAAATCTTTGCCAGATCTTCCACCTTACAAGTTCGTGTGGCAGAAAAGAGCGTTGTGTGTCTGCATTTTGGCAGAAGTTTGATGATCCACTTCATCTCTTCCTCAAACCGAACTTCAAGAATTTGGTTAGCCTCATCAATAACATGACATGCAGGTTTTTAAACACAAATCCTGGGGTGTTCTGCATATGGTCCAGAAGTCAGCCAGCTGTTGCCACAATAATGTTGATCCCATTTGCATGTTTCTGTGCCTCTGCAGATCTGTTACTGTCTCCCGTGATCAAACCATAAGTATGCACGTGGTGAGACATTAGTTCCTTAAGAACACCAAAGGTCTGCATAGGCAGCTCCCAAGTAAGTGAGAGGATAGGACCCCTGTTCCATTCCTAGGCATGAACTTTAACTTGACAATTTTCCACCCTATTCCTCCATATGTTAACTGTTTTAGTAAAACTTTCAATTTCATCTTTTAACAAAAATATGTTACAATTTTCTTCCCTGACATGTTTAAATCATTGAGTTTTGAACAGCACAAATCATTAGGAAAAAATTAACAAGATTGGATTTCTGCTCAGTCAAAAATATAACAACTTCATCTTTCAATTTCAATAATTTGTCTAAACTTCACCCTCTTTAGAGATACCTTACTTGTGCATGTAGTAATAAGCTTTTGTAAGTAGAGTCTATGTCTTTCCAAAGGTCTGAAAACAAATGACTGTTAAGGGCACAGCTTCTAATGAGGTTAATGATTTTGATACTGTTGTAAAGCACAACATATAATTCTGGTGATGTTTTTGACTCTGAATGACTCCAGATGTACCATGCAGTCAGTAAAAGTGATATATTCATTGCCACCAGCTTTAACTTTTGCTACAAATCCAACGTTCTCACCCATCATTGCTCCAGGACCATCTGTACAGTCTCCAATGCAGTTTTTCCACTGTACACCTTCATTTGTGAAAAATTCATTGACTTTAAGATATATGTCTTCCCCTCTTGCCTGCCCTTCCAAAGAGCAACAAAACGATAATGTCTCAAGTATGCTTCCTTCATAAGTATATCTTACGTAAAGTAGCAACTGTGCTATGTTAGAACTACCAGTTTTTTTTTCATCTAATTGAATTGCAAACTTTAGGTTGCCCTTCCACCTGGTAATTGTAGCGAGAGTGGTGCCCACTGCATTGGTAATGTATATAGACTTCTTGATTACTAGGATGGATTTGGCTTTCTGGTGATTGAACAAATGTTTTGGCTTTGTCTTCAATAAAGAGAGTCTGTTATATCTTGTGATTCAAACCAGGGAATACTAATGCATATTCATAGCAGCCACTGTGGGTATCACATTGGCCATATAGTAACTTACTTATGATCATCCAGGTAGATGGGAGCAAAATCAGAATTCTAACCCAGAGCTCCTAACTCTAAAACCAGTACACTTTTCCCTAAACCACACTTCTGACTTTCAAGTAGATAAAAAATCACATAGTATATTCAAGAGTCAATAGAATGTTTTGACTAGATTTAAAAGTTCCTGTAAGAGATAAATGGAAGGCCAATGGAAAGGCAGGAATGTATCAAGGTTGTGAAATCTCTTTAATCCTAGATTAAGATTTTTGGATTAGCAGATATTGGAGTCATTTAAACAGTAAGTCAAAAGGGAAATATATAATATCACTTTATATATATATATACACATACTTGAAATGGCTCTTTTAAGTGAGTTATTTAGGCATATGGGAATAAAAATCAAGCCGATTTTTTCTTATTTCTTAGTCCTAAGCTAATATACCAGTCATCATTATATTTATCAAAAATGACATTAAAACATGCAGAAGTACTTGGCTCAATTATAGAAAGTTTTTTTTTACTTGACTTAGCTTCTCATTTTTATACAATTTATTGAATAAAATCTCTAGCCTCCATTTGTTTACTTCAATATTTCCCCTGTTTTTCCCCCACAGCTGGACATTATTAGTTGATTTTCCTTTTACTCCTATTTTTTGAGTTTTCTCTTTTTTTTTCTTTTCCCAGGATGCTATTTGCAAGTAAGCAAATGGCACCTGGAGTGGACCTGTTTCATTCTGCATGTGGCAGATATTTAGAATGATGATGTTTCAGTGTTTGACAAGTGCAGGACAAATTTTTGGGCTTCTTCTGAATTCCTGTGAGCTCAGCCAGGGAACAGTGGTAGCATACTGACTCTATGCCTATTGAGTAAAGCCCTAAGCTACTGTTCAGAGGTATGCAAATTAGCTCTGAGCTGCTGGCTGCAAATCTTCTTTAAAGTCTTTCCAAAGTCAAAGGTTCTGTCTTTCCTAATTTGTAACTAATTTCTGAAGATGATAACAGACTAATGTGTGGAGTCCTCTACTTCTATGATGTTTTCTGTATTTTCATAAGCAAGATCAAAGATGAGAAATAAGTGGTGATGCCCCTCAATTTTCTTGATTAACATAACCTGGAATCTTAATGTTTTCAGAAAATTTAAGATTCCCAAAAAGTATCAGAATTTTGCAATAGAGTATTTCATTCTACTAAATATGGTTAATGATGAGCTAACTTGGTACGTTGGGTATGTAACCACCTCACTCTCAGTCAATTTTCTAAGAATAAAAACATACACTGATCCCTAAAATTATATTGAATACTGCACTTAATCATTCTTTAGCTCTTCAGAAAGTATTTTATATTACGTAGTACTTTAGAATCACAAACATCAGTTACTGCAAAATGTGGAAATACCTGTCTACTCCATACGAGCTCTGGGTCATCCTCACTTTAACTCCTACTGATGACTTGGGTCTCCAGAGCCTTGTTACTTCTCTTCATGGTCTTAGGTGTATCCTTGAAGGGATCAGAGGTGATTTTCTAATATCATCAGCTTAAGAATCCACCAGAGCTACACTAAGCCTATTCTGATTTTTCTAGTCGCTAACACTCCCTCATAAAATTAATCTGTATATGCTTTCATTGATTTATTGATGTACAATTTGAACCACTCTATCCACCCACCCTCACTATCACCCCAGGAGAATGCAAGCCCTCTTAGAGCACAGACTATTTCATTTGTGTTCTTGTCTGTATCCCCAGGAATAAAGACAAGGTTTTGTATACTGAGGACTGTCCCTTACATGGAGCATTAAAGCACTGTTGTATGACTTGAAAGGAGGCATAAAACATGTCTCTAGGCTTCTCTCCCCAACTCTTTCATCCAAGGGGAGCTGTAAATCCTGCCAGAGGAAGAAAACGCAGGATATTGGGGCCAGAAGCTTGTACACTCTATTTTCCTCAGAGAAAGTGGATACGGACTATAATTGTATCTATCTACTCTCTTAAATATTACTAGTCTAAGGTACATAGTTTTCAAGTTAACTTCTAATCATTGTATCTTTAATAGGGGAAACATGGACCCTATATTTTCTTTTTCAAAGGCAGGACTCTTTTTTCTATCAAATATGTTTCACACATAGCAGGTAGTAAAGAAACCAATTTATCCAAGTCAACAGCATCCTCTGAAATCAGAGCAAGAATACATAGAAAAATATATACCGGACAATAAAGAGTCATTCCCCCATTAGGAGTGAAGTAACTTAGTTCAACCAAGAGGGAGAGAGTCGTAGAGATCACCCAAAGGTAAGTTTCCTGAATTATCTAGTATAGCAAGCTGGAGATAAGAACATGATGGAGACTGCCAGCTCCTCTCATGTTGTCTTCTTTCCAAAGTCTTTTTTACTTCAGCAACATTAAGTGGGACTGACATCTTCCATCTGCCCTCTTGAAGCTAGAAGTACCTGATGACCAAAGAGAATGAAGACCCTGAAGAAACTTGATCAGACTTAGAGAGCATGGGACTCTCTTCTCTTTCACTCTCACCAATTCTGCTTTGCCCTTCACAGAGGCTGAGGACATTAAACTTCATCAACGAGGAGAGAATCCCATACCAGTAGTCTTTGGGATTCTGGTTACATTCTCACATTTTTGCTCCTCAGTAATTTTTTGAGTCATTATGACTAATTGTGACATCATTTGGAATTTTCTTGGCAAAGATAGTGGAGTGGTATGCCACTTCCTTCTGCAGTTCATTTTACAGATGTGGAACTGAGGCAAACAGGATTAAGTGGCTGGCCCAGGGTTACACAGCTAGAAGATGTTTTAGGCTACATTTGAACTCAGGAAAAGGAGTCTTCCTGAATCTAGATCACTTACTGTATTGCCTGTGCCACTTAGCTGCCCCATATTCTCACATAGCAGCTATCTAATTAATGTTTGTTGGAAGCAGTATAGAAGTACAAGGAATCCTAGCCCTCAAATGAGAGGACTCGGGAGTAACTGATGTTACCTGCTTAATGTTGGATAAGTAATTTTACCTCTCTGGCCATGAGTTTCCTCATCCATAAAATCAGAAGTTTGGACACAGTGCCCCTCTGCGATCCCATCCAGTTCTAGAGAAGATGTTTCTATTAATTAATAAGTAGAAGGAATGGTGAGAACCTAGTATTAGTAACTGACCTTCATTCAATGTCCATGAAATATGACATGGTAATGGAATCATTTCTCTTCTTTCACACTTCCTTTAGAGGGGGGGAGTATAAATGGTGACTTCTTTAAAATATTTATGGTGATGCATGTATAAATTGGCAAACACTGGATGTAAAGAGAAAGGATAGGGTAGTTGGAAAGGAAATGGTGAAAACTGGGGTAAAAGAGATTTGATTTCTCATTTGGTAGGAACCAAAAAACTGGACAAAACTTGAGATTCTTGCTTGTCTTCCTTGAAAATTAGTGGGACATATCCATGTTATGGTTCCAAGAGCACCACACAGAATGGAAGGAATTTTAAAAGATGGAAAAACAGTCACATTCATTCAACTCCACCCTGCCCCTAAAACCCCAGACACAAACATGTATTTAAGTGACAATGGAGATTTACATATGTGGTCACTCATTAAATGATTTATTTGGTTTCCCTTCACATTTTTCCCCCTGTAACTGGTGATATAAAACTTTTCTTTTTTGAATGAACAAACCTATTTATTTAGCTCTATGAAATATCCTCATCTACTTAGAAATAGAGGGTAGTCTTCATTTGCTATAGGTGGGAGGGGAGGAAGATTTACTATGAATATATTTTTTAAAAAATATTTTATTATTTGGTATTTTTAGTTTTCAACATTGATTTTCACAGGATTTTGAGTTACAAATTTTCTCCCCATTTCTACCTTCCCCCCACTCCAAGATGGCATATATTCTGATTGCCCCAGTCCCCATTAAGCCCTCCTTTCTGTCACCACACTCACCCTCCACATCTCATTTCCCCTTACTTTCTTGCAGGGCAGAATAGATTTCTATGCCACATTCTCTATATTTCTTATTTCTCAGTTGCATGTAAAAACAATTTTTTTTGAGCATCTGCTTTTAAAACTGTGAATTCCAAATTCTCTCGCCACTTTCCTTCCCACCCACCCTTCCTAAGAAAGCAATCAATTCAACATAGGACACACATGTATCATTATGTAAAACACTTCCACAATACTCAGATTGTGAAAGACTAACTATATTTCCCTCCATCCTATTCTGTCCCCCTTTATTCAGTTTTCTCCCTTGATCCTGTCCCTTTTCAAAAGTGTTTGCTTTTGATTACCTCCTCCCCCTATCTGCCCTCCTTTCTATCATCCCCAGTTTTTTATCCCCTTCCCCCTAATTTCCTGTAGGATAACATACCCGATTGAGTGTATATGGTATGCCCTCCTCAGGTCAAATCTGATGAGAGCAAGATTCATTCATTCCCCCTCACCTGCCTCCTCTTCCCTTCCAACAGAACTGCCTTTTCTTGACACTTTTATGTGAGATAATTTACCCCATTCTATCTCTCCCTTTCCCATTCTTTCAATATATTCCCCTCTCACTCCTTAATTTTTATTTTATTATTTTTAGATATCATCCCTTCATATTCATGTCATCCTGTGCCCTCGGTCTATATTCCCTTCAGTTCCCCTAATACTGAGTAAGGTCTCATGAATTACACACATCATATTTCCAAGTAGGAATGTAAATAAAACAGTTCAAGTTTAGTAAGTCCCTTATGAAATCTCTTTCTTCTTTACCTTTTCATGATTTTCCTGATTCTTGTATTTGAAAGTCAAACTTTCTCTTTAGCTCTACTCTTTTCACTGAGAAAGCTTGAAAGTCCTCTATTTTATTTAAAATCCATATTTTATCTAGGAGCATTTAGTCGGTTTTGCTGGTTAGGTGATTCTTTGTTTTAATCCTAGCTCCATTGACCTCCAGAATATCATATTCCTAGCCCTTCGATTCTTTAATGTAGAAGCTGCTAGATCTTGTGTTATTCTGATTGTGTTTCCACAATATTCAAATTTTTTCTTTCTGGCTGCTTGCAGTATTTTCTTGTTGACATGGAAACTCTGGAATTTGGTGACAATATTCCTAGGAGTTTTCTTTTTGGGATCTTTTTCAAGAGGCGATCGGTGGATTCTTTCAATTTCTATTTTACCCTCTGGCTCTAGAATATCAGGGCGGTTTTCCTTGATAATTTCTTGAAAGATGATGTCTATGCTGTTTTTTTGATCATGGCTTTCAGGTAGTCCAATAGTTTTTAAATTATCTCTGCTGGATCTATTCTTCAGGTCAGTAGTTTTTCCAATGAGATATTTCACATTGTCTTCCATTTTTTCATTCCTTTGCTTCTGTTTTATAATTTCTTGATTTCTCATAAAGCCAGTAGCTTCCACTTACTCCAGTCTAATTTTTAAAGTGGTATTTTCTTCAGTGGTCTTTGGACCTCCTTTTCCATTTGGGTAATTCTGCCTTTCAAGGTATTCTTCTCCTCATTGGCTTTTTGGAGCTCTTTTGCCATTTGAGTTAGTCTGTTCTTTAAGGAGTTATTTTCTTCAGTATTTTTGGGGGGTCTCCTTTAGCAAGTCATTGACTTGTTTTTCATGGTTTTCTTGCATCACTCTCATTTCTTGTCCCAAATTTTCCTCTACTTCTCTTACTTGCTTTTCCAAATCATTTTTGAGCTCTTCCATGGCCTGAGACCAATTCATATTTTTCTTGGAGGCTTTTTTGTTTTGTTTTGTTTTGGGCAGGGTAATTGGAGTTAAGTGACTTGCCTAAGGTCGCACAGCTAGTACATGTGTCAAGTGTCCGAGGTCGGATTTCTACTCAGGTCCTCCTGACTCCGGGGCTGGTGCTCTACTCACTGTGCCACCTAGCTGCTCCTTTTTGGAGGTCTTGATGTAGGCTCTTTGACTTTGTTGACTTCTTCTGGCTGCATGTTTTGATCTTCTTTCTCACCAAAAAAAAAAGATTTTAGAGTCTGAGTCTGAATCTGCATCTGTTTTTGCTGCCTGTTTATGTTCCCAGCCAACTACTTGACCTTGGAGATTATAGAGTAGAGAGTGCTTTCTCCCTAGCTTTAGGGGCTGCGCTGCTGTTTCCAGAGCTACTTCTACCCACTGTCACTGCAAGCTCTGCCACAGCATCACTCTTCCTCTGCCAAGAACTACCGACCAGGATTGTAACCCAGATATAAGCAGGGCAAAGCAAGCCCGCACTCCCACTCTGGTGTGCTGCTTGATCCCCCCCACTGTGTGAGCCAGGGACTCTGGAAACAGATGACACTGGAGTTCCACTGCTGCACCACCTCCGCCACCCCCAAGGCTGATGGCCAGACCTCTCTCTAACCTGATCTAGCAGTTTACCTGCTAACCTGCTCCATGGTCTTTCGTGTTTGTGGGTTGAGAAGTCTGGTAACTACTGTAGCTCAATGAATAATGTCCCTAAAGCCAGCTCCGGCTGATTCCCAGTCTGGTCTGTGGGTGATGCTCTGCTCCCAGTACCTTGGGATAGACCCATCCCAGTGACCATCCAGGTGGTCCTAGACTGGAGACCTGCTTCCCTCTGCTATTTCATGGGTTCCACAGCTCTAGAATTTGTTTAGAGCTATTTTTACAGGTGTTGGAAGGACCTGGGGGAGAGCTTAAGTGAGTCCCTGCTTTCCACCGGCCTTCATCCCCCCTTTCTTATCCCATTCCCCCTACTTTCCTGTGTGGTAAGATACCCAATTGATTGTGTATGTTGTTCCCTCCTCAAGTCAAATATGCTGAGAGCAAAATTCACTCATTCCGGGGCAGCTAGGTGGCGCAGTGAGTAGAGCACTGGCCCTGGAGTCAGGAGGACCTGAGTTCAAATCCGGCCTCAGACACTTGACACATGTACTAGCTGTGTGACCTTGGGCAAGTCACTTAACCCCAATTGCGCTGCCAAAAAAAAGCAAAAAAAAATTCACTCATTCCCCCTCACCTTTGCCCTCTTACCTTCCAACAGAACTGCTTTTTCTTGCCACTTTTATGTGAGATAATTACCCCATTCTATCTCTCCCTTTCTCTTTCTCCCAATATATTCCCCTCTCACTCCTTAATTTTTTTTGGTATCATCCCTTCATATTCAACACATCCTGTGCCCTCTGTCTATATATATATATATATATATATATATATATATGTGTGTGTGTGTGTGTGTGTGTGTGTGTGTACACACACACACACACCCTTCAACTACCCTAATAGTGAGAAAGGTCTCATGAATTACAAACATTATCTTTTCATGTAGGAATGTAAACAAAACAGTTCAACTTTAGTAAGTCCCTTATGATTTCTCTTTCTTGTTTACCTTTCATACTTTTAATGAATCTCATATTTGAAAGTCAAAATTTCTATTCAGCTCTGGCCTTTTCACTATGAAAGCTTGAAAGTCCTCTATTTTATTAAAAATCCATATTTTGCCTTGGAGCATTATACTCAGTTTTGCTGGGTAGGTGATTCTTGGTTTTCATCCTAGTTCCTTTGAGCTCTGGAATATCATAATCCAAGCCCTTTTGTCCCTTAATGTAGAAGCTGCTAGATCTTGTATTATCCTGATTGTGTTTCCACAATACTCAAAGTGTTTCTTTCTGGCTGCTTGCTGTATTTTCTCCTTGATCTGGGGACTCTGGTATTTGGTGACAATATTCCTAGGAGTTTTCTTTTTGGAATCTTTTTCAAGAGGTCATCAGTGGATGCTTTCAATTTCTCTTTTACCCTCTGGCTCTAGAATATCATGGCAGTTTTCCTTCATAATTTCATGAAAGATGATATCTAGGCTCTTTTTTTGATCATGGCTTTCAGGTAGTCCAATAATTTTTAAATTATCTCTTTTGGCTCTATTTTCCAGGTCAGTGGTTTTTCCAATGAGATATTTCACATTGTCTTGCATTTTTCATCCCTTTGGTTCTGTTTTATAATTTCTTGATTTCTCATAAAGCCAGTAGCTTCCACTTGCTCCAATCTAATTTTTAAGGTGGTATTTTCCTCAGTGGTCTTTTGGACCTGCTTTCCAGCTGCCATCTTGGCTCTGCCCCTGCTATGAATATATTATTACAAGTTTTTTTGGGGGAGGAATCAGAATGTAAGACAATTCCTTTAGTGTATTAGGTCCTTCATTTCACAAGATCCTCTTGAAACATTTTTAAAGAAAGATGGGACAAATAAGAAAAGATAAGATAACCTGTTTCTTCCAAGTCATTTTAAAAAGAAAAGGAAAAGTCTTTGTTTTATTCCTCCCCTCCACCTCACCCCCAGCCCTGCCCCACACACTCAACTTTCATGTTTGAAAAATAAAAGAAAAATAAGGGTAGAAATGTCTAGATGTGAAGTGGGGAGGGAGTATAAGTAATTCTAAACCAAAATGTTGAGACTTCTCCAGGTTAAATTATTTTATGTTATTCACACCAAGACTATATTAGTATCCTCAGAGAATTATAAAAGTTATACAGCCTTTGAAACTCAGTCACCTGTTCTAGCACATATGCCAAAATATTAGTCTAGATGACATCCACTGTCTGTCACCTTCCACCCTCTCCCTTCCTCAGCTCATTTTCTGCCACTTGATAGGAAGAAAGTAGACACTCAGATGGTTTACATACATGGAAGAGAAGAAGATAGATGGGAAGACACTGAAAAAGTAATTTACAATGATTTTTAGGTTATAACAAAGGTACAGTTCTAAACTAGAGTTTTATAACACCTTCCTTAGTTGACTAGAGGAAGGGCACAATAACTGACAGCATAATTTTCTAAGATGGCCTTTAAAAAAAGTATCAGTTTCAATAATAATGGATATGGTTCTACTCTCAAATTTTCACATTCTGTGTAATAGATGTAAGACTCTAAATCTATATTTTTACATGCCTGTATTAGTGTTTATTTAAATTTGTGACATATCCCTCTTACCCCTGGGCCAATATATGGAATACTTATTCACATATAGACTATCACAAACATACATACATACACACAAAATAATACATAACATATATTGCAGTAAGTGATTTTTTTCTTTTGTGAATTATTTTTAAACATCATGATGACATTTAAGATGATTAGAAACATCCTAAAACACCAAAAAACCATGATTGTAAATCACTGTATTAAATCATCAACATGCCAAAAGATATAATGATTACAAAGCTTTTGAAATATGTCCCTTTTCACCAATCATGAGGAACACATTTGTCTTCTGAAGAAAATAATCTTTATTTTCTCCTTTATTATTTCAGGGCTTATTATTTGAGATGAAATTGATAGTGGGTATAATTTTACTTGGTGACATTTTGAGAGAAACATAGAAGTATTGTTAACTATTGGAAAAGAACTTAGAATTTATCCAGTTTAATATCCTTATTTTTTACAGATAAAGAAACTGAGGCCCAGAGAAGTGAAATTATTTGAAAATGGGCTGAGTACTATGAACTGGGGAAATCTAACTCTACCAACCATCCCAAAAGAACTAGGCCTGTTCTCAAAGGTTCTGAATGAAATGTATTGATTTAAGTCTCTGTCAAACACAAGCTGTTCAAGATGTAATCTTTAATTTTGAGATTAAAAGTAAATACTCAAATCCAAATCAGCTAAAAGATTATTTTTCTGTGTACTTCAACTCACCTATGACTGATTATAAGAAAATTAAAAACTCAATGTTCTTTTCTCTTTTCTATGTACATATCATGCCTTCTGATATCTTGTTCCACCCCAGTGCTTAGTGCTTTGATATTATTAGTTTGCTTGTTAAGTCCATACTGCGGTGTGCTATACAAGTCTTTCCTCCTTAGATGTTATAATATTTCATAAATTATTTGTCTTGCCCCATTCCCCAATCCATTTCTATGTCTTTTACTCCTTAGCTAGTAGTTGGGAGGTAAGGCTTTATATAGTAATTCATAATCCGTTGTCAGGGAAAGTTGCAGTAAAATCTTAAGCCCTTTCACAGTCATGTGCCTGTTTGCATATGTTTTTTTTTTTAATAATGATGTTCAGAAATGGCATTTTCATATCAAAAATTAATTTCTAATTATAGAATTTCAAATACTGTGGCAGAAAGGGAGAAAGATACTTTGGAGACTGGAATCTTTCTTGACACCCTTCAAATTACACTACCTATGTATGTATAAAGTCAGTCCTACTTAAGCTGTATCCAAACTAACACTCATGAGATAGATTAAGGGTTAGGAATATATACCCTGAACTTAGAGGGGAATCGGGGAAGGATAACAATTTGTATGTGAAGAATATGTACACTAAGGCAAGTTTTATTTAAATAACAAGTATCTAATTCAAGAGCCTATAAATCCCTTAATTGTACATGTACATATATCTGTCTTTCACTGTATATGAAGGAAACTGCACATAGACAATCAATATGATGAAACAATGCCTCAGAGGATCTGTTCTACATGAGACTTTATTTCAATTTCCATGCTTCTAAGTAAATACCAACTCCCAAGGATATACATCCATTCGACTCTCAATCTACTAGTCCACTGTTGGAACATTTTCCATCCTTTAAAGAGGAGAGTTTTATAATTTAGGCAGTGAAATTTCTAGTGAATTGGTTTAACTTTACTGGAGGGAACAGATCTTCGGCAAAGATTAAATACACTTCCACTTTTATAAGAAATAAAGAACAGTTTGACAGAGAAAGGATGTCTAAAAATTACATTTTTCCTTTATTTCTATTCTAGAAGTATTTTTCTGAGTCATCACTAAAAAGGCTTCTCTTTAAAACACATTTCCAATTATCTAGAACAGTTTCATTTCTTTTTAAAAATCACAAACAAAAATGTTATTTATGTCCTAAAAATTAGAAATGAGAGGCTGACATAATGGCCATAAACCTCCACTTATAGTTTATTTGTTGAACCAATTTATACTGGTTTTGTCCTCCAGAAATTAACACAACATTAGTTGTTGGAGGAATTATGCCTTAAGGATCTTGACATATTAGTCCCAAGTCACAGTTATTGTCAGCAATCCTATACAATTTTAAATCAGTAAAAGTACAACTTGTGAAAAGCTCTTTCCCTTAACATACAAGTAGTAAGTGTTGAGACTTGTTTAATAGTCTGTAAACATGGAAAACATTGTTCAGAGATTAACAACAACTAAAATTTCATTATTTTAACTGCATCCAATTTTTGTAATTGTGATAGGATCAAAGCTGAACCAAATGGCATATCTAATGATTAAAAACTATTTTGCATTTGTGGTGTTTTCAAGCTTTCTTTTGTAACTTTATAACCTCTCAGCTATTGCTGCTCTTATTTCCTGGCACACACTGACTCTACATTTCAAACGGAAATATTCTCATTTCCATTTAGGAATTGGTGAATTCATTTTTCCCATATAAGAAACTCAAGGAAGATGTGTGGTTAATTTTGTATTTGTGTATTCATAAATATTACAGCAGAATTAATTTTGCAGAATGGTTTTGCAGAGAAAGTATATTGTTGAATGTTGTTAAATGTTTTCAGTTTTTTTTGAGTCATATGTTCATATAACAATATTAGCAATTGTTTAAGAAAAGTCATGAAATGGTAATATGTAGAGTGTTTATTTACCACTGCTTTGTTCTTGCCCTTCAGTTAAAACTTTCATTTTTATTTAGATGAAGAGAAGATATATAATCTGGAACTACTCTCCCAACCTTCATTTGCACTGGCAATTCAGATGTCCAGGGCTAAAAATGCTTACTGAACTCTAAAGTGGTAGCCATGGAGAGGTTGTAGATGTGTCTGTGTATATGTGTTCACACACACACACACACAGCTTTCACCATGATTATGAGTTATAAAGTGTTCAGTCAGATTTAGGTTTTACAAAGGAACATTTTACTAACTGGATATATTAAGAATAGTTAGTACAAAGCAATTCCACATCTGTGACACTTTATTGCACCAGTATAAACAAATTCCAGGGCGATATGGTCTCAAGCCTAGAGTGCATACATGGCAAAGGCTAAACAAAAAAAAACAAAATTGAAAGTCCTACTGGCATCATGTAAAGCCAATCAGTAAGTGAAAGATCTTTCTCACCCATTGAATAGGTTTCAGGTGGGGCCAACAAAGGGAGGCCTGATATGACACAGACCCACACCCTTTCACTAACTAGATGTGAGGCCCCAGGCTAGTTAGCAAACTAGTTTCCTAGTTTTTGAGGGGCATGAAGCCCTCAGGGCCCTAAGGGGAGTTGCTAAGACCAGAGCTAGTGATATGTGCACTAGATTCTAGTCAATTGGATAAAAGAGCCCAGAACTGGGAGCAATAGAACTGGGAGCAGCAGGGTGGAGAGTGGCAGGATTCAGAAGCAAAGAGCCAGTTTCAAGAGAGATTGCAGAGCAGAGAGTGCTGAACAAGAAAGAGTTGCAGAGATTAAGGAACTAGGAATAAGCAGAGCTCCAGGAGAGAGGGTCAGTGGAGAGTTAGGATTCATGAGTGATCTTTTATGGGAAACCCCTAGCAGTGAGGGGAAGTTACAAATATGGGTTGGCTCCTTCCTCTAATATTTTGCTATAATTTCCTTGTTACTACAATGAGGTGGGCTTATTGGTTTTGGAATATTATTGCTACAATATCAAATTGAGGGCATTGGTCCTTGGATCTGATGCTCTGGAGTCTAAATAAATATTATACTTCTTCTGCCTTCTACCTAGAGAATTCCTTATACTTCATGATTGTGAACCACTCAGCCATGTCCATGGCCCTCTCTGAGGTCATGAACTTTGCCTTACTATGATATCTGGTGATGATGATGGGATCTCTGAAACTCTCTCTTGTTTAGCACTCTCTGCCCTGCACTATCTTTTGCTGCTGGCTCTCTGCTTCTGAATCCTGCCACTCTCCACTCTGCTGCTCCCAGTTCTATTGCTCCCAGTTGTGGGTTCTCTTTTTATACAGTCCTAGCCTTCATCTGATTGACTAGAACTCAGTGCACAGACCATTGGCTCTGGTCTTAGTAACTCCCCTTAGAGTCCTGAGGGCCTCATGCCTCTCAAAACCTAGCAAACTAGTTTGCTAACTAGCCTGGGGCCCTCACACCTAGTTAGTGAAAGGGTGTGGGCCTGTTTCTAATCAGGCCTCCCTTTGTCGGCCCCACCTAAAGCCTATTAAATGGGTGGGAAATATCTTTCACTTACTGGTTGGCTTTACATTGGGTGTGGGCCTGGGGCTTTGCAACTAGCAAGATGTAATCAGAGCATTCTAAGATAGAAAACAGTTAAAAACAAGTCTCATCTTAATTACCCATATGCACCCTCAAGATAAGCCCATTAGGGATGCTGTAGTTTTTTTTGAGCTCCTTTAATGAAAAGTTGCAATGAACATGGGATATTGCATATACTCTCAGTCACAATTAATGTGATGGTTAGTTTTGATAAATTCTCCCTGCATTTTCCTTTTAAAATCTTTGTTAAAATTATAACAAAGTTGAATTGGCCTATAAGGATCATTCCTTAGAACATGGGCAGATAATCTTTGCCTACCACTCATGGCTGCAAGGGTTGCATCTATCAGCACATTTGTAGAAAAACACAACTGATGAAGGAAGGAAGGAAGGAAGGAAGGAAGGAAGGAAGGAAGAAAGGAAGGAAAGAAGAAAGGAAGGAAGGAAGGGAGGGAGGGAGGGAAGGGAAAGAGGGAGGGAAAGAGGGAGGAAACAATATTATTTTTAGCTCTTACTATGTACCATGTACTATTTTATGATCTGGCCATACACATAACAGAAAAACAGAAACTGTCCTGAAGAAGCTTACATTCTAATGGGGAAAGACATAAAAAAGAAAAGTGAAAAGCTAAAAGACTGAGAGAGTTGGAGATTAACGTATCCAGAGAAAGGGTATGGTTTTGAAGTCTAGAAAGTCAGAATTAGAACTCAGAGAGATGTGAAGAATGGCCATTCTGGGTCCTTACCCCAAATGCAGACCTTAGGAGTAACTTAATTTTGGCAGAATAGGGTAAGACTTTTGGAATGATAATCCAGAATGAGAAGGTCATGGGTGTGGGTGGATCAACAAGGAGGGAAGTTCCAAGATGAGACAGTAGTAAAGTCATGGTTTTGATGTCCAAAAACCAGGATCAAGACCAGAAGAAAGTATGAAGCAAGGAAATATAAGGAATTGAAGCAAAAGAAAGAATTGACATGTAAGACTCCAAGGGAGAAAATGATCAAGTTTGACATAGAATGACACCAAAAAAAAAATCCCACAAATGGCTAGTGCTACTGAGCAAGACTGTTTAGCTAATCATAAGGGTTAACTTCTAGCCTTCTAGAAGATTCTGCCATTAGTAATCCAGTAGTAATAAGTTAAATTACCAAATTTGGTTGTGATGTTGATGTGATAATTTATTCAAATCTTTCAAATGAGCCTCATTGTTATAATTGTTTTCCTATAGGAATAAACATACCTAAGTGATTTTGCTCATACCTTGAGTATTTCTACTGCTTTTCCACTTTGAGAGAAACCCTTTAGACTTTTAAGCATTAACTATTGCCATATTTAGCAATTTTCCTGAAATATTGAGATAGGCATTATTAGTCAAGATGTGTGAAATGGGGGAACTCAGTCCCCTAAAGAAAAGTCAGGCTTCTCCACAGCTAGTTTAAAACCAATTGCAATGACTGGATATAGGCCAGGGACTGTTTTAGGTTGACCCTGTGACCATTAGATGAATGTCATTCTCATACAACTTCTGTCTCAAATGCCACACCATCAAGATTTAGCACCCTGTACAAATCATGTGTACCTGACATGGAGTAAATTTTTATAAATTCTCTCAAAACTTCCAAATACAATAGTCTTTTCTCAATATTTATCTTAAACTTTCTGTAACTTTTAATAGTTAACACATTCTTCTACCTAGATTCTCTGATCCTTAGGTTTTTAATGACACTGTTCTATAATGTTTCTTTTCCTTTCTTTTGGACCAATCCTTCTCTGTCTAGCTTGAAGGATCTTCATCCATGCTCTGTCTCAAAAGCATGAGAATGCTACATGCCTCTGGTTTGGTCCTTCTCATCTTTTCTCTCTATCCTCTCTCTTTCATATTTCACACAAGCTTTCATGGGTTCCATTACCACCTCTGTGTTGATATATTTCTAATCTAAATATCCAGCTCTTTTCTTTCCTAAAGTCCAAACCTACACCAACAAATTGTTAAATATCTACAGCTGTTTGTCCAATAATTACCTTAAACTTAACCTGTCCAAAACAAAACTCATTTTAACTTTCCCCAAACCTTACCCTCATCCAACCCTCCATACACTTTAAGAATGTTGTGATTCCTCCAGTCACTAATATTCAAAATTGGGAGTATTCCTTGAGTTTTTATTTCTCTTCTCTTCCCCATACCCATTAATTTCCCATCTTGTCAAGTCTATTTCTACAACATTTCTCAAATCTATCACATCCCACTTCTACTATCATGAAAGCTTTTTAATTTGTATCTCTGCCTTGAATCTCTTCCCTTTCTAATACATCTTTAACTACCTAGTTGTTACCCCTACGTTATGTCCAACTATGTGTGGACATTTTTCTAAAAGTTCCAGGGTCTAACTGTTGCCTTTAGGATGAAATGCAAATAGCTTTACAATCTGGTAGTGACCTCTCTTTCTAGACTTATTCCTTCTCCTACTATAATCCATGTTCAAGACAATCTGATGTGCTTGATGTTTCCTATATATAATAATCCATCTTCTGACTCAGTGCTTGTGTACTAGCTGTCCTTCTGTGTCTACAATACCCTTACTCTTCACGATGGTTTTGAAAAATCCCTAGGTTCATCAAGAAGTTTCTTACCCAATCTAACTTCTCTGCCCAGGTATTAATACTCTTCTACCATAGCTGAAATTATTTTATATCTACTTCATACATAGTTTGAATATACTTGAAGTATCCTCAGTTTAGAGTTGGGAAAGACCCTAAAAGGTCATTGATACCAACACATTCGCAGGAGAGGGAAATAAATTTTAGACCAGTGAAGTGACATGTCTAACATCAGTCAAATAGATGATACAAGATAGATCCAAGATTCAGATGAAGGTCACTTCAATCCCAAAAAAACAAAAACAAAAATAAAACAACAACAAAAAAAAACCAACCAAAAAAACCCCAATCCAAATCCATATTGGCATATCCTGAAATACTGCATCACCTTTCTAAATTGTATAAACTTTCATTCCAGTAAAAAGTAAACTCCTTGAGAGTAGAAACTGTTTTGTTTTGATTTTGACAGTTTCTCACATATAAAATTTGCTCAATAGATATTTATTAAATTAATTGGATTCGACAGAGAGGTAGCATGGTACAGTGAGAAAACACAAATTTCTTCTGTGATCTTGGGCAAGGCACTTGTCTCTGAGCCTCAACTTCCTTATCTGTAAAATTATGCATTAGGTCATTTAGCCTCTAGTGTCCCTTCTGACTTTATCTATGATCCTTTTAATACAGTGGCATTTCCCTTCACAGTTTGAGGAAAAAATAAAGAGCCATATATTTACTATTTTTAGTTAGCAGGTGAAATAGTAGTCCTTTTGAGATTCCTTGATATGCAGAGTGGTACTTAGGATAGAGCCAAGGATGAAAGCATATACTCATTTTTTTTCTTGTGTTCACACCTGATTATAGTTGAAAATCATGAAAAGGTAAAAGGAGTTGTTGGGCGCTAGGGAATAATTCCCTCCACTGTTGCTGACTCCAGGTGGATTTGGCAATAGTGTATGTTTATCCTCCATCCTAATGTGCTTGAGTAGTTATTCTAAGCAGAGAAATATATGGTCCAGCTAAAGTGGATTTAAATAATTTTTATTAGAATCTTGGTTTAAAACTATCTGTGGCTGAAATGTTATAAATGACTCCTTGATAAAGCTTTTTGCTGGAAATAAGAGTATGCATGCAACAACCTGCTTTGTTTGTGAGTTCATTCAGGAAAAGCTGTAACTATTGTTCTCTTGCCAGTAAACTGGAGAATAGAATCAAGAATGTTAAAACAGGAAACTTAAGAAACATACTTGCAGTGATATTAAGCCATATGTACTTGCACAACTAACTATGTAAATAGGTACAAGAATATGTATCAAGAACTCATAAATTCACAAATGACAATTTGTTGTTTATTGTTAAAGCCAGAGAACTAGATGGGGAATCAGGAAAGCTATATTTTTATTTTATCTTTGTCTTCATCTTTCATCTATCTAAATGACCTTAGGTAGGTAATTAATCCCTTAGTACTACAGTTTCATTGTTTATAAAAATGAGTTGTTAGTATGCGTTTTAGCACTCTTCTAGTGCTAAAATTTAAATATTTTATCACATGTAGTAGATTATTAAAGGAAAATTATTGATTCTCATAATATTTCAGTTCTCTGTATTGCAGAGTAAGTACTAAAGTGGCATATAAAGTATTCCTGGCAATAACATATACACTCAATTGGATATGCCAATCTATCTCACCCTACCAGAAAGTAGGGGAGAAGGAGATGGGAGGATGATAGAAAGAATGGCAAATGGGGAGAGGGGGTAACCAGAAAGAAACACTTTCGAGGACAGACAGAGTCAAAGGAGCAAATAGAGTAAAGTGGGGGTGGGATAGGATGGAGGGAAATATAGTTAGTCTTTCCCAACATGATTATAGTGGAATCTTTTCCATGACTACACATGTATAATCTATATCAAATTGCTAGACTTCTCAATGAAGGTGAGTGGGGCGAGAGGCAGGGAGAGAATGTGGAACTCAAAGTCTTAAAAAAACAAATGTTAAAATTGTTTTTACATACAAATGGGAAATAAGATATACAGGCAATGGGGTATAGAACTCTATCTTACCCTACAGGAAAAAAGAAGGGAAAGGAATCAGAGCAGGGAGGTGTTATAGAAAGGTGAGCAGATTGGGGGAAGGGGTAATCAGAATGTACACTGTCTTGGGGTGGGGGAGGGGAGAGATGGGAAGAAAATTGGAAACAAACTCTTCTGGAAGTGAATGTTGAAAATTAAAATAAATTTATAAAAAGTGGGGATTAAAAAAACTCAAAACCACAGGATTATCTCAATAGATGTAGAAAAAGCTTCTGACAAAGTACAACAAAGCAGGAAACTGGAAGAAAATTACAGCAAATTTTTCTGATGTAGGCTTAATTTCCCAAATATATAGGGAAGTGAGCCCAATTAATGAAAATGAGAAACATCAACCAATTGATAAATGGTCAAAAGATCAGAACAAGTAGATTTCAGAAGAAATCAAAGCTACCAATAGTTACATGGGAAGAATGGCTCTATGTCACTAATAACTAGAAAAATGAAACTAAAACTACTCTGAGTTACCACCTCCAAATATGTGTTTTTTATTTTCTTTAGTATTTTGCATATTTGTTTTTTGTTTTGCAATTGGTCTAATATGAAAATATGCTATGCATGACCTCATATGTATAATTAGTAGTGCATTGCTTGCTTTCTCAATGGGCAATGGGGAGGGGCAGAAGGTAGGAGAAAATTTAGAATTCAACATTTTAAATGATGATACTTAAAATTAAAATAAAATGTAATGTTTAATACAATAATTATTTAATATTTAATACAAAAAATACAATTAAAATATCCTAAATATATCGGAACATCATTTGGCAGATCTTTGACTATAATGTTGATATCATAAGAGTGCTTTTTCAGCATCTTTTATTTATACTAAAAATACCAATTTATAAGTATTGAGTACTCAAATAATTTCAACACATTTGTACAAGTTGCTATCCTTAAATAGAGCAATAAAACACTCTATTAAGAGAATAGAATTATTTTAGGTAATATATGGTCTATTTGCTTACATTTGGCTTCTTAATATATTGCAAAGCTATCTATTGCCTCAGAGGTTTTGAATAATTTTCCAGAAGAAAGCAATAACTTAAAGAAGAAAAAAAATCAGGAAAATAAACCTACAATAATCCATTGAAAGGTAAGAATCATTAAATGATGATAGTCTAACCCCATATACCTAAGATATATATTAAAAATGTGAAGAATGTTTGTAAGTGTATAAGGAAGCGAAAGTCCAAAATATTGTAATGACAAATGCATATTATTAAAATATAATGGGAATTTTAAAAGGAAGACCATAAGTAACTGAGGTTTAAGAATATATGTGTATATATATATATATATGTATATATATATATATATACATACATACATACATACATATACATACATATACATATATATACATATATATTTGGGGGCACGATGATCTGCATAAGCAAAAGTTTTATGTGAAATTGGGATTCATGTATTTAAAGACTTTAATATGTTATGTAAAGGTAATAGCTTAATGAGCTGTATTTCCAGAAGGAAAATGCAAAGTGTGACATGGTGAAATGAGATGTGCATGTTTAAAGATAGTTAAATGCTCAGTGAATCACAGTATAGAATTGGATGTGCATATTCAGGGTCCCTAATGAGAACCCACAAAGATGTAGTAAAAGATCAACTAACTGCCATCAATTAGTTTAAGTCAACAGGACTTAATGAACTACATACTAGGGTGTCAATAAATAGTGCATATGACTACTATGCAACTATTGGTAATCTTTGAAATGTGTCAGAGGTATGATGAGTGGCAAAAACTTTGCCAATATAAAAAAAAAGTTTAACCTGTGTAATTAATTTTAACTTCAGGATTCTTAAATGCATTATATTAAAGTAACAGTTTTTAAGCATTGAGAAGGGAAAGTTGTGATCGTTAAAAGCCAACAAACAATTTTTGTCCAGTCATTTCAGTCACAGGCATTACTTGGCACAGATACTGGAGTGGTTAGCCATTTTTTTTCTCCAGCTCATTTTTACAGAAGAAGAAACTGAGGCAAACAGGGTTAAGTGATTTACCAAGGGACACACAGCTAGAAAGGGTCTGAGGATAAATTTGAACTCAGGCTTTCCTCACTTTGGGCCTGGTGCTTTATCCACTACACCACCTACCTGCCCCTGACCAACAATATGTACTTTACTTATTGTTAGGGGTACAAACCTTGTCTATCAGAATGATGTTCTCAACACTTGTACGTAAGTTTTCAAGGCTTTTCTAATAGATAAGAGAGAAAGAAAGAGTTTATATTTTACACACACACACACACACACACATATATGCACACATACATATTCACAAACATACACAAATATAAAATATGTACATACATACACACAACTCACTGAATGATCAAATCCAAAGCACAGTCGATGATGGATCAATGTCATCTTAGTGGAATCAAATTACCTCAGGAATTTGTCCTTGTTCTGATGCTGTTTAACATTTAACATATATGTAGATATAAAAGATACAACTTCCCATTATATATTGGGACACAGTATATGGCACATTTTTTTTAGAAAATAATATTTGGATAAGGTAGCCATTTTGGAGTTAATTGGGGACAATATAGCATAAGTTGCTGTTCAAAATATATTTACTACCAACTGTTTTTCAGTTTTTCTATCTGTTCTTGTCAAATAGATTCCCTCCCAAGTCATTTGTGATGTTTGGTTTTATCAAATATTGATTTTGGAGTACTGAGTACTTCTATGCATTTGTTAACACTGAGGAAATAGCCTTTCTTTCTATGCATTTCAGTGTTTCTTTATTGAACATCAATGTGTGCTTTATTTTATCTAAGGCTTTTGCTGCATATATTGTGAGAATTTTTGTGATTAATCTGATCAAATATGATAATGTTAACCAAATACTGAACCATTACTGTATTTTTACATAAATTCAACTTTGTCATAATGAATTTTCATATGCATGGCTTTAGATTCCCTAATAATATTTTAAAAAATCTGTATCTATATGAATTAGAGATGTTGACTTATAGTTTGCCCTTCTTTTCTTTGTCTCTGTCCGGTTTGAATATCAGGACCACATTATTACCACAGAATTTGGTAGAATGCCTTTTTATCTTGACATAGATATTTACATAGTATAGGGATTATCTTTTCATTAAACATCTGATAATACTCACTTTTAAGTCAATATGGATGAAGTTTTTTAATGCAAGACTTTATGATTTGTTCAATTTTTCTTTCTGAGATGAAATTGCTTATATTCACTATTTCCTGATTTATCGAGTTAATCTGTATTTTTATTTTTAGGTATTCATTCTTTTAACTTTTCTGTGTTACTGTTATTTAATTGTATATATTTGATTGAGTTTTCTATTCATTTATTTTCTATTAATTATATGCTCCTCTCTCAGGTTTGATGCTGAGAAACTGTTTTTGTTTTCCTCCTCTTAAAAAAAGCAATTGATTGATAATTTTTTGCCTTCTTTATATTTATTTAATCAGTTTGAAATCTTTTTAAAAAAAACTTTAATGTTTCAATTTTTCTATTTTTCTACTTTTGCTTTATCAGGTATTTAAAACTACATACAAAATTAATTCATTCTCATTTTCTCTTATTTTTCTAAAGTTAGTGTTCACAGATGAACAAAAATTAAACAGAACAATGTTCCAAGGACTGCTTTATATATCCCCCATTGATTTTGATCTGCTGTCTAATTATCATTCTCGTTAGTAGACATAATAATTCTATGATTTTTCCTTAGCCTACTCATCTGGGTTACCACCCATCTTGGTTATCATTATTTAACTTTTTAATTCCCATTTCCTTTACTAATTAAATTTTATTGCATTAAAATCCATGAAAAATGTTTAATACCTCTGCTCTTTTCTGTCTATTTGCCAAAGTACGAATTCTCTGTTGTTTGCCTTTAAAGATCTCTATGCTTAGTTTTTACCTTCAGACATAAACACATCAAATCACTCTTCCTTATCTAGATCAACTTAATTATACTTTTATGGATTTCATACCTTTTACATTTCTCTTTCATAGGTACTGTGAGTATGGCTCATAAATCCTCTTTTCTCCCTTGATTGTTTCAATGGCCATTTCTAGTACCATATTTTAAAGAATCACTGTATTTTTATCCTCCTCCCTATCTTTACCTCCTATAAAATACCTCAAACTGCTCAGCAATTCTCATACCCATTCTCTCATTGTTCCATTTCTTAGTTAAAGAGCAATTTTAAAGGAAAGTTGATTTTTTGGGGGAGGGGGTCAATTTTTATTGCTTAGTTTCCTCACAACAGACACATATCTTAGCATGCATACCTATCCCTAACAAAATACTCTCCCATCACAAAGAAAAACACTTAAGCCAAAAAAAAGAAAGAAAAAGAAGAACCAAACGCAGATTCTATCAGACCAGGTATGCTACATTTGCCAATCAGAGCTTTCCACTTCTCTAAGAACTGGTTAAGCCTCCTCTGTTTCATTATCTGGACTCTGAAATCAATGTTAACCATCGTCTTTAATATAATAGTTTAATCATCTCTGTGAAAAAGGTAATGAATCATCACCAAATCTTTTTATGCCGTAAGACCATAGTTTGAAATATGTTTTGTTTTGTTTCACTAAAAATGATGTTCAGGTTTTTTTTTTTTATTTCTTTTCTTTTCTTTGTTTGTTTCTGAATCCATGATCTATAGCACGCTCTTTGAACTCTTTTCAAGATCGTTAATTTTCATTTATAAAAAAAACACAAATCCTTTTCCAGGCTTGTAATAATTTGCATTTATATTACTTTTTCTTGTTGCATCTTTGAAATTTTGTGTTCTTTCTGTGCTAACAGTGTCTACTCCTGTAAAAACATTTGTACTTTCTGTCCTAAACCATAGATAATATTAGTCATTTTAAATTCTTAAGTATCCAAATGTTTTATTTCCTTCCTTTCTTTACTTTTTCCTTCATTCCTTCGTTCCTTCCTTTTCTCTCTCTCTTTCTTTTTCTTCTTCCTTTCCACTTAATTTTTTAAGTTTTTATTGATACTTTGAGTTTTTTTTTTCCCCTAACCAGAGTATCTTATGTATTCTTCCCCCAACCAGAGATACATCCTAAAGGTCAAATATCATTTTTTGGAGATGAAAAAAAACTAACACAATTTATCAATTCATTGAAAAAGTTCAAAAACATATGTAGCATGTAATAACTGTGAATCTTCCATCTTCTTTAAGAGATAAGTTGGTGGTGCATTCTCATGTGTCTTCATTCAAGAGCAATGTTTTTCTTTATAATTTTGTTACATTTACTTTAGATTTTTTTGGTGTATAATCTTTTCCCCCATTTACATTTTTAAAGTTACTTTGTAAATTGTATTCTTGGCTCTACCTACTTCACTCTGTGTCAGCTCATATTTTTCCCATGCTTCTCTGTATTCAATACACACACCATTTTTTACTGCACAGCAATATTCTGTTACATTCACACACCACAATTTGTTTATCCATTCCTCAAATAATGGGCATTTTGCTTACAGTTCTTAGCTATCATAATGAAATGCTGATATGAATATTTTGGAGTATATGAGGACATTTGTTTTTTTCTTATTGATGACACCCTTAGGGTAAAAACTCTGTAATGGAGTTTCTGGTTTAAAAAATATATACTTTAGTTGCTTTAGTTAAATAATTCCAAATTGCACATAATGATTTTTCCTTGTTCCCCTCAGTTTTATTTTTGTGTGGCTTTTTAAATATTTTTTTTTAAAGTAAGAGATTGCATGATTTTGTCTTCTTATCTAATCTATCACTCTTTCATTTTATTGAATCATTTAATCCATTTACATTTAAAGTTATGAGTTAAGTTTAAATGTTCTTCCATCTGTCTCTATTTTTTAAAAATTCCCCTCTTTTGCTATAAACATGGTATAGTTTCCTCAGATGTGTTTTAACATTTACTTGATGTATTTATTTACCCTTCCTGCATATCCTTTGTTTGAGGTTTTTGAGAAGCAAATAATCTCTTCATTTCTGTCTTTTTAAAAATGTTGCAAGCTCTTTTTAGTTATTGAATTTCCATCTTTTATTCTGTATGGTTAAGCTCAAATTTGCATGGTTGGTCATGTTGGGTTACATCTTAAATCCTATTTTTTTTTGAAAATATATTCAATTCTCTCTTTTTCTGGTGCATGTAAGATAGCTTTACATTATGCAAATATATTTGAATTTTTTTTTCTTGATGGCTTGCAGAATTTGTTTCTGAATTCAATTGTTAAATTAACTAGTATGTGTCCTAATGTTCTTAGCCTTGGTAGTATTGGGTTTTTTCCTCTTCAAGGTCATCTGTGAATTTTTTCAATTAGAATATCATCTTCTATGTTCAGAAGCTCTGGACAATTCTCTTGTTTTATTTCCTACATTATGGTTCTAAGGTTTGTTTGTTTTTTTGGTCCTGTCAAGAATCTTGTGAAGGACTGGGAAAGCTATGATTTTTAGACTGTCTCCACATATTGTTTTCAATTTCAGTGTGTTTTGCTTGGAGAGCGGACATATTTTCTTTTACTGTTTTTTTTTTTTTTTGCTGAGTTTCTCTTCTTCTAGGTTGTTCTCTTTGGTATATTTGCATACCCAATTTGTTGTTTCCTCTTTTATTTCTTTGAAAAGGTTTGCCATTGAAGATTCAAGTTTTTCTGTGATGCTCATTATTTTTGCTATGCAGGACATAAATCCTGCTCTCATAATTCTATTTTTTTTCTTTTAAACAACTTAGCAATAGCATATTGAAGTTTGATGTTCACCTCAAACTTCACAAGGTCCTCTGTATCACCAAAAGTTGGATAATCTTCCTTTGTTTTGCAGTATACATAGATGCTAATTCATTAATTAAATTGGGATGCTAAGTTTCCTTCTCTTGTTATGGTTTTCTCTGTTGGTTTAACTCTTTATGTTCTAAGTCTTTGAGTTTCTTCTTCTTGAAGTCTTTGTTACTTTCAGTCTTTTTTTCTTCCTCCTTACTTTCCTTGTCACTCATGTACTGTCTTCCTTCTGCTTGTGATTTCCTTTCATCTTAAAGCATCTTGGTCTCCCTCATGCTATATAATTTGGTTCATTAACCTAGGCCTCTGCTTTATCTGACTTCTGGGTGGTCAGAAGTGATGCCAACCTGGGTGCTATTTTCTTTCCATTAGTCTTGATTGAGTGCTACACAATCCCCTATATTTATGGTAACTTAGCCCACTCCTTCTGTTCCTCAGTTCTATAGCTTACCGCTAGGAGTTGAGAGACCATTTTCTCTGGCATCAGCATTTCAGATCTTTGCAATCTTGGTGCTTCTGGACTGGAGACTCCACTAGGATTTTGCTACTTAAGGGATGTGTTCAATCAGGCTGTCAAGGTCCAATAAAATTTCCAGAGCCTGAAGCCAGGTTTCCACAGTATTGGAAAGAGGGAGCAAGATTCAGGTATAAGTGTGTGTGTGTATGTGTGTGTGTGTATACATACTTATATACACATATATGTATGCATGTATATACATGTATACACACATATACATATATATGTAAGTATGGGTGTGTGTATATGTGTGTGCATGTACATGCACACATACATACATGCATGCATGCATGCATACATATGTATGTATATATAAGCCTATGTTGTGTTCTTGCGTCTGTTTGTGCAGTCTTGTTGCTTATAGTATAAGAGGTAAGGTAGGGTTTCTGAGTGAGCTCAGAGTCAGTGAGTGTTCCTGGATCTATCCATCCTCCTTTCCTTCTTTACTTCCTACTTTTTTTCTTTCCTTCTAGTTCTGGGTATCTTAGACTATGGGGAGAATTAAAATTGCTTCATCTTTGAAGCATGATTTTTCTCCTGGAGTATTTTGCAAAGTTAATTTGATCAGAAAAAATGGTAATTCCACCACTGCTTGCTCACCTCTCAATGAATTTGCAATTGGTTGGTGATGAATGGAAGCTATGTTTAGATATGACCTCTTGTTAAACCTACTAGATTGTTTCTATCTCTGGCTTTTAAATTTTTTTTATTATATAATATTTTTAGTTTTCAACATTGATTTCCAAAAGATTTTGAGTTACAAATTTTCTCCCCATTTCTACCTTCCCCCCTACCCAAAGATGGCATATATTCTGATTGCCCCTTTCCACAGTCTGCCCTCCCTTCTGTCACCCCACTCCCTTCCCTTATCCCCTTTGCACTTACTTTCTTGTAGGGCAAGATAGATTTCTATACCCCATTGCTTATATATCTCATTTCCCAGTTGCATGTAAAAACAACTTTTTTTGAACATTTCTTTTTAGACATTTGAGTTTGAAATCCTCTCCCTTCATCCCTCCCCACCTACCTTCCTTGTGAAGGCAAGAAATTCAACATAGACCACACATGTATCAGTATGCAAAACACTTCCATAACAGTCATCTTGTGAAGGACTAACTATATTTCCCTCCATCCTATCCCATCTCCCTTTATTCAATTTTCTCCCTTGATTGTGTCCCTTTTCAAAAGTGTTTGCTTTTGATTACCTCCTCCCCCAATCTACTTTCCTTCTATCATCCCCCCTCTTATCCCCTTCTCCCTGCTTTCCTGTAGGGTAAGATACCCAATTGAGTGTGTATGTTATTCCCTCCTTAAGTCAAATCCAATGAGAGCAAGATTCACTCATTCCCTTTCACCTGCCCCCTCTTCCCTTCCATTATAACTGCTCTTTCTTGCCACTTTCATGTGAGATAATTTACCCCATTTTACCCTTTCTCCTTCTCCCAATATATTCCTCTCTTACCCCTTAATTTAATTTTATTTTTTTTAGATATCATCCCTTCATATTCAACTCACCCTGTGCCTTCTGTCTATACACACACACACACACACACACACACACACACAAACACACACACACACACACACACACACAAACAAACACACACACACACACACACACACACACACACATATATATATATATATATATATTCCCTTCAACTACCCTAATACTAGAAAGGTCTCATGAGTTATACATATCATCTTTCCATCAAGGATGTAAACAAAATGGTTCAACTTAAGTAAGTCCTTTACGATTTCTCTTTCTTGTTTACCTTTTCATGCTTCTCTTTATTCTTGTATTTGAAAGTCAAATCTTCTATTCAGCTCTAATCTTCTCATTGTGAAAGCTTGAAAGTCCTCCATTTTGTTGAAAACCCATATTTTGCCTTGATACATTATGCTCAGTTTTGCTCGGTTTTCATGCTACAGCCTTTGACCTCTAGAATATCATATTCCAACCCCTTCTGACCATTAATGTAGAAGCTTCTAGATCTTCTGTTATCCTGATTGTGTTTCCACAATATGCAAATTGTTTCTTTTTGGCTGCTTGCAATATTTTCACCTTGACTTGGGAACTCTGGAATTTGGCCACACTATTTCTAGGAGTTTTATATTTGGGATCTTTTTCAAGAAGCAATAGGTGGATTCTTTCAATTTCTATTTTATTCACTATTCTAGAATATCAGGGAAGTTTTCCTCGATAATTTCTTGAAAAATTATGTCTAGGCTCTTTTTTTGATCATGGCTTTCAAGTAGTCTAATAATTTTTAAATTATCTTTTCCAGATCTATTCTCTAGGTCAGTGGTTCTTCCAATGAAATATTTCACATTGTGTTCCATTTTTCATTCTTTTGGATATGTTTTATAATTTCTTGATTTCTCATAAAGTCACCAGTTTCCATTTGCTCCATTCTAATTTTTAAGATAGTATTTTTTGGGGGGCGGAGCCAAGATGGTGGCTGGTAAGCAGGGAATAGCATGAGCTCCGCACCGACTCCCTCCAAAAACCTATAAAAACTGGCTCTGAACCAATTCTAGAACAGCAGAACCCACAAAACAGCAGAGGGAAGCAGGGCTCCAGGCTAGGACAGCCTGGATGGTCTCTGGGTGAGGTCTATCCCACACAGAGCTGGGAGCTGGGAGCTGGGAACAGAGTGGAGTAGAGCCCAGCCTGAGTGGTGTGGACCAACAAGACCAGCAACCGGGCAGAGCATGCCCTAGCACCCTGAATCAGTGAGCTGCGGCAGTTACGAGACTTCTCAACCCACAAACACCAAAGACTGCAGAGAAGGTTAGTGGGAAAAGCTGCGGGAGTGGAAGGAGTTCACGGTTCAGCTTCCAGCCATGGGGGCAGCGGAGGTGGGGCAGCTACGGCTGTTGCTGCTTCTGGCTCCAGGCCCACCTGGTGGGAGGAATTAAGTGGCGGATCGGAGCAGGGGTGCACAGCTTGCTGAAGATCTGAGCCCAGTTCAGGTTGGGGGTTGTTGGGGAAGGAGCAGTGCTGGTGTGACAGAGCTGGCACCTCCCCCCCAAACGTGGAACATAGAACTCTGTAGTCTACAAGCTGGGAATATGGCCAGGCAGCGAAAAGGCACCCAGATTCAGTCTCAGACTTTGCATTCTTTCTTTGCTGACAAAGAAGACCAAAACAAACAGACAGAAGAAATTATTAAAGTCAAAGAGCCTACAACAGAAACCTCCAAGAAAAACATGAACTGGTCCCAGGCCATGGAAGAGCTCAAAAAGGAGTTGGAAAAGCAAGTTAGAGAAGTAGAGGAAAAATTGGGAAGAGAAATGAGAAGGATGCGAGAAAACCATGAAAAACAAGTCTATGACTTGCTAAAGGAGACCCAAAAAAATACTGAAAAATACACTGAAGAAAACAACACCTTAAAAAACAGACTAACTCAAATGGCAAAAGAGCTCCAAAAAGCCAATGAGGAGAAGAATGCCTTGAAAGGCAGAATTAGCCAAATGGAAAAGGAGGTCCAAAAGACCACTGAAGAAAATACTACATTAAAAATTAGATTGGAGCAAGTGGAAGCTAGTGACTTGATGAGAAATCAAGACATTATAAAACAGAACCAAAGGAATGAAAAAATGGAAGACAATGTGAAATATCTCCTTGGAAAAACCACTGACCTGGAAAATAGATCCAGGAGAGATAATTTAAAAATTATTGGACTACCTGAAAGCCATGATCAAAAAAAGAGCCTAGACACCATCTTTCAGGAAATTATCAAGGAGAACTGCCCTGATATTCTAGAGCCACAGGGCAAAATAGAAATTGAAAGAATCCATCGATCGCCTCCTCAAATAGATCCCAAAAAGAAATCTCCTAGGAATATTGTTGCCAAATTCCAGAGCTCCCAGATCAAGGAGAAAATACTGCAAGCAGCCAGAAAGAAACAATTTGAGTATTGTGGAAACCCAATCAGAATAATCCAAGATCTGGCAGCCTCTACATTAAGAGATCGAAGGGCTTGGAATACGATATTTTGGAGGTCAATGGAGCTAGGATTAAAACCAAGAATCACCTACCCAGCAAAACTGAGTATCATGCTCCAAGGCAAAATATGGATTTTCAATCAAATAGAGGACTTTCAAGCTTTCTCAGTGAAAAGACCAGAACTCAATAGAAAATATGACTTTCAAACACAAGAATCAAGAGAAGCATGAAAAGTCAATGAAGAAAAAGAACAAGAAAAAGAAATTGCAAGGAACCTACTAAAGGTGAACTGTTTTGTTGACATTCCTACATGGAAAGATGACGAGTATGATTCATGAGACCTCAGTATTAGGGTAGCTGAAGGGAATATGCATACATATATGTTTATGTATATATATGGGTGAATGTGTATGTATGTGTATATCTATGTGTGTGTATATATATATATATATATATATATATATATATATATATATAGAGAGAGAGAGAGAGAGAGAGAGAGAGAGAGAGAGAGAGAGAGAGAGAGAGAGAGAGAGAGAGAGAGAGAGGATACAGGGTGAGTTGAAGATGAAGGGAAGATTTCTAAAAGAAATAAAATCAAATTAAGGGATGAGAGAGGAACATACTCTCGCAGAAAGGAGGCAAGAGCAAGCAGTTCTGTGGGAGGAAGGGAGAGGGTGGATGAGGGGGGAAATGAGTGAACATTGCTCTCATCAGATTTGGCCTAAGGAGGGAATACCATACATACCCAATTGGGAATCTTACCCCACAGGAAAGAAGAGGGAAGAAGATAAAAATAAATGGGGGGGGGGATGACGGAGGGGAGGGCTGATGGGTGTGGAGGTAGTCAAAAACAAACACTTTTGAAAGGGGACAGGGTCAAGGGAGAAAATTCAATAAAGGGTGATGGGTTGGGAAGGAGCAAAATATAGTTAGTCTTTCACAACATGAGTATTGTGGAGGGGTTATACATAATGATACACATGTGGCCTATGTTGAATTGCTTGACTTCTTAGGGAGGGTGGGTGGGAAGGGAAGAGGGGAGAGAATTTGGAACTCAAAGTTTTAAAAACAGATGTTCAAAAAAACAAAAATGTTTTTGCATGCAACTAGAAAATAAGATACACAGACAATGGGGTGTAGAAATTTATCTTGCCCTACAAGAAAGGAAGGGAAAAGGGGATGAGAGGGGAGTGGGGTTACAGAGGGGAGCGCTGACTGGGGAACAGGGCAACCAGTATATTTGCCATCTTGGAGTGGGGGGGAGGGTAGAAATGGAGAGAAAATTTGTAATTCAAACTATTGTGAAAATCAATGCTGAAAACTAAATATGTTAAACAAATTTAAAAAAAAAAAATTTAAAAAAAGATAGTATTTTTTCAGTGGTCTTTTGCCCCTCCTTTTCCATTTGACTAATTCTGCCTTTTAAGGCATTCTTCTAGTCATTGACTTTTTGGAGCTCTTTTGACATTTGGGTTAGTCTATTTTTAAGGTGTTATTTTCTTATGTATTTTTTGGGTCTCCTTTAGCAAGTTGTTTACTTGTTTTTCATGATTTTCTTGTATCACTATCATTTCTCTTCCCAATTTTTCCTCTACTTCTCTTACTTGATTTCCCAAATCCTTTATGATCTCTTCCATGGCCTGAGACCAATTTGTATTTTTCTTGGATGCTTTTGATGTGGGCTTTTTGACTTTGTTGACTTCTTCTGTCTGTATGTTTTGATGTGCTTTGTCACCAAAAAATAGATTGTATAGCCTGAGTCCTTTCACACTTCTTGCTCATCTTCCCAGCCAATTACTTGACTTTTCAGCCTTTTGTCAAGGTATGATTGCTTTCAGAGTAGAGAGCACATTGTACCAAGCTTCAGGGATTTTGTACCACTGTTTATAGAGCTACTTCTAATCCACAGTCACCACAAGCTCTGCCATACCAGCACTCCTTCTCCCCCAAAAACTGCCAACCAGAACCATGACCTACATCCAAGCAGGGCAAAGCCAGTGAACCCTGCCTTTGCACCAGCAAAGCAATCCCTGCACTCCTGCTCTGATCTGCCACTTGATTACTCCCACTGTGTGGACCAGCAGCTCCAGGAATCAGTTGCAGTTAGAGTTCTGGAAGCAGCAGCTGGGAGCTTCCTGCTGCTGCAGCCCATCACCTCGGGGCTGGGGTTGGACCATGCACTTTCTCACCTGGATCTAGCAGTTTTCCCATTGACCTGATTTCTTGTCTTTGGGGTTTGTGGGTTGAGAAGTCTGGTAACTGCCACAGCTCTGTCATTCAGGAGCCTGAGGCCTGCTGCACCCCATCTACTCCTGGCCTGGTCTGTCCTGGTGGGGTTCAGGCTGGGCTACACTCTGCTCCCAGAACAGTGCAATAGACTCTTCCCAGCAACCATCCAGACTGTCTTGGGGTGGAGACTTATTTCCCTCTATTATTTTGGGGGTTCTGTTGCTCTAGCATTTGTTTAGAGTCACTTTATAGGTGTTTGGAGGGATTTGGGGGAAAACTTAAGCAAGTCCCTGTTTTCTGGCCACCTTCTTGGCTCTGCCCCACTGTCTATGGCATTTAAAAAACCACTTGATAGTCAGAAGGCTAGAGACTGACTCCAATCTCTCTTCCTATATACCAGTGTGATCTTATATAAATCTTTTATCTTCTGTTGGTCTCAATTTAATCATCTACACAATGGTGGGCTTGATTTGGTGATTCTAAAAGAAAACACTAAATCTATGATTATATAAAGCCATAACTAAGGAGATGTGGGGCATGGGAATATGGAGATTAAGAGGGTACTATGTGTTTTTTGAGATTCCAGTCTTTCTTACTTTAAGGACAATATCTTACTAAAGTAAATGGTAATAGATATTGGGCCATAGGGAAAGGGGAAAAAGGTATAAAACTATAAATTTGTGAAGTGTATACTACTAGGTAAAAATAAAAGAATGTGATGAAATGTATAAATGGAAGAGCAGAATAATACTTCATGTTTGAACAACATAATGAAATGTGTAAGTTATAACAACATAGATGAAATTAATTAAATAATGGATATACAGGGCAAGAAAGTAAAATGTAGAATGAAATCCATAAAGAGAAAAATGTAATGATGTTTGAAGGTGATGTAATGAAATGCACATATTTGAAAGGTGTAATGAGATGCGTGAATGTAAGAGTGTGATGAGATGTTAATATTTGAAAGGTGTAATTAGATGTGCATGTTTTGAAGGTTTAATTAGATATACAAAAAATGGAAGGACTTAAAACAATCCTACTCACCTATGGATATGAGGGTAATTAGCCAAAATCATGATCTGTAGAAGACTGATTTATTCACTATTTTAAAGGAGCCTATAGTTCTTGTGGTCCCACGGGTACTTACTGATTTCTGACTTTGCTGATTGATGGGGAACCTATTTTTGGGGAGGAGGGTATCTTTTATGAAGTTTTCATTTCTATGCCTCCCATTTTATTTGGTTTTATTCTTTACTTAGTAATTAAGAATTGTATTTCCCTGAAAATATGTGGTTTTGACTCTCTGAAGATTCCTTAGTGAAATCTCTTAGAGATATTAAGTCAATACATTTATAGCTAACATACTTCTGAGGGAGTAACGTAAAGTTTTGTTCCTCTTACCTGGCATAAGAGTTTCAATAATTATAAAAATGACCTATAACTTTAATTATCTTAACTAAATTGTATAACACAAGATAACTGCAGGTACTTAATAGATACTTACTGGTTGATTAGGGATGTTAAGAATTTAATTACTAAAAATCACTGATTATTTTGAAAATCCTTTCCTGAATATCTGTTGAAAAGACTATATTCAGCTTTGAAATAGTTTAGTACTGGGGAAATGGGCCCTTCATATAAACTTTAAAAAATCTAGAGAAAATAGTTTATGTCAACAATCAGGCTAAGGGAAAGGAAAGACTCAAAAATGGTATAAGGTATTGCTCCCCCATAATGTTAGTAGGGCATCATTTATTTCTGGATTAATTGGCTACAGAATGACAAAGAATTTAATTGGAACAGAAAATGATTTTTTGGAAAATATGAGCACCACAATTATTTCCTCTTTCATTGACAGAATTCAAATTAAACTAAAGACAAGGTAAATGTGTGACCCTTCACCCACTCACTAATAACTTTTCATAACCCTAATCAATCAGCCTAATATAGCAGTTATCATATTCACCATATGCCCATTCAAGGCCATGATTATTTTATGATAACTACTTACTGTTCAATTAAGTCTCTAGGAAAAAAGGCCAAAAGTTGGTCAGTTTTATTCATTAAAAATGTGAAACTTTAGCTAATATTCCAGTGTTTTTGTCTATATAATTGAGGATTCCTATTAATTAAATATGAAAAAATGTTACTCATTGAATATAAAGCTAACTTAAACCTAAGAAATGCAGTTGAGTCAGACTATATATCAGGCTGAAAGCCTGGTTAGTTTGGCAGGACATTAAGTTTGGCATAGATTGATTTAGAGTATAAAATATATCGAAGCTATAGAGATATTCCATACTGTACATACAAACACTTTTCTAAAATTCCAGAGTGAATTTTCTTCTTCTGTTAAAATCTGCATTTAAAACCAAAAAGTAAATCAAAATTAGACTATTTCAGGGTTGTTTTTTTTGGGGGGGTATGTTTTGTATTTATTTTTAAATAAGTTTTTATCACTGTCTTCTGTTTCTTGCATTAGTGTAATTATTGCCAGTAGCTGCCCCTCCCCAGAAAGCCATCTGAAATAAAACATAGTACTTTGAAAGACAAAATAAATATCAATACAACTGATTGATTCCTTGAAAAAGTCAGAAAACATGTAAAATGTGTAACAGTATCCCATATCCAATAAAGGGGTGGTTTGGGAGTCCTTTCCTATATCCCTTCATTCAGGTGATGCTTGATCTTTATAATATTGTTACATTCACTTTTAATTTTTGATGTGTCATTATTCTTAACACTTACATTATTGTAGAGATTCCCTTCTGCATTTGTGTTTTCTGGACTATTTAAAAAGCAAATAATCTCTTCATTTCTCATTTTCTTTCTAAGAATGTTTCACATGCTTCCTTATTTTTTTAAACATCCACCTTTATTTTTTTTTTCATTTATGGCTAAGCTTAAATTTGAAGGGTCGGTCACCTTGGGCTATATCCAGAGCTCCATTGCTCTTCAGAACATACAAATACATTCCTTCCTTCATTTTTGGGTGAGTGCTAAATATCTCATATTATTCAAATTTATTTTCACTTTTATTTGATGTTTGCCAAACTTTTCATTTCTGAATTAAATTGTTAAATTTGATCACTATTGTGTTATAGCTTAGGCTGAGTGTTTTTGTTTTTTTCTGGAGGCTTTCATTGACTTTTTCAATCTATTTTTCTCTCCTTTGCTTTATTATTGAGACTTGCCATTACAGATTCATGGTTTCTTTTTGTTTTTGTTTAATTCCGGTCATTATTTTTGCTTTGTAGGACATATATTCTGCTCTCAATTCTCATTTCTCTTTTAAATCACTCAGGAATAGCACAATGTGTTTCCATGTTCTTATCAAATCCCAAAGGGTCCTCTGTCTTATCAAGTTATAATCAGAGGTTTCCAAAGCAGGTGATACCACTCCCTTGGAGGGGTACTGTAATGATCCAAGGGGACAGTAGTAGCCTTGGGTGCAATTTGGGGGGGGGGAGCATAAAGAAAGAAAAGAAAATTTTGAAAAAAAACTGTTTATGTATGTTTTATCTACTGTGTAACAGAATTAAAGTCATAGTGATTACTTCATTTTCTAAATAAACATACAAAATACAGGTTTTAACAGATCGGGGGTCAAGTCCATTGACAGGTCTCAACAAACAAGTGTTGGTAGGAAAGCTTGTTGTGCACTGTCATGAAGGCCAGCATGCATTGGCAAGAATATCTATGTGTAATGACTTGTTTATAATAATACTCTACGGTTGATTACATGACACAATATTGTTTCATCAAAATTTCAGTGCAGGAAAAAACCCACAAATTTATATTAAATTGTTAAATTTAAGATGTGTCAGTTTAAAAATATATTTAAAATATTTTTGAAAGGATGTAAATTAAAAAAAAAACATTAAAGTTTTAAAGAAAGTAGATTTCCAATGGGGGGGCACCAAGTAATTTTTTTGAAAAGGGGGTGGTAGACCAAATAAGTTTGGAAACATCTGTTCTAGGTGATTTTCCTTTGTTTGTTTTTACTATTTATTCATACCTACCTAAAATTATTTACAAGATCTGGAGACAATATTTCTTTCCATCGTTAAGGGTTTTTTTTTTCTGTTTACCTATCTTTTTATGTACAAGTTTTTTTCTTCTTCCTGAAGTCTTTGGTACTTGCAGTCTTTTTTCTCCCTTACTTCCCCCTAATACTCATTTCCTGCCTTCCTCTCCTCTGTTAGTGGTTTTCTGAGGAGCTAGATCTCACAGCATCTCAGCTTTCTTCCATGCTAAATTCATGGTTCAGTAGCATAGATCTCTCTCCCAAGTGATTTTCTGTGGGATAAAACTAGCCCAATTTGGATGCTGAGTTCTTTCTCTCAGTAGTATCCTGTCTCCATCCCTTCATTCTCAGCCCAGCATGGGCAGTACAGAAAGCTGCCAGATTGGTACTATATTATTGATTTCTTAAGAGATCCAAGGCTCTGGGAGGAGAGGCTTGTGGGTGTGTTGTTCAGTTTTTTTTTCACATTCAGTCACATATTCTGCTCCCCTTTTTATGTTACTCTGCTTCTCAGCAACAATTATTTTCACCACAGAGCACTTCCACTGCCTACTGGCTGACTGTCACAGCCCCAACAAGTTTCCCTAGGCTGGAGCCTGACTATACACAGTACTAGGAAAAGAGAGTGAGTACTGGAATATACATTTTTGTTTGTTTGTTTGCTATTTTATAATACCACATGTTGAGTCATAGTGTAGCCTCAGTTCCCAAAGGATGGTGGGAGATGGGAGATGATGAGTGATGAGTGGGCTCAAGGTAGGCATCCATCAGTTCATGGTTTTGTTTTGTTTTGACCTTTTGGATTCCGAGTGCCTTTGAACATAGAAAGAGCTAAAGTTCCTTTATCTTTGGAACACAGTCTCTCTTTGGGAGAGATTTGAGATGCAATGAGAATCAGAGAAAATATCTTGCCATTGAACTTCAATGACTTTGAAAGAGAGAGTGAGTCTGACAATTTTGTGCAGCTCTGCCTCAATTAAATCCAATTCACATACAAATCAAGACACACACCCCATTGTTGTTTTTGAATCTCTTCAAAATAAAAGATGAACAAAAGAAACCAAGATATTGCTACAGAAATAAAAAGGTATTGCAAGAGATGAAGGGTCTTTTTATTTATATTCTGAATTGTCATGGACAAAAATCTCATTTTCTAGTTGCTAGTCTATAGATAATAAATATACTATTGTATTTTGCATTGTTGTCTCTGGATCACAGATATATGATCAATCCTTGGATCTGAACTTAATACATTTTTTCTTCTTCTTTAGAAAAACTTTCGAGAACTGAAGTCCACTACCATGAAAAGGCTTTTGTGGACAACACATTATAATACATAAAATATGGTGTTTGGATAAAACCTACCTTTTCAAATGCATCTTTCACTATTATTTTAGGATGATAATATTTTCTTTGACCTTTCAGGTTGGATATGTAGAGAAGATGAAAAGAAGTAGAAGGAATTTTAAAAGAAAGAGGGAAGAGAAGCAGCAGTTTTGTAAAAGGAAAACAGTCATGGTTGAATGCTAGAAATTGGTAGTTTAAGGCTGAAAACAAGAAAAAAGAGCTTGAAATAGGAAGCAGAACATCACAATATTTAATGAATATATCATGAAGTAGAAGGAAAACAATGAAGCAAGGGTAGCTATAAGCACAGTTGTTTTCCCCAATTAATGGGACTTCATTCTGAATTTTCTTCCCTCTCTTCCCAAGAATTCATGGCCATGCCAATGAGCTAACTCGTGTTTCAGTCTCTGCTTTATGTCTGCACTGAGCTATACTCACTCTTTGACCTATCTCTTCCTTAAAGGATTGCAGTGACATTTAGCTATGAGAAAATAAGTCAATACACATGTAATGCAAAAAGAGAAGGAACACATCCTCTCTTAAATGCAAAAAAACCCCAAATACCTTATAAACTTAAAATATATTTTTCACAACCAATATAGATAAAAGTGCAACATGTATAAAAATATAATCTCTCATGAACTTTACATTCACTGATTTAAAAATTATGTGTAAACTCCTTCTTGTACTATTAAAGCTGAAATACATGGACGTAGTTTTTCAAATTTCATTTTCCACTTGAATGGTTCCCTTTTCTGAGCACAGTAATTAGTTGAATATATTTATCTTCAGAATATGAAACATCCAAAAAAGTAAGCAATCCACCCACATCTTTTATATTATGGTAAAGAAAAATATTGTTGTGAAAATGCATGAGAAAAATCAACTGAATATTATTAATGATGATTCATGCTAATCTATGTTCTGATAACTTCTACTTTATTTGCTCCAACAAAAGACTTTGAATCCTAAATCCATATGGATTTAGGGACATCAATATTTGTGCAATTAATTTTACAAAGATAAACCAATATTTTAGATTTCTAAACATTTGCTTAAAGATGGAATAAACTTAAAATTAAATATGTTCCCATGTACATATTTGTAATATGTTGTTTTCCATTATTTCATGAACACCATGTATTTGGAACAAGACTAAGTTGTTTTTTTTTGCTCATCTCACAGAGTATATATTTCTAGAATACAAATAAAGGATGTGGTTGATTAGGATGTGGAAAGGCAAGGCCAGACAGGGAGGAAGGCAGACAGGATCTCTACTATAGAATGCTTTGGAACAATATTGTATCAAAGGACATTTCCCTAAATTCTTATATCTAAAAATAATATTAAATTGTATGTATGCAGGGTGTTTGAGCAAGCATCAGCATGCTGAGCTGATATAATCCCCTGCAGAGAAGAGGTTAGGGAGCCTATTTCCAGAAGCGTATGATTATATGTAATGGAAATGCCTTGGAGAGATTTGGAACATGGTCCAACATTCTGTAACTATTTCTGGTCTGCTAGTGGTTTGAGAAAGAGGAATCCTTTTATTGGCTCTCCACTTATAATTGCATTATATTCAAAAATCATTATTCAATCAGAGCCAGTCCTTTGGTCTAAATCTTCATAAATAATTATATTCTGGTGAGAGAAAAGAGACTGCTGTAAAGGGACTCAGTGTAAGTCTTTCTTGTTCAAGGTCAATGTTTCTAGTGAATATGGTCTTGATTATTTGCCTTGGCATTTGTGGCTTCCTGTTTTAAGTGGAGGATTTGAGAGATGACTATGACATTGTGAGCTTCAAGAGATTAAGAAAGCAAGCCCCCTAAATGAGACTGGAGTCTACATAAATTTTTGTGGCTAGAAAGTCTAGCATTGAGACCTGGAAGGATGAAGAATTATGTTCTGAACCAAGACCATTGGTAGCTGAGAAAAATGACTCATCCAGCAGCTATTGTCACATTTGGACATAAACTTGGTGGGACCCATGCTATATGGAAATTGTTATTTTAGTTGATTATCCTTCATTCTCAAAGATGACCATGATATCAGGGAGGTGATGCCACAATGTGTAAGTGAATTGGATTTAAGTGAGGGAAGGCTGTGCAAAGTCAACTGCCTCACTTTCTCCTTTGGAGTCATCTGGTTACAGTGGCAGGTTATAGATTAGGACAACTGCAGATGTCCCTAGATGAAGTAGGAGACCTTGGCCTTTGTAACCTAACATTTTAACAGGTCTCAGTTTGACTGAGGCAAAGCCCATTTAGTGATTGAGGCTAGATAAGAAATGAGGTAGAGAATGGGTTCTTGTACCGAGTTAAAAAAAAATCAATCTGAGAAGGGAAGACCTTCAGGCTTACTGGCCAAAACTGAAACTGGTATTTACATTCAAATTGAGTCAATCAGGGTCCAAACAATGATCAAGTGGGGCTTGGCCTGGGACTTATTGTTGGCCAATCAATGAGAATCAGAGTGATGTGGGTTTAAGATGTGGTTCTTAAGACAAAAAGAATCTAGTCCATAAACCCCAAGATATCTTGTGAGGTTTCAGAGATCAAAATTTATATTCCTTTGGGAAGAGTATACACAGTAAAGGGTATGATATCCTATGTGGACTGAGGGAGAGAAGAGGAAGGGAGGGGAGGGTACCTAAAGAACCGTGAAAGAGAGATGTAACTGGTATCACTCCAGGACAGTGTGCTCATAAAGAAATTAATATACATATATTTTAAGGTATTATTCTACACAGCAGGGAGGCTTTATTTGATTGCTGTGGTATATCCAAGTACAAAAATAGCTAAATTTCTTTCCATTTTCTCTTTTTTTTCTACTTTAGGAACTATTTTTGCTTCTCTTTTCCTTTAAAAAAACATTTATTATTTATTTATAACCTTCTTTTCCTTTTAATTTTTGAGTTTAAGATTTTCTCCTACTCTTCTCCCACTCCCACACATTGAGAAGGCAAACAATATATTAATTATCCACATGAAATCATGAAAAACATATGTCCATAGTAGCCATATTATGAAAAAGGAAAGGAAGAAAGAAAGAGAGAGAGAGGAAGAAAGAAAGAGAGAAAGAGAGAAAGAAAGAAAGAAAGAAAGAAAGAAAGAAAGAAAGAAAGAAAGAAAGAAAGAAAGAAAGAAAGAAAGAAAGAAAGAAGGGAGGAAGGAAGGAAGGAAGGAAGGAAGGAAGGAAGGAAGGAAGGAAGGAAGGAAGGAAGGAAGGAAGGAAGAAAACTATACTTCAATATTACTTAAGAGTTCATCAATTCTCTCTTTGAAGGTACATAGCATTTTTTTTCACCATGAATCCTTTGAAATTGTCTTAGATCACTATATTGATCAGAGTAGCCAATTTTTTTTTCAAGATTGATCATCATTACAATATCAGTATTACAAATAACTGTTTTCTTTTTCTTAGATATTTGGGGGTACACACCTATTAGTGGTATTGCTGGATCAAAGGATATACACAGTTTTATAGCTCTTTGGGAATGGTTTCAAATTGCATTCCAGAATAGCTGAACTAGTTCATAACAATTCATCAACAATTCATTAATGTACCTATTTTCCCTTATTCCCTTTTGGATCTGGTAGGTGTGAGTTGGTACCTGAAAGTTGTTTGATTTCAAGCATTTTTATGTGACTAAAGATAGTTTTATTTCTTACGAAAACTGCCTGTTCATGTCATTTGGCCATTTATCAATTGGGGAATCACTCTAATTATTTTTAATAGATTTGACTCAGTTCTCTATATATTTGAGAAATAAGGCTTTTGTCACAGAAACCTGCTGTAATTTTATAAATTTTATTTTGCTGGCTATAGTACCTTTTCAGCAAAAAGTACTTTCTCTTATTATCTCTTTTAATTAGATCTATTTTTACTTTTGCTTTTTCTGAATTTATTATTGCCACCCCTGCCCTCTGTGCTTTAACTTAAGCATAATAGACTCTATTTCAGCCTTTCATTTCCCCTCCATGTGTGTATTTCTGTCTCAAGTGTGTTTCTTCTGCACAACATATTGTTGGATTCTCATTTCCAATCCATTTTGTTCTGTGGGTTAGCTCATCATATTCACATCTGCAATTGTAATCACATTTCTCTCCAATCCATTTTCTTCTCTTTATTCTCTCCCCCCCCCTCTCTCTCTCTCTTTCATCACCCCTCAAAAGTCTGTCTTGTTTCCAACCACCACATCCCCCAATCCACCATTTACCTTATCATCACCTTTGCACATATCTCTTATCCCCTTCCCCTCTTATTTCTCTATGTGATGATAGATTTCTATAGCCAACTGAGTGTGTGCTTGTATTCTTCCCTCTTTGAACCAATTCTGATGATAGTAAAATTCAAGCATTGCTGCTCCCCTTCTCTCCTCCATCCAATAAAAGGTCTTCCCTGCATGCCACTTTTATGTGAGAAAAACTACCCTATCTCTCCCTTCCACCTTCTCCCAGTGCACCCCTATTTCTCATACGTACATTCTTTTTGTTTTGAGAAAAGCAAGTTATACCTATGACCTCTGTTTATGTAGATTCTTCCTAATTGCCCTCATAATGATGAAGTATTTAGGAGATATATATATATACATATATATATATATATATATATATACACACACACACACATATACATATATATATATGTATGTATATGTAAAATCTTCCCCTATAGGAGTGTAAACAGTTAAACTCCATTGAGTTTCTTATGCTTACTGCTTCACATTTACCTTTTTATGCTTCTCCTGAGTCTTGTGTTTGAATGTAAAAATTTCTATTCAGCTCGAATCTTTTCCTTAGGAATGCTTAGAAGTCTTCTATTTCCTTAAATGTCTATTTTTCCCCTGAAGGATTATATTCAGTTTTCTGGATAGGTTTCTCTTGGTTGTAATTCTAATTTCTTTGCTTCTGGAATATCATATTCCAAGCTTTTTGTTCATTTGATGTAGAAACTGCTAAATTTTGTGTGATCCAGAATTTGTTTCCAGGATATGTGGATATTTGATTTCCAGATGCTTGCAATATTTTTCTCCTTGACCTGAGAGGTCTCAAATATGGCTATAATAACCATGTGAGTTTTCATTGTGGGATCTATTTTAGGAGGTCATTGGTAGATTATTTAAATGTATATTTTACCCTCTGGATCAAAGTTTTCCTTGATAATTTCTTGAAATATTGTGTCTAGGTCCTTTTCTTTTTAAATCATGGCTTACTGGTAGTCCAATAATTCTTAAAATATCTCTCCTTTATCAGAGTTACTTGATGTAAAAAAAAATTCTTCCCAGTTTTCTGCTTTCCTTCTCATTTTGTTTGGACTGGTTTTGTTCGTGCAAGAAACTTTATATATATATATATATATATATATATATATATATATATATATATATATATATATATAATCAAAATTATTCATTTTGTATTTCATAAAGCTCTTTATGTCACATTTGGCTCTAAATTCTTCCATTATCCAAAGATCTCATAAGCTCATAGGTAAACTATTCCATGCTTTCCTCATTTACTTATGGTATAAAGCTTTATGTGTAAAGCATGTACCCATTTTTGAATTTATCTTGGTATACAGTGTGAGATGTTGATCTATCCCTAGTTTCTGCCACATTGTTTTCTAGTTTTCCCAGCAGTTGTCATATAATGAGTTTTTTGTCCCCAAATCTTAGATCTTTGGGTTTACCAACCATGAGATTTTATCATTTACTACAGTGTTTTCTGTATTTAATCTACTCCACTCATCCACTACTCCATTTCTCAGTCAGTACAAAATTGTTTTTCTAATTATCACTTTGTAATCCAGTTTGAGATCTGATACAGCTAGACCAGCTTCCTTCACATTTTTTTTTCATTGATTCCCTTGGTATCCTTGAACTTCTATTCTTCCTGATGAATTTCAGTATTATTTTTTCCAGCTCTATGCAACAATTTTTGGGAGTTTGATTGAATTGCAGTGAATGAGTAGATTAGGGTAGAATTATCATTTTTATTATATTGTTTTACCTACCCATGAGAAATTAATATTTTTCCAATTGTTTACATTTGACTTTGTGTGAAAAAAGTGTTTTGTAATTCTGTTCATATAATTCCTGAGTTTGTCTAAGCAGGTAGACTCCTAAGGTTTTTATATTGTCTATACTTATTTTAAATGGAATTTCTCTTTCTATTTCTTGCTACTGGACTTTGTTGGTAATATATAGTAATAATTATGATTTATATGAGTTTATTTTGCATCCTGAAACTTTGTTCAAGTTGTTAATTATTTCAACTAATTTTTTTTAGCTTACTCTCTAGAATTCAATAAGTATATCATATTATCTGAAAAGAAGGATAGTTTTATTTCCTCATTCCTTAACTGTATTTTTTAAATTTATTATTTTCTTTTATTGTTATAGGTAGCATTTCTATACAATATTGAACAATACAGGCAATAATGGGCATCCTTGCTTTGCCCCTGATTTTATTGGGAAGGCTTTTAGTTTATTCACATTACAGATAATGCTTGCTTATGGTTTTAGATAAATATTATTTAAGTTAAGCTCCATTTATTCCTATGTTATCTAGTGGAGTTTTTTAATAGGAATAAGTCTTGTATTCTGTCAAAAGCTTTTTCCGCATCTACTGAAATAACTATATCATATATGTTGGCTTTGTTATTGATATGGTCAATTATGTTGGTGGTTTTCCTAATATTGAACTAGTTCTGCAGTCCTGGTATAAATCTTGGCTAGTCATAGTGTATGATTCTCTTCATATATTGTTCTAATTTCCTTACTAGTATTTTATTTCAAATATATAGATAATGGAGTCGACTTTATAATATTATAAGTCACTCTTCAATTGATAATGGTCAAATGACATGAATACACAACACAGTTTTCAGACAAATAAATCAAATCTATATAGAATCATATGAAAAATGCTCTAAATGACTTTTGATTATAAAATTCACATCAAAACAACTGAGATACCACCCCATACCTATCAAATTGTCTAATATGACAGAAAAGGAAAATGATAAATGTTAGAAGCAGTATGAGAAAACTGGTATACTGATGAATTGTTGGTGGAATTGTGAACTGAGCCAGTCATTCTGGAGAACAGTTTGGAATCATGCTCAAGAGGTATAAAACTGTGTATATGTTTGACCTAGTAATATCGCTGCTAGGCCTATACATTACCCCACCCCCAATTTTTTTGACAGGTATTAACTCTTTATTTGAAAATAATTCCATAAAAATAGCAAAAAGGTACAAAAAATGGGAGAAAAAGGGCGAAAACGAGAAAGCAGGAATCTGGCGGTGGAGAAAGTTCCTGAGAATCTGAGGCTAGAGCTGGGATTCTTAACCTTTTATGTCAAACCCCTCTGGCAGTCTGATGAAACTTATGGCTCTTGCCTACATTCATCATGAAAGGAAATGCTATATAGAGGTGAATGAAAGTAAAACTGCAGGGTCTAGCTTAGTCTAGAGGGCACAAAAGCTATTTTGCCAGCTGGCTAAGACCTGCCCTGTCCAGCTCTGGGTCACCTCGCCACCACCTGCTGGTGCCCAGGTCCGCGCTCTGGCTATTTATAAGAAGTCCGAACACATGACCGAGGTGGTTAAGCGCTGTCCCCACCACGAACGATGCACTGAGCATATAGATGCCCTGGCACACGCACAGCACCTGATCCAGGTGGAAGGAAACCTACTGAATACCTCAGTGATGCCACCACCATGCGACAGAGTGTGTCAGTTCTTTACGAGTCCCCAGAGGTCGGCTGTGATTGTACTACCATTCATTACAATTATATGTGCAACAGTTCCTGCATGGGGGGCATGAACCGGCGCCCGATCCTCACCATCATAAACCTGGAAGACTCCAGTGGTCAGCTTCTTGGACGCCGAAGCTTTGAAGTAAGTGTGTGTGCTTGTCCTGGAAGAGACCGGCGGACTGAGAAGGAAAATTTCCGCAAGAAGCGAGGTCACAACCCACAGCCACCCTCTGAGAGCAGTAAGCGTGCATTGCCCACCGCTCCTGGCAGCACCTCCAAGACTAAAAAGAAGCTAATGGATGGAGAATATTTCACCCTCCAGAACCGTGGTCGCAAACGCTATGAGCTACTCCGGGAAATAAATGAAGACTTGGAACTGAAAGACGCTCACAGTGGGAAAGAGCCTGAGGGCAGCTGTCCCCACCGCAGCCAACTGGAGTCTAAGAAAGGAGATTCTACCCCCTGTCAATGCAAAAGACTTGGTGAAAAGTGAAGTTCCTGACTCCGACTGAACATAATCCCCCCCCACACACCCCAGGCGCCCTCTGTTTTTTATTTCCCACATGACAACTCTAAAGTCTCACTTTTAGAGATCCCCAATCTGCAGTCCCTGCCCCCTTCTTCCAGCTTGAATGTCTGTCTCAAACGATATTAAGCTGGTCTTTGCTAAAAAATATAAAATAAGGGGGACTGGGGCCTTTCTCTCCTAGGCCATGCTCCCTCACTTTGCCACTCATCTCTTTATGACCCTGTGGACCACAGCACTCCAGTACTGTCTGTGGGGTGTTGTTGGCGAAGATGCTGGACTGCTGCACCATTTTCTTCTCCAGTGGATTAAGGAAAACAGAAATGACTTGGTCACACAGCCACTGAGGCCAATTTGAACTTGGGTCTTCCTGATTCCAGGCACCACTTTATATCAACTGAGCCACCTAGCTGCCTTCCCTCACTTTAGTGTCCCTCTAAAAGAGAGGGTAGTGCTGTTTGAGAAAAGTGTTCTGAACAAAAATATTAGGGTCATCGGAATCCTAGACTTAGACATGAGGGAAGGGACCTCCAAGGCCCCCTAGGTGATGAGACTAAGGTCCAGAGAACAACTTACTTTCTCACAGTGAGAAGCAGAATTTAAACCCAGAACTGAAAAGTGATGCTTCTGTTCTGCCATACTGCCTTTCTAGACTAGAGGCCTTGCTTAGAGCTGTGATGATTTCTTGAAACTGTTCCTTGTGTTTCTGCCATTTGGGAAAGTGTATTCACTTAGGGATGTGTTCCTGGTAAGGTGGGGGAGGGTGGAGGAAGGATGTCAGGAAAGTGGGTGGTCACAAGTAGTTGTTGATGGGTTGACATCTGTGATAAAATAAGCCCTCCCACCCACAGGATTTAGTCTGTGAAATACCTACTGGAATGTGCTTCAACCTCCAATTTTTTTTAAAGGAGAAAGGACCTATTTGTACACAATATTTGTAGTAGCAATTTTTGTGGTAGCTTAGAATTGGAAATTGAGGATATACTCATCATTTGGGGAATGATTGAACTAGCTGTAGCATATCATTGCAATGAAGTGTTATTGTGGTATAACAAATGAAAAGCAGAATGATTTCAGAAAAAAAAAAAAACATGGAAAGATATATATGAACTGATACAAAGTAAAGTGAGCAGAACCAGAAGGATATTGTATAAATTAACAGCAATAATTTATGATGAGGAACTTTGAATGACTAGGCTATTTTCAGCAACAGAATGACCCAAGCCAATCCCAAAGGACTCATGAAGAAAAATGCTATTTACTGCTAGAGAAGGAATTGATGTTGTCTGAATACAGACTGAATCATAATATTTTTCTTCTTTGTTCTTTTTTTCTATCTTTCTTTTTTCATCCCTTCTTTTTTTGAGTCTTCTGGCACAAAATGACTGATATGGAAATCTTTTACATGATTGCACATGTATAACCTATATCAAATTGCTTACTCTGTCAGGGAGGGTAAAGGGGAGGGAGAAATAGAATTTGGAACTCAATACTTAAAAAAACCCAAATATTAAAAATTGTTTTTATATATAATTGAGGGGAAAATGAAATATTATTTTAAAATTATCTTTCCTTGAGCTTTTGTTTTTTCATGTCAATTGCTTTTCTTATGAAACATTTCACATTTTCTTTTATTTTTTCATTCTTTTGATTTTGTTTTATTGTTTTTTGAAGTGTTATAAAGTCATTAGCTTCCACTTGCCCAATTATATTTTTAAGAATTTAATTTCTTTAATGAGATTTTGTTCCTCTTTTTCCATTTCACCAATTTTTCTTTTGTTTTTTGATTTGTTTTCAATGGTTTTTAAGTTGTTTTTAAAATGTATTTATTTATTTTTAGTTTATAACATTCAGTTCCACAAGCTTCTAAGTTTTACATTTTCTCCCACTCCCTCTCCTCTCTCCTCACCAAGGCAGCATGAAATCTGATATAGGCTCTACATATACATTCATATTAAACATATTTTCACATTAGTCATGTTGTGAAGAAGAACTATAACCAATGGAATGAACCACAAGAAAGAAGATACAAGAAAGAGGGAACAAATAGTATGCTTCAATCTGCTTTCAGACTCTATAATTCTTTCTCTGGATGTGGATAGCATTTCATCAAGAGCCTTTTAGAGTTATCTTAGAACCTTGCATTGCTGAGAAAAGCCAAGTCTATCAAAGTTAGTCATCACAATGTGGCTGTAACTGTGTACAATGTTCTCTTGGTTCTACTCCCCATCAGTTCATTTAAATCTTTCCAGGTTTTTCTAAAATCTGCCTTCTCATCATTCTTATAGCACAATAGTCTTCCATCGCATTCACATACCACAACTTGTTCTTGGTGAATTTTTTTAGTTCCTTTTTCATTTTGCCTTCTGCTCTTAAAGAAATTTTTATCCTGGTAAATTTTCAGTATTTTTTGGGCCCCTTTTACCAAGCTGTTATTTTTTTCATAATTTTTTTGTATCACTTTCACTTCTTTCCCCAATTTTTGCTATACCAATCTTGTCATTTTTTTTAACTCTTCCAGAAATTTCTGTTGGCTTTGGTTCCAATTAGCATTTTTTTGAGGCTTTGCTTGTAGCTGTTTTCACATTGTCTTCTTTTAAGTTTATGTCTTGGTCTTCTCCGATACCTTCATATCTTTTTATGAAGCATGTTTTTTGTCATTTGCTTTTTTCTCCCAGCCTATTTCTTTTCTTTGATTAAAGTTGGGCTCTGCTGACCTGTGGCTGGGGACATACTGTACCAAGCTTCAGGCTTTTTTGTGCTGCTGTTTTCAGAGCTAGTTCTGGGAATCAGTAAGATATTGGTGCTTCCAAAGTAGTGTTATGCTGGGACAAGTGTGATCACTGATCTCCTGGTCTGCAGTCTGGTCTTTACCTAAGATGCACCCCTGTCCCCCTGCAGGGGCAAATCCTAGTGGTTCTTGTGACAATGGACCCTGCTCATTTGTTTCAGAACACAGGTGCTTCTCTCCACTTTGGAGCTGTGACCTAGAATTGCCTATGTGCAACAGAGTTGTCAATCAGAGCCAGCTTCACTGTAACCAGAGTGGCCTTTGTTTTCTTTGAATGACTCAGCTTACCTCATTGAGCCTCTGGACACTGTGGCTTGCTCTTCCGGGGCAGGAGGCCCGGGGAGCATGCCGGGAAGCAGACAACTTCCTGTGTGATGAGTCATGGGGCTGGCTGAGGGGAGGTGTTAACCTCTACCCTAGGGGGAGGGGCCAACTTAAGAACCAATCAGCCCTGGTCATTCAGGCGGAGCTTGATGATGTCAAAAACCCTATAAGAGGGGAGAGGACAGCTTGAAGAGCTCTCTTCCTTTTCCGGTTGGAGCCAGCGACAGTTACAACGACCGTTACAGAGGCAGTTACGACAGTTACATCGTCAGTTACAGTTGCAGCTTCAGTTACAGACACAGACACAGCTGAGGCAGGAGCTGCCAGTAGCAGAGCTGACCTACGGGAGGAAGCTGAACAAAGACTTCAGTCCAGTGGGTAATCTTATTACCATAAAGGGGGAAACATGATTTTGCTTTACGCAATCATGTTTCTCTGTAGCCTCCTGGTTACTCTTTCAAGGCGTACTTATTGGGCCTGGAAGATTTTGATCAACATATCAAAATGGGGCTTCTGGTTCATGGGTTGGTTACTGTGGAGCCTAAATAAATGTTTTGATTCTTCTGCCTTCTACTTTGAGAGTTTCTTATATCCGGCGGTTCCGAACCTTTCAGACATGTTTATGATCCTCTTTGAGATTATAAACTCGGCCCTCCTGATACATTTGGCGTCACGAACAGGATCGCTAGGTATAAGATCTCTATTTAGAAGCAGAACAATTTCAGAGGAAGAGATGAATATCCCAGGATGGGAGGATCCATTTTATTCCTCCCTAGCAAAAGAATTGGCTAAAAAAGCTGGACCCTGTGAAAACTGGGAACCAAGGCTACGGAGAGGAGATCCTAGGGATTTGGAAAAGTGTTTACGAGAAGTTGGGATTCAGTCAGGGGCATCACTATCTAGGCAAAGCTGGATAGTGTTATCAGCCTACCGGCTAGTATACGAAAGATTGAGATTAAGTGAAAGACATGGGGGCACTCCTACCCCACAGGAAGAAGAGGAATCTCAGATAGCAGGAGACCAAACTGACTCAAATGAGAACTTTTCTATTAATGTGGCTAAGAGCAACAGGAGACCAAAAAAGCCCAGAGTGCATTTCAACCCAGCCCAGAAAGAGCCTGACTGCCTGCTTCGTCCTAGCCATGGTGGCAGAGGAAGTGAGTGGGGAGAGAATGAGACAATGTTAGGGGCTGAGGCACAAAACACTACTGGGGTTCAGGATGTGCCTCACACAGAGAATAGGAGATGGTTAAATGATCAGACAAGGGCTCGACCCATACAAAGGAGGAAGACAGAAACCCGAGGTGAAGATTCAGTTACAAGGGAAATTCAGGAAGATTTCTCACCGCAAGAGGTCACAGATATTTTGAGTAGATTCAGCCAAAGAATAGGAGAACCATTGATATCTTGGATGGTAAGACTCAGTGATCAAGGGGCCGGTGGAATATCAGTAGATGGGACAGACTGCATGAGATTCATAGGTATCAGCCATGATCCTCTAGTTCAACAAGCTTTTAGGGAACATCATCAGCAAGGAGATGGTGATAGCGGGACTACTCTGTTGGCATTAGCCGCTGTGGGATGCAATAAGAGATATGCTACTGATTCTATGTGGCCCACTGAGCACAGACCCTGGTATTCACTTAGAGATTGTATCATGAGACTAAAGGAGGAGGTAATGAAGACTGCCATTATGACAGGAACTGCAGACAAATATTACAATGATTCAATGGAACTGCCTCATAGGAATTTAATAATTAGGACAGCTCCCCCTGCTTATAAACAACTAATTTTGAATTTATTACTTGGAGAAGTAGGGAGCCGTCTTACAACAGTGATAAATAAGATTTTACAGTTATATGACTTAGGTGACTGGGGAAGGGATAGATCTCCTCAAGAGAGAAGGGTGAATAACCAGCAAACTTGGCGCCAAAGGAGAGTAACAAGGAAAGAAATGTTTACTACTTTATTGAGAGCAGGGGTAGGTTTTGAAATGATAGATGGAATTCCAACCAATGAATTATACAGAATGTATAGAGGACTTGATAACACGAGAAATAGGGAAATAAGAACTGCTCCTGCAAGCCCACAAGCCACTCAGAGTGAAGGTGACCTTGTGTGATTAACGAATGAAAACTTGTACATTTGGGGAAAGGCTGGGAGGACAATCTTAGTCTATATCTAGGGTGGGATCCTCTTGGCTTCCTCATTATGTTCCTTTTGAAAAGAAACATTTCCCACCTGACTTTGGCTCTGATGTTGGATCTTTGCATAACTGAAATCTCAACCAAACTTGAGATGATTTTATTTGAAGAATTATAGTCCATACTTGTCTATTCTTTTTGTCCTTTGTTTTGGCTAACCTTGTTGCTAGTTTTGTTTCCTTCAGGCTTAAGCGCCCTGCACTTTCCGGTGACTGCCTAAGCATGTAGCATTCTTGGAATTCCTGCCAGCTCGTTAAAGAAATGACCTCTGGAATGGGACTTTTTGGGGGCAGGGCCATCTCTACATCCAATTTCAGCATGAAGAAGCTATGGAAAATGAGACCTTCACCCCTCACCCCAAGATTTTGAGCCCCAATCGTTCAAGGGGGGTGGAAATGATGATAGTGTTCTGTTTACTTATTTTGTGTTATCCTTGCTGTGTTGTTTTATTGTTATGATATTATTGATCCTATGTAATGGATACAAGGATTTAGGGGTGGACATTTGAATTATTAATAATTATTTTGGGGATGATTGATTGAAGAGATTATCTTGCTGGGACCTAGGGGTGGATCGCATTTGAATCGTTAACCAATGTTTGGGAATGTCACTGAATGATATGTTTTGCTTTATAATGAATGATATGTTTTAGTTTCCTTTGTAATTGGATCACAATGTATGTTCTAGGATACATGGCTGATTAGATTATGTATCCTATAACAAGGGGTGGAGTGTAACCAGAGTGGCCTTTGTTTTCTTTGAATGACTCAGCTTACCTCATTGAGCCTCTGGACACTGTGGCTTGCTCTTCCGGGGCAGGAGGCCCGGGGAGCATGCCGGGAAGCAGACAACTTCCTGTGTGATGAGTCATGGGGCTGGCTGAGGGGAGGTGTTAACCTCTACCCTAGGGGGAGGGGCCAACTTAAGAACCAATCAGCCCTGGTCATTCAGGCGGAGCTTGATGATGTCAAAAACCCTATAAGAGGGGAGAGGACAGCTTGAAGAGCTCTCTTCCTTTTCCGGTTGGAGCCAGCGACAGTTACAACGACCGTTACAGAGGCAGTTACGACAGTTACATCGTCAGTTACAGTTGCAGCTTCAGTTACAGACACAGACACAGCTGAGGCAGGAGCTGCCAGTAGCAGAGCTGACCTACGGGAGGAAGCTGAACAAAGACTTCAGTCCAGTGGGTAATCTTATTACCATAAAGGGGGAAACATGATTTTGCTTTACGCAATCATGTTTCTCTGTAGCCTCCTGGTTACTCTTTCAAGGCGTACTTATTGGGCCTGGAAGATTTTGATCAACATATCAAAATGGGGCTTCTGGTTCATGGGTTGGTTACTGTGGAGCCTAAATAAATGTTTTGATTCTTCTGCCTTCTACTTTGAGAGTTTCTTATATCCGGCGGTTCCGAACCTTTCAGACATGTTTATGATCCTCTTTGAGATTATAAACTCGGCCCTCCTGATACATTCACCCAGGACCAGGAAAGGGTCCACTTTAATCTCTTCCTGATTTCTTGTCAATCCCCTTACCATCTCTGGGCTGAGAGCTCCTGAAGCTGCGGGTTACAGTCACCTAAAAGGTTCTCCACAGGTGCACATGCCTCCCCTTTTTCAACTAAAAATGTCATCATTTCCTGAAAAAGCTACTTCAAGATTCCCTTAAATAAACAACATAGTCCTCAAAAATGCAAATGAATCTCTCTGAAAAACTTGATCTTCAAAAGTATTCCCAGAGAGCATCACATGTTGTGCTATTGATATTTTCCAATATTATCTAACAATTATCTGACTATAAAAACAGAATTTGAGAGTGTAATTACAATCAGTGATTAAAGATCTTTCCCACCCATTCAATAGGTTTCAGATGGGGCTAGTTAATGGAGGCTTGATTAGAGTCAGGCCTACACCCTTTACTTACTAAGTGCTAAGCCCTAAGCCTACACCCTTTGGCTGACTGGGTGTGAGGCCCTCAGGCCCTAAGAAGAGTATATATACCCAGAAGATAGCCATTAAGGTCAGCATTCAGTACAAGGAGAAGAAGAACTCCAAGATGACAGAGCTGAGAATTTGCAGACTAGCAAGCTACATAACTCAGAGAGCTCTGGAGAGACAAGAGAGCTGCAGAGAATTCAGAGTGAAGAGTAGAGACCAGAAAGCTGTGGAGACCTGAGAACTGAGAGGAGAGAGAATGCAGGCAAGCAGAGAGTTGGGATTCATGAGTGGTTATGGGAAGGCCCCAGCAGGGGAGAAGGTTACAGGATGACTTAGTTCTTTGCTGTAATACTGTGTTATAATTTCCTTGTTGTTACATTGTGGTGGACTTACTGGCTTTGGGATACAACTGTTGCTATGTCAGGTTGGAGTTATTGGTTTTGGGATTTGATCATCTGGTGTCTGAATAAATGTTATACTTTCCCTGCCTTCTACCTAGAGAATCTCTTATACTTTGCAGTTCTGAACTATACACGCATGTTCATGGTCATCTTCAAGGTCATGAATCTTGCCTTACTGTTACAGAGAGATAGATGGAACCAGAACACCCATCCCACACATGAAAGGAATCTCCATAATAATAAACATGACAAGGGATCAGATAGACTCTGCTTGAAGATATTCAAGAGAGAGAAACTCACCACCTCTCAAAGTAGCCCATTCTACTTCTGGACAACACTAATTCTTAGGAAGGTTTTTTGACTGCTTTTGTTTTTTTTTTCCCTTGACAAGATTGACTTGATATATTAACATCAATTATCTGAACTTTGACATGGTATTTTAGAGATTTAGGAAGACCCAGGCTTGGATATTATATTCACATATTTGTCCCCTGCCCCTGCCCCACAGATACACCCCAATAGAAGACAAGCTTCTTGTAAAGTAGGGATTGAGGAGGATGACAGAAAAGTCCTTGCAATTCAAAACTTTAAAAGTCTTTTAAACAAACAGAACAACAACAATGACAACCACATAACTTACCAAAATAGGAAGGAGGATTGTAAGACTGACATTAAGGAATCTTACAAAGATACATGGGACAATTTTCTTGTTCAGTATATTGACTACAAATAAAAATATTTGAAGACATTGGACAGGTTGTAAGTTGTCATCTGAATCACTGAAATGAACTTTTAAATCACTAAAACTTTAGATCCACTTAAATTTCTGAGTATTTAGTATTCTTTCCTTCCTTTTGTTCCCCTCTTTCATGTCAGGGGATTTAGAGTTATTTACTGTGGAAAGCTGCCTAAATTTTTAGAAAAGAAAACATTTTGGTGTCATATTAAGCCCTTCTCCAAAAGGGAGAAGTTCTGGCTTTTTAAAAATGGAAACTATATAATGAAACTTCCCAATGTTAAATTTTAAACCCTGTCACGGTCTGTCATCTGTCAGTTTCTTGATCATGGTGATGATGATGATGATGATGATGATGATGATGATGAAATTTTCTTTTAATCAATATGGTCACAAGAAGCTAAATCTAATAAAAAGTGGCATTAAAATAAAACAAGAAAGTGTATGCACCATTAATATAATAAATGATAGAAAAATCACTAAAGGAAGTGACTGCAGTCTCTATGCAAAACTAGAAAAATGAGATGATATATATGTATATATATGCATATATATATTTACTTCAAATGCTTCACAAAGTTACGAAGTTTACTATAAAAATACTCTTTTACTTTTGTATACAAGTGATACCACTTTTTTTGAATGCAGGATAAATTTAAAAAAATATTAAGTGCTTACTTTATGCCAAGAACTGGGGCATAATAAAATAAAATTACATTATCAAGGAATGAGAATAATAGTATCTCATCCAAATATATGTATATTCCCTATTTATATGCCATATACACCAGTTGTTTCACTCAAAAATTTATATAGACTTCAATTAATAGAACATACCAACTGAACAGAAAGAAGGATATGACAAAATATCTCAAAACCCAATTTATTATGGATTCAGTAATTTAGAAAAAGTTACCCCAAAGTACATGATATTTATGTAGCTTCATTAAGTATTTCAAAGTTTTTGAATCAGTTCTGCACTCTTATTTTATTTGTGTACTGCACATTGTCTCAACTGTAGTGAAAATTTTAGCATATTTGTTGTTCATATACCAAAATGACATTTAAAAGAAGCCACCAATGCAATAATGTTAAAAATTGATGTAAAATGGCTTTTTTACTGAGTCTTCTTCTATCATCCAGGCTGGAAGCACTATTAGCTAGTTCATGGGATTAATCCCACAGCTATGAATGTGGCAGCCTTAATCTGTTTCTGAACTGGGGCACTTTGCTCCTCCTTTGTTGTCTAGTAGCAACTTGTCTTGGGGATTACCATATTCATACCAGACTTAATGTGACCACCCAGTTGACTTAGCACAGTGAAGCTCAGAATTCTTGAGCTCAAGCAATCCATTAACCATAGCCCTGAAGTAGTAGGGATTACTGTCATACACCACATCAAGCAGCCAAAATGTGGCATGTTGTAAGGACACAGTTTAAGCCCCTTATGACTAGGTTTGTAGTCATAATTTTATTTCCTAAACATATCTGAGTATGATTTTCACCTTAAAGAAGGTTTTATACCAGAATATCTTATTAAGTTCTTGAGGTACATGTACAGAAGTTATATGATATCAATGAAAACCATATTAAACAACTTCACCATTTCATGGAAACTCTCTTTAATAATGTTAATAAAATACTCGATAACTTAAAAAAATAATGTACACTGAAGAAATAAAGAGAATAAAACTTTGAAATGAAAGTCAAAGGTTAAATGGACTTATGGGTGAAGGTGATACTCACATTTTTTTTTCCCCTACAGGCAAGGTGTGTGAAAGCTATCAAGGAAAATAAACTATGGCTATGTGTATCAAGCAACTTACTGGAATACTGAATATGACCACTCTTTTGGAAGAATTTGTTTAAAGTAATCAATCAGTGAGTATTTTTAAGCATGTACTATAGATGAAGAACTGTGTGACATGCTGAGCATACAAAAACAAAAGTGAAATGCTATCTGCCATCAAGGCACTTAAATTATAATGGGTGACACAACGTGTACATACATCAGTCTGTTCAAAACATATAAAAATGAATTCAAGCCTTCATGTAAAAGCTTTATTTTGAGTTGCATTTTGAAGGAAACTATGGATTCTAAAAGGCAAAGTTAGGAGGGATTACATTTTAGGCATGAGGTATAGCCAGTGCAAAGGCACAGAGACACAAGATGGAACATTGAGAAAGAAACTAAAACATTCCCAATGCCTTTCTTAAGATTTAACTTTAGAATTGTAAAATGGAACCCAACAGCTTTGGGAAGTATTTGAATGTATTTTCCTTTTACAGATGCATGATGGAGATGATCTTACCACTAGAACACTTCAGAGAAGGTACACATGTTCCCTTGGTATGTCTTATCACCGATGAGGACTCTTTAATTAGTTGGTAATGAGGAACCCTGTGGATATATAGAAGATGTGCTCTTCTTGTCTCCCAGCCTTAAAGTGTGCCACTGACTATATGGGTTCTACAGGATCAGTTGTAGCCCAGTAGCAGGAAATGCATCTTCCAACTAATCCTCCAGAGTTCAGAGTCATCCTTACCTTCAACAACGATAGTGATAAGAGTTTTAGGTGGAAAGATAGCTGCTTCAGTACATCCACAGTTCCATTCTAGCAGACAATTATAAATGTTCTCATGACTGACAGGAAGAAGTGAGAGGATATCTGCTCCTTCCTTCTTTAAAGTTTGATGGATGGTGGTAGAATCCATCATGCATTCTAAGGGTACACTTGTAAAAACTCATATAATGTTAAGAAAATATAGGAACCATTACTTTCCTTAAAATAAATATGCATATATTTTATTAAATATTTCCAATAGTATATAAAAGTGTTAATATTCAATCTTTAACATTTTAAATTCTAAATTCTCTCCTTCCTTCAACCCCCCCACCTCCTTTAGGAGGCAGGCAATTTGATATCAATTATACATGTGATATCAGGCAAAAAAATTTCCATATAATCATGTTGCAAAAGACAACACACAGAAAAGAAAACCATGGAAAAGAAAAGAGAATACTTCACTTTGTATTCAGAGTTCATCGGTTCTCTGTCTAGAAATGGACTGGGGGGAGGAGACAAGATGGTGGCTGGAAAGCAGGGACTAGCATGAGCTCCCCGCCAAGTCCTTCCAAAAACCTATAAAAATGGCTCTGAACCAATTCTAGAACTGCAGAACCCACAAAAAAGCAGACGGAAGCAAGGCTCCAGCCCAGGACAGCCTGGATGGTTGCTGGGTGAGGTCTTTCACGCACAGAGTTGGGAACTGGGAGTGGAGCAGAGCCCAGCATGAGCCACGTGGACCAACACAGACCAGGAGCTGGGTGGAGCGGGCCCTGGTGCCCTAAATCAGTGAGCTGCAGGAGTTACCAGACTTCTCACCCCATAAACACCAAAGACAAAAGAGAAGGTTAGTGGGAAAAGCTGCTGGGGACAGGGGGATAGAGTTCAGATTCAGCCACTGCCCCAGGGGCAGTGGAGGTGGGGCAGCTACAGAATTATAGCTACAGTTGCTTCTGGCCCCAGGCCCACCTGGTGGGAGGAATTAAGTGGCAGATTAGAGCAGGAGTGCAGAGCCTGCTGAAGATCTAAGTCCAGTCCAGGTTGGGGGTTCTTGGGGAAGGAGGAGTGGTGGTGTGGCAGAGCTGGTTGTAAGAGCTCTGAAATCAACAACACATCTCCCCAAGCTTGGAACATAGGACTCTTTACTCTACAAGCAATCATACCCCGCTGAAAAACTCAAGAGTCAAGCAAGTTGGCTGGAAACATGGCCAGGCAGTGAAAACGTATCCAGATTCAGTCTCAGACTTTGAAATCTTTCTTTGGTGACAAAGAAGACCAAAACATACAGAGAGAAGAAGTCAACAAAGTCAAAGAGCCTACAACAAAAACCTCCAAGAAAAACATGAACTGGTCTCAGGCCATGGAAGAGCTCAAAAAGGATTTGGAAAAGCAAGTTAGAGAAGTAGAGGAGAAATTGGGAAGAGAAATGAGAAGAATGCTAGAAAACCATGAAAAACAAGTCAATGACTTGCTAAAGGAGAATCAAAGAAATACTGACAAATATACTGAAGAAAACAACACCTTAAAAAATAGACTAACTCAAATGGCAAAAGAGCTCCAAAAAGCCAATGAGGAGAAGAATGCCTTGAAAGGCAGAATTAGCCAAATGGAAAAGCAGGTCCAACAGAACACTGAAGAAAATACTACCTTAAAAATTAGATTGGAGCAAGTGGAAGCTAGTGACTTTATGAGAAATCAAGATATTATAAAACAGAACCAAAGGAATGAAAAAGTTTAAGACACTGTGAAATATCTCATTGGAAAAACCACTGACCTGGAAAATAGATCCAAAAGAGAGAATTTAAAAATTATTGGACTACCTGGAAATCATGATCAAAAACAGAGCCTAGATATCATCTTTCAAGAAATTATCAAGGAGAACTGCCCTGATATTCTAGAGCCACAGGGCAAAACAGAAGTTGAAAGAATCCATCGATTGCCCCCTCAAATAGATCCCAAAAAGAAATCTCCTAGGAATATTATCACCAAATTCCAGAGCTCCCAGATCAAGGAGAAAATACTGCAAGCAGCCAGAAAGAAACAATTTGAGTATTATGGAAACATAATCAGAATAATCCAAGATCTGGCAGCTTCCACATTAAGGGACCAAAGGGCTTGGAATCTGATATTCCGGAGGTCAGTGGAGCTAGGATTAAAACGAAGAATCACCTACCCAGCAAAACTGAGTATCATGCTCCAAGGCAAAATATGGATTTTCAATAAAATAGAGGACTTTCAAGCTTTCTCAGTGAAAAGACCAGAGCTGAATAGTAAATTTGACTTTCAAACACAAGAATCAAGAGAAGCCTGGAAAGGTAATCAAGAAAAAGAACAAGAAAAAGAAATCACAAGGGACTTACTAAAGTTGAGCTGTTTTGTTGACATTCCTACATGGAAAGATGATGTGTTGGATTCATGAGACCTCAGTATTAGGGTACCTAAAGGGAATATGTATATACATATACATATATACATATATAAATATATATATACACACACACATATGTATATATGTATATATGTGTGTGTACATATATATGTACATGTGTGTATGTATGTATATATGTATGTATGTGTGTGTATATGTGTGTGTATGTGTGTGTATATATATATATATATAAGAGAGAGAGAGAGAGAGAGTACAGAGTGAGTTGAAGGAATAAAATCAAATTAAGGGATGAGAGAGGAATATATTGAGAGAGGGAGAAAGGGAGATAAAATGGGGTATATTATCTCACATAAAAGTGGCAAGAAAAAGCACTGCTGTAGGAACAGAAGAGAGGGCAGGTGAGGGGGAATGAGTGAATCTTGCTCTCATCAGATTTGACCTGAGGAGGGAATACCCTACACACATAATTGGGTATCTCACCCCACAGCAGAGAACGAGGAAGAAGATAAAAAGGGGGGGATGATAGAAGGGAGGGCAGATGAAGGAGGAGGTAATCAAAAACAAACACTTTCAAAAAGGGACAGGGTCAAGGGAGAAAATTCAATAAAGGGGGATAGGTTAGGAAGGAGCCAAATATAGTTAGTCTTTCACAACATGAATATTGTGGAAAGGTTATATATAATGATACGCATGTGGCCTATGTTGAATTGCGTGACTTCTTAGGGAGGGTGGGTGGGAAGGGAAGAGGGGAGAGAATTTGGAACTCAAAGTTTTAAAAACAGATGTTGAAATACAAAAAAAAATGGTTTTGCATGCAACTAGAAAATAAGACGCACAAGCAACGGGGTGTAGAGATTTATCTAGCCCTACAAGAAAGGAAGGGAAAAAGGGATGGGAGGGGAGTGGGGTGACAGAAGGGAGGGCTGACTGGGGAACAGGGCAACCAGAATATACGCCATTTTGGAGTGGGGGGGAGGGTAGAAATGGGGAGAAAATTTGTAATTCAAACTCTTGTGAAAATCAATGCTGAAAACTAAATATATTAAATAAATTAAATTAAACAGCAAAAAAATAAAAATAAAAAAAAATTTAAAATAGAAATGGACTGCATTTTGCCTAATCTGTCCTTTAGGATTTTCTTAGATAATTGTCATGATTAGAGTAGCTAAGTTTTTCATAGTTGATCATCCTTACACTATTGCTGTTACTGCATACAATATTATCCTGCTTCCACTCACTTCATTTTGCGTCAGTTCATATAAGTACTCCCAGACTTTTCTCAAACAATATTGCTCATCTTTTCTTAAAGCACAATAATATTCTATCATAATTATATACCATAACTTGTTTAGCCATTCCCCAATTGATGGGCATCCCCTCAATTTTCAATTTTTTTTGCTACAAAAAAGAGCTGCCACAAATATATTTACACAAAAATTTCCTTTCCCTTTTATTTGGTTTCTTTGGGATACAGACACAGTAGTGGCATTGCAGGGTCAAAGGGGATGCAGTTATATAGCCTTTTATGCATAATTCCAAATTGTTCCTCAGAACTGTTGTACTAATTAAAAATTCCACCAACAGTGCATTGACTTCCCAATTTTCCCACATCCTCTCTAGAATTTGGCATTTTCCCTTTCCATCATGTTAGTCAATCCAATAGCTGTGAAGTAGTATCTCAGAGTTGTTTGTATTTGCATTTCCACTATCAATAGTTATTTAGAGTATTTTTTATGTGGCCATTGCTAGCTTTGATTTCTTCTCCTGACAATTCCAAGTTCTTATACTTTGAACAATTTATCAAATGGTGGATGGCTTTTCTTGTTATAAATTTAGCTCAGTTCCCTATATATTTGCAAAATGAGGTCTTTATCAGAGACACTTGCTGTAATTTTTTTCCAGTTTCCTGTTTTCCCTCTAATTTTGGCTACATTAGTTTTGTTTGAGACCTTCACTTTCAATATGATCTTCAGAAAATACAGATCTAATCATGTCATCCTTCTTCTCAATAAACTACAGTGGCTACCTATCACTTCCAGGATCAAATATAAAAGTCTCAATTTGGCTATGTAATAGCCCTTTATAATCTGTACCCCCAGATAGACCTTTATAGTTTGTTTATTTTTTCTCACCATATATTCCTTCTATCCCCATGTAATCTGTGAATCAGTGACATTTCCTTCCATGTAGTTTGTCAAACAAGACACTGTATCTCACCACACCAGGTATTTTCACTGGTTGCCCTCAATACTGGGGAATTTCTCTCTTTTCATCTCTACCTCCTTTATTCCTTGGCTTCCTTCAAGTGCTAACTAAAAATCTTAACCTTCTATAGGGAAGTCCTTCACAATATCTGTTAATTCTAGTACTTTCTCTCAGTTGATTATTTTCACTTTGTCCTGTAAATAATTCGTTGGTAAATAGTTATTTGCATGCTGTCCCATCTCCCCACAGAAGTAAGCACCTTGAGAGAAGGGTCTCTTTTTCACTTTCTTTGTGTCCCGAGGACTTAGTAGATGCTTAAATGGTGATCGATTGACTAAAGAAGATATGGAAAGAGTAACACTTTCTCATCAAGAAAGTAAGTAAAGGATTAATAGAAAAGCTTACAACATGCAATAAAAAGGTTAGGAACTTATAGAAATACTTTTAGCAGAAGTAGATATCGCTTTATTGAGTAAAGGTTGGTAAGAGGTATACATGTTATATTTGTAGAATAGATCAAAAATGGTTCACTTCCATATAAAACTTAAGGAAATGAAGTGGATCGAATTGTAGAATCAGATAGTCTTTCCCAAGTGAAAGACCACTCAGGAACTCAGTGCCTAAAATGCTGATAAAGAAATGCTGAACAGATGTCTAAATCATGGAGCTTTGTTTATTAAAAATGGCAGTGGCATGACAATAACAATTCAGTAAGGGTTATTGCCAACAGAAATCATTGACATTCTATATAATTAAGTTCCATAAACTTAATGATGAATGAGAACTATGCAACAACAGAATAGAAATTGTACAATACATGCCCACAGCCCACAAAAATGTATCCCATACCAAATTCCCTATGACCTGGTTGATACTTAGAATTCTACATTATCAGCTCACTAAATTTTATAACCTAATAGTCAATCAATTCTTACATTATTAATTCAGAATTCAAAACATCTTAAGAATTAAATTAAAAAACTCTATTAGAATGGCATAATTATCACAGACACAATTGTGTTCAATAATCCATTGATTCTTAGGCATTAACTCTTAATAGATGTAGCTATCTCATATATGAATAATCTCAAAATCATGTGGAAAAAAGCTTTCAAAATAGACAGACCTAATGGAACAGACAGATTAAAAGCATATGGGAAGAAAATGATGTGTACATGATCCTCAGCGTCAAATATGCTATTTAAATTGTACTGAAGATGTTTTCAGTAAGCCTATAGAAGATGAGTTTATATCTAAATATACTTATTCAATTAAAAAAGAAACTTTTTCATAAACCTTTACAAAATGCCACATAAAAAATACAACTAAGTAGAAAATAATAATAATAGGTTAGCAACTTGTCTCAAAAATTGCTACCTGGATATATTTTTTTTAAAAAATAAGAATTATGAGGTGACTGTAGTAATAATAAATTTATTTAAAACAGGGGCTGTAAGGTGTTTTTCTCATATCAATCCTATGAGATAGCTAGTTTAAGTGTTATAAATATTAGGGGAATTGAGGCTCAGATGACTGAAGTTATAGCTAGTAAATGTCAGAGCCAGTATTTGAAGACAGAATTCCTTGAGTTCAAACCTAGAACTTTTCACAGTAAACAATGTTGTACTATTTCATGATCTATTTGTCCTAGATATTCCTTGTAAAGAAGCTTCTTAGATTTTCAGTTGAGAAGAGGTTAAAATTCATTCAATTCATGAAGGGAAATAAGGCAGACTGATCAGCAATCTAGTTCAGTTAGGTTGTAAAGTGGGTGGAGGATACTAGTATGAGATCAGCCTAGGAAGATATATCTGTGGTATAACACAGTGGGATTTAGGCTGAAAATGGGTGGGTTGGGTCAACTAAAAGGCTATTACAATATCCAAAGTGGAACATGATGAGGATTTTAACTAGGGCCTAAACAATAGGTTTATACAATAAAGGGATAGCGACAGGAGATGTTACAAAGATAGAATTGATGAGCCCGGCAACAGATTATTTGTTGTTGTTAATCCTTCATTCTTGAAGAGGAAAAATGGCATCATGAGGGTAATGTCTTTGCTTGCATATGAGATAGATTTAAAGGGAGACAGAGCTACACAAAGATGAATACTATTTTTTTTATTTAATATATTTAGTTTTCAGCATTGATTTTCACAAGTGTTTAAATTACAAATTTTCTCCCTATTTCTACCCTCCCCCCAACTCCAAGATGGCATATATTCTGGTTGCCCTATTCCCCAGTCAGCCCTCCCTTCTGTCACCCCACTCCCCTCCCATCCCCTTTTCCCTTCCTTTCTTGTAGGGCAAGATAAATTTCTATGCCCCATTGCCTGTGTATCTTATTTTCTAGTTGCATGCAAAAACTTTTTTTTTGTTTTTGAACATCTGTTTTTAAAACTTTGAGTTCCAAATCCTCTCCCCTCTTCCCTTCCCACCCACCCTCCCTAAGAAGTCAAGCAACTCAACATAGGCCACATGTGTATCATTATGTATAACCCCTCCACAATACTCAGGTTGTGAAAGACTAACTATATTTTGCTCCTTCCTACCCTATCCCCCTTTATTGAATTTTCTCCCTTGACACTGTCCCTTTTCAAAAGTGTTTCTTTTTGATTACCTACACCCCCATCTGCCCTCCCTTCTATCATCCCCCTTTTTTATCTTCTTCCTTCTTCTTTCCTGTGGGGTAAGATACCCAATTGAGTATGTATGGTATTCCCTCCTCAGGTCAAATCTGATGAGAGCAAGATTAATTCATTCCCCCTCACCTGCCTTCTCTTCTCTTCCTACACCAGTGCTTTTTCTTACCAGTTTTATGCAAGATAATTTACCCCATGCTATCTCTCCCTATCTCCCTCTCTCAAATTATTGCTTTCTCATCCCTTAATTTCATTTTCTTTCTTTTATAAATCTTCCCTTCAACTTCAACTCACCCTGTGCCCCCCCCCTCTCTCTCTCTATATATATACACATACAAATACATAAACATTCACTTATACATATATACATAAACATATATATATATATATACATGTATGTGTGTGTGTATATGTATACGTGTATATATATATATGTATATGTGTATGTATGTGTGTGTGTGTGTATATATATATATATATATATATATATATATATATATATATATATACACGCACATTCCCTTCAACTACCCTAATACTGAGATCTCGTGAATCATACACATTATCTTTCCATGTAGGAATGTAAACAAAACAGTTCAACTTTAGTAAGTCCCTTGCAATTTCTTTTTCTTGTTCTTTTTCTTCATTACCTTTTCATGCTTCTCTTGATTCTTGTGATTGAAAGTCAAATTTTCTATTCAGCTCTGGTCTTTTCACTGAGAAAGCATGAAAGTCCTCTATTTTATTGAAAATCCATATTTTGCCTTGGAGCATGATACTCAGTTTTGCTGGGTAGGTGATTCTTCGTTTTAATCCTATCTCCATTGAGCTCCAGAATATCGTATTCCAAGCCCTTCGATCTCTTAATGTAGAACCTGCCAGATCTTGGGTTATTCTGATTGGGTTTCCACAATACTCAAATTGTTTCTTTCTGGCTGCTTGCAGTATTTTCTCCTTGATCTGGGAGCTCTGGAATTTGGTGACAATATTCCTAGGAGATTTCTTTTTGGGATCTATTTAAGGAGGCGATTGATTCTTTCAATTTCTATTTTGCCCTGTGACTCTAGAATATCAAGGCAGTTCTCCTTGATAATTTCTTGAAAGATGATATCTAGGCTCTGTTTTTGGTCCTGGCTTTCAGGTAGTCCAATAATTTTTAAATTCTCTCTTCTGGATCTATTTTCCATGTCAGTGGTTTTTCCAAGGAGATATTTCACATTGTCTTCCACTTTTTCATTCCTTTGGTTCTGTTTTATAATATCTTGATTTCTCATAAAGTCACTAGCTTCCGCTTGCTCCAATCTAATTTTTAAGGTAGTATTTTTTTCAGCGTTCTTTTGGACCTCCTTTTCCATTTGACTAATTCTGCCTTTCAAGGCATTCTTCTCCTCATTGGCTTTTTGGAGCTCTTTTGCCATTTGAGTTAGTCTATTTTTTAAGGTGTTGTTTTCTTCAGTATATTTGTCAGTATTTTTTTGGGTCTCCTTTAGCAAGTCATTGACTTGTTTTTCATGGTTTTCTCACATCCTTCTCATTTCTCTTCCCAGTTTTTCCTCTACTTCTCTAACTTGATTTTCCAAATCCTTTTTGAGCTCTTCCATGGCCTGGGACCAGTTCATGTTTTTCTTGGAGGCTTTTCTTGTAGGCTCTTTGACTTTGTTAACATCTTCTGTCTGTATATTTTGGTCTGCTTTGTCACCAAAGAAAGAATGCAAAGTCTGAGACTGAATCTGGGTGCGTTTTCGCTGCCTGGCCATGTTCCCAGCCAACTTACTTGACCCTTGAGTTTTTCAGTGGCATATGACTGCTTGAAGACTAAAGAGTTCTATGTTCCACGCTTGGGGGGATGCGCCAGCTCTGCCACACCAGCACTCCTCCTTCCCCAAGCACCCCCAACCCAGACTGGACTTAGATTTCAGCAGGCTCTTCACTCCTGCTCTGATCTGCCTCTTAATTCCTCCCAGTAGTTGAGCCTAGGGCTGGAAGCAACTGCAGGTTTACTTCTGTAGCTGCCCCACCTCTGCTGGCCCCCGGGGCAGTAGCCGAACCGCGAACTCCTTCCACTCCTGCAGCTTTTCCCACTAACCTTCTCTATTGTCTTTGGTGTTTGTGGTTTGAGAAGTCTGGTAACTTCTGCAGCTCAGTGATTCAGGGCACTAGGGCACGCTCTGCCCAGCTCCTGGTCTGGTTGATCCATGCTGCTCATGCTGGGCTCTTCTCCGCTCCCCTCCGCTCTGCTCCCAGCTCTGTGCAGGATAGACCATAGACCTCACACAGAGACCATCCAGGCTGTCCTTGGTTGGAGCCCTGCTTCCCTCTGATGTTTTGTGGGTTCTGCAGTTCTAGAATTGGTTCAGAGCCATTTTTTACAGCTTTTTGGAGGGACTCAGTGGGAAGCTCACACTAGTCCCTGCTTTCCAGCCACCATCCTGGCTCCCAGATGAATACTATTTATTTCCAAGCTCTGGGGAATAGTGTCATCTTCAAGAGCAGTAGGAAAGTTGAAAGGAGAAATATTTTGAGGGTAAAATCCTGAGGTTATTTTTGAGTACACCAATAGGACATTCAAGTAAAGATGTTAGGCTGACTGTTCTAAATTGTATGTTGTTGCTTTGCAGAAAAGTTGGAGCTGGACATAAGATTTATCACTCATTTAGAAAGATATTATAAATGAAGCCATAAGTGATAAGGGAGAGAGTAAGAGGAAGAGCTTGGAAAACGTCCATGTTTGGGGGTTAGTGGTGGAAGGGGGCTAAAGAGGAAAGAACTAATGAAAGAGACTGGGAAAGAATAGTCAGAAAGACAGAAAAAATTACTGGTATAAAGCAAATTTAGAAACCTGAACTCCAAGGCAAAAGAGAGTATCAATGAAGGAGTAGTCGATAATTTAAAAGGAATCAATGAAAACAAGAGGATGAAGATTGAAAAGGTCATGCCACTGAAGAAATGGAAAGATTAGTGATTACTTTGGAAAAAAAAATATTATCCATAGAGGGCAAAGATCAATTTGAGATTGAGAAGTAAAAGTGTGTTGAGGAAGTAAAGATGTGTAAACTAAAGTCTTTAGATATTTGAGAGAAAAATGAAAGTGGAAAAGGAAAATTATCGTGGAAACAACTCTATAGATGGATATATATATATACATATATATATACACATATATATATATATGTATATATATATGTATATATATATATGTGTATGTGTGTGTGTGTATGTATGTATGTATGCATATGTGTGTATGTATACACACACACGCACACAAATTCTGATAGCAGTTCTACTCTCAAAAACAAGTAAGACAGGGACACCTATCCACAAGGGAACAGTTTGGTAGATTAGTCACGATATTATTCAAATGAAACAATTAGAGTTTTTGAAATGGATGCTTACCCTAAGACCAAAGTTAGAGATAGCCAAATGCCAGAATGCTATTTTAGTAACCTATCCTAAAAGGATAAAGGAACTCACAATGTTTTCTCACTAATTTATTATTATTACTGTTATTATCATCATCATCATTATTATTATTATTAAAAAGAAGGATCCCATGCTCAGCACATTCATGCTGTAAGAGCAAACTGTTTTAACTGCTAGAAATGGGATTTTTAAGAGAAAGGTCTAAGGCTGAATTGTAACCAGAAATGTTTTTTTTTAATAATCTGGAAAACATGAAAATCTTTTGAATACTTGCTACAGTATTGATTTGTCCTTTCTTTAAGGGAACTCCATTGGATTGTTCTGAAAAGCCTCACAGCTCTCCTATTCAGACATACATAGAATTCACCTATGTTCAAATTGTTCTGTATAATAATTTCCTTTGAAAATGTGTGCATGTATTTTGATTGATTGAAAACTACTGGTTTTGAACAAATGATTTCAGGAGATGTCAATTCTCAGATCTACTAAATGATTTCCCACCAAATTATACCCCATATTAAATAGCATAAGTGGCATTAAAAATTAATAGCAATTCAGCATTAAGCCCTGATTATATTGTCAATAAAGATCATAATCGGGAAGGTTAAAATAAATTTCACAATTCAAGAAACAATTTAATTGTTTCATGTCTGTCCAATAATATTGTATTTTTTTTCTTTTATTTTACACAAAACTTTTTTTTAATTGTGGTACATCAGTCAATACAAAGTGCATCAGGGAAGAAATAAGGAGTTAACAAAATTTCTTTTTAATGGATGCTCTCTCTCTCTCTCTCTTTCTCTCTCTCTCTCTCTCTCTCTCTCTCTCTCTCTCTCTCTCTCTCTCTCTCTCTCTCTCCCTCTCTCTCTCTGTCTCTCTCTCTCTCTGTCTGTCTCTCTCCTGGCTTAGATTCTATTGTTTGGCTTTAGGTGAAAGCAATAATAAAGTGAAGGTACTATGACTATTCTCATTAAAATAAATTTACCAGCATGGTTGTAAACCTCCCAGTAATAGATAAGATCACAAGTGTTTTGAAAAACCATTTCATTGGGTAGGTTTAATTGTTCTATTTTGATTGCTTGAAACTTGAAAAATAATGGACAATTATTTTTCTTATCCCTACTTTATACATACAGACAAAGCAAATAGTGTGGGTTTTTTTTTCATTACTATGAAAAATAAAATTGTCAGACTGGTCTTGAATACAAAATTTAAGGTATTTAGGCAATAAAGTAAGAAATTATATTGCATAATTAATTAAAAGCACCTATTATGAAAGGCTTAAGTAACCAGGCTGCTATGCTTTTATCATTTACATATATTATTAGAAGAAAGAACTAGATCTTTCTGTTTTCACATCTCTACTTAAACAGGCTAATAGCTCTTGATTTACCCTCTCACTAGCCAGAAGAAAAGTGAATATTCTATAATAAGTCACAGGAGTGAGAATCGCTGAAACATTTCTAAAGGAGAGAAAACATATTGACATGTTATTATGTTCTCCCCTGTGGTCAGTTTATAATAAATTTTGTTGTTTCTGTTGTTGTCAGTATATCATTTAGTGTAAATAAATTCATCCTGTTCTAGTAATGGTAACTCTAAGTATTGACCAATCTTAACAGCAAGAACCTATTGATGCAAAGGATAGTTTGTAAAGTACAGGAGGCTATGACTGACTGTAAAAATAATTTTATGAGAACTAACATGCATGTATTTTATGGTAACAAAGTTGTAATATGTTTCTTCATTCTGAAATTTGAAAAGAGACCTGACAATAGGCAGGAGAGGCATCTGGGTGACAGAATGGATAGAGCACTGGACTTGTAGTCAGGAAGGCTTAATTTCAAATCCTGAATCATATACTTACTAGCTATTTAAACCTGGGCAAATCACTTAATTGCTCTTATCCTCATTTTCCTCATCCATAAAATGGGGATAAATTTAGCACCTATGTCACAAAGTTGTGAGGATCAAATGAGATAACACATTTAGAGCACTTTGTAAATCTTAAAGCACCATATAAATGAGGAAGAAGCAGAAGCAGGAGCAGCAGAAGACCAACAACAGCAACAGCAACAACTACAACAACTGCAACAACAACAAAACAAGAACAAGATCAAGAAAGAAGATGATGATGACCTGGCTCTAACAATTAACTGTTTGACCAGAGAAAATATTTTTAACAAATTGAAACCTGAGTTTCTTCTTTTGTAAGATGAGATCAACAATATATGTAATACATGAACACACATCTGCAGCCTGTGTGTATATTCATACACACATGCATAAATGCATACAAACATGCATGCATACATATACGATCTATCTCCATAGGTTATTTTAAGGAAATCATTTTGACCTTAGTATTTATTCTTTTTCAGCCTGTAGTCTGGATTTCTTTTCCGTGCCCCAGCTCTTCATCTTCAACTCTCAGCCCAGCACAGGAATTCACATATTGGAAGTATATTAAAATGCTTTTTATCTCTCCCTGTAATTTAATGATTTCTCCCAGAACTTCCATTTAAGGAAGGCACCTGTGTCAACTGCACTCTGGACTTCTTATACTAAGCCCCATCGCCAGGTACTTGATCAAAACCCCTACCCTCATTGTTTCATTTTCCTTTCTTTGTGTAATGTAAGCTCCTGAGGGGAGGCACTATGATGGGCATATAGTAAGTGCTAAATAAATGGCTTTTGACTAACAAAAAAGCTCAATGACCAAGCAATTTTTTTAAGATAGTAAATGATATCTTAAATGTAAGATAGTAAATGTAAGATAAGATGAAATGTAAGATAGTAAAATTATATCTTAAAAAGACAGGAGATGAGAAAATTTTTGAGGTCCCTGACTATAATTATTGTGACTAAATCAATCATTTGAAGATACAATAATGGATCAACTCTAAATCAAGCAAGGAAGCACAATTTAGTAAGTACCTACAGTGTATCAGGCATTATGCTAAGTGCTGGGTTTCAAAGTAAAAATGAAATAATCCCTAGAAACAACTAGGTGTAAAAGTGGTTAAAACTCAAGACCAGGAGTCAGGAAGACTTGAGTTCAAATCTTGCCTCAATCACTTACTAACTTGTGGCCCTATGTAAGTCTCTTAACTTCTGTCTGCCTCAATTCCTGCATCTATTAAATGGGGATAAAACTAATACCTAACAGGGTTGTATGAGTAGAAAGTAAGATAATATTTGAAAAGTACTTTGCACACCTTAATGCATTATACAAATGCTTATCATCATTGTCATTATTATCATATTTTAGCATTTATATAGCACTTCATGGTTTTCAAAATATTTTACATATGGTATCTCATTTGATTCTCACAATAACCCTGTGAAGTAGATGCTACAATTATCTCCATTTCACAGATGAGCAAAGGGAGGCTAATGGAGGTTAAGTGACTTACTCAGGGTCAATAGCTAGTAAGTATCTGATTCAGGATCCAAACTCAGGTCTGCCTGACTCTAAATTCAGGGCTCCATTCCACACCACTTACCTGACCACAAAGTATAATATATATCCAGGACATATTCAAAGTGAATGTAAGATAGTATTAAGAGGGAGTGTATTGGCAGCTCAGGCAATTAGGAAATGCTTCATGCAGAAAATGGTCCTTGAGCAGAATCTTGCAAATAACCCAAGATTCCAAGATGCAAAGGTGAGGAGGGAGTCGTACAAAGAGAGCAAAAGTACTGAGATGAGAGATGGACTATCATGTGCACAGAATAGCAAGTGGACTTGTATGGTTGAGCCACAATGTATGTGGGTAGGGAGTAAAGTTTAACAAGACTCAAAAGGTAAAAAAGAGTAACATTGTAAAGCCCTTATATGTCAAACAGAGGATTTTTCATTTAATCCTGTAGCGAATGGGAACCAGTGGAGTTTACTGAATGGGGTGATAACATAGTCACATAAAATTATTATACATAATCTATTTAACTGTAAGCTATATGCTTATTTATGCATATATACATACATATTTGAAAAGTGATTTGTACACCTTAAAGCATTATATAAATTGCTATCAATGCTTATCATCATCATCATCATCATCATTATATTTTAGCATTTATATAGCACTTTATGATTTTACATATAAAGATGTATGTGTGTGTATATATATATGTATATATATATATATGTGTGTGTGTGTATATATATATATATGTAGTCATAAATACACAATAGCAGAAATGTGTAACACTGGCCTTCTTGCTCTACTTTGTCCTACACATGTCATTTCTCAGCTCTTTTCATTTTTACTACCTCTGAAGCATTTATTATGCATCTACTATGTAGCAGGTTCTGTGCTAAGTTTGAGAAATGAAAAAAACAATTATGAAACAATGTCTTCCCTTAATTAGTTTACATTGTGTAGGGGAAGACAACCTGTAAAAATATATGATATACATGCAAATTAAAATTAAGGCAATTTGATTGGGAGAGGCTCCAATACCTGGGGTGGTTGTAGGGGCAGTGGTAGTGTCAAGGGCAAGTTATATGAGGCGTGATCAATAATTATTATTTTCTATAACCACATTTCTACTTCTATTTCATGAGTACTTACCTTTAATGCTATCTAGGAAGTTTCTGCTATGTATCTCATAGGTCAGTCTTTTTCCAATCAACTATCCATCTTATAATGGATAAACCAATTTTAAATTCATTATTGGGAAAAGTCACTGATGACATAATACATGATAGTCAGAATATTTAACAGATAGTTTATATGGCTTTGGATAGATATTTCAATGAGGCAAGGGAGGTTTGTGAATAAAACACTATCTGAAAATTTTGTCCAAATTGAAAACCCAACGCCCAAATGTGAAGTCACTGTGAATAAATGTTTAAACCCTGAACTTCTGAATTGAATTTTTGCTGATTTCCTTGATAAATATCCACTTTTTGAGTTGTTTTCAAAAGGCCTGATGTCCTTGAAATATTATATTCCTGAATGAAAATAATAAGTTCTGTTTCCATTTTTATTCATTTCCTCATCTTCTGTTTTCATCTATTTTATTTTATATGTAGTAGATTCTTTAAAATTTATGAAAAAATTCAATAATGAGTTCACTATTTCAAAAATTTAAAAATTGTATTTTGTGCCTTGAGTACCAATGTGGCACAATGCAAAGAGAGCTGGCTTTGAAGAAAGAAATACTTGGGTTAAAGTCCTGACAATGACACATTAGTTACGTGTTCTTGGAGAAATCACTTAACCTTTACAGGAAAGCTTTCTAAATCACCAAGTTGCCCAGAAGGTTCTGATCTACAATGGGAAAGGATGTTTCTTCACCATGGAATTCCCTATTACACGTCTTATCACTATCCTATTTTTGTGCCTTTTAGTAACAATGCAACCATAAACATTACTTAAAGGCAAACTAACAAAAATATACATTTAGATTTACATATTTAAATTAGCATGAGCTAGCTATGGTCCTGACTCAGGCCAGTATATTGATATTTCATATTTAATGTTGGGATGAAATAGGTTATTCAGAGGTTATTCAACAATTTGTTTATTTAGACATGGAAAAAAGGATATATATATATATATATATATATATATATATATATATATATATATATATATATATATAAACAAACACATATATACATATATACACACACATACATATATACATATACATATAGACACATATATACACACATATACATATATACATACATATATCAATGTGTATATATATATATATATATATGTATATATATATATATATATATATTAAGGATATAATAGTACTTAGCTCAAGAAACAGGTCTGGTCAGCTGGGGAGGAAGTGGTGACTCCCAGAGCCATGTGACCACACTAAACCAGAAGGGCCCCAAATCTACATGGTAGTCTTTTATGTTCTTATGTGACCAGGAAGCCATGCCAATGCAGCCATAGGTAGGCTAACCCTTGATGGAAGGGGGTGGGGTGGGTAAGTAAGCACAGTGAAGAACACATGAAGTAAGGGAGAACTCTTAGTCTTACCATAATTTGTTTTCATTGTTTATTTTTCTTTTGTTCTTTAGTATTTAAATTTTCCCCAGTTGCATGTAAAGACAATTTTAACATTAATTTTTAAAACTTTGAGTTCCAAAATCTAGCCCTTCCTCCCTTCTCACCCCCACCCCACTGAGAAGCCAAGAAATTTGATATAGCTTATACACGTGTAGTCACGCAAAACATTTCCATAATAGTTATGTTGTAAAGGAAAACAAAGAGAAAAAAAAAACTTCAAGAAAAATAAAGAAAACAAAAAAGTATGCTTCATTCTGTATTCAGATAGCATCAGTAATTTCTCTGGGGATGGATAGGTTTTATTCATCATAAGTCCTTCAGAGTTGTCTTGGGTCATTTTATTGCTGAGAATAGCTAAGTCATTCCTAGCTGATCATCCTACAACATTGCTGTTACTTTGTACACAGTACATTTAACTTTGCATCAGCTCATATAAGTCTTTCCAGGTTTCTCTGAGAGCATCCTGTTCATCATTTCCTATAGCACAATAGTATTCCATCATAATAAAAAAAACAGTCTGTGCATCCATTCCCCAATTGATAGTCATCCCTCAGTTTTTGATTCTTTACCCCCAGAAAAGAACTGCTATACTTTTTACATGTAGGTCATTTTACTTTATCTGTTTTGGGATACAGACCTAGCACTCATTTAATTTTCATTTCTCTAATAAATAGTGAGTTAAGAGTATTTTTTTCAAATGGCTATAGATAGCTTTGATTCCTTCATCTGAAAATTGGTATCTTTTGACCATTTATCAATTGAAGAATGGCTCCTATTTTTACATATTTGACTTAGTTTTCTATATGTTTTAAAAATGAGGCCTTTATCAGAGAAACTTGCTTCAACTTTTTTCAGTTACTATTGTTAAGTGTATATCCCTCCATCCTATCCCCCCCATTTATTCTATTCTCTCTCCTTTCACTCTGTCCCTCCTCAAAAGTGTTTTGCTTCTTTCTATCCCCTCCTTCAATCTGCCTTCCATTCCATCACCCCCTCTTCTCATATTCCCTTCCCCCTTCTTTCCTGTAAGGTAATATAGATTTTTATATCTAAATGAGTATGCATGTTATTCCCTCTTCCCAAGATGGCCACATGAAGGCAGCATCTTACCGGAGCTCTCTCACAAGGTCTGTCAGATTCCTATAAAAAAGTGAATTTGAGCAGATTTGAGAGAGTCAGAAACCGCCAGCAGTCTGCGTGGTGCAAATTTCTGAGCCGGGAGAGTCTGAAAGGCCGGAGGAACGAACCTGCAGGCTCAGAGAGTGCTCGGTGTGGAGCGGCTCCAGACCAAGGCGGAAGCCGCTGGCCGAGAAATCCACGTGGGAGACGGGCTGGGAGAAAGCTGGGTGCCCGAAACCGGCAGAGATCCCCAGGACTCCCAACACAGGACGGCAGTCTGTGGGAGCGACGAGAGGCAGCACAACGCCACCAGCCGTGAAAACACCCACTCCTGATGCTTGGGAAACCCGGGAACTCGGCTTCTTGAACTTCTGGAAGACTCAATGTCCAGGTAAAAGGCTCTAATCCCTCCCCCCCCTCACCCAGAGAATTCCTGGGAAAAAAAAAAAAAAAAAGAGAACAACGCCAGGAGCCCAGACGTAAACTTGCTCCCCCAGGGGAAGTGCCAGACATCAGCTCAAACAACAAATAGCTGAGAACATTGCTGAAAAGTAAGTGCTGGAGAGCACCCACAGGGAGTGAGACACCAGGGAGCCAGACCCCTCCCCCACACCTCAGGAAACTGAAGGTTTTAATTCTAGACTCACAACCCCCAGAATAAGAAAGCTGGGACAGAGAGCCCAAAGATAGAAATTCGTTGTAACACCAGGAAAAGGGAAAAGAACAAACATGAAGAAGAATACAAAAAAACCGAGGACAATAGATTCTTTTTATGGAGACAGGCAGGATCAAAATATCGATATGGAGGAGGACGGCATTGACACGGTAGATACATCAGATACCTCAAAAGCTAATATGAACTGGTCTCCAGCCCAAAAAGCACTGCTGGAAGAGCTAAAGGAGGATTTTAAAAACCAAATTAGGGAGGTAAAAGAAAACATGGAAAAAATGGAAAAGTCCCTAAAGAATAAGATTGGCGAAATGGCTACGGAGATATAGAATCTAAAGAGAGAAAATGACACCCTGAGAGGTGAAATCAACCAATTGAAAATGGAGGCTCAAAAGCAAAATGTAAACACTAACTCATTTAAAATTAGACTTGAGCAAGTGGAAGCTAATGAATCTATGAGGCATCAAGAAGTAATAAAACAAAACGCAAAGAATGAAAAAATAGAAAAAAAAATGTGAAATATCTGATTGGCAAAACAACTGACATGGAAAATAGATCCAGGAGAGACAATTTGAGAGTTATTGGTCTACTGGAAATCCACAGTGAAAAAAGAAGCCTTGACAGTATCTTCGAAGAAATTATCAAAGACAACTGCCCAGAGGTCCTAGAACCAGAGGGCAAAATAGTCATTGAAAGAATTCACCGATCACCCCCTGAAAGAGATCCCAAACTGAAAACACCAAGAAATATTATAGCCAAATTTCAGAGCTATAAACTCAAGGAGAAAATACTGCAAGCAGCCAAAAAGAAGCAATTCAAATATCGTGGAACTACAGTCAGGATCATGCAGGATCTCTCAGCTTCCACATTAAAAGACAGGAGAAATTGGAATATGATATTTTGAAGGGCAAAGGAGCTGGGACTACAACCAAGGATCAACTACCCAGCAAAACTAAGCATAATTTTCCAGGCAAGGCGATGGACATTCAATGAAATAAGGGAATTCCAGACCTTCCTGATGAAAAGGCCAGAACTCAATGGAAAATTTGATCTCCAAATACAAAACTCAAGAGAGACATAAAAAGGTAACCAGGGGGGAAAACCCCACAAACCTCATTAACCAATAAGCTTAGGTTGTTTACATCTTTAAGTGGGATTATATCATCTTATGTATGTTATATATATATATATATATATATATATATATATATATATATATATATATATATATACACACACATATATAAGTCATTCTTGTGAATGGTACAACTATTATGACAAATGAAAGGGATATACATAGGTTGTGAATGCCTGTATAAATTAACCGATGTAAAGATATAAAATATAAATAAGAGATATAAAGGGAGGGCTATGAGGGAAGTGGTAAGGAGGTAGTAAAAAAGGGTAAATTACACCAAAGGAAGTGGCAAAAAAACATATTATAGTAGAGGGAAAGAAGGGAGGGAGAAGAGCAGTATTTGAGCTTTACTGTCATCTGATCTAGTTCAAGAAGGGAATAACATACTCTGATAAGTTTAGAAATCTAACTTGTCCTACGGGAAGTGGGAGGGAAAGGGGGGAAAAAGGGAGGGGGGAGGGCAGAAGGAAGAGGAGAAGTAGCAAGTGGGTAACGGTTAGATAAGGGAGGGGAATAAAGAGGGAGGGTTAACTGAGGAAAGTGGCAGTCAAAAGCAAAACTTTGTTGAGGAGGAGAAGGGGAAAGGGAGAAATAAAAGCATAAACAGGGGGAATTAGGATGGAGAAAAAGACACAGATAGAAATCATAACCCTGAACGTGGAGGGGATGAACATTCTCACAAAACAGAAGCAGATAGCAGAATGGATTAAAAACCATAATCCTACAATATGCTGTTTACAAGAAACGCATCTGAAACAGGGGGATACACATAGGGTTAAGGTAAAAGGCTGGAGTAAAATATATTGTGCCTCAGCTAAAGTAAAAAAAGCAGGTGTAGCAATCCTAATCTCAGACAAAGCAAAAGTAAAGATAGATCTAATTAAAAGAGATAAGGAAGGACATTATATCCTGCTAAAAGGCACCATAAACAATGAAGCAATATCATTGCTTAACATATATGCACCAAGTGGTAAGGCATACAGTTTCTTAGAGGAGAGGTTAAGGGAGTTACAGGAAGAAATAGACAGCAAAACTATAATAATGGGAGACATCAACCTCCCCCTTTCTGAACCTGATAAATCTAACCTCAAAATAAATAAGAAAAAAGTTAAGGAGGTAAACAGAATTTTAGAAAAGGCACATATGATAGACCTCTGGAAAAAACTGAATGGGGATAAAAAGGAATATACTTTATTCTCAAAAGTACATGGCACATACTCAAAAATTGACCATGTACTAGGGCATAAAAACCTCACAATCCAGTGCAGAAAAGCAGAAGTAGTCAATGCATCCTTTTCAGATCATGATGCAATAAGAATCATTTTTAATAAAGTACCATGGAAAAATAAGCTAAAAACTAATTGGAAACTAAATAATTTAATTCTAAAGAGTGAGTGGGCCAAACAACAAATCAGAGAAACAATTAATAATTTCATTCAAGAGAATGACAATAATGAAACAACATACCAAAACTTATGGGATGCAGCAAAAGCAGTTCTTAGGGGGAGTTTTATATCTCTAAATGCCTACATGAATAAAATAGGGAAAGAGGAGATCAATGATCTGGGCAGACAGCTGAAAAAGCTAGAAAAAGAGCAAATTGAAAACCCCCAATTAAATACCAAATTAGAAATACTGAAAATCAAAGGAGAGATTAATAAAATTGAAACCAAGAAAACTATTGAATTAATAAATAAAAGAGCTGGTTTTATGAAAAAACCAATAAAATTGACAAACCTTTAGCCAATTTGATTAAAAAAAAGAAAGAAGAAAATCAAATTACCAGTATAAAAAATGAAAAGGGTGAGGTCACCTCTAATGAAGAGGAAATCAAAACAATAATTAGGAATTATTTTGCCCAACTGTATGCCCATAAATTTGACAACCTTAGAGATATGGAGGAATATCTACAAAAACATAAACTGCCCAGACTAACAGAGAAGGAAGTGAAATTTCTTAATGACCCCATATCAGAAAAAGAAATTGAGCAGGCCATCAACGAACTCCCTAGGAAAAAATCTCCAGGGCCAGATGGTTTTACATGTGAATTCTATCAAACATTTAAAGAACAACTAATTCCAATACTTTGTAGACTATTTGGGAAAATAGGTGAAGAAGGAGTCCTACCAAATTCTTTTTATGACACAAATATGGTACTACTACCCAAACCAGGTAGAGTTAAAACAGAGAAAGAAAACTATAGACCAATTTCTCTAATGAATATTGATGCAAAAATTTTAAATAAAATATTAGCAAAAAGATTGCAGCAACTCATTACGAGAATAATACACTATGACCAGGTAGGATTTATTCCAGGAATGCAAGGCTGGTTCAATATTAGGAAAACTATTAGCATAATTGACCATATCAACAACAAAACTAGCAGAAACCATATGATCATCTCAATAGACGCAGAAAAAGCCTTTGACAAAGTACAACACCCATTCCTATTAAAAACACTAGAAAGCATAGCAATAAGCGGAACCTTCCTCAAAATTATAAGTAGCATCTACCTAAAACCATCAACAAGCATTATTTGTAATGGGGATAAACTAGATGCATTCCCAATAAGATCAGGGGTGAAACAAGGATGTCCATTATCACCCCTATTATTCAATTTGGTACTGGAAGCATTAGCTGTAGCAATAAGAGAAGAAAAAGAAATTGAAGGAATTAGAATAGGAAAAGAAGAAACTAAATTATCACTTTTTGCAGATGATATGATGATTTATCTAGAGAATCCTAGAGAATCAAGTAAAAAAACTACTTGAAATAATAAACAACTTTAGCAAAGTTGCAGGATGTAAAATAAACCCACATAAATCCTCAGCATTCCTATACATTACTGACAAAGCCCAACAGCAAGAGATAGAAAGAGTAATTCCATTCAAAGTTACTGAAGGCACTATAAAATATTTGGGAGTCTATTTGCCAAGACAAACCCAGGGCCTATATGAACATAACTATGAAACACTTTTCACGCGAATAAAATCAGATCTAAATAAATGGAGAAATATCAGTTGCTCATGGTTAGGCCAAGCTAATATAATAAAAATGACAATTCTACCTAAATTAATCTATCTATTTAGTGCCATTCCAATCGAACTACCAAAAATTTTTTTTACTGAGCTGGACAAAATAATAACAAAATTCATTTGGAAAAACAAGAGGTCTAGAGTATCTAGGATATCAATGAAAAGACATGCTAGAGATGGTGGCTTAGCCACACCAGATATTAAACTGTACTACACAGCAGCAGTCATCAAAACTGCCTGGTACTGGTTAAGAAACAGGGGTGTGGATCAGTGGAATAGGATAGGTACACAAGTAGGTGAAATCAACAAGTTTAGCAATCTACTCTTTGATAAACCCAAAGAGGCCAGTTTCTGGGCTAATAATTCACTATTTCACAAAAACTGTTGGGAAAATTGGAAACTGGTAGGGCAAAAACTGGGCATAGACCAATATCTTACACCATATACCAAAATAAAGTCAAAATGGGTTCATGATTTAGGAGTAAAAGTTGATACTCTAAGTAATTTGGGAAAGCAAGGAATAGTTTACTTATCAGATTTGTGGAAAAGTAAAGAATTCATGACCCAACAAGAGATAGAGAGCATTACAAAATGCAAAATGGATAATTTTGATTATGTCAAACTGAAATGTTTTTGTACAAAAAAAGCCAATGCAACAAGAATTAGGAGGGAAGCAGAAAATTGGGAGAAAATCTTTGCAACTAGTATCTCTGATAAAGGCCTTATCTCTAAAATATACAGGAAACTGAGCCAAATATATAGGAATACAAGCCATTCCCCAATTGAGAAATGGTCAAAGGATATGAACAGGCAGTTTTCAGAGGAAGAAATTAAAGCTATCTACAGGCATATGGAAAAATGCTCTGGATCGCTGCTGATTAGAGAAATGCAAATCAAAACAACTCTTAGATACCACATCTCTCCTGTCAGATTGGCTAAAATAACAAATCAGGAGAATGATAAATGCTGGAAAGGATGTGGGGAAATTGGAACATTGTTGCATTGCTGGTGGAGTTGTGAGCTGATCCAGCCATTTTGGAGGGCGGTTTGGAACTATGCCCAAAGGGCTATAGAAATGTTCATACCCTTTGACCCAGCAATTCCACTTCTAGGGTTGTATCCCAAAGAAATCACGCAAGCGGGAAAAGGACCCATATGTACAAGAATATTTATAGCGGCTCTCTTTGTGGTAGCCAAGAATTGGAAATCCAAGGGATGCCCATCAAATGGGGAATGGCTGAACAAACTGTGGTACATGAAGGTAATGGAATACTATTGTGCCATAAGAAATGGGGATGATGCAGACTTCATAACAACCTGGAAAAACCTACACGACATAATGCTGAGTGAGCGGAGCAGAGCCAGGAGAACTTTGTGCACAGCCACAGATATATGGATTCCGTGAGGACCAACCCTGACAAACTGCACTTTTCTCAGCAACCTAAGGGGCAAGGACAACTCCAGGGGACTCACGATGGAGAATGCTATCTTCATCGAGACAAAGAACTGCGAAGTTTGAATACAGACTGAGGCACACTACATGCTCGCCTTTTCTGCTTCTCTTTTGTTTTTGTTTTTGGGGTTTTTTTTTTTTGGTTCTGTTTCTTCTTTCTCATGATTCATTCCATTGGTCAAAATTCTTCTCCACGATTTGACTAATACATAAATTAATTCAATGCAAAGTTATACATGACAGTTATATGAGACTTCATGCCGTCTTGGGGAGGGAGGGGGGAGGGAGGGGAGAAAAACTGGAACTCAAAACTATGTAGAACCGTGCATGGTAAACTAAAAATAAATAAAGAAATTTATAAAAAAAAAGAGTATTTTTTTCAAATGGCTATAGATAGCTTTGATTCCTTCATCTGAAAATTGGTATCTTTTGACCATTTATCAATTGAAGAATGGCTCCTATTTTTACATATTTGACTTAGTTTTCTATATGTTTTAAAAATGAGGCCTTTATCAGAGAAACTTGCTTCAACTTTTTTCAGTTACTATTGTTAAGTGTATATCCCTCCATCCTATCCCCCCCATTTATTCTATTCTCTCTCCTTTCACTCTGTCCCTCCTCAAAAGTGTTTTGCTTCTTTCTATCCCCTCCTTCAATCTGCCTTCCATTCTATCACCCCCTCTTCTCATATCCCCTTCCCCCTTCTTTCCTGTAAGGTAATATAGATTTTTATATCTAAATGAGTATGCATGTTATTCCCTCTTTAGACCAATTTTGATGAGAGTAAGGTTCACTCGCTCCCCCTAATCTCCCCCCTCTTTCCCTCCAGTGTAAAAGCTTTTTTGGCCTCTTTTATGTGAGGTAATTTACCCCATTCTACCTCTCCTTTTCTGTTTCTCCCAGTACATCCCTCTCTTCCCTCTCACTCCTCAATTTAATTTTAGATATCATCCCTTCATATTCAACTCATCCCTGTGTCCTCTGTCCATATATTTTAACTACCCTAATAGTGAGAAAGGTCTTATGAGTTATAAATATCATGATCCCATGTAGGAATATGAGCAATTTAATAAATCCCTTATGATTTCTCTTTCCTGTTTACATTTTTATCCTTCTCTTGAGTCTTGCATTTGAAAGTCAAAATTTTCTAGTCAGTTCTGGTCTTTTCTCAAGAATGTACAAAATTCCTCTAGCTCATTGAATATCCATTTTTCCCCTCAAGTATCATTCTCCGTTTTGCTTGGTAGGTGATTTTTGGTTTTAATCCTAGCTCTTTTGCCCTCTGGAATATCATAGTCCAAGCCCTCTGATCATTCAATGTAAAAGCTCCTAAATCTTCTGTTATCCAGATTGTGGCTCCATGCTACTTGAAATTATTTCTTTCTGGCTGCTTGTGATATTTTCTCCTTGACTTGGGAACTCTGGAATTTGGCTGTAGTATTCCCAGTAGTTTTCATGTTCGGATCATTTTCAGGAGGTGATTGGTAGATCCTTTCAATTCTATTTAATCCTCTGGTTCTAGAATATCAGGGCCATTTTCCTTGATAATTTCTTGAAAGATTTTGTCTAACTTGCAGCCTGCTGCTGGGCACGTCCTTCCCTTGGGTCCCAGCCCCTCCTCCAGCCAGATTGGAGCTCCTGGCACTAGGCCTCTTATCGCGGGGCCTGCTCAGTGGTGCTGGGCTTCACCACCATCTGCCCAGTGGCCCTGCCATAGTCCAGCTCCTGATCTCAGGCCAAGCCCTTCTGCTGGCCCGAGGCCAGGTTGGCGTATCACTGGTCCCCAGTCCTCAGAGGTCACCAACCTGTGCTGGGGGGTATTGTCATCACAGCCTTCTACATTGAGGGGCCAGGGGGGCCAAGCCCCTCCTCAGCCAGCCCCACCAACCCCAGCCCCTCCTGGTCTCATCTATACTGTGGCCACCAGAGCTCCCCACCTGCTGCCATCCTGCCCAAGGGCAGGGCACCTGGTTCTCTGGCCCCCACTGTCTCTCAGACCCCTACCAGTCCTTTCCCCAGGGCCACAGTCTCCGTGGCCTGTAGCTTGGTGTCACCAAAAGCCCAGCGTCCACCACCGAAGCCCCCACAGAAAGTGAAGCAGCCATTGCCACCACCCCCTTGGGCTCCTATGAGTCTGGTGTCCCCACCCGGCCAGGCCCTGTCCCCTGGCAGGCTGCAGAGCAGCGCCTCCCCCCCGGGTGGTGGCCCCGGAGGCAAAGGATGACGGTGGGCCAGCCACGCTCGCATCCCCATCTCCACCAGAAAATTGGGCTCCGCCTGGCCTCGAGAGCGCCGGCAGCATCCCTCACCCAGCCCCGCCAGCCGAGGATCGGCAGGGAGTCAAGGGCCAGAGACCGCCAGCAAGATTCCCAGCTCCCCTGTTTGCTGGATTCCAGGTCTGGCACTGGAGAGCCGTGGGGAGGCCCCTGCTCCTCCCAGCCCAGTCCCCGCCACTGGCGGCACTGAAGGGGCAGGTGGGCGGCCTCCAGGGGCTGGGAACACCCTAGAGCGGAAAGAAGCCCCCAGCAAGAAGGTCAAGGAACGGCCCCCTCCCCTGAAGAAGACCTGTGACTCAGTGTACAACAGAGTTCTCCTGTTGTCACAGGAGGTTCTCCTGTTGTCACCTCAGAGGTGGACTTTGAGAACCACTTTGTGGAGCTGCCCGAATTCCGGCCAGAGGAGGTCCCGCCCTCGCCCACCCTACAATCGCTGGCCACCTTCCCCCGAGCCATCCTGGGATCCTACAGGAAGAAAAGAAAGAACTCGACGGACCTGGACTCGGCCCCAAAGAACATCACCGCCCCCAAGCGCAAAATGAGGCGTCGTTCGTGCTACACCTCTGAGTCTAACACGCCGAAGAGCGCCAATTACGAGGGCTACATCTTCACCTTTGACCTGACCGGCACGGAGGCAAAGGACTTGCTGGGAGAGCTGGGGTACGAGAAGGTGCCCTACTCGTCCCTACGCCGCACCCTGGACCAGCGGCGGGCACTGGTCATGCAGCTCTTCCAGGACCACGTCTTCTTCCCCTCAGCCCTGGCCACTGTGGCGTTCCAGGCCCGCTCCGCGGACATCTTTCTCTCCAAAGCGTGTCTCCAGCTGAAGATCCGAGAGGTCCCACGTAAGATCATGCAGGCTGCCACACCCACAGAACAGCCCCCTGACGGGGAGGTCCCCGGACCTGGCCCTCCACCAGGCAACGCAGGGGCTGCTCCCCCGCCCCCCTCTGAGGGCCCTGACTCGCCCCCACCTGCTCCGGACTCTTCCTCATCCTCTGTCCCCTCAGCTGCCCCTCCCCAACCCTCGGAGCCGGCGCCGGTGAATCCAGCTATCCAGCTGGGATGGGGCTAGCCAGCCCTCCCCTCCACCCCCTGGCCCTTCCCCAGGGGGCAGGTGAGGTGTCTGCTGGGGAGTAACATCCCCGAGGGCTCGGAGCGCCCCATAGAGGAGACAGATGGCCCTGAGCTGGCCCTGGGCAGGAAGCTGTGTGGGGAGGGTGGGTAGTTCTGTATATTAAGCCTCCCTCCAGTGAAAGGAGGAATGAGAATGGGGACTAGGGGGAGGCAGCTGAGGGCAGAGGGAAGACCCTGGCCCCCATGTAGCCCCTGTGCATAACCTGGAGTTTGCTATGTTTCGAATATTTTCACTCTACTTTGTGCAAAATGGCTCATGAGGGCAGGACTGAAGTAGGGAAAGATGGGAGCCCCCCTTCCCCATGTGAGCGGGTGCTGGGTGGATAGCCCAGAACTGAGGGTGGTGGCACCCACTTCCCCCTCTCCCCTCCCTCAAGGGCCTGGAATCAGGTTAGTTTGGAGGAAGGGGTGGAGGATCAATGTGGGGGGGCCACCTGCACTTTGGCCCTGGGTCGTGGGGCAGGGCAGGATGCACCCCTTTCCTTCTTATCTGCTCCCCCACCAGGCTGGAGTTTCTAACAAGGCAATTTCCCTGTCCCCCCAACCCACCCCTGGAACAATATATATGTTGATCATGTGCAATATTCCTTACTGTGCTGAGAAGCCTCAAAGACTGAGATTAAAGCTGGTTTACAGCAGCAACAACAAAAAGACAGACGATGTCTAGGCTCTTTTTTTGATCGTAGCTTTCAGGTAGTCCAATAATTTTAAAATTATATTTCCTGGATCTATTTTCTAGTTTCGTTGTTTTTCCAGTGAGATATTTCATATTATCTTCTTTTTTTTCGTTCTATTGGTTTTATTTTATTGTTTCTTGATTTTTCATAAAGTCATTAGTTTCATTTGCTCCATTCTAATTTTGAAGGTATTATTTTCTTCAGTGAGCTTTTGGATCTCCTTTTCAATTTTGTCAGTTCTAATTTTTAAGTCATTCTTTCCTTACTGGCTTTTTGGATCTCTTTTACTATCCAGCCTACTCTGTTTTTTAAGGTGTTGTTTTTTGCTCTGTGTGTGTGTGTGTGTGTGTGTGTGTGTGTGTGTGTGTGTGTTTCCCTTAGCAAACTGTTGACTTATTTTTCATTATTTTCTTGCATCACTCTCATTTCTCTTCCCAATTTTTCCTCTACTTCTCTTACTTAATTTTCAAAGTCCTTTTTGAGCTCTTCCATGGCCTGAGACCGATTCGTATTTTTCTTGGAGGTTTTGGATGTAGGAGCTTTGACTTTGTTGGCTTCTTCTGAATGTGTCTTTTGATCTTGCTTGTCACCATAGTATCTTTCTATAGTCAGAGTTTTTCCCATTGTTTTCTCATTTTCCAAGCCCATTATTTAATTTTTTAACTCTTTTTAAGGTAGGGCTCTGCTTCCAGCATTGAGGGTGAACTGTCCCAAGTTTCAAGGGGCTGCATGCAGCTATTTTCAGAGATACTTCTCAGGGCCTGTCAGTTTTCTGTTCTTCCAAGGTGGCATGACTTAAGGAGCAGTATTTACTACTCTCCTGGCCTGTGCTTGGTGTGTGAGTGACCACAAGCACCGTTTTCTGCTCTGTGACTGTGAGTGGGGCCGTCCCGGCTCCACTGTAGCCATAAGCTCTGCTGTGCTAGTGCTCCTCCTCACCCTGGGACTGCTACCCAGGACTGTGACCTATATCCAAGTACTGGGAGAAAAAAACAGAGCCCTGCCCCAGTGCTAGCCAAAAGACATCTGTAATCTCTTTCTGACGAGTTGTTTTACCTCATTTTTTTGTGGGCTGAGAGGTCTAGGAGCATTCACTGATGCTGCTGCCATTGATGATTCAGTCACTCCCAAAACCTGCTCCTGGTTTGCTGTGGCCAGGGCTGTGCTGGCATGACCTTTGTTGTAATGTCCTCGACTCTCATCACCCAGGTGCTACAGACTTTTCCTGCTCACCTTATAATCTGTGGGCTGAGAGGTCCAGAAACCACCACTGCTGCCAGTGATTCAGATGCCCTGAGGGGTACTCTGGCTTTGCTGGGGGCCGGTCTGTGCTAGACTGTGCTCCTCATTCTCCCTGGTGCAATAGACTTTTCCTGCTGAACTCTCCAATTGTCTTGGGCTGGAAATTTGTTCCACTGAGTGTTTTTATGAGTTTTATGAGTTCTACTGCTTTAGAATTTGTTTAGAGTCATTTTAAAGGTATTTGGAGGGGTTTGAGGGAGAGCTCAGAGGAGTCCCTCTGTTTAATTCTCCATCTTGTTTCCTGCCTAACCCACTCTTTCCCCAACTTTCATCATTTCAGCAGAATTTTAATTGCTTCTTATGTGCCAGGCACTGTAGTAGGACTTGGAAGAGAAGGGAAAGGAAGAGAGGAAAAAGAGAAAAGGAAAAGAAAGGGGGAAAAAGAAAAGGGAAAAAAGAGAAAGGGGAAAGGGAAGAATAAGGCAAGGCAAGGTAAAAGTCACCTCATATATTCAATGAATTTATGTTCTATTATAGGGAAACAACAGGTACAAATGTTTGTATGCATATATATTTAGAGGGATAGCATATGTAAAGTGCTTTGAAAACTTTAAAGTATTATGTAAATGTAAGCTAATATATAGATGCATGTATGTATGTATATAGGAATGTAAATAACCAATTATTTCCTGGTGGACATTAGAACTTGGGATGATGGTTGGGATCACCCTCATGTTGGAAGTGGAACTTGAGTGGAACTTTAAAGGAAGCTAAAGGTTCTGTCATGTAAAGGTGAGGAGGGAGTATATTTCAAGCATAGGCATTAGACTATGAAAAGGCAAGGAGATGGGGTATAGAAAAACACATATAAGAAACCAAAAATAAGTGAGTTTGGGTGTAAAATAGAGTCCATGAAGGAGAGTAATTTAAAAATCTACAATGAATTTGGAAAGGCAAATTGAAGAATATGAAGAAATTTTAAAGTCAAATAAAAGACTATGTTTTAATCTTGTGAGCAAAAGGAAGTTAAAACAAATAATAGCTAAGAATTTCATAGTGCTTACTCTGTTTGAGGCACTGTGCCAAATACTTTACAATTATTATCTCATTTTATCCTCACAACCACAATCCTGGCAAATAGATCCAATTATCATCCCCACTTTACAGATGAGAAAACTGAGGTAAAGAGAGGTTAAATGACTTGCCCAGGGTCACATAGTGGATTTGAATGCAGATTTTCCTGAGTCCAGGTCCAGTACTTTGTCCACTACGCTACTGTGCTGCCTCTGGAAGGTGCTGGAGCTTCTATAAAAGGTAATCCTAGAACTGTAGAACTGTGTTTGGGGGTACGGGGTGGAGCCAAGATGGCAGCTGGAAAGCAGGGACTTGCGTGAGCTCCCCGCCCAAGGTCTCTCCAAACGCCTATGAAAAATGGTTCTGAACAAATTCTAGAGCTGCAGAACCCACGAAATGGCAGAGGGAAGCAGGGCTCCAGCCCAGGACAGCCTGAATGGTTGCGGGAAATGGTCTATCACACAGAGCTGGGAGCAGAGCAGAACAGAGCCCATCGTGGGCATCTCCAGGACCAACCAGACCGGGAGCTGGGCATAACAGGCATAGCACCCTGAATCAGTGAGCTCTGGCAGTTACCAGACTTCTCAACCCACAAACGCCAAAGACAACACAGAAGGTTAGTGGGTAGAACAGTTAGAACTGACTGAAAGGAGTGCGCAGTGGGCCCCAGCCCTGGGGGCAAGGAAGTGGTACAGCTCTGGGGCTGCTCCCAGCTGCAGTTGCTTCTGGCCCCAGGCCAACCAGGTGGGAGGAATTAAACAGGTGATCAGAGTTGGAGCGCAGAGCCTGCTTGGATCTGAGTCATGGTCCAAGTTGGCAGTTCTTGGGGGAGAAGAAGTGCTGGTGTAGCAGAGCTTGCTGTGTAGAGGTAGCTCTGAAAACAGCAGTGCAAGGCCCCTAAAGGTTGGGAAAAAGTACTCTCTACTCTACAAGCAGTCACACCTTTACAAAAAGCTCTAGGGTCAAGTAGTTGGCTGGGAACATGGCCAGGCAATGAAAATGGACCCAGATTTAGACTCAGACTTTGGAATCATTTTGGTGACAAAGAAGATCAAAACATACAGCCAGAAGAAGTCAACAAAGTCAAAGAACCTACATCAAAAGCCTCCAAGAAAATTATGAATTGGTCTCAGGCCATGGAAGAGCTCAAAAAGGATTTGGAAAAGCAAGTAAGAGAAGTAGAGGAAAAATTGGGAAGAGAAATGAGTGTTGCAAGAAAACCATGAAAAACAAGTTAATAACTTGCAAAAGGAGACCCCCGAGAAAATACTAAGGAAAATAACACCTTAAAAAGTAGACTAACTCAAATGGCAAAAGAGCTCCAAAAAGCCAATGAGGAGAAGAATGCCTTGAAAGGCAGAATGGAAAAGGAGGTCCAAAAGACCACTGAAGAAAATACTACCTTAAAAATTAGATTGGATCAAGTGGAAGCTAGTGATTTTATGAGAAATCAAGATATTATAAAACAGAACCAAAGGAATGAAAAATGGAAGACAATATGAAATATCTCATTGGAAAAACCACTAACCTGGAAAACAGATCCAGGAGAGATAATTTAAAAATTATTGGACTACCTGAAAACCATGATCAAAAAAGAGCCTAGATATCATCTTTCAAGATATTATCAAGGAGAACTTCCCTGATATTTTAAAGCCAGAGGGTAAAATAGAAATTAAGAGAATCCACTGATCGCCTCCTGAAAAAGATGCCAAAAAGAAAACTCCTAGGCATATTATTGCCAAATTCCAAAGCTTCCAGATCAAGGAGAAAATATTGCAAGCAGCCAGAAAGAAACAATTTGAGTATTGTGGAAACACAATCAGGATAACACAAGATCTAGCAACTTAAACATTAAGGGATCGAGGGGCTTGGAATATGATATTCCGGAGGTCAATGGAGCTAGTATTAAAACCAAGAATCACCTACCTAGAAAAACTGAGTATCATGCTCCAAGGGAAAATATGGATTTTCAATAAAACAGAGGACTTCCAAGCTTTCTCAGTGAAAGACCAGAGCTGAATAGAAAATTTGACTTTCAAACACAAGATTCAAAAGAACCATTAAAAGGTAAACAAGAAAGAGAAATCACAAGGGACTTACTAAAGTTGAACTCTTTTGTTTGCATTCCTACATGGAAAGATGACGTGTGTAATTCATGACACCTCAGTATTAGGGTAGCTGAAGGGACTATACATAAATATTTAGACAGAGGGCACAGGGTGAGTTGAATATGAAGGGATGATATCTAAAAAAAATAAAATCAAATTAAGGGATGAGAGAGGAATATATTGAGAGAGGGAGAAAGAGAGAGATAGAATGGGGTAAATTATCTCACACAAAAATGGCAAGAAAAAGAAGTTCATTGGAAGGCAAGAGGGAGCAGGTGAGGGGGAATGGATGATTCTTGCTCTCATCGGATTTGACATGAGGAGGGAATACCATGCACACTCAATTGAGTATCTTAACCCACATGAAATTAGGGGGAAGGGGATAAAAAGGGGGTCAATAGAATGGAGGGCAGATGGGGAATGTAATCAAAAGCAAATACTTTTGAAAAGGGACAGTGTCAGGGGAGAAAATTGAATAAAGGGGGATAGGATAGGAAGGAGCAAAATATAGTTAGTCTTTCACAACATGACTATTTGTGGGAGTGTTTTGCATAATGATACATGTGTGGCCTGTGTTGAATTTCTTGCCATCTTAGGGGAGTGGGTGGAGAGGGAGAAGGGGAGAGAATTTGGAACTCAAAGTTTTAAAAGCAGATGCTCAAAAAATGGTTGTTTTGCATGCAATGGGAAAAAAAGATATACAGGCAATGGGGCATAGAAATCTATATTGCCCTACAAGAAAGTAGAGGGGGAAAGGAATTGGGGGAGGGGAAGGGCGGGTGATAGAAGGGAGGGCTGACTGGGGAATGGGGTAATCAGAATATATGCCATCTTGGAGTGGGGGGAGGGTAGAAAATGGGAGAAAATTTGTAACTCAAAATCTTGTGGAAATCAATGCTGAAAACTAAAAAATATCAAATAAACAAAATGATCACAAAAAAATTGAGTTCCAGATTTTCTCTCTCCCTCCCTCATCTCCCCTTTCCCTAAAATGGTAAGCAATTTAATATTTCCTTGAGATTCTTGACCCTTTGTTATTTCAGATGAATTTCATTATTATTTTATGCTTCTATAGAATAATCTTTACCTTGTTTCAGTGGTATGACACTAAATAAGAAACTAATAGGTAATGTCATCATTTTTATTATATTGGTTCAGCCCACACAGGATAAATTAATATTTCTCTAATAAGGATGTCTTTATTTCCCTAAATACTGATTAATAGTTCTATTCACATAATCTCTGTGCATATATTGGTATGTAGACCCCCATATATTTTATACATTCTGTAGTTGTTTTAAATGATTTTTAAATTTTTTGACTCTCCTCCCTTTGCTTGTTGGTAATATGCAGAAATGTAGGAGAGGAGGGGGAAGGGGAGGAAGAAAATCTGGAAATCAAAATCATGCGGACCTGAGTGTTGTAACTAAAAAGAAAAAATCTTAATTTAATAAAAAAAAAGAAAAAAAGAACTGTCTTTGTGGAACTTTAATTTGGCTGCTGTGTGGAGGATGAATTTGAAAGAGGAGAGACTAGAGGCAAAGACATTGGTTAAGATACTAATGTAATAATCTGGGTGATACAATGCTTTGAACTTGGGTATTGGTGACGTGAGTGAAAAGGAGGGCACAAAGTAAATATTGAGGTAGAATAGACACAGCTAAACAACTGATTGGATGTAAGTGGTGAGGGAGAGGGAATAGTGAAAGAGGACTCTGAAAATGAAAATGGGGTAACTGAAACATGGCCATGCCTGCAAGGAAAGTAGAAAATTTAGTAATATGGGAGGCTTTAGGAGAGTGGGGCAGAGTAGATAATGGATTAGGGAGCTGATTAAGATAGCCTCCTCAACATCCAGTTGAATTGTCCATTAACCCCATTAGTGATTTGGAACTGGAATTCTGGAGAGAGATTAGGTTTAGATATATAGATCTGAGAGTTTTCTTACAGATGAGATATTAATATTCAATATATCTTTATTAAAAATCCCTAGGCATCTAATATATAATACTATAATCAATTCAGTGTCATATTAACATGTATTGATTTTGCGTGCCTTTATTATTTTCTTTTTACTGTTAAAATACTTGAATAAAATTTGAACAGTATAAGACTCATGTGATAGGAAGAGGGGGAATTATATACCATATCTCAAGATTAAAGACCTCTTGAACATATACTTAGTGCAGTATGAGAAGTGATTGAATCAAAGAGCACCAGAAAAGAATTACAAGCTAGAAAACATCTGTTCTGTCCATTGTTCTTTAGAAGATCATTGGTAAAAATATAGGTCAATTAATTTCATGTCAGTACTCACTTCACTGTGCTTACATCACTTACTTTGCCAGAATCCACACTCAAGTAATTTACAGACAAAGAAAGGCATTTCACTGAGCCACAGAAACTCCCAATTTTAGGTGACCAACCAAACTGCTGGAACAAAATAGAGAAAGCTTTTTATCAGACAATAAGGAAGAATATTAAACGCAGCAGAATTGATATGGCAGAAGAAATATGGTATTGAAATGGATTGTAATTTGAAATAAAACAAGAGGGCCAGTCTCCATAGTTTTATTTATATGAACCAAGACAATACCAAATAACTTTATACCTTAATTTAAAAAGAATCCTCAGTTGTAATATGGTGCTGAATACATTCTTAGCAAATAATTCATAAGGGAAACTACAGTTTACCTTTTCTGACAGAAATCTGAATAGTCTATCAAATTTTTGAATATATCTGTGCCTGTATTATTTAGCTTGTAAAACCTAAGAAAATATGCTGTCCATTGTAATATAGCTATAGATGGGTTGGTAGAGGAATTACCAAGTGACACATAAAATTGCTTTTGTACCTATGATTAAGAAGATAAAACAGAAAAAAAAAACAATTCAAAGAGATTTTAAAGGGAAACATGGAAAGAAGCATTAAAAGTTTATACAGGCTTCCAGGAGCCAAGATGGTAGAGTCAGAAGTAAGTCACTCTCACCCTTCCCTATTGACCTCTGAAAGCCCAGAAAATATCACCACAGGAAAATCCCTGGAACAACTGAGCCAGAAGAAAGATGCGGTACAACAGTATTATAGCTCAAGAACTTTGGGGAGCCATCTGGAAAGGCACCTTGCTCTGGAGTAAGAGGAACAGCACAGGACAGTAGGCATGCTAGCAAGCCAGCAGCAAGCCCCACCTCAGCAAACCAGGTGGAGATCCTGAGCCCCAGGGTAGCGGAGTAGGCATGTGCCAACACTAGGATCCCCCACAAGTGCCTCAGCACAGGCAGGGGAGCCGACAGATACCAGCTCAGAAAACCACCACATGTGCCAGCTTTTTCTAGCCCCCAAATTTCCCAGTGCTTCAGCACAACTCTAGGAGGCACAGGTCCAGGAGGTAGGCAGACATCATCTAGCTGTCAAATAATTGAGTGCAAAGGCTGGTGAGCAGGAGCCAGTGCAAGGGCTGGGTAAGCGGCATCCCTCAGGGGCTAAATACCCCATCCTCACCCAGAGAGCCCCAGAGTTGCTAAACCCAGCTCAGTACCAGCACCAGATGCCAGCATGTGAGGCCCCAGGACACAAAGTCAGTGACCAGGTACCAGACATTTAGCACAAGAAGCTTAGGTCAATGTACCCTGTGCTCCAGCAGGAGAGCTCGACTCTAAAAGCCAGGAATTGGGCAAACTACATAAGAAAAGGCAGATATGAACAATGGCCATACATTCTTATTATGGGGACAGGGAAGATCAAGGCACAAATTCAGAAGAGGACAATATTGTAAATATACTCAAATATGAAACCTCAAAGGAGAATATGAATGAGTCCCAAGACCAAAAACCCTTCTTGGAAGAAAAAGGATTTTAAAAGTCAAATCAGAGAGGTAGAGGAAAATCTGGGAAAACAAATGAGAGATAGGCAGAGTCAATAACTTGGAAAAGGAAGGATAAAAATTGACTGTAGAAAACAAGTCCTTAAAAAGTAGAATTGGCCAAATAGAAAAGGAGACCCAAAAACTCACTGAAGAGAAATGGAAAAGGAGGTACAAAAGCTAACTGATGAAAACAATTCCTTAAAAATTAGAATTGGGCAAGTGAAAACTAATGACTCTATGAGATATCAAGAATCAGTCAAACAGAAACAAAAGAATGAAAAAATAGAGGAAAACATAAAACACCCAATTGGTAAAACAACTGACCTGGGAAATACATTCTGGAGAGGCAATTTAAAAATTATTGGTCTACCTTAAAACCATGAGGAAAAAAGGAGTCTGGAGAGCATCTTTCAGGAAATCATCAAAGAAAATTTCCCTAAGGTCCTAGAACCAGAAAGTAAGATAGCCATTGAAAGAATCTACCAATCACCACTTGAAATTGATCCCAAATTAAAAATGCCAAAGAATATCATAGCTCAATTTCAAAATTTCCTGGTCAAAGAGAAAATGTTGCAGACAGCCACAAGGAGATAACTTAAATATCGTGGAACAACAGTCAGGATTACAAAGGATCTTGCATATTCTACATTAAAATATCAGAGTGTGTGGAATATGATACTTCCTAAGGCAAAAGAGCTTGGATTACAACCAAGGATCAACTACCCAGCAAATGAGCATAATCTTTCAGGGGAGAAGATGGACATTCAATAAAATATGGGACTTCCAAACCTTCATGATGAAGAGACCAGAGCTCAACAGGAAATTTGATCTTCAAATACAAGACTCAATAAAGGCATAAGAGGGGGGCGGAGCCAAGATGGCCGCATGAAGGCAGCGTCTCACCGGAGCTCTCTCACAAGGTCTGTCAGATTCCTATAAAAAAGTGAATTTGAGCAGATTTGAGAGAGTCAGAAACCGCGAGCACTCTGCGTGGGGCAAATTTCCGAGCCGGGAGAGTTTGAAAGGCCGGAGGAACGAACCTGCAGGCTCGGAGAGTGCTCGGTGCGGAGCTGCTCCAGACCAAGGCGGAAGCGGCTGGCCGAGAAATCCACGTGGGAGACGGGCTGGGAGAAAGCTGGGCGCGCGGAACCGGCAGAGATCCCCAGGCCTCCCAACACAGGACGGCAGTCTGTGGGAGCGACGAGAGGCAGCGCAACGCCACCAGCCATGAAAACACCCAGTCCTGACGCCTGCATAACCCAGGAACGTGGCTTCTTGAACTTCCGGAAGACTCAATGGCCAGGTAAACGGCTCTAACCCCTCCCCCCCTCACCCAGAGAATTCCTCGGGAAAAAAAAAAAAAGAGAACTGAAACAGAGGAGAGAGTAGTGGGGCCTCACAGGACAAATACTAGAAAGGAGTCAACGCCAGGAGCCCAGACGTAACCTTGCTCCCCCAGGGGAAGTGCCAGACATCAGCTCAAACAACAAACAGCTGAGACCATTGCTGAAAAGCAAGTGCTGGAGAGCACTCACAGGGAGTGAGACGCCAGGGAGCCAGACCCCTCCCCCACAACTCAGGAAACTGAAGGTTTTAATTCTAGACTCACAACCCCCAGAATAAGAAAGCTGGGACAGAGACCCAAAGATAGAAATTCGTTGTAACGCCAGGAAAAGGGAAAACAACAAATATGAAGAAGAATACAAAAAAACCGAGGACAATAGATTCTTTTTATGGAGACAGGCAGGATCAAAATATCGACATGGAGGAGGACGGCATTGACACGGTAGATACATCAGATACCTCAAAAGATAATATGAACTGGTCTCCAGCCCAAAAAGCACTGCTGGAAGAGCTAAAGGAGGATTTTAAAAACCAAATTAGGGAGGTAAAAGAAAACATGGAAAAAATGGAAAAGTCCCTAAAGAATAAGATTGGTGAAATGGCTATGGAGATACAGAATCTAAAGAGAGAAAATGACACCCTGAGAGGTGAAATCAACCAATTGAAAATGGAGGCTCAAAAGCAAAATGTAAACACTAACTCATTTAAAATTAGACTTGAGCAAGTGGAAGCTAATGAATCTATGAGGCATCAAGAAGTAATAAAACAAACCGTAAAGAATGAAAAAATAGAAAAAAATGTGAAATATCTGATTGGCAAAACAACTGACCTGGAAAATAGATCCAGGAGAGACCATTTGAGAGTTATTGGTCTACTGGAAATGCACGATGAAAAAAGGAGCCTTGACAGCATCTTCGAAGAAATTATCAAAGACAACTGCCCAGAGGTCCTAGAACCAGAGGGCAAAATAGTCATTGAAAGAATTCACCGATCACCCCCTGAAAGAGATCCCAAACTGAAAACACCAAGAAATATTATAGCCAAATTTCAGAGCTATAACCTGAAGGAGAAAATACTGCAAGCAGCCAAAAAGAAGCAATTCAAATATCGTGGAACTACAGTCAGGATCACGCAGGATCTCTCAGCTTCCACATTAAAAGACAGGAGAAATTGGAATATGAAATTCTGAAGGGCAAAGGAGCTGGGACTACAACCAAGGATCAACTACCCAGCAAAACTAAGCATAATTTTCCAGGCAAGGCGATGGACATTCAATGAAATAAGGGAATTCCAGACCTTCCTGATGAAAAGGCCAGAACTCAACGGAAAATTTGATCTCCAAATACAAAACTCAAGAGAGACATAAAAAGGTAACCAGGGGGAAAAACCCCACAAACCTCATTAACCAATAAGCTTAGGTTGTTTACATCTTTAAGTGGGATTACATCATCTTATGTATGTTTTTTATGTATATATATATATATATATATATATATATATATATATACACACATATATAAGTCATTCTTGTGAATGGTACAACTATTATGACAAATGAAAGGGATATACATAGGTTGTGAATGCCTGTATAAATTAACCGATGTAAAGATATAAAATATAAATAAGAGATATAAAGGGAGGGCTATGAGGGAAGTGGTAAAGAGGTAGTAGAAAAGGGTAAATTACACCAAAGGAAGTGGCAAAAAAACATATTATACTAGAGGGAAAGAAGGGAGGGAGAAGAGCAGTATTTGAGCTTTACTGTCATCTGATCTAGTTCAAGAAGGGAATAACATACTCTGATAAGTTTAGAAATCTAACTTGTCCTACGGGAAGTGGGAGGGAAAGGGGGGAAAAAGGGAGGGGGGAGGGCAGAAGGAAGAGGAGAAGTAGCAAGTGGGTAACGGTTAGATAAGGGAGGGGAATAAAGAGGGAGGGTTAACTGAGGAAAGTGGCAGTCAAAAGCAAAACTTTGTTGAGGAGGAGAAGGGGAAAGGGAGAAATAAAAGCATAAACAGGGGGAATTAGGATGGAGAAAAAGACACAGATAGAAATCATAACCCTGAACGTGGAGGGGATGAACATTCTCACAAAACAGAAGCAGATAGCAGAATGGATTAAAAACCATAATCCTACAATATGCTGTTTACAAGAAACGCATCTGAAACAGGGGGATACACATAGGGTTAAGGTAAAAGGCTGGAGTAAAATATATTGTGCCTCAGCTAAAGTAAAAAAAGCAGGTGTAGCAATCCTAATCTCAGACAAAGCAAAAGTAAAGATAGATCTAATTAAAAGAGATAAGGAAGGACATTATATCCTGCTAAAAGGCACCATAAACAATGAAGCAATATCATTGCTTAACATATATGCACCAAGTGGTAAGGCATACAATTTCTTAGAGGAGAGGTTAAGGGAGTTACAGGAAGAAATAGACAGCAAAACTATAATATTGGGAGACCTCAACCTCCCCCTTTCTGAACTTGATAAATCTAACCTCAAAATAAATAAGAAAAAAGTTAAGGAGGTAAACAGAATTTTAGAAAAGGCACATATGATAGACCTCTGGAGAAAACTGAATGGGGATAAAAAGGAATATGCTTTCTTCTCAAAAGCACATGGCACATACTCAAAAATTGACCATGTACTAGGGCATAAAAACCTCACATTCCAGTGCAGAAAAGCAGAAGTAGTCAATGCATCCTTTTCAGATCATGATGCAATAAGAATCATTTTTAATAAAGTACCATGGAAAAACAAGCTAAAAACTAATTGGAAACTAAATAATTTAATTCTAAAGAGTGAGTGGGCCAAAGAACAAATCAGAGAAACAATTAATAATTTCATTCAAGAGCATGACAATAATGAAACAACATACCAAAACTTATGGGATGCAGCAAAAGCAGTTCTTAGGGGGAGTTTTATATCTCTAAATGCCTACATGAATGAAATAGGGAAAGAGGAGATCAATGATCTGGGCATACAGCTGAAAAACCTAGAAAAAGACCAAATTGAAAACCCCCAATTAAATACCAAATTAGAAATACTGAAAATCAAAGGAGAGATTAATAAAATTGAAACCAAGAAAACTATTGAATTAATAAAGAAAACAAAGAGCTGGTTTTATGAAAAAACCAATAAAATTGACAAACCTTTGGCCAATTTGATTCAAAAAAAGAAAGAAGAAAATCAAATTACCAGTATAAAAAATGAAAAGGGTGAGGTCACCTCTAATGAAGAGGAAATCAAAACAATAATTAGGAATTATTTTGCCCAACTGTATGCCCATAAATTTGACAACCTTAGAGATATGGATGAATATCTACAAAAACATAAACTGCCCAGACTAACAGAGAAGGAAGTGAAATTTCTTAATGACCCCATATCAGAAAAAGAAATTGAGCAGGCCATCAACGAACTCCCTAGGAAAAAATCTCCAGGGCCAGATGGTTTTACATGTGAATTCTATCAAACATTTAAAGAACAACTAACTCCAATACTTTGCAGACTATTTGGGAAAATAGGTGAAGAAGGAGTCCTACCAAATTCTTTTTATGACACAAATATGGTACTAATACCCAAACCAGGTAGAGTTAAAACAGAGAAAGAAAATTATAGACCAATTTCTCTAATGAATATTGATGCAAAAATTTTAAATAAAATATTAGCAAAAAGATTGCAGCAACTCATTACGAGAATAATACACTATGACCAGGTAGGATTTATTCCAGGAATGCAAGGCTGGTTCAATATTAGGAAAACTATTAGCATAATTGACCATATCAACAACAAAACTAGCAGAAACCATATGATCATCTCAATAGACGCAGAAAAAGCCTTTGACAAAGTACAACACCCATTCCTATTAAAAACACTAGAAAGCATAGCAATAAGCGGAACCTTCCTCAAAATTATAAGTAGCATCTACCTAAAACCATCAACAAGCATTATTTGTAATGGGGATAAACTAGATGCATTCCCAATAAGATCAGGGGTGAAACAAGGATGTCCATTATCACCCCTATTATTCAATTTGGTACTGGAAGCATTAGCTGTAGCAATAAGAGAAGAAAAAGAAATTGAAGGAATTAGAATAGGAAAAGAAGAAACTAAATTATCACTTTTTGCAGATGATATGATGATTTATCTAGAGAATCCTAGAGAATCAAGTAAAAAAACTACTTGAAATAATAAACAACTTTAGCAAAGTTGCAGGATGTAAAATAAACCCACATAAATCCTCAGCATTCCTATACATTACTGACAAAGCCCAACAGCAAGAGATAGAAAGAGTAATTCCATTCAAAGTTACTGAAGGCACTATAAAATATTTGGGAGTCTATTTGCCAAGACAAACCCAGGGCCTATATGAACATAACTATGAAACACTTTTCACGCGAATAAAATCAGATCTAAATAAATGGAGAAATATCAGTTGCTCATGGTTAGGCCAAGCTAATATAATAAAAATGACAATTCTACCTAAATTAATCTATCTATTTAGTGCCATTCCAATCGAACTACCAAAAATTTTTTTTACTGAGCTGGACAAAATAATAACAAAATTCATTTGGAAAAACAAGAGGTCTAGAGTATCTAGGATATCAATGAAAAGACATGCTAGAGATGGTGGCTTAGCCACACCAGATATTAAACTGTACTACACAGCAGCAGTCATCAAAACTGCCTGGTACTGGTTAAGAAACAGGGGTGTGGATCAGTGGAATAGGATAGGTACACAAATAGGTGAAATCAACCAGTTTAGCAATGTACTCTTCGATAAACCCAAAGAGGCCAGTTTCTGGGCTAATAATTCACTATTTCACAAAAACTGTTGGGAAAATTGGAAAATGGTAGGGCAAAAACTGGGCATAGACCAATATCTTACACCATATACCAAAATAAAGTCAAAATGGGTTCATGATTTAGGAGTAAAAGTTGATACTCTAAGTAATTTGGGAAAGCAAGGAATAGTTTACTTAGCAGATTTGTGGAAAAGTAAAGAATTCATGACTCAACAAGACATAGAGAGCATTACAAAATGCAAAATGGATAATTTTGATTATGTCAAATTGAAATGTTTTTGTACAAAAAAAGCCAATGCAACAAGAATTAGGAGGGAAGCAGAAAATTGGGAGAAAATCTTTGCAACTAGTATCTCTGATAAAAGCCTCATCTCTAAAATATACAGGGAGCTGAGCCAAATATATAGGAATACAAGCCATTCCCCAATTGAGAAATGGTCAAAGGATATGAACAGGCAGTTTTCAGAGGAAGAGATTAAAGCTATCTACAGGCATATGGAAAAATGCTCTGGATCGCTGCTGATTAGAGAAATGCAAATCAAAACAACTCTTAGATACCACATCTCTCCTGTCAGATTGGCTAAAATAACAAATCAGGAGAATGATAAATGCTGGAAAGGATGTGGGGAAATTGGAACATTGTTGCATTGCTGGTGGAGTTGTGAGCTGATCCAGCCATTTTGGAGGGCGGTTTGGAACTATGCCCAAAGGGCTATAGAAATGTTCATACCCTTTGACCCAGCAATTCCACTTCTAGGGTTGTATCCCAAAGAAATCACGCAAGCGGGAAAAGGACCCATATGTACAAGAATATTTATAGCGGCTCTCTTTGTGGTAGCCAAGAATTGGAAATCCAAGGGATGCCCATCAATTGGGGAATGGCTGAACAAACTGTGGTACATGAAGGTAATGGAATACTATTGTGCCATAAGAAATGGGGATGATGCAGACTTCATAACAACCTGGAAAAACCTACACGACATAATGCTGAGTGAGCGGAGCAGAGCCAGGAGAACGTTGTGCACAGCCACAGATATATGGATTCCGTGAGGACCAACCCTGACAAACTGTGCTTTTCTCAGCAACCTAAGGGGCAAGGACAACTGCAGGGGACTCATGATGGAGAATGCTATCTTCATCGAGACAAAGAACTGCGAAGTTTGAATACAGACTGAGGCACACTACATGCTCGCCTTTTCTGCTTCTCTTTTGCTTTTGTTTTTGGGGTTTTTTTATGTTTTTTTTTTTGGTTCTGTTTCTTCTTTCTCATGATTCATTCCATTGGTCAAAATTCTTCTCCACGACTTTACTAGTGCATAAATTAATTCAATGTGAAGTTATACATGATAGTTATATGAGACTTCATGCCGTCTTGGGGAGGGAGGGGGGAGGGAGGGGAGAAAAACTGGAACTCAAAACTATGTAGAACCGTGCGTGGTAAACTAAAAATAAATAAAGAAATTTATTATAAAAAAAAATAAAGGCATAAGAAGGTAAACAGAAAAAAAACATGTTATTAATAAGGGCAAACAGTTTACATCTCTATAAGGGAAGATGTCACATAACTCTTGACAACTGTATTGGTATCATGCCATTTAAAAGGGGTATACATAGACAGAGTGTGTGGATATAAGTTGTCTTTCATGCGATGATAAAAATCTAATTAAACGGTGTAAAAGGATTGTACTGGGAGAAGAGGAAAGGAGGAGGCAGAAAAGGGTAAATTATATCACATTAAAAGGAATAAAAACCTGTCATGGTAGACGGAAAGAAGGGAGGGAGATGAGCATTGTTTGAACCTTACTCTCATCAGATTTGGTTAAAGAGTGAATAACATAATCAGTTAAATACAGAAAGCTATCTTACCCTATAGCAAGTAGGAGGGGAAAGGGGAAAGAAAAGGGAGGGTGTGAATAGAAGAGAGGGAAGAAATGTTAAGGGTAAAGGGAAGATAAGGGAAGGGGCTAATAGAAGGAAGAGCAGATTGAAAGAAGCAGTGGTGGAAAGCAAAATTCTAGTGAGGAGGGAAAGGGAGAAAGGAGAAAAAAAAGCATGCAGGGGGAAAATAGGATGGAGAGAAAGACAGAGACAGCAATCATACCTGTCAGTGTGAATGGGATGAATTCTCTCATAAAATGGAAGCAAATAGCAAAGTGGATTAAGAACCATAATTCTACAGTATGTTGTTTACAAGAAACACATTTGAAGCAGAGGGATTTACACAGAGTAAAGGTACAAGTCTAAAGCAGAATATATTATGCTTCAGCTGAAGTAAATAAAAAAAAGCACGGGTAGCAATCCTGACCTCTGATAAAGAAAAAGCAAAAATAGATTTAATTAAAAGAGGTAAGGAAGGAAAGTATGTTCTGCCAAAAGGACGATAAACAATAAAGCAATATCAATATTAAACATATATACACCAAGTGGTATAGCATTCAGATTCTTAGAGGAGAAGTTAAGGGAGTTGCAGGAAGAAATCGATAATAAAGCTATATGAGTGGGGGACCTCAACCTCCCCCTCTCAGAAAGATATAAATCTAATCACAAAATAAACAAGAAAAAAGTTAAGGAGAAAAATAGAATTTTAGAAAACTTTTGAACTCTGGAGAAAATTGAATGGGGATAGAAAAGAATATACCTTTTATTGGTGGTATGTGGCACCTACACAAAAATTAATCATGTGTTAGGGCATAAAACCTCAAAATCCAATGCAAAAAGAAATATTAAATACATCCTTTTCAGATCATGATGCAATAAAAACTACATGTAATAAAGGTCTATGGAAAGATAGACAAAAAATTGGAAACTAAATCTAATACTGAGGAATGAATGGATTAAACAATGAATCATAGAAACAATCAATAAATTCAACCAAGAAAATTACAATAATGAGACAATATACCAAGACTTATGGAAGACTGTGAAAGCAGTTCTTAGGGGAAGTTTTCTATCTCTAAATTCTTGCATGAATAAAATAGAAAAAGAAGAGATCAATTAATTGGGCATGCAACTAAAACAGCGGTAAAAAGAACAAATTTAAAATCTCCAACTAAATACTAAATTAGAAATTCTGAAAATCAAAGGATAAATTAGTAAAATTGAAATTAAGAAAACTATTGAACTAATAAAAAAACCTAAGTGCTGGTTTTATGGGGAAAATAATAAAGTTGATAAACCTTAGGTAAATTTTATTTAAAAAGAAGAAAACCAAATTACCAGCATCAAAAATTAAGAGAGTGAATTCACTGCCAATAAAGAAGGAATCAAAACAATAATTTGGAGTTATTTTGTACAACTGTATGCCAATAAATATGACAATCTTAGTGAAATGGGTGAATATTTACAAATATACAAATTGCCCAGATTAACAGAAGAGGAAATACAGTACTCAAATAACCCCATTTCAGAAAAAGAAATTGAACAAGACATCAATGAACACCTTAAGAAAAAATCTCCAGGGCCAGATGGATTTACAAGTGAATTCTATCAAACATCTAAAGAATAACTAATTCCAATACCATGTAAACTATTTGGGAAAATAGGTGAAGGAGTCCTACCAAATTCTTTCTGTGGTATAAATATGGTGCTGATACCTAAACTGGAAAGAGCCAAAACAAAGAAAGAAAATTATAGGCCAATTTCCCTAATGAATATAGATGCGAAACTTTTAAATAAAATATTAGCAAAAAGATTACAGCAACTTATAATGAGAATACTACACTGTGAACTGGTAGGATTTATAGCAGGAATGCAAGACTGGTTCAATATTAGGAAAACTATCAGCATAATTGATAATATCAACACCAAAACTAACAGAAACCATACGATTATCTCAATAGATGCAGGAAAAGGCATTTGACAAAATGCAACACACATTCCTATTAAAAGTATTAGAGAGCAAAGGAATAAATGGAGTCTTCCTTAAAATGATATGTTTCATCTATCCAAAACCATCAGCAAGTGTTATATGTAATGGGGATAAGCTACAAGTATTTCCAATAAGATCAGGGGTGAAACAAAGATTTCCATTATTACCACTGTATTAGAAATGTTTGCTTTAGCAATGAGAAGAAAAAGAAATTGAAGTAATTACAATAGGCAAAGAATTGATAAAGCTATCACTCTTTCCAGATGATGTGATGGTAAACTTAGAGAATCTTAAAGAATCAAGTAAAAAATTACTTGAAATAATAAATTTAGCAAATTTGCAGGATATAAAATAAGCCCACATAAATCATTATAACTAACAAAGCCCAATGGCAAGAAATAGAAAGAGAAATTCCATTTAAAATTACAGTAGACATTATAAAATACTGGGGAGTCTACCTGCCAAAACAAACCCAGGCACTATATGAACACAATAATAAAACACTTGTAACACAAAGTCAGATTTAAATAATTGGAAAAACATCAGTTGCTCATGGGTAGGCCAATCTAATGAAATAAAAATGATGATTCCACCTAAATTAAATTACTTATTTAGTGCCATACCAATCAAACAACCAAAACTTATTTTATAGAACTAGAAAAAGCAAAAACAAAATTCATCTGGAAGTACAAAAAATCCAGAATGTCAAGGGAATTAATGAAAAGAAATTGACAGGAAGGTGGCCTAATTGCTTTATAAAGCAGCAATCATCAAAACTACTTGTTACTGTCTAAGAAATAGAGTGGTGGATCAGTGGAATAGGCTAGGTACACAAAACACAACAGTTAACAACTATAGCAATCTACTATTTGATAAACCCAAAGACTCCAGCTTCTGGCATGAGAACTCACTATTTAACAAAAAGTGCTGGGAAAACTGCAAAATAGTATGGCAGAAATTAGGCATAGAACAACATCCTGTACCCTATACCATGATAAAGTCAAAATGGGTACATGATTTAGATTTAAAGACATACTATAAGCAAACTAGGAGAGCAAATAATAGTTTAACTATCAGATCTATGGAAAAGGGAAGAATTTATGACCAAACAAGAGATAGAGAACATTATGAAATGCAACATGGATGACTTTGATTACATTAAATTGAAAAGGTTTTGCACAAACAAACCCAATGCAACCAAGATAAGAAGGGAAACAAAAAGCTGGGAAACAATTTTTACATCCAGTGTTTCTGATAAAGGCCTCATTTCTAAAATATATAAAGAACTGAGTCAAATCTATAAGAATACAAGTCATTCCTTAATTGATAAGTGGTCACAAGGTATGAATAGGCAGTTCTCAGAGGAAGAAATTAAAGCTATCTATAGTCATATAAAAATGCTCTAAATCACTATTGATTAAAGAGATGCACATCAGAGCAAATCTGAGGTACCCCATCCCATCTATCAGATTGGTTAACATGACAAAACAGGAAAATGGTAAATGTTGGAGAAGATGTTGGAAAATTGGAACACTGTTGCAATGTTGGTGGAGTTGTGAACTAATCCAACCATTCTGGAGAGCAATTTGTAACTATGGCCGAAGGACTACAAAATTGTGGTTACCCTTTACCCCAGCAATGACACTGCTAGGTCTCTATTCCAAAAAGATCACAAAAATGGGAAAAGGACCCATATATACAAAAGATATTTATAGCATCTTTTTATGGTGGCAAAGTATTGGAAATTGAGGGGATGTCCATCAATTGTGAAATGGCTGAACAAGTTGTGTTATATGAATGCAATGGAATACTATTGTGCTATAAGAAATGATGAGTAGGTGGACTTCAGAAAAACCTGGGAAGACTTACATGAACTGATGCTGAATGAAATGAGTAGAACCAGGATAATATTGTACACAGTAACAGTCACACAGTGTGATGACTGACCTTGACAGACTTAGCCCTTTTTAACAATGCAAGTATCTAAGATGACTACAAAAGACTAATGATGGAAAATGCTATCTACATCCAGAGAAATAACTTTGGAGTCTGAATGCAAATGGAAGTATACTATTTTCTGTCTTTTTCTTTTGTTGTTTTGTTTTGTTTCTTTTTTTCTTGTGGTTCCTCACATTAGTTCTAACTCTTCTTAATAATATGACTAATGTGAAAATAGGTTTAATATGAATGTATAAGTAGAGCCTATTTCAGATTGTATGCCGTATCAGGGCAGGGGGTGGGGAAAAATTCAAAATTCAAAATCTTATGGAAGTGAATGTTAAAAATAAAAATAAATTATTCAAAAAATGTATACAAACATTTAAAATATTTTAAATATTGCATATTAAACTAAAAAGTTGAAGATTCTAAATATAAATTATAATATAAAATACAAGTAGGTAATTAGATAAAAAGATAAAATTAGAGAATGAATGACTGATATTTATTGAGATTCTTTCCCTAGCTATCTTTTCAGTGGACTATATACTCTTGCTCAGTGATATAGTCTAAAACCCCAAATCATAATTTGTCTTAATTTTCAGGTTTAGGTCATTTAGGGAATTTTGTCCACTAGATTGGAAAAAAAAATCAAACTTCTTTTTTCAGATGGATAAGGCATGTGTCTTTTTTAGTTACTTGTAACAAATAAAACTTTTTAAAAATATCACATTTCACCAAACAAGACCCTCACAAAATATATGGTTGAAAGGAACAATAAAATATGGCTTGATAAATAAATCAGGAATGATATCACAATAATTCATAGTTTTACTTTTCAAAGGACTAAAGAATTGATTGATTCATTTTAAGTGGTTATTTCACAATTATCTTACAACAGTATTATTCATACCACTCTGGGAATATATCTAAAGAGATATGCATTTCAAATTTAGGGAAGTGTGTTTATTTCAATAGTCAGGATTTGGAATATTTGCTCAACATTCAAGCTTTAAGAAGCCATCACTGTCCTTGTACATGGGTACCTCAAATACTACCACCCCAGAGGCTACCTTGTGTACCATGTACCTATGTGATCCTCACAACTACTCTGTGAGGTAGGTGCTATAAATATCCTCATTTTATAGTTGAGGACAGAGAAACAGTAGCTAAGTGACTTACCCCAAATCACAAAACTTGTAAGTATTGGAGACTGGATTCAGTTCTTCCTGATTCCAGTCTTATCACTCTATCCACTGCACCACCTGTTGTTATTGAGTTCCTTTTACACTTGTGTCTATCTTTTTGTGACCCCATTTGGGGTTTGCTTGGCAAAGAGATTAAAGTGCTTTTCCATTTCCTTCTCCAACTCATTTTACAGATGAGGAAACTGAGGCTGTTTGCCTCAGGATTAAGTCAGTTGCCCAGGATTGAAGCCATATTTGAACTCAGGGAGATAAGTCTTCCTGACTCCAGACTTAGCACTCCATTCCCTCCACCACCTAGTTGCCCCTAAGTAGCATCCAGGAGGGTGGAAGTGGGAGTAAAGAGAAGGGATTGTATGTAAGAGATGTTGGAGAAGTAACAACACAAAAATATGGGAAGAGTCAATGTTAGAGAAGTTGTGGAAAATGAGCACACTAATTCACTTGGTGGAGTTGTGACATTTTGGAAAGCAACTTGGAACTGTGCTGAGAAAAAGCCTAAGGATTCATATGCTTGACCCAGAAATTCCATTATTAGGCACAAATCCTAAGGAATTTAATTATAAAAATAAAGGTCCCATATCCACACAAAGTATTCACAATAGTATTTCATGTAATAACAAAGAACCAGAAACAAAGTAGATACTCATCATTTTGGGAATAGCTAAATACTTTGTAATACTTGCATGTAACAAAATTTGTTGGGGAGGGGACACTGTAAAAATTGATGAATATAATTGATTTGAAAATGGGGAGGGAGGTTGTTTCCAAGAAGTTACAATGCCATATTTAGCTAACAGTTATAGGAGAAAAACAGGTGCGGAGGGGGGGGGCATTATACCTAAATAGCCCCATTGTCACACAATTCCACAGGCAGCATACAATTGGTGGCTCAGACTCACAATAGGATACACAAAACAGTTGAAATCCTGAACCTCAAATTAAATATTGAGTTTTAGTCAAAATATTGCATGACACCAGTGGGTGACTGACTCATCATGGGATCAGGTGATAGGGTATGGTAGACAACTGAAATGAGGGTCTACTCTGAATTGCCTTATAAGGAATGAGAAATGAGAGGCAAGAGTCAGGAAACTGAATTCTAACTTGCTACAACATAAAAATGGCTGCCAGAAAGGGAAAGTGAGTACCCAAACTTCAGGTCAGTAAAGTCTTAGCATACATACATCCTATGGCCCAGAGCCAATCCAGTCAAATCAGTTTTATAGGCTCAAAGTAATGAATATAGGAAAGAAACAATGTAAATCAAAGTAAGTAGAACCAATAAAAGAACATACAAAATGACTGCATATTTACTATATAAAAGAGAATAAAAGCAACAAAATAATGAAAACAATGTTTCAAAATTATAATGACCAAGCCTGGCCACAAAGAAAGGCTATAAGAAAGCACTTCTCTTATTTCCTTGAAGATGTAGAAAACTAAAGAGCATGAAACATTGCATAGGCTGTCAGATTTGGTTGATGTGTTAATTTGGAAGAATTATTTTTTCTTCTTTTTAAATTATTGTAAAAAAGGTTGACTTCCAGGAGGAAAGGGATATATTAGAAATTATGGGTGATATAAAAACAAAAGATAACAATAAAATTTTATTTTAAAAAACATTTGTGTGACCCCATTGGTCACAAAAGAGATAATAAAGAGAAAGTGTGAAATTGAAGAGAAAGAGAAGTAAAGAGAAAGATACACCAAACCATAGGATTTCCCTTAAAAACTATATTAAAATTTTTAAAACCAAGCAAACTAATCTCAAAATCAAAGTGACTTGTTTAGGGTATTAAAAAATGGAAAGAGGACTTTAATATTGAAATTTATGGTACCATTCAAAGTAAACTTGAAATGTTTATTTTGGTCTGGAATATAAACCCTAGCATCACAGAACAATAGAGCTAGAAAGTATCTCACAGTTTATCCACTCCAATCCTTTTATTTTACAGATGAAAAATCTGGGGGTAATTCCCTTGCCCAAATTGTTAATGCCATAATGACAAATAGCACCTGGGCATTACAATTCTCAACACAATGTGCTTTCCAGCATGCTCTTATATTCATTATTATAGGGATAAAATTAATATTTCTTTTTAAAAGATCCTTTATCTACACACAGTGGCAACAGTTTTGTCTTCTGACAAGCACCATTCCATTATTTTGGTAGCTGGGTCTTCTTTTCATTGAATTGTGCAAAGAAAAGAAAATGTTGATTCCACCAAATGACTTCATGACATGATGGAAAGCTTTTAATAATGAAATGGACAGTGAACTCAGTAAGATAATCAGTGAAGCCTTTTTTGGCAGACCAAAAATCTCCATTCTTGCCAAAATGAGCCTTCCTTTTATCTCTAGGCATGAATAGAATGAAAGAATAAGTTCTTGAAAATCTTAAATAGAACACAATTGTAAAGGGAAGGTAGAGAACAATAGTTCCAGCTTCTCTAAAGATGCTTTCAGTGGCAGTTTGAAATTAAAATTTCATCTTTTGTGACTTTGAAATGACTCAGCAGGCTCTAAGGTAGGACACTTCTAAGAAATGTCAATGACAAAATTAACAGAATAAATTGAAAAGGTAGTGGGATTATATTCTTTCAATTTCCTGAGACCCTAAATATAGTTTAATGCAGATAAATTAATCATATTTTAGAAGGCAAATAGTAGCCTTTCTACACCTGCATTTGCCATAACCTTTTTTATGGTTCTAAAGGTAAAAGATAATAGTGTATTCTTTATAAAGGAAGAGAAGACTACTGAGAAATAGGAAGGACATTAAATTTGTGATATCTTTTATATTTTTTTTCTAAAATTGCTTTACACACATATATGTGTATACGCACATACATACATACATATAATTGTGTATATGTATGTAGAATATTATTTTCCCAAAAGAATTACTTAGTCTAAAGAAATTATGATGCCATAAAGACATTCTAATGGTCACTATATTCTAACTGGAAGTGCCTCAGGGAAATGAGGAAACTGCAGTCACTATTATTTTGAATGGATTCAGTGATGAAATTAGGACCATTCTAGGTATATTAAATGTTACTAAGCTAATCAGAGATGGTAATTTCACTGAAGATATAAATGGAATTGCAGGTGACCCCAACAAATTAGAGAAATAAGCCAATGCAAAAAAGGTGATGAGCAATATGCACTTAAGGTAAGTATAAATAAAAAGGTGAACTAAAGGTTTCAAAAAAGAAAAAAATCTGCAGCTTGTCTTGATACAGAATAAGTATCTTAAATGTATCTCTTATTTTGATAATGTTGTGTATCATATTTATGTTTGGGTATAGGTTGGACTACATCAATGATCTTCAAATGTTTTTGGTCTCACACCTCTATCAATAAAAATATTTTGAGCACATTCCCTCCGCACATTTGTTTATGTATTTTCTGTGAGTTATATACAGGTGCTATTCTATTTATATGTGTGTGTATACACATTCATACTTCATATTACCAAATATACCCACTCAGCTAGGTTGCACAGTGAACAGAGTGGCAGGCCCTGAGTCAGGAAGACTCATCTTCTTGACTTCAAATCTGGCCTCAGACACTTACTAGCTGTGTGACCCTGGGCAAGTCACTTAAGGTTGTTTACCTTAGTATCCTTATCTGTAAAATGAGCTGGCAAGGGAACGGTAAACTACTCCAGTATGTTTGCCAAGAAAGCCCCAAATGTGGTTGTAAAAGGTTGGACATGAGTGAAAAACCACTGAACAACAAATAAATTGTAAAAGGATGACATAAAGATGAAAGCATATTCAACTCAATAATAAATAATGAAACACTGGGGTTTGTTAAGTAAAGAAGTGACATTGGCTGGAAAGTACTTTAGGAAAATCTACGGAGGATGGATTGGAGAACGGAGAGATTTGAAGTAGGAAAATTAACTAGGAAACTCTTTCAACAGATTATGTAGGCCTGAAGTATGGTGGTGATTATATGTGAAAAGAAAAAAAAAAAGACCTATGTGAGAGAAAGTAGAGGTAGAAACTGGAAACCAAGTTTCAGTGACTGATTAGATAGGTGAGTTGAGTGAGAGTAAGAAGTCTAATATGACACTGAAGTATTGAACCTTAGAGCCTGGAAGTTAATGGTTCCTTGAACAGCAAGAGGGAAATTTGGAAGAAGTATGAGTTTATGGAGTAGGGGCAGATAATGTGTTAATGGAAATCTCTGGCAATTTGTCAACATCTCCTCATTCAAAGGGACACACTCTCTCAGCCAAAATGAAAATGAGCTAGATAGGACTTTTATTTACCGGTCACTGCACTGGAACCTAAAACCTTCCCTCTTAGCAGCCTTTGAGGCCACATATGGACCTCTAGGTCCTCAAGTGAGGTCCCTTGACAGAATCCAAACTTCACAGAACAAATCCCCTCAATAAAAAGATTTATTCTATAAAACTTGGATTCGGTCTAAAGGCTGCATCCAAGGACCTAGAAGGCCATGTAGCCTTGAGGCTGCTGGTCCCTACTGCCCCTCCCCACCACATTAAACTATTCTATGTAGCCAATGTCTAGTTCAGAAGGGAGGAAGTTGGTTGCTTATACAATGGAGAGAGGAGTCAGAGCACTGTAGCACTCTGCTACTTTTGCCATGATGGTGGCAAAGTAGTCAAAAAAAGGAACAGGAGGTTCTGGTCATCTCCATCTATACTTTATTTAATTGCTTTATTCAAAGAGGAAAACTTTTTTTTCTTCTGTTACAGACTGCAAAGAGAATTAATCACAAGAAAGGAAGAAAAACCTTTCACCCAAATTCTCACTAGTTCTTGTCCAATGATCACTTTTATTACTTATTTAAGGAAAAAAGACATCCTAAACATGACAAAGATAATAACAAAAGTTGACATTTACAATGGTGCTTTATGGTTTACAAAAGGCTTTACATAAGCTAATCTCATTGGGTATCTATCTTTATAGATTGTAAGACACATTAATAAAACAATGCAGTATCATACTGATAGTCAATGATATCTAAATGCATAATTCAACGACTTATTGTGAAAACACCCTCCATTTCATTATAAGACTATAACATAGACATGGATTTGATGTGCTGCATGGAATCATGGTGATATGAAGTATTTTCTAACTTTTTTGTCAAATAATGATTAAACATCAAGTCAGTTATTGTGCCACAAGCCATCATAAAAGTGCTGTCAGAGACTTTCAGATTGAATCCCTAATCTATTTTTTTAAAATCAATGCTTCCAGAAGCCAATAAATGCAGTTGAGAACAACTAATGCTTAGAAACTACAAAATACAAAAGATCAAGATATTTTTGTTATGATTTTGCAATAGTTTTAAAGTTGCTTCCCTATAGTTTACTATGGCCAAGCTTTCTGTGAGTATGAATCTCAGTACTTCTTATGCAGATACTCTTATAGGTGTCATATAAGTAATAGATTATTCAAAGCAACTTTCAAAGATACCAAGGCATTCAGAATATATATTTTGGATGAGGTGAAAAATCAGGCTCTCAATCATGATTTGTGGCAGACTAAGAGGGAATAAAACTACAGGATGTTGTTGAATTATTTTCCTCTCTCTGTTTCCCTGCCCTCTGAAAGAGATCCATCTTAATGGCCACGGAAATACCTAGAAAAAGCAGTGTATGGTTATACATTTTCAGCTCAGATATCAAGGGCCATCTTCCCAAAAGAAAACAAAGCTTTCAAATTTTAATGACATTTTGATTCTTCACACTTAAGGGGCAACTAGGTAGTGTGGTGAGTACAGCACAGGCCCTGGAGTCAGAAGGACCTATGTTCAAATCCAGCCTCAGACATTCAACATACTTACTAGCTGTGTGACTTTGGGCAAATTACTTAAACCCAATTGTCCTGCCTTCCCCCTCCAGAAAAAAAGTAAATTAAATCTATACTTGAAACAAGGTAACCAACATTATTGCCATGTGCCAAGCACTGTGCCACATTCTGTGGATACAGGTTGTTGGTTGTCCTTAGTTCCTGAAAAGGACCATGACATCAGGAAGATGATGATATGACTTGCAGCTGACCTTGATTTGAGTGAGGGATGGCTAAGCAAGGTAACCAGCCTACATTCTCCTCCAGAATCATCTGGGTCCAGTGGCCTGATATTCACCAAGACAACTGGAGATCACCCAGGATGCATTGGGAGACCCTGGCCCTTTTAGGCTAAGGTCTTTTCAGGTTCTCACTGTAAGTGAGGTAACACCCATTCAGTGAATAGGCCTCTTTAAGAAGTTAATCAAGGGTACAATCATAAAGAAATTCATCCCAGCCCCCAAGAAGCTTCTATTTTTAAAGGAATAGATATAGACATATACATAATACATACATACATAATATACACACACATATACACACATATATAAGTATATATACATATATTATGCATGTATATATGAATGTACATATGCAAGTATAGTAGCAAAAGGCTCAGAAAAAGGAGAATCTAACTTTAAATCTTCCCTCAGATGCCTACTGTCCATGTTACTTACCCTTTAAGTCCTCAGGTTATAGAAAAGGTGCCTCTATCTGCATTAGTAGATAGTGTTTTCTTCCTGTGATGAGGAAGATAGGAAACTACTTACCTACAGAGAAACTTAGAGAGTGGTCTTGGACACCTATAAATTATGTGACTGAATCAGGGTCACAGAGTTAATATGTGTCAGAGACAGGAAATGATCCAAATATTTCTGACCTGAAGGCTAGTCTCATATCCACTATGCCATTCTGTCTCTTCATTTATTAGAATATGTAATTAAAAATTCCTAGAAAAGTCCTTTGGAATCTGTACAGTTAAATTTATTCAGAGTACAGTAAATCTTTTTGCTAGGCAAAGAATGATATACAGAAGGGATACTTCTTTGTACATGCTCTTGATCTCACTACTTATGACCTTGGCCATTAGATTTTCTCAGCTCTATCTATAATCTCCACTCCTTTTATATATATTATCTTCATTCATTCTAATTATAGACATGCCCAAATCTCTCCCATATTGAAAAATAAACACAAAATAATATATCTGCATGAGATAATATCATCCTCTGAAGATATCTTCCTATTGATGCTCCTCCCTTTCTTAGCCAAGCTCCTAGTATATTGTATTTGCATTCATTGTCTCCATTTCCTCCCCTCTCCATCATTTCATTACCCCTCAATTTGGTTTCTGATCTCATTGCTCTACTTAAATTTTCAGGACAAATTTACCAAAAATCTCTTAGCTGACCAGTTGTTGTATCTTTTCTCAGTTCTTAGACTTGATCCCTTTGTAACATTTACCATCTTTTTCTCCCTGATATCTTCCCTATTCTGGATTTTCCATCACTCGTTCACACTTTTAATTCCTCTGTGACTCATCTGAACACTCTTTAGATGTGAATGTAACCCAAAAGTTTGGTCCTGTGAAGTCTTCTTTCCTTTTTTCCATTTTCTCAATTTCTAAACTGATCCATTCCCCCTGGGTTCAATTATTATCTCTAAGAATGTTACTCCCAAATCTATGTTTTGAGCCCTAATCTCCTTTCTGATTTATAGTTTTGTAACTATTTATTAGAAATATTGAATCAAATATGTCTTAATTATCTTAAACACAATACGCCCAAACTAGAACTCATACTCAAATCTACTTCTCTTCTGAATCTTCCTGTTTCTATAAAGGGAAGCAACATCCTCCAAGTTACCCAAATGTTCAAACTAGATATAATCATGAACTCCTCCTTCCTCATACCATCTATTCCACCAATTGTCCAATTCTTTTGTTTATACCTGCACAAAATCTTTGAATCTCTGCCATTCTCCATATTCACACAGCCACTCTTCTTCTTCAGGACCTCAAGATCTCTCACCTAAGGAATGTCTATAAATTCTTTCCTTTTCTTATTTAGGACTTTTATTCTGAAAATTATAAAATTGTATGTAGAAAAATTCAATATATCAACTGGCAAAGGATAAAAGATATTATTTCTTTCAGTAATGCTCAATTTAGCCTTAAAAGAGTAAGAAAAATATATTTAAAATAAAAACTGTTAATTTGTGCATATGAAGAAATGGGTTTCTAGTATAAATTGACCACTTTGTACAAAAAGAAATGACTTGCAGAATAAATCACCTTTGAAATCATAGAAGATGCTCCTTTTTACATAAAGAGTAAGATTAATTAAAGGGAAAGACATAACTTATTTATTAAAAACTCAGAAAATATGATTATGAAGAAATAGTTTCAAAGAAACAGGGAGATAAAGAAGACCTATATCAAAAACATAGAACAGAAGGGCATAATGATCCTTTGGCTTATTTTCACAGAGCCTTTTCAAGAACTTAAAGGGGAAAACTAAAAACAGAAATTAAAAATATGTATAAATATTTGGAGACTAAGTTTTGGTTAATAGAAGATTATCATATTATATGAGAATTTGACAAGTTGTTACCATTTAAATAAAATGTAAATTGCTAAGTCCTAAGAACCTCATTTAAGCTACTGAAACATATGAAAGAGGGGATTAATAGCAAAGGCTAAAGATAAAAGTGAAGGACCTAGTTAGTGAAGAATAGAGATAGAACAAATGGTCTAGAACAGCTTTCTCTCTCTCTCTCTCTCTCTCTCTCTCTCTCTCTCTCTCTCTCTCTCTCTCTGTCTTTTTCTCTGTTTGTCTTTCTCTCTCTGTTTCTGTGTGTGTGTGTGTGTGTGTGTGTGTGTGTGTGTGTGTGTGTGTATTTGTAAATGACAGCTGGAGTAGTCAGTTGTTAGAAGTCTTTACTTATGATTTTCCTTATGGGTTGGAGAGAGGTACATTCTCTCTAGACAAGACCTTCATTTCAAGATATCCCTCTTCCATATCCTATACTTTAGAACCAAAGAGAGATGTACCCTTGTAGAAGCATCTGGTATCCCTTGTTGTTTTTCCTTTCTCCCTAGCCCTACCTCCTGCAGTTTTGAGGGTGAAAAAGCAGAAAAGGGGAAATGAACGTTTTACAGCTGTTGTGTATAAAGAGATGCTGAGATATAATTGGACACTATGGCATCCTAGTGTGTAAACTCTGTTTGCTATGATTTGATTGGACAACACAGCTGGTTTTGTCTGTAGTGAACAGGCCTAGCTAGCCTGGTGAGCTTTAAAGTTCTCTATAGATTGCCATAGAAATTAAGAGATAACACTTTCTAAATGTCTTTTTAAAAGTGATTGTAAGTTGAAAGAACTTATAAATGTTACAGCAGTTCATGTATAGAAAAAAATATTTTTTAAGGTGAAAAAAGGGAACCAGCAAACAAACAGGAAGAAAGCAATTTCCTTTGATGCAAGTGTTCCTCAATGGACCAATTGCATCAAAGCTTAAAATCCAAAGTTGGGAGTCACTCTGAGCATATAGGTTTTCTTCAACGCCTTGCTTCCCCTCCAGGTTCCTATAAGTATGTGCCCATTCTCCAGAACAGATACAGAATGCATTATTAGAAAAGGTGGCTAAGCTTTATGTGCAGATTCAAAAAAATTATTTTTTTTTATTTTTCTCAAATACATGTAAGCAAACGTTTTTAATATTGGTTCATTAAAATTCTAGTTCCAAATTATATCTCTCTCACTTTCTCACACTCCCCTCACTTTTGAAGGTGGCAATTTATATGGACTATGAATATGTAGTCATGCAAAACATTTCCATATTAACCATATTGTAAAAAAAAAAAAACAGACCAAAGAAGGAAAAGAATAATGAAGAAATCTTAAAAAAACCTTTGCTTCAATATGCATTCAGATTCAATTTCTTTTTCTGGAGATGTGTAGCATATTTCATCATAAGTCCTTTAGTCCTGGATTACTGTATTGTTGAGAATAGCTAAGTAGTTGATCATTGTATAAAATTGGTTCTGCATACACTGTCTTCCTGATTCTGCTCATTTTACTTTGCATCAGCTCATCAAAGTCTTCTTAGGTTTTGCTGAAAGCATCCTGCTCATCATTTCTTATAGTACAATACCATTCCATAGCAATCATATATCACCACTTGGGCAGCTATTGCTACATTGACAGGCATTCCCTCAATTTCCAATTCTTTGCCACCACTAAAGGAGCTGCTATAAATATATTCTATAAATAAAGGTCTTATACCTTTGGTCTCTTTGGGGGTACCTATTAGTGTTATTGCTAGAACAAAGGGTAGGCACAGTTTTATAACCCTTTCACTATATTTCCAAGTTGCTCTACAGATTGGTTGAATCAGTTCACAATTCCACCAGCAATGCATTCATGTTCTTATTTTCCACAACCCCTCCAATATTTGTCATTTTCCTTTTCTGACACATTAGTTGATCTGAGAGGTTTGAGTTATTTTAATTTGAAGTTCTCTAATCAATAGTGATATAAAGCATTTTATATGAGTATAGAAAACTGTGATTTTTTTATCTGAGAACTGTCTGTTCATATCTCTTGATCATTTATCAATTCAGGAATGACTCATAGTCTTATTAATTTGACACAGTTCTCCATATATTTGAGAAATGAGGCCTTTATCAGAGGAACTTACTATAATTTTTCCCCTGTTTCCTGTTTTCCTTCTTATCTTGGTTGCATTGTTTTTGTTTGTGAAAACACTTTTTGATTTGATGTAATCAAAATTATCCACTTTACATCCCATAATACTCTCTATCTCTTGTTTGGTCATAAATTCTTCCCTTATCCATAAATAAAATATTCCATTCTCCCCAAGTTTGCTTATAATGCCACCCTTTATGTCTAAATAATGTACCCAATTTCAATTTATCTCAATATACAGTGTGAGATATTGGTCTATACCGAGTCTGCACACAATGCAACCCACAGGCTGCTTGTAGCCCACTAAAGGATTTAGGGTGGCCTGAAAAAAAAGTAGAGGATATAAAAGAAAATAAAGATGTTAATGAGTGCTTTATCCATGCCCTGCTTAACCCACCTTTCACTAGTCACTATTGTGCCTGTCATGTAGCTTGGTAGCTGGGTTGCCACTGCATACTCTCTCCTGTTTGTCACATGACCCAGGGCCACCAGCCATCATCAGTCTTTCTCTGGTCTGAAAGAAGCAAGAGTCATATCTTTTCATCATGTTTTTGCTTGTTACTGGCCTTGAATAGGAACAAAGTGAGTGTAGCTAGGCACTAATGCAGCTGATGTGCACTATGTGATGAGCGGCAACAAATGAGAGGGCTTTTCCCCTCTCTCACATTGTGGCTGGCCTTTATGTTACATGAGTGTCTGGCACTCTCTCCAAGGTCAGACACTCAATTCAGTATTTCTTTGCATGTAATCAGCAGCTGTGGAGATTTTTTGGTGCTAACATTAAAGTTTCAGGGGTGACTTTGTGAAATGGGTGATAAAACGAAATGGAAGATCTAATCAGAACACAGTGTTTAATCCAGAGTTGGCAAATAGATACTTGCTTACTTACATGAAAGACAAAATATTGTGCCTCATTTGGTAAGAAATAATAGTCATTCCAAAGGAATATAGTCTCTGTTACCATTTTGAATCAAAACATTTTGACGTAAGCATATTGGACACCAATGTCCAAATAAAGTGTCCAAATTGTTGAAAAATCTCAGTGGTGAACAACAATTTTTCAAAAAAAAAAAAGTAAACTTAGAAAATGAAGCAGCTACTGAGGTTAGTTTTCAGATTTCTAAAGAAATCAATTTCAAACATAATTCTGGAGTACAATAAACTGATTGCTGACAAGAATTGTAATACTCTCTGTTAACTATATATACGCAGTAAGAAAACCTGAAAAATGTGTTAAACTTGCACCACTTACGAAAGTAATTTTTTAAACATTAATGTGATTTCATGATGAACAAAAATCTTAAGAAATAAGGGTAATTATTTGATACTAATTGAAATTTCCTTTTTAATATGGTTTATTTGCAAAATAGTTTAATCATTAATTATACCTTTACTTGGAAAGTGAGTCCCTAAAAAACTTATCTGCAACCTAAAGAAGTTTAGCCTATTTTAATTTTGACTTCTATCTACTGCCAAGCTGTATAGATCTGGTCTATATCTAGTTTCTGCCAACTGCTTTCTGGTTTTCCTCACTATTTTTGTCAAATAGTGAGTTCTTGTTCAAAGACCTTGGATCTTCAGGTTTGTAGAACACTAAATTACTATGGCCATTTACTACTATGTATTATATAGCTAGTCTATTCCACTGATCCACCACTCTATTTCTTATCCAGTACCAGATTGTTTTGATAATTACCATTCTATAAAACAGTTTGAGATCTGCTACTGTTAAGCCTCTCTCTCTCTCTCTCTCTCTCTCTCTCTCTCTCTCTCTCTCTCTCTCTCTCTCTCTCTCTCTCTCTCTCTCTCTCTCGCTCAAGAGCTAATGTGGTGATTACCAGGAATATATTCTTCCTTACCTGGGTTTTCCCAGAACTCTGGGACAAATTGAGTAATCATGTCATGTTAGCCTTTCTCTAGGAACTTAAACCTTCCATTTTGAGGATAGGTAAGAGTAAGTGAACCACCCCAGAAATTAATTAGTTTTCCCTGCATCTAGATAGGAAGTATGAGGTCCCCACTGGATGGAGAGTCATACAATCAGCAACTACATTTTGTAATAGTTTTCTAACTGGTCTACCTGCTTCAATTTTTTTTCCATCCAGTGCATCATCCACATAGTTGACATAGTTTTTATTGTTGCTGTCATTTTTTTTCACTAAAGCATAAGGCTTACATCAGTCCCCCACACAATAAATTCCACTGGCTCCAAGCTAAATTAGCTCCATCCTATCTTTCTGGCCTCATGTGAAATCATGGTTCTTCAGTCCAACCAAACTGGCACTCTTATTCTTCCCCATACATAATAATTTACATCCACACTTTGTGCCTTTGTAATAACATCTCCCTTTTCTTACTCCCTAATTTAAAATACAACAGAATATTTTTGTATCATAAGACTTTCCTGATTCTCTCAGCTATTAATGTAAGCCCCCAGCTCACCTGAAAACTAGTATTGTATTTCTTTTAAAAATATAAATATTTGGTATGTACCTATGCAGTTGTATGCTGATAAATATTTAACAATAAGCTCTCAAAAGTACATAGGCCACAATTTTAAGTTTAGATTACCATTTTTTCCATCACTTTCTTAAGTGTAGACGATAATATACCAAGTCCTTAATTGTAACTTTCACCAGTTCCCAAGGTGCAAATGGTTACATTAAAAATATAGCAATCAGTTCTCACTAATTGAGAAGTTCTATTACAACTTGGTATGTATGTGACCATTACATATGAAAGTATTGTGAAAACAGAGCTAGTTACTTAATTAGGTAGGATTTATACCAGGAATGCAGGGCTGATTCAATATTAGAAAAATTATTCCCATAACTGATCATATCAACAGCAAAACTAACAGAAACCATATGATTATCTCAATAGATTAAAAAAATCCTTTGACAACATCCAATACCTATTTCTTTTAAAAACACTAGAGAGCATAGGAATAAATGAAGCGTTCCTTAAAATGATAAGTAGCACGTATCTAAAACCATCAGCAAGCATTAAATGTAATGGGGATAAGCTAGATGCATTAACAATAAGAATGGAGGTGAAACAAGGATGTCCATTATCACCATTGTTATTCAATATGTTACTAGAAATGTTAGCTTTAGCAATAAGAGAAGAAAAAGAAATTGAAGGAATTAGAATAGGCAAAGAAGAAACTAAGTTATCACTCTTTGTAGATGAATCCTAGAGAATCAAGTAAAAAACTAATTGAAATAATAAACAACTTTAACAAAGTTGCAGGATATAAAATAAACCCACAGTGTGTGATCTGATAGACTTAACTCTTCTCAGCATTGCCAGGACTTAAACAGTTCCAAAAGACTCATGATGGAAAATGCCATCCACATCCGTAAAAAAAAAAAAAAAAAAAAAAATTATGGAGTCTGAATGCAGAGCAAAGAAGACTATTTTCTTTTTTTGTTTTATTATGTTTTATGTTTTTCTTTCTTGTGATTACTCCATTCTTTTTAATTCTTCTATACAACATGACTAAAGTGAAAATATGTTTAAAATCATTGTATATGTAGAGCACATATCAGATTACATGCCATCTGGGGGAGGGAGGAGAGGAAGGAGGAGAAAGTTTAAAACTTATGGAAGTGAATGATGAAAACTAAAAATAAATTAACATTTTTAAAAAGGCTAGTTTCCATTTCTTTACTTTTCCCTCCCTTGGGGAAAAGTTAAAGACTTTACAACTTTCCCTATTGGGGACTGTGGGGATAAGAGCTTCTCTCTTCACTGTTTCCTACTCTTTCTTTCAGGCCCCTTGTCCTTTTTCTATTTCCCACAGAAATAGATATGGTTTGACTCTGGAGTTCTCAACCCAGAGTCCATGGAACACAAAATCCACAGATTGATTTGCTATCAAATAAATAAATAAAAACTTTATTTTCACTAAACTCTGATGGAAACTTAGGATTTACTTAAAGTATAAATGTAGTCAATAAACTTCATTACTATTATACTTTACAAGACTGCTAATGGGGTCCATGGTACAAAAAATAAAATAAAATATCCTGCATTAGAGCCAGAGACCACTGCCAGCTTTGATTAAAAATATAATGTATAGATGACAAGTAGAAACAGGCATAATATGGTCTTACATATATATGTTTGAGTGTATATGTGTATATATGTGTATGTGTTTATGTGTATGTATGTGCATCTCTGCTGAATTGCAGCATATTTCTTGTAATTGTAGCTTAATTCTTGGGGAGAGGGGAAAAATAAAGTAAACGGTGCACAGTAGAAAACAAAAGAAAACCTACGAAGAAGGAAAGAAAAGATGGACAGCTTTGAAAATAATATGCAGTATTTATTATATAAGTTTTCTTGAAATAGAAATGTATTGCTTTATATCGAATCCTCTCCTATGTTCTGCTGTGTATGTGGCAATGTTTTTTCTCTCTTTTCTTATTTTACATTTAAGTTTAAAATAAATTTAAAAACTAAAAGCAGAAGATAATGGATAGGCTGCTTAAGTCATTGATGAACAAGATCCGTATGTTTTCCTCTATCTGTTGAGGGCAGGAAGGGTCAAAATATTATAAAAGTTTTAATAAAAATAGTTCCTGTGGGGTGCAGCCAAGATGGCGGCTGGTAAGCAGGGAATAGTGTGAGCTCCGTACCGAGACCCTCCAAAAACTTATAAAAAATGGCTCTGAACCAATTATAGAATGGCAGAACCCACAAAACAGCAGAGGGAAGCAGGGCTCCAGCCCAGGACAGCCTGAATGGTCTCTGGGTGAGGTCTATCCCACACGGAGCTCGGAGCAGGGAGCTGGGAACGGAGTGGAGCAGAGCGCAGCCTGAGCGGCGTGGACGATCCAGACCAGAAGCCGGGCGGAGGGGGCCCTAGTGCCCTGATTCAGTGAGCTGCGGCACTTACAAGACTTCTCAACCCACAAACACCAAAGACTGCGGAGAAGGTTAGTGGGAAAAGCTGCGGGAGTGGAAGGAGTTCGCCCTTCGGCTTCCAGCCCCGGGGGCAGCGGAGGTGGGGCAGCTACAGCTGTTGTTACTTTCGGCTTCAGGCCCACCTGGTGGGAGGAATTAAGTGGCGGATCAGAGCAGGGGTGCACAGCCTGCTGAAGATCTAAGCCCAGTTCGGGTTGGGGGTACTTGGGGAAGGAGCAGTGCTGGTGTGGCAGAGCTGGCACCTCCCCCCCCCAAACGTGGAACGTAGAACTGTGTAATCTACAAGCAGTCAGACCCCATTGAAAAACTCAAGGGTCAAGTTAGCTGGCTGGGAATATGGCCAGGCAGCGAAAACGCACCGAGATTCAGTCTCAGACTTTGGATTCTTTCTTTGCTGACAAAGAAGACCAAAACATACAGACAGAAGAAATTAATAAAATCAAAGAGCCTACAACAGAAACCTCCAAGAAAAACATGAACTGGTCCCAGGCCATGGAAGAGCTCCAAAAGGAGTTGGAAAAGCAAGTTAGAGAAGTAGAGGAAAAATTGGGAAGAGAAATGAGAAGGATGCGAGAAAACCATGAAAAACAAGTCAATGACTTGCTAAAGGAGACCCCCAAAAATACTGAAAAATACACTGAAGAAAACAACACCTTAAAAAACAGACTAACTCAAATGGCAAAAGAGCTCCAAAAAGCCAATGAGGAGAAGAAAGCCTTGAAAGGCAGAATTAGCCAAATGGAAAAGGAGGTCCAAAAGACCACTGAAGAAAATAGTACTTTAAAAATTAGATTGGAGCAAGTGGAAGCTAGTGACTTTACAAGAAATCAAGATATTCTAAAACAGAACCAAAGGAATGAAAAATTGGAAGACAATGTGAAATATCTCCTTGGAAAAACCACTGACCTGGAAAATAGATCCAGGAGAGATAATTTAAAAATTTTTGGACTACCTGAAAGCCATGATCAAAAAAAGAGCCTAGATACCATCTTTCAAGAAATTATCAAGGATAACTGCGCTGATATTCTAGAGCCATAGGGCAAAATAGAAATTGAAAGAATCCATCGATCGCCTCCTCAAATAGATCCCAAAAAGAAATCTCCTAGGAATATTGTTGCCAAATTCCAGAGCTCCCAGATCAAGGAGAAAATACTGCAAGCAGCCAGAAAGAAACAATTTGAGTATTGTGGAAACCCAATTAGAATAACCCAAGATCTGGCAGCTTCTACATTAAGATATCGAAGGGCTTGGAATGCGATATTCCGGAGGTCAATGGAGCTAGGATTAAAACCTAGAATCACCTACCCAGCAAAACTGAGTATCATGTTCCAAGGCAAAATATGGATTTTCAATAAAATAGAGGACTTTCAAGCTTTCTCAGGGAAAAGAGCAGAACTGAATAGAAAATCTGACTTTCAAACACAAGAATCAAGAGAAGCATGAAAAGGTAATCAAGAAACAGAAATTGCAAGGGACTTACTAAAGTTGAACTGTTTTGTTTACATTCCTACATGGAAAGATGATGTGTATGATTCATGAGATCTCAGTATTTGGGTAGTTGAAGGGAATACACACACACACACACACACACACACACACACACACACACACACATATATATATATGTTTATGTATATATGTAGGTGAATGTGTATGTATTTATGTATCTATGTGTATATGTATGCATGTGTATGTATGTATATATATATATATATATATATATGTGTGTGTGTGTGTGTGTGTGTTTTATATATATGTAAAAGAGAGAGAGCAGACACAGGGTGAGTTGAAGATGAAGGGAAGATATCTAAAAGAAATAAAATGAAATTAAGGGATGAGAGAGCAACATACTGAGAGAGGGAGATAGGGAGAGATAGAATGGGGTGGATTATCTTGCATAAAGGTGGCAAGAGGAAGCAGTTCTGTGGGAGGAGGGGAGAAGGCAGGTGAGGGGGGATGAGTGAACCTTGCTCTCATCAGATTTGGCCTGAGGAGGGAATACCATACATACTCAGTTGGGTATCTTACCCCACAGGAAAGAAGAGGGAGGAAGATAAAAAAAAAATAAAAGGGGGGGGGGATGATGGAGGGGAGGGGTGGAGGTAATCAAAACAAACACTTTGGAAAGGGGACAGGGTCAAGGGAGAAAATTCAATAAAGCGGGATGGGTTGGGAAGGAACAAAATGTAGTTAGCCTTTCACAACATGAGTATTGTGGAAGCGTTATACATAATGATACATGCATGGTCTAGGTTGAAGTGCTCAACTTCTTAGGGAGGGTGGGTGGGCAGGGAAGAGGGGAGAGAATTTGGAACTCAAAGTTTTAAAAACAGATGTTCAAAAACAAAAAAAAAGTTTTTGCATGCAACTAAAAAATAAGATACACAGGCAATGGGGCGTAGAAATTTATCTTGCCCTATAAGAAAGGAAGGGAAAAGGGGATGAGAAGGGAGGGGGATGATAGAGGGGAGGGCTGAGTGGGGAACAGGGCAACCAGAATATATGCCATCTTGGAGTGAGGGGGAGGGTAGAAATGGGGAGAAAATTTGTAATTCAAACTGTTGTGAAAATCAATGCTGAAAACCAAATATGTTAAATAAATAAATTTAAATAAAAAAAAGAAATTGAAAGGAAAAAAAAATAGTTCCTGTGACCTGGGATTATCTCTCTGAGCACTGAGCCAGAACTTGACACTTTGCCTTATGTATTACATGAAATAGAAAACCTCTTCGTGGATGTCCTCCTCCAGTTTGTACACTCTGGTGAGGTTGAAGACATATTTTCATGACTGTGAAGAACAATTCTTTATTTTACCAGAGATACAAAATACCACCACCAATAAAGTATCAACTTACATAGGACACTTTGTTGTTGAAAACTCCCTCTGAAGATAAAGAGGAGGAAAGAGCTGAGAAAGAATAAAATTAGAGAGAGTGCTCTACTGGCCTTTATTGCCAGTCAGGACCACTGAGAAACTCTTGGGCTTGACTTAACAGCAGAATCTTTTAGCAGAATCACCATAAGATCACTGTTGCCAGTCGGGGAGGCAGAAGAATGGGAGGGAAGGAAGGTTCTTGCCCTAGTGTCACTCAGCATCATCACTCCATGTTAGTAGCTTTGCTACCATCTCTCCCACTATTTATACTTCCCTGGGAAAAAGAGTGTAACCTTCAGCACAGTTGCTCCCAAAGTTCATCCCTTTCCTTTCTTCCAAACTTTTGCAATCTCTTAGATCTCACATGGCTCAGGCTCAATTCCCACGACATACCTTGATAAACTCTTAAGTTTCTTGACAACAATTTGTTTTCCTCTATATCTCTTGTACCTAGCATATTGCCTGAGCCATAGTTATTTATTTAATCAATGTTTGTTGATTAATTTACTGAAATGAACAAAATTAAAAATCTTTAACAACTAATAAAACCTGATTTATATTTTAGGTCCAGAAAAACTAATGAGAACAATGTAAAAAAAAAGAATAGTTGAAGTATATGTCAATCATAGTAGTGCTTGAAAAGAAAAAATAAATCACTTATGATGTTGTTTTATTACCTCTAAGTGTTCATGCATTATCAATGGAGAAAAAGGTACATGTTGTGGAGTGATTTATCTTGGAACAGTTGGGATGAATTTTTAAAATATCATGAATATGTTTTTTTTTTTAAAGATTTGAGGTAAGAATTCCCCATAAATGATTCATTGATCTTGCTTAAGTTCCTCAACCAATTATGGCTGAAAATTTTGTAAACTTATCTTGATTGAAGAAAAAAAGACATGTATAATTCACATTAACATTTTAAAGAAGGATTACAGATTCAGAAAAATCATGTATGTAAATGTCTATACATATATATATATATATATATATATATATATATATATATATATATATGTGATATGTTATCACCCTATATTCCCCTGAAAAAAATAGGTAGGCCTACTGTTTTTTAAAGGCCCATAAGTAATTGTTGTTCCTTTATTTGTTTTGCACTGTTAGGAAAAATTATCTGACCAGATAATTGCTTTTACAAAATCTTCAGGAAATGAAAACCTTTTGAAAATACTCACTACAATTTTAGTTTTGTTGTTTGCTCATGAATCTTCAGAATAAATATTCCTAGATCTTAAATCTTTTAACATACTAATACCACCCCCAAAATATTGCCACTCCTTGTCACCCCTAAAATTACAATGTAACAATGTAGACTAGGAATTTATCTTCAAGTTGATTCATCAAAGATCCAAAAATCAAAGACTAGAGAGCTAAACAGTCCTTTACATTCCAAGCCTTAAGATTTTTCTACAGTATCAACAAAATTATCAACCATACAACTGGAATCAGCAAAATCCAGCAGTTTGAGAAGTGTCTCAGAACTATACAGGAGTCCTTTGGGAATTTGCTCAGACCAAGTTATCAATTCTCTGTCCTAAAATGTCTCTTGAAATATTGGTATGAATTTTAACACCTGTCACATGAAGGAATGCATTCAAAGATAAGAGATATTGGCAGGGATTGAGGTACATAAAAATTGGGATACATTTGAAGACTTTTAATGTAACTCTGTAAAAGTTAACTGCCTATAAACTAATTCACTTAAATTAATGCCATCTTAAAAAATTTCCTGTGTCAGAGCTCAATTGTAGCAATCTTATATAGGTCCAATGGCAGTGAGCTATTGCTATACCACCATGATCTCATGCAATACTTGAGAAAGGCTACTGAGATTCTCAACATTTCCTCTAGACCCAATGCAGAAATACAGGGACAAGAGAGGAAACTATTATAATTAGAACTAAGTGAAACCTTCCTGAAATTATGCCATGCTATTTGTTCATACTTCGATGGAAGCATAAAAAAATCACTGAATAAGTTATTATGTATCTAACAGAACTTCATGCTTAAGGTTTCAGGAATAAATCCTGACAGATATAAAAATCAATTTCAACAAAAGATATAAAATATATTTTTAATACAACACAAGAAAGCTTTATTCTAAGTGCCAAAAAAACCCACCTGCTTTTATTCAGAACAATACTAGACAGTTTGGAATGTAGGCCATTAAAAAAATCACTAAGAGTTTACTCCTATAATCTCCTAGCTGTATTCCCTTATAAAATATATTTTCTTCTAATTAGAACTTATTTGTAAAAATTCAAATTAAACTTTCATAATTTTTAATTTTACTGTATAAATTAGAAAAAAATAGAATTATATTATCAGAATACTATGAAATATACTTTTAGAAAATTATGAGTTAACAGCAGAGAAGAAAATGAAGATTAACTTGTCTTCCTAGGTTATATTCTAAGGAGAAACAATCGCATTTCTGAGCATGTGCTTCCAAAGAGCATATTTGGAAAAGCTATTTAAAAAAAAGCTGGCTTTTCCATGTAATGTAGCTAAGTTGTTCGGAAATTAAGGATAAAATGACAAAAATAGGGTACTTTTCTTTAAAAGATAGCTGCCCAAGATGCACTCCTTCGGCTATTTTCAGGACTGCACTTTGAAACTAACACTAAGTGTAAGAAGACATATCCTGTGTATGTAGTAGGTAAGTCTCCAGAGCTTTTCCTTCCATAAAGAGTCCTTGGAGAATTTACAGAATTGTCTTCAGTCAATTGCAATTCTGATGTTCCACATGGTTACAGCATTTTTATTTCATTAACACCTAATTTACAAGCACAAACCATTCTAAATGTATCAGAACAGATGTAGGAAATAATTATAATTTAGATTGAAATCTCTATCTTCTATTCAAATATTTCAAAGACCATCTATCTTAAGAGAAAACAGTTTTTCCTAATACATTTATGCAAGGAGATTTTGAAAGAGAAGTTTCTTAACTTTAAAAAAAGTGTAATAAAATCTAAAAGTTATGGTTCTCATAACATTAACTTACCTATATTGCACAGATGGGCAATACCTGTTGTAATTGGCTATATGGTTTACTAGAGGGTATGTGCAGCATGGAAAAGATTCTCTTCATCTATTTAAATAAGCATTCTCATGGCAACCTCCTACCATAGCTTCTGGATATTAAGTTTAATGCTTTGAGAACTCCATTTTTAAAATTTTCCAAACAACTGAGATCATTATGCTTAATTGACTCTGAATTGAATTTACTAGGCATAAACACACCCACACACTCAGGAAATGTTCTGCCAATTTGTTAGGATAGGGAATTTTGCCTTTCAACTTTTTTGTCTTCTTAGGTAGGGGGCAGAAGGGCAAGTAAATTTTTGACATCTTGAGGAGGCGTTGATTGGTATGGATAAATTCCAATATGGAGTTTGCCTTAACCTACGTTTTCCAGACTCACTGATAATTCAAAGTTGAATATCTCAAATGACTTTTCAATAGTCAGAGAACCACTATGTGTCAGAAGTAGAGCTTAGACCAATGTCTCAGTAACTTCAAGCATTTGCCAGTTTGAGCTCAGAGAAAAAACAAGGAGTTTCTAAGATCACCAAATGAAATCAATAGTCAATTCAACATTCAATAAATATTTGTTGATCAAACATTTGGTCAATTTGTTCAGCTGGCAAAGATTAATAAAACTTTTCTTTTTCTCAAAACTGAAATTATGACTTTATTTTTTATGACTTTAAATGACTAAGTTGGTTGCTTTCTTATTTTCTTCCCAATTTGCTCTACTTATACTTAATGCATACTTAATGCAGATCAATGTTCATCATTAACAGATCTGTTCATGGAGCTGCTATGCTGAAACTTTTTAAAAACAATGATCTATAACCTACTTAATGAAGTCCAAATTTCTTGGTTTTGGCACTAAAGCCTTTCTATAATCTGGCACTGCCCTTTCTTTCCAGGCTTCTTTTATACTAGAGCCTTCTATGAGCAATTGGTCCTAATCAAACTTCTTCTGCATGTACTACACATCCCACACTCCGGTGACTTCCTTGACATTGTTCTCTTTGTTCCCTGTTCTGGGAAAACCACCTGTCCTTATTTATTCTGATTGAAATCCTACCCAACCCTTATGTCTCAGATCAAACTCCATCTGACTGATGAACAACATTGATCTAGGTGATCATCAATGATCTTATCGATGCCCAATAAGATGTCATTTGATCTGAGGATTAAAGGATGGTAAGGATTTTAATCCTACTCATGATCTCTTCTTCAGTAAATGACATTCCTTTCTCCCCTCAGTTTATATATTCGTTTTGTATCATATTGCAATATACTTGTGTTTTGTATACTCCACTATTGTGTATTAAATTATGAGCTCTACATGGTCAGATACTGTGCTTTATTTAATCTTAGTCTCCCCACCCCCAGCACCTAATACATTTCTCTCTGCACAGATTGGAAGGTTAATAAATATTTACATTGTGTGAATAGCATTGAGTCTGAGAGCAAGAATTTGCAGAATTTGTCCTTACTCAAAATATATTTTTCATTAGCGTAGTGTACAAGGTACTGCCAACCCCTTCTATCCAGTTATAGTCACTCATTTGTTTGTTTTGAGAGAACTGGGACATTCCATATTCTGAAAGGAGGACCTGTCTCAGTAGAATGTCTATAGAAAACCTTAGACTAAAGCACAAGCTTTGTCACTAAATCACATCTACTTTAGCTGCCCTTAAAGCCAGGGCTACACTCACCATTTCACCTGTTTACCACAGAATCCCTACCTCTTCCCCTGCCTGACCTTTCTATAACAATGTGAAATTTAAAACTTATCTTTCCTTCCAAGACTGCTAACTCTGATATCCTCTGAGCTTCTGTGGGTAAGTCCTTAGAATAGATTTACTGTTAAACAAATAAACTTAAAAAAACCACTTTTTTTTCTTTAACTACAGAAGTGGATCTGAAAGGTGAGAGTAATGAGGGTGGAGAGATGAAGTGGATGGTTAATTTTATAACTGAAGTTGTTCTCAGCTCCCCCATCCTTTTTAAGACATGCCACTGAATTATATGCAAAAGTTTGTTAACAAATAAAAGCAAAGTGAATGAACATTTTCCTACCTTAAATGAAACTATTGGTTCAGGCTCAGGCCACTAGATTTCAATGAACCTACAAAAAAAGTAAAATAAATATGAAATAGACATTAACATTTTACATGATGGTATATTCCAAATGAGCACGACCTTAACTTTTGTACTCTCTTCTGAGCAGAGGAGGTGCTATACCCCAAGAAGAACAAAATGGAAAATGCAAAAGAAAATCAGCAGAGTTGTGATTCAATCAGATAAGGATAAGTGAAAAAAATCATTAAAGTAGTTATTAAAATAAATGTAATTGGTAAAGAGATAGAGCTATATGGATTGAATAAGAAAATCAACATAATATTTAGAAGTAGTGGCACCTCTATTTCTCCAATCCATGAATAAGCAAGCCATTATTAAGCACCCATTATGTACCACACACTAATTTGAATAGAAACCAGAGGTACAAAAACAAAAGCAAAATACTCTCTGATTTCAAGTAGCTTTCATTATAGCAAAAGAAGTCGTTTTTTTTTAAACCTAAGATAATCTTTACTTTCTCTCTTTAGTTCATACATAATATGAAACACCTCAACACAATTATAACATCCCATTTTTCCTTCTAAAATAGTATATTTACATTTTTTCTCTCTGTTACAAAGAAAATTCCATTCCAGTACCTCATGATGGCATGATAGTAATACCATAAAGACAATGCCAACAGATTGTAAAATCTGATTGGTCCTAGACAATTCAAACGACTTTGTATATGGGCTCAGTGACTGTGTGTCTGTCCCTTAAGGACTACTCATGTGATAATATGTTCATTATGAGAAAGTTGGCCAACAGAAGACAGGTTTTTAATTTATTTTTCTCATGCTTTAAGTTTTACACTATCCAGTGTGTGTGTGTGTGTGTGTGTGTGTGTGGGTGTGTGGGTGTGGGTGTGGGTGTGTGTGTATGTGTGTGTAAAATGGAGATTGTCTCTGAATTAAGAGTAGAATTACTATTTTTGGGCCAAAAATATAAGCTAGAACCCATTCTCCTTGGAGAATATTCTCTGATTCAATTCTAGTTTATCGGGGCATGTTTTTGTGAGTTATCTTTGCTGAACATTCTCAGTATTTTTCTTTAAATCAAAGATAATTAATGTCCATTAGCGGTTTACATTTGGTAAGTGGTGCCTGGTTAATTGATCAAGGGGAATACACTGTTTTGGAACATGACAGAAATAGTACTGAATATCCTAACCCTTCAGGGTTAGCCTAATATTACCAAAGAGATCTATATTCCAGTCTTTGTAGTGATTAAGAAATTGAGACTACTTTTTGTGATGGCAAAGAATTGGAAATTGAGAAGATGCTGATTGATTGAGGAATGGCTGAACAAGTGGTAATATATAATTGTGATGGAATACTATTGTAATATAAGAAATTATGAAGAAGATGCTTTCAAAAACCTGGAAAGACTTTCGTGAACTGATACAAAGTGAAGTGAGCAGACCAGGTGAATATGATACTTAGTAATAGCAATATTGTGGGATGATCACCTACAAATGACAGCTATTCTCAGCAATACAGTGATTGAAGACAATTCCAATGGACTAATGATGAGAAATGCTATTCACCTCCAGAGAAAGAATTGATGGAGTATTGATGCAGATTGAATCATATTTTTTAATTCTTACATTTTTCTTTTTTTGTTTTTTTGCAGTGTTTTCTTTCACAATATGATTAATATTGAAATATGTATTATATAACCACACAGGTATAACACATATTAAATTCCCACATTTTCATTGAAGGGGTAGAGGAGGGAAGGAGAAAAAGAATTTGGAACTAAATTTTAAAAAATGAAAGTTAAAATTATTTTTACATGAAATTGGAAAAAGTAAAATATTAAAATCTGGAAAAAAGACTGCAATTAGAAAGGGTTCTAACCTATAAAGTTTCCTAGAGAACAGAAGACATGATTGTTTGTAGTTCCATTGTAAGGATGTTGAACCATTTCCTTTTTGGAAAATTATTGACTCACCCAGGGATATCAAGTCATCATTGTATAAAATTTTCAGATATCAAATCACCATTTTATATATTTTTCAAATAATTTACTTAATGAATTATTAAATTTATTAACATGTTGAGTTATTATGAGATATTAAAAGTAGCCCATTTAATGCTTCATAACAAAAAAGTTGCTTGACTAGTCTGATTACTAACCTTTACCCCAAAATATAGTTGCTATGTTATTACTATGAAACATCATATTCTTTCAAAGAAAATATTAAGTCATGTTAGGTGTTCAAAAATAATCTATAATATACTCTCTCTTGCTGGTATCAGTATTTTTCTCTTTTAAGTTCAAGTTCGCATGGTTTAAATAATGCAAAAGAATATGAACACAAACATGTGCTTGATTCATATTTTATTCACCATTTATGCAAAAATAGCAGTGTCTATTATACATAGAGTATGTATTTTCATAGGACCTTAAACACCTTCTTTCTTGTATCAAAGTGTGGAGGAAATGAAACACTGAAAACCAAAGTTGTGCTTAATTTATCCTGGTATATATGCACCAACTTATGTTCCCAACAATGTAATGACAAAGAAGGAAAAAACTTATAAAACTCGAAGTCCCACCAGGTTTTCTACTATGGTATTGCATAAACCAAAAACTACGCACCTAGCAATTTTCTGTATAAAGCTAAGCTAGATAAATCAGATAAACTAGATTAAAAATTCCATGGGGGTAGACATATCTCTAGGCTGTTCCCCCATTATATTTGGTTGTTTTGCCAAATGAATGTGCTTAGATGAATTTTGCTCCATAAATTTAAAAAAAATGGGAAGATTCCCCCTTAATTTCTATTACTATGAAGAAGGAAAAACAGAAATATATAATCTTGATGTGGCCTGGGCCTAAATTGAGATCCATTTTTTCCATGTAGTTTTCTGTTTCCATATGGTCCATGGTTTTACACTAGGGGGTGTGGCTCAAATAAATTGCTTTGACCATCATATTTGTAAAAAACCACCACCAGGTGCCTGATGTTGAAGCTCTGCCAACCCACTCATTGAGCATGCACAAGCACACCTGGCAGTCCCAGCCTTAAGCTACAAGCTAATCACCCACATTAAGCATGCATAGATCACCTTCTGATATTTTCCCAGTCTTTTCCTAGTGCTTTGGCTTCTGTATCCCTTTCTACGGGTATAATATATTTAAAAAAAGAATATGTGGCTGTCTGTGTATGCATATAGTTTACTAGGATCCCCAATTCACTCTTCTCAGGATAGCCCCTAGGATATTTTGTTTACTCATCATACAAAATAGATGCCTTTACTAAAGTTAAAGAAAACTGCAATTTGAATGAATTGAGTCAGCAATTTCCTGTTAGTCTGAATTTTCAGTTTTTCCCAGTTGTCTACATGGTGAACCTCTATTTTCACAGAAATACAGATATACCCAAGGACTGTTTTTTATTAAGCATTGTTGGTCTCAAAGTCAAGAAGTACAGTAAATACAATCATCTCACACCATCTCAATATTCCCATAGAGACTACTTTCAACTTCAGATTGGCCTGAGAAAGAGTCAGTCACAAAACACTTTCTGATCCTTTTAATGCTCTCACCAGGTAGTGCAATGGGGCAACCTTTTAGGATAGCATCCTCCTGAGCTAATCAGCTAAATACTTTCATCATTCTTTGTCATCTATTGTTCTGGGGGTGGGGGGAAGTAAGGAAGGGAGGGAAACCTACAAACTGAATCAGAGAAGTGATTCATACAGAGTACATTAATACTTAGATTCTTTAACCTTCTTTAGGAGTTTAGATGGCTGAGCTTTTGAGGGTCATAGGACAAATTAACACTGTTCCACTGAATTATTTTAGAGTGTTGATAATTTTTGTCTCACATTAAAGACTTGGTGATGGTAGGCTTCTTCATTTCTATATTTTTTTATTTTTCCCATGAGATTTGAAACATTTTGTTCCTCCAAATGAATTTGTATTATTTAGTACTTTAAAATTTTTTGACATGATCCAATTAAGAATAATGAACACTTTCCTAATTATTTAATTCCTTTGTTTTCATAAATAATATTTCTCATATTTAAGCATTGTCTTTGGTTGTATAGTTGTTTCTCTATTACATATAATTCTGTCTCTTGATTTTAGATAGATATTTTCACTCATATTTAATGAAAGGCCCTTCTGGGAATATGTTCTTTATTGTTATTTAAATGAATAAGTTATATCTTGCTTAAACTATTTTTAGCAGTGACTGCCATAATCATGTAGAGGTTGTGAGTTTTTTGTTGTTTATGTGGTCATGATGAAAGAAAGGAAGAATAAGAAGCACAAGGGTCCACCAAAAACCACCTTCTAGTGTTGTTCTTTCCTGCCTTTCTTTTTGGGCTTTCTCTTTTTCAGGAAAGGGCCACAGATGCCACTGCCTGGCTCCCCTCAGTGGGTGAGTCTCATCAATTAAGATCGCAGAGCATGGAACGGAGGACATAAACGCATTTTCTATGTTTAGAGCCATTTTTGCATTGACCTTTGTCATGGGGAATAACTTTTTTATGGTCAGTGATACTGTTTCCTCTTTTCAATGAGAAACATTTTATTTAAATGTTTTGTTTGATTAGAGAGAACATTCTAGTTATTTTTTCTATGTAGTATAGCTAGTTTACCTATCAGGATGATATTTAATTTACAAAAGGTGGATGGAGTACCTTCTTTATTTTTCTTTCAATACTTATGTATATTCATTTTCTTAATAATTATCTTTATTTCCTCCTGTGTGTTGTGTATTCACATTGTTCACACAAGTGGTAATTTGATTTTCCCCTCTCACACTTTTTTGATTAAATTAGCTGATAGTTTATTGATTTTGTTAGCCATTTAAAATTATTTGTTTTATCATTTCAGTTACTTTTTTACTTTTAATTTTATCTATTTATCTGAACATTTTCTATATTTCTTCATTTGGTGGTAGAATGTATGGCCTTTGCAGTACCTCCTAACTCTAGCTTTACAATCCTACGACATCTTTGATACATAGGAGTAGAAGAAGAATGGACCTGGCCGCCAGCAAGAGTGACAGTTTTGAAATGAGCTATAAGACCATTGCCCCAAAAGTCATGACAAACTAAAACGTCTAATGGAAGGCTTCCAGACACATAGGTAATTGATAAAAGGATAGATAATTGATAAACAAATGGTGTAAAAGAATAGAAAAATGATACAGAAGATGGAGAAGCATGAATAGGTTAGGATCTTGACTGCTAAAGAGGGTTCTTATATCTATGAAATTGCAGGTCCATTGTATTGAGTGTTTTTTAACATCAACTACATGTGCATTTGTTCTTAGGTGGCCTGAGTTTTATGGGAGACAGAGATGAAAATATAATAACTTTTTGCTTCTCCTTGAGAGCCAACGATTGAAGCAACATAAGAATCTGTCATGAAGCTGAATAATAACAAAGCAGCATTACAATAGAATGCTGAATTGTAATGGACAAGTTGTAAGTGTATTTTTAGTTGAAAAGGAGATCAACCAAAGCTGAGGCAATCAGGGGTGGGCAGCAGGGACTTCTTGCAAGTTCACTATAAACTCATTTGAATTGATTTTGGCCAGCCATATAATATACTTCATATTAGAGGATTGTGTAAGAGGAAATATATGTCACATAATTTTACAAATCTATTTTAATATTTAGCCAGTAAAAGATTGTCAGTAGTTGTTATCAATAAAGACATGATCCATCCTTTGTGATAGTAAACCAATTGTAAGCTGTGATATATCTGGATATTCAGTGATAACGTGCCAAACTACACACCTATGAATTGAAAAGCAATTTTATCTGCTTGACATAATAGAGTGTCAAAACGCTCTAATTCCTTTTCATTGTCTTAAATGAAGGAAGGTTAAGCTGTGGATAAAAATCCTGATTGTTTAGTATTAATCTTTGGCATGCTTCCATACACACAAATACCTCCCTTCTTCCCCACACCCCAATGAATGAGAAAAAAAAACAAATCAAATCAGACCAGTGTTTTGAAAACATGGGTTTGCAACCTATCATTATCTCCATCATTTTCCTACAAGACTTAGGATTAAAACACCAGCATCTTTTTTTCCCATTTGAAAAGATACTTTAAAAATGTAAAAGTATTTTTAAAATTGTATTTTACATAATGTGACACATAAATTGCACACTGCTGAAGGAATTGTCTGTCTCCCTGAATGAAACCATTTTAATCTCAAGAGTTTTATTATCTGTTAAAATCTATTTAAACATAGGCATTCAATTTCACATGACTTGACATTTATGGGGAAGCTATTTTATAGCAGCAGGATTCTGAATAGACAAGATCACAACAAATATTAATGATTATATGACACATAGGATTGAAAAATATGGGGAAAGCATTATCTAAACATTCAGAGCTATTCACATACATATCAAGATTTTATGCATGGGTCAGAGCCCAACTAAAGTATATTTGGCTTTGGAAGTACAATTATGACATAGAATCTTGAAAATGTAGGCCATACAGATAAACAAAATAAGCAGGTTATTCTGGCCTAAGTATAATTAAAATATTTGTTTTACTACTGAGGAATAGACTCACAGATTTCAAATTCAACATTTTTTAAGTTGGCACTTAGAGACTTTTTTTAAGAAAATATAGCTGGTTTTACTTGTTCAGAAAGATACTGGAACCTATTTTCATGGCATGCCTTAGACTGTTCATGAAGCTATGAGCCATCTCAGCTTCTGCTTAAATTTTAGGTGCGAAATCCACAGGAAAAAAAATAACTAATGCACCCTGACTACTAGGAGCTAAAAATATGGTTCTCATGCACTCTTTTGGCTGTGCAAAGTGAGTACATTTTTTATACCAGTTTATCAATTTGCCACCTTCACATAGGGTTAAAAGGAACTAGGAAAATGAACTTCACACCTAGAATTTTACAGAACTATAGGTCCTATATTTCTAACATACAACGATGAAAACTGGGACTTTTATGAACAAGTAAGGAAACAAATCACTGCAAGATTTTAAATTACACAGAACATTCTGTGTGAAACTTCAATCCATCAATGAGCCACTGAAAAATGAGGTAATTACCTACAATAATTTGCATGTTAAGAGCTAATACAATATTACAAAGTAAAGTCCAGTTGTGAAAGCAATGCATAATTTCCTGATTAATGTTTCATGCACAATATTCTTCCATGCTCCGTCAGATGCTAAATAACAATATGGCCAATCAATCTGAGAAACACACACACACACACACACACACACACACACACACACAGAGAGGCATACACAACAAAAGTAGTATGTCCCATAAGAAATTAGCTCAGCCTCAATAGGTCATACCTTGAAATCAACTAATTTCAGAGTTATGACATGTTATCTAGCACATTGTGGTTTGCTTTTAAAAAGGCAGTATATTTTGGTTATCACTGGTCTCATTCCATATTTTGTAGAAACTGAAGATTAGTGTATGATCACAAGAAGTCAATTTCTAGTTTGTAAAACTTGATCAGTTTCAATACTGAATAAAACCTTATTAAAATATTAAGTATGTAATACACTATTCTGGCAAAAGTTACAATTTAGGCTAAGTCTTCAGTCAGAAAAAGTGAGCATGTCAGAGAAGTGTATGGCAAGATTCTCCAGAGAGAGATTACTAAATATTTTCTCTGACAATGTAAAGTGGAAAGAATTCCTCTAGGAGTAGAATTCACCTACCCTGTCAGCTGAAGACAGGGTGTCACAATAAACAAAAGAAAGGCAAGAGAATAAAATCCAGAATAACAAATAAAAAGTGGTATAATAAGCAAGAATTGAGCTGAATACTTAAAAATAGATTTTGCACTACTTTTATCCTGTGTAAAAGAGAAACTTTTGAGTTCTAATACTATCCTTTTCATTCATATGAAGCTCCAATTATTTTTAAGTAAAAGCAAAACCAGTACCCTTTAAAAAAAGTCACTTTAAATAGAACACAGTAAAGAAAAAAATGTTTCAGTCTATTTCAATTGTAGAATGATTCTATGAGGTTCTTTATAATTTTCATAAGGAATGCCGACATTTTTACCTTGAAGAGTTAAACTTTTAATTTTATATCAAACTGACTATTTAAGAAGGTAGAGTCAACAACTAATATTTATTTAGTATTTGAAGCTTTACAAACCCCTTTCTCCTCACAATGACCCCTGAAGTTATGTAGTGGAAGTATTATTAGCCTCATTTTACAGGTGAGGAAGGCTTCATAACTAGATTGTAAGTGACAAGACTATGATCACATATCTATTAAGTGTAGGGAGGTGAGATTCCACAGAGGTCTTCTGGCTTCACATTTAGAACTCCACCCATTACAGTCTGGATTTATCTTGAAGAATTTAAAAAGGAGGCAATTTACAGATATTTATCATCTGGGTTATCAATAGAGATGTAAATGCTTGATTATTTTAAAGCTACAGCAAAATAAAAGCAAAATTGTGAAATGTTTCAAAATTGTTCATGAGTGAGGAATCAAGCCTCAAAACAGAGTGAAGGTAACAATGAGAGTTCTTTATTTCCTTTCAGAATTGGATCTGACAACATGGTCATAGGGATTTTAATTAGTGAAGTAGGTTTACGAAATGTCTATAAATTATTTTATCATAGTCACTTTCATAAAGGGAATGATCATGAGTCAGAACTTGGAAAAGCTTAATTTTTACTTAGTTTAATCACTCATTTTACAGATCTAGAAACTGAGGCTGACCTTAATGGTTTAGTGAAATTTTATGACATTAAAGTCTTACAAGGCAATATAGTTGTAGAGGAAGCATTACAAGACAAATACACACAATAAGCAATTCCTGGGACATTGTGTGGAGTAGTGACAAATACATATTTTGAGGTCATATTTGTAACAACAGTTTTGATGCTTTCAGCTACTGTGGCTGTGTAAGGCCAATAACACCAGCACACAGGAGGGCTGCTAGCACATATTCTTTGATCTGCTTTTCTAAGGAAAGCAACTTTAAGGGGTTAACAATCTGTAACCAGAATGGCCTTTGTTTTCTTTGAATGACTCAGCTTACCTCATTGAGCTTCCCTGGACGCTGGGGCTTGCTCTTCCGGGGCAGGACCAGAACTTCCTGTGTGATGAGTCATGGGGCTGGCTGAGGGGAGGTGTTAATGTCTATGCTAGGGGGAGGGGCCAACTCAGGAACCAATTGGCCCTGGTCATTCGGGCGGAGCTTGATGATGTCAGAGACCCTATAAGAGGGGAGAGGACAGCTTGAAGATCCTCTTTCCTTTTCCGGTTGGAGCCAGCGACAGTTACGACAGTTACGTCAGTTACAGACACAGACACAGCTGAAGCAGGAGCTGCCAGTAGCAGAGCTAACCTACGGGAGAAAGCTGAACAAAGACTTCAGGCCATTACAGCGACAGTTACAGCGACAGTTGGAGCCAGAGGCAGTTACAGAGGCAGTTACGACAGTTACGTCAGTTACGTCAGCCACAGACACAGCTGAGGCAGGAGCTGCCAGTAGCAGAGCTGATCTACGGGAGGAAGCTGAACAAAGACTTCAGGCCAGTGGGTAATCTTATTACCATCGAGGGGGAAGCATGATTTTGCTTTACGCAATCATGCTTCTCTGTAGCCTCCTGGTTACTCTTGCAAGGCGTACTTATTGGGCCTGGAAGATTTTGATCAACATATCAAAATGGGGCTTCTGGTTCATGGGTTGGCTACTGTGGAGCCTAAATAAATGTTTTGATTCTTCTGCCTTCTACTTTGAGAGTTTCTTATATCCGGCGGTTCCGAACCTTTCAGACATGTTTATGATCCTCTTTGAGATTATAAACTCGGCCCTCCTGATACATTTGGCGTCACGAACAGGATCGCTAGGTATAAGATCTCTATTTAGAAGCAGAACAATTTCAGAGGAAGAGATGAATATCCCAGGATGGGAGGATCCATTTTATTCCTCCCTAGCAAAAGAATTGGCTAAAAAAGCTGGACCCTGTGAAAACTGGGAACCAAGGCTACGGAGAGGAGATCCTAGGGATTTGGAAAAGTGTTTACGAGAAGTTGGGATTCAGTCAGGGGCATCACTATCTAGGCAAAGCTGGATAGTGTTATCAGCCTACCGGCTAGTATACGAAAGATTGAGATTAAGTGAAAGACATGGGGGCACTCCTACCCCACAGGAAGAAGAGGAATCTCAGATAGCAGGAGACCAAACTGACTCAAATGAGAACTTTTCTATTAATGTGGCTAAGAGCAACAGGAGACCAAAAAAGCCCAGAGTGCATTTCAACCCAGCCCAGAAAGAGCCTGACTGCCTGCTTCGTCCTAGCCATGGTGGCAGAGGAAGTGAGTGGGGAGAGAATGAGACAATGTTAGGGGCTGAGGCACAAAACACTACTGGGGTTCAGGATGTGCCTCACACAGAGAATAGGAGATGGTTAAATGATCAGACAAGGGCTCGACCCATACAAAGGAGGAAGACAGAAACCCGAGGTGAAGATTCAGTTACAAGGGAAATTCAGGAAGATTTCTCACCGCAAGAGGTCACAGATATTTTGAGTAGATTCAGCCAAAGAATAGGAGAACCATTGATATCTTGGATGGTAAGACTCAGTGATCAAGGGGCCGGTGGAATATCAGTAGATGGGACAGACTGCATGAGATTCATAGGTATCAGCCATGATCCTCTAGTTCAACAAGCTTTTAGGGAACATCATCAGCAAGGAGATGGTGATAGCGGGACTACTCTGTTGGCATTAGCCGCTGTGGGATGCAATAAGAGATATGCTACTGATTCTATGTGGCCCACTGAGCACAGACCCTGGTATTCACTTAGAGATTGTATCATGAGACTAAAGGAGGAGGTAATGAAGACTGCCATTATGACAGGAACTGCAGACAAATATTACAATGATTCAATGGAACTGCCTCATAGGAATTTAATAATTAGGACAGCTCCCCCTGCTTATAAACAACTAATTTTGAATTTATTACTTGGAGAAGTAGGGAGTCGTCTTACAACAGTGATAAATAAGATTTTACAGTTACATGACTTAGGTGACTGGGGAGGGGATAGATCTCCTCGAGAGAGAAGGGTGAATAACCAGCAAACTTGGCGCCAAAGGAGAGTAACAAGGAAAGAAATGTTTACTGCTTTATTGAGAGCAGGAGTAGGTTTTGAAATGATAGATGGAATTCCAACCAATGAATTATATAGAATGTACAGAGATAAAGGCCTTGATAACAGGAGAGATAGGGAAATAAGAACTGCTCCTGCAAATGCTACAGATGTTGAACCTTCATACCCAAGTGAATCACATGAAAGGGAATACTAGGGAACAGGCCAGGCCCCAGCCCAAATTAAGGAAATACACAGGCTGGATTGTAGACCTCACATTAACTTGACCATATATTGGAAAAATGGGTCAAGTACGGTAACTGAGGCATTAATAGATACTGGGGCCGAGGCCACCCTTATTTATGGAAATCCAGACAAGTTCAGCCATGGAACTCCTATTACCATTACAGGACTAGGAGGGACTGAAATATCAGCCAGACAAGTTAAATTAATGATGAAAATTGGACAGTTGCCCAAGAAAGAATATAGTGTGGTTATTGTGCCTATTCCTGAATACATCATTGGAATAGACATTTTGAAGGGTATGACCTTAAATTTACCTGAAGGGAAATACCAATTTGCTGTGAGGAAAATAGGCATTAATGCAGTCTTAGTGGGGAAAATCAAGATGGATCCAATCACTTTGCCCGAACCTTCTGAAGTAATTACTTTGAGGCAATATCGTGTGCCAGGTGGGCAAGATGAAATTGCCAACACTATAAGAGAATGTGTTGAGGCAGGAGTGTTAGTCCCTACAACTACTCAATGGAACAACCCTGTCTGGCCAGTCCGAAAGTCAGATGGAACATGGAGGATGACAGTAGATTATAGACAGCTGAACAAAGTGACTCCTCCCTTGTATGCTGCTGTTCCAGACACGGTTACTTTAATAGAGAGAATACAAAAACATGAAGGGACTTGGTATGCAGTTATTGATTTGGCCAATGCCTTCTTTACAATCCCAATAGACCCCAAGCAATGGAATCAGTTTGCTTTTACTTGGCAAGGCCGACAGTATACATTTACACGCCTGCCGCAAGGATATATTCATAGCCCAACTATTTGCCACAGGATTGTAGCTGAACATTTGGATGAATTAAAGTTACCTGGTGTACAGCTTACACATTACATAGATGACATCATGATACAGGGAAAGAATATAAAGGAGGTGGAGGAGAGTTTAGCATTATTAATTGACCATATGAAAAGCAAAGGATGGGAAATCAACCCTGCAAAGGTTCAAGGGCCAGCTCAAACTGTAAAATTCTTGGGGATACAGTGGAATAGAGGACTGCGAGAAATTCTCCCACAAGCTCGACAAAAAATCCAGGATTTTCCCACCCCTACCAATAAGAAAGAGGCCCAAAAGTTCATAGGGCTGTTTGGTTATTGGAGACACCACATCCCACATTTGGGACAGATTTTAAAACCCTTGTATAAAGTCACCAGAAAGAAATATGAATTTGACTGGGGACTTGAACAAAGTAGAGCTTTTGAGGAAGCAAAGGCTGCTATTCAATTAGCTCTAGACTTATGGCCTATGCAAAATGGGCCAGTGGAGTTACAAGTGACTGTACAAGATGACTATGCAAATTGGAGTCTGTGGCAAAAACAACAAAGCCGAAGTGTACCTTTAGGCTTTTGGTCAAGGAAACTGCCCTCATCTGGAGTGCAATATACACCTTTTGAGAAGCAGCTGTTAGCTGCATATTGGGCTTTAGTAGAAACTGAGCAACTAACTCTGGGTCATGAAGTGGTATTAAGGCCTGGAATTCCAATTATGACTTGGGTAATGAGTACCCCAGCTTCTCACAGAATTGGACATGCACAAGAGGCAAGCATAATCAAATGGAAGTGGTATATTCAGAATAGGTCCAGAGCAGGCAAAAATGGAGTTTCTGCTCTACATGAATCTGTGGCGAACATTGATACTGAGAGCAATGAAAAGCCCCTTGAATCTAAGCAACAGATGGTACCATCCTTAGTGAAATGGAATAATGGATATGACGGACTAAATGAAGAACAGAAGAAACATGCTTGGTTTACTGATGGGACAGCAAAATATTTAGGACAGAAGAGACATTGGAAAGCAGTAGCCTATAACCCCTGTACGAGGAGAACTCTGGAAAGTTCTGGGATAGGTGGAAGTAGCCAATATGCTGAACTGATGGCAGTGCATCAGGCCATCAGAGCAGAGAAAGGAGGACAGTGTCATATATTTACTGACTCGTGGGCGGTAGCTAATGGATTAGCTACGTGGATGCCTATATGGAGGAATCAGAATTGGGAGATTCATGGCAAACAAGTTTGGGGTAAAGAGTTATGGGAAAATATATGGGACATGTCTTTGGTTACAGATCTGTCAGTTTTTCATGTTGATGCTCATGCAACCCTGACCACACCAGAACGTGAGTACAATGCACATGCGGATCGACTAGCAAAGATTGCTACTGAATGTATTGTCCCTACTCCGACTCCAACTGATGACCCAGCCTTAGCAAGATGGGTCCACCAGACTGCTGGCCATTTAGGGGTCCAGGCCACCCATCGATGGGCACAGGATCGAGGTATCAGTATTTCTCATGCGTTGTTAAAACAAATAACAGAGGAGTGTTGTATATGCCAATTAGAAAAAGAACGAACTCTTCCTAGGATAGTTACTGGAGAAATAGCAAGGGGAAAAGTTCCAGCCCAAATTTGGCAGATAGATTATATTGGCCCACTACCCCAGGATAAAGGATGTAAATATGTATGTACGTGTGTTGACACCTATTCAGGTGTACTAGTGGCTTGTCCTTATAAAGACGCAACTCAGAAAAACACCTGTAAAACTCTAGATATTGTAAGTTTATATTATGGAACCCCAATGCAGATTCAAAGTGACAATGGGTCACATTTCAAGGGCAAAGAAGTGAAAAGATATTGTGTGTTGAATAATATAGAATGGATATATCATATTCCATATTACCCACAAGCATCTGGGCTAATTGAAAGAATGAATGGATTGTTGAAAGAACAGCTGAGAAAATTAAGCTCAAATAATTCATATCGACATTGGAAGGATAATTTGTCTATTGCCTTACGTAATTTGAATAATAGGCCCTTAGGGGGGAGTACACCTCTAGCCAGAATGATGACCCCAAATCTGCAGATCAGAGAACAGCAAACATGTGAGATCCAAAACATTGAATTTTGGACTGTGAGGGAAGATGTCCCACTACCAAGTCCAGGAACACCTGGTTCAGCAGGATATGATTTACATTGTATAGAGAATTTTAGGTTAAATAGGAAAGAGATAAGAAAAACCCCTACTGGAGTATGTATGAGAATCCCCAAGAATCATCTTGGATGGATATTACCTAAACCAGGATTAGCGGCTCAAGGAATACATGTATTGGCTGGAGTGATAGATTCTAATTATCAAAAGAAATTGTTGTGACACTCCAGAATATGGGTAAAAAACCTGTACAATTTTGTAGAAATGATAGGATGGTTCAAGTCATTATTATCCCCTGTGAAAAAATACCCTTTGTGAAAACTGACCCTCCTCCCAAAATAACTACTAGAGGGGCAAAAGGGTCTTGCTCCATTGATAGAATAAAGTCAGGAGCTAAGGTATGGGTAAAACGGAAGCCAGATGATATTCCAAAGGCTGCAGAAGTTATAGCCCATGGGAAGGACAACACTGTAACAGTTGTCTATTCAGGGGAAAATAATTACCAAATCGTACCCCTGAACCATATATTTTACCGTGAATAGGTTATAATAATAGATTCACAGACTATTCTTTTTGTCCTTTGTTTTGGCTAACCTTGTTGCTAGTTTTGTTTCCTTCAGGCTTAAGCACCCTGCACTTTCCGGTGACTGCCTAAGCATGTAGCATTCTTGGAATTCCTGCCAGCTCGTTAAAGAAATGACCTCTGGAATGGGACTTTTTGGGGGCAGGGCCATCTCTACATCCAATTTCAGCATGAAGAAGCTATGGAAAATGAGACCTTCACCCCTCACCCCAAGATTTTGAGCCCCAATCGTTCAAGGGGGGTGGAAATGATGATAGTGTTCTGTTTACTTATTTTGTGTTATCCTTGCTGTGTTGTTTTATTGTTATGATATTATTGATCCTATGTAATGGATACAAGGATTTAGGGGTGGACATTTGAATTATTAATAATTATTTTGGGGATGATTGATTGAAGAGATTATTTTGCTGGGATCTAGGGGTGGATCGCATTTGAATCGTTAACCAATGTTTGGGAATGTCACTGAATGATATGTTTTGCTTTATAATGAATGATATGTTTTAGTTTCCTTTGTAATTGGATCACAATGTATGTTCTAGGATACATGGCTGATTAGATTATGTATCCTATAACAAGGGGTGGAGTGTAACCAGAATGGCCTTTGTTTTCTTTGAATGACTCAGCTTACCTCATTGAGCTTCCCTGGACGCTGGGGCTTGCTCTTCCGGGGCAGGACCAGAACTTCCTGTGTGATGAGTCATGGGGCTGGCTGAGGGGAGGTGTTAATGTCTATGCTAGGGGGAGGGGCCAACTCAGGAACCAATCGGCCCTGGTCATTCGGGCGGAGCTTGATGATGTCAGAGACCCTATAAGAGGGGAGAGGACAGCTTGAAGATCCTCTTTCCTTTTCCGGTTGGAGCCAGCGACAGTTACGACAGTTACGTCAGTTACAGACACAGACACAGCTGAAGCAGGAGCTGCCAGTAGCAGAGCTAACCTACGGGAGAAAGCTGAACAAAGACTTCAGGCCATTACAGCGACAGTTACAGCGACAGTTGGAGCCAGAGGCAGTTACAGAGGCAGTTACGACAGTTACGTCAGTTACGTCAGCCACAGACACAGCTGAGGCAGGAGCTGCCAGTAGCAGAGCTGATCTACGGGAGGAAGCTGAACAAAGACTTCAGGCCAGTGGGTAATCTTATTACCATCGAGGGGGAAGCATGATTTTGCTTTACGCAATCATGCTTCTCTGTAGCCTCCTGGTTACTCTTGCAAGGCGTACTTATTGGGCCTGGAAGATTTTGATCAACATATCAAAATGGGGCTTCTGGTTCATGGGTTGGTTACTGTGGAGCCTAAATAAATGTTTTGATTCTTCTGCCTTCTACTTTGAGAGTTTCTTATATCCGGCGGTTCCGAACCTTTCAGACATGTTTATGATCCTCTTTGAGATTATAAACTCGGCCCTCCTGATACACAATCTTACTTTAATTAAACATACATATATCATTCACTTAATTCTGGGGAAAAAGTCAGCACCATCAACTTTGGAGCAAATACAAACAGAAATTACAAACAAAGAAAATATAAACAGATCAACAGACAGGCTTCTGTCTGACCATAGCAACACATACATATTTGCCAGAGAGAGAAGCACCAACATCCAGGTTTTCAAAGCTGAGGGGGAGGGGGCCGCTCCCTAATGGCTACCCAGAATGTTGTTCAGTGAATTCACAGGAATGTTCTTCCAATGAGTGAACCCCCAAATTAAAATGCTAACCTCAGAATATATCTATACACTCATTCAGGGTCAGAGGGTGTCACAACCATGTGACTCAAACTAGTGTGCTTTGGGCTTTCTCATGACTTAAGCAGGTCATCAAAGATTCTTCATTTAATCAAATACTCTTGATTGAAACAAAGGCAAGGCTCAATCAAAGCCACTTGATTATCTTAGTGCTAAGAAGCACTCCAAAAGAAAAAAAAAACAGGGAAAAGTCCCATTCTGCTTGGCCCCACATTGCACCTCTAGGTCACAGTAAGAACAATCTCTTTAATCATTACCAAGCATCCAACTAAAATCCTCTTTCGTATTGACTCAGGGTTGACTTCCAAGTCACATGGCTCTTCTTCTGTAGGGTGGCTGATCCCAACTCTTGCCTGGATTCAACAGGAAGGCAGCTCTCTGCTCCTGCACTAGATCTCAGTTCATGGGGACTCCTTCACTCCAAACTCCTGCCTGACAGCAGACTCCAGGTGTTCCTGCTGCCCACAGCTTCTATTTCTGAAAAAACAAAGCTTAGCAGGGCAGCAACACCAACCACCAATACCACCATCTCAATTCACCTCCAAAGCCCAGATGCACCGTGTTAACAGCTCAGTTAACATTAGCAGCTCTCAAAAGGGGCTTAAGCTAAGCCTCCTTCCCATGGGCAGATCTCTGCCCTACAGTTCCACTTGCCTCCCCCTGCCTTCAAAGTTTGGAGGCTCCTTCAACAAGTCTCTGCCATCAAAGGTCTCCTCACTCTTGGAGATCTTCTCTCAGCTCTAGAGGTCTCCTCCCAGCTCTTTTAGGTTTCTTCTCAGCTCAATATTCACAGCTCATTCTTCGTCTCTTCTCTTCTCAACACCAGAAGCTCTCTCAATGCTGACTCTCTCTCAGTCTTCTTCTCAACATTGGCAGCTTTCTGGATGTCTTCTCTTCAATGCCATCTTGATGTCTGCTTCTTTCTCACTCTGGGCTCTCCTCATATAGACTCCTATCTGGAATCTGATTGGCTAGAACTCAGGTCTCTGATGGGCTGAATCCATGCACATCAGATTGGCTAGAACTCAATGCGCATACAAATCTCTGATTGGCTAAAACTCAATGCATATTCAATCCAGCAAAAATCTCACTTTGCTTGCCATTATGATGTTGAAATGCAATTTTAATTAATACTGCCTTATTGTGAAAGAACAGTGAAGACAGATCAAGCCAGTATATTGAGATCTTAATGGGATATCTCTCATCTATCAAAGTTTCAAGATAAAGAAGCCAAAAGGAGCCACTGACTACCACAAGTCATTTCAGCCACATGCGGTGCTGGGAATGAAGCTTTTGATTATGTGCTGATCTTTGGTCATGTACTGAAAATATGTGTGTGTGTGTGCATGTGTATGTGTATGTGTATCTTTATGTGTGGGGGTAGGAAAAATCATTGAGATGTGTGTCTATATATACACACATTAAAATTTTCAATATGTATATTATATGTATCAGGTAAGAGAGTGTAACTGAATGATTGAAAGTAGAATAATAAACTAATATTCATCTTATCCTTTTTTCTGCTACTTTTGATTATCAAAGTTTGTCTTTGCACTAAAGAAAAATGTTGTATATTCCTATGAAGATTGTATATCTACATGTATAATGTTTTATTTTCCTGCCTTATTCAGGAACTATGCTTGTCTACTCAGTATGATGTTTGCACTTCAAGTTTAAGGAGCAAAAGCTGAATATGTATGGGTCCTGCTGTTTATTCACTCAATGCATTTTGTAAGAAAAAAAATTAAACCATTTTTGCATCTTATCTGAATGTAGAAAACAAGTATGGGCAAGCACATTACACAATAAGGTCAGAGAACAACACATAAATATTTATCTTTGTGTATGTGTGTGTATGTGTGTGTGTGTTTGTGTGTGTGCTCACACACATTATTCCTAGAGTTGTTGAACTGTTGTAGAAATGTGCCACCAATAACCACTTAATTGATATTCTGTTATTTGTATTTTAACCATTGAATTCCTAAAGAAGCTTGACTTTTAAATGTTTCCCCTTACCAACACAATGAATTTATCGAATAAAATATATTATTTTTCTAAAATATCATTTTATATGTTTAATGTTGTGGTTTTCTAATTCTTAAGTAGTTAAATCCAAACTTAACTTCTTCATCTTTGAGATCTTTTTGATTCTTCCTCTCCTTTCCTTGATATAAATAACATTAATTTATTACTGCTCCCTTTTTCAGACATTACTCTACAGATAATTGGAGAGACTGGATGTGCCCTGAAAACAAACTGGAAAACATGGCTTATTTTCAAATCTAATGTCTCCTCTCCAAAATGAATTATCAGAGAATACTTTCATTCAGGTACTAGCTATGTGATCCTGAGCAACTCGCTTAACACTGCTTCAGTTTCTTCATCTGTAAAATGAGCTGAGAGAAATAGCAAATAACTTCAGTATCTTTGCCCCCCCCCAAAAAAAACCCCTCAAATGATGAAATGAAGGGTTAGACACTACTGAAATGACTGAACAACAGAAATTTTCACTCATTTGTTCAACAACCATTAAGCCTTATTATGTGCCATGTGCCTGCTATTTTCTGGGGATAGGAAATAAGGAAATAGTTTCTGCCTTCAAGGAGCTTATTTTCTATTGGAGGGAAATAATATGTACAAACATATACATACAAATTAAGCAAATAAGCAATTTCTTTTTTGGGAAGTATTAGAGATTTGTTTGGGGGTGGGGCAGTGATCAGGAGATGCCTTGCCTAGGAGGTGGTACTTGAGCACAACTTTGAAGGAAAATAGATATTTCAGAGGCAGATGAGTTAAGGAGAGGAGATATTCAAAATATGAATGTTAGACCATGCAAAGGCAGAGAAGCAGCAGATGGAATGTTATGTATACGGAATAGTAAATAAGGCAGGGTGGCTCTCATTAAAATGATGGCATAGAGGAAAAACTGAATACCTTGATAATAATAAAGTAATACATTGTCATAAGATAATAAAAAGTTAATTAACATAATTTTGATGGCATGAACCTTACTTATGTCTCCAATATAGGTATAAAATACCTATTACCTACTACAAGTGCAAAGAAGTGAAAGGTTTTTTTTAATGCATGCTTAAACAAAGGAAATAAAATATCCTTTGATTTTTGTCTGTTTTTTTTCTCTTCAACTCAGAATTCTCAATCCTTCCCATAAGTTATTATCTTATTCAAAATTTACTTCCTCTAGAATATTTTCCCTGCCTAACTTGACCTTACTGATCACTCCTTTAATCTTTAATTCCTGCATATTCTAAGATGTTAAATGAAGAACCAAAATGTTCAACTTATCATGGCTATAAATAGATACTGACTCAGTGACACTAAAGATTATTACATTTCAATTCACCATAATGAGACAATGTAGAAGAGAAAAATAAAATCATTTCAATGTAGTATAGCTGATTAGTCTCTAGATTTAGATAATCCAACCTGGTTTTGTGTTTTAGTTTAGTCACCTACTTAAGCTTAGGGAATATTACCTAACCATGCAGCCTCACATAAAAAATAGGGAGCATGCTATCTGAGCTACCTACATCAAAGTGTTGTTTTAAATATTCAAATGCAAGAAAATACACTTGTGTAAAGGAATTTTTTGTGTTTCATTCATTTTGCAGTTGTGTCAGAGTATTTTTGTGAACCTATTTAGGTTTTCTTGACAAAGACAATGGAGTGGTTTGATAAGTCTTCCTGAGTCCAGTCCTGGTACTCTACCCACATATCCACATAGCTGCTCTGTGTGAAGAAATAGATAATAACAATATCAAGGGGTGATACTAATATTGTACTTTAATGTAGGCAAAATGCATCATCAATATTAACTTACCTGAAACTCACAATAACACTGTAAAGCATGTTCTACTGGCATTGCTATTTCCATTTGACAGATAAAGAAACAGAGGCCCACTGAAATTGCTACTTGCTACATATATATATATATATATATATATATATATATATATATATATATATATATATATATATATATTTATCAGAATCACTCAGTTATTAACAATCTGAAGCAAAATTCAGAGTAAGACTCCAAAATGTCTGACTCTAAAAGTCTAGCTTTTATTCTCTTATTCCGTGCTGTTTCTCATTCAGAAAGATATGATGTAAATGTCATGCTTATCAGTTCTGCAGATAACACAAAACTAGATTGTGCAACACTATTAAACTATTATTAGATACTATAAAAATAATATTGAACCCCAAATAAGCACAAAAAGGGTCTCAGGACATTCTGAAAAATACAGAACTAAAGTAGTAACTTAAAATATTGAATTTATAAACAAAAGTTTAAAAAAAAAACAAATAAAATTGATAAATCTCCAGCTACCAGAATTATATATTCAATTACATGTCAGCAAAATAAAAATGAGAAGCCAAAAAATATAAAACGTCAAAAGTGAAAAAAGCAATAATGATCATAATTAAATATATAAAATGAAAGTGAATTAAGAAACTACCAAAAGAAAATCAATAACCTTTTCCATACAGATATAACTAAATCTATCAAATCAAATAACTACAAATCAAATAATTCTTAGACACCGAGAAATAAAACATTTTACCAAATTTCTTTTATGAGACAAAACGTGTTGTAATAACTGAAACATGGAAGAGGAAAATAAAGATAATTATACTGTCCAATATTATTAATAGATATACATTCAAGAAAATACAAGAATGCCCATTAATTGGGGAACGTCTGAAGAAGATTCTGTGTAATAATGGAATTCTATTGTCCTAGAAGAAATGATAAGCAGGCAGACATCAGAAAAAACCAGTAAAACTTACCAAACTGATGCTGAGTGAAGTAAGCAGAACCAGGAGAACGCACTATACACAGTAACAGCAACATTATGCAATGATTAACTATGATAGAATTAGCTCTTCTCAGCAATAAAATGATCCAAGATAATTCCAAAAGACTCATGATGGAAAATGCCATCCATATCCAGAGAAATAACTACGGAGTCTGCATGCAGATGGAAGCCTACAATTTTTACTTTTGTTTTCTGTTTTTTTTCCCTTTCTCATGGCTTTTCCCTTTTGTTCTGTTTCTTCTTTTTGCAAAATAACTAAAGTGGAGACATGTTTAACATGATTGTACATGTATGACCTCTATCAGGTTGCTTGCTGTCTTGGGGAGAAGGGAGGGAAGAGAGAGGGGTAGGGAGAAAAAAATTGAAACTCAAAATCTTACAAAAATGAATGATGAACACTATCTTTACATGTTACTGGAAAAAAAATACTACTAAGTGCAAAAGAGAGAAAATCAATAAAATTAATATAAATTAAAAATTTAAATATCCTAGCAAAAAAGACTATAGCAATGTTTCTAACAAAATTCACTATGTTAGTGTTGGATTTGGATCAAGGATGAAACAACATTCAACATTAAAGAATCATATAGAATAATAAAAAAAAAACATATAAAAGAAAATGATGATACCAAAAGAAGCAGAAAAGTATTTTAAAATAACACATACATTCATGTAAAAAATAAAATAAAATACTACAAAGTATAGTAAAGAATGATATACACAAACGATTTTTAGAAGTATTAAAACGGAAAGTTACCATTATGCTTAATGGATAAATACTGGACACTTACCAGTAAATACAACAGTAATGCAATATGCCCTCTTTCCCTACTTTCTGCAACACCCTCTAATTTGCACTTATTTTTTTTTATCATGCCTTATTAAAATGCTAGCTTCTCAAAATCAGTGATTGCCTTTCTTGATTGTATTATACCCCTACCAGTTAAGGCAGACCTGGCACATAGCACATAGTAAATGTTTTGTCATCTATCTATATATCCTTCTATCAATCAATCTTTATGAAAAAGCTCCAGAAAAGTTAATATTAATAAGTAAAGAGAAAGTCAAGAGAATAATGAAGAGAAGGAATAACCTTTGCATTTCCTTATATATTTGCTAATGACATGATGAAAACCTTAAAGAATCAGCAAAGAAACTACTTGAGAAAATAATTAGCTTCATTAAAGTAGTATTTTACAAAATGAAGTCCAAAATATCAATAGCATATTTAGAAATCACAAAACTCAGGTGAAAAAGGTCAGACTTATTTAAAATAACTACAAAATGAAGACCATCTCTGCAATGTCATTCTACTGGGGTATTCTAAAAACTTGTTTAGATGCAAATACCAAACACTCTTAAAAGAAATTTTGATTTGAATAACTGCATTTATATTCAGTGATCATGCTTAGGTTACATGAATGCAATAAAAATGTCAACACTGCCTAAATTAATTTATAAATACCAATCTAAATACCAAGGGGATATTTTATATATTCCCATCCAATCACAACAAAATTTATTTGGAGAAACACAAAGGCCAGAATTTCAAGAGAAATGATGAAATAAAATAACAATGAAGGGGGAATAGCATTTTTGTATATTGCATTATACAAAGAGACATCAACATAATTTTGTACAGATTAAAAAACAGACTAGTAGATAAGTAGAATTGTCTAGAGATATAGATGGATAAGAATAAATGAATTTTAAAAATCCAGTGTTCAGTAAACTAAAGAACATAAAGTTCATAGGGAAGAGTTCTCCAATTGACAAGAATTTCTGGGGAAATTGGAAAGAAATTTCCTTGGAATTTGATTTTGAACAATAATTTATATTAACATTACATATGACAAAATTATATGTGATAAGTTTTAAATTAATCTGAAACTTAAATATTAAACATCACATCATAAATACATATCAGAAGACAACCAGAATATAGATCATTTGAAGCTGTTGCTAGGTAGAAAAAATCAAATCACAAAAGGGATGTAGGTCATCACAAGGATAAAAATAGGTAATTTCAACTACATGCAAATAATTTTTAAAGACTTTGCATTTACTATCTCTGATAATGTTCCTATATTCCAGATATATAGGGAACTTTTTTTTGGAAGTAGTAACGAAAAAAAAAAAACAAATGTTGATTGAGAATGGCTAACGACATGATAGAATATAAATGAAATGGAACATTACTTTTCTATAGACACATAAATTGACAAAACATGAAGTAATCAGAGTCAGCTAAACAACATACACAGTGACTAACATAATATAAATGGAAAGAAAAACAACAAATGAAAATAAGTATCTCTATAATTATACTGACTATTCTTGATCATGAAAAAGAACTGCAAGGGTATGCTTTTTTCCTATCTTTATAGAAGTGGAGAAGAGGATGGAAGAAAACATATACTGTTAGCTTGGTAAATGTGGTTTTAAAAATATCTATCTATCTGTCTATCTATCTGATGCTGAACTGTTTCCCTTTCTCTCTCTATTTTTTTAATTATTGTTCATCATAAAGAATGGCTATTCAGATAGAAGAGAGGGAGTGATATAAGTGGAAAAACACACAAAAAACTAAAAATAAACAGAGATGATAATAGAAAAAATATCTCTCATTTAAGGCCAAGAATGTCAATGAGAATTTTGATGGGTTCTTATCACATTTCTGTGTGCTACTGTGTTATGCTTTAATAATCCTGTGTATAGCAGTAGGATTACCTTATGACATTCTTTCCTACATAGAGAGGTAAACATTCTTCAGAAAAGGAAATAATTTGTTCAGTGCGTGAAAATCAAAACTAAGTCTTTGGAAATAAGAAAGCATACCAAAGGATGCATAGGTTGAAGAAATCAGAAGTGTTTAATCTGGTACTTAAATCTGGTACCAAGAGACAAAGCATCTGTCTTCAGATACCAAAGGATTACCAGTTAGAAGAGGTATTATTTTGTTTGGCCCCAAAAATGTTAGTTACAGTGGGAAGTAACAGCAGAGAAATACATCTCATTTGAACTTAAGGAAAAGGCTTTTGTTTCTATGATTATAAATATCAAATAGTGGAATAAATATTTAGTTGGCACAGACATTTCCAACAATACAAGTCTTCAAGCAAAGGCCAAATGAATAATTTTGGGGCATGTAGTACAGGAAATTGTTGATCAGGTACAAGTTACATTAGGCTGTCTCTAATAACCCTCACAATTAAAGGAGATTATATATATGTAGAAGAATATTTTCAAGAATAAAGAATAATATTTAGTAAAATAATATATTCGTGGGAATTTCTTGACTAAAAACACACAAATTCATTTGAGTATACACACATACTCACATGGATATACATAAAAATTATTGATTTCAAATATAGCTTTTCTTTAAATGTTTCTTTTAAATTCCATTGAAAAATGTTCCAAATAAAGTAATAAGCTACTTTTTAGAAAGTAGCTTACATCATCAAAGATACATGGCCTAGAATTTCAAGTGGAAGATTATATACTAAAAAATAATACTTTTGGGAAGGTCATATAACATCTCTTCCTTTTGTGAGTTCAAAGCAAGACAAAAAAAAGACAAAGGAGAAACGTCATATAGCTTGTCAAAACATCAATTCCACTTAGTTATTTTTACTGGTTTCTAACAGTAAATTTATGTAGGAAGCATTTTAATATAGTTCTTTGGGAAGCATAAAATAGACCAAATGCTGATATAAATTCAAATTTAAAAAAAAACAACATTTATTAAGCTTCTTCTATGTGTAAACCTCTGTAAAAGAATTCACACCAATGGAATATGATCAGTTACTTGGCTAAGTTAACATTAAGCTGAATGTTATATACAATGGCCCGTATTGGTGGACCTCTATGTCACATTGGATGATTTTTGATATTTTAATTCATTTAATGGTATTATTCATTTATTTTTAACTTTTAAAATTTTCTCCCTCACTCCAGGCCCTATGTCCTACTGAGATTACAAGCAATATGATACCCATTTTACAAGTGTAAGCATGCAAAATATTTTTTTCAATTTTAGCTCTATCAGAAAAAAAACAAGAAAAGTAAAGAGAGAAAATTATACTTTAATTTGCACTCAGACCTCATCAGTTATTTCTGAGAGTGAATAGAATTTTTTATCATGAGTCCTTTGGAATTGTCTTGGATCACTGTATTGCTCAGAGTAGCTAAATTTTCACAGTTGATAATTGTCAAAATATTGTTATATGCATCCAGGAAAAGAACTGATAAAAAGAAGTATTGTAAAATAATTTTACCCATATATATTTGTCTGAGGTAACCATCTCTGTGGTTGGAGGCAGGGAACAAAAAATTCTACATGATAATTTTGTTGTACATTTGAAGGGAAGATCAAGTGGCGTAGTGGATTTGTAATTTTAGGCGCATTCATCTTTTTTGTTGTTCCTTGTTATGGAAATTCTTGTTTTATTCCATAAATTAAAAATGAAATTTGAAAAAGAAAAAATTTGCTGTTGCTTATCTCTTATTTCTGTTTTCTTTGCTTTGCATCAGTTCATACACATTTTCCCAGGGTTTTTTTTCCAAAACAATCCCTTCCATCATTTCTTACAGCACAGTAGTGTTCAATCACAACAATATACTTTTTCAGCCATCCCCCAATTGATGGGCATCCTCTCAATTTCCAATTATTTGCCACCACAAAAAGAGATTCTATAAATATCTTTGTGTATATATAGTTCCTATATATTTTTCTTTGTTCTCTTTCGGATACAGACCTAGTTGTGGTATAGTTGGGTCAAAGTGTATGTGCAGTTTTATAATCCTTTGGGCATAGTTCCAACTTGATCTTCAGGATGTTGGACCAGTTCACAACTGCACCAACAATTCACTAGGTTTCCTATTTTTCCACAGTTCCTCTACCATTTATCTTTTGTGATAGATGTGAGGTTTTTCCTCAGATTTACTTTAATTTTAATTTGTCTAATGAAAAGAACTTCAGAAGCATTCTTTCATGTGAGTATAGACGACTTTAATTTCTTCTTATGAAAACTGCCATTTCATATCCCTTGACCGTTTGTCAATTGGGGAATGAGTCTTACTTTTTTTATAAAATTGATTCAGTTCCCTACAAATTTGAGAAGTGAGGACTTTATTTGAGAAACTTGCTGTAAAAATTGTTGATATTATTTCATTATCTATGACACCTTTTTCAAAATGTAGTTTCCTTGATTATTTCTTTTAATTAGGACTATTTTTGCATTAATTTTCCTGATTTTCTCCTATTACATTTCTTTCATAATATTTTTTATGAATTAGGACTTTTGGTGAACATAGGAAGGAAATGTATAATATAAAAAGATATCAAGAAAACCTACTAAAGGAATTTTTGAGGCAATTAGGGTTAAGTGACTTGCCTAGGGTACTTGCCTAAGTATCTAAGGCTGGATTTGAACTCAGGTCCTCCTGTTTCCAAGACCAGTGCTATTAACTGTATTTTTAAACACTACGCTGAATGTGATTGTAATGGCTACAATGAAAGTTGAAGATGACAAGGTTTGCATCCATAAAAGAACTCAAGACTTGACACTCAGTCATTTCATTCAAATTCATTGAAAGTTTGTGGGAAAAAAATCTCTCTCTCTTTCTCTGTCTCTCTACCTTTTTTTCCTTCCTTCTTTCCTTCCTTCTTTCCTTCTTTCCTTCCTTCCTTCCTTCCTTCCTTCCTTCCTTCCTTCCTTCCTTCCTTCCACCTTTCCTTCCTTCCTTCTTCCCTCCCTTCCTCCCTCTCCTTCTTTCAAAGTGGAATATAGCATCACTAGGTTTAGATATATGAGCAGTTGAGGAGATGCTAATTAACTGCATAGAAATATGAAGCAGAATTTTAAACAGTGTCACTTCCCTCCCCTTTCTTTTCTTGTATTTATTCTTTTTTCTTTGTCTCTTTTTCTGTCTCATTTTTTCTCTCCTACCCCACCCACCACTTTTTTGAGGCTATGACTCCTTAATAGTGCTGGAAGTGGAGTAGCCTGTCACATGCCCAAGCCCTGATGGCCCTCAGCTTTAGACACACATCATATTATCACCAGTATTAGAATATATGCCCTATTACCTACTGCAACTGAGAACTCCTGAAATCAAGTGACCTACCAGCTTCTGCCTCACCAACCAGAGAGACCACAGGCACATGACCTTCCCAGTCTGGCCTCATTCTTTTTCTATAATTATATTAAAATTAACATTCAAAACTGAATCTCTGATTTATGGCTACAATTAGAAGATGGTTTGAACAAAACTAAGGCAATTTTCAAAATGTGACCTAATATGGATTACCTGGATGGTCAGGGACACAGATAATACTAGTTAAACAAGAACAGGTACATTCACATCTCCTGGATAAGCATCAGAAGCAAAACTGGTTTCTGTGGATGTATCAATCCCTCATGCTGTACCATATATTTATGCTTTCAACTTGTTCTCATTACTTCACAGCTGAATAGGATTATCCAAGAAAAATCAATCTACCTCGATGAGAGGAAGAATATTTCAATGATGAATGATGTCAAAGAATATTTTCTACTGTCCTGGAACCTAGGGAGCTGGCTGTGAATAGCTCTTTCAAAAATTGCTATCTCCACTGGAGTTGTCTATGACAGAACATGCATTCAGGGCACATGTTCAGTTAGGCTGATTGCATTGTTACAGGGATAAGCACCCTGCCTGGTATAGCCAATGTGAACCAGGAAGAATGAGAATCACTTTTGAAAGATGTGCTGTTTTGAGAAAACTCTCCATATTTGACATGTGCTCTAAGAGGATGTGATTGACCAAAAAGACACTGAGGATAAATGGGCTCACTAAGAGACATTAGTATATTTCTTTCTCAATTCTTTCTCCAAGGGATCCTGAACAAAGCTATAGTCTAAAAATATTACATGCTACCATAGTTCAAATGATTGCAACAATGTATTATTACTTTTTTTTCCTTTTACAAGAAAAAATATTTTTGAATACAATTTAAAAAAAAAGCTTTATGACAATATAAGAGGCATAATACTATAGAAAAGAGTTGGCCTTAGAATGAGGGAGACTTGAATGCAGATCCTGCATCTTAGAAAGTAGTTTTTGACCTTCACAAAGTCACTTTCCTTCTTAATATCTCAGGTTTTTCTCAATGATTCTAAATTATTGACCAGATGTCAATATGTCTCATTAGATGGAGCACTCATACTAGAAATTTTCACAAGGTTGAAAAAATAGCTTTGTGTTCTTCCTTCTAGATTAAAAAAAATCATTTTATGTGAGATATTAAAGAAAAGAATGCCGGAATCTTATGTTAAATTGAGGTAATTTTGCTGAAGGAATTGTTATAGAAAATGTTGAAAGATGAATATAGCAAATACACACACACACACACACACACACACACACACGCACACACACACAAGCATGTATGTATATCCCTTCTCCAAGAAGAAAACATCAACACACACATGCAAAAATACAGAATTTGGTTTCAGATTAACTTGGGAAATTTATAGGGATTAGAATGTTTGGGTATAAAAACCAGTTTGTTGGTGACTCAAGTAAACATAAAGCTTAAGAAACATGTGGTTGGGTGTTATACATACACATATGGATAGCAATTTAAAATCATTCAATCATGCCTCATTTCTTGGCTCCCTATAAAATGATCACCTCGTCTACATTAATGGGCAGTTAGTTCCTCATCACTTTTCTTCATTGATCAAAACAGATACAAAATATGTTGTGAGATTCTTTGGAATATATAACAGGAATTTAGAAAATATTTATCTAACCTTATAAAAATCACAAGGTGCTTCTGATTTAGAATCTGACATTTAAAAAAGTCTATATTGCTTTCAGAGATAGTAGATGATTAAATAATTCATCATTTTTTCCTAGGACATTTTTCTTTTGAGTGATTATTAATTCAATTGAACAGAATAGGTGGCAAGATAATTAGATGGCAAATTTTATAATGCTAATTTACTTTTGTTCCCTGCATTCATCTTTCAGCCAAAAAAGTATAATAATAATAAAAATAACTAATATTTGTATATAATTTTAAGTTTTACAGTGGTCTTACATGTCTTATTTAATTTGATCCTTAAAGCAACGTTGTATGACATGTGCTGCTATCTTCATTTAACAAATAAGGGAATTAATGTTGAGAAAGGTTTAGTAAATTTGTGAGGGTCATATAGTTCAGGAAGCTTCTGAGGCAGAATTTATGCTCTACTCTTTCTAACTCTTTTGTAATATTCTTCAATATAATAAATTATGAAGAATTAATTTTATATTCACAAAGTGGAATTCAAATTTATAAACTTAGCCAAGTGCTTTTTCAAAGGCATGTTTTAAGTATACATAAGGTTCAAAAAAGTATATTCTAAAGTATTATTTATATTTTTTTAATTAAAAATAAGGATTCAAGTAATTTCAGTATAATACCTACTTTGGTAAAACTTGAAATCTTTATTTCTATGGCTTTAAAGAATTTTCCAACAGCTAAAAATTTGTGGATATTACAGTGTACCACTAAAACAAATTAATAAAATTTTACTTGGTATGTTAAATATGATCTAATAGACTGATAAAAATTACATCTTTCAACCTTCCATAGTTCATCCATTACATATCATGGTTCTTGGTGTGGAGCACTAGTTAATTTGCTACTATGTTGTATCAAAACATAAACACCTAGAATTCATTTTATTTCACAAGGGAATTTATCAATAAAGCCTAAACTATCAAGCTAATTTCTAAGTTCCCTTGTAAAGGATGAGTAATAGAAAACAGAATAAATATAGCAGTAATGATCCTATGAATTGCTATTCAAGTTTTATATCCTTGTAAGTAGACTGCAAAGACCAAACATTTAAATACTTGGCACCAAAATCATTTATTGGATTTTTATAATTTTATGTCTTTTATTTTCAGCCCTTTTAAAGTAATTATAAATCATGAGGTAGAGAAAAGCAAAACAATACCAAGAGGAACTCGGTTCAAATTTCAGTTTACTTCTAAAGTATTATGAGACTTTAATCAAGTTGTTTTTTTTCTGTTGTTTCCTTATTTCTAAAATGAAAGTATTAGACTAGATGATCTCTGAATTCTGCTTTTCCATCAGAAATACTGGAAAGTCTTCTATTCCATTACCGATTATTCTCCCCACTCCCAAGGAGGATTATACTCAACTTTTCAGGGTAAGTTATTCATGGTTGTATATATGGTTGGAATATGACATACCAAGTACTCCTCTCATTCATAGTAGGGGTCATGAACACGTCTGTCTCTAGTTAATTGGTACTTAGATTAATTTTTTTGGATGCTCGTAGTATTCTTTCTTTGACGTGGGAGATTTGATTTTGGGGCATTCCAAAATTTGATATTTCTAGAACTTTTTGTTCTGTAATTCCTTTTAGAAGATGATGACTGGATTTGTTCAATTTTAACTTCATCCTCTGGTATCAATAGATTTGGGCACATAGTCATTTAGATTTCTTGAAATATGATGTCCAGTCTTGTGACTACTTCCTCCCCAATACTACTCTATTTATTAACACTAGTCTTCTATCACAAAATTAAACCCTATCAAAATCACCAGCCTCAATTAATTCATATATAATTGTGGGGAGGGGGGCATACAAACACACAGACAAAAATATGAGGAAGAGAAAGTGGTAGAAAGCACATTCACAATAAAAAAGTACATGGAATTCACCCACAAAGACATTCCTACAACCGTTATAATCCTAATAATACTAAAACTAATGGATAACTTTGTATACCACTTATCAAGTACTAGACTCATAGTGTTAAGTGCTTGATAATTATTATCTCATTCAATCTTCACATAAACTATTGGAGGTAGGTGCTATTATTATATACATTTTAATGATGAGAAAACTTAATTAAAGTTTAAGAGACTTAGTGAGGTCACAGAACCAGTAAATGTCTGTGGCTAAATCTGAACTCAGGGCTTCCTGATTTCAGAGCCAGTGTTCTATCCATTGTATCATCACACTTATGACAAATTTTTAAAAAAGATCAATGATATAAAGTTGTTAATTGTTCATGGTCAGGGCACACCAAAATAATTAAAAGGGCCATATCACTTAAAATAAATTCCAGCTCTGGTGACATAGCAAAAAAAGATACAAAGAATATTTTCCAATTCTAGGCAAAATAATAGAAAAAATATATATCTGGAGCAATAACAGGTAAAATAAATTGAGGGATCTATGTATGAAAGCACAAATGAATTAGGCCTAATAGCATTAAATCTCAAATTATACCATTAAAGAGTAAATATTAAAACAGTTTGCTACAGGCTAATGTGTATATGTAAAAATTGATAAATGACACATATTAAGTAAAAAATATATAAAAAGGCTTAGAATTGTTAATACACAGTTGCTCATTGCTAAATAAACCTGGGACAGTACACTGCTTTGTTTAGGACTCTCATTTTGATAAAAATTTCACCACCACACCATCCATACATAGAAAGATCAGTTACAGCAAATGGAGAAGTATTGACTGCTGTAGATAAGTACACTGACCTTGGTAGTATACTTTCCACGGATGTGCACATTGACAATGAGCTTAATGCACACATTGCCAGAGCTAGGTCAGTGTTTGGGAGGTTCAGAAGGAAAGTATGGGAGAGAAGAGGTATTAGACTGATGATTAAACTGAATTTCTAAAGAGCTGTGGTGCTGACCTCATTGTTGTATGAATGTGAAACCTGGACAATCTACCTGCACCATGCCAGGAAACTGAATTGCTTCCATTTGAATTGTCTCAAGAAGATTCTGAAGATCACTTGGCAGGATAAGGTACCAGACACTGAGGTCCATACTTGAACTAAACCTTCCAAGCATTCAAACTCTGCTTCAGAGAGCACAACTCTGATGGGCTGGCCACGTTGTTCATGTTGTTTGAACGCAAAACATACACTTGCCAAAAAGATTATTTGATGGAGAACTCACATAGGGCAAGCATTCACATGGTGGCCAGAAGAAGCAATACAGGGACACTCTCAAGGTGTCTCTCAAGAACTCTGAAATTGATTGTGTGACATGGGAGACATTGGCACAGGACCATTCAGCATGGTGTTCACACATCAGAGAAGGTGCTGTGCTCTCTGAGCAAAGCAGAATTAAAACAACTCAAAGGAAATGCAGGAAGCACAGGTTTGGAGTATCCACCCTAAATGTTCGCATGGACTATTTGTGCCTGACACGTGGTAGAGCATTCTGAGCTTGTATTGGCCTGATCAACCACAGTTTGACACATTGAATCTTGACTCAAGGATAGTGATGTCTTTTGGTTCTCTTCAAGAACCAAGGACAACCACCACCACCACCACCACTGACATTATCATATTACAATTCATATAAAGCACTATACTCTAAATATATACAAGACCTAAATATAAGATATATTTTTAAATGGAGAACAAAAGAAAGATATGTTTTCCTCCCTAAATATAGTAAGGGGGAGAATTCAAAAATTATTATCAAAGATTGAATTAATAATCTTGACTATATAAAATGGAAAAAAAAAATTCTTCACATGCAAAATGAATGCATTTAGAAACAAAAAGGAAACAATTTGGGGAAAAATCCCAACATCAGATATGTCCAATAAAGACCTAATATTAAAGATTTATTTTTAAAAAATGATATACATATCTAAGACCAAGAACCATTTCTCAATGTACCAAAGAATATGATTAGGCATATCTAAAATTTAAAAAAATGCAAATTATCAACACTATATAAAAATCATCCAAGGCACTAACCATAAGAGAAATATTGATATTTTCTGATATTATATTCATAATTCTCATATTATATTCATAATTATAGAAGAACAGGGTAATTTAGTATTATGGTGCTATTTTAGCTCAAGGGGGCAACTAGATGGTACAGATGACAGAATACCAGGCCTGGCATTAATAAGACCTGAGTTCAAATATGGTCTGAGACAATTACTAGCTTTGTAAACCCGGGAAAATTCTTTGCTCTGTTTTCTCACCTCGATGTTGTTATCTTTCCTTTCTTCTCAAAGAGGACCATGACATCAGGGAGGTGATGGCATAAAATGCAAGTGAATTAGAAAATGACATGGAGAAGGAAATTGCAGATTAATACAGTGTCTTTGTCATGAAAACCCCATATGTGGCCATGAAGTGTTGGACATGACTGAACAACAACAATTTTAACTCAAACTCAGGTCAGCATATTGTTAGATAAAGAGTATCATCCAATGCTGGAAATAAGAATAGGAGCTATCATTTCAAAGAAGAGATAGCAAATCATTCAGAGAACATTGGTAGGCTTTGCCTTAAGGACTGGGGAGTTTCTTTTGGTAGTCAAACACACACATATGTATGCATATGTGTATGTGTATGTATGCATATATGTATGTATGTTTGTATATACATATGTGCTTTTTTGTCCATACTTGGGATGTTGAGGTTCAGAGATAGGCAAGTCCCAATCACACTGATGATTTAAAATTCAAGTAAAAGTTGGATCATAGACAAACCTTCACCATGAGTACTTTATTTATATCCTAGTGGTTGGTGCTTCCCTTGAAAATAACTTTATTTGACTTGCAGTTTTTTCTTGTTTGTTTCTTCTTATATTTGCCCATGTGGTTTCCCTTAACAGAATGCAAGTTCCTTAAGGGCAGGGACTATTTTGTTTGTTTTTGTCTTAGTATGCCTGGAGCCTAGCACAATACTATCACATTCTAAGAAATTACCAGTGCTTATCGATTGATAAAAACATAGAAATCTCAAAGTATCATTTCCTAGTCTACTTCTTAATCAATGTTAGGTACGCCAATCAGAGTGCTCTGGGTAGAATCTTCTTTGTATGAAATTATAATGTTCATGTCCTTTCAATCTTTGAATTGAAAACTCTGTGATAAAATGGGTTTGATAGTGACATTCAAGTTTTTTCCCCCTTTCCTCTGTAACTAGCAAAGTCCAAATACCTAACAATTATTAATATTATGGTTGTGTATTCAAGAAGATTCTATTAATCAGCTATCAAGAGATATGAAAATTTAGTTGTCGCTTTAATAATTATCTTTAATAATAGTTACAGTGATTCACTTCTAAATACTTTCCTGTTTCATTTCTCTAGTAGATAATAGTAAAGACTCACAATGGAGCTGGGAATGCATAGAGGGTACAATCCACCACAAAGGTTTTTTTTCTGTTTAAAGCTAACTGGGGATTGAACTCTAGATGTTGTTTCATTAGTTCCTTATCCTAATTCACTGAACAGTCCTTGATAGATGATAATGGTGATAAAAGATACAATATATTCATTGCTCAAGAGAACATTTTATTTTCTGCCAAATTCAAAGTTTCCCAGAGATAAACATTTATGAAAATTAGAGCTACAGCATGAAGAATTTTGGCAAAGACATTCTCACCATCGAAGTGTATTGTATAATGAGCAAACGTTCTACTTTCTTTGCATGCATAAATACTATGAAGAATTTATCATTTGCTAAATCACCTTCATTTTTCTGCACTTCACTAGTGGTTGCATCAATTGTCATCTAAGCACTCTAAATAATGTGTTCTCTTCCCTGTTGTATTAAGCTATTTCTATCAAGGCTAATGATTTTCTGATTTCCACATACCAGTGGTTTTGGCAGTAACGAATGATACCTCTTTTTGCATGTTGCAAGTAGTTTAAATTATATTTTACATACCCATTTAAAGCATCATTAGTTAAGTTAATATCCTTACTATCTGGTGGTATCAACCATTTTGGTAAAGGATATTCTAACTCCATATAATGTAGTATTTCTTGTGAAAAAAAATTAAGTGTAATGTTTTTGTAACTAGTTCTTCAGTGAGTTTAAAGATGTAACTGGCATATTGTATAAATAGTCAAGTTTGAATCTTCAAACACCTTGGTTCAAACCTAGTCTCTCATAAATACTGTCTCTGTGATCTTGGACATGTCATTTAAACTCTCAATCAATCCCCTAAGACCCTATATTGCAGAGAAAGTAGTAACTTGCTTTAGTAAGAATTCCCTCACCTAAGAATTTCTGATTCTGATGAAATCATAAATATTGTCATTATCCTAATTTTTTTACTAGTTGGTGTATAAAAGTATTTGCGTTCTTAGTGTAGTCTACCACCCACATTTTTCTTTTTTGTTTTTACTCCAATTTATCTTTACAAGTTTTTAGTATCTCCTTTTTTTTGTTCTCCTCTTTCTTCATAATACAAGTTATCTCTACATTTGGAAGAAGAGAGCCCCCTGTAATACACTGTAGTTCTCTCTCTAAATATCTAAAAAAAAAATTAAAATGAAAAATAGTGTCTTTTATCATTTTATTCAACAGTCATTAGCTTACAGATTTCATTGTTTTTATTTTATAAACATTTTTTATTCTGAACTTAAAAAGTAAAACAAGCATTTCTATAACAAAGTAGAATAGGAAAAAAAGGATTGCACATGAAACTGCAAAACTATCATGTACAACTTTCTTTTACTTTTACATGTCTAATAAAGTTATCATGTAACATTCTTTTTACCTTCCTGCTGCTCAGACCTAGAGATGGCTACCATTAGATACAAATATGTATCTGTAAATATATATACCAACATATACATATCTACACATGTGTGTATGTATGTATGTATATGTAAATGTGTACTATCCGTACTTCTATTTTTCAGTTCTTCCTATGCATGCAAATAGCATCTGTCCTTTGTAGTTGAATAGGATATTTATAATAGTCAAAATGACTTGGCCATTCAAAATTGTTCTTAAAACAATATTGTTATTGCTGTATAGAACCTTTCCTTGGTTCTGTTCAGTATGTTCTTAATTATTCCATGAAAGTCTTTCTATGTTTTTTTTTTCCTAAAATCATTGTGGTCATCACTTCTTATTGCACTGTAATATTCTACCATGATCATATACCACAACTCATTTAGTTATTTCCCAATTGATGGGCATCTCCACAATTTCCACTTCTTTGCTACCACAAAGAGAGCTGCTATAAATACTCTAGAACTTACATGTTTTCCCTAATGATCTTTGGAAATACACCAAATAATGGTCTTACTGGGGCAAAGGGTATAGGCAGTTTTATAACTCTTTGGGAATAATTCCAAAGTGTTCTCAAAATGGTCGGAATAATTGACAATTCCAGCAACAGTGCATGTGTCCCAATTTTTCCACATCCTCTCCAACACATGTTGGTCTCTCAATCACTTTAGAAAATCTTAAAGCTATAAAATGATATCTCAAGATCATTTTAATTTGTGTTTCTCTAATAAATTATGATTTGGAACATATTTTCATATGACTATAAATTGTTTTGATTTCTTCAACAGAAAAATGTCTGTCCATATGGTTTGACCATTTAGCCATTGGGGAATGATTTATATTCTTATAGATTTGACAAAGTTCTTCATATATTTGAGATATGAGATATGAGATCTTTATCTGAGAAACTGTCTACAATTTCCGCCAATTTTCTGATTTACTTCTGATCTTGATTACCTTTGTTTTACTTGAGGAAAAAAAACTTTTTAAACTTAATTTTAAAATAGTTTAATTTTTAAAAATATTTTTAAAATTAAATTTAAAATAAAGAAGAGATAACATTGTGAGGTATAATATAGAGTTACACCCCACAATGCTCTCTATCTCTTGTTTATTCATAAATTGTTCACCTATCAAAAAGTCTGATGAATAACATGTTTCATGTTCTTCAAAGATTTTTTTTGTAATATTTCCCTTTCTATCTAGGTTACATATCCATTTTACCCTTATCTTGGTAAATGGTATGAGATGTTTGTCTATGCTCGATTTCTGACAGACTGCTTTTCAGCTTTCCAAAAAGTTTTACCAAATAAGGAACTCTTATGCCAAAAACTTAAGTCTTTATACTTGTTAACCACAAAGTTAGTATAGTCATTTTTTCTTTTTCTTTTTTATTTATTTAGTTTTCAGCATTAAATTTCACAAGAGTTTGAATTACAAATTTTCTCCCCATTTCTAACCTCCCCCCCAACTCCAAGATGGCATATATACTGGTTGCCCTGTTCTCCAGTCAGCCCTCCCTTTCTGTCACCCCACTCCCCTCCCATCCCCTTTTCCCTTCCTTTCTTGTAGGGCAAGATAAATTTTTCACCCCATTGCCTATGTATCTTATTTTCTAGTTGCATGCAAAAGCTCTTTTGTTATTGAACATCTGTTTTTAAAACTTTGAGTTCCAAATAATCTCCCCTCTTCCCTTCCCACCCACCCTCCCTAAGAAGTCAAGCAATTCAACATAGGCCACACATGTATCATTATGTATAATCCTTCCACAATACTCATGTTGTGAAAGACTAACTATATTTTGCTCCTTCCTAACCTATCCGCCTTTATCCAATTTTCTTCCTTGGCCCTGTCCCCTTTCGAAAGTGTTTGTTTTTGATTACCTCCTCCCCCAGCTGCCCTCCGTTCTATCATCCCCCTTTTTTATCTTCTTCCTCCTTTTTTCCTGTGGGGTAAAATACCCAAATGAGTATGTATGGTATTCCCTCCTCAGGTCAAATTTGATGAGAGCAAGATTCACTCATTCCCCCTCACCTGCCTTCTCTTCTCTTCCTACAGAACTGCTTTTTCTTGCCACTTTTATGTGAGATAATTTACCCCATTCTATCTCTCCCTATCTCCCTCTCCCAATATACTCCTCTCTCATCCCTTAATGTGATTTTATTTCTTTTAGATATCTTCCCTTCATCTTCAACTCACCCTGTGTCCTCTCTCTCTCTCTCTCTCTCTCTCTCTGTGTATACATATATATATATATATATACACATATATATATACACACACACATATATACATACATACACACTCACATATACATATGTATACATAAATATGTATATATATATGTGTGTGTATATATATATATATATATATATATATATATATATATATATATATATATATATATGCGTATTCACTTCAGCTACCCTAATACTGAGGTCTCATTAATCATACACATCATCTTTCCATGTAGGAATGTAAACAAAATAGTTCAACTTTAGTAAGTCCCTTGCAATTTATGTTTGCCCTGTTCCATTTGTCTGCTTTTCTCTTGCTTAGCTAGCACTAGATAGTTTTGGTAATTTCTGCCTTACAATATAGTTTAATATCTCATATTGCTAAACCTCCTTCCTTTACATTTTTTAATTAGTTCCTTTGATGTTCTTGATCTTTTCTTCTTCTAAATGATCTTTTGAAATATTTTTCTAACATTAATTTTTTGATAATTTAGTTGGGACATTAAATATATAGATTAATTTTGGTAGAATAGCCTACCCATGAACAATTAATATGTCTCCAATTATCAGAATCTGATTTCATTTATATAAAAATATAGTTTTGTTTATGATGTAGTTCCTTGGCTTGTTTTGGCAGGTATACTCCCAGACATTTTACACTGTCTAGAGTTACTTTAAATGAGGTATCTTTTAGTATCTCTTCTTGCCCAGTTTTATTGGTGATACACAGGAATGCTAATGATTTGTGTGAGTTTATTCTATATCCTACTTTGCTAAAACTATTGCTTCAACTTTTTAGTTGAGTCTTAAGATCCTCTGAGTATATCATCATATTGCCTGCAAAATGGGATAGTTTTGTTATCTAATTTCCTACTCTGACATTCTATTTTTTCCCTTCCCTTATTGCTATTAGGATTTCTAACACAATACTAAATAATATTGGTGATAGAGGGGATCCTTGTTTCACACCTGCTCTTACTGGGAAAGCTTCTAGCTTACCTCCAAAACAAATAATACTTATGGATGGTTTTATGTAAATGTTCTTATCAACTTAAGGAAAAAATCATTTATCCTTATACTTTCAAGTGCTTTTAGTAGAAATGAGAGCTGTGTTTTGTCAAAAACATTTTTTGCATCTATTGATATAACACATAATTTTGTTACTTTCATTATTGATGTAATTAATTACATTCATAGTTTTCCTTATGCTAAACAATCTCTGAAATCCTGGTAAAAATCTCATTTGGTTGCAATGCACAATCTTTATAATATATTGTTTTAAGGTAGCTACAATCTTATTTATGATTTTTGTATCCATATTCCTTAATGAAATTAATCAATGCTTCTATTTCTCTATTTTTACTATTCCTGATTTAGATATCATCATATTTGTTTCATAAAGGGAGTTTGGTAAGATGCCTTCTTTGCCTATTATTCCAAATTATTTATTTAATATTGTGATTAGTTTGTCTTTAAATGTTTGGTAGAAGTCACTTGTAAATCTTTCTTTACCTGGTGCTTTTTTCTAAGGAAGCTTATATATGGCCAATTCAATTTATTTTTCTATAACAGGTCTTTTTGAGGCAGAGCAAAGATGGCAGCTGGAACGTAGGGACTTGCTTTAGCTCTCCCCCAAATCCCTCCAAACACCTGTAAAATGGCTCTGAACAAATTCCAGAGATGCAGAACCCACAAAATGGCAGAGAGAAACAGATCTCCAGCTCAGGAGATCCTGGATGGTCACCAAGAAGTGTCTATAGCACTGTGCTCTGAGTGGAGGGCAGCCCAGCATGGCTATATATGTATACATATATACATATACATACATACATACATATATATATATATATATATATATATATATATATATATATATATATATATATATATATATATATTCCTTTCATATTCCCTTCAGTTACACTAGTACTGAGGTCTCATGAATCACACACATCATCTTTCTATGTAGAAATGTAAACAAAACAGTTTAACTTTAGTAAGTCCCTTGTGATTTCTCTTTCTTGTTTTCCTTCTCATGCTTCTCTTGATTCTTCTGTTTGAAAATCTAATTTTCTATTCATCTTTAGTCTTTTCACTGAGTAAGCTTGAAAGTCCTCTATTTTATTGAAAATCCATATTTTGCCTTGGAGCATGATACTCAGTTTTGCTGGGTAGGTGACTCTTGGTTTTAATCCTAGCTGCATTCACCTCCAGAATATCATATTCCAAGCCCTTCGATCTCTTAATGTAGAAGCTGCTAATTCTTGTGTTGTTCTCATTGTATTTCCACAATACTCAAATTGCTTCTTTCTGGCTGCTTGCAGTATTTTCTCCTTGATCTGGGAGCTGTGGAAATTGGCAACAATATTCCTAGGAGTTTTCTTTTTGGGATCTTTTTGAAGAGGTGATCGGTGGATTCTTTCAAGTTCTATTTTACCCTCTGGCTCTAGAATATCAGGGCAGTTCTCCTTGATAATTTCTTGAAAGATAATATCTAGGCTCTTTTTTTGTTCATGGCTTTCAGGTAGTCGAATAATTTTTAAATTATCTCTCCTGGATCTATTTTCCAGGTCAGTGGTTTTTCAATGAGATATTCACATTGTTTTCCATTTTTTCATTCCTTTGGTTCTGTTTTATCATATCTTGATTTCTCATATAGTCACTAGCTTCTACTTGCTCCAGTCTAATTTTTAAAGTAGTATTTTCTTCAGTGGTCTTTTGGACCTCCTTTTCCATTTGGCTAATTCTGCCTTTCAAGGCATTCTTCTCCTCATTCGCTTTTCAGAGCTCTTTTGCCATTTGAGTTAGTCCATTTTTTAAGTTGTTATTTTCTTCGGCATTTTTTGGGTCTCCTTTAGCAAGTCATAGACTTGTTTTTCATGGTTTTTTTGCATCACTCTCATTTATCTTCCCAATTTTTCCTCTACTCTTCTAACTTGCTTTTCCAGATCCTTTTTGAGCTCTTCCATGGCCTGATGCCAGTTCATGTTTTTCTTGGAGGCTTTTGATATAGGCTCTTTGACTTTGTTGACTTCTTCTGGCTGTATGCTTTGGTCTTCTTGTTCACCAAAGAAAGATTCCAAAGTCTGAGTCTGAATCTGAGTCTGTTTTCACTGCCTAGCAATGTTCCCAGCCAACTACTTGACCCTTGAGTTTTTTGTGGGGCTATGACTGCCTGTAGAGTACAGAGTACTTTGTCCCAGGCTTGAAGGGCTGTGCTGTTGTTTTCAGAAGTATTTCTACACAGCAAGCTCTTCCACACCAATGCTCTTCCTCCCCCAAGAACCACCAACCCAGACCGGACTCAGATCTTAAGCAGGCTCTGCACTCCTGCTCTGATCCACCACTTAATTCCTTCTACCAGGTGGGCCTGGGGCCAAAAGCAACTGCAGGGGTAGTTCTGTCCTCAGAGCTGTACCACCTCCACTTCCCCCAGGGTAGTGACCAAACAGGGAACTGCTTTCACTCCCCACAGCTTTTCCCACTAACCTTCTCTATTGTTTTTGGTGTTTGTGGGTTGAGAAGTCTGGTAACTGCCACAGCTCACTGAGTCAGGGCACTAGGGCCTGTTCTGCCTGGCTCCAGGTCTGGTTGGTCCAAGCACAGCCCATGCTGGGCTCTGCTCCCCTCCGCTCCCGGCTCTGTGGGATAAACCTTACCTAGCGATCATCCAGGATGTCTTGGCCTGGAGCCCTGCTTCCCTCTGCTATTCCGTGGGTTCTGCAGTTCTACAATTTGTTCAGAGCAATTTTATAGGTTTTTGGAGGGACCTGCATGGGGAGCTCATGCAAGTCCCTGTTTTCCAGCCACCATCTTGGCCCTGCCCCCATGTGCTCCATTCTTAATCTTCATTCTACTAACTCTTGCCATGACTGCTAAACATCTTGAAAAAGTTATTTACATCCATTTCCTCCACTTTATCATTATCCTGACTTTTCTAACCCTTTATAAAATAACCCGCCACTCAACTAAATCTGTTTTCTCAAAAGTCTTCAATTATCTAATCACCATATCCATTAGCTCCTTTGCAGGCTTCATCCTCCTTAACCTCTGAAGCTTGATACATTGGCCAACATGTCTTCCTAGATTCAGAGACAACATATTCTAACAGTTTTTTTCCTCCTTTTCTTCCTACCAAACTTTAATGAGGATATTCTCCAATAATCTGCCCTTCTTCTCCCCTTTTCATACTCCCATATTTGGCAACCTCATTCATTCTTTCTCTACTTTTCTACAGAAACTTCCACTGGAATATCCTATTGATAGATTAAAAAACAAGAACTTTGTATCTTTCACAAAAGCTAGTACTATGTTCTGCTCATGGTATGTCCTTTCTAATTGTTAGCATCATTTCATTAGCTATCATGCCTTGTCATAATTGTGATTTTTGAAATAAATTCTTTGATCTTGCAATTATAAGGATAGACTCAACTATGAAAGATGCAAATTTACTGACCTTTTGAAATAACAATGGAACCTCCAGATGGAAGTTTCTGTAAGCAGTTAAAATGAAATTTTAGTGATTCTATGAGAGATTTGGATTAGGGAAAAAATGTTTTGAAATCATTTAGATAGAATGGTAGTTAAATATATAGGAATGAATAAGATTGCCAAGGGTGCTCCTCCCGCATATAGTGTTTATTACCTTTTTTTTTCAAACAAGCTCATATTTAGGCCATAAAGCTTAGTTGCTAGGATCCCAACTTTAGGCATATTGTGTGTGTGTGTGTGTATGTGTATGTTATAGGAAGAATTTGTTATTGAAGTTTTTTTCTATTAAATTATGACATTAACTGATTTTTTCTTTTAAATTATGACATTAACTGATTTATCATTCAATTTTTTTCAATTGATTTAGTATTTTATTTTCCCCAGTTACTTGTAAAAATAATTTTAACATTCATTTTTAAGACTTTGAGTTCCAAATTCTCTCCCTTCCTCTGCACCCGCCCCCACTGAGAAGGCAAGAACTTCAATACAGTTTATACATTTGCAGTCATACAAAACATTTCCATAATTATTATGTTATGAAAGACTAACAGTATTTCCCTCCATCCTATTCTGCCACCCTACTCTGTTTATTCGATTCTCTTCTTTTACCCTGTCCCTCCTCAAAAGGGTTTACTTCTGAATGTCCCCTCCCTGAATTTGCTCTCTCTTCTATTACCCATTCCCGCATTTTATCACCTTCCTCCCCTACTTTCCTGTAGGGTAAGATTGATTTCCATTCTGAATTGAGTGTCTATGTTATTCCCTCTTTGAGCCAATTCTGATGAGAGTAAGGTTCACTCACTTCCCCTCATCTCCTCCCCTCTTCTCTTCCATTGTAAAAGTTTTTTCTTGCCTCTATTATGTCAGATAATTTATCCTATTCTACCTCTCCTTTTCTCTTATTCCCAGTATATTCCTCTCTCACCCCTTAATTTTATTTTTAGATATCATCCCTTCATATTCAACTCACACCTGTGCCCTCTGTATAGATAGATAGATAGATAGAAAAAATTTATGGAGATAAATAGACAGATACAAACACATATCTATGTGTGTATGCATATTCCTTCTAACTACCCTAATAATGAGAAAGGTCTTATATGTTAAAAATATCATCTTTCTGTGTAAGAATGCAAACAATTTAACTTTAGTAAGTCCCTTATGATTTCTCTTTCCTGTTTACCTTTGCATGCTACTCTTGAGTCTTGTATGTGAAAGTCAAATTTTCTATTTAGCTCTGGTCTTTTCTCAAGAATGCTTGAAATTCATCTATCTCATTGAATGTCTACTTTTTCCCCTCATGGATTATACTCAGTTTTACTGGATAGATGATTCTTGTTTGTAAACCTAGCCCCTTTGCCCTCTGAAATATTATATCCCAAGTCTTCTGATCCTTTAATGTAGAAGTTGATAAATCTTAGGTTATCCTGATTGAGGCTCCATGATACTTGAATTGGTTCTTTCTGGCTTCTTGCAATATTTTCTCCTTGACCTGGGAACTCTGAAATGTGACTATAATATTCCTGGGAACTTTCCTTTTGGAACTTTTTCAAGAGTTGATTGGTTGATTCTTTGAAATTCTATTTTACCCTCTGGTTCTAGAATATCAGGGCAGTTTTCCTTGATAATTTCTTGAAAGATGATGTCTAAGCTCTTTTTTGACCATGGCTTTCAGGTAGTCCAACAATTTTTTAATTATCTCTCCTGGATTTATTTTCCAGGTTAGTTATTTTTCCAATGAGATATTTCTCATTATCTTCTATTTTATCCTTCTTTTGCAATTGTTTTATGATTTCTCATAAAGTCATTTAGCTTCCATTTGCTCCATTCAAATTTTTAAGTAATTATTTTCTTCAGTGAGTTTTTGGACCTCCCTTTTCATTTGGCCAGTTCTGCTTTGTATGAATTCTTTTCTTCATTGGCTTTTTGTATCTCTTTAACTATTTCACCTAGTCTGCTTTTTAAGGTGTTATATTTGTCAATTTTTGCATGTGTGTCTCCTTTATTAAACTATTGACTTATTTTTCATGATTTTTTTGGATCACTCTCATTTTTCTTCCTAATTTTTCTTCTGCTTCTCTTACTTGATTTTCAAAATCCTTGTCAAGCTCTTCTATGGCCTGAGACCAATTCATATCTTTCTTGGAGGTTTTGGATGTAGGAACTTTGACTTTGTTGTTTTCTTCTGAGTATATGTTTTGATTTTCCTTGTAACCAAAGTAAGTTTCTATAGTCAGAGGTTTTCTTCCCAATGTTCTCTCACTTTTCTAGCCTATTACTTTACTTTCTAAGTCTTTGATAAGGTTGGGTCTGCTTCTAGTGTGGAGGGCAAGCTGGTCCTACCTTTATGGGTTTTATGTAGCTGTTTTCAGAGATATCTTTAGAGACCTGTAAGTTTTCAGTTTCTCCAAGATGCTATGACATATGCAGAGCTGTTTATCCTCTCCTGGCCTGTGTTCCCATCTGTGAGAAACAGGAAGCACTCTTTTCTACCGTGGAACTGTGAAAAGGGTCCCGCTCCACTGTGGTCATAAGCTCCACTATGCTAGTGCTCCTTCTGGCCCTGGGATTGCCACCCAAACCTGTGACTTGGATCCACATATGGGCAAAGCAACAGAGACCTGTCAGTGCTAGCCAAGAGACCCCTGTAATCTCCTTCTGACCTTGTTCAACCCCATTACCACTTGTGGTCTAAGAGCTCCAGAAACAGCCACTGCCACTGCCATTGCTGATTCAGTCACTCCCAAGGCCTGTTCCTCATTTCCTGGGGCCAGGGTTGTGTTGGTGTAGACTAAGCTTCACTCTCATACAGGTCCAGCATACCTTTCTGCTCTCCTTCTAAGTTGTTTTTGGTGTCTGTGGGTGGAGAAGTCTGGAAACCACCATTCTTTCTGGTGATTCGGTAACCCTGAAGCCTGCACCATGTTTGCTAGGGTCTGCGCTGGACTGTGCCCCTCTCTCACCCTGGTGCAAGAGACCTTTCCTGTAGATCTTTCATGTTTTCTTTGGCTGGAAATTTGTTTCACTCTGTCTTTTTGTGTATTCTGCTGCTCTAGAATTTATTTAGAGTTATTTTTAAGATATTTAGATGGATTTTGGGGAGAGTTCAGGAAAGTCCCTGCCTTTCCTTCACCTTGGTTCTGCCTCTCCTTCAAGCATATATTTTCTTTGAGATCTTTGTCACCATACACAATTCTGTCTTCAAGCTGTGTGAGTTTCTTGTATTCATGAGGCCAAAACTCCATCTGCCCATATTTCCATATCATGTGTATGTGTGTTTTTTTTTCCTGCTTGCTGCACCACATAATAATAAAGTTCATGTTCTGTACTCATTTCCCAAATATCAATTTTCTGTGAAATCCAAACCAGGTCTTTGGCTTAACCCTCAGGACAAGTGAATCATGTAGCCTCTCTTAAAATCTAAAAAAAATTGATTCATTGACTCACTTTCATACCAGAGAACACTGTTTTTAAAAATAATATTTCTGAAATTAAAAAGAAAAATATCCAGAACCAAGCTCATTACCTTTACTCACAAGTATGCCTATGCCTTTAACTTCATTGTTTCTGCCTGTAACACCATATTCGTTTGGTCTTCAAGAAAGAAATTCTGGGATTATTCTTGACTCTTTCTACTCCTCCCCATCTCACAATTTGTTACTGTGTCCTCTCTAGCAAATCTATAAACTGATCTGAAAAATTCTAATAGCTTCCTTACAAGTCTTCTTTCTCCTCCCTTCACCAATCCAATCTATTTCTCATATTGTTGCCAGTTTAATCTTAGACGTAAGGGTAGTTATGCCATTACTCCTTTCAGAAACCTTAAATAACCTTTGTATGCCTGCCAAAAGGAGTGAATAACTGTCTCATGACAATGTGATTGCCACGTGCAGGAAAATGTCATACCAACATCATCAGTGCTTATGCTCCTACCATAACGAACATTGATGAGGTCAAAGAAAACTTTTATGAAGACTCTGAGACCAGGAGACCCAATGTGCCTAAAGAAGACAAGCTTATAATTCTGGGTGACTTTAATGTTAGAGTAAGCTCAGACTACCAGACTTGACGGGGAGTCCTAGGGAGGAATAGATTTGGAAATGGCAACAGCAATGGTCAGCTAATACTGAAGACTTATGCATCTCATGACCTTCTCAACACCAACACTGCCTTCATTTACCTAAACATGATAAAACTTTGTGAATAGTTATCATGTGACTTGCTAGGAAAGATCATCTTCTGTCATTCAGGGGCCTTCATATTCTGTTGCCCCACACTGTATTTTGCTAGTCCCAACTCATTTAATTCTATGACTTAACATTCTAATTAATTTGGTCTATTATCTGTCTCCTAAATATATCCCTTCATTTCCCCCCCTTTCTGCCCTTGCTTATGCTGATCACTAAATCTAGGATGTTTACTCTCCTCTTTGTGTTTGCTTAATTCCTGTGTGAGTCCTCTGAAGACAAACTCAGTTGCTACCTCCTACATGAAGCTTTTTCTGATTTCTTGCTATGAATTAAAACCTCCCCACTCCATATTAGACCTCAGTTCTTACTTGTTTTTGCAAGTATCTAATGCATTTCTCATTTAGGCTTTTGTATTAGAGGTATGCTTTCATTGTTCTTCACTATGATTTCCTTGAGAGAAGGAAATTTGTATTTTCTTTTTACAGTAGCCAATATATTGTTCTGTTTACAGTAAGTCCTTACTAAATATTCCATGGTAGTGATGCTAATGCCTTAGCCACAAGGAATGGACTAGATTTTGTTGTAAGGAGAACTGGTACATCAGATAATTGTTGTATGTGATTTCATATTCCATGCTGCTTTTTTTAGAATCTAATGGAATTATCTGATTCATTCACTTTAAAGCCTGGGAACATTGATTTTTAAAGTAATATCTCCATATGAAAAATAAATTGAAGATAACAATGACAACAAAAACAACAACAATAAACAAAAATTTTTAAAAATGAGGTTAGAGTCAAAGATGATTCTCAGGTTTTCTGCCTTCGTGACTTCAAAAATGGTTCCACCAAAAATGGGGAAAATGAAGGTATTTTCAAGATAGCAGAGACCTGAGTAAATTTGTAGGCAGATGTAATGGTAAGAACTGTAGGACTTTTTTGTTACTATTTTATCTTTTGGAATGCTGAGGTAATCAAGTACCTTTGATGCACCTAGCCTTTCAAAATGTAATGGCTAGCAAAGTGGGGTCTTTTTTTCTGAATGCTTTTCAGCACTGAGGTAATCAAGTACCTTTGATTACTCTTGCCTTTGTTTCAATCAAGAGTCTTTGATTGAATGTGGAGATTTTGATGACCTACCTAAGTCACAAGAAAGCCTAGGTCACATGGGTTTGCGTCATATGGTTGTGACACCCTCTGACCCTGAGAAGGGTGTGTATGATCTGAGGTTGGCGTTTTGTCTTGGGGTTCTCACTCACTGAAAGAGTGTCATGTGATTTCACCAGATGAGACTGGTTAGCTGTCAGGGAGCCCTGCAGATTTGAAAATCCAGATGTTAGTGCTTCTCTCTCTCTGGTAACTATGTATGCTATGGTCAGATGGAAACGTGTGTTTCAACAATCTGTCTAGCAGCTTCTGTGGGGGTGTAAGATCCACCCACAGCCAGCACCCGGAAAGCTGCCAACAGCAAAGGTTCTTTTGATCTGCTTAACTAAGGAAAGCAAGGTGAAGGGGTTGACAAGCTTACTTTAATTCAGCATACAAATATCATTCCCTTACTTCAGGGGAAAAAGCCAGCACCCTGAACTTCAGAACAAAATACAAACAAATTACAAATATCAACAGACAGACCCAATACAATTCATAGTTACCAACATCTAGGTTCAGCCCGGGAGCTCAGAACAAGGGCTGGCCCAGAGTCACATGCCACCACTGCTGTGGCAAAGAGCTCCAAAGAACAAACAGTCAACCCCTGGTTTTTATATCTTTTTCAGTGTCAGGGGTGAGTCACACATGCGACTCACCCATGTGACCTAGAATCGTCACAGAGAGGCAGACTTAAACCCACGTGGTCTAAGAGCCACTGCTCTCCCAGACATGTAAACTAGGCCCTCCCTGGAGTTAGCCCCACCTTGGGCCCCACCTTAGTTGCCAATCTATACCCACTAAGGTTTTACATGTAATAGGGGTTTGGGCCTGGGGTTTAGCACCTAGTCAGGCTCAATGAATTACTCAAAAGGGAACAAAAGCCAAACTATTCAAGGGCACTTGTTGAACTAAGTGCTAAGGAGCCCATTTTGCTTATCAACACAACATGTCTGTTGATCGGTTTATATTTTGCTATCTTTATGTAATTTCTGTTTGTATTTGCTCTGAAGTTCAGGATGCTAACTTTTTCCCCTCTACATGTATGCTTAATTAATACATGTATGATACATGTATGCTTAATTAAAGTGAAAGTGTAAACCCCTTAAAGTTGCTTTCCTTAGAAAAGCAGATCAAATAACCTGTGCTAGCAGCAATCTTGTGTGCTGGTGTATATTAGGAAGGCAGAATTTATGATTTCAAAGAGAATCTCATATGTGCCTAAAAGGTCCCGAACCACAGGATATAAGGAATTCTCTAGGCAGAAGGCAGGAGAACTAAAGCATGTATTTACACTCCACGGTAACAATCCCACAAACCAGCATCCCCATTTTGATATTTTCATCAAAAGCTTCCAGGCCCAATAAGTCCGCCTCACAAGGGTAACCAGGAGGCCACAGAGAAGCGAGATGGTATAAGGCAAAATCGTATACATGCTTCCCCTCTACAGTAAGAAGATTACCCACTAGCCTCCAGTCAGCTCTGCTACCGGCAGCTCAGCTTCGGCTGTAGGTGTCTCTGGCTCCAACTGGAAAAGGAAAGGAGGATCTTCAAGCTGTCCTCTCCCCTCTTATAGAGTTTTTGACATCATCAAGCGCCACCTGAACGACCAGTGCCGATTGGTTCTTGACTTGGCCCCTCCCCCAGCGTAGACCACGTTAACACACCTCCCCTCAGCCAGCACCACGACTCATCACACAGGAAGCTCTGGTCCTGCCCTGGAAGAGCAAGCCCCAGCATCCAGGGAAGCTCAACGAGGCAAGCTGAGTCATTCAAAGAAAACAAAGTCCATTCTGGCTACACGGTGTTATTAGACTTACAACTCCACAGGAGCTCCAAGCAGCATTGTTTTTACAGCAGAAGAGGAATCATGAGATAGAGAGATGAAAGAAAGAATCAACTGATTCATTCCCTAATTGTCTACGGTGTGTTTGAAGTATATGGGTATATGAAAATGAAAAAGAATATAATGTCTTCTCTCAAGGACCTTCTAAACAAATAAGGCAGATACAAAAAATTTTTATGGATAATTATTAATTAAAGTAAAATGTAATTAGAAGCTAGGTGGAATAGTATAGAGTTCTGGGCCTGATGTCAGAAAACTTTTTGAGTTAATTTTAAGATATTTAGATGGATTTGGGGTAGAGTTCAGGAGAGTCCCTGCCTTTTATTCACCATCTTGGTTCTGCCTCCCTTTCAAGCATATATTTTCCTTTAGATCTTTGTCACCATACACAATTCTCTCAGACACAAGAGCCATGTGGAACTGGACTAGTCGCTTAACCTTGTTTGCCTCCATTCCTCATCCTCTAGAAGGAAATGGCAAACAATTGCAATGTCTCTACCAAGAAAACCCTGAACGGGGTCATGAAGTGTTGGACACAAGCAAAAAGCTGATAAAAATATGTTTAATCCAAAGGAGATTACTTGAGGAATAATTAGGTAAGAAGAAATTACATGCATTTCATGGGGGTAGAGAATGATTCACCATGGTGGTAGAAGGTAAGCTGGGAACAGGAAGAGAAGTATACCAGTGTGGTACAGCTTGAATTAGAAAACCTGGGCTCAAACTCCACCTTTGCTATAAACATGTTATAGAGCTCCTCATGTAACCTTGGACAGGTAATTTAACCTTTCTAGCCTTTAGTTTCCTCATCTGTAAAAAGAGCAAGTAGTATAGGTGAATTTGGAGACTTTTAGTGGGTTGCAGAGAGTGAATTTGAATATTTGTTCTCTGAGTCTGAATTCAGTGGATTAATTGCATAATTTATACAAGGATGACAGTTTACAAAAGGGAACTACTCATTTAAAAGACAATAATACAAGGCAAGACTTAAATTATATTTGCTATGACAAAAAGCAATCTCATTTTAGTCGAGAGCTTTATATTATTTTTCCTTTCCTGTTTTCTATTCTTTTTCTTGGCAAATGTAATTCATTTTCACTTCATTCCTATTTCCTTTTGCACCCTCTGGTGGAAGTACTAATGAACTGATATTATCAAATCAGTATTTTGAAGAAGGTGAGAAATCAAGGCAATGACAACCTCCTGGCTAATTTCTAAACTGGGGATTAAGAGTTGATTTTATTTCAATTTATAGCTCTCAATCACTTTAAAGACAATACATAAAATTCTACATGGATAAACCTTTTGCTTAAGGAACAGTAGAAAAGATATAAAGTAGTTTAGTTTTTAGGCAATTTTTGTGATTTTGAATGATAACGCTACAATGGAATAAAGAAAGTCAATGCTCCAACCCTTTTCAAGTTCAGAGAGCCCCTGAAGAAAGAAGGGTTGAGAGAAAGTTGGAAGACAGATGTGAAAAAGAAAGGAAGTAGAAAGGAATAGAGAGAGGAGAAAGAAAATAAGGGATAGCCGAAAAGGAGAAAGAAAATGAGGGACAGAGAGAGAGATGGAAGTAGAATAAGAGGGAGAAAGGGAAGGAGGAAAAGAGGTATAGATGGTAGGATAGAAACAGGAGTGGGGAAAGAAGGGAGGATGGAAGATAGAAAATGCCTGTAAGATACTACAAAATTAAAACATATCTTGTTTCATTAGCATATGTTTCTTTAATTTTCTAAATTGCAAAAAGACTGTAATCTATTTTTCATCAACATAAAAGAAACTAATATTATGACACCAAGAGATTGTAATTGCTTAATTATTTGTACAATATGGCAAATTCATATTTTGCACATATCAACAGCAATATGAAGCTGAATGCAAATGTTTTCAATATTTGGGCTTTGAACAAATGTGCATGAATCAAAAATATTTAGAAACAGTTTTTTTTTCTTTTTTTTTTTCAATATGCTGAACAACTAGAGTTCTGGTAAAGGAAATAAATAACCCTCCAGAAAGTCCTACTGTAATTCTTCATTGCAGAGTGGAGGTACTTCTGAGTTCTCAAAGGCTAGGGTAGAGAAACATGATCTCCTGTTTTTCCTCACATTGCAAAGTTTTTGACTGTAGATTTAGCAAACATTTGAGTTCGCTTTCCAAAGACCTAGCTAAAAATGGAGAGGTCCTATGGGAAATGATAGGTATAAATAGTTTGCAAGATAAAATAAATAGGGAATTTTAAAGAATTGATATAAATTATGTCACTGGGGCATAGAGGCAGCAAGTTAGCTCAGTAGAGCACTGGATCTGATGTCAGAAAGACGTGAATTAAAATCTAGCCTCAGAAACTATCTCTTCACTTAACCTCCATTTCCTCATTTGTAAAATAGGGGATAATAACAACACCTACCTCCTAGAGCTGTTTTGAGGGTAAAAAGGGATAATATTTATAAATTTCTTTGCAAATTTTGAGGCACAATATGAATACAAACTATTATTACTGTTGTCTTTAGGAGAACTGGTAATTGTGAAAGAAGATGGTCTGGTCATATTACAAGAGTGAGAGATACCTACTAGTCTGTTCCCATGCTTTTCTGATATCTTTGCAATAACAGAAGAAAGTTTGGGAGTCTCCTAACATATTGAGTGGATCCCTGGGGTCCAATTTGTTTAAAGGAATGTACAAGAGTTGCAGAGAATGGACAAGCATGAATGGGTTGCAATCTGAATTATTGGAGGGAATACTCAAATTAATTAAACCAAAGGTTCCTTTGAGCATCTGAAGTGAGTTTAAATATGCTGAATAACAATATCACTCCCTGCTAACTTTGATACTGCAAGAGGAATTTAATATCATTAAAACAGGAGAATTCCTTTGTCACATTCTTTTGATTCTTTTGTATGTTCTTTATATTTTATAACTGTAGTAATTAGGATCAAATCATGTCTATATTGACAAATAATTCCTATTCATTTTTTAATTTATTCTCATATTCATTATACATCATTGTATACATATCTATAGGAGGTGTGGAGCTGGAGAGACAAAATTCTCTACATGTGCTCAATGATATTGATGACATTCCTAAAATGTTGCCCCCAAAACCTAACGTAATATTTGATATGTCATTTAAGACAAAATTCAATTGGTCTATTGCCTCCTTATTTCTGCAATCATTTTTGGTGGATTTAAATTCTTTTTACTCTTCCAAAGGGTTGGCACTTACTGTAATATCTGAAAGAGCATTTTTAAGAGTAATTCTTATTTAAGAATTTATTTAAGATTTAATTTAACATAATGTAATTTCTAAGGCAACCTCACAACATGGATCCCAAAACAATGTTTTAGTAAGGATTTAGTATATATGGTTTGCATATGTGTATGTGTGCATGCATATATGAGTTTCCCTCTTAAAAGGAACAAATTTTTATAGTGAACTTCATGAAGGCAAAATCTAGATAATCATAAATTCACAAATTGTACAAACCAAACTAAGCCATCAGATGCCAAAACTAATTGATGATTTGATTTTAAATGAGACATAGTTTGACAAATGAATGTTGCTATTATGTTAAATGAGGATAGAATTCAATTTCCTTTGAAATTCATTCTATTAATTTTTATTATGAAAATTAAAGCAAAATTATGCCAGTAAAAATTGGGGAAAAAAGAAAGTGTTTTGCATGAAATTTCTTTTAACATAAGCAGTAGTTCATAAATCTCATATCACCCTTTCTGTCAAAACTTTTATGATTTTTCCATATACTTCTGATTTTCACTCCATTGAGGATACTTTATACATCTTTAAAAATAGAGTTTGATTTACAGTATGTTCTCATTATGAATCAAAACTGCTTATTCTATCACAGTTTCCTGAATTTATTTTTGATAAGGTAGTACTACTTTATCTCGTGCCATTTTATGAAGTTTGATGTAAAGCTAATTATAACATAGTAGCTAGGTGACACAGTGGATATATCACATATTTGATAGGTAGTATAGTAGAAAGAATACTGCATCTGGAATAAGGATGATCCAAGTTCAAATCTGATTTAAGAAATTTACTAGCTATATCACCTTGGTTAAGCCACTTAAGCTCTGTTTGGTTCAGTTTTCTCATCTGTAAAAAATGGGAGATAATAGTGTCTATCTCCCAGGGTTATAGTGAGGATAAAATTAGATATTTGTTAAATGCTTTGCAATCTTTTAAGTATTGTATTAATATTAGCTATATTAATAAAATATCTAAATCCCAGGGTTTCCTCCAATACACACATACACACATACACACACACACACACTCCTTGATCATGCAGACTATTACAGATGACAATATTGTTATTGTAACATAAGAAATAAAAGAAGTTGTTTCTCAATTCCTAAACCAGAAGTGAGAGAAGGATTTTGGTTTGTTGTTTTTGTTCTGCCAAAATGGCCATGACTCAGATTTTATCACATCTCAATATCTATCAATAGTGTAATTTGGCTGCCAAAACTGCTCATTTGAATTTAAATTGCATTAACATATTGATTATGTATCTGAATAAATAAAATAATAGATATACTGTAATTCATTCTGGTTAGCTAATACCTGGAATATAGGGCTAACTCAAATAGGAGGATACTTAGATAAATGTAGTTATAACACTGTATTAAAAAATTCAGCTTTGCAGAATCAGAATGGGGACTATGTGGCTAGATAGCTAAAGCTCAGTGACTTGTGGTGTTCTGTAAACTCCATCTGGGTCAGTAGTTTAATGAGGTGAAGATGAAAACAACTAATATGATCTTAGGTGTCATTAAATGATACATAATATGTTGAAGTTTGGGGATAATGGCTCTGTTGTATTTTATCCTGTTCAGATAGTATCTCAAAAGTGTTTCATTTGGGTACCATATTTTAGGAAAGGCATTGATAAGGTAGAATCTATAGAGAGAAGGGTCATTGCATATGCATATAACTTGAAGGAAATAAGACTAGATGTTAAACCTAAAGAAGAAAAGACTTAGGCAGGCATGAGAGTTGCCTTCAAGTATTTGAAGGGCTCTCACTGAAAAGAATGATTGTACTTACCATGCTTAACCTCAGAGAAAAGAACAAAAAGCAATAGGTAAGATGAAGAAATCAATTTAGATTTGACATAAGGAAAAACCTTCTAACGATTAGAAACATCCAAAGGTGTAATAGGCTGCCTTGGAAGGTAGTGGCTTTGAACAAATTCTGGATAACCACTTGTAGGCCATGTTGTACAGTTATTTGTTCCAGGTATAGTTTGGGCACTGAAGTCCCTGTTAGCTTTGAGATCCTGTGATTATCATGTTTAGTTCTGAGTGTCACTCTTTTGAAGTAATATTAAGTGGTAGGACATCCGGAGAAAGATGACAAAGACAATGAAAGGGTTGGAAACTACATCACAAAAGGACTTAAAGAACTTGAAATTATAAGAAAGAATAAGAAAGATTTGGGGGGTGGGGTTTTGACCTGTTTTCAATCATTTGAAAAATTTTCACATGGAAAGGGAATTTTTGTCCTACCCTCAAGAAGAGAAAAGGATGAATGCGTAGAAGTGATGTGGAGGCAAATTTTATTTCAATATAAGGAAACTTTCCAAGCAGTTTGAGCTGCCCCAAAACAAATTGGTTGTGTCAGCAAGAAGCGATGAATGGCAAAGTTCCTTATGACTTTAGAACCTAATGGTTTTCATTCTAAATAATGATAGCAATCTGATTATGTCACCAAGTCATTCAAAAAACATTTATTAAGTACCTACTATGTATGTGTAGGAACTATGCTAAGTTCTGGGGAGACATAAGAGGCAAAAGACAGTTCTTGCCTTGGGGGAGCTCACAAGTTAATAAGGGAGACAAGCAAAAATATGAACAAATAATCTATGTATTGGATAAATACTAAATAATTAAGAAACTAGAATGAAAAAGAATTGGGAAATGCCTACAGTAAAAGGTAGGATTTTAGTTGGAATGAAAAGAAGGAAGCCAGAGAAGTCAGAAGGTAGAGATAAGAAAGGAGAGAATACCAAACATCAGGGACTGCCAAAGAAAGTTCCTGAAACCAAGAAATGGAGTGTCTTGTTCATGGAGCAGCAAGTAGACCAGCGTAACTGAATTCCTGAGAGTCTACTACCTTTTGACTCTCTATCACTCCGCGCTGACATTGATGGACATTTTAACTTAGCATAGTTCCTTTGATATTGTAGCCATTCTCCAAATGATGGGCATTTTCTCAATTTCTAATTCTTTCCCACCACAAAAAGAGTTGCTATATATGTATATATATATGTGTGTGTGTGTGTGTGTGTGTGTGTGTGTGTGTGTGTGTGTGTATACATATATATGTATAGTTGCACATTAAGAGTCTTTTCTTTTTTTCTTTAATCTCTTTGGGACACAGACCCAGCAGTGATGTTTCCAGTTCAAAGGGTCTGCAAATTTTCATACCCTTTAGGGCATAGTTACAAGTTGATCTCCAGAATGACCCCACCAAATCACAAATCCGCTAAAAGTGCATTAGTCTTCTAGTTTTTCCATAGTCCCTCAAGCATTTCCTTTTCTGCCACATTAGCTAATCTGATATGTATGAGGTGGTACCTGAGAATTGTTTTTATTTGCATTTGTCTAATGAATAGTGATTCAGAAATTTTTTTTCATATGACTATAAATAGCTGCATTTTCTTTTTTAGAAAACTGACTTCCCATATCATTTGACTATTTGTCAATTGGGGAAATGTCACATTTTAAAAAATTGTCTTGGTTCCCTTTGTAACAATATTACTAGCAGCTGCTGTGGGAGTGTAAAGCCACCAGCATACAGGAAGGCTGCTAGCACAGGTTCTTTGATCTGCTTTTCCAAGGAAAGTAACTTTAAGGGGTTTAGAATCTAACTTTAATTAAACATACATATATCATTCACTTAGTTCAGGGGAAAAAGTCAGCATCCTGGACTTCAGAGAAAGCACAAACAGAAATTACAATCAGAGAAAATATAAACAGAGCAAATATCACAAATCAACAGACACGCTTTGAGCTGTATGACCAAAGCTATACATACATAGTTACCAGAAAGAGAAGCAACAACAGCTGGGTTTTCAAATCCAGGAAACTCCTTAACAGCTACCTAGACTGTCCACACCAACACCCTTCCAATGAGTAAGCCTCAAACAAAATGCTAACTTCAGGGTATATATGCACTTCTTCAGGGCCAGACAGCTTCACAGCTCTTGAGGGCTAATTAGCAAAAGGGTGCTGGCCTTCCTAGAAACAAAGGCAAGACTTACTCAAAGGCATTTGATTGCCTTAGTGCTGAGAAGCATTTCAAAAGAAAAAAAATATTAAAAATTTCCACTTTGCTTGCCCTTACACCCTTATAGTTGAGAAATGAGTTCATAATCAGAGATATTTACTGTAAACTGTCCCCACTGAACTGCTTTCCTTTTAATCTTGGCTGCATTGGTTTTGTGTGTACAATTAAAAAAAATTAATGTGATCAAAATTTCCATTTTCTTCCCATGTTCCCATGCTGTATGTTTTGTTTGGTCATAAATTATTCCCTTATCTTTAATTGATACATATAGTTTTCCGTGCCCCCTTAGTTTAATTATTATACCTCTCTTTATGTCTAAATTATTCATCTATTTGAATTTATCTTGTAAATGGTGTGAAATATTGGTTTATACCTAGTCTTTGTACAACTGCTTTCTAATTTTCCCTGCAATTTTTGTTAAATAATGAATTCTTGCCTCAAAACCTTCGGTGTTTGGATTATCAGACACTAGATTACTATGGTCATTTACTACAGTTTACTTTGTATTTAATTTACTATGGTCAAGCCATTATTTTTCTTAGACAGTACCAGATTATTTTGAAGATTATGGCTTAGTAACAGTTTGAAATCTGATACTCTGAGGGCACTTCCCTTTACATTTGTTTTCTACTGGTTCCCTTGATATTCTTGATCTTTAGTTGTTCCAAATAAATTTTGTTATTATTTTTTCTAGCTTTATGAACAATTGTCTGATATTTTGATGGACATGACATTGAATAAATTAATTTAGGTGGAATACTCATTTTATTATATTACCTTGGCCAACCCATGAGCAGTTAATATTTTCCAGCTGCTTACATCTGTCTTTATTTGTGGGGAGAATATTTTACAATTGTGCATATATAGTTCCTGGTTTGATCTTGGTAGGTAGATTTCCAAGTATTTTATACTGCCTGCAGTTATTGTAAATGGAATGTCTCTATCTTTTTGTGTGTTTTTTTAATAACAAGTAGAATTACTGCCAATTTATGTGGGCTTATTTCATATCCACCAAACTTTGTTAAAATTAATTATTTCAACTAGATTTTTAGTTCATTTTCTAGGAATTTCTAAGTGTACCATCATATCATCTGCAGAGAGTGATATTTTAGGGGCATCTAGGTGGCACAGTGAGTAAAGCAACAACCCTGGAGTCAGGAGGACCTGAGTTCAAATCCAGCCTCAGACACTTGACACACTTACTAGCTGTGTGACCTTGGACAAGTCACTTAACCCCAATTTTCTTGCCCTCCCCCTCCCCCAAAATCAAGAGTGATATTTTAATTCTTCAATGTCCATTCTTATTCCTTCAATTTCTTTTGCTTGTCTTATTGCTATAGTTAGTATTTCTAGTACAGTGCTGAATGGTAATTAAAATTGACATCCTTGATTCTACCCACTCTTCTTAAATTATCAGATTCATTAGCATATGACTGGGCTCCTAATAATTACTTTAATTTGATCTTCTTGGTGACACATTTACTCTTCATTTTTGATACTTATAAATTGTTTCTTTTTTAATCAAAATAATCAATGGTTTACCTTTTTCTTGATTGTTTCACAAAATCAGCTTCTACTTTTATTTATTAATTCAATGTTTTTAACTTTAATTTTATTAATATCTCCTTTTATTTTCAGGATTTCTATGCTGGTATTTAATTGGTGATTTTAACTTATTTTTCTTGTTATTTTTAATTGCATGCACAAGCCATTAATCTGTTATGTTTTGCTATTATTGATGAATGTATTTAAAGAAGAAATTCTCCCCTAAGTACTGTTTTGGCTTCATTTCACAAATTTTTGGTATATTGTTTCATTGTTGTCAGTCTCTTTGATGAAATTACTGATTCTTTATATGATTTATTCTTTGACAAACTCATTCTTTGGGATCAGAAATTTAAGTTTCCAATTTATTTGTAATCTGTGTTTCCATGGCCCAGTTTTGAATTTATTTTTAATTGAATTACAATCTGAAAAGAATGCATTTAATATTTCTGCTTTTCTGAATTTCTTTGTGAGACTTTTATGCCCAAATACACAGTTGATTTTTGTGAAGGTGCTATGTACAGATGAGGAAAAGTATACTCCATTCTAATACCATTCAGATTTATCCAGATGTCTATCATATCTAAAATTTCTAAGGTTGTACTCATTTCCTTGACTTCCTTCTTATTTATTTTATGGTTAGACTTATCCAGTTCTGAGAGAGGAAAGTTGAGGTATACAACTATCTATTTTACTCCTGTTTTACTATCTATTTAGTCCTGTTACTTATTTAACTTTTCTTTAAAAAAAAGATACTGTTACTTGGTGAATGGATGGTCAATACTACTTCATTGTCTATTATAATTTTTTTAATCAAAAAATGTAATTTCCCTGATTATGTTGTACTTAGGTCTCTTTTTTTTCTTTGTCTTAGATCATGATAGCTGCCCCTGGCCTTTTTTTTTTAAGCTCAGGCTAACCGTAATAAATTCATAATAGTTTCAGACCCTAATTTTAATTCTGTGTATATATTTCTGTTTCAAGTATGCATCTTGTAAACAACACAGTGTTATTTTCTGATGTTTAACCTATTTTGCTGTCTGCTTCTGTTTCATGGATGAGTTCATTCTGTTCACATTTACAGTTGTGTATTTTCCTCCAACTTATTTGTTCTTGTTTATCCTTCTTTCTCTCTCTCTCTCTCTCTGTGTGTCTGTGTCTGTGTCTCTGTGTCTCTCTATCACTCTCTCTGTCTCTGTCTCTCTCATGCTCTCTCTCTGTCTCTTCTCTCTCTCTCTCTCTCTCACTCTAGTCCATCCCCTAAAGGCTTTTGCTTCTGAATATTGACTCCTTTAATTCACTCTATCTTTTCCCGCCCACTCCTCCAGCTTTCTCTCATCTCAGGGATGGGGAAACTGTAGCCTCCAGGCTTTCTAGGTCCTTGGGTGTAGCCTTTTGACTGAGTTCAAGTTTTACAGAATAAATCCTTTTATTAAGGGGATTTGTTCTGTGAAGTTTGTATTCAGTCAAAGGGCTGCACTTGAGGACCTAGTGGGCCACAAGTTCCTCACCCCTGTCTTATATCTTTCCCTTCCTATTTCCTGTTGAGTAAGATAGATTTCTGTACCCAGATGAATACACACACACAAACACAAACACACACACATACACACACACACACACATTTATCCTTCTCTCATTAAACCAATTCTGATGAGAATTCAAACACTGTCTGTCATCCTCCCTTTTGCATGTTCCCTTGTAAAGGCTCTTCCTTGCATGCCTCTTCTATATGAGATAATTTTCTCTACTTTTCCTCTGCCTTTTCCCAGTCTCCTAATCCATCCCTCTTACTCCCTTCATTTTTTGAGATCATCTCAACATAAATAACTCAGACATGTGCACTCTGTCTATGTAAACTTCTAAGTGCCCAATAATGATAAAGGTTTTATGAGTTACATGTATCATCTTCCCGTATAAGAGTATAAACATTTTAACCTTATTATGTCTCTTATGATTTTTTCTAAAGCTTACCTTTTCGAGTCCTGTGTGTGAATGTAAAATTTTCCATTCTGTTACGATCTTTTGAGCAGGAATGCTTCAAGGTCCTCTATCTCATTAACTACCCATTTTCCCCCTGAAGGATTATGCTTAGTTTTGTTGGGTAGTGATCCTAACTCTTCACTTCTGGAATACCATATTCCTAGCCCTCTACTTCTTTAATATGGAAGCTGCTAATTCTTGCATGAGCCTCATTGTGGCTCCACAGTATCTGAGTGATTTCTTTCAGGCTGCTTGCAATATTTTCTCCTTTACCTAAGAGTTATGGAATATGGCTATAATATTCCTGGAAGATTGATTTTGGGATCTTTTTGTCCAGGAGATGATCAGTAGATTATTTTAATTCATATTTTACTCTCTGGTTCTAAGACAAATGGATGGTTTTCCTTGATAATTTGTTGAAATATGGTGTCTAGGCACTTGTTTAAACAAGACTTTCAGGTAGTCCCGTAATTTTTAAATTGTTCCTCTGCAATGTATTTCTTTAGCAAAATTTTGCTTCTTTTTTCATTTGACTAACTCCATTTTTTAAGATGTCATTCTCTTTAGAATTTTTTTTGGGTGAAGCTTTTACAAAGCTGTTAATTTTTTTTTTTGTAATTTTTTGCATCACTCTCATTTGTTTTCTTAATTTTTCCACTAACACTCATCTCTTTCTTTGGCTCTTTCAGGAATCGTTTTTAGGCTTGTGTCCAACTTGTAATTTTTTTTTCTTTAAGGCTTTGCAGCTGTGTTCACATTATTGTCATCTTCAAAATTTGTGTCTCAATCTTTCTGGGGACCACAGAAACTTTTTATGGTTAGATTCTATTTTTGTGTTGTTTACTCATTTTTTCCAGTTTATTTCTTGACTTTTAACTTTATTTCAGTGTTGGGCTGTGTTCCTAGGTACTATTTTAAGTTTTAGGATTTTGTGTGTGTGTGTGTGTGTGTGTGTGTGTGTGTGCTGCTTTCAGACTTGGTTTTAAAGATCTGTAAGTTTTCTGTGTTTCAAAAGTGGTACGTGGGGGAGAAGTATGGTCACTGTTGTCCTAGTCTGTGCTCTAGTCTTTACAAAGGAAGGGCCCCTCTAGCTACAAGTGCTAGTGCCACTCTCCATCCTAGAACTAAGAACCAGAACTGAATATGGGTGACACAAGATGATCCAGCACATAGTGCCAGCTCAGGGTCTCCTGCAATCTCTTTCTGCACAGTTGTCTGACCACTCACTTTCTCTGGCCTGAAGGCTCCTGAAGATTCTGCTGCTGCTGTTGCAGCCACCACAAGACCCACTGCTCATGCTGAAGCTAGTTGTGCTGTCATAACTCTTCCTTCAGTGTCACAGACTTCTGCTTGTGACCTCTTAAGTTGTTTTGCCTTACCCTTTTGTTGACTCTGTTGCTCCAGAATTAGATTTGACTCCATGTTTTAAAGCTGTTGGAGTGGAATGTTGGGAGAGTTCAACTGGGTTGCTGCCTCTCATCTGCCATCCTTGCTCCTACTTCTGATCTTTTTGCAGTTACACTTAATGCTTCTATGCCAACATATTCATTTAATAAGCTTTATGTACATGAGTAGAAACTAGGATCCCACTGGTGGTAAGACTTAAGATCATAGGTCATTAAGAAAATCAGAGAAAATCAATGAAGCAAAACTGAAATTATTGAGCTGAGACTAGAAACTTTTACAGCTAAACTAAGAGAAGAATATTTGTCCATTGAAACTTACTAAGGGAATTTAAGTGGCAAAGTTTCTTGCATTTTGTCCAATTCACATATGGGATTCAAACTTTTCTTGTGCTTTCTAAATAAACATACAGAACCATATTTTTCTACCACTAGGTATGACAGAGATAACAAATTTAGGCCTGTGCACAATAAAATCATTGAGGTAATCTGTGGTGTTTTGTTTGTGTGTGTGTGTGTGGGGGGGGTTCCTTTGTTTTCATGGAAAACTCCCTCTATTGTGAGAACTTTGGAAATACTTAAAATATAATTCAAAAGGAGCTTAGGGTTTTACACCATAGCCTTTGTAAAAATAAACTGGCAGACCAAGAGATGTCTGCTGGAATCTATTCCTTGCACTGAATGTTTAAGCAGTTATACCACTGCAGCATAAAAAAATGTGATAGCTGTTTAATTCTTAGAATTAATTTTTTATTAAAATGTTTGAAGAGAAATTGCTTCAAGTGAAGAGATGAAAAATAAAAACTAATTTCTAAGAAAAAAAATGTCTAAATTGAATGTCATAATCTATGCTTATCAAAATGAGCAGAGATCTATGAAATTAAGAAAGTAGGAATTGGATTGATTACAAAATTAATCTTTTTCAGAGTCAGAAAGAAAAACAGGTTGACATTTTAAAAGCTCATGTTGGGCATGTGGGAAGTACATGGAACAAAATCCCCATATAATCACAGGGGAAAAAAAGTTCAACCTGCAATGAACATGTGATATTCCATTTTATGCAAGGTGTTTTTTTCTATTATTGTATTTTATGTTATATTGAGTTATAACCCTCCTACCCATAGAGGCAGCTTTTGATTTGATTTTCATTGCCTTAGGCAAGCATGATTGAGGACCCACAAGACTGTGGAAGATGTTGATTGATTTATTTGATCCTGAGAGATAATAGAAAGTGTTTAAATTGGTTGTACAAAGAAAAAATCTGAGGATGAATTGGGACTTTAGGCAAATTGCAGACAAGATTTTTAATCTTTGATTTGTTCAGATTCGTAACATAATGGCCAGAAGAAAATTTTTTTATCTATTGCTTTTCTTGGCAGTTCCCTTTCTTCTATCACATCTGCCATTCACTTTTCCTTTTTCAACTTCTTCAGACCAGGTTTAGGTATATACTGTTCAGGGGGAAGTAGAACTTATATGAAATATTGAAGCAATACCCACAGATAACCTTATGAAGATAGGGTATGAGTGATCAAACTGAAAGGAAGTGAAAAATAAATCACATTTATATGGTGCTTTCTTGTGGCAAAGACATCATCTTATTAGATATAATAATACAATGTGGTAATGCTAGTAAATTTATTCCCATTTTATGGAGCAAACATACATAGCTTTAAAGCTTGAGGGGACCTCAGAAGTTTCATGTGAAATTGATTCTCAGACACTTTGATTTTAAGTGATTTTGCCAAGATCATACATCTAATAAATAGTGGAACTAGGACTTACAACTAAGTTTTCTAAATCTATGTCCAGTGCTCCTTATATGTTACCATGATATAGCTTAACAGAACAAAAGGCAGAATACTTAAATAAGTCAGTCTTAGAAAAAGACATTGAGCAAGCCATCAATGAACTCTACAAGGAAAAAATCCCCAATACAAGTTGGATTTAAAAGTGAATTCTGCCAAATATTTAAAGATCAATTAATTCAAATACTGTGTGAACTATGTGAAAAAAGGTAAATAAGAAATCCTAGCAAATTTCTTTTGTGAGTCAATATTTTGGGTATTTAAATCAAGGAGTAAAAATCGAAGAAAGAAGACTATATAATGATTTTCTTTTTTAATATTTAATTTATTTATTTTCAGTTTTCAACATTCATTTCCATAAGTTTTAAATTTCCCCCCCCTCTCTGCCCCCTCCGTCTCCAAGACAGCATGCAATCTGATATGTGCTCTACAAATACATTCCTGTGAAACACATTTTCACATTAGTCATGTTGCATAGAAGAATTATGATGAATGGGAGAAACCATGAGAAAGAAAATAAAGCAAAATAAAACAAAAGAGAAAAGAATCTACTTCACTCTGCATTCCAACTCCATCATTCTTTCTCTGGATGTGGATGGCATTTTATATGGTGAGTCCTTTGGAAAATTTTACATCCTTGAATTGCTAGGAAGGGCTAAGTCTATGAAAATCAGTCCTCTCACAATGTGGCTGTTAATATGTACAATGTTTTCCTGGTTCTGTTCACTTTACTCAACATCAGTTTATATGCATCTTTCCAGGTTTTCCCAAAGTCCACCTGATCATCATTTCTTATAGAGCAATAGTATTCCATTACATTCATATACCACAACTTGTTCAGCCATTCCCCAATTGATGGGCACCCCCTCTATTTCTAGTTCTTGGCCACCACAAAAACAGATGCTATAAATATTTTTGCACATGTGGGATCTTTTCCCATTTTTATGATCTCTTTGGGATACAGCCCTAAAAGCACTATTACTGGGTCAAAGGGTAAGCACATTTTTATTATATAATGATTTTTTAATGACTATTAATGTAAAAATTAAAAATAAAATACCACAAGAAGATTGCAGCAATATCACATAAGTGACAATTTCTATGACTAGGTAGGATTTATATCAGGAACTCAAGGCTGGTTCACTATTAAGAAGACTATAAAAAATTGATTATATCAACAACAAATATAACAAATATAATGATTGCCTCAAAAGAGGCAAAAAAAAAGATTTAGGAAAATATGCATTCCTATTGAAAACATGTGAAAGCAGGAATAAAAAAGATATTTTCTTAAAAATGATAATGGATAGATATCTAAAACAAAGAATAAGCATTATCTCAAACAGGGATGAACTAGACATTTCCAAAAAAGATCAGAGGTGAAGCAAGAATGTCCATTATCACCATTATAATTTAATATCATGTGAGAAATACTAACTGTAGCAACATGACAAGGAAAAGAAATTGAAAGAGTAGCAATAGGTAATGAGGAAACCAAATTATTACTTTTACAGAAAATACATAGTATACTTAAGACAACCCTAGAAAAACAACTAAAAAACTAGTTGAAACAGAACTTTTGCAAGTTGCAGGATGTATAATAAACCCATATTAACCATTGCTATTTTTACATATTACCAATAAAACCCCAAAAGAAGAAATAAAAGGAGAAATTCCATTTAAAATAACTTCAGATAGCATAAAATACTTGGAAGCCTACCTGATGAGACAAACCAAGAAAGTATATGAACACAATTATAAAACCTTTCTCCACAAAAAAGCCAGATCCAAACAACTGGAGAAATATTAGTTGCTCATGGGTAGGCTGACCCAATAGAATACAAATGACTATTATATCTACATGAATTTACTTATTTAGTAAGTTCCATACCAATCAAATGAACATAGAATTATTTTATAGGACTAGAAAAAATAGTAACAAAATTCTTCTGGAGAAACAAATTGTCAAGAATAACAAATGAATCAATAAAAAAGTGAAGAAGATGGGCTAGCAGAATCAGATGTGAAACTTTATTGCAAAATAGTGATCATTGAACCAATCTGGGTTTGTCTAAGAAAGAGGCTGGTAATTCAGTGGAAGAGATTACACATACAGTACACTGAAGTACTACAGTAACCTGGTGTTTGATAAACTCAAAGATCTATGCATTTTGGGCAAGAACTCACTATTTGACAAGTATTGCTAAGAAAATTAGAAAGCAATTTGTCATAAACCTGGCTTAGACCAACATCTCCCCCTGTATACTGGGACAAGGACAAAATGGATACATGATTTAGATATAAATGTATAATTTTTGTTATGTGATTTTTTTAATTGCACAAACAAAAGTAATGCAACCAAAATTAGAAGGAAATCAGGAAACTGGGGGAAATTTTCTACAATTGTTTCTTCTTTGAAGAACTTATTTCTTAAATATAAAAGGAATTATTCAGAATTTATAGAAATAAATGTCATTCCCCAAATGATAAATGGTCAAAGGAACAGCTAGTCATATGAAAAAATGCTCTAAATCACTAATAATTAGGAAAAGGTCAATTAAAACAACTCCAAGGTACCACTTCATACTTACCAGATTGGTTAATGTGACAGAAAAGAAAAATGACAAATTTTGCAGGGGAAGTGGACTAATGGATTGTTGGTGGAGCAGTGAATGAATCCAACAATCCTACAGAACAATTTGGAACTATGCCCAAAGCTCCATAAAATTGTGCACACCCTTTGATCCAATGACACCTACTATTAGCCTGTTTTCCAGAGAGATCAAAGAAAAAAAAGAAAAGGACTTATATGTGGTACAGTAATATTTACAGCAGCTCTTTTGTTTTAGCAAAAAAAAAATGGAAATTGAGTGGGTGCTCATCAATTGGGGAATGACTGAGCAAATTGTGGTATATAATTGTAATGGAATACTATTTTTATAAGAAATTATGAAGGAACATAGTTTCAGAAAAATCTGGGAAGGCTAAGATGAACTTATTCAAAGTGAAGTGTACAGAAGGTGGGCAACATTTTACACAATACTAACATGATTGTAACAAAAATCAACTGTGAATTACTTAGATAAACTGATTAATATATTGATACATGAACTTTCCAAAATATTTGTGCTGAAAAAATGCTACCTTCAGAGAGAGAGCTGATGAATTCTGAATGTAGATTGAAATATAATTTTTCACTTTTTTCTTTTTCTTTGCAATATGTCCAGTATGGAAAAAGATTTGCATGACTTCCCATGTATAATTGGTATTGTATTACTTGCCTTTTCAATTGGTGGAAAGGAGGTAGAGAATTTGGAACTCAAAATTTAAAAAAGAAAGGAATGTCACAGAGAGAAAAAAATTGCAAAACACTGCACTTGTGCTGAGCACAGAACTTACACAGGTAAACAAAAATAATTCCAGTCTTCAAAAAGATAAAATATGTTTTAGGAGGATATGTCATCTGCATAAGTACAAGTTATTATTATTCTTTTTATTGCTGTCATTATCATTGCTAAAATATTTATATAGTACTTAAAGTTTTACAAAGCTTTATTTTAAAAATGAACAAATTCAGTCCTCACAAATTCTACAGTAAGACAGATGAAGAAACTGTGGCAGAGGTTAAGTGATTTGCCCAAACTCAAACAGCTATGGAATGTCGCAGGCCAGAGTTCTCTCTCACATCTTACTGACTCAAGATTCCTGCATTCAGGAATCAGAAAATTAAAAATAATGAGAAAAGTCATTGTCAGATAACTATTGATTCTTGAAGAAAATTAGGGATTCTAAGAGGCATACAAGAGAATAGGGTGTTTTTGAAGAATGTGGGATAGCATTTGTAATAAAAAAGAGATGAGAGATAGAGAGTTTTTGTAAAAGAAAGAAAGATTCCTGGATCATGTAGTATGTGAAGGAGGGGTATGTTAAATAAATAGTAGGTTGGAGCCAGTCTGATAAGGCTTTAAATGCCAAGTAGAAAAGTTTGGTCACATGGACTTTATCACCAAGGTGATGGCTCTGTTTTTTGGCATACTCTACAGATTTGCCATAGGTTTCCTTCCAAGGAGTAAGTGTCTTAATTCCATGGCTGCAATCAACATCAGCATTGATCTTTGAGTCCAAGAAATTAAATTTCTTCAGTGCTTCCATTTCTTGTCCCTCTATTTGCCAGGAAGTAATGAGACCAATTATCAAGATCTTAGTTTTTTGATGTTAAACTTCAAGTCAGGGTGGGCAGAGCCAAGATGGCGGCTGGTAAGCAGGGACTGGAGTGAGCTCCCACCAAAAACCTATAAAAAATTGCTCTGAACCAATTCTAGAATGGCAGAATCCACAGAACAGCAGAGGGAAGCAGGGCTCCAGCCCAGGACAGCCTGGATGGTGTCTGGGTGAGGTCTATCCCACACGGAGCTGGGAGCTGGGAACAGAGTGGAGCAGAGCCCAGCCTGACTGGCGTGGAACATCCAGACCAGAAGCTGGGCGGAGGGGGCCCTAGCGCCCTGGATCAGTGAGCTGCGGCAGTTACCAGACCCCTCGACCCACAAACACCAAAGACTGTGGAGAAGGTTAGTGGGAAAAGCTGCAGGAGTAGAAGGAGTTCGTGGTTAGGCTTCCAGCCCCGGGGGCAGCGGAGGTGGGGCAGCTACAGCTGTTGTTACTTCTGGCTCCAGGCCCACCTGGTGGGAGGAATTAAGTGGCGGATCAGAGCAGGGGTACACAGGCTGCGGAAGATCTAAGCCCAGTTCGGGTTGGGGGTCGGGGAAGGAGCAGTGCTGGTGTGGCAGAGCTGGCACCTCACCCCCAAACATGGAACATAGAAATCTGTAGTCTACAAGCAGTCATACCCCACTGAAAAAATCAAAGGTCAAGTTAGTTGGCTGGGAATATGGCCAGGCAGTGAAAACGCACCGAGAGTCAGTCTCAGACTATGCATTCTTTCTTTGCTGACAAAGAAGACCAAAACATACAGCCTAAAGAAGTCAATAAAGTGCAAGAGCCTACACCAAAAGCCTCCAAGAAAAACATGAACTGGTCCCAGGCCATGGAAGAACTCAAAAAGGATTTGGAAAAGCAAGTTAGAGAAGTAGAGGAAAAATTGGGAAGAGAAATGAGAAGGATGCGAGAAAACCATGAAAAACAAGTCAATGACTTGCTAAAGGAGACCCCAAAAATACTGAAAAATACACTGAAGAAAACAACACCTTAAAAAACAGACTAACTCAAATGGCAAAAGAGCTCCAAAAAGCCAATGAGGAGAAGAATGCCTTGAAAGGCAGAATTAGCCAAATGGAAAAGGAGGTCCAAAAGACCACTGAAGAAAATACTACTTTAAAAATTAGATTGGAGCAAGTGGAAGCTAGTGACTTTATGAGAAATCAGGATATTATAAAACAGAACCAAAGGAATGAAAAAATGGAAGACAATGTGAAATATCTCATTGGAAAAACCACTGAACTGGAAAATAGATCCAGGAGAGAGAATTTAAAAATTATTCGACTACCTGAAAGCCATGATCAAAAATGAGCCTAGATACCATCTTTCAAGAAATTATCAAGGAGAATTGCCCTGATATTCTAGAGCCACAGGGCAAAATAGAAATTGAAAGAATCCATCAATCGCCTCCTCAAATAGATCCCAAAAAGAAATCTCCTAGGAATATTGTTGCCAAATTGCAGAGCTCCCACATCAAGGAGAAAATACTGCAAGCAGCCAGAAAGAAACAATTTGAGTATTGTGGAAACCTAATCGGAATAACGCAAGATCTGGCAGCTTCTACATTAAGAGATCGAAGGGCTTGGAATGCGATATTCCGGAGGTCAATGGAGCTAGGATTAAAACCTAGAATCACCTACCCAGCAAAACTGAGTATCACGTTCCAAGGCAAAATATGGATTTTCAATAAAATAGAGGACTTTCAAGCTTTCTCAGTGAAGAGACCAGAGCTGAATAGAAAATTTGACTTTCAAACACAAGAATCAAGAGAAGCATGAAAAGGTAATCAAGAAACGGAAATTGCAAGGGACTTACTAAAGTTGAACTGTTTTGTTTACATTCCTACATGGAAAGATGATGTGTATGATTCATGAGACCTCAGTGTTAGGGTAGCTGAAGGGAATATGCATATATATATATATATATATATATATATATATATATATATATATATATATATAGTTTATGTATGTATATATATAAGTGAATGTATATGTATGTATATATCTATGTGTATATGTATGTATGTGTATGTATGTATGTATCTATGTGTATATGTATGTATGTATATATGTATATGTATGTGTGTGTGTATATATATATATATATATATATATATATATATATATATATATATATATATATATATATATATAAGAGAGAGAGTAGACACAGGGTGAGTTGAAGATGAAGGGAAGATATCTAAAAGAAATAAAATGAAATTAAGGGATGAGAGAGCAACATACTGAGAGAGGGAGATAGGGAAAGATAGAATGGGGTGGATTATCCCGCATAAAGGTGGCAAGAGGAAGCAGCTCTGTGGGAGGAGGGGAGAGGGCAGGTGAGGGGGGAATGAGTGAACCTTGCTCTCATCAGATTTGGCCTAAAGAAGGAATACCATACATACTCAGTTGGGTATCTTACCCCACAGGAAAGAAGAGGGAGGAAGATAAAGAAAAATAAAATAAAAGGGGGGGGGATGATGGAGGGGAGGGCAGATGGGGGTGGAGGTAATCAAAACAAACACTTTGGAAAGGGGACAGGGTCAAGGGAGAAAATTCAATAAAGTGGGATGGGTTGGGAAGGAGCAAAATGTAGTTAGCCTTTCACAACATGAGTATTGTGGAAGGGTTATACATAGTCATACACGTGTGGCCTAGGTTGAATTGCTCTACTTCTTAAGGAGGGTGGGTGGGAAGGGAAGAGGGGAGAGAATTTGGAACTCAAAGTTTTAAAAATAGATGTTCAAAAAAAAAGTTTTTGCATGCAACTAAAAAATAAGATACACAGGCAATGGGGCATAGAAATTTATCTTGCCCTACAAGAAAGGAAGTGAAAAGGGGATGAGAGGGGAGGGGGTTGATAGAGGGGAGAGCTGACTGGGGAACAGGGCAACCAGAATATATGCCATCTTGGAGTGGGGGGGAGGGTAGAAATGGGGAGAAAATTTGTAATCCAAACTGTTGTGAAAATCAATGTTGAAAACCAAATATGTTAAATAAATAATTTTAAATTAAAAAAAAAAACTTCAAGTCAGCTTTTATACTTTCCTCTTTCACCCCCATCAAGACTTCTTAATTGTTCACTTTCTGCCTTAGGGTGGTATTGTGTGCACATCCGAGATTAGTGTATATTTCACTGGACAACCTTAGTTGTGACTTCTGATTCATCTAGCCTGTCATTTCACATGACGTACTTTATATATGAGTTGAATAAGGTGCCAATATTCTCCTATTCCAATCCTAAACTAATAAGTTGTTCCATGTTTGATTCTAACTAGTGATTTGTGGTCTGCATATAGGTTCCTCAGGAGACAATTAAAATGATCTGGTACTCTTATCTCTTTGAAAATTTATCATACTTTGTTGTGATTTCCACAAAAATTTTCATGTAGTTAATAAAACAGAAGTAGTTCTTTTTGCTAGGCTATCTTTTTTTCTCCATTATCTAGTGACTGTTGGTAATTTGGTCTCTGCTTTCTCTTCCTCCTCAAAAGAATCTGATATTTCTTAGTTCATATGTTGCTGAAGCCTAGCTTGCAGAATCTTATGGACCTTTACATATAAGTTGAAGCCTACTGCATTTGAACCTTACTGCATTTGAAATAAGTACAATTGTTTGGCTATTTGAACATTCTTTAACATTGCCCTTTTTGGATTAGGAAATAAACTGTACAATATCCCTTGATACCTACAGTATTATTGTGAGGATAAAATGAGATAATAAATATTAATATCTGTGCAAACTTTTAGGTCTCGCATGTCAGTCATTATCATATTGTTATTTTAATTATTAGGAATAGTAGTGGTAGTAGACATCAATGTGTCTGTTTTAGATAAAGCTACACTTATCAAGAAAACTAGCTTTTCTTTAGTTAACTTCTTCTGTTAGATCTTTTATTTCTCCCCTTCTGAACAGCTCATAACTGAATGGTGTTATGCTTGATTACTTAAGATGAGGATTTTAACAGTTGTACTGTGTTAAAATTTTATTAACGTATTTTGCCATGCTCTGAACAAAACTAAAATTTAATGAGCCCAGGATATACCATATATTAGTAGAGAGAAGAAATCAATGGTGACCTCTCACATTATATACTTCTTGTCTATTTCTCATGTCCTATATAGAGGTTCATCCCTTCATGTTACAGGTATTCCAACATTCTTTGTGTACCACTGAAATCCTTGATCTGACCATTTCCATACCTCAGTCTTAGTACTTAATAAGCCTATAATATTTTTCAGTGATTTCTTTTATGTAACTTTTTTGTTTGGTGAAATATGTTTGGTAATGTGCTGTAGCCTACTTATGCCTACCCAGGCTCTCTTCAGTTTTTCCACAATTTTGATTCTTCAGAAATTGAGATATTCCATCCTTCCTAACCACAGAGTATGATAAAGAGATTTTTTTGGTTAAAAGTGTGAGTTTCTATGTCAAGGATCATTGGAAGTCCTTTATAATTTCCCAAATGCAAACCAATCTTATATCTTCCCCTATTTGTTTGTTAGAAAAGTTCATTACTCACCAATTCTATTGAGCCAAGATAAATATACTGACCAAATAAATAATGTACTTGGACATTCACCTTCAGGTCGTAGTGTATGAAAAACAGAAGCACAATCATTTGTTTTTTTTCTTGTATAAATTACTTATAAAACTGATGTCTTATATAATTTTGGATCTTATTGTATAGTCCCTGTAATACTCTGTCATAGTATAATCCACAGACTATCTTCACACAGGAACATTTGGGGCTCTCAATGTATCTAGGGAAGTTGTGAATATTTCCTCCATTTGATTCTGTACTACATATTCTTTATACAAATAGGTGATCCAAAATTTCCAATTTTTATTGCTGCCTTGATACTCATAATAGATAACTTTACATAAAGTGATATTTAACCAGAGAGATAATTTTAAATGAGGTTATCTCTTTGGTTCATTTAGCAAGGAATCATTTATGATCTTAGCATGTTTCTGAGAAACAATTTGTTTAAGAGGATATATAGCAATAATAGCAATATTATTTTAAGAAGAGCTTTGAGCAAATGATTCACTTTGACAATTATGAATACCCAAATAAACTACAAAGGACATATGAAGGAAGCTGCTGTCTGAATCCAGAGAAAAAAACTGATAAACAGAAGTATGTATAGAATGATTATACACATACACACACAATGTTTGGTATGGTATAGATTATGGTATGGTAAATCTATATGTATATCTATTTGTGTCTAATGATAGACATCTCAGGCATCTCTAGGGTGGGGGATGGGTAAAGGAAAAAAGAAGAAAAAAGAATTTCCATGATAATTTTATCATGCATTTAAAAGAAATACCAAATTGTACATACTAGACTTGCAATTTCATGTGTAATTATATTCTTTATTGTATTATATTATATTATGGAAATGTTTGTTTTATTCTAGAAATTAAAAGAAATAAATAAAATTTTAAGAGGAGAATATTTAGAAGATAGTTTAGAGTGTATAGAAGGATGGCAGTATACTAGATGTAGAGGAAGTCACATTCCCTCTAAATACCCCAGTGAAGATTAGAAATGACTCAGTCTAAATAAATAAGAATCATCTATAGAATCTTTCATCCATTCCAGGGATTTATAGAAGAATTCCCAGGATCTTTTGGACACTTGAGATGGACAGTCTAGGAAAAGAGGAAAGTCACAGGGCAGCCCCAGGAGAGAAGGTCCACTTTGTAGCAATGGATCTGAGCTCAGTGCCAAGAGAAAAGCTCAACTCTGGGTTTCTTGAAACCTGGTGATGAAAGCTGAACATGCAAGAGAAGCTCCTCAATCCAATAGCAGGGGAGAACTATCCCAGGCAGAATCTCCCAGAAGGGAAGGTCTAAGAACTCTGTGGCTGATGAGCCCTATTGTCATGGTGGCATGGACCTGTAATCCCAGTTACTGGAGAGGTTAAAGCTCGTAGATCATTTGAGCTTGGTATTTCTGAGCAACAGAACCAATATGGTGAACCTCAACATTATTGAGGATATCATGTGACTTAAGTCAGTCTAACATTTATTAGGTATTTATTATGTACCAGCATTGAATCTCTGGGGATACTAAAAAAAAGACAAAAGACAGTTCCTTCAGTCCCTGCCCTCAAGGACTTTAAAGTCTGGTGGTGGAAAATAATCAAACAAATTGTTATGAATAAGCAATGCACAAAATAAATAAGAAATAACTGAAGGAAATCATTAGAATAAAGAAGGACTGGGTAAGGCTTTTTGTACAAGGTGTGATTTTAATACAGATTAAAGAGAAGAAGATAGGAAAGATGAGAATGGTAGAAATGAGGAGGAATGAGAGAGAGTCAGAAAATGCCCAGAGTGAGAGATGGAGATTTTTTTTCCCCATAGAATAGTAAGGAGGTCAGCGTAGTTGGATCAAAGAAGACATGACAGGTGGGGCATGAAGGGATTTCAATGCCAAATAGGATTTTGTATTTAATCATCAAGGTGATATGGAACCACTAACACTTATTGAATTGGGGTTGGGTGAAATAGTCAGACATGCTTTAGAAAAATTACTTTGGCAGCTCAATGGATAATGGGGTGAAGTGAACAGAGATTTGTGAATGTAATGGCCAGAAGGCTTTAAAATCTTCTAGAAGTGAGTCAATGAGGATTTGTAGCAGAATGGTACTGGTATGAGAGGAGAGAAGAGGACATACTCCAGAGGTGTCTAAGATGTGAAAAAGATTACTTAGGTAAGTGAGCATGTCAAGAGTTCTACTGATTATCAGAACAGTGTAAGACCTGTGAAAAGCTCCTATTCTGGGAGAATAAAGAGAAAAAACAACAATGACGACTTCAAGGCAGAGATCAATGACTGAGCAGCCCTGGAGTCCCTTGAAGATGGCTTATAGTCTTGGCTACTGTACTTAAGACCATGCAATTCCTGGCCATGTTACTGATTTGAAGAGCTTGACACAACTCCCCTTGCCAAGGTAAATAGTGAAAATAATAGGATAATTAAACCAAGAAAAACTATCAGTAAAATTAATAAATACCTTAGTTTGAGATGCCAATAGGTAAATCCCAAGGAGCATAGGCATTCTTTACCTGGATAATAAATTCAAATCCTCATAAATAATACTGTCCTATCAACAAATATTATGAGAACTCCTAGAAGAAATTAAAAAAAGACCTACAGAATTGAATTACTAGAGAATTACTTGGGGTATAGGGTGATAAAGAAAACTAGTGCCTCTTGTATGAGGGCTGCTGAGACATTTTCAGGGTTGCTTTCTGCCTCTGGTGTCTACTTGATCCACCCAACTCTCACCTCTGGCTTCGAGAAGCTATAGCACATGTGGTGGCCATACTCCAGTAAACCATTTGGCCAGACAGGCCAAACAAGGTTGAGGGTAACCAAGGAGTATCAAACCCTTCAGTGATTTAGGGGGCTATCTAGTCTACCCCAAGCATGTGAAGACTTCCCCTGGTGTAATGGGCAATTGAGAACAATTTGTTCCAAAGGCCATGAAGGCAGCTGAAGCAGGTGCTGTGGAATGATTAGAGCTTAGTCAGATATCAAAGACCCCCAAGGTCATCCACTGCATTCTGAGCCATCACCAGTTGTCTTGACTCTGTCCTTCCATGGACTGTAATGACTATGGAAGAGACAGTGAGGCTGAGGACTTCATACAATTCTGCTTCACTTAAATCCAATTTATGTACAAATCAAAAGACATCACCCAAACCATTTTACCATTTTTACCTATCTCAAAGTCATTAGGCAAGAGGCTAGTAATGAAGCAACAGGTAGAGATATGTTGGGAGCTGTAGTCACAACTCCACACACAGACAGTCCAAGGTGTAGGGTTATCTTCTCAGTGGAAGAGTAGTGGGATTTGGCAGCCATCTGGGTATCTGAGCAATCTTTTAATGGCTTCACTGCTTACCTCCTGGTTATGGGGAAAATTGTCTGCTTTACTCAATCCTGGCTTGTTTAATGGCAGGGAAGTAGGCATCCCACCCTGTGGTTAACACACACATACCCACAAAAAATGTTCAGAAACTTCTGCAGAGATGATTCCACTCACCATCATTACATGGAAAGTGGACACACTTATGGACAACACAAAAACCAATAGACTTGAAAGATGTATAGCTCTTGCTGTGAGAGAATTCAGCAGCCCTGAGTGAAACAAGGCTGGCAAATGAAGGCTAACTTATCAAAGACTGAGCTGGATGCACATTATTATAGAGTGGCCACAGTGAAGGGGATTGCCATGAAGCTGGCATATGTTTTGCAATAAAAACTAATCTAATCAACACGCTTGCATGCCTACCAAAAGAAGTGAAAGGCAGACTCATGGCAATGTGATTGCCACCTGTAGGAAAGCACCATTCTGCCATCATCAGTGCCTATGCTACCACCATGACAACACCAATGAGGTCAAAGAAAAAATTTATGAAGAACTGGAGATATCCATCATTAATGTGCCAAAAGAGGACAAACTTATAATTCTACCTGTGTCAGGGAGTCCTTGGAAGGTATGGAATTGGAAACAGAAACAACAACGGTCACTTACTGCTGAAGACTTGTACATCTCATGGCCTTATAATCATCAACACTCTCTTCCATTTACCTAAATTCAATAAAACTTTGTGGATATACCCTCACAGCAAATATTGACATTTAATAGACTCATTGTATGGGGAAGAGAGAAATGATGTGAGAGTAATGAAAGGAATGTATGGCACAAAGTGCTGGACTGATCACAGATTTATCTGCTACAAGCTAAATATTTGCATTGAACAAAAGGGGTGGACCCAAGGCAAGATGACCACCAGAAGACTTCATGTCAACAGATTAGAGTGCTTCTCTCAGTGAGAACAGCTTGTTGCTAACTTGTTGGGAAAGCTGAGCCAATATACAGTTGGCAACAGTGGAGCAGAATAGAAGTGGGCAGTATTCAGAGATCTAGCAAACAGCACTGCATTTACTCATCTGAGTCAGAATAGGTATAAACATGAAGACTTGTTTCACAAAAATGATGGGCAAATTCAGAAGCTGCTAAATGAAAAACAAGAACTCTACAGTGTTTAGCAGCAGGATGGTTCATCTGTCTCTAAGAAGGCAACATTTAACTCCATAAAAAGTAAAGTTACAAGTAAAGCTTAGAGAGATGAAGAATTCTTGACTCAGTAAGAAGGCAGATGAAATTCAGTTTTATAATGATAATAATAATCTAGATTTATTTTATGATGCCCTGAAGGCCATTTATGGGCCAAAGACATATGGTGCATCTCAACTACTCTGCTGATAAAGCCACATTGATGAGTGATAAGGATATGATCCCAGAAAGATGGGCTGAACACTAGCATAGTGTTCCCAACAGACCATCCTCAATCAATGCAGAAACTAGTGACCATGCACCTCAGGTTGAATTCAATCCCTCTCTAACTGAATTTCCAACTGAAGAACAGGTTTTGAATGCCATTAGCCTCCTCTCCTTTGGCAAAGCACCTGATACTAATTCCATTTCAACTGAGATTTACAAAGTGGGAGGTCCATTGCTCACACAAAAACTGACTGAAATTTTCTGGGTTATATGGGAAGAGGAGGTTATCCTGCAGGAGTTCAAGGATGCTTCCACTTTCGATCTCTATAAAGGTAAAGTAAATAGACTGTCCTGTGACAATCACAGGGCAGTGTCTCTCTTAGGCATTGCTGGCAAGATTCTTGCCAGAGTCCTCCTTAATAAGTTGAGCCTTCCCCTGGAACATGGTTCTCCACCTGAGAGGCAGTATGGCTTCAGAAAGAGCCAAGGAATGGTCAGTATGGTTTTTCCTGTCCAACAACTCCAAAAGAAATGTCAGGAGCTGAACACAAGTTTGTACACAATGTTTGCCACTCTAACCAAAGCCTTTGATACCATCAGTCATGAAGGCTTATGGGAAATTAGGTGAAAATTTGGTTACCAGAGAAATTCATCAGTATTGTATGTCAATTGTGCTTTCCCAGTCACCAGTGGAGTGAAGGAAGGCTGTGTGCTAGATCAAATGCTTTTAGCATGATGTTTTTATCAGTGTTGTCAGACACCTTCAATGAACATGAATAGGGCATGAAGGGCAGCTACCACACTGATAGTAAATTATTTAACTTGAAAAGGCTACAAGCCAGGGCTGAAGTGGAGGGAGTGTTGGTGCATGATTTTTTTATTTGCAGATGATTGTGCACTCAATGTAACCTCTGATTATGTCTGGATTTAGCCAATTTTGAGCAGAATTGTTTGTCATCTTTCATTCTCAAAGAGAACCAAAATGGCATCATTATGTGAGAGTCAAGTTATGGTGTGTCTGACTGTAGCTGATCAGACCAGTGTTAGCTCAGAATGCTCTACCAGTTTGGGCACAAATAGTATATGTGAGGATTTGGGATGGATTCTCTAAATTTGTGCATCTCCTGTTTCTTTTGAACTACTACAATTCTGCTTTGTTCATAGGTGCCAGGCCCAGCTGTGCTCCAAAAAGCAGTGGGGTCAAGCAGGAACCAGTACATGCCCAGTGAGTGAAGAAGCAGTGGAGCAGAAAGCCCCTGGCTGTGGGCACTTACAGGAGGTTGGAATTTTGGCTTTGGTTCCAGGCTAGAGGAGAGAACTGGAGATTTGGGGCAAGAGGCATCATTTCCCATACCCCAGGGCTAGAGGTATTATAAAAGTCAAGTCATTACCCCCCACACACACACACACACAAAATGCACAGGCAAAGGAGAAAGAATCCAACCACAGAAACCTATTATGGGAATAGAGATGACCAAGGTTCATCTTCAGAGGAGGATATTGAAGTAAAGAAAGCTCAAAAAGCAATGTCAAATGATCACTTGCCCAAAAAGATTTATGGAAAATCTTAAAAAAAAAGACTAAAAATCAATGACAGAGATGAAGGAAAAAATAAAAATAAAAAATAAAAGTAATCCAAGAAAAACAAGAAAGTTATGAAAGGAAAGTCAACCAATTAGAAAAGGAGATACAGGATCTCAAGAAAGAAAATGACACCTTGAAAATTAGAATTGGGCAAATTGAAGCCTGTGAAATTATAAGAGATCAAGAAATAATTAAGCAAAACACTAATAATGAAAAAATAGAGAAAGTGAAATATAAGAAAAATAACAGATTTAGAGAACAGATCAAGAGAAAATATAAAAATCATCAGAGTAACTGAAAGTCATGATCAAAAAAAGAATCTTGATACAATAATACAAGAAATAATTAAAGAAAATTGTCCTGAGAAAATCCATTGAACACCACTTAAAAGAGATGCTATGGGAATACTATAGTCAAATTCTGAAACCCCCAGCTCAAGAATTAAATATTAAAAGCATCAAGATTAAAGCAATTTAAATATGATGGTGTCACAATTAGAATTATACAAGACATAGCAGCAGAGATATTAAAGGACCACAGGTCTTGGAACACAATATATCAAGGAGCAAAAGACCTGGGGCTTCAGCTGAAAATATCATACCCTTCAAATTTCAGTATTATTTTGAATGAAAAAATGGACATTTGATAAACCCTCAGACTTTCAAGACTTTGTTAAAAGGAATCCCCAACTTAATAGAAGATTCAACATACAAGAACCAAGAGAAACATAAAGTATGTACCAAAGACTGACTATAAGGGATTCATAAGAACAGACTGCTTACCTTTTATTTAACATAAAATGTAAAATGTATGTCTAACATTCTCATTAATAATTGTTGAGTTCATAAGAAAGAGGGGGATAAACTTGTAGAAGCTGCTAAAAACAGTAGCTATTTTATACAAAAGAGGTGCAAGAAGAAGAAAGGATACAGAGGATTTAGATGGGGGAGGAGGGCTGGTAGTTCTGGTAACCTACTTTCATTGGGAATGGATTTAAGAGGGAACAATGCATATATATTTAGAAGAGTATAAAAGTCTTCTAAATTTAGAAGAAATAAAATGGTAGGGGTAGAGTGAGTGGGGAGAGGACAAGGGAGGGATTAGGACATGGGAGAGAATTTAGAGGGGAGAATGAGGGAACAGGGAGTTCAGATCAATGGGAATGGGAGGGCTGGGAAGGGATACTTGAAGGGGGGAAGGCAAGTAATAGGAGGGCAGGGTGGTTGGTGGAGGAGGTGGGGTAGGCAAGTAATAGGAAGGTGATGTAACAGGTAGGAGTAAAGTAGAGGAGGCAGGAGGGATAGGAAACAAAAAGATATGTACAAATATAAAAAAAAAACAAAGAGCAGGAGTAGAGTACGTTTGGGAAAGTATATGTCTATATACACAAGTATGTATGTATAAGTGTAAGTATATATCTGTATGTGTATGTATATGTCCAGAAACATCTGTAAATTATATTGTAGCCTTCTGGTGGAGGGAGGAGGGGAAAAAGAATAAAGTTAAAAAGTTCACAGCAGAGAACAAAAGGAAACACAAGGAAGCAAAGAAACAATGGACAATTCTCAACACAAGGTGTATTATTTATCATACAGGCTTTCTTAAAATGAAAATTTATTGTTATTATATTTTGAATCTTCTCCTATGTTCTTCTATGCACATGACAGGCTTTTTTCTTTCTTATTTCATATTTAAGTTTCAATGTTTAAGTTTATGATATGTTTTTGTTTCTTTTTTCTATTTTGTTTTTTTTTTCTGGTAAAATAAAATTTAAAAAATTGTCAAAAAATATATTTCAAAATCCTCTTGCACGAAGGCAGAAAAAGCAAGTCTAAAACAATGGTAAATAGATAATAGTCACCAGGATCTGAATTTGGATAGCATGAACCTCAGAAGGGGAGAAATTACAATTACAGAGAGGGGGGGGGAGGGGGGAGAGAGAGAGAGAGAGACAGACAGAGAGAGAGAGAGAGAGAGAGAGAGCGTGCAAGTGTCAAAGAGAAACACAGAGTATTTCAACTCTGATATGAGGAATGGCAAAAGAATAGCAGAAGTACAGGAATTAGTGAAAGTACATGGAGTTCTAGGGGGAAAATGATCAGGAAAATAGTGTTATCTAGAGGTATGTAGATCTCAGTGACTGCAAGAACTGGGAAGGAGCAAGAAAAAAAGAACTTAAAAATGAAAGAAAGTTTGTTAATTTAGGGCTTTTCAGAGGGCATAGTCAGTGGAAGGAAAAGGCCGAATTGGAGTGGGATATTATGATGGTTGTGTTGAATTAGATGGTCTTAAGAAAGTAAGGAGTTGGAGATGGGAAAGGAAGTTTGTGTATCTCTGGCCATAGGTTCAGGAATCCAGTGAGTATAAAGGGGCAAGGTTTGAGGCCTCTGCATGGCACACTGAGTAGAGTGCTGGACTTGAAGTCACGGAGACCTGAGTTCAAATTCTGCATTAGATATGCTGTAATTCTTTTGTTACCTTTGGAAATTCATTTAACTTTTTTCTTCCTGTAAAATGAGGGGGTTGGATTTGATGGTCCCTAAGGTCCCTTCAAGTTCTCCATTTATGACCCTATGAAAATACTGACAAGTGGGTGCAACAAATTATCAGTGCTTGGAGAGAGGTATTGTTGAGGGAGTACAGTGATTAGAATCTTCCCTCCAGGTTCAGGTGGTGATTTTGTGGACAAGAGGTCCATTTTCCAGAAAGAACTAGCAGGAGGAGGTATAGGATGCTGAGAACACCAGGATTCAGCAGTGGGGAGGCAGGAGGTAGAAGGGATCTTGTCTTGCAGATTTGCAGGGGAGGTAGCACTGCAGAGACAATGGAAGTCAAGAGTTAGATATGGAGTTTGAATCCAAGGCTGGTTACCTGTGTTATATGATATCAAAGCAAGCTCCCAAGAAGGAAGGTGGGTGGCAATGATGTTATCTTGTATTTGTTTTGTATTTATTCTCTATATTGTAGCAAAATGCTTGCATTTGATGATTCAATGGGACCTTAATTGTTTATTCATTGACTAATTTATATATGTGCTAGGGAGCTGGGAGGGAAAAAAAACACATTGGCCACAAGGCTTTTGGGACAAATTCTGAATCTTTATTCCAAGAAAAATCCTAGCTAAATACCACATAGCTCATTGTCAGAAGGTTGACCACTAAATAAATAATATTCTTGATACAAACAATGCATAAAAATATCTGTGAAAGGAGACATAGATGCAAATTGTGGAGGAAATAAATTCTCACATTACTGAAAATAACATAAGCTTCAAAGTATTAAGAAAGATTCACCCCTTATTAAAACATATAGTTCCTTCATATATTAAAAATGGACGCAACTTCTGTTTTGAGTATTTAAAAATGAGATTAGATATTATTTGATTCATTGAGTTATAAGGATTGTGGATTTTTATCTGGAGAGAATTTTAGAGCTCACCTAGTCAAACCCTCTCTTTTTATGTGAAGCAGAATTTAAATGACTTATCCAAGATCTCATGGGTAGTAGATAAGAAAGGACAATTTGAATCCAGGTCCTCTGACTCCAAAAATTTTGATTCAAAAGAAAGTGACTAAAATACTAAATCTGGTAGGCAACTCACTTTATCGATGTAGTGAATTTCTTTCCTCTTTTTTTTGATATTAATAGAAAATAGTTGTTTGGTTCTTCATATTTTCCCTCTAGTATGATCTTCAAAGGTTCTGTCTTAACTTATAAATGTTAAATCTGTTTAAACTACAATTTTCTCCTATTCATAATGTTTTCTTTCCATCAGAAAACTATACTACTAGGAAAGACATTACTTGTAAAATGTGTGTGATTTTAAAAGAACATAATAACTATTTTTCCTAAGAGTTCAGGGGACAAAAGAGGTATTTATACATATTTTGAAATAACTCCATCTCATAAATTAGTACTTAACTCTTAAACTCTACATAAGTATACTTTTCGAGGTTTCCTATAAATAATGCAGATAAAGCAATTAATATTGATTTTACTATGTAGACCCAGAAATCATACATCTGGGACAGCCATTCTGGTATTGCAGAATTAACAGCATGATACAGATTCTAGCATTTTTCATGGCATTTAAGTGAGAAGCAGTGGGAGAGTTGGGGGAGAATTGTATTTTAATTCAGCCTAAATTTGGAATAAAGTGGTAATCTACTTTGCATTTTCATGCATCTGGCAGTCTAATAATTTCTGAATCTCCACATTTGATTTCAAGCTTAAATACCACCTTGCTAGCATGAATTTCTACTTTTTTTACTCTAATTACCTTTGTGAATTACTGAACATACTCTAGTTAAAAGAAAACATTAATAGTATATTAAAGGACAATATATTCTTCCTTAACATTTGTCTATGGTGTTCTAAGTTGATCAACAATCTATATTATTGTATATATCAGGCAAATGATTTCTACTTTATTGCTTAAAAAGACTATTGCTTACTGGCTTCAATTTTGCAAAATTCGTTGACAGATAAAGGAAAATATGGACGTTAACAACTTCTGCCATTAACAAATCCATCATTTTAGATTAATTCCCTTTATATTATTTCCCTGGCCCTTCTAAAATTTCCACTACAATTCTGACTCTACCTCTAAGATGCTGGATTCTGATGGTTAATTGAATTTCACCGTATCTGGAACTAGGCCACCAGACCTCCTCCCAGCCATTAACATCATTGTTTGGATGCTTATACTATATACTTTGCAACTTTACCTTCATTTTATATGGTGAGTTCTGTTAGAAAAGAAGCTCCTTGGAGGCAGGAACTACCTTCATTCTTTTTATACCATCAAATGGATAAAGAACCATTCCATGAGTAAAGACAGCCTGACTTCAAGTCTTGCCTTTGACTCATACTAACCCTGGACCAATCAATAAATCTTTCACTGCTATAGGTAACTACTGAGGTATAGCAACAATCTGCTAGCAGCTACTGTGGCTGTGTAAGACCAAAAACAATCAGCACACAGACAGCTGCCAACACAGGTTGTTTGATCTGCTTTTCTAAGGAAAGCAACTTTAAGGGGTTAACAATCTCAATTTAATCAAACAAACATATATCATTCACTTAGTTCAGGGCGAAAAAATCAGCCCCCTGAACTTTAAGGCAAATACAAACAGAAATTACAAACATCAACAGACAGACGTTGTCTGATTCAAATCACACTTCATAGTTACCAGAGAAGCACCAATATCTGTCTGGGTTATCAAAGCCGGGGAGCAGTTACGATGGCTTGCCCAGAGTCTCAACACTTCTTCCATGAGTGAGCCCCAAAAGTAAAACACCAAGCTCTCCTCAATTATATCCTGTTCAGAGCCCTGAGGGCTCTGACCTCACCCAGGCTGGGTGTGTGAAAGTTCCTCATCCCCAATATCACATAATATACAAGTCAATGACTCCCAATTGCCTCAGTGCTGAGAAATATTCCAAAACAAAGACAGCAAACATTTCCCACCAATTCAAACAAAGGGGAGACTTGATAGTCTTAGCATCCCAAAAGGGAAGAACAGGGAAAAGTCTGATTGCCTTAACCCGAGATTAATTAGATTGATAGAAGGCATTACTAGATTGGAATTTTCAAGTTTATATGTATGCATATGTGTATATATGTATATATATATATATATATATATATATATATATATTTGTGTGCATATATATGCATACATATGTATATATAACTAAACTGATGCTTATATAAATGTTTATATTCATATATGAAGGTTAGTGAGGGAATTTAAGCATTTATATCTATTTCTCTATCCATATAACTATATGTACTGAACACAGTATAGGGCTAAATATAAGGAATGTAAAATGGACAATTTAAGGTAAGAAAATTCTATAGCTCTAGCCCAGATGTGATTAAGGATACTTTTTTTTTTTCTATAAAAGGTATTGAGACTATCTTGAAGACTTAATTGGCAAAGGGTACTAATGGTTTAGACTATTGCTGTCACTTTCTGGTCAGACAAATAAAAATTTGCCTGATTCTTCTCTAGCAGATCATAATGGGCAACTCAGGGAGGGGAGATTTGTTCAGCTGAATTATTCAAGGTACCCTCAAAAGATTTACTATACTAAATACCTATACTGATTATTCTTCTCCTGTGATAGCTAGGTAAATCACATTTTGTTAACTATTGAACAACCTATTCACGGTTTTCTGTCTGATGTATTCAAATTCTCAGTGTATTCAGTTATTAGTAAAGTTTCTTACTATCCTTTCTAAATATAATTTCTTGCCATTTCACAACCACCTCCAACCTCTTACTACTGTATCTCTAGCTTCATTTCTTCTAGGTACTTTTGTAGTTCCTATAGCTATGATTTTCTTTTCCTCTGAAATGCTAATTAACTTGTTTAGCTTTCTATATCTTTATCTAATCTATATGTATATCTATCTATCTATCTATCCATCTATACACCTTGGGTGTTTCTCATTCTAAGGTTTCTCATTCTTTATTCTATTTGGCATTTTTTTTTTGGTTTATTTATATCATCAACTACCAGAAGCTAGATTTATGGCTTTTGCCAGGGTCAAAGTCCATTCATATTTCTTCATGGAGGGTAAAGAGATAGTGTTTTACTTATTGTGACTGAGTCTAGGTCCCACAGTCAGGAACAATTATTTGACTTTGTTTCTTAATATGGTTAAAGTCAGGATGTTGCTCAGGGCCTTTCTCTGGCAGTATCTAAGGTGCCAGGTATACCCCACTGTGAAGGAGTTCTGATGTCAATCTACGTTGGAATCTACTTGGGACTTTTTTTTTCCTTATGCCACATTGAATACCATTCAGAGACTTTTTCCTTTCAAAAATTCCTGGGCTTCTCTTTCTGTGGAATAGGTCAATTCACTTTTCCTTATCTCCAGTCAGAACTTCTGAAGGATTCAGACAATATTTTAGTGAATTCTGTTTAAAAATGATATTTCATTTTCCTAATTACATGTAAAGATAATTTTAATATTCATTTTTCTTGAAATTTTGAGTTCCAAATTCCCTCCCTTCCTCTTCCCACTGCCCTCTCCTTGAAACAATAAGCAGCTTGATACAGGTTATACATACGCAATCATATAAAACATATTTTAGTCATGTTGTGAAAGAAGACACAGGCAAAAAAAACATGAAAAGATAAAGAAAGTTAATAATACTATGCTTTGATATGCATTCAGACTCTATCAGACCTTTCTCTGGATGTGGATAGCATTTTTCATCATGAGTCCTTTGGAACTTTCATGGATCATTTTATTACCAAGAATAGCTAAGACATTCATAGTTGGCAATTGTATAATATTTCTGCTACTGTGTACAATGTTCCCTTGGTTCTGCTCACTTCAGTTTACATCTATCAATTTAAGTCATTCCAGGCTTTTCTGAAATCATCCTGCTCATCATTTTCTATAGCACAATAGTATACATATTTAACTTTTTAATTAAATTTCCATTTATTCCTATGCTCTCTAGTGTGATTTTTTTTGTAGGAATGGTTGCTATATTTTGTCAGAGGTTTTCTACATTTGTTAAGATAATCAGAAGATTTCTGTTGTTGTTTTTTATTTATAAAATACAAATGATCAATTATGCTGATAGTTTTCCAAATACTGAACCAGGCCTGCATGCCTGGTATAAAGCCCATTTGTTCACAGTATATGATTCTTGTGATATATTGTTGAAATCTCCTTGTTAGTATTTTATTTAAAATTTTTTGCATCAATAATCATTAGGAAAATTGGTCTTTAGTTTTCTTTTATCTCTCTCTGCTTTAGATATCTGCACCATATTCACATCATAAAAGGAATTTGCAGGACTCCTTCTTTGCTTATTTTTCTAAATAGTGTATATAATATTTGAATTAGTTGTTCTTTAAATGTTTGAAAGAATTCACTTGTGAACCCGTCTGGACCTGTTACTGTTATGGAGTTCATTGATAGCTTTTTCAATTTCTTTTTCTAATATGGAGTTATTTAAGTATTCTGCTTCTACTTCTGTTCGTCTGACCAATTTGGATTTTTATAAATATTCATCAATTTTGCTTAGTCAGATTTATTGGCATGGAATTGGAGAAAATTGTTCCTAATAATCATTTCAATTTTCTCTTCATTGGTTGCAATGCTCCCTTTTTATCTTCGATTTTTTTTTAAATCAAATTAACAAATTGTTTATCTATCTTACTGCTTTAATTTTCTTTCATAGAACCAACTCTAGTTTTCTTAGTTTGACTTTTATTAATCTCTCCTTTAACTTTCACAGTTTCAAGTTTAGTATTTAATTGGGCATTTTTAATTTGTCCATCCTCAAGTTTATTTTGTTTTGTTTTGTTTTTTTGTTGCACACTCGGTTCATTGTCTACTCTTTCTCTATTTTGTTGAGGTAATTATTAGAGATATAAAATTTCCCCTGAAGTACTGCTTTGACTGCATACCATAAATTTTGATATGTTGTCTCATTGTTGTCATTATCTTTAATGAAATTATTGATTTTTTATATTTGTTCTTTGACCCACTCATTCTTTTTTTTTTCTTTATATTTATTTATTTATTTAATATAGTTTGTTTTCAGCATTGATTTTCAAAAGAGTTTGAATTACAAATTTTCTCCCCATTTCTACCCTCTCCCAAATCCAAGATGGCATATATTCTGGTTGCCCTGTTCCCCAGTCAGCCCTCCCTTCTGTCACCCCACTCCCCTCCCAACCCCTTTTCCCTTCCTTTCTTGTAGGGCAAGATAAATTTCTACACCCCATTGCCTGTGTATATTATTTTCTAGTTGAATGCAAAAACTTGTTTTTTTTTTTGTTTTTGAACATCTGTTTTTAAAACTTTGAGTTCCAAATTCTCTCCCCTCTTCCCTTCCCACCCACCCTCCCTAAGAAGTTGAGCAATTCAACATAGGCCACATGTGTATCATTATGTATAACCCTTCCACAATACTCATGTTGTGAAAGACTCACTATATTTTGCTCCTTCCCAACCCATCCCCCTTTACTGAAATTTCTACCTTGACCCTATCCCCTTTTGAAAGTGTTTGTTTTTGATTACCTCTACCCCCATCTGCCTTCCCCTCCATCATCCCCCCTTTTTTATCTTCTTCCCTCTTCTTTCCTGTGGGGTAAGATACCCAACTGAGTATGTATGGTATTCCCTCCTCATAACAAATCTGATGAGAGCAAGATTCACTCATTCGCCCCTCACCTGCCCTCTCCCCTCCTCCCCCAGAACTGCTTCCTCTTGCCAACTTTATACAAGATAATCCACCCCATTCTATCTCTCCCTATCTCCCTCTCTCAATATATTCCTCTCTCATCCCTTAATTTGATTTTATTTCTTTTAGATATCTTCCCTTCATCTTCAACTCACCTTGTGCCTGCTCTCTCTCTCTCTCTCTCTCTCTCTCTCTCCATATATATATATATATATATATATATATATATATATATATACACATACACACACATATATAGACATATATATACATATATATGTACATATATATGTATATATACACACATACACATATACATACACATTCATTTAAATATATATGTGTATATATATATATACATAAACATATATATATACATATATATATATATGTATATATATATATATGCATATTCCCTTCAGCTACCCTCATACTGAGGTCTCATGAATCATACACGTCATCTTTCCATGTAGGAATGTAAACAAAATAGTTCAACATTAGTAAGTCCCTTGCAATTTCTTTTTCTTGTTCTTTTTCTTGATTATCTTTTCATGCTTCTCTTGATTCTTGTGTTTGAAAGTCAAATTTACTATTCAGCTCTGGTCTTTTCACTGAGAAAGCTTGAAAGTCCTCTATTTTATTGAAAATCCATATTTTGCCTTTGAGCATGATACTCAGTTTTTCGGGGTAGGTGATTCTTGGTTTTAATCCTAGCTCCATTGACCTCCGGAATATCATATTCCAAGCCCTTCGATCTCTTAATGTAGAAGCTGCCACATCTTGGATTATTCTGATTGTGTTTCCACAACACTCAAATTGTTTCTTTCTGGCTGCTTGCAGCATTTTCTCCTTGATCTGGGAGCTCTGGAATTTGGCAACAATATTCCTAGGAGATTTCTTTTTGGGATCTATTTGAGGAGGTGATCGATGGATTCTTTCAATTTCTATTTTGCCCTGTGGCTCTAGAATATCAGGGCAGTTCTCCTTGATAATTTCTTGAAAGATGATATCTAGGCTCTTTTTTTTATCATGGCTTTCAGGTAGTCCAATAATTTTTAAATAATCTCTCCTGGATCTGTTTTCCAGGTCAGTGGTTTTTCCAATGAGATATTTCACATTGTATTCCATTTTGTCATTCCTTTGGTTCTGCTTTATAATATCTTGATTTCTCATTAAGTCACTAGCTTCCACTTCCTCCAATCTTATTTTTAAGGTAGTATTTTCTTCAGTGGTCTTTTGGATCTCCTTTTCCATTTGGCTAATTCTGCCTTTCAAGGCATTCTTCTCCTCATTGGCTTTTTGGAGCTCTTTTGACAGTTGAGTTAGTCAATTTCTTCAGGTGCTGTTTTCTTCACTGTATTTTTTCAGTATTTTTTGAGGTCTCCTTTAGCAAGTCATTGACTTGTTTTTCATGGTTTTCTCACATCCTTCTCATTTCTCTTCCCAATTTTTCCTCTACTTCTCTAACTTGCTTTTCCAAATCCTTTTTGAGCTCTTCCATGGCCTGATGCCAGTTCATGTTTTTCTTGGAGGCTTCTGTTGTAGTCTTTTGCACTTTGTTGACTTCTTTAGGCTGTATGTTTTGGTCTTCTTTGTCACCAAAGAAAGAATCCAAAGTCTGAGACTTAATCTGGGTGTGTTTTTGCTGCCTGGCCATATTCCCAGCCAACTAACATCACCCTTGAGTTTTTCAGTGGGGTATGACTGCTTGTAGGGTTTAGAAAACTATGTTCCATGCCTGGGGCGATGCGCCAGCTCTGCCACCCCAGCACTCCTCCTTCCCCAAGAATCCCCAACCCAGACTGGACTTAGATCTTCAGCAGGCTCTTCACTCCTGCCCTGATCTGCCACTTAATTCCTCCTACCAGGTGGTCCGGGGGCCAGAAGCAACTGCAGATGTAGTTCTGTAGCTGCCCCATCTCTGCTGCCCCTGGGGAAGAAGCCAAACTGTGAACTCCTTCCACTCCGGCAGCTTTTTCCACTAACCTTCTCTTTTGTCTTTGGTGTTTGTGGGTTGCGAAGTCTGGTAACTGCTGCAGCTCACTGATTCAGGGAGCTAGGGCACACTCCGCCAGGCTCCTGTTCTAGTTGGCCCATGCCACTCATGATGGGCTCTGCTCTGCTCTGCTCTGCTTCCAGCTCCGTGCGGGATAGACCTCACCCAGAGACCATCCAGGCTATCCTGGGCTGGAACCCTGCTTCCCTCTGCTGTTTTGTGGGTTCTGCCGTTCTAGAATTGGTTCAGAGCCATTTTTTATAGGTTTTTGGAGGGACTCAGTGGGGAGCTCATACTAGTCCCTGCTTTCCAGGTGCCATCTTGGCTCCATCCCCGACCCACTCATTCTTTATGATTAGTTTTTTTAGTTTCCAATTGATTTTATTCTACCTTTTCACTTCCATTTATTGAATATATATTTTTATTGCATTATGATCTGAAAATGACACATTTAATATTCCTGCCTTTCTACATTTGATTGTGAGGTTTTTTTTGCCCTAATACATCGTCAATTTTAGTGTAAGTGCCATATACCACTGAGAAAAAGGTACATTCTTTTCTATCTCCTTCAATTTTCTCCAGAGATTTATCATATATATTTTTTTTCTAAAATTCTATTCACCTCTTTAACTTCTTTCTTGCTTATTTTGTAGTTAAATCTATCTAATTCTGAGGTGGGGGGGGAAGTTGGTGTCCCCATTAGTATAGTACTATTGGAAATTCCATCCTGTAACTCACAACTTCTCCTTTAAGAATTTGGATTCTGTACCACTTAGTACATTTTTATTTAGTATTAATATTACTTCATTGTCTTTGATACCTTTTAGCAAGCTCTGGTTTTCTTCCTTATCTCTTTGGATTAGATCTATTTTTGCTTTGTCTGAGATCGTGATTGCTAGTCCTCCCTTTTCTTTACTTCTACCGAAGCATAACATATTCTGTTTCAGCCCCTTACATTTACTCTGTGTGTCTCTGTCTACTTCAAGTGTTCTTCTTGTAAACATTATATTCCAGGAACTCATTTTTAATCCCCTGTGCTGTCTGCTTCCATTTTACAGTGAGTTAATCCCATTCACATTCACAGTTATGGTTACTGTGTATTTCTCTCCATTGCATTTTTGGCTCCTGTTTATCTTTCTCTCTCTCCTTTTACCCTTTTCCTCCTCAACAGTGTTCTGCTTCTGACCAGTGACTCCCCCAATCTGCCCTCCTTTTGGTCAGCTCTCCCCCGCCCCCACCTTGAACCCTTCCCCCAATTCTTCTGTAAAGGGTAAGAAAGATTTCTACAACCAACTGATTATAGATGTTATTCCCTCTTTGTGCCAATTCTGATAAAAGTAAGGTTCAAGCAATGCCTTCTGCCTCCCTCCCATCATCCTCTCCACTGTAATAGGTCTTTTGTGTCTCTCATTGCAAGATAAAGTTGTGGATAGATTCGCTAATTTTGACAGCATACTTTCCAGAGATTTACACATAGATACCCAGCATAGTTCTTCTGGTCCCAGCATAATTCACTTTCTTAGCCCTTAATTATTTTTATCACCCCATCAAAGTCACCTTATACCTTATATCCTTATACCTATGGCCTCTATATACCCCTTTTAATTTTTTTTTTAATTTTTAGTTTACTACACTCAGTTCCACAAGTTTTTGAGTTCCAAATTTTCTCTCCCTTTCTCTCCTCCCCCTTCCCCACAAGACAGCATGTAATCCAATATAGATTCTACATATGCCTTCAAATTAAACTTACTTACACAATATTCAAGTTGTAAAGAAGAATTATAAACAATGGAATGTATCATGAGAAAGAAACAAAACCAACAAAGAAGAAAAAAGAAAAAAAGAGAGAGAGCAAATAGTTTGCTTCAATCTGCATTTAGAGTCAGTAATTTTTTCACTGCATGTGGATAGCCTTTTCCATCATGATTCTTTTGAAGCTGTCTTTGAACCTTGTATTGTTGAGAAGAGCCCAGTCTATCAAAGTTAGTCATCACAGATGCCCTGTGTCTGTAATCATGTATGAGGTACTGCTGGTTTTGCTCCCTTCATTCATTATCAGATCATGTAGGTCTTTCCAGGTTCATCCAAAGTCCATCTGCTCCTTATTTCTTTTTTTTTAAGTTTTTTTTTTTATTTTATTTTACCAGAACACAAATACGAAATAGAGAAAAGAAACAAAAACATATCATAAACTTAAATATTGAAGCTTAAATATAAAGTAATAAAGAAAAATCATATCATGTGCATATCAGAACATAGGAGAGGATTCAAAATATGTAACAATAAATTTTCATTTCAAGAAAGCCTGTACAATAAATAATACACCTTGTGTTGAAAACTGTCCATTGTTTCTTTGCTTCCTTGTGTTTTCTTCTGTTCTCTGCTGTGCACTTTTTAACTTTGTTCTTTTTTCCCCTCCCCCACCCCCCAGAAGGCTACAATATAATTTAGATATTTCTTGATATATACATACACATACAGATATATACATTCACTTACACACACACACACACACACACACACACACACACATATATATATATATATACAGGCATATACAGGCATATACTTTCCCAAACATAACCTACTCCTGATCTTTGTTTTTTTTTATGTTTGTACGTATCTTTTGTTTCCTATCCCTCCTACCTCTGGGAAGATGGGGAGAGGATACTAGGAAGATGGCGGAGTAGGTCAGAAAATTCCAAGCTCTCAAGATTTTCCCCCACAAAAGAGTTAAAAAACACCTTAGGCAAAGAAAGTGTGGGTAGAGACAAAGAAAAATAAGGGCACAACTGGGGTCTTCCTGGGACAGTTTGAGCAGATCTGAAGAAAAAACCCAGGACTAGGTTTGGTCCCCGGGAGGAGTAAACACTTCCGGGCTAGGTTCCCTTTTAAACAAGTCGGGAAGCCCCTTAAACAACTAGCAGCCAGGGTTAGTTGGTCTGAGAGGCTGCCTCAGCCCCAGCCATGGGAAAGAGAGGGGAGTTCTGCATTTGAGCCTAGGAAGACTGAGGGAACCTCTCCTGATGAGGAACACCAGATTCAGCTGTGTTGCAAGGAGCAGTAGGGGTGAGAAGGAACCAGCACAGTCCTGATGAGTGCAGAAGCAGTGTGGTAGAAAGACTCTGGCTGTGGGCACTTACAGAAGGTTGGAGTTTTGGCTTTGGTTTCAAGCTAGAGGAGAGAACTAAAGATCTGGGGCAAGAGGCACCAGCTGCCATATCCCAGAGCTAGAGGTGATTACAAAAATCAAGGTATTACCACAAAAAAATACACAGGCAAAGGAGAAAGAATCCAACCATAGAAACCTATTACAGGAATAGAGATGACTGGAGTTCATCTGTAGAGGACAATATTGAAGTAAAGAAACCCCCAAATAGAAACGTCAAATGGTCACTTGCTCCTCATTTCTCATACCAAAATAGTAATCCATTACATTCATATACCATGACTTGTTTAGCCCTCCTAATTTGGTTTCATTGGCTTTGTTCGTACAAAAACTTTAAATTTGACATAATCAAATTTATCCATTTTGCATTTTATAATGCTCTCTATCTCTTGTGTGGTCATAAATTCTTCCCTTCTCCACAAATCGGACACGTCAACTATTCCTTGCTCTCCCAAATTGCTTATATCAGCCTTTATACCTGAACTGTGAAACTGTTTTGACTTTATTTTGGTATACAGTGTAAGATATTGGTCTATGCCCAGTTTCTGCCGGTGTGTACTCCTTTTAACTGTGTTAATAATGACACCATTCTTAAGAATTACCAGTATTATCTTTCTGTGCAGGCATGCTAACAATTTAGCCCTATTGAATACCTTATTTTTCTCTTTCCTTTTTCGCATTTTTATTCTTCTTTTGAGTCTTTTTTTCTTCGAGGGCTGGAATGTAGGCATTTTAATATTGTTGTCCTCTTCTGAGTTTTTGTTTTGATCTTTCTTGTCACCATAATAACTTTTTGTGGTCAGTTTTTTCCCCTTATTTTTTCCAGCCTATTTCATTACTTTTTAAGTTGATCTCTATTCCTTGGGTGGAGGGGGAATTGTTCCAAGCTCATGGACATGGAATTGGAGAACCTGGCTCTTAGCTTGGTGTTGCACCAGGACCACAGGGAGCCTGACCATTCAATGGGCATTGTGCTGGCATGGGGGTGGGGTGTATGACCTCTTTTCCAGTTCTCTGCTGCTGTCTTGGCAGTAGGTTTGGCCATTCATATGGTTCTCCCTTGGGGACCATGGTGGGGGGGAGGGGGTTGTCTGGCCTCAGTCACTGGCCTGTATTAGAGCTCGTTGCCTCCAATTGGCTTGTTAAAGCAGTGCCTGCTACTGACTTTCCAGGACACTACCGGTCCTGGATTGCACTCCTCTTTTGCACAACTGAGACAGGCTTTCAGAGTTGTTTTGGTTTGTAATATTGTTTTATCCCTTAATTCTGTTACTCCTGTCTTTCCAGAATTTGTTTTGAGGCACAGTTTTATAGTTGGAGGTGTGAATTGGGGAGAGTTTGAGCAATGTCCTGTTTAATCCACCATTTTGGCTCCTGGAAGTGGACAGAGGGTTTCAAGTAGGTTCTGAATGGTCAGTATGTGCACAGCAGCAGATCACCTTCTTTGAACAATAGCTATAAATCCAAGTAATATTGATCTACATTTCTGCCTCTGAGAGAAGGAATGTATGGACTATTGAGAGCATTGAGCATCCAAAATCTTACAAGAGATGTAGAGCCATAGACAGGACATCATTCTTTAGGAAAACTGAATCATTTAGGTAAAAGCAGGGACTGTAACCAGGCCTCAACAGTTGTGTACAGTATAAGTTCCATTACATGATGGTACTAATTCCACCATTAATTTTTTTATGTGTATAACTGAGGTACATAGTAGAACCTCTCCCATTGAAAACAATAAAATAATACACAGACAGACAGATCTATATTTTGTCTGTGTAATACTACACAGACAAAATATATCTAAAGAAGATGACCCCAGTTTTCCTAGCTACAAGGTTAGCTCTCTATACACTTCACCACTTGAAAAGTTAAGATTGAAAGAAATATGATAACATTTGAATGTGATTATATTTCTTAGCACATAATTTTATTACAAGAAATAAATATTGGGCTATAAAACAGAGAAATTTTGAATAAATGTAAAAATTAAATATTTAAACAATAGATACAAAACAGAATAGTTGGGGGAAATTCAAAGTCAGAAGTTTGACTTAAATGAATTGTTCAGAGGCAGAGCCAAGATGGCTGAAGAGAAGCCAGTGAACTCTCCCAATTTTCCCTGCCAAACAACTTTAAAATGATGCCTCAAATTGAATTCTAGAGCTATAGAACCAACAAAAGGACAGGGTGAGATATTTTTTCCTTCCTAAGGCAAAGTAGCAGGTTGTCCAGAGAGGTCTTGGACACCAGGGAGGGGGTCAGCCAAGATCTCATTCTGTGGCTTTGAAAGTGGCAACAAGAGCTGCAGCACCTTTAGGAGCAAGTTTCTCTGGCAAAGGCCATCTAAATTTACATGTGTATCTATACCATCTATATCTATCTATCTATCTATCTATCTACATATACATATATACACACACATATGAGAAACTGAGTCAATTTAATAAAAATAATAGCCATTTCCCAATTTGTAAATGTTCAAAAAATAAGGTAAAGTGGTCTTAATGGAAGAATTTAAAGCTATTTATAGTCATGTGAAAAATGCCCTAAGTCACTACTGATTAGAGACATGAAATTAAAACAACTCTGAGATACCACCTCACACTTATCAGAAATGACAAATGGCAGAGGGGATGTGGGAAAATACGTACACTAATGAATTATTGGTGGAGTTGTGAAATGGTTGAGCCATTCTGGAGAAAAATTTGAAACTATGTCTAAAGAGCTACAAAACTGTGCATATCTATGACCCAGCAATACCATTACTAGGCCTCTATCCCAAAAAGATCACAGAAAGAGGAAAAGGAACTTCATGTAAAAAATTATTTTTATCAGCTTTTTTGAGGGAGCAAAGAACTAGAAAGTGAGTGGATGCCCATAATTAGGGAATGTCTGAACAAATTAGTATAATATTATGATGGAATCTATGGTGCTATAATGACAAGGGGAGAACTTCAGAAAAGCATGGGAAGACCTATATAAACAGATACAAAGTGAAGTGAGCCAAACCTGGAGATCACTGTACACAGTAACAGCAATATTGTAATGACAACCAATGGTGAAAGACTTAGCTACTTTGATCAATACAATGATCCAAGATAATTCTGAAGGGCTCATGATGAAGAATGCATGCCAACCTGCAGAGCAAGAACTGATGAACCCTGTGTGCAAACTGGAATATAATTGGGCCTATTTTTCTTGTTTTTTTTTGTATCATGCTAATGTGGAAATATGTTTTGTATGATTTCACATGTGTAATTGATATCACATTGTTGCCCTCTCAGTGTATGGAGGAGAGTCTAGAGGGAGGAAGTAAATTTGAATACAAAACTTTAAAAAATATTAAAAATAAATAGTTTCAGATTTAAAAAATCATAGTAAAAAGGATTTTTTTCCTGGTAGCATAATAATTGGAAAAAAGGAAAAAAAGACATTCTTGTTTGCATATGGCACAATCCTTTACTGTTAAAACACTAGAGAATCAGCAAAGAAACAAATTGAGACAATCAATAACATTAGTAAAGTATCAGGATACAAAATAGTTTGAATAAATTATCAGAACATCGCAGATAAATAGATAGATGAACTTATAACACTGTACAAATACATAGTACATAAATACATAGTATATACATGTATATTACATATATACTATATTATGTATACTACATATAGTATACATAGTACATTTATGTATATATGTACATGTATATACACATGTACATGATGCTCTAATGTTTTATTTATATCTACCTAACATGAAACCAGGAGGAAAAAATGAAAGACAAATTTCATTTAAAGAAAATTTAAATTACATAAAATATTTGAAGTATATCTATCAAGATATACTCAAGATTTTTGTAAATGCCACTTCTAAACACCCTTTCTAAAAATCATATTTAATATTTCATTTTTCCCAATTACATGTAAAAACAATTTTAACATTCTTTAATTTTCAAATTTTGAGTTCCAAATTTTCTCCCCCCCCTCCCCTCATTGAGAAGTCAAACAATTTGACATAGGTTAGGCATGTGTGGTCATGCAGAACACATTTCCATGTAAGTCATTCTGTGAAAGAAAACAGACAAAAAAAAGAAAAATAAAGAAAGTAAATAAAAAGTATCTTTGATATCCATTCAGGCTCTACCAATTCTTTCCTTGAAGATGGACAGCACCTTTCATCACAAGTGCTACAGAATTGTCTTGGATCATTTGTATTAATGAGAATAGCTAAAGTATTCATAGTCGATCATCATACAATATCACTGTTGCTGTGTTCTCCTGGTTCTGCTCATTTCTCTTTGCATCAATTCATGTAAGTCTTGTCATGTTTTTCTGAGATCATTCTGCTCATCATTTCTTAAACCAAAATAGTATTCCATCACAATTATATTCAACTTGTTCAGCCATTCCACAGGTGATGTCAATTTCCAGTTCTTTGCCACCACAAAAAGAGCTGCTATAAATATTTTTGTACACATAACTCCTTTTCTTTTTTTAAAAAAAATCCTTTTGGATTACAGACCTAGTAGCGGTATTGCTTGGTTAAAGTGTATGCATGGTTTCATACCCTTTAGGCATAGTTTCAAAGTGATCTCCAGAATAGTTGAATCAGTAGATAACTTCACCAATAATTCTTAGTGTTTTAATTTTCTCATATCCACTATAATAAAATACAGCTATCCTCTTTGTAACTTAAAAAAAGCCTTAGCTTTGGTTAAGCTTACATTCAATAAACATATTTCATCATTCTATTAGGAATTGTATTCTTTCATGTTTATCATACAAAAGCAAATTCAAAAGTGAGGTAGATATTCATTACCCTTAATGAAATTACATTTAATGTACAGGTTTGCTTGTTATCTTTTTCAGCTCCAAGAATTTATTTTAAAACACATTTTTGTCATGATGAGAAGTAACTCAAGGGCTTTTTATACATACACACCCACCCGTGGGTAGGATTAAAGAGTTTAGACACTCTAGGTCTAGCTCAGAGCTCAGGGGCATAAGGTTTCACTAAAGGGATAATAAGGTATCAATAAGCTTAGAAATCCTATAAAAGTATCACATTTTTGATAATGGAGTATCAGTAATATACTCTATCTAAATCTATTCACACACACATACACACATATATTCATACATTATACCTTACATTATACGTACTTAAAAGTTTGAGATGTCAAATTAAGGAGGCTACAATATGCCAATGAGTGTGGGATTTTGAAGTTCCCTTCACTTTCACATCCATAGAGGTCTATCACATGACTTCTATCCTAAAATGTAATAATCCAAATGAAACAAATACACTTCTTAAATTTGGTCTCTTTTTCTAACAATTAGGTCTACAACCTTCAACAGAAATGACTATATGTTTCCCATGAAAAATACTTTGTTTTGAATCATTCAACAGCACAAAAATCTAGCTTAGAACTTGATTAAATTAGATAGAATGGTAAATAATTCTGATCAGTAAATGAATATGATGTCATATAAAATTTAGGTGTACTTAAGGATTATGAATATAGTTGGGGGTGCTTTTTTAATTCAAATGATAGTATCTACATTCATCTTAATCTTTCTTCTGATTTAGTATGGCCAACTTTCTGTCAATGAGTCATTCAAAACTACGTCAAGTCCTCAAATGATAGATGTGGAGTCTTTTTAGCCACTTTTTGAAGTCTTTCCAGATTGGTAATGCTTACATTCTGTTGATAAAGCCTTTGAATAACAGGGTAAGTGCTACTTTATTATTAGAGACACCTGAATAGGACCTTATTCAAGGAGATAATGTTTTAAAACATTTTCAAATAAAACAATATTTTGTCATTTAAAATATTTTATATCATCAAAGTATTATTAGTTGTTCAAGACTTGGAGAAAACCTTGGGAAGCAACTTAGATATTTCAGCAATCACAAGCACCAGAATTTATGAATGAAGGATCAAACTGTATCAATTGGTGCCATGCATATTTTGTCCAAAAGGCAAATAAAATAGAGGTAGTAAGATTACAAAGTATATTTCAAAGAAAAAAATTAAAATACCTCCTCGTGATTACTTATATTTAAATTGCTCTTGCAAAGCTAAGAAAGTCATAGCAAATTATAGTAAAAATTATCATAAAAATTTTTATCAGTTCACACACTTGTTCCTTCTAGTCTTAATGACATTTAAAAAAATGAAACTGTAAGTCTTAATACTAATGTCACATTAAAAAGAAAGCCAAGGAAAATTATTGCTGCTGATCAGATAGACATGCTATGCTAAATATTTCAGTGTCTCTTTTATCTAAGCATAGATACAAAGGTGACTATCAATTTTGTTTCCCTTGTTACAGTACATGTTCTAAACATTAGATATGTGACGGTAGAGACAACAGTATCATATAGAGAAACAAAAGTAGACATAAATTCATTTATTTCTTATAATGGCTTATACATAGTTAAAGGCTATGTCCACACTAAACCTGCACACCTCCAAAGAATTTTCCCATGTTTTTTTTTCTTTTGAAACTGAACCATTTAATGGTTTTGGAAGCTGACACCAGAGGAAGGATGGCACCAATTATAATTCTGATGAAGATTTCATTTCACTTGGTATATTGTAAGTTGATGAGAAGGCAGAGAGGCTACCATTGTAGAGGATGCCAAAGAAGATGAAAAGGTTGGTACAGCAGAGTCAGAAAATATAGAACTATTTAATTTCATTGATCAGAAGGGATAATGTCAGTGCCTTGTGTCTGTTTGCAGACAGCTACCTGTGCTGCAAATCTGTTAGCAGGGCGGTGACTTATCTGCTATACCAGCTCTATCAACTGAAGATGATTTCTGTAACTCAAGAGGGTGAGTAAGATCACTTTTCAAGTATTCTGAAGTCTGAGCTTCATATCACCGGGGCAAGGATAAGCTGGCCATTCCCAAAGATATCAGAGAAGAAAGTGATTTATAGTTCACTGGATACATCCAAAGCTAACAGAAGGTAAGAGAAAAAGACAGTGTTGGGGATAAAGAGTTGGTTGAAATGGGGGTAGGGAGTACAACAAAACTAAAACATTTAACATGAGACTGGATAGTTTCTATGGGGGGAAAATTGGGTTCACACTCCTATTAGCATTTTTTCATCAATATGATTTCATGTGTTTTGGGAGCCAGGGAATTTCATAGAGAGCAAAATAAAATTTTATAAGTGCTATATGAAAAGAAACCTCTCTTCCTCCCACCACCACCATATACACATAAACATACATCAAACAAAGAGTTTGTAAACTCATTTTATAAAACATCATGGAAGCTTTACAGAAGACTGAATAGCTATACTTCTAAACATTTAATACATAAGTTTTAAATTATCACACAAATTATGAATTTATTTGAAATACAAGTAGATAATAACAATTGTTATTTTGAAAGAAAATAATCCTTTGTTTTTAACTACTTTTATTCCTAATTTTTCTATTAAAATGTAAATATTTATAGCTTATATTTTACAGTTTCATATTTTTCCCCAGGAGAGAATTCTAACATATTGAATTAAGACATCTGATATGAGGGGGATTTTTTAAAAAAAGACTTTCTACCTGAACTTTGTGTTAATTTCCCATACTAGGTTCTAAGCATACAAATTATGACTGTTAATTTGTCAGCAGCTATTTGATTCTTTAAAATATTGATCATCATTCATCATAATTAAAAATGATCATGATGATCACTTCCTTCTAAATATTTTAATTTCATTTTTCTCTGCTAATCCAGTTTGTTAATTCTCTTAATGGACTTGCATATAATGTTACAATGTTACTGATAAGTAGCTATATATTCAGTACTATCGATCTTTATTTGCTCATTTCTCCTAAATTTCAAGGAGTTACTGAAAAGTATATTCAAAACAAGATCAACATAAGAACAAAAAAGTTCATCTCAGTTTTGTTTGACTATGTTCATTTGTCTTAAAAAGACAACTAAAATGGTCTTTTATATTGCAATGGCTCTTAATTAATTATACTCCTCAGCTTTTACTAACTTCATTTATCACCTTTATCAAGAATGAGCTAACGGCTTTTTGCAACCTTTAAATATTTGCTGAAAGTTCCTGTAATAAGGAAAACACAGAATGGAACAGAAACTTTTTGAGGATAGTATAAAGAATCATATGACTGGAACATGGGGGAAATGACAAGGGAAAATGAAATATCAAAAATGCACTAAGTTCTGACTGATATATTTCAGACAATTAGAGTATCTTCCATTTCTTATATTCATGGGCATACTATATATCATAGGAAATCATCATATATAGTAAATTTATTTATGTTGAAAACAAGAGCAGCAGAAGGGAAACCATATTTTGCACCAAATTGATTAGTTTGGAAACAATCACTTGTGTAATTAAGAGAGGTCAGGAAAAGTTTCTATATAAATAATTCATCAGGAAACTACTCTATAAAAACCTAGGGAAATGTCAGGCCAGGTGCGATCTTTTTAAACTATTCCTGTATAAATCAATTAAGGTGTTTTATTTTGACACCTAGTGTCAGTATTTACCAAACATGGATAGACAAGTCCATCCCTGCAGCATGCATTTGCAAATAACTTTACTCATTAATGTTTAATTAAGACAGAGGAAAACTGTCCTTGATATTTTGCTGCAATTAGTGCTCTCTATACCCCACTGACTTTCCGTGATGAATTACTTTTCAAATGAAAAGTGAAGTGATTAAATGAAAACTAAGATACTTTATCCACTGCACATTGCCCATACTATTCTTTGATGTGGAAAGTAAAATAATACTGTATTTGGCTAACTGGTTAAGAGGTTTATAATATCTGAATTATTGGAAAATACTTTCTAATTATTTTGAAAGGGGTCTAATACTGTCATGTCTCTTCCAGATCTAGCAAGAAAATTAGGTTTGATACAGGTAGCTGCAAAGGGCCAAGGTATTGAGTTGAGGAGGTGGCCATCTGCAGCTAGCAAGGCTGAAAATTCTCAGGTCATAAATTACATGTTCCTCAAAGATAGATGGTAGTTGAAAAGACTGTCATAGCTGGCATAGATTGCAGAATACAGAAGGTGTTATTTTAGCATTTTATCCTCAAAGGATGCTTAGAATTCAGCTGTATAGTCTACAACAAGAGAGAAGACAATTACCTTTGAATTGACTAGATGAGAAGGAATAGAAAGAATATATGGAAAAGGTAAACAAAAGTTCTTTTCTACAGCAGTAATGAGAAGACTCTAGTGAAGACACAGATGGCATTTTCATTAGTGGAAAGAGAAGGTATGCAAATGGATTTCTCTCCCTTTATTCTCTCTATCTTTATTTCCTTCTCTCTTTCTCCCTCCCTGATTAAATGATACCTTTATCTTTAATACCAAAGATAGTTCCTCATACTTTATATCTATATTGAAACTCTCACTTGTCACAAAAAAGTTAAGCAATTGAACCTATTCAGAGACAGAATATGAAACTTCAAGCTCCTATAACCCCAAATTTCTAGTGAGGGAATTATACATCCTTTTCACTTCTGCAGTTCTTGAGTGCATTTCTAAATCACAGATTCCCAGATCTTCCACTTTCTCTCTGTCTCTATACCAGTGACTGTGCCCTGCCTTCTTCTAATTTCTTCCTCTTTCTATTTCCATCTCTTTGACCACCCTCAAATTCATCCTTCCACTCTCTCTGCCAACCTCATGACTCCATTACAAGTAATATCAAAGAGATACTGATGTGAAGTTCACTCCTATTAAGAACTAATTTCTTGAGGGTTTACTCAAGATAATGGAGAGAAACCAGGAAGTTGTCTGAGTTCTCCCCAGTTTCCCTCAGAAAAAAAAAATAACCAAAAAAAGAAAAGAAACAACAACCTTAAATCAAGACTCTTAACAGATTGTAGAGTAACAGAACCCATGAAAAGACAGAATGAAACCACTTTCTAGCTTAAGATAACTTAGAAATACATTAGGAAAGGTTGATCCTACTTGTATCAAAGGGGATCTCAGTCAAGCACAGACAGTGTCCCAACAAACCAGTGGGAGGCTCTTAGCCACAGCATGGATCAGCAACCATGGCCCTTTGGTACTGGCTCAGCACACTAGTGGCATGGTAGGCCAGCTGTGAGGCCTCCACCCCCACTAAGAAGGCAAATTGCCAAACCTGGAACCCTGGCATAACAGGCTCAAGTAGGTTGGGCCATGCCAGTGCAGTGGGCAAGCCACTATTACTCAACATAGAAAAGCACTGACTAGGCTCCAGCCCCCAGCACAAGAAGCTTGGGGCAGTGCTACCTGAATCCCAAGAGCAGAGCTCAACTTTACAAAATGAGCAAAAAACTAAAAAGAGCCCTGATCACAGAAAGCTACTATGGGGACAAGGAAGATCAAAACAAAATCTCAGAAGGGGACAACAATGTCAACAGGCTTATATGTAAAACCTCAAAGGGGAATATGAATTGATCTGAAGCACAAAATATCCTCTTGGAAGATTTCAAAAGGGATTTTAAAAATCAAGTAAGAGAGGTAGAAGAAAAAATCAGAAAAGCAATAAGAATTATGCACAAAAATTATGAAAAAGAGTCAAGTGTTTGGAAAAGAAAGCACAAAAATTTACTGAAGAAAACTCCTTTGAAAGTAAAACTGGGGGGCGGAGCCAAGATGGCTGCATGAAGGCAGTGTCTTACCAGAGCTCTCTCACAAGATCTGTAAGATTCCTATAAAAAAGTGAATTTGAGCAGATTTGAGAGATTTGAGAGAAACTGCGAGCAGTCTGCATGGGGCAAATTTCCCAGCCGGGAGAGTCTGAAAGGCCAAAGGCATGAATGTGTAGGCTGGGAGAGTGCTCAGTGTGGGGCGTGCGGAGCTGCTCCAGACCAAAGCAGAAGCTGCCAGCAAGGAAATCCACGTGGGAGACAGGCTGGGAGAAGGCTGGGCACCCAAAACCGGTGGAGATCCCCAGGACTCCCAACACAGGACGGCAGTCTGTGGAAGGGAGGAGAGGCAGCGCAATGCAACCAGCCAGGAAAATACCTACTCCTGAGGCTTGCAGCCTGAAGGAATGAAATGCGGATTCCGGGAGACATAATGGCCAGGTAAACGGCTCTAATCCCTCCCCCCCTCACCCAGAGAATTCCTTGGGGAAAAAAAAAAAAGAAAGCTGGAACAGAGGAGAAAGAAGTGGGGCTTCAGTGGTCAAATAGTAGAAGTTCATTAGTCTCAGAGGGGCAGAGTTGGCAGCGGTCAACACCAGGAGCCCAGACATAATCTTGCTCCCCCAGGGAAAGTGCCAGAGATCAGCTCAAACAACAAACAGCTGAGACCATTGCTGAAAAGCAACAGTGCTGGAGAACACCCATAGGGATAGAGAAGTCACGGAGCCAGACCACTCCCCCACACCTCAAGAAACTGAAGGCTATAATTCTAGACTCACACTCCTCAGAATAAGAAAGTTGGGACAGAGAGCCCTGAGCCCCAAAGGAAGAAATTTGTTGTAAAGCCAGGAAAAGGCAAACCAACAAACATGAAGAAGAACACAACAAAACCGAGGACAATAGATTCTTTTTATGGAGACAGGCAGGATCAAAATACCAATATGGAAGAGAACAGCAATGACACTGTAGATACATCAGATACCTCAAAATATAATGTGAACTGGTCTCCAGCCCAAAAAGCATTCCTGGAAGAGCTAAAGGAGGATTTTAAAAACCAAATTAGGGAGGTAAAAGAAAACATGGAAAAAATGGAAAAGTCCCTAAAGAATAAGATTGGTGAAATGGCTAGGGAGATTCAGAATCTAGAGAGAGAAAATGACACCCCCTGAGAGGTAAAATCAACCAATTGGAAAAGGAGACTCAACAGCAAAATAAAAACACTAACTCATTAAAAATTAAAGTTGAGCAAGTGGAAGCTAATGAATCTATGAGGCACCAAGAAGTAGTAAAGAAAATTGTTAAGAATGACAAAATAGAAAAAAAAATGTGAAATATCTGATTGGCAAAACAACTGACCTGGAAAATAGATCCAGGAGAGACAATTTAAGACTTATTGGTCTACCGGAAATCCACGATGAAAAAAGGAGCCTTGACAGTATCTTTGAAGAAATTATCAAAGAAAACTGCCCAGAGGTCCTAGAACCAGAGGGCAAAATAGTCGTTGAAAGAATTCAAGGATCACCCCCTGAAAGAGATCCCAAACTGAAAACAACAAGAAATATTATAGCCAAATTTCAGAACTATAAACTCAAGGAGAAAATACCGCAAGCAGCCAAAAAGAAGAAATTCACATATCGTGGAACTACAGTCAGGATCACGCAGGATCTCTCAGTTTCCACATTAAAAGACAGGAGAAATTGGAATATGATATTCCGAAGGGTAAAGGAGCTGGGACTACAACCAAGGATCAACAACCCAGCAAAACTAAGCATAATTTTTTCAGGCAAGGAGATGGACATTCAATGACATAAGGGAATTCCAGACCTTCCTGATGAAAAGGCCAGAACTCAATGGAAAATTTGCTCTCCAAATAAAAAACTCTAGAGAGACATAAAAGTAACCGGGGGGAAAAACCCCACAGACCTTATTAACCAATAAGGTCAGGTTATTTGCATCTTTATGTGGGATTATATAATATTATGTATGTTTTATATATATACATATGTATGTCAGTCTTGAGAATGGTACAACTATTATGACAATTGAAAGGGATATACATAGATTGTGAATGCCTGTATAAATTGACTGATGGAAAGATAAAAATATAAGTAAGATATATAAAGGGAGGGCTATGAGAGAAGAGGTAAGGAGGTAGTAGAAAACGGTAAATTACATCAAATGAAGTGGCACAAAAACATATTATAACAGAGGGAAAGAAGGGAGGGAGAAGAGCAGTATTTGAGCTTTACTGTCATCTGATCTGGTTCAAGAAGGGAATAACATACCCTGATAAGTTTAGAAATCTAACTTGTCCTATGGGAAGTAGGAGGGGAAGGAGGGAAAAAGGGAGGGAGAGTGGTCAGAAGGGAGGGGAGAAGTAGCAAGTGGAAAACGGTAAGATAAGGGAGGGGAATAAAGAAGGAGGGTTAACTTAGGAAGGCGGCGGTCAAAAGCAAAACTTTGTTGAGGAGGAGAAGAGGAAAGGGAGAAATAAAAGCATAAACAGGGAGAAATAAGATGGAGAAAAAGACACAGATACAAATCATAACTCTGAACGTGAAGGGAATGAACACTCTCATAAAACAGAAGCGGATAGCACAATGGAATAAAAACCATAATCCTACAATATGGTGTTTACAAGAAACACATTTGAAACAGGGGGATACACACAGGGTAAAGGTAAAAGGCTGGAGTAAAATATATTGTGCCTCAGCTAAAGTATAAAAAAGCAGGTGTAGCAATCTAATCTCAGACAAAGCAAAAGTAAACATAGATTTAATTAAAAGAGATAAGGAAGAACATTATATCCTGCTAAAAGGCACCATAAACAATGAAGCAATATTATTGCTTAACATATATGCACCAAGTGGTAAGGCACACAAATTCTTAGAGGATAGGTTAAGGGAGTTACAGGAAGAAATAGACAGCAAAACTATAATACTGGGAGAGCTCAACCTCCCCCTTTCTGAACTTGATAAATCTAACCTCAAAATAAATAAGAAAAAAGTTAAGGAGATAAACAGAATTTTAGAAAAGGCAGGTATGATAAACCTCTGGAAAAAACTGAATGGGGCTAAATTATTTTTTTTTATCTTCCTCCCTCTTCTTTCCTGTGGGGTAAGATACCCAACTGAGTATGTATGGTATTCCCTCCTCAGGCCAAATCTGATGAGAGAAAGGTTCACTCACTCCCCCCTCACCTGCCCTCTCCCCTCCTCCCACAGAATTGTTTACTCTTGCCACCTTTATGCGAGATAATCCACCCTATTCTATCTCTCCCTATCTCCCTCTCTCAGTATGTTGCTCTCTCATCCCTTAATTTCATTTTATTTCTTTTAGATATCTTCCCTTCCTCTTCAACTCATCCTGTGTCTGCTCTCTCTCTTTTACATATATATATATATATATATATATATATATATATATATATATATATATATATAAATACACATACATACATATACACATAGATATATACATGCATACACATTCACATATATATATATATATATATATACATATATATATATATATATATATATAAACATAAACACATATATATGTATATACCCTTCAGCTACCCTAATACTGAGGTCTCATGAATCATACATATCATCTTTCCATGTAGGAATTTAAACAAAACAGTTCAACTTTAGTAAGTCCCTTGCAATTTCTGTTTCTTGATTACCTTTTCATGCTTCTCTTGATTCTTGTGTTTGAAAGTCAAATTTTCTATTCAGTTCTTATCTTTTCACTGAGAAAGCCTGAAAGTCCTCTATTTTATTGAAAATCCATATTTTGCCTTGGAGCATGATACTCAGTTTTTCGGGGAAGGTGATTCTAGGTTTTAATCCTAGCTCCATTGACCTCCAGAATATCGCATTCCAAGCCCTTAGATCTCTTAATGTAGAAGCTGCCAGATCTTGGGTTATTCTGATTGGGTTTCCACAATACTCAAATTGTTTCTTTCTAGCTGCTTGCAGTATTTTCTCCTTGATCTGGGAGCTCTGGAATTTGGCCACAATATTCCTAGGAGATTTCTTTTTGGGATCTATTTGAGGAGGCAATGGATGGATTCTTTCAATTTCTATTTTGCCCTGTGGCTCTAGAATATCAGGGCAGTTCTCCTTGATAATTTCTTGAAAGATGGTATCTAGGCTCTTTTTTTGATCATGGCTTTCAGGTAGTCCAATAATTTTTAAATTATCTCTCCTGGATCTATTTTCCAGGTCAGTGGATTTTCCAAGGAGATATTTCACATTGTTTTCCATTTTTTCATTCATTTGCTTCTATTTTATAATATCCTGATTTCTCATAAAGTCACTAGCTTCCACTTGCTCCAATCTAATTTTTAAAGTATTATTTTTTTCAGTGGTCTTTTGGACCTCCTTTTCCATTTGGCTAATTCTGCCTTTCAAGGCATTCTTCTCCTCATTGGCTTTTTGGAGCTATTTTGCCATTTGAGTTAATCTATTTTTTAAGGTGTTGTTTTCTTCAGTGTATTTTTCAGTATTTTTTGGGTCTTCTTTAGCAAGTCATTGACTTGTTTTTCATGGTTTTCTCACATCCTTCTCATTTCTCTTCCCAATTTTTCCTCTACTTCTCTAACTTGCTTTTCCAAATCCTTTTTGAGCTCTTCCATGGCCTGGGACCAGTTCATGTTTTTTGGAGGCTTTTGTTGTAGGATCTATGACTTTGTTGTCTTCTTTAGGCTGTATGTTTTGGTCTTCTTTGTCACCAAAGAAAGAATCCAAAGTCGGAGACTGAATCTGGGTGTGTTTTCACTGCCTGGCCATATTCCCAGCCAACTATCTTGACCCTTGAATTTTTCAGTGGGGTATGACTGCTTGTAGACTAATGAGTTCTATGTTCCATGTTTGGGGGGGAGGTGCCAGCTCTGTCACACCAGCACTACTCCTTCCCCAAGAACCCCCAGCCTGGTCTGGGCTTAGATCTTCAGCAGGCTGTGCACTCCTGCTCTGATCTGCCACTTAATTCCTCCCACCAGGTGGGCCTGGGGCCAGAAGCAGCAGTAACTGTAGCTGTCCCACCTCCACTGCCCCCGGGGCTGGAAGCCGAACCCTGAACTCCTTCCACTCCCGCAGCTTTTCCCACTAACATTCTCCGCAGTCTTTGGTGTTTGTGGTTTGAGGAGTCTGGTAACTGCCGCAGCTCACATATTCAGGACGCTAGGGGCCCCATCTGCTCGACTCCAATTTCAGTTGTTCCACACCGCTCAGGCTGTGCTCTGCTCCACTCCGTTCCCAGTTCCCAGCTCCCAGCTCCATGTGGGATAGACCTCACCCAGAGACCACCCAGGCTGTCCTGGGCTGGAGCCCTGCTTCCCTCTTCTGTTCTGTGGGTTCTGCCGTTCTAGAATTGGTTCAGCGACATTTTTATAGGTTTTTGGAGGGACTCCGTACGGAGTTCACAGTAGTCCCTGCTTACCAGCCGCCATCTTGGCTCCGCCCCCTATCAAACATTTAAAGAACAACTAATTCCAATGCTTTGTAGACTATTTGGGAAAATAGGTGAAGAAGGAGTCCTACCAAATTCTTTTTATGACACAAATATGGTACTAATACCCAAACCAGGTAGAGTCAAAACAGAGAAAGAAAATTATAGACCAATTTCTCTAATGAATATTGATGCAAAAATTTTAAATAAAATATTAGCAAAAAGATTGCAGCAACTCATCACGAGAATAATACACTTTGACCAGGTAGGATTTATTCCAGGAACGCAAGTCTGGTTCAATATTAGGAAAACTATTAGCATAATTGACCATATCAACAACAAAACTAGCAGAAACCATATGATCATCTCAATAGATGCAGAAAAAGCCTTTGACAAAATACAACACCCATTTCTATTAAAAACACTAGAAAGCATAGAAATAAATGGAACCATCCTTAAAATTATAAATAGCATCTACCTAAAACCATCAACAACCATTATTTGTAATGGGGATAAGCTAGATGAATTCCAAATAAGATCAGGGGTGAAACAAGGATGTTCATTATCACCTCAATTATTCAATTTGGTACTTGAAACGTTAGCTGTAGCAATAAGAGAAGAAAAATAAATTAAAGGAATTAGATTAGGAAAAGAAGATACAAAATTATCACTGTTTGCAAATGATATGATGATTTATTTAGAGAATCCTAATGAATCAAGTAAAAAAACTACTTGAAATAATAAACAAGTTTAGCAAAGTTGCAGGATATAAAATAAACCCACATAAATCCTCAGCATTCCTATACATTACTGACAAAGCCCAACAGCAAGAGATAGAAAGAGAAATTCCATTCAAAGTTAATGCAGACACTATAAAATATTTGGGAGTCTATTTGCCAAGACAAACCCAGGGCCTATATGAACATAACTATGAAACATTTTTCACGCGAATAAAGTCAGATCTAAATAAATGGAAAAATATCAGTTGCTCATGGTTAGGTTGAGCTAATATGATAAAAATGAAAATTTTACCTAAATTAATCTATCTATTCAGTGCCATACCAATTGAACTACCAAAAAATTTTTTTACTGAGCTGGACAAAATAATAACAAAATTCATCTGGAAAAACAAGAGGTCTAGAATATCTAGGGTATTAATGAAAAGAAATGCTAGAGAAGGTGGCCTAGCCATACCAGATATTAAACTGTACTACAGAGCAGCAGTTATGAAAACTACCTGGTGCTGGCTAAGAAACAGGGGTGTGGATCAGTGGAATAGGATAGGGACACAAGATGGAGAAGTCAACAACTATAGCAATCTACTCTTTGATAAACCCAAAGAGGCCAGCTTCTGGGCCAAGAATTCACTATTTCACCAAAACTACTGGGAAAATTCAAAAATGGTAGGGCAGAAACTGGGCATAGACCAATATCTTACACCATATACCAGAATAAAGTCAAAATGCATTCATGATTTAGGAGTAAAAGCTGATACTATAAGTAATTTGGGAGAGCAAGGATTAGTTTACTTATCAGATTTATGGAAAAGAAAAGAATTCATGACCCAACAAGAGACACAGAGCATTACAAAATGCAAAATGGATAATTTTGATTATGTGAAATTGAAATGTTTTTGTACAAAAAAGCCAATGCAACAAAAATTAGGAGGGAAGCAGAAAATTGGGAGAAAATCTTTGCAACTAGTATCTCTGATAAAGGCCTCATTTCTAAAATATACAGGGAACTGAGCCAGATATATCAGAATACAAGCCATTCCCCAACTGAGAAATGGTCAAAGGATATGAACAGGCAGTTTTCAGAGGAAGAAATTAAATCTATCTATAGGCAATCAAAAAATGCTCTGGATCACTACTGATTAGAGAAATGCAAATCAAAACAACTCTTAGATACCACATCTCTCCTGTAAGATTGGCTAAAATAACAAAGCAGGAGGTTGATAAATGCTGGAGAGGATGTGGGAAAATTTGAACTACGCCCAAAGAGCCATAGGAATGTTCATACCCTTTGACCCAGCAATACCACTTCTATGGTTGTATCCCAAAAAAATCACACAAGAGGGACAAAGATATTTATAGCAGCTCTTTTTGTGGTAGCCAAGAATTGTAAATCAAAGGGGTGCCCATCAATTTGGGAATGGCTGAACAAGCTGTGGTATATGAAGGTAATGGAATACTATTGTGCCATAAGAAACGGGGATGATACGGACTTCATAACAACCTGGAAAAACCTACATGACATAATGCTGAGTGAGTGGAGCAGAGTCAGGAGAACATTGTACACAACCACAGATATGTGGATTCTATGAGGACCAACCCTTACAGACCTCGCTCTTCTCAGCAACACAAGGTGCAAGAACAGCTCCAAGGGACTCACGATGGAGAATGCTATCTACATGCAGAGAAAGAACTGTGAAGTTTGAATGCAGATTGAGCTACACTACATGCTCACCTTTTTTCTTCTCTTTTGTTTTTGGGGTTTTTTTTGGTTCTGTTTCTTCTTTCTCATGATTCATTACATTGGTCATAATTCTTCTCCACAAAAAAAAGAAAGTAAAACTGGGCAAATGGAAAAGGAATTACAAAAGCTAAGTAAAGAAAACAATTCCCTAAAAATTAGAATTGGGCAAATGGAAGCTAATGACTCTGTGAGACATCAAGAATGAGTCAAATAAAATCAAAATAATGAGAAATGAAAGAAAATGTAAAATACCTCACTGGAAAATCAACTGACCTGGAAAATAGATTCAGGAGATATATTTTAAGAATTGTTGGGCTACCTGAAAGCCATGATAAAACAAAAAACAGCCTAGACAGCATCGTTCAAGAAATTGTGAAGTAAAAGTGCCATAATATCTTAGAACTAGAGGGCAAAATTATAATTGAAAGAATCTACTTATCACCTCCTGAGATAGCAAAATGAAAAGTCCAAGGAATATTGTAGCCAAAATCCAGAGTCATCAGGTCAAGGAGAGAACACTTCAATCAGTCAGAAAGAAACAATTCCAATATCAAGGAGGCACTGTCACGATTACACATGACTTAGCAGCTTCTACATTAAAGAATTGGAGGATTTGGGATACAATATTCCAGAAGGCAAAGGGGATGGATTAAAACCAAAAACTCAACTACCCAGCAAAATTGAGCATAATCTTTCAGGGAAAAAGATTCAATTCGATGAAATAGGGGACTTTCAATCTCTCTGGATGAAAAGATCGGAGCTGAACAGAAAATGTGATCTTCAAATACAAGACTCAAGAGAAGCTAAAAAGGTAAAAAAGAAAGAAAAAGACATGTTATTCAATAAGACTAATTTATTTCCATCCCTAATTACAACATGATACTTGTAACTCTTGAGAACTTATTAGGGCAGTCAGAAAGAGCCTTCCTAGAGTGTGTGGGAATAATTTGACTTTCATATGATGATATAAAAAATAAGGGGTGAAAAAAGGATTGTGCTGGGAAAAGATGAAAGGGGGAGGCAGAATAGGCTATATTACATCACATGAAGAGATGCAAAAAACCTATTAGAGTAGACAGGAAGAAGGGAGGATGAGCATTTTTTGAACCTTATGTTCATCATTTTAGGCTCAAAGAGGAAATAACATACCCATTCAGTTGGGTTATTATCTTACCCTATAGGGAAATTGGAGGGGAAATGGTGAAGAAAGGGTGTGGGTTCATAGAAGGGAAGGTGGATTGAGAGAGAGGGTGGCCAGAAGAAAAACACTGGCAAGGAGGGACAGGGTGAAAGGAGAGAGAAAAGTATAAACAGGGGGAAGAAATAGGATGGAGGGAAATACACAGTTAGTAATCATAACTCTGAATATGAATGAGATGAACTCTCCCATAAAATTAAAGTAGGTAGTAGGTAGATTAAAAACCAGAATCCTTCAATATGTTGTTTGCAAGAAACACATTTCTGGAGTAAAATATATTATGTTTCAGCTGAAGTAAAAAAAAAAAAATAAAAAGCAGGGGTAGCAATCCTGATCACAGACAAAACAAAAATAAAGATAGATTTAATTAAAAGAGATAAGGAAGGAAAGTATATCATGCTAAAAGGTACCATAGACAATGAGGTAACATCAATACTAAACATATTTGCACCAGGTGGTAGAGCATCCAGATTCTTGGTGGATCAGTTAAGTGAGTTAAAGGAAGAAATAGACAACCAAATTATACAAGTCAGGGACCTCTGCACTCCCCTCTCAGAACCAGATAAATCTAACCATAAAATAAACAAGAAAAAGTTAAGAAGGTGAATATAATTTTAGAAAAGTTAGACATGCTAGACAGACCTCTGGAGAAAATTGAATAAGGATAGAAAGGAACATATGTTTTTGTCAGCAGTACATAGCAACTACACAAAAATTGACCATATATTAGGGCATAAAATCTCACAATCCATTGCAGAAATGCAGAAATATTAAATGCATCCTTTTCAGATCATGATGCAATAAAAATTACATGCAGTAAAGGGTCATGGAAAGATAGTATATCTAAATAACCTAATCTTAAAGAATGAGTGGGTCAAACAACAAATCATAGAAACAATCAATAATTGCATCAAAAGGAATGACAATAATGAGACAACATACCACAACTTATGGGATGCAGTCGAAACAGTTTTTAGGGGGAATTTTACATCTCTAAATGCTTACATGATAAAATAAAGAAAGACTAGATCAACGAACTGGGCATGCAACTAAAAAAAAAGTAGAAAAAGAACAAATTAAAATCCCCAATTAAATTCCAAAGTGAAAATAATTAATAAAGAAATCATATGATATCTCAATAGATGCACAAAAAAATTTTTGGGAAAATATAGCATTCATTCCTATTAAAACATTGGAAAGCATAGGAATAAATGGAATTTTCCTTAAAATTATAAGCAGTATCTATCTAAAACTAGCAGCAAGCATTAAATGTAAGTTGTATGAGCAAGAAGCTTTCCCAGTAAGATCAGAAACAAGGATGCCCATTATTACCACCATTATTCTATATTGTACTAGAAATCTCAGCTTTAGCAATGAGAAGAAAAATAATTTGAAAGAATAAGAATAGGCAATGAAGAAACAAAACTATCACTCTTTGGGGATGACATGATAGTAAACTCAGAGAACCCTAGAGAATCAACTAAAAAATACTTGACATAATTAACAACTTGAGCAATGCTGCAGGATATAAAATAAATCAACAGAAATCATTGGCATTTATATATATATATATATATATATATATATATATATATATATATATATATATATATATATATATATATATATATTACTAACAAACCCCAGCAGCAAGATAAAGAGAAATTCCATTTAAAATAATTCTAGATGATATAAAATATTTGGGAGTCTACCTGCCAAGACAAACACAGGAAGTACATGAATACAATTATAAAAACACTTTTCACACAAATAAAATCATATCTGAACAATTGGAAAATTATTAATTGCTCATGGGTTGCCCAAGCTAATATAATAAAAATGACAATCCTACCTGAATTAATTTACTTATTAAAACTGAATAAAGGGGGACGAGATAGGATGGCAGGAAATATAGTTAGTCTTTTACAATGTGATTATTGTGGAAGTATTTTGCATAATGATACATGTGTGGCCTATGTTGAATTGCTTACCTTCTTAAGGAGGATGAGTGGGAAGAGAAGAGGGGAGAGAATTTTGAACTCAAAGTTCTAAAAGCAGATGCTCCAAAAAAAAGGGTTTTTATCGCATGCAACTGGGAAATAAAATATACAGGCAATGGGCTTCTATGGCTACCCAGAGTCTCATCTGGCCAAATCACCAACACTCTTCCAATGAGTGTACCCCCAAAAGCAAAATGCCAACCTTAGAGCTCATATACCTTGTACAGCGCCCTTAGCACTCAGTGCCTACTTAACAAAAGGGGTGTAGGAAAGACCTTTAATCACTAGCACCACATCATATACATTGTGTCCAATCAATGACTCTTAATTCAAACAAAGGCAAGACTCATTGATGGCCCTTGATTACCTCAGTGCTGAGAAGCACTACAAAACAAATGACAAAAAAGGTCCCAATTTACTTGCCATTACATTTGAAAAGCAAGATTCATCAAAGGTACTTGACTGCCTTAGTGTTGAGAAGCACTCCAAAATAAAATCAAAGGCAAAAAGTCCCACTCTACCTGGCATTACAAACTCATAGAAAATTATGAATATGGGACTGATTATAAAGTTTTCTAGTGTGCTTTAGCTGTAACCAATTCAAAATAGTGATGCTTGTTATAAAAAAAAATGATTCCTTTGCACTCAGCAACAACTTGTTGTTCTAATACATTGATTTTTGCAGTGTAATATATTACAAGACCCAGAATTACAGGATTTGAGAATTGGAGAGGACCTCAGCATCCTCCTAAGTCTAAGTCATAGAGGAAAGGAATTCTGCAGGATAAAATGGCCAACCATTGTTTATTCAGCCTCCACTTGAGGATCTTCAAAATTGATGAACCCATCACCTCTCCAGCCAGCCCATCTCAATTTTAAATAACTGTATTAAGAATTTTTTCCTTGACAGTGGACCTAAATTTTCTCCTTTGAGATGGTGGCTGGAAAGCAGGGACTTCCTTAAGCTCTCCCCCAAAACCCTCCAAACACCTCTAAAAAGTGGCTCTGAACAAATTCTAGAGCTGGGGAACCCACAAAATAACAGAGGGAAGCAGGTCTCCAGCCCAGGACAGCCTGGATGGTCACTGGGAAGGATCTATTGCACCATGCTGGGAGTGGAGCACAGCCTAGTATGGCCCATGCCAGGACCAACTAGGCAGGGAGTCAGGTGGAGCAGGCCATAGGGCCATGAATCACTGAGCTGTGGCAGTTACCAGACTTCTCAACCCACAGATACCAAAGACAATGGAGCAGTTTAGGGGGAAAATTGCTGCATTGGGGTGAGAGAGCTGTGTGGTCCATCCCCAGCCCTGGGGGCAGCAGCAGTGGTGACAGTGGTGGCAGCATGGGGAAGCTCCTGCCGCTGCTTCCAGAGCTCCAGCATCAGCTGCTTCAAGAGTCCCTGGCCAATCCAATGGGAGGAATTGAGCAGCAGGTTGGAGCAGGAGTGCAGGGAGCACTTTGCTGGCACAGATGCAGAGTTCTCCTGCTTTGACCTATTTAGAAACGGGTAGTGGTCCTGGTTGGCAGCTCTTGGGGGAGGAAGAGCTTGGGTATGAGAGAGTTTGTGGTGATAGTGGAGTAGAAGTAGCTCTGACAACAGCAGTGCAGCCCCTAAAGCTTGCAACAAAGTACTCTCTACCCTACAAGCAGTGATACCTTCACAAAAAGCTCAAGGGTCAAGTAGTTGGCTAGGTACATGAACAGGCAGCAAAAATGGACTCAGACTCAAACTAAAGAATCTTTTTTGTTGACAAAGAAGATCAAAACATACAGCCAGAAGAAGTCAGCAAAGTCAAAGAACCAACATCACATACCTCCAAGAAAAATATGAATTGGTCTAAGGCCATGGAAGAGCTCAAAAAGCATTTGGAAAAGCAAGTAAGAGAAGCAGAGGAAAAATTGAGAAGAGAAATGAGAGTGATGCAAGAAAATCATGAAAAACAAGTCAATGACTTGGAGACCCCCGAAAAAATTGAAGAAACTAGCACCTTAAAAAATAGACTTAACGCGAATGGCAAAAGAGATTCAAAAAGCCAATGAGGAGAAGAATGCTTTGGAAGGCAGATTTAGCCAAATGGAAAAGGAGGTCCAAAAGACCACTGAGGAAAATACCACCTTAAAAATTAGATTGGAGCAAGTGGAAGCTAGTGACTATATGAGAAATCAAGATATTATAAAACAGAACCAAAGAAATGAAAAAATGGAAGACAATGTGAAATATCTCATTGGAAAAACCACTGACCTGGAAAATATATCCAGGAGAGATAATTTAAAAATTATTGGACTACCTGAAAGCCACGATCAAACAAAAAGCTTAGGTATCATCTTTCAAGAAATTATCAAGGAAAACTGCCTTGATATTCTAGAACCAGAGGATAAAATAGAAACGGAAAGAACCCGCCAATTGCCTCTTGAAAAAGATCCCAAAAAGAAAACTCCTAGGAATATTTTCACCAAATTCCAGAGTTCCTAGTTCAAGGAGAAAGTATTGCAAGCAGCCAGAAAGAAACAATTTGGGTACTGTGGAAACATAATCAGGATAATACAAGATCTAGCAGCTTCTACATTAAGGGGTCGAAGGGCTTGGAATATGATATTCCAGAGATCAAAGGAGCTAGGGTTAAAACCAAGAATCACATATCCAGCAAAACTGAGTATAATGGTCCAGTAAAATAGAGGACTTTCAATCTTTCTCAGTAAAAAGATAAGATTTGAATAGAAAATTTGACTTTCGGATATAAGAATCAAGAGAAGCATGAAAAGGTAAACAAGAAAGAGAAATCATAAGGGATTTACTAAAGGGGAACTGTTTTGTTTACACTTCTACATGGAAAGATGATTCTTGTAATTCAAGAGACCTATCTCAGTATTAGGGTAGTTGAGGGGAATATACATATATATAGGCAGAAGGCACAGGGTCAGTTGAATATGAAGGGATGATATCTAAAAAAAATCAAATTAAGGGATGAGAGAGGGAGAAATGGAGAGATAAAATAGGGTAATTTATCTCTCATAAAAGTGGCAAGAAAAAGCAGTTCTGTAGGAAGGGAAGAGGGGCAGGTGAGGGGAAATGAGTGAATCTTGCTCTCATTGGATTTGGCTTGAGGAGGGAATAACATACACACTCAATTGGGTATCTTACCCAACAGGAAAGTAAGGGGAAGGGGATAAGAAAGAGGGGATTATAGAAGGAAGGGAAGATCAGAGGAGGAGGTAATCAAAAGCAAATATTTTTGAAAAGGGACAGGGTCAAGGGAGAAAATTGAATAAAGTGGGACAGAATAGGATGGAGGGAAACATACTTTGTCTTTCACAATATGATTACTGTGGAAGTGTTTTGCATAATGATACATCTGTGTCCTATGTTAAATTGCTTACCTTGTTAGGGAGTATGGGTGGGGAGAGAAGAGGGCAGAGAATTTGGAACTCAAACAAGTTGTTTTTGCATGCAACTGGGAAAGAAAATACACAGGCAATGGGCTATAGAAATCTATCTTGCCCTACAAGAAAATAAGTGGAAAGGGGATGGGGGGAGTGGGTTGACAGAAGGGAGGGCGGACTGGGGAATGGGGCTGTCAGAATATAGGCCATCTTGGAGTGAGGGGAAGGGTAGAAATGGGGAGAAAATTCATAACTCAAAATCTTGTGGAAATCAATGCTGAAAGCTAAAAATATCAAATAATAAAATATTTATATATATATATATATATATATATATATATAAACATAAAAAAAATTATCTTTTGAAATTTTTGCCTATTGCTCCTGGTTGTCCCCTCTACAGCCAAGCAAGTCTAATCCTTTGACTGTATCAAAGCTTTTGGAATATATGAAACATTTATCATGTGTCACACCCTACTCTCACATCTAATTTTTACTTGTTTCCTCAAAGGTAAACCTTCCCAGTTTATTCAACTTATACACACATGTCATGATCGCAAGTCCCTTCCCAATCCTAGATGTTCCTTTCTGGATACTCTCCAGCTTACCATTTTCCTTTTTGAAGTATTGTTCCAAGAAGTGAAAAAAATTCTCCAGCAGTGGTACAATGAATGAAGAGTACAGTGGGCTTCTTGTCTCCCTTATTCCTTGAAGCAATGTCTCTCTCAAGGTTCTTTGGTTGCCACATCAACTTACTTATTCATATTGAACTGGCCATCCACTAAAAATCTTCAGATCCTTTTAGGAACAAGTGTATATCCACGTTTCTTCACATCTTTTACATGCAGAGTTGATTTTTATTTTGTTTAGCCAAAGTAAGACTTTATAGTTATCCTTAGTCAATTTCCTCATGTGATTTAGCTCAATGTCCTAGCCTGTCAAGGATCATTGTGTTCCTCATTCTGTCATCTATATATTAGTTTTCTTTCTCAGTTTTGTGCCAGCTTCAAATGTGGTGAACATTTTATACAAGCCTTTTTCGAAGTCTTTAGTAATATATTAAACAACAGGTACAGTGCCCTGGAGTATACTACTAGAGACATCCTGCTCTTTGGAAATTGAATGTAGCCATTCAAACAGTCCTAAATCAATCTGAAGATGTGATTATCTGATCTGTATTCTCCATCTTTAAAGTAAATAAAATATAAGTTTCTTGGTGAGCTCCCTGTTCATCCACATCGATCTTTTTGGACCAATCTTTCTTCTTTTTCTCTTCCCTGTAACTGTTTCCATTAAAATCTTTCATTCTTGAGTATTTCCCATCCCTTGTGTAATGACTTCTCCTGAAACATTGTACTCCATGAGATCTTGTGTCATTCCTCAGAATTATGGAAATTGGTTTTCCCCAAACATAATGTTCATATCAGATTATATTAAGTTTCCCTGTATTCATAAACTTGAGAATGGTATGGTCTCTTCCTCCTGATGTCCCCATCATTTCTACCTCACCAACAATTTTCTTTCTTTTAATGTCATTCAGATATCGAACAGAATTTCCTTCATTGGCTTCCCTAAATCTTCAAGGATTAAATTATCCTCCAGGCAAGCAAGTAATTATCAGTTGCTCTTCTTTTGTCTGAGGGGGAACTTCAGCACATGTCTGAATAACTGTATCTTTCAATCACTACATCATATTACTGTGCCAAAGTTGTGACCTGTTTCCCTGATTCACAACAAGGCAGTTCTGGATGACCCCTGTTAAGTTAAATTTCATGATACTGGGACATATGCAGGATATTTGAAGAGATATCCAGAAATTCCTATTTCAGAGAATTATTCAGGTCTTATTTATGTAATTATAATGTGATAGCAGGATTTGGAGAGAGGTAGATATTGATAACCTGCTTATCTTCAAAACTATACTGCAATGGCAGGTTATTTTCAGTGCAATAAGCAAATATCAAAATTGATATAATATTTGAAAAAGTTACTACAGTGATAAAGAAGTATATGAAAGGTATCTCACATAAATATTTCTAATTATATGAAAATCTAAGTATTAATCTTTTGAATTGTCATATAGTATTAAAATGAAACCAGGAAGAAGTGATGAAAGAAATTTTCCTCAAAATAAAAATTCAGAAAATATCTGAATTTAAACAATCAAGAAACATGTAAGATTTGTGTGAATACAACTACAAAACACTTTTAACAAAAAGGGGGTCACAATTAAAATTATAGGCAATACTTATGATTCGATCATGCCAATATAATAAAAATGAATCTGCTTCTTGAATTAACAGATTTAAACTATACAATGTTATTGCCAATATGAGTATGCATTATTGGGAGAAAGACTTCTCTTAAAACTTATTAAAAAAATTTGAAGTAGCTTGGAAGAAATTAGATCTAGAAACATGATTTAGAATGAAAGGTAATACACAATAAATAAAAAAAAACTGATAGATTCTTCTCATCACTATGGCTTTAGGGACAATTGTTTTTCAAAAAAGAATGGAAATAATACAAGACATAATAAACCATTTGATCACAAAAATCATAAGGTTTTACATCAATAAATAATGAAAACAGAAAAGAAAAAATATAGAGTAGAAAAAAAAATCTTCAAATATCACTGATGAACAAATAAAGAACAGACACAAATGTACAGTTTCAAGATCAATTACCATATATATACATATATAACATATATTCAAAAACATGAGAAGTTTTCAAAAGAATAATTATAAAGTATAAATAACTACTGCAAAATATGATAAAATTTCCACTAAATAGTAAGAGAAATGAAAATTAAAACAACTCTGAGACTTTTCACCTTGGAACCTGAATATTATCAAAAATGACAAAAATGAGATTAGTTGATGTTGTATAAGCTATGGAAAGACATTCACCCTAATATACTACCAGCAGGGCTATGGATTAGACCAACAATGTTGGGTATCACTTTAGAAATACTCAAATGAAATTAATAAGTTGCATATAATCTTTAATCCACAATTCTCTCTACTGAGTGTATAACCTGAAACAGAAATAGAACTATAATATATACCAAAATAAGTATAGCAGCACTCTTTGTTATAGTCCACTGAATTTGGCCTCCAGATCTTTGATGCTAGGCTCTGATCTGTGAGATTTCACTTTGTCTTGCATAGTCTATTCCTACCATTCAATTTTTTACTCCTTTTGCAAGCCTCCTACTTGTAGTCTAGCCTTCTTGTCCTTCTTCAGTCCTAACACATCTTCCTACTTTTGCATTGTGATTGCTTACTTGGTCTTACCAAGTTAGTATTATGTTGACAACATACCTATAGGTATTTTCTTCCCTGATTACAATATATGCTTCCTTAGGGCACAGCCTTGCTTGATTGTTTTTGTATCCTCATCACTTAGCAGTGTCTGACACGTCAAGCACTTAAGAAATCCTTTTACCTCCATTAATTTGTAATATTAAATAACTTCAAACCATTTGGGTAACTACTGATTAAAGATTTTTTTAAACATGGTATGTGAATGTAATGGAACTATATTATACAATTCAAAATGACAATTGTATGGAATTTAGAGAAATGTGAGTTTCCACAAAGAAAAACAAGCAAACTCAAAAGAACAAAGTACACTTTGACTAGAACAATGTAAATGAAAGAATGACTAAAAATGAAGTGGAATTCTGAGCAACTGAAAAACAATGATGACACTAGAAAATATGAAGTGAGTATGAAAATCTCACAGTAATGAATCAAGAAATTACTAAGGCAGAGTGTTATGTACCTTTTCAGATTCAGTGATATCTTCAGTTGTTGCTTTTCTTTATTGCAAGATTGGCTCGATATGAGTGGGTTGAATTCCCCTCCACCCCTTAAATGATGTAATGATTATGATGCAAAGGCAAAAGACATCAAGATAGCATTTTAGTCCTTTGAATTTTGACAAGATTGAGCAAAGTTTTTAGCCCTCCTTTAATAGTTTCCTTTATTGCTTATTTGGTAGGACTTCATTTAAATATGTGACAATCAGGGCAGAGCCAAGATGGCACCTGGAAAGCAAGGATTTGCTTAAGCTCTCCCCCAAATCCCTCCAAACACCTGGCTCTGAACAAATTCTAGAGCTGTGGAACCCATGAAATAGCAGAGGGAAGCAGGTACCCAGCCCAGGACAGCCTGGATGGTCGCTGGGAATGGTCTATCACTCAATACTGGGAGCAGAGTGCAGCCCAGCTTGGGTGCACAGACCAGACACAGAATTGGGCTGGAGCAGGCCTTAGGGCCATGAATCATTGGACTGTGGCAGTTACCATACTTCTCAACTCACAAACGCCAAAGACCATGGAGCAGGTTAGTGGGTAAACTGCTATATCAGGTCAGACAACAGTCTGGCCCCAGCACTGGGGGTGGCACACATGATGTGGCAGTGGAGCTCCAGCATCAGCTGCTTCCAGAGTCCCTGGCTCACACAGTGGGAGGAATCAAGTGGCAGACAAGAGTGTGAGTGCAGGGCTTGCTTTACCCAGGTTGGATCTGGGTCGCAATCCTGGTTGGTAGTTCTTGCAGGAGAAGGAGTGCTGCTGTGGTAGAGTTTGCAGTGACAGTGGAGTAGAAGTAGCTCTGAAAAGAGCAGTGCAGCCCCTAAAGCTTGGGACAAAGCACTCTCTACTCTACAAGCAAACATACTCTGAGAAAAAGCTCAAAGGTCAAGTAGTTGGCTGGGAATGTGGCCAGGCAGTGGAAAGGATGCAGACTCAGACTCAAACTCAGACTCTAGAACCTTTTTCTGGTGACAAAGAAGATCAAAACATACAGCCAGAAGAAGTCAACAAAGTCAAAGAGCCTACATCAAAGGCCTCCAAGAAAAATATGAATTGGTCTCAGGCCATGGAAGAGCTCAAAAAGCATTTCGAAAAGCAAGAGATTTAGAGGAAAAATTGGGAAGAAAAATGAGAGAAAGGCAAGAAAACCATGAAAAACAAGTCAATGACTTGCTAAAGGAGACTCAAAAAAATACTGAAGAAACTAACCTCTTAAAAATAGACTAACCCAAATGGCAAAAGAGCTCCAAAAAGCCAATGAGGAGAAGAATGCTTTGAAAGGCAGATTTAGCCAAATGGAAAAGGAGGTCCAAAAGACCAATGAGGAAAATACCACATTAAAAATTAGATTGGAGCAAGTGGAAGTGAGTGACTTTATGAGAAATCAAGAAATTATAAAACAGAACCAGAGGAATGAAAAGGTGGAAGACAATGTGAAATATCTCATTGGAAAAATCACTGACCTGGAAAATAGATCCAGGAGAGATAATTTAAAAATTATTGGACTACCTTAAAGCCATGATCAAAAAAAAGACCCTAGGCATCATCTTTCAAGAAATTATCAAGGAAAACTGCCCTGATATTCTAGAACTAGAGGATAAAATAGAAATTGAAAGAATGCACTGATCACCTCTTGAAAAAGATCCCAAAAAGAAAACTCCTAGGAATATTGTTTCCAAATTCCAGAGTTCCCAGGTCGAGGAGAAAATATTGCAAGCAACAAGAAAGAAACAAAACTTTTCCCATCTCTTATTAAATTTCTTTTCTTGGTTGAAAAAAGTCACAAGTATAATAGGGTCAGAAAACTCACATGCACTGGCATTTACACTCTGTGACTTGTAATATTTTTTTCATGTCTCAGGTTCTCAGTTTCTTCATGTTACTAAAATATTAATTCTTATTTATTGTGCATGACTGCCATTAGAATAAGGATTTGATAGTTTCAAATGCTAGATAAATGTAAGAAATTATTATTAACAACTATAGTAGCAGAATGTTGGGGAGAGCCTGGTAGTTTCCCTCTCATAGTTTCATCAGGGATACCTTTGACATATTCATAAATCATTTTTGATGGCATGCTTCACCTCTCATCTAACAGTCTACCTCAACCATATCCTTGGTATTTTCCCTACCACTGCACCTGCACTATAACCCCTACCATCTGCTTTCCATCTCTTGCCCTGGGAACAGTAATAATATTAACAGTACTATTGCTTCTGCAAGAGGCAAGTTAACTAATACCCTCATGACTTCATTTACTATTCCAAACTTCACAAACTAAAACCATCCCTAGTCATCATTTCTATATATGTTTTATCTTAGAATCTGAATTCTTTTAGAGAAGGAATTGTCTTGCCTTTGTATTTGTATCCCTATAGTTTAAGAGTGCTCAGTACTGTAAGCATTTAATCCTTTTCATTCACTCAAAAGAAATCTGTAGAATTTTTTTTATTTAAATTTATTTATTTAACATATTTGGTTTTCAGCATTGATTTTCTCAACAGTTTGAATTACAAATTTTCTCCCCATTTCTACCCTCCCCCCCACTCCAAGATGGCATATATTCTGGTTGCCCTGTTCCCCAGTCAGCCCTCCCCTCTACCACCCCCCTCCCCTCTCATCCCCTTTTCCCTTCCTTTCTTGTAGGGCAAGATAAATTTCTACGCCCCATTGCCTGTGTATCTTATTTTTTAGTTGCATGCAAAAACTTTTTTTTTTTGTTTTTAAACATCTGTTTTTAAAACTTTGAGTTCCAAATTCTCTCCCCTCTTCCCTTCCCACCCACCCTCCCTAAGAAGTCAAGCACTTCAACCTAGGCCACGCATGTATCATTATGTATAACCCTTCCACAATCCTCATGTTGTGAAAGGCTAACTACATTTTGCTCCTTCCCAACCCATCCAGCTTTATTGAATTTTCTCCCTTGACCCTGTCCCCTTTCCAAAGTGTTTGTTTTGATTACCTCCACCCCCATCTGCCCTCCCCTCCATCATCCCCCCCTTTTACTTTTTTTTATCTTCCTCCCTCTTCTTTCCTGTGGGGTAAGATACCCAACTGAGTATGTATGGTATTCCCTCCTCAGGCCAAATCTGATGAGAGCAAGGTTGACTCATTCCCCCCTCACCTGCCCTCTCCCCTCCTCCCACAGAACTGCTTCCTCTTGCCACCTTTATGCGAGATAATCCACCCAATTCTATATCTCCCTATCTCCCTCTCTTAGTATGTTGCTCTCTCATCCCTTAATTTCATTTTATTTCTTTTAGATATCTTCCCTTCATCTTCAACTCACCCTGTGTCTGCTCTCTCTCTTTTACATATATATATATGTATGTATGTATGTATATACATATATGTATATATAAACACACACATATATATACATACACATGCATACATATACACATAGATACATACATACACATTCACTTATATATATATATACATGAACATATATATATATGCATATTCCCTTCAACTACCCTAATACTGAGGTCTCATGAATCATACACATCATCTTTCCGTGTAGGAATGTAAACAAAACAGTTCAACTTTAGTAAGTCCCTTGCAATTTCTGTTTCTTGATTACCTTTTCATGCTTCTCTTGATTCTTGTGTTTGAAAGTCAAATTTTCTATTCAGTTCTGGTCTTTTCACTGAGAAAGCTTGAAAGTCCTCTATTTTATTGAAAATCCATATTTTGCCTTGGAACATGATACTCAGTTTTGCTGGGTAGGTGATTCTAGGTTTTAATCCTAGCTCCATTGACCTCCGGAATATCGCATTCCAAGCCCTTCGATCTCTTAATGTAGAAGCTGCCAGATCTTGAGTTATTTTGATTGGGTTTCCACAATACTCAAATTGTTTCTTTCTGGCTGCTTGCAGTATTTTCTCCTTGATCTGGGAGCTCTGGAATTTGGCCACAATATTCCTAGGAGATTTCTTTTTGGGATCTATTTGAGGAGGCGATCGATGGATTCTTTCAATTTCTACTTTGCCCTGTGGCTCTAGAATATCAGGGCAGTTCTCCTTGATAATTTCTTTGAAAGATGGTATCTAGGCTCTTTTTTTGATCATGGCTTTCAGGTAGTCCAATAATTTTTAAATTATCTCTCCTGGATCTATTTTCCAGGTCAGTGGTTTTTCCAAGGAGATATTTCACATTGTCTTCCATTTTTTCATTCCTTTGGTTCTGTTTTATAATATCCTGATTTCTCATAAAGTCACTAGCTTCCACTTGCTCCAATCTAATTTTTAAAGTAGTATTTTCTTCAGTGGTCTTTTGGACCTCCTTTTCCATTTGGCTAATTCTGCCTTTCAAGGCATTCTTCTCCTCATTGGCTTTTTGGAGCTCTTTTGCCATTTGAGTTAGTCTGTTTTTTTAAGGTGTTGTTTTCTTCAGTGTATTTTTCAGTATTTTTTTGGGTCTCTTTTAGCAAGTCATTGACTTGTTTTTCATGGTTTTCTCACATCCCTCTCATTTCTCTTCCCAATTTTTCCTCTACTTCTCTAACTTGCTTTTCCAACTCCTTTTTGAGCTCTTCCATGGCCTGGGACCAGTTCCTGTTTTTCTTGGAGGTTTCTGTTGTGGGCTCTTTGACTTTATTAATTTCTTCTGTCTGTATGTTTTGGTCTTCTTTGTCAGCAAAGAAAGAATGTAAAGTCTGAGACTGAATCTGGGTGTGTTTTCACTGCCTGGCCATATTCCCAGACAACTAACTTGACCCTTGAGTTTTTCAGTGGGGTATGACTGCTTGTAGATTACAGAGTTCTATGTTCCACGTTTGTGGGGGAGGTGCCAGCTCTGCCACACCAGCACTGCTCCTTCCCAAGAACTCCCAACCCGAACTGAGCTTAGATCTTTGGCAGGCTGTGCACCCCTGCTCTGATCCACCACTTAATTCCTCCTACCAGGTGGGCCTGGAGCTGGAAGTAACAACAGCCTTGGCTGCCCCACCTCCGCTGCCCCCGGGGCTGGAAGCCAAACCGGGAACTCCTTCCACTCCCGCAGCTTTTCCCACTAACCTTCTCCGCAGTCTTTGGTGTTTGTGGGTTGAGAAGTCTCGTAACTGCCGCAGCTCACTGATTCAGGGCTCTAGGGCCCCCTCCGCCCGGCTTCTGGTCTGGATGGTCCACGCCACTCAGGCTGGGCTCTGCTCCACTCTGTTCCCAGCTCCCAGCTCCCAGCTCCGAGCTCCATGTGTGATAGCCCTCACCCAGAGACCATCCAGGCTGTCCTGGGCTGGAGCCCTGCTTCCCTCTGCTCTTTTGTGGGTTCTGCCATTCTAGAATTGGTTCAGAGCCATTTTTTATAAGTTTTTGGAGGGTCTCCATACGGAGCTCAAACTATTCCCTGCTTACCAGTTACCTTCTTTGCTCCGCCCCCCTGTGTAGAAATTTTAAAAATAGCTACATAGATCAGAAGATGCTTATGTCTTTTCAGTTGTCTTTTAGAATTTGGTAACATATTTGGTGGTCCTTTAGATGCTTGTGGAATCTTCTTTCCATAGACTTCTTTGCATAGACTTCCACAGACTTCCTTCTGCTGATTTTTATAAAACTGACTTCTTGTGGTTCCTTTTGTACCTATCTGTTTCTTGTTTATTTTGGTGGCTCTTCAGTCACAATATGGGAACCTATCTGAGTCCCATAAGCTTCTATACTATGAACTCTTCTCTTTCCTTTCACTTTCATTCTGTGATCTCTTCAACTTCCTAGAGTTTAGCATAGTTCCTGGTACATGGTGCTTAATAAGTGGCCAGTAATATGCACTCATTCTTTTTCTCTTTCTTTGGTTCTGTTCTGTTTTTTTTTTACTCTTTCATTCTTTCTCTGCTTCTTCCACAAACACATTGTACATGTGCAAGTGCATGTGCATGCATGCATGTGTGTGTGGGTATGTGTATGTATCTGGGAGCTTTAGTGACTTGTTTGGGGTCACACAGCCAATATGTAGGAGTAACATGAGTATGGGTGATTCTGGCTTAATGGCAAACTCTCTTTCCACTATGTTGTACTTCCTTTCAATAATACTTATTCTAAAAAAATGTGTGTCATTATTATTCTGAAAATAACATTGATAGGTGATGATCTGATCTTTTGTTGTTGTTACTTATAAAATTCTTATCCTTAGTTTTTTGGTTTAAGTTCTTCCTCCTTTCCATCTATTCAAACATTTCTTATACTCACTTATGTTTATTTTTTCTTCTCAATTGGAAAGCATTTATATTTGAAGCCATTAAGCACCTGCATAAGGAGATGTGGAAGAGCCTTAGAAAGGCAAGAGCACTTTCATTTCATTATCCCTTAGTTAAACTACCTGGGCTTTGACAGTTTAATGATGGGATAATGGGAAGAAAATGGCCTGACCAAGTCTGCAGGACATTGTTTAATATAGCATTAATAGACTGGCTGCATGCGATTTCTTCCACTCTCTGTCATTTTCATGATTCAGTTTGTTTTCTGTTTATTGAGAAAAACAAAGTAAAAACACACAGGCCAAGAAATAAAAAGATTCCTTTTTTGCAAAGGAATGTACTTGGCTCACAAAAATCTACTAGTGAAAATAAGAGCTAAAAATGGCTTTCTTCAATGAACTAAATATCAACTATAATAGAAATTATAAATTAGTCTTCTATTTGATCAGACACTCTTATGGAGGCTCCACTGCATGTTTACTTTGATTTTCATTGTGAGCTTTTCAGATCTCACATAGTCATTCTCTCCCTTCACTGGACACTTGGATACTTGTACACATGAAAATTAACTATCTGTGTCAATCCCCATAGATAATTTCCAAATCTGAATGACTCAAACATAAGCATGGTAATATTCCTTCTTTATCCTTTTGTAGCTTTTCTGATTTTACCTAAAAATTAAATGACTTCTTTCAACTCAACAAACATTAAGCACTAGCTATGTGTAAGGTATCTTGCAGATTCTTTTTCCTTATTTTTTGTACATACTATTTTAAATAAAAGTACCACATTATTGGTAAATCTACAGAAAAATTAAAAAAATTTCTTAATAAAAAACATTTTATATAAAGAAGTCATTTTGTGACTACATAGCCTTTATTTTTAATGGGTAGAAAAGAATTTGGCACTTTGACTCACCCTCTCCTTTTGGCAAGTCAATCTGACAACCTGGCTTTCATCGTTAACACTCTACTTAAACTGACCTTCTGAAGGTCTTCAGTGTGGCTCTCTAATTGCTAAATTTAATGGTCTTTACTCACTATTCTACTTCCTTGATGTCTCTAAAGCATATGATGCTTTGGGCCACCCTCTCCTCTTCCCTCAGTTTCTCTGACAGTACAGAATTCCAATTTTTTTTTCTTTTTACTTATCTCTCACACTACAACCCTTACCTTTGCCTAAAATGTAGATATTTCTCAAGATTCCTTTCTTAGACTTTTGTTCTCTTTTCTGATCTTTTTTTTCAGAGATTTCATTTACTTTTAAGGATTTCATCATCATTTCTACAAAAGTGATTGTTAATCTATATCCTCAGTCCTGATTTCTTTCTGAGCTCTGGTCTTGCATTTATTCCTCCTTGCTAGTTACAGTGCATCTTAGATACGCTGTCATCTGAGATTTAACATGCCTAAAAATGAACTCCTTTCTTTCCCCATAAAAAAACTTCAAATTTCTCTAATTTTGTTCATTTCTCCAATTTGTCCAGGTGAAAAATCTTGGTATTATCTTTGACTTCTCCCTTTCTCTCCCTTTGTCCCCAGTTCCATTTCCAAAGATACAATGTCCTATTATTTTTCCTTATCACTGTCTCTTGCACCTGTCCCTTCTTTTTCTCTTATAGCAACCAAGTGTTTCTTTGTTACTCTCATACTGGAAATATCACAACTGTCTTTCAACTTGTCTCTCTGCCTCTTGTTACCTCCCTGTCCAAACTATCCTAAATACTTCTGCAAAAGTACACTTAAAATAATACTTTATACACATCAATTTCCCTCCCTCACAAATCATTATTTATAACCCCACACATATATTGTCCATAGAATAAAACACATTTCTTAATCTGGCTTATAACTACCTCCTCAGACTCTTGCTTGACCACGTTCCTCTGAACTTTGCTTGACCATGTTTCTCTGTCCTTCAACTTCCCCAAAACTCTTCATTCCTGCCAAATCACTATATTTTACTTATTATCTTGTAATTTTACTTTTCTGATTACCACTTCCCAAAAACAAAGCACTCTCCTTGCCCTTCTTAGCATCATTGCATGATAGGGAAGTAAAAAGAAACCCAGATTAATAATAACCACAATAGGTCAAAATTCTTCAGTCTTTTAATTGTAATAAATGGTTTTCCTCAGAACAGCCTTATGACATACATGCATATATACATACATATGTATATACATACATAGTTTAGGTATTTCCATTAGCCCTGTTATTCAGATGTGGAAACAGACTCATGTTGACACAGTTGAAATAGCAATAGTTTGGAGTCAAAAGATAGGACTTCAGATGTTGCCTTTGCCACTTGATATTTGAATTATCTTGGATAAGCCACTTAATCTCTCTTGCTTTCATGAGAAGTTAAGATGACTTCTGTGATCATTTTTGGCTTTAAATCTATGATCTTAAAAATGAACTGTATATAATTTGCCTACATTGACATTGATATTTCTGAACCTATCTCTCCTCACTCAAAGTCAAATACACTTTTCCTGTTTTATTAATCAACCTACTAAGAAACCTGTATTCAAATCCTAGTTCTACAACTATGCTATGGAACCCTGATAAAATAACTTCATCTTTTATGAGTCTTACTCTTTAAAAGTGAAAATAATTTTACTGCTTAAAACTCTTAACAATCTATACATTGTGATACAAATGTAAGCTTCTATTTCTAGACTATGTAATACTCCAGAAATAAGACGTATTTTTTCTGCATCCATAGCTTTCCTTCAAAGTTAGGACCAAGTTCCAAGTCTTCCTTGAAGCTTGGCCAATGATGTGAGCCCACAATGCCATGCTGCTTCACTCAGCCCTTTATTAGCACCAAGACGTTGTAAGACACCTAGCCACCACCCAGCTCATTGGTCATCTTCCTGTCACTGTGTCTCACATCTCCCTCCACTTCTTATTTCTCTAGCTCTGCAAAAAAAAAAAAACACTCAAAGTAACAATAATAGGCCTGTAACCTGTTTCATATAATTCTACACACCGTCCCTGTAAATTTTCAGAACAAATCACCCATCCTTGACTCATCCTATCCAAAACTGCTTTCTCCAAAGTTACCAATGAAATCTTAAGTGCCACATCTGATGATCTTTTTTTCAGTCATCTTTCTTCTCAACAGTTAGGTGGCATAATGCATAGAGCCTCAGACATTTAATAGCTATGTGACCTTGGGCATCTCACCTAATTCTGTTTGCCTCTGTTTTCTCATCTGTAAAGTGGGGATAATAGCATTTACTTTTTGGGTATTTTGAGAAGATTAAATAAGATAATACCTGTGAAAGGTTTGGCACAACTCTAAAGCACATACAAATGCTAAATCTTATCATTCTCTACCTGTGTGCTGCTGCTGATTTAAAATGCTGATTATCCTTTCCTCTTGATTCCTTGTCTTCTCTAGGCCTTTACTGAACTACTCTATCCAGGTTTTCCTTCTATTTATCTAATGACTCCTCAATTCCCTTTGCAAGTTTATCATTCATATCATACCCTTAATTGTAGGTGTACCTAAGGCTGGCTCCTGACTAGATTTCACTCTCAAAAACCAAATCTCAAACCCAATTCACTCTGGAGCTTATAGATTGGACAATAGGTCTCTGCCCTCCAAGCACAGAGTATATATATAAATACCAACTAGTAACTGTTTCTCTTTTGGCCAGGAACCCTGAGGGTCTTCCCCTCTAAGTTTGATTTTTTTTTGAGTTTTGATTAAATGGGCCATCCCTTGATTAACTTCTTAAAGAGGCCTATTCACTGAATGGGTTTTACCTCACTCAAAGTGAGAACCTGAAAAGACCTTAGCCTGAAAGGGCCAGGATCTCTCAATGTATCAGGCACCATCTCCAGTCATCCTGGTGAATATCAGGCCACTAGACCTGGATGGCTCTGGAGGAGAAAGTGAAGCTGGTGACCTTGCACCACTCTCCCTCGCTCAAATCGAAGTCAACTGCAAGTCACGTCATTATTTCCCTGATGTGATGGCTCTCTTCGAGAATGAAGGACAAACACAACAACAATGTTGTGGATATCCTAGATATCTCTATTAATATCTCTTTATAGTTTCTCTCTTGGCAATTTCCTCAGCTTTCATGAATATAGTTACCAATTTTATGCCAATGACTACCACATTGATAGAACTATCTCTCTGCTGAGATTCAATAGCACCATCATTTGCCTATAGAATATTTCAAATGGAATATCTAAGAGATATGTCAAATTAAACATTTCCATGATACAACTCATTATTCTTTGCCCTAAATAATTCTCTCTTTCAAACTTCCCTTTTTCTGTTGAAGATACCTCCATTCTTCTGGTCTCTCATCGTGATGAATCTGACAAAATCTTTGACTCATTACATTCTGTCATATAACAAATTTCATCAGCTACTATTCCCCACCCCCCACCAAAGCAATCAGGATTAAGTTACTGGCCCAGAGTCACACAACTAGTAAGTGTCAAGTGTCTGAGGTCAGATTTGAACTCAGGTCTTCCTGATTCTAGGACCAGTGCTCTATTCACCGTGCCACCTAGCTGTCCCATCAGCTGCTAAATGGTGCTCTTTTTGATGTCCACATCTCTCATAATCAGACTCTTCATTTACTGGCAAGGCTACAACATTAATTCAGATAGTAATCTCACTTTGACACTTAGTTTATCTGGGACCTTGGGCAAAGCACCAAATTTCCCTCCACCTCAGTTCCATCCATTTGTTAAATGAGAGACTAGACTAGATGGTACCAAGTTCCCTTCCATCTTTATATCTATGATCCACTGATGTCATGATAAAAGATAAAATCTCCTGCATAAAATAGACTGAGTAATTGTGTTAACCTAGGCATTCAGAGTTAAATATAAATAGTAGGTGCTGTCCACTCTATTTACAAGAGCCTGAAATCTAGTTTGTGAGACAAGACACATGTATATGTCTATGCATAAATCAGTTTGTATACATATATATACCCACATACACAAATATAGTAGTTACACACACTCACACCCATGTATATTGAAATATAGTTAATAATTATTTCGTGAATCAAGTAACAAATATAGATAATTAGTGCAGTAAATGCACAGAAAAGGGAAAGAAGATTTCAAGTTAGATTAGTCAAGGAAAAGAGAAAGGGCTTTAGCTGATTTTCAAAACGTAATGCCAATTGTAGAGGCAATTGGGAGGAAAAGAATATTAGTAAATGTAGAGTGAACAGGGAATTATACAGGGAATATTAAAGAGACTAGTAAAAACCAATCTCTGAAATACTATAAATAGTAAATAATAGCTTTGCCTAGGTAGTTGCAGGGTTCACCTTTTGATGGTCCTGAAAAACAGGATAAGAAGTTTGAACTTCATACATTAAGGAACCATTGGAGGTTTCTGAATAAGGAAGATGAATTTGAAAAAGGGATAGATTAAATCAGTGTTTTAAAACGAATAATGTGGAAGCTATGTTTAAAATTATTTGGGAAGGAGGCACAATGAGAAAAATAATATACAAAGTATCTATAAAAATCTAAACAGGGGGGTGGAGCCAAGACGGCAGCTGGTAAGCAGGGACTAGTGTGAGCTCTGTACCGAGTCCCTCCAAAAACCTATAAAAAATGGCTCTGAACCAATCCTAGAAAGGCAGAACCCACAAACAGCAGAGGGAGCAGGGCTCCAGCCCAGGACAGCTTTGATGGTCTCTGGGTAAGGTCTATCCCACATGGACCTGGGAGTTGGGAGCTGGGAGCTGGGAACGGAGTGGAGCAGAGCCCAGCCTGAGTAGAGTAGACCATCCAGACCAGAAGCCGGGAAGAGGGGGCCCTAGCGCCCTGAATCAGTGAGCTAGGGCATTCACCAGACTCCTCAACCCACAAACACCAAAGACTGCTGAGAAGGTTAGTGGGAAAAACTGGGGGAGTGGAAGGAGTTCCCAGTTCAGCTTCCAGCCCCGGGGGCAGCGGAGGTGGGGCAGCCAAGGCTGTTGTTACTTCCCGTCCCAGGCCCACCTGGTGGGAGGAATTAAGTGGCACATCAGAGCAGGAGTGCACAGCCTGCTGAAGATCTAAGCCCAGTTCAGGTTGGGGGTTGGGGAAGGAGCAGTGCTGGTGTGGCAGAGCTGGCACCTCCCCCTCCAAACGTGGAACATAGAACTCTCTAGTCTATAAGCAGTCATACCCCACTGAAAAAATCAAAGGACAAGCTAGTTGGCTGGGAATATGGCCAGGCAGCGAAAACGCACAGAGATTCAGTCTCAGACTTTGCATTCTTTCTTTGCTGACAAAGAAGACCAAAACATACAGCCTAAAGAAGTCAATAAAGTGCAAGAGCCTACACCAAAAGCCTCCAAGAAAAACACGAACTGGTCCCAGGCCATGGAAGAGCTCAAAAAGGAGTTGGAAAAGCAAGTTAGAGAAGTAGAGGAAAAATTGGGAAGAGGAATGAGAAGGATGTGAGAAAACCATGAAAAACAAGTCAATGACTTGCTAAAGGAGACTCAAAAAATACTGAAAAATACACTGAAGAAAACAACACCTTAAAAAACAGACTAACTCAAATGGCAAAAGAGCTCCAAAAAGCCAATGAGGAGAAGAATGCCTTGAAAGGCAGAATTAGCCAAATGGAAAACGAGGCCCAAAAGACCACTGAAGAAAATACTACTTTAAAAATTAGATTGGAGCAAGTGGAAGCTAGTGGCTTGATGAGAAATCAAGATACTATAAAACAGAAGCAAAGGAATGAAAAAATGGAAGACAATGTGAAATATCTCATTGGAAAAACCACTGACCTGGAAAATAGATCCCGGAGAGAGAATTTAAAAATTATTGGACTACCTGAATGCCATGATCAAAAAAAGAGTCTAGATATCATCTTTCAAGAAATTATCAAGGAGAACTGCCCTGATATTCTAGAGCCATAGGACAAAATAGAAATTGAAAGAATCCATCGATCGCCTCCTCAAATAGATCCCAAAAAGAAATCTCCCAGGAATATTGTTGCCAAATTCCAGAGCTCCCAGATCAAGGAGAAAATACTGTAAGCAGCCAGAAAGAAACAATTTGAGTATTGTGGAAAACCAATCAGAATAACCCAAAATCTGGCAGCCTCTACATTAAGAGATCGAAGGGCTTGGAATATGCTATTCTGCAGGTCAATGCAGCTAGGATTAAAACCTAGAATCACCTACCCAGCAAAACTGAGTATCATGCTCCAAGGCAAAATATGGATTTTCAATAAAATAGAGGACTTTCAAGCTTTCTCAGTGAAAAGATCAGAACTGAATAGAAAATTTGACTTTCAAACACAAGAATCAAGAGAAGCATGAAAAGGTAATCAAGAAAATGAACAAGAAAAAGAAATTGCAAGGGATTTACTAAAGGTGAACTCTTTTGTTGACACTCCTACATGGAAAGACGACAAGTATGATTCATGAGACCTCAGTACTAGGATAGCTGAAGGGAATATGCATACATATATGTTTATGTGTACATATGGGTGAATGTGTATGTATGTTTATATCTATGTGTATATATATATATGGAGAGAGAGAGAGCGAGCGGACACAGGGTGAGTTGAAGATGAAGGGAAGATATCTAAAAGAAATAAAATCAAATTAAGGGATGAGAGAGGAACATACTTAGAGAGGGAGATAAGGAAAGATAGAATAAGGTGGATTATCTCGCATAAAGGTGGTAAGACGAAGCAGTTCTGTAGGAGGAAAGGAGAGGGCAGGTGGGGGGGGATGAGTGAACATTGCTCTCATCAGATTTGGCCTAAGGAGGGAATACCATACATACCCAATTGGGAATCTTACCCCACAGGAAAGAAGAGGGAAGAAGATAAAAAAATGGGGGGGGATCATGCATGGGAGGGCTGATGGGGTTGGAGGTAGTCAAAAACAAACACTTTTGAAAGGGGACAGGGTCAAGGGAGAAAATTTAATAAAAGGGGATGGGTTGGGAAGGAGCAAAATATAGTAAGTCTTTCACAACATGAGTATTGTGGAAGCGTTATACATAATGATACACATGTGGCCTAGGTTGAATTGCTCGACTTCTTAGGGAGGGTGGGTGGGAAGGGAAGAGGAGAGAGAATTTGGAACTCAAAGTTTTAAAAACAGATGTTCAAAAACAAAAAAAAATGTTTTTACATGCAACTAGAAAATAAGATACACAGGCAATGGGGCATAGAAATTTATCTTGCCCTACAAGAAAGGAAGGGAAAAGGGGATGGGAGGGAAGTGGGGTGACAGAGGGGAGGGCTGACTGGGGAACAGGGCAACCATAATATATGCCATCTTGGAGTGGGGGGAGGGTAGTAATGGGGAGAAAATTTGTAATTCAAAGTCTTGTGAAAATCAATGCTGAAAACTAAATATGTTAAATAAATAAATAGATAGATAAAGAAATAAAAGAAAAAAAACTAAACAAAAAGAACCATGCAACACTATTGAAAGCTAAACCAATATAATGGTAAAGACTGACCACAAAGGAAAGATGAGAATGTATGCCTTCTTTTCTTCATGGGCAAGTAGAAGGGACCTAATTGGGAGGGATGTAGAATATGCTATTAGAAGAGTCTAATGTATTAGTTGGCTTTGCTGCATTGTTTTCTTTTTTTGTTAGAAGTATATATTTGAGAATCAATGTGATATAAAACCAAAAGGCATCAATTGAAATTATTAAGGTGATTTTGAAAAGGGAAAGGATTATATAAAACAGAGGGCAACTGATGTGAATGTTCATAAAATAATTTAGCAGGTGCATTATAAAGGGAAAAGGCAGTGAGAATGGAAAGGAAAATAAAGTACATGTAAGGGACTAGTTTTCTCTAATGTCATGGCAATATGATAAACTTTTTATGAGGTTTTGAAGGCTACACTAGGAGGACTTAAGCTCTAGCATGTTTCATCAAATCAGCCCATAAGGTATCTACTATCTAAGGATCAACCTAGCACATGGAGAATGGCATTAGCAGAGTGTTGCTAAATAGTATTTTTTTAAATTATGACTTTGTCATCAATCAACTAATATAATCTCCAAATACAAGGAATGAAAAAAAACTGTCTATGAAATCTTGGTGGAGTAAGCAATAAAAATCCATGAAAGAGAAGCTCAAAAGAAGAAAAATGAATTGGTATCTTTTTATTACATAAATCAGAAAAGAAGTCGGGGGTCTTTAAATAATTGAAGTCTTGAGCCTATGTGAGTAGGAGAATGAAACTTTGAGAAAGAAGAAGAGTGGAGTATAAGCATGCTGAGTTTGTGGTGACAATAGGCTATTCATGGGGAAATATCAAGCATTCCAAAAGATGTGATCCATCTTCAGAGAAAGAACTGGTGGAGTTCTGAATACAGATCGAAGATACGTTTTCTTTACTTTGATATTTTGTTGTTTTGGGGCGGGGGTTGGGGCTGGTCTGTTGTTTTTTTTTTTTTGTTTGGTTTTCCATAGCATAACTTCCATGGAAATGTATTTTACATACCTATACATATGTGCCCTATGTCAAATTGTTAGCCTTCTCAATGGCGGGTGGGGAGGGGGAGAAAAGGAAAGAATTGCAATTCAAAATTTGAGAGAATGTTAAAATTGTTTTTACATGTAACTGGGAAAAATAAAATATCAAAATTTAAGAAAAGAAATATCTATCATGCAGTTATAGGTTCAGTACTAAAATTTAATCAGAGCTGAAGACAGAGATTGTAACATCATTTGCATAGAAGTGACAGTTGAAACTCTAAGGCGGAGATTTTTTCCTCTACTTAATAGTATTTTATTTTTTCCAATTATATGTACAGAGAGTTTTCAGCATTCATTTTTTTAATATTTTGAGTTCCAAATATTTTCTCCTCTCCCACCCTTCCTACCTCCCCAAGTCAGCAAGCAATACAATAGTAATCTTTAAAATATTTCTACATTAGTCATTTTGTGAATGAAGAATCAGAACAAAAGGGAAAACCACGAGAAAGAAAAAAAGAAGGGTAAAGAGTATGCTTCAATCTGTATTTAGACTCTGTTTTTCTCTGGATATGGCTAGCATTTGTCACCATGAGCCTTTTGGAATTGCCTTAGATCATTGTATTTCTGAGAAGAACTAGTCAGAGAAGGGGAACCCTAGGCTGGGAGAGGCCACATGTGGCTTTCAAAGTCCTCAAGTGAGGCCCCCTGTTGGAATCCAAACTTACAAATAGAATCCCCTTAATAAAAGGATTTGTTCTATAAAACTCTGTCTCAGCCAAGGGGCTATACTTGAGGACCTAGAGGGCCACATGTGGCCACAAACCTGATGGTTCCCCACCCCTAAATTAAGTCTATCATGGTAGTTCATTGCATGATATTGCTGTAAGTATGTACAATGTTCTTCAGGTTCTGATCACTTCATTCAGTATCAGTTCATGTAAGAATTCAAGTTTTTTTTTTTTTTTCTGAAATATGCCTGCTCATCAGTTCTTACAACACCATAGTATTCCATTATATTCATATACCGCAAGTTGCTGAAACATTTCCCAGTTGATTGTCAACTCTTCAATTTATAGTTTTGTAACATCAAAAAGAAAAAGAGCTGCTATAAATATTTTTGTACATATGGGTCCTATTCACTTTTTTATGATCTCTTTGGGATTACAGACCTTGTAGAGGTATTGCTAGATCAAAGGGTTATTATGCACAGTTATATAGCCCTTTGGGCATAGTTCCAAATTGCTCTCCAGAATGGTTGGATCAATTCACAACTCCAACAATAATGTATTAGTGTTCCAATTTTCTCCAACACTAATCATTTTTCTTCTTATTTGTCTTATTATCCAACCTGATAGGAGTATAGGTAGTGGTACTTCAGAGTTATTTTAATTTGTATTTCTCTAATTAATAGTTATTTAGAACATTTTTTGTATGACTATAGATAGCTTCAATTTCTTCATCTGAAAGCTGTTCATGTCCTTCAACTATCAATTGGGGAATGACTTGTATTCTTATAAATTTGACTTAGTTCTCAGTATATCTGAGAAATGAGGCCTTTATCAGAAACACTGGCTATAAAAATTGGTTCCCAGCTTTTGACTTTCCTTCTAGTCTTGGTTGTACTGCTTTTGCTCACATAAAAATCTTTTAATTTAATGAAAATGAAATTAATGATTTTGCCTTTCATATAGTTCTCTCTTCTTTGGTTATAAAATTCTTCCCTTTTCCATAGATCTAACAGGAAAACTATGTCTTGCTCTCCAAATTTGCTTATGTTATCACCCTTTATACCTAAATCATGTGCCAATTTGGACCTTACGTTGGCATGGGGGTGAGATGTTGATCTATGCCTAGTTTCTGCCATACTCTTTTCCAGTTTGCCCAGCAGTTTTTGTCAAATATTCTTATCCCAGAAGCTGAATTCTTTGGCTTTTTCAAATAGGACATTACTGTAGTCATGTACTGCTGTCTTGTATACCTAATCTATTCCACTGACTCACCTCTCTATTTCTTAGCCAGTACCAAATAGTTTTGATGACTGCCATTTTACTTTATAGTTTTAGATCTGGTATGGCTAGTCTATACTTACTTGGGCAAGTCACTTAACCACAGTTACCTCAATTCCCCCAAAAATAAATAAAATGGGGCTAAATATTTTATTTCTTCTATTAATCTGGGCAATTTATATATATTTTTGTGAATATTCATCCATTTCACTGGGATTGTCAGATTTATTGGCATACTGTTGGGGAAAATAGCTCCTAATTATTGCTTTAATTTCTTCTTCATTGCTGTTGAATTCACTCTTTTAATTTTTGATACTGGTAATTTGGTTTTCTTCTTCATTTTTTAAAATCAAATTAAACAAAGGTTTTTCTATTTTATTTTTTTACATAAAACCAGCTCTTTTATTTATTAGTTCAATAGTTTTCCTATTTTCAATTTTATTAATCTCTCCTTTGATTTTAAGAATTTTTAATTTGGCATTTAATTGGAGATTTTATTTTTTTTCTTTTTCTAGCTTTGTTTAACTTGCATGCCCAATTCATTGATCCCCTCTTTTCCTACTTTATACACATGAGCATTTAGAGACAAAATTTCCCCTAAGAACTTCTCCGGCTGCATCCCATAATTTTTGGTATGTCATCTCATTACTGTCATTCTCTTGGATGAAGTTACTGATTGTTTCTATGATTTGTTGTTTGACCCACTCACTCTTTAGGATTAGATTATTTAGTTTCCAATAAATTTTTAGTCTATCTTTCAATGGCCCTTTATTACATGTAAATTTTATTGCATCATGATCTGAAAAGGATGCATGTAATACTTCTGCCTTTTTGTATTCAATTATGAGGGTTTTATGCCTTAATACATGGTCACTTTTTGTGTAGGTGCCATGTACAACTGAGAAAAAAGGGTATATCCCTTTACATCCCCATTCAATTTTCTCCAGAGGTTTATCATATCTAACTTTTTAAAAATTCTCTTTATCTCTTTAACTTCTTTCTTGTTTATTTTATGGTTAGATTTATCTAGTTCAAAGAGGTGGAAGTAGAGGACCCCCAGTAGTATATATATATAGCCTTGTCATTTATTTTGTCCTGTAGCTCACTTAATTTCTCCCCTAATAATTTTGGTGCTATACCACTTGGAGCTTATATGTTTGGCATTTATATTAATTTGTTGTGTATGTTACCTTTTAGCACTATGTAGTTTTCTTCCTTAACTTTTTAAATGATATCTATTTTTGCCTTTGCTTTGTTTGATATGAGGATTTCTAGCCCTGCTTTTTTTTTACTTCACCTGAAGCATAATATATTTTGTTCAAAACCTTTATTCAAAACTCTATGTGCATCTCTCTGCTTCAGATGTGTTTCTAATCTGTTCTATCTGCTTCCATTTTGTGAGAAACGTGTGACCCAGATCCAAGCAGGGCAAAACAAGGGAACACTGCCTCAGCACTAGCAAAGAGATCCCTGCACTCCAGCTCTGATCAGCCACTTGATTCCCCCCACCATCTGTGGGCCTGGAGCTCAGGAAGCAGCCACTTCTGCTGTCCTGGGGTTGGGGCCAGATGGCCCCCCTCTCTCACCCTGGTCTAACAGTTTTCCCACTGACCTGCTAAGTTGTCTTTGCTGTTTATGGGTTGAAAAGTCTGGAAACTACCACAGGTGTCAGTGATTCAGTACCCTGAGGCCTGCTTTACCTGGTCTATTCTGGCCTCATCCTTCCTAGTGTGGCCCACACTGGACTGTGCTCTACTCCCAGCGTGGTGCAATAGATCCTTCCCAGTGACCATCCAGGCTCTCTTGGGGTAAAGAATTTTTTCATTCTGTCATTTCATGGGTTCTGTAGCTCTAGAATTCGTTTAGAGTCATTTTGTACAGGTGTTTGGTGGGATTTGGGGGAGAGCTCCAGTGAGTCCCTCTTTTCATGCTGCCATCTTGCTTCTGCCCCCTTATATCTCTGTATCTATATCTATCTAACTTTTAAAAATTTCTTCCTTGTATGCCATACTGGATCATGCTAACTTTCAAAAGTTGGAAGAGGGATTTTTTTATCAGTAAGTTCTGCAATGTCATTCCAGAAATGGTATGTGGTCTATTAGAATCTAGTTTTAATTTAGTTGTCAATTTTAAAATAAAGATAGCATTTTATTTAGAGTGAGGTACTCATAGTTCACTAAAAAAATGAGGTCTCTGTGGAGAAAATAAAAGTTAGATCTAGTGACATGAAAATAAAATAATATAGCTCTTTGTTTTCTTTTTTATTTTGTGTTTTGTTCTTATTCATTACCATTGTAACCACAGCCCTCTCTAACAGTTATATCTGCCTTTTGAGTGCCAAATGTCTGCTAACATGTGTATCTTTCTCTCTGTCTTTTACATAATTCATCTGCCTCACCAAACTTTCTGCCATGATCCTTCTCAAGCTTTCATTTTATTCTATTCTTTCTGGGTTTTTCTCCACAGGGTCATTTTTCTACTTAGTCTATTGCTTCCTTCATCACCTAACCCTCTTCCCACCCTTCATAAATTTTACATTCTCTGTTGTGCCTCTGATACTCATTTTTCCCAGAATTTCTCATTATCATGCTCCTAGCCCATCAATGCCTTATACACATGAAATAAGATGAACAATTCAAGGTACAGAGGTGGTATTTCATATCCTTATTGAGGCTTTGTGATTGTCTTGAGCTATGAGATGACCAGTCATTACTCAACCAGTCTCTATGTACACATGTTTGGTGTTTCTATTTGTCAATAGTCTATAGCATGTGTAGCTATATGTGCAGCCAAACCCCAGTAAAATTGTCTCAGGAAACAGGTTAAACCAGGTTGATAGTAATGGAACATACTTAAACATATTGGTGAGTTAGGCTGATGTCTATTCCAACCATGCAAAGATCTCCCTTGGCAGAATGGACAGAGGAAAAGAACTATACCCATGGCCATGAAGGAGGATGAAGCAGGTGCTATGTAGTACTTAGAGCTTGGTCAGACATTGAAAATGTCAGCCACCCACTGAATCCTTGGCCATCACCTTGATTTTTGTCTGGCCGTTGAACTTCAGTGACTCTGGAAGACAGTGAGATGGATGACTTTGTGCAACTCTGTCTCACGTAAATTCAATTCACACACAAGTCATTATTTATGATGTCATTGGTCCTCTTCAAAGACGAGGGACAAATGTCATATTTTTCATGAAAGCACAAACAACAAATGTGAAAGCTAATTAGGTCTTTATTTTGGTAAATTACATGTTTGCCCTATGCTCTTAATTATTATTTTCATCATTAATAACAAACTTATATTAAGAGTTTACTCTGTGTCAGGCACTGTGCTAAGGACTGATGATTCAAAGAAAATTTCAAAAACATAGCAGGAAGACAACATACAAACAATTACATAAGATTTAAACACTTTATAATTATATACATTGTAATTGGGAGGTTTTCTTAGAGGGAAAGTATTGGTGGACAGAAGAGTGAAAAAGAACTGGGAAGGACTTTAAAAACAAGGTAGAGTTTAATCTGAGTGTTAAAGGAAACCAGGGAAGTCAAGGCATGAAGATGAAGATGTAGTAGTTCAGGCAAAGTGGGACATCCATTGAAACAGCAATGGGACAGGACAGGAAGCTTTGTGGTGGAAGATAAGTGTCAGTAGATTGTCGAATATGAAGAAGAGTAAAGTCTAAGAAGACTGGAATGGTAGGAAGTGACCATGTTTGGAAAACTTTAAATCCAAAGGGAAGGTTTTATGTTTGATCTTGGATATAATACTGGATTTTATTGAGTATGGACAGATGCATGCTTCAGGAAAATCACTTTGACAGATGAATATAGTATGGATTAGTATAAGGAGAGAGGACAATTAGATTTCTTTAATATTATTTAAGCATCCACAGCATGATAGGCTTGACAACTCTATATTCATAAGTGGCTTCTAAATAACCCACCCTCCCCACTCCTACATCACAACTTAATAATTTCTCTTTAAAACATAGCTTCAACTCTGTATTACACTAAACACTCATTTTTGTAAGAATATAAAAAATGAATTAAACATTACCATACTTAAAAGCAGCTCTTACTTGTTCTCTTTTAATTGTTTTTAGTTATCTCATTTCTAAATTTCTATTTGGAAAATTTATTTTTATTCCCCCCTGCCATAGAATAGCATTTCTCTATCAATCTTTCAGATCATTCAAAGGAATGTAGAAGAATTTCATCTTTTCTGATAACTGACATATTGATATGCCCAGACTTTATCTCCAAAATGATTTGAAATGGCAGAGATATAATAAAGCCCTGGAAATGGGTGGGGTGGAGGGAGAGAAGAATACACGGGCAGGAGCATGCACTCACATACACACACACACACACACACACACACACACAAACACACACACGCCTGCACAGTATTCTGATAGACCCCTAACAGCAGCTGCACTACTGGGTGCCGCTTATAATAACAGTCCAAAGACCTTGAGCTATCAAACAGGTTTACTGATGGAGAACTCTTATCATAGCCCCTGCTGTTAGTTCTGACAGATTTACCACACATGGTTGCACATGGCTACACTTGTATTCACTCGAGTGTGTGAGAAGTGTCTAGTGCTGAGCCATTGAGAGTTTGCTCTGGTAATGTTTTAATTGTTATTGTACCTCATACATAAGAGTATCCTAAAATGGATCAGAAAGGCATTCCTAGAGTTTTTGCTGCCTTGCCCAAGGCAAGTGAGTACATAACCTGCATGGATGCATAATTGTTCAATGTTTTCTTATACATGAATATCTCAGCATCTTCTTTAGATTTCTGAGCTTCATCAAAGGCAGTTCTTTATCCTCTTATATGTAAAGGTGTTACTGACCTATAAGTTCTCATAAATACTGGCATTTTTATTCAATTTGTAAAAAGATCATGGATATTTTCATATAGAAAACACTACCATAAAGTTTATAAAAATAACTATAAAGGATTATTATAGCTATTAAAGCTAGTAATGCTCCTTCAGTTAAAAAACAAACAATAACCTTTAGTCCTGGTTATCCCACTCCATAGATATTGCCCATGTTTCTTCATGAGATTAAAATTTACACTAAGGATCATTTTAATTTTTATAGAAATAAGAAAGAATAGTGCATATAATGGAAGGAAATACAGGTTTATATAGCACCTCCCATAATTTAATCTTAGGCAACACCATTAACTGCTTTTGTCCTCAGTTTCCTCATCTGTAAATTTAGGGAATAGGAACAGATGGTTTCTAAGGTCTCTTGCAGATCTGTATCTATAATCCTATGAGAACTATGTCAAAGCACAAGTAGGGACTAGATATTTTACTAGACATATTAAGTTTATCTAAAGGGTTTAAGATAATATATCTGACCCATCTTTATTTCTGACTTTTAGTGACACCTCTGAATGATATCCTCCAAAATCGGGTATTAAAGATCCCATTACATACAATAAAGACAAAACAGACTAACAAGTGGAATCTGTTGAGCACACACAGAGACAAATAAACCCTCACTAAATGTGTATATGGGGAATTCACATAAGTTTCTGTTTAGAAAAGGACTACATAGTGGGTAACGTAAGAATCATTGTTGTGAACACTCTATCTTTTTCAAGAATGTTAAAATCAAATAACCCTTAGTGATTATTTCAGGAATTATTTGATTACAAAACTCTGATCACCTGTACTCAAGCAATACATTTAAGAGAAAAGTCAAGTGTCTTGGTCCTATTGGTTTTACCTAGGAGTGTGATGGAGCCAGGCCCAACCTGAAGCAATTGTAGATCCTGAGTTACCATGCATCTCATAGTTAAGAATAGGTAAAAAATAAATAATACATAGATACAAGAGGTAGAACCACTCACTTCACTAAATCATTGCCTAGGCTGTTATGGTCTAAGCAATACAGGATACCTCAAAATAATGGGCTCAAGGTTACAACCTTAATTTACCATATGGAAGAAGCAGTTTTTTGGAGGGATCAACAGAAGTCTGGGTCATACCAAAAAAGCATGGAATGGGCATGAGATTTGTTTTCTAGTTCCATTCATCAATTTCAGTATTTATGTAATATGAGATGTCATTTATGCTTCTCCTTGAAACTCTGATTCCATTGCTTTACATGACATATATAATGCAAAGTGCACTGATCAAAGAGTTGGATGACCTAGGTTCAAATCTCACTAATTACACTTTCTGTCTGCATGACCTTAGTCAACTTATATAAACTGCCCTGAATATCAGGGAAGTTTATCTGTTAAATGGCAGGTCTATTGTCTGTCTTCTAAAGTCTAGCTATAGATCTTTGCTCTTGTGAACATTAAACAACATGTAACTATAGCACAAGCTCTGGCCAATGTATCAGACATTACTATTATCTGAAGACAGGCCTAATTAAGGTTGAAGAGATTCATTACAAATTTGCCTAGAGAGGGGAGCGGAGCCAAGATGGCGGCTAGAAAGCAGGGACCAGCGTGAGCTCCCTGCCGAGTCCCTCCAAAAACCTATAAAAAATGGCTATGAACCAATTCTAGAACTGCAGAACCCACAAAACAGCAGAGGGAAGCAGGGCTCCAGCCCAGGACAGCCTGGATGGTCTCTGGGTGAGGTCTATCCCACACGGAGCTGGGAGTTGGGAGCTGGGAATAGAGTGGAGCAGAGGCCAGCCTGAGCGGATGGACCAACCAGACCAGGAGCAGGGCAGAGGGGGCCCTAGCACCCTGAATTAGTGAGCTGCGGCAGTTACTGGACTTCTCAACCCACAAACACCAAAGACAGCAGAGAAGGTTAGTGGGAAAAGCTGCGGGAGTGGAAGGAGTTTGCAGTTCGGCTTCCAGCCCTGGGGGCAGCGGAGGTGGGGCAGCTACAGCTGCTGCTGCTTGTGGCCCTAGGCCCACCTGGTGGGAGGAATTAAGTGGCAGATCAGAGCAGGAGTGCACAGCCTGCTGGAGGTCTAAGACCAGTCTGGGTTGGGGGTTCTTGGGGAAGGAGTAGCGCTGGTGTGACAGAGCTGGCATCTCCCCCCCAAACGTGGAACATATAATTCTAGTCTACAAGCAGTTATACCCCACTGAAAAACTCAAGGGTCAAGTTAGTTGGTTGGGAATATGGCCAGGCAGCGAAAACACACCCAGATTCAGTCTCAGACTTTGCATTCTTTCTTTGGTGACAAAGAAGACCAAAACATACAGACAGAAGTTAACAAAGTCAAAGAGCCTACAACAGAAACCTCCAAGAAAAACATGAACTGGTCCCAGGCCATGGAAGAGCTCAAAAAGGATTTGGAAAAGCAAGTTAGAGAAGTAGAGAAAAAATTGGGACGAGAAATGAGAAGGATGCGAGAAAACCATGAAAAACAAGTCAATGACCTGCTAAAGGAGACACAAAAAATTACTGAAAAATACAATGAAGAAAACAACACCTTAAAAAATAGATTAACTCAAATGGCAAAAGAGCTCCAAAAAGCCAATGAGGAGAAGAATGCCTTGAAAGGCAGAATTAGCCAAATGGAAAAGGAGATCCAAAAGACCACTGAAGAAAATACTACTTTAAAAATTAGATTGGAGCAAGTGGAAGCTAGTGACTTTATGAGAAATCAAGATATAAAACAGAACCAAAGGAATGAAAAAATGGAAGACAATGTGAAATATCTCATTGGAAAAACCACTGACCTGGAAAATAGATCCAGGAGAGATAATTTAAAAATTATTGGACTACCTGAGAACCATGATCAAAAAAAAAGCCTAGATATCATCTTTCAAGAAATTATCAAGGAGAACTGCCCTGATATTCTAGAGCCACAGGGCAAAATAGAAATTGAAAGAATCCATCGATCGCCTCCTCAAATAGATCCCAAAAAGAAATCTCCTAGGAATATTGTTGCCAAATTCCAGAGCTCCCAGATCAAGGAGAAAATACTGCAAGCAGCCAGAAAGAAATAACTTGAGCATTGTGGAAATCCAATCAGAATAACCCAAGATCTGGCAGCTTCTACATTAAGAGATCGAAAGGCTTGGAATACGATATTCCGGAGGTCAATGGAGCTAGGATTAAAACCTAGAATCACCTACGCAGCAAAATTGAGTATCATGCTCCAAGGAAAAATATGAGTTTTCAGTAAAATAGAGGACTTTCAAGCTTTCTCAGTGAAAAGACCAGAACTGAATAGAAAATTTGACTTTCAAACACAAGAATCAAGAGAAGCATAAAAAGGTAATCAAGAAACGGAAATTGCAAGGGACTTACTAAAGTTGAACTGTTTTGTTTACATTCCTACATGGAAAGGTGACATGTATGATTCTTGAGACCTCAGTATTAGGGTAGCTGAAGGGAATATGCATACATATGTATATATGTGAATGTGTATGTATGTATATATCTGTGTGTATATATATATGTATATATGTGTGTGTCTGTGTGTGTGTGTATATATATATATATATACATATATATATATATGTATGTATATATATATATATATATATATATATATATATATAAAAGAGAGAGAGAGCAGACACAGGGTGAGTTGAAGATGAAGGGAAGATATCTAAAAGAATTAAAATCAAATTAAGGGATGAGAGAGGAACATACTGAGAGAGGGAGATAGGGAGAGATAGAATGGGGTGTATTATTTTACATAAAGGTGGCAAGAGGAAGCAGTTCTGTGGGAGGAGGGGAGAGTGCAGGTGAGGGGGGAATGAGTGAACCTTGCTCTCATCAGATTTGGCCTGGGGAGGGAATACCATACATACTCAATTGCGTATCTTACCCCACAGGAAATAAGAGGGAGGAAGATAAAAAAGGGGGGGGATGATGGAGGGGAGGGCAGATGGTGGCGGAGGTAATCCAAAACAAACACTTTCAAAAGGGGACAGGGTCAAGGGAGAAAATTCAATAAAGGGGGATGGGTTGGGAAGGTGCAAATATAGTTAGTCTTTCACAAGGGTTATACATAATGTTACACATGTGGCCTATGTTGAATTGCTTGACTTCTTAGGGAGGGTGGGTGAGAAGGGAAGAGGGGAGAGAATTTGGAACTCAAAGTTTTAAAAACAGATGTTCAAAAACAAAAAAAAAAATGTTTTTATATGCAACTAGAAAATAAGATACACAGGCAATGGGGCATAGAAATTTATCTTGCCCTACAAGAAAGGAAGGGAAAAGGGGATGGGAGGGAAGTGGGATAATAGAGGGGAGGGCTGACTGGGGAACAGCGCAACCAGAATATATGCCATTTTGGAGTGGGGGGGAGGGTAGAAATGGGGAAAAAATTTGTAATTCAAACTCTTGTGAAAATCAATGCTGAAAACTAAATATGTTAAATAAATAAATTTAAATTAAAAAAGAAAAAACAAATTTGCCTAGAGGGAAATGAATTTTTCAATGATGGCATCTCTCAAAGATTGTCTCCTAAATGAATTATTACAATCTAAGTCAGTCGCAGAAATACCTAAGCCAATAAAATCGTCAATCCTTAAGGTATTCAAGTATCAATAAATATGTCTAATAAAATTAAATTTAAAAATATAAAGCTTTATTCAGGTCAAAAAGATCAGTATTACAAATACAAAATTGGGGAAGGATGACTAAAAATAAATTTACCTAGAAAAAAATAGACCCAGTGCATTTTCATAGACTGTAAACACAATATGAGAAAACTGTATTTGTGGCATCGAGGAAAACTGGTGAAAGACATCAATGATTAAGGTAGAGTTTTCAAGGATAAGGGGTTGTAATTTCACTATATTCTTCCCTGGTAAGAACTTATCTGTTATCTCATAGTAAGTTCTGAGGACAATGTTAAAGAACATCTGTGAACTGAAAATCATACTTAGCAGTGGTTTTAAACTCAAATAGAAACCAGAGGCATTACTCTGTACATGATCCCGAGAGAAACATATTGACTAAAGTTTAAAATGTAATGTTATCTATATTTTTATTTTTGTTTGTTTACTTAAATATTTCCCAATTACATTTTAATCTGCTTCTGGCCACAGTAGGGAGTGTTGAGGGCTGCATGTATGCTTGAGACATCTGATCCAAAGAAAGAATATGAATATGGTGAAGAATTTCTGAAAAATGCCATATAGGAGTATCAGTTAAATGAATTAGGGATGCTTAATGTGGAAAAGGGAAGGCTTCATGGGGACATAGTAGCTGTCTTAAAGAATCCAAGAGCTGCACAAGTAGATCAGATATTTTTGCTTAGCCTCAGAAAACAGGATTTATGTCAATAGACGGAAGTTGCCAAGACTACAAAAATAGGCTTAACATAATGAAAAACTATCCTAACAATTAGAGCTACCCAAAAGAGGAATGGATTTTCTTAGAACCTACTTGTCTCTTTCTCACTAGAGTTTTCCAAGCAAAGGTTTGGTGAGCACTACTATGTTGTAGAGAGGATACTTGTATAGGGATATTATTTGGACTCAATTTTGTTGAGAGTCTGATCCAATTCTGAGGCTGTCTGATTTAGCATGATTCCATATACCCATATACATCAATTAATTTTGAGTTATCGATATAATTTTGAACAACCTTTCCCATAGAACATTCTAAGAGACAGAAAGTTATGACAATTTATCACTATACCACCTTAATAGAAATGAATTTTTCAACTACAGCAACTCTAAAAAAAACTGTCTTCTAGATAAAGTATTAGAATCTAAGTCAATGCAACATATATTTATGCCAAAGAAACAATGAATCATTGTTATATATCCAATTGAAGCCATAGTTAATTGAATTACCTTGCAATTCTTTTTACCTTAATAAAACAAAAAAAATATTTCTGGTATAGTCAGAGAGATTACTTACACTATTAAGAAAAATAAGATGGTAAGCAATATTTACTAAGTAAAGATTGAAAATGGACAAAACATACTTTGAACATTTGTGAAAATATTGAGAAATGCCTACACATATCTCTAATTATCCATCCTCAACAGCAGTCTAAAGCTATTTTCTAAGTCTAATACTAAAATTTCTCTAGAAAGACTAGCACATATATATTTTATGATTTTCTTCTTTCAAGTTAGTTTTGTAAATAGGTGCAGTGTTTATTTACTATAAGATTTAGAGAAGCAAACATTTAATTTCCATCTACCTTAAGTTTTATTTGATTAACTATCATCTTTTTATAAATAAACAATATTTTTGTTTCATTTAATATCATCAAGAAGATAGGCGAATATTTTTCAAAGTGTTATAAAGATAATTCTTAATTTTGTAAAAAAAAAGATTTAGGAAAATGAATCAGAACTATATAGACAAATTTACTATGTCTTAGAAACCAGAAACCTTTAAAAGAAGTCTTCCCTTTTCAAAGAGATGAGATTATCATCCTTCCAAGGTATAAATCCTGAGAAAATTTCAGGAAGGCATCAATAAGGATTGCCTCCTTTTTTGAATTATTATTACTAATTATCATTTTACAGAGCATATTTTTAAATGTGTTAGCATATATATTAATGTTAAATATATAGCATATGTTTAGCATATATATTAATATTAAATATATATATATATATACACACATATACTGCTCTCTTTGCTTTGGAATTTTGTTATATAAAGTATTATTTGAAATAAGCATACTTGGAAATCCTCTTATAATAGAGATATTTTATCTATTCATTTTCCTGCTGCATATATATTTTCTTCTATGTAAAATCTCTAAATTATTGATACTTTTTTATGCACTTTGACCTTGAAAAGCTGATTGACCTTCCAAAGGTCACAGAATGGAAAGAATGGGGGAATCTTTAAAGGCTTTGATCTCTGGCTGCCCAGTGAATGGCTCAGACCATTAATTGCCTTTGGATGCTGGACCAGTTAAACTAATATATAGCTGTAGAGGACTATAGATATTAAATTCCAGGCCATCTTACTCAATTTCCACACAGTAAGAAACTACAGGCAAAGTAAATCAATGGAGAAGGGAGATGGGGGGTGGGGTGGGGTTCTGTTGCTCTGGCATTGTTCCCGTAGTTTGTTTACTCCATTTATTTATATATTTATTTGTGGTCAGGATCACAAGTAGAGGGTACTGGCCCTTTGAAGAATGAACTTCTCTGTCATCCTCCATTTCCTATGAGATGTCACAGCTGTGACAAGGAGGGGTTTATAATGGCACAGTTCGGCGCCTTCATAATTTATTCTCTCTGATTTTATGCTCTTTTAGTCTCCTGCTCAACCATCCACTAACAAGTAGTGATATTAGCCAATAAATCAAAGACGTCTGCTTGTCACTACCAGATGCTTGGCCACATCGCAGCCGATTATGAGACATACAAAAGGACAATTTCATGTAGGGAACTCAGCAGAGGTGTTCCACTGATATTCTGTTTGATAGGAAACCAGCATGGGGTGAATGTAGTAAAATTCAATAACTTTTATGCCTTGTGGCAATGAAGAACTAAGTTGAAATAAAACTAGGAAGTAAATTAGGACCTCACCTTTATGACTATTCATTTTATGATCCTAAATCTCTTCCTTCAGCACTTCGGTAAACATTAGGAAAACAAATCTCTCTGTGTCTTCAGTGTATATTTTTCCTGGTCTAAGCTCATTTGAATTTTCAAAATGGACAAAAGTATTCACATTCATTAAAATGTACATTATTTATTTATATGGTATGTCTATATAAATTTGGGCCCTGATTTTATTAACCAATATACCAAGGAAGACTATGAGCATTGTTCCCCTTCATTTAGGACAGTGATATTCAAGCATATTTTTTTTTAATGATAGCTGCTCAACAAGACTGATAAATCAAGACCTCATATATCCTTCTAGTTAATATGCCCTTTCCTCCTTCACAATTTATTTGTACATGTAACAACAACCAAGAATTTGATCCAATAAAAACATGTGTTAAGTACCTGCTGAAATCAGGTATGGCTAATATTAGACAATGATTTTTATGAAAGCATGGCTTTGCAAAAACTCATTGATTGACTGCATTGTTTGTGCTAGAAATGAAAACTCACATATTCAATAGGATTTTGTGAAAGAAAACAAAGAAACAAACAAAAACAATCAATCAGAGAAGTAGAACTCCCACCTCCCAGCTGTCAACCAGCCCATTTACAGTAACCACACTGCTTTCACATTCAGGGGGCATACAAAACTATGAGAAAATGGATAAGCAACTGTAAGAGAAAGTAGGTGGGGCAAAGTATAGCCTGAGGGAAAGTTCAAAAACACCAGTTATTCCCCTTAATACAGACTACAGGATTGTTTTCTAGCTTAGGGGACAATGTAAAAAAAAATATGTCACTTTATTAAACATGTTCTTATTCAGGATCGTTATGATTTACACACCCTTCCATTCTGGAGTCTTGTGTTACAAAAGCTGCTCTATCTCCAAACCTATGTGGACAAGGTATTAGAAGACTACAACTCCTAAAACCCTTTATCCTTTTCCCCTTTCCTCCTTGTTCTAAAAGTAGTGCTAAAAAAGTTTTTAAACCTCTAAGTTTCCCTGTGCTAATAGCTGAGGGTGTATAATATTTTGGATGCTATTATTTGAGATTTATTCATTTTTAAGTCAAATTATCATCGGTTTCCCATGTCAAAAATAAACATTTTGCAGTATTAGACTATGGATGTTTAGATCTATTTCCATTCTGTGTTTATGTGACCAGGAATACATATATACACACACAAGTATATGTATATGTACATATATGCATACACATATATACACAAATATATGTATGCGTATATGTATATTAACTATGTATATTTTTCCTGGCCAGTGAAAAAATAAAATGGATAATGTTACTACTATCTCCCCAATTTATTTCTTAAAACTAGTTGTTTTTAATTTATTTTTTTTTCCATTAAATTAAGATAGCTCTATCCTGACCACAAGCTGCCAGCTGACTTGGAATTGGGAACATGTAAACAAGAGTTAAAACAATGGAATGTTAGATCATAGAGACCATATAGTCTAACTATTTTATTTTTGTAGATGAAGAAAATGAGGACTAAATAGGTTAAATGATCTATTTAAGGGTGGAGACTGAGGTAGAAGAGCTGTGGCCACAGTCCAGGTCTCTTGACTCCCAGTCTAATATTTCTTCCATGACATTTTGTTCCTTCCCATTGATTGTGAAATAGTCAATTAGATCTATGTGGTGAGTCAAATTGTCTCTTAAGGTGAAAGTGATAACTGGCTGTCAATGCTGCTATTTTAAGTCATCTGGACATGGCCATACTGGGACTATTATGTATTTTAACACTTGTTTTCTTTCTCCTTTCTTTCCTTCTATGTTCTTCTTTTCTCTTTTCCCTTATAAAATTCCTGAAAACCTCAGACTAGAAAATACACATTCTGCTGTAACTCATTCTCAGAGGCTTATCTGATTCTTATGCAGACTTCTTTTCTGTTAAGTTCGCTAGACTGTGTGTGACCCTAAGAGCTGGACCAGAACTAGAAGGACACAGGTATTTAGATGACATTTATCTAGGTCATGAATTTACCTGGGGACATTTTTCATGTAAAAAATTTAAAATTCTTATTCTTATTTTTAAAAGACTAACTTTATCTTCTAAAATTTATTGGGTACCAAATGGGAAAAATATAAACAACCTAGTAAATAAAACATTTATTAAGTGCCTACTATATGCCAATAACTTTGATAAGCACTAAGAACACAAATGCCAAAAATAAATAAATAAAGGAAAAGAAAAGCAGTTCCTTCCTTCAAGGAGCTTATAATAGGGTAAGACAATACTCAAAAGAAAATTGGAGTGGGGAGGAGCCAAGATGGCAGCTAGAAAGCAGGGACTGGCCTAAAACTCTCCCCCAGGACCCTCCAAACACCTATAAAAAATGGCTTTGAACAAATTCTAGAACTGCGAACCCATGAAATAGCAAAGGGAAGCAGGGCTCCAGCCCAGGAAAGCCTGGATGGTCGCTGGGTAAGGTCTATCTCATGGAGCTGGGAGCAGAATGGAGCAGAGCCCAGCGTGGGCTGCGCCTGGACAAACCACACCAGGAGCCAGATGGAACAGGCCCTAGTGCCCTGAATCAGTGAGCTGTGGGAGTTACCAGACTTCTCAACTCCCAAACACCAAATAAAACAGAGAAGGTTAGTGGGGAAAAACTGTGGGGAGAGAGTGAAAGGAGTTCGCGATTTGGCCTGATATTCTAGAGCCGGAGGGTAAAACAGAACTTGAAAGAATCCACCCATCGCCTCCTGAAAAAGATCCCAAAAAGAAAACTCCTAGGAACGTTGTTGCCAAATTCCAGAGTTCCCAGATCAAGGAGAAAATACTGCAAGCAGCCAGAAAGACACAACTTGAGTATAGTGGAAACACAATCAGGATAACATAAGATCTAGCAGCTTCTACATTAAGGGATTGAAGGACTTGGAATATGATATTCTGGAGGTCAAAGGAGCTAGGATTAAAAACCAGTATCACCTACCCAGCAAAACTGAGTATCATGCTCCAAGGCAAAATATGGATGTTCAATAAAATAGAGGACCTTCAAGCTTTCTCAGTGAAAAGACCAGAGCTGAATAGAAAATTTCACTTTCAAACACAAGAATCAAAAGAAGCATGTAAAGGTAAACAAGAAAGAGAAATCATAAGTGACTTATTAAAGTTGAACTGTTTGTTTACATTCCAACATGGAAAGATTATGTGTATAATTCATGAGACCTCAGTATTAGGGTAGCTGAAGGGAATATACATACATATATATATAAGGGCACAGGGTGAGTTGAATATGAAGGGATGATATCTATAAAATCAAATTAAGGGGTGAGGAAGGGAGAGAGGAATATATTGAGAGAGGGAGAAAGGGAGAGATAGAATGGGGTAAATTATCTCACATAAAAGTGGCAAGAAAAATCAGTTCTGTTGGAAGGGAAGAGGGGGCATGTGAGGGGGAATGAGTGAATGTTGCTCTCATCAGAATTGACCTGAGGAGGGAATAACTTAGACACTCAATTGGGTATCTTACCCCACAGGAAAGAAGGAAGAAGGAGATAAAAAAGGGGTGATGATAGAAGGGAGGGCAGATGGGGGAGGAGGTAATTAAAAGAGAACACTTTTGAAAAGGGACAGGGTCAAGGGAGAAAATCGAACAAAGTGGGATAGGATGGGAAAGAGTAAAATATAGTCTTTCACAAAATGATTATTGTGGAAGGGTTTTACATAATGTTAAGCCTTCTTAGGGAGGTTGGTGGGGAGGGAAGAGGGGAGAGAATTTAGAACTCAAAGTTTTAAAAGCAGATGTTCAAAGAAAAGTTTTTGCATGCAACTAGAAATAAGATATACAGGCAATGGGGCATGTAAATTTATCTTGCTCTACAAGAAAGGAAGGGAAAAGGGGATGGGGATAGTGTGGTGGCAGAAGGGAGAGTTGACTGGGGAATGGGGCAATCAAAATATATGCCATCTTGGAGTGGGGGGAGGGTAGAAATGGGGAGAAAATTTGTAATTCAAACTTGTGAAAATCAATGCTGAAAACTAAAAAAATATTAAATAATTTTTAAAAAAATTATGAAAATTAAAAAAAAAGAAAATTGGAAAGTGTGTGGTAGGGGAAATCTCTTCATTTCTCATTTGGCTACAATCTTTTGGGACTGCTTTGACTAACTTCTCTGCCATGTCTCAGTAAGCTCATTATTGCTACAATATTGTCATGTAAATGTCATCAGCCTTGGTTCTCCATCTTCTTACTACCCTCTGCTTTTCTAATTAGAGGTTGGGGCCATGAATTTCAAACTTCTATTTAAAGAGACATCCCATTTCTCATCTGGCTGCACTACTTTGGGAGTTCCCTTACTGATTTCTCCATGAGGTCCCCTAGTCTCGTACCTTTTCCTCTTCTCCCTCCTCTGTACTTTTCAGCTTCCTTTTGTTTTTTGTTTCCCTCTATTAGATTGTAAGGCTTTTGAAGGTAGGGACTTCCTTTCTTTCCTTCTTTCTTTCCTCCTTTCTTTGTTTCCTTCTTTCTTTCCTCCTTTCTTTCTTTCTTTCTTTCTTTCTTTCTTTCTTTCTTTCTTTCTTTCTTTCTTTCTTTCTTCCTTCCTTCCTTCCTTCCTTCCTTCCTTCCTTCCTTCCTTCCTTCCTTCCTTTCTTTCTTTCTTTCTTTCTTTCTTTCTTTCTTTCTTTCTTTCATCTTCCTTTCTTCCTTTCTTTCTTTGTCTTTTCCCCCATGCTTTACACAGGGTCTAGCACATTGTAGGCAGTAATAAATGTTTGACTATCAACCATTATAGGAAAAATGACAGATGGTCAATAAAGAAAGAATTACACAATTTTTTAAAAAGTAAGCATATATTTCATTCAATTTTGAATATTTTGAAGTAGATGATTGGGCCAGCAATGTCTTCATTCCTTTTGACAATGTATTTCTGACACTTTAGACTTTCTTTACTATTTGTGGCACAGAAACCTCTTCATCCTGGAAATTTATTTTACACCTAGTCTTCTCACAGTATAAGTGCATTCTGTTCATGTATCTTCTTCCTCTGATTGGCTAGTTCCTCCAAGACTCTCCATTTTAAGTCTGTCCAGTCCAGCTATGTCTTTATTCTTCCCTACTATTTATTCTTGACTCTCCAGACTTTTTCTACCATGATCCCATTATATCCCCACAATTTCCTTATCAGCTATAACTCCCTAATTGAATGTAAGCTACTTGAGGAAAGGGACTTTCTCTCAGCTTGTATTTTCATTCCCAATACTTATCACACTATCTAGTACATAGTATGTGCTTAATAAATTCTTGTTAACTTGTTAAATAATATTTTGATAATGCTATGATTTTTCCATTGGGACAGCAAAAAAAATGTATTCTTTAAGGTCATTACTTATAGTAGATACCATTGGTCTAACTAACTAATAAAAATAATTTTGAATACTCTGTATAAAACACCACATGCAGTTTTTAGTAATGGGGTTATTACTTATTAATTATGTAAATATCTCTGTATATTCATAAAAATATTCTATCTTATTTTAGTTTCTTCTTAACCAAATTTGATGAAATCTGGTTGCAGACTCCACCCCCCCCCACACACACAGGTTTGTTCAGAAGAAACATTAGAAATAAAAGTTTTCAAAAGTATATATATGCATATATGTATATAATAACACACACACACACACACACACACACATATACACACACACACATACACACACATGTATCAGTGTTTTTTAAAGAAAAACTTCTGGCTCATTGTAAAGAAGATAACTGGTTAACAGAAAATTCACACTCTGCACAACTTTACTATCTAAAATTTATACCTGCTCTCATCTGGAGAACTGTGTCACTTTGGGTTGCCTGGAGTAAGAAAGATAAAAAAGACTTAACATGTAAAGGACTAGGATGACATGAAGAAAATGAGAAAAGGATCAGAGATGTGGGTAGTATTTACCTTTGATGAGAGGCTCTTACCAGTAAGTTTATCTAGCTAAGAAAGAAGAAGAGTTTAAGTGGATTTGATTGAGTTATTCAGAATCAATGAAAACCAATATGCTATCTTTAGTAGTGCTCCAAAAAATGTTAAAGCTAGAGGAAGTACAGAACAGGTAGTATTAGTATGATGTTGAAAAGATGATGTGTGGCTCTGTGCTTTATCAAATAATTGTTTCTACCCTTCTCTGGCCAATTTACTTCATAAATGTTCCCATGATTGGTCAACTGTGCCCTGGAATTTAAGTTCATTGATATCCAATGTGTAAATATCATTAGTCATCATTAGTTAGAAACTAGTATTAATTTGTTCTTTTCACGAAGAATAATTACACAGAAGTATGTAACAATGGGGCATTGATATATACTTGTTTTTGATGTGTATTGTGTACATATGTGTGATTGTAACATTGATGTAGAATTGGTTATTTTTTCCATTTTAAGTTAATATTTCCCCAATTAAATATAAAAACAAATTTAATGTTCTTTTTTTCAAATTCTGAGATCCAAATTCTTTCTTTCTCTTTCTCCCTCCTCCCTCTCATTTAGAAAGCAAGCAGTTTGACATAGGTTATACATGTGTAGTCATGCAAAAAGCATTTCCATGTAATGCTGTGAAAGAAAACACAGATTTAAAAAAAAATTAGAAAAGTAAAAAAAAAGTATCTTTGATCTGCATTCAGGATCTACTAGTTCTTTCTCTAGAGATAGACAGCACCTTTCATCATAAGTCTTTCAGAATTGTCTTGGACCACTTTATTGCTCAGAATAGTTAAGTTATTTACAGTTGATCATGATAGAATATTGCTGTTACTGTGTTTAATGCTGACTCGTTCTGCTCATTTCACTTTCCATAAGTCTTTCCAGGTTTTCCAGAAAACATCCTGCTCATCATTTCTTATAGCACAATAGTTTTCCATCACAATCATATATAGCAAATTGTTTTGCCATTCCCCCGTTGATGGACATCATGATTTCCAAATCTTTGCCCCTACTAAAAGAGCTGCTATAAATATTTTTGGACATATATGTGCTTTTTTTTGCTTTCTTATACCTCTGGGATACAGACCAATAGTGACATTGCTTGGCCAAAGAGTATACATGGTTGTATAGCCCTTTGTACATAATGCCAAATTGCTCTCCAACATGGTTCAATCAGTTTGCAACTTCACCAACAGTCCATTAGTGTTTGAACTTTCCCACATCCTCTCCAACATTTGTCATTTTCCTTTTCTGTCATATTAACTAATTTGATAGATGTGTGGTACTAGCTCAGAGTTGTTTTAACATATATATATATATATATATATATATGTATATACACATATATATGTTATATATATGTATATATATGTTTTTCTAATCAATAATGATTTAAAGCTTTTTTATATGACCATATATAGCTTTGATTACTTTTTCTGAAAACTGCCTGTTCATATCCTGTCAACAATTATTGATTGAAGAATGACTCTTAATTCCATATATTTGATTCTGTTTTCTGTATAATTGCGAAATGAGGTCTTTATTACAGAAACTTGCTATCATTTTTTCCAGTGATTCCAAACTGTATATTTCCCTCCATCCTATTTTCCCTTTGCATCCTACTCCCTCTCCTTTTATCCTGTCCATTTTCTTTTCTTTTTTTTTCTTTTTTAAATTAAGATATTATATTTTTAGTTTACAATACTCAGTTCCACATGATTTTGAGTTCCATATTTTCTTCCCCCCTCCCCTTCCCCCTCCTCCCCAAGATAAGATGGAATCTGATATATCTTCTACATATACCTTCACATTAAATTTATTTACACAATAGTAAAGGTGTAAAGAAGAATTATGACCAATGGAATGAATCATGAGAAAGAAGAAACCCCCCCCCCAAAAAAAAGAGGAAAAAAAGGGAAAAAAGGAGAGCAAATAGTTTGCCTCAATCTGCATTCAGACTCCATAGTTCTTTCTCTGCATGTAGATAACTCTCTCCATCATGAGTCATTTGGAGTTGTCTTTAAACCTTGTATTGCTGAGAAGAGCCAAGTCTATCAAGGTTAGTCATCACAGAATCAGTATATCTGTAGTTGTGTATAAAGTTCTCCTAGTTCTGCTCCACTCACTCAGCATTATATCATGTAGGTTTTCCCAGGTTATTATGAAGTCCATATCATCCCCATTTCTTATAGCACAATAGTATTCCATTACATTCATATACCACAACTTGTTCAGCCATTCCCCAATTGATGGGCATCCCCTTGATTTGCAATTCTGTGCTAGTACAAAAAGAGCTGCTATAAATATTTTTGTACATACTGGTCTTTTTCCCACTTGTGTGATCTCTTCGCGATACAGCCCTAGAAGTGTTATTGCTAGGTCAAAGGGTATGCACATTTTTATAGCCCTTTGGGCATAGTTCCAAACTGCTCCACAGAATGGCTAGATCAGTTCACAACTCCACCAACAGCATTGCAATTTTCCCACATCCTCTCCAACATTTATTATTTTCCTGTTTTGTCATGTTAGCCAATCTGACAGGAGAGATGTGATACCTAAGAGTTGTTTTGATTTGCATTTCTCTAATCAATAGTGATTTAGAGCATTTTTTTCATATGCCTATAGATATCTTTAACTTCTTCCTCTGAAAACTCCCTGTTCATATCCTTTGACCATTTCTCAATTGGGGAATGACTCGTATTCCTATAAATTTAGCTCAGTTCCCTATATATTTTAGCGATGAGGCCCTTATCGGAGACACAGGTTGTAAAGATTTTCTCCCAATTTTCTGCTTCCCTCCTAATCTTTGTTGCATTGGCTTTTTCATACAAAACTTTTCAATTTCACATAATCAAAATTCTCCATTTTGCATTTCGTAATAATCTCTATCTCTTGTTGTGTCATGAATTCTTTCCTTTCCCATAAATCTGATAGGTAAACTATTCCATGCTCTCCCAAATTGCTCATAGTATCAGCCATTAATCCTAAATCATGAACCCATTTTTACTTTATTTTGTGTAGATGGTGTAAGATACTGGTCTATGCCCAGTTTCTGCCCTATCATTTTCCAATTTTCCCAGCAGTTTTTGTGAAATAGTGAATTCTTAGCCTGGAAGCTGGATTCTTTGGGTTTATCAAAGAGTAGATAGCTATAGTCATTGACTTCTCTATCTTGTGTACCTAACCTATTCCACTGATCCATGACTTGGTTTCTTAGCCAGTACCAAGTAGGTTTGATGACTGCTGCTTTATAGTACAGTTTAATATCTGGTATGGCTAGGCCACCTTCCCTAGCATTTCTTTTCATTCATTCCCTAGATATTCTGTACCTCTTGTTCTTCCAGATGATTTTTTATTATTTTATACAGCTCTTTAAAATGATTTTTTGGTAGATTGATTGGTATGGCACTGAATAAGTAAATTAGTTTAGGTAAAATTGTCATTTTAATTATATTAACTTGGCCTAACCATGAGCAACTGGTTTATTTCCATTTATTTAGATCTGATTTCATTTGTGTGAAAAGTGTTTCATAATTATGTTCATATAGGCCCTGGGTTTGTCTTGACTGGTAGACTCTCAAATATTTTATAGTGTCTACAGTGAATTTAAATGGAATTTCTCTTTCTATCTCTTGCTGTTGGGTTTTGTTAGTAACGTATAAGAATGCCAAGAATTTATGTGGTTTTATTTTATATCTTGCAACTTTGCTAAAGTTATTTCAAGTAGTTTTTTATTTAATTCTCTAGTAATTTTTTTACTAGAGATATACCTAGTTTTTTACTAGGATTCTCTAAGTAAATCATATCATCTGCCAAATAGTGATAATTTAGTTTCTTCTTTACCTATTCTAATTCCTTCAATTTCCTTTTCTTCTCTTATTGCCACGGCTAACATTTCTGGTACCAAATTAATAATAGGGGTGATAATGGACATCCTTATTTCACTCTTGATCTCATTGGGAATGCATCTAGCTTATTCCCATTACAAATAATGCTTGTCGATGGCTTTAGGTATATGCTATTTTTAATTTTAAGGAAGGCTCCATTTATTCCTATGCTTTTAGTATTTTTTAAATAGGAATGGGTGTTGCATTTTGTCAAAGGCTTTTTCTGCATCTAGTGATATGATCATATGTTTTCTGCTAGTTTTGTTGTTGATACATCCTGTCCATTTTCAAAAGTGTTTTGCTTCTGATTTTTACCTCCCCCAATCTGCCCTCCCTTCCATCACCAACACCCCCCCCCCCCACCATGCCCTTCCCCTCCTACTTTCCTGTATGGTAGGGTAGATTTCTTCACCCAACTGAGTTAGTATGTTTTCCCACTTTGAGCCTATTCTGATGAGAGTAAGGTTCAGACTCCCCCCCAACACATACACACACACACACACACACACACACACACACACACACACACAGAGATTTGGTTTTTTGTTGTTGTTGTTTTTTGTTTTTGATATATATGTGCATATATTTGTGTATTTCATTTTTAGTGTACCACTGATGGCCTTGCCCAGTAATAAGCTTAATAGCAAATTGAGATATTTCTGGCCATGATTCTCTCCCCTTTAGTGAAAAGCAAAATACTACAAAAGGATATAGAACCCTACATCTATTCTTACACACAACCAAAGTGAAAATTGCCATGAATAAGAACTAATTCTTTTCCCATTCTATTATAAGAGTTGTTTCTATACGTATACTGTAAACTGGTTTTGGGATAGAGGAGTGAGAGATGAACAGTTCTCTATAAGTATGGTGTGAACATAGAACCCTTTAGCCTGGAATTCAAGCCCTAATACAGCTTGTTCCCTCTTTCTACCCTACCATCTCTACAAGCCTCTTATTTCCCTTAATTATTCTTTCTTTTCCCTTCCCTCAATTCCATATATTATACTGCCTCCATTAGGGGTAGATAGTAGGAATTGGACATTTTTGACACCCACAGAATTTTTTTTTCTGAGTACAGAGGACTTTAATTTAAGGAGGATACATGCTCCTAACCAAAAAAAAAAAAATCAGCATTGGACAAGTGTCAATATGAAGAGTTGGCTTAATGTGGAGAGCCAATAACATCTCTTCCTCATACCACTGACAACAAACTTCACCACCAAGGGGGCAGGGAGTTATTCTGGTTTATACATCACATTTTTAATTTAAATTTATTTATTTGACATATTTAGTTTTCAGCATTGATTTCACAATAGTTTGAATTACAAATTTTCTCCCCATTTCTACCCTCTCCCCACACTCCAAGATGGCGTATATTCTGGTTGCCCTGTTCCCCAGTCAGCCCTCCCCTCTATCACCCCCCTCCCCTCTCATCTCCTTTTCCCTTCCTTTCTTGTAGGGCAAGATAAATTTCTACGCCCCATTGCCTGTGTATCTTATTTTTTAATTGCATGCAAAAACTTTTATTTTTGTTTTTGAACATCTGATTTTAAAACTTTGAGTTCCAAATTCTCTCCCCCTCTTCCCTTCTCACCCACCCTCCCTAAGAAGTTGAGCAATTTAACCTAGGCCACATGTGTATCATTATGTATAACCCTTCCATAATACTCATGTTGTGAAAGACTAACTACATTTTGCTCCTTCCCATCCCATCCCGCTTTATTGAATTTTCTCCCTTGACCCTGTCCCCTTTCCAAAGTGTTTGTTTTTGATTACCTTCACCCCCATCTGCCCTCCCCTCCATCCCCCCCCTTTTATTTCTTTTTCTTCTCCCTCTTCTTTCCTGTGGGGTAAGGTACACAACTGAGTACGTATGGTATTCCTTCCTCAGGCCAAATCTGATGAGCGCAAGGTTCACTCATTCCCCCCTCACCTGCCCACTCCCCTCCTCCCACAGAACTGCTTCCTCTTGCCACCTTTATGGACACCCACAGAATTTGCTGACTTTCAGAGTGTGAAATGTTTTGGAATTCATTTTGTGGAGATACTTAAAGGAAAGAGGCCAGTAAAAGAAAATAATCATGCCATTTACCTGATAGTTTAAAAGTAGAAAGATTAATATTCAAATGAAATATTTAGATTATGATTTTGTCTAGTTTTTAATATCAAGAAAAGCTACAAACAGTAATTAATCAAATTTATGTATTCATGAAATGTACGCTGAATATTAAAATGACACAGAGTAGCATTTATTTAATACTGTGATTATTAATTTTTGTATGCATCTATGATTCTGTTGAAAAAGGACCTAGTTACCTAATTCATCATGATACCAACAAGCAAACCAAGTAAATTGAACTAACACAGTTTACAAAGTAATATTGCTTAAGTTCCAAAATATAAATTGAGTAACATTTGAAATATGAAATACTATTAAAGAATTTAAAAAGAAATAAATTATTTTGGCTTCATTGAAATGGCTTATAAGATAAAGCTTCTTGGGGTAGCCAATATGCAGTCCTATATTGACAAATCAAGAGAAGTTATGATTATTTCTAATATTGTCATGAGGTTATTTAGTAAGTAACATGGAATATATTTGGTATTATAATCTTGGTTTAAATGGTAAGTAGGAAAAATAGTGTCTATCATTTGAAAGAACAATAATCTGGACATAACTACTATATGATTTTGTTCTGTTCTTTTATATTAAATAGAGTATGAACATTTATTAAGAGCTAATCATATGGTGAAGTATGCAAATCATTAATTGGAGTGGCAACAAGGTATAATAGAAAATGCACTGGACTGGGAATTAAGAGATTTTAATTCAAATACCAATACTGCTACTACTACTTTAGGCAACTCTAAACAAGAAACTTAAGCTCTTAAGGATACAGTTTCCTCATTTGTAAAATGAAGCTATTTGAGCAAATAACTTCCCAGGTGCTTAAAGCCCTTAAATTCTATAACTTTAAGAAACTGAATAAAAAATGTTTATTCTTTAGAAACATGGAATACAATGAGTGAATTTATAATTAATTGGATATGAACAACAGTGAAAGCAGATATTCTTCTCTATTATCAGAAAAAAATGGCCTGACTATGCCAGCATATTTATGAGAGCCATGTGAGGGGGCAGGAAATATTGACTCCGGGTAATGTTTTTTAAAGTGGAAGAGGAAGTAGACTTGTTCAGCTAGTACCATGAAGAAGTAGTACCAATGGTTAGAAACTATAGATTGGGAAACTGAATTAAATCAGTCAAAAAGTACTGAATAAGTATTCACTATTTGAAAGTTTCTGTATTAAGTTCTGTGAATATGAGAGGTTAAAATAATGTTGCCCACCAGAGCTCCCATTCTAGTTGTTGGTAGGAGAAAGAAACCACATATAATTAACTAGATATAGCATAGAAGAGAGGTTATCTCAGAGTGTAAATATTAAGAGGTACAAGGACTGTGAAAGGCTCCTGAAGAAATTGAGGTTTAAGCTAAAACTTAATGGAAACAAGTAGAATCAGGAAGAGGAGGTAATGATGTAGAACATTCCAGTCATGGAGAATAGCCAGTGCAAAGGCAATGTGAAAGAAGATGGAATATCATATTGAGAAAGTGTAAGAAGGCTACTTTAGCTGAATTATAAAATTGTGGGAGCTAGTTAAGTGCAAGAAAATTGGAAATATAGAATGTAGCCAATTTGTGGAGAGTTTTAAAGGCCAAACAGAGGTCTTTCTGTTTGATCCTGGAGGAAAGAAGAAACTACTGGAATGGGAATCTTATGAATAGAGATGATAATTGAATCAACAGGAGCCAATGATATCACCAAGTGAGAGAGATAAAAGGAAAAGAGGAGTAGGTCAGAGCTTTGGGGGACGTATACACATATGACATGGGGGGAGGGGATAAAATGGTGTAAGAACAACTGAAAGGAGTTTGAGGTTAGACAGGTATGAGGAGATCCAAGGGAAAACAGTGTCCTGAAAACATACATGAGAAGGTTAACAAAAGTGTCAGATGCTTCAGAAATGTTGATAAGGATAAAAATAGAGAACAGATCATTCAATTTGGAAATGAAGAGAGGATTGGAAACTTTGGAGATAGAAATTTACATTCAAAGAACAGAAGCCAGATTGCAGAGGTTCTAGGAAAGAGTAAGGGGAAAGGAAGTATAGACACCTGATGTAAATGGCTTTCTCAAGAAGTTCATAGAAGAAGGGAAAATATGGAATGATACATAGTAGGGATGATAGGATTGAGGATTATTCTTCTTTTTAGGATGGGTAAGTCACAGACATATTTGCAGGAGTAGGGAAGGAGCATGTAGATAGGGGAGAAATTGAAAATAAGAGTGGTGAATAGCAGTTGGTGAGGTCATCTGCTGGAAATGATTTGATTGAATGCAATCAGTGGCATATGTAGAGGGTTTTTCCTTGGCAAGAAGAAAGAAAACCTCTTCATTTAACAGAATAGCAAAGGGGTATACAGTAGGTGGGAAATATTTGAGTACTGTGAAATCAGGAGGTGAGGGAAAGAGGGAATTTGCCACAAAAGGCCGTATTTTTTTCTAGTGAAGTATGAAGTGTTTCCCATAAAGCACGAGTAGGATATATAGGTTCAAGGAGAGATGAGATTTTTAACACCAGTCACAGAGCATGGGATAGTAAAATGATTGGGGGAATTTCTTCTGCTGCTGTGAAATCCCAGTTGAGAATAGATAGCAACTAATGTTTTAGTAGACCCAAGAATCACTATTTACTGCTTTGCTCTAGCTCCGCTTAGCCATATATGGATGGGATATCAATAATAGAAATAATCTGGACTTTGGGCATGGCAAGGTGATGTGTAATGAACAAGGAGCTTGAGATTTGAGAATAGTATTGACTTGACTTGGTTCACCAAGGGATTGAGAAAGGAAAGGAAAGGAAAAGAAAGTAGTGTGAGGGTGATGACCTAGAGAAGAACTGAAAGAAAGAGGGAAAGGATGTCATAGTAAGCAAAAAGGACAGGGTTAAGAATCATAAAGCACAGGAAAATACTGTATGGTAAAAGATTAATGTCAGAGTACATGAACATGGAAGTGGAACTTTTCTGAGTGGTATCAAGATAAAGAGCATTATCATCTGTATATAGCTAAAGTGGAATGGAGAAGTAGTTTATCTGAACAGAGTAGATTGGGGAACTGGGAAGTTCATATATTTGAGGGAGATAATTTATGCTGAAGTCCCATAGCAGGTGGGCAGATTTCGAGACAGAGAGAAATATTATGAGCCAAGCATTGAACACATTGAGAAAGGATAATGAATACTCTGGTGGTGATAGACAATGGTCAACACAATCTAAATTTGGCGATAAATTTGAATAGCATAAACTTCAAAAGAAGTGAGGTCGCTGAAAGATGGTGTTACAGAAAAAGCCTAGAAGTGGTAATGGGAAGTAAGAGGCTATTGGCAAGGAAAGCAGTGATGTTAGAGGGAGTGAGTTCTCAGTGAATAGCAGATGAAGTGAGAAAGAGAGGTACAACTAGAGAAGATGTTTGTTTATCATGGAATTGGCATTCCAGAGGGCATAAGAGAATAGATATGCAGATCGAAACTGGTACATGGACAGAAGAGGATTGACATGGATTAAAGTAAAAGAATGGAACAAAGGGATATGGAATAAGGTTTGTATATCAGCATCAGAGTTTAAGAATCACTGAGATGTGAAGAAAAGAAATGGGGAAAGGAGAAACATACCAAGTCCAATCATATTAATGATGATGATGAGAGAGGTATATTGAGAAAGAGACATGATAAGGATATTTAAAGTCCTTCCTCTGGGTCCATCCTCAGGGCAAAAATTATAGTTTGTCCTGTGAGCCTCAAGGAGGTCACATCGCAGGAGGAAAAGCAGAAAGTTAGTAGATTCCTGTCAAGAGGTCTTTAAGGCAGACTGATGTTGGAGAAAGGACAAATGTGTAAAATAAGGCATTTTCGGGGAGAGATGGTGCAAGGCTTGTAAGGGAGAATATTTTAAAGGTCTCTAAGAAGCAATTGGCCCAATGCAGCTGGCAGAAGAGGAGCATATGAAGTAGGACTGAAGATGAAAGTAAGAATAGCATCCTACTGGAGAATATCCACTGCAGTATACCCTGGACCAGGGCCAACTATTAAAGTTTAGTGGGCTTATGTGAGGGGGAGAAACAAAGAAAGGAAAGAAAAGAAAAGGAGAAAAATACTTACTAGAGCTATCCAAAAGTGAAATAGACTATTTCAGGAAATATTGAATTTCCTCCAAGATCACCAAGTGGGTGATCTCTTGTTGTGAATATTTAAAGGGGTTTCCTTTTCAAGTATGGTTTCTAATTAGGTGATTCCTGAGGTTTCTTCCAACTCTGAAAGTATGATTCTAAGAAATTATTGCATTTCTTTTTTTGTTATTTTGAAAAAATATATATAACTTTTTTACTTTCTGTTTTCAACCTCATTTCCCAAGATTTTGAATTCCAAATTTTCTCCCCAACTCTCCTCTTCCCCCATCCCAGGACAGCATACACCCTGACCACCCCTTTCCCCAATCTGCCTTACCTTCTATCATCTCCCTTCTCCCATCCCCCTCCCCTCTATTTTCCTGTAAGGCAAGATAGATTTGTATACCCCATTGCCTGTACATCTTATTTCCCAGTTGTATGCAAAAACAATTTTTAACATTCATTTTTTTAAAGCTTTAAGATCCTCATTCTCTCACTTCCTCCCTCCCCACCCACCCTCATTGAGAAAGCAAGCAATTAAGATACAGGTCATATATGTGCAGCCATGCAAAACACTTCCATAACAGTCATGTTGTGAAAGACTAACCATTTATTCCATTTATTCCATTCTCTCCCTTGACCTGTCCCCCCACCAAAGTGTTCACTTCTGATTACCCCTTCCCCCAATTTGCCATCCCTTCTATTAGCCACCTTCTCTTGTCACCTTCCCTCTGTACTTTCTTCTCAACACTTAATTTTATTTTTTAAGTATCATCCCTCCATATTCAGCTCACTTTGTGCCCTCTGTGTGTGTGTATATATATGTGTGTGTGTGTATGTGTGTGTATACACACATATACATATATACATACATGCATATATACATACATATATAAACACACAAACCAATATTATATATATATACACACACACACACACACATACACACTTACATACACACACACACACACACACACACACACACATATTCCCCCTAACTACCCTAATACAGAGAAAGGTCTAATGAGTTACAAATATCTTTCCATGCAGGAATGCAAACAGTACAACTTTAATAAGTCTCTTATGGCTTCCTGCCCTTTTTACCTTTTCGTGTTTCCCTTGCTTCTTGTATTTGAAAGTCAAATTTTCAACAAGCATGCTTGGGAGTCCTCTATTTCATTGAAATTCCATTTTTACCCCCAAGGTATCAGTTTGGCTAGGTAGATGATTCTTGGTTTTAATACTACCTCTTTTGACCTCTGGAATATCATATTCCAAGCCCTACAATCCCTTAGTGTAGAAGCTGCTAAATCTTGTGTTACCCTGATTTTGTTTCCACAACATTTAAATTGTTTCTTTCTGGTGGCAATTTCCTTGACCTGGGAACTCTAGAATTTGGGTACAATATTCCTAGGAGTTTTCCTCTTAGGATCTCTTTCAGGAGGTGATTGTTGGATTCTTTCAATTTCTACTTTACCTTCTGGTTCTAGAATATCAGGGCAGTTTTCTTTGATAATTTCTTGAAAGATGATGTTTAGGCTCTTTTTTCGATTGTGATTTTCAGGTAGACCAAGAATTTTAAAATTATCTCTCCTGGATCTGTTTTCCATGTCAGTTGTTCTTCCAATGAGATATTTCACATTGTCTTCTATTTTTTCATCCTTTTGGTTTTATTTTATAATTTATTGATTTCTAATAAAGTCATTAGCACCCATTTGCTCCATTCTAATTTTTAAGGAATTATTTTCTTCAGTGAGCTTTTGGGCCTCCTTTTCCATTTGGCCAATTCTGTTTTTTAAGGCATTCTTCTCTTCATTAGCTTTTTGGACCTCTTTTACCATTTGGGTTAAACTATTTTTAAAGGTGTTATTTTCTTCAGTATTTTGGGGGGTCTCCCTTAGCAAGTTTTTGACTTGTTTTTCATTATTTTCTTGCATTACTCTCATTTCTCTTCCCAATTTTTCCTTTACTTCTCTCACTTGCTTTTCAAAATCCTTTCTGAGCGCTTCCATGATCTGAAACCATTGATCTTGTTGTCTTCCTCCAGTTGTATGTTTTGATCATCTTCCAGCTGTAGGCTTTGATCTTCTTTGCCGCCAAGAACATGAGAAAACATCTTTTCACCAAGAAAGTAACCTTCTACAATCTTATTTTTTCCCCGTTTGCTCATTTTCTCAGCCATTTATTAGACTTTTGAACTCTTTGTTAAGTGGAGGGTGTAATGCCCCAAGTTTCAGGGAGTTTTGTGTAGCTGTTTTCAGAGATATCTCCAGGGACCTGTACATTCTCAGTTCCTTCAAAATCATATGAGCCTATGCTATGATCCATGAGCCACCCAGGACTGTGACACAGATCAGCTGTTTGGTTCTCCCACTGTCTGTAGGTCAAGAGCTCCAGAAGCAGCTGCAGTTTCAACAGTGGCTGCCACTGCCCTGAGGCTGGGACTAGGGCTGTGATCAGATCATGTTCCTCTCTCACTCAGGTGAGAGAGCTTTCCCACTGACCTTTGATGCTCTCTTTGGCATTTGTGGGTTGAGAATTCTGGAAACCACTGCAGCTGTCAGCTATTTATTGCCCTGAGGCCTACTCCAGTCCCATCTGTGCGGGTGTGGCTCATGGTGGGCTACACTCTGCTCCAAGCCCAGAGCAATAGACCCATCTTGTTAGCCTTCCAGATTGTCTTGGCCTAGAAATCTGTTTCACTCTGTCATTTTGTGGCTTCTGCTGTTCTAGAATTTGTTTAGAGAAATTTTTTACAGGTATCTTAAGGGATTTGGGGAGAGACCTCAAGCAGGTCCCTGCTTCTACTCTGCCAGCTTGGCTCTGCTCCCAAATTATTTTATTTCTTGATCCCTGAACACTCATCATCCAAACATATATCACAGATTAGGAATGCCTGTCATATGAGTTAACTCAAATGTTTGTCACATGAATTAACTCAAAATAATTCTAAATTTATTCTTAGCTCCTTACAGTTACATTGCATCGTTGAAATGTTTATGCTGCTTCCAGATTTTTGCTTTAAGACTTTTTTCTGGAGTCTTCATAGAAAATATTCTTCCTTCCCATATTCATAAAACCGCTTGGTTTCAAAAGCATCTATATCTCCTTTTACCACTGGACGCTAAGCCTGTTTTTTCCACCATGCACTCAGATACAGGACAAATGAAAATAATTTTTAAAAATGCATTAACTTAGAGATCTTTTCAATAATCCATCTCATTTGCTCAATTCCTATTAGTAGATTTAAGTTTTATTATAACCTACAATTGGAAAAAAATGTTGAAAATAGTATTAAAACAAGACTGGATATTTTCAAAAGACAGGTAAAATACAAAGTATATAAATATATTATATACCATAAGGTATAACTATTTTTTGTTGTTGAGTTGTTTTTATTTGTGTCCAACTCTTCATGATGCTATTTGGGGTTTTCTTGGTGAAGAAACTGGAATGCTTTGCCATTTCCTTCTCCAGCTCATTTTATAGATGAGGAAAAGGAGGCCAAAATGGTTAATAATTTGCTCAGGATCACATAGCTAATAAGTGTCTGAGGCTGGATTTGAACTAAGAGGCTCCTGACTCCAGGGCCTACACTCTATCCACTCTGTGACCTAACCATCTCAGCCAGAACTGTATGATTAAATTGCCATAGCAAAACAGAGAAAAATGTCAATTAAATAAATGGAAATGAAGCATTTCTGACACCTCCATCATGAGAAAAAATGTTGCATTACTCACTATATAATGAGATTAGGACCATGATGGGCTTTTAAAAATACAATTCACCTATAATTTTACTTTCAGTGATCTAAAATAAGAAAATATTCTAGTTCATTTGTTGATAAGCATTTATTAAGCACTTGTTATTTGCCAGGTATTGTGTGGGGTGCTAGATATGAAATGTAGATTTGAAATTGTGCAAATAAATTAAATTTTATATTATAATTAAAATAACTGTATCTAGTTGGAGAAATCTCAAAAAAATATAAAATGAGTAGTTCAGAATATCTTAATACACATAAGTAGTCTTCATTCAACAATTGTGAATTATTTTTGAATCAAGTAATTTTAAGTATCTATTATGTGCCATTTTCAGTTGAAAGTGTGAGGGATACAAAAAAAAAAAGAAAACAGTTCCTTCTCTCAGGAAAATGAGCACAGTGTACTACATATCTTACTTCAGACTTAATCAGTCCCCTGGCCTCTTATGACAAAGAATCACCGAACTTAAAAAGACCTTAGAGATCATCTAGGCCAGTCCTCTAACTTGGGAAAGGAGGCAACTATATTTGAAATGGTTAAATTACTTGTCAGAAAGGCAGCAAATAATAATTGAGCTGGACCAAAATTTGCTCTAAGTTACAGCAAATCTTGTCTAAGTAACTCCTCTATTTCAGAAAGCAAAATTGCTTATTCTGCTTCACGAAAATGCTAAGTAATAAACTAGTTATGATTCAGCATTAGCCCACTTTCTTTTTCATTCCAAGACCAAAAGACAATAATGGGCCCAAGAAGGGATGATAAAAGGCATTTCATACTGTTATGTCATGACTGTTAAATCAATCAAATGAATTATGTGAATTGACCATACAATTGAATCAAAACAGTTAATCCAATAGACTTAAGCTTAAAGTAAGAGTGGTAAAGTAGAATTCTTTATCATCTTCTGCTCATCCAAAGTGTGTAAACAGCTACAACAGAACAGACAACACAAAAATAACCATTAAACCATTATAGAAGAAATGGAATTTTCCTTTGCATGAAAGTTCAAGAGCTGATGAATAGGTTTTATTAATGGTAATTTATTAAGGTTTCAATCTAGCTTTCAATGGGCCTTAAGGTTATTTTAGGTTGTTTTTTTGTCTATACTTATAACTGAGGAGATGTGTGACATACTATATCGAGAACCAGTGTCAGAGTCTCAGGAAATCAGGATTCAAAATCTCTCTTCTGTCAGTACAGACTATCTGACTCAGGGGAAGTCAAACATTCTTTCACTGCCTCCAAATAATTCTCTTTAAGACTATGAGCTGCTTGGAAGTCATCTCTACCTTAGTACTTGGGGGGAACTTGCAATCCCTTATACTAATGAAATTAGAAGTCTGAAATTACAGGTATACATACACGGAAAGACACATTTCTTCTTCCATGTTACTGGGCTATGTCTTTGTTTAAAAAGAAATATCAATTTAGTTCTACAGTTCTTACAAAGACATTGAACACACTTTAATTAGGAAACTTTGTTTCTGCACCCACTTCCTTTAAAGATTATGTGGCATTCAGGTGAGGTTTGTCATAAGTATTGACTTTTCCCTGGTACAATTTTCTTTTATTTCTGCATGGCAACAGAAATTATTATTACAAAAATATCATACTATTCTAAAACACTGATTATATATATATATATATATATATATATATATATATATATACATATATATATATATACACTGCAAAGTGATTCAACTTGAATATCAGGTCATATTGGGTTTTAAAGATTAATAATTTTGTGCAATATAGAATTAATATCAAAAGCAAATAATAAATAATGGATATTAAATCTATTGAAACTGGGTATTGTCAGATGATTTGCAATTTGGATTAGTTAAGTACTGGGTGAAAAAAGTTGCAAATAAATCAATAGTTGATAGAGTGAGAAATGTGATATGAACAAAAGGATATGCTGTACATGTATTTTTGGTAGACCTCTTGCCCCTCCCCTATATTGAGAGGAAATACAGGATTCAGTGACTTTTAAACAATGGCCAAATAAGGTTAGGATAAAATAAATCAGAGAAGTGAGATGGTTTAATGGCTTTTTAATGAGCCTAATGTTTTCAGTTTTAATGAGCCCTCTTACATCAACTTTAATCATTTTATAAGAATGAAAAATGATTGAGAAATGGCTTGCATTAATTTAATTTTCTGTTCAATCTTCCCACAAGCCATTATGGCATAGTGGCTAATGGGAGTCAACTTGGATAAGTGGGAACTTATACAATAGAACAAGTCTATGCTAAATTTAGTTAGACACTTGATAAGTTAACCAGTGGTAAAGTTATTTTTTTCTAATTTTTAAAAGATTGCACATCAATGGTCACACGATATTTTAATACTATGATATACGACAAAATTAAGATAGTATGAATTGACTATGATTTCTACTCATTAATCCTATGAAATTCTGCCATGTTTGTTCCCCAAATCCCATCCCCATTCATGGTTTTGTAGGGTAATCTTTTGATTAAAAATAAATGTAAATAACTTTAAACCTCACACCTTATCTGTGGTTTGCACAACTGTCAAATTATACTAAACCTCTAACATATGTTATCAACAAAGAAGATAATTCTGAATCAATGTGTTGCAATGTGTTGTTGTAGTAGTAGTGGTGGTGGTGGTGGTGGTGGTAGTGGTGGCAGCAATAATAGTAGCAGTAGTACCGGTAAGAGATAGCATTAATATAATACTTTTCTAGCACTCTAGAGCCACTTACATAGGTTAACCTGTATATAATCATACCCATTATGAAAGGAAAATGAAGTTCCTAAAAATTAAGTTTACACAAACCTTGGACCCTCAAAATACTAATTAATGTCTTCTGACTTCAAGAGCATTGTCAATGTTCAAAGTACCATGTTGTTTTTAATTCCATTTCATTGAACTTGTGACTTAAATAAGTTAAATGTTATGTATATGTATGTATATACAATATATGTGCTATACATGTATGTGATACACCTATATATGTTTCTATATCAGATGTCTTTTGCACATGTATGTGCATAGATATACTTAATTATCTATTAGTTTATATGTATACATTTATATGTATAAATATACACATACAGATACTCAAAGGATCTTATAATTTCATTGATTTGAATGTTCCTTTCTGTTATGTAGATCCCAATTTGTCCATAGATGCCCAACTTATGTGATTCTTACCCACATCCTCCAATAAAGACCTAACGCTTTCACTTAGGAATGCAAGGCTAAAGTAGAACCCTAGAACTCATCCTTGTCATGTGATGGGACTATATTCTTTTTTTGGCCATATATTTTCCCAATGTGTGCTTTTCTCTAATTCTTCTTCCAAGTTCATTATTTTTGGTATTTTGCTGCCTCCTACCACCCTCTGTGTGATACTATAGATGATAGATAAATAGATAGATAGATAGATAGATAGATAGATAGATAGACAGATAGACAGACAGAGGATCATTTTCTGAATACAAATCAAAATTTTGCAAGGAACAAATGTTGCTACTGGGGTTATGCCAAAACCAGCACAAACCAAACTGATTACATCCCTTGAATTCTACTTAGTAATCAGAAGATGTAGTAATGATTCATGGGCAATGATTAGTAGTATTTACTTATTAAATTCAACAGACATTCATTAAGTGCTGTCTATGGGCTGAATTGTCAAACATTCAGATGAGTGCATTTTTTATGGGTCACATCCTTTACATAATGATTTCAAATCATTTTCCCCCTCTCTACCCAATTTCATCTATTAAGGAAAGCCCTGATTATGCCTCTGCCTTTGACTATAGATGTCTGATGTTTAAAAGCAAATGCAGACATATCTAGGGCCATTTAATTTTCATTTATTTACCAAAATGCATGTAATCATTTATTTCAATGCACTTTTTCTGAAATTTTAATGCTTGCATTCTATTACTTTAAGTGAAAGCAACATTTATGAAACTGTGTTCAAGAAAAGAAGACTTAAAAACATGAGGTTTTATTCAGTTATATAGATGAAAACAATGATTAGCTGCCTGATCTCAAGCAATCCACTTTTGGTCTCTGGTCCTATTTTTCCCCTCTTTAAAATGAAGACATTGAATTACATCATTACTAAGGTCCTGCCAATCTAAAATTAAATAGTTATATGAAAACTAAAAATAAATCACGAGTTTATTCCCTCATTAGGACGCACATAAGCTTGGTCAGACAGAGAGAATACAGAAAACTTATTTTCAGTATTACTTTGTTCCCCTCCTTAATCTTCTTTTGAAATGATTTATCATACTATCAAGAGACTAAACATGGTATAATGAAAACAGCATAGGATTCAAATTCAGAAAAATTGGGTTTGAATACCAGAAGCCATGTGACCTTGGAAGAGTCATTTTATTTCTCTGGGCTACATCTCTACAATGTGAAAAGTTGAACTAAACAAAAATCTATGATTTCTTCCATCTCTAAAAGCTTTGGATTCTATGATCTATATTTCCACTTTCAATAAGCCCCTCCTACTTTTGTCCCTATCAACAACACTGTTGCTGACATGTGACCTCTTTCATAAGAATATATATTCTCTGAGCTAAACACAGTGCCTAGCACATGGTAGTCAATAAATTTTTGCTAACCAACTATCATCAAATCTTACCTATTCCACAGTCAATTATTTTTTAATCATATCTGACTGCCTACCTAATAAGCTAAACTAAATTGAGCTAAATGTCACTCCCTGATATTGGCTTAATGTGCTAACATTTGCATTTTAACAGAAACTTAATACAAATAAGCTAATGTGAAAATTACAGACACCTTGGTATGGTGACTTCGGGAGACTTTTCTATGTCCCTAAAATCATAACAGCTGCCTTCTCCATCCTATGGTTAAGGATAGTCCTACATACAGAAATTAGAATGCATTAAATCACATTAAAATAGTATATATGTATTTACATACCTATATATATATATATATATATACATACACATATGTGTGTGTGTATTTGTGTATATCCGTTTGTATCAATCTCTCTATCTGTAGGTACATGTGCTTCTTGCCTTTGGCAAGAATATTTTTATATGACGCTTCTAATTTTGTATTTGTTAACAGAAATAGAAAGGGCATCTTCATGCTGTTATGAATACTTTAAAGTATTTGGAGAAACAAATAATTATCTATGTTTAGATATATACACAATGTGGTATTTTTAGATGAGACTATTTTATGCTTGTAATATTTTTCTGTGAATTACTTTCTAATCTTTTCTAAATATATTGATTAATATAAATAGTAAATTAAGGTAATTTGTCCTTCAGAAAAGGAACCCTGATTTTTGAAAAACATACACATGGTATGTATGATTCTGAACAGTGTCTACATTGATTTTCCTATGATATTTGCCACTGATGTAGCTAATGAACTTATGTTGAGAAAGGAATGAATTAGTAAATTCATTAATTGAACTAGAAGTACTCATTAATTTTTAAAATTATATCTCAGAGCTTCCAAATAACCTATTTTTATACTAATGCCTAGGAGGCTAAATCCAATGATCACTTTTTACCACTTTGTCTCATACCCGAAACACTAAGGTTCTCAACAGAATATAAAATTTTAGAAAAAATCAAGAAAACGTACTTAAAACCCTTCAGTCACTACCTATTTCTTATAACAAAGAAGTACCAAACTTTATAGTGGAAGGGACATTAGGATTCAGCTAGTATATCATCACTTATTTACATAGATATGGTACCAAGGCCCAAAGAAATGAAATTATTTGCCCCAAGTCACTCATATCAGGTTTCCTTCTGACTAACTAGATTTTCTAAGATTTCCATATTCTAACCCCATCTCATGTTTCTAACCTCATTTCCCACTAGTTCTGTACTGGTGGCTTTAGGCCAGTTCTCCCCTGCCTTGTGAAAATACCTACTTAGTCTCACCTTCATCTTCTCACTCATATCTGTTTAAGCTTTCCCCTCCCTATAAAGTACAGCTTATGTCCTACTTTATTTATGACTTTTTTCTGGATAAAGTACTGATTGATGATTCATTGAAGAAACATAGTGAAGTGAAAAGTAGCCTGCAGTCAGCAGATATGGGTTTAAATACTACCACTGACACTCTCTAGATTTTTGACTTTGGTCAAGTCACTAAACCTCTCTATATATCAGTTTCCTTAACTTTAAATGTAGTATTTGGATTAGATGTCCTCTAAGATTCTTCCAGATAAATCTATGATCAGGGATCTCCATTTACTCTAAATTATAGTGGCCTTTGGTGTCTATACCACACAATCCTAATGCTTACCCATATCCTACCCAATGCCATATTTATGAGTTCATTCAGTAAATTTATCCAGTAAACATTAATTCATTTATTATAGGCATTTATTATTAGATTTCAAATTCTTTGAAGGTAGGAATTATGTATGTCTACTATTTCAAAAATCAGGATTATAGTCAAATTCTTAGTGAATTTTTGGATCCCCCAGTTTGAAAGTTTCTCTTAAGTTAAATACTGTTAAAAGTTCATCAACAATAATGAGGAAATTAGTCTTCATTAAGACTCTTTGGATTTTTACAGCGGGGCAGAGCCAAGATGGCAGCTGGAAAGCAGGGACTAGCGTGAGCTCCCAACCAAGTCCCTCCAAAAACTTATAAAAAAATGGCTCTGAACCAATTCTAGAACTGCAGAACCCACAAAATAGCAGAGGGAAGCAGGGCTCCAGCCCAGGACAGCCTGGATGGTTGCTGGGTGAGGTCTTTCACCCACAGAGCTGGGAGCGGAGCACAGCCCAGCATGGGTGGCGCGGACCACCAGACCAGAAGCCAGGCGGAACGGGCCCTAGCACCCTGAATCAGTGAGCTGTGGCAGTTGCCAGACTTCTCCATCCACAAACACCAAAGACAACAGAGAAGATTAGTGGGAAAAGCTGAGGGAAGTGGAAGGAGTTCAAGGTTCAGCCACCGCCCCGGGGGCAGCGAAGCTGGGGCAGCTACAGAACTACAGCTGCAGTTGCTTCTGGCCCCAGGCTCACCTGGTGGGAGGAATTAAGTGGCAGATCAGAGTAGGAGTGCAAAGCATGCTGAAGATCTTAGTCCAGTCCTGGTTGGAGGTTCTTGAGGAAGGAGGAGTGCTGGTGTGGCAGAGCTGCCTGTAATAGCTCTGAAATCAACAGCACATCCCCCCAAGCTTGGAACAAGGGTCAGGTAAGTTGGCTTGGAACATGTCCAGGCAGTGAAAATGCACCCAGATTAAGTCTCAGACTTTGGAATCTTTCTTTGGTGACAAAGAAGACCAAAACATACAGTGAGAAGAAGTCAACAAAGTCAAAGAACCTACAACAAAAGCCTCCTGAGACCATGAACTGGTCTCAGGCCATGGAAGAGCTCAAAAAGGATTTGGAAAAACAAGTTAGAGAAGTAGAGGAAAAATTGGGAAGAGAAATGAGAAGGATGTGAGAAAACCATGAAAAACAAGTCAATGACTTGCTAAAGGAGACCCAAAGAAATACTGAAAAATATACTGAAGAAAACAAAACCTTAAAAAATAGACTAACTCAAATGGCAAAAGAGCTCCAAAAAGTCAATGAGGAGAAGAATGCCTTGAAAGGCAGAATTAGCCAAATGGAAAAGGAAGTCCAAAAGACCACTGAAGAAAATACTACCTTAAAAATTATATTGGAGCAAGTGGAAGCTGGTGACTTGATGAGAAATCAAGATATTATAAAACAGAAACAAAGGAATGAGAAAATGGAAGACAATGTGAAATATCTCCTTGGAAAAACCACTGACCTGGAAAATAGATCCAGGAGAGATAATTTTAAAAATTATTGGACTACCTGAAAGCCATGATCAAAAAAAGAGCCTGGATATCATCTTTCAAGAAATTATCAAGGAGAACTGCCTTGATATTCTAGAGCCACAGGGCAAAATAGAAGTTGAAAGAATCCGCCTATCGCCTCCTCAAATAGATCCCAAAAAGAAATCTCCTAGGAATATTGTCGCAAATTCCAGAGCTCCCAGATCAAGGAGAAAATATTGCAAGCAGCCAGAAAGAAACAATTTGAGTATTGTGGAAACACAATCAGAATAACCCAAGATCTGGCAGCTTCTGCATTAAGAGATCGAAGGGCTTGGACTATGATATTCCCGGAGGTCAATGGAGCTAGGATTAAAACCAAGAATCACCTACCCAGCAAAACTGAGTATCATGCTCCCAGGCAAAATATGGATTTTCAATAAAATAGAGGACTTTCAAGCTTTCTCAGTGAAAAGACCAGAGCTGAATAGAAAATTTGACTTTCTAACACAAGAATCAAGAGAAGCATGAAAAGGTGAAAAAGAACAAGAAAAAGAAATTGCAAGGGACTTACTAAAGTTGAACTGCTTTGTTTACATTCCTACATGGAAAGATGATGTGTATGATTCATGAGATCTCAGTATTAGGGTAGCTGAAGGGAATATGCGCATATGTGTGTGTATGTATATGTATGTATGTATACGTGTGCGTCTATATATATATATATATATATATACAGAGAGATAGAGAGAGAGAGAGAGAGAGAGAGAGAGAGAGAGAGAGGGCACAGCATGAGTAGAAGATGAACGTATGATATCTAAAAGAAATAAAATCAAATAAAACGATGAGAGAGGAATGTATTGAGAGAGAGATAAAGGGAGACATAGAATGGGGTAAATTATCTGGCATAAAAGTGGCAAGAAAAAGCAGTTCTGTAGGAAGAAAAGAGAAGTCAAGTGAGGGAGAATGAGTGAATCTTGCTGTCATCAGATTTGACCTGAGGAGGAAATACTGTACACACTCAATTTGGTATCTTACCCCACAGGAAAGAAGGAGGAAGAAGATAAAAAAGGGGGATGATTGAATGGAGGGCAGCTGGGGGAGCAGGTAATCAAAAACAAACACTTTCAAGAAGGGACAGGGTCAAGGGAGAAAATTGGATAAAGGGGGATAGGTTAGGAAGGAGCAAAATATAGTTAGTCTTTCACAACATGAGTATTGTGGAAGGGTTATACATAATGACACACATGTGGCCTATGTTGAATTGCTTGACTTATTAGGGAGGGTGGGTGGGAAGGGAAGAGGGGAGAGAATTTGGAACTCAAAGTTTTAAAAACAGATGTTCAAAAACAAAAAAAAAAAAAATTTGCATGCAACTAGAAAATAAGATACCCAGGCAATGGGGTGTAGAAATTTATCTTGCCCTACAAGAAAGGAAGGGAAAAGGGGATGGGAAGTGAGTGGGGTGATAGAAGGGAGGGCTGACTGGGGAACAGGGCAACCAGAATATATGCCATCTTGGAGTGGGGGGAGAGTAGAAATGGGGAGAAAATTTGTAATTCAAACTCTTGTGAAAATCAATTCTGAAAATTAAATATATTAAATAAATTAAATTTTAAAAAAAGACTCTTTGACTAGGATTTTTCATCTGTCATTCATGTGATTTCCTTCATTGTTTTAGAGCATGTGAGGACAAATTTCATTTCTTAAGTCCAAACGTTAAAAAGAGAAGTTCATCATACAGCGTTTGGTTCTATCAAGTCATATTGATGTGTCAACAAATCACTCTCAGCACAAAGTTGGTTTTATGGGAAAAAATCTAATATTCTTTATTAAACAGAAGAGAAATACTTTAACTGTTCAGATTATCAGCTATGCTGAAGTAGCAAAGGTATCAAAACATTTGAATGTAACCAGAAAAGGTAGATGACAAGAAACTGAACCTGCGATTTCCCTGTTAATCAATGAAATCAAATCTTTTCTCTAACACTAACATCTTTGTTAAGTGAATAGGGAAAATATTATCTTCTGTGTGATCAATGAGGATGCTAAACCTCAGAATTTGAGTGATTTTCCTGGGATCACATAACTTAAGTGGAAATGCTTAGGCTAAAATCATTGGATTTTCAAAGAAAGTGGGGCCCAGAGAGGTGAAGTATGATAGAAAGAATGGTGGGTTAGGTGCAAAAATCCTAACTCTGACAATTAACCACACGGCCTTGGGCAAATCTTTTTCTGAATCTTAGTTTTCTAATTTATATATGAAAGGGTTATATATCTACATATATCTATATATATCTATATCTATCTATCTATCTATATCTATATCTATATCTGAGAGGGCGTATCGATCTTTGCCTAATAAGGCATTAACAAGTACTAACTCGATATCTAAAGTTCTGAAAAAGCTCTGGGACTCAAGGGCCTTGCTTCCTCTTTCGATTCTTAGCCCATTGTTTTTTTTTTCAAATTCCACAGCTAAGGAATAGAATTTTAACACTAAGGTAGCCTAATATAAACTTGCTAAGGTAGTCTAATATAAACCAAACTGTCCTTTATATATTGCATATATGTGGAGCAAATGACAAGAACTCAAACTGATTCAGTTAATGGTGCATGGACTAAAAATTTGTGAAACATAATCACCTCATTCATCATTTCCCCAAATATAATTTTGATATTCTGTAACAGAAAATTAGATAGCTGAGAGGGCGTATCGATCTTTGCCTAATAAGGCATTAACAAGTACTAACAAACAGTGCCCTAGCTTTGTCTGAGCCAGTGTCACAAGTGCAGTGATAAGCCACTTAAAATATTCATCTCCAGAACTTTAGCTTGGAGGATTCACAACACCACATGAGCTTTGTCAGGAATGGTTGAGAGATTGAAAGCATACTTAAAGGATTTATTAAAGCAATAGAGGCAACCTCTTCTCCAGTTACTATGATTGCAAGGATTTTTATGACCATGTATCTAATTTTTCTGAGCTGTAACAGATAAGTTATGCTTTTGTCTGATTTGTGTACAAAGAATTTTCTCAATCTTTTCTAGTATTATATAGTATTGAGGTATCATTTTTTGACTTTCTAAGAGAAACATTAATAGGATTGTCAGCTACAAGATGGAATACGCAATAAATATTAAAGTTTAATGTTACACTGATTTATGCTGTGGGGAATATTGTCCTAGATTATGAGATATGATTATTATCTTTCATAATAAGGAACGATGGGAAAAATAGCATGTTGGCAAAGGTAACTGTCTTAAGCTCCCATATCAGGGAGGTTGAAATATTTATAAAGTTAAGAGCTATCTAAGTATATATCTAATTCAGCAATGTTTACATTGAAGGAGAATTTGTCGAGACATCTGTCTAGAAGCTCAAATAACTCATGTACCCAAAAATTTTAAAGGAGAAAGATTTAATTTTATAACTATTACATAAGAGGAATAAAGGGGAAAAGTCAATTTTAGGCCAGTTATTCCAGGTTGACATCTATTGGAGAAAGATCCTTGATCTTCTCTGATTGCTTTTAAGTTCAATAGCAACGCACAAAAATATGACTGATCATTTCCAAAAATAGGGATAAAGATAAATATATGAAACACCTCACAGAGTTGTAAGGAAAGCACTTTGCAAACCCTTAAAGAATTTTACAAGTGTGCATTGCTCTTTAGGTTTCACTAAAGGTGAGTAAAGATCTCACTTAATAACTTCCTTAGCTGATGGACTTACTAAAGAGATAGCTGTTTTTGGCAATTGGCAAATTAGAACGTTAACTCTGGCTCCATGGGGGTGGTCAAATACACTCTAGTCTCATGCTAAACAGCATCTGAATCTAGAAGTTCTTAATTAGTGCCTTGAGCAGAAGAATCTGGGGAATCAGAGGGTAGAAAGCATTCACTTCCTGTGACACATATGCTCTGTCCTTTTGCTAAAGGCCAAAGCCTCCTGTGTAACCAGAGCCTGCTGGTTGTTGATGCTCTCAAACAAGACTACAACCTTATGAAGCTAAAAGGCAAGTCCAAAGACCTCTCTTCTGTTTTATATCCATCAAAATATTAAATTATTGTCTTCTTATTTTTGCCATCTGAGCTTGGCTTCAAGCAGCTATTATGGTATTTCCTCCTCAGGGAATTTATAAATTAAAAAATCTTATCCATAGGGCAATAGAGAAGGCAATACCGACAAATGCTTTGGTCTAGAAATTTTTTTCAAAAGTTAACTGGATTACATTTACTAGTCTACCAGACATATTTTATTATTATTAAGGAAATGAAGTGCTATAAAATACTAAAGACAGCTTATCTTAGATTAAATGCTGTGATTCAGAAAGACAATGGATGAAGCAACTTTTCCTTCCTCTTGGTAAAATGACATGTTACTGGGAACTCCTGTTGGGTTCTTTTAATTTGTTTCTTCATTTTAAAGGAATATTTTTGGTCTTTTAAAAAACATTCTCTTTACATGAAAAAAGGGATTTGAGATCTGGCAGGAACTACAGAGGCCATTTTTTTCTGAAAGGAATCGTCATTTTAAAATACCTAAAACTGGTGATCTGGCCTTTGCTTGAAGATCTCTAAAGAAAGGGAACTCACCATGTCCTTGGCCAGGTCATTTTTATTTGGATAGCTCTAATTATTAGAAAATAATTAATAACATCAAATCTAAATTTGCCATTCTGCAGCTTCCACCAATCACTCTTGGCTCTTCCAAGGAGTCAAACAAGACAAATCTAATCCATTTTCCACATGGTAGTTTTTGAATACCTCTGCACTATTTAATACTACTTTACCATTCCAGGGTGACTATCCCTAGGTCTTTTAATTTATCCTCCTAGGATATGAATTGATGTCCCTTCACAATCCTGATTATATTCCTCTGTATGCTCACTAACTTGTTAATGACATACCTTTTCAACATTATTATTTTAGATCTTTGGGTTCATCAACCACTAGATTGCTATGGTCATTTATTACTGTACATTGTGTACTTAATCTATTCACTAAACTTACAGTCTAATTCTTATCCAAAAACAAATTATTTTGATGATTACTGCTTGGAAATTCAGTCTGAGATCTAGTAAGGCCAGGTCACCTTCATTCATATTTTTTTCCATTGATTGACTTGATATTCTTGACCTTTTGTTCTACCAGATGAATTGTGTTATTAATTTTTTTCTAGCTCTATAAAATATTTTTGGTAATTTGATTGTGATGGCACTGAATAAATTGGTTTAGCTAGAATAGTCACTTTTACCATGTTGTCTCAGAGTCCCTGGGTGCAATTAATATTTCACCAATTATTTAGATCTAACTTCATTTGTGTGAAAGGTGCTTTTCAATTGTGTTCCTAGATTTTCAATAGTTCCTAGATTTGTCTTGTCCCATAGATTACCAAGTATTTAATATTGGCTGCAGGTATTTTAAATTGAATTTCTCTTTCTATCTCTTCTCGATTGACTTTGTTGCAAATATATAGAAATACTGATAATTTATATGGGTTTATTTTATATCCTGCAATTTCATTGAAGTTGTTAGCTATTTCAAGTAGTTTTTTAGTTGGTTCGATAGGATTCTCTAAGTATACCATCATATCATCTACATAAAATGTATTAATAACATTATCAAACTGTTGCACCTAGGATTGAACACAATATTCCAAATGTGGACTTCTTTGATCAACATACAGAGAAGCAATCTCCTCCTTATTCCATGATGTTATGCTTCTCAAAATAGCCTGAGATTGCATTAACTTTCTTGGCAAATACATCTCACTACTATCTCACAATGAGCTAGAGGACAACCAAAGCCACAAGATATTTTCCTCCAGAAATCTGCTATCAAGTCATACCTCTCCAACCTGTCTCTATCTACCTATCTATCTATCTATCTATCTATCTATCTATCTATCTATCCATCTATCTATCCATGCATCCACATCAGAAAGGTACAGTTTGATACCAGGTAGATAGAAATAGATATAGATATCACAAGCTATGCCCCTAGTTAGACAACCAAGTTTCACTGATTTCTGAGAAAATTTTAGAAAAGATCTTTTAAAAAGTAATCCATATCTATTTACACATATCTCTATATATCGACCTCTCTATTATCAGAGTCATTGAGGTATGCTTTCCAACTTGTCATCATCAACAAATGTAATGGGCATACATCTATATTTTTATTGTCATTAATAAAAAATATTAAATAGCATAGAGTCAAATGCAGATGTTTGGGATACTCCTTTAGAAGTCCCCCTGCCTTGCTAACATGGAAGTATTAGGAATGAATTATTAAGTCTGTGCATTTAATCATTTCTAGATTCTTCTAAGTTTGTTACAATCTAGTCCACATTCCTGTATCTTCTCTACCAGAATAACACAAGATATTTTATCAAATATTTTGCTAAAATCTGGGCAAACCACAATTGCAGGCTACCATTTTTTTTACCCATTCACCACCCGTATTCAAAAGGAAATAAGATTAGTCTGTCATGAGCTTCTCTTGTTGTGCTGTGCTGTCTCTTTGGAATCATTGCTCTCATCCCCAAATAACCACTAAGCAGTTTTTTAATGATATTTTCTATGACTTTCCCAGGAATCAAAGTCAAGCTCAGTGGCCTAAAGAGTCAGAAATTAGCTAGACTTTTATGCATTCCTTGTAATACTTGGCTTCCTCAGCTTTAGAACAATATTAAGGTATCTAAAATGGTAAACTTGTATTATGTAACAGATGATCAGGACTTTAAAAAAACTGAACTTACCTGTGTTACATTTGTAGTCATATGTTTATAGGTTTTACATCAAAACAGAAATTCTGTACTGAGCAGTGAAATAGCTACATAAAGACAAGTTTTCATGCTAAATGAATAATAAATTATAGGTTACGTGTTTCTTTGATTTTAGAGGATGCATAATTTAAAATGATAAATAATTAACATATCAAAGCCTTCTAATTTAACTGACGCCTTCAGCACCAGCAGTTTTAGGATAAAACTTCCTGTTCAGAGATTCAAGCCGATCTTTTTAGAAGAGAGTAAAAGGGATTTTAAAAAAAAAAATTCTACCAATTATGCTTTCGAAAGGGTAATTTCAGTTTATCACCTTAAAATATTAGTAAATGTCAGGAAGTTCCAATTCTTCCATGTGAAATGTAAGAACACAGTAGTGGTAGAACAAAAAGCATAATTTGTAGTGTGGTATTAAAAAAAATAACTTGCACTATTTTACAAAACTTCATTTTTAATTGATATTTTCATTTTTATAGATTTTCATCAACTGCCCTGTAAATATTTTTGAAATATTGAGAAAGAGGGAAAAATCCCTTCTTTATTGTTAAGTAATCCACCTAGGAAACATTTTTGTTAATTACACAATGAACAAACATCAATAAAAATTAAGAGTAGAAAAAGAGGATTATCTATGAAAAGATGAATTTCTATTATATATATTTTGTTTTTAAGTGTATGTTAAATTAAGCAAAATAATAACAGTACGGTCCTGCTTGTCTTTGTCCCACTCTTTGAAATAGTTTTTGAATATACATTGTACAGGCTAAAAATGTACCCACTGTTCACACACACACACACACACACACATGATTTGTTAAACAAATAACCTAGATAAATAATCTCATGTGAGGTTATACAGGATGTCCCAAAAGTCTTAGTGATTTAACAGTTTAAAACTATACTAAGACTTTTGAAAGACATTCTGTCTTGTGCTGAAAGTTTCAAATTAGGCACCAGCTAAAATTGACTTCTGAATCATCTTTTCACTCTTGCGATGAAAATGCCCTCTTTCTTATGAAGTTGATATGTACATATAGAAAAACATGCATGCACATATGTGTGTGTGCATGTGTGTGTGTGTGGTAACATCTCCACCATTTCATCAGAACTTCTAAAATTAATTATATGATATTTTATTAGAAAATTGATGCATGAAACTTTTCTCATTAATAAAACATTACTTATTGCATGCATTATATGTTCAGACAGAGCTAGGTGGAAGCCTCAGTTCAAATTCCATCTCTGATACCTAGTAGCTGTGTGACTTTGGGTATGCAAATTCATTTCTAAGTATTCTAGACTAAATACTCTAGGGCAGCTAAGTGGAGTAGTGGATAGAGTTCCAGGCCTGGAATCAGGAAGACCTTAATTCAAATCTAGACTTAGACCCTTACTATCTGTGTGATCTTGGGCAAGTCACTTAACCCTGTTTGCCTCAGTTTCCTCATCTGTAAAATGAGCTGGGGAAGGAAAGGCAACCACTCCAGTATCTTTGCCAAGAAAACCCCAAATGGGGTCATGAAGAGTTGGACACATCTGAAATGACTGAACTAAAACAACCAAAACTAAAACCCAAACTATCAACAATATGAAAAGAGTTCCAAATCATTAAAAATTAAAGAAAAGTAATTCTGAAGTTCCAACTTACAATCTATCAGATTAACAAAGATGACAAGAGAGGAAAGGCCCACATCATGGAAGAGTTGTGGTGATGCAGGCAGATCTGTGCACTTTTGGTGGTGGACATAGAAATTAATCTAACTACTTTGGAATATAATTTGCCCCCAAAGCTATAAAACTACACATATTTCTTGATCCAACTATTCTACTACAAGATCTATAGTTCCAAAGAAATCAAATGAAGAATAAAAGTGCCTATAAGCACACAATATATTTACAGAAATTATTTTCATAGTAGTTAAAAACTAGAATAAAATGGGGTCAGTGTTCGTCTATTAGGGAATGACTGAACAATTTATGGTATATGAATATAATGGAAAAATTTATACCATAAAAAACATCAAAATGTACAATTACAGAGGAAACTGGGAAGAGCTCTCTAAAATGATGCAGATTGAACTGGGTAATCTTAGGAGGACAATTTATTCTGTGGGAGCAATGTTATAGATTAAAAGATTTTAGAACCCATATAAATGCATGGAAAAAACCCCAAGTCCAGAGAACGAAAGATGAATTATTCCATCTCCTTTCTCCAAGAAGGGTGATGGACTTGAAATGAAGAAGATATGTATTTTTGCACAATGGTCAATGTAGACATTTGTTTGCTAGACAATACTTTTTTGTTGTTGTTGTAAGAATTTTGTTTTTTATTTTGCAATTGTTCACTTGGGTGGCCATGAGAGGAGGAGGACATAATTAATGCTTGTAAAATAAGTTAGTTAAAGAATAAATTAATTGTAAATTGTAAAAAAATGTACCAGTTATATACAGACTCCAGTTTCTGATTTGGATGGACAGTAAAAGGTAATGGCACCAGCAAATAGGAGAAAGTAAAAAGTATGCTGGACAGCTAGGGTAGAAATAAAATATAAATGCTCTATGTCTTATAGGTGCTGATTTAGAGGAAAAGTTCTATCTAACGACTACAAGTAAACCCTGTTCCATGATTGTGAGGACAGTAATAATAGCAAATAGGACAATTATTGATTCTCAAAGAACCAAGGACATCAAATATGTAAAAATTAAAACATAATTTGTTTTCCTCCTGCCCAGGAATCTAAGATGTTCATGGAATTGCATTTATCTGGCATTTTTCTTTTCAATATAAATCCAAAAACCTTTCTCCATTACATTTCCTTTCATTTCTATTGCTAAAATGGATTCAAATAGCTGATGAAGAAAGGCATTCTGTGAGTGGAGTATTGTGTATTTAACCAAGTAGCTATAAAAGGATTTTTTTAATTCCTGGCAAATTCAGGAATATATTATCTTTCCAAAGAATTTCTTTAAAAAAAGAAGCATAACAGAAGTGTCCATATGCCCAATTCATACAGTCTATAGTCTACTTAAATATTTCTATTAAAACTAAGGATAAGAGGGGCAGCTAGGTGGTGCAGTGAGTAGAGCACCAGCCCTGGAGTCAGGAGGACCTTGGGCAAGTCACTTAACCCCAATTGCCCTGCAAAAAAAAACCAAAAATAAAATAAAATAAAACTAAGAATAAGGAATGAACAGTGAGTGATATACAGTTCTCACTAATGCCCTATGTGTAGATGGTTAGATATGCTCATATAGAAGACTTTTTTCACTTTCTCAAATATTTATAGCAACCCCAAAAATTCTCTTTATAACACTGTCAGCCTGACATGATAAAACAATATCAAAGTCCATATGATAGAACTTCGGACTGATTTTCCAGTCACTTTTCTATATTGAGCTTTTTGTATTTTTATTCCTACCCCCTTTAAAATTTCTGTATATCTTTCAAATTCTCTGCTCAGATATTACTTAGATCTTTCATCTGTTTGTTTTCATGTGTCTGGTCAAAGCAACTGGAAAATTTGTGACTATAGAGTTTAGTGAAAAGGCACATGACAAAAGACAAATGTGTGTGAAATGATTTCAACTTAAGAGAGCTTTCTTTCCTTTATTTTCTCCTTTTGGACAGACACTTGTATTCATGTCGAGTGGGCCTTTTGTGGAGAATAAATAGAGTGACCAAATGTTACTTAAAAAAAGATTATCCCACTTTTACACATGTTGTTCCAGTTTTTCAGGAAATCTTTTGGGGACAAAAGAGCTATAGAAAGCAAGAAGAAATTTGGAGAAATAAATAGGAAATACACCTCTTGTCCCTGGGACAAGTCTCTATAAATTCACACAAGAACAGTTTTGCCTAGCCAGAGACAAGGTAACCAAAGAAGAAGATAGCCACTTAGGGAAATCATGTGCTACCGAATTGAGGGGAAACTAATCTGAAGGTAAACCTCTGACTAAAACTCCTGAGTCAGAGACAACTTTCTCTTGGAGAAATTGTTTTATATTTTAAGTTACCAGTAACCATATGAACAAACCTCACTTGGTTCCTAGTGAAACAGTCAACAATTCATTGTAAGCCCTTCTACGATCAGAGCTGTCTGAGTTGTAAGGGGCCATAAAGATAATTTCTGCCCATCCTTTCATCTTATAATTATAAGAAACTGAGGCCAGAGCATTGCAGTGACTTCACAGATTCACCAAATCTAAGAGATGGAAAGAACCTCAAGAGGCTATTTAGTCCATGTAATACATGGAAAAATATCTCCCTATAACAGACCTGAAAACTAGGCATTTAACATTCCATGAAGCACCATTGGTGATGGTGTCTGGGGTCTGATCTCCCAAGGTGCTCCACTCCATTTTTATTGTACTTCTCATTATTGAGTCACTTCCCCACTTATACTAAACTTAATCTGCCTCAACCCATTTCTCCTAATCCTGCCTGTGGAGGACAAGCAGAAAAAATCTAATACCTCACTTGCATTTCAAATATATGAAGACAGCTCTCATGCCATTCTACGTTAAATACAATTCAACAAGCATTCAGAGTGCTTACTTTGTGTTAGAAACTTAGAAAGACAAAAACATTCAAGTACCTTGAAGTTTGCATGTGTGTAGGTCAACATAAGCACAGATAAGTAAATACAAAAGTCAAAGGGAATACAAAACAATATGAGGGTATTAACAGTTGGAGGTAGGTGGTAGTTGAACTGAGATTTCAAGAAAGATAAGGATTCTACAGAGCAAACATAAGGATGACAAATATTCTAAGCCATAGAAGCAAGAGAGAAATATGTAAGGGAACAGGAAATGCGGTCAGTTTGGCTGCACATAGATTATATATAATAGGGAATAATGTGTGATTGATCTGGGAAAACAGGCCGGAGTGAGATTGTGAAGGATTGTAAATGACGAAGGAGTTTGTATTTTCCACCTAGAGGCCACAAAGTTATAGGATCTTCCTTAGCAGGAGAGTGGCATAGTCATAGATGCACTTTCCAAATGCTATTTGACTCCCTATGGTCATCCTCCAGGGTGTAGATAATTCTTAGGCCAACTCAGAAGATAAGTGACTCCATGTGGGTAGGCCTCTCTATGCATTTAGATGAATAGAAAGCCAGGGTAATATAGGCTGAAGCCACCAGGAAGTTACACGGACAGGTGGGCTCTTTCAATCTTATTCCCTTGGACCAAACAAGATAGGCACAGCTTCCTTGGCTTTTAGAAAAAAGAATTAGCCTAACTTACGTGGGCAAAGTGGGGAACCCATACATCTGCAAACACTGGCTTTGTGGTCCTGAAAAAAAATCACTTAATCTTTTGGCACCAATGACAAGTTTCTCATATTGCACATTACAGAATAAGTACCCATCTGCCTTCAAAGAGGGAGGTTTACTGTAATTCTACTACACCAAAGAAATCACAGGTCCAGTTTCAACATACAATGAGTTTATAATAGAAAAATCTATGTATACATACATATATATTTCTGTATTATGTATGTTATATGTAAAATATATTGCACATATGTGCAACACGTAACACATAGGCATAATTTGTGTAATGCATCAAATGTATGATAAATTATATTATATATTCTATATAGTTATATATTATATATTATATTATACATATGACATATATAAATGTATCATACATATATTCCAGTATGTGTAGACTATATTATACATGTATGCATAATAAAATATATGTGTATAATATATATGATTATACATATATTAATATATTATACAAATGATATACATGTGATATGTGTGTGTATATATGCACACGTGCACACATGCCCTAAAGTCAGTGTGGAAATAAAGTCAGAGGACCTGAGTTCAAAGCCCATCTTTGCTACTTTCAACTTTGTTACTTACCATGGGAAAGTCATTTTAATTCTATGAGGCCAAGTTCCTTCTGTCAAATTAAATTAGTGCAGAGGCTTACATCTAAGATTATGTCCAACTCTAAGTTAATAAATTATGAAAATATTACATAATATAGAATATATTAATATTATATAAATAACAGGATGGCCTATTTATACATAAGTGTTAGAATCAAAGGATCTGGGTTCCATAGATGCTCTGAGAAACTAGCTACTGCCGGTATAACTTTAAGAAAGTCTTTTAACATTTCTGGGCCTCAGATTTGATGTATTAAATGAGGGGCTGGACTAAATGCAATCTAACGTCCCATAATATCCAATTCTAAATCCTTTGTTTGATAAATCTTGGAATTCAAAAGTGATTATAAGCATACACATGCAAGTTTTTATACTAATTCCAAATCTATCTTGTTTAACAATAGCTACTTTGTATCCCATGATTATGTAAATTAAATAAAGCTATTAGGTCATCACAGCAAATGTACATTTCAGAAGGAATGACAGCATTGATTATTCACTCAGCTTTTTATCTATAAGGTTCTTATTTTTTCCTACGATCTCACAGCAAGCAATTCTGATGAATAGTGCAATTAACATTTCCATTATTAAAACAATTAATTGCAAAAATTAAAGGCATGACAGGGACAAAATATAAATGCATAAATTATTGGGTTTTGAAATTAGCATTATTAATCCATGTAGAGTAATTTTGGTATAAACAAAGTACAAATGGTTCATTGAAGTCCTGAATAAAACTAATGGGTTTTACCTTCCTTCACAGACAGAGAACCAAACATTTAAAGGAGGCATGAGAGCTCAAAGAGAAGTTTGATCATGTACATTAAACATGCTAAGATGGGATGGGGAGTGGTGGCAAAGAGAATAATAAATAATGAAACATATTAAGCCCCAGAATAGTAAAGGTCCTGCTCAGGGAGTGCCCTGACCCATGGCCTATTCGTGGCCTTTGTAGAAAAAAGAGGAATGAATGAATGAATGTCCAAAAAAATCACTTTTTTGGCCAGTATAAGAATATCTTGAAGAGCTTTTCCTTTTCTTTTAAAATAATATTTGTTTATTTGTTTTTAGTTTTCAACATTCACTTCTATAAGAATTAGAGTTCTAAATTTTCTCCCCCTCCCTCTGCTCCTCCCTTCCTAAGACAGCATGCAATCTGATATAAGCTATACATATACAATCATATTAAACACATTTCCCACTAGTCATGTTGTAAAGATCTCAAACCAAAGGGGAAAGCCATGAGAAAGAAGAAACAAAATAAAAGAGAAAATACTATCCTTTGATCTGCATTCAGACTCCATAGTTCTTTCTCTGGATGTGGATCACATTTTCCATCATGAGTCTTTTGGAATTATCTTAGATCCTTGTATTGCTGAGAAGAGTTAAGTCCATCAGTTGGTCACTGAACAATGTTGCTGTTACTGTCTATGATGTTTTCCTAGTTCAGCTCACTTTACTCATCATCAGTTCCTGTATGTCTTTCCAGGTTTTTCTGAAGTCCATTTGTTCATTATTTCTTATGGAACAATAGCATTCCATTATATTCATATACCACAGCTTATTTAGCCATTCCCCAATTGATTGCAAACTCTCAATTCCAATTCTTGGCCACCACAAAAAGAGCTGCTATAAATATTTCACAAAAAAAACACTTATTAAGTACCTAATATAAAATAGTATGCTGTGAGGCACATCATACAAATACAAGAGTGTGCCATCCCATGCTCTCAAGGAGCTCACATTTTAAAGCATTAAAGACTATCAAAGGTTTTTAGCTATAAGTAAGATGTAATGTTTCAATGATCTTCCTGGTATAGTGTCAGAGCACATGCTAATATAGCTTTCATGTCATTTCCACAGTTAAGATTTTGGTTTATGATACTTAACCATTTGACAATGCCAAAGACTTTGGTAGCGAAAATTTTTGTTGTTGTTGTTTTATTTTATTTTGTTTTTAGCCTTCTGCTAGCTACGGCTGTAGCACATGCAGAATCAGTTGCTAGGTTTCTACTTAAAAAGGGGTATTACTGAACTGGAAAATGGCTATGAGATTAAACTCGCAGCAGCCCTGGTTGTCTTGGGATTTCAGGGCCGTTTGTGAGGAGGTTTTACAACCCTGCAAATCTTAGGAATACCTGTCAGTTGGGGGTGGTTAGTCAACAGTTTTTATAAGTTGTGGCAAGAAAGATGGTCCCCTTCTCCACAGTGATTGCTTGCTCAGTGATGACTACAGGGCCATGGGTAGAAGCAAGGCCAGTGGTTTGGGGAATATTGTTATACCTAAGTGTCTTGGGTTCAGGTTCCTGGCCTTTCCTCATTGGGGTCTTTATGGGAAATAGTTGTCAAGATGTGATGGTGGTTGGATGTGGCTGTCACATTTCTCTCCCTGGGAGTGTGTGCCTTGCTCATTCAGCTAGGCTGGCCGGACTTCCTTCATGAGAAGCAGTGGCTCAACAATTGCTATTCATGAGGAAGGTGACACCATTCTCTCCAAGTGATTGTTCTTCTCAGTGATGACTGTGTGCCATGGGTTGAAAGCCAGAACATGTATGGGGAAACCGCGGGAAGGGGAGAAAAAATGCTTTCTGCCAAGAAGATGAGATACAATTTGATGTGACAGGTGGGCAACAAACTGAACATAATACTGAGGAAGAAGAGACAGGATTACATTAGATTTGAGACATTTTGTAGTACTTTAAAAGATCTGAAGTGATTCCCTGTTACAAAAAGCTATCTTATTAGTGGAAATATTTTTCCCATGATGTAATATGATTTTGTCATGAAGCACCATATGCTTAAAGAACCAAAATTTCTGTTCCCTCAAAGAGCAATGGTAGATAGAGTTTTCAGTTTCTAATACATTATCAACCATGACATTAGCATGAGCAGTAGCATAAATAAATCCATGAAGATTCAGAAAAAGATATGGACTGGTCAAGTATTGAGGATGAGGTTCAACCTATGGATAGCCCAAATGTTATCTGTTTATCCTCCAAACATACATATATATATACATAGTATGTGTATACATATATGTATATGTGTGTATATGTATACATATATACATATACACACACATACATATTTACATATGCACACATGTATATGTATATATATGTAGCTATAATATAATATAATATAATATAATATAATATAATATAATATAATATAATATAATATAATATAATATGTGAAAGAACAAGAAGAAAGCACCTAACTCATTGAGTGCAATCTCTCTAGAAAGTCATAGACAAGGATCAAGCAGAATGAATAGGTGTGAAAAAGCTCTGTCCTGTAATGGTAAAAGGATTATCCACTTGTATAAAATTATGAATCACTTAATAATCATGATTGTGCTCATATACATTAGGTAGACCTTGTGAAAGAAAATCAAGAGGACAGAAATGAATTGAGAATGGAAGTAGCAAAGAAATATTTGACAAATCATAATGACCACTTATGAAAAAAAATTTCAATAAAAAGCATCTTTCTGTAATATGGTAAACAGTACCTTGCTGTATCTAATGACACAAGGAAGTATAATCTGTCATGAAGTGACACCAAATTCCTTTCCAATAAAATTAGGGATAAATCTAGGATGACCATTTTCAAGACTAATATTTTATGTTGTACTCAAAGTGCTAACTAGAGAAATTCAACAAGAAAAAAGAAATAAAGAAGAAACTTAATGAAAATGATCACAGGAAGGGAAGAGAAGAGAGGGGTGAGAGAAGAGGGAGGGAGAGAAGGAAGGAGGAAAGGGAGGAAGGAAGAAGAAAAGGATGGAGGGAAGGAGGGAGAGAAGGAGGGAGGGAAAGAGATGGACAGACAGAGAAAGACAGAGATAGACAGACAGAGACACAAACAGACAGAGAGACAGAGAGTACCAGAAGAACCTATCTGGTTCCCTTTTCATACTATAGCAAAAACTAATTTCTCAAAACATTGCTAACCTGTATTTAAATACTTGAGTCAAAATATGTGCTTACTGAATTGGCTATTCTTTGCTTAGTTTCTAAAACCATTACGATCTGATTTCTCCTTCGAGCATTTCCAGTGTTATTTCACATCAAACTCCATACACAATCTACTTTTCTATCCAAATTATCTATTTTCTCTTACTTATACTTGATAATCCATCTGCCACCCTTGTGGGAGCCCAAATGTTACCCTTGTGGCAGAGACTGCTTCCATGGTCCTTAAGGAGTTCCCTCTGCTTTCTTCAAAGTTCAGCTGAAGTACCACACCTACAGATACAGTTTTCTAGCCTCAGTCCCACTGGTTATTTATATTCTCCCATCTGAAATTACGTTATATCTACTTTGTATGTGCTTTGTGTAATTTTACACACACACACATGTGTCTACACATACACACACATATATATATACACATATGTATATGTGTAAGTGTGTATATATATATATATATATATTTCCAGTGCCTTCTTTATATACCCAGAAGCAGAGTGAAAAGAAAACAGAAGTATTTTATACTACTACATCAATAATTACAAAGGACATAGTCTTCTGAATTGAATCAGATACGAACTAGGTATGAGCAAGACCTGCAGATATTTACTGGATCAATAAAAGAAGTCTTTGAAATCCATTGAATGCAATGGAGTAATACTCCATGGAAAATATACTGGTATAGAATAAGAAAAACTGCTCATAAACTGCAGGACTTCTATGGAATAGTAAATCATTTCTGAATTTGAGCATTCAAGTATGTGTCATCTTAGAAGAGTTGTTATGTTTGTCCTTCATTTTCGAAGAGGACTGTGGCATCAGGGAAATGATGGCATGACTTGTAGTTGACTTTGATTTGAGTGTGGGAGGGCTGTGCAAGTTCACCAGCCTCACTTCCTCCTCCAGTGCCATCTGCATCCAGTAACCAGATATTCATCAGGATGACTGGATATGACCCAGTATGCAACAGGAGACCCTGGCCCTTTTATGCAGAGGTCTTTTCATGTACTCACTTAGAGTGAGGTCCTAAGTTCATGGGAGGGAATTGCTTGGGGGCAGGGAGTGGGAAGGAGTCTAAGAATCTCTGTCTTCTCTCTGCACTTTGGATCAAGGAAGACTTTGTGTATTTGAAAGGATCTAAAGACTTTGCTTCCTTAAAGAATCACCAGGAAAACACTAGTTGGCATTGTTAGTGTGGTTCAATCATTTTTCATCCTGTATGACTCCTCATGATCCCATTTGGGGTTTTCTTAGCAAAGATACAAGAGCGGTTTGACATTTCCTTCTCCAGCTCATTTTACAGATGAGGAAATTGAGGCAAACAGGGTTAAGAGACTTGCCCAGGTTCACATAGTTAGTAAGTGTCTGAGACCTAATTGGAATCTAGGCCTTCCTGACTAGGCATTGAGGAAAGGACGATTCAAGGATTCTACAAGTAGCTAAACAGAAAAGCTATATCACTATCCATGGGAACATCCTAAAGAATGCAGAGGAATTGTGAGTTATCCTCTTTGTCATATGTGCTCTAAGATTGAGCCCACTTTCCACTGAGTTCTGCATGTACTTGTGGGATAGTGTGTCACAGACTTTTGAGGGGGTGAGATATTTTACATCTATTGTTCTTGTTATTATACCTTAGTGAATACCCTTAACGAAAAGCTAATTAAGTCTCGTTAACTAATTGATACTAATTAATAATCACTGTGGGGAAGAGAAACACAACTATGGGGACTAGTGTGCCACATCAATAGAAAAATAAGTCCCATATTTCAAGGGTTGGAGAAAAGCTACAGAAAGTGCTTATGAGGATCCAACTGGCCTGTGTGATTCCGGTCTGGGAAAGTAACTGCTGCAGAACATTTCTTACAAGTGTCTTTTGAACAAATGAATACACCTTACATTTAGAATCCATTCATGCCTTAGGTGCAATTCTTGTCCATGCTTCTGACATAGATACCTAAGAGAGGATCCTCCTAATATTCTAGAGGTTGTCCTATATATCTGACATTTTGTGGACATAACTGCATAATGTTTTTTTTTGGGGGAAAAAAGACAACAGTACAATTTTCTAACATTTTCAGACATATTAGAGATAAAACAGACACAAAAAATAACTTCATATCTAATTAAGTCAAAAGTGTGTTAAAAAACAACATTCTCAATATTTCATAAGGTATGGTCCATGTTTTAATAGTGTGGTAAGTAGAATGCTTATAATATTAAAATATCTAGATTTTTTTCAGGAAAGGATTGATAATTTGTTTGTGAAATTATTAATTCACATCTTGCCAAAATCAGTTCTAGATATACTTTTTAAATCTGGTCAAGTATGCGTGGTGAGGCAGGCAGGAACAGGTAGAATATGTCGCAAAGTCTTTTCTCTGCTGAAATCTCTCCTAGAAAGGAAAAGTTTAAAAGGAAATACTCTAATGGAGCTGTAAAAAGGAAAAATAGTATTTTCTTCCCTTTCTGTGACTTGAGATTGATTAATCTGTACTCTATTTCTGAAGCTGACAGAGTTTAAAAAGGGCAAGTATAAAATTATTGAATCATTGCTTCTCTTTTACAACCTACGTAGATTTTAAAAGATTAAAAGACTTTGAAATACAGATCTCTAAGGGCTTAACAATAATAGCTGAAATCAGAAACAACTATAACCTATGTTTTCAACCCTCTGATGAAGAAGGTCAGAGTTGGGATCAGGTTTTTTTTTCCTCTAACTTTGTTTTTCATGATTCAGAAACAAACAATAAACTACTAACACTGAAATAACACAAGGTATCAATTTCTAACAGATAATTCCCCTAGCTTCAATGCAGCTAACCTTTTCCAACCACCAAGATTCATCTAAACAAAAAAGAAACAAAGTTGCCCACTGAAGTTTGAAAACTTTTATAAACAGCTCTTACCAAAAACTTTTCAATATTAGGTCCTGAAAAGTGAAAACAGGTCCAAATAAGGACACAAAAGTTCAGCTCACTTTGCCTTTATTTGACTATTTGAGTTAGATTCTTAGCTCAAAAGAATTTTTTTTTTCTTTTCTAGGTACACAATGAACTAAAACAGCTGTTCTCAAATGTTTTGTTCTCTGGAAATCTTCATGCTCCTAAAAAATTGCTGATGAACCCCCAGGAAGCTTTTGTTTATGTGGGCTATATCTATCAATATTTATTGAATTAGAAATTAAAACTGATAATTTAAAATATGGACTTACTCATTAATTTTAAAGCAGTAATAAACTGATTACATGTTCATATGAATAACATTTTATGAAGATGACAGTATTTTCCAAAAAAAAAAATACTTAGTGAGAAGATTAGCAGTAGAATTAAGAATGGTTGTGAAAGTTTCCTGTGGTAGAAGAGATTTTACTTGGGACTTGAAGGATAGCCGGTTAATCAGGAGGTGGAGATGAAGAGCAAAATCATTCCAGGCAAGGGGAAGAGGCAAAGAAATTTCCCAGAGCTGAGAGATGGAATGTCTTATTGGTAGAACAGCTAGTAGCCTAGTGTCCCTCACCAAAGAGTACATGGTGAAGGGTAAGATGGAGGCAAGGGCTTAGCTAGCTTATAAAGGGCTTTGAATACCAAACAGAAGATTTTTCATTGATCCTGGATTTAATAGTTAGCATTGGAGTTTATTGAGTAGGGGGACATTGAGAAATATGTATTTCAAAGTGTTTTAATCTTTCATAATTTACAGAAAGACATAATTTACAAAAGACAAAAAATATTTGAATAATTTTATAGATGTCTTTTAAAAATATGACAAAATTTTCAATCTCATGTTACAGACAGGAAAGGTACCTACTTTTTGTTGGAAAGGAAAGATAGAGAAGAAATTCTACATTCAAAGAAAAGTTTTAGCTATCAAGGGTTAGTTTTAAATATTAAAGTTCTTATTATTTGTTTGATTTTTTAAGCATTTGATTCAATACAACAAAATTCAGCTTTCAAGGTTTTACTTAGACTAAATATCTCCTATGAATAATTAACATTCTCTAAGTTTCTGGCAGATTTGACTATGGAGATTGGACAGTGGAAAAAATTCTGGACAAGAGTTAGGAAGAATTTGAGCCTGAATCCCATATCACATATATACTAGTTATGTGATCATTGCCAGCGATGAGGTCATAGATTAACAGTTGAAAAAAAACCTTAGAATCAGTGTGGAATAACAGATAAATATTTGGAGTGAAACCAGGAAGACATAAATTTAAATTGTTCCTCTGACTGATTCTCACTGGTGTTGTCACCTTTAAATCGATAAACCAATTAATGCTCTGAGTAACTCTTCAAGAATATGTTGTAAAGAAATCATGCTGACTTGCACTGGTAGAGGGAATTTCCTCATGTGAGAATTCCCTATACTTATGAAATCACAAATCAATTCCCTATCTTGACCCTATTTCAATCTTCTCATATAAAGAAAATTGAGATCCAAGAAAAGTTAAATGACTTGCCCAAGGAAAGATGAGGCTAAAACATAAGTCGTCTGATATGAAATCAAGTGTTCTTTCAACTACATGGTGTTGTTTTCCTCGCATATGAAAAACAGCTGATGAAAATGAACATTTTCCTAGATAGTGATATGAATATTTTGTAACATTCCCTCAAATCTGTCTGTGGAGAGACAGACAGATATATTCTTATTTCACACATATATTTTCACAGGTACTACATATTGACAATGAGCTGAGCCCAGAATCTAGAATATTAGACTAAATTGTATTTATAAAATATGTAATGCTTTCAATAATCCAAAAGCTATTGTCTTCACAAAAGGCCATACTTCTAACTCCATTACCCCAGTGATGCTACTGGCTGGGAATCATGGAACACTATCCTCTCAAAAGAATCAAAATTGTAAATAACTGAAGGGGTAATGGATATGTGGAAAGTAGTAGCAAGTTACAAATAACAATGTATATCAGAAGTATCATAAAAGATTTTGCTGTGAACAAGTGTGAGCAAAAGATATGGTGATTCGATTTATAATGGATAGCCAAAAAACTATACTGTTACCCATGAGCTATTAAAGAAATGGCAGAATATTTTCCAGTGTATTATATCCTCTTAAAAGTATTTATAAAAATATGTAATCAAAAACTGAATGGGACAGGATGGCATGGAAGTGTTACGATCTCTACACTAATGAAATTATGGCTCCATCAAAGTTTCAAAGTAAAAGAATAGCAATAGTTAAACAGATAAGGCAGCTAAGTGATGGTGTTGAAAGAGCACTAGACTCGTATTCAGGAAGACATGAGTTCACATCTTGCCTCACCCAGTTACTAACCACGCACCTTTGTCAAACTACTTAACCACTTTCAGGCCAAGATTTCTTATCTGTAAAATGGGGAAAATGATAGTATTTACTTTACACAATTGTGGAGACCAAATCAGATAATGCACCTGTATCACTTTGCAAACCTGAATGTGTTAAAAAAAAGTGTCAATTATTACTTTTTTATTATCATTAAATACATCAAAGTAATAGTCTCAGACTCATAGATTCTTAGGAGTGGAAAGGTAAGGATCATCTAATCAGTCTATTTTGGCCTTTATTTTAAAGAGAAGGAAGTTAAGGCCCAGAGGGGTTAAGTGATTTGCCCAAGGTAGCTAAAAGAGAAATAGTGAGTGGAATATTAGTCTCTTATCTTCCAATGGATTTCTCCTTCTATTATTCCAATACTGTACTAACTTTTTCAATTTAAATTTCAGTTTAATAGAGATATTTCTTAAGTCTTTTACCCATAGCATGTCAGGGAGTGAACATTTCTGACATACTTGAGTGTAATGTGGATTTGGGATCAGCAGTTCTATTTTTTTACTGAGTATTACAAATTAGACTATATTAAGTTAAATATGATTAATTAATAATATTCTTTCAATTTTATTTTTAAAATAATTCACATATATGTATTAATTTTATCTTTATATCTTTAAGTTGACTTCAAACACTTATCAGTTACATTCTTTTTTTTCCATGCTACATTTATTTGATATATAACTAATAAGCAAAAACACATTACAGGTTCAAAGGAACAATATTCCTCATTAAAATAACTAGCCGGGAAATAGTTTTATGGTTATGATTATACAAACACACAATCTTGTTGTATTGTGAAATGCTATGTTTTGGCCTGTTATATAAAATGCAGTTTGCTCAAGCATGTCAGGACACTGAAAACTGGAACAAGCAATGACATTATGAAAGTTATTTCACTCACTTTTCGAACCTGATTTTTTTCTTATTTTTTTTGTTAACATGTCAGGCCCAACACCCCTATGGACACAGAAAATGTAATGGTAATACTGGATTGCATTCATCTACTTTTTAACTTGGATAGTTTTAGAAATTAATTTGTATGACTGTTATGACTGTTAATACAGAAAGTTCAATATTCTCTGGTTCCTAGTCTGTCCATTCCTAATTATTCTTTTCAACTGGAGTCTTTCTAGTGGCAAAACTGGTCAAAAACTGGTCCAGAAGACCAAACTATGCATTCTCACTCCCTCCAAAATTAATGTTTTTTATTGATAAACTATGAACATATTACTTCTTTTTATTGTCAGAGAGTTTTTTTTTCATTTTTACCTTTACCAATAACAATTATAATTCCTTACCCTTTCACTAACTAAAGTATCTAAAATGTAGATGTCATAATAGCTAGCTTCTTACTGGAATTAGCTTATTTATATATTCTACTAGGTTAAGCTCCTTTACAAATTCATGTTAACTAATCCCAAATAATATGAAATTTAAATTTTATCAAGCTATATTCAAGAAATTATGTGATTATGGTCATTCAGGGTTATATTCAAGATGAACGTGACATCTTATTTTAAGGAAAATGTAAACTGAAAACTATCACTCATACTAGATGGGATGAGTCATTACTAGAATACAACTCCAGGAAGGATATATTCCATTCAAAAAGAACATTAAAAATAGTGTTGCTGCTAAAATTGGTAATAATTAAAATAATATTAGTAAAAATAATAGTAACTGTCATTTATATAGATTTTTAAAGATTGCAAAACATTTTACACATGCTAACTCATTTGCTGAATTAAAAGGAAAGAGAATAAAGGAGTAGCATTGGACTTACTTATCTAAGTAAATCCAGGGTATAGGGATGAGAAAAGGTATGAATCAAATACAATCTATTTACCTACCCAAATACTTGATCTAATCTCCTTTATTCCCTGATTCTCAGCAGTGAAATAACTTTGATTGCCCTCTGCAATCATAGAGCCTTGAAGATGCAATAATACTGTCAACAACACATCAGCCAATGCACCTTTATTAAGTACATATTTTATGTGGCAGGTACTGTTTGGCCTAGTAGTATTTGAAATCCTACTACTTTCATGTCTTGTGGCTTTCAAGTTCTCACCTGCTTAATGCTTACACTTTGGATAATCTTATATACTCTACGTAACATAGGTTAAGTTTCCCCTCTCAAAAGAAAGAAAGAAAGAAAGAAAGAAAGAAAGAAAGAAAGAAAGAAAGAAAGAAAGAAAGAAAGAAAGAAAGAAAGAAAGAAAGAGGAGGGGAGGGAGGGAGGAAAGCAGGGAGGGAGAGAGGGAGGGAAGAAGGAAGGAAGGAAGGAAGCAAGGAAGGAAGCAAGGAAGGTAGGAAGGAATAGAAAAGAATAAGCAATAAAATTTTCTTAAACAAGTTTTCTTAAATTTTCTTAAAAGGACTTAATAACACTAAGGCTAAAATTCATTGCATAGCTTTCTGGTCACCTAGCCGTAGCTTCCCATTACACTCCTCAGGCTTGACTTGCATTGTCAATTGTGCTCATTGTTCTGGGTCAGGAACTGCTCAGATCAGACTGCTAGTTCAGCCTAGAGTTTAGCATATATGAGACATTTGTAAACTATATAATTTTTTTAATAAAGCCATTCCACATTGCTTCCATGGAAATATTTACTGGTCAACCACAAAATTGTCCTGTGTCACAGGACCAAGGGGTAAAGTATTTTGAAGGTGCCTTGCTTTCTAATGATAGTAAAAAGATTAAACTGTTTCTACATTATTACTCAGTCCTCTTTGAAGAAATTGGAAATTCTTTAACAAAGGCTGATTAGAAAAGATATGACATTCTCCCCCAGTGGGTCTTCCAAGAAATGGAGATAATCCTGGCTTGTGGGTAATATGAACACTGAGTGGATAGTGGTAGGGGGTAAATTACACTATTAACTTAGACTCTGGAATAAGTCATATACAAGAGAATAATGACTTTATTTTTGGGGGAAGGGGGGCAGAGGGATAAGCTACCTTACTATAAGTCACCCTGATGCATGACAAAGTTTGGTTATGAGGACAAAAGCATCATCATCTACTCTGTGGCCCTTGTATTCTTGGAATTTGCCCCTGTTTATTGTGAATACTTTAAAATGCATGAACCACTATGAGTTGTCCACAATATCACTCTCCCCACCACAGAAACTACATGGACTATACCCCTTTAGGATTTTCTTTCCTTTTTTTTCTTGGTACCTTTGTGATTTTTCTTACCAAATGCTGCATTTACTTATTGAATCTTCGTGTTCAAGGATGTCTAGTAATGTAAGTCCATTTAAGTGATAGCAAATATTTAGAACCTTATTACCAAGGAGAGGAATACAGTCGTAGAAATAGATATTCCATGCAGGCTAGAAGTGTGTGTGTGTATGTGTGTGTGCATGTGTTTAAGTGCGTGTGTGGTTTCCCGAAATTGCAATTATTCATAAGGCTTAATTGTTTTAAAGGATGAAGCTCAAACTGCTTTCTCATCACTTAAGTGAATGAGGCAATGGGAGTTCCTCAGACTTGATATACTCTGCTGACTAGGCACACCACTCTGGCAAATGTGAAAGTATGGAATATTGCACAGAGCTGATTCAATGTTGTATGCTTTGTGAATTTCCATTCTATGCTATAGTTAAGTAAACTTTTTTTGTTTGTTTGCTTAATACAATATAGTCTACTAGTGACAAACTTCATTCTATTCTGGATATTGAATGACTTTAGTCAGGCCTGGTCCAGAATACATCTCATCTACTAATCCCTGTTTTGAAGTACTAGTCCATATAATCAAAAAACTCTAGTTCCCTCCTATCACACTACTTTCTCTCATACAGACTACCTCAGCCACAGGCAACACATATATCTTTCTTTCTCTGTAACTTTCTCTTTTAATTTTGCTCAATCGAACATTTCTATTAGAACAAGACTTTCTTTGATCTGAGATCTCTTCATCTTATACAGATTTCACCTCCTTGCATTCATGTAAACCTTCTGCTGCTCCCCCATTATGATATATTTGCTCACTATCTTCTCTTTGCAAAGCCCTTTTACCACAATCATATAGAGCCAGGAAACACATTCCTTGCTCCTCACAACAAATGCCAGACTCCCCTTTTGTTTCGATCATTCTTCATTTTCTCTTGTTTGAAGCCTCATTTCACCCTTCTAAAATCACCTTTTGCAGATCCTCATTACAGTAATTTACTGGACTTTCCTTGAGGAGTTCATTACTTGACCTATAGTATTTCTTTCTTCTATAAATACTATTCTCATACATGAGGACTGAAATTTATTGGCACCCTCAAAACATATTCCACAATGTGTTGATACATAAAAATAATAACCAATGCATTCATTGTTATACTTTTTTACAGAAAACCTGAAACTTTAAAATAACCCTATCACGTGAAAATGGTTTACTTTTTATTATTATTGTCACACATAAAAAATAACATATAAGTAAATACTGTGAGAGATACAGAATAAGTTTTGGGGAATTCCATAGAATTTGTAGGAATTCTGATTTTATCAAGAATTAAGACACACTACCCATGAACACTCTGCCCCAGTTATATAAAAGAGCAATCAAATACTTGTTTGTAGCATTATACATATATTTTCCTGTAATTTCCATCTGACCACCTTATTGTCTGTGGGTGTCCATTCAGTCACCCCAAGGCCTGCTCTTAACTTGCACTGGCCAAGGCCCATTACTGGCTACTTGGTGCAGAGGCCAGGGACTCCCTCCTGGTATGCCAGGGATGGCCTGTGCTGGACTGAGCTTCATTCTCGCTCCTGTGAGACAGAGCTTTCCTGCTAACCTTCTAAGTTGTCTTAGGAAGGAAAATTGTTTCACACCATCTTTTTGTTGATTCTGCCACCCCACAATTCATCTTGAGGTATTATTTTGATGTTGTTTGGAGGGGAATTTAGAAGAACTTAGATGATTCCATGTCTTTACTTGGTCATCTTGACTCTAACCCATACATGTTTTCTACCTTCATAATTTTGAACTCTAAAACTCTTTTTTCACATTGTAAACACCTATATTTGTTATTTCTTTCTTATGCCTCATTTCTCGAAAAGAGGCCCCTTTACTTCTCCTACTCTATGAACTTTAGTTGAGATTAAGTTTCTTCCTATTAAAGTTTTCAACTGATAGTAAAACCATGTGAAAATAAGATATTAACAAAAGCTGTATTTATTAAAAAATAATACTACAAAGAAAGAATATGAAAATCATAGGACATATGGGAGGCATCAAGAGAGTGGAATGTAGGAACAATTGAAACCATGATCCCCTCCACAAGTCTTCTAATAAAAAATAATCTAAAAAGTATACATACTGAATTTCATCCTGAAAACAACAACAACAATAACAAACATTGTGAATCATTTGTCTAGTCCAGCTTGGAATAGGGAGTTATACATAGTGCTCTGTTTCTACTGGGAACTGGAGTGGCCAAGAGCATGTCACTTCCAAGAAAGCTACTGGCTGAACACTCCAGAGCCCTGGGAAAAGCTATGTATCACGGAAAGATCAGGTCCCTCAATCTATTTGGGATTCCACCAATATCATAACAAAGCACTGAAAGGGGGACAGATATGAACTGGCCACCACCTAGTTCTCGATCATGGACCCAGGCTTCTCTTAGGGATTACATTCCTGGCATGGAGGACCTGGGTGGTATACCAAGAAAGGAGGAAGTTCAGCTCAGAAGAAGATGCATAAGCAAGTGGTTTGGCTCAGATTCCAGGCTCAGAGCAGAATCTTATTTCCGGATTCTACCCAGCCTATAGAGGAATCAACACAACACAAATCTCAGACCAAACAAGAGCTACAATTTGGCTACTCTGGACAAACAGAGCTTTCCACCTCACTGATTAGAGGTTGGATCCAGGAGCAGTTGATTCTTGCTTAGATTCTAATCCAGTTCAGAAACTTTCAGAGGCCAGACCAAAGAAAGAAAAATCACAGGACATGGGTACAATGGGCTATCCTCTGTATTTGTAACATTCAACAAGCCATAATAATAACCTTCAAACTAGTCTACCAGCTTCCTTCCCTCTCATAACTTGTAATTGATTTATATGAACAAGTTTTTTTTTTGCTTACCACCTTTGATTTTATATAAATTCTGTCATTCAGATCTCATTTTACCAATTTACTTCTTAAACTCATAACTTGCCTTTCAGATCCTATCCTCACCCCTCCTAAATAACTTTAAAATATGGAGAAAACAGAGGAATTTTTGAAGAAATATCTTTTGTCATCATTTTTAAAATTTTAAAGAGTCCTTAGGTAAAATAAGCAAAAATAAAAGATTAATACTATTTTTTTCTCAGTTCAAGATTTTTGTGTCTCTTTAGACTATTGGTCCTGAAAACAATAGAAAGCTGGTATGAAGAATGGCTATCTAGTATGAGAGAAAAGCTCCATATATACGTTATAAGAACTCTTTCTCAGATTGTATCTGAGGCACAGAGATAGAGACTGATTTTAATGGATATCTATCAAACTGCATTGTATGCCACACATAGCCAATATTCATTTTCCATTCATTATGTTTCAAATGTTGTTATTTATTCCAGTCTTTTCCATTACATTCTTCTCCAATGCTGCAATATAATCCATAGGCACATCGTTCTCAGCATAGCACCAGCTTGTAGTTTTGGTTCTCTACAGAAACTTGCCCCAACATCCAAGTAATTTGTGGGTCCACATACACTCATAGCCACAGCTCACAAACTCTGGCTCATGTCTTTTCCTTTACTAGTTAGCTAGAAGATCCAGCCATTTCCAGACAAAGGGACACATGAAAAAGCATAGTAAGAACAAGTAGTGATAAGAATATTTTCCCCATAATTTGGGAAGAGGGTCTCCCATAAATCTATACATTTTCAGTGGGAAAGCTGGAAACACAGAGGAAACAAGTGTGGAGGGGGACACATGTAAGGAAGATGTGTGGCCAAAGCACATATATAGCTGTCCAGTTGGTCAGTCAACAATCACTTAAGAGATTATTATGTGCCAATCACATTTATAAGAAATTTGACACCTGGCTAAACATTTGCAGAAATAATTCATGCCTGTGAAGCTGTGGTCTGGTGATGACATCATATTACTCTCACCAAATCTGCTCCTTGCTACTTGCCATGTTTGTCAGATGTTCCCATTCTGTATCAGAATATTTTGGGGATGAATAAAATATGTAAGATCCTGATTTTCTAGTCTCTGATAGATGTCACTAGGTATGTTCTTATTGATCAAATGGCTATGCAACTTTTCTCTGTTTCTAGCTTCTGACTTCAGTTGATATTGTTGACTATAGTGCTATCTCTTCCATATTTGAAGAGTGGGTTTTAAAGTGTTCTTTCAATACCAAGTACTAAGGTTTTATTTTTATACTTCTTTTAAAAAAGCAGCAACTGTAAAGTCAACATAAGTCATTGATGAGGCAAAAAAAAAAAAAAAAACAACTATCCCCACTAACTGACACTCCTTTAAGAAGCAACTTGTTGGGGAGGCAGAGCCAAGATGGCCATGTGAAAACAGCCCTTACTGGAGCTCTCTCACAAGTTCTACCAGATTCCTATAAAAAAGTGAATCTGAGCAGTTCTGAGAGAGTTAGAAACCGCAAGCAGTCTGAGTGAGGCATATTTCCAAGCCAGGAGAGTCCGAAAGGCTGATGGGACGAATCTGTAGGCTGGGAAAGCTCTTGGCCTGCAGAGCTGCTCCAGACAGCACCAAAGCAGAAGAAGCTGCTGAAACCAACGAGCGAGACAGGCTGGGAGAAAGCTGGGTGCCCAAAACGTGGGGAGATCCCCAGACTGATACAGGACGGCAGTCTGTGGAAGCGACAAAAGGCAGCAGCACAATGCCACCGGCCATGAGACATTAACTCCTGAGACTTGCAGCCCAAAGGTAGGAAATGCGTCTTCTTGAACTTCCATGAGATGTAATGGCCAGGTAAATGGCTCTAATCCCTCCCTGCCAAACCCAGAGAATTCCTCAGGAAAAAACACTGGAATAGAGGAGACAGAAGTGAGGTTTCAGTGGCAAAGCAGTGGGAGTTCCTGAGTCCCAGAGGGGCAGAGCCAGCAGGGGTCAAGACCAGGAGCCCGGACATACCCTTGCACCCCCAGGGGAAGTTCCACACACCAGCACAAACAACAAACAGCTGAAACCATTGCTGAAGAGCAACATTGCTGGAGAGCAGCCCCAGAGGAAGAGGAGACTACAGGCAGCCAGACCGCTCCCCCACACCTCAGGAAACTGAAGGCTATAATACACAAAGCCAGTAACTAGACTCACAATCCTCAGAATAAGAAACCTGGGACAGAGAGCCTTGAGCCCCAAAAGCAGAAATTCATTGTAAAGCCAGGAAAAGGCTAAACAACATGAAGAACACACACACACACACAAAAAAACCGAGGACCATTGATTCTTTTTATGGAGACAGGCATGATCAAAATACCAATTTAGAAGAGGATAGCAATGACACTATACCCACATCGGATACCTCAAAAGGGAATGTGTACTGGTCTCAAGCCCAAAAAGCATTACTGGAAGAGCTAAAGGAGGATTTTATAAACCAAATTAGGGAGGTGAAAGAAAAACTGGAAAAAATGGAAAAAAAAACTGACAAAATCAAGTCCTTAAAAAATAAGACTGGCAAAATGGCTATGGAGGTTCAGAATCTAAATAGAGAAAATGACATCCTGAGAGGTAAAATCAACCAAATGGAAAAGGATACTCCAAAGCAAAAAGAAGACAGTAACTCATTAAAAATTAGAGTTGAGGAAGAGGAAGCTAATGATTCTATGAGACATCAAGAAGTAGTCAAACAAAATGTAAAGAATGAAAAAATAGAAAAAAAAATTGAAATGTCTGATTGGAAAAACAACTGACCTGGAAAATAGATCCAGGAGAGACAATTTCATAATTATTGGTCTACTGGAAATCCACAATGAAAAAAAGAACCTTGACAGTATCTTTGAGGAAATTAGAACCAGAGGGTAAAATAGTCATTGAAACAATCCACCGATCACCCCCTGAAAGAGATGCCAAATTGAAAACACAAAGAAATATTATAGTCAAATTTCAGAATTACAAAGTCAAGGAGAAAATACTGCAAGGAGCCAAAATGAAACAGTTGAAATATCATGAAACTACAGTCAGGATCACGCAGGATCTCTCAGTTTCTACATTAAAAGACAGGAGAAAATGGGATATTATATTCCAAAGGGCAAAGGAGCTGGGACTACAACCAAGGATCACCTACCCAACAAAAATAACCATAATTTTTCGGGCAAGGAGATGGATATTTGATGAAATAAGGGAATTCCAGACCTTCATGATGAAAAGACCAGAACTCAATGGAAAATTTGATCTTCAAATACAAAACTCAAGAGACACATAAAAAGGTAAATGGGGGAAAAACCCCCCACAAACCTTATTAATCAATAAGGGCAAATTATTTACATCTTTATATAAGTTTATATCATCTTATATATGTTATACATACATATATGTATATATATGCATATATATGTATATATATACACATATATATGTCAATCATGAGAATACCAAAGCTATTATGACAGTTGAAAGGGATACACATACACCATGAATGTCTGTGTAAAATAAGTGATATAAGGATAAAAAACATAAGAGATATAAAGGGAGAGTTATGGGAGAAGAAGCAAGGAGGTAGTAGAAAAGGGTAAATTACATCGAATGAAGAGGCACGAAAACACATTATAGTAGAGGGAAAAGAAGGGAGAGAGAAGAGCAGTATTTGAGCTTTACTTTCATCTGATCTGGTTCAAGAAAGGAATAACATACCCTGATAAGTATAGAAATCTAACTTGTCCTACAGGTAGTAGGAGGGGAAAGGGGGAAAAAGGGAGGGGGTGGTCAGAAGGGATGGAAGAAAGAGTAAGTGGGAAATGGTAAGATAAGGGAGGGAAATCAAGAGGGAGGGTAAACTGAGGAAGGCACCATTAAAAAGCAAAACTTTGTTGAAGAGTGGAAGTGGAAAAGGAGAAATAAAAGCATAAACAGGGGGGAAATAGGATGGAGAAAAAGACACAGATAGAAATCATAACTGTGAATGTGAATAGGATGAACTCTCCCATAAAACAGAAGCAGATAGCAGAATGGATTAAAAACCATAATCCTACAATATGCTGTTTACAAGAAACACATCTGAAGCAGGGGGATACATGCAGGGTAAGGGTAAAAGGCTGGAGTGAAATGTGTTATGCTTCAGCTAAAGTAAAAAAAGCAGGTGTAGCAATCCTAATCCAGACAAAGCAAAAGTAAACATAGATTTAATTAATAGAGATAAGGAAGGACACTACATCCTGCTAAAAGGCACCATAAACAATGAAGCAATATCATTGTTTAACATATATGCACAAAGTGGTATGGCATACAAATTCTTAGAGGAGAGGTTAAGGGAGTTTCAGGAAGAAATAGACAGCAAAACTATAATATTGGGAGACCTCAACCTCCCCCTCTCTGAACTTGACAAATCTAACCTAAAAATAAATAAGAAAGAAGTTGAGGAGGTGAACAAAATTTAAGAAAAGGCAGATATGATAGACCTCTGGAGAAAACTGAATGGGGATAAAAAGGAATATACTTTCTTCTCAGTGGTACATGGCACGTACTCAAAAATTGACCATGTACTAGGGCATAAAAACCTCACAATCCAATGCAGAAAGGCAGAAGTAGTCAAAGCATACTTTTCAGATCATGATGCAATAAAAATGATTTGTAATAAAGAACCATGGAAAAATAAGCTAAAAATTAACTGGAAACTAAATAATCTAATTCTAAGGAATGAGTGGAACAAGAACAAATCAGAGACACAATTAATAGCCTTCATTCAAGTGAACATGACAATAATGCAACAACATACCAAACTTATGGGATGCAGCAAAAGCAGTTCTTAGGAGAAGTTTTATATCTCTAAATGCTAAGATGAATAAAATAGGGAAAAAGGAGATCAATGAATTGGGCATACAACTGAAAAAGCTAGAAAAAGAACAAAATGAAAATCCCCAATTAAATGCCAAATTAGAAATACTGAAAATCAAAGTAGAGATTAATAAAATTGAAACCAAGAAAAGTATTGAATGAATTAAATAAAACAAAGAGCTGTTTTTATGAAAAAACAATAACATTGATAAATATTTGGTCAATTTGATTAAAAAAAAAGAAAGAAAAAAATCAAATTACCAGTATCAAAAATGAAAAGGGTGAATTCACTTCTAATGAAAAGTAAATCAAAACAATAATTAGGAATTGTTTTACCCAATTGTATGCCCATACATTTGAAAACCTTAGAGATATGGATGAATATCTACAAACATATAAGTTGCCCAGGTTAACAGAAAAGGAAGTAAAATGTCTAAATAACCCCATCTCAGAAAAAGAAATTGAGCAAGCCACCAATAAACTCCCTATCAAAAAATTTCCAGGGCCAGATGGTTTTACATGTGAATTCTATCAAACATTTAAAGAACAATTAATTCCTATACTTTGTAGACTATTTGGGAAAATAGGTGAAGAAGGAGTCCTACCAAATTCTTTTTATGACACAAATATGGTACTAATACCCAAACCAGGTAGAGTCAAAACAGGGAAAGAAAATTATAGGCCAATTTCCCTAATGAATATTGATGCAAAAATTTTAAATAAAGTATTAGCAAAAAGATTGCAGCAACTTATCACAAGAATCATACACTATGACCAGGTAGGATTTATTCCAGGAATGAAAGGCTGGTTCAATATTAGGAAAACTATTAGCATAATTGACAATATCAACAACAAAACTAGCAGAAACCATATGATCATCTCAATAGATGTAGAAAAAGCCTTTGACAAAATACAACACCCATTCCTATTAAAAACACTAGAAAGCATAGGAATAAATGGAGCCTTCCTTAAAATTATAAATAGCATCTACCTAAAACCATCAAGAAGCATATTTGTAATGGGGATAAACTAGATGCATTCCCAATAAGATCAGGGCTGAAACAAGGATGTCCATTATCACCCCTACTATTCAATTTAGTACTAGAAACCTTAGCTGTAGCAATAAGAGAAGAAAAAGAAATTGAAGGAATTAGAATAGGCAAAGAAGAAACTAAGTTATCAATCTTTGCAAATATATGATGATTTACTCAGAGAATACTAGAGAATCAAGTAAAAAACTACTTGAAATAATAAACAACTTCAGCAAAGTTGCAGGATATAAAATAAACCCACATAAATCCTCAGCCTTCCTATACATTACTAACAAAGCCCAACAACAAGAGATAGAAAGAGAAATTCCATTCAAAGTTACTGTAGACACTTTAAATATTTGGGATTCTAACTGCCAAGACAAACCCAGGGACTATATGAACCGAATTATGAGACAGTTTTCACGTGATTAAAGTCAGATCTAAATAAATGGAAAAATATCAGTTGCTCATGGTTAGGCTGAGATAATATAATAAAAATGACAATTTTACCTAAATTAATTTACTTATTCAGTGCCATACCAATCAAACTACCAAAAAATTATTTTACAGAGATGGATAAAATAATAACAAAATTCATCTGGAAGAACAAGAGGTCTTCAATATCTAGGGTATTAATGAAAAGAAATGCTAGGGAAGGTAGCCTAGCCATACCAGATATTAAACTGTACTATAAAGCAGCAGTCATCAAACCTACTTGGCACTAGCTAAGAAACAGAGTCATGGATCCGTGGAATAGGTTAGGTACACAAGATGGAGAAGCCAACTACTATAGCAATCTACTCTTTCATAAACCCAAAGAATCCAGCTTCTGGGCTAAGAATTCACTATTTCACAAAAACTGCTGGGCAAATTGGAAAATGTTAAGACAGAAACTGGGAATAGACCAATATCTTACACCATATACCAAAATAAAGTCTAAATGGGTTCATGATGTAGGAATAAAGGCTGAAACTTGAAGCAATTTGGGAAAGCAAGGAATAGCTTACCTATCAGATTTATGGAAAAGAAAAGAATTCATGACACAACAAGAGATAGAGAGCATTACAAAATGCAAAAAGGATAATTTTGTTTATGTTATATTGAAATGTTTTGTATAAAAAAAGCCAATGCAACAAAGATTAGGAGGGAAGCAGAAAATTGGGAGAAAGTCTTTACAACCAGTATCTCTGATAAAAGCTTCATTTCCAAAATATACAGGGTACAGAGCCAAATATATAGGAATACAAGTCATTCTCCAATTGAGAACTGGTCAAAGGATATGAACAGGCAGTTTTCAGAGGAAGAAATTAAAGATATCTATAGACATATGAAAAAATGCTTGAAATCACTACTGATTAGAGAAATGCAAATCAAAACAACTCTTAGAAACCACATCTCTCCTGTCAGATTGGCTAAAATAACAAAACAGGAAATGATAAATGCTAGAGAGGCTGTGGGAAAATTGGAACATTGTTACATTGCTGGTGGAGTTGTGAACTGATCCAGCCATTCTGGAGAGCAATTTGGAACTATGCCCAAAGGGCTATAAAAATGTGCATACCCTTTGACCCAACAGTACCACTTCTAGGGTTATATCCCAAAGAGACCACACAAGTGGGAAAAGGACCCATATGTACAAAAATATTTATAGTGGCTCTTTTTTTCGTAGCTAAGAATTGGAAATCAAGGGGATGCCCATCAATTGGCAAATGGCTGAACAAGTTGTGGTGTATGAAGGTAATGGAATACTATTGTGCTATAAGAAATGGGGATGATACAAACTTCATAACAACCTGGAAAAACCTACATGATATAGTGCTGAGGGAGTGGAGCAGAACCAGGAGAACATTATACATGACCACAAAAAAATAGATACTTTGAAGACTAACTCTGATAGACTTTGCTCTTATCAGCAATACAAGCTGTAAAGATAACTCCAAAGGACCATGATGGAGAATGTTATCTACATCCAGAGAAAAGAACTATGAAATATGAATGAAGATTGAGGTACACTTTATGCTTGCCTTTTTTCCCCTTTTTTCCTCTCTTTTGTTTTTGGGGTTTTTTTGGTTCTGTTTCTTCTTTCTCATGATTCATTCCATTGGTCATAATTCTTCTTCACAACTTGACTAGTGTGTAAATAAATTCAATGCAAAGTTATACATAGAAGATATATCGGATTCCACACCATCTTGGGAAGTGGAGGTGGGAGGGAGGGAAGAAAACCTGAAACTCAAACTTATGTATGTATGTATAACCTAGTGTTGTAAACTAAAAATAAAAATAAATTAAAAAAACATAAACAAAAAACCCAAAAAATAATAAATAAATTGATGTGCTACAATATAAAAAAAGAAGCAACTTATTCCTTTTTAGATTCTCCACTAGAATTCCTTCGATCTTCAGAATATTTTGTTGTTGGCTCAGCCTCATGCTTAATTAGCAAGTGCCTTCTGGTTTAATATTTTCTTTGGGTTAAATCTCTTGTTGTGGAATGTGGGTCACTCTGTAGAAGATTCTAATTCCTGCTGATAATATTTCTCATAGTTATAATATTAGAATACTAGTTCTAGTCATCATTGACATAGGCTATATTCTCAACATCCTGACAAGGACCTTTGGAATTGTAAAGTTTCTCTACTGAAAAATCCATTGTGCTTTCTCATGTAGATAAATAGACAGAATGGATAGAAAAGATAGGAGAAAGTGTTTGTATGTAGGATGAGGGGTGGCGAAGACAAAGAATAAGCTAGGCCCAGGGGCCTATTGACCTTTCTACATTCTAGCCCCTTCATATGTATATTCAATAGCAAACCTTTTAATTGCTTTTAATGTATTCTTGTACCAATTTAGTATTTCTTTGACCAATAGTCAAAGTCACAAAGTCAATTTCAATTTATTATGTTTTCTACGTGTCAAACATTGTACTAAGCATTAGTGAGTTATCAAGGAGCTCACTTTCTAAGAACAAAATGGTTAGGTAGATACAGCCTATATACAAAGTACATGGAAGCCAACCTCAGAGGAAAAGACACTAGCAATTGGAAGGAACCATGAAAGACCTTCCTTCACAAGTTGGGATTTGAGCTGAATTTTCAAGGAATAAAGGGAAATGAAGCTTGAGATGTAAAGAAAGAGACCATTGCTAGCATAGGAGACTGCTAGTAGAAAGGCACAGTTGTAGGATATGGAATTATAGCTAGTAGCCTAATATGACTTAATTAAATATATGGATGGAAGGAAAGTGGTAAAAGGAACACTAAGCATACATAAAACCAAGGCTAAAAGCCACTTATCCCAATGATGATAGTGGTTTTAAGTGTTGGAGTGGGGTGAGATGGGTAAGGGCTGGAAGGAGGGTTTGGCCTGTGATGGCCCTGTTCTCAAAGGGCACTAATTGGTTTGCAAGCAGCAAGGCTGGTTTTTAACCTGAGTTTGGTTTTTAACCTGACGTTAAAGGGAGTGATTGTCAATTGCCATCATATCCTAAATCCTTTTGGAGAGAGTTCCACAAATTCCAGGAATCTCTGAAAAGAAAAGGTGTTCTTCTGAGGTAGAAAATACGATTTTCTTCTTTTTTTTTCTTTTTTTCCTTTTCTTTATTGTCTTTGGATTGCAGAGGGCCATTTCAGGCACTGAGACAGTGTTTAAATAGTAAGTAAGTTAGATTTCTAATAAACATTACAAGATGCTATTTATTGAATCTGGATAACTGTATTTGGGGCCAATAGAGATTTTCAAGTGTATCTGTGGGAATGACAACATGATATCTGTGCCTTATAAACTATTTTGAAACTTTTACTTGCATGTCACTGGAAGAGGAAGTGAAAGTATTGTGCTCATGCCTCTTTGGCACCCCAGAGGTCTACACTGGATTGGGATATAGGCAATGTCTTTAAAACCTCAAACAATTTGTTGGGGACTACAATAATTTTAAATGGGGTAGTTAGGAAGGTGTAAGTATAACAGGAATACTGTCCAATGAGGACATATTTCTTGGAGCATATCCATTTGTGTATTTGATGATCTTGTTTTGGGAAGTTTATGGTGATGTAGAATTGGAGGAGTTAGTTTCTCCATTTCAGAACATAAAGTATAAATTAATAATTTACCACACATTTTCTTCTTGGTGAAGAAAATGACTTTCAGTTGAGTGCTGAGCAAGAATAAAAAGCCCCAAATAATATATTCCATCTCTTTCCTTCCTGTTGATATATACATTCATACAAACATATATAAGTAATACATACATGCATACATACATATATAATTCATATACACACAGATATATATGTGTGTACATATATATGTATATGTGTGTGTGTGTGTGTGTGTATAGTTCTCTCTATAAGCTCTGGAGGGCTGGTGATGTCATGGCCTCCTAAGTAAGCCTATGCCTGGAGTGGGGAAGACAAACTGTACTGAGGAATTCGCAGGGGAAAGTAATTTAGAACCTTACTAAACATGAGATTGATATTCTGTCTCATCTTGCTAGCCAAGAAATAGAAATAGAGATGGCTTCAAGAAGTAGGCCTAGGAAGATGCAGATGCCCGCACAACTAAAAATAGGACTAGATGTAGCAGTTGAACAGTAACCATAGATGAAGTTTTCTTTTTCTAGGCCATAGGAAAAAAAGGCAAGATGAGGGGGATAGCCAAAGCCATTATTGACTGCTCTGATCAATGGTAGAAATTCAAAAACCAAACCATTCCTACTTTTCACCATTTCAAATGGGTGCAGCTGGCACTATTTCTAATAATATTCCTTTATAAATTATGTTTTACATAACTATAAACACAAACTTCTGCACTCATGCATGTGTATTTCCTTTGTCTATTTGTTCAAGGAAAGACTATACAGTGGATAGCACTAGAAACAACAAAGGAGATAGTGGCTTTTCTTAAGAAAGGATAAGATCCCACCCCTGTCTCCTTATTAAGGATTTTATCTCCAGGGGCACCACCATTGTGTTTGGGGTGGTGTGTGTGGATGTGTCTGTGTGTGTGTATAGCACTCACTGTAGAGTAGGTGGTGACCAAAAGAGTCTAAAATGATTTGGCAAAAACATACACATATTAGTTTGCAGAGGTAGGCCTATTTCCAAAAGCTGTATAAGTTATAGATAAGGCCTGACTAAAACTTTCAGATTTCCCATTTGCGTAATGTAATAAAATGATTTTCAAATCACTAAAACTCTACCTAGAGACTATCAATCACTCCCAACCTGCCTCAAACTCAGTAAATTATGAATTTGAAGAGATTACAACTGTCATCTCCATCTCTTGCAGTGGCAAAAGATTCATATTTCAAATCTTGGTTATCTTTGCATACAATTCAATGTTATATTGTCCTGCCACCAACTAATCATGATTTGGAAAGATGATGAATCTTCCAAAGTCAAACATACATTTTCCTCTTATCAGAGCAGCACAGTTCACTCTAGTGTATTTAAGGTTGCATCAATATTTCCATTTTAAACTCCTGATTTCAAGGGTTATATAACTTGTCATGAAAGTTTGCTTTGGGATGAAATTTGTCATACGCAGAATGTTTAGAAGTACTTTAAAATATATCATTACTCTAGGAGCTTTTAGTCTGCATTTTCCAGCTTACACATTTTGTTACAAAAGACCAGTTCATTTTTTCTCATCTTTAACTTATGAATTACGCCATGTCGTATCCTACCAATTTCCCAGTTATAGAATAAGTAACATTAATTTATCATGCAATCAATCAATTGTGAGAGAGGTAGCATTATATAATAGAAAGAGCATTGCATTTGAGTCAGAAGATCTAGGTTCAAATACCAACTCTGAAACTTATTACCTATGTGTTCTTGGGCAAGTTATTTAATCTCTCTGGACTTCAATTTCCTTACTGCTAAAGTGAGGAAGATAGCCTATATATTTTCAAACTATTTTCCAGCTACAAGTCCTATGATTTAACAACTCTTTTATGTGCTAGGCATCATCCTTTGGAGTAAGATAGTCTCTACTTTCAAAGAGTGTACAATCTAAGTTGAAGAGGCAAATGAAAGATGAAAAACTATCATTGTGTTAAATTGAAGATTATCAATTCTAAGTAGTTTATGAATCTATAGAAGAGGACAGTCAAAGAGGTCTAGAAGAGTTAGACTTCCTTTGCCTAAAATTGAGTTGCTTCAAGTTTGCTGACTGAAGTCCCTTTGATCTAGTACCCTCCTTTCCAAATCATCCTATAAAATCAAAGCTGGGCTAATCTTTGTAAAACTCTGAATTTTTCACATTTTAATAGTCAAGAACATATTGCTGACTTTTCATCGCTCTATCATGTTCCAATGAATCTAAGATTTACAAGACACTTGATATGTTGCTTAATGCAACCCATAGCTAAAATATAAATGTCCCTTGCAATAGTTTTGACAAGTGATCATCCGTGCTTCCATATAAAGCCCTCCAGTGTCAGGGAAACCCCTATCTTATAAGGCAATCAATTCTGTTTTTTGAAAGCTCTAATTGCAAGAAATTTTCCCAAAATGTATTTCAGATTGCTACTAGTTTTGTCTTCTGATACCAAGTAAAAGCAGTGTCCCTCTTCTCATGACAATCTTTCTAGGATATAAAGATAGCAATGTTGTGTCTCCCCCTTTCCCCTAGCTCTCAATCTCTATTTCCTCAAAGTGTTCTTCCTAGTTCATACTCTTAAATATTTTCACTGTCCTGGAGAACTTTTTAAAGGAGTGCTAAGGTATCCATTAAATGTTTATTGTTCAAAGAAGTTAGGAAAGATGGTAAAAGAGGATGGTCTTGCCATGGACCTGGAATGATGTATAGCTGTCTTTTGAGATTTGTGGGAGTTGAGATAAGAAGGTGCTATAGGTAAGAAGAGCAAGACAAAAACCAGCTAAGTATAGTGAATACATTAAGGAGTTAGAAGGATATACTAATGAATGAAAGAATGATGAGGGGGAAAATAATAGGGAATAAGATTAGATGCACAGAATGCAGCCTATTTAAAAAAAATGAAACTGAGCAAAGCTAGAACTTCTTGTAAGATCTGTGAGTTTAAGGTGGGGAGGTGACTCTGTATAAGAAATCGTATGTATTTTATCCTCTAAAACAAAAATCCATTTTTTTCTTTATTGCCAGAAAATGTAGAGTCAAATTTATTGCCCAAGGGTCAGAACACAGAGAGTTCTATTTCTCAAAAGAATCCATTCCTTTTGCTTACTTTAAATGTACTCAGTTCATATTTCTCTCTAAATATTTCATACTATACTGTGTTTAACATATAATCTACTTCAACTATTTTGGAAAATAAGTAGGAGTACACATCCTAAATAAATAAGAAATGCAATTATCATTTATGTAATCAAATGCTATATGTACTGAAATCTAATATATCTTTTCAGTTTGTCAGTTTGATAATGCATGTTTTTATGATTGTCTAAATATATTGAATAAACTTAAAATCTTATTCAGAACACTTGTGGCTTATCAAGGACAGCATGAAGAATTCAGCATATACCTTAGAGATCCTGAGTTTATAATTTCTCTCTTAAAATATTGAAGAAGCAATTAGGGGATCCATAATTTCAACCCTAACTCTGACCAGAAAGGAAGAACTAATTGATGAAGCAGAAATGACACAGGAACTTTGAGAGACAGCACCTCTATTATCCTAGCTTATAAAGAACCAAGGAAGGTTTTGTAGATATGGTCAGGCTAGATCTTTTGAAGATATATTTTAAATAATTAAGAAAAATGGTAAGCAAGTACCAATTATAAGAAACAGTAAATGGGTTTAATAAAACATTATAAAAATATACACTTTTGGAAGTGACCTCAGTTATCCTATTGCCCATTTTCTACCCATGTATAGTATTGCCAACCAGTGGTCATCCATGCTCTGCTTGAAAATCTACAGTGAGAAAGAATTCATTAACCTCTTCAGAGAGATGATGTTCTACATTTAAACAGCTCTGATTATAAGGCAGCATTTTTTGGGAGGTCCAGCTAAAATTTATCTTACCCTAACCATTGACCCAAGTTCTGCCCTCTACACCACACAAAACAGTCTAATCTATCATCCTTATGAGAAACCTTTGAATATTTCAAGATTACTTACATTTCTGAATAATGCATATTGGTTTTATTTCCATCAGTCAATAAAGATTTATAAAGTACCTAATATGTGTCAGGCACTTTGTTAAGCACTGGGGATACAAACAATGAGAAAAAAGTCATTTCTCTCAAGGAGTTCAGAATTCGATGGGTTGGTGGGGGGAGAACACACAAAAAGAAGTTCTAAGCTAGGAGCTGTGGTACCTGGCATTTCCAGTCAGAGGAAAGGAGAGGCCCCAGGGGCAGGAGGTACTGCCAAAGTGTTCATTTCAGAGTTTATATTTTCTTGCTTGATAATGAGGTTTCAGAGAGAGAAAAGGATGAAGTCCAGAGGAATATGGTGGGGTGGCAAATGCAAAGTTATAGCCTCTATGGTTGGAATTCTACAGTCTTTCTCCCCTAGGCTCCAATACATGACATACACATATATACACATACAACATACACATGCATATATAAAACACACAACACACAAACATACATAAACAACACATAAAAAGTTAATGCACTCTTGGGAATTACCCTGGGCCTAGCCAACCTACATTTTGCTATCAACCCTGCCTCTGCCTATGTCTCACTTTTTCTTCAGGTAACTGTATGGAACAGAATTTTTAAATAATAGGAGAGACATCCTTAGGAGAAACAAAGTAAATTTATTTTACAAACCTTGCAAGATTTGTGAACACCTCTATAATGGAGGAGGTGAGGTAAAAGGGAACCTGCCCTAATTTATACTCTTTAATGAAAAGATTCCCACCCACCTCTACCCCTTCTCACCATTGGCTGGGAGGTGGGCTTACAGTCTAGGCACGAAAACTACACAGAGGACCAAGGTTGATCCGGTCCATTCAGGTTTTTCCGTATCAGAACTTAAGTGCCACGGTGGAGTCTGAAAGTCTAGGAGAAGAAATGGGGTGGAGGGGGGAGGAGACTTTCCAAGAGAAGAGAACAAATAGCTCACAGGAAATTCATTATCTTCTAACATCTGAGAGAGAGAGGGGGAAGGGCATGCCCACAGTTCCAGGCCCTCACCTTCCAAAATCACAAAGCCAAATCAAATCCCAAAACCTGTCCATTAGACATACCCTGTGAAGTCTTTGCAATTATCCATCCCATTCACAACGATGATTAAATCAATATTGCAAATGGAAAAGGACATGATATTCCCTAGTACTTCCTAGATCCAAGTTCCCATTCCTGTCCACTGCTACATGATAGCTGCTGTGCCATTCTTCATAGTCCTGACCCCTCTTCTGACAAGCCTTCCTGATTTCAGGTCCAGAATTCCAATGACTATACTATCTAGAATTAATAGCATGCAACCTGTTTGTCTAAATATGACATAGTTATGGATTCATTTCTTTATTTTGACCAAAAGAGATTCACAATTTGTTTTTCTCCTGAAGCTTCAGTTTTTGAAGCTCCTCAAGTTTACAGACTCGTCATCTAATTCCTTCATTTACTCAGCTTGTACGATCATTTGGTGACAAAGCTAGACCCATAACCATCACAACCACATTTCTATTTCAGTTCTATCATGCCATTAGAAATTCACATAAAGAAAATAACAATGTTAAAAAAAGTTTCATAGGTTGTTAAATATTTAATAATAATAATGTAATATAATAATAAATAATAATTCAAATTAATTTAATAACTAAGTTAATTTAACAGTAGGAGCATTAATATTGAGAAACTACTAAAGTTCTAGGAAAGATTCCATGCTAAAAGCATGGTTCTAGCAGTTCTAAGGCCTGTCCTCAGAATGCCACTTCTTTTAAATTGACCTCCAAGTGTTAGCTGACATGACCCTTGTTCTTTTCCAGCAAAGGGGCTGATATTGATAGCACATTTTTGAGGGACTAAATCTAAGACCTCTAACTTATTAACAATTTTGGAATCCTTGTGAAGAGACTTCTTTTATTCAATAACAACTTGGCTGTATATATAAATTATATATAGCATCTACCTAAAACCATCAACAAGCATTATTTGTAATGGGGATAAACTAGATGCATTCCCAATAAGATCAGGGGTGAAACAAGGATGTCCATTATCACCCCTATTATTCAATTTGGTACTAGAAACGTTAGCTGTAGCAATAAGAGAAGAAAAAGAAATTGAAGGAATTAGAATAGGAAAAGAAGAAACTAAATTATCATTTTTTGCAGATGATATGATGATTTATCTAGAGAATCCTAGAGAATCAAGTAAAAAACTACGTGAAATAATAAACAACTTTAGCAAAGTTGCAGGATATAAAATAAACCCACATAAATCCTCAGCATTCCTATACATTACTGACAAAGCCCAACAGCAAGAGACAGAAAGAGAAATTCCATTCAAAGTTACTGAAGGCACTATAAAATATCTGGGAGTCTATTTGCCAAGACAAACCCAGGGCCTATATGAACATAACTATGAAACACTTTTCACGCGAATAAAATCAGATCTAAATAAATGGAGAAATATCAGTTGCTCATGGTTAGGCCGAGCTAATATAATAAAAATGACAATTCTACCTAAATTAATCTATCTATTCAGTGCCATACCAATCGAACTACCAAGAAATTTTGTTACTGAGCTGGACAAAATAATAACAAAATTCATTTGGAAAAACAAGAGGTCTAGAGTATCTAGGATATTAATGAAAAGACATGCTAGAGATGGTGGCTTAGCCACACCAGATATTAAACTGTACTACACAGCAGCAGTCATCAAAACTGCCTGGTACTGGTTAAGAAACAGGGGTGTGGATCAGTGGAATAGGATAGGTACACAAGTAGGTGAAATCAACAAGTTTAGCAATCTACTCTTCGATAAACCCAAAGAGGCCAGTTTCTGGGCTAATAATTCACTATTTCACAAAAACTGTTGGGAAAATTGGAAAATGGTAGGGCAAAAACTGGGCATAGACCAATATCTTACACCATATACCAAAATAAAGTCAAAATGGGTTCATGATTTAGGAGTAAAAGTTGATACTCTAAGTAATTTGGGAAAGCAAGGAATAGTTTATTTATCAGATTTGTGGAAAAGTAAAGAATTCATGACCCAACAAGAGATAGAGAGCATTACAAAATGCAAAATGGATAATTTTGATTATGTCAAATTGAAATGTTTTTGTACAAAAAAAGCCAATGCAACAAGAATTACGAGGGAAGCAGAAAATTGGGAGAAAATCTTTGCAATTAGTATCTCTGATAAAGGCCTCATCTCTAAAATATACAGGGAGCTGAGCCAAATATATAGGAATACAAGCCATTCCCCAATTGAGAAATGGTCAAAGGATATGAACAGGCAGTTTTCAGAGGAAGAGATTAAAGCTATCTACAGGCATATGGAAAAATGCTCTGGATCGCTGCTGATTAGAGAAATGCAAATCAAAACAACTCTTAGATACCACATCTCTCCTGTCAGATTGGCTAAAATAACAAATCAGGAGAATGATAAATGCTGGAAAGGATGTGGGGAAATTGGAACATTGTTGCATTGCTGGTGGAGTTGTGAGCTGATCCAGCCATTTTGGAGGGCGGTTTGGAACTATGCCCAAAGGGCTATAGAAATGTTCATATCCTTTGACCCAGCAATACCACTTCTAGGGTTGTATCCCAAAGAAATCACGCAAGCGGGAAAAGGACCCATATGTACAAGAATATTTATAGCAGCTCTCTTTGTGGTAGCCAAGAATTGGAAATCAAAGGGATGCCCGTCAATTGGGGAATGGCTGAAAAAGCTGTGGTATATGAAGGTGATGGAATACTATTGTGCCATAAGAAATGGGGATGATGCAGACTTCATAACAACCTGGAAAAACCTACACGACATAATGCTGAGTGAGCGGAGCACAGCCAGGAGAACGTTGTGCACAGCCACAGATATATGGATTCCGTGAGGACCAACCCTGACATACTGCACTTTTCTCAGCAACCTAAGGGGCAAGGACAACTCCAGGGGACTCACGATGGAGAATGCTATCTTCATCGAGACAAAGAACTGCGAAGTTTGAATACAGACTGAGGCACACTACATGCTCGCCTTTTCTGCTTCTCTTTTGTTTTTGTTTTTGGGTTTTTTTTTTTTTGGTTCTGTTTCTTCTTTCTCATGATTCATTCCATTGGTCAAAATTCTTCTCCACGACTTGACTAGTGCATAAATTAATTCAATGCGACATTATACATGACAGTTATATGAGACTTCATGCCGTCTTGGGAAGGGAGGGGGGAGGGAGGGGAGAAAAACTGGAACTCAAAACTATGTAGAACCGTGTGTGGTAAACTAAAAATAAATAAAGAAATTTATAAAAAAAAAATCACCCAAGGGCAAAAGGATTCTTTTGATATTTAAATTCCCTAAGCCAAACAATCTTTTCACCTGGCTGTTCTTTACATACTTATTGCCTACATTTTGTACAATAACAATGTTCTATACAGTTCTAAGGAATATTTATTTGCCCCTGGGTCATACACATGTCAGAGGCATGCTGCATATTAATGGAGAGGAGAGAAAGCTTCAATTTGTTTTAACAGAGTGAGATTTTTTTTTTTTAAAGAGAGAGATAAGGAAAAGAAGTGATATTTTTAGCTGATCGTTTTGATCACTTCTATAGATCGACTGTCAGTAAGAAAAAGAAATAGATATTGTTTTTAGTTTTTAAAGGACTAGGATTGGACTAAGTTGTTCCCTAAGCCCCTTCTTACATTATACCCCAATTATCTGACTTTTTTGTTAGCAAACACCAATCACTCCCAGGTGCTCTTCATTTTCAAATCAAAGTATCTCCCTCTCCCTATACCCTTTCTTTCAAATCTTATTTTTCTCCATTTCCCAAGGCTTGCTTGTGTTTTTGAGAGCAACAGCCTTTCTAGATAAGATATTTTCTGATTTTGTTTTCAAAATATGTTCCAGACTGGCATGCTATTGGTTTAATAGATTTATATTCTCATTCTCTCCCCCCCCTCTTTCTCTCTCTCTCTCTCTCTCTCTCTCTCTCTCTCTCTCTCTCTCTCTCTCTCTCTGTATGTGTGTGTGAATGTATGTGTGTGTGTGTGTGTGTGTGTGTGTGTGAGAGAGAGAGAGAGAGAGAGAGAGAGAGAGAGAGAGAGAGAGAGAGAGAATGAGAATGAGAATTTTTCCTTTTCTGGTAAGGCAAGAAGGGGTTCCTTGAAGTAACCCTTTCTGACTTGGGACTATAGTTCTAGTTTGTGTGACTCATTCATAAATAAATAAATACTGAGACCTGAAGCTACAGCTTTGAAAAACTATATGGTCAATGGAAAGTCAAAGAAAGAAATTCAAAATTGCATATGTTGAAGGGAACTGAATTTCTCTATAAAAATAATAATCAAAATGAGCTACCACTTTCTGATTTTAAGAAAGGAGTCAGTTACAAAGATTCTCTATTTTTTTTAAATCTATCTAAATCTACACAGGTTCACTGATGACCAAATACAGAAAATGTTTTGGCACTACTGTTTAGAAAATGCCAAATCTGGGGAAAAGTTTGCATATCAATTGTAACCTAATCATGAATCATTATCTAGTGACCAAAGTCTGCTTTACTTTACCACTGAATAGTTAAAAGCATGAACAACTTTCAGTGCCCTTATCAACATATTAGTCCCAATTGCATTTTCCAAATATGTTATCAAAATGGTAATTCTATGCTTTCCTTTCTGTAGCTAGTCTAGGCTTCATAAAGATAGCATTATTACTATAAATATATTGGGGGGAAACTATTTCAATTACTGGGAGAATATGTAACTCCAAGTCTATTTATTTCAATTTATTCAACTGTCTTGATATATTCGCACACAGAACTTTAAAAAGGATGAATAAATTCACCTTGAAATTGTACCAATTGACTTTGGCTGGGCTGGACTGTGAGAAGGCATCAGAATTCCTTTTTGAAATAAGCTCTGACAATGCTGATCAAAACAAAGTGGCTATTCTTTATTAAACTGACAGCTCAACCCTGGCTTCAAGCTTGTGGGATGATGTGGCCTGGGGTGTTAGCCATGGCCTAGGGTGTTAGCCTCTACAAGTTACATTTTTGCTAGTCACACACTCAGAGCCTGCATCTGATGGTGTGACATTTCCTAGGGCACTGGCACATGTTCAGATGTCAAGCAGCTGGTGTGAAAACTGTCATCCACTCCAGATTATTATTCCATGAGTGACATGTTAGCCCTGAGAATTTATACATGAAAACACCCCAGTTTCCCTTTGGTTACTTACAGTCTATTAGAAACTGAAGCAAAAAAAATGTGTCATGGATAACAACTGTATTAAACTACAAAGGATGCAAAAGTGTTACTGGGCACACATTCATTATCCAGAAAATAATATAGCAAAATATGGGATAAAAACAAAGGCAACACACTGGATCTTTAAACTCTCAAGTCACCTACAGCAATGATTTCTGTTTCTTAAATTTGTATAGCAACATTTTAGTAGACAATTCTCCTGCTAAACACAGCTAGCTATATGTTAAACTAAAGGGTTTCTTCAGCTAACAATGCATTCCATTGTAAAATCAATACTAATTCTGAGAAGACAAGTTCTAGGAACCAGCATAACAGGTAGCAATGTACTGTCAGATCATTGTTTGTGTTGACATACAATGGAAATGAAATCAAAGGAGAAAGAAGAGAGAGCCTCTATCCTTTAGAAAAGAGTAGTCTGAAGAGAATGGGGATGTGGAATAGCAAAGCTAAGCATGGGAAAAGGTTTAAAGGAAGGCAGCAAAGTACACCAGGAAGTTGAAGCAAAACCAGATTGCATTCCATTAGTATTTCCAAGGATATTGTTGAATCTAAGCTTTCCTGAAAACACAGTTTTAACTTTTTATTGCAAAGGTCTAAAAGTAAGGACTATTCTGTAGGTTAGTTGAATCATTTTGACAGAAAGTCAAAAGTCCCAGACAGGTAGAAATAATATTCAGGTTCCTTAGTATTCCTAACTGCTAAGCACACTCTATCTTTATATAAACAAGTGTATTTTTAATGTACTCATAAGATCATTTGAAAGATGACTCTAGAAAAATCTTTACTCTGGAGAAATAAAAAGTTGTTCCCCAAATAGTTATAGATTGCTTAACTGTCACCTCTCTCTCTCCCTCTCTCTCTTTCTCTCTCTCTCTCTCTCTCTCTCTCTCTCTCTCTCTCTCTCTCTCTCTATCTATCTATATCTATATCTATATATCTATATATATATATATACACATACACACATATATGTGTATCTATGTGTATATTCATATGTGTAGGTATATGTGTGTATTATGTAAGTGTCTATAAACATGTGTGTATATTGTATATACATAATGATAAAACAGTATATCAAAACAAGAATAATTTTCAACTTCTTAAAAAGTCATCACGTTGAGCTAGATGAAAAATCAACCAATAGTTATGATTTTTCTTTAGTGTGTAAGTTTCATACTTCAACAACATTCATCCTCTTGTCACCATAAAATCACATTTTATAAGACAGAAGATATGTCCACACTTACAAAGGTATTTCTTTTATCATTAATCTGTGTGGAGAGAAAATATATATATATATATTCTTATTCAGAAGAAGAGGAAAAAAAGCAAGAAAAAGTAAAAGAGCCTTAAAGTTCTTTAAGTTTTTTTATATGTGTGTGCGGGTGGGTGGGGGTGAGCATAAAAATAAGTTAAAGATGTGTTATACATATGTATGTTTGTGCATATGTATATACACATGTAAATATACACATATTATATATAATAAATATAAATATAATTTGTATATGTATATATATATGTACATGCATATACATACATATATATTTATATAAATCTTAGGGGAAAATTTTTACCTATTCCTTCTCTTCTTCATGCAGACTTACCCAAAATATTTAAGTCTAATTTGAGTAGGACATTGTATTATTTAATTTTTATTTTGGAAGTTGTCATTTTCATATTTCTTTTGAGTTGTCTTCATTTTAACAAAGGTACTAAATGGCCATCCTTTTGTCTCTTTATTTAAATTATGACTTATTAATAACTGATGTTTGTAATTTTATCAGAATTTTTGCAACAACTTATCATATTTTTATCCCCACAGTTTGCCTGTGTATTCTATAATTACTTCAAATTCAGAAGATCATCAGAGATCTTAAGGTTAGTTTGTTCCTAAGCCATTATCAGATATTCATGGTATTTAGAGTTTAGGATCATTAAATCCTTTATCTTGGCCTTGAACTAGTTTTGTTCTTCAGTTAGCATCTTAGCATGAATACTACCTATTGCCATAGGCTAATTCTCTGCTCCATTCCATTAATTCTAAATTTAGCTGAATTTAAAATATAGATCTCCCCCCCCTCCTTTAACTGCAACAGATAATTTTGTGTGATCCCTCAGAGACCCTTCTGGGAAACTTTCCAGGTTTTTGTATCTATGTTAAGTCACAAGATTTCTTAGAGAAGGAGAGTCCATTAGCATTTTGACCTCTGGTCAACACTGTATCCTCAGGGTTATGAAATATTCCCTGCTTGGCAGATATAAAGAACTGCACTTTAGTCTCCATTATGGAACTAGAGAATTTTCTTAAACTGTTAGTCTCATATATTTTAAGATTTATGGGTTATGTTGCAAGAAAATGCCATATCAATAAGGGTATTGATAAACATATTCTATTAGAGAGCATTCAGAATTTCCTCTTCTCTCTTTTCTACTTTAAGAAATACCATTTTTCCTTCAAGATATAATTCAAATCTCATGCTAACACTTAGAACTTTAGTTAACAATAGTTTCTTCCTACTTTGAATCCAATTGTACTTATAGTTTTTATAAGACAATTGTTTTGTAAATTTAGTGTTTGTTACCTAGTTTGTGAATTCTTGAAGCTAAGAATATATTTCTAAAAACATGATTAGTATTTCCTATTGACTTATTGTTAAGAAGTCATAAAATATATATTGTATTCTTAATAGTTTATACATTCCCCACCCCTGTTAAAGAGTTGGTACCCAAATTATGGTTGTTCATTACCTTTAACTACTATGAAACGTTACTATAGCAAATACTAGCTGACAGTATCAAGGTCTTTGCTATTTCTTTTAAGGCTGAAGTTCCTATAATAATATTCACCTCTCTTATATAGGCATGAATATAAACATGTGGTCATTTGTGTCAAATGAGATGGTATTTTAAAAATCCTTTGTAAATGTTAAAGCACTGTATAAAGGCAAGCTATTAATAATAATGATAATATTGCCTATAAAAATCTATTCAGGTAAAATTAAGGCTAATCTGACAATGAAAATATTTTCCTTAAAATTACATTTAAGCCTTTTGATTGATATATGCTTTCATCAATTTACATATACCTTACGCTGTTAAAAATTTCAAATCATCCCCTCTTTACCCAAAATTTCTGATTCTTCTATGTAAAAAGCAAGTTATTAGTTGTGTTACTTGTTTCCAGCAAGGGTGGGAAATCAAAGAAAATTTGGCAATAACTTGTAGTATGAGTTTTCTTTGTATTTCTACCAGTATCAGGCAAAAAACTGTTAATGTATGAACTAAAAGCTGGTTTATGTCTTTGATGAAAAAGTTAAGTGATTGGTAGAAGGAATTGTTACTCTCTACAGAAAGAATTCTTAATATTTTGTTTCATGAGTTTCTTCTCAGAGTTATGTTTTAAATGGATTGAATTATTTACATAGGATTACAAAGGAAACCAATTATATAGAAATTTGCGTGTGAAATTTTTTTTATGTTCATAGGTTCAAATATAAGAACTCCAGTTCTGTGTCATAAAGGGAGGAGGAAGTATAACTTAAAAGAGTAGATGAAATATTCTGAAAGGAGAAAATAAAAAGAAGAATAATTAAGGAATTCCCTCCCACATTAGCCAATTGAAAAGCAGAAAAAAAATGTGATATAGAAAAGCAAGGCATGAAAGGCCACTGAATGTTTAAAGCTACAAATATGTATAAGGATCTTCTTTTAGCATTGGGAATGGGACAATTAAATAGCAACTTCTTCTGAAGTGAAGAATGATGATATGGTTACAAGGGTGCTCTCAGGAATCATCCAATAATATTTAGAGAAGAAAATTGTGGTGGTGAATGATGACTCTTTAGGAAGGGATACTGAGACAGCTATTAGTTAACCTGATAAAATTGTGAAGAAGTTTGCAGTCTGACCTGTGTATGTGTCCTGAATATTATGCAGAACATCCCACACATTGTCAAAGTGTTGCATTTAGACTCTCACACTTGGAAAGGATATCAGCAGCTAGTGAATCCAACCTATATACCAAAGGAATCCTCAATATAACATACCCCCAAATGATGACTTAATAGATTTGCAGGGCTTGAACATCTCAAAGGACAGGGAGCCAAATACATCTTTACCCATCCCAAACCATTTTTGGAAAGCTCTATTTGTTAGGAAGTTTTTCATGATATAAAACCTAAATTTGCCTCCTTTCAACATTCACCCATTGAATCCTGTCTCAGTTCTCTAAAGCCAAACAAATCAAATTTAATACCTCCTCCATATGACATCTCTTCAGATTCTTGATAACAGCTGTACTGTTCACCCTGAGTCTTCTTTTCCTCAGTTTAATATTTCTTGTTACTTCAACCAATCTTCATATGTCCTGTATTCAAAGCGCTTCACAAACCTGGGCACCTTCTTCATTATAGTTTCTAGCTTACCAATGTCCTTCTTAAACTGTGGTGCCTAGACTTTACCATAAAAAATTCACATGAAATCCAATTCTGGAAATATATTTAGCAACAAATGATACCATCAGAAGGAATCAAAAAAGCATTACTGACAATGCTATAATCATGGGCAAAGTAGATAGATGCATACATAGATAGATAAAATAAAATAAAATTGTTGGCCCAAAGTAGTGGTATCATTACCTCCGATAGTTGAAGGTAGGGGATTCTGATTTGATGACCTTGAGTGTGCAGGTAGGATTTTCATTAACCTTACCAGTTGAAGGGGGGAAGATTCAAGCATGTGAAGTGAGCATTTTTCAACCAACTCTTCCAAAACAGCCCTCTAAACAATTTAAAAATCATGTCAAATTAAAATCTCAATGGGATAACAAACAAAAAGTCACAATAAGTCATTTTTCCAGAACAGACAAGCTTAGGAGAGAAAAAGAGGTTTCCACACACTCAGCTGGAGACTGGGCAAGAGTACGGCAGAAGTAGTGTTAGGTGTGTGCTTTGGAGGCAAAAGTGGCAGCAACAGCAGTAGCAAATCAGCACTGTTAGCAGGAGCAGTGGTTGTAGCACTGAGAATGCCCAGTTCACAGGGACGATAAGGGTACTAAGCATCTGTTCAAAAAGAGATTGCAAGAGATCTCTGTATTAGCATTGAGTACAGGACCAGGTACCATTACCATTACCCAAAGAAAGCAAAAGTAAATTAGAAGTACTGAAAATTAAAGAAGAAATTTATAAAATTAAAATTAAAAAAAACTAATAATAAAACCAGTACCAGGTTTTATGAAAATAACAATAGCAATGAAATAGATTAAGAAGGCTAATTTGATTAAAAATAACAGAGCATGAAATATAATACTTAAATAGCCCTATCTTGGAAAATGAAATTGAATAAGTTTTATATAAGGCATTCCTCAAAAGAGAAAGAAATAAAAAGGACCAGATGTATTTGTAAGTGGATTCTACAAATCATCTGAATAACAATTAATCCCAGTATTATACAAACTGTTGGAAAAATTGGCTAAATGGAGAACCAAGATAGCAGAGAAAAGAAAGGAAGTTGCTGAATTCTCACCAGTTTCTCTCAAAACAACTTTAAATCAACCCTCTCTAAACAAATTCTGGAGTTACAGAACCCACAAAAAGGGCAAAATAATTTTCAAGCCCAAGATAACTCAGACAGACTGCAGAAAAGATCTGTCACACTTGGGTAAAAGGGGAGTACAGCCCAGTGCAGGCAATGTCTGGGCAAGCCAGCAGGAGACTCTCAACCACAGCACAAACAACCAAATCTCCATGGGCCTGGCTTAGCAGGCCAGCAGTACAAATGAAGAGTTGTGAGGCCTCCAGCCTGCTGCAGCAGGCAAACCAGGATCCCCAGAACAATAGGCATGACTAGTCTGGGCCACCCCATTGCTGGCAAGCCACCAGTCCCAGAAGTCCCAACACAGAAAATCAGGCCCCTGGCCCCCAGCAAAAGAAGCTTGGGACAGTGCCCTCTAACATGGGAACAGAGCTCAACTTTAAAAGTCACAAAATAGGCTGGGAAATGAGCAAAACCCAAACAAACAAAAAAGCTCTGCCTATAGAAAACTACTATGGTGACAGGGAAGATCAACACACAAATTCGAAAGAGTATAACAATGTCAAAATGCTTACATGTTACACTTCAAAGAGAAATATGGATTGGCCCCAAACTCATAAAGTGCTCTTGGAGGAGCTAAAAATAGATTTTAAAAATCATGTAAGAGAGGTAGAAGAAAAATTAAGAAAAGAAACAAAAGGAATGATGCAAGAAAATAATGAGCAATAAGTCAACAGCTTGGTAAAGGAAACAGAAAAAATGGAAAGAAAAAAAACAGATGTACAAAAAAAACAACTGAAGAGAACAACTCCTTAAAAAGTAGGATTGGCCAAACAGAAAAGGAGGTACAAAAGCTCAATGAAGAAAATAATTCCTTAAAAATTACAATCGGGCAAATGGAACCTAATGACTCCATAATGCATCAAGAATCAATCAGATGGGGGCAGCTAAGTAGTGCAGTGAGTAGAGCACCAGCCCCGGAATCAGGAGGACCTGAGTTTAAATCTGGTTTCAGACCACTTGACACACTTACTAGCTATGGGACCTTGGGCAAGTCACTTAATCCCAATTGCCCTGCCTTCCCCCCTCCAAAAAAAGAATCAGACAATATCAAAAGAATGAAAAAATAGAAGAAAGTATAAAATAACTAAATGGGAAAAAAGTTGACCTGGAAAATAGATCCAGGAGAGATAATTTAAGAATTATTGGACTACATAAAAACTATGATCCAAAAAAAAAGCATAGACAGTATCTTTCAAGAAATTATCAAGGAAAACTACTCTGATATTCTAGAACCAGAGGGTTAAATATTAATTGAAAGAATCCACTGATCACCTCTTTAAAGAGGTCCCAAAATAAAAGTCCAAGGAATATTATAGCCAAATTCCAGAACTCTCAGGTCAAGGAGAAAATACTGCAAACAGCAAGAAAGAAACAATTAAAATAACAAAGAACCACAGCCAGAATTATTCAGGACATAGCAGCTTCTACATTAAAGGATTGGGGTAGCTTCAAATATGATATTCCAGGGGACAAAAGAATTAGGATTACAACCAAGACTCATCTATCCAGCAAAACTGAGTATAGTCCTTCAAGGGAAAATGGATATACAATGAAATAGAGGACTTACAAGCATTCCTCATGAAAAGACAAGAGCTGGATAGAAAATAGACTTCCAAACTGAAGACACAAGAGAAATATTAAAAGGTAAACAGGAAAAGAAAATAAAAAAAACAGGTTATTCAATAAGTTTAAACTGCTTACATCACTACATGGGAAGATGATATTTTTTAACTCTTAAAACCTATCTCTATTAGGGCAGTTAGGAGTATACAAAAAGAAAGGGTGTGGGTATAAGTTGACTTTGATCTGATGATATAAAAAAATAAGGGGTGAAAAAATTATACTTGGAGAAGAGAGAAGAGGGAAATCAAAATGATGTTAATTATATCACACGAAGAGGCAGGAGAGATTCATTAGTTTAGAGGAAAAGAAGGTAGGGGATTAGCATTGTTTGAACCTTACTCTCATCTGACATCACTCAAAGAGGAAATAACATACACAATCAGTTGGGTATAGAAATCTATCTTACTCTATGTGGTGCTAATGTGATCAAAGATCTTCCCCACCCATTTAATAGGCCTCAGGTAGAGCTAGTTAAGGGAAACTTTCTTAGGACAGACCTGTGTGTAGGAAGGCCCATTTGCTAAGTAAGTGCTAAGCCCCAGGCCTACACAGGGTATATATACTCTATGGGTAGCCATTAAGCTCATACTAGAGAGCTGCAGAGAGTGCAGACTAGAGAGCTGAGGAGAGTGGAGACAAGAAAGCTGCAAGGAGGGGGAGGAGAAGAAGAAGATGCAGAGTAGAGAGAGCTGTGAGAGACAGAGAACTGGAAGAGATGTAGAGACAGAGAGACAGAGAACTGGATGGGCTCTGATAACTGCAAGGGCTTTCAGAACTGTGGGAGGAGAGGACAAAAGCAAGCAGTTAGAATTCATGAGTGAGTGTTTTCAGGAAGGCCCTAGCAGAAGGATGGCTTGTCTCTTTGCTCTAATACTATGTTTTCATCTCCTTGCTGCTACACTGAGGTAGACTCGCTGGTTTTGGAATACAATTGTTGCTATGTGGAATTGGGGTTATTGGTTCTGGGATTTGATCCTCTGGTGTCTGAATAAAGGTTTTACTTCCACCTTCTATACAGAGAGTCTCTTCTACTTCATGATTCTGAACTATACAGGCATATTCATGGTCACCATCGATATCATGAATCTTGCCTCACTGATACAGTCTATAAGGAAATAGAAGGGGAAGGGAAAAAGAAAAAGAGAGGGAATGACAAAAAGGAAGGCAGATTGAGGGAGGCAATGGTCATAAACAAAACAATGGTGTGTATGGACAGGGTGAAAGGATAGAGAGAAAAGTATAAACAGGAAAGAAAACAGAATGGAGAAGAACAGACAGTTTAGCAATAATAATGGTGAATGTGAATGGGATGAACTCTCCCATAAAACAGAAGCAGATAGCAGAGTGGATTAAAAACCAGAATCCTACAATATTGTTTAGAAGAAAAACACTTGAAGGAGAGACACAGAGTAAAGGTATAGGCTGTAGCAGAATATATTATGCTTCAGTGGAAGTTAAAAAAAAAACAAGGGTAGCAATCCTGATCTCAGACAAAGAAGTAAAAATAGATCTAATTAAAAGAGACAAGGAAAGAAACTACATCCTGCTATAAGGTACCATAGAGAATGAAGTAATATCAATACTAAACATATATGCACAAAGAATCCAAATGTCAGAAGGAGAAAAATGAGTTACAGGAGGAAACACACAGTAAACTCTACTAGTGGGGGAAACTCAATCTTCCCATTTCAGAACTAGTAAATCTAACCACAAAATAAACTAAAAAGAAGTTAAGGAGGTAAATAGAATTTCAGAAAAGTTATATATGATTGAAATCTGGAGAAAATTGAATGGCCATAGAAAGGAATATACCATATTCTCAGTAACATCTACAGAAAAAACTGACAATGTATTAGGACATTAAAACCTCACAATAAATGAAGAAAGGCAGAAATATTAAATACATCATTTTCAGATCATGATGCAATAAAAATTATGTGTAATAATAATGGGCCAATGAAAGAGAGACTAAAAATATATTGGGAACTAAATAATCTGTTCTTAAGATTTGGTAGGTCAAACAACAAATCATAGAAACCATCAATAATTTTTTTCAAAAAGAATGACAATTCTGAAAAAAAAACTTACAAAATGTATGGGCTGCAGCCAAATCAATACTTTGGAAAAATTTTATATCTCTAAATCCTTACATGAATAAAATAAAGCAAGAATGGATCAACGAATTGGGCATACAAATAAAAAGGTAGATAAAGAAGAAATTAAAAATGCCATTTAAAAATTAAATTAGAAATCATGAATATCAAAGGCAAAATTAATGAAAGAAAACTATTGAACTAATAAATAAAACTAAGAGCTGGTTCTAAGAAAATAAAATAGATGAACCTTTGGTTAATTTGATAAAAAGAAAAACAAATTACCAGTATCAAAAAAGAAAAGAGTGAATTCAAGACCAATAGAGAGGAAATTAAAGCCATAATTAGGAGCTATTTGCCCAAAAGAATGCCAATAAATCTGACAATCAAACTGAAAGGCATGAGTATTTTAAAAATATATATAAATTTCCCAGATCAACAGATAAGGAAATGGAATACCTAAATAACCCTGTCGTAGAAAGAGAAATTGAGCAATCCATCAACGAATTCCCTAAGAAAAACTCCCCAGGGCCATATGGATTTGCAAGTGTATTCTACCAAACATTTCAAGTATAATTAATTGCAATACCATATAAACTATTTAGGAAAGATAAATATAGAAGTTCTACCAAATTCTTTTTATTGTACAAATATGGTGTTGTTACCTAAATCAGAAAGAGCCAAAACATAGAAAGAAAATTATTGGCCAATTTCCCTAATGAATACTGATGCAACAATTTTAAATAAACTATTAGCAAAGAGATTAAAGCCATTTATCACCAGGATAATACAGTGTCATCAGACAGGATTTATATGAGGAACACAAGGCTGGTTCAACAAACCAACAGAAAACATATGATTATTTCAATAAATGCTGAAAAACTTTTTAAAAAGGAGCCCCTAATTCCTATTAAAACCCCCCAAAAGCATAGGACTAAATTAAGCTTGCCTTACTTTGAAAAGTAGTATCTTTCTAAAACCATCAGCAAGAATTATCAGTAATGGGTATAAGATAGAAGCCTTCCCAATAAGATCAAGCATGAAACAAAGATGCCTATTATCACCACTGTTATTATGAAATGTTAGCTTGAGCAAAAAGACAATAAAAAGAAATTGAAGGAATTACAATGGACAATGAGGAAACAAAACTATGTCTTTGAAGATGATATGAGTGTATACTTAGAGAATCCTACAGAATCAACTAAAAAGCTAATTGAAATAGTTAACAACTTTAGCAAAGTTACAGAGTAATTCATAAATGTATATAAATCACAAGTATTCCTATATATTAGTAACAAAGTCCAGCCACAACAGATGGAAAGAAAAATTCCCTTTAAAATAACTAGACAGTATAAAATACTTGGAAGTTTAACTGCCAAGACAAAAGCAGGATCTATATCAATACAATTACAAAACACTTTTCACACAAATAAAGCCAGACCTAAACAAATAGAAATATATCAAATGTTCAAGGGTAGGGAGAGTTAATATAATAAAAATGATAATTCTGCCTAAACGAATTTACTTATTCAGTGCCATACCAATTAAACAACCAAAGAATTATTTTATAGAGCTAGAAAAAATAATAACAAAATTCATCTGGAAGAACAAAAGATCAAGGATATCAAGGGAATTAATGAAAAGAATTGCAGAGGAAGGTGGCCTACCCATACAAGATTTTAAATTGTATTGTAAAGCAGCAACCATCAGAACTACTTGGCTAAGAAATAGAGTGGTGGATCAGTGGAAATGTTAGGTATGCCAGAAACAATAGTCAATGACTATAGTAATCTACTGTTTGATAAGCCCAAAGACTCTCATTTCTGTGATAAGAACTCACTATTTAACAAAAACTGCTGGCAAAATTGGAAAACAGTATGGCAGAAAAAAGGTATAAACCAACATCTCATACGTATACCAAGAGAAGGTCAAAATGAGCATTTGATTTAGACATAGACGGTGATACCATAAGCAAATTAGGAGAGCAAGGAATACTTTATTGGTCAGATCTATGGCAAAGGGAAAATTTATGACCAAACAAAAGATAGAGAGCATTATAAAATACAAAATGCATTATTTTGATTATATGAAATTAGAAAAGGGTTTTGCTCAAACAAAATCAATGCAACCAAAATTAGAAAGAAAGCAGAAACGTGGAAAACAAGTTTTATAGGCAGTGACTCTGATAAAGGCCTCATTTCTCAAATATATGAAGAACTGAGTCAAATTTATAAGAATACAAGTCATTCTCCAGCTGATAAATTGTCAAAGGATATGAACAGACATTTTTAAGATGAAGAAATGAAAGTTATCTATAGTTATGTGAAAAATGCTCTCAATCACTATTTACTAGAGAATTGCAAATTAAAACAACTCTGAGGTACCATCTCACACATATCAGATTAGTTAACATGCCAGAAAAGAAAAATGATAAAAGTTGGATATCTGGGAAAACTGGGGAACTAATGCATTGTTGGTAGAGTTGTGACCTGATCCAAACATTCTGGAGAGCATTAGAAATCTAGCCAAAGGGCTATAAAATTACATATGCCCTTTGATTCAGCAATACCACTACTAGGTCTATTCCAGAGATCATAAAAAGGGAAAGGACCCACACGTATAAAAATATTTATAGTAGTTCTTTTTTGTGGTAGCAAAGAATTAGGAATTGGGAGGATGGCCATCAAATTGGGGATTGACTAAATAAGTTGTGGTACATGAACATAATGTCATACTATTGTACTAGAAGAAATGATGAGCAGGCACAGTTCAGAAAAAAGTCTTCAAGGACTTACATGAACTGATGCTGAGTGAAGTGAGCAGAACCAAGAGAACATTGTGCACAGTAACAGCAACATTGTGCAATGATCAACTATGATGGATAGCTCTTCTCAGCAAAACAATGATCCAAAACAATTCCAAAAGACTCACGATGGACAATGATATCCACATCCAGAGACAGAACTACAGAGTCTGAATGCATATCAAAGCATGCTACTTTACCTTTTTTTTTCTCATGGTTTTTCACTTTTGTTCTGATTGTTCTTTCACAACATGACTAATTTGTAAATATATTTAATATGATTGTATATGCAGAACCTATATCAGATTGCTTGCTATCTTTGAGAAGGACAACAGGAGGGAGGGAGGAAGAGAAATTTGGAACTCAAAATCTTATAAAAATTAATGTTGAAATTTTTCTTTACATGTAATGGGAGAAATAAAATACTATTAACTGGGGAAAAAGAAACATTAACTTTTTTTAAAATTCTACATAACAGTTGAAATGTATATTGGAAATGTTAGAAATTGGTAAAAATTATCATGGAAATTTTTTTAATTCTTTTATACTATCACCACTGGTTGATTTCTTTAGACAAAATATTCAGATCTCTTTAAGTATCATGAACATTTTCATTTGCTTGAACAATACAAAGCATCTTACCTCATTCTTTCCCATTTTTTCTTCCTTAATATTCATAAAGAAAAACACCTTTAAGTATAATACACAGCCCATCTGGGAAAGTTCTATCTGGAAGAGGTGATCTTCTAACCTATAGGCTCCTTATCTTGGATTGCTCCCTAGAGGTACATTACATATCTCTTAGAAATTTAATACTTCTCTGATATAACAGTGATTTGTATCTCACTGCCCCACAAAGCTGCTGATCAGGTGTCAGATATGATTTGGATAATTTATCATTGCATTTTGTCAGCATTAAATAGATCTTGAACATGTCCCCAGTTTAATTCATTGTCTTTTTTAGGGGTAAGCAATCAAATGACAATGGTCTTGAAAACCTTTCTATTTGATCACTGAGTTTAAATCCTTTTTCCCTATTTTCCATGCACACATGTGATCACAGCCTGACAATTAGAGATCATTTGTGAGTAGCTATATAAACTGCAAGATGTGTTTGTATTACCAAATTGCTGGATGACAAGTCTTTTACAGATATATTTTCATTCAATGACTTTACTAAGTTAAGACTAAAAAGAATCTCAAAGAACAATTCTCCATATGGCCCTTCCCATCACCTCTCATTGAATAAAGCAACAGATTGTGAAATCATGAAACTGTGTTTTGTTTCTGATGTAGACTGTTTACCTGAAACATGCAGTTATTTATTAACCATTCATTTTCCTGCATCTCTAAAGATCATGACCATCTCATTTCACATTATCAAATTTACATGTTGTCTTATAACTATTTAAATGTCATCTTGGTATGAAGGAAAGAAGCATAGATCATTTTTTATAGGTGAAGTTGTTTTTTTTTTTTCCTGCTAACTCATTTACCCTCAGAAGTCAAAGAAATCAGATAGAGATATAGATAGATAGAGATAGACAGACATAGAGATATGAATACACACATACACACACATCCATGCACACACACACATATATCCGTGTGTGTGTGTGTGTGTGTGTGTGTGTGTGTGTGTGTGAATTCTGCCAGAGATAAATTTATCACAGTATAGAAATGGGCAGTTCCGTGGTTCAGTCAATAAAGCTCTAGGTGTGGAATCAGAAAGACTCATATTCCTGAGTTGATACCTGGACGTGTATGACCCTAGGCAAATTACTTAACCCTGTTTGCCTCAGTTGCCCCATCTATATAATTAGCTGGAGAAAGAAATGGCAAACTGGTCAGAATTCTGGGAGCCAGGGTGGCAGAGTAAGAAGTAAGTCATTATCACTCTCTAAAACCCCAGAAAATATCACCCCCAAATAAACTATGGAATAGCTGAACCGGAAGCCAGGAAGCTTGGGCGATTAATGGGGAAGGTCCCTCTCACTCTGGTGGAATGGAAGCAGTACAGGATGGGATGTGTCCCACCAACCCAATGGCAAGACCCACCACAGCAAACCAGCAGGTAATCCTGAGCCCAGGGTGGTGGAACAAGCAAGCACCAACACTAGGACTCCCAAGTGCCTCAGAACAGGCAGGGAAACAGGTGGACTCCAGGAACCAAAACTCACTGTGCTTTAGCAAAACTCCAGGAAATACAACTCCAGGCAGGAAGGCATCCTCCAGAAGCCAAACCTCTTGGTGCTTGAGTATCCATCATCCAGGCAGCAGACCCCCCTCCACTCCAAAAGCTTCAGTGTTGCTGACCTCAGCTCAGCACCAGGTAAACTGCCAGACCCCTAGAACCTCCAGCTGCTGGCAGCTGTGGCTCTAGCATGCAAAGCCAGAGACCAGGCCCCTGGCTCCCAGCAGTGACCCAAGCCTGGGTCAGTGTCCCCTGTGCTCCAGCAGGAGAGCTAAACTTCAAAAGCCATGATAGGCAAACAACATGAGCAAAAAAGCAGAAACTGACAATAACAATAGATTCTTACTATGGAGACAGGGAAGATCAAAACACAAATCCAGAAGAGCAAAACGCTGTCATCCAGAACCTCAAAGAGGAATACGAATTGGTCTCAAGCCCAAAAAGCCTTTTGGAAGAGCTCAAGAAGGATTTTATTTATTTTTTCATTTTTTTATTTTTTTAATTATTACTTATCTATTTAATATTTTTAGTTTTCAGCATTGATTTCCACAAGAGTTTGAATTAGGATTTTCTCCCCATTTCTACCCTTCCCCCCAACTCAAAGACAGCATATATTCTGATTGCTCTGTTCCCTAGTCAGCCCTCCCTTCTCTCACCCCCCTCCCCCTATCCCCTTTTCCCCTACTTTCTTGTAGGGCAAGATAGATTTCTATGTCCCATTGCCTGTATATCTTATTTCCTAGGTGCATGCAAAAACTTTTATTTGAACATCTGTTTTTGAAATATTGAGTTCCAAATTCTCTCCTCTCTTCCCTCCCTACCCACCTTCCCTAAGAAGGCAAGCAATTCAACATAGGCCACATGTGTATCATTGTGCAAAACCCTTCTACAATACTCATGTTGTGAAAGACTAACTATATTTTGTTCCTTCCTATCCTGGCCTCCTTTATTCAATTTTCTCCCTTGGCCTTGTCCCTTTTAAAAAGTGTGTGCTTTTGATTGCCTCCTCCCCCTGCTGCACTCCCTTCTATCATCCCACTCTTTTATCTCCTTCCTCCTTCTTTCCTGTGGGGTAAGATACCCAGTTGAGTGTGTATGTTATTCCCTCCTCAGGTTAAATCTGATGAGAACAAGATTCACTCATTCCCCCTCATTTGTCCCCTCTTCCCTCCCAACAGAACTGCTTTTTCTTGACACTTTCAAGTGAGATAAATTACTCCATTCTATCTCTCCCTTTCTCCTTCTCTCAGTATATTCCTCTCTCATCCTTTAATTTGATGTTATTTTTTTAGATATCATTCCTTTGTATTCAACTGACCCTGTGCCCACTGTCTATATATTATATATAATATATATTTACATATAATATATATGTATATATATATGTGTGTGTGTGTGTGTGTGTGTGTGTGTAGGTATATTCCCTTCAGCTACCCTAATACTGAGGTCTCATGAATTATACACATCATCTTTTCATGTAGGAATGAAAACAAAACATTTCAACTTTAGTAAGTCCCTTATGAATACTCTTTCTTGTTTACCTTTTCATGCTTCTCTTGATTCTTGTGTTTGAAAATCGAATTTTCTATCCAGCTCTGGTCTTTTCACTGAGAAAGCTTGAAATTCCTCTATTTTACTGAAAATCCATATTTTTCCTTGGAGCATTATACTCAATTTTGCTGGGAAGGTGATTCTTGGTTTTAATCCTAGCTCCATTGACCTCCAGAATATCATATTCCAAGCCCTTCCACCCCTTAATGTAGAAGCTGCTAGATCTTGTGTTATCCTGATTGTGTTTCCACAATACTCAAATTGTTTCTTTCTGGCTGCTTGTAGTATTTTTCTCCTTGATCTGGGAGCTCTGGAATTTGGCAACAATATTCCTAGGAGTTTCCTTTTGGGGATCTTTTCCAGGAGACAATCGGTGAATTCTTTCAATTTCTATTTTACCCTCTGTTTCTAGAATTATCAGGGCAGTTCTCCTCGATCATTTCTTGAAAGATGATATCTAGGCTCTTTTTTTGATCATGGCTTTCAGGTAGTCCAATAATTTTTAAGTTATCTTTCCTGCATCTATTTTCTGGGTCAGTGGTTTATCCAATGAGATATTTTATACTGTCTTCCATTTTTTCCTTCTTTTGGTTCTATTTTAGAGTATCTTGATTTCTCATAAAATCACTGGCTTCCACTTGCTCCAATCTAATTTTTAAGGTAGTATTTTCTTCAGTGGTCTTTTGGACCTCCTTTTCCATTTGGCTAATTCTGCCTTTCAAGGCATTCTTCTACTCATTGGCTTCTTAGAGCTCTTTTGCCAATTGAGTTAGTCTATTTTTAAGGTGTTATTTTCTTCAGTATTTTTTGGGTCTCCCTTAGCAAGTCATTGACTTGTTTTTCATGGTTTTCTTGCATCACTCTCATTTCTCTTCCCAATTTTTCCTCTACTTCTCTAAATTGCTGTTCCAAATCCTTTTTGAGGTCTTCCATTTCCTGACAGCAGTTCATGTTTTTCTTGGAGACTTTTGATGTAGGTTCTTTAACTTTGTTGACTTCTTCTGGCTGTATGTTTTGGTTTTCTTTGTCATCAAAGAAAGATTCCAAAGGCTGAGTCTGAATCTGAGTCCATTTTTGCTGCCCGCTGCTCATGTTCCTAGCCAACTACTTGACCCTCTAGCTTTTTGTTGAGGTATGACTGCTTGTAGAGCAGAGGGTGTTTTGTCCTAAGCTTGAGGGGCTGGGCTGTTGTTTTCAGAGCTATTTCTACACAGCAAGTTCTGCCACACCAGTACTCCTCCTCCCCCAAGAATTGCCAACCCGGACCGCAGCTCAGATCTAAGCAGGCTCTGCACTCCCTCTGTTATCTGCCACTTAATTCCTCCCACCAGGTGGGCCTGGGGAAGGAAACAACTGCAGGTGTATCTGTGTAAGCCTCAGAGCTACACAACCTCTACCACCCCGGGACAGTGGCTAACTGTAAAATCCTTTCACTCTGTCCCCGCAGTTTTTCCCACTAAACTTCTCTGTTGCCTTTGGTGTTTGTGGGTTCAAAAGTCTGGTAACTGCCACAGCTCACTGATTCAGGGAGCTATGGCCTGTTCTGCCCAGCTCCCAATCTGGTTGGTCTGGACACAGCCCACACTGGGCCTCTGCTCTGCTCCACTCCCAGCTCCATGCAATAGACCTTACCCAATGACCATCCAGTCTGTCTTGGGCTGGAGCCCTGCTTCCCTCTGGTATTTCATGGGTTCTGCCACTCTTGAATTTGTTCAGAGCCATTTTTATAGGTGTTTGGAGGGTCCTGGGGGAGAGCTTTAGGCAAGTCCCTGGTTTCCAGTGGCCATCTTGGCTCTGCCCCCTCAAGAAGGATTTTAAAAATCAAATAAGAGAGGTAAAAGAAAAATTGGGAAAAAGAAATGAGAAGTATACAAGAGAGAGTCAGTAGCTAGTAAAAGGAAAGATAAAAATTGACTGTGGAAAAAAAGGCCTTAAAAAATACAACTGGCCAAATGGGGAAAAAGCACACTGAGGAAAATGACTCCCTAAAAAGTAGAAGTGGACCAATGGAAAAGCACACAAGCTAACTGAAGAAAAATTAGAATTGGGCAAGTGGAAGCTAATGACTATAAGATATCAAGAATCAGTCAAACAAAATCAAAAGAATAAAAAATAGAAGAAAATGTAAAATACCTCATTGGAAAACAACTGACTTGGAAAACAGATCCAGGAGAGATAATTTAAGAATTATTGGTCTATCTGAAAACCATGATGAAAAAAGAAGAGTCTGGACAGCATCTTTCAAGAAATTGTCAAGGAGAACTGCCCTGAGGTCCTAGAAGCAGAGGTTAAAATAGTCATTGAAAGAATCCAACTCACCTCTTGAAAGAGATCCCAAATTCCAGAATTATCATGGCAAGGAAGAGATACTGCAAGCAGCCAGAAAGAAACAATTTATATGTCATGGAACAATAGTCAGGATTATGCAGAACTTTGTATCTTCTACATTAAAACATCAGAGGACTTGGAATATAATATTCCATAAAACAAAGGAGTTTGGATTATAACCAATAATCAACTATCCAGTGAAATTGAGCATAATCTTACAGGGAAGGAGATTGATATTCAATGAAATGGGGGACTCCCAAGCCTTCCTGATGAAGATGCCAGAGCTCAACAGAAAATTGGATCTTTAAACATAAGACTCAAAAGAGGCATTAAAAAAGTAAACAGAAAAGGAAAAAAATGTGTTATTTAATAAGGGTAAACTGGGGATAAAAAGGAATATACTTTTTTTCTCAGCAGTATATGTCACCCACACAAAACCTGAACACGTATTAGGGCAAAAAAAAATCACAATCTAATGCAGAAAGGCAGAAATATTAAAGGCATCCTTTTCATATCATGATGAAATAAAAATTACATGTAATAAACGGTCATGGAAGGATAGACTAAAAATTAATTGGAAACTAAATAATCTAATCCTAAAAATTGAGTGGGTCAAATAAGAAATCATAGAAACAATCTATAACTTGATCCAAGAAAATTTCAATAATGAGACAACATACCAAACTTATGGGATGCAGCAAAAGTGGTTCTTAGGGGAAGTTTTATATCTCTCAATGCTTATGTGAATAAAATTGAGATTAAGGAGAACAATGAATTGGGTATGCAACTGAAAAAGCTAGAAGAACAAATTAAAAGTCCCCAATTAAATACCAAATTAGAAATTCTAAAAATCAAAGGAGAGATAAATAAAAGTGAAATTAAGAAAACTATCAACCTAACAAATTAAATTAAGAGCTGGTTTTACAGAGGAGAGAATAATAGAATAGAAAAACTTCGGTTAATTTGATTAAAAAAAGAAGAAAACCAAATTACCAGTATCAAAATGAAAAGGGTAAATCAACTACCAATCAAAGCAATAATTAGTTGCTATTTCACACAACTGTATGCCAATAAATTTGACAATATTAATGAGATATATGAATATTTGCAAAAACATAAAACGCCCAGATTAACGGAAGAGGAAATACAACACTTAAATAACCCCATCTCAGAAAAAGAAATTGAAGAAGCCGCCAATGAACTCCCTAAGAAAAAACTTTCCAGGGCCAGATGGATTTAAAAGTGAATACTACTAAACATTTAAAGAACAATTAATTCCAAGAGCACATAAACTATTTGTGAAAATAAGTGAAGAAGGAGTCCTACCAAATTCTTTTTATGACACAAATATGGTGCTGCTACCTCAACCAGGAAGAGCAAAGTCAGAGAAGGAAAGTTATAAACAAATTTCCCTAATGAACATAGATGCAAAAATTTTATATAAAATATTATCAAGGAGATTACAGCAACTTATCTTGAGGATAATAAACTATGATGAAGTAAGATTTATACCAGGAATGCATGGTTGGTTCAATATTAGGAAAACTATTAGCATAATTGACTGTATCAATAACAAAACTAGCAGAAATCATATATAGATGCAGAAGAAGCTTTTTACAAAATACAACACCCATTCCTATTAAAAATACTAGAGAACACAGGAATAAATGGAGTCTTCCTTAAAATGATACATAGCATCTATTGAAAACCATCAGCAGGCATTTTATGTAACACGGATAAGTTAGATGCATTTCCAGTAAGATCAGAGGTAAAATAAGGCTGCCTGTTATCACCACTGTTATTCAATATTGTACTAGAAATGTTAACTTTAGCAATAAGGGGAGAAAAAGATATTGAGAATAGAGAACATTATGAAATACACAATAAATGATTTTGATTATATTAAATTGAAAAGATTTACACAAAGAAAACCAATGCAACCAAGACTAAAAGGGAAGCAGAAAGCTGGGAAATACAAATCAAAACAACTCTGAGGTTCCACATCACACCTATCAGATTGGCTAACATGACAAAAGAGGGAAATGATAAATGGAACACTAATGCATTGTTGGTTGAATTATGAACGGATCCAACCATTCTGGAGAGCAATTCATAACTATGATCAAAGAGCTATAAAACTGTGCATACCCTTTGACCCAGCAATACCACTTCTAGGTCTATACTCCAGAGAGATCATACAAATGGGAAAAAGAGCCACATGTATGGAAATATTTGTAGCTTTGTGGTGGCAAAGAAATGGAAATGGAAATTGTGTGGTTACCCATTAATTGGGGAATAGCTGAACAAGTTGTTTCATATGAATGTAATGAATACTATTGTTCCATAAGAAATGATGTGCAGGCAGACTTCAAAAAAACCTGGAAAGACTTATGTGAACTGATACTGAGTGAATTGAGCAGAACCAGGAGAACATGGTACACAGTAACATTGACATTGTGCAATGACTAACTTTGATAGACTTAGCTCTTCTCAACAATGCAAGGATCTAATACAACGCTAAAAGACCCAGGATGAAAAATGCTATCCACATCCAGAGAAAGAAGTTTGGAGTCTGAATACAAATGGCAGTATACTATTTGCTTGCTCTCTCTCTCTCTCTCTCTCTCTCTCTCTCTCTCTCTCTTTCTCTCATTTTGTTATATTTCTTTTTTCTTATGGTTCCTCCAATTTATTCTAATTCTTATTGACAACATTACTAATGTGGTAATATGCTTAATATGCATGTATGTGTAGAGCCTATATCAGATTGCATGCCATCTTGGGGAAGGGGAGAAAATTTAAAACTCAAAGTCTTATGGAAGTGAATGTAGAAAATAAAAATTAATTAATTAATTTTATTTTTTAGATGGCAAACCACTCCAGTACCTTTGCCAAGGAAATCTCAACTAAGGTCACAAAGTGTCAGACATAACTGAAAAAACAACTGAACACATTGAAATACCATGGAGATAATTTTTTAGAAAAACTTCATCATCAAAATTAAGTTTAAAAAAACAGGAATCCATCTAAGTACTATCAATTAGGTTGTGGGAGAGTGTGAGGAGGGTACTCAATGATGTTCAGTAATTTTCTTATCATAATCACCTTTTTCCAGCTTTAATTTTGGCATCATTCTTTATTAGAACTACAATTATTGTAGGAGTAAATTATCTTGAATTTTAAAAAATGATTGTAAATTCAGTTTTGCATTTAAAATATGTAAAATCTTGAAATGTGAGTTGTTCTCCATTACTGTATTTTGACTTTGGTAGTACTACTTGACAAGAAATAGTAAGTCTTCTTTTTCCCTAGTCTTCAAAATTGGTTAGGTTTCTCTTCACAGCTTTAACACAGAAAATAAATAATTAGGAGATGCTGTTTCAAATAACATTTCATATTTTTTTTTGCTTCATGTAAATTTCAAAAGGTATGTAAAATGGTAAATGGAAAGCCTCAGGGTGAGGATATCTAGAAACAACAAAGTATAATAACGTACAGACAGAGATGAAAAAATAGAGTTTTAAACCATGGCCACAGTGAGTATAAGAGCAAAAAAAATTCCAAATAAGACAAATAATAAGGAAAGATGAGTAATAGATTTTTAAGAATATAAAAGAACCAGGGAATCTTAGTACTAAAAGAGGCCTTAAGATACTATATAGTTCAATTTTGCCTCTTAGAAAATAAACATAGAGGGCAGAAAGGCAAAGAGGTGATATTTTTGCCTTCAATCCACTACAACCACTTATACAACAAGCTAGAATTGTACCAAACTTACTTCTGATTGGCAATGCCAAGAAAAAGTCATTGAGTAATTTTTCTAGTGAAGGGTTATTTAAGAAGTTGGACAATGAGGTCTTCAGACATTGGGGTAAGGGAATGGCCAGGAGCAAAGTGTAGAGTAGGGTAGCCCAGCCACAGAGGTGGGGAGAGTTTTAGGTCATGGGAAAGGTAAGGGGACTGAACATCATGGCATGAAGCATCTGTGCAGACAGAGATCCCAGACAACACTTATAACTAGCACCAGGAACAGGAACTGGCACTATCCTGTAGCTCTATCATTCACTCCTAATACACTGTCCCAGGTAATAGTTGAAGGGTAGAGATGAGTGGTCCTAGAAGAGCAAAGTCCCTTCCTATCTAAGTATCAAGGAACAAGTTCCAGAAACATAGCTGTGGGACTGAGAACCTAAGAGCAGATTGTGGTCCCATTTCTAACATTTAGCTTGGCACATAAGTCTGTAGTAGAACAAATTATGTCAGAAGATTAGAGCCAAAGGAAAGCCGGTAGTTCAGTCACTCTGCACCTTTAATCTCTCACTGGGCTATCTGTAACTAAGAGCAGCAACAGCCCATGGAGACTCAAGTCACTAGATATAAATTGGGTCAGGGACTTGTAGACAAGGAGGGTATTGAACAGACATCTTCCTGTATCATACACTTTGGAAACAAGAAAAACTTACAGGCCCCAATCTGAGCTTTAAAAGTAGCAGAAGGACATCAAAGACAGAAGCTTAGGCCAGGCATCCTACCCAGAAATGAGCAGAGCTGAACACTAACATAAAGTCCAAAGTTAAGAACAGGTGGGAAAATGAACACAAACAAACAAACAAACAAAAAACCAGCAACCATAAAAAGCTAGTATGATAGTTTAAGACACAAACACAAAAGAAGACAATGACAAAAAAAATTACAAGCAAAGCCTCAAAGAAAAATAAAGATTGGATATAAGTTCATCAAAATTTCCTAGATGAGTTAAAGAAAGAGATAAAGGAAAAATGACAACTCCCAAAAATATTCAGTCCAAAATCCAGAACTCTGAGATGCAGAAGACAAAACTGCAAGAATCCAGAAAAAAATAATTCAAGTAGTATGAAGCCTGTCAGGATCAAACAAGATTTAGCATCTACCAGGGAAGTGGAGCCAAAATGGCAGTGTAAAAGCATGGACTCCCTGAGCTCTGCCCCAAACCCCTTCAAATACCATTAAATAATCACTCTAAGTAAATTCCAGAGCAGCAGAATCCACAAAAAGACAGAGGGAAAAATGTTCCAGGCCTAAACAACTTTGTGGTTGGCAGGAAATGTCAGTTGCACCAGGGTGAGAGAGGAGCACAATTCAGCACAGGCCAAACGAGCACAGACCAGGCTGTATCAAACAAGGAGAAGGCCTCTTGTGGGTAAACTAATTAAGTGGGAATAGTGGCAGTTTCCAGACATCTCAACCCACAAACAGTAAGGGGATGAGACAGGGTTGAGAAGGAGATTTACAGGGGTCCCTTTGCTGGCACAAGGGGCAAGACTCTGTTGTATTCCCTGTACTTACATCTGGGTGGTAATCCTGCATTTTAGTCCCTGTGTGAGGAGGGCCACTAGCACAGCAGAGGTTGCAGTCCCAAGGGAGCAGGGAACCTGGTCACAGTTTCCAGATCAAAAAGACTAATTGTGGTTGCTCACAAACCAGCACACAGTAGTGCATTGTAGGAGTAGTAAACACACCTCATCCTAGGTCATACCACCTTGGAAGAGTCAATAATGTACAGATGCCCAGAATTACCTCTGAAAACAGCCACAAAAAACGCAGAAGCTTGGGACAGTGCTCCCTCCACTTGGGAAGCATATTCCCAATTTAGCATGAAGTTAGAAATCAAGAAATAGCTTGGAAAATGATATATATATATATATATAAAAAATATACATATATGTGTGTATATGTATATATGTATGCATGTATGTGTGTGACCACAGAAAGTTGGTGACAAAGAAGGCCAAAACACACACTCAGAAGAAGAAAACAAAGTCAAAATTCCTGCATCCAAAGCCTCAAAGAATTTTAAAAATCAAGGAAGAGAGGTAGAGGAAAAATTGGGAAGATAAATAGGAATGATGAATCATTAAAAAGAATCAAAGGGGAATATGAATTGATCTCAAGACCAAAAAGCCTCCTCAGAAGAGCTCAAAAATTATTTTAAAAATCAAGAAAGAGAGGTAGAAGGGAAATTCAGAAAATAAATGAGAGTTTTGCAAGAGAGAGTCAACAGCTTGGAAAAGGAAGAGGAAAAAATGACCGGAGAAAGCAAATCTTTAAAAAATTTAAAAAATCCACCAAAGACATTATCTCCTTAAAATAAAAAGTAGAGTTAGCCAAACGGAAAAGTTTCAAATGCCAACTGAAGAAAGTAATTACTTAAAAATTAGAATTGGATAAGTGTTAGCTAATGACTCTAAGAGACATCAAGAATCAGTCAAACAAAATCAAGAAAAAGAAATAAAATTAAGAAAATATAAAATAACTTATTGGAAACACAACTGACCCGGAAAATAGATGCAGGAGAGATAATTTAAGAATTATTGGACTCCTTGAAAGGAATCATTTTTCAAGAAATTGTCAAGGAAAAATACCCTGATACTATAGAATCAGAGGGTAAAATAGTCATTTAAAGAATCCACCAATCACTTCATGAAAGAGATCCCAAAATAAAAACTCCAAGGAATATTGTAGTCAAATTCTGTCCAGAATTATCATGTCAAGAAGAAAATACTGCAAGCAGTCAGAAAGAAATAATTCAAACATAAAGGATACAGAGTTAGGATTACACAGAATGTAGCAGTTTCTACATTAAAGGATCTGAGGGCTTGGAACACGATAGTGCAGAAGGCAAAGGATCTTGGATTACAACCAAGAATCAACTACCAAGCAAAAGTGAGCAAAAACCTTCCAAAATGGGTCCACCAAACAGCCAGACATTTAGGGGTCCAGGCCACATGCCAGTGGGCACAAGATCGAGGTATTAGTATCTCTTATTCATTGTTAAAGCAAGTAAAAGAGGAATGTCATATATGTCAATTGGAAAAGGGACGAACTGTTCCCAGAGTTGTAACTGGAGAAAAAGCAAGGGGAAAAGTTCCAGCCCAGATCTGGTACATAGATTATATTGGACCACTACCCCAAGATAAAGGATGCAAATTTATATGTACTTGTGTTGACACTTATTCAGGTGTACTAGTGGCTTGTCCTTATAAGAATGTAACCCAGGAAAACACCTGTAAAAACTCTAGATATTATAAGTTTATATTATGGAACCCCAATGCAGCTTAAAAGCAACAATGGGTCACATTTCAAAGGTATTGAGATGAAGAGACATTGCATATTGAACAAAATAGAGTGGATATATCATATTCTGTATTATCCACAAGCATCTGGATTGATAGAAAGAATGAATGGATTGTTGAAAGAACAGTTAAGAAAGTTAAGTTCTAATAATTCGTATCAACATTGGAAGAATAATTTGTTTACTACTTTACATAATTTGAGTAATAGACCATTAAGAGGAAGTACACCTCTAGGAAGAATCTGCACATTAGAGAACGCAAACACATAAGATTCAAAATATTGAGCATTGGACTGTGAGGGAAGATGTCCCATCACTGTATCCTGGAATACCTGGTTCAGCAGGATATGATTTACACTGTTTTGAGAACTTTTGGTTCAATTAAAAAAAGATAAGAAAAATCTCTCCTGGGATATGTATGAGAATCCCTAAGAATCGTTTTGGACAGATATTCCCTAAACCAGGATTAGCAGCTCAAGCAATACATGTATTGGCTGGAGTGATTGATTATAGTTATCACGGAGAAATTATTGTGACACTCCAGAATTTAGGTGGAAAACCTATACAGTTGTATAAAAATGACAGAATAGGTCAATTGATTATTATTCCTTTCGAAAAAATACCTCTTGTGAAAATTGATCCGACTTTCAAAATAACTATCAGAGGAAAGAAAGGATTTAGTTCTACTGATAGAATAAAATTGGGAGCTAAAGTATGGGCAAAGCAGAAGCTGTACAATGTTCCAAAGGCTGCAGAAATTATAGCACATCGGAAAGACAACACTGTAACAGTACTCTACCTAGGAGAAAATGGTTATGAAACTGTATCTTTGACTCATATATTCTATTGTGAGTGAGGCTATGATAATCTCTTTGTTTCTTTTTCGGATTTTGTCTGCTGAATTTGTTTGTGACATTTGTTTCCTACAGGCTTAGTACCATCCACCTGCAGATGCCTGATAACTTAAGCCAGATGTTACCCTCTGATGTCTTCAGATGTCACCTCTGGACTGTCCACAACTGTGATGTGTCATCTCTGGACCTGTCCATGACTGTGATGTGTCATCTCTGGACCTGGTGTCAACTGAGTTCCAGATGCCAGCCTGCTAAAGAACTTATCTCTCAAATAGGACTCTTAATCTCTTGGGACAAGGACAGCTCTACATCCAATTTCAAAAGTAAGAAGCTTTGTAAGATGAGACCTTTGCTCCTTACCCCAAGATTTTGAGCCCCATTCATTTGAGGGGGGAATGATGACATTGTTTTATATGCTTTTCTTATGTTATCCTTGTTATACTGTTGTGTAAAATTCTGTTAGCACCAGCTATCCCAAAATTCCCACTGCCCTTTGTAATGGATAAGAAAGATCTTTGGGCCGAATGTAGGAGCAATTAAATTTGAAGATCTTTCCCACCCATTAATAGGCCATGTGACTGCTTACATCACAGGAAGCCTAAGTTACATGGTAGAAAGAGCTTCCTGACAGGAAAAAGAAGTTATGTCACAGGAAATGCTGAGAGAGAGAAAGATGTTATGGCTGCTAACGGCCACCCTCGTGATTGTTAGAGCTGAACGGGCTGACATAGCTGTACTGTCATTTTGTTTTGGGGAAGATCCCAGCAGGGGGTCAGACAGGTTTTGGGATGGCCAGGCTCCATGCTGTGATATTCAGTATTGAACGTTTTGGGTTCCTTGCTGTTATGATGAAGTGCTCTGACTGGCTGTGGGAGCTGAGCATTTGGTTATGGGATGTCTGAATCAAGGTTATACTTCTTTTACCTTCTATATGGAGAGTTTCTCATATCTTCTGATGCAGAACCACATAGGCATATTCATGATTATCATCGATGTTGTGTTTACTGCCTTACTGGTACAAGGGAAGGGGGAGAGGATGTGATCATTGTTTGAACTTCTCTCATTCAGATTTGGCTCAAAGAGTTAATAACATATACATTCAGTTAGTTATAGGAGTATGTCTCAGGTATACAGAAATTGGGGTGGAAAGGGGGGGGAAAGGGATAGGAGGTAGATAGAGATGAGGGAAGAAGCAGGAGGGAAAACCAGAAAAAAAGAAAGGAGTGGAGCTGAGACAAGGGAGGGTAGATGGAAGGAGTCAATAGGAACAAAACACAGGTGAAGAGGGACAGAGTGAAAGGAGAAAGAAAACCATAAATAGGGGAGAAATATAATGGAGGAAAATACACAATTAGTAATTATACCTGTGAAAGTGAATGCGATGAACTATCTCATAAAATAAAAAATAATAGCAGAGTGGATTAAAAGCCAGAATTGTACAACATGTTGTTCACAAGAAACACGTTTGAAGGAGATATACACACAGAGTAAAGGTAAAAGGCTGAAGCATAATATATTATGGCTCAGATGAAGTAAAAAAAACACAGGGGTAGCAATCATGATCTCAGATATAGCAGAAGTAAAAATAGATCTAATTTGAAAAATATGAAAGGAAACTACATCTTGCTAAAATGAATGATAGACAATTAAATAATATCAATATTAAACATTTGTGCCAAACAAAATACCATCCAAATTCTTAGAGGAGAAATTAAGTGAGTTACAGGAAGAAATAAACAGCAAAACTATACTAATGGTGGCCTTAAACCTTCCCCCCTCAAGACTGCATGAATCTAATCACAAAATAAATAAGAAAGAAGTTAAGAAGGTGAAGAGAATTTGAGAAAAGTTAGATATCATAGACCTCTGGATAAAATTGAATGTGGATAGAAAGGGACATACCTTTCTTTCTCAGCAGTGCACGGCACCTACACAAAAACTAACAATGTATTCGGGCATAAAAACCCATAAGCAAATGCAAAAGGCAGAAATATTAAATGAATTCTATTGAGATCATGATGCAATTAAAATATATGCAATAAAAGGCCATGGAAAGATAGGATAAAAATTAATTGGACTAAATAATCTAATCATAAAGAATGAGTGGTTGAAAGAACACATCAATGAAACAATTAATATGACAAATGCCAATTAAAAATGTGACAATTGAACAATTAATGACAATTTGTCACTCAAGAGAATGACAATAATAAGAAAACATACCAAAACTTATGGGATGCAGCAAAACCAGTTCTTAGGGGAAGTTTCATATCTCTAAATGCTTACATGAAAAGAATAGAGAAAAATGAGATCAATGAACTGGGCATGCAACTGAAAAAGGTAGAAAAAGAACAAATTGAAAATTCCCAATTATATACTAAATTAGAAATACTGAAAACCAAAGGAGCGATTAGTAAAATTGAAATCAAGAAAACTATTGAACTAATAAATAACACTAAGAGCTGGTTTTATGAAAAAACCAATAAAATTGATAAAACTTTGGTCAATTTGATTTAAAAAAAATTCATTATTTCACAAAAACTGCTGGGAAAACTGGAAAATAGTATGGCAGAAACTTGGCATAGACCAATATTTTACACCATCTACAAAATAAAGTCAAAATGGGTTCATGATTTAGGAATAAAGGCTGATAGTATAAGCAATTTGGGAGAGGAAGGAATAGTTTACCTGTCAGACATATGGGAAAGGGAAGAATTCATGACCCAACAAGAGATAGAGAGCTTTGCAAAATGGATAATTTTGATTATGCTAAACTGAAAAGGTTTTATACAGACAAATCCAATGCAATAAAGATTAGGAGGGAAGCAGAAAATTGGGAAAGAATTTTTACAACCAGTGTCTCTGACAAAGGCCTTATCTCTAAAATATACAGGGAACTGAGTCAAATTTATAAGAATACAAGTCATTCCCCAATTGAGAAATAGGCAAAGGCTATGAACAGACAATTTTAGAGGAATCAATTAAAGATATCTACAGTCATATGAAAAAATGCTCTAAATCACTATTGATTAGAGAGATGCAAATCAAAACAACTCTCAGATACCCCATCTCTCCTGTCAGATTGGCTAACATATCAAAGCATGAAAACAATAAATGCTAGAGAAGATGTGGGAAAATTTGAACACTATTGCATTATTGGTGGACTGTGAACTGATTCAACCATTCTGGAGAGGAATTTGGAACTATGCCCAAAAGGCTATTAAAATTGACCCAGCAATAGCACTTCTAGGGCTGTATCCCAAAGAGGTCACACAAGGGGTGAAATGACCCATATGTACAAAAATATTTATAGCAGCTATTTTTGTGGTAACAAAGAATTGAAAATCTATGGGGTGCCCAGCAATTGGGGAATGGCTAAATAAATTGCAGTATATGGAATAGTATTGTGCTGTAAGAAATGAGGAGCAGATGAACTTCAAAAGAACCTGGAGAGACATATATGATCTGATGATGAGTGAAGGGAGCAGAACCAGAAGAATATGGTGCACAACCACAGACACATTGCTTCTGTGAGGACTAACTCTGATAGACTTAGCTCTTTTCAATAATGGAAGGTTCTAAGACAGCTCCAAGACACTCATGACGGAAAAGGCTGTTCACACCCAGAGAAAGAAATACAGAATCTGAATGCAAATTAAAGCAAACTACTTGCTCTCTCTTTTTTATTATTTTATTTTTGGTTTTATTACATCTTTCTCATGGTTCATTTTACTGGTTATAATTCTATTGGGAAATTAAGTTTAATGTGAAGATATATGTAGAATCTATATCAGATTACATGCCATCTTCGGGGATTAATATCAATATTTCTTACTTACTAAGCAACTATTCTATATATTAATGTCAGTACCAGAGATAGAAAGATGTGTGATAATTATTATTTTATGTTTCAAAACACACTGGAATCCTGAAATAAAATCTCAATAGGAAGAACATATAGAAATTCAGTCAATCAGTAAATGACTAATTGAATAAATAAATGATAAACCTAGAGTTATTTATCTCCCTTTCAAAATCTTGTAAAGAGAACTAACAATTTTCTTAGTAACAAAATTTAATGACCCTTACTACCAGGAATGTCTTTTGCATTTCTAATTTAATTATCTTGTGCTGTGGTTTACCTTTACTTCTTTTTTTCTCATATGTTAGATCAATAATTGAAAGACACATATGAAAATTGCTGACAAATTTGAAAATTGTCAAAATCAACATATTTTAAGGAAAAATTCCACAGTCCTCTTGGTATTTCACACACACATTTTCCCAAAGTTTTAATCATTTTTGTATTACTTAATTTAGGTTCTCAGTGCATTTTTTTCTCATTCTAAATTTTGGATGCTAAATTAGATGCAGTATACCTGATGAACATAAGCAGGGCTGTCCAACCAAGTTTTTATTGAAACAACAGACAATAAATTTTGATTTGTTATTTTAGTGAGAGCTCTGTGGTAGCTCAGCTTCCTTTACTAAAGCACTTAAGAAAATTTCTATGCTTGTGGGCAGCCCACATAAATCCCACTGCAGGCCACATGCAACCCCGGTGGCTGCATTTTGGACAAAGGATGATTATATGTATATTTTCTATTACCTTTGTCCCTATAGTGATGAATTAACCATTTTAAGCAAATATAATTTTATTCAGAGGACATTAAATGCCAATTGTATTCTATCCTAGAGGAAATAGGAAATCACTGATGATTTTTAGGTAGGAGTGTAACAAGGTCTGACTTAATCATTAAGATACTTTGATATATGTTAATAAGGATAGGTTATAGGAAAGAAAGTCTAAAGAGAGGACATCACTGAGGAGGCTATTAAAACAGTTCAAATGAGAAGCAATAAGTGTACCTGAATAAGAGTGCTGACAGTGAATATGGAGAATGGGACAGAGGTCTTCTTAGAGCAAGCAGTAAATCACTGTAGCTCTCCCATATTTACCTCCAAAGAAGCCATTAAATAGTGCCCCAGAACAAATCCTGGAACACTATAGGCAGTGAAAAGATGGAGTGGAACAGTCTTTAGCCCAGGAGACTTGGAGAATCTGCAAGAAAGGTCCTTCTCACTCGAGGAAAAGGGGTGCACATCCCAGGACAGGAAGGATCCTAACAAGCCAGCAGCAAGGCTCATGGCAGCAAACCAGTAGGTGATCCTGAGCCCCAGTGTGGTACATCAGGGAGTAATGACAAGCAAAGTGGGATTTTTTTGCTCTTTTTCTATTTGTGTTATTCAGTTTCCCAGCCTCAGTCTTACATGCCTCAGTGCTGAGCCAATCAGACATGTGCAAGTGGGCTCTAACAAATTAGACACACTCTAGCCAATCAGACATGTGCATATGGGAGCTAGCCAATTATATGGATAATTAAGGTGGCACTTGTTTTTTACTGTTTTCCCTTTTGGAGCATTGAAGTAATTAAGTGCCTTTGATGAGTCTGGCCTTTGTTTTTTTTTTATTACATCTGGGAGTCTTTGATGACCTGCTTAAGAAACAATAAAGCCTAGTTCCCATAGGTTTGAGTTGCATGGTTGTGATGACATGTTTTTGAATCACATTGTTGTGATGCCCTTGGGGCCCTGAACAGGGTATAAGAGCTCTGAGGTTGGTGTTTGCTTTTGGGGCTCTCACTCACTGGAAGAGTGTTGTGTGATTTGACTTGACAAGATTCTGTGTAGGCAATTTTAAGGAGACCCTGGCTTGAAAACCCAGATGTTGGTTCCTCTCTTTCTCTGGTAACTATGTACTGAGATGTTGGACAGAAAGCTAGAAGCCTGTATACTAGTTTGTGATATTTGATCCGTTGATATTTTATGTTTGTATTTGCTCTGAAGTTCATGATGCTTGCTTTTCCCCCTGAACTAAGTGAATGATATATGTGTGTTTGTTTAAAAGAAGATTGTTAACCCCTTAAAGTTGCCTTCCTTAGAAAAGCAGATCAAAGATCCCATGCCGGCAACATTCTGTGTGCTGGTGTTATTGGCCTTACAACCACACAGCAGCTGCTAGCAACATTATTGTTATACCAATCAGATGCCAAGAATAACTGTATATATAGAGAGCCAGTGTTGGGAAAGCAGACATTAAGAGAGCCAGTGTTGAGGGGCAAGGCAGCATTGAGAAGAAGAGAATGAGGAGAGGAGATCTCTGAGAGTGGAGAGGAGACCTCTAATGGCAGAGACTTGCTGAAGGAGCCTACACACTTTGAAAGCAAATAGAGCTATAGGGCAGAAATCTGCCCAAGGGAAGGAAGCTTAGCTTAAACCGCTTTTAAGAGTTGTAAAAATGAACTGAGTCATAATCACAGAGCCTTTGGACTTTGAAAGTGAATTGAGATGGTAGTATGTCTAAATATTTTTGTTGCCCTGTTAAGCTTTGTTTTTCCAGAGGCAGAAGCCACAGGCAAGAGCCCCTGGAATTGCTGCTGGGAAGGAGCAGGAAGAGCTTGGAGTGGAGCAGTCCCCTTGAGTTGAGACATGGAGCAGGAGTGGAGAGCTGCGTACATGTCAATCCAGGTGAGAGTCTGGAGCAGCCAGCCCACAGAGGAAGAGCCATGGGATCTGGAAGTCAACACCAAGTTAAGATGAAAGAGGACTTGGACACTTCGTATTAAGTAGATTGTTTTTACTGTGACCTAGGGGTGGATTGTGTTAAGGATGTGTTGTGCTAGGGAAGACCCTAGCCTGGGACCCCTGATTTGGGGATGCAATGATATATGCTGTGAAGTGTAATGTTCTTACTGTGACCTACTGGTAGATGGTGTTGTATTTTCTGCTACCCCTTAAAAATGTGTTGTGCTAGGGAAGATCCTGGCCTGGGACCCCCTAATTTTGTGGATGCAATGGTACATCCTGCATAATGTATTGTGCTAGGGAAGACCCTAGCCTGAGACAATCTGATTGTGTAAACAAGTGTTTTGGGGAATGCTACTGAATGCAATGATATATGCTATGTGCCATATGGTGTACTGAGTGTTATGAGATATGCATATATATATATATATATATATATATATATATATATATATATATATATGCATTAGTCAGAATCCTTTCTTGCAGCAAGTTTTTTAGGGATTATCACCTGCAAGGAACTGGCACAATGTGTTTAGTCTGTTAGCTTTAGCAGCCAAAGCTTGTCATAGAAAATATTCTGTTGATTCTATGTGGCCCAGTGGCGATAGGCCCTGGCATTCACTTGGAGACTGTATGAGCAAGTTAAAGGAGGAGGTAATGAAGACTGCTATTATTATGGGAAATGCAGATGCATACTATGATACTCCCTTGCATGTCTCTCATAGAAATTTAATAGGTAAGACAGCTCCCCCTGCTTATAAACACCTAATTTTGACTCTGCGAATTGGGGAAGTAGAGCACCTTCTTTCAGAGGTACTAGATAAGATTTCACAGTTAAGTGAATTGGGAGACTCAGAAAAGATAAATTTCCTCAAGAGAGAAAAGTGAATAACCAGCAGATTCATTGTCAGAATAGAGTGACAAGAAAAGAAATGTTTACTGCTCTGTTGAGAGCAGGGGTAGATTTTGGAATGATAGATGGTATTTCAACTAATGAACTGTACAGAACATACTGAGATAAGGGGCTTAATAATAGAACAGAGAAGTAAGAACTGCCCCTACAGTTGCTACAGATCTTGAATCCTTGCATCCAAGCTTGTCACACCTTCAGGGAGACTCAGATTTAAAAAAGTACACCTCTAGCCAGAGTGATGACCCCAAATCTTCAAATACATAAGATCTCACACATTCTACTCTGAATAAGGCTATGATAGTGGGTTCATGGACTCCAGAAGCATGGTTAATGTCAGTAAATACCACAAGCCACTCAGAGGGAATGTGTTCTTGTACTATTAACAAGTGGAAGTTTGTATCTGGGGAAAATGTTGTGAGGGCAATAGTAGTCTCTATCTAGGATGGGATCCTCCTGCTTGGCTTAGTTTCCTCATTGTATTCCTTTTGAAAAGAAACATTTCAGGGGGCAGAGCCAAGATGGCTGCTTGAAAATAGGGATTCACTTGAGCTCTTCCCCAAATCCCTCCAAACACCTGTAAAAAATGACTAAACAAATTCTAGAGCTACAGAACCCACAAAATAACAGAGGGAAACAAGACTCTAGCCCAAGACAACCAGGATGTTCACTAGGGTCTATCGCACTGTGCTGGAAGTGGATCACAGCCCAACGTGGGCCACGCCAGGACAGACCAGGCATGGAATAGACCTGGTGGAGCAGGCCTCAGGTCCCTGAATCACCAAGCTGTGGCAGTTATCAGACTGCTCAACCCACAAATGCCAAAGACAACTTAGCAAGTCAGTGGGAAAACTTCTGGATCTGTGTGAGAGAATTACGTGGTCTGACCACAGTCCTGAAATGGTGGTGGTGGTGGTGGCAGCAGCAGCAGCAGCAGCAGCAACAGCAGCAGTAGTAGCTGCTGCTTCCGGAACCCCTGGCCCACATGGTGGGAGGAATCAAACAGCTGATCAGAGCATGAATGCAGATTGCTTTACTGGCACTAAGGCAAAGTTCTCTTACTATGCCCTGCATGGATTTGGGTCATGGTCCTGGTTTGTAGTTCTTGGGGGTGGAGAAGCGCTAGTGTGGCAGAGCTTTGTGGTGGCTGTGGAGAGGGAGTCCTCCTGGTGGTTACATGGCAGAAAGCAGCGCTTGCACTCACACAGGAGTACAGGCCAGGAGAGGAGCATCATACCACTTCAAAATAGAAGTAGTTCTGAAAACAGCAGCACAAAACCCCTGAAGCTTGCAACAAAGCACTCTACACTCTGAAAGCAGTTATACCCTGACTTTCACAACATGGCTATCATGGAAAGATTTTGCATAACAATGCATGCATGGCCTATGTTGAATTGCTTGCCTTCTCAAGGAAGGTAGGTGGTGAGGGAAGAAGGGAGAGAATTTGGAACTCAAAGTTCCAAAAAAATGTTAAAAAAGTTGTACTTTATATGCAACTAGGAAATAAGATATACAGGCAATGGGTATAGAAATCTATCTTGCCCTAAAAGAAAGTAAAGGGAAAGGGAATGGGGGCGGGAAGAGTGGGAGTATAGAAGGGAAAGCAGACTGGGGAAAGGGACAATCAGAACTTGTGCCATCTTAGGGTGGGGGGAGAGTAGAAATGGTGAGAAAATTTGTAACTCAAAATCTTGTGGAAATCAATGTTGATAACTAAAAATATTAAATAAAATAAAAATTAAAAAAAAAATTTCCCACCTGAGTTTGGCTATGAGGTTGAATTGACATTGCATAGCTGGAGTCTCATTCAAAATGGATACGATCCTATTTGAAGGATAACAGCCCATATTTACCTATTCTTTATGGCCTTTGTTTTGTCTGACCTTTTTGCTAGATTTATATCAACCAGGTTTAAGTACCCTACATTTGCCGATTACTAACTGCTTAAGCTGGACATCACCCACTGTCAATGACTGTGCTGTGTCATCCCTGGACCTGGCTTCAATAGAGTTCTGGATGCCAACTTGCTAAAGAACTGACCTCTCAAATAGGACTTTTGACCTCTTGGGGCAGGGACAGCTCTATGTCCAATTTCAGAAGGAAGAAGCTATAGAGGATGAGACCTTCACCCCTTACCCCAAGACTTTGAGCCCCATTAATTTGAGGGGGGAGTAATAATATTGTTCTGTATATGTGTTTTGTGTTATCCCTGTTATATTGTTGTAAAGTTCTGTTGACACTGGTTATCCCAAAATTCTCATTGACCTATGTAATGGATATGATAGATCTAGGGGCTAAAGAGTGAGCCATGTGGCCACTCTGGTAATGAGATGTTATGTTAAGTATTTTGTATATGTGCATCTCATGATGTGTTTATTTTGTGGGGATTTTGTTGTACTTAAAAATGTTAGTACCTATTCAGACACAAGTTGCCTCTGTAATGGATATGAAAGATCTTGGAGCCAAAGGTGGTGCTAATGTGATCAAAGGTCTTTCCCACCCGTTCAATAAGTTTCAGGTGGAGCTAGTTAAGGGAAGCTTGATTAGGAGAAGCTTGCTTGTAGGCAGGCCCATACCCTTTTGCTAATAGGTGCTAAGCCCCAGGCCTATACAGGGTATGTATACCCTGTGAGTAGCCATTAAGCTCAGACTAGAGAGATGTGGAGACTAGAGAGCTATAGAGACTATATAGACCAGAGAACTGCAAGAAGAAGACAAAGAAGAGAGAACTGCAAGATAGGATGGAGCACTGGAAGAGATGGAGAGACAGAAAGAGAACTGCAAGGGCTCTGAGAACTGCAAGGGCTTTCAGAACTGTGGGAGGAGAGAATGCAGGCATGCAGACAGTTAGGATTCATGGATGAGTGTTAACAGAAAGGCCCTAGCAGAAGGGAAGGTTACAGAATGGCTCAGCTCTTTGTTGTGACACTGTGTTTAATCTCCTTGCTGTTACATTGAGGTGGACTTGGTTTTGGAATATAATTATTATTATGTTGAATTGGGGTTATTTGGTCAGGGACTTGATCCTCTGGTGTCTGAATAAATGTTTTACTTCTTCTGCCTTCTATACAGAGAGTCTCTTATACTTTGTGATTCTGAACTATACAGGCATATTCATGGTCAGCATCAATATCATGAATCTTGCCTTACTGATACACTTGGCCACCACAAAAAGCACTGCTATAAATGTTTTTGTACATGTGGGTCCTTTTCCCATTTTTATGATCGCTTTGGGATACAGCCCTAGAAGTAGTATTGCTGGGTCAAAGGGTATGCACATTTTTATAGCCCTTTGGTCATAGTTCCAAATTACTCTCCAGAATGGGTGGATCAGCTCACAGCTCCACCAAAAATGAATTAGTGTTCCAACTTTCCTATATCTTCTCCAAAATTTATCATTTTTCTGTTTTGTCATGTTAGCCAACCAGATATGTGTGATGTGGTACCTCAGAGTTGTTTTGATTTGCATCTCTCTAATCAATAGTGATTTAGAGAATTTTTTGATATGACTATAGATAGCTTTATTTCCTTCCTCTGGAAACTGTGCACAGGAAAATTTCAGATGAAACCAAAGATATCTATAGTCACAAGAAGTGCTCTAAATCACTTTTGGTTAGAGAAATGTAAATTGAAACAACCATGAAATACCAGTTCACACCAGTCAGATGGCTAATAAGACAGAAAAGGAAAATGATAAATGTTGGAGAGGATATGGGAAAATTGGGGCACTAACACACTGTTGGTGGAGTTGAGAATTGATCCGACCATTCTGGAGAGCAAATTGGAATGCTGCCCAAAGGGCTATAATACTATGCATGCCCTTTAATCCAGCAATATCATTACTAGGTCTGTATCCAAAAAAGATCATTACAAAGGGAAAAGGCCCTAGATGTACAAGTATATATATATGGCAGCTCTATTTGTGGTGGCACAATACTGGAAATTTAGAGTATGCCTATCAATTGGAGAATGGCCAAACAAGCTATGGTATGTGAATGTAATGTAATACTATTGTGCAATAAGAAATGATGAACAGGGACATTTCAGAAAAACCTGGAAGGACTTGTACAAACTCATGCAAAGTGAAAAGAGACGAACCAAGAAAACACTGTATACATTATCAGCACAGTATCATGTGATGATCAACTAAAAATGACTCAGCTTTTCTCAGAAACACAATGATCCAAGACAATTACAAAGGACTCACAGAGGAAAACTCTATCCACATCCAGATTAAGAATTGATGGTCTCTGAAAACAGATCAAAGCATATTTTTTTCATTTACTTTACCCTTTTTCATTTTTTTCCTTTTGATCTGTTTCTTCTTCCACAACTCTTTTGAATATAGAAACATGTTTTACATGATAACCTATGTATAAACTATATCAAACTGTCTACCATTTTCAGGAGAGGGGAGGGGATGCAAGGAAGGAGAAACATTTGGAACATTTGGAACTCTTGATATGTAATTGTGGGAAAAATTAAATATTATTTAAAGAAAAAAATTAAAACAAAAAAAAGAATGGGACAGAGGCAAGAAATATTATGATATAGCAATCATGAGGCCTTGGTAATTATTTGGACAAAGAAACTAAGTGAGGAAGAGACTGTAATCTGAGGGTACTGAATTTGCAAACTTGGTTGCCTAGGAATGCCATCAATAGAAGTAATGAATTTGAGAAAAAAGACAGATTTAATGAGGGAGATAAGAGTTATGAGTTTGTACACATTGACTTTGAGTTGACAGTTGGCAAAGTAGAAAGGTACCAGTAGGCAATTGTAGATGTGAGTCTAATGGCATTGACAAAATTTTGGAAAACTACACACACACACACACACACATACACACACATACACACACAAGTGTGTGTGTGTATGTATATGTTTGGGAGTCCTCCAAGTAGAGATTATTGAACCCAAGAGATCAGATAAGACTACCAATGCAACATCACTTAGAGAACAGAGAAATGTGCTAAGAGCAAAACTTTAAGATGACTATTATTGGTGAAATAGGGGAATGACGGTGAATCAAGTAAGAATCAAAAAGAGCAGTGTCAAAGAAAAAAGGCCTGGGAAATACAAAAGCACCCCAGATAAGGGTGGTAATCAGCAGTTTTCACAAATGGCTAACTTTGCTCAGAATCAGTGAGGCCATTTACATGGTACTGGTAAATTTTCTTTTTTTAACTTAATTGTCAAGTAAATCTCATCTAATCATCATTTTGATAGACACTCTCCCCCAAACCTATTGCCTACACAAGAACTGATCTGACATTATTTAAATAGAATCTATCAAATAAACTAATTTTGAAATTGTGAAGACACTGTCTGAGCAAGGAACTGAAATAAATAGAGAATATGATAATAGTGCTGAAAGGTTGGTTTAGGTTTTTATGTTTTTCTGAACATGTTTCTTCATTTGGCACCTGCTTGGAAACTTCTGAGCTCATCATTTCAATGTCTGTGACATTGTTTGTCAAACAGCTTTTGATGTTTCCATTTTTTTGAGACAAGGATACATAATAAACTTTTTTCTGAAAGTGCCAAATGCTATAAAAATAAAATAAAATGAAGTTAAGTGAGCGATGAAGAAAATTGTTTATCAAATAGCATAATTATTTACTAATTTTTCACTTTATGCTTTCAAAATATGGTACAGTGTTTGTGTTTGCAATAGCTCTTTCATTTTTCATATGAAAGCATATCCATAAATATTTGTCTAAGGAAAGACCTGCTCTGTGTGCAAATGATTGTTGAAACTGAGCACTTGGAAAAGAAGATCAGCAATGTTTTCACTGAGAAATAATGAAAACATATTTGATAAATAATTCATTTACACCTGCTGTGCATAATAATCACTCAAAATGTAGGAGTTCTCACTGAAATAGTCTTCAAAACAAGTTGCCCTTTGGAAAGTGCTGCTTCTTAGGAGGGAGACTAGGTACTTCCTGCTATTAAGGAAGGCACAGGGTTTTGCAAGTTGGCACAAGGGAATATGTCCCTAAATTTTTATTTCAGTCATAAATTCCAGTTTGTTGGATTCCATGATCAAAGTTTTAAAGAGGTGTTTATAAAAGGGATCATACTAAGCAAAATATGACCTAAATCAAGATGCAATTTTTAATAAAACAAATCCACCAATGTGAAAGGCAGTGTGGAGAAATGGGTAGAGCACAGGAATTGGAGTCTGGGGACTCCATGCAGTTATATTGACACAATGGATAGAGTACAGAGTTTAGAGTGTGGAAGAATTTCATCAGGCACTTACTAGATGTGTGAGCCTGAACAATTCACAGGGTCTTAGCTCTCTTTCAAACTCAGTTTCCTTTAATGGTAAAATGAGAGGTTAATAGTGTAGTGGGAGATAGTTTTCAACTCTAAATCTATAATCCAACTATTGACAATACTAGTTAAATAATTGTTGACAACTCACAACCTTTCAAAACCTCAGTCAAACCAATAAGACACTAAGTTTTAGAAAATCTGCTATCTGCATATGTGAAGGGAATAGGTAGTTACTCTTATACTGATCAAATTGTGTAAGTATGTGTATGTGTGTGTGTATGTGTGTGTAGACACACAAATGCATTGTTAAACTGATGGAATGTTTATGGTATAAAATAGTTTAGATTGCAATCAGTAGCTATCATAAGAGTTAGCACTGTACAAATAGAAGGAACAGTAGAATGCCAAGGTTCAACACTCAACTTAGCCACTTGCTTCCTATGTTACCTTATGCAAGTCACCTGTTCTCTCTAGGTCTCAATTTTCTTATCTATAAAAGGAAGACTTTGAACTAGATGACCTCCGAGGTCTTTTCCAGCTCTAAATCGATGAACCTATAAGTAAAATATGCACAGATACAGCAACAATGTTGCTAGCAGCTGCTGTGGAGGTGAAGGTCCAATAACACCAGCAGAGAGAAGGGCTGCCAATACAGGTTCTTTGATCTGCTTTTCTGAAAAAAGGAACTTTAAGGGGTTAACAATCTCGCTTTAATTAAATGTACATATATCATTCACTTAATCCAGGGAGAAAAGCCAGCACCCTGAACATCAGGACAATACGAACAGAGAAAATATAATCAGAGCAAATACACACAGTTATCAACAGATAGGGCTCTAGCTGTCCACCAAAGAATTACATAGGTACCAGAGGGAGAGGCATCAACATTTGGGTTTTCAAGCCAGGGGGCTCCTTAAAAACAGCTACCCAGAGTCTTGTCTGGTCAAATCAAACAACACTCTTCCAATGAGTGAGTGCCCCGCCAAAAATGCTAATCTCTGAGTTTATATACTCTGTTCAGGGTCAAAGGGCATCATAACCATGTGAATCCAAACCATGTCATGCTTCTTTGGGCATCACCACCATGTGATTGAAATGTATGTGAACTAGGCTTTCCCTTAAGCAGGTCATCAAAGGCTAATTAAATCAAAGAAACAAAGACCAGACTCATCAAAGGTACTTGATTACAACAATGCTCCAAAAGAGAAAACAGTAAAAAAAAGTCCCACCCTAGTTACCAATACAATAGAGTATCACAAAGGGAGATAAATTTATGAAACTAATACCTTTTATATTGTATTATCCCAGTGGTCACAAATATGACAGATTACTAGCATCAAAAATTGTTTTCAATTTCTTTTAAAATACCTAAAATTTTTATCTCGAAGTTTTTAATCACCTTCAATGAGTTTTTTACCTCCATTATCTGAACAAATAGATTTAGGTTTAATAAGCTAAAACCCAAGAGAGGTATAATTTGAGAAAATTTACTAGAGATACAGGTGCATGTGAGTTTCATAATACATGACTTAAGCAACACATTTCTCATTCATTCCTTCAAGGTAATAAATGTGCTATAAAATTCTTCTGCAGTGCAAATATTAGTATTTGTGAAAGGAAAGTGGTCAAGTTAAGAAAAAAAAATCATGTATAAAGAAGTGAAAAATTTAAGCTTATGATGTCTAATACATCTGTTTCTGCATTTTAGGGAGGAGATAGCAAATGGAGTAAAGAAAAAAAATTAAAAACCTCTAGTAAGGAAAAAAAAACATGAATTTGACAAGGAAATGGAATAATTTAAGTCTCTTGTGTTATTGAGCCACATAATTTTATGCTATTAGGTCTCTGATGCTTCTAGTGATTTTTAAATAAATAAAATTATAAATAATTAAAATAAGGAATGAAACTGTTGCTAAGTTCTAATTCAAACTGAAATAAAACTTGATAAAATTAGAAAAAGTAAAATAAATATACATGTCAATTGAGTTATTACTATTATTTTCTAATCACAGATATAGATTGTATCCAAATTGGGAATTTGATAATAGCACTGGGTCATTTATTCTCTTGCTCTATATATGTCACTCTACAAAAGGAATTTGGCTACCTGACTTTTTTCACTTCATCTAATGGCAAACTAGTTCAGAACATAATTCTCTTTCTTCTGTATTTCTCTTTCAACTCTATTAACATTTCCATTGATGTATTTTATTTACCTTTTCTTATTCATCTTGCATTACCAACTGTGGTTTTAAGCTCTTTGATTTTTTCTTCATCTCATTAGGTCCTTTTACTCAATCTTTTTTCTCCATTGAATAAATATTCAGTTATCTTAAATCCTTGTCCTCTTTATAACTCAAAATTCTTCCAAAATATGTTCACAATTTTCTTCTCCTCTTTGTTCAGATAAAAGTAACTGGTAGAAACACATAAAGCACCATAATCTTGAGGATAGGCTCAACGACAGGTTAAGAGAACAATAGAGTTGTTAGATCTACAGAGTCAAATTCTAAATTAGTTTTCTATTAGTCTAAGAAAATAAGACAGGTAGCCAATGAGCAAGAAACTAAAGATAATGTGGAGCCCAGGTGGTGGTTTCATCACTGTATTTCATAGAAGACAAGGCATAAAGAAGGGAGAAGTAGATTGGCAAGTGAATACCCAATTAAGAATACAGTATGTGAGGATGTGATTTTTAAAGAAAATCTAGTTCATAGCCTAAAATATCAAAATGGCATATTGTGCCCAAGGAAGGAAGTATATTTAACAAAGCTGATGACTAATGATTCATTATCATCATCTCTATATCGTGATTTAAATCTTGCAAAATATTTTACATAATATCTCATTTGATGTAAAATCCTTCAGATATTATACAAGTTCCTTTAATCTGACGAGGAGGAGGAAAGTAGACAATCATCTATATAATGGTGTATGTATACATACATGTACACATGTGCATATGTATGCCATATATGATATATTCATGTATACACACATATGTATATATACACATACATATACAAACTAAGGACCGTCAAGAGCAGCTTCTGTGTAGGAAGAAAAATAATGGTTAAGATACTGACAATTTCACAGAAGGCAAAATCCAAGCAAAGGTCAAAAAGTAAAATTAACGGATTCAAATGTGCATTTATAAATGTGCATAGTTTAAGTAATTAAAACCATGAATTAGAAATCCTGACACAAAGAGATAAATCAACCCTCAAAATCACTGAAGCAATACTGGGCAGTGTTGCACCCTGGAAGAAATCATGCTTTAAGAAAAAAAGACCTGAGTTTAAGTAGTGCTTCTGATATATACTGACTCTAACCATGGACAAGTTATTTCGCTTCTCACCATTCCAAGAAATTCTCTAATACTATAAGTTATGAACCAATTATTGTTCTGCGTGGATGGGGAAAATTTCCATACTGGAAATTCTTCAGGTTGATGAAATCTCAAGTGTAGACAAAGATAAAACATATAAAAGTTATCATTGAGAGTTGGTGAAATGAGTCCTATGACTTAATCTGATTCTGGGGCAATATACCTAACTAAAATAATTAGGATAGGTTTAAAAAGCAGTAGTAAGAAAGAGGAGAGTACACTAAGATATAATCATATAGGAAATCCCAATATGGAAGGGAAAAACATGGTGGAAACCAAGGTATACAGAAACATAAGTGATAATGTCCTTGCAATCTCTTAAAGAAAGAGGTAGTAGATTACTTTGGGAAAGAGATTATAACCCTAGCCTAGCACATTGGCAGAATTGAGTAGTGACAGGAGACTACAATTATCTTAGTATTAGTCCTGTCTCAAAGAAAGTAGTAATTTTGTGGCTTGATCTGATTCTCCCCAAATGGGAGTAAAATAAAATGTGAGTGTAATTCATAAGAGTCCTGTTCAGAAGGAATCACTCTTTTGTAGTGTTTAGGATAGAGAACGAAAGAATAGCAGGACATTTTCTGGCATGAAACCTAAATTTTGGGACAGTTTCAAATGGTTGAGAAGAATAATTAGTGGAATATCATGAACTAATTTTCTAGAAAAGTCAATTGAAGAAAAAAATATAAAATTCTCAAGAATGAAATTGTAAAAATAAATACAAACAGAAAAAGGAAATGACTCCAATAAGGAAAAAAATAGCTGCCTCAAAATGATAGCGTGGACACACAAGGAACTTAGATTTTTAAAAGATATGTACAAGAGATGGAAATGAGGGGAAATAATTATGAATGAAAAGAATGTAATTATACTGTAATCAAAGTATTAGGAAAGGTAAATATAACCAATTTTGCTATTCTTCGTTTCAGTTATAATAAGGGAGAAGACTCAAAGCAAAGATAAAGACAGCTGGTCAGGTGGATGAGATAATAACTGATGACAAATAAGGGACAGAGTTACTCAATTCTTATTTTGATTCTGTTTTTTCCGGGCCAAAGAGAATGACTTTTGAACTGCAAATAACAACACAAAATTGACTAATAGGAATTTCATATCTTGGGTTAATAGAGGAGCAATAAGAGGGCATCTAGTTACCCTTGATGTATTCAAATCACCAGGCCCAGTTGAACTGCACCACTGGATACTGAAAGAACTGGAAGATATGACTGTTGCGACATTGTCAAAGATATTTTACAATCATGGATAACAAGAGATATATCTTAGAACTAAATAAGCTCAAAAGTCCCAATATTAAAGAAAGAAGAGAGAGTGGAATCTGTTACCAATAGCTCAGTGTCCTTAAATTGACATCAATTACTGGCAAAATTTTAAAAGATGTTATTAAAGAAATGGATATGTACAATTTAGAAAAGGAAGAAATGATCACAAACAATCAGCATGATTTCATCAATATCAGGTCATTTCAAGACAAACTTTACTTTGTTGATGAGCTTGGCCAATTGCCATGTCAGGGTAATGCTGTAAACCCTTAGCTCCATTTTAGTAAATTATAAGTTCAAACATATAGTATTGGAAGGAACCTTACAATCAGCTTATTATACAAAAAAGAAAACTAAAGTCTAGAAAGGCTAAGTAGCTTGTCTAATGTGACACGGGTCATATTACAAATTCAAATTCAGGTCCTTTCAATTCAAGGTGGATACCCTATACACTTCATCATTATTTTCCATACTTGTCTTATATAAAAGATGGACACTCACTGCCAGTTAGTGGACAAGAAGGAAAAGATCACTTCTAGACTCAGAAATGATAGAGTATTTGTCATTTAAGATACTATCAAATGAGCAGAAAATATCATGCAGTTAGGTTCAATTGAAGCAAGACCAACATATGAAGAAGGACTTCTTCTTCTACAAAGGTGATGCAATGCCTGAGGAAAGTTTCAGAATTTATATCCCTAGTACATTTTAAAGAGTAGGAATGTTATTTGGGAAAATTGTGGACTGTATTGTATAGAGCCAGAGAGCTTAATTTTTGCTCTTTATATCTCAGTCTGAACTCAGTGAAGTCCATTAATCCACATTCTTCATGAGGATTTGTCAGCCTACTGCTTATAATGCCTAGTGGTCAGGAATGTGATATATACATACACCTGTAGAAAGACATATCATCACAACATGTGAATCATAAAACTGCCTTCCCAAATTTAGTTTTTGTTAGTGCCTTCCAAAGAAGCAGTGTTAGGAAGATTGATTACTATGGATGCTTGCTTCTGCAGTATTGCACACTTGATTGACAAATCTTGATGCTAACAATTTGCCATTTTGCACTATAGTGCCACTCTTAGAAATAACCTTTACCAGAGCTCTGGCTTCAGTGAAGTTTTCTTTACTCATCTGCAGCCCCCAATCCATTAACGACTTCTAAAAGGAGATGTTGAATTGACTCTTGCTATCTCTTTGGTGACACTGGCCCTGTTTCAGACTAAGTCACAAGGCAGATAAAGTGGAAAGATTTATATTGTCAATGCAGAAAAAGATGTGAAAATGCCAAACGTAGTTTTCTTATGAAGGTAACTATGTTAACATTATCTTTATATGAATTTATATTTAAAATGAAAATGCTTAAAAATAAACTACTTATAGATGAATCAGCTATTTGGTCATTTATACTTTGGTAATTTTGAAGGGGATAAAATAAAAACAAAATGCACAGTGCAGTTTATATGTCTAATTAGGTTTTCCACCTTCATATTAAATATTTCTTGCCAGCTATCTCTCCCATATAATTGAATAAGATAAATGACATTTTATATCAATTTTGGACCCAAAATAAGAGATATGGGAATACTTAGCAAGAGTATTACAAAACTGATTGAGTTTTAGAAGGTAACAGGTGGTAGAAAGTAGTGGCAGGAGTTAGAGGAGGTTTCAACAGTTGGAGAAGAAGGAAAGAAAATAGAAACATGAAGGAACACTGAAAAGCATTAGAAATTAGAAGGAAGTGGAGAATACAAGATATTGGCTGGAACTTGAATTATAATCATGCTAAATTAAAATTATGCTAAAATCATGCTATAAATCATGCCTGAATTATAATAAAAATTTACAAGTTGATTGTCCAGGGGGGGCAGAGCCAAGATGGCCACATGAAAACAGCATCTTACCGGAGCTCTCTCACAAGGTCTGTCAGATTCATCTAAAAAAATGAATTTGAGCAGATTTGAGAGAGTTAGAAACTGCAAGTAGTCTGCATAGGGAAAATTTCCAAGCTGGGAGAGTCTGAAAGGCTGAAGGCACAAATCTGTAGGCTCGGAGAGTGCTCGGCATATGGAGCTGCTACAGACCAAAGCAGAAGCAGCCAGTTGGGAAATCCATGTGGGAGACAGGTTGGGAGAAAGCTGGGCGGCCAAAACCAGTGGAGCTCCCCAGGCCTCCCAACACAGGACGGCAGTCTGTGGAAGCAACGAGAGGCAGTGCAACCCCACTGAACACCGACTCCTGGGGCTTGCAGCCCAAAGTCAGGAAACCTGGCTTCCTGAACTTCCGGGAGACATAATGGCCAGGTAAACGGCTCTAATCCCTCCCCCCCTCACCCACAGAAATCCTCAGAAAAAAAAAAGAACGCTAGAACAGAGGAGAAAGAAGTGGGGCTTCAGTGGTCAAATAGTAGAAGTTCATTAGTCCCAGAGGGGCAGAGCTGGCAAGGGTCAACACCAGGAGCCCAGATGTAATCTTGCTCCCCCAGGGGAAGTGCCAGACATCAACTCAAACAACAAACAGCTGAGACCATTGCTGAAGAGCAACAGTGCTGAAGAGCACCCATAGGGAGTGAGACATCAGGGAGCCAGACCCCTCCCCCCCACCTCAAGAGACTGAAGGCTATAATTCTAGACTCACAATCCCCAGAATAAGAAAGCTGGGACAGAGAGCCCTGAGCTCCAGAGGCAAAAATTTGTTGTAAAGCCAGGAAAAGGCAAACCAACATGAAGAAGAACACAAAAAAACCGAGGACAATAGATTCTTTTTATAGACAGGCAGGATCAAAATACCAATATGGAAGGGGACAGCAATGATACTGTTGACACATCTGAAACCTCAAAAGGTAATGTGAACTGGTCTCCACCCCAAAAAGCACTGCTGGAAGAGCTAAAGGAGGATTTTAAAAACCAAATTAGGGAGGTAAAAGAAAACATGGAAAAAATGGAAAAGTCCCTAAAGAATAAGATTGGTGAAATGGCCACGGAGATTCAGAATCTAGAGAGAGAAAATGACACCCTGAGAGGCAAAATCAACCAATTGGAAAAGGAGACTCAAAAGCAAAATGAAAACATTAACTCATAAAAAATTAGAGTTGAGCAAGTGGAAGCTAATGAATCTATGAGGCACCAAGAAGTAATAAAACAAAATGTAAAGAATGAAAAAAAATAGAAAAAAATGTGAAATATCTGATTGGGAAAACAACTGACCTGGAAAATAGATCCAGGAGAGACAATTTAAGACTTATTGGTCTACCGGAAATCCACGATGAAAAAAAGAGCCTTGACAATATCTTTGAAGAAATTATCGAAGACAACTTCCCAGAGGTCCTAGAACCAGAGGGCAAAATAGTCATTGAAAGAATTCACCAATCACCCCCTGAAATAGATTCCAAACTGAAAACACCAAGAAATATCATAGCCAAATTTCAGAACTATAAATTCAAGGAGAAAATACTGCAATCAGCCAAAAAGAAGCAATTCAAATATCATGTAAATGCAGTCAGGATCATGCAGGATCTCTCAGCTTCCACATTAAAAGACAGGAGAAATTGGAATATGATATTCCGAAGGGCAAAGGAGCTGGGACTACAACAAAGGATCAACTACGCAGCAAAACTAAGCATAATTTTTCAGGCAAGGAGATGGACATTCAATGAAATAAGGGAATTCCAGACCTTCCTGATGAAAAGGCCAGAACTCAATGGAAAATTTGATCTCCAAATACAAAACTCAAAAGAGACATAAAAAGGCAACCAGAGGGAAAAACCCCCACAAACCTTATTAACCAATAAGGGCAGGGCAGCTAGGTGGCACAGTCAGTAGAGCACCGGCCCTGCAGTCAGGAGGACCTGAGTTCAAATCCGGCCTCAGACACTTGACACATGTACTAGCTGTGTGACCTTGGGCAAGTCACTTAACCCCAATTGCCCTGCCAAAAAAAAAAACAATAAGGGCAGGTTGTTTGCATCTTTATGTGGGATTATATCATCTTATGTATGTTTTACATATATACATATATATGTCAGTCTTGAGAATGGTACAGCTATTATGATAATTGAAAGGAATACACATAAATTGTGAATGCCTGTATAAATTAACTGATGTAAAGATAAAAAACATAAGAGATGTAAAATTTACAAGTTGTTTTCTATTTAAGTATGGAGAACTGAATGCTAGAAGGGGAAAAAAATACTACAAACATTTCTAAGAGTTTAGAATGAAAACTTTCATAGTAATGACCCAAACTTTAACCATACAATTGCATCCAACAAGCATTTGTTAAGCAACATTACTGGTGATATACAGACAAAAATTAATTGTCCCTACCCTAAGTGAGAGTACTCATAGAGTACTAATGAGAGAGACAACATGTACATAGGTGAATAAATACAAACAATATGTCCCTATTTTTCTGGTGGAGAACATTTACAAATGATGGGGAAATCAGGTAAGTCCTTACACTGGAGATTACACGTGCATTGAACCTTGAAAAAAGTTAGGGATCCGAAGAGATTGAAGAGAGAATAAAGAAGCAGCATTGTAAAACTCAAATAGAAACAGATCCCTGAGAACTACTTATAAAACCACAAATAAACCCTATCTGCATTGTATTGTGGGGAAGCTAGGTGGCACAGTGGATAAGCGCTGGGCCTGTAGTCAGGGAGACCTGACTTCAAATCCAACCTCGGATACTTATTAGTTGACTGACCATAGGCAAGTCACAATCTTTTTTCATTCAGCTTCATTATCTATAAAATGAGCTGAAGAAGGAAGTGACAAACCACTCTGGTATCTGTAATAACAAAACTCCAAATGGGGTCATGAAGAGTCAAAAATGACTAAACAACAACAAAAATGTGGTATTGCATTTCCCAATTATATTTTAAACTTGATACTGTGGCACTGGGGAGTTTTTGCACCCAGGGAATTTAACACCTCTGGATAGCAGTGGCAATTTGGATTCACCATGATGAACAACAAAGATGTAAGAAATCTACTAATTTGGCTAGAATGATGCACACATGCAAGGGAGTAATATGTAACAGTTTAGCATGATTAGATCTAGATTCTGAAGCATTTTTAAATGCAAACAATGTATAATTTATCCTTATGACAAAAAGGTTTCATTGAAGCTTTTTGATCAAAAACAATTTAGATATGGAAATTTGACCATTGTATGGAAGATATATTAGAAAGAGGAGAGACTAAAGGTTGAAAACTAATAAGGAAGTTGTTACCATTATCAAGATATGTGATCAGGAGTCAAACTGGGTAGTAGATATGCAGGTAGTGAGAGAGACATGTGTGTGTGTGTGCATATATATACACACATATCTATGTATATATTTATGTATTGCATGTGTGTTTATATACGTGTGTATATATATGTATATATTACTTTATGTAGGTAGAAATCAATAAGAATAGGCAACTGCTTGGATATAGTAGATGAGAGAGATCAAGTTAAAGATGATTTTATTGTTATGAACTTATGTGACTAAAAGGATGATGTTATTTCCAGAAATAGGAAAGTTTGGAATGAGTATGGGTCTTTTATTCATTTTTTGTTTTGTTTTGTTTTTGGGGGGGTAGATAATGAGTTCTGTTTTGGAAGTGTTAAGTTTGTATATGTAACAGCCAGGTAGACATGCAGAGTAGACAATTAATTGTCTGGAATGAAATGAGGACTAGAATTAGAAGCATAGATATGACAATTAGAACCATGAGATCTAATGACATCACCATGAGAGGAGGTCCAGGGCAGAGCTCTAGACCTACAAACAAAGACAATATGGATTCGGATCTCAGTACAAGGAAGGAGCAGTCACATATGTATGAAACTATGTTTGACCACTTCTTGTTATTCAGTCATTTCAGTTGTGTCTAACTCCATGATCCCCTTTGGCATTTTCTTGGTAAGGAAAATGGAATGATTTGCTCTTTCCTTCTATAGTTCATTTACAGGTGAGGAAGCTGAGGCAAACAGTGTTAAGTGACTTGCACAGTCACAAAGCTACTAAGTGTCTAACACTGGATTTGAATTCAGGTCTTACTGACTTCAGATCTGAAATTCTATACACTGCACCATTTAGCTGCCCTGGACAATGCACACCATCTATCCAAACCTGTTATAGCTAAATCAGAATCTTCCAGCTTTCAGGCAAGAAGGTCATGGGGTAAGTAATCTGAGAATAGAGACATACTTAGGTGAAATAGGGAGTAGGAAAACTAATGCAGGTATTGTTTTTGCCATTCTTTGTGATCTTGGAATATAGCACAATGCCAGCATAGTGACACCAAAATAACGACATATGTATTCATTGATTGATTGAAGGTAATCTGGAGGAGTGTGAACTTGAAAAGATGGCCATATTTTGAATTTATGGAGGATATTTTTTGAGAAATTGTGGAAAATTTGAAGGAAAACAACCTTTCTAGCTTTTGAGTGAAAAGGCAACAGGTGGAGGGTGAAGGGATGAGTCAAATTCTTGTCTTCCTTGCATGAGTGCTTCATTATAGCCAAAATCATTCATTTTCTATTTACTCTACATGATATTACATCTCCTGCATCTTTGCATTAGTTGGTCACCATGCTTGGACCCCAGAGGTGTCAAACTCCCTGGTGGTGGCCAAAATTTCTCAGTGCCACATGAACAAAGAAATAAGTTTTGAAAGAGACTTAAAGGTTTTTGGGAATATGAAGGAAGGAGTTTACATTTTGTGGAGAACAAATTTGATAGTTCTTGAAGATAAATAAAATTAGAACGGCATGAGTTGAAGGAGGCTAATGTCTGCATCTTAAGGGGGGAAAGGATTGAGGAGTATGGTACTTGTGGAGAAGGAATCCGGAAGGATGCAGGGATTTAAAAAGATTTTTAGATAAGTAAGTAAAGTAAATTGATGAAACAAGAAGTTGGTGAGAAAAAAGAAAAGATGCAAGACATAATTGTCAAATTGTTGAGAGAAAGAAAAACAAGTTGGAAATTTCATGATCAGGAAAATCACAGAGAGGGTGCTCTGAACATACTTCTTCATCTTTTAAAGAAAACTCTCAAAAGAAGTATGTGGTAAGTTTTAGCAAAATGAATCATATAAAATAAGATGAAGATACCACACACAAAAAAGGCTAAGGAAATAACATCAGAAAACTCCTTTTTATTGTTCCCAGACTTTGTCCCAACTGAGCCCAACAAGCAGCACAAGCAATCTCATATACTTGTGTTTTAGAGACACACTTGGTATTATCTCACCTTTTCCTCTGGTTATAGTTCTGTTCTTCTGCAACCTTTTTCTACCACCACCAAAACCCGACCCTGTAACCTTCTCAAGAGATAGAAAACATTGATTTGGCCTGGCTGTAGGAAGAGTGATGGGGAAGGAAGCTTAAGAATACAAAGCTCACTTCTGGGATAGGGGATCCTATGTCCAAGTTTCATTCCACAGTGGTAGATGGGGAAGGAACTACAACTCATGTAGTGACTAAGACAATCTACTGCTGAAAGAAAAAAGATCAAGAGAGTAAGGTTGATTATAAGCCTAGGTCTTGAGGATATAAAGCAGCAGTGTTTAAACCAGAAGAATGGAGATAAAAACTGGGGGAGCCTACACAAGCAGGACTTGAGTATAAAATGGTTCACAAATTATTTAGCATCTCAACAAAAATGAGGAACAGCACAAAAGAAGGGGACTCTCAATAATGAAATTCTGAAGCTATAAAGCAAAAAAAAAATTTCCACTGAGGATAAAAAAAGTCTTCAGCTATGGAGTAAACCAAAGTGAATGCACAAGGAATTCAACATCCAACTCAGGTTTCACAGAGAAGTGTACAGATTACAGAGAAGACAGGTAAAAGAATGAATGTTGAATTGTAGCATGGCATTATAAGATTAATGTCAGAGTGAAACGAACTTAATGAGAGATGACAAGAATAAGCAAAAGTATAAAGTTATTTTTAGCTTAATTAGAAGAAAGAGGAGGTTCAAGGAAGTCACAGAACTCTAGGTTGGGAGGACAGTGGTAGGATAGTGATAAATGACTGCAGAGAGAAGGTAGCACTATTTAGTTCTTGCTTGGATTCTGTTTTTTTGATCTTTTCCCTGGAAGACACAAAATACAAAAGGCCAACAGGGAGCTGATACACAAAAAACTAAGGAATTATGAGGAATAACTAGCTCCCCTTGAATTGTAGTAATCTAGTCCAGATTAACTATATGCTCGGATAAAGAAGAACTAGAGGATATGATATCTGAACCATTGTCAATTATATATGAAAGGATGTGGACAAGTGAGGAGGTGCCACCTGATTGGAGGACAAATAACTCAATTATCAAATTAGAGAATACACAAGTGAGCTTGGAGTTCATGTAGCACAGTGGAAAGTTCAGTGATCCAGAAGTCAGAGGAACTGAGTTCAAATCCTGTCCCTGATGCTTACAACCTGAGTGAATTTAGACCTCCCTGGAACTGAGTTTACTTATTTCTTAAACAGAAATGGAAGAAAAGGCTTCTGAGCTCCCTTCTAGTGTTAGGTCTGAGTTTGAGTCTCTGAACTTGACTGTGATTCCTAGAAAAATGCTAGAATGAATCATTAACAAGATGATTAATAAATGTCCAGAAATGAAATGGTGGTAACAAAGAACAAGCATGACTTCAAGAACAGATAGACAATTTTATCTGTATAAACTCTGAGAATCCTTCTCCTGACTTCCACTCTCAAAGACATTTCTAGATCAAGGTCACATTCTCCTTTCAGGGTTAAAATCCTTGTTACTGGAATAATTTTTCCCTCATTCATGGGAAGTTCTCCTAAAGCATAGTGAATCAGTTCCCCCCACTTCCTTGGCTTCTAATACATACCTTGTTATTAACTGTTTAGTCCAGGGAGAATGCTGATGGGAAGGTGGAAAGTCCAAAACCCTCCATATCCTTCGAAGATCACAAAATCCTCCTTCAGCCACAAAATGAAGAGTTTCAGTAGGGAGAGAAAACCCAAGGCCCAAGTCAAGGATTGTCTTTCCCACCAAGACAGTTCTTCCTAAGAAGTATGTGCTGAAAATCTCTTTGTCAAAACCTCTTGGGGGTGTAACAAGGGCTTGAATATAATAAAAGGAAATTCAGTCAGTATAAATGTAAAGTTATAGTTGGATTTATAAAACCAAAATAGTCTTCATAATTACAGAATTGGAAAAGCATGGTCAAGTAGCAGTTTATCTGAAAAAAAAAGATCTGAGAGCTGGATTGGACTACAGGCTCAATATGAGTCAGCAGGGTCATGTGGCAGCCAGAATAGCTAATGAGATCTTGTACAACATTATGATTGGCATAACTTCCATGTATAATGAAATTATAGTCCTCTATTTTGTTCCTGTTAGACCAAATGTGGAATATTGTGTCCGGTTCTGGGCACCAAAAAAAAAAGATAACAAATAGGAGATTGTAAGAGTAAGGCATACTGGATGGTAAAGGGCCTTCAGTTTGTGTTATGTAATGATCAGTTGAAGAAATTGGGCATGTTTAGCCTCAAGAACAGAAAACACAGGGAGGAAAAAAATTGTCTTTAAGCATCTGAAAGACTATAATGTAAAGGACAAGTTTGACTTCTAGTTGTGAAGCTGAGGAGATGGATTGTTAAGGTGTTGGTTGTCAGGAAAAACAAGTACCAACAACAAAAAAAAACCTTCTGAACAATTAGAACTGTTCAAAAGTGGAATGAGATGCTTTGGGAGGTATGCTGTTGTTCTTGTTGGTCAGTCACTTCGGTCATGTGTGACTCTTCATGACCCCATTTGGGGTTTTCTTGGCAAAGATACTGGAGTGGTTTGCCATTTACTTCTCCAGCTCATTTTACAGATGAGGAAACTGATGCAAACAGAATTAAGTGACTTGACTAGGATCACAAAGCTAGTGTTTGAGGCTGGATTTGAACTCAGGTCTTCCTGACTGTGTTCTATCCACTATGCCACTAGCTGCTTAGTTGGTATAGGTCTCATCTAATTGGAGGTCTTCAAGCAAAGGCCAGACTGGACAGGTGGATTCCTTTAAAGGTCTGAGTTACACAAGGGTTTGGGAGTTTATAAAACATTTTATTCATCATAACTTTATGAGGTTTCTACTGTAACTCTTATTGTCATCTCACCCGCACTATGTCAACAATCTTCTAATTGGGCATCTTTCATTCAAGTATTACCTCACTCCAATTCATCCTTCAATGAGCTGCCAGAGTGATTTTTCAAGGTGCAGCTTTCATCATGTTATCACCTTACTCCATAAACTCCAGTGGCTCACTGCTACCTTCAGGATCAAATATAATGACCTTTGTTTGACACGTAAAGCTCTTCATAACCTAGCCCCTTTTTACTTTTTTTCTCATCTTCTTATAATGTATTCCTCTCCATAATCTCTATCATCCAGACACACTGGCCTACTTGCCCTTTTTTGAAGACACAAATCCATTTCTTTGACTTTACACTGTTTGCACTCTATGTCTGGAATGCTCTCTCCTCATCTCTGTCTTTTTGTTTACCCGGCTTTTTTTAAGACTCAGATCAAATTGTACCTTCCCAATCCCCAGATGCACATGCCTTCCCCTTTGACATTGTATTCCATTTAATCTGTCTAAATTTTGCATGTAACTAGAGAGAGAGAGTAAGAGAGAGATCTTGCCTCCCCATTAAATAGCAATTATGCAGCATTTTTTTCCCTATACAACATGGACTATTTTATCTTTTTTTTTAATTCCCTCAGAGCCTGAAGATAATAAGCATTTAATAAATTGTTTGTTGACTGATTAACTCACATTCTCATTTTACAACTAAAATATCAAAACTGTGAGAGCCAAAGTAATATGTACATCATTAGGCAATTAGGGTCTAAGGTATAGTTCAAACCCCGATAACTAGACAATAAGCTCAACATTTTATCCATTATATTAGTGGTGTCAAACTCAAACAGAAACAAGGGCCACTCAAGGGGCAACAAACATAAAGATCCCTGTGGCTGCATAATCATCTAGAAAACAATATTCAACACTATTTATGTTCTATTGCATTTTTATTTATTTTTCAAATATTTCTCAACTACATTTATATATGGTTTAGCCATACCATAGTGATGCGTCTGTTTTATGTTTGACACCTCTATTTTATGCCACATTACTTATTGTAGAAAAAAAATGTTTACATCCACAGCAAGTGGGTTTTATTCACTAATTTTCTTTACAAATATTCCTGATGTATGGAATGGGAATAAAGCCGGTATTTCTTCTTCTGAATGTTTAATTAATACAGTATACTTTGATATTGCAAAATATGCCATTTCCCAAAATGAAATATTATTCCTTTCATATTGTAAAGCTCTTTTTACTTCATAAGGCTATCAGTCCCCTCTTTAACAAGTATTCTTTAAAAAGTACATGCTGTTAAAGCATTTTTATGAACAAACATTTAATGTTCCTTAGGGTAGAGAATAGTTCACTAGTGAAAAGTGGTCATGAGTTTTTGATTATCCAAGTTATTTTTACAAGTGTCATCCCATGTGCATTCATACTAGTGCTTATTATTAATAAAATGATTCTCAAAATACAATCATTTATATTACTTTCAAACAAAATCCCACTGAATCTTCCATATAAAGCTAAAAGACTTATTCAGACAAAGTGTTAAAATAGTCAAATCTGTTAGGAATAAACCTTATTCTTTCCTGCACAAATATAGCTCTGATCTCCCAATAATATTAAAAACTTACTCCCTGGCTACATTCACTTGTTCAGCTAACATTTTTTATGAACTGAAGTATTCTTGCAAATGTGCCATTTCCATTTCATAAGAGCATAGTTCTGTCATTACCTACAGTATGGAATTACTAAGATGCCCAAGAGATCATAACCTGAAGAAGGAAACTGGACAGAAACATTGGCATGAGGGATTAGACTTAGGCTAGAAGAGTAGATTTATATAATATGAGAACTTAACCTTTTTGATTCACTTATAGCTAGAGGAAATTACAGTTTTACTTTCTAAGATCCAAACATAAAAAAGATACTATCTATTATATTAAAGTGTCCATTTCACACTAAAAAATCAGAAATATGACTAATGTTCATGTTCACAGAATTTCTTTGAAAACAATAATTAAATTTTTAATGGATTTGGGATTCAGAGCACAAAAAATGGGGTAATCAGGGAAAACTTCCCAAAGGAGATGGCATCTGAGCTGAAAGAAGACAAGAATTCTGAGAGTTAGAGATGAGAAAAGAGTGCATTCCTCTGTTGTAAAACCCACTAATCTGTGGGTTAGAGTATGGATTTGGGGGAAAATCTACTAGCCCAAAATGCCAGAAACATAGATATGTGAAGGGGAATAGCAAGAAATAAGACTAAAATATGTCTGGGAGACATATCATACTGGGCTTTTAATGTCAGACCAAGGATTTTGCATTTTATTCTTGAGGCAGTGGTGAGTCATTTTAAGGATACAAACAGATTATTTTGTCAGCTGTTTGGATGATAAATTAAAGAGAAGAGAAACTAGAAAAGGGGAGACCAATTGAAGGCTAGTGTAATTGACCGGGGGGAAGTGATGAAGCCCTGAAAAAGTCCAGTGGTTATTTGAAAGTAGAAAAGAAAATGAATCCAAGAGATGTTGTAGAGACAAAGCCAACAGTAGTGGGCAACTTATTTCATATTTGGAGGAAAGGAAAAGAATCATGTTTGAATCTGAGATTTTTAACCTGGCCTACTAGAAGAATGGAGGTGGCCTCCACAGAGATAGAGAAATTTGGGAAAGAATTAGCTTTATGGAAAAGAAATATTGAGTTTAATATGTCTGTGATATTTTAGGAGAATACACTGGACACACAGTTGATAGTATTACTTGAAGGTAAAGATAAAATCTGAACATATAGGTTTTCAAGGTATCCAATAGGTTTAGGAATAGAGAATTGGTACTTGAAGTCATGGAAAATGATAAAAGTTCCAAAAGAGAGAGTAGAAAGTCTAGAGAGTATTTTCTACCATTGTCAATTTTTTTCTAATTTCTAATTATATTTTATCTAATAGTTATCAGAAGAGATTTCTTCACTCAAAGCAGAGAAAGGAAAATCAGGGAGGATATTCCATTGATTGCCTTTCTTCTCTGGATGCTTTTCAATGTTTGATAGTTATTATTAGCTAAATATCCATAATGAAAACAATAAGTATCTCTAAATCTCAGTATCCCCACCAAAAATGGCAAAAATTATCTTGGTGCATGTTATTTCTGAATCCTGTTGAATTATAATGACCTGTCTCTGACCTCTAGAAGTAATGAGAAAAGATATTCTTATAGTGCACAAAGGAACTAAGGGAGAAGAACAACACATATGTTATCAATTTGACTTTGCCTAACTTTTATATTTTCTTTTTCACCAGGGAAAACTCATGGTACATGGTTGGATAGAGCTATATCTGGAAATGACTGACATTCTTAAAGACATCAATGAAACTTTAAAAATGAAAATTCATAAAACAATTTAAAAAATATTTGTTGAACTAAATAGAGAAGAATCAAGATTTCTGCACAGAGTCCTAGGAAATAATTTTGCTAAAGGAAAAGGACATAAGTAATATCTAGTGAGGGAAACTGAGAAGTAGCAGGTAAATAAGTAGAAGAAATAGGAAATACCAATGTCTTGAAAAATAAGGGCAGGAAGGAAGGAGGTAAGGGCAAGGAAGTAGGGGGAGAGTCAGAGCTTTGGGGGTGAAATGAGTACTGGGCAAAGACATTATATTTAGCAACTAAGAAATTTATAACCTTGGAAAGAAAAAACCATCACTTTAGTGGTGTGTCCAGTGAAAGATTGTGAGGCACTGAGGAATTAGGAAGGAAGGAAGTAAAGTCAACAAATATAGATGATTATTTCAAGCCATTTGGCAATGGAAGAAAAACAAAACAAGATATTGTGAGATGATCAGGTCAAATGAAAGGTGGTTTTTTTGTTTATTTGTTTATATATTTTGATTTTTTTTTCAAGGAAGAGATAAGCTTGGGATATTAAATAGTATGGAAAGCCTACTAATGTGCACAAATCATTTAGCAATGGAATGATTAGGGCAAACTCCTGGAGGAGAAGGGAGTTGGTGGGATTAAGGGAAAAGGTAAAAGAATCAGCTTTATTAAGCTGAAAGATAAGAGTAAAGAAGAAGAGAAGTGAGAAGTCAGGTATGGAATAATAAAGAAGAAGGGACCAACACTCAAATGGGTTCTATTTTCCTAGGAAAATAGTTGACAGAATCCTATGATCATGGATTTGGAGAGAGGAGATACTTTTTGAAGCTATTGAGTCAAATACCTTCATTTTACAGATCAGAAAACTGAGGCAGAGAGGTGAAGTGATTGCCCAAGGTCACATAGCTTGAAAGTGTCAGAGACAACCTTTAAAATAAGTTTTTTTTTTCTAATTCAAAATCCATATCTTTATGCAGGGCTGAAAATTTAAATATTGGTTCTCATGAGCCATTGTTTGTTGCCACACACCTCTGGCTCTACCCATTACATTTCATGCTGATCAGAGAGAAGAGCTAAGCACATTTGTTAGAAGAGAAGAAATGGGACAGATATTAGTGACCTGAGATTAGAGAAAAATTATTTCAAACTTTAAAGTAGTTTGTCAAAAACATTAATACATTAAAAAATCTATTTGACAAAAAAATTTGTGGCTCCATTTACAAGTGTTACCCAATGCTCCTTTTCCAGATCTTTTTATTCTTTGACATATTTGACTCATTTACTTTAGCAACCCTTATTATGTATTTATAGCATGTACTGGTGATATTGAGATGGAAAAAACAGTAGAGGGAGTGGTCTCAATTCTCAACAAAGATAAGGAGACAAGCCGCATCTACACAAAACAAGTGGAGAATAACCATAAAGTCACATATAATTGTACATACTGGGGTCAGTTGAATAGGGAATGGGATTACTTCTGGAAGGTTTTACTTAGTAACCCAAGAAGAAACATATTTGCCTATAATATATAAATGCAAAGACACCCATACAGATTGCTATGAAAATGCTCCCTTACCCCAAAAAATGAAAAAGAAAAGGCACATCATGTTAGTTTTCCTAGTAATATCATTAAACTATAAGTAAAAAGACCTATATTTATTTACATAGTCCAAGAAGTGAAAAGTAATTTTTAGGAGTAGACATATATGTGTGTGTGTATATATATATATATATGTAAGCTCTCCTAAATTTGAATATAGTAGCAAAGCTTATGTTTATATTCACATTAGCTTATGCGGTCTTATAGGGAGGCAAAGGGAATAATAATAATAGTTAAAATTTATATAACACTTTCTATGTGCCAGGCACAGTGTTAAGCATGTTACAATTATTATCTCATTTGATCCTTAAAACAATTTAGGAGGAGGTGTTATTATTATACATATTTTACAGATGAGGAAAATAAGGAAAAAAGAAGTTAAGTGACTTGCCCAGAGTCACACAGCTCGTAAGTGTCAGGCTGTATTTGAACTAAGGTCTTCTGACTCCAAGCCCAGCATTCTATCCAACGTGCTGTCTAGACGACATTTCTGTAGTGTCTACCATGTACCAAGTACTGTGCTAAGGACTTTTACAAATTGATATAGAAATTGTAATTCTCGTTGCTACAGAATTAAGTCCACAAATCCTTGAAAATCAACGGCACCTAATTCCTGAATGAAATAAGTTTCATATTTCTCCTTTAAATCCCTTCAATTTTGAACACACATATGCATCTTACTTCTTCTAAATAATATTCCAGTTATCTTTCATTATTTCAAACTTTCATATGACATGTCAATCTCCTTGTGTTCTGGTTGAACAGTCACACTGTTTACATTAGGAATTATTTTAGGAAATTTTATTCCTTAGCCTTTCCCATGTTAAATTATTTAATATTAAGTATGAAATATGAAAGCCAGGATAATATAATGAATACAGAACTGACCTTGGAGTCAGGAAAGCTTCAATTCTAGTCTCATCTCTCACACACAGTGGTTGTGTGACTCTGATCAAGTCACTTCCCCTCTCAGTGCCAGATCCAGAACACCAAGAATAAGATTCTAAGATATAGACAATTCCGTAAACCATTGAAATCAGTGATACAAGCATATATCTGTGTGTATGACATCATTCAGTGAATAGAATTGCAGACATGGAATAATGAATTCTTCAGTTAAAAATTGGCCTCAGACTTTTACAAGTTGTGTGACCTTGGGCAAGTCACTAAACCCTTATTTGCCTCAGTTTCTTCATATGTAAAATGGGAATAATAAGAGTACCTACCTCCCAGGGTTGTTGTGAGGATCAAATGAGATAATAATTGTAAAATGCTTAGCATAGTGCCTGGCACATGGTAAGTACTTATAAATGTTGTAGTTATTATCATTTTCATTATAATTATTAATCATTGATTGTTTATGTTTGTATAGTAGCTTTCATTTCTAAATCAAATGTTGATTCTTATTAGAAATTTATTTATAATGGAAACTATCACAAACCCTTTTAGCGTAATCTCACCACCTTCAATTTCTCTCTCCTATAATTCATTCTGTATACTATGAAATCATTTTTCTACAGTTATTATGATTACTAATCTATATCCTTCTTCCTTGGAGGGGTGGGAGAAGAGAGGGAGTGATGGAGAGTGGGGGGACAAGGAAAAAAGTAGAAAGAGATACACAAAGGAGAAGGTTTAGGGTGGGCAACCTATTCCACATTTATCACTATCATAAATTAAAATGGCATTCAGTGCCATACCAATCAAACTACCAAAATTATTTTATAAAGCTAGAAAAGATAATACAAAAATTCATCAGGAAGAACAAAAGGCCCAGAATATAAAGGAAATTGATGAAAAGAAATGCTAGGGAAGTTGGCCTGGCATATCAGATCTTAAATTGTAATACAAAGCATCTATCATCAAAACCACTTGGTACTAGGGGGCAGCTAGGTGGTGCAGTGAGTAGAACACCAGCCCTGGAATCAGGAGAACCTGAGTTCAAATCCAGTCTCAGAAACTTGACACACTTACTAGCTGTGTGACCTTGGGCAAGTCATTTAACCCCAATTGCCCTGCCTACCCCCTTCCAAAAACAAACAAACAAACATTTGTTTCTGGCTAAGAAACAAAGGGTTAGATTAATGGTATAGGTTAGGTACACAAGACACAGTAATCAATGATTATAGCAGATTGCTATATTGCTATATTGCTGTTTGATAAATGCAATGACCCCAGCTTCTGGGATAAGAACTCACTGTTTGACAAAATCTGCTGAGTAAACTGGAAAATAGTATGGCAGAAACTGGGCATAGACCAACATCTAACACCATATACCAGAATAAAGTCCAAATGGGTACATGGTCTAGGTATAAAGGTTGATACTACAAACAATTTAGGGGAATAAGGAATAATTTACATAAGATTTATGGAGAATGGAGGAGTTTATGACCAAACAAGAGATAGAGAACATTATGAAATGTAAAATGGATAATTTTTATTACATTAAATTAAAAAGTTTTTGCACCAACATAGCCAATGCAACCAAGATTAGGAGGGAAGCAGAAAACTGGGAAAGAATTTTTACAAATAGTATGTCTGATAAAGACCTCATTTCTAAAACATATAGAGAAGTGAGTCAAATTTACAAGAATACAAGTCATTCCCCAATTGATAAATGGTCAAAGGGTATAAACAGGCAGTTTTCAGAGGAAGAAATTAAAGCTGTCTATAGTCATATGAAAAAATGCACTAAATCATTATTGATTAGAGAGATGCATGTCAAAACAACTCTGAGGGTACCATATCACACCTGTCAGATTGACTAACATGACAAAACAGGAAAATGATAAATGTTGGAGAAAATGTGGGAAAGTTGGAAGATTAATTCATTGTTGGTGGAGCTGTGAGTTGATTCAACCATTCTGGAGAGCAATTGGGAATTATGCCCCAAAGGGCTCTTAAAATGTGCATATCCTTTGACCCAGCAATACCACTTTTAGGGCTATATCTCAAAGACATCATAAAAATGGGAAAAGGACCAATATGTACAAAAATACATATAGCAGCTCTTTTTGTGGTGGCCAAGAACTGGAAATCGAGGTGATGCCCATCAATTGGTGAATGGCTGAACAATTTGTGGTGTATGAATGTAATTGAATACTATCATGCTATAAGAAATGATGAGCAGGCAGACTTCAGGAAAACCTGTAAAGACTTATATGAGGTGATGCTTAGTGAATTGAGCAGAACCAGGAGAACACCGTACAGAGTAACAACCGCAGTATATGAGGATTGATTTTGATATACTTAGCTCTTCTCAGCAATGCAAGGACCTACTTTTCCAAAAGACTTATGATAGAAAATGCCATCCACATCCAGAGAAAGAATTATGGAGTCAGAATGCAGAAAGAAGCAGGCTCTTTTCTCTTTTGTTTTGTTTCATTTTCTTTCTCATGGTTTCACCCATTCATTATAATTCTTCTATGCAACATGTCTAATGTGAAAATGTGTTTAATAGGCATGTAGGTGTAGAGCTCATATCAGATTGCATGCCGTCTTGGGGAGACAGGAGGAAGGGAAGGGGAGAAAATTTATAACTTATGGAAGTGAATGTTGAAAACTGAAAATAAATGAATTAAATAATAAAAAAATTTTAAATGGCATTTTGGGTACCTGAATAACACCCTTATACCTCACTTGATTTAAAAAGTCATCATCTTTTCAACATAGATATGATAATTTGTTAAATCACATCTCTTATAATGCTTTCCACAGCACCACAAATTAATAATACTACTAATAATAAATTATTGATGAGGATGTCTGAAAATTAAGACTAAAAGTCTGCATCTGTTTTTTAAAAATGTGCATAGAATTGATATCATTAACGAATCATTAGCAAAATGTCATTATACATGAGATGTCATACGATAAAACTATAACTTTCTTTCCTCTCCAAAACTTCTTTAAACATCAAATAAGAAACCCTAAAAGTAATGAGGATGACAAAGATGTCAGAGGTCATGGAAGTTAGACATCTGAAAACCAGCAAAGCCATAGAAAGTAGACTGGTAGAGATAGTTAAGCAATGAGGTTTTTACTATAGATTAATTTCATTAATGAGTGCTTCACATTCATTAGTGTGTATCAAGAATGTAGTAACTAGAAATTAAATTAATCTGGGAAGACTGTGACAAGAGTATGTCTAAACTACTAAGATTTCAGAGGAGGAGGTAGTCATGGCAAACAAATTATTTTTTATTGATTTATTGATGGTTGTAGAGAAGTAGGTACTAATATTATTATCCTCAATTTACAGATAACGAAACTGAAGAAGACAGGTTAATGATTTTCCCAATTCCAACACAGAAATTGTTTGAGGCTGGATTTGAACTCAGGTATTCCTGATTCTAGATTTAATGCTAAATCCCCTGAATGACCTAGCTGCCTCTAATCTAGACCAATAAGCTGACTCTATTAAAATGAAATTTAATTAGATGCATTTACTACAAGATCAATATGAATCAATGATATCACAAAGTAACCATAAACAAAAAAAACAAAATAATGCTATGCAAGGCTGTATTAAGACATCGAAGTGACCAAAACATTGGATGTGGTAGAACTTTTGCATTCTACCTCAGTCAGGCATACCTGCACTTTTGGGTTTATTTCTAGATATTGCAGTTTTTCAGTGTAACTGAAATATACATACAGAAAAAGGCACCCAGGTAGTGAAGCAAAGATGGCAGAATAACAAAAAGGTAATTGAAGGCTTTCCCCCACTTCCTCCAAAACTCCAAACATTTTATATATATGTATATACACTATATATATATGTATATATATATATATGTATGTATGTATATACACGTATATATACACATACATATGTATATATATACACACACACATATATATATACATATATAGTATGTGTGTATATGTGTATGCATATATATGTATGTATATACACACACACATACACATCAGATCAAATTATGAAAGGGAAATCCAGGAAAAAACAAGTAGAGTGAGTAATTTTAACAGCATATTTGGAGAAGGGAAGGAGAAAGAGAAGGAAAAAAAAAGAGATTTGACCAAGACCAGTACAGCAAAAGGAAAAGCTATGCATCAGGGCAATAAGAGGTCCCAGATCCAGCATAGAGAGGCCTCAATTTGTATGGGGTTCTGGAATAGGCATAAATAGCAGTTTATTACCTTATTCAAAGTCACAGATCCAGTGTGGACCAAGGAAGAAATTTGTGCCTAAGGGTGCCACTCCAGGGCTAGGAACAGCTAACCCGGAGATTGAGCAAGGAACAAATCCAAAAACTCAGTGCTGCTGTGTGACTCAGACAGTAGGAACTGAGCAGAGGCTCAGAATGAGCTTCCAGCCCAGAATGAATCCTGCAGATGAATAACCAGAGCATGAATCCCAAACCAAAATAAAGCCAAATACTTTGAACCTGGAAAGCTTCTCGAATGGCTCATAATGTTTGAATGTAGCAGAAGTCTACTGACACTCTAAATGAGGCAAACACATAAAGCTGCTTTCAGATACAAACCCAAATAAGGAAATTGCACAACCCAAACTAGGGAGTCATCAATTAAACTTTGGCCTAGATCAAATCACTGTGTGAGGACTGAAAGCTTACAGATCCACAGCCTAAGTTGGCCCTGAGATCTTAGAACAAAACAACACTCAATATCCCAAGAGAACTGCAGCAGACCTTCCCTCTAAAAGTGTATAGTCCCTGGCCCTAATACAACATCCAATACCAGGAAGTAGGATGGAAGTGTGTGTGGGGGGGGAGGATCCCACAATGAAAAGCTATGTGACAAGTATGCAGAAGACATAAGACACAAACTCACAAAAAGAGAATAACTCAAACATCTTAAAAAAAAAACCTCAAGGAAAAATACAGCTCGGGTAAAAATTCAACTTTAATTCTTAGAAGAGATTAAGTATTTTTTTTACAAAATTTAAAACATATTTTTGATGAATGAAATGAGAGTACTGAAGAAAAAAATATTTAAGAAATGAAAGGTACAAATTAGAAAGGGACATGAGAAATAAAGTCTTGCTAAAGCAACAACACAATCAAAATTAGATGATTGAAATAGAAGCTAATAACTCCATGAGGCACCAAAAAAAAAAGCCAAAAGATTAAAAAAAAGAAGAAAGTGAAAGATATCATTGAAAAACAATTTACCTGGAAAATGGATCAAGTCACAAAAAAGTAATCATTAGACTACATGAAATAAATGATTGGGGGAGGAAGGGGAAAGGGAAAGATCCTAGACACCAAATCATGAAAATGTAAAAGAAAACTCCCCAGATGTCTTGAAACCAGAGGGGAAAAGAAGACAAAAAAACAAATTACATCCTGAAAGGAATGCTAAATGAAAATTTATGGAGAGGAATTAAACTTCTAAAGCCTAAAGTTTTTGGATCAGATCAAATTTTTTGCAAATACAATAAAAGAATTAATGCACCATGGAGAAACAGTCAGAATAACATTTGATTTAGCATCCACCATTATAAAGGAGTGGAAAGGTTAAAATGAAACTTGGTATTGCAGAATGAAGAGAATAAAGGTTCAAAATCATGGATAATTTGCCCAGCAAAATTGAACATAATTCTGCTGGGGTTGGAAGGAGAAAGGACTTTTAATTAAATAGACTTCCAAGCATTACTGATTAAAAGACTAGAGTTTCAAATCCTAAAGACTATGCAGTACAAAGACAGAAATCAAGTTCAACATAAAAATATAAACATGAATTAATGATCATTAGGGATTAAACAAGAAAAAATGATTATGTGTCCCTCATGAACATTATTATAATCATATGTCATAGAGGCAGTTGAATTACAGAAGGCCTGGGATTAGCCTTTATGTCTTGATGATTTTAAAATAAGACTCAAAAGAGAGGAAAATAGGAAATCATTGGGGAGTGGGAAAGGGAGAAGATAGGGAAAATTATCCTACTAAATCATGGAACACATGTAAATCTATTCAAACAGGAGGAAGGGGGAGAAATTGATGCAAATCTTACTTTCATCTCTACTAGTCATAAGAGGGAAGAATACATACATATACAACAACATACCTTGTTGTGTAGAAAAATATATTTCATTTGGAAGGATAATAGAAAGAAAGGGTCATAAGAGGGAAAGTGGATCAATTGAAGAGATTATTCTTAAGCAAAACAAATATTAAAGACACACAAGAATATTTATAGCCATTCTCTTCATGGTGCCAAAGAATTGGAAACTGAGGTAGTATCTACCTCAACCGGGGATAGTGGATAAATAAGTTATGATATATAAATGTGATAGAATTTATTATGCTATAAGAAATGACAAAGGGAATATTTTGAGAAAAAAAACTGGGGAAGACTTAAATGAACTGATGTAGAGTGAAATGAGCAGAACTAGGAGAACAATTTTTGCAAAGACAACAATATAAGAACAAGCATGAAAGACTCAGAAATGTTGAACAGTCCAATGATCAACAGTACAATTCCAGATTTCAGAGGTCTCATGGTAAAACATACTACCCACTTTCTCATAGAAAAGGGAGGGATTCAGAGTTCAGAATAATACATGATTTTGGACGTGGCCAAAATAGAAATTTGTTTTTCTTGACTATGCAGGTTTGTAGTAGGGTTCTTGCATTTTTTATTTTTTTTCTGGATTATAAAGCAAATAGGAGGGAACAAAGGAAAAATTGTTTTTGATATCTATATATCTATATCTCTAGATATCATAAATGCAGCCAGAAATTTCAAATGTTTAAACCAAAGAAGAAAAGATTACATTGTAAGAAGAACTAAGATCAATGGGTAGAAGTGATAGAAAGGCTTATTTTAATAGGATGTAAGAAAACATTTTTAACATTTAGCTTTGTCTCTAGGTAGAATGTGCTGTCTTCTGACATGGGAAAATCATCCATTTTGAAGGTTTTCGGGTAAGGACTGAATGAGTATTTGAAAATGATATTATAAAGACAAGTCTTAGTTATAGATTAGCCTAGATGTTTCCTGATATCCCTTTCAGCTCATAGATTCTAATACCCTTAGAACATGAAAATGGGCATATATTTCCTGTTTGTTTTACATAAGAAAAATTATCTCATAAAACTCTAAAAATATTTTTATGTTTATCATTCACATTCCCTAATATTTTATACATAATACATCTCTTGGGGGGTGTTCTTGTTTTACCTCTATTTGTAACTTGTGTGTCATCTAACATAATTTTTATGTGGGTGTGTGATAAATTATTTGTCATCATGCTTTCTTTTTTTTCTTTCTGTTGTGGACCTACCCTCTCACTTGATGGCTACAAGACCTCTAATAAATATTGAAAGGCCTAATTTAAGAATAAAACAAAGATAGGGAGCTCCTTCCCAGAAGAAGGTAAAGCCTGGGAGTTGGAAAAAATAATAATAGCTTTTTATATCTAGACAACTTGCACTTAAATAGTATGCAATAAAGTACACAAAAAGTTTTCAACACCAGCAAATAAACAATGATAATGCTAATAAAGAACAAAAAAATTCAAAGAGATGATAGCAAGGTCATTCTGATAAAGGATAGCAGATAGGATAGCTTTAGGAGCAATGATCTTTTATTTTTCAAGCATCGATCTAGTAGCACTGTTATTTTATCTAGCAGCTGTCTTTCACTTTTAAGAAGGGTCACGCTTGGGAAAATTTTACTGGGTATTGCTTTTATTAGATCTTAAAGGGGTATTGCTGTGAGCTTGATTTATGATCAGACCACAATGCAGCGCATCTTCTACCAAATGGCATAACTCATCCCCATGTCTTCTAGCCTATGCAATACAGAATCAGACAAAAAGAGACCACAAGTGAAAGATTGGCATCTTAAAGAACTTCCATGCATTCACAGAGATAGAAAAGTTTCTGAGTATCTTCAGAAGCTGACAATTACTTTATCAATTTGTTCTGACAATTCTTTTCGTTCTTTGTTTTAGTATTAGCCACAGAACTGAGTAAATCAGATTAAGACCACGTATATTGACCTCTGCATTAAGCCTACCTGCCATAGAACCTAGGTTCTCTCATTTAGCAAGAATCAGTACATTTGCACAGAAACCAACAATTCTGATACCACAAATAATACCAATATAGGTTAATGAGGAAAAAAAAAGACAGACCCTGCCCACTAAGAGCCTACGTCAGGGAGTCCTATGGCACATAGAGAATATCCCTCTATTTAATATAAAATTAGAACACTTATGAGAGCAAATGAAAGAGCAGGACAGGGGGAGGGAAAAAATGAAAGTGAAAGGGAGGAGGGAAGAATGGGGAGGGACAAGAGGAGGGCAATGGGGCATGGAGGAAGATGTGGAGAGAGGGACAGAGTAGGGAGTGAGAGAAGAGAAGAAGGAAGGAAGGAGAAGACAGGAAAAGACAGAAGGATGGATAAAAAGGGAAGGGCAAGAGGAAGGAAGAGGTAAAGAGACAGAGCTTTCATTTTTTGGAAGCAGAAAATTCAAAATACAAATCATAAATGAAAATATATTCTTGATTTAGACTAATGTCATCCTTACTTCTGTGGATAGATGGATTGCAAAAATCAGAATAAGATAAGAGTAGCATAGCCTGATGTATCATACAATTATTCAAACTCTTCAACTTGAGGCATTTTTATGGTTATTAGAGTCCCATTTATCTATTCTTCAATTTGAGGCATTTTCTATTGTTATATTAGAGTCCTATCTATCTGTCTATCTGTCTGTCTGTCTGTCTAAATTTTCCTTGATTGAATCTGTAGTTCTTTCTTTGCTTGGAGCTGAGAACCACCTTGATTTCACTAGTTGTTACTACTTCTTGGCTATGCTTTACCTTTTTTTTCCAGATTGTTTCACAATTTTTGAATTTAAATGCAGATTAAACTATTGCTAAAGAAACAACAGAATCAATAGCTAATGCATTTTTTAAAGTGGTTCCTAGGCATTTTTGTCTCAAATTGAAACAACTTAAAATGTTCACAGCACCAACTTTAATCAAGTGTAACTATAAACTACATAGAATTGAAAATGAAATGAGTATAAGACATTTCACACTTGAAGCAGTCAGACGATAATAAGTTTCCACCTGTTAACATATTAATAACAGTGTTAAAGAGCACAATGTGCCTGAGGTATTACAAGCCTGTGCAATTTTACATCTGTCAAGAAGTGGCTTGCTTGTTAGCAACTGGTTAAAGTATCAAAAATTGACTGAATACTATAGGGAAAATTGTTGCATAACAGGGAGAAAAGGAATCTTCATTCCTTGAGTTATTTTAAATAGACTTGTGGGAAAAGAGCATTAAAATATATCCAAAAAGGATTGGCCTCTGGAGCAGGAAGTAAATGACCTATAGAAATAGATCATTCCCATCTCTAATTTCTTTGATTAATAAGTCATAATTTTGAATGGAGAGTATACACAGAGTGGGGTAGTGCATATCAATTGAAAGAGGACAGACATAACAACAGGAAAGGAAAAAAAATGTTCTGATTAAGGCAATATGGCTTTTACATAGCATATATGGCGGAAATCCAGCTGGTAACATAATTTAAAAAAAAGATTAATATATTTTCTCTACTATGTAAATCTGAATATTAAAAATCAAAGTGTCAAATATGACACTTTACAGTGTTCATCAATGGACTTTGTAAACTATTCAAGCTCAAACAAAGTTCAAGACCATGATAGATAATCAATGATGATTAATTTCTCCATTTTAAGGTAAAAGACAAAACCTAACAAGAGACAAGTGAATCAACAAGAAATTTGCAAAGAACAACCGGATTGATTGCTTTCTTCCTTGCCCTGTTCTTTATTAATTCTAATCAGACTGCTGCCTTTCATTAATGCACTCTAATAGAAAAATATATATTTTTGCTATGTCAGCCTGCTACATCATAGTGAGCTAGCTGTTTACAAAATCTTCAAAATGTTTTTAATACAAATTATTGTTTAGGTATGTCTAGAGTGTATCATACCTTTGGAAAAGATTTTTTAATCTAAATTTCTCTAAATTTATCACTATTAATAATATTCATTTTGTGAATTTAGGTGAAGATTCTAGCTTTATACAAACATTTGGTATTTTAATTCTTTCAATGAATGTATTAACTGCCTTTCCCTGTTTTATGTCACTCATACATTTAAGAAGTGCAATGAATAAAAATACTACTATTGTGATGACTGCTGCTGCTGCTACTGCTTTTGCACTATGTACATTCCCTAATTTTAATAGGTTGTAACCTAATCATGTCATCTTAATCTTTTGATTCTCTTGTTTGTATTCTTCCACCAAGCCTCTAGAGTGGGACCATTCAACACATTGATGGGTGAGGTACGCGTACTCTTGTTCCCTTGAAATTTTATGAGTTCCAGTAAAACTTAGGGACTATCTGTCCTCCTTCACTCTTGCTACAGAAAAATCAACCTATTTGTTAATTGTCATTTCCTATCATTAAAATTACTTTTTCTTCATCAGTAAAATGACACAACCTACTTATTTATGACATGTGCTTTTCCACTGCCCTTTCAATAACACAAAACCCTCATTTTTTCAGAAACAAAAGTATTCCATGGCTCAGACATATAGGATCACCAGAAAATAGTGATGCTAATAATATTGTCCTTTGTTTCAAGAAGATAGTTTGAGTCATTAAATTTACTTTGTGGTTCTCAAAGTCAACCTACCTTTCTTTCTTTTTTCCTCCTGTTCACTTCTGGGCTTAGCTCTTCATCCATGTATAAGATCTGTCCAGCACTTATGTATTGATGGAGCAGATTGTTTATCTACTTGTAAATATAGCCTGGGTATCAGGCCTGCTTCACCTACTTAATTATAATTGTATAAACAGAAGGTAAGCTATTTGGAGTAATTACAGATCTTGTTTAGGAGGATCTGCAACACGAGTCTTGAAGCAGTTAACACAATGTCATCTACCAGCAAGTACACATGGAGAATCTCACCATTCCTCTTCCATTTGATCTCTGTACTTGGTGTCCTACATGGCAGTCAGAAAGGCCTTTGATGTACATGGACTTAATTTTTGCCTTATTAGATATTATTTACAATTCATATATTCATAAAATGGACTTCTACTATGATTATACCAAATTTCTTGATAGCTATAACACATACCTGTAAGCCAGTTAGCTGGAAGAGATTATTTAAAGACAAAGTTTGGTCTGATGTATTAAATTACTTTTGCCAGAGTAGGATAGTTTATTTTCTACACCATGCTGTCACTTACATAAATCATTACTGTATATATTATTTAGAGAAGAGAACTTAGATGTGAAGTTCAATAGTTATTTTTATTCTCTTTAACCTTCTTTAAAAAAAACTTTTGGTGACTGTACTATTTCCTAGCCATTTTACAATTTATCTTTTATCAACTTTCAGAAGAATTGTCAACTCTCAATTCAATCAAAATTATTTTGCCTGCATTATAGACTTTGTTTTATAATTGCTTTGGTTTGAAGATCTTATCTGTTTTTGTCCATGTTTGTGAGGTTTCCAATTCCTTATTTAGATTTGGGGTGATAAAACCCAAATCAGATGATTTCAATGTCACTGAGAGAAAAAAATTGATATAAAAATTTTAACATCTCTTTTTCCATGTTTCATATTTTCATTCCCTTTTTCCTATTTTTAGCTTTCAATGTTCTGGGATAATCTGACTGTCTTAAATTTTCTATAACATTGTTTTTATTTTCTTACTTCTTTGGGTTTTGTGGAAAAAAATTTTTTTTAATAATTTCCAATCACCCTCTGTAATATTTTGACAGTTTTTATTCTAAACCATTGTTGCCTTTCGGTGTCATATCTATTTGCTTGGCAAGGAGAATAGTGTTTATTTATTTATTTATTCATTTATTTATTTGTTTATTTTGCCTGAAGTGGTTTACGTTCCTTTGGTCCTCTTATTCTGGTAATTGGTTTATCTTGGTTAAGCAACTGTAAAAAAAAAAAATAACACAGATAATCTATATTATGGTTTATTTTTTATCTATTTATGATTTTGAAGTAATGAAAACTTTTAAAAATAAGGCATGTTGAAGCAGTTTTATTTGAGTCATCATATTTTTTCTCTTTTTTTCTTTCTTTGAATTTTTTTCTCTAATAACTCAAAGATCTGTTTGTATAAAAATAGCTACTGGGGCAGAGCCAAGACGGCAGCAGAAAAGCAGGCACTTGCTTAAGCTCCCCCCCAAATCCCTACAAACACATGTAAAAGTGGCTCTGAACAAATTCTAGAGGTGCAGAACCCATGAAATAGCAGAGGGAAACAGATCTCCAGCCCAAGAGAGCCTGGATGGTCACCAGGAAGTGTCTATCACATGGTTCTGAGAACTGAGGGTAGCCCAGCATGGGCCACACTGGGATAGACCAGACTCAGAATCAGCCAGCTGGAACAGGCCTTGGGGCCATAAAACAGTGAGGTGTGGCAGTTACCAGGCTTCTCAACCCACAAACGCCAAAGAGCAGGTTAGGGGGAAACTGCAGGACCCAGTTCAGAGCAGTCCAGCTGCAGTTCTGGGGTGCAGGAGGTCATGCAGCTGTGGCAGTAGCAGGAAGCTCCAGAGGGTGCCTCCAGAGTGCCAGCAGCAGCAGCTTCCTGAGTCCCTTGCTCACATGGTGGGAGGAATCTAGCAGCAGATCAGAGCAGGAATGCAAGAAGCACTTTGTTGGCACAAAGGCAGATTCTCTTGTTGTGCCCTGCTTGGATCTGAATTGTGGTCCTGGTTGGCAGTTCTTAGGGGAGGAGAAATGCTTCGGTGACAGAGCCTAGGGTGACGGTGGAGTAGAAGTAGCTCTGAAAACAGCAGTGCTTAGACCATAAAGCTTGGGACAAAGTACTCTCTACTCTACAGGCAGTCATATACTGACAAAAAGGTCAAGGGTCAAGTAGTTGGCTGGGAACATGAACAGGCAGCCAAAACAGCCTCAGACTCAAACTGAAACTCTAGATGCCTTTTTTTGGTGAGAAAGAAAATCAAATCATACAGCCAGAAGTCAACAAAGTCAAAGAGCCTACATCAAAAGCCTCCAAGAAAAACATGAACTGCTCTCAGGCCATGAAAGAGCTCAAAAAGTTTTTAGAAAACCAAGTAAGAGAAGTAGAGGAAAAATTGGGAAGAGAAATGAGAAGGATGCAAGAAAGCAATGAAAAACAAGTCATCAACTTGCTAAAGGAGACCCTAAAAAATACTGAAGAAAATAACACCTTAGAGAATAGACTAACCCAAATGGCAAAAGAGCTCCAAAAAGCCAATGAGGAGAAGAATGCCCTGAAAAGCAGAATTAGCCAACTGCAAAAGGAGGTCCAAAAGACCACTGAAGAAAATACTACCTTAAAAAGCAGATTGGAGGAAGTGGAAGCTAGTGACTTCATGAGAAACCAATATATTATAAAACAGAACCAAAGGAATGAAAAAATGGAAGACAATGTGAAATATCTCCTTGGAAAAACCACTGACCTAGAAAATACATCCAGGAGAGACAATTTAAAAATTATTGGACTACCTGAAAGCCATGATCAAAAAAGGAACCTAGATATCATCTTTCTAGAAATTATCAAGGAAAACTGCCCTGATATTCTAGAGCCAGACGGTAAAATAGAAATTGAAAGAATGGGGGGCAGAGCCAAGATGGCAGCTGGAAAGCAGGGACTACTGTGAGCTCCCCACCGAGTCCCTCCACAAACCTATAAAAATGGCTCTGAACCAATTGTAGAACTGCAGAACCCACAAAACAGCAGAGGGAAGCAAGGCTGCAGCTCAGGACAGCCTGGATGGTCTCTGGGTGAGGTCTATCCCACACAGAGCTGGGAGCTAGGAGCAGAGCACAGCAGAGCCCAGTGTGAGCTGCTGGGACCAACCAGACCAGGAGCCAGGTGGAGCAGGCCCTAGCACCCTGAATCAGTGAGCTGTGGCAGTTACCAGACTTCTCAACCCACAAACACCAAAGACAGTGGAGAAGTGGGAAAAGCTGCGGGAGTGGAAGAAGTTCATGATTCGGCCACCGCCGGGGCAGCTGCTGCTGCTTCCGTCCCCAGGCCCACCTGGTGGGAGCAATTAAGTGGTGGATCAGAGCAGGAGTGCACAGTCTGCTGAGGATCTAAGCCCAGTCCAGGTTGCGGGTTCTTGGGGAAGGAGGAGTGCTGGCATGGCAGAGCTGGCGCATCCCCCCCCAAACATGGAACATAGAACTCTTTAGTCTACAAGCAGTCATACCCCGCTGAAAAACTCAAGAGTCAAGTTAGTTGGTTGGGAATATAGCCAGGGCAAAAACACACCCAGATTCAGTCTCAGACTTTGGATTCTTTCTTTGGTGACAAAGAAGACCAAAACATACAGCCTAAAGCAGTCAATAAAGTGCAAGAGCCTACACCAAAAGCCTCCAAGAAAAACATGAACTGGTGCCAGGCCATGGAAGAGCTCAAAAAGGATTTGGAAAAGCAAGTTAGAGAAGTAGAGGAAAAATTGGGAAGAGAAATAAGAAAGATGCGAGAAAACCATGAAAAACAAGTCAATGACTTGCTAAAGGAGACCCAAAAAAATACTGAAAAATACACTGAAGAAAACAACACCTTAAAAAATAGACTAACTCAAATGGCAAAAGAGCTCCAAAAAGCCAATGAGGAGAAGAATGCCTTGAAAGGCAGAATTAGCCAAATGGAAAAGGTGGTCCAATGGACCACTGAAGAAAATACTACCTTAAAAATGAGATTGGAGCAAGTGGAAGCTAGTGACTTTATGAGAAATCAAGATATTATAAAACAGAACCAAAGGAATGAAAAAATGGAAGACAATGTGAAATATCTCCTTGGAAAAACCACCGACCTGGAAAATAGATCCAGGAGAGATAATTTAAAAATTATTGGACTACTTGAAAGCCATGATCAAAAAAAGAGCCTAGATATCTTATTTCAAGAAATTATCAAGGAGAACTGCCCTGATATTCTAGAGCCACAGGGCAAAACCTTTCAATTTCTAATTGAAAGAATCCACCAATCACCTCCTCAAATAGATCTCAAAAGAAATCTCCTAGGAATATTGTTGCCAAATTCCAGATCTCCCAGATCAAGGAGAAAGTACTGCAAGCAGCCAGAAAGAAACAATTTGAGTATTGTGGAAACACAATCAGAATAATCCAAGATCTGGCAGCTTCTACATTAAGAGATCGAAGGGCTTGGAATACAATATTCCAGAGGTCAATGGAGCTAGGATTAAAACCTAGAATCACCTACCCAGCAAAACTGAGTGTCATGCTCCAAGGCAAAATATGGATTTTCAATAAAATAGAGGACTTTCAAGCTTTCTCAGTGAAAAGACCAGAGCTGAATAGAAAAATTTGACTTTCAAACATAAGAATCAATAGAAGCATGAAAAGGTAAACAAGAAAGAGAAATCATAAGGGACTTACTAAAGTTGAACTGTTTTGTTTACATTCCTACATAGAAAGATGATGTGTATGATTCATGAGACCTCAACATCATTTTAGCTGAAAGGAATATGCATGTATATATGTTTATGTGTATATAATATATATATATATATATATATATATATATATATATATATATGTGAATGTGCATGTATGTATATATGTATGTGTATATATATAGAGAGAGAGATAAAGAGAAAGAGAGAGAGAGAGAGAGAGAGAGACAGAGAGAGAGAGACAGAGAGAGAGAGAGAGAGAGACAGAGCAGACACAGTGTGAGTTGAAGATGAAGGGAAGATATCTAAAAGAAATAAAATCAAATTAAGGGATGAGAGAGGAATATATTGAGAGAGGGAGATAGGGAGAGATAGAATGGGGTGGATTATCTCGCATAAAGGTGGCAAGAGGAAGCAGTTCTGTGGGAGGAAGGGAGAGGGCAGGTGAGGGGGGAATGAGTGAAACTTGTTTTCATCAATTTTGGCCTGAGGAGGGAATACCATACATACTCATTTGGGTATCTCACCCCGCAGGAAAGAAGAGGGAAGGAGATAAAAAAAGGGGGGATGATGGAGGGGAGGGCAGATGGGGGTGGAGGTGATCAAAAACAAACACTTTGGAAAGGGGACAGGGTCAAGGGAGAAAATTCAATAAAGGGGGATGGGTTGGGAAGGAGCAAAATATAGTGAGTCTTTCACAACATGAGTATTGTGGAAGGGTTATACATAATGATACACATGTGGCCTATGTTGAATTGCTTGACTTCTTAGGGAGGGTGGGTGGGAAGGGAAGAGGGGAGAGAATTTGGAACTCAAAGTTTTAAAAACAGATGTTCAAAAACAGAAAAAAAGTTTTTGCATGCAACTAGAACATAAGATACACAGCCAATGGGGTTTAAAAATTTATCTTGCCCTACAAGAAAGGAAGGGAAAAGGGGATGGGAGGGGAGTGGGGTGACAGAAGGGAGGGCTGAATGGGGAACAGGGCAACCAGAATATGAGTCATCTTGGAGTGGGGGGAGGGTAGAAATGGGGAGAAAATTTGTAATTCAAACTCTTGTGAAAATCAATTCTGAAAACTAAATATGTTAAATAAATAAATTTTTAAAAAAAAAGAAATTGAAAGAATCCACCTATCACCTCTTGGAAAAGATCCCAAAAATTAAACTCCTAGGAATATTGTTGCCAAATTCCAGAGTTTCCAGGTCAAGGAGAAAATACTGCAAGCAACCAGAGAGAAATACTTTGAATATTGTGGAAACACAATCAGAAAAACACAATATCTAGCAGCTTCTACATTAAAGGATCAAAGGACTTGGAATATGATACTCCAGAGGTCAATGGAGCTAGGATTAAAACTAAGAATCACCCACCCAGCAAAATTGAGTATCATTCTCCAAGACAAAATATGGACTTGCAATAAAATGGAGGACTTTCAAGCTTTCTCAATGAAAAGACCAGAGCAGAATAGAAAATTTGACTTTCAAATACAAGAATCAAGAGAAGCATGAAAAGGTAAACCAGAAAGAGAATTCATATGAGACTTACTAAAGTTGAACTGTTATATTTACATTCCTACATGGAAAGATGATATGTATAATTCAAGAGATCTTTGTCAGTATTAGGGGAGTTGAAGGGAATATAGACAGAGAGCACAGGATGAGTTGAGTATGAAGGGATGATATCTAAAAAGTGAAACAAATTTAAGGGGTGAGAGAGGAATATATTGAGAGAGGGAGAAAGGTAGACATAGAATGGCATAAATTATCTCACATAAAAGTGGCAAGAAAAAGCAGTTCTGTTGCAAGGGAAGAGAAGGCAGGTTGAGGGGGAATGAGCAAATCTTACTCTCATCCAATTCAACTTGAGGAGGGGAATAACACACACTCAATTGGGTATCTTACTCCACAGGAAATTAAGGGGAAGGGGATAAAAAAAGGGGGATGATAGAAGGGAGGACAGATAGGGGGAGGAGGTAATCAAAAGCAAACACATTTTGAAAAGGGGTAGGGTCAAGGGAGAAAACCGAATAAAGGGGGACAGGATAGGATGGAAGGAAATATATTTAGCCTTTCACAATGTGAGCATTGTGGAAGTGTTTTTCATAATGATACATGTGTGATCTATGTTGAATTGCTTCCCTTCCTAGGGATGGTAGGTGGGAAGGAAAGAGGGGGGAGAATTTGGAACTCAAAGTTTTAAAAGCAGATACCTAAAAAAATTTAAATTTTTTTTTGATTGCGACTGGAAAACAAGATATAGAGGGAATGGCACATAGAAATCTATCCTGCCCTACAAGAAAGTAAGGGGAAGGGGATGCGGGGGTGGAATGGGGTGAAAGAGGGGAGGGCTAACAGGGGAATGAGGCAATCAGAATATATGCTATCTTGGAATGGTGGGGAGGGTAGAAATGGGGAGAAATTTGTAACTCAAAATCTTGTGGAAATCAATGTTGAAAACTAAAATTGAAAATTTCAAAAAATTGAAAATTGAAAAAATACTGAAAAAATTGCTACTTCTCCTACAATGTTATTTGCCTAGAGGTGAACATACAATTAATTCAAATGATATGATAATATCATTTGATGAATGCTATACACTATGTTTACTGAATTTGTTTCTGTAGAATAAAGTATACATTACATATATAGATAAAGTTGCAAAGAAGTTTTCACATAATCCTCACAATAAGTTGTGAAGAAAATCCATAATCAACTATGGGCAATTATAGAGTACAGGGCATTGGATAAAGGTGATGAACACATTTATAGAGACAGAGAATACATAGTGGCTGGCTCGGAGAATTGTTCATACTCCTTGGTCCTATAGATTAAAGAATAAATTGTCTAGTAACTTGAAAAAGGAGGCATTCAAAGCTAAGGGCATTTGTGCAGTGAGATCTCTGCAAGAGGGAAAGGTCCCTCTTACTTTCCCATCAAACAACCATGGCATCTGGCAGCAAACTTGTTCTAAAAGGAGAAACTCCATCCAGCAGCTGGAAAGCATGCTTGATGAATCAAAAATATATACTCAAGACAAAGTGGGATACAGAGAGACAGCCATATAATGGTAGAAAAGTAATCTCAAAGCAAGTGACACCTAGCAGAAGAAAAGAGAGTCAACTGAGAAGAGAGATACCTTTGGTAATTGAGAGGTTGCTTCAGAGAAGACTACAAGAATGGAAAAAAGCTTTCAGGCCGTGAAGTTCCTAGGTTGTAAGACATGTTGGCACATATATTCTCTATATCTGTGTGTATGTATATGCATGTGTATATGTATATGCATGTGTATATGTATATGCATATGTATGTGTATTGTATATGTATCTGTATATATGTATATACATGTATATGTGTGTATGCATGAATGTGTATATGTGTGTATATTTGTACCCACTCTTTCCAAACATGAAGAATGTATTTCTAAGAAAGCACATTTCATGTTTAAGAAAAGAACATTTTGTAGCTACTGTTTTTGATATGCCATCTTGCCTTTGCTAAGATCCAGTTGCATCTCTTGTATGACTGGTAATGGAAACAATGCTGGTAAGAAAGATGTCACAAAAGTACACACAGAACCTCTGAGAGTGTAAAAAAAATGAAGATATATCTGCTCTCTTGGAAGTCACAAGAATTCCCACATTTTAATTTCTTAATCATGGGACACATTTAATTGACAAAGAAAGATAATTAAATTTTGATTTAATTTAGAGGGTCTTAATCTGTTTTTCACATAATTTATCTACTCCATTTATGTGCAAGGATATGTATTAAATCTATAATTTTCTTCATCACAGTCTTTTTCTTTATGTTTATCATGAGCATGGCAATACAAAAAGAACATGTGTCCAACGAAATTGCTTTTTGACTTTGCATATGTGAAAAAAAATTGACCAATTCTTTTCTGTATTTTTCCTAGAATATCTTCTGAGGCATCCTTCTGTTTGGTAGAAATTTTCTTTGGTTTCATTTACAATAAGAATATTTACATGGAGTAATTTCCTTCAGTAGAAGCTTGGTTGATTAGTTAATAGATAAGGATCTAACATTTAGCATATACATATATATATGTATACATACATATATATATATACATATGTGTGTATGTATAATTATTTACAGATGGTCAAAATTTATGTGATTCTTAATACTTTCTACTCTATTTTTTCACCATTCTGTCACCATCCTTTCAGAAGTGCGTCAATTCAGACAGAATGGTGAGAGATTATTATTTAATTCATAGGAAGAAGAATTGACATGTAAAAAGAACCCATCCTCTAATGGCTAGGCTATTGGTGATGATGCTCTGCACTTGACTCATCTGGTCACCAGAAAAGAAATATTGTCTCTTGCCAAGACTGTACTTAAATGCCACCAGAGATTGTGCTCCATCAACCTAGCCTCTGAGGATTAATGTTCACCTCAACGATTCTGGGTATCATATATCTTTAAGAATAATAATGACAACTTATATTTATACAATGCTTTATAGTTTATCAAGTGATTGATGCCCTATTTAATTTATCTTATGTTTTTAACAGAGTGACCCTGTGAAATGGTATCCTGGGTTTGGCCTGGGGACATTCAGCAAAAGGAATTTTACTGAGCTATACCAATAAAACAATTTTCAGTAAGGATGGACTTGAAAACCTATTGAGTTGATTCACCTGAGTGAAACTTCCACCATGATCCACTAGCCAATCATGTCAGAGACAACCTAGCTCTTTATAGCTACTTAGTTTCAGGTGATGAGGCAGTGACAGTTATCAGGCTGAGTCTTTCATCCCCAAAACAAACAAAAATTTCAAGGATTGTTTCAATATATTTTAAGGGAAAAAAATCTAGTCTATTTGCTTGAGGTGGCAGGGGGATAGTTTAGGATATTGCCCTTAACATAAATGCATTAATACTAATACTTCAGGTATCAGTATTTCCTTTCACAAATAGTATTTTATAGAGAACAGATGGCTTAAATTACTTGCTTATGATCACACAGCTAGGAAATGTCAGAGGCAAGATAAAATTGATATTGGTGGCCCAAGGTCAGACTTTATCCACAAAACATGTTACCTATCATAACATCTATTTTTTTTAACATCAATGAATTTATAAAAAATGTTGAACAGAACAAGGGCCAAAGTGTGAGCCTTTTGACATTCCAGCAGAAACCTCCATCTAAGATGACATTCTTTAGTTTCTATCATTCAGCCATTTTTAATTTAATTGTAATGTCTAACAATATATATCTTTCCATATCATCCACAAAGAAGTGATTTAAGATTGTAAAAGTGACTTGTTAAAAATCAATAGGCTATTATGCAATATTCTTCTGAACTACCAGTCTAATAATTTTGTCAAGAAAAAGAACAATTGGACTTCTAGGGGTGGAGCCTGGAAGAATAGAGAAAGCATTCATCTGAGCTACGCCAACATTTCTCTCCAGACAACTTTAAAATAACACCTCAAATTGAATTATGGAGTAGCAGAGACAACAAAAGGTCAGAGTGAGACATTTTTCCAGCCTAAGACAACTTAACAGGTGACAAGGAGAGATCTGTGACATGGAGGTAGAGGCTGACCTAAAAGCCCATGTGGATAAAACACCAGTTCTCAGATCATGTGCTGGTGACAGAAGCAGCAACATCTTCAGATGCACTCAAGCCAGAGATGGTAATGGGACCTGGCAGTTGGTCAGAAAGAGATTTCAGGAGAGACTTGTGCTGGCACCATACCCAGGATCAGATGCTGTTTGGCAACTCAATTGCCTGTATCCACATCTGAGTCATAGATTAAGGTGAGGAAGGAACACTTTTAGCCAAGAGGAAGCAGGAATAGTACCACATTTGGTCGGAAAGGATCAGGACCCTGAGCAATAATATCATTTCTGATAGGAAAGGAAGAGGAACCCCAAGGAACAGCGCAAATTTTAAATACAAGGGATTTGAGACCTTTCCTGGGTAAGAATCAGAGTGTAGACCAAGAGAACAGTGACTACAACTCTCACCAGAACATACCACCTTGGAAACATCAACGATTTCCAAACCCCTAGAATGGCTTTGCAAATAGCAGTGTATAAAAACCTGGAGTTGGTAACACCATCCCTTGCCCTTGTTAAGAAAAGAGTCCAAAATAAAAAGGTAGAAAAAAAAATAAACAACAACAATAAAAGAAACTGAATATAAAATCTACTATGGTGACGGAGTATCAAGACACAAACTCAGAAGACAATGAAGTCAAAACAGCAAACAAAGCCTCAAAAATGTTGATTAGAGACTGAAGCTCAGCAAGAATTCCTGGAGGAGATAAAATGATTTTCAAAATCAAATAAAAGCACTAGCAGAAAAAATAGGTAAAAAAATGCAAGCAGAGGAAGAAAAGTATGAAAAGAAAACTAACTGCTTAGACAAAGATGCACAAAAATACTGAAGAAAATGACATTTAAAAAACAGAATTGGTCAAATGGGGGGGGGGAGGTACAAATATTCACTGATTAAAATAAGTCCTTAAAAAGTAGAAATGTAAAATTCCAAATGGGGGGAGGAAGAATGTACAAAAGCTCACTGAAGAAAATAATTTCATAAAAATTAGAATTGAAGAAGTGGAAGCCAATGACTCCTTAAGACATCAAGCGACAATAAGACAAAGTGAAAATAATGAAAAAAAAAAAAACAGAAGAAATTTTGAAATACTCATCAGGAAAAAAAAGAAAGATGATCTGGGAAAAAAAGATCAAGGAGAAATAAATTAAGAATTTTTAGATGCCTGAAAGCCACAACCAAAGAAAGAGCCTAGACATTGTATTTCAAGAAATTATAGAGGAAAACTGCCCTGCTATCCTTAACCAGAGGGTAAAATAAAAATTGAAATGACCCACCAATCAACAATAAAAACTCTCATTAATATTATAGTTAAATTCCAGAGCTCCCAGATCAAAGAGATAATAATTCAAATACCCAGGTGGAAATCATTCAAAGACCAGGAAGCTAGAGTCAGGATCACACAAGATTTAGGAGCTTCTATGTTAAAGGATAAAAGGGCTTGGAGTATGATATTCTGGGAGGCAAAAGAGCTGGGTTTATATCCAAGACTAACCTCCCCATGAAAACTGAGTATAATCCTTTGAGTGTAACATAGATATTTAATGAAATAGAAGACTTTTAAGCATTCCTGATGAAAAGACCAGACCTGAATAGAAAATTTTTCTTTCAAATTAAAGACTCAAGAGAAGTATAAGAGGTAAATATGAAAGAAAAATTTTAAGGTACTCAATAAGTTTAAATAGTTTGCTTTCAATATGTGAAGACGATACAGGTAACATTTAATAATTTTATCATTATTAGAGCAGTTAGAAGGATTCTACATAAAAAGAAGCCACAAGAGTTGGTTGATTATATTGGAATGATGTAAAAGATAAATAGATAGGTAAAAAATGATGTCCCAGGAGAAGTGGGTAGCTAGAGGATGAATGGGGGGAAATTATCTCACATAAAAGAGGTGCACAAGAAATAGCATTTACAGTGGAGGGGAAAATTATAGGGGAGGCAGGAAATGCTAGAACCTCATATCTAAATTGATTTTAAGAGGGAAAATATATACTGTGTATATACATATATATATATATGTATATATATATATACACATATGTGTGTGTGTGTGTGTGTGTGTGTATAATTTCCAATTGATAGTTGAAATTTATTTTACCCAACAAGGAAGTAAAAAAAGGAAGAGGATAAGACAGAGGGTAGATTTATATAAAAAAGAGGACAGATAATAGAAGTCACTGGTCAGAAGAAAAACAGGATTTAGAGGAAGGATAGGATAAAGAGAGAAGGAAGGATAAACAGAAGTAAATAGGATGGAGCAAAATCCATAGTTAGTGATCATGACTGATCATGAATGGGATGAACTTGCACATAAAATGGAAACAGAAGGCTAAATAGATTGTAAAGCAGAATGCAACAATGTATGGTTTACAAGAAATACATTTGAAACAGACAGACACAGACACACGCACACACACACACAGAGTTAAAATAATGGCCTGGAGCAGATTCTATTATGCTTCCACTGATGTAAAAATGGCAGGGATAACAATGATGATCTCAAATAAACCAAAATTAAAAATAGACCTAATTAAAAGCGATAAGCAGGTAAACTACATCTTGATAAAAAGAACCATAAATAATGAAGCAATATGAATACTAGACACATCCAAATTCTTAAAAGAAAAGTTAAATGAAGCACAGGAAAAAAATAGTAAAAATATACTAGTAGAGTTAGATAACAATAAAATAAATAATAAAGTAGACAAAGAGATAAACAGAATCTTACAAGAGTTAATATGATAGACATCTGGAGAAAAATAAATAGGAATAGAAAAGAGTATCCTATTTTCTCAGCTGTACATGGCACCTTTACAAAAACCGACTGTATATTAGCAGAAAACAAAACAAACAAAAAAGAACTACACAACCAATGCATAAAAACAGAAATATCAAATGTACTCCTTTGAGATCATAATATAATAAAAATATACTTAATAAAGGGTCATGGAGTCATAGATTTAAAAATGATTGAAAACTATATATTCTTGCCCAATAAGAAAGAAAAGATAGGAGAAAAGGGAAGGACTTAAAGGGAAGGGAGAATATCACAAAAAAATTTGATTAAGGGAGGCAGTGGTCAGAAGCAAAACATACTCTTAAAGAGGGGAGGGAAAAAGAGAAGGAAAAGTGTAAAAGAATAGAAGAGTGGGAAATACACAGTTATCAATCCTAACTGTGAATGTTAATGGGATGAATTCACCCACAAAAACAATAAATAAGGAGAGGATAGGAGAGTGGATTAAAAAATCAGAATCCAATAGCATCTTGTTTATAACCAACACACTTTAAACAGAAATATATACACACAGTGTTAAAATATGAAGCTGGGGCAGAATCAATTACATTTTAGATGCAGTTTAAAAGAATTAGAGATAGTAATCATGCTCTCATATAAAATAAAAGCAAAAATAGAACTAATGCAAAGAGATAAATAAGGAAACTACATTTTCCTAAAAGGTACTATAAACGATGAATTAATATTAATGTTGAACATATATCTACCAAATGGCAATGAATTTTAAATGCTTACAGGAACAGTTAGAAAACTTAGATATGATAGACTTCTAGAGAACAATGAACAATGAAAAACATTAGTATATCTATTTGTCATTTGTATCTGATACATTTACCAAAAAAGGTTTTTTAAACCCAAAACTAATCATGGATAAAGGCATAAAAACCTCAGAGACAAATTTAGAAATATTAAATTGATCTTTTTTTCTGATTTTAATGTAATACATATTATATTCAAGAAGGGGACTCTGAAACATATATTAAAAATAAATTGGAAACTAAATAGAATAATCTTTAAAAAGGGTAGGTCAAAGAAAAATAATAGAAATGATCAATAACTTATTTTAAGATAATGAGGTCAATGAGACAACATAACAAAACTTGTGGCATTCAGCCAAAGCCTTACTTAGGGGAAAATTTGTTTCTTTAAATGCTCACATAAATAAAAAATGGGAAGAGCAGATCAACAAAATAAGGTAGAAAAATAGAAAAGAATCATAGAAATACAACAAATAAAAGCCTTACTTCATCACTGAGATAGAAATCCTAAAAAATTTAAGGAAATATTTTTAAATGCCAATTAAAAATAAAGTATAAATAAAATTAGCTGATTTAAAAAAACAAACCAATAAAAGAAAAATCATTGAGTGAATAAAAAAACAAAAAACAAATTACTAATATCAGAAATGAAAAGAGTTAATTCACAAACAATGAATAAGAAGAGAAATTATTAGCAGCTATTTTGCTCAATTACAGACAAACAAAACTCATCATTTAAATGAAATGGATGAATATTTACACAAGTGTGTCTGTATATGTATATGTGTGCATATGTATATGTATGTATGAGTATGTTTGTATGTGTGTGTGTATATATGCATGCATGTGTGTGTGTGTGTGTGTGTGTGTGTGTGTGTGTGTGTAATCTATCCTGGTCTTCTGGGATAGATATAAATAGATATATTCCAGATAACCAGAGTAGGAAATACAATACTAAAGTAGTCATATCTTACAAAAGGTAATTGAACACATTATAAATGAACTCCCCCCAGATCTCCATAAAAAGTTCTGGATGGACTTACTAGTGAGTCTTGTTAAACATTTACAGAAAATAATCATTCCAATACTATATAAACTGTTTTTTTTAAAAAATATGTAAAGGACTTTTTCAAAATTCCTTCTAATATCATTTGATTCCTAAGCTAGAGAAAATCAAAACCAAGAAATAAAACTACTAACCTAATTGTCTAAAGACTATTTAAACAAAAAAAAAATTCTAAGGAGATTACAGCAATATACAACAAAGATCATATTCTATGACCAGGCTAGATTTATATTAGGAATGCAGGGCTGGTTCTATATTAAGAAACCACAAGTATAATGTACCATATTAATAATAAAAGCAACTGAAATCATATAATTATATTAATAGGTACAGAAAATGATTTTGAAAAAAGCATTCTGTTTAAAAAGCTTCCTGTTTAAAAAACTAGAAATCATGGGAATAAATGGAGCTTGCCTTAAAATAATGAATACCATCTAACTTAAGCCAAGAGCAAACATTATCTATAATGGCGATAATCTAGAAACCTTTTCAAAAATATCAGTTTTGAAGAAAAGATGTCCATTATCACTATTACTATTCAATATTATACTACATGTGCTAGCTATAGCAATAAGACTATATATATACATATATATGCATATATATACACACATATGTGCATGTGTGCACATATATACATATAAATATATATAATGTATATAGAATAAGCATAAACAATGAAAATATAAAATTCTCATTTTTTTGTGATGATATGATGGTTTACTTAGACAACACTAGAGATTTAACTCAAAGGCTTTGATGAAAGACATTATTTTTCACTTTCTTTTTTCCTTTTTCTCTTGTTCAAGTCCTCTTGTACAAAATGACTAATATGGAAATGTTTTCCATGATTGCACACATATAACCTATCAGATAGTTACTGTCTCAGGGAGGGGAGAGAGATAGAATTTGGAACTGAAAACTTAAATAAAATGCTAAAAGTTGTTTTAAAATATAATTAAAGAAAAATAAATATTATTAAAAATAAAAATAAAACCCCCAGAAAACAGAACAAACCAACAACAACTAAATGAACATTTTCAACAAAGTCATAGGATATAAAATTGACACAAATCATTTGCATCTATGTACATTAATAACCAAATCCAATTAGTATACAGAGAAAGTGAAAGCCCATTTAACACAACTATGGCCAGCATAAACTGTTTGGAAATCTGTCTTCCAAAGCACACATATATATCTATATGCATACATATGCGTACATATATACATATATATGTTTATATATGCAAATACATATGTGTGAACTATTTGATACAATTACAAACAACTCCACAGAAATAAAGACAGATCTAAGTAACTGGAGAAATATTAATTGTTTATGAGTAAGCTAAGTCAATATAATAATATGATAATGCTAGGAAAATGGATTTACTTGCTCAGTATCGTACCAATCCTGTTACCAAAGAACTATATTAGAGAGTCATGAGGGAGAAAATCACTTGGAAGAAAAAAGTCAAGAAAATCAAGGAAGGAAAGGAGCCTAGTAGTGCCAAATCTAAAACTATGCCACAAAGCTATATCTTTGAAACAATTTGGTAATGCACAATTAACAGAAAAGCTAATCAATAGAAAGATTAGGTACACAATATAAAGAGCAAATGAGCACATTAAACTGACAGTTGATAAATCCAAAGATCCCAACCATTGAGGCAAGAACTGACTAGTCAATAAAAACTATTGGGTAAATTAGAAATTAGTCTGGGGTCCCAAGTAGATTCTGGGAAGATGAAGAACTAGGTTTAGAAAATTCTAAGCATGTGGCAGAGCCAAGAGGGCGACTGGAAAACAGGGACTCACTTAAGCTCTCCCCCAAATCCCTCCAAACACCTGTAAAAATGGCTCTGAACAAATTTTAGAGCTACAGAATGCAAGAAATAGCAGCGGGAAGCAGGTCTCCAGAGCCCAGGACAGCCTGGATGGTCACAAGGAAGGGACTATCACAAGGTGTTGGGAGCAGAGTGCAGCCCAGCAGGGGCTGCACCAGGATAGACCAGGCACTGAGGACATGGGGCAGAGCAGGCCATAGGGCCATGATTCACTGAGCTGTCCCAGTTACTAAACTTTTCAACCCACAAATGCCAAAGACAATGTAGCAAGTCAGTGGTAAAACTGCTGGATAGGGGTGAGAGAAGTACACAGTCTGGCTCCAGCCCCAGAGGTGGCAGACGTGGCATGGTGGTGGCAGCAGCAGTAGGAAGCTCCTGTGGCTGTTTCCAGAGATCCAGCTGCAGTTGCTTCCAGCCTTAGGCCCACCCAGTGGAAGGAATCAAGCAGTGGATCAGAGCAGGAGTGGAGGGAGAACTTTGCTGGCACAGAGGCAGGGTTATGTTGCTATGCCCTGCATGAATCTGGGTCATGGTCCTAGTTGGTGGTTCTTAAGGGAGGAGGAGCAATGGTGTGGCAGAGCTTGAGACCCCTGAAGCTTGGGACAAAGCACTTGCCACTCTAAAGGCAGTCATACCCTGATAAAAAACTCAAGGGTCAAATAGTTGGCTGGGAACCTGAGCAAGCAGCTAAAGATTCAGACTACTGAATCTTTTTTTGGCAACAAAAAAGATCAAAACGTACAGCCAGAAGAAGTCAAGAAAGTCAAAGAGCCTACATCAAAAGCCTCCAAGAAAAGTATGAATTGGTCCCAGGCCATGGAAGAGTTCACAAAGGATTTTGAAAAGCAAGTAAGAGAAGTAAAGGAAAAATTGGGAAGAGAAATGAGAGTGATGCAAGAAAATCATGAAAAACAAGTCAATGACTTGCTAAAGGAGACCCTAAAAATACTGAAGAAAATAACACCTTAAAAAATAGACTAACCCGGGGGGCGGAGCCAAGATGGCGGCTGGTAAGCACGGACTAGAGTGAGCTCCGTACCCGAGTCCCTCCAAAAACCTATAAAAATGGCTCTGAACCAATTCTAGAACGGCAGAACCCACAGAACAGCAGAGGGAAGCAGGGCTCCAGCCCAGAACAGCCTGGATGGTCTCTGGGAGAGGTCTATTCCACACGGAGCTGGGAGCTGGGAGCTGGGAGCTGGGAACAGAGTGGAGCAGAGCCCAGCCTGAGCGGCATGGACGATCCAGACCAGAAGCCGGGCGGAGGGGGCCCTAGCGCCCTGAATATGTGAGCTGCGGCAGTTACCAGACCCCTCGACCCACAAACACCAAAGACTGCGGAGAAGGTTAGTGGGAAAAGCTGCGGGAGTGGAAGGAGTTCGTGGTTCCGCTTCCAGCCCCGGGGGCAGCGGAGGTGGGGCAGCTACGGCTGCTGCTGCTTCCGGCTCCAGGCCCACCTGGTGGGAGGAATTAAGTGGCCGATCAGAGCAGAAGTGCAACAGCCTGCTGAAGATCTAAGTCCAGTCTGGACTGGGGGTCCTTGGGGAAGGAGGAGTGCGGCTCTGACAGAGCTGGCACCTCCCCCCCAAACGTAGAACATAGAACTCGTTAGTCTACAAGAAGTCATACCCCACTGAAAAACTCAAGGGTCAAGTTAGTTGGTTGGGAATATGGCCAGGCAGCGAAAACGCGCCCAGATTCAGTCTCAGACTTTGGATTCTTTCTTTGGTGACAAAGAAGACCAAAACATACAGCCTAAAGAAGACGACAAAGTCATAGAGCCTACAACCAAAGCCTCCAAGAAAAACATGAACTGGCCCCAGGCCATAGGAGAACTCAAAAAGGATTTGGAAAAGCAAGTTAGAGAAGTAGAGGAAAATTGGGAAGAGAAATGAGAAGGATGCGAGAAAACCATGAAAAACAAGTCAATGACTTGCTAAAGGAGACCCAAAAAAATACTGAAAAATACACTGAAGAAAACAACACCTTAAAAAACAGACTAACTCAAATGGCAAAAGAGCTCCAAAAAGCCAATGAGGAGAAGAATGCCTTGAAAGGCAGAATTAGCCAAATGGAAAAGGAGATCCAAAAGACCACTGAAGAAAATACTACTTTAAAAATTAGATTGGAGCAAGTGGAAGCTAGTGACTTTATGAGAAATCAGGATATTATAAAACAGAACCAGAGGAATGAAAAAATGGAAGACAATGTGAAATATCTCCTTGGAAAAACCACTGACCTGGAAAATAGATCCAGGAGAGATAATTTAAAAATTATAGGACTACCTGAAAGCCATGATCAAAAAAAGAGCCTAGATGCCATCTTTCAGGAAATTATCAAGGAGAACTGCCCTGATATTCTAGAGCCACAGGGCAAAATAGAAATTGAAAGAATCCACCGATCGCCTCCTCAAATAGATACCAAAAAGAAATCTCCTAGGAATATTGTTGCCAAATTCCAGAGCTCCCAGATCAAGGAGAAAATACTGCAAGCAGCCAGAAAGAAAAAATTTGAGTATTGTGGAAACCCAATCAGAATAACCCAAGATCTGGCAGCTTCTACATTAAGAGATTGAAGGGCTTGGAATGCGATATTCCGGAGGTCAATGGAGCTAGGATTAAAACCTAGAATCACCTACCCAGCAAAACTGAGTATCATGTTCCAAGGCAAAATATGGAGTTTCAATAAAATAGAGGACTTTCAAGCTTTCTCAGTGAAAAGACCAGAACTGAATAGAAAATTTGACTTTCAAACACAAGAATCAAGAGAAGCATGAAAAGGTAATCAAGAAACGGAAATTGCAAGGGACTTACTAAAGTTGAACTGTTTTGTTTACATTCCTACATGGAAAGATGATGAGTATGATTCATGAGACCTCAGTATTAGGGTAGTTGAAGGGAATAGGCATATATATATGTATATATATATATGTGTATATATATATATATATATGTTTATGTATATATATAAGTGAATGTGTATGTATGTATGTATCTATGTGTATGTGTATGTATGTGTATGTATGTGTATATATATATATGTGTGTGTTTATATATATATATATATATATATGTAAAAGAGAGAGAGCAGACACAGGGTGAGTTGAAGATGAAGGGAAGATATCTAAAAGAAATAAAATGAAATTAAGGGATGAGAGAGTAACATACTGAGAGAGGGAGATAGGGAGAGATAGAATGGGGTGGATTATCTCTCATAAAGGTGGCAAGAGGAAGCAGTTCTATGGGAGGAGGGGAGAGGGCAGGTTAGGGGGGAATGAGTGAACCTTGCTCTCATCAGATTTGGCCTGAGGGGGAATACCATACATACTCAGTTGGGTATCTTACCCCACAGGAAAGAAGAGGGAGGAAGATAAAAAAAAAAAAATAAAAGGCGGAGGGACGATGGAGGGGAGGGCAGATGGGGGTGGAGGAAATCATAACAAACACTTTGGAAAGGGGACAGGGTCAAGGGAGAAAATTCAATAAAGCGGGATGGGTTGGGAAGGAGCAAAATATAGTTAGCCTTTCACAACATGAGTATTGTGGAAGGGTTATACATAATGATACATGTGTGGCCTAGGTTGAATTGCTCAACTTCTTAGGGAGGGTGGGTGGGAAGGGAAGAGGGAAGAGAATTTAGAACTCAAAGTTTTAAAATCAGATGTTCAAAAACAAAAAAAGTTTTTGCATGCAATTAAAAAATAAGATACTCAGGCAATGGGGCGTAGAAATTTATCTTGCCCTGCAAGAAAGGAAGGGAAAAGGGGATGAGAGGGGAGGGGGGTGATAGAGGGGAGGGCTGACTGGGGAACAGGGCAACCAGAATATAAGCCATCTTGGAGTGGGGGGGAGGGTAGAAATGGGGAGAAAATTTGTAATTCAAAATATTGTGAAAATCAATGCTGAAAACCAAATATGTTAAATAAATAAATTGCATTAAAAAAAAATAGACTAACCCAAATGGAAAAAGAACTCTAAAAAGCTAATGAGGAGAAGAATGCCCTAAAAGGCAGAATTACCCAAATGGAAAAGGATGTCCAAAAGACCACTGAAGACAATACTACCTTAAAAATTAGAATGGAGGATGTCGAAGCTAGTGACTTTATGAGAAATCAAGGAGGGAGGGCAGAGTGAGGAAGGAGATAATCAAAAGCAAATACTTTTGAAAAGGGACAGGATCAAGGGAAAAATTTGAATAAAGGGGGACAGGATAGGATGGAGGGAAATATAGTTAATCTTTCACAACATGACTTATGGAAGTGTTTTGCATAATGATACATGTGTGGCCTATGTTGAATTGCTTGCCTTCTCAATATATTTTTGTGCCACAATTGGAACCACACAAGACCTAGCAGTGGTTATACTAAAAGACCACAGGTCTTGGAAAATTATGTATTGAAGAACAAAATACCTGGGATTGCTGCCAAAAGTATCATACCTTGCACAGTTAAGCATAATCCTGAATGGAAAAAGGACATTTAATGAATTGTCGGTTTCAGGATTTTGTTTAAAAAAATCCTGAACTTAATAGAAGTTTTGACATATGAGATCCAAGAGAAATATACCTATCAAAGACTAATTACAAGGGACTCAATAAGGACAGACTGCTTATCTTTTATATGATGAAACATAAAATGTATGTCTAAGATTCTTGCTAGTAATTGGGTAGTTTCTAAGAAAGATTGGGGTAGACCTGGGTATGATATGATTTTAAAAAGTGAAACCATTTAGGAACAGGTAAAAAGAGTAATTATTTTATACAGTTGAGGTTTGAGAGGAAAAACTGAGAGAGGAATTAGAAGGGGAAGAGTTCTGGTAGTTCTGGAACCTGACTTTCATAGGAATGGGCTTAAGAGGTTAAAAGGATATAAAAGTCTTCTAAATTCAGAAAGAACTAAAAGGATAGGGAGGGGGTAGAGGATAAGTGAAGGATTCCTAGAGGGGAGAGTGAGGATTAGGATAAAGGGTTAATAGAAGCATGTTTAGATTAATGGAAATGGGAGGATAAGAGAGGGGTCCTTGGTGGGGGGGAGTAGGTTAAGTAATAGGAGGGAAAGTTAGCAGACAGAAGTAAAGCAGAAGTGTCAGGGAAGATAGGAAATAAGAGATACACATAAACATGAAATAAAGATCAGGAGATTTTATTAGGGAAAAAAAGCAGGGATAGGAATCATGATCTCAGACAAAGTTAAAACTAAAATAGATTTAATCATAAGAGAAAATTTGAGAAACTATACTATATGTCTGCCATATTAATCAATATTCTTTTGGACTCTTTAAAGTAACTAGAGAGTATAAGGACGGAATATTGCTGTGGTATAAGAAATGATGAGTTGGTAGACATAAGAAAAATATGGAAAGACTCAGACTTAAGAAAGGTTATTCACCCTCAGAGAAACAGATGACAAATAAGTATAGTATGGTCTTGTGTAGATGCATATGAATATATATCTAAGTATATGTATGTGTATAAGTATACTATGTATGTGTATATGCATATATACATCTTTGTGTGTATGTATATGTGTATACATAAGTATAAGTGTGTGTATGCACACATATATGTATGTGTGCATGTGTGTACAGATACATGCATGCATATATACATACATAATCTCCACAGTTAGTTATACCTTCATGGGAGGGGGTGAGGAAGGGGGAAAAAGAACAAAGTAAAAAGTACACAGCAGAGAACAAAAGAAAACTTACAAGGAAGCAAAAAAAAAGATGGATAGCTCTGAACACAACAAGTAGTATTTATTATGAAGGCTTTCTTGAAATGGAAATTTATTTCTATTTATTTTAAATCTCTTAATTTCTGCTGTGAACAATGGCGATGCCTTTTTTTCTTATTTTGTATTTAAGTATAAAATAAATTAATTAAAAAAAAAGAAATTAGTCTGGCAGAAACTATGTGTAGACAAATACCTCACACTCTAAACTAAGATTAGATCAAAATGAGTATATGATTTAAACATTTAAAAATGGCTTCATAAGCAAAAGAGTGGAGCAAAGAAATTACCTATCATATCTATGGATAGGGGAAGAGTCTGTGAATATATAACAGATTAGAATGGTTCTCAAAAGATAAAGTGATGACTGATCACATAAGCTTTTTTTTACACAAACAAAACACATTAAGCTAAAATTATTAGGGATCAGTAAATTGGGGAAGTAATTGAAGGAATTTTCTCTAATAAAAGTCTTATGTTTAAAACATATAAAATGGAGTCAGATTTCCCAGAATAAGGACCATCAGTGAACTGGTAAATGGTCAAAGGACATGAATAGGCAGTTTTCAGAGGAAAAATCCAATCTTTCAATAACCAAATGAAAAATGTTCTTAATCACTAAAACTTAGAGGAATGCAAGTTAAAACAACTCTGTGGTACCATTTCACACCCATCAGATTGGATAAGATTACAAAAAAAGGAAAATGACAGATGCTGGAGGAGCTGGAGCAACATAGGTACACTAATATACTGTTGGTAGAACTGTGAATTAGTCTAAAAGTTATTTAAGTATATACACTCTTTGATTCAGATCCTACAACTAAGTATATATCCCAAAGAGATCAAAGAAAAAGAAAAGGAACCACATGTACAAAAATATTTTATAGTAATTCTGTGCATATATGTTGGGGGGTAGGGGAAGGGAGGGAGCGCAAAATTTGGAATCTCAGTCTATATCCATTAAATGGGGAATGGCTGGACAAGTTATGGTATATGAATGTAATGGAATATTATTTTCCTCTAATAATTGATAAAAGGAATAGTTTCCAAAAAAGCTGTGATGATTTATATGAACCAAAACAAAGTGAATTTAGCACAACCCAAAAAGCAATTTCTACAGTAACAGCAATATTGGAAAAAGAAAATCAACTGTGAAAGAATTAGTAACTGACAAAAAAAAAAAAAGGTTCATCCGCAATTCCAAAGGACTAGTGATGAAAAATACTGTCTAATTCTTGAAAGAGAGATGACAGACTCAGTGCAGTTTGAAGCATGTTCTCATTTGTTTCCCTTCTTTCCTTCCTTTCTTCCTACCTTCTTTTCTTTCCTCTTTTCTTTCATGGGTAATGAAGGAATTTGTTTTTCAATTCCATACATGTTTGTAATCATACAAATTTACATTCTTGAGTCCTTGGTGGGTGATGGAGTGAGAAAAGATGGAGAAAATAAGAACTGAAAATAAAATGAAATTTAATTAAAAATTTGACTTTGGCAACTCTTTGAAGCTGTAATTGTGAACCAAGAAAGCCACGATCACTGAATTTAAAGCATGTGAGGAAACTTGGTCCGCCAAATCATATGAGCATTCTGTGTCCACCTGGAACTTATTTGTAGTTTCATCAAGTCCTTGAATGTTTTGGATGGAAATTCATCCATCCATCCATCCATCCATTCATTCATTCATTTATTCATTTAATCTTGGTCCTTAGCATGAGTTCTTCTAATGGAGACAAACTCTGGAAAGAGCTGATATAGGTCAATCAATGACAAGGCAATTCAGACTAATTGTCTCACCTAACAAGTTAGAACAGTAGGTAAAGAAAATGAACTTGTCTCATGAGGAAATAAGTAGTCTAAATAACCAGCTAGTGAATTAGTTTCAGACATATCAATCATGACAAAAGGAAGCTGTTCAAGAATCGGATAAGCCTGAACTACTAACATCAAAAAAGAGTGAAAGTGGTGTCTATGAGGTTACTACTCTATCCTGATTCTCTTCCTACCTGTCTGATCATTACTTTCACTCTACTTTACTGGATGTTCATCTAGGTCATTCCAACTAAAAGCAGGTTATCATCCAAGGTTCTGCTCAGGGCCTTCTCCTCTCATCCTTCTACATTATTTTATGTATGGATATCACCTTCTCCCATGGGTTCAATTAGCATCTTTTTTCTCATGTGTGTGTGTGTGTGTGTGTGTGAGAGAGAGAGAGAGAGAGAGAGAGAGAGAGAGAGAGATACACGCATATATACATATATATATATATATATATATATGTATATATATATATATACACACAGAGAGAGAGAATATAATATTAGTTAATATTTATATAGTGCTTACTATTTGCCAGGCATTGACCTAAGAACTTTGCACTATAGCCATGCAAAAAATGCTCTAACTTACTATTGATTGGAGCAATGCAAATTAAAACAATTCTGAGCTACTACCTCATACCTATTAGATCAGCTGATATGACCAAAAGGAAAATTACAAATGTTGGGGTGGATTGGGAAAAATGAGAAATTAATGTGCTGTTGGTGGAGTTGTAAACTGTTTCAACTATTCTGCAGAGCAACTTGGAATTATGCTCAAAAAGCTATAAAACCATGCCACACATACCCTTTGACCTAGGAATACCACTACTAGGTCTGTATCCCAAAATAGATTTTTTTTCTGAAAAGTGAAAAGACTCATAGGTACAAAAATATTTATAGCAGCTTTTTTCTGAGGGCAAAGAATTAGAAATTGAGGGGATGCCCATTAATTAGGGAATGGCTAAACAAATCGTGGTATGTGATTATAATAGAATACTATTGTGCTATAACAAACAATAGGATACTCTCAGAAAAACCTGGAAAGACTTATATGAACTGATGCAAAGTGAAATATACTGTGTACAAAGCAACAGCAATATTGTAAGATAATCTGCTGTGAATGACTTAGCTATTCTCAGCAATACAATGATCCAAAACAACTCAGTAGGACTTACGCTGAAAAATGTTATCCATCCCCAGAGAAAGAATTGATGGGGTCTGAATACAGATTAAAGAACATATTTTTTAACCTTTATTTTCTTAAGCTTTTTTTTTTTTGGTTGGTTTTCTTTTACAATATGCCTCATACGGATTTTTTTTTTGCATGACCACACATGTATAACCTATATAGAATGGCTTGACTTCTTAATAGGGGGTGGGAGGTGGGGAAGGAAGAAGGGAGAGAATTTAGACCTCAAAGTTTTAAAAATGAATGTTAAAAATTATTTTTACATATACATTGGAAAAATAAAATATTAAATAAATTTTTAAAAAAGAAAAAGAAAAATTGAGGATGACATCTAGGTAGTGACTCTGGGTGAGTAGGCAGAAACATGGAAGTTGAAAGAGAATAGGAATTGAGAGGGGATAATGTATTCTCTTTTGAACATGTTGAGTTTGAGATACCTATGGGATATCTAGTTCTGCACACCCAAGAGATGTGTGGTGATATGATACTGTGAGACTAGATTTGAATATAGCAATCTGACAATGATCTGCATAGAAATAATTGATCCCATGGAACTTGATATAATACAATAGGAAATGATATAGAGTGAAAAGAGAAGAAGGCTGTGGAAAGAGCCTCTGAGGATACTCATGGTTGTTCAACCTGATTTACATGAAGTATAACAAAAGAGACCGAGAAGGAATGATCAAACAGGAATCTTCTTCTGGGAGCCAAGATAGCAGAGTAAGAAGTTGCTCTCACCCTCCCTTATCAACCTGCGAAAGCCCAGAAAATATTGCCCCAGGGAAAACCTTGGAACACCAGAGCCAGCAGAAAGATGGGGTACAGCAGTCCTGTAGCCCAGGAAGCTTGCAGGATTAATAGGAAAGGCCCCTCTCACTCCAGGAAAGGGGGAACAGTACAGGATTGGGGGTATCCCAGCAAACCAGCAGCAAGCCCCACCTCAGCAAACCAGGGGGAGATCCTGAGCCCCAAAGTGGTGGAAAAGTCAAAATTCAACACCAGAATCACCCTCCTAACCAGTGCCTCATCACAGGCAGGGAAAGTGATAAACACCAACTTGAAAAACCATTATGTGCTTCAGTGTTCAGCAGCCAAATCTCCTGGTGCTTTAGCATAACTACAAGAAATACAGCTCCAGGCTGGCAGACATCTTCCAGCAGCTAAATATTCAGGTGCTTTAAAGAGGCCCAGGTGAGCAGGAATTCCCTGGGGCCAAATACCCCACCCCTACCCCAAGAGCCCTAGTGGAGCTGATCGCAGCTCAGCACCAGGTAAGCTGCCAGATCCCTACAGCCTTCAGCTGCCAGCACCTGAGGCCCCAGCACACAAAGACAGTGACTAAGTCCCCCACTCCCAGCACAGGAAGCTTTGCTCAGTGCTCCCTGTGCTCCAGCAGGAGAGATCAATTTTAAAAGCCAGGAGCAGAAACAGACAATGACCATAGTTCTTATTATGAGGAGAAGATTAAGGCACAAATTCAAAAGAGGAAAACAATGTCAATATACCCACATCTGAAACCTCAAAAGTGAATATGTACTGGTCTCAAACCCAAAAAGTCTTCTTGGAAGAGCTCAAGAAAGATTTTAAAAGACAAATAAGAGAGCTAAAAGAAAAGCTGGGCAAAGAAATGAGAGGCATGCAAGAGCGAGTCAACAGCGTGGAAGAGGAAGGACAAAAATTAACTGTAGAAAATGAGTCCTTAAAAAATACAATTGGCCAAATGGAATAAAAGTACAATGAAGGAAACAACTTCTTAAAAAGAAGAATTGTCTAATTGGAAAAGGATACACAAAAACTCACTGAAGAGAAGAATTCCTTAAAAAGCAAAATGTGGGGCAGCTAGGCAGCACGGTGAGTAGAGCACCAGCCCTAGAATCAGGAGGACCTGATTTCAAATATGACCTAAGACATTTGACATGCTTAGTAGCTGTGTGACCTTGGGCAAGTCACTTAACCCCAATTGCCATGCAAAGAAACAAAAAGTGAAATGGGACAAATGGAAAAGCAGGTACAAAATCTAATAGAAGAAAACAATTAGTTAAAAGTTAGAATTGGGCAAGCAGAAACTAATTACTCCGTGAGATATCAAGAATCAGTCAAAAAGAAATGGAAACAGGAAAGAAAAAAACATGTTATTAATAAGGGTAAATTGTTTACATCCTTACAAGGGAAGGTGATACTTGTAATTCTTGAGAACTGTATCATTATTACAACATTTAAAAGGGATATACCTAGACAGCGGGCATGGGTATAAGTCAATTTTGATGTGATGACAAAAAAAAATCTAATTAAGTGGTGAAAAGGGATTATACTGGGAGAAGAGGAAAGGAGGAGGCAGAGAAAAGTAAATTACATCACATGAAAAGGCACAAAAACCTATTACAGTAGAGAAAAAGACGGGAATGTGATGGGCATTGTTTGAAACTTACTCCCATCAGATTTAGCTCAAAGAGGGAATAACATAATCAGTTAGGGATAGAAATCTAACCTACCCTATAGGAAGTCAGAGGGTAAATGGGAAGAAAAGGGAAGGGGGCTGATAAAAGGGAGGGCAGACTGAGGGAGGTGGTGGTCAAAGCAAAACTCTAGTGATGAAGGAAAGGGAGAAGGGAGAGAGAAAAGCATCAACAATGGGGAAAGTAGATTGGAGAAAGATTTGGATAGTAATCATAACTGTGAATGTGAATGGGATGAACTCTCCCATAAAACAGAAGCAGATATAGCAAAGTGGATTAAAAACCAGAATCCTACAATATGTTATTTACAAGAAACACATCTGAAGCAGAGGGATACACACAGAGTAAAGGTAAAGGGCTGGAACAGAAGATATTTTGCTTCACTGAAGTAAAAAAAAAAAAAAAGCAGAGGTAGCAATCCTAATCTCAAATAAAGCTAAAGCAAAAATAGATCCAATTAAAAGAGATAAGGAAGGAAACTATATCCTGCTAAAAGATACCATAGACAATGAAGTAATACCATTACTAAAGATTTATGTAACAAGCAGTATAGCATCCAAATTCTTAGAGGAGAAGTTAAGGAAATTACAGGAAGAAATAAACAACAAAACTATACTAGTGGGGGACCTTAATCTCCCCCTCTCAGAAGTAGATGAATATAGCTACAAAATAAACAAGAAAGAAGTTAAGGAGGTGAATAGAATTTAAGAAAAGTTGGATATGGTTGACCTCTGGAGAAAAAGGAATGGGGATAGAAAGGAATATACCTTTTTCTTGGTGGTAAATGGCACCCACACACAAAAACTGACCAATGCCCTAATACAGGGCATAAAAACCTCACATTCCAATGCAGAAAGGCAGATCATGATGCAATACAAATTACATGTAATAAAGGGCCATGGAAAGATAGACTAAAAATTAATTGGAAACTAAATAATCAAACCGTAAGGAATGAGTGGGTCAAACAACAAATCATAGCAACAATCAATAACTTCATCAAAGAGAATGACAATAATGAGACAACATACCAAAACTTAAGGGATGCAGTGAAAACAGTTCTTAAGGGAAATTTAGTATCTCTAAATGCTTACGTGAATAAAATAGAGAAAGAAGACATCAATAAATTGGGCATGAAACTAAAAAAGCTAGAAAAAGAACAAATTAAATATCCTCAATTAAGTACCAAATTAGAAATACTGAAAACCAAAGGAGAGATTAATAAAATTGAATCAAGAAAACTCTTAAACTAATAAATAAAACTAAGAGCTGGTTTAATGGGGAAAAATAATAAAATAGATAAACCTTTAGTTAATTTGTTAAAAAAAAAAAAAAGAAACAATCAGACAGAGAGGAAGAAAACCGAGAGAGAGAGAGAGAGAGAGAGAGAGAGAGAGAGAGAGAGCAGTGTCATCAAAATTCAGGAGGGAGAGAGAGATTATCCAGGAGGAGGAAGAAGTGATCAACAACGTCAAACATTGCAGACAGATTAAGAAGGATGAGTGGTGAAATCACGTCATTAGATTTGACAATTAAAATAATCCCATCTAGTCCCATTGAATTCTGAATCTCTTTGCTGCCCATTCTCCAAACCTCTTCATTTAAATTACATATATGTGGCTTTTTATTTAATATGTGAGTCTGTACATGCTTCTTTCCAGTGTTATGGGAGAAATTCTCTTCCCCATTAAAGTCATATGATAAGTAAGTACTCAGGAATAAATCTTACAAAATGCAAAAATTATAGAGGAAAAAATTCTCACTTTTATTAGGATTATACACAGGTTCAGGATTCAGAAAAATAATGATGAACCATGATTAGGACTCAAAACAAGTTACTTATAGAGAAAACAAAACAAAACTTTGTCACAGAGACAGATTTTTTTTTTAATTTATAGCAATCTTTATGGCCTACAAAGCCATAAAGGTCACACAGGCCTAGTCAAAAAAGATTCATTATCTCACGCTTCATCAAATTAAGATTAAACTAAGAACAAATTTGTAAACAGAATAACTCACAGACTCAAATACAAGCCTACATTTTAAAGAATTTACAATAGACCTACTGAGAGAAATGGATTTATGTGTCACAAAGATAGCCAAACTTTCTGGAGACATTGAAATCTTTCCACAAGAAGCTAGGTAAATCACTTTGGAAGGTTAAAAAAAATTCTATATGCTATGTTCCCTTCCTCTTCTCTTGAACTCTTATCTCAGGAAGTTCAAAAGTCTTTCCTAAATACTATCATTCTGTGACTCAGCTTTTTGCCAAGTGAGGCTATTATTAACAGGAAACAGGTTTCAGTTAGCCAGATACTCAGAAGGAAAACATATACACAAAAACACACATAATATATATGTATATGTTATATATCATGATTATCATGATTATCATCATCATACCAGGTTTCATATGTTGCCTAGCTCTGAGTCTCTGTGTCTATGTCTATGGTTTCCTCTCTTTCAAAGGAGGGCAAACACTGATACTACTTAAAGGTGAAGCTTAGAATGTGAGTAAGCACCAAAAAAAAAAAGCCAATTTAGGGACAATTTTTAGCTTGTCTAAAGAATTCACACTATATTTAGGAGTCAAGAGATGTGAGAAGTATCCTGGCCATGCTACTATCAATGATTCCAGAAGGAAAGTGTTCCTTTTATTCACCTATGTCCACTCTTCATGTCCTCATTGACCATAGCAGGCCAATACTCTCCATAGGTTTTCTTGGAAATACTTTCTTTCTCCAGTGGAGTTAGTCAAACAGAGGTTAAATGACTTGCTCTGAATCACACAGCTAGTAAGTACCAGGGGCCAGATTTGAACTCATTTCTTCCTGACTTCAGGCCCAGAAGTCTATCCACTGAGCCATCTAGGTACCTCTAAAATAAAAAAAAAAAGCATCCTTTAACCAATAAAAGGAATAGAGGGTAATACAGACAAGAGCTTCTGTTAAAGAAAATCTCAACACCTAACAGCCTACCAAGGATGTTTTAGAAAGCAATGAAAACATGAGCGATCTTTCTCAACTGAAGCTAATACAGGAGAGAACCTGTCGAGCTGAATCTTGCATCTAGCACAGGCAAGATTGATGTACCACTGATTCCAGGAACAAAAGGAGATGATCAATTTAGTAAAGAAGAGGGATCTAAGGAAAGTCAGAGACTAGATTCTGTTTACATTTTGTGAAGTAGCAGATTAATAACAAAGTTTCTTTTAATTTTCACCTAACACTCATTATTTAATCCACAGCCTATTTTGCCAGAAAAGAAAAAAATAAATAAACAAAATACATAAATAAGGTTTGTGTACTTAAATCAATTCCAACAAGGCCAAAGAGGGATTGCAAACTGGAATGTTTTTCTTTAGGCAATATGAAATGCCTGAGTATTCTCCAGGGGAACAAATTGTAGAATATGGGATGAAAAAGGAAAAGACCTAAGTGGACTAAGCAGCACCTCCAGGGTTCTACCTCAAGATAAAAGCAATAGACAACATGTGTTCTAAATGCTTTTGACTACTATAGGAAGAAAACTCTTGTTTCCTACTTGCAAAAATTGCCTGGCCCTATTCATCTCCAATAACTTATTTTTTTTTATTCTTTCTGGGAACTAATTCACTTTAATTTTTATTTATTTATTTTGCTGGCAGTATTTGCAGCAATTATACATATCCTTACCAATAAGTCAAGAAAAAAAAAATTTCTATTGAGATTACTTTCAACATCTTTAGAATGTTCATTTTGTAATTAGACTACAATTGGGATTAAAATGATCTCAGCTATTTCCAATACTATTTCTCATATATAAGGGTCCTTTTGATTAAATAATTTTATTCTTTAACTGAATTATGAAAAATCTCTCACAGCAACTCATACAGTTGTTGTTTTGGGTGGGTTTTTTTGGCCAAAATAAAATTATTTTCCTCCCCACCTTACCCAGACTAAAATGCCACATTAAAACCAATTTAACAATTATTAAGGACTTACAATGCAGAATATTCCCCTTACTCTGCCCATCCTCCTCTAACATATAGCTAGGTTCAAGTCCATTCTGGGAGTGGGAAACAAAGGACTAAGCACATCTAAATTTGGAAGTAACAAAGAATGTGAAAGACTCCTAGTATATTTAAAGATAATGAAAGAAGAAAAGACAAAATAGCCATTGGAAGTCAATCTTTTGCCCTAGAGCTGTTTCCTACAAGACTGAGAGCAAGACTATGTTCCCTGGGCAGAGTTTGCTTGGAATTGAATTTGTGGACAGAGCTAGGTGCCAACAGGGATTTTGCTTGGGGGGAGGAATCAGTTTCTTATTTAAATGTCTTATGGATGGATCTTAGGTGTCATCCAGAAGATTTGAGACTAGGCATTCAAATTGTGTTTCTTTGATTTCCTAAATTTGGGGGCCTTCTCTAAGGGAGTGGGTGGAAATAGCCTTGAGTCTAAGTCTCCTAAGCAGTTGCTTTTCTAAAGGGAAAAAAAAATTGTCTCATTGATTTTGGGAAAGAGTCATGACTCCCCAATTCTTCAAACTGAGCTTATTTCTTTGCTTCTATTAAGAAACTATATATGGCAAGTTCATGCTTATCTAGTTAAACTTAAGTATAACAGGAAAGATGAGCAGAGATGTCCAGTGGGTAAAGGTAAAGTGAAGAGTTTTAACTGAATTAAATTTACAGATGCAAAATGTTTGTAATAACATTCAAGTGTTTATCTTTGAGTAGTATCTATCTACTATATAACAATAGTATCTGGTATTTAAATGTGAGCTAGATAGAGAAAGGGAAGGATGCTTTCTCTTTTTTCACCCACAACTAATCTTTCTTTTTCTTTCCTGTTAAGCCCCTCTTCATGATCCTCCTACCCCTTAACAGGCACACACATCTGTTGTTGATAGAGTTGGTTTTGTTAATAAGTAATCACTTTCACAATCTAATCTAACCTTATAAACTTACTCTCATTTGCCTATGCCCTCTCATTGGAGGTCTGGTGGGTAAAGCATTAAACTCCTCCCAAAACTTTCCTTAATAAAAAGCTGATAACCTTCCAGGAAACTCCATTTGCCATAAACAGTTTTGCTTGGCTTCAAATCCATGGAATAGCAAAGATTTTTCAAGTAAAAAGTCTCACTTCCAGGTACCTCCTGGTGGCCACTTTTTTACCCCATCCCCTTTTTCAGCTTGTTTTTGTGTGTTGTCTTCCCCTATTAGATTGTAAACTGCTTAAGGATATGATGTATCTGTTGTACCAGAAGTGAGCGAGACACACCACAGAGTATAAGTTTTAAGTGGAGAATTTATTAGCCGGCGGCCATCGGGGTACGGCACCACAAATCAATGGCAAATGTGTTGGGGTGATGGCTTGGCTTATATAGGATATGGGGGTACAGAGTGGGGGGAAAACAGGAACAAAGGTCCTGGCTGATCAAAAGATTCAGTCAGGTTATTGTACTAGTGGGATAATCTCATTTACATTCCTTGGTGGAGTCACGGAGCCCCAGGGATATCTGCTAGACAGGGTCTGCCAGGTTATCCTTCAGTGGGATGGTCCTATCTATTGAGATTCCTTAGTGGAGTCATGGAGTCCCAGGGGGTTTGCTAAATGCCAAAGATATCTGAGTCCATTCTTTCTGGGGGTGCTTGTCAGTAGCTAGGGGTTTCTCAGGGGTTCCTAATTTTCCTTGTATTACATATCTTTCTTTTTTCTCATTTGTTTCCTCTGAACTCAACACAGCTCCCGGCACACATTTAGCACTTAATTGGATTTAATTTATTGAATCTATTCTCCCTCTTATGTCTCCTCTTCCTAAGTCCCTTTCTTTCCTATTAAACTGCTGAATGAACTGTATATATGGACCCAAGTCTGTCTGTCTGTCTGTCTCTCTCTCTCTTTCTTTCTCTCCCCCTCCCTCTCTCCCCCCCATCCATCCCTCTGTGTGTGTGTGTGTGTGTGTGTGTGTGTGTGTGTGTGTGTGTGTGAGTGAGAGAGAGAGAGATCAATCCCATATTCCACAATTTGTTCCACTGGAGAATACTCAGGCATTTTATATTGCCTAAAGAAAAAGATTCTAGTTTGTAGTACTTCTTTGGCCTTGATGGAACTGATTTAATAGTACACAAACCTAATTTATGTTTTTTATTTGTTTTTTTTTTTCTTTGTGGCAAAATTGTGAGTTAAGTAATGAGTGTTAGGTGAAAATTAAAAGAAATTTTAGTAGTTAATCTGCTACTTCACAAAATGTAAACAAAATCTAGTGTCTGACCTTCCTTAGACACCTCTTCTTCACTTAAATGATCATCTCCTTTTTTGAATAGTTATCTCACACCTTTTCTCCCCCCCATTTTCTCCCTAACATTTCTTCCTTCTCTTTCTTCTAATATCATTAAAACATTAAAAAAAAACCTACTCCCTGACCTTCTGTTTTATTTGACTTCCTCTATGACCATTGATGTAATTAAGGTTTGGAAGGAAGGCTTAAAGGTGGCCATGATTCCCCCATTAGAATGTAAACCATTCTTATTTATTCCCTTCTGGTTGCTTGATCCTATTTATCTCTTTATTTTTCTCTTGACTCCTGTCTTTACATCTCAAAGTTTCTTCTGAGTTCTATTTTGCACATCAGCAATGCTTAGAAATACCTTATTACATTAAATGTCTATTTTTTTTTACTTTGTGGGAACCTGCTCCATTTTTCTAGTTGAATTTTTCTTGATTGTAAGTTTATAGCCTTTGACTTTTATAATTTATTATTCCAAACATTCTGATTCTTAAAGTGGTGGATCCTAAATCTTATGTCAGCCTGACTATGACTCCTTGTTACTTGACTTTTTGTTTTCTTTCTTGCTGCTTACAATATTTTTTGTTTGTTTTTTATTTTTTTTAAATTAGAATCTCTGAACACTGTCCATAATATTTTTTTGGTTTTCATTTTAGGGTATCTTTCAGTTAGTGACCATTGGCTTCTTACTGTTTCCACTTTGCCTCTAAGTAGTTTTTTTTCTCTCATGGGTTCTCTCTCTCTCTCTCTCTCTCTCTCCCTCTCTCTTTCTGTCTCCTCATAGCTGTCATATAGTCCAATGATTCTTAAATTCTCTCTTTAAATTATTTTCTAGGTAGGTAATTTTTCATATGACATATTCTATATTTTGTTCTTTTTTGCTTTTGGTCCTGTCTTTTGACTTTCTTTTTGCATCATGGAATCATTCATTTCTATTTCATCCATTCTAATTTCCAAGGAGACTGTTACTTAGATAAAATTTGTTTACCCCTTACACAAGAGTAAAAATTCTCTTGTCACGTCATTCCTCCATAGCTCTTTTTCTTCTTTTTCTTTCTTTTTCATTCATTTCATTCATGATATCACTTTTATTTCAAATAAAATTCACATTTCTTCTAGGAACTCTAATGGACCTGATGGCCAACCTGTGCTTTTATTTTGGGCTTTGCCTACAGATGTTTTGGAGTCATCTTTTTCAACTCAGTTTATGTTTTGGGCATCCTTCTTACCATAGTACTTATTCATGATATAATTATTTTTATTTTTTAAATTTATTTTCCCAGTTCTAATTCAGGATTTGTAAAGCCAATCAATAAGTGAAAAGATCTTTTGCTCATTGAATAAGCCTTCAGGGGCTTCAGGTGGGGCCAACAAAGGGAGGTCTAATTAGAGACAAGCCCACACCCTTACACTAATTTTGTGTGAGGCTCCAGGCTAGTTAGCAAACTAGTTTGATAGTTTAAGAGAGGTGAGAAGCCCTCAAGGTCATAAGGGGAGTTGCAGAGCCAATTTTATGTGCCTGAGTTCTAGCCAATCAGATGATGCCTAAGGATTGTATAAAAAGAGAGAACATAAGCAGAAACTAAGAAACTGAAGACTAGGAGGAGGAGGAGAATCCAAGGTCTGAGAGTGGAACTGGACACAACTGGAGCAGGAAGCAGCGGAGCAGAGAGTAGCAGGATTCGCCCAGGGCCACCTTCCAGAGTATGAAGAGTGGAGAGTGCCGAACACAACAGAGAGTTTCAGAACTTGGAGTCAGTGGAGCTGCAGGAGAGAGTGCCCTAGCATTGAAGGGAAGGACAAGTATGGTTTGGTTCGCTGCTATAATATTTTGTTATAACCTCTTTGTTAGTATAATGAGGCAGGCTTACAGGTTTTGGAATGTTATTGCCACAATATTGAATTGGGGGTCATTGAGTCTGATCCTTTTGAGCCTAAATAAATGTTATACTTCCTCTGCTTTCTACTTAGAGAATTCATTATACTTTGTGATTCTGAACCATTCAGGCATGCTCATGGTCCTATTCTAGGTCATGAATTTTACCATACTCATATAGGACTTCAGATTTCGTATTAGGTTCAGTACCTGTGTACTTCTGGAGGGAATTTCTGAGCCATATTTAGTCCAGTTTCATATTGTTTTCAGTTCTTATGCTGCTTTCTTAGGGTCTAGTATACTTAAGTAAAGCCTATAGATAGCTCTAATTCTACACATTTCACCAGAAACTCTTATTCTTCATGACTTTTTGAGACATTTCATTCTTTTTCTCTTTTTTTAATTAGTCCTAATGAAAATTCTTTCTTGAAGAACTCTGAGGTTTCATTGTGCTCTTAATTGATGCTGCCTCTGCAATTTTTCTTATTACTTGCCTTTATGAGCTTAACTATTGATGTCTGTTGCGTTGTTAAATATATTGTGCAAACAATTTAAGCTTAAACGAATAGTATGAATATCGAGTCTTTGAAGGACTAGCGTGAAGCATTTGAACTGAATCTCCATGAACTTTTTATATTAAGAATGCCAACTGGCACTCTAGACAAAGCTATTGAGGAAGCCATTTATGTCACTGAATAATTTGGGGAAATGTGAAGTGCTTGTTAAACATTATAAGGAAGAAGAAAAATCCCTATCTGTGGTCTGTAAATTATTTGAATTGGTAGCACAGCTGAGTATTATTAGAGAGATAGTATACATCAAAATATTTTTAGCAGCCCTTTTTGTTGTAAAAACTGGAAACAAAATAGTTTCCTGTCAAATGGGGAATGTTAAACAAATTGTGATAGATTGATAAAATGGAATATTACTGTTCTGTGAGAAATAATGAATATGATGAATACAGAGTCACACGAAAATACTTAACTTATATAAATTGACACAATTGAAGTCAGCAGAAACAGGAAAGCAATGCGTACAAGGACTACAACTCTGTAAATGGAAAGAATGACAACAACAAAAAAATAGAAAGTAGATCAGCAAAATCATAATAACTAAGCTTGACTCCAAATAAGAGTTATAACAAGACACATCCTTCTGCTCTATGCAAGAGATGAGGGACTGTATGCATAGAAAAAAATGCTCTTCCCTCCCCCCCCCAATGTTGGTTAGCTTTGCAGAACATGTTCACGTGTGTGTGTGTGTGTGTGTGTGTGTGTGTGTGTGTGTATATATATTTGTGTGTGTATATATGTGTATATATACTTGTGTGTATGTGTATATAGTGTATGTATGTGTATGTGTGTGTACATATGTATACATACATGTAATAATTTCCCTATATAATGAAAACCTGTTTGTAGCATACAAACAATATATATTGATAAAATTTATTTAAATCATTCTATATATATATGTATATGTGTGTATATAGATATAGATATATATCATTCCCACCCAAAATCTTTTTTTTTTTTAATCCTGGTAGTTCCTATTTTAATAGACTACACGTATTGAAATGTATGGGCATAGTACTTTGGGCAATCTGGCTTAGCCATTTCACATTTGAAAATGAAGTATTTATTAGTAATTCTGCTTTTGCCAGAGATTTCCAATAGATACATGGTTATTTAAAGTTTTGCATCACTACCAGATCTTGACTATCTTTCAGGTCTGTGATATACTTATTTCTTTTTTGCATCTTGTATATGTAATGTATTTTTCTTCAATATATTTTATTTTCCCCAATTACATATTAAAACAATTTGTAACATTTTTTTGAGTTCCAAATTTTATCCCTCTCTTCCTTATCCCTTATATCTTGGTATACGGTATGAGATGTTGGTCTGTATCTACTTTCTGCTATAAGATTTTCCAGTTTGCTCAGTATTTTTTTGTTGTTGTTGTTTTTTTTTGTCAAATAAAGAGTTTTTGCCTTCCAAAAACTTGGATCTTTGGGTTTATCATATACTAGAATGAGATTACTATGGTCATTGACTATAACGTAATGTGTACCTAATCTATTCCCACTGATCCACCACTCTATTTCTTAATTAGTACCAGATTGTTTTGATGACTATTGTTATATAATACATTCTGAGATCTGGTATGGCTAGACCATCTTCTGTCACATGTTTTTTTTTGATTCATTCATTTGATATCCTTGATCCTTTGTTCTTCCAGATGAATTTTATTGTTATTTTTCGTACCTCTATAAAATAATATTTGATATGGAATGGCACTGAATCAATATATTCCTTTAGATAAAATTATTATTTTTATTATATTGGCTTAGTTGACTCATGAGTAATTAATATTTTTCCAGTTGTTTAGATTTGACTTTGTTTGTCTGGAAAGTATTTTGTAGTTGTGTTCATATAGTTCCTGGGCTTCTCTTGGCAGTTAGAATTTCAAGTATTTTATATTGTTTGCAGTTATTTTAAATGAAAATTTCTCCTTTTATCTTTTGCTGCTGGACTTTGTGGCTAAAATATGAAAATTTTGATGATTCGTGTTGTGTTTATTTTATATTCTGCAACTTTGCTAAAGTTATTATTTCAAACGTTTTGTTTCTAGTTGACACTATAGGATTCTCTAAGCACAGCATCATATCATCTGCAAAGAGTAATGGTTTTATTTCCTCTTTGACTATTCTTACTACTTCAATTTATTTTTCTTATTTTTCTAGCTAACTTATCTCCTACAATTTTGAATAATAGAATTAAAAATGGGCATTTCTGCATCACTTCTGACTGTATCAGGAAGGCTTCTACCTTATTATCATTGCATATAATGCTTACTTATGGTTTTAGACAAATGTTACTGATCATTTTAAGCAATGCTTCCTTTATTCCTATGCTCTCTGATGTTTTTAATATGAAAAGGTGCCCTACATTGTCAAAGGCTTTTTTCTTCATCTACTGAGATAATCATATACTTTCGGTTGGTTTTGTTACTGATAGGGTTGATCGTGCTCATAGTATAAATCCCACCTGGACATAACATATGATCCTTGTGATATATTGCTGTAATCTGTTTGCTATTATTTTATTTAAAATATTTGCACCAATATTCATCAAAGAAATTGGTCTATAACTTTCTTTCTCTGTTTTGGCTCTTCTTGGTTTAGGTATTAGCACCATATTTGTGTCATAAAAGGAATTTTGGAGGATTCTTTCACCTATTTTTCCAAATATTTTATATAATATTATGTAAATTGTTCTTTGAACATTTTGTAGAATTCACTTGCAAATCCATCTGGTCCTGGGGATATATTGTTAAGAAGTTCAATGATGGCTTGTTCAATTTCTTTTCCCATGATTGGGTTATTCAAGTATTTTATTCTGTTAATCTGCATAATTCATATTTTTGTAGACATCCATCCATTCCATTTAGATTGTTAAATTTATCAGCATATAATTGGGCAAAATAACTCCTACTAATTGTTTTACTTTCCTCTTCATTGGTGGTGAATTCACCCCTATCGTTTTTTATACTATTGATTTGGTTTTTCACTTTCCTTTTTTAAATGAAAGTAACCAATAGTTTATCGATTTGATTTTATTTTTCATAAAACAACCTTCTAGTTTTATTTATTAATTAAATGATTGTCTTTTAGTTTTATTAATCTCTCCTTTGATTTTCAGGATTTCAAATGTGGTGTTTAATTGGGGATTTTTATTTATTTTTCTAGTTTTATTTTTTTAGTTGCATGCCCAATTCATTGATCTGCTCTTTTCCTGTTCTATTGATGTAAGCAATTAGAGATATAAATTTTCCCCTAAGTACCATTTTGGCTACATCCCATAAATTTTGATATGTTGTGACATTGTTGTCATTTCCTTTAATGAAATTATTGTTGGTTTCTATGACTTTTCTTTGACCCACTTATTTTTTAGAATTAGATTTAGTTTCTAAATAATTTTACCATAACTTTCTAGTGCCCATTACTGAATGTAATTTTCATAGCATTATGATCTGAAAAGGATGCATTTACTATTTCTGCTTTTCTGTATTTGGTTGTGAGGTTTTTAATGTCCTCATACATGGTCAATTTTCATGAAGGTGCCATGAGAAAAAGGTATATTCCTTTCTATTCCCATTCAATTTTCTCGAGAGGTCTATAATATCTAAGTTTTCCAGAATTTTATTCACTTACTTAACTTTTTTTCTTGTTCATTTTTTTGGTTGCATTTATCTAGTTCTGGGAGGGGAAAGTTGAAAGTCCCCCACTAGCATAGTTTTATAGTTTATTTCCTCCTGCAACTAATTCAGCTTTTCCTTCAAAAATGTAGATGCTATGCCATTGGTTCCATATGTTTAATATTGATATTAATGCATTGTCTAGGGTACCATTCTGCAAGGTATAGTTTTCCTCTTTATCTTTCTAAAAATTAGATCTCTTGGGGCAGCTAGGTGGTGCAGTGAGTAGAGCACCAGCCCTGAAGTCAGGAGGACCTGAGTTCAAATCTGGGCCTCACACACTTGACACACCTACTAGCTGTATGACGTTGGGCAAGTCACTTAATGCCAATTGCCCTACCTTCCCCCCTGCAAAAAAAAAAAAATATATATATATATATATATTTTTTTTTTGCTTTTTTTTATGAGATCATAATAGCTACCCCTGAATTCTTTGCTTCAGCTGAAGAACCATAACAGATTCTCCTTTAGCCTCTTAAATTGACTCCATGTGTCTCTCTGCTTCAAATGTGTTTCTTGTAAGCAACATATTGTAGGATCCTGGTAATTAATCCATTTTGCTATCATTTTGGTTTTTTGGGTGAGTTCATCCTTTTCACATTTATAGTTATGATAACTATATTTATCCCTCCAAGCTATTTTACCCTTGTTCCCTCCCTGTTTTCTTTCCCCGATCCTGTCCTTTTTCACAAGTCTTTTAATTAGAAATGCTTGAAACTCCTCTATTTAGTTAAGTATCCATTATATTACCCTGAAAGTTTATATTCAGTTTTGCTGAGTAGGTGAATATTGGCTGCAAACTTAACTCATTGGCTTCTGGTATATCATATTCCATAAGTTCTCTCATTCTTTAATGTGGAAGCTGCCAAATCCTGTGTAATCCTGATTGTAGCTCCATGATACTTGAATTGTTTCTTTTTGGCTACTTGGGGTGCTTTCTCCCTGATCTGTGAGCACTGGAATTTGGCTATGCTGTTCCTGGGAGTTTTAATTTTGGGATCTGTTTCAGGTGGTGATCAGTGAATTACTTCAATTTCTATTTTGGCCTCTAGTTCTACTATATTAGGGCAGTTTCCCTTAATGATTTCTTGAAAGATGTTTTCTAAATGTTTTTTAACCTGATCATGCCTTTCAGGTAGTTCAATAATTCTTAAATTATCTCTCCTTGATCAGTTTTCTAGGTCAATTGTTTTTTTTTTCCTATACATAATTTCACATTTTCTTTTCTTTCCTTTTTTTTTTTAACTTTTTATTGTGTTTTATTGTATCTTGATGTCGCATGGAGTCATTAGCTTCCACTTGCCCAGTTCTAACTTTTAAGGAATTATTTTCTTCAGAGACCTTTTGTGCATCCTTTTCCATTTGGCCAATTCTATATTTTAGGGAGTTATTTTCTTCAGTGAATTTTTGTACATATTTTCTTCCATGCTGTTGCCTTTTTTTTCATGATTCTCTTGAACTAATCTCATTTATTTTTCCCAATTTTCTTCTATTTTTCTAATTTCTTCTACTTCTCTCTTTTTAAAGTCCTTTTTAACTTCTTCCAGGAGTTCCTTTTGGACCTGAAACCAAATTATATTTTTTCTTTCAGATTTCACATGTCATTTTGACACTGTTGTCCCCTTTAAGTTTGTGCCTTGATTCTCTCTGTCACCATAGTAGCTTTCTCTAGTCAAGTTCTTTTTGTTATTCCACTCATTTTTTCTGCCTTTTTTGTGACTTCTTATTTTTATGTGAGAGTTGGGTTCTGGTCTTGCACAGTCCCAAGCTTTTTGTGCTTGGGCTTAGGGCCTTGCTACTGGCTTTCTATGGGTTTCATGACTTAGCTCCTTGGTTGCACTGGATGGTAGGCTTCCCTTTGGGCATGAAATGTGGTCTGGGGCATCCCCATTGCCTTCCCCTAGGTGTGGGATTTTGCTAGATTGCTACAGAAACAGAGTCTTTCTGCTGGCTGGCCCTACAGGTGGGATCTTGTTGCTGGACTGCCCAGAAGAAGGGACCCTGCTTCTGGGTTGCTGTGGAAACCAGGTCTCTCTGGCTGGAAGGCCCCAAGGGTATCATCTCCCTCTTGGCAGGCCTATGCTGGTTAACAAGAAGGTCAGATCTGCCTGGTTCCCACTCTCTGGGTGGGCCTTTGCTGTGCTGCATAGACTACTGGCTTGTCTAGGGCATTCCTGGTTTGCAGAAGGGCAAGGCCTCACTGGTGGATTGCCCCAGGCTTGAACTCTTGTTTCAGGATTCCTGCTTTGAGGCTGGTGGCTGCTGCTGCTCTTGGACATCACTTCTCCCCTACCCCTGCTGTGCTGGCAAGCTGCTTCCCTGCTTCCAGATCAGTTGTGAAGTGATTTTCAAGTTGTTTGGAGGGGAATTTTGGAGAGCTTCAGGGAGTTTCTTCCTCACTTCACCATCTTAGCACCAGAAGTGGTTTAGACATTTTAAAGGCCCTTTCTATGTCAAATTTTGATTGTGAAATAGTATTTCTCCTATTTATAGGTCAGGTATTTTATTGTTTGGGGGGGTAGGTTTTTGTTTTTTCTTGTTTTCAGCTATGTTGGAGGCAAGGGAAAAATCTAAAAGAGGAAAGGACCATTGCATAGAATAGATGGCGCTATGACAATGGTCACTTTTGAGAAGGCTGAACAATTGCACTTATATTTTGTTTCTTTTTTTTTTCTTTTCCTAACTGAATAAGCTAGAATAAGCATGGTTTGCCGGGAATAGAAACCTAGAGAAATGAAAAAATAGGCAGCATATACACTCTTTAGAAGTACTCAGGTCATAAAGCCTGGACAAATTAGATCATGGAGTAAGTGAAGAAGGTGTGATTGCTGAGCCTTAGTCAGTGATCTTTTTAAGACTTGAAAAATGAAAGAAGTACTGCATGACTGGAGAAGGGAATATTTTGTGTAACCTTTTTTTAAAGAAGAAAGGGTAACATTGGAAAAGTTTAAGTCAACAATCTTGACTTCTCTTTCAGGGTAAATTAAAGAACATATTATTAAGAGGATGTTTTGTAAGCACATAAATGGGGAAATGATGCTTGCTACAAGCCAGGTTGGCTTCATCAAGAATAGGCTAGGCCAGACTAAACTTACTTCCTTTACTGACAAAATTGGTAGATTGGGGAATATTGTAGACATTTTATATCTTCATTCCAGCAAAGAATTTGACAGTCTCTCTGGTTCAAACTCCTTCATCACAGCCTCATTGCGGCAGAGGGGTTTGTGTAGCTCAATGAAACTATCAGCTATGCCATGCAGGGCTACCCAGGAGGGACAGTTCATGGTGGAGAATCCTGACAAAAAGGTGATCAACTGGAGAGAGAAATGGAAAACCACTCTAGTATCTTTCCCAAGAAAACCCGATGGGCCATATTAAATATTAAAAGATGTGACATTATAATGGCGTGCTATGTTCCGCAGGATCACAAAGATTTGGATAGGACTTAAAAACTGAAGAAAAACTGGTTAAGATGGAAAGGTATAGGCTAGATTTCCAATTTCTTGGCTAGTGTCAAGGAGTGTTCATAAGTTAGTCATCTGAAAGAGAGGTATATAATGGGAGACTCGAGATATCTATCCTTGGCCCACTGAAGTTTCACATTTTTGTAAGTAATCTAGAGGATATTTTGTCAAATTTGTGAGATACATAAAACTTAAGGAAATGACTTACATTTTAGATGATAAATTACAGATCTGAAATAATTTTAGCAGGCTAGAATGATTGGCCAATTAAAAAAAATGAAAATGAACAGGTATAAATGTGACAGCTAGGTGGCAGAGTGAATATGGCACTGGGACTGGAGTCAAGAGGACATGAATTCAAATCATCTCAGCCAATTACCTGGTGTGTGACCCCGGGCCTGTCACTTAGCCAATGTCTGCCTCAGATTCCTCAGTTGAAAAATGGGGATAATAATAGCGACTACAGATGAGATTTGTTGTGAGATAAAGAGATATTTGTAAAGTGTTTTGCAAAGATTAAAGTGCCATATAAATGCCAATTATTATTACTGTTACTAAATATAAAATATCATAATTGTGTTCCAAATACCATAACTATAGGGTGGAGGATATTTGGCAATAGAATCATTTATAGGAAAAAGAGCTGAAAATTTTAATGTACTTCAAAATCTATGGGTCAAAAAATGCAACTTGATAGCCCAAAAAGCTAATGATAAACCAGGCTGCATCAAAGTAAATGTCACATGGAAGTAATAGTCTTGCTACATTCTGTCTTGATTAGGTGATATCTGGAATATTATTTTTAGAGAAGGTCACCATTGTTGTTATTAAGTAGTTTCAGTCACATCTGACTCTTTCTGACCCCATTTGGGGTTTTCTTAAGAAAGACAGTGGATAGGTTTGCCATTTCCTTCTCCAGCTCATTTTAAAGATGAGGAAACTGAGACAAACAGGATTAAGTTAGTCCAAGGCCACACAGATAGTAAGTTTCTGAGGGAAGATTTGAGCTCAGTAAGAGGAGTCTTCCTGACTTCAGTCCCAGTGCTGTATCTGCTACACCATCTACCTGCTCAACACATTGGTAAAGGCAAAACAAAAGAGAAAGTGTTTAGAAGGAAACCAAGGTGGTGAGAGTGTTAGACATCTTGCCCTACAAAAATAATTTGAAGGACCTAGGGACCTTCTAGCCTCTAGAAGATTTGCTCTGATTAGACACAGAGATCATAACTAGGAGCAACAGGCAGAAGTTGCAGAGGCAGATTAGGTTTCATGTCATAACAAAACTTCCCAACAATTACAACTATCCAGTAGTGGGGTTACATTCTTTGAGAGGTTCCCTCTTGTTGGAAATCTTCAAGCAGCCAGAAGACCAATAATTTGGGATACATTAAAAGGACTGCTTTTCAGGTACAGACTAGAATGGTTGGACCTTTCTAACTCTTAGATTCTATGATTCTGTATTCTCTGTTTATCTGAACAATCCTTATTTTACCTCGCCAAACACATCTAATTCTGAGCTTATCTCCTCCTAAAACTTACTCTTTTGGGGGGATTTTCCCTCCCAGTAATAACACCAAATATTTCTGGGTCAAATTCATTTTTGTCTCCCTTTCTACATCTAATACGTCATCAAGTTCTTTCTGTCTTAACTGTACTTTCCTTTTTTTAAAATTTATTTTTTATTTTTAGTTTACAACACTCAGTTCCACAAGTTTTTGAGTTCCAAATTTTCTCTCCCTTCCTCTCCTCCATTCTCCCGGCATATAACCCGATATAGATTCTTCATATACCTTCAAATAAAACTTATTTACATAATAGTCAAGTATTGAAGAAGAATTATAACAAATGGAATGAATCATGAGAAAGAAGAAATGAAAATAAAAAAGGAGGAAAAATACAACAAATAATTTGCCTCAGTCTGCATTCAGACTCCTGTAGTAGTCTGTAGTTGTTCTGTAGTAGAAAGAAAGTAATTCTTTCTCTGGCTATGCATAGCTTTTTCCATCATGAGTCTTTTGGAACTGTCTTTGAACCTTGCATGGATGAGAGGAACCAAGTCTATCAAAGTTAGTCCTTACAGTGTGTGTCTGTAATTTTATATAATGTTCTCCTGGTTCTGCTCCCCTCACTCAGCATCAGTTCGTATAAGTCTTTCCAGGTTCTTTTGAAGTTCATCTGCTCCTCATTTCTTAGAGCCCAGTAGTATTCCATTACATTCATATACCACAATTTGTTTAGCCACTCCCCAATTGATGGGCATCCCCTTGTTTTCCAACTCTTTTCCATCACAAAAAGAGCTGCTATAAATATTTTTGTACATACAACTCCATTTCCCACTTGTGTGATCTCTTTGGGATACAGCCCTAGAAATGGTATTTCTGTGTCAAAGGATATGAACATTTTTGTAGCCCTTTGGCATAGTTCCAAATTGCTCTCCAGAATGACTGGATCAGTTCACAACTCCACCAACAATGTAATAACTTTCCAATTTTCCCACATCCTCTCCAGCATTTATGATTTTCCTATTTTGTCATTTTAGCCAATCTGATGCGGGGAGGATGTTGTACCTAAGAGTTGTTTTGATTTGCATTTCTCTAATCAATAGTGATTTAGAGCATTTTTTTCATATTCCTATAGATATCTTTAATTTCTTCCTCTGAAAACTGCCTGTTCATATCCTTTGGCCATTTCTCAATTGGGGAATGACTTGTATTCCTATAAATTTGGCTCAGTTCCCTGTATATTTTAGAGAGGAGGCCTTTATCAGATGCACTGGTTGTAAAGATTTTTTTCTCAATTTTCTGCTTCCCTCCTAATCTTTGTTGCATTGGCTTTGTTTATACAAAACTTCTAGAGCTACAGAACACACAAAATGTCAGAATGAAACAAGTCTCCAGTGCAAGATGGCCTGGATGGTGGCTGGGAAGGGTCTATTGCACTGTGCTGGGAGCAGGGCCCAGCCCAGAATGGACTGCACTGGAAGAGACCAGCTGGAGAAGATTGGGCAGAGCAGACCTCAGGGCACTGAATCACTGGTAGCTGTGGCAGATTCCAGATGTCTCAACCCACAAACACCAAAGACAACTTAGCAAGTCAGTGTGAAAAGCATTGGACCTGGGTGAGAGAAGTGCATAGTCTGGCCCCAGGGCAGTAGAGGTGGCTGCAGCTGTGGTGGCTGTTTCCAGAGCTCCAGGCTCACAGACAATGGGGGGGAATCAAAAACTTTAGTGAATTTGCAGGATATAAAATAAACCCACATAAATCCCTGGCATTCCTATACATTACTAAGAAAGCCCAACAGCAAGAGATAGAAAGAGAAATTCCATTTAGAGTTACTGTAGACACTATAAAACATCTGGGAGTCTACCAGCCAAGACAAACTGAGGGCCTAAGTGAACATGATTACGAAATACTTTTCACACAAATAATGTCAGATCTAAATAAATATAAATACATCAGTTGCTCATGATTAGGCTGAGCTAATATGATACCTAAATCAATGTACTTATTCAGTGCCATACCAATCCAACCATCAAAAAATCATTTCACAGAGCTGGATAAAATAATAAGAAAATTAATCTGGAAGAAGAAAAGGTCCAGAATATCGGGGGAAAGAATGAAAAGAAATGCTAGGGAAGGTGGCCTAGTCATACCAGATATTAAACTGCATCATAAAGTAGCAGTCATCAAAACTACTTGTCACTGGCTAAGAAACAGAGTAGTGGATCAGTTCAATGGGTTAGGTACACAAGATACAGTAGTCAACAACTATAGCAATCTACTGTTTGATAAGCCCAAGGAGTCCAGCCTCTGGGTTAAGAATTCACTATTTCACAAAAACTGCTGGGAAAATTGGAAAACAGCATGGTAGAAACTGGGCATAGGCCAATATCTTACACCATATACAAAAATAAAGTAAAAATGGTTGCAATTTTCCCACATCCTCTCCAGCATTTATCATTTTCCTATTTTGTCATGTTAGTGAACCTGACAGGAGAGATGTGGTATCTAAGAGTTGTTTTGAGTTGCATTTTTCTAACCAATAGTGATTTGAAGAATTTTTTCATATGACTGTAGATATCTTTAATTTCTTCCTCTGAAAACTGCCTATTCATATCCTTTGACCATTTATCAATTTGGCTCAGTTCCCTGTATATTTTAGATATGAGGCCTTTATCAGAGACACTGGTTGTAAAGATTTTTTCCGATGATTTGCACAGGCCTCCCTCACTCAAACCAAAGTTAATTGCAAGTCATGTCATCATTTCCCTGATGCTATGGTCTTCTTTGAAAACAAAGGACAAACAGAACCTGTGTGACTGAGGGAGAAGGTGAAATTGGATCAAGTGCTTTGAAAAACAAACATTCTTCATTCTTTCTTTGATTGTTTCAGGACTAATGGAGAGAGAGGAGGAGAGCATGGGGAGGCAAAAGGGAGAGAAGAGAAAGATATAGTCAGAAAGGGAAATAGAGTCAGAGAGAGTGAGGGGAACACACTTTGGAAGAGGCAAACATATAGAGGAATATGACACCCCCAAGAGTCCCTGGTTTCCAACTTGCCTCCAAATAAATTTGGGGAATTTCCCCTTTTTTGAGATAACAGCCTCTTCCTTGGTTGAAGACAGATCTTCAATCTTTTCTATTTAAATTTTTTGGTATATTCTTATTAGTAGACCACCAATTTCTTTTTGTTTTCTTCTTGTATAAATGAGTTTACTTTCTATTTATTATTTATGACTGTCTTTTGCATAACTAGCATTTAGTGGGATGGAGTAATACATATGAGTGGTAGTTTAAGGTACCCTCCCCCTTAAGAGACTATGCCAGTAAAGTGTTTTTTTTTAAACCTAGTAACCTATGCTTCTATACCATCAATACTTAGGGGAAGCAGATAGATTTAATTCTATTCCAGTATCCCACTTTTTCATAGCAGAATGAAGTGGTCAGCCTCAATACCCCTTTATCTGCCTCTCTCAAGGTACAAATCACAGTCTCCCCTGAAGAAAGGTGGGCAAGATTCTAGATATCTCTATCCATGGCTCTCCTCAATCTATCTTTCCATTCATTTAAACATCTCATGTGAATATATACATCTTATATAAGTATGACTCACATTACATAAACAATAAAACTTGTAAAACTCAAAACACTAAAGCTGGAAGTATCCTTAGACACCACCTAGTTCAACTTGGTCATTTTGTAGATGCAGAAGTTGAAATCCAAAGAGGTTAAAATGATTTGTCTAAGGTGACATAGATAACAATAATTAGTGACACAATTTGACCATAGGTTCTATGGCTCCAGAGTCTATGTTCTTTCCACTATACTATGTTGTCTCTCTAGTACTATGAGGAGTAGTAATAATTTTCCCTATTCTCATAGGCTGGGAGAGCACCTGGCACACAGAGCTGCAACAGACCACACCAAAGCAGAAGCTTTTTTCATCTGGAAGAACAGAAGGTCCAGAATATCAAGGGAATGAATGACAAGAAATGCTAGAGAAGGTGGCCTAGGCATACCAGATACCAAACTGTACTATAAAGCAGCAGTTATCAAACTACTTGGTATTGGCTAAGAAACAGAGTAGCACATCAGTGGAATATGTTAGGTACACAAGACGCAGAAGTCAACAACTATAGCAATCTACTCTGATAAACCCAAAGAATCTAGCTTCTGGGCTAAGAATTCACTATTCCACAAAAACTGCTGGGAAAATTGGAAAATGGTAGGGCAGAAACTGGACATAGACCAATATCTTACATCATATACAAAAATAAAGTCAAAATGAGTCATGATTTAAAAATAAAGGCTGATACTATAAGCAATTTGGGAGAGCATGAGATAATTTACCAATCATATCTATGGGAAAGGGAAGAATTTATGACCCAACAAGAGATAGGGAGCATTACAAAATGCAAAATGGATAATTTTGATTGTGTTAAACAGAAAAGATTTTGTATAAATAAAGCCAATGCAATAAAAATTAGGAGGGAAGCAGAAAATTGGGACAAAATCTTTACAACTAGTGTCTCTGATAAAGGCCTCATCTCTAAAATGTACAGGAAACTGAGACAAATTTATAGGAATACAAGTCGTTCCCCAGTTGAGAAATGGTCAAAGGAAATGAACAGGCAGTTTTCAGAGGAAGAAATTAAAGATATCTATAGTTATATGAAAAAATGCTCTAAATCAATACTGATTAGAAAAATGCAAATTAAAACAACTCTTAGGCACCACATCTCTCCTGTCAGATTGGCTAACATGACAAAACAGGAAAATGATAACTGCTGGAGAGGTTGTGGGAAAATTAGTGCATTAATACATTGTTGGTGGAGTTGTGAACAGAGTCAGCCATTTTGGAGAGCAATTTGGAACTGTGCCCAAAGGGCAGTTAAAATGTTCATACCCTTTGACCCAACAATACCACTCCTAGGGCTATATGCCAAAGAGATCACACAAGTAGAAAAGGGACCTGTATGCAAAAAACATTTATAGCAGCTTTTTTTGTGGAAGCAAAGAACTGGAAATCAAGAGGATGCCCATCAATTGGGGAATGTCTGAACAAGTTGTGGTATGAATGTAATGGAATACTATTTTGCTATAAGAAATGGGGAAGATATGGACTTCATAATAACCTGGAAAGGCCTACATGATATGATGCTAAATGAGAGGAGCAAACATTGTACACATCCACAGACACACTGATTCTGTGATGACTAACTTTGATAGACTTAGTTCTCCTCAGTAATACAAGCCTCAAAGACAGCTCCAAAAGACTCATTATGGAAAAAGCAAGCTACATCCAGAGAAAGAACTGTGGAGTCTGAATGCAGACTGAGGCAAACTATTTGCTCTCTTTTTTTCCTCTCTTCTTTTTTTCTTTTGTTTCTTCTCTCTCATGATTCATTCCATTGGTCATAATTTTTCTTTACAACTTGACTATTGTACAAATAAGTTTAATGCAAAGGTTTATATAGAATCTATACCAGACTACATGCTGTTTTGGGGGGTAGGGGAGGGTAGGGAAGGGAAGAAAATTTGAAACTCAAGAACATGTAGAACTGAGTGTTCTAAACTAAAAATAAAAAAATCTAATTAAAAAAGGAAAATGTCAACAGTTGGTAAAGAAGGCACAAAAAATACTGAAGAAAACAACACCTTAAAAAACAGAATGTGCCAAATGCTAAAAAGAGGCATAGAAACTCAATGAAGATAAGAATGACTTGAAAATCAGAATTGGCCAAACAGAAAAAAAAAAACAGATTTATAAAAGTTCACTGAAAAGAACTCTTTTAAAAGCAGAATTAGCCAAATTTTAAAAAAGAGGTACCCATTGAAGAAAAGTACCCCTTAAAAAGTAGAGTTGGCCAAATGGAAAAGGAGGTAGAAAAGCTCACTGAAGAAAATAATTCCTTAAAAATTAGAATTGGGCAAGTAGAAACTAATGACTTTATCAGACATCAAGAAGCAATAAAACAAAATCAAAAGAATGCAAAGCTAGAAGACAATGTCTTCTAGAAGACAATATCTCATTGGAAAAACAACTAACCTGGAAAATAGATCCAGAAGAGATAATTTAAGAATTATTGGACTATGTGAAAGCCATGATCAACTAAGGAAGCAAGAAATTATCTCTCAAGAAATTATCCAGGAAAACTGTGATGTTATTCTGGAACCAGAGTACAAAATAGAAACTGAAAGAATCCACTGATCACCTCCTGGAAGAGATCCAAAAATTCTCAGGGATGTTATAGTCAAATTCCAGAGCCCCCAAGTTAATGAGAAGATACTGTAGGCATACAAAAATAAACAATTCAAATATAATGGAGACACAATCAGGATAAGACAAGATTCAGCAGTTTCTACACTAAAAGATCAGGGGACTTATTCCAGAGGGCAAAAAAGTTCAGATTACAACCAAGAGTCCCCTACCCAGCAAAAATGAATATAATCCTTCAGAGGGAAAATTGGATATACAATGAAATAGATTACTTTCAAGCATTCCTAATGAAAAGACCAGAGATGAACAAAAAATTTGACCCTCAAATACAAGATGCAAAAGGAGCATAAAAATGTAAACTGGAAAGAGAAATTATAAGGGACTTAATAAGGTTAAACTGCTTACAATCCTACAGAAGAAAAATGACACTTGCAGCTGCTAAAAACTTTCTCATTACTAGGGCAGTGAAGATTATGCATGGATAGAGGGAATGAACGTGAGTGGAATATGATTGGATGATTGAATAAATAAAATTAAGGGTTGAGAAAGAATAATGCACTGAGAGAAGGAAAAAAAGAAAGAGGTAGAATGGGGGTAGATTATGTAATGCCAAAGAGGCATGAAAGAGCTTTTACAGTGGAGGTGAAGATGGGGGAAGTCAGGAGGTATGCACAAATCTTACTCTCATCAGAATTTTCTCAATGAGAGAATAACATACACACTCCATTGGGCATAGAAAGCTATCTTACCCTACATGAAATAAGCAGGGGAAGAGGATAAGAAAAGTGGGGAGGTGAGAGAAGGGAAGGTAGATTCAGGGAGGTGAAAGTCAAAAGCCAAACACTTTTGAGAATGAACAGGGTGAAAGGAGAGAGAGCATAGAATAAATGGGGAAAATAGAATGGAGAGAAATATATAGTAATCATAACTATGAAAAAATACTTCTCTTATAAAGATCTCATTTCTAAAATATATAGAGAACTGAGTAAAATTTATAGCAATAATAACCATTCTTCAATTGAAAAATGGTCAAAGGATATAAACAGGCAGTTTTCAGATGAAATAATCAAAGCTATCTATAGACATATGAAAAACTCTAAATCCCTATTGTTTAGAGAAATGCAAATTAAAACACCTTAAACTATCACCACACACCTATCAGATTGGCTAATATGACAGAAAAGGAAAATGACAAATGTTGGAGGGGATGTGAGGAAATTGACATACTAATACACTGTTGTTGATGTGTGCTGATTCTACAATTCTGCAGTGCAATCTACAACTATACACAAAGGAATATAAAACCATGCATACCCTTTGACCAACAATATCACTACTAGGTCTGTATCTCAATGAGATCAAAGGAGAAAGAAAAGAACCTCTATCTATAAAAATGTTCATAGCAGCTCTACTCATGGTGTCAAGGGATTGGAAATTGAAGAGATGTCTATCAACTGGGTAACGGCTGAACAAGTTGTATGTGCTTGTGATGGATTACTATGGTGTTAAAAGAAACGATGAGCAGCATGTGCTCAGAAAAAATTTGGAAAGACTTTTATGACCTTATGCAAAGTTAAAGGAGCAGAATCATTGTATACAGTAATAGCAATATTGTATGATCAATTGTGAATAATTTAGTTATTTCAAGCAATACAACGATCCAAGACAATTCTAAAGGACTTAAGTAGAAAAGTACTATCCATCTACAATGAAAGACCTATTGAATTCTGAAAAGTATACTTTTTCTTTATTTTCTTTATTTTTTTCTTTTTTTATCTGTGTTTTCTTTCACAACATGACTAACATGGAAATATGTTTTGCATAACTGCACATACAAAACCTATATAACATTGCTTGTCTTTTCAATGGGAGGGTGTATCAGTAAGGCAAGATTCATAACCTCAAGGATGACCATGAACATGCCTGTATGGTTTGGAATCACAAAGTATGAAAAACTCTCTAGGTGGAAGGCAGAGTAAGTATAACATTTATTTAGACCCCAGAAGATCCAATCCCAAGACCAATAACCCCAATCTGATGTAGTAGTAATTATATTCCAAAACCAGTAAACCCACTTCAATGCAGCAGCAACAAGGAAATTATAACACAGCATTACAGCAAGGAATGAAGTTATCATGTAACCTTCCCCCCTGCTAAGGACTTCCTGTAAACAATCACTCATACATCCTAACTCTCCACTCAGCACTCTCTTCTACAGCTCTGTCAACACTGGCTCTCTCTTTGTCTGTTCTTCAGTGCCATCTTGATGTCTGCTGCCTCAATGTCTTCTTGATGTCTGCTTCTCAATTCTGCTTCCCTTCAGTTCTGCTTCCCTTTTGTTCTGTCCCTCTTTAATTCTGGTTCTCTCATACTCTGAGGTCTCCTTATGTACAGCCTAGCTGGCATCTTATTGGCTAGAACTCAGGTCTCTGATTGGCTGAATTCATGATTGACTAGAACTCAGTGTGCATACAGTGGTCTTAGCAACTCCCTTTAGGGCCCTGTGGGCTTCACGGCTGGTAAGTAGAGGCTTTAGGCCTGCTTACAAACAGAGACATAATCAAGCTTTCCCACTGAGCCCACCTGAGGCCTATTGAATGGGTGGGGCAGATCTTTGATCACATTAGTACTACAGAGGGTGAGACAGGGAGACCAAGATGAAGAGAATTTGGAACTCAAAAATCTTTAAAAAGAATGTTAAAAATGTTTTTAAATGTAAACGGGGGAAATAAGATATTAAATAAAAAGAAAAATTCATTTGCTCTAAGGAAATTCTACAGTGTACAATTCATACAGTGTAAAATTATCCAGATAAATAACATATAACATGAAAGAGAGGTCAAGACTTATAAGAGATGGGCTTGTTGCATTTTGTTATTTCAAAATAACAAAATCTTTTTTTAAATACATTATTCCATTTAAAAAAATCACAACCATACTCTATAAGTCTGACTATATATAATTCTTCTTTATATTCATTAGACAATACCAAATCATTATTTTTTTAAACGAGCCAGGAATAATAGAATTAACAAAAACAAAGCCATGAAGGACTACCTGATGCATTTGTGTATATAATTACATTTTATTCATAAAGACTTCCAAGATAGACATAAAGAGAAATCTAATTTTCTAATAAATTACATAGACTTTAAAATGTTATTAACAATTTTATTTCCATGATGGTTAGAGAATGAAAAACATATTTCAAAAGTGAAATAAATGATCAAGGTTTTGTCTAATTTTCCAGACTGTAATGTGCTCAGATTAGCAGAAAAAAAGTTTGGCTTCATATGAACCTATATTTTGAGGGGTTTTTTTCCCTTTCTTTTTTAGAACTCACATTGTGGGGATTGCCAACTAAGATATAAACTTATTTCAGAATCAAACAATCATAGTTCATTTATGGTTGTTGGCAACTACAGAGAGAAATTTACTATTAGCTAGATTAGAAGGCCCTTCAAGTTTTTTGATATAACCATATGTCAAATTGTATAAGAATGCAATTTAACATCATGAAGCTGGGTCCATTTTGATTGCCCCACCAGGATGCTGCAGTGTCCATGGCATTAGATGATGTTCACCATGCTAATATACACTTCTGTATTTTGTTCCAAGCATTCTCTTTTTCCACATCCTCCCTAAACTCTTTTTTATTCTGTATTTCTACATTTTTACATGTCCATGTATACATATACATATATGTATCCATGCAAACACATATAGCCTATGTGTGTATATGTGGATTTACATGTGTATATAGATATGAAATAGAGGGACTATATTAGTACAGCCTTCATAAATAAATTTCCTTGCAGTCCAGATGACAAAATCAGAGAATTTAAAAGGGGTAGAGCTGAAGTAGAATAGAGGGCTACTAATTATTGGTCCTAAAAGACTGCCCATGCCCGTAGTGGCAATCAATTTTTCTAAGCAGGAAATCAAGGCAATCTTGAAAACTGTGATATTTGGCAATAGAGAAAAGAATTAGTCAGCTATTGATAGGAGAGTTAGCACTGCCAGATGGGAGTAAAAGTGGGGAGAGGAATAAGCCTAAGGATTTGAGCTCACTTACCTGCCCAGGTGGAAACATCTTCAAGGTACCATAAGAAGGGAAAGGAAATGGGGTTCTATAGTCCTGTAGTGCTAAATGTGCAACTTTTTGGCTAAATATATTCTATAAGTATCTGCCTCTATAAAAAATGTTAACACAGACACATGTGAGCATACTTCCCATTAATGCTGTATGAATCTCTGGCAAAATGTGTCCCAGATTTATGGTGAGATTATTTTACACACTATATATACTAACATATGTCTATAAAGAAACGATTATCTTTTGAGAAAATTGTGTTTAATGGATGACTCCTAAAGGCAAATTTACTAGTGAGGCCATTCATGAGTTATGGCATCTTAAGAATACAGACCCACAGAATACCTTGAAACTAGTGTTGCCCCATAGGGCAGGTTGTATGGTGGATTCAACCCCCATGAGATCCAGTTTAAGAACCATGAATACTCTTGACCTCACCATAAGTCACAAATGATAAACTTCCATGTTCATAAACTCTGGCAATCCCTTATCTAATCACAACTTACTACCATCCCACTTTTTCTTCTGCCTTGAAACCTCAAACCTTGTTTTTTATCTTTAAAATGAACTTCAATCCCTTGACTCCTACACTACCTACACTCTTCTACTTTTCCCATCTTGACCTTTCAGTGAACCTGCTCTGTCAACTCCACACTGTTCTCTCGTCTTGACTATCTTGGCCCCCCATCCTATTGCCAATTTTGCCCTCCCTATCCAATCTATTGCAGATTCCTATTGATTTTAACTTTGCAACATCTCTGGAATACCTCTCCCCACTCCCACACCCCACCCCAGCCCTATCCCAGCTCTTGGATCACCCCTACCTATCTTTGCTCTTACGCATATACTCCTGAATAAAGGAAGAGAATATCATGAGATTATGCTTACTGGGTCTACTACAAAGTTGTTATATAATCTCAATTCAGTTTCTACTACTGCAAGACAATTCTTTTACTCCTCCCTAATTAATATCTATCTCACTGCCGCACTCACTACTATGCCTTTTCCAATGCTTTTCATCTCTTCTTAAACCTCTAATGATTCTTCCTCTCATTGCCTTCTCAACCTTACCACATATTTTACTGACAACAAACAAACAAGCAAAAAATCTGAGGCCATCCCCTGAAAGCTCCTTCTTCTCACCTTATACTCATTGCAGATGATCCAAATGTATTCTGCTATGATGTCCTCCTTCACCTCTCTCTCAAAGAAAGATAAGGCACTTCCTTAATAAGGCAAACCTTCTTCATGTAAAAAGAATTCCATTCTTATCCAGCAGATTCATTTTCTCCATTCTCACTCATCTTAAACCTCTCCTTGTCTACTGGTTATTTCCCTTCAGACTACAAATATGCCCATTTCTCCTCAGAAAATCACTTTGTCTATGTATCTTCAATAGTTTTCACCTTTTTATGGTTGAATTACTTGAGGAATTCATCCATAATTGATGCTTCAAGTTCTACTTCCTTTAGTCTCAATCTCTTTTGATCTCTCCATAGTCTGGCTTCTAATCTCATCATTCAACTAAGAATACTCACTTAATGACCAAATCTAAGGCCCTTTTCCCAATCCTCATTCTTCATGAAATTTCTGAATTGTCTCTCTTTTCTTTGACACTCTCTCCTTTCTAGGTTTCTATAACTATCTGGGTTCTTTTCCTATGTATCTGAACATTCCTCATATTTCCCAATATGAAAAAACATAATGTATTCTTGGCTTTTGGAGTAAGTTCCTGAAATGCAGCAAGCTCTATGGAACAATGGCATAGGCCATTGAAGTCAAGGCAATTCAGGCAAATATGCCCATGTACTAAATCAGAACACTAAGTGAAAGAAATTAATTTGGCCATGAATAAAAGAGATTGTCTAAAAAACCAGCTTGTGAATTTGTTTTAGTTAAATAAACTCTGGGAAAAAAGAGGCTGGCTAAGGATGGGATAATCTGAACTACTGAGACCCATGAGATTGCTACACTGCTCTGTCCTGATTACTTTCCTTCCTCCAGTAATGTCGACTAAAGGCAGTGTTATCCAAGGTTTTATCCTGGGACCTCCTCTCTCATCCCTCTTTACTATTACACTTAGGGAATCACATCTGCTCCCATGGTTTCATTTATCAACTCTAAGTTGATGAATCTCAGATCTACTTATGCATCCATGAACTCTAGACTCAAATCTCTGACTGCCTTTCAGACATCTCAAACTGAATGTTCTGCAGACATCTTCAATTTCACATTTGCAACAGTGAACTCTGCCTCCTTCTGAACTATTACTGTTGAAAGTACTACTGTTGGGACAGCTAGGTGGCACAGCAAGTAGAGCACCTGCCCTAGAGTCAGGAGGACCTGAGTTCAAATTTGGCCTCAGACACTTGACACACTTACTAGGTGTGTGACCTTAGACAAGTCACTTAACCCCAATTGACCTGCCTTCCCCCCTCCAAAAAAAATGTACTACTGTCATCTCATTACAATCTAGTTGTTATCCTGTACTCAACTCCTGTATCCAATCTATTGCAGATTCCTATTGATTTTAACTTTGCAACATCTCTGGATTATCTCTCCCCACTCCCACACCCCACCCCAGCCCTATGGAAGCTCTGATATTGTTAACACAGGAACAGAGGGATTCTTTATCTCACATTTATGTGATTTAAATAGCATGTTGATTAATCTCCCTGCCTCAAATTTTGCTGCACTCTAATTTATTCTCTGCTTAATTATCAATCATAATCTTCTAAAAGAATTGATCTGGCCATGTCACTTCACTGTTCAATAAACTTCAATAAAGGGGCTTGCTATTACCTCTAGGGTCCAATACTAAATCCTCCGTTTGGCCTCCAAATCCTTACGTGGCCCCTTCCCATTTTTCCAATCTTCTTTTATTTTGCCCCTCACAATATGTTCTGTGATCCAATAATATTGACCTTTTTTCTGTTCTTCTCACAAGACACCCATATCTAGACACTGGGAATTTTTACTTGTTGTTCCCCACACCAAGAAATCTCTCCTTCTTCACCTCCTCTCTTCCTGTCTTCACTGGTTTCCTTCAAATCTCAGCTGAAATCTTACCTTCGACAAGAAGCCTGTCCTGAAGGATGTGATGCTATTACTTATCTCTACTAATTATCTCCAATTTATTATGTATATATTTTGTTTGTACATACTTGTTTTCATTATATGCTCCCACATTTGACTCAAAAACGTTTGAGAGGACACCTTAAGAATTCAGCATAGTGCCTGGCACATAGTGGTTGTTTAATAAATGTTTGTTGCATAATTTGCGAATATGCATAAATACATATTTATATACTTACATATAGACCAGTTCACAATATCTTAAAGATTTTTCAAATGAAAAAAGGAACTACCTTCTTTTGTTGCCCCCTCCTTTTTTTTTTGCTTTTCCTGTGATTACAAAATACAACAGGAAATAAATTTAAGAGATTCTTTTTATGAGTAAAGCTGGCAGTGCTATATTAAGGCTTCCTAGGTTTAGCACTGAAAGAACAACTCAATATAAAGAATGAGTCAATTTACTGTATTATTCACTGAAAAAAAATTAGGTTTTAAATTTCTTTATTCTTTATAGTCAACATTTTCTGAACAAATATTTCATTTCTTTCCTATCTATATAATATTACAATACACTTCTACAATATAATGCCTTTCTGTGCTTTCTTGAGAATTAGAGGCTATTTCTCTAAATTTTTTATTGTGAAACATATTTTTCGATGCCATATATTGGTATTTGTACAGACATACACATATACACACCACAATAGAACACTCCTCAACTTTGCATGTCCAAAAGGGTTTTACAAAGCCAGGTTAACCAACAATGATTACAAATGAAAATAAAATATTGAGTTGGATCCTTATTTCTACCACTTCCTGGAGAACCAAATAGTGTTTATGCCAGGTGATACAAAAATACCAAATGCTCATGTAAGGAAAATATTGCAATTCACTAATAAATAACAAACTCTGTCCTGTAAGACACTATTGATCTTCAAAAACAGTCATATAGCACCAACATTCACAGTTCCAAAGAACTTAGCTGACAGAGTTCTATGTATAAAACAACTTTTCACAATGTAATGGCATTAGAATTGGAAAAAATATAAAACTAATTTTTTAAAGATTTATTCTAGTTCAAGATCACTGACAAAGTACAACACCTTATTCAGAGTATTCCCATTAAACAGCTGGACATATCATTTAGTTTTAAAACTCCATGTATTCTATTTCATGAAACTCAAAGGAACTCTTTTGTTTATCTTTTACAGAATTGTGTAGGTCAATTATACTGCCAAAATTGCATATTTTAATTGATATCGAGAATAGAAACCTAAAGTATTACCCACAATTCTCATTCTTCAGAAGAATTTAGGTAAATGAAAGTATATTCTACCTTTTCCAAGAACTATCTACAAATTTTATATTTTAAAATGTAATTTTCATTTCCTATATTATGCTGTTAGCTGGGAAAATCTATGCTTATTTTATCCTGGAGAAATGCTGTCCATAATGTGTTAATGCTCTGATATATTAATAATGTTCTGTACTAAATTAAAAACAATTTATTTTGTGTGGGGAAATGTGACTCAAATTAGACACTGAAAATTGTAGTAATATCCACAGTATATGGTTGTCATGTAATACTACTGTGCTATGAGAAATGATGAACTCAATGATCTTAAAAAGCCATGAAAAGACTTGCACAAAATTATGAAGAACAAAGTGAACAGAACCAAGAAAACATTGTATACAGTGTTTCAACAATCCGACTAGCAGCTTCTGTGGGGGTGTAAGATCCACCAACAACCAGCACCCAGAAAGCTGCCAACACGCTGCAATAGCACAGGTTTTTGATCTGCCTTAGTAAAGAAAGCAATGTTAAGGGGTTGACAAGTTTACTTTAATCCAGCATACAGACAGCATTCACTTAGTTCAGGAGAAAAATCCAGCACCCTAAACTTCAGAACAAAATACAAACAAATTACAAACATCAACAGACAGACCTTGTCTGATTCAAATCCCAATACATAGTTACCAGAGTTTAACAAAGTCCCAACATCTGGGTTTATGAGCTGGAGGGCTTCTTAGCTACAGCTGCCTGGAATCTCCACTGCCACTGCGAGTGAGAGCCCTAAACAAATTACAAACATCGACAGACAGACCAAATACAGATTCATGGTTACCAACATCTAGGTTCAGCCCGGGAGCTCATAACGATGGCTGGCCCAGAGTCACTCGCGCCACCACTGCTGTGGGAAAGAGCTCCAAGGAAGAGAAAGCCAACCCCTGGTTTTATATCTTTTTCAGGGTCAGGGGTGGGTCACACATGCGACTCACCCATGTGACCTAAAATCATCACAAAGAGGCAGACTTAAACCAACGTGGTCTAAGAGCCTCTGATGTCCCAAACCTATCACTCAAACTTAGCCCCACCTGGGGCCCCACCTTGATTACCAAGTCACACCCACATAAGTTTAGCACCTAATTGGGGTTTGGGCCTGGGGCTTAGCACCTAGTAAGACTCAAAGACAATTAATCATTTTAAAACAGTAAGAAAGTCCCAAATCAATTGATATTACATACAGTAACAGCAATATTGTTTTAAAAAGGACTTTCAGCAATTAAGTTATTTTGACTACTATAAATACATACATTAAAAATAAAGAACATATGAAGAAAGATGTTACTTACATCCAGAGAAAGAACTGATAAATGGAAGTATGTATAGAATAACATGTGTGCCTGTGTATGTGTATACATATATTGCATCTAATGATAGCCATCTCTAGGGTGCTATGTGGGGAGAGAATAAAAGAGGAAAAAAAGAAGGAAATTTACATGACAACATTGTTGTATATTTGGAAGGAATAGCAAGTTGTACAAGGTGGATTTGCAGTTTCATGTGCAATTGTCTCTTTTATTATACTGTGTCATGTAAATGCTTGTTTTATTTTGTGAGTTGAAAACAAAATATGAAAAAAACCAAATCCAAAATACTATATAATGATATTTTCTTACATATATCAGTGGGGCTGTGCCTATAACATTAATGTTAGAATACTTTATTCTTCCCTATTGGGAAAATTGATATAACAAAACAACTAACTTTGTTGAATATATATACATAGAAAATATTATATATGTGTGTATACATGTATATGTATACATATACATATACATATTTATACATATGTGTGTATATATATATATATACACACACACACATGTGTATACATACACATACATACACCAAAGACACTATAGGAAAATAGAGTACTTTTGGGGGGCTCGTTTTTCAGTGGTGTGATATTATTTGTCTAAAGATCATTTCCCTATTTTTTTTTTGAGGGAGGAAGGGAGGGCAATTGGGGTTAAGTGACTTGCCTAAGGTCACATAGCTAGTAAGTGTGTGAAGAGTCTGAGGTCAGATTTGAATTCAGGCCCTCCTGACTTCAGGGCCAGTGCTCTACTCACTGTGCCACCTAGCTGCTCCCATTTCTGTATTTCTTAACCTTCATGATCATAATTTCTTTCTAAATCAAAAGTATCAGAAACATGTTTTTGAGGTTCCTTTACAAAAGTAAATTTCCATACTCAAGATGTAATACAATGGTTTTAAATGTTCTATCCCAATAGCTCTGTGATTGTTAACAATTATTTTAGGTAGACATTAAATCATGCTAAAGTATGCTAGGAATCCTATGGACATGAGATATAGCACACACTTGAATACTAAAATAGCTCACTACAAGGAATGTTATCACAGTGCTAAAAAAAGCAATAATGATTTGTCACTTATTAGAAAGCATTCCCTAGACATCTCATGCTGTTCATTCCTTTGGCAATTTAATTTAATTTAGCAATCAAGACAGCTCTTGCCCTTAAGGAGTGTACCTTCTAATGGAGGCAGTTATCAGGTAAAGCGGTATCAGAAGTAAAGTATCCAGGAACAGGAATAGTCATACATTGATATGGAAGTCTGACAACTTAAAAGATAAGACAAAAGTTTCTCCATCACACCCGAGCAGCTCAGAAATAGAATACAAATTTCTGGTGGGATGGGCATGATAATTTCTATGTTAAGTGAAAAGAAACAGGGAGTAGGAATTATTTTTGTTTGGGGAAGGACGGCAGCATGGGACAATTAGATTTTTAAGGGTTTTTTTCTTAATGAAATCATGTCTTTATGAGTTTGGCAGTGTTAATATAATAATGGCATATTCCCTAGACCTATTTGAAGGCAATCATTGCAATGAGCTCACCTGTTTTTAATATTAAATCATTAGAGGAAAAGAAACTTAATTATCTAAAATTCTGTTCTCAGTAATGATACACCTTTTCAAGGGGTTTGGAAGAGCTCAACTTTAAATTGAACCATGAATTATAAACTCAAGGTATTTTTTCTTATATTAATATTTAATTCTTATATGTCCATTCATTTAGAGTATGCAGCAAGAAATCCACTTTAAAAAAATTAATACATTTGAAAAATTTTCCTTATGATCTTTTTTTTTCTATTTTTTGGCAAATCATGGAAGAACCTGATCTCAGAAAAATCTAATTACAAGTGATTTGGACATATGGTAAATAGGAGAGTTGAGAGCTTTGTGATGCAGAGGTAAAAGTACTGGACTCAGAATCAAGAATGCTGGAAGTCATTCTTGCTTCATGCATTTTTTCTATTGTTTAACCCTTGGTTAAGATTACTTAACTTCTTTTACCTTCTATATCTGCATCTATAAAATGGGAATAGTAATAGAACTTGCCTCAGAGGGTTGGAGTTGAGGATCAAATGAGATTAGATGTGTAAAGTATTTTACAAATATTGCAGGTTGGAGAAAGATATTAAATGGGAATTTTGTGGAAGCCACAGATGACACTCAAGGGCCAGCAGACAAGACAGAAAAAGTTTAGAAACTCAGAAATCCATAAAATATAAATATAGTATTATATAATATCAATATATTTTATCTTTTAATACCATAATAATTCAGACTTTTTCTCTTATATGAAGGGAGAGCCAGAATTTTTATATGGGTTTTCCAGATTGTGGGGCACTAGGCCCCTAATTCCTGTGAGGTAGAAGAGATAATTGTAAATACTAGCTGTGTTTATTATAAGTATGTGCTAGCATATCATAAAGAATGGTTTTGATATGAGTAGTGGTTTAAAAAAAAAACAAATAGAACATTAAATAAAAGTATGTGGAGAACATCAGTGAGTCATATAGTGAGAGTGAGGAATAACTGAAGGACCAATAAACTAAATTCTGAACTGCTATACAGAAAATATCATAAGATCCTGAGGATTTCCTGCAATACATTGGGTATATCCTTTATTAAAGATTTATAGAAGAACACAAAACTCACACCCACAAAGAGGCATCAAAAATGTTGGCAATATGAACCACTGTAGGGAATATCCATATGAATAAAATCATGGATCCATTAAGCATTTATTTAGCATTGAACTATGTGTCGGACACATTACTAAGTACTAGGGATACAAATGTAAGAAAGCAAGTCAATCACTGCTTTCAAGGACTTCATATTCTAAAAGGAGAATAAAGAGATCTTTGTTTAACAACTGAAATAGGACAAAAAGACAATTTTGTAGTAAGACTTTACTTAATTGTACAATCAGAAGAAAGAAAGGGGGAAAAAGTCAGGTGAGGGTGGGAGGATAGAGAAAGGCCAGGAGAGACTTCTACTGAAACAGGGGAAATGTCATAATATAAAAATTACACAGGAAAATGACATCTCAGAAAAAGAACATGAAAAGCTATATATGATTAAAGTGTGTTGTACATTGTCACCACTTTGTTCTTAGATCCTTCTGAGAAATCTTAAAGCTCTGCTTCAAAGTAGCATGTCGTTCTACATACATTTAGTAGCAAATGATCTAGTAATTTCTCTTTCTACCTTTTTCTTATGCCCTAAACTAAAAACTTCACTTCATTAAATATTTCACCCTCATACTATTTTGTTCCCGGATCTGAGATATCAACAGCAATATTAGACCTTAATGTATAAAGATGATATAAATAAAAATGTAAATGGTTTCTGGGACCGCTTCTGATTTCATGGGACTTGCATTTATGTGGTACTTTTGTGAAGAGATTTAAACCAGCAGATAAAAGCAGCACATATATGCATGTTCAAGCAGCTGTACATAGAAGCAATGTTTTGCACCAAAATTGACACCTGTAAAGTCACCAAGGTTTTCTTCTTCTTCCCAACTGAATTTATATGCATAGGTTTGATGCTATTTTTGTGATGAATGATTCTTAAGGAATTTCAACTACTAGGGATAAAAGGAGTTTGATGGCACTTGAATCCAGAATGCTATTTGAAAAGATATGTAAAAGTGGATCTTTCTTATTACCTTTGCACAGCTTGAAGAAAAATATTAAGTATGTTCATTATGCTAAATATACTTATTTTTATATTTTCAGTTCAGTGCTTTGAAGATAAAATATGATTTATATGTCAATGTGACACTATGTTAATAATTTAACAGCAAAAATACATGAAAAAGTAGAAACAAACTCTTTTTGTACTTTTAATGATCACATTTATAGTGTCCTATCTCCTTAAATGACTTGTCTTCCAAAAATCCCGTAAGGTTGGTAGTCCAAAGTTTCAGAGTGGCTAAGTTGAGTGTCGCAGCACATGTAATCAACATTGAAACTCCAAACCTATGGCTTTTTGTCTCACACCTAGAGGAACCTCACACATTTATGATGCAATATATGTAATTCTAGATCATCATTAAAAAAGTGTCTATTGTGGAAAAATCTCAAAATACAATTTACACTTAAATTTAGTTGATTTCTAAAATATAAATCAATTGTAATTTTGAAGTGCAATGACTCATAAACAAATATTGTGACCTTCAAAGACCATTCATAAATACTTTAAATACTTTCCATTTACCAAATGGAAACAATGTATTTGTTTAACCATGAAAATCTGTAGGCTAGGATTTCCCTTTAGACAGGGGTCTTAAAAGATTTCATAGGACTTACTGCAACACGAGCTTGTCACCCATATATAATGATATCACCAATGGTAGGAAATTGAACAGACAGACAAATAGATAGATAGATAGATAGATAGATAGATACATACATACATACATACATACATACATACATACAGATAGAGATGGAGATAGAGATAGATGCGAAGGATTTCAAAAATTCTCTTAAGAACTTTGTAATTGATTGTGTGACAAGGGAGAGACTGACACAGGGACCACTCAACATGGCATGCCCTCATCAGAGAAGGTGTTATGTTCTATGAGGAAAGCAGAATTGAAGTAGCTCAAAAGAAATGAGAGATGCACAAATTTAAATTTAGAGAATCCATCCTGAATATCTACATGGACTATTTGTGCCCAACCTGTGGTAGAGCATTCTGAGATTTTATTTGTCTGACCAGTCACAGCTGGACACACTCTAACTTGACTCTTAACATAGTGATGTCACTTTGGTTTTTTTCAAGAATAAAAGACAATAATCAACCAGAAGGAAATGAACATTTAAGTACCAACTTCAGTCAATATCCTAACAGATTTACAAAAATTCTCTTATTTGATCTTCCCAAAAACTGTAGGAAGGAGGTATAATTATTATCTTCTTTCCCATTCCCACTTTCATTTGAGGAAAATGAGGTAGAGGGCAGTTAAATGACTCATCCAGAGTCATGTAACTATTTGACAATCTGAATTTAGGCTTTGAACTCACGTCTTTAGATTCCACACTCCGCACTGAATCCACTATGCCACCACATATGCTTCTGATCATCCTTCTCTATACGTAGCCCTTTTACTCAGGGATTACTATGTGTCAAGCACTTTGCAAAACTATGGGATTAGAAAGTCCAAAGAAAAGACAGTTTCTGCACTCAAGGAATGTATATAACTTCTAAGGAGGAAAACCACATAAATGAGGAGGGAAAGTGACTATCAAGGAGGAGGAATTCACCCTCTCTTTTCCCCAGAGTTAAAGGGATGATGAGAGGGGTCACAGAGTAGAATGTCCTTGTCTCTGTAACCACAACCCCTTTAGAATATTGGGACACTTAGAACAATTATTGAAGGCAAGTTGATTTTTAAATACAGTTAGTTACCTCAGCACTTCCCTGCCTTTGATTAAAAGAACTCTTGCCTTTTGTTTGCAACCATATTAGATGTAAATTACATTGTTGCCATGAAAACACATTCTGAGACTAGTTGTGGAATGTAAATAAATTGTTCACTAAATGATCTTGATCAAAAGTTTCCACTGATATACCAGTTTGCCCCAAACCACCTATACTATGAAAAATGTGGAGGTAATTTTTCCACTATAGTTACTATAGAAAATGAACAATATAGAAAACATTTGGAGGCTTTACAATTTGTGATTGCTTAGTTACATTCAGGGAAGCTAGGTGGTGCAGGAGATTGAGTGCTGGGTCAAGAATCAGTATGATCTGAGTTCATATTCTGCCTCATTGTGTGACCCTGGACAAGTCACTTAACCCTGTTCGTCTCAGTTTCTTCATCTTTAAAATTAGCTAGAGAGGTAAATGGTAAACCGCAACAATTTTTTTGCCAAGAAAAAACCAAATGGGTCACAAAGAGTCAGACATGACTAAAACAACTGAATAAAAAACAAAAGTTACATTAAAGTTGAAGAGCTCATGTAAAAGTGTCCTGGTTGTTTTCATTTTTAAGCTCTTTTTTGTTGTTAAGATTTTGTCCCCCTATAAATGATTGCTTCTGGAAAGGGACTTTGTTGATATTGTTTTAACTTTTTCTGCTTTCTTTTCTCTCTCATCTTTTAGTTTGTTTCCCCTGTCACAGAAAGAGAGATGGCAAAGATCTAGTTGGACTTCTACACTAACATTTTAGATTTGACAAAGTAAAAAAGGTTAACTGAGGTCAACTGATGGAAACGTGTCGGACTGAAGAGTTGAACAGATAACTATTTGCACTAGTCACTGCACAGATTTTGAAAGATAACCATCAGCACCAATCAATACAGCAAAGCAATACCACAAGAGTTAAGAAATCATACTGGAGCAGCTTAAAAAAAAATCAATTGTTTTCCCTCCCTCTAACAAACTACTTGCAAGATTATATTTGGGTCCATGTCACTCAAGCTTTTTAAATCACTATGGCTCCTTAAACCTTATATCATAACCATCTATTTGCTTTCTTTCCTCTCTTTTGCACACATGAAAGCTAACAATGAGCCCTCACAACATTATGCTCAACTGGAAGCTAGTACATCCTCGCAAAATTCGATTCAAAATGTATATCATTTTTGAAAATGGTGGTGTTAAATTGAGATTTTTAAGTCAAAAAAATGTATTTGACACACACATACATGTACACAAATACATACATGTACATATTAAACTGGACCTGAATTTCACTGGTATAGAAAACTTCTAGTAAATATTTTTATTAATGAAAATACACATCCGCTCTCAAACTCAGATTGCCATAAAGAGTCCTTGGTGTGTGTGTGGGGGGAAGGTTACTGAAAGGTTAAGTGATTTCTTCAAGTTCACAGCCAGTATTCATAAGAAACCATATTTGAAGCCAGGTTTTCAAGACCTTGAATTGAAAAATTGATACCCTACTTTATTCTGTTTTATTTAATAATTATCGACTGAGAATTGTATCTAATCAGTAGAATCAGTACTTAGGAATTAGTTTGATTTAAAAAAAACAGTTTGATTTCTTAACATTAGATTCTATAAGATGGTTTGACTCTTTATAAGAGTTTTACTTCCTCATTTCTCTGGGCTCAAGCCTGTACTTTATTTATCTTACCCCAGAAGGGAGGAAGGAGGATAAGTCAACACAGTCATGAGATATTCTACTTGGTTATAAACCTAGCACTGGACCACTCTGGTGTAGAGGGCTGCCTAATGTAGCACTTTCCAGAACATGTTGATCAACTCTGTGTTTTCCCCTTACCATAAACTTTGGAAACCTTCTTTTGCACATACGCCAGCATGGTTATGCCAAATGTAAACACAACCTATACCTTTAACAACTGTATAAAAGATTGCTTTGTCTGCTCTGCTATATCCCTGGCCACTGTGGGGCCTGGCATTTCATTTTATTGCAGTTGCTACCCTTGTTAATAAATTGATCACGGTCAGAACTTTGTGCCTCAGATTCTCTCATTTGCAGATTCATATTATATCTCACAGGAATTATATATTGATAACACATTTCTAGCTATTGATTACTATGATCAGAAGAGAATGAAACAACTTAGACAAATAAATTTACACATAATAGTCAAGGCAGTGTGGCATAGCCAACAAAAAATAATCTCAGAATCAACAAGATCTGGCCTGAAATCCAGATTCTGACTAATGCTGGCCATCTGAACCTTGACAGATGAGGCAACTTCTCAATATTCTAGGTACTTGTCTAAAACTGCAACTTGGTAGGGAGGTGTTTATATCTATTGGTAGGAGGACTTTCCTCATTTGGGGTTTGCCATTTCTAATCAAATCACAGTTCTAGACCCTATCTGTAATCACAAAATAATTAATGGTCATTCACTAAAACTTTTAATCAGGTAGGTAACGTAAGGATATGAAACATTTCAGTAGTACCTTTATATAGAACTACCTTCAATTTATTATATATTACAATATGCTACATGAAAGAGTAACTAGAGTAAGTCATATAAGGAGAGAATATTGAACTTGGTTTTCTACGAAGTAATGGGTATGGATTGTTAGAGAAGAGAAAAAAGATGATTCAATTTGAATGAAAATATAAAATGGACATGAAAATAAGTTATTTATAGGCAGTGGCAAGCATTATTTTGGCTGAGACAGAGAACTTATAATTGATGATGGTACATTTTCTTCTCGCAAAATACAAAGATATTTTTTCAGCCCTCATTCTCTCATGAATTTAGTAATTATCTTTATGTAGATGATTCCAAAATCCATATATCCATAACATATCCATCTTGAATTCATTACATATTAGCAATTGTCTGCTGGATACTGGCATCTAGATATCCAGTACTTATCTTCTAAAAATATATAAAATTCACCTCATTATAATCCTCTCTTTAAACTATATTCTTTTCTCAACTTCTTTACTTCTGTTGAAAGCATTATCATCTTGTGAAAACTTAAGTTCACAGCTTGGGAGTTATTTATGACTCATGGTTTTTCCTAGCTCCTTATGTCCAATTGGTTGCTATGTTTTGTCAGTTCTATACCTACAGTCATCTCTAACATTTCTTCCTTTTCTCTGCAGTCACACAACCTCCACTTATAGTCCAACTACTCATTTCCTTTCACATGAAGTATTGTGATAGACTTCTGGAGGCGGCACAGTGGATAGAGTGCTGGTCCTGCCATCAGGAAGACCCATCTTCCTGAGTTCAAAGCCAGCCTCAGACACTTACTAACTATGTGATCCTGGGCAAATCACTTAACCATGTTTGCTTTATTTCCTCATCTGTAACATGAGCTAGAGAAGGAAATGGCAAGCCACTCAAGTATTTTTTCCATGAAAACCCCATATAGGGTCATGAAGAGTTGGACTCTACTGAAAAAAATTGGCAACAAACAATAGCCTTCAACTTGATCTCTTTGTTTTCAGTCTTTTTCCTCCCTCATACATTGTTCACATCACTGCAAAATTATGCCTCTAACCATCTCACTCCCTGACTCAGAAGTCTTCCATGGTTTTGTAGTGGCGCTAGGGTAAAATATAAATTCCTCAGACTGGTGTTTAAGGCCCACTGTGTCTTGTTCTCATCTACCTTTTTGTCTGTATTTGACATTTTTTTCCCTTTAGGTATTATCCATTCCTGTCCAACTGACATACTAGCCAGATACATACACACACACACACACACACACACACACACACACACACACATATATATATACACACATGCCTCTTTATAATCTATCACAAGTAGCCATATTTGCCAATGAATTCTTTATCTCCACCCTATGGAATTTCTTTCTTCTATCAAAGGTTAGATGAAAGATTACTGCCTACAAAAGGTCTTGATTGCCACAGTTACTAGCACTCTTTGCTTCTTGAAATTAATGTTTATTTAGTACTGTGCATGTGGTATTTCAGAATTTAAGATCTCTGATGGAAAGAGACTTTTCCAAAAACCTGTACAATGCTGTGAACATATTTGGTGTTTAATAAACGTTCATCAATGGAATTAATGTATTGATTTTTTTTTCCATTTTCAAATAGTTGATTCCCTTTGGTTTTCATAACAATACATTTTTCAGGTTCTCTTCTATCTCTTGGCTACATCATCTATATTTCTTTTTTGAACTTGTCTTCCTCGTATGCATTAAATCAATGCATTTTACAAACCTCATTCTCTGGCCCACTACTTTTCTTCATCTAGTTTCTTCCTTAGAAAGCTAGTCTATTCTTGGGACTTTAACATTCTAATAAGCCAGAATAAATAGAAGAATTAATCTAATCTTCAGCTGAGGTCAATCTTCCTCCTAAATGAATTGAGCTGCCAGAAAATAACATACAAGGGTATTCCTAAAGTCTGGACACATAGGCAATTGACAGCAATGACGAATTATTGTATCAAGTTCATGTGAATCTTGCAACCTGTGCATCACAAATGATGGAAATCATATTGAAGATATTACTTGTTAATATTCCAATTAAATAAAATGTTGTTGAAAATTTCATTCATTTCATTTCTTGAAAATATGCATTTTTGCCTATGTGTCCAGAGTTTGGAACACCCTGTATGTTAGCAGCAATGACAGTGCCTTGTGAATCTCTTGAGTAATTTCAAAGGTAAAGATTATCTTAGATATGTTTGAGGGCTATCTGGTTAGCAAGTTTCTAGCAGCCAAATAATATAGTAATAGTAATCTTGTTTCTTTCATTTTACTTTTATTTTTAAATTAAATTTTATTTTTTTATTGATCAATCATTTACTTTTTCTTCATCTCACCTCCTTCCCTCTCCTCCCCCCAAAAAGGAAAACAAAACTCTTGTACTTTGCATAGTCAAGCAGAACAAATTTCCTAATTTGTTTTCTCCAAAAAATTCATATCCTATATTGATTATGTCTCCATTTTGCATGTTAGTCCATCATATCTCTGTGAGGAAATAAATAGGATTCTTCTTTACAAGCCCTCTGGAATCCTGAATGATCATTATGCTCATTAGAGTTCTTAAATCTTCCAAAGTTCTACTTTTACAATGTTGATGATATAGTTTAAATTGCTCTCTTGGTTCACATCTCTTCACTCAGCATCGATTCATAAAATTTGCCCAAAGTTACTCTGAAACAATTTTTTCTTTATTTCTTGTAAATTGCATTACATCTACTATTGCACTACAACTAAATACCATCATTTCTTCACCAATCCTTTAACTGATGGATGTTAATCTAGATTCCAGTTCTTTGCCACCACATGCACACAAAAAGAACTGTTCTAAATTTTTATGTAGATAAGCCCTTCTCGTCCTTATTTTGTCTCCTTGATACATAGGTCTATTAGTGTTGTTTGCTGGGTCAAAAACCACTCACTGTTTAGCAGCTTTTTTGATACAGTTTCAAATTGCTTTCCAGAATGGTTGTACCTAGTCACAGCTCCACCAAGAATACATTTATATGCCTATTTTTTTGCATTCCCTCCAACATTTGTGGGCTTTTTTTCATTTTAATAAAATTTTCCAATCTGATGGGTGTGAAGAGGAAACTCAGAGTTATCTTAATTTGCATTTCTCTAATTGTTAGCAACTTGAAATTTTTTTTCACATGATTAAAGATAGCTTAGATTTTTCCCTTGGGAACTGCCAGATCATATCCTTTGAACATTCATCAATTGGATTCCATGCTATTATAAAGAACATGTAAAATCAGCTGGATAAAATTAGGTAGCTGCACAGTGCTCTTTTTTTAACCTATCAAATTCCACCAAGCTCAATTTTGATGACCTTAAAATGTGAAAATTAATGAAAACAATGAAATGTTTCTAAATCAAAGAGTAACAAGAAACACTTTCAGGAAAGTAACATCAGAAGTATTATGAATCTTATATTAAATTTTGAAAAAAGTTTTTGTACTCACAAAACCAAAGCAATCAAGGTTAGAAGGAAAGTAGAAAGTTGGGATATTTTTTTTTTACATCAAGTATCTCTGATAAAATCCTCATTTCTCAAATATATGGAGAACTGAGTCAACTTTATAAGAATGCAAATAATTCTCCAATTGATAAATGGTTAAAGCACATGATCAGGGAGTTTTCAGATGAAGAAATCAAAACTATCCATAGTCATATAAAAATGCTCTATTGAAAAAAAAATAAAAAAAATTTAAAAAAAATGCTCTATTGATTAGAGAAATGCAAAGTAAAACAACTCTGTGCTACCAGGTCACACCTATCGGGTTAACTAATATCAGAGAAAAGGAAAATAATAAATGTTGGAGAAGATGTGAGAAAATTCAGACACTCATGCATTGTAGGTAGAGTTGTGAACTGATCCAACCATTCTGGAGAGCAATTTGGAACTATGCCCAAAGGGTAAACTGTGCATATCCCTTTGTCCAGCATTAGCCCTACTAGGTCTGTATCCCAAAAAGATCATAAAAAGGACATACATGTACAAAGAATGTTTGTAGCAACTCCTTTTGTCATGGCAAAGAATTTCAAATCGAGAGGATGACCATCAGTTGTGGAATGACTAAATGAGTATTGTGCTATACAAAATGACAAACAAGATGGTTTCAAAAAAAGTCTGGACTTACAGGAATTGATGCAAAATGCAGAGAACAGAACCAAGAGAACATTGTATGGTTCTTATTGTAATGGTATGATTCAAGAGTTCTCCTCAACAGTGTTCTGAGCTAGGTATTTTTTTTCTTCAGGATTTCCAGACTTAAACCCCTTTTACGACATTTCCCCCTCCCCAGCTCTCTTAGGTACCTTCATTATGTTTCTCCTCTCTTCCTACTAAACTAGGACACAGGAAAGGATATGAAACTTGTTCATATGATTAATCTAATATCTTGGTAATAGTTTATGCCTCCAAAAGTATGCTACATTTTAACAGGCTAAATGAATAAATTTCAAAACAAGCCCTAGAATCCTCAAAATTGATACTTATGCCATTCTCTGAACAAACTATGTTCCTTTTCATTTCTAAGGGTTTGCTTATCCCATTCTCCCTATGTGGAAAGTACCAGTTTTCTTTCCAATTATTCAAATTTTATTCATCTTTCAGGGTCCATGTCAAGTCTCATCTTCTTCATGAGCCTTAGACTCCATTGATCTTTCCCCTCTCTGAACTGTTATAGTACATACTGGTTATAAAATTCATTTTTAAATATAATCCTCAACTTTTTGACATTCTTATAACTGCTGAATATATGCAGACTTTAGTTTATTTGCTCAGCTAGATTATAAATTCTTGGAAATTTGAAATTATGTTTTTTCCTCCTTTCCTCTCTCTCCCCTTTTTGTCTCTTCCTTTCTTCCTTCCTTCCTCCCTCCCTTCCTTCTTTCATTCTTTCCTTCCTTCCTTCTCCCTCCTCAGCTCTTGGGGAAAATGTTATGCCCTTGTTAAATGAAAAAAATAAGTTCAGTCATCAGTCAAGGGATGAAGAAGCCATGAACCTTGCTGGAAATCCAGAAAATATACCATATATACAATGGATTATTTTGTTTACCCACGATTCTAGTCCTAGTCTTCCCCACGGGCTGAGAATAATACATAATGTCCTTTCTATTCCTATAATTCTATTATTACACCTGGTTAGTTTTTTATGCAATCTAACTTTTCCTACTTAATTATATTAGTTAAGAATCACAAGTAACTCATAAAAACATTTTAAAAAGAAAAAGAAATTATTGCTCTAAAGGAAAAGCAAAAAAAAATCATTTTCCTTATATAAATTAAAAAAAAAAACTATAGTCTCCTTTTACCCAATAATTCATCTGTCATTTTCCCAAATGCCATATAAGGCTGCTGATGCATGATTTGTAATCTATGGAACTGTCATTATTCATTTTATAAGGCTGTGTTGCCTACTCTTAGCTAAGGCATTACACAAATTGAGATTTTCCTTGAACTGTATTAGAAAAATATGTTATCTCACATTGGTAGAATTAAGGATACAGCTTTCTGGTTCCCATTTGTTCCCTTTTTCCATGAATATCCAAACACTTACCTGTAAGCTTTCCTTTTGTTAGCTAATTTTCCTTAGCCTAGTCTCAGGTAAGGTTTTTTTTAAAACCTTATTGGGAATTATTAGACATTTCACTATCTTTATTCTTTCAAGAAATATTCATTGAGAATCAACATGGAATAAGGGATAAAAGATTTATCTTGGAATTAGGAAGACCTAGGTTCAAATCCTGCTTTTGATATTAGTAGTGGTATAAACAGACAGGGAAAGTTAGGTGGCATAATGAATAGAACACCGGGCTTGAAGTAAGAAAGGTTTGTGTTCAAATCTGGCCTGAGACCCTTATTAGCTCTGTGACCCTGGACAAGTTATTCAACCCTGTTTTCCTCAGTTTCCTAAAATAATCTAGAGAAGGAAATAGTAAACCACTCCAATATCTTTGCCAGGAAAACCTCAAATGGGGTCACAAAGAGTCAGACACGACTAAAAATCACTGAATAACAATACAGAAGACAAGTCACTCAACTTCTTACAGCCAAGTTACGGCTGTATAAACCAAAGAGGGATTTTCTTCACTGACAGTTCCCTACCTTAATAAAATCACTGGCCAAGAATAAAAAAGGGAGTATGGGAATAGCATCATACTATAGGCTATGATTAGAGATTGAAGATAATTAGAAGATATAACTGTATACTCAAAGAATTTGGGAAGATAAAACTTACATACACATATCAAGGAGTTGGCATGGATATGCTTTGATGATGATGTTTAAAAGTCTATAATCACATAAAAGTATGTTTATATTTGTTTATGGATAAGAGCTTAAAGAAATTATTTCAGCTATGTGATTATCAATGTTGTATATTTGGTAAGCAAGAGCTCATTGTACAGTGAACAAAAACGGAAGAAGGGGGGAAATGCTGAAGCCCCAATAGAGGAAGGGAAGGTAAAGATGTTATAAAATATAAAAAAGTATCAGCAATAAAAAGGTAATTTCCAATCTTCAATGAAAAACGAAAGATCATTATATTCTCAATGGCCATATATGCTTGAGCCCTGTTATAAGTTTAATGAATATCTAAATCTCAAAGAAAGGGTTCCAAAGTCTCAGAAGGAGCATTTGGGCACACCAGAAACATTCTCTTTCCTAAACATATTCACTAAATTATTCTTGTCTCTATATACTTAGTACCAAAACATTACTACATATGATTGATGCCTAATAGCGTTCTTTAAAGAAAATGCTTGGCAAGGACAGATTAAATAGAAATCATATTTTCTAGAATACTTCGAAGACAAAACTTACTATCCTTTAATAAACTGAAGACAAAATTGGAAATAAAACTTCGCTGATTTGAATTGGAATGCAATTTCAACTTAAATATTTCCTTTCCTTTTTCTCAGAGTAACAACTACCATGACCCATTACCTTATTTCTTTAACTGAGAATGCCAGACAATGATTGTGTGTGTATATGTGTGTGTGTGTGTGTGTGTGTAGTAACCCTAGGACCTTCTACAGTTTTACACACATAGCAGAATACTGAGAACTTATAAAATATGATCTATTTTAAGTGAGTGGTCTGATACATAACATGTAGTTGAATAGAACTTTTCCCTACATAATTTTGAACAAAAACAAAACAAAATAAAAGATGAATCGAATACTTGTACTAGAAGTTGATTGAATTGTAGTTACAAAATATGTATCTTATTTAAAAATAATTTGATTGCTTCTTTAGATGAAAATACCTTCTGTCAAGAAGATAATTCAACATCTACATTCAAAAGGAGATTTTCTTTTCTATTCTTTTTTTTTCCTTTCTGGTAATAACAAGATGCCCTTTAAACTTCCAATTTCTTAGTTGGAAAGTACAGCTGTGTTGTTTATCATGCATTGATTTGTTGTCTTTAAACCCACTAAGGTATTTCAGTTATTTACAGCTAGTCTTAAGTAAGTTATGTCCATTAAGTGTTGCAGATGGAGGCTATTAGAGCAATCCACAAAGGGAAGTGTGAATTTGGTAAAGGAAAAAGGTGAGCACTTCAAAAGAATATTTCCATAGAGAACAGGAAGACATATATAGATATAGAGAGCGATGTATATGTATGTGTGTATGTAGTCTTTATGAAATACGTTTCTTTTGCAAGTGAAATTGTTCTGTCGCTTCTAGAAACCATCAGGCATAACTAGAGTCATCAGTGTTGCTAGGTGGTATAGTGAATAGAATTAGTCAGTCAAAAAACATTTATTAGGTGCCTACTATGTGCCAGTCACTGTGCTAAGTGCTGGGAATAGGAAAAAAAAAGGCAAATGACAGTCTTTGACTCAAAAAACTCACAATTCAACGGGGGAATACAACACGTAAAAAAGATACCTGAAAGTTGAAGGAAGAGGTAAAAAGGGGAGAGAAAGTAACCAGTGGGGCAACATGATGCAGTCCTGTAACCAGTGCTGTATGAGGTGTCTGCCTTTGGTTCTCTCCTCAGAGAATCTAGGAGGAACTCTCCAATATCCTCTACCCTCTCCAAATGGAGGGAAGCGAGGCCCAAGGAGCACTGGGTACTGAGGAGCTGTGAGTTTCAATGTTGATTTGATCTTGCCAGAAGATTAAGTCCTAAAGGACTTAGGAGTCAGAAAGATTTGAGTTTGAAATCTATTCTCAAATACCTATAAGCTGGGTGACCCTTGGCAAGACATTTATCCTCAATTGATTATCTGCTTATCCTGTATATGACTTTCTTATTCATATTTCTTTACATATTGTTCTTCCCCTGCCCCCACCCTTAGCTCCTTGAGAGTAGGAGCTATCTTGTGCCTTTTTTTTAACTCCCCACTATTTGTCATAGTGCTTGGCATATAATAGCTGCTTAATTAATGTTTATTAACTATATATCTGAGTTTACTCAAATGTAAAACTAAGATAATAATAGCATTACATCACATGGTTGCTTTTAGAATCAAATGAGATAAGACATATAAAGCACTTTTTAAACCTTAAAACGCCCCACTATATTAAAGTTAGCTATGATGATGATGATGATGATAGCAGTGATTATGACTACTACTTCACATGGATCTATATCTAATACCTTTATAAAGCTCTTAAATACTACATCATAGGAAATATGTAAAAAAAAAAAACCTTCCCAGAACATCTAAATATTGGCAAATGAATTGACAGGTCGCCACCAGAAAGGAACAAATACATAGAAAAAGCAAAACAAATCAACACTTCAAACTCCAATCTTACAATGATTAAATTTCAAAATTTCAACAATTGTAAGTACAGTTTATACATAAAAATAAAGTTTAACAACCATATCACTTTATATTTAGTATTTTATTTTACCCAGTTATATGTAAAAATAATTTTAACATTTGTTTTTAAAACTTTGAGTTCTAAATTCTCTCCTTTCTTCCCTTTCTGCCCCCATTGAGAAGGCAAGTCAATATAGGTTATACATGTGTAGTCATGCAAAACATATACATAATAGTCACGTTGTGAAAGAAAACATAGACAAAAATACATCAAGAAAAATAAAGTTTAAAAAAGCATGCTTCAATCTGTATTCAGACACCATCAGTTCTTTCTCTGGGGATGGATAGCATCTTTCATCCTAAATCCTTCAGAGTTTGTCTTGGATTATTGTATTGCTGAGAATAGCTAAGTCATTCAAAGGTGATCATCACACAAATTTGCTGTTACTTTGTATACAGTACATGTCACTTTGCATCAACCCATGCAAGTCTTTCCATGTTTTTCTGAGAGCATCCTGCTGATCATGTCTTATAGTACAATAGTATTCCATCATAATCACAGGCCACAACTTGTTCGTCCTTTGCCCAACTGATGGGCTTCCCCTCAGCTTCTAATTCTTTATCCCCAGAAAAAAAGGCTGTATAAATTTTTTTCAGTAAATATAGGTCCTTTTCCTTTTTTGTTTTTGTCTTTTTTGGGATACAGACCTAGTAGTGGTATTGTTAGTTTTATAACCATTTGGGCATAGTTCCAAATTGCTCTACAGAATGGTTGACTCAATTCACAACTCCACTGCATTAAAGTCTCATTTTTCCCACATTCCCTCCAACATTTGTCATTTACTTTATCTATCCTATTAACGAATCTAATATATATGAGGTACTACCTCAGAATTGTTTCGATTTGCATTTTTCCAATCAATAATTGATGAAATCCTAATAGAGCTGCCCCCAGACCCAATATTCTAACTTCATCACAGGCCACACTGTACCTACCTAGTTCTACCCACCACCCCAGCCAAGGTCTGAACTTCTGCCTCACTTCTCACTAGAACAACAGGTGTGTCCCTGAACTCTTAATTCCCACAGAAACAGCAAGTGTGTCCATGTGATGGGAACCCAAACACTGTCTCTACCCAGCTACTGCCCCCAGACCCATTCCAACAGAAACAGGTGTGTTCTTGTATTTAATCACAATCACATCCATCCATCCAAGACAGGACCACAATACCTAACTATCTATCAGACAGGACCCCAATAGCTAGCCAAATGGAGGGTAGCAAGATCAGAATGTTTAACCACCAAACCATAGAGGGGACCCCTCCTCCATTACCTAATCCTTTAACAAACTACTCCCACCTCTTTCATATTAATCATATTTCTATATTGCATGTAAATTTGTGTAATCAACATTTTTACCCTATAAAAATACATCTTGCTTTCTCTGAATCTGCTGGTTCCTCTTGGAACTTAACCCACTTCATGAGAGGCATCAGTCTCAATAAATGCCTATACTTGGATTAGAGGTGGTCAGACTCTGAATTCTTTGAGATGGTTCTACCATAACACATCATGAAACCCCAAGAGTTTTGGTGTGGGCAGAGATTAAACCTCAGCATAATGAGTTAGAGTATTTTTTTTCATATGTTTATAGATAACTTTGATTACCTCATCTGAACACTTATCTTTTGATTATCAATTAAGGACTGGCTCTTATTTTTATTCATTTGACTCAGTTCTCTATGTTTGAGAAATGAGGCTTTTATCAGAGAAACGTGCTTCTGATTTTTTTTCACAGTTACTATTACTAAATTCATTTCCCTACTTCCTATAAGCCCCTTTTTTATTCCATTGTCTCTCTCCTTTCAACCTGTCTTTCCTCAAAAGTGTTTTGCTTCTTACTACCCCCTCCTCTAATCTGCCCACCCTTCTATCATTCCGCCCCTTCTCTTATACCCTTCCTCTCCTACTTTCCTGTAGGGTAAGATAAATTTCTACCCCCAATTGACTGTGTATGCTATTCCCTCTTTGGGCCAATTCTGATGACAGTAAAGTCACTCACACCCCCTTACTCACCCCCCCCCACTTCCCCTCTACTGCAAAAGCTTTTTTTTGCCTCTTTTTTGTGAAATAATTTACCCTATTCTACCTCTACCTTTCTCTTTCTCCTAGTACATTCCTCTCTCATTCCATAATTTTAGCTTTTACATATTGTCTCTTCATATTCAACTCACACGTATATGCTCTGTCTATGTATACTCCTTCTAACTACCCTAATGCGAAAGGTCTTATAAGTTACAAATATCATCTTTCTATGTAGGAATGTAAACAGTTTAAAATTATTAAGTCCCTTATGATGTCTCTTTCTTGTTTACCTTTTTATGCTTCCCTTGAGTCTTATATTTGCAAATTATGTTTCCTATTCAGCTCTGGTCTTTTCATCAAGAATGCTTGAAAGTACTCTCTTTAATTGAAGATCCATTTTTCCTCCGAAAAAATTATATTCAGTATTGCTGGCTATGTAGTTTTTGGTTATAATCCTAGATCCTTTGCCTTCTATAATATCATATTCCAAGCCTCCCAGTCCTTAAATGTAGAAGCTGGTAAATCTTGTGTTATCCTGCCTGTGGTTATACCATACTTGATTTTTTTTTCTTTCTGGCTGCTTGCAATATTTTCTACTTGACCTGGAAAATCTGGAATTTGGCTGGAATATTCCTGGGAGTTTTCCTCTTGGGATCTCTTTCATGAGGTGATTGGTGAATTATTCCAATTCCTATTTTATCCTCTGGTTTTAGAATATCAGGGCAGTTTTCCTTAATAATTGTTGAAATATCATGTCTAGTCTACTTTTTTTAGCATGACTTTCAGGAAGTCCAATAATCTTTAAATTATCTCTCCTGTATCTATTTTCCAGGTCAATTATTTTTCCAATTTGATATTTCACGTTGTATTCTATTTTTTTCATTTCTTTGTTTTTGTTTATTGTTTCTTGATCTCATAGTCACTAGCTTCCATTTGCTCTATCCTAATTTTTGAAGGAATTATTTTCTTCAGTGAGCTTTTGGACCTTCTTTTCCATTTGATCAATTAATTCTGCTTTTTAAGGCATTCATCTCTTCATTGGCTTTTTGGACCCCTTTTACCATAGTCTATTTTTAAGGTGTTATTCTTTTCAGTATTTTTTGTTTCTCCTTTACCACATTGTTGATTCATTTTTCATGAATATCTTGCATCACTCTCATTTCTCCTAATTTTTCCTCTACCTTTCTTACTTGATTTTCAGAATCGTGGCCAGAAACCAATTCATATTTCTCTTGGAGGCTTTGGATGCAGGAACTTTTACTTTGTTGCCTTCTTCTGAGTGTGTGTTTTGATCTCCCTTGTAACCATAGTAACTTTCAATAGTCAGAGTTATTTTTCCATTGTTTCCCTCATTTTCCCAGCCTATTAGTTGACTTTTAGCTCTTTGTTAAAGTAGAGCTCTGCCTCCAAGAGGAGAGTGCAGTGTCTCAAGTTTCAGGGATTTTGTGCAGCTGTATCCAGAGAAACCCCTAGTGACCTGAAAGTGTTCCATTCTTCCAAAGTGGCATGTTCGAAGGAGAGGTGTTGACAAATCTCCAGTCCTGTGCTCTGATCTGTGGCCACAAGCTCGGCTATGCTAGTGCTACTCCTAGGCCTGAGACTGCCACCAGGACTGGTACCCAGATCTTAGTATGGGCAAAGCAAGGGTCCTGCCTCAGTGCTAGCAAAATCACCCCTGTAATTTCCTTCTGACCACTTGTTGGACTCCCTTACCATCTGTGGACTAAGAACTTTGGAAGTACCCATTGCCACTGCTGATTCATTCCCTCCCAAGTACTGCTCCTGGTTTACTGGGGCCAGGGCTATGCTGGCATAGACTGTGGTGCTCTGTGCTTCACTCTCACTCAGAGGTGACTGTTTTTTCCTGCTGACCTTCTAAGTTGTTTTTGGTGTCTGTGCACTGAGAGGTCTGGAAACTGTCGTGGCTACAGTGAATCAGTTATGCAGAGGCAAGCTCCTAGTTTTTGGAGCTGACTCTGTGCTGTCACAGCCTGTTCTGGATGCAACAGACCTTTCCTTCCAACCTTCCAAGTTGTCTTGGGTTGGAAATTTGTTTTACTCCATTTTTGTGGGTTCTGCTGCTCTTGAATTTCTTTAGAGTAATTTTTTAAAGGTATTTGGAAAGGTTTGGGGGAGAGCTCAGGCAAGTCCCTGCCTTTACTCTGCCATCTTGGCTCCACCTCCAACCATATCACTTTTTAAAATGATGATAAACATTGGGGCATGGGTAAGCAATTGTATTACAGCAAGCTAATAGGGCTGGACAGGGAAGACAAGTGTAACAACAATGTTACTTGCAGCTACTGTGGATATGTAAGAGTAATAACACCAACACACAGGAGGGCTGCTAGCACAGATTCTTTGATTTGCTTTTCTAAGAAAAGCAACTTTAAGGGGTTTACAATATCACTTTGATCAAACATACATATATCATTCACTTAGTTCAGGGGGGAAAGTCTGCACCCTGAACTTCAGAGAAAAAATAAACAGAAATTACTCACAGAAATTATATAAACAGAGCAAATAAACACAAATCAACAGACAGGTTTCTAACTGTCTGACCATAGCAATACATACACAGTTACCAGAGAGAGAAGCACCAATATCTGGGTTTTAAAAGCTGGGGGGCACCTTAATGGCTACCCAGAGTCTTGTCTGGCCAAACCACAGGAACAGTCTTCCAATGAGTGAGCTCAAGCAAAATGCTAACCTCAGAGTATATATATATATACTTCTTAAGGGTCAGAGGGCATCACAACCATGGGACTCAAACCCATGTGACCTAGACCTTCCCATGACTTAAGACTACCAATCCAATCAAAGACTCTTCATTGAAACAAAGGATAGACTCAAAGGCAATTGATTGCCTTAGTGTTAAGAAGCAATCCAAAAGAAAATAACAGTAAAATGTCCCACCATGCTTGCCATTAAAACAAGGGAGAAAGAAAACCTAGCACTGTCCTTCAGATTCCTAGATCTGGAATAAATGTGATTTAGCAATTAATGAAAGCAACACCATAACTATTTTTTCCTTCTCTGTCTTCCTTTCCCCTAATATATTTCTAAAACTATTTCCTTCTGTCTCCCTACTTTTCAATGTTTTATAAAGCAACCACATGAAGTGATTAGCGTAGGAAGTAGTTAATTGCAGGAAATGAGTAAACCACACCAACACCATGGTGTAACTGAATTCTGGAGCTAGTTTAGTTGCCTTTTTATTCACTTACAGGTCTAGTCTAATCCAAATTCCTTCCTGTGAGAAAACTTTGTTCAACTGTGGGAACTGGGAGAAAACCTTACTGTACTGTTTGAACCTAGCTCTGCCTGGGTGGGAAATAGGACCACCTCTCACCACTGTTTAGAGACCCTTAATTAAGGATCTAGGCTATGCTGACCAGAAACTCAGTGAAATTTAAAGACTGATTCAAGGACTTTTCTCACAATTGCATATCTTAAGCAACCTAAATTTGTTTTCTGAAAAATGGCCCAATATTGGTCAATCAATTACTGTTTCCATGTTCCTTTGATTGTTTAAAGATACTTACTGGGACATGTCTGTTTCTGAATTAAATGAATTCCACTTATTCATTCTCCCTCTCCTAACTTGGAAAGTCCCTAATCCACCCATTAGATAATGTGGTAATGTATTGCGTCCTTTTAATTAATTGGCCTTATTTAATTTTTTTTTAATGTATAAAAGTCTGTCTTTCCATGTATTTAGCATCCAGGCCCAAGCTGAGAAGATCTGATCCTGGTTTGTTGGGCAATTGGCATGCATTGTTTACTAAACTAATATACATAAAAGATTGAACTGTTGTTTTCAGGCATTTCATCTTTCACCTGCCACTCATGCTCATAAATTTTCTAATTGCTAAATTATTTGTTGAGATTTTGAAATTTAGTTCCTTCATATTTTGGAAATTGAAGTGTGGAATTTTAAACTATTTTATATTTAAATAGCATAATTATATTTTATAATAATGATAATAGCTATTTTTTATATATTTTGTACATATATAAACTCATTTGCTCCTCACACTGAAAACATGCAGTAGACAGTATCATTACCCCCTATTTACAGATGAGGAAACTGAGATTGAAAAAGATTCAGCAACATCCCATGGCAAAAAGCTGAATTTTAACTTAGTTCTTCAAGACTCCAAGTCTAGTACTCTTCTTTATTTTGCCACCTAGCAGCCTATCTATCTATCTATCTGTCTATCTATCATCTATCCATCCATCCCTCATCAATTTATCAACTATATCTACTTTCTAAGGACACAAAGAATCTAAATGGAAAAAGGCTCATTACCAGTAGGATGTATATATGATGGTTAATAAATTGGCCTATGTGACCCATGAAAGAAAAATACAAGAGATCCCTTAGCCCTCTCTGGTCCCTCTCTATTTTTACAGTGACATTGTCACAGTGGTGGTAAACAGGACATAGGTCACTAAGAATCACATGGGTTAATGATTATGGGAGCTGTAAAAATTAATAGTTGGTACTCTAGACTTAATGTTCATGTAGAGTAATCAATAAATAGGTACACATAGATACACTGAACTGTATCAATCTTTATATTCTTACTATGAGTAAAATCAGAAGACAAAGGAAGAAGCAGCTAAAAAGAATGACTCACCAGTTCTGCTTGGAAAAATAAATAAAGGGCTTGCTATAATTAGTTTTCTCTTGGGTGCTAAGAGAAAAAAAAGGATTACCATTTAATGTGTTATTTGGTCATCATGTTCTTTATTGTCCAAGATAAGTATTGGCAAAAAATTTATGAAAATAAAGGATATGAAATTATAATATATTGATTATAAAATGACAAGAAGCTTTGGAGGGATAAACAAGTTTCAAGAAACCTTAGTGAGAGATTTGAATAAGGTAAATCATCGTATTGGCATTTAAATACAAAACTGAAAGGAGACAAAATAAGATTAAAAAATGTAAAACTTCTATAAAGATTTTTTAATACAATAATTGGAACTACCATATTTGGAGTCACCACATTTGACAACGACAATGCAGCCCCCACATCTGGATTTTAACATCATCATCCTGCTTTTGCTTATCTGACAAATTTAAAATGGCACCAAACAAAATATTAAAAAAAACAGCTAGACTAGAATAAATAGACATAAAGGAGGCCTATGTTTGACTAATAAAACATTAAGAGCATTCAAGGATTGAATTTTATGTGACCTTCGAGGAGGAATGATACAAAAGGTATGGGGAAAAATCTTAGACCTCATATTTACCAAAATAAGGTGACCAAGAAAATATCAGTAATTGATGATTTATGTGCTTATTTTCCCATATATACATTTTTTTTTGTTTTTATGGGGAAAATCTACACAACCATCAAGGGAATCCTTAATGAAGATATTAGAAAGTAATAGGTAGGCTTTTGTAAATGGCCTTTTACAGTAGATAAGAGCTTTAAAATCACTCGATTGTCTGAAAGACAATTCTTGTGTAGAGAACACAGGAGCTTACTGTACTTACTGATTGTCGACTTTAAAATGGCAGAGCATAATGTGGCTTTAAAAGCTCTCCCACAGTAAGGTATCTCCTATGTATATGTCAAAATCATGCAAGCAACTTTGAAAGGTGAAATATTTCAGTTCGTTCAAAGACTTTCTAGTTTTGGCATTAAATGAATATTGAATAAAACAAGAAGATGATTTTTGTTTGCTCCTACAATTTAAGATGTTCAGCTAATATATATATATATATATATATATATATATATATACATATATATATATATATATATATATATATATATATACGTACGTGTGTGTGTGTGTGTATCTATATATTTGCAGAGGATAAGCTATTGATTGTATCAAGATCCAGAATATGGAACTTCATTTAAAATGAGGTACATGAGGGGAAAAATAGTGGTCAAGAATGGTCTTGCATTTTATGTGTATGTATATGTGTGTATATACCCATACATATACAAAGCATATATGTTTTCTGTGTATGCATTACACATAATTCATACATAGATATATAGATAGAATCTTAGATGTCTCAAATGTACAGTGAATGAGATTTGATGAAGAGGAGGAGAATGGTTTCGATTTCTTTTTAAAAATTACATGATTCCTTTATTCATATTATGCTTTTCCTTGAAATAAAGAAAAAAAAATTCTGTTTTTCTAAACATCATTTTTCCTCCAGTGATGTTATTTGGCCCTAAGATATGAAAGTTATTTAGCCTTTCTAGAATTGAAATTGAGTATCACCTAATATGCAGAGGAGAGGTACATGGTAGACATGAACTAGCTATATAACAAATAATAAGAAGTGTTATAAAAATTTCAACAGATAAATTTACAACTGGAAAAAAGTAGATGGACTGTTCATTTGGGAAGAGTAGGGACAATAGATGGAGAGTTGAAGTGATCCATTAGTACAATAAAAATGTCATGAGAGTATGATGATTTCTAGTATTCTTTCCCAATACATTTGTTAATTATTCTGTGGTAGATTTGGGTGAAGATATTGAGAAAAGATGAGTCAGTCAGCACTGGCAGCCTAAGAGGGGTTGTAATCTCCATCATTGAAGGGTATACTCTACTCAGTGAGTTCACAGACCCTCTGGAGTATTGTAGTATGCCTGAAATTGTTTATCTCTTATAGTTGATTGTTATATGGCCTGTCAATGTTGTGTTTGGTTATGCATTTTCCCCCACTCATAACTGTCAAATGTATGACCTTCTATTGTTCTGTCTTCTTTTCAATGGTGTTCCTATTTATATTTACATAATTTATCTATTTGAAATATTTGATGAGATAAGGTGTATCATAATGATGTTTTTTGTGACTTTGCTTTGCAATTTTCTAGCTATTCTCATTAAAACATTTTTTTCCTATTAATTTGTGATCTTAGATTTATCAATCAACTGTTACACATTACTTTTCCAGTCTTCCTTATTTGGTTTATAATAGTGGTCTATTCTTTTAACATAGCACCAAGGTTTTAGTAAATAATACTTGGCAGTATATGTAGGGTTATGGTAGCTTCAAGCCCTTCTCCTTCCTACTTTCATTTTCATTATACTTAATTTAATTCAATAAATATTATTCAGTGTATAATAAGAACAAGTCACATCTTGTAATATTCTTCATATTTTTCTTTTGCAAATGAATTCTATGCTTATTTAATTCTATAATGCTTCCTTTGGTAATTTGATATTATATTAAATTACTAGAATGTTATTTTTAAAATAATCTCTTTTCGTAGCCCAACCATGCACATAGATTCATTCTCTTTTAAGGTCTTTTTTTCCATAAAGTGTGTTTTGTACCTTTTCCTGATGTACCTTAATGCTAATGCCTTCTCTCTGTTGATATATTTAATTTGACCTAATTTTGTATTGCATATACATAGCTGTGTACATGTTGTCTCTTCCATTTGACCATGAGCTCCTTGAGGACAGGAAAAATTTTTTCCCTTTATTTTTATCTCCAGTGGTTGACACAACATCTGTGACATAGTAGGAGCTTAATAAATGCTCATTGATTGATTGGCTTTAACATCAGCTTCTGTGGCTTGCAATATTTTAATGTAATGCCTTTCACTTCCAATTTCATTCAGTAAGTGCACTTTTATCTTTATGTAGTTAGGTATACTTTCAGTTCACTTGAAATTGGAAACGAGATTAAAATTCTATAGAAATAAGGGTAAAATGAGCCAAGTGAATTATGAAATTTAATAGTACTAAATCATAGTATTTGATATATGATACCTATGTGACCATGGGCACTTGACTTCTTAGTGCCTGAAGCAACTCTCTAAAGCTGTAGTTGTAGTTCAGTGTAAGATCTGCATTAGTGGACAGAGTTTTTACAAGTGGTGATGGATGAATTATTGAAGTCATAAGTCTAAATTTGCTTCTCCAGGTCAGCATACCTAAACAAATATAAATAAATGAATCATACCCTTACATTAGAGAGAAAGCTGAGCTACGAAAAAAAAAAAGTCCAAGAGAGGCAAAGGAAGAATTAGGACATCCAAGTACAAGTGACAGAAAAGCAATGGATGAAATCACAAGTCTGGACCCCTCATTCCCCTGCCAGCCATCAACCACAAACAAATTTTTAAAAAAATACACACTTGGGCAGAAACCTTAAGCAAGAAAGGAAAGGCTTAGAGTTGACTGGAGGAGACATGGAAGATTCCATCCATGAATATGCAAAAGATCTAAGAAGAGACTCAGAAACTATGTCACATTTGAAGATACTTGAGCTAATAGATCAGGCCCTGGAATGACCCCTCTTAGAGCTAATGCAAATGATCCTATCAGTATGGAATACATACATCTTTTCTATGTAAGAGGCTAGTGATCCTGATATTCTTTCTCAGAATCTTATTTTTCTAGGTCAGTTGGGTATTTTTTTAACATCACCTCTCTAAGCAACAAATAGCAGGAACCAGGTAAATTTCTAGGATTTAGAGTTTTCACACACAAGGAAATTATCAATGTAATAGAAATAGGGCAGGAAAGAATGGGGGGAGGGAGGCATGGAAAGAAAGAGGGAGAGGGAGTAAGAGGGAGAGCAAGATGGAGAGGGAGACAGAGAGAAGGAGAGGGAGAAGAGACCCTCTCAACCCACCAACAGGACGCCAGCAGAAAGGTAGCAGCAAAAATGAGGGAGATAAAAGCAACATAGTGGCTTGGCATTCCCTTGAGTCCCACTCAGTCCTAAAACCATGAGATATTTTCCTCACCTGGGAATAAAAAGAAAATTTAAATTTAAAAAGCATGGGGTAGAGGACTCTTTACCATTTTCCAGCAGACTTCAAGAGCATCAAATCCCAAAAGTCAATGCAGGATAACCTCCCCATTACATTTTGGTTTTGTTTTGTTTTATAGATTATATCATGGTCTTCCAATTTTGCTACCCTTTTACTTGTTTTTAATGTTTCTTGTCATGTCACTGAACTCTCTTTAGGTCTAGCATTATTATCCTACCCAAGGGATTTACTACATAATGGAAAATTCTTTTCAATGGACCATTAAGTGTTCAAATTTTATTCCAAATCCCTTCTTTGAGTGGTTTTTACTAAAGATTACAACCACTTCCAAGGTTCTTTTGGCCAGGATATTATTTTTATTGAGCTTCTTGTTTCGGTAATTATTTTAGAATTATCCTGTTTCAGAATTTTCTGCTACAATTTTCTTATCTGATATCATCAATTCATTGTGTTAGGAACTTTGCTTAATGATTTCCTAAACAACCCTCCCCCTGCCCACCAAAGGGTTTTCGTCTCATTCCCATCTAGTTTTAACACTAATTCATATCATCGTAGATTTTTTTAATTTATTTGTTACATGTCTTTCTATTTTGAATTGATTGGAGAACTAGGCTAATTGTGAACCTCTTAATGTTTCTTTTTAAAAAGATTTGCTAACTGTTCTCTGTCATGACACCCAAAGATATATATACATATATATATATATTCATTTACCATAACAAAATACTCCCAAACACAACCCTCTAATGGATTATCTGATGCCTGTGAGTCCTGTGCTGAAAGGTTAATCCTCTGAAGCAATCAGGAACTTTCAGAACTTAGGATCACAGAATTAAGCATTGGAAGGGACCTTAGAGTTAGAGTTAATAATCCAAACCTTCTAGTTCTGAATAAAGAAATCTCAGATCCATACAAGTGAAATGACTTGCTGAAGGTCACACATGGAAGCAGCAGAAATGGGATTCCAACTCAGGACTTATGTTCAATTGTCTTTCCCTGTACCATAGATTCTTAAACCTGACTGTCCCTTCAATCTACTCATCCTGGCTTCCCTATTTACATTCAAATCTATTAAAAAGTTTATTGAGTATCTTCTAAATAGAAAGTAAATTGGTACTGTTCTCAAGTCTAATACAACAAGTCTAATACATATAATAATATACATGGGATAATTTGATATAATACGATTCACGTCATATCATGCCCTATTTATTATAACAAATCATATCATATTGTATATTATAATAATATAATATGCCATATAATATATAACATATGCAAGGAACAGCTGATTCCAACAGGCACCTAGTTTTGTTTTGTTTTTTTTTTTAACACTGTGTCATGAAGATAAAGGGTGAGTGAAGAAGTGAATAACATAGAAGAAAGGATTTTTCATGCTGGGCAATTAGAAACACAGTCACACAAAGAATAAAGAGGAAATTTAAAAGGACATGGGTAGGGGGATTCTTTGCCATTATCTACTAGATTTCAAAAAGAAATTAAGTATTCACCTAACAGTCAATTATGATGATGATGATGATGGTGATTTCTGAGATGTAAATAACTCTCTCTGGTCTGAATTTCACACCAGTTTTGAAATAAATTCAGTGGGCTTATAAAAAGGAAAGGGCCATGGTAGTTTAATTATGTATTTTTAAATATTGTAATGAAACTTTTGTCTGCTATAAACACAAATTTTTAGTTTACTTGGTACTTATGAAAATTAAGTAGGGTAATACTGCAAAAAGTTAGGAATAATAATAATAGTAATTTTGATGATGATGTAACAGCAACATAACTGTTTTCTTCCTGGAATGATTAGATTTAATGTGTATTTCTCCCACTCATTGACCCCAGTGAATTATTCCCAAACCAGAAAAGATTTTTTTTCCTTTTCCTATATGATGACAAGAAGATTTCTTCCAAAGCTGAACTCTTTTCATTGAAACTTGGATACACTACTGATTACTGGAGAAAGAGTTTATCACTTGAAGCAAGATATGCAGTTTGTTCTACTTGCCAACCACCTTCCTGTGGATTTGATGAGACATTCCAAAGAGGCCCAATGGCAATACTACTCCCTAAATTCAGGTTAGGGTACATGAGCAGGAAGATAACTTTCTCTATTATCTCCTTCTTCACCTGAGCCTCAGAAGACAGTTAATGATGGAAGAGCGCCAAAAAAACAAACCCCCAAACCTTTCATTGTCAATTTTTTAATACCCAGTCTTGATAAGTAACAAAGCACACTGATAAAAAAAGAAAGTACACTTAAGAATTCCTCTAATCTCTTTAAAGTTTTTCAATAGTTCTAAATTAAATCCCTTTTGCCCTTATCTCTTTATCCATCAGAAAATCCGGAGGGTATTTGGATTCAGACATCCATTGCACCAAAGATCTTTCATTACGCAACACAAATAAGCACTTTTATTGAACAAGAACCCAATTACTTAACCTAGCTTCAGGTTTCATTCTACCCTGCTGCTTCCACCTTGACATAGGCCTACTAATCTCTTCTGACGGGCATTGCTACATATCAGTTCTGATACACAGAGATGATTCCTAACCTCCCTTGCAGAGAACCATTGATTAAATAAACTGAGATGCCCATCTCAGCTTCCTTGGACCAATGAATAACAATGAGAGAACAGACTTGGTAGATATAGACCCTTTCCTTCATGATTGTAACCTATATCCAAAAATGAAAGGAAAAAAAAATAGATTTCAGGTAGAAAATGAAGAAACTATATGCACCGATATTTAACACACCACTCATATGATAATATAGCATTTTTGCTAGCTTTTGCTTATCTTAAGATCTTTTAAAAAGCTTTAAATGATTATTATAACCCTTAGGTATCAGAAACTATGCAATTGCTAGATGGCAAAAATATCCTGAGTTGAAGTATGTGGCTTAACTTGGTCGTTGTGATGAAAGATTACTTCAATGACCACCCCCAAACATATTAATTTATTTTTAACACATTATTATTTTCTATAGACTAAGTTCAGTGTATGGCTGCCTTCTGCTGAATTAATAGATTTCTCTTGCATTTCTTCATTAACATACATAGTGTAGTTGATAAAAGACATATTAAGAAAGCATGCATTTGTATTTCTAAGACAATAAATGTTCACTACAAAGAATGTTCTTCTTCAGAGGGTTCACAAAGAACAATTTACAACATCGTACCACAGGAAGTTAGGTTCGGAGTGAGAGGGCTTAGGTTCAAATGTTGTTCTGTTATTTGTGATTTTACAAGCTTTGTAAATTGGGCAAAATTGCTTAACTTTTCTGGGCCTCAAATACCTCATGTATACAACAAAGGGGCTGGACTAAATGATTTCTAACATTACTCACAGTTCTGAATTCATGACTGTGTTATGCTGAGGATATGTACAAAATTGTGAGTCCACAAGTATTTGTACTTGCAGGAATCTAAAACTCAGAGGATAAAGTAGGCAGAAGTCCAGATAAAAAGTGAATGTGTCTCGCAGCTGAAATGGAAGAGCTACAAAAACAGTGGAACTTACAAAATTGAAATAATGATTGAAGAAAAATATGATCTTCATATCATGAACAGGTCTTGCAATTGCTTTACCTAACTCACTTTTCTAAAAATTGATTCTCAGAGAAATATGGGAAGACTTATGTGAAATCTGTAAATACAATGAGAACAATAATACTTGCAATGACTACAATAATGAAAATGTAAAGAACATTGAGTGAAACTGCATAAATATAAATTTCATTAACTAACCTTGGCCCTAAGAAAGAAATTAGGAAGTATCTCCTTCTTTTCAGTAGTCACAGGGGTTTTGTTTCTGAGTATTGCATACATTGTCCAACATGGTCAGTGTTTTGGTTTTATGCATAGTCCTTCCTTAACAAGGAAGGACTTCCTTAACATTATGTCTCATTAATAGGCTATTTGGAAATGATTGTGATATGAGAAAAAAGCATCAATAAAATAAACTTTGTTAAAAATAATATAGGAAAAAAAGGATTTTTCATGCAGGGTCATTAGAGACATAGTAATGCAAAGATGGTAAAAATGAGGAAGCTTAAAAAGATAAGGGTAGATTTCTTTCCTTCAACCAATTTAAAACACATGAATATTAACAGTGCAAGAGAACATTTTGGAAAATAAAAGATAAAAAGAGGTTCAAATTACTAAATACAAGTGTTTTGTTTAAAGATCAACAAAATTTGTAAACCATAAGCTAATTTATTTTTAAGAGAAGAAAAGCAAGAGCAAAATTGAGAAATGGGTAATCAAAAGAGACAAAATGTTCTATAACTTCATGTAGTTATATATAAAGTGACATGCATGTATATACAGCCATGCATGTATAGGTAAGAAAGTTGCATATACAAACATATATCTATATAATAATGCAAATTCATTATTGCAACAATGATGAATATGTCAGAATTCACCAATGAAATCACAGGTACAGATATACACGACAACAACAAATGTTGTTAAGGGTGCAAGGACCCCAAAACTGTAGGATGGAGTCATCTGGAAAGGATTTGCAGACTCAAGCAGTCTTCCAGCTCTCAAAGGAATTCAACAGTTTCTGTATCTTGGGCTCAGGCATCATTCACTGTTGGAAACCTTGGGGGTGTGCTTTTGGTCTATTAAGTCTGTAACAAGATAGCCTCCAGAGTTGACATCTAGAGCTTGATCTGTGGGTTGCATAAAGTAACTGGGAATCAGTACATGATAGTTCTGCTGGTACAAGATAGTCCTGTACAAGGGAAATTCTGTAGAGGTCAGCTTGTTCTTCTAACAAGGTTTAGAAGTCTAATAGTTTGTCTCACTGGGGCCCACTTAGGAGTTATTGCCAGAGGTCTTTGGGCTGGGGAGAGATATGGTCTTAGGGCCGGGGTCCAAGTACCTCACCAGTTACACACACACACACCCAGACATACCCTTGTATATTTGTGTATAGGTGTGTATATCTATACACATATATTTATATACATGTGTGAGAAATGATTATTAGTAAACAAAATCTTGGGGAGATTCAGAGCTCTTTTATTTCTTCCAAAATCCTGACTTTAAGTGAAGGACATTACTGATAATAAGATTGCATTAACTCTCCTGATCTTAGTCAGATCCCACCCAATCTTCTATGGTGGGGAAGCCCATTGTTATCTACTCAAGCTTTGGGGGAGGGGGGGAGGGAAGAGAGATCCATTTATCCATATAGCCCAAGGCAGCTAGTGCTTTGAATATATAGATATTTTTTGACCATGTTACTCTTAGCCCCTGATTAAACAGCTAAGAATATATAAACTGTGAGCCTGCACCTCCATCATTGTTTTCGGGTTAAGAGAGACAAATGACCATCCTTTTATTAATAACCTGCTGGCCTTATTACTAAAATGATTAAATTACCCACAATCTCTTGAACATTTTTAAATGTCTTACATGTGTGTTTGCTGTGTGAAAGATGAAAAAGCTAAGGTACTGGAGAAATACTAAATATACTTGGTTATGCTGTTCTAAAGATAACAATAGTAACTAAATTAATCTGTCAAGCAACCAACAAATATTTATTGAGGCACTGTGCTAGGTGCTAGGGATGAAATTATAAAGAATGAAATAATCCCTACAGCAAAATAACTTATATTGTAATTGGAGAAAGAAGTACATACATACATATATACATACACATGTATGTATGTATATGTATACACACATATGTGTATTTGCATATGGAGCATAAATACAGAATGAATGAAAAGAATTAAAGAAAATGTAGCTAAATATGAGGTAGGTTGGGCCTCAAGGCACTAGCAGTTGGCGGATCAGGTAAGGCTTCATCCACAAGATGGTGCTTCATCAGGGTGGAGCCAAGATGGCAGCTGGAAAGCAGGGACTTGCGTGAGCTCCCCACCACGTCCCTCCAAAAACCTATAAAAATGGCTCTGAACAAATTCTAGAAATGCAAACCCCACAAAATAGCAGAGGGAAGCAAGGATCCAGCCCAGGACAGCCTGGATGGTCGCTGGATGAGGTCTATCGCGCATGGAGTGGAGGGGATCGGAGTTCAGCGTGGGAGGCAGCAGGACCAGCCAGACCAGGAGCTGGGCAGAACAGGCCCTAGCACCCTGAATCAGTGAGCTGTGGCAGCTACCAGACTTCTCAACCCACAAACACCAAAGACAACAGAGAAGGTTAGTGGGAAAAGCTGTGGGGGACAGAGTTCGAGGTTCAGCCACTGCCCCAGGTGCAGCGGGGGAGGTGAAGCTACAGAACTACAGCTGCAGTTACTTCCGGCCCCAGGCACACATGGTGGGAGGAATTAAGTGGTGGATCAGAGCAGGAGTGAAGAGCCTGCTGAAGATTTGTGCCAGGTCCGAGCTGGTGGTTCTTGAGGAAGGAGGAGTGCTGGGGTGGCAGAGCTGGCTATACAGAAATAGCTCTGAAATCAATGGTGCATCCCCTCAAGCTTGGAACAAAGTACTCTTTGCTCTACAAGCAGTCATACTCTGATGAAAAACTCAAGGGTCAAGTAAGTTGGCTGGGAACATGGCCAGGCAGCAAAAACGCACCCCGATTCAGTCTCAGACTTTGGATTCTTTCTTTGGTGACAAAGAAGACCAAAACATACAGCATAAAGAAGTCAACAAAGTGCAAGAGCCTACACCAAAAGCCTCCAAAAAAAACATAAACTGGTCTCTGGCCATGGAAGAGCTCAAAAAGGAGTTGGAAAAGCAAGTTAGAGAATTAGAGGAAAAATTGGGATGAGAAATGAGAATGATGAGAGAAAACCATGAAAAACAAGTCAATGACTTGCTAAAGGAGACCCAAAAAAATACTGAAAAAAATATTGAAGAAAACAACACTTTAAAAAATAGACTAACTCAAATGGCAAAAGAGCTCCAAAAAGCCAATGAGGCAAAGAATGCCTTGAAAGGCAGAATTAGCCAAATGGAAAAGGAGGTCCAAAAGACCACTAAAGAAAATACTACCTTAAAAATTAGATTGGAGCAAGTGGAAGCTAGTGACTTTATGAGAAATCAAGATATTATAAAACAGAACCAAAGGAATGAAAAAATGGAAGACAATGTCAAATATCTCCTTGGAAAAACCACTGACCTGGAAAATAGATCCAGGAGAGATAATTTAAAAATTATTGGACTACCTGAAAGCCATGATCAGGAGAATTGCCCTGATATTCTAGAGCCAGAGGGTAAAATAGAAATTGAAAGAATCCACAGGTTGCCTCCTCAAATAGATCCCACAAAGAAAACTCCTAGGAACATTGTCACCAAATTCCAGAGCTCCCAGGTCAAGGAGAAAATACTGCAAACAGCCACAAAGAAACAATTTGAATATTGTGGAAAAACAATCAGGATAACTCAGGATCTGGCAGCTTCCACATTAAGGGACTGAAGGGCTTAGAATACGATATTCCGGAGGACAATGGAGCTAGGATTAAAACCACGAATCACCTACCCAGCAAAACTGAGTATCATGCTCCAAGGCAAAATATGGATTTTCAATAAAACAGAGGACTTTCAAGCTTTCTCAGTGGTCTCTCTGGTCTCAGAACAGAGCTGAACAGAAAATTTTACTGTCAAACACAACAATCAAGAGAAGCATGAAAAGGTAAACAAGAAAGAGAAATCATAAGGGACTTACTAAAGTTGAACTGTTTTGTTTACATTCCTACATAGAAAGATGATGTATGTGATTCATGAGACCTCAATATCATAGTAGCTGAAAGGAATATGGAGATATATATGTATATATATATATATGTGTGTGTGTGTGTGTGTGTGTGTGTGTGTGTATACATATATATACATATGTGTGTCTATGTATGTATATATGTGTGTGTGTATATATATATATATATACACACACACACACACACACAAAGGGCACAGAGTGAGTTGAATATGAAGGGATGATATCTAAAAAAATAAAATCAATTTAATGGATAAGAGAGGAATATATAGAGAGAGGGAGAAAGGGAGAGATAGAATGGGGTAAATTATCTCGCATAAAAGTGGCAAGAAAATGTGGTTCTGTAGGAAGGGAAGAGGGGGCAGGTGAGGGGGAATGAGTAAATCTTGCTCCCAAGATGGTGCTTCATCTCTGTCTTAAAATAAGGATTGATTATACAAGGGCAGATTTAAGGAAGAGTGAATTCCTGGCCTCTATAACGATCACTGCAAACACACTGAGATGGGTTTAATGTTATACAATTAAAACATCAATTAGCAGCTTCATAATTTGCTAAATTCACATGATACAGCAAAAAGTCAAAAATAGAATTATTTCATAGTAGAAAGAAAAGGGGACAATGTATTTACTAGAATATAAATTATGTTCTAAAGTAAACTTGGACTTATCTCAGATACAATAACCTTACCCCCCCCCCCCAAAAAAAATCTGTACTTCTTTTTAAATTTCTCTATTCCTGTTGAGGATACTAACATTTTAGTTACCTAGGTTTTAAAACTCAGAGTCATCCGAGTCATCCTTCATAATTTCCTCTCTTACTCCCTATCCTACCACCTCCTTGTTCTCAGCTGATTGAATAACCACTTGTCAAATTTTATTGATTCTGCGTCATCCATGTTTCTACCTTTTGTCCTCTTCTTTCTACTTGCACTGTTACCATCTTATTTTATGCCATCATCTCTCATTTGTGCTACTATAATAGTCACCTGATTGTATGCCTACATTCAGTTTCTTCCTTTCCTGATGCATTATCCACAGATTCCAAAATAACCTTCCTAAGGCATAAGTCTCTTATGTCAAATCTTACCCACATATCCTTCATGATTACCATTACTTCTAGGACAAAATACAAACTCCATAATTTGGAATTAGAAGCCATTCATAATTTTGTTCCTCCCTATCTTTAATACAACTCTACTTTCCAAATAAAACAGACTAATATTTGTTTCTCAAATAAGATATTCCATTTCCTGCCTCCATAATGCATGCTACCTATCCTTCACTCCTAGAATTCACTCCCCCACAATCTTTCCTTGAGAATCCTAATCTAACTCAAGACTCAGACTGGGCACCAACTACTCTGTGGAGCTTCCCCCTAGTCATCTGTATGCTCTCCATCCTCATATTTCCTTATATCATCATCATTTGATTACATGCTCTATATTTCCTAAGGAGAAGGGATGGAACCGTTTTATTTTGTTTTTGTATCCAACATGAACATTAAGCCTTGCACAAAGTAGGTCCCTAATGTATGTTTGTTGAATTAAATCAAAGGAGAGGTTTAATAATTCCTACTAGTTAACAAATAGAAATGTAAATAGGTGAAATATATAAGATAAGCAATATTTAGAATACACACCTCAGTGTAGTCTTCACTATACCTAAGAACACAAACAATTTGGGAAAGGAGTCATCGTTTAATCAAAAATCGCTGGGGAAATGAAATAGGATTTTGACAGGAAATGAGATTCTTGCCACAATAAATTCAAAATATATCAATGATCTAAATATATAAAGACATACCATAATAAAACAGATAATGGAAGCTTATATCTTTCACAATTGTGGAGAGAGGGGGATATTCTTAGTTATCTATGATGGTTTCAGATATAAATGAATCGAGGACCTCCTGTGGAGAGAACCTAGGAAAAAGATGCACATAAAACCAGCTGTGCATTGAATTCAATAGTTCTACTGAATTGCCCACCTATAATACACAGCTATTGATTCTGTTTTATGAACAGAGAGAACAAAATATTTGTGGAGTGTGGTGTGAGGTATTTTGCTAGTTACATTTATTTGATAGAAGTATGATTTATGTCATCAGTGTGCAGATTAATTATGATGGCTTTCAAAAATTCTTGGCTAATAAAGCCACAGATAATGAAGCTGGCAGAAGAGATCATTTTCTTGAGTTTTCAAGGTCAATATGTCAATTAAGATTGGGGGCTAATTCATTAGAGAAAAAAAATGAACATGCTGAGCAATGGGAGATTGCGAATCTGGTATATCAAACATCTGTATTGACTTCTGACAGCCTGAATACTATGCTTTGTAAAGTGATTTACAGGGACAAATTACTTTTTAGCTAATTTGACAAAGATGAAAACTTAATAAAAATGCATAACATAGGCCCTGAAATGATTGCACAATACAGAATAATATACTACAATACATTGTGCCAGCCTGACCAAGAAAGTACAAAAGCTCTCCTGCTAGAATGTAAAACATTTTTGATGCTTCATAACTTACTTCATAACATATATATATATATATATATATATATATATATATATTCAAAGTTGACTCACATTTTATCACAATGTAGCTTAATCCCCAGGAGAATGAACTTCAAAACACAGGGAGAAAATGAAGATAAAAGTGAATAGGAATTCTTCTCCACTTTATATTAATAGAACTAATAACACAAAGATCAGTGGTAACTCATGATCCTAAATCTAGTTTCAAGAGTAATGACATTTTACACATTCACATGATGCCTCACACATATGTTACATACCTTTTGAAACATACTCTCCATCAATGTGTTCCAGTCTAAAGGATTAAAACATTGAGGTACAAGGCAAGCTTCACAGAGTAATTGGGGTAAAAGATAAAAGTGAAGGATACAATGTGACCCATTGTTGACATCTTTATAAAACAACTTAGCAAATAATGTTTTTAGCCAAAGTGAAGAAGAAGGAGGAGGAGGAAGAGAATTTATGCTAGGGAAAAGCATAGTATATAAAGATCTCGATATATAAAGTGATTGTGACATATAAAGTGATTGATACATAATTGTGATTACGTCAAGTCCAGTGGCACTGACCAGAAGTGATCCCAGACTGTGGCCATGGGCAAGGAGTTGCAAGCACAAGCTCAGTAAGTGTGGTACCATATGGAGCAAGAATATTTTCAGGAAATCATGGCTGGGAACCCTAACTGTGGCTTAGGGGAGAAGAGGAGTATCTGATGTTGAGCCCCTAGACAGAATTCAGAAAATAACAGTGAGAAGGACCTGAGGCATAGGGCAACATTACCCAAAATTTGGGGTTAAAACATGATTATAATAATGAGCTGCTAAAAAAATAAAACAAAATAAAAATAAAAATGATTAAGCAAAGGAAACAGAAGCTGACCATAGACAACTACTTTGGAATAAAAGAAAATCTAGGTTCATATTCACAGAAAGATAGTGAGGTTAAAAAAAGCCACTCCTACCCTAAAGCATAATATCTAATGGTCACAAGCCCAAAAGAGTTCTTGGAAGAACTTAAAAAGTAATTCAAAAATCAAGAAGAGGGATCAAGGAAAAATTAGGAAAAAATTAAAGCAATCCAAGAAAATTATATAAACAATATTAACCAATTGAAAACAAAAGAGGCCCAAAATCTTAAGAAAGAAAATGATTCCTTGAAAACTAGAATTGGGCAAGCAGAACTGAATGACATTATAAGGCACCAAGAAATAATAAAACTAAAAAAAAAAATAGAACAGAATCTGAAACATTGAATTAGAAAAACAACTGCTCTGGAGAATAGACTGAGGAGAGACAATAAGAATTGTCAGACTGCCTGAAATTTATGATCAATAAAATAATCTGGTGAGAATATTACAAGAAATTATTAAGGAAAATTTCCCTGAAGTTCTAGAACAGGAGGGTTAAGTATAAATAGAAAAAAAAAAAACTCCAGTTCACAACCTGAAAGAAATCCCAGGAGGAAAACTTATAGGAATGTTACAGCCAAGTTTCAAAAGCTCCTATTCTAGAAGAAAATACTGCAAACAAGAAAAATAAATACTGTACTAGTACCATCATGATTTCATAAAACCTAACAGCTTCTTTTCTGAAAGACCATAGGTTTTAGAACATTATATTTTGAAAGAGTAAAACAGCTGGAGTTATGCTTTTTAAATATTTATCATATTCCTATATTCTATATAAATTTTGATTGTGTAATCAGCATCCTTGCCTTATAAAAAATCCTTCTTGCTTTCTCTGAAGTTGCTGGTTTCTCATGGAACTTAGCCTGCTTCATGAAAGGCACCAATCTCAATAAATGCCTCTGCTTGGATTAGAGGTGGTCTGACTCTGAATTCTTGGAGATGATTCCACCACAACACAAGAAACTACAACAGTTTTGGGCATCCCTGGGTAGGCAAAGACTAAACCTCAATAGTTTTTAGAGTCCCTGACAGGGGTAGAGACTAAACCTCCACAATATTAGAAAGATGAATAAATCAGGGCTTGCCAATTCATGATACAAATTCACTAGTAATAATAATAATAATAATAATAACAATCTTACCTTTCTATAATGAATACTATTTAAGAACTTCCTTTCCAATGTATGATACAATATCATAAATATATAAATGCCTACTATGTTCTGGGCTAATTGCTAATTGCTAGGGATACAATTAAGAAAAAGAAAGCCAGCCCTCATCCTCAAGAAGCTTACAGTATAATGAGTAAAGACAATACATAAAAAAGTTGAGAAGGGAGAGGGGTGTCGGAGGGTACCCCGTGCAGGGACACTATGATGATGGTGGAGTTGAAACCAAATAGAGCAGCAGGTGGCATATGAAATGATTACTGGGATTCTGAGCTGTCTCTAAAGCAAGGTTCAAAATAGGAGGAGGTATTACGTGCAATAGCTGAAAATCAGATGTTGGCTAGTTCATGGTCATAGACTTAGGTACAGATCTCCTGATTCCAAGTCTAGTAGCCTTTTAATAATGCCCTAGTAAGTCTTATTTTCTTAGTAGTTCTTTTAAGATAATTGATGGGATCTGGAGTCAAGAAAGAAGTATTCTAGTACTTACTAGCTATCATCATCAAACGTATCTAAGCCTTGGTTTATTTTTCTTTAAAATGTACATAATGATACTTTTGTTACCTCATAAGGAGAGTTTACTCTCATACAATGCTCTAAGGTCCATGAAATATTTACATCATCACATTCTCACAATAGGCCTGAGATTTTATTATTATTTTACAAATGAAGAAATTGAAGGTCCATAATATTAAGTGACTTGCCTAGGGGGTTACACAATGGTCTTTCTGACTTCTAAGGTCAGCACTCACTATCCACCATATCAGACTGTCTAATGTGAAGGGTAATTACTTTGTAAATGATAAAGCAACTCTGTAAATGGGAGGATTCTTTTTGGTATTATCATTTTATATGAGTTCAACTTTTAGTTCAAAATTATTTTTTCCCCTCTTCATAAAGTACTATGCTAAAAGGTTGAACAACTGAGGTAAGTTAAAATATATAGAGAGAAAATGGATAAAATCAACCTATTATTGGAGGATTATAATAATTTTTTAAAAAAAACCTTAAAATTGCTGGTATACCTGTAATTTTTTAATGATGTTTGAAAATTTCTCAAAATGAAATGTAGTCAAAAGAACTTCCAGGTTATCTTTCATTAGTATCATGTGTAAAATATTTGATCTCAAATCCTTCTCACATAATAGATTTTAGTACAGGGTCCCATGTTGAAATTTTAACAGTATTTCCAGGAAGGAGATAAAATATCAGAGAATTGTGCTCTCAGAAAAAAAGTGAATTTTTATGTATAACAGATTACATAAAATATTTAACCTTTTTTTACCATCAGTGGGAAATTATGAGTGTGTGTTCACAGTTGTGTGTGCATACACATATACATATATCAACAAACTGGATCCTTAAGTTTCACAATCAGTAGCATTTCATGAAACTTATTTTGAGGAAAAAAAACTAATTCAATTACTCTCTCATGGTTGTAAAACAGAAGTAGGAAAACGACAATATAATTTAAATGGCTTCTATTCCAGCTTGAATTGCACATTTCTACTTTAGGTTATTATTGCTCTCTTTCTTAAGTAGAAGGACATTCTTGAAACCAAAAAGATCCAAATTCAAGGCTTGCCTCTGTTATTGTTATGGTAATTAGGGTGAGACTTTTTTTTAACTGTTTTCTCTTTTGGAATGCTGAGGTGATCAAGTACCTTTGATTAGTTTTGCTTTTCAAATGGAATGGAAAGCAAAATGGACTTTTCGTTGTCTTTGTTTTGGAGTGCTTCTCAGCACTAAGGTATCTTTGATTGAATCAGGAGTCTTTGATGACTTGCTTAGGTCAAGAGAAGGCCTAGTCACATGGGTTTGAGTCAAATGGTTATGATGCCCTTTGACCCTGAAGAAGTGTATATAAACTCAGAGGTTAGTGTTTTGCCTTTGGGGGCACTCTCGTTGAAAGAGTATTCGTGATGAGACTCTGGGTAGCCGTTGAAGCAGCCTCCCGGCTTTGAAAAACCCAGATGTTGGTGCTTCTTTGGTAACTGTATTGTGATTTGGTCTGTTTATATTGTCTCTGTTTGTAATTTCTGTTTATATTTGCTCTGAAGTTCAGGGTGCTGACTTTTTCCCCTGAACTAAGTGAATGACATATGCATGTTTAATTAAAGTGAGATTGTAAACCCCTTAAAGTTGCTTTCCTTAGAAAAGCAAATCAAAGAACCTGTGCTAGCAGCCCTTCTGTATGTTGGTGTCATTGGTCTTTCACCTCCACAGCAGATACTAGCAACACTGTTGTTACAGTTACATACTAGCTTTGTGACTCTGGACAAGTCATGTAACTCATCAGTGCTCTAGGCACCTCTCTAAAATTGTGAATTTTACAGAAGATACTCATGCATCTGTGAAAGGACTTTCTTCACAGTGGATTTATCTATACCAATGAAATTACAGTTTCAGTTCCCAATCCTTTCTGAAAAGTGCTAAGTGAAAGAAAGCAATAGAATTTTTACTGACCTATTTTTACATTCCTTTTTTATGTCCCCCTCCTTCAACAGGTTTAAATAGTATTTACAATAGTGATAGGAAAAACTAAGTATATGGATCAATTATTATTATTTTACCATAAAAGTTTTATACCAGAAAGCCAAGTAAAGCTACATATTTTCTAACATTTGCAATATAGTTTGTTATTCTTCAGGAATGAGATTTAGATTTGCCAATGGCTTGTGAAACTGAATAAAAAGTAACATCATTTTGTGCTTCTTTGCATCTGTAGCATTCATTTAGACCTTAGGTAATTATTTACCTAAGTTACAGTTAAATAAATAGAGAGGAACAGACAAAGAAAAATAATCTACTCTCATATATTTACTTCTCTGGCCAAAACCTGCAACAATTGTTCATTCAGCACACCAGAGATGCACTACTGCTGAGTGCAATAAATGATTCAGGATTCCTTTGGTAATGAATAATTCACATGGATAGTGTCATATAACACATTTACAGGATTTCATGGCTCCAACAACATTTTTTAAAAGTACAATACATAGAAAATTTCCTCCATATCCTATTTTTGCCATAACTTAGCTAATGCTAAAAATTTCTTTATGAAATTTAAATATAACATGGAAAGGATTCTCCAGCTTTTAACAATTACGATGACCAACTATGGTATTTATTGCTTTATCAAATTAATATTTTAGATGGGGAAAAATTTCAAAAACTGTGATAATATTCATTCTCTAAAACTGGGAAGCTTATTTAACCTACTTTCCAGAGAGGGAAAGTGATTCCAGTAGATTGTGTATGATCTAGAAGACTGAGGAATTTCATTGATATGTATAAAGCAATTTAAAATTTAGAGGCACCAAGTACTCAGAAAGTAAAAAGCAAGATATAAATGATTTTTAAGGGAAATGTAAAGTTCTGATAGTTTTTTAATTTTTTTTTTGTTGTTGTTAAATCTACTTAGGTAAGCCATTTGCTTGTTTAGTAATTATCAGAAGAATAGGAATTTGGGTCCATGACTAATTTTATGTAATATTATAAAAGTGTACTGCTTATAATTTTATTTTAATTGTCTTTAGTATTCATCTGCTTATTAAAAGAAGAAGATACACAAAAGCACATTAGTCTTCAGTATCCTTTTTCCTCATTTGATCAAAATTGCACATTTAGGAATATCTTGACAGCTGAGGATTTTAAAACCCATGCCATGTATTCATATGTCAAACAAGATATTATGAAGTTAACATATGAAAAGGGGAAAATCAGCCATTACACTTTAGGTTGTTATTGTTGTCATCATTTTGTGATGTATTTTTGTTTTGTTTTATTTTTCATCTGAAACTCTAAATTAATTAATTATAGTATGAAATCTCCCCTACCAGATATGTACTGGCAAATAATCTTCCAGGACTTTGGACATGCCCCAAGAGACAGTGACTTAAGGAAGAGGTGAGAGGAGGCACCATTATGATATCATTGACCTTGACTGACAAGCTGACCTCTTCCAGCTTTTTGGATTTGTGGGAACAAGAAGAGAGGGCAAAAAATGGAGGAGATCCATGAAAGGAAGGTAATCCTTGAAAGAAAACTGGAGATGTGAGACTTCACAAAATTTAGGGTATGGGGAGCCAAGAGTTGCAGGTCTCCAGAAACACTTCAGAACTTGGGACAATCCATAGACTATTAAAATTGATCTGTAAGCATCTGCTCTCTTTTGTAGAGACAAATATTGGAGAATTTCTCTAACAGAGAGTAATCTTGCCCTCACTTGTCTTCTCTAATCTTTTTTCCTTTACCTCTACCTCAGAAATCTGGATGGAAGGAAAATATATAACCACAGCCTAAGTGACCACAATACAAAAATCTTTCCACCTTAAAACTCATGCTGTCAATGTCATTGGGCTTTTGTTGTTGTTGCTGTGATGGTGGTGGCAGCGGTGGTGATGGTGATAGTAGGTGAAGAGATTGGGAAAGGTCACATTGCTGTCAGAAACTACATAAAAAGATAACTATCTTGTTTGTCAATGTCAGTTATTTTCTCTGACTGAATTTAGATTGATCAAAGAAAAAAAAATCCCACAATGGAGAAAATCTAAATAGCTAAAATATTTATCATATATGACACAAATTAACACTTCCAAAGCATGCTTGTTGGCATAAGGTTAAATGAGCCAAGCATTAAGAGGGATGACAGTTTACTAGTGGGAAAAAGTCAACAATGGTTAGGATAAAATACTAAAAGTAGAAGGTAGGAAGTGATTAAGCAGAGGCAGCAGGTGCATTTCTTCCTTTTATCCTGAAAGTCAAAGTGTGGCTTGAAAGGAAGACCATAGGATTATTATGGGATGAAGATTAAGACTTGAGAGAACCTCAGAGGCCATAGAGTCCAATTTTGTTACTTTCTTCAGTTAGGAACCGAGGCCCACAGAAGTTAAATGACTTGACCACACTGGTACTAAATAAAAGAGCCAGAATTTGAATATGGGTTTTGAGGCTACCAGCCCACTCTCCAGTGCAGCAAACTGCCTCTTTTAACCATGCTAGTGCTTCTGAAGAAGAATGAACACTAGGAAATATTCAATTACAAAAAAGGGAGTTGGAGTAACTTATATAAGTAAGCATACCCAGTGGGTCTCTGGCTCAGTGGATGACTGACAGCTCAGCTGGAAATGCTTGGCAATATTACATGATGATTACATTTATTATCTTTGAGAATTGCCTTAGGACATGCAGATTTTAAGTGACTTGCCTGTGTTCACACTAGTAGCATGTATAAAAAGCAGAATTCAAACCAACTCTTCTTGATCCCAAGGCCATCCCTCTAGCCATTACATAGCCCTCAATCTCAGTAAGTCCACATTGTGAAAACAGGATGGAATCTTTCAAAAAAGCTGGTGAACTTAATGTTTTTATGTTAATATTAAGGTTTTCATTTGCTACACTGAGTCAGGTTTTCCCTTTGGGTTAGACTTTGTAAGTAACTCAGGAGATTAACATTTCATGGTTATTAATTTTCTGATATGCATGGACAAAATGTGAGAATGAGGTGTTTACAAGACACTCTAGTCTAACTAAAATAAAATATTCTGTAGTTATAATTAAGATAAAACATCTAAGAGGACACATCATTAAACAAATGCTTTCCCTAGATTATCATGCAAGACTTTAAACTTGCTCTCATAATTCTCACTTCTCTTTTAAACCACTCAGGAACGAATTTTGTGGTTCCATATTTTCCTCCAGTTCTATAGGGTACCCTATCTCATCAAGTGTTGGATCATTGTTTTTGCAATATTTATTTATAAATGCCTAAACTCATTTATTAGAACTGGAGTCTGCATTTTCTCCTGTTTTTACTCTATTTCCTGTAGATTTATCTGTTTATATTCAGTTTTTGAGATTTTTCTTGAAATCTTTGATACTTTTAATATCTCTCGCCCCTTCTTACACACTTCCTGACTCCTTCCTTTCTAATTATGTTTTCCTTGGGGGATCCAGCCTCCTCCCACACTGGGAAATAAATGATTCACCAGTCTAGATCTCTTCCCCAACTGACTTTTGTGTAGGTGTTTTGTTTTTTCTCTCAGGCTTTCTGGAGTGCTACTCCAATCTCCATACTCATTAGTTCCCAGGCCTGGCATCAGCAGTTTAGACCTTGATTTCCTTGCAATGGCAGTGTCTGTTTTTCCTTTACCAGCAGTTCACACCTTTGCAGCACTGGTACTACCAGGTTGTAGCCTGTGGCAGGCTTTTGCTCCTGAATGATTATGACAAAACTGGTTGAGGAGGATTGAGCAAACTTCCACATTTTGGAGCTGGGGTATCTATGGCACTGGAAATAAAGGGGGGGAGGATAGTGCATAGGGGTGGGTTTTTCTGTAAGCTTGTATCATACCACTGACTTTGCTAGTGTTGTCTCACTGCTTTAGTGTGGGATGTGGGGTAAGGGGACTGAGTGAGCTCAAAGCCAGTGAGTGTCAGTTTCTGTTTTGTTTTGTTTTTGGTGATTGTTGTTATTTTAATTATCCCTTGGATTCTAGGTGTTCAAGACCATGGAAACAACTGAAGTGGCTTTATCTTTAAAGTTGCTTTATCAAAACAGAATCATTTCTGTTTTGGAGAGGTTTAAGAGATTGTAAGGATCAGAGAAATATCTTGTTTGCCATCTTCTTGTATTGTCACTACACACTACAGTTCAACAAATTTCTTGAAAAAGGGGATCTGCACTAAGTGCTTCCACTTGTCTCCTTTTGCTTTCTTTCTAAATAACCCTTTTTAATCTATTAAGTAAAACTATTCTCTTCCAAAGGACATGTCTAATGATGTCACCTATTATATACACACACTTTTTAAATAACTGTGACTCTCTGTCACCTTTAGGATCTAATATAAATTCTTATTTCACTTTATTTACTCCTCTTTATAAGGTACTTCCTTCTCACATCTTTAGTGTTCTTATATATTACTCCTATCTGCATATTTTATGGCCCAGCCATACTGGCCTGCTTGCTATTATTCAAAGATGACATTCCATCTACTATCTCTACAATTTTGAACTTGTTGTCCTACATACCTGGAATATATTCCCACCTTACCTCCATCTCTTGGCTTTTCTGTTTAATTTACAACTCAGCTCTTGCCATCCTTCCTACCAAAGTCTTCCAGTTGCTATTGTGTACACAAAAATAAATCATAAACATTTTGTACTTAAAAAAAGAAAACTATGTTGCAAATGAGCTGAGATGGTCAAAACAAATACTGTCACAGAAACCATCACCTTACTGACATTTTGGGAATTGGTTTTCTAGGAGTGTTTTTATAAGTATTTTTGAGGAAGAGATACCAGAAGGAATAGAGCTGAGTCAAGTGGGAACTTGGAGACTGTCCAGCTTTTTGCTTCTAGAGAGAGACTGACACCATCAATTACTATTAGATTGCTGCTGCTGAGGCTGATGAGTGAGTGGATTTCTACAATTACTTAGATCATTTGGGTGAGATAAACTGAGTGATCCTTAAGAGACAATATACTTCTCTCAACTCCAACTTGGAAAGGCAGTAGTTCCCATTACCCTTCCTATTGTTCTCTGTTCTTTCATTTGCTTTTGGGTTCCCTCCTTTTGCCTGGGGCTACACTGAAGAATGTATTGACCAGGCCTTGGAAGGATGCCTGTTTGTGTTGGGCTAAGCTGAGTGGCAGGGTGGTGCTGGTCAATACCTGTTGGCTTAGGCACCAGTAGGGTTGGTTGTCTACCTGTTTGCCTGTGGTTGTGCAGAAGCACATGGAGGGCTAGCACTGGAAGATGCCTGTTTTCCCTGGGCTTTGCAGAAGCACATGGAGGTCTGTTGGCAACAGTATGCCTGTTTGCATGGGGCTACACTGAAGCATGATGGTTCTCAGAGCTGAAGTCTGCTAGTTTCCCTGGGTATGCTGTGGCACCTGGGGTGTCCTGGTGTTGGTGTTTGCCTGCTCCATCACACTGTAGCTCAGGATTTCCCACTGGTTTTCTGATGTGGGGCTTGCTGGGATGCTTCCTGTCCTGTAATGTGTTCCCCTTCTATCTGAGACAGACCTTTCTTACTGATCTTCCAAGTTTCTTGGTTGGGTTAAAGATTGTTTCACCCTGTCTTTTGCTGATTCTGTTGTTCCAGAATTTATTTTGAGGCACTATTTTATGGTTGTTTGGAGGTGAATATGGGAGACTTATGGCGATTTACTGATGACTCCCCACTCTTGGCTCCCAGAAGTCCAGATAGTGATTTTCTTCTTCTTTTTTTTTTGTAAAGACAATTTTTAACATTCATTTTTAAAATAAAATTTTGAGTTCCAAATTTTTTGTCCCCCACCTCCCCAAGACAGCAAGCAATCTGATATAGGTTATACATGTACAGTCATGTAAAATATTTCCATATTAGTCATGTTGTGAAAGAAGAAATAGTTTGCAAAAAAAATTACAGTTTGCAAAAGGAAAAAACCATGAACAAAAATAAAGAAAGTGAAAATAGTCTGCTTGGATCTGCATTCAGATTCCATCAGTTCTTTCTCTGGATGTGGATGGCATTTTCCAACATGACTCTTTTGGAATTGTCTTGCATCATTGCATTGCTGAGAAGAGCTAAGTCAATGATAACTGATCATTTTGCAATGGTGCCGTCTTCTGCTCTGCTCACTTTGGTTTGCATCAGTTCATATAAATCTTTCTAGGTTTTTCTGAAATCTTCCTGCTTGTCATTTCTTACAGTATAATAGTATTCCATTACATTCATATACAACTCCTTCAGCCATTCCCCAACTGATGGGTATCCTTTAAATTTTCAATTCTTTGCCACCACAAAAAGAACTGCTATAAATACTTTTGTACATGTAGACGCTTTCCCTTTTTTCATGATCTCTTTGGGATACAGACCTAGTAGTGCTATGCTAGATCAAGGGGTATTTACAGTTTGATGGCCTTTTGGGCGTAGTTCCAAATTGCTCATCAGAATGATAGGATCAGGTCACAACTCCACTAACAATGCATTAGTGTTCCAATTTTCCTACACAGGATCAAATATTTCCAGTGATTGCCCCTTCCCACCATGGCTGGAATTCTTTCCCTCATCTCTACCTCCCAGCCTCCCTGGCTTCCTTACCATCCCAGCTAAAATCCCACATTCTTAAGAAGCCCTTCCCAGCCCCTCTCGATGACAGTGCCTGCCCTCTGTTGATTATCTCCAACTGATCCTGTGTCTAATGTTTTTTAAATTTTTTTTTTATTTATTTATTTAATATATTTAGTTTTCAGCATTGATTTTCACAAGAGTTTGAATTACAAATTTTCTCCCCATTTCTACCCTCCCCCCACTCCAAGATGGCATATATTCTGGTTGCCCTGTTCCCCAGTAAGCCCTCCCTTCTGTCACCCCACTCCCCTCCCATCCCCTTTTACCTTTCTTTCTTGTACGGCAAGAAAAATTTCTACACCACATTGCCTGTGTATCTTATTTCCTAGTTGCATGCAATTTTTTTTAATTTTGAACATCTGTTTTTAAAACTTTGAGTTCCAAATTCTCTCCCCTCTTCCCTTCCCACCCACCCTCCCTAAGAAGTCAAGCAATTCAACATAGGTCACATGTGTATCATTATATATAACCCTTCCATAATACTCATGATGGGAAAGACTCACTATATTTTGCTCCTTCCCAACCCATTCCCCTTTATTGAATTTTCTCCCTTCACTCTGTCCCCTTTCAAAAGTGTTTGTTTTGATTACCTCCACCCCCATCTGCCCTCCCCTCCATCATCCCCTCTTTTTTATCTTCTTCTCTCTTCTTTCCTGTGGGGTAAGATACCCAATTGAGTATGTATGGTATTCCCTCCTCAGGCCAAATCTGATGAGAGCGAGATTCACTCATTCCCCCCTCACCTGCCCTCTCCCCTCCTCCCACAGAACTGCTTCCTCTTGCCACCTTTATGCGAGATAATCCACCCCATTCTATCTCTCCCTATCTCCCTCTCTCAATATATTCCTCTCTCATCCCTTAATTTGATTTTATTTCTTTTAGATATCTTCCCTTCATCTTCAGCTCACCCTGTGTCTACTCTCTCTCTTTTACATATATATATATATATATATACACACATATACATATATATACACATATATACACATACATATACACATAGATATATACATACATACACCTATATATATATACATAAACATATATATGCATATTCCCTTCAACTACCCTAATACTGAGGTCTCATGAATCATACACATCATCTTTCCATGTAGGAATGTAAACAAAACAGTTCAACTTTAGTAAGTCCCTTGCAATTTCTGTTTCTTGATTACCTTTTCATGTTTCTCTTGATTCTTGTGTTTGAAAGTCAAATTTTCTATTCAGCTCTGGTCTTTTCACTGAGAAAGCTTGAAAGTCCTTTATTTTATTGAAAGTCCAAATTTTGCCTTGGAGCATGATACTCAGGTTTGCTGGGTAGGAGATTCTTGGTTTTAATCCTAGTTCCATTGACCTCCGGAATATCGTATTCCAAGCCCTTCAGTCCCTTAATGTGGAAACTGCCAGACCTTGTGTTATCCTGATTATTTTTCCACAATATTCAAATTGTTTCTTTCTGGCTACTTGCAGTATTTTCTCCTTGATCTGGGAGCTCTGGAATTTGGCGACAATGTTCCTAGTTTTCTTTTTGGGATCTGTTTGAGGAGGCAATCTGTGGATTCTTTCAATTTCTATTTCACCCTCTGGCTCTAGAATATCAGGGCAATTCTCCTTGATAATTTCTTGAAAGATGATATCTAGGCTCTTTTTTTGATCCTGGCTTTCAGTTAGTCCAATAATTTTTAAATTATCTCTCCTGGATCAATTTTCCAGGTCAGTGGTTTTTCCAACTAGAAATCAAACACACTTTGGAAACAAGTTGAGATAAATTCCCAAGATAGCTCAAGTTATTGAGCAAAAGATATTTTAATCAGAAAGTGATTGATAACATAAAGTGATTTTTTTTAAAGTTACAGACATAACAAAATATGTTTTTGAGTCAGCCTAGACCTGGACTCAGGATAGGAATGAGTGGGAAGTGCTCAATACCATCTGGACAGGTCATGTCTCCTTTGGGATTCTTTGTTAGTACTTATATGGCAATTCTCTCTTTTCAAATACATTTCCCAGTGACGCTTTCCTATTATCATCATTACAAGAAGTAGAATTTGAAGGGATAACTGCCAATATACTTTAATTTCTTGTAGTTAGAGATTTATACCAATGTGTACCTAGTCTCGACCAGTGGTAATCTTTAAAAAGTTCAGCTCTATGACATCAACCAAGTGTTCTTTGAACCTTACAGAGTAGAAACTCTCTCATTTGTACATCTCCCATTACTCATTATCACCTACTGTATATTCAGTTACATATGTATTCTGTATATACTTACAAATGTATTCTCTCTCAACTCCCATTAGAAAGGAAACTGTTTGAAGGCATCAACTTTTGTCTTTGTATCCCATCATTAAGCAAAGTGTATGTCATGCAGTACGCGGAACTTTAACAAATATAAATTAATTGTCGTAAAAAAGAAACCATAAAAAGAAAGAATTATACTTACTTGTCAGGGAGGGATAAGTGGCAAAGGCAACACTTTTAGATTATAAATGTGTTTGCAATAACTCATAAAGATGTAATATCTTATCAAAATGATATTTTATAGAGTTAGAAAAAATAGTAACAATTCATCTGGAAGAACAAAAGCTGGAGGATACTACAGGAATCAATGGGTCTAGCCATACCAGATCTCAAACTATATCACAAAGTGATAACTATCAAAGCAATCTTGCTATTTTACTATGACCATAGTAATCTAGTGTACAGTAAACACAAGGATTCAAGTTTTGGGAACAAAAACTCATTATTTGACAACAAAATGCTGGGAAAACCAGAAAACAGTATGGCAGAAACTAGGTATAGACTAACATCTCACACTGCCTACCAAGATAAGGTCCAAATGGGTATATGATTTACACATAAAAGGTTATACCATAGGGGCAGCTAGGTGGCGCAGTCAGTAGAGCACCGGCCCTGGAGTCAGGAGGACCTGAGTTCAAATCCGGCCTCAGACACTTGACACATGTACTAGCTGTGTGACCTTGGGCAAGTCACTTAACCCCAACTGCCCTGCCAAAAAGCAAAAAAAAAAAAAAAAAAAAAAAAAAGGTTATACCATAAGCAAATTAAAAGATCATGGAATAGTTAATCTCTTAGATTTATGGATAAGGGAAGAATTTAGGACCAAAGATTTAAAGCGCATTACAAAAGGTAAACTAGATAATTTTGATTAAATAAAATTTTAAAAGTTTTTGTAAAAACAAAACCAATACAAATGAAATTATAAGGAAAGCAGAAAACTGGGAGGGGGAGATTTTGCAACAAGTATCACTAATGAAGGCCTCATTTCTCAAATATTTAGAGAAGTGAATCAAATACATAATAAGAATACAAGTTATTCCTCAACTGATAAATGAGCAAAAGATATGAACAGGCAGTTTTCAGTTGAAGAAATCAAAGCTGTCTATAGTCATATTAAAAAAAAATGTTCCGTCACTATTGATTAGGGAAATTCAAATTAAAACAACTTTGAGTTACCATCACACACTTATCAGATTGGCTAATATGACACAAAAGGAAAATGTTAGATGTTAGGAGGTGGAAAAACTGGGACACGTGCACTATTGGTGGAATTATTAACTGATCCACCCATTCTGGACAGCAATCTGGAACTATGCCCAAAAGGCGATAAAACTACATAATCTTTGATCCTGCAATACCAGTACTAGGTTTATATCCCAAAGACATCCCACAAAAAGGGAAAAGGACCTATTTGTACAAAAATATTTATAGTAGCTCTTTTTGTGGTACCTAAAAATTGGAAATTGAAGGGAAGCCCATCAATTGGGGAATGAGTAAACAAACTGTGGTATAGGATTGTAATGGAAGACTATTGTGCTATAAGAAATGATGAGCAGGCAGATTTCAGAGAAAAAAAAAAACCTGGAAAAGCTTACATGAACAGATGCTGAGTGAAGTGAACAGAACCAGGAGAACATTGCACACAACAAAAGCAATATTGTGTGATGATTAACTATGATAGATTTAGCTCTTCTCAGTAATACAATGATCCAAGACAATTCCAAAAGATGGGTGGCTATATGAATCTGGGGCAGGGTGGGGGGCAAGGGGAGAACAAAACTATGGAGTCTGAATGCAGATCGAAACATATTTTCAATTTTTTCTTTTGTTTTGTTTCTTCTTTCACAACATGGCTAATGTGAAAATATGTTTACATGATTGCCCATGTATAACCTATATCTATCTGATTGCTTGCTGTCTTGAAGAAGAGGGAGGGGATTGAGGGAGGAAAAAATTTTAAACTCAAAATCTTATAAAAATGTTGAAAGCTACATATAACTAGAAAAAATAAAATACTACTTACAAAAACTTGCTCACATTCTAATAGGTGAGATAATGTCCATAAATGGACATATGCAACATATATAGATAGTAGTTTGAAAGTTATCTCAGAAAGGAATAAACTAGTGGCTGGGGATCTTGGACTGAACACTCATAGAGTGGAGGATATGAACCGAATCTTGAAGGAAGCCAAGAAAATAAACAAGCAAGATCTAAGTGATAAGGGAAAGTATTCCAGATGTGGGGGACAGCCAGGGCAAAGGTACAACAGACAGAAGAGGAGAGGGATAGCTCTGGTAGGTTCTACCAAGGGGGAAATGGTCTGAGTAGAGGCCTTGTTACAGACTACCTGTTGGATGAATAAAATAAGTTTAGTTCAAAGAGACTAATCCTTAGGTTGTTGACAAGCTGAAAAAAATTTTGGTGGCAATCTCTCTCAAAGACCAAGGAAGGTATTGTAAAGATATTGTGATCTATGTCACTAAATGTATAACCACACTGCCAAAATTAGATATCCTTGAAGTACACACTTATTGGGTACAAATAGCATTGCAGAGATATAGAATCGATGCTTCCTATTCCTTTTCTAAAGTTGTTCAACATGACTGTTCTCTCTTGGAAATTAAGCAAGCCACTGAGCATTGAGTACAAATTGTGTATGAGGAACCCTTCAAAAGATTAAAAAATAGCAGGTCTATAGTTCCTACTTTCAGAAATCAAGTAATATTGTTCAGATGAAAATAACCAACAAAAAACACTAGTGAACAACATAAGATCTAATTCAGGATGCATTATGGGAAGGGAATAATGTAGTTCAAGGAAAGAAAAGAGTATTGAGAGCAGAAATAGACAGAGGCAGCTTCATCAAATATAGGAGACTAGAACTTGAAGGATGGTCAGGATTTTGATTGGTAAAATGCAGAGAGGCATTAGAGAAAGCAAGGGAAGGCAAGAAGAGGGTATAAAAATAAGTCAAGCATGTCCATGAATCAGTGTTGCGAGCCTGACTAATAAGAGCATTGGTTTATGCTGGGGAGTGATGGGAAATAAACTATATGGTTCACATTGAATCAGATTGGGGGGCACTAAAATTAGACTCAAGAATTTGGACTTTTTCTATAAGGGATAGATTCACAGAGCAAGTATAGTACAGCCATTGTCCTGAACATAATTCATGACTCAATGAAAACAGATGAATATCAAGGAGTGAAGATGAGAAGGAGAAAGAGAGACAGACAGACAGAGACAGAGACACATAGAGATACAGAGTCAATGACTGAAACTTAACAAATGTACACAGGGAGAGAGAAAAAAGAATGAAGGAGCAGTAAAAATAAAAGAAGCTGCAGAGGTTAGAGAACTGTGATATTATAATGCTATGAGAGCTAAGGGAAAGGGAATCACTCTCAAACATGCCCTTTCCTTTTGCTTTTAATTTGCATATCTTAAGAGGCACAAAATTTGATAATTATTAAATAAAATATAGAAGTTACTTGGACAGGTAGGGGGACTTAAAACAGATTTGCACTTAAAAAGAAGTAATTAGTAGGCAGCATAGTGTCATCAGACAAGTTGCAAACCCATGAAGAAGTATCAATCGTTTATTTAATAAATTTCTGTTTATCACAGTTCAGAAAATATACAACCCTCAAAAGCATCTATCAATTATCAAAAGTATTCAAATGAAGTTTATAATATGTAAGGATATGAAAATTAATCTAGCCAATATTTTTTTCTTTTTAAAAGAAAAAAATACATGACTTAATGGCCTTAGTAGGATTTTATATCAAAAGCTTATTCTAATCAGTATCCATGATTTTTACAAGGAGAAATCTTACCCTGAAAGTCTCAAAGCAATATTGCGCATATGAATTGTTGCATGATGTATGGTAACAACTTAATAGTTTCACTCATTTGCAATATATGATAACAAAATGCAACCTAATACTGGACCTCAGATATGCCTGAGATTAATGGAAATATGTCATCAAATTCAAATGACTTCATGTCTCCACTAGATCCCATGTTTTCTACTCCCCACATAAAACCATTCTAGCCCAAACTGAGGCCAAAGTCCAACAAAAATGAAAAAGCCAAAAGATTTCACACCCAAAAATATGTGACTCAACACAAAGGTTCTAGTAAATTATTTTGATTATGCATCAGAATTTTTCTTTGCTCAACATACATCACTTGCATTTTGGGAGAAAATTATTTACTGCCTTCAAAGCAGTCAGTCTAACTATAAGAGCTAGGAAAACATCAGATCATGATAATGATAATGAAATATTTAAAATGTGCATCTATAAGACTCTACATCAATTCCCCTATTCTAGGGACAAAGAAATTTAAGATTTAATAATTTCTTAATTAACTAAAGACAGTTTTTCATGAATAACACTTTCCTTCTTATTCCTTTAAACTAAAGAAATTGTTGTGCTTACAAGGCAAGAGTAAATATGGCATGGTGAAGAGAGGGCTAGATTTTGAATAGGGAAGGCTTAGGTTCAAATCCATTCTTTACATTTTAGCTTTGTGAATATGAGCAAATAACTTCACCTTTCTAAGCCCAAGTCAACATGTCAAGCCTGTTGATATAAGGAAGTTACAAAAGGTATCAGTGGATAGGATTCTCACTCCAATGAAAGTTATTGGTTCTCAACATGTTGACATATGATTGACAATATTTAGTATAATAGAAAGAAAAGTAACTCTGTCAGGATCATGTTTTCTACAACTCATCATTCTTTGTGTCAAACAGTGTTTTTCTCAGTGTTTACAGGTACAATTTCATTGTATAAATAAGAATATTGTATATGGATTGCATGAAAAATAGACATTCCTCAAGGGAGATATGCTTCGGAAGAGCCCATCCTAATATGATTACATTGTTAAGCATTTAACCTTGAAGAACATGATCATTGGTAAACCCTAAACAATATATTTATCAGAGAAAGGATTATAGTGCTCAGCTAGCCCAAGTACCCTTGAGAAATTGAGCACGTTAGAAAGAGAGAGAGAGAGAGAAAAGGGAAAAGGGAGGGGCGGAAATGCAGGAGGAAGGAGAAAGAGACAGAGAGAAACAGAAAAAATGAATTGCACTTTCTATTTGATTTGAACTAAAATTGTAAAATAGAATAAGATCAAGTTTCATTCTTTACTGATAATTATTTCTTACTTTTAAAATATTCTTGAGAGAAAATGAAAAGGATAACTTCCCTCTCCTCCTTGATTTGTCCTCATGTCCCTTTATTACTGGGGTTCTATCCATTTTTAAATTACTCTGTCTTCCTACATATTATAGCTCTCTAGTGAAACCTCAGCTCCTTCAGATTGGGCACCATTTCATTTCATATGTGTATCATTAGAATTTTTCACACAGAAGAGACTTAATAAATATCTTGAAAAAACTTATTGTTCCGTAAAATTTCACTTTATGGTATGAAGAAATCAAACTATTGTCTCACCCAAAAATAGTCTTTCTGAAGAAAAGGCAAGGAACTTTCAATAAAATTATTTTATAGACTTTGAAGAGTTGGCAATTAACTGTTTAATTAGGGCAATTTATTTGACTAATATGGATAATCCTCAACTTTTCTTTAACATAATTTATTTCTTAAACAGTATAAAATGTGGAAGATTGGCATAAATTACTTACATGTTCTAAATTTAATGGATTGTTGACAATTTTTTATTATATAAAATTTCACAGGATTAATTGGAAGAACAAATTTACAATCTGAAAGGGACAAGAATGACTGGACCTTTAATTCATTTAAATGTGGAACTTAGGAATGAAGTTCATTGATTTATGTCTGAATCATTTCTGCAACTTATAGTTGAGAGTTCATTTTGAGTTCATTTGTCCTCTGAGGTTAAATGACATGCCTAGGGACACATTTCCAATATATACATGAGCACAGACTTCATCCAGGTGTTTCTAGCTCCAACTCTCTATCCACTAACCTGACTATACATTTAAACATTGATTCATCAAAGGATATGAACAGGCAGTTTTCGGATGAAGAAATTGAATCTATCTACAATCATATGAAAAAATGCTCTAAATCGCTATTGATTAGAGAAATGCAAATTAAAATAACTGAGGTACCACATCAGACCTAACAGATTGGCTAATAAGATGGAAAAGGAAAATGATAAATGTTAGAGAAAATGTGGGAAAATTGGAACACTATTGCATTGTTGGTAGAGTTCTGAACTGAGCATTTGGAACCATGCCCAAAGGGCAACCAAACTATGTATACCATTTGATCCAGTAATATCACTACTAGGTCTGTATCCCAAAGAGATCATAAGAAAGGAAAAAAAGATTCACATCTACTAAAATATTTAGAGTAACTCTTTTTGTCGTGGCCCAAAATTGGAAATTGAGGGGATGCCCATCAATTGGCGAATAGTTGAACAAGTTATGGTATATGAATGCAAATGAAAACTATTGTGCTATAAGAAATGATGAGCAGGTAAATTTCAGAAAAACCTGGAAAGACTTACATGAACAGATGTGGAGTGAAGTGAGCATAACCAGGACAACATTGTACATAACAAAAACAACATTGTGCGATGATTAACTATGATAGACTTAGCTCTTCTCAGTAATACAATAATCCAAGACAATTCCAAAAGACTGGTGGTGGAAAATGCTATCCACATCCAGAGAAAGAACTATGTAGTTTCGATTCATATTGAACATACTATTTTCACTTTATTTTTTTTTGGTTTTTTTTCCTTGTGTTTTTTTTTCCTTTTGTTCTGATTCTTCTTTCATGACATGACTAATGTGGAAATGCATTTAAAGTGATTGTGCATGCATAAGCCATATTAGATTGCTTGCTCTCTTGGGCTGGGGGAGGGAAGAAAGGGAGAAACATTTGTAACTCAACATTTTACAAAATGGATGTTGAAAACCATCTTTACATGTAATTGGAAAAAATGCTATTAAGGAAAAATAAAAAAATAAAGAGAATAAAACTGATTCAATCCATTTCAGTTTATACTAAGTGACTACTATGTATAGGAGTATACTGAGCAAAACACTGGGATGCAAAGAAAAAGAAAAAAAAAAGAAAGTCCTTGTCTTTTTTAGAGCTTATAATGTACAAATATTCTACTTTAGGATGCATAAAATTTTTGAAACTGCATCACAATTAGCAGCCATAGAGAAAACCTCAATCTTTCATACATATTAAGCATACTTTATTTTTTTCCAGACTTACTACAATTTCCATTAAACATTTTAATAAATAAATTGATGCTTAATCATCTTTTTTCCCATTAGGAAAAAAATGTAAATTATTTTTGTACTTGAATGTTTGATTGCTTGGTTTTTTAATAAACATATATCACATTTCTTGATTGCAATTCCCATGTACCTAACTTCTGTCAATGTTTAATAAAAAAGTTTTTTCTTCAAAAGCACTAAAGTAACTAGATATCTTCCTGCTACCTCTGAGCTAACCAGGACTTTCTATTTCTATTATTGTACTTTCACATTCTACCTTGTTTCTATATCTATCTGCTTTATTTCACCTAGTAGACAATAGGTTCCATAAACTACAGTTCTTCTTTTTTCATGTCCTTAGCACAAAATGAAACTGCCTATCTTGTAGGAGTCAGCAAACCATCTTAATTTCATCTCTGACACTTGTTACTTGTATATTCATTAAACAGTCACTTAACTGCTCCAAGTACTTATGTCTATGTATTTCTCTCCTGATGGAATATAAACTCCTTAAGGATAGGGACTTATTTATCTTTGTTTTTTTTTCCCTTTCTTTGTTTCTTCAACAAATAGCATGCTAACATACTTGCAGACATGGCTGTTGTGAGAAAAGCATTTGAAAACCTTAAAATACCATAAAAATATGAGGCTTATTATTAGTAGATGTTTAGTAAAAACTTTTAAGCCATGATAAAATCAACAGATTATAAATAATGAAGTGATGACATTTTTCACTAGATTCACCCAGGGAATTTGAAATCATGGGCACTTTACTGAATAATATTGTGTTTAGCACATTACCTAAAAAATCCTATGAAATACTAGAGAACCAGGATTTAAAAAAAAATCTACTAGCTTTTGTCAAGTAAAGATTGCATCATTTTGATCATAATTAATTTGGTATAGTTTTTTTCCACCTCTTCTCAAAGAAAATAGCAGCAGCAGTTATGTTTTATTCAGGCATTTTTGGGCTATCAAGGAAACTTCCATTAACTGTTCACTTCAAAATTTCTTCTACAGACAGGTAGTACAAGGCTATGAATTCAATATATAAACCTGTGTAGGTTTTTATTTCCCCCTTGTTATTGAGAAAGGCTCTCAAGCTTAATTAAAGTCAATAGAGAAATTAAAAGCTTAATGAGAGCAAGAATCCTCCAAGTGTGTTCATGCTGTTATCAGCCTGTGATGTTGCAAAAGATAGGATTATGATTTTATCGCCTGAAAGACCAAGAGGAGAGAATGGATTATGAAGAGAGTTGTGAAAAATCTCCTGGTGAGAAAATTCTCCTAGTGAAAAACAGTTGAGTTTAATTAAGTCAATGGAGAAATTAAATACAAAAGGGATTGCCTCAGACCAAAACCCCCCTAGAGTCTAAATTAAAGATGGGAAAGTTGTTCGAAAATAAAGCAGAACATGATCTTCAGCTCATCGAGGTGCAAGAAACTTTTAGAAAGGGAAAAAAAGTCCAGAAAATTATTTGGTTCTTCCCCTAACTTCTACTGCTTTTTTTATCATTATTTTTTTTGAAAAAGGAAATAGAGTTTTAGATATTCAACAAATACATACACTCAATAAAAGTATGTTGGGTTAAGCTCCTCTGAAACTTCATGGAAAAACTACTGAGGGACAGCTTTTGTGTTCATTTATGGGATACATGGAAGGCAGTTTAGGATAAATTAGAATTTTTACATTATGATATAAAAGGCTCTAAATATAACCTAAATATAATAAGCCACATTTTTTAAAAAGGAAAAGAATAGGAGGAACATTACAAGGCTTGTCTACAGTGTGGGGATGATTGACAACCAAATAAAATACTTCAGTAAAGCAAAAAGAAACCATTATGATGTTTATTTGTATTTATTGGTTAACACTATTAAACTTTAACAGAACAAAATTAACGCTGTTCAACATAAAGAGAAATAGTTCAGTGAGAAAAGATATTCTCATAAAATTTCCTTGATGCAAATAGCTAAAATTTGTATAGAACTTAAAGTTAAAGCATGTTACCTGTCGTATATCATCTCATTTGATCCTCACTACAACTGTGTGGGCAGGTTATTACTCCCATTTTACAAACATGAAAACTGAGCCTGAGTTAATCCAATGGCTTAGGGACATATGGGTTTCAAACTCAAGTCTTTGTGACTCCAAATACAATGCTCTCTTTACTCAATTTCTAAGAAATGTAGGGAATAGACTCAAATTTATGTGCCTGAATCATTCTCCAATACACAGTCAAAGGATATAAACAGACTGCCACCCCCCAAAAAAGAAGGATTATAAGCTTACAATGACCATATGAAAAGATTACACACATCTCTAACAAATGAGAAATGAAAAAGAAACAACTCTGAGGTATGACCTTCAAATGACAAAAATCCAAAAATCTGGAAATGGATGAGTTAGAGGGACTATGAGTTAGATCAAACATTCAGTAAAACAATTCGGAATTAAAAAACAAAACCAACCAAATGTTTCTTACCTAATCATCTATCAGTCTTTTTTTGAGAAGTAGTCTCTAAGGAAATTATGGAACATTATTATATTTTAAGAAGTAATGAATATGAAGAATTCGGAGAAAAATATAAAAACTTTTATGCATTAAGATAGAGTGAAATTAGAGAAATCGGGGAAGAACACTATAAATGACTATGGTGTGAACAAAAATTATGTGACAAGTCAGTCTGTCTCTGATTAGTGGAAATGACAAGTTGCTATGACAGAGAATTGATGATGACCATGGGGACCTCCATGATCCCCAGCCCTCCAGTTGATACAAAATCCCCCCACCCCTGCCAAGAAAACAAACAAAAACACTTCCATATAGAATCTGTATTAACTTCAGTGTGTGTGTGTTGTTTCCCTCCTTTAACAATGTTAAGTTCCTCAAGACAAGAAATTGACTTGTATCATTGTACTCTCAGTACCTAGCATAATGCCTGACATCGAATAGGTGTTTAATTAATGCTTGTTGATCAAATGTTGAAACATATCTTCTTCCTCTCATTGAGAGGTAAGGTACTACAGATGAACAATATGGTATATGCTGTCAGATCATTTTTGCGCAAATATTTTTTTTCTTTGTTATATGGGAAGGCTTTAGGGTACATTTAAAGGGAAATGACTGGTATGGGGAAAAGAGAAAAAATAAATTTGTAATTTTTTAAAATCAGATTTAAAAAAATATTCACTCACCTAGAAATTCAAAATTTTAATTCATGTTCCAACTCAACCTAAAATCTCAGAAACTTTCCTGAAAACATAGTTCTATATCAAAAACAAATTGTCTAACCTAATCGTTCTTGTATTGTTTTATGTTTGTCTTAAACTGTTACTGCTACCCAATCCTATTAATTTTGTTGCGATCTGCCTTTCTTTCAAAATTTTACCATATTCTCTAGTCACCATTTCTTCGGAGGAGAAATGACCTCAGTTCTGTGAGTCTTTGAACATTATTTCTCTTGAACTGAGAAGTGACAGGTGGGTAGCTTTTTCTACTGTTTATTTTTCCAGTGTTCTCCAATTTCAATCACACTTTGCACATGCCATTTTCCCTGTATTGGATACAAGTCAAAACCTTTCCATTTTCACCAACCCACATCTTTTAGCTCATTCAAATGCTGTGGAAAATGTACCAAATGTTGGTCCTGTTGTTTAATATCTGTTTGATCTTAGACAAGTTACTTTTAGATCTATGGACCTCAGTTTATTCACCCATAAAATGAAGAGATTGGAATAATCTCTGATGTCTCTCCCAGCTCTAAATCTGAGGCATGGGTTAAGCATTATTGAATCTGGTAGAAGCATTTTTGCAACTAAATAGAAAGTAGCATGGTACAGTGGAAAGAACGCTGGCTCTGAAGTCAAAGGACATGGATTTTAATCTTCCCTCTGCCATTTGCTACCTGGGTCACTTGGAAAAAAGTAAAAATAAAAAAGTTATTTATACTCCCTGAGTTTTCATTTCCTTATCTATAAACTGAATAGGGTAGACTAGATAATCTTTTAGTTTCCTTTGAACACCCAATGGTTACTGATTTCACTTTCCCATTTTCTTTTCAATGGCATTACAACAGAAAAAGTCAGGAATTGTATGTCAGAGTTTCTGGGTCATATATGAAATTCTTGAAAAAATGCTGTACTTAGTTGGGGTTCAGTTATCTATCCTCCCTCCCCTTGCCAGACTATCAGAAGAATGAATGATAGAAGATGGAAGATTTTATACTCCTAGAAGGACAAGTTCTCATTAAAATAAAAAGAAGTGTTATTTAGTGCTTGGATTTTATGTACACCCTTATCCCAGCTACCATTTGAGAGGTCAGACTTCATCTGATGGATCTTTCTTCCCTTTTGCACTACCTATGTATCTAGATAGAATGCCCTAAAAACCAAGACATTTGGAAGGACCTGTATATACATATTTATACACAGACATATGAGTGTATATATGCATCTATACATACATATATGTGTGTGAATATACATACACAGACCACACATATGTATACAGAATTTCTTATTCTATCTCTGAGTTTCCTTGAAAACATTCCTTTCCATATGGTGATCAGGATGAATAGTATTTATTCTTTCTCAGCTCAAGGTGAGATGGCTACAGGCATACTGCCAGGACTGCATCATGCTTACCCCATGAGAGAAATGCAGATTATTAATGGATGCAGTAAAATGTCTTGCAGCTTCAGTGTCCCATGCTTTGTGAAAGAAAGCTTTGTTTCTTTGGAAAAGTATTGGTGCCCAAATTCTTTACAAGTCACCATATAAATGTGTGCCTGGTACCCACTTTGGAACATATAAGATACAAGGTTAACTCATCATATATCATAATAAAAACCTGAGAGAGTTACAACACCAAATGAAAACATGGGTGTTTTGTTTGTTCGTTTTTTTCCAAAAAATACAGATAGACTCAAGGAGTCAGTCAGCAATCTCTCAGCCATAATAATACAAGGTAAGATTCTTACCATTAAAAATAAAAAGCAGGATAATTATCTTTGATTCTCCATCTTCCCCTTCCCCCCAACAAGTTAATTCTTGTGCAATGAGGGCCCCACGTGGTTGATTCAGAATGAAGAAGAGAAAAAAATGCTGTTTTTAAAGTGATGTAATGATTCACAATTTATAGGTCATGTAGTGCTTAGCTTAGATGTAAAAACCTGGAAAAGATAAGACATATTTTTTGGGGAAAAATTCTGACACTATACCTTAAGAAGAGCTTTAAAAGCCTATCAATCTAGGGCCATATCTTGAACGGCAAATATTAACTCAATTTTGAAATATCCTTTAATTTTTATAATAAAGCTTGTATTCCATTCCCTGAGTCCTAGATAATAAGCCACAATATCACCAGTCTACATTAAGATCTCTGCAGATTCATCTTAGATGTATATGTATTCAAATCTTTTTCCCCCTACAGGTTAAGTCAAGCCAAAACTAGTTGTGGCTTGCTGAACTGGAATACCGAAATCCAGTAGTCAACATATTTTTAATATAAGGTCACATGCCTCTAAATTATAGTGATTAAGATAATCCTAATGAGTTCCTTAAAAAACGCTTCCTCAATTTTCTGCAATTACAATATCTGACATGTGGATAGCACTCTAAGTTTGGATATATTATGTTTTTTGAGCATTACAATAACCTTGGGAGTGAATCATAATAACTGACAGTGATATATCATAGCAATGTTTGCAAAGTTCTTTATGTTCAGTCTCAGGTATATGGAATTTCAATCAGGAAATGAAATAAATATCTCTGTTTTTCTTTTTTAAGTCAAATACTAAATAACTCTTTTTTTAATTAAGGAAAGAAAAATAAACATTAATTTATTCATTATTTTAAAATTAACAGAGCCTCACAACAATCTTGTACTACTGCTGGCATTATTAAATCCTTTATGCAGATGAAAAAAATTGAGGATTTTCTCTGCACATAAGTCATAATCTCATATGTCATTGAAACATGGGATTGACAGTTTGAAAAAAAAAACTGTAGGAGATCCTATTGAGCTATAAACATCTTAGAATCACGGTGACTTTAGAATTGCCTTGCCTATAGTTTGACTGAAAACTCACCTTACCAATTTTGAGAAGGTTGACCATCAGGTGATAATATTTTTAGTGCCACATTAAATATCTAAAATGTATTTGCCAACTCATGTATCCTGCTCACAGACTGAGGAGCACATCCATGAAATCAATCCTTTAAAAATATTGAAGTATTAGAAGATTCTGGGAAGATGGCAGAGTAGATCAGAAAATTCCAAGTTCTCAAGATTTCCCCCCCACCAAAAGAAATAAAATAGCACCTTAGGGCAAACAAAGTGCAGATAAAAATAGATAAGAATTGAGGCACAACCAGGATCTTCCAGCCCACAATTTGAGATCAGAAGAAAATATCCCAGTACTAGGTTTTGTCCCAGTGAGGAGTAAACACCCCGAGGCTAGGATTGGTTTTTTCAACAAGCCCTCAGGCCCCTTAAACAATAAGTGGCAAGCCCCCGGGTTAATTGGTTTGAGAGGCTGTGTTGGCCCAGCCACAGGAGCTCTCCCCTCCCCATAGTGAGGAGAGTTGGGCATTTGAGCCTGGGAAAATGGAGGGAAGCTCTTCTAATATGGAAAGCCAGACCCAGCTGTGCTGCAAAGAGCAGTGGGGGCAAGAAGGAAAGAACACAAGCCTGGTGAGTGTAGAAGCAGTGGGGCAGAAAGCTCCTGGCTGTGGGCATTTACAGGAAGTTGGAGGTTTGGCTTTGGTTCCAGGCAAGAGGAGAGAACTGAAGATTTGGGGCAAGTGTCACTATCTCCCATACCCTAGGGCTAGAGGAGATTACAGAAATTAAGTTATTGCTGCAGAAAATGTACAGGCAAAGGAGAAAGAATCCAACCACAGAAACCTATCATGGGAATAGAGAAGACCAGAGTTCGTCTTCAGAAGAGGATATTGGAGTAAAGAAACTGCCAAAGAGTAATGTCAAATGGCTGCCTGCCCAAAAAGAATTCATAGAAGATCTTTAAAAAGACTTTAAAAAACCAATGACAGAGATGGAGGAAAAACAAACAAAAAAAAGAATAATCCAAGAAAAACAGGAAGATTATGAAAGGAAAGTCAACCAATTAGAAAAGGAGATCCAGAATCTTAAGGATGAAAATGACACTTTGAAAATTAGAAATGGGCAAGACAAAGCCAAGAAAATTATAAGAGATCAAGAAATAATTAAATAAAATATGAATAATGAAAAGAAATAGAAAAGAAAGTGAAGCATAAGAAAAACAACAGATTTGTAGAATAGATCAAGAAGAAAAAACAAAAAAAAATCAGATTAACTGAAAGCTATGATCAAACCAAGAATCTTTATCCAATAATACAAGAAATAATTGAAGAAAATTGTCCTGAAGCACTAAAACAAGGGGTGGAAGCAGAAATAGAAAAAAGTCCATCTATCACCACTCAAAAGCTGTCCTATGAGGAAAAGTCATAGGAATATTATAGTCAAATTCCCAATCCCCGAACAAGAATAAAAGAATTTAAATATGATAGCGCCACAATAAAAATCATATGAGACCCAGCAGTGGAGACATTAAAGGACCCCAGGTTGTGGAACACTCTGTATTGAAGAGGAAAAGAACTGGGGCTCCAGCCAGAAGTATTATACTTGGCAAAGTTTTGATCAACTGTCAGACTTTGTGAAAAAACAAATGAACTTTATAGAAGATTTGCCATACCACAACCAAGAGAAACATAGGTACATATCAAAGACTGATTATAAGGGATTCAATAAAGACAGACCATTTACTTTTTATATGTGTAAAATGTAAAACATATGTCTAAGATCCTTATTAATAGCTGGGTAGCTCATAAGAAAGATTGAGGTAAACATGAGAGTGATATGAATTTAAAAAGTAAAACCATTTAGGAACAAGTAAAAAGAGTAACTATTTTATACAAATGAGGTACAAGAGGAAGAATCAATACAGAGGAATTAGGTGAGGAGAACTCATAGCTCTGGTAACCTACTTTCATCTGGAATGGGTTTAAGAGAGAACAATACATATATATTTAGAAGAGTATAAAAGTCTAAATTCAGAAGAAATAAAATGCTAAGGGGATAGGAAGGGAGGAGAGAACCAGGGAGGGATCTTTAGAGGGGAGGGTGAAGGAATAGGTAAAAGGGGGGGGGGGGGTATAGAATGGTGTTTAGATCAATGGGAATGGGAGGATAGGGGAGGGATCTTTGGAGGGAATTAGGCAACTAATAGGAGGTTAAGGTAGTGGGTAGAAGCAAAGTAGAAGAGGTAGGAGGGATAGGAAACAAGAGATATGCATAAACAAAATCAAAGATCAGGAGTAGAATTTGTTTGGGAAAGTATATATCTATATATATATATATATATATGTGTGTGTGTGTGTGTGTGTGTGTGTATATCTATCTATCTATCGAGATAGATAGATATAGCTATAGAGAAATATATCTACACTTAATTGTAGCTTTCTGGAGGGAGGGAGAGGGAAAGAAAGAACAAAGTAAAAAAGTACACAGCAGAGAGCAAAAAAAAAAAAACTTACAAGGAGGCAAAGAAAAATGGACAGCTCTGAACACAATGTGTAGTATTTATCATACAGGCATTCTTGAAATGAAAATTTATTGTTACCTATTTTGAAACCTCTCTTACTTTCTGTCATGCACATGACATGCTTTTTCCCCCCTTTCTTACTTTGTATTTAAGTTCCAATATTTAAGTTGATGATATGTTTTCATTTCTTTTCTCTATTCTGTTTATGTTCTAGTGTTTGAGTCTAAAATAAAATTTTAAAAAATATATTGAAGTATCATTCTAAATTTTCTTCATCTAGTTTAATTCTTTTTCTTCAATTCAGATCAAGCAATTTGATCTTCAGTGTTCCCAGGCACTAGAGTGTGTTCGACAAACAATACGTTTCTGAAAATCAATTAACACAAGTAGATAACAATTTACAAACCATGTCCTATAAGTAGTTGTACTAGACAAATAATAAAAGGCATCTCTTGTGCAGTAGAATAAGCAATGGTCAAGGAACTATGATACATGGCATTTTGTCTGGGTTCTGAGTGATTTAAATTGTTGTGTGACCTGGACAAATAATTTCCTGGTATGCAAAATTAGGAAGTTGGACTAGACAATGTCTAAAACCTTTTCTACTCTAAAATTCAATGTCTATAATTACATGGGGCAGGTAGGTGTTCCAATGAAAAGAGCCCTGGGCTGGGAGTCAAGAGGACCTGAATTCCAATCTACCCTCAGGCAGTTTAAGAACTATGTGACCCTGAACAAGTCACTTGACCTCTCCTAACCTCAGTTTCCTCATCTGTAAAATTAGAATAATAATAGCACCTACCTCCCAGGTTTGTAGTGAGGATCATATGAGATATTTGTAAAGTAAACCCTAAAGTGCTATATAAATGCTATTATTGTTATTATTTTTATTATGTATATGTTTCTGTATACTTAATATATGTATATATTCATACAGGTATTAGATACAAAGTATATGTGTTATGTATTACACACAATATATGTTACTTATTTTCTCTGTATTATTTAATAATTAATATTACTCTATAATCTATCTTTTCCCCTATCTTGTCATACACCATTTCTCAGGCTAGCTCACAAGACATGAAGGAGTAATATGATCATTCCTACACCCAGGGCACTCCCTAGTTAACCAATTTAAGTGGGACCCTTACTTCCATTTACAGATAAACAGAGAACCAGCTTAGGCTAGACCCTCCCCAGAGAGGACAACTCCTCTGTCCTGTCTCCTATAAAAATCAGAGGTGATTCAGTCTCCAAGGAGGAGACCCAAAGGGGTGGGGAGAGGGGGAAACTAATTGGGATGGTTTTGTTTTGCTAGCTGAGATTGCTAGAGGCCACTGGGTTCCACAAAGCAATTAACATTCCATAATTGCCAGAGATCATCCAAATCTAAAGGCCAACCCACCTTTCCTAGCTGTAGCCAATTGTGACATTACCCAACCATCTAGAACTCCTCCTTTCCTATCTCTCAATAAAGGCAGGCTTTCTCATACTTTGGGGGGTCTTTGGCCTTTGCTGAGGTGGCTAGGGTGACCCCCTTTGCTAGAAGTTATAGTGTAACTGTTAAAATTTTTTTTATCTTGCCTGAAAATCTTGCTTCAATTTTCCTCAGTGTCATTATTACTTGCCACACTATCAAGTCATATTTTGGGGGTCAAACTAAAGAATTAATTTAAAATAAGAGAAAATGCATAGAGGTACATAGACCTTGTCTAATATTTTATTTTTAAATAATATTTCACTCTCAGCTTGTTTTCCTTTTATTTTAATTTTGGCATTTAAAAAAATCTATTTCTTATACATCACTTACTCTTTGCCTTCATTTTTTACTTTAAAAATTTATCATGTTTCTCTCCGTTATCATTCTATTTCCTGATATCATCCATCTTTCTTTGAGACTTATCCTATAAAACCACAAAATCATCTACTCCAGATTATATATCTTTCTGTGAATCTCCTCTGCAATCCACCTAACAAAAAGTATGTACTTGCAGAGCTATATTAAGAAGAAAATCTCTACTTCCTAAGGCACTTCAGCATAGGACTTGTTAGGAAGTTGTGTTTTGTTTTCCCTTACATCAATCTTCAATCTACTTCTCTATAACTTCTACTCATTGTTCCTAGTTGTATTTTCTGGGGCCAAACAAAAAAAGATTATTCCTTTTTTTATATTACAGACCTTTAAATGCCTGGAAGATGGTCTGGGGTATATCTCTTTTCCACAAATGGGGTTAAATAAGCCCATTTCCTTCAATCAGCCTTCCTATGAAATGATATTGAGGCCTTCAAGCATCCTGGTCAGTCTCCTTTGTAAACTTTCCAATTTATTGATGTCCTTCCTAAATATGCTACCTAGAATTAGCCATAATCCCACAAAAATAGTCTGTCCAGAGCAGTGAACAGTTAGGACTCCAAAGTTGATTTGTGGAGGCTGAATAGAAGATTTTATCATTTTCATATTTGTATTCTCATCCTAGGTTATCCTAAGTACTTAACAACAAATGTTATCTTGAATTTAAAAAGTAACAGTTAATTTTTATTTTTTTTAATTCTTCACTTTTAATATTTCCTGTCATTATCCTATTTTTTTCATTGTAATCTCTCTTGCCAATCTTCCTACCCTCTCCTCATCACTCCAACCCCTTTCCCATATTCCTTCATCTCTTCAATGATCTTTGTATAATAGAATCATAGTGTCAACGATGGAAATTAGGTTTCTAGGGTAGAAAAAAATAACCAAATAGTAATATAAGTATGTATATATATACACATATATGTATGTATTTGTACATATATACACACACATATATATACACACATATACATACATACATATGTGTGTGTGGAGAGAGAGTTCAGAGAAGTTACAAAATCTAACATAGTAAATTAATGACTAATGTATAACTATAGTTTGTAATTCTTGAAGGACAATTGTATTTCCATTGTCTTTTACTAAATCAAGAATTTGAAAAAAATTATGATAATAAAAATAATAGTTAACATTTATGTAGTGCTTTAAGTTTAAAAAGCACTTTGAATATCTTCCTTCATTTGAGTCTCATAACCCTGTGAGGAAGGTCCTATTATAATGTTCATTTTGTTGTTGTTGTGCTTGTCCTTCGTTCTCAAAGAGGACCATGACATTAGGGAAATGATGACATGACTTGCAGTTGACTTTGCTTTGAGTGAGGGAGGGCCATGCAAGGTTACCAGCCTTGCTTTCTCCTCCAGAGCCATCTGGATCCAGTGACCTGATGATATTCATCAGGAGGACTGGAGATGATCCAGGATATAACGGGATACCCGGGCCCTTTTAGGCTCAGGCCCTTTCATGTACTCACTTATGGTGAGGAAACACCCATTCAGTGAATAGGCCTTTTTAAGAAATGAGTCAAGGGATGGCCTCTTTAATTAGAAAAAAGGATATATTAAAAAAAAATCAAGCTGGGAGGGGAGAGAAAGAGTTACCATTGACATTCACTCTAAGGCAGGAGGGCCCAACTACACATGCAGAAACTAAGGCACGTTAAATGTCATAATCAGGTTTATATAATTAGTATCGGAGGTCAAATTGGAATTTATGCTTTCCTGACTCCAAGTTCTGTGCTCTATTCGTTGAACTAATTGTGATCACCTTATGTACATACACAAAAGTACAAGATATCTGTCCCCTGTTTTTCTTCCCCAGCCACTTCCAATGTATAGTAGTGGCTACACATGTTACTTGGTATTAGAAGACTATTTCTAACAGTTTCCCATCCCTACTACTCTATCACTGCCTTCATCCTGACACATATGGATTTAGCTTTCCTTAAAAGATGACAAATCTATACTCAGGATGGGATTGGATATTGCCTTCCTCAATATACTTTCCTAGTCTTTTTTCAAGTTCTCACTTTGAGTGAGGTAACGCCCATTCTGTGAATCAGTGAATAGGCCTCTCTAAGAAGTTTATCAAGGGATGGCCCCTTTAATCAAAACTCAAAAAAAAAATCAAACTGAGAGGGGAAGACACTCAGAGTTCCTGGCCAAAAGAGAAACAGTTACTATTTGGCATTTACATTCACTCTGGGCTAGGAGGGCAGGGACATATTATCCAATCTATGAGCTCCAGAGTGAATTGGGTTTAAGGACTGGTTTTTGAGAAAGAAATCTAGCCAGTAAACCCGAAGTTAAGGAGGCAGCCTCCAGCCATCAAAACAGAGCCCCTCCAGGGAGAGTTAGAAGCCACTAGTAGACTGAGAGGGGTAGGAGTGCTGGGCATGCGGATTGGCACCAGACCAAACCAACCAGGAACAGCAGAGGAATCCAGCCGGCCTGTGGCTCTGGGAGAGTGCTGGGTGAGCTAAAGGCCTGAGCAGAAACAACCCTAGGGTGGAATTATCAGATACAGCCACAATCAAGCCCCAGGCCTCTCAGACCAGGACAGGAGTCTGTCAGAGCGCACAGCCTGCGATCCCAGGAGCAGCTAGCCTGGAGGCCTCCAACCCACAGTCTAAAGGTTTGAAATTCGCCTTCTTGAACTTCCAGGAGTCATGATGGCCAGGTGAAATGGCTCGTATCCCTCCCTTGAATAAATCCAGAAAATAAAACCTCAGGAGAAACAGAGGAGCCAGAAGAGGGGTTTCAGCAGCGAGAGAAGTGGGGGAGAGGGGCATTCCTGTGGTGGCAGAAAGAGACTAGTGCAGGAAGAGAGGTTTCCCAGCAGGCCCCACCTCAGCAGAACAACAAGAGTAACTGAGCTCCAGGGGGTGGAGCTAACTAACGTCCATGCCAGGACCCCAGACTTGGCTTTGCACAGCCAGGGGAAGTGGCAGACACCAGCACAGACAAGAGCTGAGAGCACCCATTCTGTAGAACAGTCCTGGGGAAGAGAAGACCCTGCAGCAGTCAGACCGCCCCTCCGCCACACCTCATGAAACCAGAAGCCGTAGCACATGAAGCTAGACCCCAACACAAGAAACTTGGGACAGAGCACCCGGAGACCCAGAAACAGAGATCCACTTTGGAAACCAGGAGGAAAAAAATACCGTGGAAAAGAATATCAAGAAGTCATATTATGGAGACAGGGATGATCAAAATACCAATTCAGAAGAGGGAAGCATGGACACTACATCCACATCTAAAACCTCAAAAGGGAAAGTGAACTGGCCTCTAGACCTAAAAGTATTACTGGAAGAACTCAAGGAGGACTTTAAAAACCAAATTAGGGAGGTAAAAGAAAAAATGGAAAAAAAATTCAATTAGAAAAACAAATGTTTAATTTTTAGGCAGGGGGGCAGGGCAATTGGGGTTAAGTGACTGGCCCAAGGTCACACAGATAGTACATGTGTCAAGTGTCTGAGGCCAGATTTGAGGTCAGGTCCTCCTGACTCCAGGGCTGGTGCTCTACTCACTGCACCACCTATCTGCCCCAAAAACAAATCTTTAAAAGGTAAAATCAGGGAATTGGTTAAAGAAAATCAGAATATAATTGGAGAAAATGTCTCGCTGCAAAGTAAAATCAACGAAATGGAAAAGAAGATACAGAAGATAAAGGAAGAAAACAATACATTAAAAATTAGAATTGGGCAAGTAGAAACTAATGACTCTGTGAGACATCAAGAATCAGTGAAACAAAATCTACAACAATGAAAAAAATAGAAAAAACCATGAAATATCTGATTGGAAAAAGAACCAACCTGGAAAATAGATCCAGGAGAGACAATCTAAGGATTATTGGTCTACCTGAAAGCTATGATGAAAAAAAGAGCCTGGACAGTATCTTCCATGAAATTCTTAAGGAAAATTGCCCAGAGGTCCTAGAAACAGAGGGTAAAATTGTCATTGAAAGAATCCATCGATCACCCCCTGAAAAGGATCCCAAATTGAAAACTCCAAGGAATATTATAGCCACATTCCCGAACTACCAGGTCAAGGAGAAAATCCTACAAGCAGCTAGAAAGAAAAAATTCAAATATCATAGAACTACAGTTAGGATCAGGCAGGATCTTTCAACTTCTACATTAAAAGACAGGAGACATTGTAATATGATATTCTGAAAGGCAAAGGAGCTTGGACTGCAACAAAGAATCAAATACCTAGAAAAAATGAGCATAATTTTCCAGGCAAGGAGATGGACATTCAATGAAATAAGGGAATTCCAGACCTTCCTGATGAAAAGGCCAGAGCTCAATGGAAAATTTGATCTCCAAATGCAAAACTCAAGAGAGACAAAAATAGTAAATGGGGCGAACCCCTTGTTAATCAATAAGGCTAATTAATTACATCCTTAAATAGGATTATTTTGTTTTATATGTGTCTTTTATATATATACATATATATGTAATGTATATAATATATATATATATATATATATATGTATGTCAATCTCGAGAAAAGTACACTCATTATGACAATTGAAAGGGATATTCATAGATTGTGGATATTAGTACAAAATAACCGATTTTATGATAAAAAATATAAGATATATAAAGGAATGGTTCTGGGAGAAGAGGTAAGGAGGGAGTAGAAAAGGGTAAATAATATCACATGAAGAGGCACAAAAACATATTGTAGTAGAGGGAAAGAAGGGAGGGAGAAAAGTAGTATTTGAGCTTTACTCTCATTGGATTTGGTTAAAGAAGGGAATAACATACCCTGATAAGTATAGAAATCTAACTTGTCCTACAGGCAGTAGGAGGGGAAAGGGGAAAAAAAGAGAGGGGTGTGGTCAGAAGGGAGGGAAGAAGTAGCAAGTGGAAAATGGTAAAATAAGGGAGGGGAATCAAGAGGGATTGTAAACTGAGGAAGGCAGCAATCAAAAGCAAAACTTTGTTGAGGAGTGGAAGGGGAAAGGGAGAAATAAAAGCATAAATGGGGGGGGGGGAATAGGATGGGGAAAAAGACACAGACAGTAATCATAACTGTGAATGTGAATGGGATGAACTCTCCCATAAAACAGATGCAGATATAGCAAAGTGGATTAAAACCATAATCTTACAATATGCTGTTTATAAGAAACACATCTGAAACAGGGTGATACACACTGGGTAAAGGTAAAAGGCTGGAGTAGAATATGTTGTGCTTTGGCTAAAGTAAAAAAAAGCAGGGGCAGCAATCCTAATCTCAGACAAAGCAAAAGCAAAGATAGATCTAATTAAAAGAGATAAGGACACTACATCCTGCTAAAAGGCACCATAAACAATGAAGCAATATCATTATTTAACATGTGTGCACCAAGTGGTGTGGCATGCAGATTCTTAGAGGAGAGGTTAAGGGAGTTACAGGAAGAAATAGACAGCAAAACTATGATAATTGGAGACCTCAACCTCCCCCTCTCTGAACTTGATAAATCTAACCTAAACAAGAAAGAAGTTAAGGAGGTTAACAGAATTTTAGAAAAGGCAGATATGATAGACCTTTGGAGAAAAATGAATGGGGATAAAAAGGAATATACTTTCTTCTCAGCAGTACATGGCACATACTCAAAAATTGACCATGTGCTAGGGCATAAAAACCTCATAATCCAATGCAGAAAGGCTGAAGTAGTCAAAGCATCCTTTTCAGGCAATAAAAATTATTTGTAATAAAGAATCATGGAAAAACAAGCTAAAAATTAATTGGAAACTAAATAATCTAATTCTAAAGAATGAGCGGGCCAAAGAACAAATCATAGAAACAATTAATAACTTTATTCAAAAGAATGACAATAATGAGACCACATACCAAAACTTATGGGATGCAGCAAAAGCAGTTCTTAGGGGAATTTTTATATCTCTAAATGCTTACATGAATAAAATAGAGAAAAAGGAGATCAATGAATTGGGCATGCAACTGAAAAAGCTAGAAAAAGAACAAATTGAAAATCCCCAATTAAATACAAAATTAGAAATACTGAAAATCAAAGAAGACATTAATAAAACTGAAATCAAGAAAACTATTGAATTAACAAATAAAACCAAGAGCTGGTTTTATGAAAAAAAAAAAAAAAACAATAAACTTGATAAACCTTTGGTCAATTTGATTAAAAAAAAAGAAAGAAGAAAATCAAATTACCAGTATCAGAAATGAAAAGGGTGAATTCACCTCCAATGGAGAGGAAATTAAAACAATAATTAGGAAATATTTTGCCCAATTGTATGCCCATAAATTTGGCAACCTTAGCGATATGGATGAATATTTAGAAAAATATAAATTGCCCAGGTTAACAGAAAAGGAAGTAAAATTCCTAAATAACCCCATCTCAGAAAAAGAAATTGAGCTTGCCGTCAATGAACTCCCTAGGAAAAAATCTCCAGGGCCAGATGGTTTTACATGTGAATTTTATCAAACATTTAAAGAACAATTAATTCCTATACTTTGTAGACTATTTGGGAAAATAGGTGAAGAAGGAGTCCTACCAAATTCTTTTTATGACACAAATATGGTGCTAATACCCAAACCAGGAAGAGTCAAAACAGAGAAAGAAAATTATACACCAATTTCCCTAATGAATATTCAGGCAAAAATCTTAAATAAAATGTTAGCAAAAAGATTGCAGCAACTTATCATGAGAATAATACACTATGACCAGGTAGCATTTATTCCAAAATGCCAGGCTGGTTCAATATTAGGAAAACTATCAACATAATTGAACATATCAACAACAAAACTAGCAGAACCCATATGATCATCTCAATAGATGCAGAAAAAGCCTTTGACAAAATACAACACCCATTCCTATTAAAAACACTAGAAAGTATAGGAATAAATGGAGCCTACCTAAAACCATCAACAAGCATTACTTATAATGGGGATAAGCTAGATGAGTTCCCAGTAAGATTAGGGTGAAACAGGGATGTCCACTATTATCCTTACTATTCAATTTGGTACTAGAAATGTTACCTGTAGCAATGAGAGAAGAAAAATAAATTGAAGGAATTAGAATAGGCAAAGAAGAAACTAAGTTATCAATCTTTGCAAATGATATGATGATTTACTTAGAGAATCCTAGAGAATCAAGTAAAAAACTAATTGAAACAATAAACAACTTTAGCAAAGTTGCAAGACATAAAATAAACGCATATAAATCCTCAGCATTTCTGTACATTACTAACAAAGCCCAACAGCAAGAGATAGAAAGAGAAATTCCATTCAAAGTTACTGTAGACACTATAAAATATTTGGGACTCTATCTGCCAAGACAAACCCAGGGCCTACATGAACATAACTATGAAACACTCTTCACGCGAATAAAGTCAGATCTAAATAAATGGAAAAATATCAGTTGCTCATGTTTAGGCTGAGGTAATATAATAAAAATGACAATTTTACCTAAATTAATTTATTTATTCAGTGCCATACCAATTGCACTACCAAAAATTATTTTACAGAGCTGGATAAAACAATAACAAAATTCCATCATCTGGAAGAACAAGAGGTCTAGAATATCTAGGGTATTAATGAAAAGAAATGCTAGGGAAGGTGGCCTAGCCATACCAGATATTAAACTGTACTCTAAAGCAGCAGTCATCAAAACTACCTGGTACTGGCTAAGAAACAGAGTCAGGGATCTGTGGAATAGGATAGGTACACAAGATGCAGCAGTCAATGACTATAGCAATGTACTCTTCGATAAACCCAAAGAATCCAACTTCTGTGCTAAGAATTCAGTATTTCACAAAAACGGCTGGGAAAATTGGAAAATGGTATGGCAGAAACTGGGCATAGACCAACGTCTTACACCATACACCAAAATAAAGTCAAAATGCGTTCATGATTTAGGAATAAAGGCTGATACTATAAGCATCTTGGGAAAGCAGGGAATAGTTTACCTATCAGATGTGAAAGCAAAGAATTCATGACAGAATAATAGATAAAGAGCATTATGAAATGGATAATTTTGATCATGTTAAATTGAAATGCTTTTGTATAAAAAAAGCCAATGCAACAAAGATTAGGAGAAAAGCAGAAAATTGGGAGAAAATCTTTACAACTAGTTTCTCTGATAAAGGCCTCATCTCTAAAATATACAGGGAACTGAGACAAATTTATAGGAATACAAGTCATTCCCCAATTGAGAAATGTTCGAAGGATATGAACAGGCAATTTTCAGAGGAAGAAATTAAAGATATCTAGAGTCATATGAAAAAAATGCTCTAAATAACTATTGATTAGAGAAACGCAAATCAAAACAACTCTTAGATACCACATCCTACCTGTCAGATTGGCTAACACAACAAAACAGGAAAATGATAAATGCTGGAGAGGATGTGGGAAAATTGGAACTTCATTACATTGCTGGTGGAGTTGTGAACTGATCCAGCCATTCTGGAGAGCAATTTGGAGCTATGCCCAAAGGGCTATAAAAATGTTCATACCCTTTGATCCAGCAATACCAGTCTTAGGGCTATATCACAAAAAGATCACACAAGTGGGAAAGGGACCCGTTTGTACAAAAATATTTATAGCAGCTCTTTTTGTGGTGGCAAATAATTGGAAATTGAGGGGATGCCAATCAATTGGGGAATGGCTGAACAAGTTTTGATATATGAAGGCAATGGAATACTATTGTGCTATAAGAAATGGGGAAGATACAGACTTCATTATAACCTGGTAAAATCTACATGATATAATGCTGAGTGACCGGAGCAGAACCAAACCATTATGCACAACCACAGATATATGGATTCTGTGATGACTAACCCTGATAGACTTTGCTCTTCTCAGCAATACAAGGTTAATAGACAACTCCAAAGGACTCATGATGGAGAGAGCTATCTACATCCAAAGAAAGAACTATGGAATCTGAATGCAGATTGAGGCACACTGTATCCTCTCCATTTTTTTCCCCCGGTTTTTTTTTTTTTTTTTTGGTTTTGTTCTTCTTTCTTATGATTCATTCCATTGGTCATGGTTCTTCTTTGCAACTTGACTATTGTGTAAATAAGCTCAATGTGAAGTTATATGTAGAAGATATATATGATTATATGCTGTTTTGGGGAGGGAGGACAGAGGGAGGAAGAAAATCGGGAACTCAAAATTACGTGGAACTGAATGTTGTAAACTAAAAATAAAAAATATTAATTATATAAAAAAAGAAATGGAGCCCCTCCTAGCACAGGGTGAATGTAAATACCAAATAGTAACTATTTTTCTTTTGGCCAAGAAGCCCGAGGGTCTTCCCCTCCCAGATTGATTTTTTTTTGTTTTGATTAAAGGTGCCATCCCTTGATTAACTTCTTAACGAGGTCTATTCACTGAATGGGCATTAACTCCCTCAAAGTGAAAATCTGAAAAGTCCTTAGCCTAAGAGGGCCAGGGTCACACAATGCCTCCTAGGCCATCTCCAGTCATCCTGGTGAATATCAGGCCACTGGACTAAGATGGCTCTGGAGGAGAAAGTGAGGCTGGTGACCCTGCACAGGCCTCCCTCACTCAAATCAGAGTCAAGTGCCAGTCATGTTATCATTTCCTTGGTTCTCTTCATTGTTCTCTTCTAGAATGAAGGACAAACACAACAACAACAACGAGTTTCCTAGTAGCCTCTGAATTCATTGCCAAGCATCCTGATCACGTAAGGACATAACTCCAATTCATGTGGAGCACACAGAGAAGAAATGAGAGGAAAGAAAGGAGAACGGGAGAGGGTGTTATGTGTTAATTCAAAATGTAACCAAAATAAGGTAAAATGTCATAGTAACAACTTGATTTCACATTGTATTATTTTTCGTACTAAGTGTTTACATTTATACCCATAGACTTTATATTTAAATTCGTATCCCTTCCCCACATTTGATGGATGTCTGACAACATAGGAGTCATCATACCCATCCCTGCCAACCAGATGCATTTCAATTGGGAGACAAAGGACCAGCATCTATAGAATTAAAGAGCCACTGGATCCATGTTGCATATTTTTGCTATGTTAGGGCTAGGTCAACCTCCTATTTTTAACTGTTCAATGACGTATGTATGCCTTTTTTTTTCCAACACCAAACCTAGACTAAGATGAACATGGGCCTAAAACCTGGGGCACAAGATTAAATAGCAATAATTCAAAGCAAAACTCTTTAGCGATGTCTCAGTTGAACTGTTTTCCCAAAATAAGAACCTAATTCAAATGAGCCTCATAATCCAAGCAGTTCATTGTATTATTAGACTATACCCACAGAAAAAGGAAACATTTCATTTTAACAACTTAGCAGGCTGATGAGTAATTGGATCTGTCTTCTGAGTCCCAACTGACAAGTTCTAAATTATCTTGTTGCTATACCTGTATGAGAAAAATAAGCCCAAGAGAATATTTCCCATAGCAATGGTTATATGTACAAGAGCAGGAATATGATTTTTTCTTTAGTGTGGCAACACTTTAAATCAGGGTATCCCCTGAAATGATAATACATGTTTTTCTTATAAAGTGATTTTCTTGGTTAAAAATAGACATTAAATATACCACTAAATCTCATCTCATGTTTTTCTTTTTCTTTAAAATAGTTTTGGTAATTTGTTGATTATACCTTATTTTTTATCATTTACATGCTATTACTTTCAAGTTCTGGAAGGAAGCAAGGAAGAGAAGGAAAAAGGAAGGAAGGGAGGGAGGGAAAGAAGAGAGAAAGGAAGGAAGTGAAAGAAGGAAGGAAGGTGAAAGGAAGGAAAGGAGGAAGGAGGGAGGAAGTAAAAGGTAGGAAAAAGAGAGAGAGGGGGAAGGAAGAGAGAAAGGAAGTAAGGAAAGGAAAGAAGTAAATAAGGAGAAAGGGAAGGAAAGAAGGGAGGGAGGGAGGAAGAAGGAAGAAAAAAGGACAGAAGGACAGAAGGAGGAAGGGAAGGAAGGAAGGAAAGGAGGGAGAGAGAAAGGAGGAAAGTGGGAAAGAAGTAAGGAGGAAAAGAGGGAGGCAAGGAAAAGAAAAGGGAAGGAAGGAAGGAAGGTGAAAGGAAGAAAAAATAAGGGAGGGAGGGGAAGGTAGGAGAGAAGAAAGGAGGGAAGGAAAGATGGAAGGCTTTTCCTAAGCTTGTTCAATTTTTTTTTTAGTGAGATTAAAATTTGGGGGGAGGAGTTTGATAACAGGTTAACTTCCATTTCTTAAATAATAATTTTGCAAGTACTTTTCTACCTTCAAAAATAATAAGATATTGCTTGTAGTGTGAACATTATTACTTAGAGAGAAGTCATAAACTTAAAGAAGTTAGCACTTGCCCAATATCATGCAGCTATTAAGAGGCTGAGGAAAGACTAAAATATGTGTAGTCTAGTTCTGCCCCCTCATTTTCCAGATAAATATACTGAAGCCCTGAGAGCGTAAGTGCCATACTCAAAGTCACAGAGACAGTAAGTGGCAATGCCAGGATTTCACAGGCAGAAATACAGGTCTACCCCTATTTTCATTGTATACTATGATGTATACTATGATAGCATTCTGGATCATGACAAGACGCCAAAATATTCTCCCACAGACAATTTAGTTTTGAAAATTAAATTATAAGACAATTAAATAGTAGTGAGTCTTTATCTTCCAGTGATGAAAGTAATGAATGTTTATGGAAAAGAGTAATTTATAGTGAATTATAGGCTCTGAACAGAATTTGGGGAAAAGGGCAGAAAATGGAAACTAACTCAAATAAATTGTATATAATAAGGATGAGATTTACCAGGTGCAGAGGTAACTCACTGTAAGGAAAAAATGTACTCATTACACTAAAGTTCTTCTTTGAATACCAGGTAGTAAGTAGAGAGAGAAGAAAACAAGGTGAGAGACAGGAAGTTTGAGGCCCGGGAAAGAAGGAGAGGAAAAGGGAGGGGAAGCCTAAATTTAAAATGTACACAAAATAATGTAAGATGTAATAAACATTATTTGCTTTTACACCATTTTTATACGAGACTTGCCATTTATCTCAATTTAATTTTATGTTCATTTGATTCAGCCCAATGCTCTAGCTTATCAAGATGTTTTTGGACCTTGACTCTGTAATATAATGATAACTATGCCTCCAAAATTTCTGTCACCTACAAATTTGCTAAGAATATTATCTATGCTTTTATCCAAGTCATTGATAAAAAATTGGAAATAGCACAGAACCAAACCTAGAGCCTTGAAGTACTCCATTTGAGAGCACCTGTCATACTGACACTGAACTATCAATAGCCCCTCTTTAAATCCAGTCATCCAACAGTTCTTAATGCAGATAGCAGTATTATCATCTAAACCACTGTGCTATATCTTCTAAAAATAATATGAAATACTTTATGAAAATTTTGCTAAACTCAAGGTAATTTATATCTACAATATTCCTGTTATCTATTAGTTTAGTAATCCTGTCCAAAAAAAAGAGTGATGATAACCTGGCATGATCTGCTTGCTCCAGTATAGCTTCTCTTTCAATATGTTTATGATCCATGCATTGAATAACCTCTTCTCAAATTTGCCCTTGAGTCAATGATAAAGTAATTGACTTACAGTTTGCACATTTTATTCTGTCCCCTCTCTTTTTTTTGTAAGGCAGGATATTGTACCTCCAAATATATAATATTTCTCCTGTTTTCCACAATCTTTCATATACGTGACAGTGGCCCAGCAAGCACATCTACTAATTCTTTCAGGACCGGAGAATATAGTTCAGCTAAAAGAGTGACTTTGAGTTTCTCAAGGGCAACTAGGGGATCTCTTACTATCACCTTAATTATCTTGGGTATCAACTCACTCTATTCATTTTTGTCCTGCCATTTCAAGAGCAAATGCAGTTCTCTTCGGCAGAGAAAACACTTTGTTGACAGTTTTATTTTTCCATCAACCCCAAAGGCCTCCTTCCTACTTTGATCTTCATTTTCCTCCCAATATTCCCTTTAAAAATAATTTTCTTATTTTCATTGTCCTTAACTTCCCTCACTAGCCTTAGCTTGTTATGAGTTTTAACATTTTTGACATTATTTTACTGAACTTTGCCACACTCACATTTATACCCTGTTACTTGGTCTTGCTCACGTTTTACTGTACTGTTCTTTAAAAAAAAAAAACTAAGTTAGTTGAAAAGTATCCTGGGCATCTGCATTGATCTATAGACAAATCATATTTGGCTTGCTCATTGGGATATTTTCCCTTTGTCTTCAGAATTTCATTCTTAAACATCTCTCAACCCATATGGATCGACTTCAGTTGTAATATTTGAGTCAATCTATCTTCCTCTTGAATCCTTGGAAATATGATTTCCAAAAATCTAGAGTTCATGTCAGACTATGGCCACATCTCCCTTTTTCTATCACAACTTCAATTAGGTAGTCACTCCCCTCTCTCAAATTTCATCACTTCAAATCCTACAATAACTTCTTCCTGGCTAATGAGAATTAGATACACAATAGAATTTAGCAGAGAAAGTGAGAGAGACAGAAAAGAAATAGAAACAGAACTCTAGCAGATGTCTGGTGGAATTCATCCCTCCATCATTACTACATCATGTGTCTGTGCCAACCTTGGAATCTGTTTCCCAAACTCCTCATCCATTTTCTTTTTCTCTGTAGGTGTTTTTTTTTTTTCTTAGCATAATACAATAACAAAATCCACTTTTATTTCTCCCTTTATTGACTTTCCCTCACGTACTCTCTGGCATGCTTCCCACTCTGGTTCACATCACCTTCTTAATAAAACCTATTTCTACCTTCCCTTTCTCAGTATTATAAGCTCTCAAAGTTTCGATCATCATTTCTACTTAGAAGACTTTCAAATCTACATATAGCCTTTGTTACTTTCCTGAATTCTAATCTTAGATCACCAACTGTATGGTAGACATCTCCATTCAGATGTTCCATTAGCATTTCAAATTTGACATATTCAAAATAGCACTTATCAATAATTCCTGCTCATATAATCCTTTCATTTGCTTATTTCTTTCCAGGGCATCACTATTTTCTTATCATCCAAGTTCACAACCTCATATTCACTCTTGAATCTTTACTCTTCCTCATTCCCTCCAATATCCATTCAGTTGCTGAGCTGTATTAATCTGCCCTTTACATAATCCCTCCATTCCCTGTGTTATACCTAATTCTCTACCACCTGTACTATCACAGTAGCCTCCTATTTGAGCTCCCCTTTTCCAGTCTCTTCCCATCTCTAATCAAATCTCCACAAAGCTACCAAAACAATAAGGTAAAGTAATAGTTCTCTTTTTTTGTTGTTGTCAGGACACCTACATTGAAACATTATTGAGTATTCAAAAGAACTTTTATGTGTGTTTTATATGTAGAAAATTACTGTTTTACAAATTCAAACTAATAAAAATACTAGAATGTATATTATCCATTTAAAACAATAATAATAAACTAATTGCACATTAATATATAGAATATAATTTTCAAAACAAAGAAAATAATGAGAATGGCATTATTTACATTTTTTTTGCAAATCTTTTTAAACATCTGTCTTAATAGAGGATAGCTTGATTGTCTTAACTTCTCACCATCACCAATGTGTTATTTTATTTTTGAAGTGTGCTGCAATTATATTTTAGAAATTAGATCAATCTTTTGTTCTTATTGTCATTTCCCTTTCCTGAATTTCTATTCCCAAGCCTATCTACATATGAAATCAACTCTATATTCTTGAAAATTTTCCAACTCAGAAAAATTCTCTGGCAGATCTTACCAAAACTAGAAAGATTTATAATACAGACCCCATGAAAGACGTATAAGAACCAAGATAGATAAATTTATTCATGTTTCTAAAGTTCCTTTTCTGCAATTAACAAAACAAATTTCTCCGCCTCCCAACTAACTCCTTTTTAATGAAAAAGAAATAAAAACAAAAGTCTTCTAATAATTATGTGTTGTCAAGCAAAACAAAGTGTTGTACTGGCCATGTCCAAAAATGGTGTATCTTAATTTCTACCCTGAATCATCTCTCTATTAAAAGGTAGGTGAAATATTTAATTTTGAGACCTTTGGAATTGTGCTTGGTCATTTTGTTGATCCAAGCTAAGTCTTTCAAAGTTATGCTTTTATAATTGTGTTATTGTATAAAGAATTCTGGTGCTATTCACCTCACTCTGTATCACTTCATATAGTCTTCTCAGGTTTTTCTGAAACCAACCCCTTTATTATTTCTAACAATGAAATATTATTCCATTATATTCATACACTATCATTTGTCCAGCCATCCTCAATTAATGAATACTGCCTTAGTTTCCAGTTCTTCTCCAACACAGGAAGCCCTATAAGTATTTGTGTACCTTTAATTTTTTTTTCTCTTCCACTGACCTCTTTCAGATAGGCCTCATGGTAGAATCACTGTGTTAAATGATGATCAGTTTAACAGTTTGGGGAGTATAGTTATTAATTGCTCTCTAGAATAACTACATTAATATACAATTCCACCACCAGCAAATTAATATACCTAGTTTTTCACAGCTCTTCCTATATTTGTCACTTTCCATTTTTGTCATCTTTGCAAATCTGATAAATGTGAGTTTCTCAGACTTGTTTCAAATTCCATTTCTCAAATGATTAATGATTTAAAGAATTTTATATGATTATTAGTAGCTTGGATTTCTTCCAAAGAAAACCGCCTGTTCATATTCTTTGACATCAATTGAGAATTATTCTAGCTCCTATAAATTTGAGTAAGTTCCATTTATATCTTGGAAACAATACCTTTGTCAAAACAAAACAAAAAAAAAACCTTTATAAATATTTTTCCCAGTTACCTCCCTCTCCTTTAGCTGAATTAGTTTTGTATGGGAAAAAATGTTAACATTTTATATAATTAAATCATGCATTTCATCTTCTTCCCACCTTTGTTTGGATATTAACACTTTCCCATTCATAGATCTAAAAGGTGACTCTTTGCACCTATTTTTTTAAATGATATCACCCTGTATGTCTAAGTTTTAGGTCCATTTGAAGCTTATCTTTATTCATGGCGTAAAATGCAAGTCGATACATAGTTTCTTCCAAACTATTTTCCAGTTTTTTCTAGCAGTTTTTTTTAATAGTGAGATCTTACCCAGTGACTTGGATCTTTGGGTTTATCAGTCAGTAGCCTGCTGTGTTCTTTTTATTCCTGTATGCATTGTTTGAAAGATTGATTTCTCTATTTCTTATCCAATATCAAATTGTTTTGATGATTACTTCTTTGTAGTATAGTTTGAAATCTAATTGTTCCAGATCACCTTCCTTCTCAGTTTTTATCCCTCACTATTTGTCCTGAGATTCTTGAATTTTCTTTACCAATTTATTCTGTTACTATCTTTACTAGCTCTAAAATGGCAGTCTGATTGATATACTGAATAACTTAAGCAGTGTTATTATTTGTCTTGGCTTACCTATGTTCAGTTACTATTTCTTCAATTATTAGGTCTTTTCTGCCTGTGTAAAGAGTATACTATAGTGGTATTCATGAAGTTCCTATGTTTGCCTAACTAAATAGAATTCTAAGTATTTCATATATTCTGTATTTTTAATGGTATTCCTCTCTCTTCTTGACAAATTTTGTTGCTAATATTCAAAAAAGCTGATAATTTGTGTGCCTTCATTTTATATCTTATGACTTTGCTGAAGTTATATATAGTTTCAATTCATTTCACTTGTCTCCCTACAATTCTCTAAATAAAGCATAATATCATCTGCAAAAGTGATCATCTTGTTTCCTCTTGGACTCTGATTCTTTGATCAATTTTACTATAGCTATTTGGAGCTATATTAAATAAAATCCACTATATTAAATAGTAATGCTGACAATAGATCCCCTTGCTTTACTCCAATCTTATTGGAAAGGTCTCTAGTTTATATCCACTACAATGTAATGCTGTATCTCTTGGTTTTTAATATTTTTAAAGTCATCTCTTCTTCCCTCAGGTGAGAAACTAAACTCTTGCAAGGTGAAAACTCTCTCCTGATTCCTTCATTGAAAAAGGTTATGCAGCTGGGGTTTGGAAAAAAAAATTGTCCTGTGCTATAGATGATGCCCTGAAAGGTCCAGGTTAATTTCCTCTCCTAAAAATTTCCCCCTAATAGTTTCCTACCAAAAGAGGGCAATCCTAATAAAATTGCAGAAACACCAAACAATAGGTCGAAAAGGCTCAGTTTCAGAAGAAAAACATTAGGTATCTCAATCTCAGATTCAGGCTTACCTATGAGGTCATGTGCTCATTAGCATAACTAAGGGATTGAACATACTCAACTACCACCAGCACTACAGATCTTGGTTTATAATCCTTATACCTTAAGGTCATCAGGATGAAGAGAAATCAAATTTATCCATTTGAGTTTTATGTTTTATTCATTTGTTTATTTTTTGTTATGGAATCAATGTTTCATCTCAGGAACCAATTTTTTTTTTTTACTATGCAGTCAGGAGACAGGAAATAGTTTCCAAATACTTGTACTTGCCTTGAGTTAAGGGGCATAAAAGAGGCACACAAGGAAGAGCTTTTACAATGGAGGCAAAAATGAGGAGGGGGGTTGGGCATGGGTGGGCAATGCTTAAACCTTGCTCTCAATGTTGATTCAAAGAGGGAATATATGTGTGTGTGTGTGTATGTGCATATATACATATATATATGTATGTGTGTGTGTATGTATGTATATACATATATATGTATGTATGTATGCATGTATATACATATATGTCTCTGTGTGTATGCACTCATACATATGCATCACACTCAGTTGTGTATAGAAATATACATACAGTGGTATATAGAAATGTAAGTTACTTAATAGGAAAACAGGAGGGAAAGGGGAGACAATAAAAGGGAGTGCAGATTAAGAGAGGCAGCAGTTACAAGCAAAATAGACTTTTGAGGAGGGTTGGGAAGAGAGGGAAAGAGAAAGAGAGGGAGAGAGAGAGCAGCAGGGAGGGAGAGAGGGAGAGAAGAAAATGAATAGAGAAGAATACAAAATTAGTAATTGTAACTATGAATGTGAATTGGATAACTTCACCAATAACATGGAAGCAGATTGCAAAATGGATTAGAAAATCAAATCCAACAATAAGATTTTTACAAAAGATATACTTGAAACAGAAAGACACACACAGAATTAAAATAAAGGTCTAGAGCAGAATCTAATATGCTTCAGCTGAAGTAAAAAAAAAAGGCAGAGGTAGCAATCATAATCTCAGACAAAGCAAAAAGCAAAAATAACCTAATTAAAAGAGATAATCAGAGAAACTACGTTAAGCTAATAGATATGAGAGTCCAGGGTTTCTTAAACTTTTTCCACTCAGGACAACCAGCATTTCTTAAACTGGGTCACAAACCCAAATGAGATCTATGCCTGGTGGGCATAGATAAGGAAATTGTGTCAAAAAAAAACCAACTTTTACAGCAACTTTCTCTGATAGAGGCCTCATTTCACAACTGTCGTGTGTGTGTGTGTGTGTGTGTGTGTGTGTGTGTGTGTGTGTGTGTGTGTGTGCACATATGCATGTAGAGAGAATTTATTCAAATTTACCAAATTAAGAGCCCTTCCCCAAGTGATAAACAGTGAAAGAAGCAGTTTTAAGAAGAAATCAAAGCTATTTATATTCATACGAAAAAAGCTCTAAATTACTATTGATTAGTGAAAGGCAAATTAAAACAAATCTGAAGTTCCACTCATACCTATCAGAAATGACAAATGCCATAAGGGATGAGAGGAAAATAGGTACACTAATGAACTGATGGTGGAATAGTGAACTGGTCCACCCATTCTGGAGAACAGTTTAGAACTATGCCCAAAGGGTTATAAAACTGTGCATACTATTTGATGCACTACTAGGTATATCTCTAAGAGATAGAAGAGAAGGGAAAGGATCTCCATCTATGAAAGTATGTATAGTGTCCTTTTTGTGGTAGCAAAGGATTGGAAATTGACGGATACTTATCAATTGGGGAATGGCTGAATAAGTTGTAGCAAATGCTTGTGATGGAATACTAGTGTGCTATAAGAAATTACAAGGGGGTAATTTCAGGAAAAAAAAAAAAAACATGGCAGGACCTATATTAACTGATACAACGGTAAAGTGAGATGAACCAGGAGATCACTGTGCATAGTAAAAGCAATGTTGTATTGATGATCAACTGTGAAAGACTTGGCTAGTCTGATCAATGCAATGATCCATGACAATTCCAAAGGATTCATGATTAAAAAAATACTATTCTCCTCCTGAGAGAAAACTGATGAACTATGAATCCAAATTGAAGCATAATTGTCTGTCTTTATTTTTCTTGATTTTTTTTTATGTCATGGCTAACATGGAAATATGTTTTGCTTGATTTCACATGTATAATTGAAATCATAATACTTGCCATTTCAGTGGGTATGGGAAGGGGTAGAATAGAGGCAGAGAATCTGGAACTAAAAATTAAGAAAAAAATGATGTTAAAAATAAATAATAAATTGAAATGTTTAAAAAATCATTAGGAAAGATTTAAGAAAGTCAAAATATATTGAAACATTAAATAAATTAAATATTAAAATGGAACAAAAAATTGTAGGGAACCCTTAAATTCCATAGCTGTGTATGTGTATGTGTCTGTGTGTATACTGTATAGCATATATATGTACGTGTGTGTGTGTGTGTGTGTGTGTGTGTGTGTGTGTGTATGGTATAGCAATCAATCCTAAAAAAAAAAGTGGATGAGCAACATAAAGCAACACATTGTATTAGCTCATCAGTACATATGTTTTAGCTAGATACATTAACACAGCACTTATCTAGGCTCAGAATTGAATACAGAGAGAACAGGCATTGCATTTAGGAAATTATAAAGTACTCTTAATGATACCAAGCTGCTTGCTGACATGAAACCCACCTTTTTAAGATAGATATTTTCTCAGTAATGCCATGTGACTATGAACTATGAACTATCAAAATCTCAGAAAAATCAAAATATTATATGAATCAAAGGATATAAGAGAAAAACATGATGCTTGTATAGCAAGTACACTACATTTCAAACAATGATTTTAAATCAAGTACTAGTGTTAAAAATATCATTAATAAAATACATGGATATAAAACAGCTGGTCATATATACAGAATGAGAAATAACTGATAAACTGTAAAATACCTTAAAGGTCCTAGAGAATTTCAAATAGAAGATCTATGGATAATTTATGGAATAACATAGGTATGAATTACCCAGGATGAAAAGACAAGGATGAGAACTACTATTCATCAGGGGAGTGACTATCTATATTGATAAGTTTATAGATTCATTAAAATATCAAAATAACATATGATAAGAACATGAGAAGCCCAATGAAGGTGCTATTCCAGGGGAGTAAAGAGATCATTAATCCCTCATTTTGTGTAGGGGTGGGATGAGAGGATTAGGAGGTAACATTTGGTTTGAGTTTTAAAGGATCATTAAACTTAAATAGAAAAAGATATGAGGAAGTAAGTGTAGGCTTAGGAATATGGGGAATAGTGTGAATAAAAGCACAGGAGTAAGAAATATAAGGTGTATATAAGGGGCAGAAAGTAGTAGAGTTTGGATTTTAAAAGTATCTGTTTTTGGAAGGCCTTGAATGGTGGGTTAATGAGTTTGAACTTCAGAGGCAATCCAGAGCCATTTAAGTGGCTTGAACAGAGAAGTAATATGATCCTAGCACTATCAGTAATGGAATTATATAGAGAGAACAGAGGTAAAAAGATCTTCTAGATGTTCCATAACTTTAGAGCTAGATGAGATTTTATACAAAATTTAGTCTGATACCATTTTAGAGATAAGCAACATAAAGTAAAAAGATAGAAAATTCAAGGTTACACAGAAAGGTACTAACAGTCAATAATGCAACTGAAGTCTTTTGATTCCCATTCTATTTCTATTTCTACTATATCTCACTATGACATGTGTTTCTTCTTATTTTTTTCCTATTATTACTTAAAAAAACTTAAAAATATTTGTCAAAGAAAAAGCTTCACAAGGCTGTATTACAAAACTTCTTTTTGTCCCCAAATTATAACAGTTAAGTAATGTTGATGTAGTCCACTGAGGTCTATGGATATATGGAAATAAAAAGGAATATCAAAATGCATTTATGATGAGATTATTATGAGATGGCAATGCTTTTAATGACAATTAATTTGACTAGAAATGTAACTTAGTAGAAAGTAAAATTAATCACACCCATCCTTTTCATTAGCTGTTGATTGATAACATATAACTTAAACAAATTTAGCTTCTACAGCTCTCTCTTGGCTCTTCATATACTGGAAATTCTTGTTGAAAATAATGAGAATGAAATAATAAATGCCAGAGATGTTCTATGATAATATCGTTTTAACAATTACTTAGAAGTTCTTACCTGATGTAGTAATGCGTTCTTTGCCAGAATGTACAGATTAATGATTTTCCTATGGGAAAAGTAGGAAATGATGAGCATCACATAGTCCATTATTTGGGCAGTTTTAGTTTCTTATCATTAGGTGTCTTCATTTTTTTTCCAGGAAGCAAAATGCAACCTCATTCAAATACACAATAAGAAATCCAAATGCTATCATATTTCATCAGCAATCTCGTTGAATCTATTACTAAGAGAGGCTAGTTAGGGTCTTTTACTGGACTTGTCATGAGACCCAGATTCTATCCAATCCTTGCCTTTAACTAGCTGCACAACTAACCATCTTAGGTACAACATGACTTTGGTGAGCCACAGTTTTTCTTAACTATGAAAAAGAGACGTTTCAGTTAAGATCATCTCTAAGGCCTTTCAGTGCTTAACATTCTTTGATAAAAATCGTAATGGTTCCCAAAAATATCATATATGAAATTGTTTAACATATCATTATTTTATAAAATGCCCTTTAAATCTATTTGAAGTTACTGAGTGATTTGGAAATACATAATTAATATCAAGGATAGAAAAGATTGTTTTCCGTTATCTTTTTATTACCTGATAATCAGTTTTCAATACCTAGGAGAAAACAGAAAGAAAGAATTCTAATTTAAGTGGCTTTTAAAATGAATTCAAAATTTTGGTTTGCTTAAGGGAAGATGTTCTTGCCCCTTTTACCATCTTATAACCTATAACCATGATTTTTGGCAACTTTGTTTTCTAGTAGCAGATTTGATTTTAAATTTGGCTCACAAGCTTAGAATCAAGCAAAAGCAATAAATTTAAAAATTCAGTAGGCTGCTGTGAATCACAGACTATAACAGAAGGAAAGCAAATGAATTACAGCCAGCATTACTCTCTTTGGAAGTGAAATTACAAAGCTCTATGAGGAATATTTCTAGAATATGGTCCAAGAATCCTGCTGTCCATCTCCTTGTCCAAAATTATGAATAGTCCTCTCTGGGCTGACTTTACCAAAATTAGATTCCCAAATCACACATATAAAATAAACAAATGAAAAATAATTATTTTAGAAAAATTAAACACACTGTCTCTGTGTATATAATTCTATATGTATAGAAGAAGCTAGGTGTGCTGGAAGGTGTATATATATATATATATATATATATATATATATATATATATACACACATATAAATTGATGGCATTAAAGAGTAGCAGGTATTACAAATGATTTAACAGACCAACTTTAAAAAATTACATGATCTTCTGAATTACAAGCAGAAACTTCCATCTAAAAAGAATGACTGTTTACTCCAAAGAATATTAAGTTTAGATTTATTTTTTTAATAGCAACTGAGAAGTGAAATAGAATTAAACTGTTAACAATGACTTTTTTTGCTAAGGAAGATCTTTCTAATAACCAGTTGACAAAAATGGGCCAATTTTTGACAGTTCCTTCTTTTCCCAAAAATGTTCAAGCAAAAGCTAGATGATCTTGTTCCAAGGTTACTGTAGAGAAGAATTCTACATTGAGTGCTTAATAAAATTAGATGATTTAGAAAGTTTCTCTAAATTCTGCCAATTAAAAATACTTTCTGAATTTATATATTCCTTTAAAAGAGAAAGTTCAGTTCATAGTTGTATCCTAGCACTTTTAGATATCACATAAAATACATCTCTTTCTTTTGTTGCCAAAATGATCCATTTCACACCTTATCTTAAAAGAAATTCATGAAGTTCTGTGAAATGTTTTATTTCATTTAAACATTTCTTCTAAAGTATATGTAGATCTGTATGGAATTACAATCTATGGATACCAATTATTTTTTTCTGGTTGGGAAAGGGAGGAAAAGATATTTCTTCCTAGTTCCTCTATCCCCTCACTGCTAGTGTTTTCCCCTTGAGATAATCTTCCATCTACTCACTCACATATCTTCTATGTACCTAATTATTTACATACTTTTTCCCTCATCAGAATGTGAATGCCTTGAAGTTATAATACTATTTTTTAATCTTACGTTGTATCCCCAGTGCTTTGCATAGTGCCTAGCATATAGAAAGTGATTAATAAATGATTTTGAATGATTGCTTTCAGAATACAAAAAAGTTTTTGCTCTATTGCAGAATTTATTAAGTAATGTATTAGACACAGCATCTTTTAATGGATAAAATGTTAAATTTTGAGTCAAAATGGCATGAATATCAAATCCTGCATCTGAGAATAGTTTCACAAGTCTAGAAGAGACACTTTATCTCATCTCTATTGGTCCAGGGAATTTCTACATGAGGAAATCACAGATCTTTCATGTATTTGTGTATGATGATGTATTAAATAGGCTATCACAAACAAGACTTGAGGATTTTAAAGGTAGCTTTCAATAATCTCAAAAATAAAGCTGTTTTTAATTAAGTTTATTTCATGAGGAAATATATTTTCTTAAATAGCTTTTGAGAAATCAGCCATTATGATAACCATCAACTATTTTAACTTTATTTATCACAGACTTAAGAACTAGTTACATGTTTCTTTTTCATCTGATTTTACTGACAATTCCAGAGAAGGAGAAAGTGAACTTGTCTCGTTACAGATTAATCATAAAATAAGATTTCTCATAATTGTCAATGAAGCTTCATTCCTACGGAAATTATAGTGGCATATGGCTCATGAATCATGGAAGAGTAAATTCTTTGAAGTTCTGAAGTTGAAGATCGTCAATGTGGAGGTACATGGTGGGAACAAACAGTATGTTACGCTTTACAAATAAACATTTGTGAAGGAGTGGTACAAAAAAATGTTATCCAAGAAATATATGGTCAACAAAGAAGAAAGTCTTATCACGTGTTAAGAACAGGGGATAATAAACATATCAAGAGCAAATCTGCTCTACTGGTATCATCTCAATGTTAACATAATGAGAGGAAGGGACTCAGTAGTTTGGGTGGAATATCTGTGGCAAACTTAGGGCAAGATGCCAATAAGAGTAATACAAGATAAGCAGTTACTACAGGTTGCAATATCTATTGTTGAGGAAAATATTAGATTGCAGTCTATTGGCATATTAAATTGAATCCAACTTTCCGTAAATAATAGCCCATCCTGAGGTATGTTCCCTTTCAAATTAACATTTTAAATGTTTCCTTTTTTCAGAGATTTACCTAGGAATTTTGATACTTGGGGTATATTCAGTTTAGCTGTGGAGATGTGGGGGGGAAGAGAGAGAAGAGAAGGAGGGAGAGGGAGAGGGAGGAAGGGAGTGAGGGAGGGAGAGAGAGACAGAAAGAGAGAGAGAGAGAGAGAGAGAGAGAGAGAGAGAGAGAGAGAGAGAGAGAGGGAGAGAGAAATTGGGGGTGGGGAGGTGATTTCAGAACAGAACGTAGTATGTCTAAGGTAGGCATGTTCCCTCCTATTTACGGTTGAGATAGATTGATTATAGCAGCCAACAGTATGGAGGGAAGTGAGAAAATGGGAAGCCAATATGTTTGAAAAAATAATCAGTGTAGAAAATAAGAATGGGATCTAGTCACTGAATATTAGGGAGGAAGACCATGATTAAGAGATTAAAAATGACAACAGGGTTCTGACCAATCTATTGAAATTAATTGAAAATAGGTAATTCCCAAGTGACAGAGAAAGTACAAGGATCTGAAAGTGTCACTGGTTAATCAGGAGTAGGCCAACTTATCTTTCAGTATTTTGTGCATATGGGAATAGCCAGCCTTGTATAGGATGTCAAATAATATGTTATCATTAGGAGGAAGATTAGTTTTGGAAAATGGAAGGAGTCTGAAAGGAAGAGATCTATCTATCTATCTATCAGGAGTCAGTAAAATAAGCACTTATTAAGGGCTTAATATCTGCCAGATGCTGTGCTTAAGTTCTGAGGGTACAAAAGAAAGGCAAAATCCCCCTTTGCTCTCAAAGAGTTCATGTTCTGGTGGGAAAGACAACATGCAAAAAAGGTTGTAAAAATAAGAAGGCGCCAGGTGAGGAAGATCATAGAGTTCAACATTCATAGTTATACAGATGAAGAAATTGATTTCTAAAAAGGTAACATGACAGACTCTAAAGTTGGGATTTAAAATCAGGTCCCCTGATTCTAAATCCAAAGATCTTCCCTATACATCACATGCACAAGAAGTTTCTCAGAGGGCACAGTAAAAATGGATGGTAGAGAAATTGTTACTATGTTCATTGTGAGGGAAGGGAGTAGATTAGTGGCAGCCAACCTGGCCAATATTAAACTATCTGCAGAGTTGATTCCTCTCAGATAATTTCAATATTCATCTAGGCATTTTTGGACCCCATGCTAAATATCTCATCTAGGTATGAGAAATAGATGGGGTTCAACAGCACAGTTTGGGTGGAAAGCTACCATTTGTGAAAAAAAAATGGTAGCCACAGAACCCTATGGAAATGTTAGACCAAGTATCCAGGAGAAAAACGGGAGGTGACTTGGAAAAAATTTGCTCAGCTCATTCCATGAAGTTGCAAAGAACTAGGAGGAAACACAAATGTCTTTGCCATGCCAGCATCTGGGGCACAGTCTGAGTGCACATTCCTGTTTCTGTTAATGTACTATACTAAGTGATGTGCTCCATTTTCATTATTGGTTTAGTAATAGAATAACTAAAACAATGGTTCTGAAGAAAACCATTTCTCTTTTCAGTTTAAGTAAATATAACTCATTGCTTTCATTCCATTACTATGGTGCTTATGACATTTCAGAATAGAAAAGCGAAATATATTAACAATAAATCGAATTCATAAACAAATGTAGAAACTTTGGCCCAAAATAAAACTTGTAGAAGAATATATTTAATCTCATTCTAGAATATCACTGAATATTAGAAGATTAAACTATTTTGACTCTAACACTGATAAACCTAATTCTCCCATAATCTAAGTTATTCCTTGGGAACAAACTATGGCCTTTGGAAATCTATTCATTCTCTCTCTCTCTCTCTCTCTGTATATATATACACATATACATATGTATATATATACATATGTATATATATATATATATATATATATATATATATATATATATATATATGTCTCTTCTACACCTTCCTTCCAGAAAGAGTTAAATCACTTCAAATAATCACAAAATGACATACAAAAGGAAACTATTATCCTAAATGTAGTACCTCTTATTTTTTTCCTTGAATTACTCCTTTTACTTTCAATTCATTCTTCCCAGTGGTAATATTCTGTGATTTAGTGAATAGGTTTGCCCATACTCTTCATGGTTTTATATACTTTCAGCTTATCTGCTCAACTTCCTGCCCCCACCCACTCCCCAAGTGAGTCCTACTTTTTTCCCCTCTGTTTTTTATTCCCTTGATCTTATTAGTTTCTCTTCTCTATAACTTCTCTAATTTTGATGGACACAACTACTTGTACATTGTAGGTGGGAACAGGAAATAACTTTGAATACATGTACAATACTGTTTTCTTCGTTGGTTCCAATATTCTTGATTATGTCAGGCTGGCTCCTTTGGCTATGAAATAATATTACTTATCCTAAATTGACTCCTGAATTGCTTTTCTGTGTTATCATTTTTCCCCTTAGCATTTATCTGTCACCTTGTATAGTCAGTGCAAGATGTCTTCATACTTAGAAAATGCCAGTGTCAATTATAAACTTGAATTTTCTTTGTGTCTTAATCTGCCAGGTCAATCAAATCAATGCCATAGCATTGATTATTAGGGAATATCTGATTCTTTTATGTGGGGTTTTCTCCAGATTTTTCCTCTTTTATCTTCTCTTTCCCCAGGACAATTCCATTTATTCCCATGACTTCAACTAACATCTCTTCAGTAAGAATTGTCAAATCTTTTCTCCCAACCCTGATTTTTTTTTTGAACTCCTTAACTGAATCTCCAACAATCTACAGAACTTCACCTTCTTATACCACTAACACCTCAAGATCAACTCTTTAAAAACAGAGTTTATAATCTCTTCCCCCAAATCTGTTCCTCTTTCTAAATTCACTATTTCTGTCAGAGGTGCCTATCTGTCTCTCATGATTGAAATCTTCATGTTGTCTTGGGCCCTTCAGTCTTTCTCATTTCTTACAATCTATCCGTTTTCAAATCCTGTAAATGACATGTCTGTAATCATAGGAATTTCTCCACAATCATAGAAACATTGAACTAATAGAGGAGACTTCAGTAATCATCTTGTCCTGTGGGTTCTTAACTTTTTTTTTGTAGGGGAACCATTTGGTGGTCCTGTGAAACCTTTGGATCTTTTCTCAGGAAAAAAAGTGTCTTTAGTTGAATACTATTCATAGCAACAACAATAACAAATATAATAATACAGGTGATCAGAAAGGAAACCAATTTCTTTTTTTTTTTTTGCTTTTTTTTAAAATTTATTTAACATATTTAGTTTTCAGCATTGATTTTCACAAGAGTTTGAATTACAAATTTTCTCCCCATTTCTACCCTCCCACCCACTCCAAGATGGCGTATATTCTGGTTGCCCTGTTCCCCAGTCAGTGCTCCCCTCTGTCATCGCACTCCCCTCCCATCCCCTTATCCCTCCCTTTCTTGTAGGGCAAGATAAATTTCTACACCCCATTGTCTGTGTATCTTATTTTCTAGTTACATGCAAAAACATTTTTGTTTGTTTTTGAACATCTGTTTTTAAAACTTTGAGTTCCAAATTCTCTCCCCTCTTCCCTTCCCACCCACCCTCCCTAAGAAGTCAAGCAATTCAACATAGGCCACATGTGTATCATTATGTATAACCCTTCCACAATACTCATGTTGTGAAAAACTAACTATATTTTGCTCCTTCCCTACCCATCACCCTTTATTGAATTTTCTCCCTTGACCCTGTCCCCTTTCGAAAGTGTTTGTTTTTGACTACCTCCACCCCCATCAGCCCTCCCCTCCATCATCCCTTCCATTTATTTTTATCTTCTTCCCTGTTCTTTCCTAAGGGGTAAGATTCCCCATTGGGTATGTATGGTATTCCCGCCTTAGGCCAAATCTGATGAGAGCAATGTTCACTCATTCACCCCTCATCTGCCCTCTCCCCTCCTCCCACAGAACTGCTTGCTCTTCCCTCCTTTATGCGAGATAATCCACCCCCCATTCTATCTCTCCTTATCTCCCTCTCACAGTATGTTCCTCTATCATCACTTAATTTGATTTTATTTCTTTTAGATATCTTCCCTTCATCTTCAACTCACCCTGTCTCCTTCCTCTCTCTCTCTCTCTCTCTCTCTCTCTGTGTATATATATATATATATATATATATATATATATATATATATATATATATATATATATATATGTATATATATACACACACACACACACATAGATATATACATACATACACATTCACCCATATATATACATAAACATATATGTATGCATATTCCCTTCAGCTACCCTAATACTGAGGTCTCATCAATCATACTCGTCATCTTTCCATGTAGGAATGTCAACAAAACAGTTCACCTTTAGTAAGTTCCTTGCAATTTCTTTTTCTTGTTTTTTTTTCTTGATTACCTTTTCATGCTTCTCTTGATTCTTGTGTTTGAAATTCAAATTTTCTATTCAGTTCTGGTCTTTTCACTGAGAAAGCTTGAACGTCCTCTATTTTATTGAAAATCCATATTTTTGCCTTGGAGCATGATACTTAGTTTTGCTGGGTAGGTGATTCTAGGTTTTAATCCTAGCTGCATCGACCTCTGGAATATCGCATTCCAAGCTCTTCGATCTCTTAAGGTAGAGGCTGCCAGATCTGGGGTTATTCTGATTGGGTTTCCACAATACTCAAATTGTTTCTTTCTGGCTGCTGCAGTATTTTCTCCTTGATCTGGTATATTAGGAAGGCAGAATTTATGATTTCAAAGAGAATCTCATATGTGCCTAAAAGTTGCGGAACCGCAGGATATAAGGAATTCCCTAGGCAGAAGGCAGGAGAACTAAAGCATGTATTTACACTCCACAATAACAAGCCCACAAACCAGCATCCCCATTTTGATATTTTCATCAAAAGCTTCCAGGCCCAATAAGTCCGCCTTACAAGGGTAATCAGAAGGCCACAGAGAAGCGAGATGGTATAAGGCAAAATCGTATACATGCTTCCCCTCTACGGTAAGAAGATTACCCACTAGCCTCTAGTCAGCTCTGCTACCAGCAGCTCAGCTTCAGCTGTAGGTGTCTCTGGCTCCAACCGGAAAAGGAAAGGAGGATCTTCAAGCTGTCCTCTCCCATCTTATAGAGTTTTTGACATCATCAAGCGCCGCCTGAACGACCAGGGCCGATTGGTTCTTGACTTGGCCTCTACCCCAGCGTAGACCACATTAACACACCTCCCCTCAGCCAGCGCCACGACTCATCACACAGGAAGCTCTGGTCCTGCCCCGGAAGAGCAAGCCCCAGCGTCCAGGGAAGCTCAATGAGGTGAGCTGAGTCATTCAAAGAAAACAAAGTCCATTCTGGCTACATCTGGGAGCTCTGGAATTTGGCGACAATATTCCTAGGAGATTTCTTTTTGGGATCTATTTGATGGATTCTTTCAATTTCTATCTTGCCCTGTCGCTCTAGAATATCAGGGCAGTTCTCCTTGATAATTTCTTGAAAGATGATATCTAGGCTCTTTTTTGGATCATGGCTTTCAGGTAGTCCAATAATTTTTAAATTATCTCTCCTGGATCTATTTTCTAGGTCAGTGGATTTTCCAATGAGATATTTGACATTGTCTTCCATTTTTTCATTCCTTTGGTTTCGTTTTATAATATCTTGATTTCTCATAAAGTCACTAGCTTCCACTTGCTCCAATCTAATTTTTAAGGTAGTATTTTCTTCAGTGGTCTTTTGGACCTCCTTTTCCATTTGGCTAATTCTGCCTTTCAAGGCATTCTTCTCCTCATTGGCTTTTTGGAGCTCTTTTGCCATTTGAGTTAGTCTGTTTTTAAGGTGTTGTTTTCTTCAGTGTATTTTTCAGTATTTTTTTGGGTCTCCTTTAGCAAGTCATTGACTTGTTTTTGATGGTTTTCTTGCATCCTTCTCATTTCTCTTCCCAATTTTTCCTCTACTTCTCTAACTTGCTTTTCCAAATCCTTTTTGAGCTCTTCCATGGCCTGAGACCAGTTCATGTTTTTCTTGGAGGTTTCTGTTACAGGCTCTTTGACTTTATTAATTTCTTCTGTCTGTATGTTTTGGTCTTTGTCAGCAAAGAAAGAATGCAAAGTCTGAGACTGAATCTCGGTGCGTTTTCGCTGCCTGGCCATATTCCCAGCCAACTAACTTGACCTTTGAGTTTTTCAGTGGGGTATGACTGCATGTAGACTACAGAGTTCTATGTTCCACGTTTGGGGGGGGGGGGAGGTGCCAGCTCTGCCACTCCAGCACTGCTCCTTCCCCAAGAACCCCCAACCCGAACTGGGCTTAGATCTTCAGCAGGCTGTGCACCCCTGCTCTGATCCGCCACTCAATTCCTCCCACCAGGTGGGCCTGGAACGGAAAGCAGCAACAGTTGTAGCTGCCCCACCTCCGCTGCCCCCGGGGCTGGAAGCCAAACCTCGAACTCCTTCCACTCCCGCAGCTTTTCCCACTAACCTTCTCCGCAGTCTTTGGTGTTTGTGGGCTGAGAAGTCTCGTAGCTGCCGCAGCTCACTGATTCAGGGCACTAGGACATGCTCTGCCCGGTTGCTGGTCTTGTTGGTCCACGCTGCTGAGGCTGGGCTCTGCTCCACTCCATTCCCAGCTCCCAGCTCCCAGCTCCGAGCTCCGTGTGGGATAGACCTCACCCAGAGACTATCCAGGCTGTCCTGGGCTGGAGCCCTGCTTCCCTCTGCTGTTTTGTGGGTTCTGCCGTTCTAGAATTGGTTCAGAGCCATTTTTTATAAGTTTTTGTAGGGACTCGGTAAGGAGCTCAAGCTATTCCCTGCTTACCAGCCGCCATCTTGGCTCTGCCCCAGGAAACCAATTTCTTTGAGAAATAATTTGAAATGCTATCCCTGCCTCCATGAAAGCCATACACAGACTCCAGGTTAAGAATCCCCTGATTTGATCAAAAGAAAAAAAATTGAAGTCCAGAGAGGTTTAACAGCTTGTCTGAGTTGACACAGGGGATTACAAATAAAGCCATGATTCAAACCAAAGTCCTTCCAATCAGGAAGAATTATAAATTTTCTTTAGGATTACTTTATATTTTCTGACTTAAACTACAGCAAGAAGGTCAATAAAGAGGCATAGGTCCTTCAGTAGTGTATCAACTCGTTTATAGTTAGTAACTATCTCATATTTTTAGTACTCACCTCCTATTATTAATGCTCATCATTAAAACTATGTTTTCAGGTACTCTAAAAATGATCATTCTTAATATCCTCTGCTTCTTAAAATCATTATTTTCAATGTCTGTGAAATAGGATAAGAACATATACTACTGAAGATGGAACTGACATCCCATTGTTTAAGGAACAACCTGTAAGGAAATTCTACTAGAGATTGGCAGCTTTATGCTAGCTTAGAGTCTTAGAGTTTGGTACACTAAAAAGTTAAATAAATTGCCTGGAGTAATATAACTAATTTAACTGGTGTGTGTGTGGTGTGTGTGAGGTATGTGGTATGTGCGTGTGGTATGTGTGGTGTGTGTGTGTGTGTGTGTGTGTGTGTGTGTGTGTGTGTGTTTCAGGAAGGAAGGGATGGCAAATAACCAGAACATAGGATTTGCTGAACATGATGCACTAGTAATCGTACTGGATAGAGAGTCAAAGTATGAAACACAATAATATATACATGAAGATAAATGTATGGATAGATATATACATACATAAATAGAAGCATAATTAAACAGACCTATCTAAATAGCTATATATACATATGAGTATGTGTGCATGTATAGCTATCCAGATGAATCTATAAGATATATTTGTTTCATGGGCAAGAAATTAGAAATACATAACCTAATGGCCAATTGGCTGGCAATGAGACTCTCCATACTTAGCTAGCCTGACCCTTTGCTAGCAGATACACTCTGCTGCCAGGGTCGTAATTAAAGCCTTTCCAGCTTAGGAGAAACAGCCAGAGCTTATTATACTTGCAAAATTGGCACAATGGAAAGGGCAAAAGATTTGAAATCAGAAGGCCTAAGTTTGAATCCTAGCTCTGCCACTTAATAACTATTTGACTTTTAGCAAAGAATTTAAGTTCCCTGGACCCTATTTTTTCTCATCTATAAAATAAGAGATTTGAACTAGGTGATCACTAAAGTCATTTTATGAATCCACTGTCACCTCCATGACTACAGGAAACTTTTGAGATTTTCTGATTTATGGATACATCCATCAGATACCAATATAAAAATATAAGTTTCAAAAACTAATATGTATACAAATAACTGTAGCACTAAAAATGAACATATCAAAATCACAGAAAGAGAAAGGATAATTTTGAGTGTATGGTAGAACATACTATTGAGTTGATCAAATGGATTAACATATAGAAAACAATTTACATACTCAAAAATTAGGTTTTTATGATTAAATCAGTTTAATCTGGAAACACTTCATGGAAAATATGATTTTTTTGCAGGAAACTTGAAAAAAAGTTTTTATAACAAGCTTCTCTGATAATTCCTCATTTCTCAAATATCTAGGGAACTGAGCCAAATTTATAAAAATAAGTCATTTTACAATGCATAGACAGTCAAAGGATTTGGAAAAAGAAAACAGTTTTCAAGTAGAAATAATTAGAAATAGAAGAGATGCCCACCAATTGGGGGATGACTGCACAAGTTGTGTTATATGATCATTCTGGAATAGTATTGTGCTATAAGAAATAATGAAAAGGATGATTTCAGAAAAAAAACCTGAGAAGACTTGTATGAACTGATACAAAGTGAAGTGATCAGGAACAGGAGAACATTGTACACAGTAACAGAAATATGATAAGGATGATCCACTGTGAAAAACGTAGCTACTCTGATCAAAATAATGACCTAAGAAAATTCCTCTTAATGAAAAATGCTATTCATCTCCAAAGAGAGAACTGATAAACTCTGAATGCAAAATGAAGCACACTTTTTTAACTTTCTTTATTTTTCTTGTTTTTGAGTGTTTTCTTTTATGACTAATGTGGAAATATATTTTACATGACTTCACATGTATAATTGATATCACATTTCTCGCCTTATCAAAGGGTGTGGGCAGAACAGGAAAGAAGAAGAGAATTTGGAATTCATTTTTTTAAAATGAGTATTAAAAACTTTGTTACATGTAATTGCAAAACATTTGACAAAATAAATAAAATACATTAAAAAAGAAAATGAGTTCTTGATGTATTATTAAAATCAGATGAAGTAGTTTTAGAAAGAATAAGGGAACATATCCCAGATAAAAGAACAATGGTCCCTACATAAAAGAGGCTGTATTGGATAATGAATTCAGAAAGGTGATAGAAATGATGGAAGTAACTGTTAAATCTAAAATGCTAGTGTTTGAATTTAATTCAAGTCCATTTGTGGTCATTTCATCATTCTGAGAAGGGAAGTAACATGAGAAATATGAGGTTTGAGAAATAGTTTACTATTGTAAACATTACAATTTACATTACCATTGTAATGGGCAGGAAACTGATAGAAAGGGCTACTACAAAAGGACTTTTTTCAAATAGTTCAGTCTCAAGAATGCTACTTGTTTATATCTTACGGAGTTCCTATCAATAGCCATATTAACATATGTTCTAAATAACTAATAATTAGAGAAATAAAAATTAAAACCACACCAAGGTACAATCTTACAATGAGATTGACTAAGATGCCTGAAAAAGGAAAAGGACAAATACTGGAGGGGGGCTGTGGGAAAATACATACACTGATGAACTACTGGTAGAGCTGTGACCTAGTCCAGCCACTCAGGAAAGCAATTTGGAACTATGCCCAAAAGGCTATCAAAATAGGTATGTCCTGTGAGCCAGCAATACCACTATTAGGCTATACTTCAAAGAGAACAAGAAAAAAAGACTCACATGTACAAATTACTTATAACTGCTCTCTCTGTCGTGGCAAAGAAAAGGAAACAGAGAATCAATTGAGAAATGGTTGAATGAGCTTTGGTATATGAATGTGATGTAATATTACTGTGCTTTAAGAAAAAATGAAGGGGATAATTTCAGAAAAACCTAGGGAGACATGTTTGAACCAATGCCAAGTGATCATAAACAGATGAACCATCTACACAGTAGCAGAAACATTGCAAAGATAATCAACTTTAAAAGGCTTCATCATTCTGATTCAACACAATACCCTGTCACAGTTCCAAAGGACTCATGATGAAAAATACTAACCTTTTCCCAATATAGAATTGATGTCCAGAGCACAGATTGAAGTATTTGCTTCCTCCCTTCCTTCCTTCCTTCCTTCCTCCTTCTTTTCTTCCTTCCTTTTAGAACATGGCTGGCTAATGCAGAAATTTGTTTTGCATGACTATATGTGCTTGGGGTGCTAGGTGGCATAGTGGACAGAGCACAGGACCTGCAGTCAAGAAGACGTCTTCCTGAGTTTAAATCTGGCCTCAAAAATTTTACCAGCTGTGTGACCCTCAGAAAGTTACTTAACTCCTGTTTGCTTCAGTTTGCTCATCTGTAGAATGAACTGGAAAATAAAATGGCAAACCTCTCCAGTATCTTTGCAAAAAAAAAAAAACAAATGGGGCTACCAAGGGTCAAGTATAACTGAAAAAAAAATGACTGAATGACAAAATACTTGTAATAGATTTGTTATTCTTGCCTTCCCATTGGGTGGGGAAATGGAGTGAAGGGGGGGCAAATTTTATAATAAAAAGAATAAAAATGTTTCTTTGCTTTAAAATACATTTTTATAGTACTTCAAATCCTACATCAATCCATCATAAAGCCTTCCCTTATCTCTTATTTGGTACTGTTCCTTACACTTATTGTGTGATCTCTTACGTTATACAAATTATCCATGCATTTCTTGTCTTTTCTATTAGATAATTCACTTTCCAAAGGCAAGAATGTGCATTATTTATTTTCATATTCCAGATTCCATCCAGAATTTATATCATGCAAAGTACCAAGTACATGCTTAATTAATATTTTATGAAAGATTATATGGAAAGTGTTATGTCTGTACTATGCTAGAGATATCTTAGAGACATCTTAAACTCCTATGTCCTAAACAGAACTCATTATCTTTCCACCTAAACTCTCCACCCACCTCTTATCTTCTCTATTATTGTAGAGGGCAACACAATCCTCCCAGTTCCTCAGGATCACTAAGTAGGAATCATCCTGGATTTATGACTATTTCTCACCCCCTCCCCCACCCCTGCCATGTCCAAGCTGTCATCAAGGCTCATCTATTTCAATTTTGACATATCTCTCAAACATAGCACTTTATCTCTTTTGACATTGCCTCCACTCTAGTATAGGACCTCATCACCTCATGCCTTAATTATTGCAATAGACTGCTAGTAGGCCTGCTTCCCTCAAGTCTCTCCTCATTCCACTCTATCTTCCCTTCAGTCACTAAAGTGAATTTCTTGAAGTATGGATTTAATTATGCCATCCCTATACCTCCACTCAACGCACTTAAGTGACTTCCAATTGCCTCCAGGAACAAATATATAATGCTCTATATTCCATTCTGAGCCCTTTATAACCTACTCCCTCCTACATTTCTAGTTTTCTTATACCTTACTTGCAAACACATCATCTTTGATCCTACAATGACCTCCTGACTGTTCCATGAATAAGACACTCCATTTCTCTGTTCTAGGCATTCTTTCTGGCTGTCCCCCATACCTGAAATGCTTTCCTGCTTCTGCTCTTACAATTGGCCTTCCTGGCTTGCTTTAAGTAGTCAGAGCTAAAATCCTACTGCTAACAAGACACCTTCCCTAAGCCTTTTTAATTCCAGTGCCTTCCCTTTGCTGATTATTTCCTATTTTTTGGTAAATTTTTCATTCATTTGAAACTTAAATACAAAATGAGACAAGAAAAAAAAACCATTACCAGGTACACAGCAGAACGTAAGAAAGCATTCAGTATAAAACAAAAAGTTTCCACTTTGACAACCTATATAATAATTACTACACATTATTTTACAAGCTACCCAGGTTTCCTTTGCTTCCTTGTAGGTTTTCTTTTGTTCTTTGTTGTGTACCTTTTTCTTTTATTTTTCCCCTTCCTTTCCATCACCCCACCCCATTATATATATGTGTATATATATATATATATATATATATATATATATATATATATATATATATATATATATGTGTGTGTGTGTGTGTGTGTGTGTGTGTGTGTGTGTGTGTGGTGTGTATGTGTATATACACACAGAAACACATATATATGTATATATTAACATAAGTATCTATAAACATGCACATGTATACAATATACACATACATGTTTAGAGCATACTATGCATATTTCCACTTGTGATCTTTCTCCACAGGTGGATAGAATCTTCCTTCATAGGTCCAAGTCTTTCCATGTTTTTTAAAACCAACCAGCACATCAATTCCTACACCACAGCAATATTCCAACACAATCATATCCTATGTGAGAGATTGTCTACGAAAGTTTCCCCCCCCCCAGTTTTCTGCATTCCTTCAATTCTTGTCTACATTGGTTTTATTTATACAAGAGAATTTTAATTTAAAATAATTGAAATTACCCATTTTACATTTCTTTACATTTCAACAATTCTCTCACTATATAATAGTTTAAGCTCTGATACTGCTGAATTTCCTTCCTTTACATCTTTTCCCCCCCCTGGTTTCTTTGAAATTACTGACCTTTTGTTCTTCCTAATGATTATGATATTTTTTCTAACTCAATAAGATTTTTTTCCAGTAATTTAATTGGGATGGCATTGGATAAATTCATCAGTTAGGTAAAATTGTCATGTAAAAATTATATTGGATTTATCTACCTATGAACAATAAATATTACTTCAGTTATTTAGATCTGACCTTATTTGTAGAAAAAATGCATTATGTTTAAGTTCATATAGTTCCTGTGTCTGTTTTTTTTTGGAGGGGGGAGGGCAGGGCAATTAGGGTTAAGTCACACAGCTACTAAGTGTGTCAAGTGTCTGAGGCTGGATTTTAACTCAGATCTTTCTGACTCCAGGGCCAGTGCTCTACTAACTGTGCCACCTAGCTGTTTTGGCAGGCATACTCTCAGGTATTTTATATGGTCTAGCTATTTTAAATTGTCTAAAACAATATTGAGTAATATTGCTGACATATAGTGTAGTTTCCCTATTTTTCTCTTTTGATTAAGTCTATCCTAGCTTTAACTTTGTTGAATGATCATGATTACTACCCCTGCTTTTTTTTTTACATAATAAATTCTACTCCTGTCCTTTATTTTATCTTTGTGTATATCTCTCATTTTTTATTGTTTCCTGAAAGCAACATATTGCTGAATTCAAATTTTTAATCTGCTATTAATTTCCATTTCATGGTTAAGTTAATCTCATTCACATTCTAAGCTATAATTACTTCTTGTATAATTTCTTCCTTCCTCTTTTTCCTCACTATCCTTCTAACCCTGTTTATCCTATCCCTCCTCATTCCTCTGCTTTACTTCTACCTACTACCTTGCCCTCCTATTCCTTAGCCTACCTGCCCTTCTTGGAGTCCTCCCCTTATTCTCTCCCCCCCCCACCCCTGCCCTATTCCCTTGCCCTCTTATTTCTTTCTGAATTTAGAAAAGTTTTTATACATACATACACAGACATATAAGTTGTTTCCTCTTTAGCACATTCCCAATGAGTTCCAACACTACCAGTTGTGTGAAGTAAATAAAATAATAAAATGTGAAGACTTCACAGGGAAGATATGTGTGTGTGTGTGTGTGTGTGTGTATACACTAAGAAATGTTTAAAAATCAAGAAACAGGGAAGTGGAAAAATTCTGAGGCCATGAGAGTCTGATGGCTCAGCCTCTGGGAAAGTTTACCCTGAAACTTTTTGTTCTTTCTTCTGGTTCTGGTTTAAAGATTTGCTCAGTAAGAACAGGGTCATAATGACCTGTTTTTCTCTACTGTAAAGAATGGAGAAGGTCTCCCCCTCCCCTTATCCTATTCTACTTATTCAGATTTATAGATGTCACCTCAGTTGTAATAATTAACTAAGGGAATGGGAATTGGAGTTTCTGTGCCTCAATTTCCTGGTTCTTTGTCTAGCTTTCATGCTCACATTGTAAACCTACCTCCCAGCCAATGGTGAGAAGGGTCAGAGGTGGGCACAAATTCTCTTGTGTTAGGTATAATTATGGGTGTTTTTCCTCTTGTAAAGTGCCTCCCTTGCTGGATTTGTTCTTGCGGGGGATGCCCAATTCTGGAGAATTGAATAAAATTTATTTCTGTTCCCACCCTGAGATGGCTCCTTATTATAAATTTAATTGGTGAGAGTCTTTCATCCTACACACAGTCCTCCCCCTACTAATGTTTTCTGTATCAATTCTTCCTTTTATGCCTCATTTGTATGAGATAAGTACTCCTTTTAATCTCTCCCTACAGTTTGTTTTTTTTAGAATCATCCCCATCATACATAGTTCAGCCTTAACCTTTCTTTCAAACTACCCAAATAATATTAACAGTCATATGAGTACTAACATTTTCACATACAAGAAGTACACAATTAGACTTTGTTGAATCCATTACAATAGGTCTTTAATGTTTACCTTATATTTCTCCTGGATCTTATCTGTCAAATTTCCCATTGACTTCTGCTATTTTTGTCACAAATACCTGAAAGACTTTCAGGTCATTAAATGTCTTTTTCCCCCCATTCGGGATTATACTTAACTTTGCTGGGTAAAATTCTCTTTGCTGTAACCCCAGCTCTTTTGCTCTATAAAATATAGTATTCCAAGACCTATGGTCCCTCCATGTAGTAGCTGCTAGAATTACTGTGTAATTCTTACTGTAGCTCCAGGATATTTATTTATTTTTCTTGTTGCTTGCAATAATTTGTCCTTAACCTAGGAGCTTTGAAACTTGGCTATGGTATTCCTGTAAGTTTTCTCAAAGGATCTCTTTCAGGTGGTGATAGGTGGATTTTTTTTCTATTTCTGCTTTCTCTTGTTTTCTAGAACTTGGGGGCAATTGTCCTTGATTATTTCTTGTAATATTTTATCAAGATTCTTTTTTTGATCATATCTTTAAGGTAGCCCAACTATTCTTATATATTTTTCCTCAATCTGTTCTCCAGATCAGTTGTTTTTCTGATGAGATGTTTCACATTCTTTCCTATTTTTTCATTCTTTTCATTTCGTTTTATTGTGTTGTGGTGTGTTCAAATTTCATTAGCCTCCTCTTGACTAATTCTAGTTTTTAAGGAATTATTTTCTTCCTTAAGTTTTTGATTCTCTATTTCAAGTTTTTTTAATTTCCTTTTCATAATTTTCTTGATTTTCTTGGGCTGTTCTTTTTTTTCTGATTTTTCCTCAATATGGCTTATTTGATTTTTAAAGTCCTTTTTTAAGTCCTTCTAACAACTCTTTTTTTGATTGAGATCATTTGATGTTTCTCATGGAAAAAAGGATTTGCTTTTTTAGTTACATTATCTTCCTCTGGATACGAACTCTGATCTTCCCTATCCCCATAGTATCTATCTATGGTTGGGTTCTTTCTCCTTTACTTGATCATTTTAATTTTTATTTCATTTTATTTTGCTTTTAGCAGCTATTGTTATATTTGTCATAGTCCCAAGGTGTCAGGAATGATACCCCAAGCCTCAGTTCCTTCTTTCTGTTATTTTCTGAGATCTGTCTCTGGCCCCAACCTCCTCTCTATTCCTAAACCATGTCTAGGGGCCCCTGACATGCTGTCCCACAAATGCTCTTGTTCCCTGCTGTCCCTCTGGTGGCTGAAAACTTCAACTGTCCTCTCTTCCATGGAACTGACACCAGGGAATCTGGTCTCCTGCTAGTGCCCACAGGGAGCAGGGTCCCTGCCTCTCTGATACTGTACTCACCAGGTGTGTGCAGCCACAGCCTGGCAAAGGACTAGTCTGGTTAACGCAGCTGTGCTTGGCATTCCTTGATAGTGTAAGGTCCTTCAATCTTCTACTTAGCCTTCTGACCCCCACAATGTCAGTGGGGTGAAGCTAAGACTGCCTCCCAACCCAGCCACCTATAATGCTTGTTGTTTGTTGATTCTGCAGTCAGCTGGAGGTGTTTACACTTCACTCAGGCTCAAACCTCCACCCCGAAGGTCAGGTCTCTCCTGGAGACTTCTTAGATTTTCTTAGAAGGACAACTTCTCCACCCCAAATTTTGGCTTTTTTTTATTTCTCCCGCTCTAATTCCCTCTGAGGTGATATTTTGTCTTTTTTGTGGAGGAAATTTGGAAAGTCAAAAGTTTTCAGACTTACTCCTCCAACTTTCCAGAATCCTCTCAGATTATTTTCTATCAATCCTGTATATAGCTTGCTTTGTTTGCATTTTTCTCCCCCATTAGATGCTAAGCTATTTGAGAGCAGGGACTGTGTCTTCTGCCATTTATTGTGACTAACACAGTGCCTGTCACAGAGCAGTCATTTAATGAATGTTTATTGAATTATGGAATACATAGAGTGCTGTATTCAAAATCAGAAAGTCTTTAAATCAAGTCCTGCTTCTGATACGTGCTGGTTGTGTGATCCTCAATAAGCCAGTTAACCTTCTTAGCTGCTAAACAATATTTTATGTTTTTAATCTCTACTCTTTGAATGTCTCTCCAACAGTCTGTTCAACTGTTTTGTCTCTCTCTGTCTCCTTCCTCTAATTCTAGAGCCACAAACTATGATGAGTTCAACTCTGCTATTGTTCATGAATGGGCAACTTCAATATTATTCCCTCACCTTTCCTATAACTTTCTAGAACAAAGTGCCCCTCTCTTTGTTACCACTCTCTATGTGTCCACTGTCTCCCAATTAGAATTGGAAAAGAAGAAACTGTCTTTGCTTTTTTTGTATTTTTTTAAAATTAAAACTGTTTTTATTTGTTACAACACCACAAAGAGAAATTTCCAAATAATAGAACTGCATATGAAACTATGAATTCTACCTCTTACCATTTGCCTTAAATATAACTCTATACCTTAATTTTAAAACAGTTCTGCTTGTCATCTTAGTAGCTGAATTTCCCTTGTGTGAATTTACACAAAATATTGCAGTGGCCCTTTAAGACATCATTTTTACTATTATCACATTACTAACTCCCATCACCTTTCATTAACCTCTCTTTCTTCCAATTAAGAACAAAAAAAGACACTGTTACATCGTTAGTGGAGGTGTGAACTGATCCAACCATTCTGGAGAGCAGTTTGAAACTATGCCCAAAGGGCTATAAAAATGTGCACACTCTTTGACCCAGCAACACCACTTCCAGGGCTGTATCCCAAAGAGATCACACAAGGGGGAAAGGGACCGTAAGTACAAAAATATCCATAGCAGCTCTTTTTGTGGTAGCAAAGATTTGGAAACCAAGGGGATGCCCCTCAATTGGGGAATGGCTAAACAAGCCGCAGCATATGAATGTAATGGAACACCACCATGCTACAAGAAATGGGTAAGACACGGACCTCATAACAACTGGGAAAGACCTACATGATATAATGCTGAGAGGAGCAGAGCCAGGAGAACATCATACACAACCACAGACACATTAATTCTGTGACGACCAACCTTGATAGACTTGGCTCCTCTCAGCAATACAAGGTTCAAAGATAAAACCAAAGGACTCATGAGGGAGAGAGCTATCTACATCCAGAGAAAGAATTATGGAGTCTGAATGCAGATTGAGGCAAACTATTTGCTCTCCTTTTTTTTTTTCTCTTTTGTTTGTCTTTTTTTTGGGGGGGGCAGGGCTTATTTCTTCTTTCTCATGATTCATTCCATTGGTCATAATTCTTCTTTACAACTTGACTATTGTGTAAATAAGTTTACTGCGAAGTTATATGTAGAAGATATATGTGATTCCATGCCACCCTAGGGAGGAGGGGTGAGGGGAGGTGGGGAAAAACATCTGGAACTCAAAATCATGCAGAACTGAGTGTTATAAACTAAAAATAAATAATCTTAATTTAAAAAAAAAACACAAAAAGGAGGGGTGGAGTGGGGTGGGGTGGAATAGGGTAGAGAGCTGTAACAATTAAATCCACAAAGTGGCCATGTATTAAAATGTATGCTTTTTCCGTCTTGTGGCATCCTTTGTCTGAAGGAGTATTTTCAGGTCTTTCTAGAGAGTTGCTTGCTTCAAAAGTTGTTTGTCTTTGCATTGTTGTTGTACCACTTTAAACTCTTCTGATTCTCCTTATTTCACTTTGCATCAGGCCATACTGCCCAGAATTCCACAAAATTACCTCTCATTTCCTTTCTAGATTTCTCTGAACTTATGTGTTTTTATTCAAAAGTAGTCTTTCCACCAAAAATTCTTCAAAAATCTTCTATTGTGTTAAATGTCAATTTTTTCCCATACAGGATTATACCAAGTTTTGCAGGGTAGCTTATGCTTGGTTGTAAGCCCATGTCTTTTGGCTTTCTAAATAGTGAATTCCAAGATTTCCTCTCATTTATGGTTGAAGCTGCTACGTCTTCTGTGATCCAGACTGTAATTCCTTGGTACTTGAAAGACTTCATTCGGGATTTTTGTAATATTTTCTCTTTGACATGGGAGTTCTGAGTTTTGACTATGACATTCCTGGGAGGTTTTATTTGGAGATTTATTAGAGGAGGTGACCTATGGATTCTTTCTATATTTATTCTGCCTCCTGGTTCTAATAAACCTAGGCAATTCTCTTTTATGATTTCTTGAAATATAGTATCCAAGCTTTTTGCTATATCAATGTTTTAAGGGAGCCCAATAATTTTTATATTATCTCTTCTTGACCAGTTTTCCAAGTCAGTTGTTTTTTGTTACCAGATATCCTACATTTTCTTCCTAGAGTTTTTCAATGTTTTCATTTTGTTCTTTATATCTTGCTGTCTTATGGAGTCATTGATTTCTGTTTGATCTATTCTTGTTTTCAAGGACTCCATTTCTTGCATAAGGCCTAACATTTTCTCTTCTAAGTTTTCTATTCTACTTCCAATTCTTTCCTCCAGGTCTTTTATTTCATTTTTTATCTCTTCCTTAATTTCTTCTAGGAATTCACGTAGTCCTTGTTGAAAATCCATTTTTTTCCTTTGAATCTATGTTTAGAGTTGTTATGGAATTGTTTTCTTGTCTTGGAGGATCTCTAGATTTGATACTGGTTGATGTTTTTATCTTTAATGCATTTACCTCTCCAGGTGAGTTGAGGCTTTGTACTAGGCCCAGGCTAGGACCCCTGGTGGCATGACTAACCAGGCCCCCTCTTATCCTCAATTCCCTGGGTTCTTGCACTGACTCAAACATCCTGGGATTAGGCCTCTTTGGATTTTTGAGATTTAGAGCTGAAACACCAGCAGTCTAACACTTCCAAACTCTCCCCCCACCCCCAGGAATTTTACAAAGGAAAAAGTGCTTTTGCAGGCTACAGTCTATGTGAACCCGTTGGTTAGACTGGGAGATGTAGACCCTAGTTTTGCTTCCAGGCCCCTGTTTTCTATTGTCTGCAGTTTCTTCCTCCTCCTCCACCTCTTCTTCTTCTTCTCCTTCTTCTTTCTTCTTCTTCTTCTTTCTTTTTTCTTCTTCCTTGTTTTTTTTTTTTTTTGCAGTTCTGAGGTGGAAGAAATCACTGACTTTTATTTTCTTACTAGATCTCAGCTTAGAGAGGACTTCATGGATTGTTGGAGTAGATATGCAGGAGGTAGGTGGTCTGCCTTAAGTATCAGAGCCCAGACAGCTGATCCCAGATGCTAACTTGTTGGAAATGTTGGAGAAGGAATTCTTGTCCAGAAATGAGCTGGCTTAGATGACCTCTTTGAACTATGAGACTTTTTAACTACTCAAAAGGAGTGACCTCAAAGTTCTTCTTCTCTCTGATGTCACAGGAAGAATTGCTATTTCCAAATTTAGTTCCCTCAAGGAGTCAGTATAGTGATTTTCTGAGACAAGGAAATGGTCTAACTATCGAAAGTCTTGATAAAGCTGTAATTTACCTCACTGACTCCCTAGACCAGGTAGGTAACTGTCTCTCTCTGAAATCTCTGCCTCTCAGGAAAGGATTCACTTCACTCTCTACCCTCCAACCAACTTCTTTCGCAACAGTGTCCCCTCCTCCAGGCCAATAGCCTTCCCCCTTTTTTTGTATTTTCAAGAATTATCACAATGTTTTTCATATAGGAAGGGCTTAATCATTTCTTTTTTTCATTAATGTCAAACAATAGTGGCCGATACGCATTGGTTGCCAATATGCTGACGTATGTAAAACCTCACAGAGAGCTCCCCACACTGATGCAATCACAGAAAAATACGGGAACAAAAAATTAAGAAATAGTAATAGGTTATTAACAGTAAGTTAATGTTAACTGTGATCTTGAATATCCAGTCATAATGGATATTTTAAAATGGTTAGTTAATTTATAGGCAGATAAGTATTATAAAAAGCCCAAATTCATTTGGGAGATTGATCATAACTTCCTAACTATACAACACTTTTATCTCACATCTCTTTTCTACAAGTGAAACATTTACAATGAATTTTAAAATGATTGTTATTTTTCTCTTACCAATTGAGTACCATGAACAATGTTTATGCAAAGGCAGAATGAAGACAGACTTTTTAAAATGAAGTAAATATCATCTAACAGTAATACTTGTCTTGTATCTAATTCTTTTTTTCTGTAACAACACACTCTAGAAATAAAGGAGGGTTTCATTTGCATCACCAGAGGCTATTCTTCCATAAATCAAAACATTTACAAATACCTGCCAATCACTAGCATCCTCAAATTTACATCATAAGTATGACAGCTTGATGGTTTATTTATAAGCCCTTATAGAGTCTTATTTACCTCCTCTTTTAACAATCTGTATATTTCTCTCTAGCTCCACTGACTTAAATCTTAGCAAAAAAGAAGAATAGGGGAGAAAACTTCACTTTTCTATTTTGTACTGCCCCAGGGGTTTGGAATACATTCTAAGTATGACCAGGCAGCTATGAAATTCCAGGTCTTTTCAGAGTTAAGAAAACTGGATGTAGACCATCTTCAGTCTATAAAATAAAAGACACACTAAACCATCCCCACATAAAATTATTAGTGATAAAAGTTAGATTAGAAGGAGGTTTTTTTGTTTCTAACCCAATATAGTATAATGCATATTGCTTTAGATTTAGAGTAAGAAATCTTGGGTTCTAACCCTCTACAGCCTAGAAACAGGTGCCATTTATGTTGTGTTTTGATCTTCACTGGATGCTTTACATGCATTATATTTTTTGATCTTTATGATAACGTTGATGAAGTAGGCATCCAAGTATTATTATCCCCATTTTGCAGATGAAGTAAATTGAGATTCAGTAAGGCTAAGAGTCTCATTTTCATCATATAAATCATATGTAATAAATAGAAGAAGTGAGATGGGTTTGAACCTAGATTTTCACTAACTCTAGGCCCATAACTCCTTCTAATAAACCACTTAAATTCCAGGAGAGTGGATTGTTTTTAATAAGACACTCGTTTTGGTATATTTAACCCTCATAGCCTAGCACGGTGCATGACACATGTTGTTTGGTCGTTTTAGTTGTGTCTGACTCTTCATGATGCCATTTGGGGTTTTCTTGGTAAAAATACTGGAGTTGTTTGCCATTTCCTTCTCCAGCTCATTTTACAGATGAGGAAACTGAGGCAAACAAGGTTAAGTGACTTGCTCATGGTCACACAGCTAGTAAGATTTTGAGGCCAGATTTGAACTCAGCAAGACCAGTCTTCCTGGTTCCAGGCCTGGCAGTTTATCCACTACCCTACCTAGATGGGATCACCTACCCATGGGATGCATAGTAACTGTTTAATAAATGCTTGCTGGATTAAATTGAACCACACTGTCTTCCTTGTACAAACTGCTAAAATTATTTTGACCTCAGGCCCTAATCTGCTCAGTGAAGGGGTAACTCAATAAATACCTGATGTCACTGCCAGTTCAGACATCATACAATTTTGTGACTTCCAAAAGGCAATATGTGCAAGTGAACTGATATATGCAAGATCATATAATGTCAAATGATCAATCAACAAACATTTTATAGCACCTACCACAAAAAGACACTAGTAGGTACTGGTAGTACAAAAAACAAAGTGAGGCAATCTCTGTCCACAAAAGTTTTACATCCTATTTTAAGAGAGATGTGAAGATTAATATCTTAATAAATACCAAGTGATTTTTTTTTGGTAGGGAAGTTGTCAGTAAGGTGAATTTTAGTGTGTAAGATGAATTTTTGTTATTATTTCTTAGAGTTCAGTTTCCCAGTATCCGTGGCCATAACAATTTCTGTTTCCCAGGTATTAGACATGAGTTCCCAGGCTCATGGTTCAAAACATCTCCACCACGCATGCGCACTATATAATCATAAATAATCTAAACGTGTGCCGAGATTGTAAACATCCACTGCAACTGCGCAGTGAGATATAGGAATGAGGTGATGTAAACTTGTGAGGCTATTGCTGCCAAAATGCCTTCTTTCTCTGATGTTCTATAAAAACAGGTAGCATTGGTCAGTGAGTTGGGGAACCTTTATGGTTGAATGCAGAAGCTGGAATGCTGTGTGTCTTGATCGGCCCCCATCAAGGTGGGGTGGGGGGTGTGGAAATCTGTGTTTCCCCAACCGGCCCCCATTGAGGATTGAGGGGATTTAGGGGAACCCTTTAGGGTTAAATGTACAAGCTGTGCCTATTTCGATTATCCGCATTGAGATGTAAGGGTAGTTGCCCCACCTTTTCCCCGGCCCCTGCAAGAAGGGTGATTAGGGAATACTGTAGGAGTTTGCAGTGTTTCTGTTATCAGCAATACTTTGTTAGAGAAGACTAGACTAGAGTAAAGGTTATTATTATCCCCTTTGAAGCTCACTTTCCTGTCTGACCAGATCAAGACTGAACCTGTTAGACGCTGGAGTCCAAACCTCCAGTGCCTCCTGTGTATTTCTGTCTAACAGAAGGGTATAGGGGACCGGTAAATTTGGGATAAATCAGCAGAGGGTTAAGGATTACAAGAGGCAGGGGTGAAAGAAAACATTCCAGTCAAGAAGGCACAGAAAATAGGGGATGAAATGTTGGATGTGAATATCAATTCTAATTTGACTACGATGCAGTGTGTAACCAAGAGTGTATATTATTAGCCTGAGGGCAAGGGGAACAAACTAAAACAAAGAAAAAATGCTGAAGTCAAATTGTGATTGCTAAGCACAGGAGTTTGTTTTCTGTCTTAAAGACAATAGGGAGCCACTGTTTTATTCTGCAAATCTGATGAACATAGCCAGACTTTAGGAGGAACAATTTATCAGCTATGCATAGGGCTGGTCTATAAAGCAAACAACTTTTATATATGATTAAGATTCACACAACAAACTAATGCCTTTGTGGAGGATTATAAATTTTCCACTTTTGGAATTCATGAGTATTAGGGACATAGCAGAAAACCTAAAGTGTGCCCCCTTTACTCACTTTCTTATTCTGCTTTATTTCTCTCTTCCTACCTCATCCAGCCACCTGTCAGTAAAGCACTCACTTTGGTTTCCTTGTCCCCAGAAGGTTCACTCACCCATTTAGGTGTCTGAAGAACCCCTGCTGACCGGTTCTGTTAGATTTTCAAAAGTTCTCTTTGACCTAATTACCTTCACCTGTGCTGCATCCTCAATTGGAATCTGCTCCCCACCTTCAGGAGCTTATTAGCACCAGCAACCAAAGCCTCAGGGCAGTGTCTTGCTTTTAAAAACCCTTCTCAAAATACCACTTCTCAAAGAGGAACAGCTTTTTCCTTACTTTCCACTAAAATAACCACTCTGTCCTTTCTGAAGCATTTCAGGAAGTAACTGGACCTCATATGTTTATCAGATATGTTCAAATGCTCCTTGAATCCTTCTAAGACTAATGAACTCAAACCACCTAGGAGACATAACACCTGCTTGCTTTTTCCTGAAGCTTAATCATCCTGAAGGGAGATTTCAAAGAAGATTGTTTTACATAAAACTGATCCGTGTATTTGCCTTTCATGATGAATTTATTCATATTATTTTCATTATTACTTTATTCTTATGACCTTTTTTGTCTGTGGGGTTCAAATAGAAAAAGTCCTTAGACAAGGTACAATCTTGCTATTACTTTTTCATTTAATTGCTGTATTGCAGAGTATAAAATAACTACTTTGGAAAGTAAGCCCATCTTTAGTAGGGTCATTAAAATAACCTTCAGGACAAGTCAGACATGATATCGTGTACCTACCTTTGTTTTTGTTTTTATTATATCTAAGAGACACCGTGACTGTTTTGACTTTTTCAGCGAAGAAAATATGGCATGTATTCAATAGAATTCAATTTAGTTACTTGTGCAAGGAAGGACTTTGTTCTTCTCATACTCTGATGGTAACTAGTTTAAAATCCTTTCCTGACTCCCAGGGCAGAGCTGAGATGGCAGAGTAAAGAGAGCGCTCAGCTGAGCCCTCTCAACATTCTCCTCCAAACAACATTAAAATAATGCCTCAAATCAAATTCTGGAGTGGCAAAGCCAACAACAGGTCAGTGAAACATTCTTCCAGCCCAAGACAACTTAGGAGGTTGAAAAGATAGATTCATCAGGGCTGGCGGGGGTGGTGGAGGCTGGCCCATAGTCCAAGTGGATGAAACACCAGAGTTGGGAGTAGATGCTGGTGACAGAGGCAGTAGAAGCTTCAGGAGTCCCAAGCCAGAGATAGTAAGGGGACCTGGCAACTGGTCAGAGAAAAAGAGTATAGGACTGGACTAGCACTGGCAATTCTATTATGTATACCCACTACTGGGTCATAACTCAAGGGCAGGGAAGAGCACTTTGTGTCAAGAGAGAGTAGAAGCCCTCAGGGACAACTGTTTGGTAACGTCATTGTCTATAGCCATTTCTAGGATGTAATATTTATATCTCGGTGTTTGTATGTGTGCATACATATGTAAATATACATATATATGTATATACACATACATATATACACACACACACACATATATATATTTCAATTACAGGTAATAATATTATTATTTTGAGAAGGCAAGAAGTTTGATATTGATTCTACATATACAGTCATACAAAATATACTTCAGTACTATCCATGTCACAAAAGAAAACATAGACCAAAAAAGTAAAAATAAAGTAAAAAAGTACATTTGAATCTGCATTCAGATGCTATCAGTTCTTTCTCTGAAGGGAGATAGCATTCATTTTTCATCATAAGTCCTTCAGAATTTTTGAAGATCATTGTATTGTTCAGAATAGCTGTTATTCACAGTTGTTCATCCAATAATATTATAATTGTGTACCTGGGTCATAGTTCAAAGGCAGAGAGGAACATTTGCAGTCAAGGGGGAGTGGAAGCACTGAGAGGAAGTATCACTTCCAGTCCCAAGGGACCAGGGACCCTGAGGAGCAATATTGATTTCAGTCCCAAAGAATCAGTTACACAATACATAGTAGTAAATGATCATATTAATCTAACTCAAAGATCTAAGCTTCAGGGGTAAGAACTCAAAATTTTACAAAAATTGCTGGAAAAACTGGAAATCATTTTGGTAGAAACTAGGCATAGACCAACATCTCATACCATCTACAAAAATAAGGTCACAATGGATAAATAATTTAGATATAAAGGGTGATAGCATAAGTAAATTAGAGGAGCATGAAAAAATTTACTTGTCAGATCTATGGAGAAGGGAAGAACTTATTGCCAAACAAGAGACAGAGATAATAAGAAGTAAAATATATAATTTTGTTTATATGATATTAAAAAAAACCTTTTGCACAAATAAAACAGTATAATCAAAATTAGAAGGAAAGTAGGAAAGTGGGGGGGAAAGAATTTTTACAGCAAGTTTCTCTCATAAAAGCATTAGTTTTCAAATATCTAGGGAATTGAGCCAAATTTATAAAAAATACAAGACATCCTCCATAGATGATCAAAGGATGTGAACAAACAATTTTCAGAATAAACTATCAAAGCTTTCAATAACCACATTAAAAGAACTCCAAATCAATACTGATTAGAGAAAAGTAAATTAAAACTACTTGGAAGTACCACTTATTCTAATCAGATTGGCTAACATAACAGAAAAGGAAAATAACTGCTGGAGGGAATACAGAAAAAACTGGGAGACTGATGCATTGTTGGTGGAATTGTGAAACAGTCCAAACCATTGTGAAGAACAATTTGGAACTATACTCAAAAGACTATAAAACTGCACATACCCTTTGACTCACCATATACTGCTATGAGGTATATATCAAAGATATCAAAGGAGAGGGAAAATGACCCATTTGTACATTTTTTGGTATTTTTGGTGTGGCAAGTAATTGGAAATACCATTGGGGGAATGGTTGAACAAGTTGTGGTATATGATTATTATGGAATACTATTTTGCTACGAGAAATAAAGAGCAGCATGGTTTCGGAAAAATCTGTGAACACTTATTTGAATTCATGTAAAGTGAAGTTAGCAGAATGAGAAGAACATTGTACCCAGTGTAACAACAATGTTGCTAGCAGCTGTTGTAGGGGAGAAAGACCAATAGCAAAAGCACATAGAAAGGCTGCTAGCACAAATTCTTTGATCTACTTTTCTAAAAGCCAGCACCCTGAACTTGCAAATACAAACAGAAACTACAAACAGATCAACACCATAAGTCCTTCAGTCCTGTCTGATCAAGAATTCACATACATATTTACCAAAAAGAGAAGCACCAACATCTGGGTTTTCAAAGCTGGGGGGGGGGGGGCTTTCAATGGCTACCCAGAGTCTCACCACCAACACTCTTTTAGGTGCCCACAAAGGCAAAACGCTAACCTCTGAGTTTATATACACTTCTTCAGGGTCAAAGGGTGTCACAACCATGGGACTCAAACCTATGTGAACTAGACTTTCTTGTTTCTAAAGTAGGTTAAAGACTTGATTCAATCAAAGAAACAAAAGACAACAAAAAGTCCACTTTGCTTACTATTACATTTGAAAGGCAGAAGTCATCAAAGGTACTTGATTATCTCAGTATTCCAAAAGAGAAAACAGTAAAAATAAGTCCCACCCTAATTACCATAACACTCAGTAACAGCAATACTGTGAGGATGGTCATCTGTGAAAGAGTTGGCTATTCTGATCAAGACAATGATTCAAGACAATTCCAAAGGACCTATGATGAAAAAATGCAATCTACCTTCAGAGAGATAATTAACTCTGAATGCAGAATGAAGCAAACATTAAAAAAAAAAACAAAAAACTTTCTGTATTTTAATTATTTTATTTTGTTTGCATGTTCTTTCACAGTGTGGTTAATATGTAAATTTTACCATGACTTCACATGTATAATCAATATTAAATTGCTTCCTTTCTGAAACGGGAAAGAGTGGGAGGTAGAGGGAGAATTTGGATATCAATTTTTTTTAAATAAGTGTTAAGATAAGGTGGGTTTTTTTTTTACATGTAATTGGGAATTATGTAATGAAATGAAAATAATTTAAAGGAAAAAAAAAACACCTTTCCTGTACATTTAATAAAGGATATAGTCTGTTTTCTGTATAAAGAAAGAGGATTTGTGTTTGCATTTTTTTTCTACTACATTTTTGGCTGGTTAGTAGTGGTAGTAGTGCGAATCTCCTTAGAGCTGTCAGAGTTTCACCCAAGCTGAATGATGCTTCCCCAGAGTACTGTTTTGTAAGCAGAAGCCACTAATAAAAGTGACCTTAATGGCTGATTTGGGTGCTCCTTAAAATGCACCTGCATACTCTATGGACTAGGAGTAAAAAGAAACACAGCTGATGCTGGCAGAAGGATGAGAATTCAGGTGCCATTAACGGATCATTGACTCAACAGATCATGACAGCTTCTTTGGAAAATTCAAACTATAAGTTAGTGTGCTCTGTCTGGGGAGTTACAGAAAGGTTTTAACAACCTGCAGTGTGATTTAAGGAAAATCAGGAGGAAAAAAAGAGGTGGGTTCTGGCAGCACTAAAAGAGTACTTCAACTAGGACTCTGCATGTCTTATTAAATAAACCAAAGCAAGAATGTGACTGTGGCAGGGGAGTAGAGGAGGAAAGAAGCAGGAATCTGATGAGAAAAAAATACTCTTTGCACTTATTTTGGATTCATTTTTTCATATTTTTTAAATTTATTTTTAGTTTTCAACATTCATTTCCACAAGATTTTGAGTTACAAATTTTCTCCCCATTCCTACCCTCCCCCCACACCCCAAGATGACATGTATTCTGATTGCCTTATTTTGGTTTCATTTCACTTTATAAGCTTATTAAATGCTTACTATTTAACAGGTAATAAGCTTAACAGTGGGGATGCAAATAAAAAAAATGTCCCTAAAAGAACTTATATTCTACTGCAAGGGATAGAAGGGAAAAGGAAGAAGCTAATAGGCTACCCTGGAGACAAATCAAGTCTGCAGAAGTTAAATATATAGTCCCCTGACCCCTGGGAAATGAGGTTTTATGTGTTTATTCCTGGGGTGACTGAAGTGTTTAAAAACAGCAAAGCATGACTTGGAGAAGGGAAACTAGATGCCTTCCATGCTTCTCTCTTCTCTGGTCACAGAATTTTTAAGGGCTCCTCATCCAAGTCTTGCTCTGCTCTGTTTAGAGAGGACAGACAGGAGGAAACACAGGATGGGGGGAAATACACAGTAATCATATCTGTGAATGTGAATGGGATGAACTGACCATAAAATGGAAGCAGATAGCAAACTGAATCAAAAACCATAATCTTCCAACTTATTGTTTACAAGAAACATACTTGGAGAAGTGAGATACATAAAGAGTAAAGGTAAGGGGGTGGAGCAGAATCTAATATGCTTCAGCTGAAGTAAAAAAAAAAAAAGTGGGGTAGCATTTCTGATTTCAGACAAAGTTAATGCTAAAATAGACCTAATTAAAAGACATAAGGAAGGAAACCACATCTTGCTAAAAGGTACTGTAGACAAAGAAGCAATATCAATACTAAAATATATATGCACCAAATGGTATAGCATCCAGATTCTTAAGGGAGAAGTTAAGTGAGTTATAGGAAGAAATAGACAGAAAACTATGCTAGTGGGGGACCTCAAGTTTCCCTTCTCAGAACTTGATAAATCCAATCAAAAAATAAACAAGAAAACTAAGGAGGTAAATTGAATAATAGAAAAGTTGGATACAACAGGCCTTTGTAGAAAACTGAACAAGAACAGAAAGAAATACAATTTTGTTTTTTTTTTCTCTCAGAAATACATGGCATGTACACAAAAACTGACCATGTAATGGGGCATATAAACCTCAAAATCAAATATAAACAGGCAGAAATATTAAATATATTCTTTTTTTGACCATAATGCAATAAAATTACTTTCAACAAAGGGCAGTAGAAAGATAGTTTAAAATTAATTGGAAACTAAGTAATCTAATCCTAAAAAATAAGTGGGACAAAGAACAAATCATAGAAACAATCAATAGTTTCATTAAAGAGAAGGACAACAATGAGAGAACATACCAAAATTTATGGGATGCGGCCAAAGCAGTACTTAGGGGAAAATTTATTTCTCTAAATTCTTATATCAACAAAATAGAAAATAAAACAGATCAATGAATTGAGTCTGCAAGTAAAAAAAAACAACTAGAAAAAGAATAAATTAGAAATCCCCAGCTGAGTAACAAATGGGAAGTCCTGAGATTAATAAGTTTGAAAGTAAGAAAACAAGCAAGAAAACAACAATTTCCCTAATAACTAAATCTAGGAGCTTGTTTTATGAAAAAAAAATAAAAAGACAGATAAGGTATTGATTCATTTAATTAAAAATAAGGAAAGAAGGAAACCAAATGTACAATATCAAAAATGAAAAGAAGGAAATCACCACCGATGAAGAAGAAATTAAAGCAATCATTAGGTAATATTTTGTTGAATCACAAGCCATTAAATCTGACAATCTGAACAAAATGGATAAATATTTATGAGAATATAAATTAGCTAGATTAACAGATCAGGAGTAAGAATGCCTGAATAACCATATCTTAGACAAAGAAATTCAATAAGCCATTAATGAATTCCCTAGGAAAAAATCACCAGGTCTAGATGGGTTTATGAGTGAATTTTACAAAACAGTTAAAGAACAATTAATTCCAAATATTTTATAAACTATTTGGGAAAATAAGAAAAGAAGGAGTCCTACCAAACTTCTCTTATGACACAAATATGGTACTGATACCTAAACCAGGAAGAATTAAAACAGAGAAAGAAAACTTTAGGCAAATTTCCCTAATGAATATCAATGCAAAAATTTTGAACAAAATTCTAACAAGATGATTATAACAATTTATCATGAGGATAACACACTATCACCAAGTAGGATTTATGCCAGGAATGCAAGGTTAGTTCAATATTAGGAAAACTATCAACATAATTCATTGACCATATAAACAACAAAACCAACAGAAATCATATAATTATCTCAATAGTTGCTGAAAAACCTTTTGATAACAGCATCAATTCCTATTAAAAACACTAGAAACATAGGAATAAATGGAGTTTTCCTTAAAATTATAAGCAGTTTCTATTTAAAACCAGCTGCAAGCATTATATTTAATGAGAATAAGCTAGAAGCTTTCCTAATAAGATTGGGGTGAAACAAGGATGCCCATTATCACCACTATTATTCAATACTGTAATAGAAATGTTGCTTTTAACAATAAGAGACAAAAAAATTGAAGGAATCAGACTAGGCAGTGAGGGAACAAAGCTATCACTCTTTGCAGATGATATGTTTGTATACTTAGGGAATCCAAGAGAATCAACTAAAAACTTATTTGAAATAATCAAAACTTTAGCAAAATTGCAGGATGTGAGATAAGCCCACATAAATCTTCAGCATTTCTTTATGTGACCAATAAAGGGCAGCAGCAAGAGATAAAAAGAGAAATTCCATTTAAAGTAATTATAAACAATATAAAATATATAGATGTCTACCTGTGAGGCTAAACCAAGGAACTATACGAACACTATTGCAAAACACTTTTCACACAAATAATATAAACAATTACAAAAATATTAATTGTTCATGGTTAAGCCTAGCCAATATACTAAAAATGACAATTCTGCCTGAACTAATTTACTTATTCAGTGCCATACCAAACTACCAAAAGTATATAGAGAGCTACAAAAAATAACAACAAAATTCATCTGGAAGAACGAAAGTTCAAGAATACCATAGGAATTAATGGAAAATGGAAAAAAATATTAATGGAAAAAAAGTACAAAGAAGGAAGGTGGCCCAGTGATACCAGATCTCAAACTATACTATGAATCAGCAATCATCAAAACTATCTGGTATTGGCTAAGAAATAGAGTGGTGGATCAGTAAAATAGATCAAGTAATGATGATAGTAACCTAATGTTTGATAAACCCAAAGACCCCAGCTTTTGGGATAAAAACTCACTATTTGACTGCTGGGAAAACTAGTTATGGACAAACATCTCACACTGCATACCAAGATAAGGTCAAAATGGGCGCATTATTTAGACATCAATGGTGACACCATAAGCAAATTGGAAGAGAAAGTAATAGTATACCTGTCAGATTTATTGGAAAAGGAAGAATACATGACCAAACAGAGATAGAAAGCATTACAAAATGTAAAATAGATAATTCTGATTATATCAAGTTAAAAAAAAAAAACTTTTACACAAATAAAACCGATGGAACCAAGATTAGAAGGAAAGCAGAAAGATGAGAAAAAATCTTTTCACCAAGTATCTCTTATAAAGGCCTCATTTCTTAAATATATAGAGAACTGAGTCAAATTTATAAGAATACAAGCCATTCACCAAATGATAAATGATCAAAGGATATGAACAATCAGTTTTCAGATGAAGAAATCAAAGTTATCTATAGGCATATGAGGATGTGCTCTAAATCACTTTTGATTAGAGAAATGCAAATTAAAACAACTCTGAGATACCACCTCACACTTATCAGACCGGCTAATATGACAAAAAAAGGAAAATGATATATATTGGAGAAAATGTGGGAAAATAGGAACACTAATACACTTTTGGTGGAGTTGTGAACTGATCCAACCATTCTGGAGAGGAATTTGGAACTATGGTTGAAGGGCAACACAACTGTACTACTAGGTCTATATCCCAAAGAGATCATAATGAATGGAAAAGGACCTTTATGTGCAAAAATGTTTATAGCAGCCCTTTTCAGGACATCAAAATATTGGAAAGTGAGGGGATCCCCATCAATTGGGGGATGGCTGAACACTATCATTGTAATGGAACACTATTGGGCAATAACAAATGATGAACAGACAGCTTTCAGAAAACCCTAGAAAGACTTGCATAAACTGATGTAAGGTAAAATGCACAGTCAGGAAAACATTGTACACAGTATCAGCAACATTGTTTGTTGATCAACTATGAATGACTCGACTCTTCTCAGTAACACAATGATCCAGGACAAGTACAAAGGACTCATGATGGAAAATGCTATCTACATCCAGAGAAACAACTATGAAGTCTGAATGCAGATCAAAGAACATTATTTTCACTTTATTCCTTCTTGTGTTTTTTTCAGATTTATATGTTTTCTCTTTCAGAACCATGAGTAATATGGAAATACTTTTATATGATAGCACATGTATAAACTACATCAAACTCTCTACCATTTTTAGAAGAGGGGAGGGGAGGGAGAAAAATTTGGAACTCAAAATCTTGTAAAACTGAATGCTAAAACTTATACTGACATCTAACTGGGGGAAAATAAAATAGTATTAAACTTAAAAAAGTAGAAAAATAAAATAAAAACCTGTGTGTGTGTGTGTGTGTGTGTGTGTGTGTGTGTGTGTGTATGTATGTGTGTGTGGTGTTGGGGGAAGTCAGTTTAAAATAATATACAATGTTGGAGCTAGCTAAATCATATTCTTTTTCTTTTAACAAGTGGAAAACCACTAAGGAATAAATTATACAAACCAGTGCTTATACTCACTCTCTTATATTCTATTTTCAAGTTGGCCATCATTTAGGATTGCCTTGTGAATGCCCTGAGGTTTTGAATATGTGAAACTAAAATTCATCACAGGGAAAAGAAAAGGAATGTAACATAATGTCATTTCTTTGCATAATTTCTTGGGGGGGGAACTTAGATATTTGTCTGAAAGAATTAATAAATCTTTTATTTTTTTAAAAAAATAAGTTATCTGGCTAAGATAGTTAAAAAAAAAACTGTTTTCTTAGTAACACCTAGCATAAAAGAACATGTCAGTGCCATCTGTTTGAGGATGCCTATCAATTTTTACCCAGCTAGTAGGGCCACTCTCTATCACACGAAGTTTACTTCCATTTACTATGTATTTATCTTGTATGATATGTGTCGATGTATGTATATGCAGATACATGATAACTACATAATAAGAACAAATCATCTATACTTATCAAAGTTATAAAAATATGAAAGCAATACAATTTATAATAATTATGTCATTATTTCATTATATCTCTATCTGTCTATCTATCTATCATCTATCTAAATTTCTCCCATTAGAATACAAACTCCTTAAGGGCAGGGATTTCTTGTGTTTTTATTTGTTCATTTGTTTCTGCTTTTTTTCTCTATCCCTAGGTCTTATCACATCATCTGGCATGTAGTATCAATAGTTTTTTAGGATGTCAAGTTTTAGGGTCTTAATACTATTTAGAGAATGTTGCTAGGAAACCAACAGAAGAATTCAAGACCTTTGCTCCTTCAGTGTTAACAAGGTCCTGCCCAGAAAAGTGTGTGAGTTCGATTCTCAAACTGATGGTAAGGCTAGGGCCCTGCTCTCCTCAGCAATTTCTTTACAACCTTTCTTCTCAAGTGCTAGACACACTAATCTCTGAGTTCTGAACTGATTTGCTATTTTGACAACCCAGCCAGTGTGATGATCCAGTTTCTTCACTAAATCCAAATATATTTCCTGTGCAACATCACTCTAATTCCTACATTGCTTTCAAAGACATCCAGATTGATTAAGGACTTCTTCACATTTAGCCTATAGCCTATGATTTGCTAAGTTAAGAAATGCTCTTACCTATTAAATGTCACATCTTGACACATACCTTAAGTGAGATGGGATGATTAACCCATAAAACATTATGAAAAACTATATATTTCTGAAATTGTACAGATTTTATATATCTTCTATATTTATATTTTTGCTTTTAGCTTTTAACCATCTCTCTTGTCTTCCTTCCAATAATCTCTTCACTGTTCCTTCCCCACCCCATCCCCCCCAAAAAAAAAGAAAAAGAAAAATTAGACTATGTGCTTCTTGGTTTTGTTTTGGTGGTGGTGGCTGTTTGTTTTTCTTTCTCTCTATCATAACAAATTCAAGCCTTTTATAAATAATAATCACATTTGTTCTGCATGTTTTTTTTTCCTAGCACCATATTTTATAACACACAGGGCATCACAATAGGCCAGATGTTTCCTCTAGATACAGTGAGAGACATTTAAATGCATAAGAAGTAATCCTAAAAAAAGCTCAAATGTATGCTTTAATTGTGTCTCCTCCACCACCATAGTCAAATCCCCTTTATTTTATTTATTGAATATTGCCTCTGCAACAGAACTGAGGATGGAATGAAGAGGACACTATAATTTCCCTTACAATAACTTAATATCTATGGTCTCAGTCTCTTTGACCAGGCTGAATATAGCAGTATTAAATATCTCCAGTTATATAATGTACTGTTTAGAAAGTACTTAAGATCCATTATATCATTTGTCTCTCACAATAACTCTATTGTGAGTTAGACAGGACATGTGTAATTGGGATAAAGGCAGTTCCAAAGTTATACTACCAGTAAGTGCCCTTAAATTCATCATGCATTGCAAAGATATGTAAAGAATAAAATGATTAGAGATGAATGGCTCACTTTAGGCAGGAACATGGATGTGCTGAAACATTTCACATATCCTGTATGTGGCTTGTTTATAAATATATATTTGCATGTTGTTGCCCCCATGAGACAGTAACTTCTTTGAGGGCAATAATGGACTTTTTGATCTCCAGAGCTTAGCACAGTGCCTGGCACACAGGAGATGCTTAGTAAGTGTTTATTGGTTGATTGATTTCATGAGATCCTTGAAAGTGGGAACTATTTTTTACTTTTCTTTGTACAATGCCAGGCACATAGTATGTCCTTAAAAATATGTATCGACTGGCTGGTTAACTTTTTCATTAGAGCTTCTTAAACAAACATTTCATGTACAAATGCCCTGGAGAATTTGCTGGGGGAAAGAAGTTATTGCTCTAGTATTTGGGAACACTGTGCTTTAATATAGTTCTTGGTTTGAATATCACCTTTGCCATTTATTCTGTGTATGAACTTATGCAAGTCAATAACCTCTTGGATTGCAAGTCCCCATCTATCAAATCAAGGAGTTGGACTAACCAATCTCTAAGGTCCCTTCCAGAACTAAATTTATGATCCTATGAACCCATATCCTCTAAGTCTTTGTAGCCATATGCTACAACATTTTCTTTTGGTTTTATTCTCTATTGTACAATCCACATAGATTATAAAATAGTATAGGCCAGTCATATTGGAGGCCTGTTCATTTCTCAATTGGTTTTTACTAATATGATGTATCAGATTTTTAATTTTTATTTTGCAACATAAGGTTATCATGCATAATTGAGACTCAAGTTTAATATATTCTTATCTAAGTTTATTCAGTGGAAATATTGTCAACATTGAGGATGGACTCATTCACGAACAGAACTTCCTAAATCAAGTTGTGAAAAGTCATTTTAAGAGGCAGAGCTATGATGGCAGATTCGAAGCAGGAACCTGATTGAGCTCTCCCCGCAAACCTCTAAAAATACCTATAAAAATGACTGTAAACAAATTCTAGAGCAGTAGAAGCCACAAAATTACAGAGGGAAGCAGATTTCCAGACCAAGACAATGTATAAGGATGACAGGAAGGGCCTATTGCACTGGGCTCAGAGCAAAGAACAGCCCAGTGTGGGCCATGGCTGCATAGACAGGACTGGAGCAGGCCTCAGGGCACTGAATCACTGGCAGCTTTGACAGTTTCCAGACTTCTCAGCCCAAAAACACCAAAGACAGCTTTGAAGGTCAGTAGGAAAGGTCTCTTACTTGGGTGGGGGGAGCATGGTCAGGCCCCAAGCAGCATTGCCCCAGCAGCAGCTGCTTCTGGAGCTCTCAGTGAGGAAATCAAACAGCTGATCTGGTTCACAGTCCTGGGTGATCGCCTTGGGGGAAGGAGGAGTGCTAGCATGGCAGAGTTTTTGACAGCTGTGGAGAGGGCATCTTCCACACAGTTCCAAGGAATGCTTGTGGTTGCTTACAGACCAGAGCCCAGGCCAGGGGAGGAGTTGATAACCTCTCCTTTGATCATATGACTTTGGAGAAACTGAAAATTTACAGGTCCCTCGAAATATCACTGAGGACAGCTGCACTAAACCTCCGAAGCTTGGGGCAGTACACCCTCCACTTAACAAAGAGCTGAAAAGTCAAACAACTAGCTGAGAAAATGAGCAAATGAGGGAGAAAAAAATAAGACTATAGAAGCTTACTTTCTTGGTGGAAACGTATTTTCTTACATCCTTAATGATAAGGAAGATTAAGGCATGCAGCCAGAGGAAGACAACAAGGTCAAGGCTCCTACATCCAAAGTCTCCAAGAAAAATATGATTTGGTCTTAGGCCATGGAAGAGCTCAAAAAGGATTTTCAAAATCAAGTAAAAGAAGTAGAGGAAATATTAGGAAGAAAAATGAGAATGATGTAAGAAAATAATGAAAAACAAGTTAACAGCTTGCTAAAGGAGACCCAAAAAATTGCTGAAGAAAATAATACCCTAAAAAAATAGACTAACCCAAATGGCAAAAGAGCTCCAAAAAGCCAATGAGGAGAAGAATGCTTTAAAAAGCAGAACTGGCCAAATGGAAAAGGAAGTCCAAAAGCTCACCGAAGAAAATAACTCTTTAAAAATTAGAATGGAGGAAATGGAAGCTAATAACTCTATGAGAAATCAAGAAATTATAAAACCAAACCAAAGTATGAAAAAAAATAGAAGACAATGTGAAATGTCTCATTGGAATAAACAACTGACCTGGAAAATAGATCCAAGATAGATAATTTAAAAATTATTGGACTCCCTGAAAACCATGATCAAAAAAAAGAGCCTAGACATCATCTTTCAAGAAATTATGAAGGAAAACTGCCCTGATATTCTAGAAGCAGAGGTAAAACAGAAATGGAAAGAATGCACTGATCACCTCCTGAATGAGATCCCAAAAGGAAAACTCCTAGGAATATTGTAGCCAAATTCCTCAGTTTCCAGGTCAAGGAGAAAGAAACAATTCAAGTATTTCAGAAACACAATCAGGATAACACAAGATTTAGCAGCTTCTACACTAAGGGATCGAAGGGCTTGGAATATGATATTCCAGAGGTCAAAGGATGTAGGAGTAAAACCAAGAATTACCTACCCAACAAAACTGAAAATAATATTTCAGGGGAAAATGGAATTTCAATGAAATGGAGGACTTTCAAGCCTTCTTGTTGAAAAGACCAGAGCTGAATAGAAAATTTGACTTCTAAATACAAGAATCAAGAGAAACATGAAAAGGTAAACAGAAAAGAGAAGCCATAAGGGGCTTATTAAAGTTGAACTGTTTACATTCCTAATGGAAAAATGATATTTGAAACTCAAGAGACCTTTCTCAGTATCAGGATAGTTAGAGGGAACATAAATACGTGTGTGTGTGTGTGTGTGTGTGTGTGTGTGTGTATGTATGTATGTGTATGTATGTATATGTGTATATATGTGTATGTATATATGTATATATCCATATGTGTATATATATATATATATATACATATATGTATACGTGTGTATATCTGTGTGTGTGTATGTGTGTAGACAGAGGGCTCAGGGTGACCTGAATATGAAAGGATGATACCTAAAAAATAAATTTAAGAGTTGAGAGGAATGTACTGGGAGAAAGAGAAAGGGAGAAGTAAAATGTTGTAAATCATCTCACATAAAAGAGACAAGAAAGGGCTTTTACAATGGAGGGGAAGAGGAGGGAGGTGAGAGGGAATAAGTGAGCTTTACTCTCATTAGATTTGGCTTAAAGTGGGAATCACATACACACGGGATAATAGAAGGGAAGACAGATTTGGGCAAGGGGTACTCAGAAGCATTCACTTTTGTGGAGGGACAGGTCAAAGGAGAGAACAGAATATATAGAGGGCGGGACAGGATAGAGGGTAATATAGTCTTTCACAACATGACTGTTATGGAAGTGTTTTACATGTCTGCACGTGTATAACCTATATCAAATTGCTTACTTTCTCAGTGAGGGTGTGTAGGGAGGGAGGAAGGGAGAGAACATGGAACTTAAAGCTCTAAAAATGAATGTTAAAAATTGTTTTTACCTGCAAATGAGAAATAAGATATACAGGCAATGGGGTACAGAAATCTATCTTGCTCTACAGGAAAATAGAAGGGGAAGGGGATAAGGGGGGGTGTAAAAGAAGGGAGGGCAGATTGGAGGAAGGGGTAATCAGAATGCATAGTGCCCTGGGCTGGGAGGAAGGGAGAGATGGGGAGAAAATATGGAATTCAAAATCTTGTGGAAGTGAATATTGAATACCAAAAATAAATAAATTTTGATAATACAAAAAAAGTCATTTTAAACAGTAAACTTCTGCCAACTGGTTACAAGGTCAATCAATTAATTGATAAACATTAATTAAACATCTTCTATGTTCTAGCACTGTGCTGGGTACAGATCTAACATGAGTTATTTTTAGAAGATAATCTCAAAAACATTTATTGTTCTGATATCAACAATTAATTGCTATTAAATAATTTTATTTCCAAATTATTGCAATGAAACCCATTGTTTATGGTCACACACACACACAACCAGTGAGCTCTTATTATACTAAATACACTTTTTTCCATTCCTTGGTTCTTTATTTTATTCCAGGAAAAATAAAATCAGAATTTTTTTTCATTTTTTTTTCTTTTTGTACATTTAATATTTTTTCTAATTACATGTAAAGACAATTTTCAGCACTCATTTAAGATTTTGAGTTTCAACTTTTTTTCCTTCCCTCCATTCCCTTCCCTCTCCTGAAGACAGCAAGCAATCTGGTATAGGGTATACTTATGCAATAATGTTAAACATATTTCCACTTTAGTCATGTTGTAATAGAATCAGAACAAAAAGGGAAAACCATGAGAAAAAAAAGTGAAAATAGTATGAAAAAAGTGCAAATAGTATACTTTGATCTGCATTCAAACTCCATAGTTCTTTCTCTGGATGTAGATAGTGTTTTCCATCACTAGTCTTTTGGAATTGTCTTGGACCATTGTACGGCTGAGAAGAACTAAGTCTTTCATAGTTGATCATCGCACAATGCTGCTATTATTATGCACACTGTTCTCCTGGTTCTACTTACTTCACTCAGCATCAGTTGATGTAAGTGTTGCCAGTTTCTTCTGGAAATCTGCCTACTCATCCTTTCTTATGGAACAATAACAGATTCATGTACCACAACTTGTTCAGTCATTCCCCAGTTTATGGGCATCCACTCAATTTTTTTTTTGTTTTAACTCATTTATTTTTTTTATATTTTTTATTTTTTAATTTTTTTAATTTAAATTTATTTATTTAGCAAATTTAGTTTTCAGCATTGATTTTCACAAGAGTTTGAATTACAAATTTTCTCCCCATTTCTACCCTCCCCCCCACTCCAAGATGGCACATATTCTGGTTGCCCTGTTCCCCAGTCAGCCCTCCCTTCTGTCACCCCACTCTCCTCCCATCCCCGTTTCCCTTCCTTTCTTGTAGGGCAAGATAAATTTCTATGCCCCATTGCCTGTGTATCTTATTTTCTAGTTGCATGCAAAAACTTTTTTTTGTTTTTGAACATCTGTTTTTAAAACGTTGAGTTTCAAATTCTCTCCCCTCTTCCCTTCCCACCAACCCTCCCTAAGAAGTCAAGCAATTCAACATAGGCCACATGTGAATCATTATGTATAACCCTTCCACAATACTCATGCTGTGAAAGACTAACTATATTTTGCTCCTTCCCAACCCATCCCCCTTTATTGAATTTTCTCCCTTGACCCTGTCCCTTTTTGAAAGTGTTTGTTTTTGATTACCTCCACCCCCATCTGCCCTCCCCTCCATCATCCCCCCCCTTTTTTATCTTCCTCCCTCTTCTTTCCTGTGGGGTAAGATACCCAATTGGGTATGGAATGGTGTGTAGCCAGAATGGACTTTGTTTTCTTTGAATGACTCAGCTCGCCTCGTTGAGCTTCCCTGGACGCTGGGGCTTGCTCTTCTGGGGCAGGACCAGAGCTTCCTGTGTGATGAGTCGTGGCGCTGGCTGAGGGGAGGTGTGTTAACGTGGTCTACGCTGGGGGAGGGGCCAAGTCAAGAACCAATCGGCCCTGGTCGTTCAGGCAGTGCTTGATGATGTCAAAAACTCTATAAGATGGGAGAGGACAGCTTGAAGATCCTCCTTTCCTTTTCCGGTTGGAGCCAGAGACACCTACAGCCGAAGCTGAGCTGCCGGTAGCAGAGCTGACTAGAGGCTAGTGGGTAATCTTCTTACCATAGAGGGGAAGCATGTATACGATTTTTGCCTTATACCATCTCGCTTCTCTGTGGCCTTCTGATTACCCTTGTAAGGCGGACTTATTGGGCCTGGAAGCTTTTGATGAAAATATCAAAATGGGGACGCTGGTTTGTGGGCTTGTTATTGTGGAGTGTAAATACATGCTTTAGTTCTCCTGCCGTCTGCCAAGAGAATTCCTTATATCCTGTGGTTCCGGACCTTTTAGGCACATATGAGATTCTCTTTGAAATCATAAATTCTGCCTTCCTAATATATGGTGTTCCCTCCTCAGGCCAAATCTGATGAGAACAAGGTTCACTCATTCCCCCCTCACCTGCCCTCTCCCCTCCTCCCACAGAACTGCTTCCTCTTGCCACCTTTATGCGAGATAATCCACCCCATTCTATCTCTCCCTATCTCCCTCTCTCAGTATGTTCCTCTCTCATCCCTTAATTTGATTTTATTTCTTTTAGATATCTTCCCTTCATCTTCAACTCACCCTGTGTCTACTCTCTCTATCTCTTTTATATATACATATATATATATATATATATATATATACACACACACACACATAGATATATACATATGTACACATTCACTTATATATATATACATAAACATGTATATATATATATATATATGCATATTCCCTTCAGCTACCCTAATACTGAGGTCTCATGAATCATACATGTCATCTTTCCATGTAGGAATGTAAACAAAACAGTTCAAATTCAGTAAGTCCCTTGCAATTTCTGTTTCTTGATTACCTTTTCATTCTTCTCTTGATTCTTGTGTTTGAAAGTCAAATTTTCTATTCAGTTCTGGTATTTTCACTGAGAAAGCTTGAAAGTCCTCTATTTTATTGAAAATCCATATTTTTCCTTGGAACACGATCCTCAGTTTTTCTGGGTAGGTGATTCTAGGTTTTAATCCTAGCTCCATCGTATTCCAAGCCCTTCAATGTCTTAATGTAGAAGCTGCCAGACCTTGGGTTATTCTGATTGGGTTTCCACAATACTCAAATTGTTTCTTTCTGGCTGCTTGCAGTATTTTCTCCTTCATCTGGGAGCTACAGAATTTGGTGACAATATTCCTAGGAGATTTCTTTTTGGGATCTATTTGAGGAGGCGATCGATGGATTCTTTCAGTTTCTATTTTACCCTCTGGCTCTAGAATACCAGGGCAATTCTCCTTGATAATTTCTTGAAAGATGCTATCTAGGCTCTTTTTTTGATCATGGCTTTCAGGTAGTCCAATAATTTTCAAATTAGCTCTCCTGGATCTATTTTCCAGGTCAGTGGTTTTTCTATTGAGATATTTGACATTGTCTACCATTTTTTCATTCCTTTGGTTCTGTTTTATAATATCTTGATTTCTCATGAAGTCGCTAGCTTCCACTTGCTCCAATCTAATTTTTAAAGTAGTATTTTCTTCAGTGGTCCGTTGGACCTCCTTTTCCATTTGGCTAATTCTGCCTTTCAAGGCATTCTTCTCCTCATTGGCTTTTTGGAGCTCTTTTGACATTTGAGTTAGTCTATTTTTTAAGGTGTTGTTTTCTTCAGTGTATTTTTCAGTATTTTTTGGTTCTCCTTTAGCAAGTCATTGACTTGTTTTTCATGGTTTTCTCGCATCCTTCTTATTTCTCTTCCCAATTTTTCCTCTACTTCTCTAACTTGCTTTTCCAAATCCTTTTTGAGCTCTTCCATGGCCTGAGATCAGTTCATGTTTTTCTTGGAGGTTTCTGTTGTAGGCTTTTTGACTTTGTTAACTTCTTCTGTCTGTATGTTTTGGTCTTCTTTGTCACCAAAGAAAGAAACAAAAGTCTGAGACTGAATCTGGGTGCGTTTTCACTGCCTGGCCATATTCTCAACCAACTTACTTGACCCTGGAGTTTTTCAGTGGGGTATGACTGCCTGTAGACTTGAGAGTTCTATGTTCCATGTTTGGGGGGGAGGTGCCAGCTCTGTCACACCAGCACTCCTCCTTCCCCAAGAACCCCGAACCTGGACTGGGCTTAAATCTTCAGCAGGCTGTGCACTCCTGCTCTGATGCGCCACTTAATTCCTCCCACCACGTGGGCCTGGAGCCAGAAGCAACAGCAGTTGTAGCTGCCCCACCTCCACTGCCCCTGGGGCTGGTAGCCAAACCGGGAACTCCTTCCACTCCCACAGCTTATCCCACTAACCTTCTCTGCAGTCTTTGGTGTTTGTGGGTTGAGAAGTCTGGTAACTGCCGCAGCTCACTGATTCAGGGCGCTGGGGCCCCCTCCGCCCGGCTCCTGGTCTGGTTGGTCCACGCTGCTCAGGCTGGGCTCTGCTCTGCTCTGTTCCCAGCTTCTAGCTCCCAGCTCACAGCTCCGTGTGGGATAGACCTCACCCAGAGACCATCCAGGCTGACCTGGGCTGGAGCCCTGCTTCCTTCTGGTGTTTTGTGGGTTCTGCCATTCTAGAATTGGTTCAGAGCCATTTTTTTATAGGTTTTTGGAGGGACTCGGCAGGGAGCTTATGCTAGTCCCTGCTTTCCAGCCGCCATCTTGGCTCCGCTCTTCACATCTACTCAATTTATAATTCTTTGCCACCACACAAAGAGTTGCTATAAATAGGTTTATATATGTGGGTCCTATTCCATTTTTTAATGATCTCTTTGCAATACAGACATCATCATGGTATCACTGGATCAAAGAAATGCTGATGACTTATGTGAGTTTATTTTATATCCTGCAATATTGCTAAAGTTGTTAATAATTTCAAATAGCTTTTTTAGATGATTCACTATCATCTGCATAGAGTGATAGTTTTGTTTCCTCATTACTTAATCTGACTCCTTCGATTTCTTTTTTCTTTTCTTATTGCAAATGGTAACATTTCTAGTACAATACTGAATAATAGTGTTGATAATGGGCATCCTTGTTTCACCCCTAATCTTATTGGGAAGGCTTCTAGCTTTTCCCCTTTGCGTATAATGCTTGATGGGAATTTTAAATAGAAACTGCTTATTATTTTAAGGAAAACCCTATTTATTCCTATGTTCTCTAGTTTTTTTAAATAAGAATGGGTTGTATATTTTGTCAAAACTTTTTTCTACAACTATTCAGACAAAAGATTTCTGTTGTTATTGCTATTGTCAATTATGCTGATAGTTTTCCTAATATTAAACCAGCCCTGCATTCCTGGTATAAATACCACCTGTTCATAGCATATCACCCTGGTGGGCAATTACTGCAATCTCTTGGGTAATATTTTATTGAATTATTTTTGCATCAATATTCATTAGGGAAATTGGTCTATAATTTTCTTTCTCTGTGTTGGCTCTTCCTGGTTTAGGCATCAGGACCATCTCTGTGTCATACAGGAATTTGGGAGGACTCATTCTTCACTTATTTTTCCAATTCATTTATATTGTACTAGAAGTAATTGTTTTTTTAAATGTTTGGTAGAATTCACTTGTAAATCCCTTTCAGCCCAGGAGATTTTTTCTTAGGTAGTTCATTGACGGTTCACTTAATTTCTTTTTCTAAGATGGGGTTAAGTATTTTATTTACTCTTCTGCTAATCTGGGCAATTTCTATTTTTGTAAATATTCATCCATTTCATTGAGATTATCAGATTTATTGGCATAAAGTTGGACAAAACAGCTTCTAACTGTTACTTTAATTTCTTCTTCATTGGTGAATTCACCCCTCTCATTTTTGACACTGGTAATTCTGGTTTTTTCCTTCTTTTTTAAATCAAATTAATAAAATATTTATCTATTTTATTTTTTATTCACAATATCAACCCTTATTTTTATTTATTATTTCAATAGTTTTCTTAATTTCAGTTTTATTAATCTCTCATTTGATTTTCAGAATTTCTAATTTGTATTTAAATTGGGATTTTTAGTTTGTTCCTTTTCTAGCTTTTTAAGTCATGTACCCAATTCATTGATCTCCTTTTTCTATATTTCATTCATGTAAGCATTTAGATATATAAAATTTCCCTTAAGAATAGTTTTGGCTACATCCCATAAGTTTTGTATGTTGTCTCCTTATTGTCATATTCTTTGATGGAATTACTGATTGTTTCTTTTTTCTTTTTTTTATTTTTCATTTTTTAAATTTATTTAATATATTTAGTTTTCAGCATTGATTTTCACAAAAGATTGAATTAAAATTTTTTCCCCATTTCTACCCTCCCCCCACTCCAAGATGGCATATATTCTGGTTGCCCTGTTCCCCAGTCAGCCCTCCTATCTGTCACCCCACTCCCCTCCCATCCCCCTTTCCCTTCTTCTCTTGTAGGGCAAGATAAATTTCTATACCCCATTGCCTGTGTATCTTGTTTCCTAGTTGCTTGAAAAAACTTTTTGTTGTTGTCGTTGTTGTTTTTGAACGTCTCTTTTTAAAACTTTGAGTTCCAAATTCTCTCTCCTCTTCCCTCCCCATCCACCCTCCCTAAGAAGGCAAGCAATTCAACATAGGCCACATGCGTATCATTATGTAAAACCCTTCCACAATACTCATGTTGTGAAAGGTTAACTATGTTTTTCTCCTTCCTAAACTATCCCCCTCTATTGAATTTTCTCCCTTGACCCTGTCCCTTTTTGAAAATGTTTGTTTTTGATTACCTTCTCCCCCTGTCTGCCCTCCCTTCTATCATCCCCCCTCTTTTATCATCTTCCTTCTTCTTTCCTGTGGGGTAAGATACCCAACTGAGTGTGTATGGTATTCCCTCCTCAGGTCAAATCCAATGAGAGCAAGATTTACTCATTCCTCCTCACCTGCCCCCTCTTCCCTTCCTAAAAAACCACTTTTTCTTGCCACTTTTATGTGAGATAATTTACCCCGTTCTATCTCTCCCTTTCGCCCTCCGTCAATATATTCCTCTCTTATTCTTTAAATTGATTTTATTTTTTTAGATATCATCCCTTCATATTCAACTCACCCTGTGCCCTTTGTGTGTGTGTATATATATATATATGTATATGTATATATATATATCTACATATATACATATATATACCTACATATATACATAGACACACACATATGTATATATATATGTATACACACACACACACACACACACACACACACATATATGCATAGTCCCTTCAGCTACCCTAATACTGAGGTCTCATGAATCATACACATCATCTTTTTATGTAGGAATGTAAACAAAACAGTTCAACTTTAGTAAGTCCCTTATGATTTCTCTTTCTTGTTTACCTTTTCATGCTTCTCTTGATTCTTGTGTTTGAAAGTCATATTTTCTATTCAGCTCTGGTCTTTTCACTGAGAAAGCTTGAAAGTTCTCTATTTTATTGAAAATCCACATTTTGCCTTGCAGCATGATACTCTGTTTAGCTGGGTAGGTGATTCTTGGTTTTAATCCTAGTTCCATTGACCTCTGGAATATCATATTCCAAGTCCTTCGATCCTTTAATGTGGAAGCTGACAGATCCTGTGTTATGCTGATTGTTTTTCCACAACATTCAAATTGTTTCTTTCTGGCTGCTTTCAGTATTTTCTCCTTGATCTGGGAGCTCCGGAATTTGGCAACAATGTTCCTACGAGTTTTCTTTTTGGGATATATTTGAGGAGGCGATCTGTGGATTCTTTCAATTTCTGTTTTACCCTCTGGCTCTAGAATATCAGGGCAATTCTCCTTGATAATTTCTTGAAAGATGATATCTAGGCTCTTTTTTTGATCATGTCTTTCAGGTAGTCCAATAATTTTTAAATTGTCTCTCCTGGATCTATTTTCTAGGTCAGTGGTTTTTCCAATGAGATATTCGACATTGTCTTCCATTTTTTCATTCCTTTGGTTCTGTTTTATAATATCTTGATTTCTCATAAAGTCACTAGCTTCCACTTGCTCCAATCTCATTTTTAAGGTAGTATTTTCTTCAGTGGTCTTTTGGACCTCCTTTTCCATTTGGCTAATTCTGCCTTTCTAGTCATTCTTCTCCTCATTGGCTTTTTGGAGCTCTTTTGACATTTGAGTTAGTCTATTTTTTAAAGTGTTGTTTTCTTCAATATTTTTTTCAGTATTTTTTTTGGTTCTCCTTTAGCAAGTCATTGACTTGTTTCTCATGGTTTTCTCGCATCCTTCTCATTTCTCTTCCCAATTTTTCCTCTACTTCTCTAACTTGCTTTTCCAACTCCTTTTTGAGCTCTTCCATGGCCTGAGACCAGTTCATGTTTTTCTTGGAGGCTTTTGGTGTAGGCTCTTGGACTTTGTTGACTTCTTCAGGCCATATGTTTTCGTCTTCTTTGTCACCAAAGGAGGATTCCAAAGTCTGAGACTGAATCTGGGTGTGTTTTCACTGCCTGGCCACATTCCCAGCCAACTTATTTGACCCTTGAGTTTTTCGTCGGGGTATGACTGCTTGTAGAGCAAAGAGTACTTTGTTCCAAGCTTGAGGGGCTGCGCTGTTGATTTCAGAGATATTTCTATATAGCCAGCTCTTCCACACCAGCACTCCCCCTTCCTCAAGAACCACCAACCCGGACCTGACGCAAATCTTCAGCAGGCTCTGCACTCCTGCACTGATCCGCCACTTAATTCCTCCCACCATGTGGGCCTGGGGCCGGAAGTAACTGCAGCTGTAGTTCTGTAGCTGCACCTCCCCCGCTGCCCCTGGGGCAGTGGCCGAACCACGAACTCTGTCCCCCGCAGCTTTTCCCACTAACCTTCTCTGTTGTCTTTGGTGTTTTTGGTTTGAGATGTTTGGTAACTGCCACAGCTCGCTGATTCAGGGTGCTAGGGCCTGTCCTGCCCAGCTCCTGGTCTGGTTTGTCCTGCTGCCTCCCATGCTAAGCTCTGCTCCCCTCCACTCTGTGTGTGATAGACCTTGTCCAGCGACCATCCAGGCTGTCCTGGCCTGGATCCCTGCTTCCCTCTGTTATTTTGTGGGTTCTGCATTTGTAGAATTTGTTCAGAGCCATTTTTTATAGGTTTTTGGAGGGATGTGGTGTGGAGCTCATGCAAGTCCCTGCTTTCCAGCCGCCATCTTGGCTCCACCCCCGGAAGTCCTGATTGTTTCTATGATTTGTTGTTTGAACCATTTATTCTTTAGAATTAGATTATTTCATTTCCAGTTAATTTTTAGTGTATCTTTCAATGGCCCTTTATTACACATATTTTTTTTTTTTTTGCATCATGATCTCACTTAAGTTCTTAAATTGAAACTATTACTTATTTCTTATATACTCTAGAATATGAATCCAGCCTATGTTCAACAGAAAATAACTAGTCAATACTTTTTTTCCCTCTGTTTTGTTGTTTGGGGCATTTGTTTCGGTCAAGGACAATGATTTAATTGGTGTGGGGAAGATCTGATATGGAAGCTTCCCCTTTACTCATTTTAACTTTTAATTTTAGAAGTTGCTTACCTGAGAGCCTATGGAAGATGGAAGGGTCTGTCTTAGAGAGCAGAGTTAGAGTCAGTTACAGATTCCAAGGACATTCTTCTTTCTGCTATGCCATACTCTTCTTTAGTTAGAATAAACTCAACATAACTAAGCCTAGGGGAATTCACTGGGGGAGTAGACATTTTAGATTCTCATCTAAGATCTAATACCTGTATTTTAAAGAATGAAAAATAATTCTCATTCTTTACTGGTATTTATGATATCTAATTTCTGATATAGGCCAGAGAATACAGAAGCATAATCAAAGTAGGCTTCTAGATACTACTCTTAAGAGAATTCTTTTTTGTTCATAGTATGCTAATAGTATGCCACATGTTAATAATTTGGCCAGCCCACTAAGAATCCTTGGGGTTGAAAGGAGAGTTAATGAACCTAAATTCAGTGTATTATATTCTTTTAATTCTTGATTTTAGTACTCATTTTATGTGCACACCATTGGGTAAAAGTGATGATCTAATCACTTAGGAGATTGTGGTTGTCCCCTTTCCTGACTTCTAAATCTTAGAAATCTTAGCTCCCTTCAAGGCTCGGTTTGAGTAAAATCTCTTACCATGAGTCTTTCCTGATTTCTTCTTCCCCTCCCCCCACTTCACCCCAAGTTGTTTAACATTCTTCCCCAATATATACACATACACGTATGTATACCTGTACATACATACATGTGTATATATGTACATATACATATATGTGTATGTATATAAATGTACATACAAATGCGTATTGTTATATACATATAATATCCCTCCCCAGCAGAATATAAACTCCTTTCAGGCAGAGTTTGTTTCTTTCTATTTTTAGTTTTGAGCCCCCAACATCTCACAAAATACCTTCCATAAAATAGGTATTTAACCAATTTTTTAAAAAATTGAATTGAAAAATTTGATTATATGTGTATGTGTGTGTGTGTGTGTGTGTATGTAAGCTCTTTCTGTTATACCCAATGACTTTTTGACAGCAATTTACTACTAAATGTATAAAATGGCTGGCATAAACTTAATTAATGGTGAAAATTGAATTTTAACAAGCATTTGTTATAACTCATTAGAAATCTTACATGCAAATTTATACATGCATAAATATATACATATATATCCTATCAAGAAAGCAAGTGATGGATAACATAAAACTCATCCATTGTCCTGCTTTTTTCTCTTCTGTTATGGAAAAGATTGTTAGAGATGCCAGGAAGGGGACATGAACCTCATGGTGTTCTTATTTGGCTGTATAAATCTGCATGCCTCAGAGCATACCTTTTAGAATGTTCCATTTCTGTGGTCAAAATTGTTAGGGGCCTCTAGCTTTTCCTATTTATGACATAACTGAGAAGGGAAAATCATATGAAAATCTGCTATCAGTTTTTATTCTTGTTATTTTTAAAACTGAAGCCTGGATTCATCATGGACCTTTTCCTTGATAATACCTTATTCTCAGGGTAATTTTGACAATATAGTTGACCACACTTAAGACTTGCTTTAGGAAATTAAATAGGATAGGCCTGACTACCATTCCTAAAGTGGAGAGATCACAGTTAAATATAATAAGTGATACTTTGTTGTTGCTGTTCAGTCATTTTCAGTTGTATCTGACTCTTTGCTACTTGATCTGGTATTTTCTTGGCACTGATAGTCTATTGGTTTGCCATTTCTTTCTCCAGCTCATTTTACAGATGAAGAAACTGAAGTAAACAGGGTTAAGTGACTTGCCCAGGGTCACACAGCTATTAAGTGTCTGAGACCAGATATGAACTCATGAAGATGAGTCTGCCTAACTCTAGGTCAGACAATCTATCTACTGAGCCACTTAGCTGCCACAACAATCATACATATGACACAAAATATCACTGAGAATCTTGAATACTGTAGGTAAACTATTTCTTGACCATGGACCCTCACCTAATTTCTTTCCCTTTCTATACCAATGGTTCTGTAACTTTTTGGTCTTGGGACTCCTTTATGCTCTTAAAAAGTCATTGAGGACCCCAATGAATTTTTAGTTTATGTGGGTTATGCCCACTATTATTTGCTATATTAGAACTTTAGATATATTTGTATTATTTTGACAATAGTTTTGACATGACAGACCCAAAGAAAGGGTCACAGAGAACTTCAGAGATCCCTTGATCACAGTTTGAGAACTATTGTTCCACATGAAATCTCCAGTTTAACATACACTGGCAATAATTGTCTTGACTTGCTTGTTTAAAGATATTAATATCAGGCTCCTGTACCATCGTGTCATTAGTGAGTAGAGATACTTTTGAGTCTTCTTTGCTTTCTATTGTTTTATTCTTGAAGCTGGAACTTCTAGAAATGTTTCAAACAACAGTGAGAAAAGAAGGTATCTTTACATTCCTACTTCATAAGACATTTTCATAAAACATCTGTTATGTAAAATGAGGTCCCATGATATATAATTGTTTAATTTTATATATAACCAGATTAAACCTTCTAAGCAGACAATTAATTGAATTACAAGAGAACCAGATAGGTACCTTTGGCTCTGGGGCAAGTTCTTAACAAGTTTGCTTTTTTTTAAAGGATGAAAACTATTTAATAGATAGAACATATAATTTTGATTACATGATATGGTAAAGCTTTTTTACAAACAAAGTGAGGCAAAAGAAAAAAGAACACATTAGAAAAAAATCAGAAATAACTTAGAACAGGGCAGTAAAATAAGCATTCATTTGCTTTATACTGTGGTTATATCAATCTCTATCTCTTTCTTTTTAACTTTCTGTTATTCCAAGTGAGAATTAAGCTTATTTTAAAATGGGTTGTTCCTGGAAGATAGTTTCTCTCCAAATATACATTATCCTGATGCCTGTTCATGATGAGATGATCATCCTCTAACAGGATCAGATCCGAGTAACTTAGAGAGCAAACACATATTGACCCAGGTCTTTATGGGAAAGAAAACTTTATTTTTTACCCTTTCAATAAGGTAGGAGGAAGTAGCAATCATTGTGAGTTAAAAATTTTATTCAATGTTATGGTTAGCACAAATCATGGTGATCTATCTAGCTAACATCACAGAGAATTTATAAGAACTATCATGGGACAGTGGAAAGAGACATGGGTTTAGAGACAAAATGATTTAGTTTTTAATCTTTTAAGCCATTTACAGTGTGAGCTTATTTCCATTAGCAACTTGAGAATCAGGTTCCTCATTTGCAGATAGTGATAATAATTAAGTTTTTGTTGTCATTGTTTAGTTGTGTCTGACTCTTTGTGACCCTGTAGATTATGGCATGCCAATAATACCTATAGGGATTTCTCAGCAAAGATACAGGAATGGTTTACTATTTCATTCTCCAGTGGATTAAGGCAAATAGAGGTTAAGTGACTTTCCCAGGGTCACGTAGCTAGTAATTACATGAGGTTGCATTTGAACTCAGGTCTTCTTGACTCCAAGCCCAGTGCTCTATCTACTGAGCCACCTAGCTGCTTCTGTAGTTAATTTATCTACCTCTTTGGGCTATGGTGAAGTGCACAAGATCATAAAGGGAAAAGGGTCTTCAGTATCTATTTAGCTCCTTCCTTTATAACAGCAACAATCCCAATAAATATTCATCTAAACTTCACTTGAAGACATTTAGTAAGAAAGAATCTACTGCCAACTGAGACAGCTCATTTCACTTTTGGATTATGTAAATTGTTAAGAATGTTTTTCTTACTTAAAGGAGAGTCCCTTCATTCTCTTAGATTCTATGATTACTGTCACACTGTAATGAGGCACCATAGGGAAGAAGAATGGGACAGGAATTTCTGGAGTGAGCTTGGAGTGAGAGGATAGGCCTCAGCGACAGTTGAATCATGAGGTGTTGTGAGGCCTAAATGATTGTTACTGTTTGTCCTTCATGCTTGAAGAGGACCAAAATGATATCACAATGTCCGATGATGTTGGGGGTCAACATACAGTGGGTCTGGCTGTGGCTGATCACACCAATATGAGCTCAAAAGTTCCTACCATAGATCAGGCACAGATCATATAATGTATATAAAACATTTTGCAAAACTTAAGGCACTAAATGAATGTGAACTCCAAGATGTATAAATCACCTTCAAAAAAATTCCCTATTGGACAATAACTATTGGTAAAAGTAGAAATCCAGCTTGCAGTTATTATTATAGTAGTAGTATTGGTATTGTCATTATTGTTTTAACAATTATTGAAATTATTAGTATCCTACTGTCAGGAAGTGATGATTTCTTTTCTTGAGTCTTTTATTGCAGTTTTCCTGAGGAAGGGTCTGCTGGTAAAAATTTAATAACAGAACAGGAATGGGGGTGGGGATATATTGCACACACGTATTTTCTAATGCTTAATCTGCATTATTACACTTTCGTAAGCCAAGACAACCAACAGAACAATAGATCTAGCTTTTATTTATACTGTTTGCAGATTTCTGAATATAAATGTTCCTACTCAAAATTTTATAATGATCTCTAAGCTAGAAGAGCTGACACCAGCTAACCCCTGGTGGCACCAAGACCACTCTTGGTCCATGGGGAGACAATAGTCTGACAACATACGTTGGCTCCAGAGAGAAGTTCCATGGAGATGAAAAGCTTGGTGAGGGGAGGAGTTAGGGAGGCAATAGCAGTTCTACCACAGGCCTTCGAAGAACCACAAAGGCACAGAAGACTCCAAGGAAGAAAGTTCCTCCCTCACATCCATATCAGTGCCCTAGGCAAAAGTTCTTTTCAGCTTGTACTAGTTAGGTCACTATTCATGGACCACTGTAGTCATAGAATTTCCATGGATTATTAGCAAGATCCTTTGCCTATCAGTGTAGTGGTGCCCCTGCTCTGTGAGGTGGAATTGTAAAGCAATGAGACCATTTTTCCAGGGTGGCCTGTGCAATGAGTATCATTACTTTATTCACACCTCATATGTTACCTCTTCAGAGAAAGTAAAGAATCAAATCATTATTTCCACTGACTTTCTTGGTGACTTTGACCTGAGTTATTCACCTAGGTCAGAGACAATTGCAATCTGGGCTGTTTTCAAGTGTTTCTAAAGAAGTCTAATCAAGATTGAAGACCAAGTAGTATTGGACCATTTAGCTTGACTAGTGTTTCCGAATACAGGGGCCAGAAGTCTAAAGTATTACTCAGGAAAACTGTGAAAATTTTGGAGTTTTTTAAAATTTCTTTTTGCTTTTGATGAAATGAAGATTTTCTTTACAAACAAAAGACAAGATATTATTTGCTAGAGCTATTACCATAAGACACATTCTGCATTAAACCCAGTGTTGGAAGTGAGTTTCTTTTCCTTTACCTAGAGGCAACATAGTGGATTAGAAAACTTGGCATGATTCTATTGCTTTTGAACTGCTTAGTTGACTTAAAATAGGTAATTGCTTTGTAAATCTGCATTCCCCAGCCTAAGTGTATGTTATTTTAGAGCAAGAGTTTTGAGTTTAATTGTCAAGGAGGAGGAAAAGAGAATTTAGTTTCATACCAGTTCACCTGATCACTAACTACAATTGTCATAAACAGTTTCATGCATTTCCGAAATCACTGTTTTGGGCACTAGCAGTTATATTTAAACCCCATTTCAGTGTATTTAATATGATATTTTATGATTTGTGGATGCTCACTCCTTATCAAAAAAGTAAAGTATTGATTTTTCTAGGAACTATGCATCTTGATATCTGCAATAAAGTTTTCCAAAACACTTTAATCATGTCTGTATGTGATGGACATATTTGCTATTTTGGATAATTGTTTGAATCAAGTAATAAAACAATAGTTAAGTAATTGACTTGACTGACTTTTTTTTTCCTCCTTGACCTTTCACATTCCCAAATGAGACAGTTTATTTTACAAAATTGTAGCATTAGTGGCTGGATTGGTCGTGCTATAAAAACCCAGCTCTAAGTTGATTTTGACTCAGTCCGTAGACTAACAGTTCTCGTTAGTAATATAGTCAGTTCATTTCTATTTCCTTACCTCTGTTAATAACTTACCTTTAAACATCCAGGCACAAAACTTTGGATTTTAGAGGGTGGGGTGGGGGTGGGGTGTATAGGAAAAAGACAAATCAAACATGACTCTTGTTGCTCACACATTCCATTGTATCTCACAATTATTCCTCCTACTAGTAATTAAATCAAGGCCTTTATTACTTACTATCAGGAAATAGCTTTTACAAATTTGGTTTTTCATGAAGCATATATTAAATTTAAAGTGCCTTTGTGTAGGTACTATATTAATCATAAGGAATGCAAAGTCAAAACTAAGAACAGCTCCTGTTCTTATAAGTCAGATTTATTGTAGGATACAATATTTACCTATGTACTATATCCCCATTGGGTTATTCCTCTCCCAACTTGACACTTGCGTATTGGGTGACAGGAGTGTGACTACTACAGTGTTCAAAGTACTCTCTTGGTCTGAAATTCTAAAATTCTACCAGAATTTCTTCTTTTAATGGTTAACAAGGAGACACAGTTAGTTCAAAAAACATTTTCTCAATAAATTGTGAACATAGCCTGCCACAAATATACACAAGGTTGATAGGAAGTGTAGGCATATATTGATAAAAAAGACACAAATGTAAAAGACACACATAGCTCACAGAATTTGCAACACTGGGACTATGGAGCTCAAATGTCTTTTATGATTAATTTGTTTATTTTCTCATCTACTTATTTGTTTGTTTATTTCTCCATTCATTTATGTTTTCATTCATTCATTTGCTTGCTCATCTATTCATTTGTTTGCTTATTTAATCTATCATCTCTCTCTATCTATCTATCTATATATCTATCTGTCTATCTATCTATCTATCTATCTAATTTTGCTCATGCTGCTTCCTTTGAACACAAGATCTCTGCAAATAGGATGTTTAGCTTATCTTCCAAGGCATATTCCTCTCTAAAGTTCAATTTCCAATGGCCAGAACTAGCTTTTTTCTTAACTACCAAATATCAAACTCCTCAGAGTTGCTCTCCTGCCTACAGTGCTCTGTTTGCTCCCTGCTAGTTATTTTGTCCCATGCTGGGTGAGCAGTTCTACTACCATGACTCCCCCTATAGCAAGGTAAGGAATAGTTACCTCTAAAGGTCTATTTTTTTGGTTGTTGTTATTTTGTTTTGTTTTGTTTTGTTTTTCCCTTCCATAGCTGGTTCTATCTGCTGACAAAATTTGACATTCCTCAGAGTAATATTCCAGTTTAGCTGACTCTTTCATATTGCATTTGAATTTTTAAAGAGTCACAGGAGTAAGGCTGATCCTTGGCCAGTTAATTGCTAGCTGCCCTCTAATTCCACCAATTTTGAGAGAACTTCTTCATACCTTATCCAGAGGTGACAGTCTAGATACGTCTTGGCACTTTAAGACATTAGCACCTTTTACTTTCTCTCACCAGATTATCTATTCTGATTTCATGTGCTGGCCTAGAGTAAATCAGTTGATTGAGGATATCCTGAATAATTCTCTCACACATCCATACACACAGATAATTAAATATAACACAGTTTGAAGAGAAACCTCACACCTCATGATATAAGGAAAAACTTTCCTTAAGATTTAGTAAATGAGATGAGACTTGAGGTAAGGTATGGAAACAGAGAATAGGGAGTACATTCCAACCATGTGGGGCCAATTGTGCAAAAGTATAGAGAAAGAAGATGGAATTCTGAGTTGAGGAAAAATATATGCACAAGTTTGTCTAAGATATCAAATATGTAAAGGCTACTAATGTGTAATATATCTGGAACAAATAGTCTGGACCAACAGTATTAAAAGTGTTAAGCTGAGAAATTTGGAATTTTTATCCTAGAGGCTATAGGAAACACTTAATTATTTTTGAGATGAGTAGAATTACCAGCTGCCAACATCTTCATCCTACAGTTTACATTATACAGTGCCAACAGTATACAAAACTCTTATCTTAGTATTAATATATTTTTAATTTTAATCCTGTTTCAAATGATATTTCCAGAAACAAGTCTTTAGGTAGATCAAACTACACACAGTCATATTGTCATAATTATAATATAATGGATAGTTTATGATGATTATTGCAGTATCAGAAGACATATAGCCATGCCAGTAATGAATTCTACCCTTTATCTACCATAAAGTATAAATTGAATGCAACAAATATTTATGAAGTGACTTGTTATACCTGAGTTCTCATATGTATTCTTAGGATAATGGGATATCTTATACTTGTCACTACAAGATTTCTCTTAAATAGCTTCTGATTATGGACTCAGTCTTTACCAGAACTCTGACTCCTTTATATGTAGTATACATGCTAAAGCTATCACAAGACATACAATATCTGGGGAAAGGGCATAGGATTTAGAGCTGGAAGAGTCATCAGAGTTCACATAGACCAAACCTTTCTTTTTATAGAAAAAGTAATTGAAACCCAGAGAGGGAAAGGGGTTCCCCCCCAGGCATACAGGTCATAAGTAACAGAGATATGGTTTGACCCTCTCTTCTCCAACTCCAAATCTAGTGCCCATTCTATCATGACTCTATATCTCCCTAGACATTAACACTCTTTGCTGTTTTCCTGCTTTTCAGTGCATAGGGAAAGAAAAATGAAAAGAAAAATGTCTGCAGCAGAAAAGCATCTCCTTTGGAAACCCAGACAATCATGGGCACCCTTTTCATGTTCTGGAGAATCACCTGAGACTTACTTTCACTGTATGAAAAATACAAACCGCCCTAAACATATAACAGTTGTGCAGTATAAGTAAATCTACTAGCAACAAGTAACATGCCTTCCTCCTCATTAAATATGTTTGTGTAAAAATATACCTATAAATTACAATTATAGTAGCACAATAAAGCCCACCATCTGTGGCTCAGGTGCCACTATAATTGTAGTGCTGTCATAACTAGCTTCTATTTGCTTGATTCTAATTACTGAATATGAAGTTGAATATTTAGTTAATAATAGCATTTACACCTACTATATTCACAGCTCCCATGGGTGCTGAGTAAGATAGATAAGATTTACAATGTTCTAGTGTCTAGCATTCTCATTTTAGAGAGAATTTAGAGAAATTAGAGAGACTTCCTTTCTTTTAAAGGACTGGTGACAGCCAGTGGCTGACAGCCTCTCTAATCACATACACCCTTCTCCGCTGGTATCTTGAGTTTCTGCTAAAAGGGGTACTGTATTATACTTCTTCATTTCTATTTGCTTCTCTACTTCTGATAGATTATTGGACTTAAAAATTCTGCCTTCCTTAGACATATCCATATCTTTGCAAAATAGGTCCCCTAACTGCCAACTTCATGGTACTGAGCCTGTTGGTTTACTCTTCTCTTCAAGTAACCCCATTTCAAGGTATGATAGAGTCCTTGTTTTTCTGGACCAGGTTAAGAGAAGGCATATTCACCCAGTCCCAATCAAGGTGGAATGCAGAGGCTGTGTTCCCTACATCACTACATTGAGGAAGTCAAGAATATTGACACCAAAATTATATGGGGTGAAGTAACTATTTTCCTTCCTCTTCAGCACCTGGGTTCCATTGTATTCTTCCTACACTCTCCAATAGAACACAAGGACATTGTGAGCAGAAGCTTTTTGAGTTTCTGTCTTAATATATCAGGCTTAAATTAAGATATCTCTCCTTTGCTAAAATACCTCAATTCAGGATATGTGCCACTGAAATAAAATCCATTGCATTGTAAAAATGCTGGTGATTCTGGGGCTTCAGTAAATTATAAATCAAGATTTGTGATTATGCTTCTTGATTTTGGATCCAGTCCCAGGAAAAAATACTCCTTCAAATATATTCCAGGGAAAAAGTCTTTTTTTCATATCCACAGCATCTTTCCTTTCAAATTAAAGGTCATGATTATTAAAATTGTTATTATTTTCCATAAATGAGCCAACAAGAAAAAGGAATATACTCAGGATCCTAAAATCAGAACTGCAGGTACTTTGGAGTACACACACACACACACACACATACACACACATAATTATCTCATTTTATTCTCACAACAACCAACAACCTTGGGAAGTAGACACAATTATTATTCCCATTATATAGGAGAGGAAGCTAAGGCAAACTGTAGTTAAGTGACTTGCCAGGTGCTCTATCATCTGCACCATCTAGATGCTACTAGCATTGGTGATATAATTATATGATATGAAATGATATGATAGATAGATAGATTTCTTTAATGTCTTTCCCCAATGCAAGCTATAGATCTTCCCACCTCTGCCTTAAAATTATCTCACTGCTTGTACCACTTTTGTAAGATGTTTTAGGGGTTGTTTTAAGGAAAGAGAGATTTCCCAGCTACCTTGTCCATTGTTTCTATCATTTAGATGTGCATACTTTCTAAATAGGTACTTTTGTGATTAGTCACCAGCCATTTGAAGAAAAAAAAAACAAAAAACCAAAAACTTGTATATCTAAAACTAAATTTATTCAAGAGATATTTTTGAGTGTAGCCAACTGGCCTTGGTTTCATGGTAAAAGTATAGAATGTGGTTACTGTAGGCACCCCTTAGATGTTAACTTTTTTGGTGGATTAGTATCTCAGATGTTGTCATTTTGTGAGATAAGCAACATTCCCTCAGTCAAGAACAGCACACTTCTTAACACATTTTCTACTGGAAACACTCAGGGTCTCATTTCAGCAACTGCATTCTAGTACCTTACCATGAGAATGAGGTTCAGCCCACTACACTCCAAAAATATCCTTCCAATAAATTTGGTCCATATAGACAAGTTCTGTGCATGAATTGCCTTTCATTCTCAAATGCCTGCTGTCAGTGGCCTACCAAATAAGTCATTTAGAAAATATTTGCTGCAAAATGGTAAGAAAAATGCAAAGGGAAATCTAAACACTTTTCTTACCCCTGTCCAAACACTGAGCCCCTCAAAATTGGATTTCCTTATTTTTTTAATGGTTCTCTAAGATAATAGTCACTAATCCAGAACCAGTGGTTTCATTCAGCTCAGTGATTGGGGATCCTTTATAAGGAGTACAGGCTGTGGTGAACTCAGTATTTCTAAAGCTTGGAGACTCACAATTTCTAGCTGGATTGGCTTGGAACCATGCAAGTGGTGCAACAAATTTCTTTAGGCCCTGAGCCCTAACCTGCTAATATTTCCTCTTTCATTTATTTGTACTATTATAACAAGAAACACCATCAAATCTGTAAGGAGAGGATACTTTTCCAAGTATTTCTTTTAAGTCCTCAGGTAGATGTCCAAAAGAGTTTCATCTATATTTTTTCTTCCCAACCTAGGATAGCTCTCAGCTGGCAGTATTCATTAATGTGACAGTGGTACATTAAGCTAACAATATATCAATAACTACACCCTACTTTTCATCAGAGTAGTGGTAAACATTTGTATGCTACTTGCTTTAAACTCTTAATATCTTCTCAGCAGTGGATATCTATCTCTGAGTAAAAGGACTACCAATTCCGGTATAGTCCTTCATAATTTTGCTATCAAAAAGGATTCCACTCCTGATCTGCTGTCCTGATGTTAGCAAGTGCTATTGAAAAATCAGACACCAGAGACAGAAAGAGAGAGAGAGAGAGAGAGAGAGAGAGAGAGAGAGAGAGAGAGAGGTTTACTTCCCTCGAAATTTATGGGTCAAGAAAGTGACAAAGGCAAAGCCAAAATGGCAGCATGAAAAAAGGGACTCTCTTGAGCTTTCCCCCAAATACCTCCAAAGACCTGTAAACATGACTTTAAACAAATTCTAGAGCTACAGAACCCACAAAATGACAGACTGAAACAAGTATCCAGGCCAAGATGGCTTGGATGGTCGCTGGGAAGGGTCTATTGCATCATGCTGGGAGCAGAGCACAGCCCAGTGTGAGCTGTGACAGGACAGACAAGGCCAGAGCAGACCAAGCGCCACAGGCCTCAGGGCACTAAATCACTGGAAGCTGTGGTGGTTTCCAGACATCTCAACCCACAAATGACAAAGGCAACTTAGCAGATCAGTGGGAAAACTGTTGCTGGATGAGAGAAAGGCACAGTCCAGCCCTACCCCCTGGGTGGTGGAGGTGGCTGTAGCAGTGACAGAAGTATCAGCAGCAGTGTAAGTAGCAGCAGTAGTAGCAGCTGCTTCCCAGAGCTCCAGGCTCACAGAAAGTGGGGGAAATCAAATGGCTGATCAGAGCTGGAGTACAAGGATCTCTTTGATGGTGCTGAGGCAGAAATCTCTTGCTTTACCCTGCTTGCATCTGGGTTGTAGTCCTGGTTGCCAGTCCTTGGTAGGGCATGGGGGGGAGTGCTGGTGTGGAAGAGCTTGTGGTGACTGTGGAGAGGGAGTCCTCCTGGTAGTTACATGGCAGAAAGGAATGCTTGCACTCACAGATCAGAGCACAGGCCAGGAGAAGAGTATCGTACCACCTGAGAATAGAAATAACTCTGAAAAAACAGCACAAAACCCCCAAAACTTGGCATAGAGCATTCCCCACTCTGGAAGCAGTCATACCCTGACAAAGAGCTCAAAAGTCAAGTAACTGGCTGGGAAATGAGCAGACAGCATAAAAGGACTCAGAGTATAGAATCTTTCTTTGGTGACAAAAAAAAAGATCAAAACATATAGCCAAAAGGAGTCAACAAAGTCAAAGATCCTACATCAAAAGCCTCCAAGAAAAATATGAATTGGTCTCAGGACATGGAAGAGCTCAAAAAGGATTTGAAAAGCAAGTAAGAGAAGGAGAGGAAAAATTGGTAAGAGAAATGAGAGTGATGCAAGAAAATCATGAAAATTGAGTCAACAGCTTGCCACTGAAGAAAATAACACCTCAAAAAATAGACTAACCCAAATGGTTAGAGCTCAAAAAAGCCAATGAAGAGAAGAATACCTTAAAAAGCAGAATTAGCCAAATGGAAAAGGAGGTCCCAAAGATCACTGAAGAAAATAATGTCTTAAAAATTACAATGTAGCAAGTGGAAGCTAGTGACTTTATGAGAAATCAAGAAATTACAAAACAGAACCAAATGAATGAAAAAAATGGAAGACAATGTGAAATATCTCATAGGAAAAACCATTGACCTGGAGACTAGATCCAGGAGATACAATTTAAAAATTATTGGACTACCTGAAAGCCATGATCAAAAAAGGAGCCTAGACATCATCTTTCAAGAAATTATCTAGGAATACTGCCCCAATCTTCTAGAGCCAGAAGGTAAAATAGAAATTGAAAGAATCTGCCAATCACCTCTTGATAAAAGATCCTCAAAAGAGAACTACTAGGAATATTGTAGACAAATTCCAGAGTTCCCAGGTCAAGGAAAAAATATTGCAAGCACCCAGAAAAAAACAATTTAAGTACTGTGGAAATACAATCAGGATAATACAAGATCTAGCAGCTTCTACATTAAGGGATTGAGGGTCTTGGAATATGATATTCTGGAATATGATATTCAAAGAAGCTAGGATTAAAACCAAGAATCACCCTCCCAGAAAGACTAAGTATAATACTTCAGGGCAAAATATAGATTTTCAATGAAATAGAAGACTTTCAAGCACTCTCTATGAAAAGATCAGAACTGAATAGAGAATTTGACTTTCAAATACAAGAATCAAGAGCAGCATGTAAAGGTAAACAGGAAAGAGAAATCATAAGGGACTTAAGTAAAGTTGAACTGTTTACATTCCTACATGGAAAGATGATATTTATAACTCATGAGACCTTTCTCAGTATTAGGGTAGTTGAGGGGAATATACATAGACAGAGGGTACAGAGTGAGTTGAATATGAAGGGATGATATCTAAAAAAAAATTAAGGGGTGAGAGAGGAATATATTGGGAGAAGGAGAAAGGGAGAGATAGAATGGAGTAAATTATCTTACATAAAAATGGTAAGAAAACACTGTTTTAATGGAAGGGAAGAGGGGGTAGGTGAAAGGGAATGAGTGAATCTTGCTCTCATCAGATTTGGCTTAAGGAAGGAATAACATACACACTCATTTAGGTATCTTACCCTACAGGAAAGTAGGGTGGGGGGGAAGAGGGTGGGGGAATGATAGAAGGGAGGGAAGATTGAGGGAGGAAGTAGGCAAAAGCAAACACTTTCGAAAAGGTACAGGGTCAAAGGAGAAAACTGAATAAAGGGGGACAGGATAGGATGGAGGGAAATATAGTTAGTCTTTTATAACATGACTGTTACGGAAGTGTTTTGCATAATGACTCATGTATAACCTATATTGAATTGCTTGCCTTCTCAAGGAGGGTGGGTGGGGAGGGAACAAGGGAGAGCATTTGGAAATCAAAGTTCTAAAAACAAGTGTTAAAAATTGTTTTTATATGCAACTGGGAAATAAGATATACTGGCAATGGGGTATAGAAATCTATCTTTCCCTACAAGAAAGTAAGAGGAAAGGGAATGGGGGGCAGTGGGGTGATAGAAGGGAGGGCAGACTGGGGAAAGGGACAACCAGAATGCATGCCATCTGGGGTGGGATGGGATATATGGGGAGAATATCTGTTAAGTCAAAATCTTGTGGAAATGAATGTTGAAAATTTAAAATAAATTTAAAAAATTAAAAATAAAAAAATTAAGTGACACAGAAATATGTATGCAGCAGTTAATTTTCTTTTCTAGAAGCATCAATTGTTACATGAAGAATTACCTGCACATTAGTTTTGAATTTGTAAGTAATCTGAAGTGCCAAAAGCAAGATGGCCAGTCTAGTTAAATCTCCTTGCAAAGACTGTCCACGTTATTTTAGTCTCAGAAGGGCCATAGAGGCATTCTTCTTAGGAAGAGCATATATTAAAGCTAAGAACCCAGCCTGATATAACATAGAACTCCAGTTTTCATCAATGGAATTGCTAATTCATAGTATCTTAACTTAAAATAAAAGGAAATAATTTATCCCCTAGAAGTTACATTTTTTAAAGGCAGAGATAAGTTCCATGTTGTATTTATATCCCAAGCAGCTAACACAGTGCCTCATACAGAGCAGATATGTAATATGTGTTCACTGCATTGAATGGGAAATAAGCATTCATACAGAACCTACTTTTGCTACACATTTTAGCAGGAAATAAAATATATGCACAAGTAACTATTATACAAAATGAAACATAAATTCTTGAGAAATATGGAGGTCTATTAAAGGTCCAAGTTGGTGAAATAATTCTGATGAGGAAATGGTTTATTCTCAAACACTTTATTACTTAGTTTTAAATTAATTAAAACAAAGATGATGTTTTGGAATTGGAAACATAAATTTCCTTTTCTGGTAATTTACTTCAAAATTTGTGTCTTTAACTAGAAATGCAATTATTATTCACATTAACATTTGAAGTCTTTGCATAAGTATTTTTAGGAGATTTGGGGTCTTTTTGGTGTGGGTGCTAAAGTGGTATGTAGAATCACCACAGCCTGTCAACATTGGACTCTGGAGCCATTTTTTAATTTGGATTTTATGTACAAAAGCCCAAGATGAGCACTCCTGCAAAACTGAGCCCCTCTTCCTCTTTGATACCATCTGTGATCATGTCAGCAGGTGTTAATTGTTCTTTTGATAATACCAAAATTAATCCTATTAAGGCTAACAGTAGGAATATGGCCTACTGCAACTACTTCCACAGTCTAAAATATAAAATGAATTCTTGTATCCATTTACTCTTCCAAATTATATAGTTTAATATCTATACAGTTGTCAATTCCCCCAAGTCATTCTTACCAAGTGCCTAGACCATTAAATGAGTCAAATATACTTTCAGTCTGAATAAAATAAACAGATTATTTGGAAAGTGAATGAATTGTTCAATATGTAACATAATTTAACTGTATGTATATATATATATATATATATATATATATGAATAGATAGATAGAAAGATGTAAGTATGTTTTACCTTTTTTGTGCTGTTGTGAAAAAAGAAGATTATTTTCCATACAGGAATTAGAAATTTATATTATTTAAATAAGATTAGAAAAAAAGGAGTGATAATTAGTGATGAAGTATAAACAGAGTAGGAATTTGCTTAAAGAACAACAAATAATAAGAAGGAAAAACACATTTTAATGTTGCTTTTTACAAATTGACAGCATTTTAATGCTGGAAAATACTGCTCTCAATGAAACAGGTATGTGTGTATATGTATGTATACATGTATATGTGTGTATGATTGTATGGGTGTGTGTGTGATAAATTAAGTAGTGCTTGTGATGTTTCACTCTAAAATCCACTAGTGAACCTAAACATTCAGGGGAGTCATAGGGCAAAAAGTTCCAAACCTTGTTTAAAATGCACAAATAAATTATCCCCAGCTATCTGTCCAAGTCCTTTCTGATCAACAGAAGTATAAACTGCCAGATATACATTATTTCTTTCTTATTTTTTAATCAGTAATACAAAATAGTAATTTTCCCTATTAAACTTAGTAGTTTGTTAATTTGTTTTTTTATTCTGTTGTTAGTGAAGGTGGAAGAGTTATGGGAATTGATGTTGAATTTGGTAGGTGGGGATTCTTTTTTTTTTGAGGGGGGAAGGCAAGGCAATTGGGGTTAAGTGACTTGCCCAAAGTCACACAGCTAGTAAGTGTCAAGTGTCTGAGTCTGGATTTGAACTCATTTCTTCCTGACTCTAGGATCAGTGCTCTATTCATTTTGCTACCTAGCTGCCTCTGGGGATTCTTTAAAAAAAAATACAAAGGAAACATGGCCTATTTTAAATGCTTAATTGCTTAATCTGACTTCATCAGTCTTCTTTACAAAGGAAGTTCCTAGGGTCGGAGCCAAGATGGTGGCTGGTAAGCAGGAACTAGTGTGAGCTCCGTACTGAGTCCATCCAAAAACCTATAAAAAATGGCTCTGAACCAATTCTAAAATGGCAAAATCCACAAAACAGCAGAGGGAAGCAGGGCTCCAGCCCAGGACAGCCTGGATGGTCTCTGGGTGAGGTCTATCCCACACGGACCTGGGAGCTGGGAGCTGGGAGCTGGGAGCTGGGAGCTGGGAACAGAGTGGAGCAGAACCCAGCCTGAACAGCATGGACCATCCAGACCAGAAGCCGGGCGGAGGGGGCCCTAGCGCCCTGAATCAGTGAGCTGTGGCAGTTGCCAGACTCCTTAACCCACAAACACCTAAAACTGTGGAGAAGGTTAGTGGGAAAAACTGCTGGAGTAGAAGGAGTTCGCGGTTCGGCTTCCAGCCCTGGGGGCAGCGGAGGTGGGGCAGCTACAGCTGTTGCTTCTGGCTCCAGGCCCACCTGGTGGGAGGAATTAAGTGGCGTATCAGAGCAGGAGTGCACAGCCTGCCAAAGATCTAAGCCCAGTTCGGGTTGGGGGTTGGGGAAGGAGCAGTGCTGGTGTTGCAGAGCCGGCACCTCCCCCCCCCAAACGTGGAACATAGAACTCTCTGGTCTACAAGCAGTCATACCCCACTGAAAAACTCAAAGGTCAAGTTAGTTGGCTGGGAATATGGCCAGGCAGCGAAAACGCACTGAGATTCAGTCTCAGACTTTGCATTCTTTCTTTGCTGACAAAGAAGACCAAAACATACAGCCTAAAGAAGTCAATAAAGTGCAAGAGCCTACACCAAAAGCCTCCAAGAAAAACATGAACTGGTCCCAGGCCATGGAAGAGCTCAAAAAGGATTTGGAAAAGCAAGTTAGAGAAGTAGAGGAAAAATTGGGAAGAGGAATGAGAAGGATGCGAGAAAACCATGAAAAACAAGTCAATGACTTGCTGCTAAAGGAGACCCAAAAAAATACCAAAAAATACACTGAAGAAAACAACACCTTAAAAAACAGACTAACTCAAATGGCAAAAGAGCTCCAAAAAGCCAATGAGGAGAAGAATGCCTTGAAAGGCAGAATTAGCCAAATGGAAAAGGAGGTCCAAAAGACCACTGAAGAAAATACTACTTTAAAAATTAGATTGGAGCAAGTGGAAGCTAGTGACTTTATGAGAAATCAGGATTTTATAAAACAGAAAAAACCAAAGGAATGAAAAAATGGAAGACAATGTGAAATATCTCCTTGGAAAAACCACTGATGTGGAAAATAGATCCAGGAGAGATAATTTAAAAATTATTGAACTACCTGAAAGCCATGATCAAAAAAAGAGCCTAGATATCATCTTTGAAGAAATTATCAAGGAGAACTGCCCTGATATTCTAGAGCCACAGGGCAAAATAGAAATTGAAAGAATCCATCGATCGCCTCCTCAAATAGATCCCAAAAACAAATCTCCCAGGAATATTGTCGCCAAATTCCAGAGCTCCCAGATCAAGGAGAAAATACTGCAAGCAGCCAGAAAGAAACAATTTGAGTATTGTGGAAACCCAATCAGAATAATCCAAGATCTGGCAGCCTCTACATTAAGAGATCGAAGGGCTTGGAATGCGATATTCCGGAGGTCAATGGAGCTAGGATTAAAACCTAGAATCACCTACTCAGCAAAACTGAGTATCATGCTCCAAGGCAAAATATGGATTTTCAATAAAATAGAGGACTTTCAAGCTTACTCAGTGAAAAGTCCAGAACTGAATAGAAAATTTGACTTTCAAACACAAGAATCAAGAGAAGCATGAAAAGGTAATCAAGAAAAAGAACAAGAAAAAGAAATTGCAAGGGACTTACTAAAGTGAACTGTTTTGTTGACATTCCTACATGGAAAGATGATGTGTATGATCCATGAGACCTCAGTATTAAGGTAGCTGAAGGGAATATGCATACATATATGTTTATGTATATATATGGGTGAATGTATATGTATGTATATATCTATGTGTGTATGTATATATGTATATATGTATGTATGTATATATATATATATATATATATATATATATATATATATATATATATATATATATATATATATATACAGAGAGAGAGAGAGAGAGAAAGAGGGAGAGAGGGAGAGAGCGGCATAGGGTGAGTTGAGTTGAAGATGAAGGGAAGATATCTAAAAGAAATAAAATCAAATTAAGGGATGAGAGAGGAACATACTGAGAGAGGGAGATAAGGAGAGATAGAATGGGATGGATTATCTCCCATAAAGGTGGCAAGAGGAAGCAATTCTGGGGGAGGAGGGGAGAGGGCGGATGAGGGGGGAATGAGTGAACATTGCTCTCATCAGATTTGGCCTAAGGAGGGAATACCATACATACCCAATTGGGAATCTTACCCCACAGGAAAAAAGAGGGAAGAAGATAAAAAAAAAATGGGGGGGATGATGGATGGGAGGGCAGATGGGGGTGGAGGTAGTCAAAAACAAACACTTTCGAAAGGGGAGAGGATGAAGGGAGAAAATTCAATAAAGGGGGATGGGTTGGGAAGGAGCAAAATATAGTTAGTCTTTCACAACATGAGTATTGTGGAAGGGTTATACATAATGATACACATGTGGCCTATGTTGAATTGCTGGACTTCTTAGGGAGGGTGGGTGGGAAGGGAAGAGGGGAGAGAATTTGGAACTCAAAGTTTTAAAAACAGATGTTCAAAAACAAAAAAAAATATGTTTTTGCATGCAAGAAGAAAATAAGATACACTGGCAATGGGGCGTAGAAATTTATCTTGCCCTACAAGAAAGGAAGGGAAAAGGGGATGGGAGGGGAGTGGGGTGACAGAGGGGAGCGCTGACCGGCGAACAGGGCAACCAGAATATACGCCATTTTGGAGTGGGGGGGAGGGTAGAAATGGGGAGAAAATTTGTAATCCAAACTCTTGTGAAAATCAATGCTGAAAACTAAATATGTTAAATAAATTTAAAAAAAAATCCAAGACAAAATTTAAATTAAAAAAAATTAAATTGCTGAAAAAAAAAACAAAGGAAGTTCCTACGGAGCATTTATGTAAGTTTTATCCATAGTTCAAGTGGTGAAAAGCAATCATGATATAGTAAGTATGCATTGTGGTTTACATTTATCAATCTATTGGTTGCCATCAAAGTCTGGTATACTCTGACGTTGTGTCCTGTTCTTACTTCTGTTTTCAATTGAAGGGTCACTTTATGCAATAGCTATTGGCTGCCTTTATTTGGGGTTGATAGCACATCACCTCCTCAGAATCTGAAAACTAGCTATCTAAATATGCAATTCTCAAGGCTAAATGTTGAAGTTTGAATATATTTATAATTTATTAAAAACTTGTAAACCACCTAATTGAGACTAAAAATGTATTATCAGCTAGGTGGTGCAGTGGATAGAACGCCAAGCCTGGAGTTAGGGGTTGTTGTTGTTGACTCATTTTTTCAGTCAGGTCTGACTCTCCATGACCCCATTTTGGGGTTTTCTTGGCAGAGATGCTGGAGGGGCTTCCCACGTCCTTCTCCTGTTCATTTTACCGAGAAGGGAGGGACGGGAAACAAACAAGGGAAGGACTTGTCTGGGATCATATAGGTAGTAAGTGCCTGAGACTGGATTTGAACTCAAGAAGATGAATATTTCTGCCTTCAGGCCCAGCACTCTATCCACTATACCACCTAGCTGCCCAAGATAAATCTGAGTTAAAATCTAACTATAGGCACTTACTAGCTATGTGACCCTGGGCAAGTCACTTAACCTCTGTTTGCGTTAATTCATCTGTAAAATAGGGATAATAAAAATGCCTACTTCACAGGTTCTCCTGAGGATCAAACAAGATTTTTGTAAAATGCTTAGCATGGTACCTAGCATACAGTAGGTACCATTTAAATGCTTACTCCTTTCCTTCCTTCGGCAACATAGGCATAACATATGAATCTGTTGCTATAGTTTCCATGCACACACATATAAGCATATGCATGCACATGTACATATGTGTGTTTATGTGTATAATGTAAGTATATGCACATATATGTATACATACATATGGGAGGTGATGCCTTCATGGTTAAAAATAATTGAAAAGAACTTTAATATAAACTGTTAGTGGACTATATCAGCATTCTCTTCCTCAAAATGAAATGTAAATGGGGCAGAGACACACACAAAGAAGGGGGTTTGAGAACAGGGTAAAATATAAGCTACATAATTCACCAAAACTGATAGGGCAAATTTATTTTTCAATACTCTATTTGTACTAAATAGCTTGCAACAGATTGCATAAAGATCTGTTTTTCTTGGGTGTTATCTAGTAAGTGCGTCTACATATTTTCAGTGAATTAGCAAAAAAAAAAAAAAAAGAATCCCATCAAATAGAAATGAAAGGAGAGCGGGGGAGAGTTGGTTCAACATATGGTAGTGCAAAGTGCAAGCAACCACAGTTTTCCTCTACTACCATATTTATTTACAAATCAAATCAAGTTAAATACATACTATTTTAGTTTGTTTAATTTGATTTTCTCCCTCTGCATTTTAAAGTGCAGAATTTCAGTCTCATCATTTTCTAACAAAAAGAGCTTTTGTAAAATAAAGATATAGATTAGATTAGGAAGGTTTTTTTTTTCATTTGGAAAGTTAGAAAATTATGAAAATATTTCATTTTTGACTGGCAAACAAAGTTAGAAATCACATAATAAAAGTGATATTAATTCTTTTCTACACACCTACATAGCTTTTCTACATTTTCTTGTAACTAGCTTCTACAAATTTCCAGTAGCAGAAAATGTGTAGGGGAAGATTGGTGACCCCTGACCAAGTCACTTAACCTCAATTGCCTCACCACCATCCCCCCTCAAAAAAAAGAAAAGAAAGAGATTGTATTATTAATCTATGGTAGATTAAAACATATGATGCAATGTGAAGATCTCTGGTTCTGGGGTATGTGTTCAAATGTTGACTGAGATTTACTATAGTTAAGATCTTGGTCTAGTCACTTAATTTAGGTAGGCCTGAGGTTTCTTCATAGAAAACAAATTGTTTGAAATATACATTCTCTGAGATTCCTTTGGGCTCTAGTGCTATGATTCTAGTATTCATGATCCAAAACATTACAAATTCTTAGCGATTTATGACTACTTCAGTGTGAGAACTCCCTCTACCAATAGTAGCATCAACCCCTTTATAACATAATAATTTTATCCAGTTACTATAGCATTAAAAATGTTAAATGACTTACCCATAATTACACAGCTAAAAATGTCAATGGGAAAATTTGAACCTGGATTTTTCAGACCCCAATTTCAGTGCTTTTTCCATTCTGCCAGTCTTCCTCAGATAGTATTATAGGAGGTCCTTATTATGAGAATATAACTGATACCAGATAGTGGGCACATGAAGTGAATCCATTTAAATTGGAGAGTAGCATTTCAGACCAATTTAGTCAATAAGCACATATTAGTGAGTAAATAAGTATTTATTAATATTTATTATTTGGAGGAGAAAGGCACTTTTCAAAATTTATCTGGAAAAATTAAATTTAAAATTATGAAAGTTAATTTCATGTTTCATTTAAACAAATTTTATGACAATTGCTACAATGTACTAATTCTTAGAATGAATGAAGAATGAATTAATGATTGAGGGAGCATATAATTTTGCTAACAAAGTTATGTGATAGCATAGTATAACACCCTTCACGTCACATTTTACTTTTATAGCAGAATCATAGAGAAAGCCATTGTAGCAAAAATGTATGAGGGGTGTAGGCCATAGCCAAGATGGTAGAGTTGAGGAAGCAACCAAGCCAAACTTTCACAAGATTCCCCTCCAAGCAACTTTAAAATAATTGCTCAAATCTAATTTTGGAGTGGCAGAGTTGACAAAAGTTCAGGGTGAAACACTTTCCCCCCCCAGCCTAGGACAATTTAGAATATCAATAAGAAGGATTTGGGACATTGGGGTAGGGGGCCCAGAGTGACCCAGTGGTAGCACTAGGGGCAGGCCATGGAGTCTGTGGATCTTGGAGGGCTGTGACATCTGCAGCATTGACTTTGGGAGCTCTTGGCCCAGAGACAGTAGGGGTGCCAGGGAACTGGTCAGAAAGAGATTACAGGGACTTGCAGATGGTGTTGATGGGCAACTCTATTGCCCATATGCAGTTCCATGGCAGAAAGGAGCATTTGTGTTTGGTCATAAGGAAGCAGGGACCCTGGTTACACTTCCAAGGCAGAGAGGAGCACTAGCATTTGTGGCTGCCAAGGAGCAGGGGCCCAGACCAGGACAGCAGTACCCCGTTCTCTTCTCAGATCACACAACCTTAGAAGCACTAAAAACCTGCAGAGCCCCAGAACTGGCTCTGAAAGCAGCAGCACAAAACAGCCTGAAGCTTTGGATATTGCCTTTCTACCCACAGTGAACAGACCCCAGCTTTAATATAAAGTTCAATGTCGAAAATAGACCAGAAAAATGCATAAACAACAACAACAACAAAAAGAATTTAACCACAAAAAGCTACTACAGTGGTAGGAAAGACCAAGCCATCAACTCAGAAGAAGACAACTAGATGAAAACAGCTATAAGCAAAGCTTCAAAGAAAAGTTTCTAATATGCTTCAAGCTCAACAAGATTATCTGGAAGAGTTAAAGAAAGAGATTGAGAGTGTGTAATAGCAATTAGATTTGAAGATCTTTCCCACCTATCAATAGACTACATGACCTGCTTACGTCACAGGAAGCCTAAGTTACATAGTGGGAGGAGCTTCCTGACTGGTAAAAGAAGTTATGTCACATAAAATGTTGAGAAAGAGGGGGAGTGAGAGACAGACAGAGAGAGAGAGAAAAAGAGAGAGAGAGAGAGAAAGAGAGAGAGAGAGAGAGAGAGAGAGAGATTTTATGGCTACTAATGGCTGCCCTCATGATTGTTAGAACTGAACAGGCTGACTTAGCTGTATTGTGAGTTTGTTTTGGGGAAGACCCCAGCAGGTGGCCAGAGAGGTTTCCGGATGGTGAGGCTCCACGTTGTGATATTCTGTATTGAATGTTTTGAGTTCCTTGCTGTTATGATGAAGTGGACTGATTGGTTGTGGGAGCTGAGCATTTGGTGATGGGATATGGTTCTCTGGTGTCTGAATAAATGGTTTACCTCTTTGACCTTCTATTTGGAGAGTCTCATATATTTGCGATACAGAACTAAATAGGCATTTTGACAATTATCATCTACATTGTTATTATTCCCTTGCTGTTTTATTTGGTGACTAGGAGGATGGGATCACAAGGTATAAGATCTCTATTTAGAGGTAGAATGGCTTTAGAAGAACAAATGGTTATCCCAGGATGGGAGGATGTAACTTATTGCTTCCTTGCAAGGGGTCTAAGGACGCTGGTCTCTGTGAGGATTGGAAGCAGAAGTTTTAGGGTGGAGAACCCAGAGATTTAGAGCAATGCCTCAGAGAGGTTACTGTTGAGCCAGGAATGAGGATCCCAAGAGTGATCTCTAGACAAGGCTGGATTTTACTCACAGCCTTTTGTATTGTATGTGAACACAAAGACCAACTATTACAAGAGAGGAGTCAGATAGTTGCTGAAAGGTCTGATAATTCAAGTCAAATTGCTTCTTCTATACCACAGCAAGATGGAGAAACTCAGGTGGTACAACAGCAGGAAGCTAATAGCCTTGTTGTAAATTCAGCTAGAAGGCAGAGGGAGCCAAAGAGCTCAAGAGTACACCTCAGTTAAGCCAAGGTCAATCCTAGCATTCTGTCTGGTTACCATGGTAACAGGGGGCAGAGACTCTAGACAGGAAGATACAATGTCAGAATCTCAGGTACAAGGAGATGCTTTGTTGCTCAGTGCTTCTCACAGAGAGAGTGAGACAGTATTACACCAGACTTCTCAAAGAGAAGTTCACCCTATATAGCAGAGGAGACAGTAAATGCAAGATCATCGTACTCAGTTTAGGGAGATTCTGGAGGATTTTACACAGCAGGAAATCACAGATATCTTGAGTAGGTTCACCCAGACAATGGGAGAATTGTTAATATCTTGGATGGTGAGAATCAGTGATGAAGGGGCCGCAGGAGTTTCTGTAGATTCTGTGGATTATATGAGATTTATAAGTATTAGTCAGAACTCTTTTGTACAGCAAGCTTTTAGGGATTATCATTCAGAAAGAACTAATCAAGCAACCAATTTGTTGGCTTTGACTGCAACAGGCTGTAAAGAGGAATATCCTGCTGATACTATATGGCCTTCTCCAAAAAGACCCTGGTATTCAATAAGTGACTGTACAAGAAAGTTAAAGGAGGACGTGATGAAGACTGCTATTATGTTGGGGAACACCAAAGTTTATTATGAAACTCCCTTGAGAGTCTCTCATAGGAATTTGATAGTTAAGACGGTATCCCCCACTTATAAACATGTGATTCTGACTCTGCTAATTGCAGAAGTAGGGAACCCTCTTTCAGAGGTGCTGGATAAGATTTTACAGTTAAGTGACTTAGAAGACTGGGGAAAAATAATAAATTTCCTCAGGAGAGAAGGGTACAAAACCAACAGATTCAATGTTGGAATAGAATGACAAGGAAGGAGATGTTTACTGCTCTATTGAAAGCAGGGGTACATTTTAGAAGAATAGATGGTATTCCAAACAATAAGGTATACAAAATTTATCTAGATAAGGGGCTTAAGATCAAATAGCAAAGAGAAGTAAGAGTTGCCCCTACAAACCCTACAGATCTTGGACCCTTGTATCCAAGTAAGTCACATCTTTAAGGAGACTAGGGAATAGGCTGAATAAAGCTCACAGATTTGGACATGTGCAAGAGGCTAGCATAATTAAACGGAAACGGTATATTCAGAATAGACTGAAAAGAGGGAAAAGTGAAGTTTCTCCTCTACATGAATTTATTGCAAGCATTGACATTGATGGAAAAGACAAATCCCCTGAACCAAGGAAAGAGTTGGTACAATCCTTGGTTAAATGGAGTGATGGATATGAAGGACTAACTGAAGAACAGAAGAAATATGCACACTTTACTGAAGGGACAGCAAAATATTTGGGCCATAAAAGACATTGGAAAGCAGTAGCCTATAACCTATGTACTAAGAGAACTTTGGAAAGTATTGGGATAGGTGGAAGTAGTCAATATGCTGAACTTATGGCAGTACATCAAGTTAGAAAACAGAGAAAGGAGGACAGTATCATATATTCACTGATTCATAGGAAATAGCTAATGGGTTAGCTATGTGGATGCCAATGTGGAAAAATCAAAATTGGGAAAATCATGGCAAACAAGGTCGGGGCAAAGAACTATGGGAAGATATATGGGATATGTCTTTGGTAACTAATTTGTCAGTTTTTCATGTAGACACTCATGTGGCCCTCACTATGCCAGAACGTGAGTACAATACACATGCTGATCAACTAGCAAAGATTGCTACTGAACATGTTGTCCCTACTTCGACACCAACTAGTGATCCAGTACTAGCAAAATGGGCCCACCAAACAGCCGGACATTTAGGGGTCCAGGCTATATACCACTGGACATAAGATCAAGGTATTAGTATCTCTTATTCATTGTTAAAACAAGTAACAGAGGAATATCATATATGTCAATTGGAAAAATAATGATCTGTTCCTGGGGTAGTAACTGGAGAAATAGCAAGGGGAAAAGTTCCAGCCCAGATATAGCAGATATAATATATTGGACCACTACCCCAAGATAAAGGTTGGAAATTTATATGTACTTGTGTTGACACCTATTCAGGTGTACTAGTGGCTTGACCTTATAAGAATGCAAGCCAGAAAAACACTTGTAAAACTCTAGATATTATAAGTTTATATTACGGAACCCCAATGCAGATTCAGTGACAATGGGTCACATTTCAAAGGTAATGAGATGAAGAGATATTGTGTATTGAACAATACAGAGTGGATATATCATATTCCATATTATCTACAAGCATCTGGATTGATAGAATGAATAGATTATTGAAAGAACAATTAAGAAAGTTAAGTTTTAATAATTCTTATCAACATTGGAAGGATAATTTGTTCACTGCTTTATGTAATTTGAATAATAGACCACTAGGAGGAAGTATACCTCTAGCCAGAATGATGAACCCGAATCTGCAAATTAGAAAACAGCAAACACATAAGATCCAAAATACTGAGTATTGGACTGTGAGGGAAGATGTCCCACCACCATATCCAGGAATACCTAGTTTGGCAGGATATCATTTGCATTGTTTAGAGAACTTTTGGTTGGATAGAAAAGAGATAAGAAAATCTCTCCTAGGATATGTATGAGAATCCCTAAGAATCATTTTGGATGGATGTTACTTAAACCAGAATTAGCAGCTCAAGGAATCCATGTATTGGCTGGAGTGATAGATTATATTATCAAGGAGAAATTATTGTGACGCTCCAGAATTTGGGTGAAGCATCTATACAGTTGTGTAAAAATGATAGAATAGTTCAGTTGATTATTATTCTTGTGAAACAATACCTATTGTGAAAACTGTCCCTCCTTCTAAAATAACTATTAGAGGAAAGGAAGGATTTGGTTATACTGATAGAATAAAATTGGGAGCTAAAGTATGGGTAATGCAGAAGCTGGATGATGTTTCAAAGGCAGAAACTATAGCACATGGTAAAGACAATACTGTAACAGTGGTTTACCCAGGAGAAAATGGTTATGAAACTGTATTTTTGACTCATGTATTCTATCGTGAATGAGGCTATAATAGTCTCTTTGTTTCTTTTTGGCTTTTGTATATTAAATTTGTTTGTGAGATTTGTTTTCTGCAGGCTTAGTACCATCCACCTGCAGATGCCTAATTGCTTAAGCCAGATGTCACCCTCTGATGTGTTTGAATGTCACCTCTGGACCTGTCTGCAATGGTGATGTGTTATCTCTGAACCTGTCCATGACTGTGATGTGTCATCCCTGGACCTGGCATCAACTGAGTTCCAGATGCCAGCTTGCTAAAAAACTGACCCCTCGAATGGGGCTCTTTATCTGTTGGGGCAGGGACAGCTCTATGTCCAATTTCAGCAGGAAGAAGCTTTGGAGGATGAGACCTTCGCCCCTTACCCCAAGATTTTGAACCCCATTCATTTGAGGGGGACATGATGACATTGTTTTATTTTCTTATCTTATTTTATCCCTTTTATATTGTTGTGTAAAGTTCTGTTGACACCAGTTATCCCAGAATTCCCATTGCCCTATGTAATAGATAAGAAAGATCTTGGGGAGAGGTATGAGGCTGCCTACCAAACTGAAGGTCTACAGAGCCATTGTGCTGACTTATTGTTGTATGCCTGTGAAACCTGGGCAGTATACCAGTGCCATTCCAGGAAACTGAACTGCTTCCATTTGAATTGTCTTGGGAAGATCCTGAAGGTTTCCTGGCAAAATAAGATACTGGACACTGAGGCCCTTTCTTAAGCCAAACTGCCAAGCATTCAAACTCTACTATAGAGAGTACAACTCTAATGGGTTGGCTATATGTATGCCAAATACATGTTTGCCTAAAAGACAATTTTACTGAGAACTCATACAAAGGAACTCTCACACTGAGCTCAGAAGAAGCGATATGATGGAAGTTTAAATGAGTGCTAATTTTCAAAGAAATCAGATCTTTGGTGAATATATTCAACTTTTGATGACCTCTGTATGCTTACACAGATTTGTTGTAAGGCAGTATGAACACAGGTGTCCTCAAAGCTTGTAAGATCTAAGTTGATGTTTTGCTTCCGACATATCCTGACTATGTGACCCAGTGTAAGTGTATTACCTTCTTTTCTGTGCACCTAGATAATTCCTTAAAACCTTAAATTGCAGAGCAGGTGCCAATATTAGAAGAGAAAATTTACTCACTACAAGGTAGTCATCGCAACACCAATGAAATCTCAGATCTGGTCTAGAGCAAAGTAAAACAGCAAATTTAAATGTGAAGACTAAATAAATGTTTTTATACCCCCCTCCCCATTTACTTTGAGTTATTTAAGTCATTTAATTGTCAGTTTCTTAACTGGTTCTGCACAATATATTTTCTTTAATAATTTTCTGGTTAAAAAGGTTTTAACCAGATATGAATTTAATCTGAACATTTATTGTTGGAATTTAAACTTTAGTGTGGTCATTTATAGATACAGATCATAACTGAATAGTGTGGCCTTAAATATATCTTTCTCCTTGGCCTCTTTTTGCACAGTATATAACTCTTGACTCTTCAGAACATAATAATGTGTTGCTCCCTTCCTGATCTCATTTCTTTTTCAAAGGGAAGTTATCTAGAAGCACTTGATCTCTCCAAAGGTATCAATCGTCTCTTAATTGCCAAGTCTAATGGCCTTTTCTCTTTTTTCCTTTATCTTTACTTCTCTGCACTTGATACTGCTAACTGCCCTTACCTCTTGGATGGTCTTTCCTCTCTAGTGTTTCATGATATTTTTCTCTATTGTTTTCCTCCTAACTATATGACGGCTCTTCAAGATTTTTGGTGGAATTGTCATCTGTATTATGAATCCAAACTGTGGGTGATCCCCCAGACTTTGTCCTTGGTCTTCCCTTTCTACATTTTCTATTGGTGAACTCTTCAACTCCTACGAGTTTATTTAGCATCTTTTGCAAATGACTTCCAATTCTATATACTCAGCTCTAGTTTCAGTCATGAGCTCTAATTCTGGTATTAATAAATGCCTATCGAACATTCAAACTGGTCTTCCTATAGGCATCACAAAGTCAAAATGTCAAAAACAAAATTCATTATCTTTCCTTTATTTCTCACAAGTTTTCCAAACTTCCCCATTTCTGTCTAGGATATACCATTCATCAAGACACCAAGGTTTACAACCTCCAAGTCATTCTCTATTCCTTACTCTCCTTTAAGCCATATGCCCAGTCAGTTGCCAAGTTTTGTCTGTGCTACCTGTACAATATCTCATACACCCATCCTATTTTTTTTCCACTCTCACAAGTTGAGGTTAGATGCCAGTCTCTGTATGAGATCTTTCCTGATTCTCCAAGGCATTAGTCCCTTTTGCAAATGAAATGAAAAATTAACCTCTCTTTTATATAGATTTTTTACATGTCTATATTGCCTCCCCCAATAAAATGTCAAGGATGGAAACTGTTTCATTTTTATCATTGTATTCCCAGCACCTAACCTAGTTCTGAAACTTGATAAAGGCTCATTAATTGTTAATTTTACAAAATGAATCATTTCTCCTGATTTCTGTTAATTCATAGAAAAATAGTAACCAATTGTTTCATAGCAATATTTTTAATTCCTTCTGAGTTAAATATGGTCAAATCCTTCTTACTGTGATTCAAACATATTTTCAAAGCCATTTGCAACCATTCCTAGATTCCTACCTTTGTATTTAGGGAAATCTATATTTTACTAATTATTCACATTAACTTTTAAACACTATCTCAGTTCTAACATTTTAAGGCTTTCAGCTCTTTTTTCCCCCAAATTTATCCTGTGTAAAAACTTATCTGCTATATTTGGCTTCAACTATTGTCCTAATCTTCTATTCACAGTGACATCATCTTGGTTTAAGCTGTTATAAAATCTAATGCCTATCTTGCTGGAAAAATACCCTTCTTCAAAAGAAAAGATAATTTATTAGTCATTTTATATCAAGCAAGGGCAAAATCCATTAATCAATATATTTAAAACTATATACTTTCTTTAGGCAGTCACATGGTGCCATGGATAGAACAACGTACCTAGAGTCAGGAAGACCTGACTTTAATCTATCCTCAATTAGTAACTGTGTGACCCCTCTGTGTCACTTAACTTCTGTCTCCTTCAGTTTTCTCTTTTATAAAATGAGGACAATAATAATAATAACAATACCTACCTACCTCTCAAGGTTATTGTGAGGATAAAATGAGATAATATTTGTAAGATGATTTCAAAACTTAAAGAACTACATAAATATTAATTACCATAATCATCATTACATAGAATGGGTATTCCCTTCATCAATATAAATGAAAGCTTACCAATATTTTTACAAGATAGATTAATCAATTCTCCTTTATTTGAGGTATCTTCCACATAAGTGGAAAAGTGACATCTGAAAGGTCCAGCCATTTTATGTAATCCACTTTATTATTTTGTCTTCAATGCTTTGTCTATGAGCCTCTACATATATATATATGTATATATATATATATACACATATATATACACACACATATATATGTGTGTATACACATATATATGTGTATATACACATATATATGTATATATATGCATATATATGTACACACACACATATATATATATACACATACATATACATATATATATATATAGAATTTGTCGCTAAAAGACATAGGATCTATTCTTCGGTCTGTCCTCAAAGCTTTTCAAGCTTGATAGGACTGGTCATAGGTCCAGTCACTGGTAAAACCTTCAATATCTCAAAGCCAGAAGTCACTGGTACAATGACATAGTACTTGTTTCAGAATAACTGCTCAAATTAACAACTTCAAATAAAAGAAATAAACACCAAAATGGCCATTAAAGTTGGCATAAAAAGACAAATATCAAACAAGGTAAAAGTCTTATGTGTAAATATCACAGATTTGAAATCCTCAAATTTTCCTCAATATGGACCACAGGCTCAGCTCACCCTGCAAGTGAGGTGTAAACTTCACCCACTTAGGTTCCAGAGTTTAGTTTTGGTGGCCTTACTTGGTCCCCCCAATAGTAGAGACTCAGTTTGAACCACATCTCTATGCCATAAGTGGTCAAAAATACTTATTCTACCCTGTAACCCAGAGGAAAAGAAGCATAAGGTGAAGGAATGCATTCAGATTTAAAAAAAAAACCCTTAAAAGAAGATATTGGTATTAAAATAGAGGCTGAGGATCAGAATTCTCAAAGCAGAAAAAAAAAACCTGTTAAACAAAGTAGACAAAAGTAGTAGAATCTGATAAAGAAAATAATAGCTTTAGAAATAAAAAATATTGAAGTACAAGATGTAGAGTAAAACAACTTTGAAAAAATAATTTACTAAGCAAAATTGCTGACCTTAAACTAAGATCCACAGATGTGGCTTAAGGAATATGGCTCTTCCCACTCCCACCCCCCAAATATGTATGTGTGTTTATGTATGTATATATTGTATACACACACATACTTAAAATCTAACATGTTTCACTTAAATGTTATTAAATATTAATATATTTAAAAATTAGAAAATAACATGCTAGAGAATATACTATAAGGAAATTGTCTACTATTTTTGAATAAAATGACAGATGACTGATCAAATCCTATACATATCACCATCTGAGAAAAAGGCCCACTCTTGAAACTTGAAACTCCGTGGCATTTAATGGCTAATCTTTACCATTCCTCAACAATACATATATTGCAAACAGCTGAAAAGCTCGTAGGTATGCAGGAAAATTCTCTCAAATAACACAGGTTTATCCAGTGATGGTGAGAAATAAGAAAAGATTCCAAAATTAATCTACAACCATTATTAAATGTCTACTATATGTCAGATTCTATGCTTTTGCTAAGGTGAAAGAGCTCAAGATATTTGTCAAAATAACTTATCCTACAAAAAATAAACTTAATCATAAATGTTAAAAGGATATAACTTCAAGTAAGTGGGTCATTTGAGGCATTTCTGAATATATACTACTCATATGCATACCATATATAAGCAGAACATTCAATTTCCAAACACTCCAAAGAAGAGAAGAGTGAGAGAGAGAGAGAGGCAAAAGAGAGAGAGAGAGAGAGAGAGAGAGAGAGAGAGAGAGAGAGAGAGGAGAGGGGAGGGAGGGGGGGGGAGGGGGGGGGGGGGAGAGAGAGAGAGAGAGAGAGGAGTACAACTATCAGGAAAGGATTAATGAAAAAATAAATTATCTCATTTTCTAGTTCTATAAAAAGTGATTGGTTCAATAGACAAAAGAAAGGACATAATCCTTTAAAAAGCCTCTTCTGCTTCTCCTAGTCCACATTCACCCACTTCGTTATTCTGTGGTTTAGAATTTAAAGAATAGGTTGGTCTCTTATATGAATGTTTAAAACATGGCAATATCTACATACTAAATGAGAGATAAATTAATAATTTACTTTTGATATTTCACGATATTTACTTGCAAAATGCAGAGCCATTCATCCTGTCTCTGTTTAGAGTCTTGGTGATGGCAAGTAGGAATACAGTAAGGAGATTCACAGGGTTTCTTGCTGTTTCTCTCTCCCCCAAGAAAGAGATATCCAGAGGAACAAAATAGAAATACAATGTATACTCTATTTTCCCTGAGCACGGTCAAGATGATTTGATATTATAGTTATGAACGATATGCCACTGTCTAAAAAGAAAGATATTGACTTTAGTAAGAGGAATTCCTCAGAGTGAAACATGTCTACTTTGTACACAAAATCTATAGTAACATGCTTATGCTTAGCATATTCACCTAGTGGAATAGGAGAAATCTGTTACTTGGTTAAATTCTCATTTAAGTCATTTGGCTGAATCGCAGGCTTCACATTTCAGTAAACATGTACGCAACTCCATTTCCATGTGTAAAGCTCTGAAGACTTCCACACATGCTGTGAAATCTGCAGGTCATTACCATATAAAACTGCCTCTGTTGTTACATATTTCAAATTAGTATCCCTCCTTATCTCTCCTATATCCGTTTCCAGATTACTGGTGTCCTTCCTACTGCGCATAAAATTAAGCATTGGTTGGCTTCTTAGCAGTAATCTGTTGGATTGTTTGTTTATTCCTGGAAATAGGTAGAGGGGTGGAGTTCTACAGTTATCTTTATTCTTTAATTAATTTACAGAAAATTAAATCTAAGTCAGCACTTGGTTTGAAGTATGGATGCCATCACCTGAATAAGGAAAACAAGAAGTCTCATTTTCTATCTTATCTATTAGTATGATCTTTTCCAATCTCATTTTGTTAAATCATTCTTTTTAAGAGCAGTATAAAATAAGGCACTTCCAAAACCTCTCTCTCTGATTTCAAATTTCCACAAAGAAATAAATGTATACTCTAGTTTTTGGTAAATTCTTTTAAGACCAGCATAGGAAACAGTAGTGCAAATAAGCCAAGATTTAAATTTCCAATAGGTCATAAAGTCCTGGCTTACCACTAACCTCAGTGGCCAGTTTATTCAGGTTGGAACATGGAATAATGTAACTGCATTGTTACATCTCACAGTGGTATACTCAGGATGGCTGCTAGCACAGGTTCTTTGATCTACTTTTCTAAAGGAAAGCAAATTTAAAGGGGTCAAAATCTTACTTTAATTAAACATGTGTATCAGTCACTTAGTTCAGGTGAAATGTCAGCACCCTGAACTTCAGAGAAAATACAAACAGAAATTACAAGCAGAGAAAATAGCACAGATCAACAGACAGGGCTTCTAACTGACTGAGAAATTAGCGCAGATCAAGAGATGGATCCAACTATACATACATGGTTAACAGACAGAGATGTACCAAAATCTGGGTTTTCAAAGCTGGGGGTCTCCTTAATAGCTACCCAGTGTCTCAACTGGCAAAATCACACAAACACTCTTCCAACGAGTGAACCCCAAAGCAAAATGCTAACTTCAGAGTATATATATATATATATATATACAGTTAGAGCCAGAGGGTATCTCTGTGACCCAGTGACTAATTAGAAATTAGCAAAAGATGTGAGCCTTCCTACAAACGAGCCTCCCCTAATAAGCTTCCTTTAATGAGCTCCAGGTTGTATCAACAATCCAGCTAGCAGCTTCTGTGGGCGTGTAAGATCCACCAACAACCAGCACCCAGAAAGCTGCCAACACAGGTCCTTTTGATCTGCTTTACTTAAGGAAAGCAACGTTAAAGGGTTAACAATCTTACTTTAATTCAGCATACAAATAGCAACCACCTAGTTCAGGGGAAAAAGCCAGCACCCTGAATTACAGACCAAATACAATTCATAGTTATCAACATCTGGGTGTACAGCCGAGGAGCTCATTAGAATGGCTGGCCCAGAGTCACATGCCACTCCTGCTGTGGCTCAGAGCTCTGAGACAGAACGCTAACCTTTGCGCTTATATATCCTGTTCAGGGCAGGAGGGCCTTGACCTCACCCAGGCTGGGCGTGGAGAAGTTCCCCATCCCCAATATCACATCAGATATAAATCAATGGCTCCCAATTGTCTCAGTGCTGAGAAATACAAAAACATCCCACTTTATCTACCCCATTCAAACAAAGGCCAGAATCATTAAAGGTCAACAGCAAAAAGTCCCACCTTAATTACTATTACACAGGTGAGGCCTATTAATGGGCAGGGGAGATCTTCCCATTCTATTAACCTTACAAACACATTTCAAATTCACAATGAACTCAGGTGTTTGGATGTGCTTGGAATGTTATTGATATTTTTAAAGTCAGTTTTTCAAAGCATTTCTTGTATGAAAAATATATATAAAATCTTCATTGATTTTGTAGCCATTTCATAACCCTTTATTTCAAGATAGATTGGTTTGACTGATATACATTTCTGAATCTATTACATTTTTTGACAATACAGACTTAAAAGTTTAAGACTCTCTGTATCTTTCTTCCCCCAAATTTGGTACAGAAACTACTAAAATCTAAGTGACTCCTTTTCCTATTGTGTATATGAAGTAGGCCCAAACAAGTTGTTACTAAAATGTTGATCAGAGGTATGTGTGTACATATATATATATATATGTATATATATATATATATATATATATATATATATATATATATATATATATATATATCTTCAGATTCATCAATGGTAGGAATATTTTTTTTAAGTTAACTATATATTAGAACCATTTCCTTGAAGGAACTATTTTGGCATTTGTTCAAAGAAATAATGTAATAATGCTATATAGAAATACCCTTGAGATCCCAAGTGCTAGATGATCAATCAAGCATTTATTAGGTACATATTATGTGCCAGATACTATGCCAAGCACTGAGAACACAGGTATAAAAGTAAAAATAGTCCTTGACCTCAAAGAACTTATATTCTTCTGAGAAGAGGATATAATTGCCTGAATCTTTTAAAGGGATACTTTTATAAAAGCTTATATTCAGAAAAAAATACATTGACATTAATAGGTCTTTGTTAACAAAAATTGCACAAAAATAAGTTTTGTTTTGTTTTGTTTTTATCAGAAATGTCAAACACATTGGCTGCAGGCCACAATACAGCCTCTAATATTGCCCCACATGGGGGAACAAATTAAAATGTAATTGAGAAATAAATAACAAAAGAAATTAAAATGGGGGCCACTAAACTGTAGTTGATAATCTCTGTTGGCATATTGACCTAGAAAACCACACATTAACATTATCTATGTTCTATTGTACTTTAACAGAGATAGCCCTCCTGGTCCACTGATACCCTCACAATGTTAGGAGAAATTGAGAAACACCATACCCTGAAACCTCTATAGCATATTGGGTTGACCCCTAGTTGAAGAGAGGCCATGGACTGATTGTCACAGGCTAAGGAGGCATGGATTGTTTATGATGAGTAATTCCCAAACCTATGAGATTGCAGACACATATGAGTATTTGAACATATTAGACAGGTAGATCAAGGAAATACTTTGAATAGTGATTGCCTAGATTTTAACAAAGAATCTATGTCTCTTGTGCCAACCTTGTTAGCAAGAATAGCCTTTGGGGTAAGTGACAGTACACTCAGATGAATTTGGATTAGGTTGAATTGCCAAATTCTCAGTGATCAGTGGCTTGCTGTTTACCTTAAAAGTGGTCTGCTATGGAATGTCCAAGGAATATGTGTTTCATCCTATTTTGCTAAACAATTTTATCAGTGATTTAAATAAAGGAGTTGATGGCATGCTTATTAAAATTTGAAGAGGATATGAAATCAGGAGGGATGTCTAGATAAAAGGATTCACAAAAATCTCAACAGAGCAGAACATTGTGCCAAATCAAATCATTTCAAATTTACTAGGGATAAATGTAAATCCTTACAAAGCTTCAAAAAAATCAACATATTCTACATGATGGGGAAGGTCCTGATAGCAGTTTGTAGATAACAATTCACCTAAAAAAAGATCAGGGGCTTTAATGAAATGTTAATTCAATATGGTTCAACAGTGTGACATAGAAGAAAATAAAAACAATGGGATTTTAGGGCACATTGGAAAATCCATATGTTCTGGGAATCAAGAAGTGATAGTTCTTTTATATTCTACTCTGATAAGATCCATTATATTCTTCTATATTCTACCCTGATTAGAGTGGTCTGTTCAATTTTGGATATTGCATTTTAAGAAAGATAGTGATAACCAGGAAAGCACTTAGAAGAGAACAGTGTAGGGTAGTGGGTAAAGATTCTGATTTGGAGTTAGAAAGACATGGGTTTAAATACCACTTCTGACATTAGTTCTGTGATGCTAGGGAGAGTACTTAAACTATCTGAGCTTCATGCCCTTCATCTTTTAAATGAAGGATTTCACTAGATGAACTCTCAGGTACTTCTAGCTCTCAGTCTATGATCCTACAAACTTGGTTGGTGAAAGATCTCAAGTTCATACCATGTAAGGATTTACCAAAGGAACTGAGGATGTTTAGCTTATAGGAGAGAAGACTTAGACATTTAAAGGGTTATAATGAATATTGAGGTATTTGAGTCAATCTACTTTGAGAAACAGTGCAGAAAGAAAAATTGTAACTTAGAAGTCCTATAGACATATAATAATGCTGAAATTTACCTATACAATAAGGTACTCGGATGTAATTACACATGCTAATTGTTACATTGTACATTATCACATAGTTAATATGTTCATTTTTAAATTTTTCTCTCTTGTATTTATTTGCTTTGGATCTTCTTCATGTATGTATTATTGCTAACTCTGTTTATTTTTTGAACTAATATTTGTATATATATCCATTTGCAGAGCCAAGTGATTCTGTTATCATTTTGATTTTGCTTTGTTGTTATACTGTTTGTATTGTATGAGTAGTCATGTAATATACTCTGAATGATATTTACACCTGTGCTCTGCAATATACCAGGTCTTCTGCATGTGTGGTTGATGTATATTCGCTGTAAATTGTACAAGCATGATAACTCAGCATTTATATAGCACTTACTCTGTTCCACGCAGGACACCTAGGTGGTACAGTAGATAGAATGCTGGATCAGAAGTCAAGACTCACCTTCCTCAGTTCAGAACTGACCTCCAACACAGTTTTTAACTTAAACACTTAAAAATTGTGTAACCTTTGGCAAGTCACTTAACCCCATTTGCCTCAGTTCCTTATCTATAAAATGAGCTAGAGAAGGAAATGGGAAACCACTCCAGTATCTTCTCCAGGAAAACCCTAAATGGAGTCACAAAGAATTAGAGTTGAAATGATTAAATAAAGATGTGCCATGCACTATACTAAATGCTTTACAAATTTCATCACAACAACTTTGAGAGGTGGTGCTATTATTATCTTCATTTTACAGATGATGAAACTGAGGCAAATAGAAGTTAAGTGACTTGCCCAGGGTCATACAACTAGCAAGTGTCTGAGGCTGCATTTGAATTCAAGTCTTCTTGACTTTAGGCCCAGTGCTCTATCCATTTTAACACCTAGCTACCTCAAGCTGCATAATAACAATTAGGTTATGAACATATTTTGGGTTAATGTTTTTATTGTATGAAATATTATCTTTGATGCATTACCTTTATCGATCTTTATTTTATTTATTTATTTTTGTAGCATTAAATACTGATGTGGTTTGACACAATCTTGTCTAATCACAAATGTCAAGTATAAGGCGGCTGGGTTTTCTTGGGAAAGATCATGGAGTGGTTTGCCATTTCCTTCTCCAGCCCATTTTACAAATGAGGAACTGAGGTAAACAGAGTTAATGACTTGCCCAGGATCACACAATTAGTAAGTGTCTGAGGCCAGATTTCAACTTAGGAATCTGAGTGGGGGGGGGGGGGGGGGGGGGGGCGGAGCCAAGATGGCGGCTGGTAAGCACGGACTAGAGTGAGCTCCGTACCCGAGTCCCTCCAAAAACCTATAAAAATGGCTCTGAACCAATTCTAGAACGGCAGAACCCACAGAACAGCAGAGGGAAGCAGGGCTCCAGCCCAGGACAGCCTGGATGGTCTCTGGGTGAGGTCTATTCCACACGGAGCTGGGAGCTGGGAACGGAGTGGAGCAGAGCCCAGCCTGAGCGGCGTGGAGGATCCAGACCAGAAGCCGGGCGGAGGGGGCCCTAGCGCCCTGAATATGTGAGCTGAGGCAGTTACCAGACCCCTCGACCCACAAACACCAAAGACTGCGGAGAAGGTTAGTGGGAAAAGCTGCGGGAGTGGAAGGAGTTTGCGGTTCGGCTTCCAGCCCCGGGGGCAGCGGAGGTGGGGCAGCTACAGCTGTTGTTACTTCTGGCTCCAGGCCCACCTGGTGGGAGGAATTAGGTGGCGGATCAGAGCAGGAGTGGAACAGCCTGCTGACAATCTAAGCCCAGTCTGGACTGGGGGTCCTTGGGGAAGGAGGAGTGCGGCTCTGACAGAGCTGGCACCTCCCCCCCAAACATAGAACATAGAACTCGTTAGTCTACAAGCAGTCATACCCCACTGAAAAACTCAAGGGTCAAGTTAGTTGGTTGGGAATATGGCCAGGCAGCGAAAACGCGCCCAGATTCAGTCTCAGACTTTGGATTCTTTCTTTGGTGACAAAGAAGACCAAAACATACAGCCTAAAGAAGACAACAAAGTCATAGAGCCTACAACCAAAGCCTCCAAGAAAAACATGAACTGGCCCCAGACCATAGAAGAACTCAAAAAGGATTTGGAAAAGCAAGTTAGAGAAGTAGAGGAAAAATTGGGAAGAGAAATAAGAAGGATGCGAGAAAACCATGAAAAACAAGTCAATGACTTGCTAAAGGAGACCCAAAAAAATACTGAAAAATACACTGAAGAAAACAACACCTTAAAAAATAGACTAACTCAAATGGCAAAAGAGCTCCAAAAAGCCAATGAGGAGAAGAATGCCTTGAAAGGCAGAATTAGCCAAATGGTAAAGGAGGTCCAAAAGACCACTGAAGAAAATACTACTTTAAAAATTAGATTGGAGCAAGTGGAAGCTAGTGACTTTATGAGAAATCAGGATATTATAAAACAGAACCAGAGGAATGAAAAAATGGAAGACAATGTGAAATATCTCATTGGAAAAACCACTGACCTGGAAAATAGATCCAGGAGAGATAATTTAAAAATTATTGGACTACCTGAAAGCCATGATCAAAAAAAGAGCCTAGATGCCATCTTTCAGGAAATTATCAAGGAGAACTGCCCTGATATTCTAGAGCCACAGGGCAAAATAGAAATTGAAAGAATCCATCGATCGCCTTCTCAAATAGATCCCAAAAAGAAATCTCCTAGGAATATTGTTGCCAAATTCCAGAGCCCCCAGATCAAGGAGAAAATACTGCAAGCAGCCAGAAAGAAACAATTTGAGTATTGTGGAAACCCAATCAGAGTAACCCAAGATCTGGCAGCTTCTACATTAAGAGATCGAAGGGCTTGGAATGCGATATTCCGGAGGTCATTGGAGCTAGGATTAAAACCTAGAATCACCTACCCAGCAAAACTGAGTATCATGTTCCAAGGCAAAATATGGACTTTCAATAAAATAGAGGACTTTCAAGCTTTCTCAGTGAAAAGACCAGAACTGAATAGAAAATTTGACTTTCAAACACAAGAATCAAGAGAAGCATGAAAAGGTAATCAAGAAACGGAAATTGCAAGGGACTTACTAAAGTTGAACTGTTTTGTTTACATTCCTACATGGAAAGATGATGAGTATGATTCATGAGACCTCAGTATGAGGGTAGTTGAAGGGAATATGCATATATGTATATATATATATATGTTTATGTATATATATATAAGTGAATGTGTATGTATGTATCTATCTATGTGTATGTATGTGTATATATATATATATATATATATGTAAAGAGAGAGAGCAGACACAGGGTGAGTTGAAGATGAAGGGAAGATATCTAAAAGAAATAAAATGAAATTAAGGGATGAGAGAGTAACATACTGAGAGAGGGAGATAGGGAGAGATAGAAGGGGGTGGATTATCTCGCCTAAAGGTGGCAAGAGGAAGCAGTTCTATGGGAGGAGGGGAGAGGGCAGGTGAGGGGGGGAATGAGTGAACCTTGCTCTCATCAGATTTGGCCTGAGGGGGAATATCATACATACTCAGTTGGGTATCTTACCCCACAGGAAAGAAGAGGGAGGAAGATAAAAAAAAAAAAATAAAAGGCAGGGGGATGATGCAGGGGAGGGCAGATGGGGGTGGAGGTAATCAAAACAAACACTTTGGAAAGGGGACAGGGTCAAGGGAGAAAATTCAATAAAGTGGGATGGGTTGGGAAGGAGCAAAATGTAGTTAGCCTTTCACAACATGAGTATTGTGGAAGGGTTATACATAATAATACATGTGTAGCCTAGGTTGAATTGCTCAACTTCTTAGGGAGGGTGGGTGGGAAGGGAAGAGGGAAGAGAATTTGGAACTCAAAGTTTTAAAATCAGATGTTCAAAAACAAAAAAAGTTTTTGTATGCAACTAAAAAATAAGATACACAGGCAATAGGGCGTAGAAATTTATCTTGCCCTACAGGAAAGGAAGGGAAAAGGGGATGAGAGGGGAGGGGGGTGATAGAGGGGAGGGCTGACTGGGGAACAGGGCAAACAGAATATAAGCCATCTTGGAGTGGGGGGGAGGGTAGAAATGGGGAGAAAATTTGTAATTTAAAGTGTTGTGAAAATCAATGCTGAAAACCAAATATGTTAAATAAATAAATCGCATTTAAAAAAAAAAAAAAAAGGAATCTGAGTCTCCCTGCTTCCAGGCCCAGTGCTCTATCCGTGGCACCACCTAGCTACTCAAGAAAAATATGATAGGGGTTTGTGAATTGATTAAAAATCATAAGAATTTGGTCCACTATTTCCTCAGTTCTGAGAGTAATTTAGAATTACTGGAATCTCTGAGAGAAGGCAAACTGGATCACATCCAATTCTTAAAGGGATACACATTCTTCAATACAAGGACTTCAAGAACTGAGTAGCAGCAGCAGCAGGGAGAGAGGTTAGCCTAGGACTTAGCTAAACTGGACAGGATTGGTGTCTCAGGGCAAAGTTGGGGAAAGAAGAAACTGAAAGGAAAAAAAAGGAAAGAAGGTCTTCACTCTGGCAGAGAAAGGAAAGATCAGGGAGATTCCCATCAATTTCCTACAGACATCTTTGGGAAGAATTGAACTGAAACTAGTACTGGTACTCACCTTTTTAATGTCTGAAGAAAGATCAAAAACAAAAACAAAAGAAAACAAAGCTTTTAAAAAATATTTTCCCCCAAGTTCCCCTCCTCATTGCTAACTCTAACATACCTGATGTGTTTCTTTTCTTGATTTTTCCTTTAAATATAAAGAGGTATAGAGTTACTGAGAGATAAACATAAATTTAAATTATGGCAGATAACAAAACCTCTGTCTGAATATTAGGAGATTTCCCAACTGAGGTCATAGATTTCTTGAAATTAGGGTACTAAATTTTTTGTGATATAAACTCTGTAAAACAATAGTGTCTGGACCTGAGAACAGTTATATTGCCCTAGGCTAGAAAGCTAATTAATGTAAAAGTATATATAATGAAACCTCCTGAAAGAAAAGGGCATAGGGAGTAACAAGTTGGTGACATTGCTTAAGACATTTTACTGGAAGGAGATAGGAAAGGCCTGGGAAGGATTTAACTTTCTTCCTATCCAAATGGGAGGAGGGAGCAGAAATGAAATACTTCCACAGTGAAATCCACAGTAACTGGTGTTTCAAGCAATATAGTGAATAGGGGGATGAAGACCTGGATTCACATTCACCCTGAAACACTAGCTATGTGAGCCAGAGCAAGTCAGGCAGATTCCCTGTGCCTCATGCCCCTCATCTTTAAAATGAAGAGGTGATAGTAGGCAGTCTAAATCTAATAGATGTACTAACTGGTACATTTATGTTCCTATGATATGTTTCAAAGATATAACATTAGGCTTGATGCAAAGAAAAGCTTCCTAATAATTAGAAATGGTTAAAAATAAAATGGATTTAAAAGTGAGATAGTGGATTCTCCTTCATGTGAGGTTTTTGATCAATAGCTGAATGGTAACATATTGGGTCAGGCATGGAAGCAATTCTTGTTTAGGTATGGATAGTTTCTGAGTTCCATTCCTCTCTATAACATGGTGATTTTGGTCTCCTAGGTCTTCCTCACATAAGACACTTGACCTGCTGACTCTTAGCATTTTTTCTGACTGGCCCCCATGTCTGGAACTCTCTCTTCAAGTCTCAGTTAATGTCTGGCCTTTAGATGGAAACCTTTCATTATCCTCTTTAACTTTAGTGTCTTCCCCTTGAGACTACCCTCAAATTATCATGTATAAATCTTCTTAATACCTAATTGTTTAGATGTCTCCCCATTAAACTTCGAGCTACCTGAGATGATTTATTTATTATTTGCCTTTCTTTGTATTCCCCAGTGGTTATTAGTGCCTAGGACATAGTGAGTGCTTAATAAATGCTCTTTGACTTGACTTGCCTTGACATTCAACTCTGAAATTCTATAATTCTAAATTAAATCAAAACAAAACAAAACTATGTGTTCAGGTCAGGGATTAGCACCTATGGGAAAACCAAAATGTTCACTACATATGAGATATATCATTTGAGATGTTATCATATGCTATCATTTGCCTCATTTTTTTATTCTCTTTATTTTTTTGGTAGGATTTTTACCTAGGGGATAATTCCTGAGTGTGTTTGAACCATGTTGCTATCACCATAGCAATATAGAATGTAGAAAAATTTACCAACGTAAATATATGTGAAGGTCAAATGTAGATGAAGTAGAATTTTTGATGTCTCTTAACTTTGAAGCAAAATCAAAGGAATATATTTGTAAGACTTCCTAAGTAATCTTTGATGGGATATTTAAAAATATTTTCACGTTAAAGGAATATTTCAGGGATTACTTATTTTTGTTATTCAGGTATTTAATAATTTTGGGAAGTCATGTTTTTAGCTGGGATATTCATTCTTATTCAAATTATTATTAATATAGCTTCCATGTAACAGATATAAATGCAATTTTTATGTCTCGGTCATAAGGAAGAAATAGGCGTTTATTACAGTTTGGGGTGGAGAAATAGCATTTAATAGTAATTTTCCTTAGAGGAAAAATAAACCATTAATTATCTCTTTATATGAAGGAATTGTACCAGAAGTGAAACATTTATCAAATCTTTGAGTTTTACAATGTTTTTGTTTTTTAAAAATAATTGTATTTTGCTGACAATGTTCCATGAAGAATACAGTTCCCTAAATGAATAATGCTTTTACAACCTTATTTAAAATGTCCTTAGCATTGTAAGTCATTATGTTTTGATGTGAAACATTATATTCTATGGTCTTATGAGCTATATTTGTGTCATAAGCTTCTGTTGAAGAAGAACAAAGTAATATCTCTTAAATATTCTTAGACATTCAAGGAAGGTCACCTTTATATACAATAAGAAGGTGACGGTAAGGACAATAGAACTCATCCAAAGAAACATTGTTTTCATATAATTTCCCTGACTGATATTATGTATTCTTTTAAAAATATAATTTAATACATCAATCTAAGATGAAAAAAAGAGCTCATAGTTTGAAATATCTGAGGCTTATCTTTGATTCCACCATAGTATGGAGTATCCAATCTTTTGCTCATAATAACTTTTACCACTAGGTGGAAACCTTTTTAACAAAAAATGAGAATAGTTTTATTTCTTTTATTATAGAATCAAATTTAACTTTAACATATATAATGCAAGTTGTGAACAAATTTTGTGACAAAATCATTGTAATAGCTAACATTTATATAGTACCAACTATGTGCCAGTTATGGTGCTGGTTGGTTGGTGTTGTCCTTCGTTCTTGAAGAAGACCAAAAATGACATCAATAGGTTAGAGTCAAGTTACGGTGTGTCTGACTGGCTGATCAGACCAATGTGAGCTTGTTCTACCACAGGTCAGGCACAAATAGTCCATGTGAACATTTGGGGTGGGTTCTCTAATTTTGAGCATCTTGCATTTTTTTAGCTACTCCAATTCTGCTTTGCTCATAAACCACAGCACTTTCTCTGATGAGGGCATGCCATGCTTGGCAGTCCTGTTCCAGTGTCTCCCATGTCACAGGCACTGTGCTAAGCACTTGATAAATATCTCATTTGATCATCAAAACAATCCTGGGAGGTAGGTGCTATTATTATCCTCTTTGTACAGATTAGGAAACTGAGGTAAATGAAGTTAGGTGACTTGCCACACAGTTAATAAGTATCTAAGAGTAGATTTGAACTTAGGTCTTCTTGACTCCAAGTCCATCATTATATATATTGTACCACCCACCTTCCTAGTTCATTGTACCCTTGGAGATGAGCATAAGCCCTTAGATTTTTCTACTTATTTTGCATTCAGAGTCATTTTTAAGAGGTATGTTTGGGGCAGGTAAGTGGTGCAGTAGACAGAGCACTAGCCTTGGAGTCAGGAGGACCTAGGTTCAAATCCAGCCTCTGACATTTACTAGATGTGTGACCCTGGTCAAGTTATTTAACCCTGATTGCCTCAGAAGAGAATATATAAATATTAAGCCTGTTCCCTGTATTTAAACCCATTGTATATCCTCAATTTAATTTTTGTGGGGCATTTGTATACAATTAAAATATATTGCCCAAATTGGTATTGTGTCTTCACAATTAATAGAATGGCAGTAGCAAAATAGAGTAGAAAATAATATTAAGAAGACTTACGGGGGCAGCTAGGTGGTTCAGTAAGTAGAGTACTGTCCCTGGAGTCAGTAGAACCTGAGTTAAAATCTGGCCTCAGACACTTAACACAATTACTCTTTGTGTGACCTTGGGCAAGTCACTTAACTCCAATTGCCCTGCCTTCCTCCCTCCAAAAAAACCAAACAAAAACAACAAAAAACCAAAACCAAGAAGACTTGAATTCAATTTCTGACTCCTCTCCTTATTAGCTATGCAACTTGGGCAATTCATTTCATGCCCCTGAGCCTCAGTTTACTCATATGTAAAATGTGGCATTTAGACTAGATGGATGGATGCTTAGTTCCTTTCTAACTCTGACATTCCATGAATTATGGCTATGGGATTTTGTTGACTATAGGCCCAGGCCTCTGCAAAATTATAATGTAACTGGGACAGCTAGGTGGTGCAGTTAGTAGAGCACCAGCCCTGGAGTCAGGAGGACCTGAGTTCAAAATCTGGCCTCAGACACTTGACATACTAGCTGTGTGAACTTGGGCAAGTCACTTAACCCCAATTCCCCTGCCTTCCCCCCTCCAAAAAAATTATGATGTAAGTTATGTTTAAGAATATCTCACTTCCTTCTTACCCATTATCATGCTTCTTTTCTCCACGGATAGTGTTCTCATGCTTAGCTCCTCTAGAATATCCCTACCAGATCTAATGTTTAATGATCTTATATCTAGAGTAAACTACACAAAGGTGTTTTCCTTGGATAAAGTCATTCACCCACTTGGTTAACCCCAATAGTTTCCCACTGGTGAGAGAATAAATTTAAAAAAATAAGAAAAAAGAAACTTCTGTTTAACTTTTAAACCCCTATACAACCTGGCCCCAACCTCTTTTTCTAGCCTCATTAGATATTATTCCTTCTCGTATATTCTGCAATAAAATCAACCTAGCTTTTTTTTTTCTGTTCCTCACTCACATATTGCTATCTCTTGTCTTTATGTCTTTGCATTGACCATCAGCTGTATCCAGCTGACTTCTGTTTCATAGTTTTTCTTTTCCCTTAAGATGCTGCTTAGACACCATCATCCACATGAAGCCTTTCCTAATCTCGGAAGAAGGGCTAGTGCCCTCTATCACAAAAAGCCTTATATTCAAATACATTTATATCTATCATCTATAACATATATGTTGCCTTTATATATTATCTCTCCCATTAGAATGTAAAGTCACTGTGAGTAGGGGTTGTTTTATTCTTTGTACTTTTATTCCAGTGCCAACACAGTGGCTGGCATATAATAGACACTTAATAAATATATATTTATTGATCTCTAACAAAACACATTTCATGGAGGAAAATATCAAATTAGTTTACAACATAATGTGAATACCTGATAAAGGCTAAATTCATTATCCATTCTGCTAAATTTTCATTTCACTAAAAACATGTTTTCTTTTCTGCCTCACTGTTAGAGAATGGAGAAGAGGAATATATTTGGAAATAAAATGTAATAAAAAAAACACAAAAATATCATTGAAAAATTCCTTTATACTAAAGAATAAATACCCAATGGGAAATTCCTGGCATGAGTGATAAGTCTCTGTGGAAGATATATTGTGGTGGAGAAGATTTTCCAGTATACCAAACATTATTTCACCTAAGACTATCCATGTTTTTAATTATTGTTATTTATCATGCTTTCAAATTTTTTACTTATTAGGTCTTTTACTCTTTACTGATAGTTTCCATCTAGGCTGTTCTATTATGGCTAGAGAAGATAGTACAGTAGAGGCAGCAATGGTCCCAACCTTTCCCTCCAAACAAATTAAAAATTCTACCTGAAATCAAATTCTGGAGAGGCAGAGCCAACCTAAGGATAGGATAAGATGTTTATCTTGTCTAAAATAACTTAGAAGATTGGCAAAACCTCCTGTGTTAGGGGCTGACCCAGAACACACTTGGTGGCAACACCCACAGTAGGCCTTGGAGGTGGCTGAAACAGCAGCTGCAACAGCAGCCTCAGAAACTCCCAGCCCAAGAATGGTAAGGAGATTGAACAATTGACCAGAAAGAGATTAGAGGGGATGTTAAGTTGATACTGAGCACAGAACCAGGTGCTGTTTGTCAACTCTGCTGCTCATATATAATTCTGGCTTGCAGTTGCAGGGCGTAGAGAAATGCTTCTGGTCTGTCCCAAGGAAGCAAGGGCCCTGGCCTCAGTTCCAAAGCAGAGAGGAACTCTAGCACTTGTGGCTGCAAGGGAGCAGGGGCTCTTTCTGCATAAAGACTAGACTGTATACCAAGAGAGCAGTGACCACACCTCTACCTGAATCAACCACTTTGGAAGCACTGAAAGCTTGCTCTCAGAACTAGCTCTGGAAATAGCAGCACAAAAAAGCCTGAGGTTTGTGTCTCCCTGCCTCCAGGTGAGCAGAGCCCAACTTTAATATAAAGTTCAAAGTCAAGAAATACACTGGAAAAAAGCAAACAACAAAAAGAACATGATCATAAAAAGCTACTGTGGAGGCAGAGAAAATCAAGACACAAACGCAGAAGAAGACAAGATGAAAACAGCTATAAGCAAAGCCTGAGAGGAAAAAAAATGTGCAAATTGGACATAAGCTCAACAAGAATTCCTAGAAGAAAGATATGAGTGGTAGAGTAAATATTGGGAGAAGAAATGAGAGTGATGTAACAAAATCATGAAAAGAGAATTAATAGCCTAATCAAGAAGGCACAAAGGAACACTGAAGAAAATAACACCTTAAAAAGCAGAATTGGTCAAATGGTTAAAAAAGAGGCAAGCCATTCATTAAAAGAAATGACACCCTAAAAAGCAGAATTGTCCAGATGGAAAAGGAACTAAAACACCAAGGAAAATAATTTCTTAAAAATTAGAATTAAGCAAGAGGAAGCTAATAACTTCACGAGATATCAAGAAACAATAAAAGAATAAAAGAATGAAAAAATAGAAGAAAATGTGAAATATCTCATTTGAAAAACAACTAATGTGGAAAACAGATTGAGGACAAATAATTTATGAATTATGGGATTACCTGAAAATCATGATCAAAGAAAAAGGAAAACTGACCTGATATGCTAGAACCAGAGGGTAAAGTAGAAATCAAAAGAATTCACTGATTGCCTTCTGAAAGAGACCTCAAAATGAAAACTCCCAGGAATATTATGGCTAAATTCCAGAGTTCCAAGATCAAGGAGAAAATATTGCAAGCAGTCCGAAAGAAATAATTCAAGGATCATGGAGTCAGGATCACATAAGATTTAGCAGCTTTAAATCTAAAGGAGCAAAGGTCTAGGAATATGATATTCCAGAAGGCAAAAGAGCTAAAATTACAACTAAATGTAACCTTCCTAGCAAAACTGAGTATAAACATGTGGGAGAAAAAATGTGGATATTTCATATAATAGAGTATTTTCAAGCATTCCTGATGAAAAAAAACTGCAATTGAATAGAAAATTTGACATTAAAAACAATAGTCAAGAGTAGCAACCAAAGGTAAACATGAAAAACAAATACTAAGGGACTCAATAAAGATAAACTTTTTACATTTCCATATTAGAAGATGATACAGATAACTTCTAAGAACTGTATCATCATTAGGGCAGTTAGAAGGAGTTTACATAGAGGGTATGGGTATGATGGATGATCTCAAAATAAATGAAAGAGTGAGAAATAGGGAAGCACCAAGAGAAGGGGGAAGTGATAGGAATAATGAGCAAAAATTATCTCATATAAAAGAGGAACATAAGGAATAACTTCTATAGTGAAGGGGAAAACAAGGTGGGGGAGGGGGAGAAGTGTGCCAGACATTGCTAGAACCTCACATTCATCAGAATCAGTTTTTAAAAAGGAACTCTCTCTCTCTCTCTCTCTCTCTCTCTCTCTCTCTCTCTCTCTCTCTCTCTCTCTCTCTCTCTCTCTGTCTGTCTATTTACATATACATTCATTTGGATATATAGATATCTGTCTTAATAGTGATGCAAGAGAGGAAGGGGATAAGAGAAAAGGAGGAATGATAAAAAGGAAAGTGGATTAAGGGAAACTTGTCAGAAGCAAAATACTTTTGAGGAGGGACAGGGTGAAAAGAGAGAGAAAGATAAACAGAAGAAAATTGGATAGAAGGGAATGCAGAGTTAGTAAACACAACTGTGAAAATGAATGGGATGAAGTGATCTGTAAAATAGAATCATATAGCAGAATGGATTAGAAACCAGAATCCAAAAATATGTTCTTTGCATGTGATACACTTGAGACGGAAAGAAATATACAGAGTTAGAATAAAGGGCTAGAGTAGAAATTATTATGCTTTAGTTGAAGTAAAAAAGACACAGATGGCAATCATGATCTCAGAGACAAGCAAAAAGATAACCAGGGAAATTACATTTTGCTAAAAAAAAAAGGTATCATGAATAATATCTAAACGATATTAAAATTAATATATTAAATTTTTAAAGCAAGGTCTCTGATAGAAGCCTATTTTCCAAATATAGAGAACTGAGTCAAATTTATTTTTTTTAAATAGAGTCAATCCCTAATTGATTAAGAGTAAAAAAGGAATATGGACAGGCAGAACTCAGAAGTAAATAAATGCTACTTATAGTCATATGGAAAAATACTCTAAATCATGTTTGATTAGAGAAATGCAAGTTAAAACAATTCTGAGATACCACCTCATACCTATCAGATTGGCTAACTAACATAACAGAAAAGAAAAATGACAAATTCTAGAGGGGATGTGGAGAAATAAAGACACTAAGGCATTGTTAAAAGAGTTGTGAACTGGTCCAAACATTCTAGACAATATTTGGAACTCTGCCCAAATGGCTCTAAAATTGTATATACTCTTTGACCCAGAAATCTCACTACTATATCTGTATCCCAAAGAGATCAAAGGAAAAGGAAAATGATTTATGTATAGAAAAGGTATTTAGAGAATCTATTTTTGTCCTGGCAGAGAATTAGAAATTGAGGGGATGTCCATCTATTAGGGTATAGTTGAACAAGTTGTGTTATATGATATGATAGATAAATAGCTAGATAGATATGAATACTATCCTGCATATAAGAACCAAGGGCCATGTTTTCAGAAAAACCTGTGAAGACCTATATGAACTAATGGAGAGTGAAGTAGATAGAAATAGATCATTGTGAACAGTAACAATATTGTACCAATTATGTTCCAAGTGTGAAAGACTTAACTAGTCTGGTAAATACAATGATGATCCACGACAATTCCAGTGGACTCATGATGTAAAATGCTATCCACTTCTGGAAAGAAAACTGATGAATTCTCTGCAAATTGAAGTGTATTTTTTCCGTGTTATTTTCCTTTCTTTTTTGTGACAAGGCTAATGTGGAAATATTTTTGGCGTGATTTCACTTTTCTAATTGATATCATATCGCTTCTCTTCTCAATGAGTGGGGGAGAGGTGGGAGAGAGAGTCAAACTAAAAGTTTAAAAATATAAAGAAATAATAATTTTAAAAAGAACAGTGGTCAGGAAAGAAATAACAAAATGAAGGCAAGACATAAGTATTTTTGAGGCCCTAGGACTCAAAGACTACACCAACTTATACAGTATAATAAAAGTGTGCTACTTTTATTGTTTGACTTAATTACTATAGGTAATGTCTTCATAAATCAGAATTATCTGACAATTGTGTTTGCAAAGATGGAAACCATTGGAAAATCTCATGAAACCTCAGATTATTGAAAAATTATTTTGATATCTTGCTGAACAATATATCTATATAACCACTATCACAAAAGTGCCATTTGCATTTAAATCAAAGATGAACATAGCCCTCAGTTTCTTAGGGGGAACAAAATGGTTTGTACTTTTGCGATTTTTCTTTTTTTTAAGGTATCTAAAATATGTTTTGAATTTATGTGTTCAAGCTTGGAATTGCATTGTATTTATCTCTTAAAAATTCACATTTCCCTTGTATGACAGTAAATTTGCAAATTTCACCTACTAGTGGTCCCTTTACAGTTTTTACAATTTTTTCTTCAGTGTCATGGACTTTCAAATTAACTTTTTCTTAAAACAAATTCAGAAACATAAAACACCTTTAGGTTAATAAACCTAAGGCTATAGTGTAAAATTAATATTACTGACCTAGTTAAGAATAAAACTTTCAATGTTTGTCTCATTTAATCTTATTTAGCAAAATCAGCTGCTTTCTGAAACAATTAGTTTGATTTGCATTTTCCCTTATTTTACTACTTATACTTTTAATAAAGATTAGTCTATGGTAAAGCATCAAGAACAATCCATTTGGCTTCAGGAGATCTGGATTTGAAACCTAGCTTTGCCTTTAGCTGATTCTGTGATCTTGGTTTAGCCACTCAAACTCTCTGTGTCTTGCTTTCCTCATCTGTGAAACAGAGGTGTTAACAGTTGCACTCTCTAGCTGATAGAACTTTAGAAATATTTAGTATTTTATTTTTTCCCCAGTTACAGGTAAAAACAATTTTTAACATTCAGTTTTAAAGCTTTGAATTCCAAATTCTCTCCCTCCCTCCCTCCATAGCCCCCACTCCCATTGAGAAGGCAAGCAATTCTATATAGGGTATACATGTGTAGTCATGCAAAACATTTCCATAATAGTCATGTTGTGAAGGAAAATATGGACAAAAAATGTCTGAAGAAAAATGAACAAAGTAAAAAATGTATGGTTCAATCTATATTCAGACAGCATCAGTAATTTCTCTTGGGATGGACAATATTTTTCATCATAAGTCCTTTAGAGCTCTCTTGGATTGTTGTATTGATTAGAATAGCCAAGTCATTCACAGCTGATCATCTTACAATATTGCTGTTATCTTGTACACATTGAATTTCACTTTGCATCAGCACGTGCAAGTCTCTCCAGGCTGTTTGAGGGCATCCTGCTCATCATAGTTTATACCACAATAGTATTCCATCACAATCACATACCACAACCTGTTCAGCAATTCCCCAGTTGATGAGCATCCCTTCAATTTCCAATTCTTTACCCCCGGAAAAAAGCTGTTTTAAATATTTTTGTAGATGTAGGTCATTTTCCCTTTTTATCTCTTTTGGGATAGAGACCTAGTAGTGTTATTTCAAGGACAAGAGGTATGCATAGTTTTATAGCCCTTTGGGCATAGTTCCAAATTGCTCTACAGAATGGATGAATCAGTTCATGACTCCATTAACAATGCATTAATATCCAATTTTTTCCCACACCCGCTCCACCATTTCTCATTTTCCTTTTCTGTCCTATTAGCCAGGTAGTACCTCAGAATTGTTTTAATTTGCATTTCTCTAATCAATAGCAAGAGATTTTTTTAATATGGCTATAGACAGCTTTGATTACTTCAACTTTTAATCATTTATCAATTGGGCAATGCCTTTTATTTTTATAGATTTGACTCAGTTCTCTATATGTTTGAGAAATGAGACCTTTATCAAAGATATTCCCTTCAATTTTTTCACAGTCACTATTGGTAACATATTTCCCTCCATTCTATTCTCCTCCCCCTCCATTTATTCTATTCTCTCTCTCCTTTCACACTGTGCCTCCTCAAAAGTGTTTTGTTTCTGACTACCCCCTCCCCCAATCTATCCTTCCTTCTATCACCCCCTCTTCTCTTCTCTACTTTCCTCCTGTTTTCCTGTAGGGTAAGATAGATTTCTATACTGAATTGAGTATGTATGTTATTGCCTCTTGTAAGAACAATGCTACTTGCCGCTCCTGTGGCTATGTAAGGCCAATAACACCAGCACACGGGAGGGCTGGTAGTACAAGTTCTTTGATCTGCTTTTCAAACGAAAGCAACTTAAAGGGGTGTGTAATATCACTTTAATCAAACATACATATATCACTTACTTAGTTCAGGGGGAAAAGTCAGCACCCTGAACTTCAGAGCAACTACAAACAGAAATTACAAGCAGAGAAAATATAAACAGATTAACAACACAAATAAAGAGACAGGTCTCCAATCTTCTGACCAAAGCTATACATACATAGTTACCACAGAGAGAGGCACCAACATCTGGGTTTTCAAAGCTGAGGGGCTCCTTAATGAATACCCAGAGTCTTATCTGGTCAAATCACATCACACTCTTCCAGTGAGTGAGCCCCAAACAAAATGTTAACCTCAGAGTATTTGTACAGTTCTTCAGGGTCAGAGTGCTTCACACCACTTGAGGGCTTCACACCTCTTGAGGGTTTCACATTTCTAGAGGGTTTCATGCCTCTCCTGAACTAACTAGCAAAAAGGTGTGGACCTTCCTACAAACAAAGGCAAAACTCAATCAAAGGCACTTGACTGCCTTAGTGCTGAGAAGCACTCCAAAATAAAAGACAACAACAAGTCCCACTTTGCTTACCATTCCACCTCTTTGAGCCAATTCTGATGAAAGTAAGGTTCACTAGCTCCCCTTTACATGCCCCATCTCCCACTACAGCTTTTTCTTGCCTCTTATATGTGAGATAATTTACCCCATTCTACCCCTCCCTTTCCCTTTCTCCCAGTGCATTCCTCTCTCGTGTCTTAATTTTATTTTTTTTAGATATCACCCCTTCATATTTAACTCACACCTGTGCCCTATGTCTATATATACTCGTTCTAACTGCCCAAATAATGAGTTTTGGATTGGAAATTCAAATTTTCTATTCATCTCTGGTCTTTTCATCAGGACTCCTTCAAAGTGCTCTATTTCATTGAATTTCCATTTTTCCCCTGAAGTATTATACTCAGTATTGCTAGGTAGGTGATTCTTGGTTGTAGACCTGGCTCCTTTCTCCTTGAAATATCATATTCCAAACCCTCAGATCCTTTGATGTAGAAGGTGCTAAATCTTGTGTTATCCTGACTGTGGCTCCATGATACTTAAATTATTTCTTTCTGGCTGTTTGCAATATTTTCTCCTTTACCTGGGAGCTCTGGAATTTGGCAATAATGTTCCTGGGAGTTTTCATTTTGGGATCTCTTTCAGGAGCTGATTGGTGAATTCTTTCAATTTTGATTTTGCCCTCTGGTTCTAGAATATCAGGGCAGTTTTCCTTGATAATTTATTTTTAAATTTCTTTTTGTTAATTTTTTTTTTACTTTTAGTTTATAACACTCAGTTCCACAAGTTTCTGAGTTCCAAATTTTCTCCCCCTTCATCTCTTCCCCTTTCTCCCCCAGGATGGCATGTAATCCTATATAGGTTCTACATATACCTTCACATTAAACTTATTCACACAATAGTAAAGTTGTAAAGAAGAATTATAACCAATGGAATGAGCCATGAGAAAGAAGAAACAAAACCAAAAAAGAAGAAAAAAAAAAGAGAGAGCAAATAATTTGCCTCAATCTGCATTCAGAGTCTGTAATTCTTTCCATGGATATGGATAGCTTTTTCCATCATCAGTCTTTTGGAGCTGTCTTCGAACTTTGCATTGATGAGAAGAGCCAAGTCTATCAAAGTTAGTCATTACAGATACTGTGGGTCTGTAATTGTGTATAATGCTCCCTTGATTCTGCTCCCCTTACTCGGCATCACATTATATAAGTCTTTCCAGGTTATTATGAAGGCCCTCTGCTCCTCATTTCTTTCTTTCTTTCTTTCTTTTTTTTTTTGCTTTTTGGCAGGGCAATTGGGGCTAAGTGACTTGCCCAAGGTCACACAGCTAGTAAATGCGTCAAGTGTCTGAGGACAGATTTGAACTCAGGTCCTCCTTACTCCAGGGCCGGTGCTCTACTCACTAAGCCACCAAGCTGCCCCTGCTCCTCATTTCTTACATCAGAATAGTATTCTATTACATTCATATACCACAATTTGTTTAGTCATTTCCCAATTGATGGGCATCCCCTTGATTTCCAATTCTTTGCCACCGCACAAAGAACTGCTATAAATATTTTTTTGTACATATGGGTCATTCCACCCCTTGTGTGATCTCTTTATAGCCCTAGAAGTGGTATTTCTGGGTCAAAGGGTATGCACATTTTATAGCCCTTTGGGCATACTTCCAAATTGCTCTCCAGAATGGCTGGATCAGTTCACAACTCCACCAAGAATGTAACAGTGTTCCTATTTTCCCACATCTCCTCCAGCATTTATCATTTTCTTGTTTCGTCGTGTTAGTCAATCTGACAGGAGACATGTGGTACCTAAGAGTTGTTTCGATTTACATCTCTCTAATCAATAGTGATTTAGAACATTTTTTCATATGAGTATAGATATCTTTAATTTCTTCCTCTGAAAACTGTCTGTTCATATTTGACCATTTATTAATTGGAGAATGACTTGTATTCATATAAATTTGACTCAGTTCCCTGTATATTTTCGAGATGAGGCTTTAATCAGAGATGCTGGTTGTAAAAGACAATTTCTTGAAAGATGATATCTAGGTTCTTTTTGAACATAGCATTCAAATAGTTCAATAAATTTTAACTTATCTCTCCTGGATTTATTTTCCAGGTCAGTTGTTTTCCCGATGAGATATTTCACATTGTTTTCTTTTTTCCTTCATTCTTTTGGTTTTATTTTGTTGTTTCTTGATTTCTCATAGTAATTAGCTTTCACTTGCTCAATTCTAATTTTTAAGGAATTATTTTCTTCAATGAGCTTTTGAACCTCCTTTTACATTTAGCCAATTCTAGTTTTAAGGAGGCTTTTTTGTTTTTCTTCAGTGAATTTTCGTGCCTCTTCGTCCATTTGACCAATTCTACTTTTTAAGGCATTCTTCTCCTCATTGGCTTTTTAGAACTTTTTTTTTTTATACCATTTGCCCTAGTCTGTTTTTAAGGTTTTATTTTCTTCCGTATTTTTATTTGTGTCTCCTTTACCAAACTGTCAACTCATCTTTTATGATTTTTTTTGCATCACTCTCATTTATCTTCCCATTTTTTCCTTCTACCTCTCTTACTTAATTTTCAAAATTCTTTTTGAGCTTCCTGAGACCAATTTATACTTTTCTTGGACACTGTGGATGTAGGAACTTTTACTTTGTTACTTTGTTGTCTTCTTCTCAGTGTGTGTTTTAATCATCCTTGTAACCATATTAACTATCTATGGTCAGAATTTTTTTTTATTTTCTTTGCTCATATTCCCAGCCTACTACTTGACTTTTAACTCCTTGTTAAAGTATAGCTTTGCTTCCAGGGTGGAGGGTGCACTGTTCCAAGGTTCGGGGGTTTTGGGCAGCTGTTTTCAGATATACTTTTAGGGACCTATAAGTTTTCTGTTCTTCCAATGTGGTATAATCTAAGGAGATGTGCATTTACTAGTCTCCCAGCCTGTGTTCTGATCTATGAGTGACCATAAACACTCTTTTCTGCTCTCGAACTGTGAGGAAAGTCCCTGTTCCATTGTGGCCACAAGCTCTGGTGTACTAGTGCTCCTTCTCACACTGGGGCTGCAAGCCAGGACTGCTACCTGGATCAGAGTACTAGTAAAGCAACAGAGTGCTGCCTCAATGCTGGCAAAGAGTCCCCTCTAATCTCTTTTTGACCAGATGTTTCATCCCTTACAGTCTGTGGGCTGAGAACTCCAGAATCAGCTAGTGCTGATTTATGGCTCCCAAGGCCTGTTCCTGGTTTCTGGGGCCCAGTCTACACTGGTATAGCCTGTGTTGGGTTGTGTCCCTCTCTCACTCTGGTGCAACAGACCTACCCAAGTTGTCTTGAACTGGAAATTTGTTTCACTTTGTCTTTTTGTGGGTTCTACCACTATAGAATTTTTTTAGAGTCATTATTTAAAGGTATTTAGAGAGTTTGGAGGAGAGCTCAGGTGAGTCTCTGCCTGTACTCCACAATTTTGGCTCCACCTCCCTCATAGGACAATTGTGAGAACCTAATGAAATAATATTTTACAAAGCACTGCATACCCAATGTCACCTATTATTATTGTTATTTAATTGTTATTGGCACCAAGATCATAAGATTTGCATAATTTTTAAATTAAAATTTTAAATATAAAAATATATTGATCTCTTATTTCCTAGACAAAGGATGTGTGTTTTCATTAATGCTCAAGGACTTACAAATTATTAATTAAAAATATTTATCAAGTACCTAGTATGTCAAGTCAGTGGGCTAAGAGTTGTACGGAAAATGAAAATGAATGATATGCTTCAACAGAAGGGATATTTCCTACATATTCAGTAAAACATTACCATTTTTAATGTCTCTCTTTAATGACATAAATTCTTTCTTGGAAAAATATGCCCACATTATAAATGAGAGCACATTGAAATAAACTCATATAGATGATACATTTGAAAATGCTTTCATAAATTGATAAAAATCAAATACCATATATTTTCAAAATCATGCATTTCACCTGAATTGATAGCACAATAGCACAGTATTTTCTATCTTATAATACTAGTGGAAATATGACTCTCCACAAGAAGCAGTACATGTTTTTACACTGCATGCTAATTGAAAGTATCAGCCTATCAGAAGAAGTGACAGGGGTGTTCCAAGGTTCATACTAATTACAGCAGGCTAATACCTGGAGGTAAACTTATCCACTTTACTGATGTCTGATTTTCACCTACTGCATTGTCATGGTATTTGAGAAATGAACAAGCACATGATGTGTTGCAAATTTGGTTTACAAATGTGCATTTAAGGTGGGAAAGCCTAGAGAGTTAGATAAACAGACTTCCTTTTCTAGGCAAGTGTACTTTATGTTGATATTTAGTGGAATGTGAAATGTCTATGAGGTGCCCTTGGGCAGGAACTCTTTGTTAACAAGCTATCAAGCTTAACTGGGATAACCTGTAGGAATATCTTTACTAACAAACAGAAGCCAGTCAGTTCTTGGGAGATGCAGGTAAACATCAGTATGTCATTGCAGAACTCATCTGCTTAGTAAATAATGATCCCTAAGCTATTGTTGTTGTCTGATAGCTGGAAGTCAATTCAAATTGCATAAAACATTCACTTGTCTACCAGATCTAAAATCCATTTTCTTACCCCAGTTACAGTATTTGTTTAAACTATGTCCAACTCAATTTTGTGGTCTCCATGACATTTTCTCTTATGATACAACTAGTCTTCCTTCAAAATAAATAAAGAGAACAATGGCTCTAGGAGGTGTTAGCATTTCCTAGTTTGTGCTGATAGGAAATTGTGCAGTGCAATTATTTCCTAACAGTACAGAAAATGAAATGAATGTGAAATAATAATAGTCATAATACACATTTCTCATCATTTACGAAACACTTTCATCATATCAACCCAATGAAGAAGCTATTACAGGTATGACGGCACATTTCAGAGATGAGGAAACCGAGGCCAAAAAAATAACCTTCAACCTCACCCAGAATGCCTGGCTAGTAAATAGAAGTACAATTAAAGCCCCTGCTCTTCTGGCTCCAACACAAACTGTCTACTACAAATCAGTTTTTGTGCCTAAACTATAAAGACATTGTGGATCTTTCCTTTTTAGGGGGAGTTGGGGCAGAGCTTTGGGTCAGAAAATTGCCTCTATCAGTGTTCGTACATCAGCATCTATTCTTTAACTTATAGTCTTAGAATGTTGCGCAGGTGAGGATAGGTTAAATGATTTATCCAGGGTCAAATAGCAAATTGATATCAGAGACAAGATTGACCTCAGGCCCCATTACCTCAGAGAGGCCACTAAGCCATGAAGAAATGAGAGGAATCCGGAAAATGTTTTACACTGGTCTCTTTCAGAGTGGATAAGATTAAGTTAGCCATATCTCTCTGTTTTTAAAAACATGAGGGCAACTTTTCAATAAGTTTTTGCCCTCTAAAATAAAAGTCTGCTTCACTAAGAAACCTTGAACGTAACTATGAATTGGTATTTCTAAAATATACTGGCAAGTACACTTTGTGAGCTACACATATTCAATTCAACAAGGTTTACCACTTAAAAATGACACTGAAGGACAGTGTTCTTTAGAGCAACACATCATTTATTTTACTGTTAGTAAAATATAGTGATAGCACTTCAGAAGGAAAAAAAAAAACAAAAAACAAACAGACAGATATCTGAGCATGTTGAATTTATTAGTTAGGCTGGCAGTGATCAATAACTTAAGTCAATGTCCTCTCTGATGACCAGAGATCCCAAGTAAGGGCCAATGGAATCTTTGAAACCTAGGTATGTCTTCCTTCTGGTTGGCCTGACAGGACATTATTTGGACCTCCCTTGGAAAAGGTAAGACAATTTCAGTTGGTAGGTGGGTTGGCTTTCAGGTGTGGATAATCACACCCCTCTATGCCAATTAAGTAACAGTAATTACTTGATGGATATCAACTGCCTCTAGTAATCTTGTTTAGAAAACAAAATTACCCCAACCAGGTTTTCTCCTGATTAGGCTTTTCCTTGGAGACCAAGTTGCCATTAACTTTGGGGAGGAACAAGGATAGGAGAGTCATCCCCTGGGAAGGAACAGAGCCCAAATTGATTTTTCTGTTTACTGACAAATAGAAGCAAGGGTCCTACTTGGGAAGGGTCCAGCCCAAGTTGCTTAATGAGCAGATTCCTGGGGGAAATCTGGGAGTGATCAATTACTCAATAGCTTTAAGAACTGCCTGGTGAGCTATACTGAAAAATGGAGTCTAAAAAAATATGGAAAAGGACATATTTCAGGTTAATATGATACAGTATAATATTAATTTTCCTCATTGGACAGATAGTTTTCAAATAATTTACAGAACGTAATGCATTTATAGCTATGACTTTGTTATTCCAGTGTTTGAAAGAGGTTTGTGATTAAAAAACGTCTTCAGAAGAACTCAACTCCAGCTTCCAGGAGCCAAGATGGAGAAATAAGCAATAAATCATTGTCACTCTATTCACCTCCAAAAAATCGTAAGATAGCACCCTGGAACAAATCCTAGCACAGCATAGCCAGCAGAAAGGTAGGGTGGAGCAACCTTTTGGCCCAGGAAACTTGGAGGAGTGGAAAGATAGGTTGGTCAAACTTGGATGAAAGAGGAGCCTATTCCAGGACAGGAAGCATCCCAGAAAGCCAGCAGCAAGCCCCACCTCAGCAAACCAGTTTGAGATTCTGAGCCTCAGCGTGATGGATCAGAAAAATGCCAACACCAGGACCCCCAAGATGCCTTAACGTAGCTAGAGGAACCAGCAGAATCCAAGTCCAAGAGCAACCATATGCTTTACTGTAGCCCTAGGTGGGCAGGCATCCTCCAGCTGCCAGATTTCTATGTACTTCAGCACAGTCCAGGGCAGTCAGGCAGGTATAAAAGCCAACTAAAGAAAATAATTCCTTAGAAACTAGAATTGGGAAAATGGAAGCTAATGACTCTATGAGACATCAAGAATCAATCAAACAAAATCAAAAGAATGATTAACAGGTCAAGGAGAAAATACTGTAAGGAGCCAGAAAGAAACCATTTAAATATCATGGAACCACAGTCAGGATTACACAGGACTTAGCAGTTTCTACCTTAAAGGATCAGAGGACTGGGAATATAATATTCCAGAACGAAAAGGAGCATGGATTACAAACAAGAATCAACTAACCAGCAAAACTGAACATAATCTTTTAGGGGGAAAATGGGCATTCAGTGAAGCAGGGGACTTTAAATTATTCCTGATGAAAAAGCCAGATCTAAACAGAAAATGTGATCTTCAAATACAAGACTCAAAAGGCAAAGAGAAAAGAAAAAAAAATATTCAATAAGGTCACTGTGTTTCCCTAAACAGGAAAATGATACTTTTAACTCATGAGAACTGTATCTTTATTATGGCATTTAGAAGGGGTATACAGAAACAGAGTATGGGTATAAGTTGACTTTGATGTGATGATAAAAAATTTAGTTAAGTGGTGAAAAATAGGATTGTACTGACAGAAGAGGTAATGGGAAGAAAGAAGAGGGTAAATTATATCACATAAAGAAGCACAAAGACCTTTTACAGTAAGGGGAAAGAAGGGAAGGGGCAAGCATTGTTTGAACCTTGCTCTCATTGGGTTTGGCTCAAAGAAGTAATAACATACACATTCAGTTGATTATAGAAATCTCTCTTACTCTACAGAGAATTAGGGGGAGAAAGGAGAAAGAAAAGGGAGGGGGTAGATAGACAAGAGGGAAGGAAGTAGGGAAGAAATAATAGCGAAAAGGGGAAAGAAAAGGGCAGGGAGCTAATAGATGGGAGGGCAGATTGAGGGAAGTGGTCTTCAGAAGCAAAACACTGATGAGAAGGAAAAGGGTGAAAAGGGAGAGAAAAATATAAATTGGGGAGGAGCAGAATAGGATGAAGAGAAATACACAGTAAACATAACTGTGAATGTGAATGGAATGAACTATCCCATAAAATTGAAATAGATAGCAGCATGGAATAGCAGAATCCTACAATATGTTGTTTACAAGAAACATATTTGAAGTAGAAAGATATATACAGAGTAAAGGTAAAAGACTGGAGTAGAATCTGTCATGGTTCAACTGAAGCAAAAAAAAATTAAAAAAGCAAAAATATATCTAATTAAAAGAGATAAGGAAGGAAATTACATCTTGCTGAAATATACCATAGACAATGAAGTAATATCAATACTAAACATCTATCCACCAAGTGGTAAAGTTTCTATATTCTTAGAGGAGAAGTTAATCGATTTAGAGGAAGAAATAGATAGAAAAATTACACTAGTTGAGAACCTCAACCTTCCCCTCACAAAATAAACAAGAAAGAAGTGAAGGAGGTGAATAGAATTTTAGAAAAGTTAGATAGGGTAGACCCCTGAAAAAAACTGAATGGGAATAGAAAAGAATATACCTTTTTCTCAGCAGTATGATACCTACACAAAAATTGACCATGTATTAGGGAATAAAAACATGACAATCTAATGCAGAAAAGCAGAAATATTAAATGCATCCTTTTCAGATCATGATCCAATAGAAATTAAATTGGCCATGGAAAGACAGATGAAATATTAATTGGAAACTAAATAATCTAATCCTAAATAATGAACGGGTCAAACAACAAATCATAGAAATAATAACTTCATCCAAGAGAATGACAGTAATGAGACAATAGACCAAAACCTAAGGGATACAGCCAAAGCAGTTCTCAGGGGAAATTTTATATCTCTAAATGCTTACTTGAATAAAATAGAGAAAGGGGAGATCAATGAATTGGGCATGCAACCAAAAAGCTAGAATAAGAAAATGTTTGAAATCCCCAATTAAATATCAAATTAGGAATTCTGAAAATCAAAGGAGAGAACAATAAAATTGAAATTAAGAAAACTGTTTAGGTAATAAATAAACCTAAGCTAGTTTTGTTAAAAAAATTAAATGAACATGATATAATAGATAAATTTTGGTTAATTTGATTTAAACAAAGAAAGAAGAAAATGCAATTACCAGTATCAAAAATGAAAAGGGTGAATTCACTATCAATAAAGAGGAAATTAAAACAATAATTAGGAGCTATTTTGCCCAACTGCATGCTAACAAATCTGACAATCTAAGTGAAATAGATGAATATTTACAAAAATATAAAATTGCTCATATTAACAGAAGAGGAAATACAATATTTAGGTCACCCTTTTTCAGAAAAAGAAATTAAACAAGACCTCAATTAACTCCCTAAGAAAACATCTCAAGGGCCAGATGGATTTACAAGTGAATTCTACCAAAACTTTAAAGAAAAACATAATTCTAATACTACATAACCTATTATGAAAAAAAGGAGAAGGAATTCTGCCAAATTCTTTTTATGGTACACATATGGTGCTGATATCTTAATGAGGAAGAGCCCAAACCAAGACAGAAAATTATAGACCAATTTCCCTAATTAATATTAATGCAAAAAACTTAAATAAAATATTAGCAAAGAGATTACAGCAACTTATCACAAGGATAATACACTATGATGAGGTGGGATTTATACCAGGAATGCAGGGCTGATACATCATTAGAAAAACTATCAGCATAATTGATCAAATCAATAAGAAAATGAACAGAAATCATATTATTATCTAAATTCTTGCAGAAAAAGCTTTTGAAAAATGAGACACCCATTCCTATTTAAAACCCTAGAGAGCATAGGAATAAACGGAGTTTTCCTTAAAATGATTAATAGCATCTACCTAAAACCATCTGTTTTAGCAAGCATTATCTGTAATGGGGATAAACTAGAAGCCTTCCTAATGAGATCAGGGGTGAAACAAGGATGTGCATTATCACCACTTTTATTCTATACTGTACAAGAAATATCAGCTTTAGGAGTAAGAAAAGAAAAAGAAATCGAAGGGATTAGAATAGGCAGAGAAGAAAGAAAGCTATCCCTCTTTGCAGATAATATGATGGTATATTTAGAGAATCCTAAAGAATCAAGCAAAAAAAAAACCCTACTTGAAATAACTAACAACTTTAGCAAAGTTGCAGAATATAAAATAAACCCACATAAATCATCAACATTTCTATATACTACTAACAAAGCCCAACAGCAAGAGATAGAAAGAGAAATTCCATCTAAAATAACTGTAGACAATGTAAAATTTGTGGGTGTCTACCTCCCAAGACAACCCCGGGAACTATATGAATACAATTATAAAACACTTTTCACACAAATAAAGTCAGCTCTAAATAATTGAAAAAAATGTCAATTGTTCATGGATAGGCCAACCTAATACAATAAAAATGATAATTCTACCTAATTTACCTGTTACGTGCCATACCAATTAAACTACAAAAATATTTTATACAGCTACAGAAAATAATAACAAAATTCTTCTGGAAGAACAAAATCTCCAGAATATAAAAGGAATTAATGAAAAGAAAAGCAAGATAAGGTGACCTAGCCATATCAGATGTAAAAGAGTATTATTAAGCAGCAATCATCAAGACTACTTGGCACTGGCTAAGAAATACAGTAGCGGATCAGTAGAATAGGTTAGGTATACAAGGCATAGTAGTCAATGACTATAGTAAGCTACTGTTTGATTAACCCAAAGACTTCAGCTTACAGGATAAGAATTCACCATTTGAAAAAATCTGCTGGGAAAACTAGAAAACAGTATGACAGAAACTAGGCCTAGACCAACGATAAGGTTAAAATGGGTACAAAATTTAGACATAAAGGATGAGACTTTAAGCAAATTAGGAGAGCAAGGAATAGATTACCTGTCAGACCTATGGAGAAGGGAGGAGTTTATGACCAAACAAGAGATAATGAACATCATGAAATGTAAAATGGATGATTTTAATTAATTAGATTATAAAGTTTTTGCACAAACAAAGCCAATGCAATCCAGTTTGGATGGGAAGCAGAAAGCTGGGAAACAATTTTTACAGGCAATGTTTCTGATAAAAGCCTCATTTCTAAAATATATAGAGAACTAAATCAAATTTATAAGAATACAAATCATCCAAAATTGATAAATTTTCCAAGGATATGAACAAGGAGTTTTCAGGTGAAGAAATTAAAATTATCTCTAGTCATATAAAAATGTTCTAAATTACTATTGATTAGAGGAATGCAAATCAAAACAACTCTGAGGTACCACCTCACACCTATCAGATTGACTAATATGACAAAAAAAGGAAAATGATAAATGTTAGAGAAGATATGGGAAAACTGGAACACTAGTTCATTGTTGGTGGAGTTGCAAACTGACCCAAACATTCTGGACAGCAATTAGGAGCTATGGCCAGAGGGCTATGAAACTGTGTATACTTAGATCCAGCAATAACACCAGTAAGTCTGAGATCATAAAAAAGGGAAAAGGACTCACATATACAAAAATATGTGTAGCAGCTCTTTTTGTGGTGGCAAAGAAGTGGAAACTGAGGAGACGCCCATCAATTGGGGAATGGCTGAACAAGTTGTAGTATATGAATGAAATATGGAATGCTATTGTTTTATAAGAAATGATGAGCAGGTGAATTTCAGAGAAACCTGGATTTACCTGAACTGATGCTAAATGAAGTGAGCAGAATGAGGAAAACATTGTACACAGTTACGGCAACATTGTGTGATGACCAATTTTGATAGACATAGCTCTTCTCAGCAATACAATGATCAAAGACAATTCCAAAATACTAATGATGGAAAATGCTGTCCACATCCAGAAAAGGATTATGGAGTCTGAATGCAGATCAGAGCACACTATTCTTTCTCTCTTTCTCTTTTTTTCTCACGGTTTTTCCTTTTGATCTGATTCTTCTTTCACAACATGACTAATGTGGAAATATGTTTTATATGATTATACATGTATACCATAAAAACAAAAAAAACAGAAAAACATAAAAAATATATGTGTGTAAGTATTTCACATCTACTATTAGATTGCAAGACCTTTGAGGGCATGGGGATAATTATTTCCTCCAAGAAAGAAGTAACCATAAAAGCTAGAGAAACATAGTTAAATGGTTGTTGTGATGCCAATCAGTGATTAAAGATCTTTCCCACCCATTCAATAGGTCCTCAGGTGGGGCTAAGGGAGGCTTGATTAGAGGCAGACCTACACCCTTTACTTAATAAGTGCTAAGCCCCAGGTCTATACCCTTTCAGCTTACTGGGGTTGAGGCCCTCTGGCCCTAAGAAGAGTGTATATATCCAGAAGGTAGCCATTAAGGTTGGAATTCAGCCCCAGGTGTAGAGAGCTGAGAGCCTGCAGACTAGGGAACTACAGAACTCAAAGAGCTACAGAGAGACAAGAGAGAGCTGCAGAGAAAGTGCAGAGCACAGAGTGGAGAATGGAGAGCTGTGGAGACCAGAGAACTGAGGGGGAAGAGAATGCAGGCAAGCAAATGGTTGGGATTTGTGAGTGTTTATGGAAAGGCCCCAGGAGGCGGGAAGGTTACAGGATGACTTGGTTCTTTGCTGTAATACTGTATTATAATTTCCTTGTTGTTACACTTAGGTGAACTTACTGGTTTTGGAATACAATTGCTGCTATGTTGAATTGGGGTTATTGATTTTGGGATTTAATCCTCTGTTGTCTAAATAAATGTTATACTTCCCCTGCCTTCTACCTAGAGAATCTCTTATACTTTGTGATTCTGAACTATACAGGCATGTTTATGGTTATCTTCAAGGTGATGAATCTTGCCTTGCTGATATAGTTGTGTAAATAGAAACCCTTAGGCTGGCAAGGTAGAGATGAACCTAACTGATCCTGGCTTCAAAGGAGGCCTCCGCTAGCTTGGTGATTTATTATCCAAACAGGAAATTATTATAAGATTAACTTCAGAGAAAATCGTATCTTAATGGAACAGATCTAGTTTTGGCTAAGTCCTAAGACAACAAAGTTAATCCATTCACCCCCAAATTGCCTGACATCATTTCCTTATTTTTCAAACTACCAAATAGGTTCATGGAACTTCCATCTTCCCCATGTAATGTCTCCTTAAGATTCTGTGTGTACATGAGTGTATCCCTTTTTTGAGGACCATTGCTACCCACCTGGCAACTGTCCCTCATTTGATGCTAATTAAACTTTTTTTTTTTTATTCTAGCCTTGCCTTCTGATTTATTGATGGACCAATGTAGGAAAAATTACTCTCTATGACTGTATTAGGACCTCTGGGTTGAGAAATAACCCAGCCAGGATCAGGACTGCTTTTGATTGTTGTCTCTATAGTGACTAGTATATGAAATGTTAAGTAGGGTGGGACTTTTTACTGTTTTCTCTTTTAGAATGCTGAGCCTTTGATTAAGTCTTGCTAGGTGCTAAGCCCCAGGCTCATACCTTTTTGCTGATTAGATGTGAAGCCTTCTAGCCCTACGAAGGGTATATAAACTCAGAGGTTAGCATTTTGTTTAGGGGTCACCCATTGGAAGAGTGTTGGTGTGGAGACTCTGGGTAGCCATTAAATAGCCCCACCAGCTTTGGAAAACCCAGATGTTTGTGCTTCTCTGTTCACTATGTATATTTTGATTTGGTTAGACAGAAATGTTGATTTATTTATATTGTCTCTGTTTGTAATTTGTTCATAATTTCTGTTTGCTCTGAACTTCAGGGTGCTGGCTTTTCCCCCTGAACTAAGTGAATGATATATGTATGTTTGATTAAAGTGAGATTGTAAACCCCTTACAGTTGCCTTCCTTAGGAAAGCAGATCAAAGAAACTGTGCTGGCAGCTTTTGTTGCTGGTCTTGTTGGGTCTTACACCTCAGGAGCAACTGCAAGCAGCATTTTTGCTACAGCATAGTGCCACACAAATGTAGTAGATCAGGCCTGTCCAAAATGCGGCCCATGGGCCGCATGCTGCCTGCAGTGCGATTTATGCAGCCTACAAGCATAGAAATTTACATAGATGCTTTAGTAAATGAACCACAGAGCTCTCACTAAAATGGCAAATCAAAATATATTGTCTGTTATTTCAATAAAAACCCAAGGTTGGACAGCCTTGTAGTAGATTATTAGTAAATATTTTCTTTTAATTGAACTGAATTCTGAGTCCAGTGAAATGTCTTTTATAGTAGCAGTCCATGACTTTCAAATCCTTAACCTGAGAGTTACTATAGAAGAATTTTGCCACATTTCTTTTGTTTCCCCAACTAAAATCATGATAAGGTATTTTCTCCTTAAGAGGGGGACAAGATTATTAGCCTCTGGGCTAAATTGTCTAAATCCCATTTGGAGAGATACGTTATTTATAGAAATGAGTGGGAAACAATTGATACTGGGTCACGTGTGAGTAAAGGTACACAAAAATGAGTTAAGGTCCTGGATATTTTAATAGTCTATTTGTAAGAACATTTCTCAGGCTGTAAATGTTTACTTCATATCTAAGCCTATAGTAATAATTGAACAAAATATCATTATAAATGATAGCGTAACCAATGTCCAAGCCTTGGTGCCTGATACATTCCCTTATCGTTTCTACCTTATCTTCTGTTTCAGAGTCTAGAGGGATAGAAATTGGAAATGCAAGCTGGGATAGGGGAACATTTCCCAAAATGACCATTTCCTTTTCTTCCTCATTCACCAGCATACTCAGAACTGCCCAACTTTAACCCCTATGGAATGTGAGAGCGGGAATGAGGCCATAAGATAACATAATGATGAGAAATTTCTGTATATGGACATAGCAGATGGGATAGTCCCTTCATCTTCCCATTTGTCAATGAGATTAAAATCCTTCCTTGCATTTCATATGGGGGGAATGTACAGTATTTGACTATTGGCAGGTGAAGCTGGGATGGCTAACTGTCAGCAAGGCTATTGGCAAAAGATTTGGAGATTAAGTACTATTGGATCATGGTGGCCACTGCAGAGATTCCCTAGCAGCTATTCCAGAGTAGAATTAAGCAGCACTGTAGCAGTTGGGTCTGTAATTCACAGCTCACCAAGTAGTGGCTAGGATCTGAATGCATGTCTATATGACCTGTGCACAGTTAGTGGTATAAGCGATATGATAGAGAAATATGCGAATAGAAAATATAATAGACTAGTCAAGTGGCTAAAGAGTGAAGGAGAATAAATGGATAGCTGGAGTACCCTACTCATACAAGCAGTACATACAAAACCTAGAAAAAGGTCTCTACTATACTATATGAATCTTCTATGCAGTAGAATTGCACAAATTGAGAAAACTTGGTTGTGTTATAATCTACAATGATGCAATAAAGAGTCATATTAATGAGATCATAAATATGTTGGAATATTGAAGTATTTTAGAAGCAAGTTTAATACTTTCAGGTATATGTAATGGTTGTTATTTACTAAAAAATGTACTCATATACAGGTAATGATAAAGCGATTAAAACCTATGCCTTGCAATATTCAGCTCCAGGACTACAAAACAATCAATTGGCCATCTAGTATAATTTGGAAGACATCTGCCTCTTTAATAGCTCCCTCCTAACGTGATAAAAATTTTGCTTGCCATGAATTGTATAACAAAGCCAAAGATAATATTTCTTTTTTTGTTCTGTAAACATAATTATAAATTATAAATATTACCTGGAAAAGCATCTGGAGAATCCTGGGAGTGGAAGCAATTTACCATTAGCATACATTAGTTGAGTGTCACCTGGAAGAGTGCAGACTTATATAGAGTGAGGGGTAAGACAGATAAATGTTGATGAAGTAAGGGAGTGGTTGAAGGGCAGAAAAAAATTAGTATAGAACCCTCTCTGCCTAGTGTATGTGGGTCTTATCAGGAAGTAACAGGACTGAGTCCTAGGAAGTTTTCCCAGTTGCTTCCCAGACAATTTTAAGTCATTGAACATCTGGAACTGAGTAATTATCATTTCCACATCATAGCTTTCCCCCACATATTGAGGATGGACATAAGAAATTAAACAAGGATTTTAGGGGGAGTTTTGCAGAAGAAGCAGATGATATGTGAAGGGCCAGCAGATGACAAAGCAAAAGTTTAGAAATTCAGAAATGAATAAAATAAATATATAATATTACATAATATAAGAGTATTTTATTTTTCATACCATAATGAAACAGACTTCTTCTCTGGTACAAATGGAGGGAAAATTTTTGTGGGGATTTTACAGGTAATGTCGGAACTGCACCTCTAACCCCAGCAACATGGAAGCAATAACTGCATACTTAAAAGGCTAAATAAAGGCATCAAACAAATCTATTGGCAATATCCCTTCCCCTCTCTTACCTTGAATGGCCCTAACATAAAAAAGTAGACAGACTATATCATACTCAACATATTTTCCTAGCTAACAAACTGCCTTTTTGCTGTTAATTCTTACCATTATCATAGGAAATTCAAAATATTATTGCTTAATCGAGATGCAGAAAAAAAATTCCTAAGGAAACAGAACCAATAGCACAATAAGGGTTGATAAGCTTCTATTTACCATTCTTAGATAAAATATCAAAGCTAGAGAATTTCTACAGACCATGTGTTAACTCAAAATAATTTCTTGAGCAGTATAAATTTAATGCATCCCTCATAGGAAGTGTTTTAAGAGAGATGGGACCTTTGGTTCCCCTTGGTTAACATGCCATAAGTAAATTATTCCTTACATCACTCTCTCCATGTTCCACCTATATGTAGTGCTGTCCTTATTATACTTTCATTATGAGAACAGCATTGGTCTTTACTGTGTGATCCTACTTACCCTTTTAAAAATGCATTCATGAAAACAGAGAAAAAAGGAAAGAGAGCTAGTAACAGGTTAATTTAACTCACTTAAAACCTTAATTTTAGTTATTTCAAGTTCCTAACCCATCACATAATATTAACAAAATTAATAGACAAAAACAAAGTTTTCTGATATGAGTTTTGCCTCCTTTCCCCATAAGGCCTCTGGTTGACTTTCTAATAAGTAGTGAGATGGATGACAGGTGGACTCCAAATAGTATGGGGGAGGGGTGAGCAAAACACCTGGTGGCATAAGCTGCCTTTAAATAATCAAAAGTGAATTCATAAGTTTGGAATGTTTGACTTTGGAGGTTATGTGGGGTTACATTTGCCCTAATGAGATATGCTTTGCTTCAGTTGTGTAGTAGCACCACATAACTGCTTCAGGTTAGGTAACCTCGATGGACATCAAGGGGAATGGATTGGATTTATGGCAGATTTTTAAACTATAATTCTGATGCTCAGAGACAAGCATACTTCCTAATAAGTCTCCTGTTGCCATGGGGGGAAAAAGCTACAATGCTATAAATAAAGAAACAAAAACCTGTGAGATCATTCTCCTACACAGATTTAAGACAGATGCCAACACATCATTGAAAGCTGAGCATAAATCCCCAGTCATTCTGCAAATAAATTGTTTATAGAGTTTATCTTTAAATTTAATATTTAGGTTAGAGCAAGCTAATGTTAAGTAGTAATTCTAAATTTTTAGGACTGTTACAAGAAAAGCTAAATTATATTTCTGGTTAATTTGTTAGAAAAAATGATTTATTCTACTGACTGTCAAGATATTCCATTTGGATTTACATCTCTGCCACCCCAAGCAGAACTTGTCCTGAATATTTATTGTGAATGTTGTCATAGATATAGTGGGATGAAGCTGTATTTAGGATTAAAGTGGTTATGTCTTGCGAAAGCTGTAAATTTTAACACTTTAGGAAAACAGTTTTTCAAAATATTAATAACTCTCTTATCATGGCATGAAGATGCCTGGATCCTCAAAGGTGATGTCAACAGCTCACGAGATATGCAACTTCCTAACAACCTGGAAAGGCTTAAAGTATGAATACCATCACAGATTTGTACCTATGCTACCTGAAGACAAATTAAATTTGAAGAGACTCATCACCAGAGGATTGGTCAGCAGGTAACATTTCTCCTGTTCCTCAACACCTTGCTGAGGTGTTATAAAAGTTTTCTTTTTGTGTTGGTGGAGGGAAAGCTCACACTAGGAGACAGAAGAGCCTTCAAATACTGAAGCAATTTGAAGGACAAGGCAAGAAAAGATGTTTTTATTCCATTGGGAAAAGATCCAATTTAAAGATTTAGATCTCATTAGGGAAAGGAAAAATCTCACACTATGTAACCCTGACGGCTTTTCACAGTGTTTGATAAGTCTCTTTTCTTAGATTGCTAGATCCCTAGTAAAGGGGTAAGTACTAAAAGTAGAATGGAGAAAAGGGAGCTTTGTGGCACAGTGTATGAATTTAAAGTTACAGGTATGGAGGACAAATTCTGGCTCTCCCACTTACTCCCCTATGACCTTGAGCATGCCACTTAAACTCCCTGAGCTTTGATTTCCTTATCTGTTGTGAGGATTGACCTATAGCTAGGCCATGGCAAACAGCAGTGACTCTATATTTGATCCCTGATTGACCTACCAAACTACCGGGAAGTTCCAGTGTATTTAATAAGTGGCTTGGTCAACTACATTTAGGGTTTGAAATACATGGTTAGAAAACTATCAAGTGGGGCAGCTAGGTGGCACAGTGAGAAGAGCACTGGCCCTAGAGTCAGGAGGACCTGAGTTCAAATATGGCCTCAGACACTTGACGCACTTACTAGCTGTGTGACCTTGGGCAAGTCACTTAACCCCAATTGCCTAGCCTTCTCTCCTCCAAAAATAAAAAACAGAGAGAAAACTATCAAGTTAGCAAACTTCATCTAACTGTAAGCTGAGCAAATATCACTAATAATAGTATCTTTTGTAGCTGATAAGTGGGCAGAAAGGGGCCACATCCAGACCACCACTGATTGACTGCCTCCTAATGCCCCTCTCCCAATCAGTCCCAGTTAATCTGCCTAGTAATAGCAATCAAATATAAAGCACAGAATCAGGATATCTGGGCTCTCAGTTGGGTTATACTTCTATTGTAATGCCAGTTACTTTCATTGTGCCTGTGGGACTGTGGGGCAAGAGAGCCACATACCTGCATGCTTGGGAATAATAAACTGCCGTACCCATGATTCCTTCAGTATTAATATTCCTTCTCCTAAGTATCTCCTTACCCATGAACTCCTAACATGTGCTAAATGAAGTATTCAATTAAATGCCCCACAAAATCCCTTCAGGTCTAGATCTTGAAAACAGTTGTATTGGTAGTTGATTTTAGATCGCACTACCCAGCTAAGTCTAACTTTCCTTATCTATAAAAAAAGGAGAGATTTGAAACAGATGCCTCAGAGATTACTTCTAATTCTAGGTCCACGATCCTATACTATATCATAAAATATATTCCTTTATAGGAAAGTAAACATTCATTTGTTGACTACAATATTACAGATATTGGCAATTCACTTCAAAGGTATCTGCCATAGATTTATTTAAAGTTTTAATAAGATTTCTATAGCATGTTTTTTCTGGCTTGTTAAAGTTTTGATACAAGATATTAATTTTACAAATAAAATTTGAAAATACTTAGTTAACACAATGGTGAATCTTATGGAAGAACAATGTTAAAATTGAGGAAAATACTATCTTTGCATAAATTATACAAAGAGCCTTAGTTTTTAGTAATTGTTTATGTTTGGGATTCAGTAGAAAGGGAAGCTGAGAACAATATAAGAAAGAGAATTTCTAGGATATCAATCACTCCTATAATCTCTAGGAGACTCATGATAGTACTTTACCAATACAGCATTTATCAATACCAAATTCATTACCTTTATCTTCCTCCTCCTGTCATCTCCAGTAATGGATTTTCCATAGTTTCACCATTATTTTTGTATTTTGAAACAAACATCAAAAGATGCTGACTCTAGCTGCTTGAGGGAAAAGTGTCACTACCTTTTAAGAAAATTTCCTTAAACTTCAAAATGAATTACCCTTTTTGTATTATACATGCTCTTCAGTGGGAATCCCACCAAAACAGCCTTATTTATAGAAATGGTTTTATGCCTATAGAAATCTTATATAAATGCTCGCGAACATCATTTCTCACAAATATATACATATTCCTCATTTTTCTATGAATAACTGTACTTAGTGACAATTTAAGTTATTTTATATCTTTATTTTATTTTGTATTAAAATATAACTTATAAATACTGAATGATTCAAAGATAATTATGTTAATAAACTGAAGGTTTTATGAATTTCTCTATTTTTGTATATCATAAAAAGAGCTTACTTATGGTTGTAAATACCTCACAAAATGTATTATTAAACTTACTTTAAACAATCTGAAGCACAGACAACTGTGGTAATGTCCTGTATTTTTCATTTTAATTTATTAGCATCTTTCATTCAACAAACATGTATTAAATATCTATAGTGTTCCAAACATTTTGCCAGACTTTGGAGTCATACAAAGTGAGATATGACCTAGTTCCTTCCCCTATAGAACTTACATTCCTGTAGAAATATGTGCCACATGTACAGATAAGTATATTAGAAAATTATACATAAGCAAATTAAAAAACTGCAAACAAAGTAATATCAGAGGTATAGGGTTGGGCGGAGTAAGTCATTATTGTTGGGGACCAAGGATAAGGGGATAGACACATTTGATGGAGGAAGATTTAAAAGATGGGTGGAAATTCAACAGGTGATGAAGGAAATAAAGATATTCCCATCATGAAGAAGAAAGTGAGCAAAAGTTTGTTAGCAAGAATGCCAGATGTGCCAAGGGTAAAGCCAGCCACTAGATGAGGCCTAAGTATTGACTGTCTGAATGGGGATAGTATTTGGTATTATTGAAGAGTCAAGCTGACATCAAAGAGAGGAGGTTTTCTAATGTCCAGCAAGGGAGTTTAAATTTTGGAGAGTAGACAGGAGGGGAAGACCATTTTTTAAAGGGAAAAAAGATATTTATGCATAACAAAATTATGTATAACAAAGTCTAAAAGAAGGATGAAAATGGATTAGAAGGTAGAGAAATTAGAAGCAGAAAAAACTACTGAAGGGATAGCAAAAGAGTGCAAACAAGTAAAAACAAAACCTTTGGTTGGGGGTAAGATGAGGTATGAAGTGACAATAGAGTGAAAGTAATAGATTGGAGATACAGTGTGAAGGTGGAATCGACAGGCTTCTGTAGCCCATTGAATAGGAGATGTGAGGGAGAGGAGAGAGTCAAAAACTGCCACAAGTTTTGAATATGGGACAATAAGTTAATGGTAGTGCAACTGAGAGAAAGACTGAAGAAAGTGTTGTTGTATCATATCCAACTCTTTGTGACCTCATTTGGGGTTTTCTTGACAAAGATACTAGGGTGGTTTGCCATTTCTTTCTCCAGCTCATTTTTACAGATGAGGAAACTGAGGGAAACAGGGTTAAGTGACTTGGTTATGGTCACACTAGTAAGTGTCTGAGGATAAATTTGAATTCCAGAAGATTCTTCCTGACTCCAGGCCCAATATTCTGTCTATTGCTCCCCCTAGCTGCCCAAGAAAGTAAGAGGAGAAAATTAATAAGGAAATTACTATCTGTAGCTTACTATCTCTATGAGCTTGGACAAGTCACTTGACCTCTATTTGCTTCAGTTTCCTTAATGGTAAAATGAGGTCACTAGTAGCACCTATGTCCCAGGACTGTTGTGATCATGAAGTTAGACATTTTTAAAGCACTTAGCACAGTGTATGGCACATAGTAGGTGTTATATAAGTTATAATACTATTATTAGTAGTACTTTTTCTATTGTTATTTAATCATATATTTTGAGACATTTAAAGACATGTTGGGTTCGCGGTACTGGTGTATATTCAGAAGGGGACAGTCAACATTGGAAAATGGAATAGAAAAGTCAAGGAAGAGGAAGAAAACTAAAAAAAAGCCATTGGGTTTGGTCATTTGTAAGCTTTTCAAAGAACAGTTTAAAGTTGAGTGGTAATCTATGTGTTCTTTTTTTACATACTAAATTAAGCATTTTTTTTGGCTGTCCTCCCATGCCTAGAAGGCTCCCCCTCCTCATCACCCCCCTAATCCTAGGACCTGGCTTCTATTGATTATTTTCAATTTGTCCTGTATGTAGTTAATAGGTACATAGTTTTTTTGCATGCTGTCTCCCTTATTAGACTGTGAGTTCTTTGGGGGTTTAAAAATAGAAATTGTCTTCTGTCCCTCTCTCTTCCCATACATAGACTGATAGAGAAGCCCAGAATTTCCTTTGGGTATATAGGTCAGTAATTTTTTTTTCTCTTACATTTATTTGTTTTTTTTTTTTAATCTAGTCATTTTGACATATTCATTGTTTCATGTTTATTGTACTAAGTAGGCATACTTGCTGGATGATATATGATGTCCCATGAGATATATACATATTAAGAAATGTATTGACCACTAGTAAAAATGTTTATTTTTAATTAAAGAGCAAACAATTGAATCAATAATATGAGAAAAAGTTGTTATGTCAAGGACTGCTTGGACTCAAAATGATGCAATAATCAATTTAGTAGCGAACTAAAATGTGAGTTTACTAAAATATTAGTCTTATAGATTCAAGGAAATTTTGTCATCATAGAATGCCAGGATCTAGGAGTCATAATTTTTTCCTTAATTTTATTGCACACAAACATGATAGAACTTTAAAAGTAAAATATCCTCATTCTTTATGAAATTAAAAAAAAAAACTTAAGCCTGAAAATTTAAATAACAATTGCTGTTATTCCCCAATATATTTAGCCTGAGAGAATGAATGGAATCTATCTTTTTTTAATGCTCAGGTAAAGTCATTACTTGCTTCAGAGGGAGGGAGGAATGTGGAACAGCATGAAACAGAAGAGCCACCTTGAAATGGATTAAGTAAAATAATTTTGTAAACATATGGTTTGGAAATTAAATTTGACAGCTAAATTTGTTATGCTAAACAGATCATGTAATTTCCAGTGAACTGGTCAGGTGTTTGGATTATAAGGCATAATAATGGACATATAATTCCATTCTTTGGAAAGGTTGTAGGTAGTGTGTGTGTGTGTATTTAGAGAAAGAATAGGAAAGGCTGTAAGATTAAATTAAAACTTTTGATTATTAGGAATTTCCCCCCCCCCCCGTCTTCTGAGAAATGTTGATAAGGATGGGATTCAATGAAATGTGATACAGAACTCAATCAACAAATATTTATTAACTTCTTGTACTGTTCAAAGGAACTGTGTTAAGGGCTGGGGATGCAGGTACAAAAAAATGAAACCATCTTTAGTAATGAGGAGCATATATTCTAATGGACAGTGTGGTTTCCTAGATAGAATACCGGGTTGTTGAGTAAGAAAACTGGTTCAGGTCATGATTAAGACACTAACTGTGTGACTGTAGGGAACTAATCTGAAGCCCTGGTGCTTGCATTTCTTCAGGCATAAAATAATAACAACTCCCAATATTTAGTTCCTTTTTTTGAGGATGTTGCTCAGTGAATTGTATTCACATATTCATATTGAATCCCCCTCTGTGTAAATGTGTGTATTTGTTTATTTGTTTTCTTTTGTTTTAAGTCTGGGGTTCTCTATCTCATCCAGACTACTTCTGGGTTGGCCTGATCTTACCTGGGATGGCCTGATTATCAGGGAGATTTGGTACACTCAGTTTTGATCTGCACAGGTGTGACCCTTAGGAAGCTTGGTGGTCCCTCTCTCCCAGGGACTTACTATGTCAGTTCAGAATTTAGTGTGTACACCCAATTGGCATAGCCTATTGCAGCTTAGAAATCCTAGACCCTACCTAACCTTTCCCTGAATGCTATAGAATCTGTTCTCTAAAATCCAGAGCATATACCAATTTGTCAATGGATTTCTTTTCTTCTACCATAAATTCTAAGACAGAAAGATAACTATGTCCCATGATTCACAACATTTGTATTCAGAAAATTAGTCTCCTTGATGGTATTAGATCTAGAAGTTTGATTTTTTTAGTCATATATAATTTGATATTAATTGTAAATCAAGACAATAAATTATTGGCTTGTATAAGACTTGTGATCCATTTTGAAATTATTTTTGTTCAAGTAGACTATAGTAAACATTAATGACTGTCTTTTTTATTTATGATACCATTAATTTTTACCCAAATGTTCTCTACCCCTTTCTCTAGTTCTAGACCTATGAATGCAAAGAGGGTTCAATATTTGGAAAGTGATCAACGTAAATAGTCATATTACAAACCAAAACATCCAAAACAACATGATCACCTCAGTAGATGTGGAAAAAGCCCTTGACAAAATATATCACTATTTTATGCTAAAAATTCTAAAGTATACATAGAGACAGACCCTGTTTAATATCATAGAAGCCTCTATTTAAAACCAAAAGCAAGTATCACATTGAATGGTGATATACCAGAACATTTTCCAATAAATATTAGAGTAAACAAAGATGCCTATTCTCCCCATTATTATTTGATACAGTTCTGGAAAAGCCAGCAAGAGTAGTAAGATAAGAGAAAGAAATTAAAGGCATAAAGAGAGGAAATGGATATATAAAACTACCAATATTATCTGATGTTGCAATGTTTGCTTGGAGAAAACCCAGGAAATCACAAAAATATTGTGTCAATAACTTCGGCAAAGTTGTGGGGTACAAAATAAATCCTCAAAATTTGCCAACATTTCTACATAATAACATCCAAGAAGCAATAATAGAGATGGAAATTCTATTCCAAATAACTACAAAATGCATGAAACATCTGGAGATAAGCCTACCAAAGCACAGAAAACACGTGTATAGATTCAGTTAAAAGAGCTCTTTAAAGCAATGAAAAACAACTTAAGTAGCTAGAGGAATATTCAGTGATCATGGTTAGGCAATGCCATCATAATAAAAATGACAATACTATTAAAATTAATTTACATTTTTAATGCCATCTAATCAGATTTCCAAGGAGATACATTATAGAACTTGATAAAATAAATTGTCGGGGGAAAAGAAACATTTAGAACATCAAGGAAAATGAAGAAAATAAGTAAGGATGAAGGAGGATAGCACTTCCAGACTTCAAACCATATTAAAAACCAGCAGTCATCAAAGCCAACTTGTTTTGGTTTAAAAAAATAGATACATAAATGGAACAGACTAGATAAGGGAAAATTCAGAAACAATAGAAATTATTAGTCCAGTGTGTGATAAAATGGAAAACAAATTATCTAGGGGAAAACAATGTTTTCTTTGATAAAGCCTGCTGGGAAAACTGGAAAATATTATGGCAGAAATTAGGCTTAGACCAACACCTTATACCACATTCCACAATACATTCGAAATGAATTCACAGTCTTAATACTAAAAATCATACTATTAAAAAGATTATACATACCTCAAAACTATGTTCAGTGGATGTATTCTTAACCAAATAAAAATTAGGTGAAATTGCAAGAGATAAAATAGTTAAATTTGATTTCTTGAAACTAAAAAGCTTTTACACAAATATAATTAATGCCTTTAGGATAAGAATGTTAAGTGGTCAAATGGGGAAAATAAAAAGCTTTGTATCAAATATCTCTAACATGAGTTTTGCATCCAAGATGCAAATCATTAGCATCATATTTATATATACATATGTATGTTTTATGTTTTTATGATTAATACACATATAAGGATTTTGATATGATGATGACACATATATGAATACATATGTGCATTTTTTGTATTTGTATGATTAATAGCTATTTCTTAGTAGACAAAGTAGTCAAAGGATATGTATAAATATTTCTCAAAAGCATTGTAAGGAATTGAAAACCATATGAAAGCATGCTTCAAATCACTATTAATAAGAGAAAAGCACATGAAAACAAACCTAAGACTTTACCTCGCAACCTGGAAACTGGCAAAAATGAGAAAAAATGGCAATACTTAGTGTTGGAGGGGTTGTAGAAGAAGGGGCACACTTTTTTATTGCTGGTGAAATGAAATTTGTGAATATACAAATAAAGTGACTAAAATTTCCATACGTTTTGAACTGGAGACTCCATTCCTGAGATTATACTCCCAAGAAAGCCATTAATAAGATGAATGTCCTGATTTACACTCAAATATTTATAGTAGCACTTTTTGTCATAGCAAAGAATTAGTAGCAAAGCATATGCCCATCAACTGGGGAATAGCTTAGCAAATTGTGGTACATGAAAGTAAAATCAAAACTGTGGTATATGAAAGTAAAATGGAATATTATTGTGCTCTAAGAAATCATATGTGATGGCTACAGTGAAGAATGGAATTATCTTCATGAACTGATGCAAAGTGAAGCAAGCAGAGTCAAAAAATTTACAATAATGACAGTAATGTAAATGGAAAAAAGACACTGAGACATGAAAAATCAAAAGTAAATGTCATAAAATTATAAAGGCTTAAGTTTCAAACGAAGCCCGAAAATTTAAATAACAATTGCTCTTACTCCCCAATATGTTTAGACTGAGAGAATGAATGGAATCTATATTTTTTTAATGCTCTGGTAAAGTCATTACTTGCTTCAAAGGGAAGGAGGAATGTGGAACAGCATGAAACAGAAGAGCATCTTGAAATGGTTTTCTGGTGTCTGAATAAATGTTTTAGTTCTGTCTTCTATGCAGATAGTCTGTTGTATTTTGTGATTCAGAACTACACCAGCATATTCATAGTCACCATCAGTGCTGTGAATATTGTGTTGGCCATACATATGTTTATGCTCCCCTGATCTGGTGGTGTATGTAGGTGGTTGTCTTACTTTGTTCAGACAGTTGGAGCCCTGTCTGTTGAATCTCTGTGCAAATTTCTCTGCTTGTATTTTCTCCACATTCAGGATGCTGAACTTTCCCCTGAACTAGGGAATGATTTATATATGTTTGATTAAAGTAAGATTGTTGACCCCTTTAAAAGTTGCTTTTCCTTTAGTAAAGCAGATCAAAGAACCTGTGCTAGCAGACCATCCTGGATGTGCCAGGGTGCTTGCTGTTACACTCTCCCACATTCACATAAAAACAATCATAAAACTATATCCCCAAATGAATCCTAGAACACCAGAATCAACAAAAAAATGGAGTGAAAAAATCTTTTAGCCCAAGAAACTTGGAAGGTCATCAGAAAAGGTATGTCTCATTTGGGTAAAAGAAGAGCATAGTGCAGGGCAGGAAGCATCCCAGCAAGCCAGCAACAAGCCCCACCTCAGCAAACCAGCAGGAGGTTTTGAGCCCCAGTGCTGTGGAGCACACAAATACCAACACTATGCCTCAGCATAGCCAGGGGAACAGTCAGATGCCAGAGCCAATAACCACAACATGTTTCAGCATAGCCTTGGGGCAAACAGCCACCACTGGCTAGACCTCTATGTGCTACAATGCCATTCCCCCACGGCTCCCCCAAAAGAAAACATGAACATCAGAATCCCACTGGTGCTTAAGCAAACAGGCAGACACCAGCACTGGGACTCCCACATAAGCAAGCATAGACAGCTGAACAGGCAGTCACCAGCACTGGGACTGTCACATACTTCACTGTAACCCTGGGCAAACAGACATCAATGCATGGAGCCCTCATGAGCCCCAGCACACTGGTAGCCTCAAGCTCTGGGACCCACCATGGGCTTCAATGCCACCCTGGTCAAACAGGCAGACACCAACATATCAGTACATGCCAGACAGAAGCACTAGGATCTCAGCCCAGCACAAATTAAGCTTCTAGACCCCTAGAGATTCCAGCATTGTCAGCCATCCCATAGCCCTCACCTCAGGACAGCACCAGAAATGAGGGTCCCTTGTGGGCCTCAGGGAAACATCAGTGTAGCACTGGGCAAACAGGCAGGGCCTGAAGCCTCTGCCACAAGAAGCTTGGAAGAGCACCCCTTCCATCCAAGGAGCAGAGTGCAAATGTAAAAAAATGAAAAAGGCCAGATAAGATGAGCAAGAAAACAACCACAAAAAAGAATCTGACCACAGGAAGTTGTTATGGTTACAGGGAAGATCAAGACACAAATTCAGAAGTGGACAAAAGTATCAAAACACCTATGAACAAAGCCACAAAGAGAAATGGGAATTATTTTCAAGCCCAAAAAGAACTCATGTAAGAGCTCAAAAAGGACCTTAAAACTCAAATAAGAAAGGGAGAAGAAAAATTGGGGAAAAAAATGAGTGATGAAAGACAATTATGAAAAACAAGAGTCAACAGCTTGGAAAATAAAAGAATTTTTTAAGAAGTAGAATTGGCCAAATGGAAAAGGAGATACAAAAATCCATTGAAGAAAACAACTCCTTAAAATGTACAATTGCCCAAATGGAAAAGTAGGAACACAAGCTAACTGAGGAAAATAATTATTTAAAAAGTGGAAGTGGGCAAGTGAAAGCTAATGACTCTATAAGGCATTAAGAATCAAACAAATTCAAAAGAATGAAAAGCAGAAGAAAATGTAAGCTATTTCATTGGAAAACAATTTAAATGGAAAATAGATCCACGGGAGAAAACATCAGAATCACTGGAATACCTGAAAGACATAATTAAAAGGACAACCTAGATAGCATCATTCAAAAAATTATCAGGGAAAACTTCTCTGATGTTCTAGAAACAGAGAGCAAAATAGGCATTGAAAGAATCCTCTCATCATCCCAGGAAAAAGGTCTCAGTATAAAAACTCCAAGTAACATTATAGTTAAATTTCAAAACTATCAAGTCAAGGAATAAATATTGCAAGAGCCAGAAAGAAACAATTCAAATATCTGGAAGCCACAATGAGGTTTATACAAGACTTAGCAGAGGCAACATTAAAGCATCAGAGGTCATGAAACATGATATTCCAGAAAGCAGAGGATGTAGAACTACAATGAAAAACCACCTATTTGGCAAAATTGAGCATAATATTTCTAGGAAAATATGGTCATATAATGAAATAGAAGATGGATTTCATAAGGAGAAGACTAGAACTGAACAAAACCAAAATTGATCTCCAATATCAAGACTCAAGAAAGCAAAAGAAAGGAAAAAGAAAACACAATTAGATAGAGCTAAACTGTTTGTATCCCTACATGGAAAAAATGATATTTGTAATTCTTAGAAACTGTACCATTAATAGTGCAGCTAGAAGGAATATACATAAACAGAAGGTATGAGTATAAGGTGAATTTGAAGCAACAACATTTAAAAAATAAGAAATGAGAGAGGCATACACTGGATGCAGAAGGAAGGAAGAGGTAGAATGGGGTCAATTATTTCATGTGAAGAGGTATAAAAAACCTATTGCAATGGAGGGGAAAATGGGAAGTTGGGCAATGAGCATTTGAACCTTACTCTGATCAGAATTGGGCACCACAATGATCCAGTACAATTATAAAGGACTCATGATGGAAGATGCTATCCACATCCAGATAAAGAACTGATGGGAGTCTGAATGCAGATCAAAGCATACTTTTTTCACTTACTACATTTTTTGTGTGCTATTTTTTTTCTTTTGATCTGTTTCTTCTTTCACAACTGTGACTAATATGGAAATATGTTTTACATGATTGCACATATATAACCTATATCAAATTGCTTAATTGTAGGAAGGGGAGGGGAGGGAGAAAACTTTGGAACTCAAAATCTTATTAAAATGAATGTTAAAAATTGCCTTTACATATATTTTGGGGAAAAGAAATACTTGTTTTTAAAAAAAAATCTGAGACAATTTACTTTTGTCCTGCAGAGTTTTCATTTTTGATTTCTTAAAATGTAGCTCTGCAAAACAGGCTTTATAAAATATCATTGCATTTTAATTGGAGCTATGTGACTACACCATTAAGCCCAAATCATTCTTCCTTGCACTGAATGGCCAATAACAGGCCCAACACAAGCTCCTATGGCTCATCTTTTGATTCTTGAATGATTGTAAGTAGCAGTTGTTTACTGTTTTGTCCTTCCTCTCCCCAAATGATATCTTTGGAATAGTAAATTGGGCCATCTTTTGTCTCAATTATTACCTAGTCCTAATCATTGAATGAGCATGGCTTCAAACTAAGACCTGGAAAGACCTTAATTTAGAAAAGCCAAGGTCATCCACTGTATTCCTGGCCATTGCCAGTTATCTTGAGCTTTTTCTTCCCAACGGACCACATGACTTTGAAGGGGAGAGCAAGACTGGTGACTTTGCCCAGCTTTGCCTCATTCACATCTAATTCATGCACAACTCAAGATATCATAATCATGTTGTTATTGGTCCTCTTTGAGAACAATGGATAAAAAGCAACAAAGCATCCATTTGCTTATTATTTGTGGTATGAGATGTTGGTCTCATTTTCTGCCAGACTATTTTCCAGTTTTTCCCAGAGTTTTGCTCTTGAATTGTTTCTTTTTTTTGCCCCAACAGTTAAGAATCTTTGGGTTTATCATACACTATTTATACATATACCAATACATATACAATGATTCCCTTAATTTTTTTTAACTTTTCGTACCTCCAGATGAATTTTGTTGTTGTAATTATGCTCCCAAAGTTCCTGTGCTTGTCTTAGCAAGTAGATTCACAAGTATTTTATATTGTCTGTGTTTTTTTTTTGTTTTTGCGGTTTTAAAATTTATTTTTAATAGTATTTTATTTTTTGTCAGTTACATGTCAAGAAAATTTTTAGCATTTATTTTTATGAGATTTTGAGTTCCAAATTTTTCTCCCTTCCTACTTCCCTTTCTTTCTTCTGAAAATGGTAGACAGTTGGAAATAGTTTATGCACGTGCTATTATGTAATAATATTTCCATATTGGTCATAGTTGTGAAAGAAGAAACAGATCAAAAGGGAAAAAATGGGAAAGAATAAAGTGAAAAAAAATAAGCTTCAATCTGCATTCAAAGTCCATCGGTTTTTTATCTGTATATGGATAGCATTTTCTTTCATGAGTCTTTTGTACTTATCTTAGATCATTGTGTTGCTGAGAAGAACTGAGCCATTCATAGTTGATCATCACACAGTGTTACAGACACTATGCACAATGTTCTTATGGTTCTGCTCATTTTACTCTGAATCAGTTCAAACAAATCTTTCCAGGTTTTTCTGAAATCTGCCTGTTCATCATTTCTTACTGGACAATAGTACTTACACCATAACTTGTTCAGCTATTCCCCAAATGATGGACATTGCTTCAATTTGCAATATTTTACCTCGATGAAAAGTGCTGCTATAAATATGTTTGCAAATGTAGGTCCTTTTCCCTTTTTTAATGATCTCTTTGGGATACAGACCTACTAGTGGTATTGCTGAAACAAAGGGTATACACAGTTGGGTTACCCTTTGGGCATAGATCCACATTGCTCTCCAGAATTGTTGGATCACACTTCTAGGTCCGTATCTCGAAGAGGTCATACAAATAGGAAAAGGACCCACATATGCAAAAATATTTGTACCAGTTCTTTTTGTGGCAGCAAAGAATTGGAAATTGAGGGGATGCCCATCAGCTGAGGAATGGATGAACAAGTCATGGTATTTGAATATAATGGAATACTATTGTGCTATAAGAAATGATGAGCAGGCAGACTTCAGAAAAACCTATAAAGACTTAAATGAACTGATGCTGAGTGAAGTGAGCGGAAGCTGGAGAATATTCTATACGGTAACAGCCACAATGTGCCATGACTAACTTTGATAGACTTATCTTTTCTTAGCAATGCAAGGATCCAAGATACCTCTAAAGGACTTAAGATGGAAAATGCTGTACATATCTGAATGCAGTTTGAAGCACATTATTTGCTCTCTTTTTCTTTTCTTTTTTTTGTTCATTTCTTCTTTCTCATGGTTTCTCCCATTAGTCCTAATTTGTCTTTACAATGTGACTAATGTGAAAATAGGCTCAATATTAATGTATACAAATTACATGTCATCTTGGAGTGGGGGAGGGGAGAGATGGGGACAAAATTTGGAACTCAGCATCTTAGGGAAGCGAATGCTGAAAACTAAACATAAATAAATTATATATATGTATGCATACATATGTGTGTGTGTATCACTAGGTTAGACCCTATTCATGAAAACTAATCAATTTCAGTGAAGATGTGAAACACTTTTGCTGAGATTCACACATATCTTAGAAAACCATGTCTAAGTTTGGGCCAAGTTGCAGCTGCCTTTAGGTCAGCTCTGGGCTAAGAATCATGCAAACTCCAACTGAGTTATGATTTGCAATGAAAACTATGTGAGTGGGTAACTTGTGTGATTTTGATCTAAAAACAGGAAAGTGGATTACTTGTTTGTTTTCCCCTGAAAATGTCAACCTATGTTTAAAACTAACAGGAAATGAAAGTATACTTTAAGCATTACAATATGTATATGTACATAGAACTATTAAAATAAATAATTAAAATAATTAAAATTAAGCTTGAAGTTTACAGAATTAAATGCGATGCCAATTGTTGGGGGGGGGTGATTGTTTGATCAATTCAGAACTCCTCCAACAGCGAATTAGTATCCCAATTTTCCCACATTTTCTCTAGCATTTATCATTTTCCTTTTCTGTCACAGTAGCAAATCAGATAGATGTGAGGTGGTATCTCAAAGATGTTTTAATTTGCATTTCTCTAATAAAAAGAGAGTTAGAGTAGATCTTCATATGAGTATAGATAGCTTTGATTTCTTCATCTGAAAACTGTCTGCTCATATCCTTTGACCTTTTATCAATTGGGTAATGGCTTGTAATTCTTCTAAATTTGACTTACTTCTCTACATATTTGAGAAATGAGGACTTTATCAGAGAAATTTGCTGTAAATACTGTTTGCCATCTTTCTGCTTTACTTGTAATCTTGGTTTCCTTGGTTTTGTTTGTACAAAAGATTTTTAATTTCACATAATCAAAATTATCTATTTTACATTTTGTAATGCTCTCTACTTCTTGTTTAGTCATGAGTTCTTCCTGTCCCCATAGATCTGACAGATAGGCCAATCCATGCTCCTTTATTTTGCTTAAATGGTTAGCCTTTATGTCTGAACAATGCCAAAGGTCTGTCATATTTAATATCCTATTCTCCTCCTTAGTTTGTTTCTTGTTTATTTTTCGGTTGGATCTATTGAGTTCTGAGAAGGAACAATTAAGCACCCCCCCCCACTAGTATAGTTTTGCTCTCTGTTTCTTCTTGTAACTCATTAACTTCTCCTTTACGAATTTGGGTGCTTTACCACTGGGTGCATATATATTTTGTATTGATATTGCTTCATTGTCCATGGTACCTTTTAGCAGGATTTAGTTTCCTTCCATATCTCTTTTAATTAGGTCTTCTTTTGCTTTTACTTTGTCTGAGATCACGATTGCTATCCCTGCTTTTTTTTTTTTTACTTCAGCTGAAGCATAACAGATTCTGCTCCAGCCACTTACCTTTACTCTGTGTCTCTCTGCTTCAAGTATATTTCTTGTAAACAACATATTGTAGCGGGGTGGAAGCAAGATGGCAGAGTAAAAGCAGGGATTTGCTTGAATTCTCTCCCCAAACACCTCCAAATACCTGTAAAAATAACTCTAAACAAATTCTAGAGCTACAGAACCCACAAAATGACAGGGTGAAACAAATCTCCAGCACAAGACAACCTAGAAGGCTTACAGGAAGGGTCAATCACACTGGGCTGGGAGCAGAGCACAGTTCAGCACTGGCACACAACATGCCTGAGCAGGCCTTAGGGATTGAATCACTGGCAGCTGTGGCAGTTTTCAGACTTTTCAAACCACAAATACCAAAGACAAAATAGGAGGTCAGTAGAGAAATTCTGTTGGACCTAGGCAAGAGAAGAGTGTGGTCCAGCCCAGCCCCAGGGTGGTGGAGGTGGCAGCAGCAGTGGAAGCAGCAGTAGTGGCTCCTTCTGGATCTCCAGGTACACAGATGGTGGGGAAATTGAGCAACTGATCAGAGTGGGATTGCAAGGATCTCTTTGTTGTCCCTGAGGCAGGATTCTCTTGGTTTACCCTGCTTGGATCTGGGTCACAGACCTGGGTGGCAGTTCTGGAGTGAGGAGGAGCACTGGCATGGCAGAGCTTGTGGCAAATGTGGAGAGGAAATCCTCCTCACAGTTCCAAGGCAGAAAAGAGCACTTGTGGTTACTCACATACCAGAACACAGGCCAAGAGAGGAGTAAAGGCCTCTCCTTTGATTGTGCCACCTTAGAAGAACTGAAAATTTACAGGAGCTTAGAAGTATCCAAAAAAAGCCATGCAATACCCCTGAAACTTGGGACAGAACACTCTCCACTATGGAAACAGAGTCCCACCTTGACAAAGAGCTCAAAAGTCAAGTAATTGGCTGGAGAAATGAGCAAACAACATAAAAAATCAGACTATAGAATCTTACTTTGGTGACAAAGAAGATCAAAACATATAGCCAAAAGAAGTCAACAAAGTCAAAGATCCTACATCCAAAGCCTCCAAGAAAAATACGAATTGATCTCACGCCATGGAATAGCTCCAAAAGGATTTGGAAAATCAAGAGAAGTGGAGGAAAAATTGGGAAGAGAAATGAGAGTGATGCAAGAAAATCATGAAAAGTGAGTAAATAGCTTGCTAAAGGAGACCCAAAAATATACTGTAGAAAATAACACCTTAAAAATAGACTAACCCAAATAGCAAAAGAGGTCCAAAAATCCAACGAGGAGAATGCCTTAAAAAGCAGAACTGGCCAAATGGAAAAGGAAGTTCAAAAGCTCACTGAAGAAAAAAATTTCTTAAAAATTTGAATGGAGCAAATGGAAGCTGATGACTTCATGAGAAATCAAGAAATTACAAGACAGAACCAAGAGAATGAAAAAAAATTGTAGACAATGTGAAATATCTCATTGGAAATGCTATTGACATGGAAAATAGATCCAGGAGAGATAACTTCAAAAATATTTGACTACCTGAAGGCCCTGATAAAAAAGAGCCTAGACATCATCTTTCAAGAAATTATCAAGGAAAACTTCCCTGATATTCTAGAACCAGAGAGTAAAATAGAAATTGAAAGAATCCACCAATTGCCTCTTGAAAAAGATACCAAAAGGAAACTCCTAGGAATATTGTAGCCAAACTCCAGAGTTCCCATGTCAAAGAGAAAATATTGCAAGCAACCAGAAAGAAACAATTTGAGTATTGTGGAAACGTAATCAGGATAATACAAGATCCAGTAGCTTCTACATTAAAGGAGCCAAGGGCTTGGAATATGGTATTCCAGAGGTCAAAGGAGCTAGGATTAAAACCAAGAATCACCTACCCAGAAAAACTGAGTATAATACTTCAGGGGAAAAATAGACACTCAATGAAATACAGGACTTTCAAGCGTTCTTGATGAGAAGACCAGAGCTGAGAAAAATTTGACTTTCAAATATAAAAATCAAGAGAAGCATAAACAGGTAAACAGGAAAGAGAAATCATAAAGAACTTATTAAAGTTGAACTGCTTACATTTCTACATAAAAAGATATTTGTATTTCATGAGACCTTTCTCAGTATTACAGTAGTAGAAGGGAATATATGTGTGTGTATGTGTGTATGTGTATGTGTATGTGTATATGTATGAATATATACATATATATATATATATATATATATATATACAGACAGAGGGAACAGGGTGAGTTGAATATGAGGGAATGATATTTTAAAAAAATAAAATTAAGGAGTGAGAAGGGAATATATTGGGAGGAGAAAGGGAGAGATAGAATAGGGTAATTTATCTAACATAAAAGAGGCATGAAAAAGCTGTTACCATGGAGGGGAACAGGGCAGAGGTAAAAAGGGAATGGGTCAACCTTACTCTCATTGGACTTTGCTTAAGGAGGGAATAACATACACACTCAATTGGGTATGTTACCCTACAGAAAAGTAGGGGTGAAGGGGTAAAGGGGGAAGAAATGATAGAAGGGAGGGCATATTGGGGGAGGGGGTAGTCAAAAGCAAATGCTTTGGAAAAGGGACAGGGTCAAAGGATGAAATGGGATAAATGAGGGGTGGGATAGGATGGAGAGAAATATCTCTAGTATTTCACAATATGGCTATTATGGAAATGTTTTGCATAACTACACATGTATAATCTATATTGAATTGCTTGCTTTCTCAATGAAGGTGGGGGGAGAAGGGAGAAAATCTGGAACTCAAGAGTTTTAAAATAAAAAGTGAAAAATTGTTTTTACATGCAGCTGAGAAATAAGATATACAGGCAATGGGATATTGAAATCTTTCTTGCCCTACAAGAAAGGAAGGGGGAAGGGAATGGGGGGGAGCATAATACAAGGGAGGATAGTCTGGGAGAAGGGGTAATCAGAATGCATGCCATCTTGGGCTGGGGGGTAGGGGAAAGATGGGGAGAAAATTTAGAACTCAAAATCTTATGAAAATGAATGTTGAAAAGTAAAAATAAATAAAATTTTTAAAAAATAACAACATATTATGGCATTCTGGTTTCTGATTCACTTTGCTATCCACTTCTTCTTTTGTGGGGGAGTTCATCCCATTCACATTACCCTTATTATTACTACTTTTGGGTTTCCCTACATTCTATTCTTCCTCCTGTAGTGTCCTCTCTCTTTTCATCCTTTCCCTCCTCCTCCCTAGTGTTTTCCTCTTGTCTACCACCTCACCTAATATGCCCTCCCTTTTGTTAGTCCCCACTACCACCCTTTACTTGATCTTCTCCTTTCCTACTGCCCTGTCTGGTGAGATAGATTTCTACATTCAACTGATTGTGTATATCATTCCCTCTTTGAGCCAATACTGTTGAGCATAAGGTCCAGGCGATGCTTGTCACCCATCTTCCCATCTTCCCTTCCACTATAATAAGTCTTTCTTGCCTCTTCATGTCAAATAATTTACCCCATTCTACCTGTCCTTTCCTTCTGCACCCTTTGTATTCTGCCTTCTCATTCTTTCTTTTATGTCCTTCCCTCAAAATCACCTTATAACCGTACCCTCTGTTATGGATATTCCCCATAGGCGTATTATTTGTAATATGATTTTTAAGAATGACAAGAATCATCTACTCATGTAGGGATAGGAATACTTAACCCTATTGAATCTCTTATGTTTTCTTTTCCCTTCTTACTTGTTTATGCTTCTATTGGGTCTTGATATTAGAGGTAAAATTTTTGGTTTAGTTCTGGTCTCCTTATGAAGGCTTGAAATTCTTCTACTTAACTGAATTACCATTTTTTCCATTGATGTGATTTTTCCAGGTAAGTGATTCCTGTTTGTAGTCCTAGCTCCTTTGCCTTCTGGAATATCATGTTCTATGACCTCCAGTCCTCTAATGTTGCAGCTGCCAGGTCCTGTGTGATCCTGATTGTGACTCCCCAATATTAGAATTGTTTTGTTTTGTTTTGTTTTTTCTGACCATTTCTAGTGTTTTTCCTTTGACCTGATAGTTCTGAAATTTGGCTATAATGTTTCTTGGAGTTTTCATTTTGGGGTCCCTTTCCTAAGGTGATAAGTGGATTCTTTCCCTGTCTATTTTGCTCTCTGGTCCCAGGACATCAGGGCAGTTTTCCTTGATAAGTGCTTGAAAGATGCTATTCAGGTCTTCCTTTTGATGATGGCTTTCAGGTAGTCCAATGATTCTCATATTGTCTCTCCTATATCTGCTTGTTAGGTCAGTTGTTTTTCCCATGAGATATATTACATTTTCTTCCATTTTTTCATTCTTTGGAATTTGTTTTATTGATTCTTGATCTCTCATAAAATCATTAGCTTCCATTTGCCCAATTCTAATTCTTAAAGTGTTGCTTTCCTCAATTAGTTTCTGTACTTTCTTTTCCATTTGGCCAATTGTACTCTTTAAGTAGTTGCTTTTTTCAGTAGATTTTTGTATCTCATTTCCATTTGGTCAGTTCTACTTTTTGAGCAGTTTTCCAGGCTGTTGACTCTTTTTTCATAATTTTCTTGCATCATTCTCATTTTTTCCCCATTCTTTTTCTTCTACCTTTCTTGTGTAATGTTTAAGTTCCTTTTTGAGCTCTTCCACGAGTTGTTTCTGGGCTTTAGGCTGCTTCCAATTTTTCTTTGGGGTTTTACCTATAAATGTTTTGACATCATTGTCCTTTTTGGAGGTTGTATCTTGGTCTCCCTCTCACCATAATAACTTTCCATGGTCAGATTCTTTGTTGTTGTTGTTGTTTGCTCATTTTTTTGGTCTTTTTTCTTTCTTTTACATGTGAACTCAGGCTTCTTGTGCATGTGACTACAGGCCCTCATTGTTTACCTGGTATTGTGTTGATGTTGCCCTGAGGGCCCTAGGGGACCCTCCTGTCTGGTGCTGTGCTGAGGGTGTGAGGTGTGAGGTGGCTGGCACTGCTGAGGGCTATAGGGGTCTGGCAGCTTACCTGGAACATAGTGGTAGTTTCTATCGTGTTTCTGCATTTCCTTGGGGCTACACTAAGCATATGTAGGTCTGGCTTATTTTCTTGTCATGCCTGAGGTTACCTGTCTTCCCTGAGCTACACTGAAGGAGGTGGAGGTCTGGCCTGCTTTCTGCTGGAGGATGCCTGTTTGTCCTGGACTGTGCTAAAGCAAGTTGTGGTTGTCAGAGTTGAAGTGTGCCAGTTCCCATGGCTTTTCTAGGGCACATAGAGGGTCCTAATGTAAGCTGCCTGCTCCACTACAATGGGGCTCAGGAACTCCCCCTAATTTGCTGAGGTGGGGCTTGCTGCTAGTTTGCCAAGGTGCTTTCTGTTCCAGCATGTGCCACCCCACTTTTTAACTGAGTTAAATGGACCTTTCTTGCCAATCTTCCAAGTTTCTTGGCCTAAAAGATTGTTTTACCATGTCTTTTTCCTTGTTCTGTTCTTCCAGGATTTATTTTGGGGCACTATTTTATGGTTGTTTGGAGCTAAATATGAGAGTTATAGCAAATTACTGCTTATTCCTCCTTCTTAGCTCCCAGAAGTCCTGTCTGTAGTATTTTAATGCAATTTCTCTTTTTATCTTTTCATGCAGAAATTTGTAGTTAATATAAAGAAATGTGCATAATTTTTGTGGATTTATTTTATATCCACCAATTTTGCTAATGTTGCTAATTGTTTTAATTAGTACTTTAGTTGTTCTCTTAAGAATACCATGATATTATCTGTTCTTTTTTATCTTTTTTAGGTGTTTAAAGATATAAAAGTTTTCTTAAAATGCTGTTTTGTCTGCATCCCACAATGTGTAAAATGTCTCATTGTCATTTATGATTTTTCTATGATTTTTTCTTTCATCCACCCATTCTTAAGGAATAAATTATTCAGTTTCCAATCTATACCTCAAAATTCATTTATTGAATGCAATTTTTATTCCATCACTTTTGGGAAAAGTGTGCATTTAATATTACTACTTTTTGAAGTTCTTGTCAATTTTTGTGAATGTGCCATATTCTGCTGAGAAATATCATGAAAGACTTAGCTACTCTGATCAAGACAATGATGCAATATACATTCAAAGGATCCACAATGAAAAATGCTATTCATCTCTAGAAAGAGAAAACTGATAAACTCTGAGGGTGGTTTGGAGCATATATTTTTTTTACTTTATTTTTCTTGTTTATTTTCTTTTACAACATGGCTAATACATAAATATGTTTTGTATGACTTCATATGTAATCAACATCATTCTTTACCTTCTCAAGAGGTAGGGAAGGAGCAGGAGAGATAATTTGGAACTCAACATTTTTTTTAAAATGTTGAAAAAAATTGATGAAATAAATTTTAAAATATATTTTAGAAAGCTATTTGTGGTCAGTATCTGGAATTCATGGAGATAGTTTCTGCTTTCCCTTCCTGGGACTTTGATACTCTATAGAGGCACTGCATAATAATGGCAAGAGAGCTGGCCTGAGAAAGCCAGGAAGACCTGGAGTGAAGTCCCACCTCAGATGCATACCAGTCATATAACCATTGGTAAATGAATTCATATTTCACATCTCTAAGCATTTCTTCAATATTGTAAATTGCAAAGAAGATGTTGACCTACATTGGTGGAAGGAGTTTGCTCACATAGGCTATATCTGTAATTCAGCAAGGTACCATTCACACATTTAGAGCTAGAAGTAATCTTGGTTATCAAGTTCAATGCCTTCATCTTATGGATGAGGAAAATGAAATCCAGAGATATTATAGGATTTGCTCAAAGTCATACGGGTAAGTGAAAGAAGTGGGAGAGAGAAAGTCAGCATAAAGGAAAGAACAATTACTTTGTAATTATATGAAATCTGGCAAGTCACTTGCCTTCTCTGGGCCTCAGTTTTGAGACAGTTTGGCATAATGAATACAGAACCAGAATCATGGTCAGAAAGACCTGGGTTCAATACTCACTTTTGATTTATAGAAAATATATCTCCAGGCAATTCACATTACCTCCTTCCATACTCTAGGCCAGAAGTGTCAAAGTTGGAGCACTTGTAATACTCCCAAGAACCCCTCAAATAGGCTAATATGTGAATGGGAGATATTTTAAGAAAATAAAAATACAGTAAGATGTAAAAAAGATTAATGTATGTTTTTTTGGGTCAATATACATCCTCCAAGAATCCTTATCTATGGTAAATTTCTAATTGACTTTGATGCCACTGCTTTAGGCATTTCTCTAAGCCTGTAAGTATACAGTGTAGATCCTGGGCTTGCATTGTTATGGGATGCTTCCTCAACTGGATGCTCTCTTTGCCAAGGAAATTCTGTACCCTGTCCCTATTTCTATACTGATATTCAATAGGTAGAAAATGATTTTTTGAAATGGAAAGGAAAAAAATATTAAAAAATGCTGTTTAAATTTCATGTTTCATGGTCCCAAAGTAAGCTAAATTTTTACAGTATATGTTAGTTGATAGTATGGGCAGCTAGGTGGTGCGGTAGATAGAGTACCAGTCCTGGCGTCAGATATGAGTTTAAATGTGGCCTCAGACATTTATTAGCTGTGTGATGTTGGGCAAGTCACTTAACTCACTTTGCCTCAGTTTCCTCATCTGTAAACTGAGCTGGAGAAGGAAAAAAAAACTAATAGCTTGGCCAAGGAAACCCCAAATGAGGTAACAAACAATTGGACATGACTGAAAACTACTAAACAATAAGAACAAAGTTGCTGATAAATATGCCATTGATATTTTGTCAACATTTTCTAATGAACATATATTAAACAAAGAAATTCTGAAAATGCACTTAATAATACCATGATAAATGAGAGATAATATCTAATCAGAACTACTTTAATGTATCACGTTATACAGCTTAAAGTTAAAGGGATTATATTATACAGCTCAAAGTTTTATTATAAGAAATGAGTGTATTCTTTATGTATACAAAGTCTACAGAATACATTTATATCACAAGTTCTTAATGCTATAATATTTCCTTGTGGTTTTTTTCCTTTTCATTGGGAAGCTCCTTATAATTTCCAATGTCTCTGTATTGTGAATGTTGCAATAGAAAATGTAGAACACAGAAATAGGTGGTTCTTGATGGTTTCATTAATGAATTCTACATTCTCACTAAAGAATTTAGATCTTTGAATAAAATTTAATAGCCATTATACTGCTGAACCCACGATGAGCATAGAAATAATCTGTTAGCTTATCAGTTTGAAAAACTTCTCCTTCCCTCATTATCATTAGCAAAAATTTACAACAGTTCTAAGATCATAATGTAATGGACATACCTATGAAAATGGAATATTGCATGGTAGAATGTGAAAATTGCTTTTTTCCTTCAAAATATGGATATTACTTAAATAAAATTTGTCACCTTCCCACAAATTTCATAGACTTTTGCATATATAAACATGTATATAAGTATGTATAGGTATATATACTTATTCTTATCAACATAAATGCATATGCCAAAAGTATTTATATAGTATACTACATATAAAAGGTGAAGATCAACTTTCTAATAATCACTTATATGACATATTTTCTTGATGAGAGATCATTTATAGTGTACCTGCATTGTAATGAAACATGAAATGTTATACACTTAGCTTCATGCTGTACCATCCTCTTAAAGGTCAATGTGATAAAATATGACCATACTTTTGAAAACATTAGCAACCCAATGTCATGATATCACTAAAAGACCTATTCACTAAGAAACATTTAGCATCTTTTGTTTCCTGACTTGCCAAAGAATTTTGGAAAAAATAATTTAAATTGAGTTATCTAGGTTGACATTTAGCTCTAAAAATATCTAAAAATGGTGATAGCTATTTATAATTTAATGGTAAAAAATAATTTTAGAACCCCATATCTAAGATAAATTCCCCTTTAAAAAATTCAGTAAGAACATTCAAGACACACTCGAATATTTCTACATCTCTTTAAGATTTTTCAAATGAAGAGTGCAAGAGAAAACATACATAATTTAACACTTTTCTCCTGATCTATATATCTTTCCATAAATGGTTTGAAACGGGGGAAAAAGAAAAATGAAATCCAAGGGGAAGATAGAAAGCTATTCTCTCTATTTAGAATGGGACTACACATGACAAGAATAACAAAATGTTGTTTTTTTGTGAAATTTCAGAGCAAATATTGATGTGATTGTCCATAGGGAATATAGTGCCTTATACAGATATTAAATGATAAATTTTCCCATAAGGTTCAACTGTATCATCATCCTCCTTCCCCCTTCCATAGACCAAGACTAAGTTCTTCACCATTGAGATTGATTCAGTTTTGGTCCTCACACATTATCATTAGTCTCAGTTGTCTCTGAGTCTGATTGGAGGGCTGGAGGGCAGGACAGAAGTCTCTTCCCAAAGCCTCCCTTTATAATAGGCTCAGAAACTAGGGCAACTCTTCATTTCTCACCAGCTACTCTGCTCAGTTTTGACTCTACTATCAACATGCTCCTGTACCAAATACTATCTTGCACCACCCTACCCTGGCTTCCTTTCATGTGATGTCTTTCCCCATTATACAATAAGCTTCTTGAGGTCAGGGATTATAATTTTCTTATTTGTATCCTCAGTATTTAGCATAATACCTGCCACAAAGTAAGCACTAGATAAACATCTATTGTGTTATATTATATAAATTAATGAACTGAATACCATATTCTAACTAGAAGTGGTTGCTGTACTATGACATAACTAACTTCCCAAATATCTTAACAACAAATTTTAGTGGTTACAAAGATCTTAATTCCTAACATATATTAAATTAAGTCTAGAAGTGAGAGGGATAAGACCAACAATAATGAAGACAGTAGTTCCTGAAAAAAAACCCTGAAATTCAGAATGCTCATTTCATAAATAAAATGAACAGCTTATATACTTGGGAACTAGAAACACAATTGGTAGGACAAGAGTTTTAGATATTTACCATCCTTTGTCTTTAATGATTACAGAGAATGTTTAAGAATGGGACAGTCAGTTTCAGATATATTGGAAGTCTTAACAAGGAACTAAAAAGAAAGTGAGTTTTATAGTTCTTGGCACTTCAGGGTTTTAATTTGATGATTGCTTTAGTCTGGTTGGCAAGAGTTTTATAATTGTTAATGGAAAGTCTGCCAATTCATTGAAGAATGAACAGTAATTTCATCATGTAGTTCCAAGGCCTCACCATAATGTTATCATTTCATGCAGGTATGACTTTGAAGAGCACAAAACAGACTGTGGTCACAATGTGTTCGTACAGGTTAACTAAATCTTTTTTTTTAATGAAACTGTTACAGTGAAATACTCTCATGTTAATTGCCTGCACACTTTTATATTGAAGTGGACTTTTCAAAATAGAATGCCTTGTTAGGGCTGTATTCAGTGATTATTCCCCTGCTATGTCTCCATTTCTGTAGTCAGACTTTCCCTTGACAACAAATGATGACATCTGAACCCCAAATATTTTTGAGGCTAGGCAAAAATCTGTCCACATAGTTCATCCTTGATGTTCTGAAAGTCTATTTTCTGGGGGGGAAAACTAAGATTTATAGAATTTCATATGAGGAAGAGATCCCAGAAACCATCTAGTCCACATGTCCGGATATTAATTTCTCATTCTGAGGGATCACTCTATCTTGGCTTGAAGACCTGCAATGAGAGGCAGCACACAACCTACCAAAGTAGTCACTTTCATATAGCTCAAATTTTTGGAAGTTTTAGTCTTCTTCAAGCATAAAAAGTTGTTTCTTTGAAACTTTTTCTTAGTTCTGCCCTTTATAGTGAAGTAGAATAAATATTATAACTTCTACTTCTTGACCATCTTCCTAATACTCCGACAACTCCTGCTTCATACCTTGCTCCTACTCCATCCTTTTCATCTTCGTCTTTTTAGGCTTATATAACTAAAGATACCATTTACACATATTATTAATATTACATATTTATTTTTAACTATTTGGATCACTATCACAATTCTAATTTAGATTGATGTGGTGGTGAGTTATTTGTCTGCACATATATTTTTCATGGTGGTATGCTAAATTCCAATTTCTTTGTATTTCTTTTTTTTTGGAGAAGGGAAGGCAGGGCAATTGGGGTTAAGTGACTTGCCCAAGGCCACACAGCTGGTAAGTGTGTCAAGTGTCTGGGGCCAGTTTTGAACTCAGGTCCTCCTGACTCCAGGGCCAGTGCTATACTCACTGAGCCACCTAGCTACCCCCTTTTGGGTTATTTTTGTTGTTGTTTTTTAAATTCCAATTTCTTAAGATAGATATACTTATTAGAGAGTTTTTAAAAATGTTTTCCTGATAGAATAATTTAAGATTGGTATAATTTAATAAACAGTTTAAAATTAATATGCCATCTTTAAGAGTTACTGTATTTAGAAGGATATTTTACTTTAACATGCAATTAATCTGGTTTTTTTTTTCATTTCTTTTCTCTAATATAGTTATTAGAATAAGCAAATTTTGCAAGTTACCCATCTAATTCCCCAATGTAGAAATTGTTTGGTTCTAGCAGATAGAACAATGCACTTGAAATCAGGAAAGATTGTTTTCAAATATTTCCTCAAACAAATCAGTCTTTATGAGGCTCATTTCATCATCTGAAAAATAAGGATGGTGCTAATAGCAGCTATGAGGATCCACTGCTATGAAGACCAAATCAGATAACATATATAAAGCATTTTGCAAAACCTAAAATGCTATATAAGTACTATCTATGTTTTTGTTATAATCATCATCATCATCATAATTATTGCTCTCATTACCAGTAGTAGTAGAAGTAGAGGTAGTAACAGTAATTGTGCTGGTGGTGGTGGTGGTAGTGGTGGTGGTGGTGGCAACAGTGGCGGTGGCAGCAACAGTAGTAGTACTAATAGTATTGCCATTATCATGATGCCCATCATAGTTCATTCACCCTGCTTGAGAACTCCTCAGATAGAGTGTCTGAACTTGTATGGCTCTTCTTTAACTCACTGATCTACTGGGACCTTCCTATCATCTAACCTATATCTTGTATACAAAGCTACTATTAAAGACTTTACTAAATGCTTTATTGAAATATTACATTTCAGCTACTGAATTTCTTAAATCCATAGGTATAATAATTCTATCATAAAATGAAATGATATTAATCTGGTATGCCTTGGTCTTAGTGAAGCTATCATCAATATTTGGGGCCAATGTTCCCCATTCTAGATAGTCACTAACACTTTTATATGTCCCTATAATAGAACAATGAAGGATTGAAATACATTGAATTGAAGGAAATTGAAAAATTCCTATAATTTTATAAAGTTTCAAAATCAAGCTAGAGTTTGCTGATTCCATATTCTTCCCTTTCATGAAAATTGCAGACTCCAATCTTGGAGCACTTCTACTGTTCTCTACTGTAATAAAAACTCAGTCATCATATGTTTGATAGTTTATCTAGGCCTGTGCCATAAAAATATCAAGAAAGCTAGCTGTTTTTCATATCAGAGATTTTAGCTCTCTATTTACACATTATATACTGTTTTTTTCCAGTTCAAGGATTATACTCTTTTGCCAGGGGATGCTGAAAAGAAAAGATGGTTTTCATTATCTCTGTTTTGCCTTCTCTTTGTCACTTTTTATGATCATACCATCTATACAGCAGCAATCCTAACATTATTTAAAAATATTCTTCTTGTACCCAATAGAGAAGGAAGAAGAGGAGAAGAACAAGGAGGAGGAAAATGATGACAGTGACACAACAAAGACAACAACAACCTATGAGACAGTACAACCATCTTGGAAAGTAATTTGGCATTATACACAAAAAGTTACTAAACACCAAATGCCCTTTGACCCAATTATAGGTTACTGCTAGGCATATATGAAGAAAGACCTCAAAGAGGAAATAGACCTAGCACTTTTTGTAATAAAAAAGGACATTAAAGATATATCCATCAATTAAGAAGTGATTGAATCAGCTGTGATGTATGAATGTAAGATAATACTATTTTGGAGACTTTTATAAACTGATCAGAACAAAGGCAATGATTAAACATTAATAATAACCTTATAAAGACAACCACCTTTAAAGCTGTAAGAACATAGTCAATATAAAAAACATCCATGATTTCAGAGGACTAATGATACATATTACCTATATCCTAACAGAAAGGAGAAAGATTTAGGGTACAGAATGAGTCATCTATATTTTTGTATATGACCAAGGAAGGAATATGTTTTGCTTGACTATGTGTATTTGTTATAAGGAATTTTTTTCATTGGTCAGGGGTAAGAAGAAAAGAGAAAAGATTACTGTTATTTTTTTTTAAAGAGTAGAGGTGATCTGTAAATTTTTACACACATATATACACTCATGTGTATATATGAAACATGCATGTGTATATGTGAATATATGTTTGTGTATTATGTTTATTCATATTTTCAGAAAGAGAGAAACAATAAAAGTGACAGCTTGCCATAAAAAAGGGGATGGCAGAAGATGAGGCAGATAGATGGTATCATGGAAATAGTGAATATGAATTTGGACAGATGTTGAGAGATAGAGGATGATCAAAGGGCCTGGTGTGCTATGGTCCATGGGGTCACAAAGAGTTGGACAGGCCTGAAAGACTGAACAACAAAATATTATTTCCACTTATGCTTAATCTCTTCTACTTCTGTTAACTTCCTACCATTTTTGTCTTCATTTTCTTCCACATCTTTATCTTTGGACAACTCCCTCCTTAACTTTTTCTTCCTCCTATTTTTTTTTCTCTGTGTGTCTGAACAATTGGATTTAAAATTTTCCTATCTATCTGCTCCCTTTAAGCTCATTGAATTTATTATTAAAAAGAACATTTATAATGGAAAATGTATATTATATGGGGAAATTGATAAATAGTCCCTTCATGCATACAGTGAAATTAATAATTTTCTCACTTTGAAAAAGTTACATTCATTTTCTTGTGATAAGCTTGAATGTTCTAAGAAATGTGTATTCCATCCACCCCCACCATGGCAGTACTAGAGAGGACAAAAACAAGTATTTTCAATATGAAGAGTTTAAAGTGCATCATAGTTTAGAATTATAGTTTTAGGTTATGATGTATTGCAGCATTTTTGGCTTTTTTTTCTATGAGCATTTAATAGAAGGCATGGCCTTTTGTATAATCTTTCCCTTCTACTAAATCATTAATCAAAGCTATATGGAGACATCAATAAGTGATGAAAGTAACCCTGTTTAAAAAAAAGATGAAATGAATAAATCTTGGAGTCATGAGTGTCAAGTTACCTAATGAAAGAAAAAACTTAATTATATAACTCAGGCAAATTTGTATAAGCCACCTAACCTGATGGAAGTTAAAAATCTTTGTCCTATATATTAAATTTCAAGTTGACTACCTCTGGACTAATTAGTTGTTATTCATCCTTTGTACACAAAGAAGGACAGTGACATCATGGTGTTGGAGTTAAAGTACGGTGTGATTGATTGTAGCTTAACAGTCCAATATGAGCTTAGAAGGCTTTCTCACAGGTTGGGCACAAATAGTCCATTTGACCATTTGGGATGAAGATGTCTTTAGATTTGTTATGTCATCTTTAATAATAATATAATTGTTACTAGAGTGATTTAAAATAATTTATAAAGATTTTACAGTAAATAATATATTTCTTGTCAAAATTTCCCTCAAATTTCCACATTTCTCCATTTATATGATAGTAATGCTATCACCATAACTCTTGCCTGAAGCTAGATACTTAAGATATCACACAAAAGATTGATTTAAATTGAGGGTAATTGTGCACTTCGAATCATTTTTATGTTGGACTTTTTTTTTTCTTAACAGCTTCCAAAGTAAAATTTCAACACAACTGCTAGAATTGGCTATCGAGGACTGGTTTTTATTAGAATCAAATCTAAATGCTAGTTAAATTAACAAGTTTGATTTATAGAAATTATAACTCTTCTAAGTTCTATTTACATAGTTACCAAAAAAGGTAATAAAAGACTTTAGAATCTGGCAATTAAACACTTTGCCTTTCAAAACTAAAATGGACTGAATTGCTCAAATTAAAAATCATCTATGTTTCTTGTAATCATTCAGACAATTCCCTTGCAGATTCTCCAGCAGTTTTGCATGCAATGCTAGAATTGAATGCAAAGAATGAAGACAAAGCAGGCCTTATGTATTCTACAAAGTAAAACAAGGATCTCATTGTATCCTGTCACACAGGTTCTATCAAGTTTTTAGCCATTTTTCAGTGGCCTCAATTTCTGAATGAATATATGAGGAAAAGGATGGATAAAAAAGAGTCATGGCCCCCTGTGAGAAGCTAATCATTTCTATATATTATTTCTCAAGTTACTGTAGGCAAAATGTCAACTTTTATTTATTTTTAAAAACATCTGGATGAATGTATTTTACCCTTGAGCCACTAAACACTTGGTAACATCTTTCAGTTGTCTGACCCCCTAATGCTGATATATTACCCCCAATTTTTTTTGCTCTAAACAATGTGAAGAATTTTAGCTAAAACATATATAGAACTATCCATGGCAACTCTAACACTGTAAGCCTGTCCTATGCTGAAGGTACAAAATTGTACCTATTAAGGAAGGTTCAAAAATATTTGCCAAGCACATGTGTAATGATGTCTCTCTGGGATACCTGCACTTTTGGGCAGTGTCACATACAGTCACTAGTCAGTGATCACAATTATTGTGATGTGAAATATAGGTAAATCAAATAGGCAAAAGGAAGACATACATGCATACATACATACATACATACATACATACATATATATATATGTATATATATATATGGAGAGAGAGAGAATACAAAAGAAATTCAGTGATGTCTCAGAACCACATAAACCAGACAAACACAACTCAATGAGCAGTGAAAAGCCTTAAGGCAAAGACTGTTTTGCCCCCTGAAAGTGAATAAAGCAGTGATGGATTGACTGCCAAATCAAATTTCTTCCCATATGCATGCTGATCAGCCCATTATTCTATCACCCATTTTGTATTGCTCCCAAAGTGGATCCTCAAACAACTTATACTGGGCAGATTGCCATAATTAACAATGTTCTAGGATCATATTGAAGTTCAGGATTCCAGCCTATCTTTCCATATCCTTTTCAAAAGCTGGTTTGTAGTCTATTTCAGTTATGCTTAATTGGCAGAAGACTGAGGAAGTGTGCAGCAGGGATTAATTATTTTTAATTAATTCAGAAGAAGATCGGGATGTGTTAAAATACCAGATTGGTCAGCAAGGTCTACGTGTCTTTTGACATATGAAAATGTCTGAGCACCTAAGCGTGTGAATATGACAGAGAAAAATAATGTTTGGAACTTCAAGGTAAATTTGGAGATGTGATTGGAACATGCTTTTAGACCAAAAGGCTAATTGTTTTATTTATGTTATGATGGTATCACATTTACCTTTATGTAATTTTGAAGTCCATAAGACATTTTTAGTTCTGTCATTATCGCTGTTGTAGTTTGTATTCTACTGTTACAGAGAACATTTGGTTGCTCTAGAGTCACGGAACTGGGAGTATCAAAGAAAATTGACTGAACCATTACTAGGCAGCTTTCATTGACAATAAATGGAGACCATATAGTATTGAGTCAGAGCTGCATTTGGATAAGAAAACATCTGGCAGGAATAGCTAAAGCGTAATTGGAACACTACTTATTTTGGGGGGGGGTGGTTGGAGGTAGCATTGGGGAAGAGAGAGGACATTCATGGTAAAGGGCCTTTCCTAGTCATTAACTACAAATTATGTTCTGAATCATCCAGAAACCAAATCACATCCTAATTAATGGTTGATATAGACAAAAACCCTCTAAACCCTCCATTCTTAACAAAATATGTAATACCAATTTCCCTAAATTGAGCAATATATACTCTTAAGCTTGGGTTAATTTAGTCCACAGTGTTATGTAAACATCTTTGTTTGTTACCTCATAGTCACATCACTGAATTTCTTTAAGTTTACAGGCACATAAGAAATCATCAAAGAAGAAAATCTTGTCAAAATGGGCTTACAGGTGGACATTCTACTTACTCTCTCAAGCATTTAATTGAATTCCTTGCAATTTCATGTGCATTATAATAGACTTCTTTTACACCATCAGGAAACAAGTTTTAAAACATGTGCTGTGCATTAAACATCACATAAATATTCAGCAAGGGAAAGAAAAACAGTTCTGAAGGAGTATAGTAATTTTACAGTCTCTGGTTTCTAATAAATTTTTACAGCAATCCTAAACTGCATTAGCAAGTTCCAGTTTATTGTCAAGCTTCTGCACAACATCCCTCAATGACATGTCAAATCTTCACCACAGCAGTTGAACTCCTAAAGCTGTCCTCATTGGCAGGAAACTTGTCAGATTAAATTGCCACCTCTTGTCAAGAGGAGATATATGATCTGATATCACCCTGCTGATGATGACATGGGCTGTCATTTTACTTTGTCTGGATTATGAATTCCCAGTATACCCCAATATCCACAGATTTCCAGACTAAGAGGAGAATTTGTTGACCACTCAAAAATCAAACTTACTCCTGTAAAGATTTCAAATAATTTCCTTGTGAACATATTTTACCCCTCTTTATTTTCTCCTTTTATAACCATAAAACTATATGAATACATTTGGTGAGAAAGCTAGGGAATCATGTATTCTTTCTATATTCTCTTGGCTCTTTCCTGACATTAATTTCAGAAACTGTGTATCTCTCACACAATCATTTTTCATTTCAGTTCTGTCGAATTTTACATGTGCAGTGACATTTCTGGCTTCTGTTTTATGGTTTTGAATTGTTTAAAAAACTTTTAAGTACATCATTATAACTTGCAATGAGAATCCTATTGCCAAGAATGTTATCATGAAGCCTATTTTTTCAATATATTTAAGTGGAGCACATATTAATTGCTTACGTAGACACATTAGGTAAAAGATGCCATTATTGGAGTAGGAGATATTGAATCCAATATAGGATAGAATGATGTTTAATACACCATTTTAAAATATGTGTGGAATAATAATGTACTTTATAAATCAAAGATTTAGATATTAAATGTGTTTACATAGAATTTAATTAAAATCTGTGTCATTTCTTTTGCATTGTTAGCCATAGTTTCATAATCTGAAAAGTGTAGTTGAATTGGATGAATTATAAGGTGCCTTACACTTCTAAATCTATGACACTATGGAACCATAATACATTTACCAACTGGACAATAGACTTGTTTCACCAGGAAACAAGTTTTTAAACTTATTTTTCTATTTATGATCAGCCCAGTGCAGAACATAGCAGGTAATCACTTCCATAACTCTGGACATGATATCTCAATCCTGGTCACATTATTTCAACATGGATAAACTAACTTTTGGCCTACCGTATCAAAAAAAATGACTCAATCTACTAGAACTTTCAAATCTATATCAGATGAAGTACAATGTAAGCATATATCACCCATTCATAAATTTAAATTTGATTTTGTTTACCCCCAATACCACCTAATTCCTCCTAAAATTCTAATTTTTCAAGATAATGACTCTTTCCAATTTAGAGCCATTTACTAATTTGAAAAGCAGGCTACTCATGATTTTTATTCATTATTAAAAATGTTCTCTGGTGTCACTTTCATTTATTTAAAACAAGATATTTCCTTCAAAACAAATTATTAACTAGCTGTGCTTTTTTAAAAACTTATTTTAATAGTATATTTCATCTTGGAAGTTGAATTTAAATGCCCAATATGAAGTATAATGGCAAGAATTATGGATTTTAAGTCACAGACCAGAATTCAAATAGAAACTCCACCACTTGATACCTATGTGACTTTATGCAAGTCAGTCAATCAATAAACATTTATTAAGCACCTACTAAGCATCAAGCATTGTGTTAAGTGATAAGCATACAAAGAAATGTAAAAGATAGTACTTGCTTTCAAAGAGCTCATAGACTAATCAGCTCAGCAACCAATGGGCTTTTTCAACATGCAAAAAACTGTGTACAAATTAGTTATATACAGAATAAATTGGAAATAATCAGCAAAAAGGAAGTACTAAAAATTAAGGGGGGTTTGCAAAAGCTTCCTGAAGAATATGGGATTTTAGCTGAGACTCAAAGGAAGCCAGAGAAGCCAGGAGGAAGAGATGAGGAGGGAAAGCATTCTAGAATGGGGAATGGGAAATGAAAATGCCCAGTCAGGAGTGTCTTGCTCAAGGTACAGTAAAGACACTACTGTCACTGGATTACAGAGTATGTGGTGGGTTTTAAAGTGTAAGAAGACTGGAAAAATGGAGAGAGCTAGGCTACAAAGCACTTTGAATACCAAATAAAAGATTTATTAGTTTGTCCAAGAAGCGATAGGAAGCCACTGGAGTGCTGATTGAGCTTAGTCAGATCAGGAAGATCACTTTGACCACTAAGTGGAGGATGGACTAGAGCAGGCCTGAACAACCTGTGGCCCATGGACCATAAGTGGTCTGTGGGCATGCCTCTACATTTTTCATGGACCACCCAAAACTTCCGTCAGGTTGCAAGTTGTGCAGGCCTGGACTACAGTGAGGAGAAAATTACTTCAGGGAGAGCAACCAACAAGCTATTGTAACAGTCCAGGCAGGAACTGATAAGGGCCTGTATCAGGGGAGTATGCTGGCAGAGTGGATGGAACACTGGATCTACAATACAAATTTGACCTCAGACCCTTAATAGCTGTTTGACTCCAGGCAAGTCTCTTAACCTTGTTTGCCTCAGTTTCCTCATAGGTAATGAGGAGCTGGAGAAGGAATGGCAAACCACTTCAGTATCTCTGTCAAGAGAACCTGAAATGGGGTTGTAGAGTTGAACACTACTGAAACAACTGAACAACAACAAATCAGGGTGGTGTCAGTGTTAGAGGAGAAAAGGGGGCACACGAGAGAGAGAGAGAGTATGAAGGTAAAATCAACAGATGGCAACAGATTGGATATGGAGGTTAAGAGAGTATAGAGTTGGAAATGGCCCCAATTTGCAAGCCTGGATGACTGGTATAGTGGTAATGCCCTTAACAGTAATATGGATGTTGGGGGAAAAAAAGGAGGGATTGGGGAAAAGATAATGAAATTGACTGTGGACATGTTGAGTTTAAGATATCTATAAGACACCTAGTTTCATATGTCAAGTAAACAACTGGTGATACAAAATTGAAAGTCATCAGAGAGGTTGAGACTGGTTAAGAGTATTTGACTATCATTAATATAAAGATAATAACTGAATCCATGGGAACTGATAAGATCAACATGTAAATAGTAGGGAGAAGAGAAGAGGGCCCAAATAAAGAACCCTGGAGGATACCTACCATTAGTATATGTGATCTAAATAAAGTTTTAGTAAATCTTTATTTGCTAAAGGAATGGTCAGATCGATAGAGGGAGAACCAAGAGAGAGCAGTGCCATTGAACTCTAGAGAGATACTCAGTTTTTTTTTTATTGGCAATAGGAAGGAATTGTCATAAGTGATCTCTACACTCCCTTTTAGTTCAATATCTATGAACCTATAGCCATTCTAGAATGCCTATTTTTTTTTCATTTATCTCTCAAGCAACCCATTTCAATAGAAATATTCATATTTTAATTTTATTTGGTATTAATCACTAAATTTTGAGCTTTTAAATACTAATATTAACATGTTCCAGACTGCATTGGTTCAACTATAATGCATCAACACATAGCCTTCTGGAAACAGGAGGGAAAACATAGCTGTTGTCTTACAAATTATAGTTCATAAAATCTATGAGTAAAAACAACTTTTTTTTATAAAATTGAGTCATAATTTAAATCACAGACATTCATTACTCATCTAGGACTGAGATGACATTTCATAATATCTGATTTAATCATGAGTCAATCAATCAAATTTCAAAAATAATTCAATGATAATTTTTATAGCAAATATAAATTAATGATCCTTAAAAATTTAAAACAAAATCCTTAAACTTTTGATTCCTGTTAAACTTTAAGCAACATGTACCTTTGTTATGAAAGAATATATCTTTTTTCAATATTAATGCTAGTGTCTTTGAGTGTACATTTTATAAAACATTGAATGAAGAAAACAACCAAATTATATATTTTTTCTAAATAAAATTAAAAGTAATATTTATTTTTCTAGAGTCAAACCACCAGTGATAAAGGCTAGTAGTCTGCAGTAACATGTAGAAAATTCACTAAGAATAAATGAGAACAAACTATTCAAACCAAATGGCATGGGTCAAATATTCCAATGTATAATTTAATTTTTTTTTCTTCAGGAAAAAAATGTCTAGATATGCCCACAAGATGACCAACATTTTTTTCTTAAGTCTGTATAATGTTCATTTTTTAATAAAAGTTTCTTTATGTGAATAAAACTAAATTGTCTCAACTATTCTATTCTGAAGACCTTTATCTTACTAAAAAAAAGAAAATGAATTTTTGGTGATTAGAAAGAGTAAGAATTATCAGTATCTTTAAGGATTGAACGAACTTATTAACTGAGTTTTTAAAAGAACATTTACTAAAAAATGGGATCACTGAAAACAACCATGAAAATAATTTCTAAAAATCTATTCTAAATAAAATTGTTCATATACAAAGAATAGGAAAGTGATATGCCAGAATTCCAAAGAAATCACAGATTAATGTTATTGTATCAAAATCATATTTACATAGAATTAACATAAATATGAGTTGGTAAACCATATGCTGGCACATCTGTTTCTAAATGTATTAATCACAAGTTTGTCCCCTATAGGGATCTTTAAATTAATTCATATTTGTACATACTACAATGTACATGGTGTTTGGGCAATATAGTTTGTGGACACAATGCTTTTTTATGTCTTAAGACCACTAACAGGAAGATATTATTGATCTTACATGGTATATATAGTTTTATTATTTATTTTAAGCAGGACCTTCCAAAATGATATTTTTAATAGATCCTTCAGAATTGGGTTCCACATTCATCTTTGTTATACTATGGAATCACCCTTATTATAAAGGAATTTTTCACTATTCCTAATCAGAGCTTTTTTGCCCTTCCAATTATTTCATCACATTTGGGTTAAAGAACAACTGCCAAGTTTTGTCTTGTAATTATACACACACACACTCACACACACACAAACACACATGCACACACACATACATATACACACAAACACACACCTATATATATGCATATATATATACACATGCACAGAGAGACAGAGATAGAGATAGATAGGTAAATATATAATTGAGAGAATTCTTGAGATCCAGATCCAAGATGGTGAAAAGAAGCCAGGATGTTTCCTGAGCTCTCCCCAGTTTCCCACAGAAACAACATTAAATCAAGTCTCTAAATGGATTCTGGAGCAACAGAACTCACAAAAAGATGGAATGAATCAATTTTCCACCATAAGACATCTTAGAAGGACTTCAGGAATGGTCTGTGCCACTTGGGTCAAAGTGGAGCACAGCCCAGTGTAGACTCTGTGCAAGCCAGTGGGAGGCTCTTAGCCCCAGCACAGATCAGTATTTGAGACCCCTCCATCCTGTCTTAGCAGGCCAGCAGTGTGGCTTCCAGGCTTATCACAAAAGGCAAATTGCCAGCCCCAGAAACCCACACACAAGAGGCAAACAGGAAAGAAAGAAAAACAACAACAACAACAATAACATATTATTCGATAAGATTTAAACTGTTTTCCCCACAGTAAAGATGATACTTGCAACTCTTCAGAACTGTATCTCTATTAGGGCAGTTAGAAGGAGTCTACATAGACAGAGGGTATGGGGATAAGTTCCCTTGGATGTGACGATATAAAAAATAAGGGGTAAAAAAGGATTGTACTAGGAGAAGAGAAAAGGGATAGGCAGAATATGGTAAATTATATCACATGAAGAGGCCCAAAAGACCTATTACACTAGAGGGAGAGAAAGAAGTGGGTATTATTTGAACCTTACACTCATTGGTTTAGGCTCAAAGAGGGAATAACATATACACTCAGTTGCATATAGAAATTTCTCTTACCCCATAGGGAAGTAGGAGGGAAAAGGGAAAGGAAAAGGGAATGGGAAGGAAACTGATAGAAGAGAGAGCAGAAAAGAGGGCAGAAGTAGAAAGGAAAGGGGGAAAGAAAAGGGGGGCTTATAGAAGGGAGTATAGACTGAGGGAGGTAGTGGTTGAAAGCAAAACACTGGAGAGGGGACAGCTAGGTGGCACCATGAGTAGAGCACAAGCCCTGGAGTCAGGAGGACCTGAGTTAAAATCCAGCCTCAGACACTTGACACATTTACTAGCTGTGTGACCTTGGGCAAGTCACTTAACCCCAATTGCCTTGTCTTCCCCCCTCCAAAAAAATAGAAAGAAAAACACTGGTGAGGAGGAAAAGGTTGAAAGGAGAGAGAAAACTATAAAAGGGAGGGGGAATAGGATGGGGAGTTAGTAATCACTAACACAGTAATCAGAAATATGAAGTGAATGGGATGAAAACTCCCACAAAAGAAAAGCAGGATAGCAGACTGGATTAAACACTAGAATCCTACAATATGTTGTTTACAAGAAACACAGAGTACAGGTAAAAGGCTGGAGAAAAAAATATTATGAATCAGCTAAAGTTAAAAAAAACACAGGGGTAGCAATTCTTATCTTGGACAAAGCAAAAGCAAAAATAAATCTAATTGTAACAGAGGAGGAAGGAAACAACATTTTGCTAAAAGGTATCATAGACAGTGAAGTAATATCAGTACTACAAGTACTACTAAACATATATGCGCTGAGTGGTATAGCATCCAAATTCTCAGAGAAGTTGAGTAACAAAAGAAATAGAGAGCTAAACTATACTAGTGGAGGACCTCAACCTCCACCTCTCAGAAGTAGTAAATCTAACCACAAAATAAAGAAGAAAGAAGTTAAAGAGGGGAATAGAATTTTAGAAAAAAAAATAAATATGATAGACCTCGGAAGGGGGGAACTTTATAGGCATAGAAAGGAATATACATTTTTCTCAGTGATACATGACACATACACAAAATTGACCATGTATCAGGGCATAAAAACTTCACAAAGAAAGGCATAAAGGCAGAAACATTAAATGTATCCTTTTCAGATCATGATGTAATAAAAATTACATATAATAAATGGCCATGGAAAGATATATTCAATCTAAACTAAATAATCCTAAAGAATGAGTGGTTCAAACAACAAATCACAGAAACAATCAATAACTTCATCAAATAGAAAGAAAATAATGAGATAACACACCAACATTTATGGGATGCAGCTAAAGTAGTTCTTAGGGGGAAATTTTACATCTCCATATGCTGACATGAATAAAATAAAGAAAGAGGAAATCAGTGAATTGGGCATGCAACTTTTTTAAAAAAGCTAGAAAAAAAACAAATTAAAAACCTACAATTAAATACCAAATTGGAAATTCTGAAAATCAAAGGAGAGATTAATAAAACTGAAAGCAATAAAAATATTGAACTAATAAATGATGTTAAGAGTTGATTTTATAAAAAAGTTAAACCTTTGGTTGATTTGATTTAAAAAAAGAAAGAAGAAAACCAAATTACCTGCATCAAAAAAGGGTGAATTCACCATCAATGAAGAGGAAATTAAAACAATAATTAGGAGCTATTTTGCCCAAGTGTATGCCAATAAATCTGACAATCTTAGTGAAATGGATGAATATTTACAAAAATATAAGTTGCCCAGATTAACAGAAGAGGAAACAAAAAATTTAAATAACCCCATTTCAGAAAAAGAAATTGAACAAGCCATCAGTGAACTCCCTAAGAAAAAAATGGCCAGTGCCAGATGGATTTACAATTGAATTCTACCAGTTAAAGAACAATTAATCCCAATACTATATAAACAAGAGAAATAGGATAAACAGGTGAAGGAGTCCTACCAAATTTCTTTTAGGACATAAATATGCTACTGATACCTAAACAAGGAGGAGTCAAAATAGAGAAAGAAAATTATAGACCAATTTCCCTAATGAATATTCATATAAAAAATAAAATAGTAGCAAAGAGTTTACAAGTTATCATCAGGATAATACACTATGACTAGGTGGGAATCAGCCCCTGTGGGGCTGATTCATCACTAGTAAAACTAGTAAAACTGACCGTATCATTAACAAAATGAACAGAATCCATATAATTACCTCAATAGATGCAGAAATAACTTTTGACAAAATACAGCATTCATTCCTATTAAAAACACTAGAGAACATAGGAATAAATGGAGTTTCCCATAAAACAATAAGCAGTATCTATCCAAAACCATCAGCAAGCATTATATGTAATGGGGACAAGCTAGAAGCAATCCAAATAAGATCAAGAGTGAAATAAGAATGCCCATTATCACCACTATTATTCAGTATTGTACTAGAAATGTTAACATTAGCAATAAGAGAAGAAAATTAAATTGAAGGAACTAGAATAGGCAATAAGGAAACAAAGTCATCACTCCTTGTAGATGATATGATGGTACACTTAGGAAATCCTAGAGAATCACCTAAAACACTGCTTGAAATATTAACATCTTAACAAAGTTCCAGGATATAAAACAAAGCCACATAAATCATCAGTCTTTAAATATGTTATCAAAAAAATCCCAACAGAAAGACATAGAAAGAGAAATTCTATTTAAAATACCTGTAGACACAATGAAATTTTTGGGACTCTACCTGCCAAGACAAACCCAGGAACTATATGAACATAATTACAAAACACTTCACAAAATGAAGTCAGACCTAAACAATTAGAAAAATATCAATTGCTCATGCATAGGCCAACCTAATATAATAAAATGGCAACTGTACCTTAAGTAAGTTACTTATTCAGTGTCATACCAATCAAACTACCAAAAATTATTTTCTCCAGCTAGAAAAAATAATAACAAAATGCATCTGGAAGAACAAAAAGTCAAGATTATCAATGAAATTAATGAAAAAGAATGCAAAGCAAAGTGGCCTGCCTGTACCAGATCTAAAATTATATTATGAAGTGGCAATCATCAAAACTATTAGGTACCAGCTAAAAAATAGAGAGGTGGATTAGTGGAATAGTTAAGGTACACAAGACACAGTAATAAATAACTATATAAGTCTACTGTTTGAAAAATCCAAAGATTCCAGTTACTTGGATAAGAACTCACCATTTGATTAAAACTACTGGGAAAACTTGAAAATACTATGGCAGAAACTAGGCACAGAGCAAGATCTTACACTGTATACTAAGATAAGTTCAAAATGGGTACATGATTTAGACATGAAGGAGGATACCATAAGCAGATTAGTAGAGCAAGGGATAGTTTACCTGTCCAATATTTGGAGAAGGGAAGATTTTATTACCGAGTAAGATACAGAGAATATTATGAAATACAAAATGGATAATTTTGATTACATTAAATTAGCTAAGTTTTGTGCAATCAAACTGATGCAACCAAGATTAGAAGGAAAGCAGAAAGTTGGGAAACAATTTTTACAGCCAATGTTTCTGATAATATCCTCATTTTTAAAATGTATAGAGAATTGTGTCAAATCTGTAAGAATACAAGTCATTCCCCAATTGATAAGTGGTCAAAGGATATGAACAGATAGTTTTCAGAATAAGAAATTAAAATTATCTATAATCATGAAAAAAATGCTCTCATTCACTATTGATTAGAGAAATTAAAACAACTCTGACATACCACATCACATCTATCATACTGGCTAATATGACAGAAAAGCAAAATGATAAATGTTTAAGAAGATGTGGGAAAAATTCAAACCCTAATGCATTTCTGGTGGAGTTGCAAACTGATCCAACCAGTCTGGAGAGAAATTTGGAAGTATGAACAAAGGGCTATAAAAACATGCATTTCCTTTGATCCAGCAGTAATTCTCCCATGTCTATATCCCAACGAGATCATAAAAAAGAGGAAAGGACCCACATATACAAAAATATTTATAGCAGCTCTTTTTATGGTGGCAAAGAACTTGATGGGATGTCCATCATTTGGGGAATTACTGAAAAAAATATGGTGTATGAATGTAATGGAATATTATTGTCCCATAAGAAATGATGAGCAGGTAGATTTCAGGAAAACCTGGAAAGATTTACATGAACTGATGTTGAGTGAAGTGAGCTGAACAAGAGCATTGTACACAGCAACAGCAACATTGTGCAGTAATTAAATATGATAGACTTAGCTCTTTTCAGCAATACAATGATCCAAGATAATTCCAAAAGGTTCATGATGGAAAATGCTATCCACATCCAGAGAAAGAACTATGGGGTCTGAATGCAAATCAAAGCATTCTATTTTCACTTTATTTTTGTTCTTGGTTTTTTCTTTCGCATGTTTTTCCCTTTATTCTTTTAAACATGACTTTTATGGAAATAAGTTTTACATGATTGTATATCTATAACCTATGTCAGATTGCTTGCTGTCTTGGGGACAGGGAAGGGGAGAGAGAGGGAGGGAGAAAAATTTGGAACCCAAAAATTTACAAAAATTATTGTTGCAAACTATCTTTACATGCAATTGGAAAAAAATACTATTAAGAAAAAATAAAATAAAAAGAATGCTGAAAAAGTAGTAATTACTTTGTTACCTTTCCAACTTGAAGGACTCTGGATCATTTTGCAGCTGTTTCTTCTACTGTGATTAAACAAGATAATCTCTGTCATCTCATACCTATAATTTTATTATTATAAAATAGTGTCAAACATTCAGGGATTAGAGTGCTACTTTAGTATATTTCTTAGAATAAGCATAATACCTGTTTCATAATTAATGAAAATTGTCAAAATATTAATGTTATGTATTCTATATTCCAAATTTCTGTCACAACATTATAATTCATCATTTCAGATACTGTTCACTAATTTGACACTTTTCTTTTGAACAATGTTTGAATACAATGCTTATTAGAAAATAAATGTTAGAATCCACCATTCCCCATAGTGAAACTTTGTGATCAATGGGAGAAGAGTATTTAAGTAATAAGCTCCATTCTTTCCCCTACAAAATGCAATGAGATGAAGCTATAGATCATTTATTCAGAAGGATGACAAATGATAATGATCTCCAAATTTACTAGTGGCTGAGGTTTTCTAAATAGCTGGTGCAAATGAATTATTCATGCACAGCCAATTTAGTCAGTGATAGTTATCACTTGATGGTTTTTTGTTTCTTATAGTTGTTGCCTACATTGAGTAGTCAGTAATCTACAGGGTATTCCTAAAGTCTGGACACATAGGCAAAAATGCATATTTTGAAGAAATGAAATGATTGAAATTTTCAACATTTTATTTGATTGGAATGTTAACAAATAACATCTGCAACATGATTTTCATCATTTGTGATGCAAAAGTTGATGCGCTTTGCAAGATTCACGGGAACTTGATGCAATAACTCAATAACTCCTCATTGCTGTCAATTTTAGCACATTTACTCTTGGAATATGAATATTAACTCATGACGTTATTTGAAGTTGAAGATTTTATTTGTTAATATTCCAATTAAATAAAATGTTGAAAATTTCAATCATTTTATTTCTTGAAAATATGCATTTTGCCTATGTGTCCAGACTTTAGGAACACCCTGTAAAATATACAAAGAAGTAAATATTATATTTAGTTCTTTAGTGTAGTTTTTGAAGTTCAGAACATATTATTCATACTCACTCTGACTGTAACCATTTTCTTAGTTTTACCCTTGCCATGAACAAATATACTAAAGTAAGGGAGATACTGTGAAACCTGAGGGGGGAGAGGGGTGGGAAGCCTAAAGGTGGGTGTCACCTAAAGAAGTAATAGTAATATTTAGAAGTTGAAGTATTGCTTCTGATTCAGGTAAAAAACAGTGCTTTGTATGTGTAGATCTTCATAGATGTTTCATTAAGAAGCTTCATCCTTACTGAGCAGTCACCAGCTAAGAAAAGAAGGGGACTGAAATACCTGGGCATTCTAATACTCTTCATGCCCTTTAGGTCTAATTATTTGATAGCATACTGAAAGTACAGCTGCTAACCTCCTCACCTATTGTGGAGTCAGCAATCATATTTCTCCCATTCTTTATTCATTCGGGTTATTGGTTATGCATTCAATAGCCTATTGACTTTAAATTTTTCAGGTTGACATTTAAATGTCTCTATGCCACTTGTTTGATTGAAATAATAGAATTATATTCTCCCCCTTATTCCTTTGCGTTATCTAGTCATAGTCTATTTAAGGGCTTCTTTTTTTCTAGATTTAAAACCTTAAGCAATCAAGCTTTTAGCAATAGGTGTGTATTTGAGAGATGTCACAAATGGAGTAAGAGGCTCAGAATTTATGTTTGGTTTTTAGCCTGATGCTCTCCCTGAATGCATTTTTCATATTTATGTAATTACATATTTAAGAATTTCATACTTCATCAGAATAACTCTTACCATTTTACTGATTGACTTCCCATTCTGTCATGTTCTCTGGTTTGTACAATACTTTACCAGCTGAAATCTGAACTAATTTATCTTGTTCTATGTAATACTTTCACATTGAGTGAAGTAAAAGTCAACACACATGATGTGTTGACAGAAATAGATAGGTAATATTTAATGTTGCATATCTTCCTTTATATTTAAATATTTGTCATTCACCTTAAACACACACAAAAATATGCTGCTAAGAGAGGTACAGCTATCTAAAAAGTAGAAACAAGCACTTTGTATTGTGGTAACTTAATTAACTTACATGTTAATAGACTTTAAAGTATTTTCATAACAGAATTAATGAGTCATTTCTAATGCACAGAAGAGAACAGATGGGAATTCAGAAGGAAATACAGATGAGCAGGACAGCTTTGAAAGTAATATATTGAAAAATTTTATATTCTCTGCAAGTTGTACATAATAGAGATTCATGGTTTCATATATAATCTATTTTCTATTCTACTATATATATGAATATGTTCCTTTTTTAGTGTTCACTAAAATCAGTAAATGACTATTTTGCAAATAATATCCATCTTTCTATCTATCTATCTATCTATCTATCTATCTATCTATCTATCTATCTATCTATCTTTCTATCTTTCTATCACACATTTCCCTTTCCTGGAACAATTATTTCTTCAACAATAAAACACATGAGTAGATATAAATTTATTAAAAATGTTTATTCTAGGATGTGACTTCATTAAGTTAGATGGCCTAGATAGAGCTTGAAGTAATTAATGTCTAGGTTCTTGTTGATCATAAATAGGGCACTGGGAACGCACAGCTTTTTCCATCCCTGTAAACAAATATTGTGCTTTAGTCATTGAAGATGCTCTTCTAGACCAGCTCTTATGCTCTATCATTTATAATTTTACTTTATATATATTTGAACATCATAGACTATTTTGAGAATCTTGATTATAATGTTAGGTGAGAAAAAGAAAATTAAATAGAAAATGAAAGAATTAGAAACTTGAATTACTGACTAAACCAGTGTGATTCAAGTAGCAGAGATCTGACCCATGTGAATCTTTGCTTTATTTCAGACTACAATGTTTAGTGCATTATGTAATTATTTATAAACTATGGTACAATTTTTAAATGTATACATTTTTCTCATTTCCAAGATGTACAAGAAACCCACACAAAAGAGGAACTAGAAGCATTGTGGAGAAAGTTGAATGGAATAAAATAATATCCTAATAATTAAAGCTATTGCAAAGTACAACGAACTGCTTCAGGAATGGTGGCCAAGATCTCTAATTAAGACAAGGCAAACAAGGCTTTGGCCTAAGATGCTCATATTTGGAAGAAGACCACTTCCTCCCTATAGCAACTGCCATCCCCATCGTTGTCTCCTCTGACTCATATGATGATGTACATGAATATATTCTGTACTAAAGTACCTTAGGGGTAAAAAGTCTGACTTCCCCCTGTCCCAATATGACAGAAATATTTTCCCACCTAAAGACCCTGTGGAAAAAAGCATGATTTCTCCCTTTCCCAATATGACTGCATCCTCAGTCAAGATCATTAATACAACTGATAATGCTACTCTCCATCTCATCCCTCACCTCCACTCTGCTCAACAGTTTTTTGTTTATTTGTTTGCCCCTAGTTAAAATATTATTACTTTGGCTCCCCATCAGTGAATGTCTTTAAGTAGAGGTGAAATCAACAATGGTCTGGAATTTTGAAGGAGGGATTTTGGTTTAGATAAAAGGTTGATTAATGAGCTCTGAGTTACTTTCCAAATCAGAGATTCTATGAATCTTCAATACTTTTTCCTTTTGCATTGATCATTCTACAAAGCTGAGACATATTAAAACAAGAGGGCAAAGAGGAGGAGCAGGAATATATTACAACATATAGCAATGAAATCATACATTCAGTGAAAATATAAGACACAACAGAAAGGATGAGTTAGAATATTGTATCACTGAAAAATCTAATGTAATTGAGACACTTTTGCTTTTTTCTTTCAGACTTAGGCTAAACTCAGATCTACTTCTCCAATTCAAAGAAATAAAAAAATATATCTTCTTTCACATAACAAAAAGGTGGAATATAAAATGACCACTGACAGTTCCAGAGTACAGCAAATCTTCTTAGTTTCAGGGAAGATTTTCCTATTCTTCACCAGTGAGGAGACGTAATCTATGTAAACCCCTACACGGGAGCCTTAAAATATAAGACTGTCTGAGAGCTTGACTGATCTTAATATGCTGTTCTTGACAGCAGTATCTTCAAAAGTAAACAGAATATATCCATTTAAGAAATAAAATATTTCTCTTGCATACAAATCCGTGAGGAGGAGAGGAAGAATTGGTGATTTGGCCCACGTTAAAAAGAGAACAATTAATTCTCAACCTATTGATCTGAGCCTTCTCAGATTTAAGTGACCTCCACAGAACAACCCAGACAATGTCCCATGATACTAGATGAATAAATTGATTTTCTAAGTATAGCCAACCATGTCTTCCTTCCCATTCATTCATTCATTCATCCAACAAGTACTAATCAGTACTTCATGTATACAGAGCATTACATGAAGCATGATTAGGGATATAAAACTGTCGAGGAGAGTTTTACCAGTAGCTTACAATCTAGAAGAAGAGACAAAACATATATATGAATAATTTTAAGAAAAAGGTGTTATAGTTTATAGGGGTAATATACCACTTATGGCTAGAATAAAGATCTATAACTAGGGAAGGATGGCTAAGGCTTTGATCAAGGGACTCTAAATCTAGGTGGTGTTTTCTGCCCAGGATGGTCCTCTACTAGAACAATACCATAAGGCACAATTATCTGACTATCCTCATTCATTTATGAATCCACAGAATGTCATCCAGAGCTTCCCATCACTGTTGCACACTACTTTGTTGGATACCCCCAACCTGATGTCTCTACCCCTTCTGCTGCTTCCTAAAAGTTTAGGCTTTAAGTACTGTTAGTTTTACATTCCTTCCCACAACTGAACTTACCCTAGATGTCAGAATATCTTTATGACTCTTGTAATAATTAGATAAAGTTTCATTGGGGGAAGTAGCACTTGAATGTTAGATAGGAAGTTCAAAAGGCAGAAATTGACACTGTGTGGGAAGAAATGCTTTATCTAAAGGAAAAAATATTCTTGTTATCTCCCCCACAACCCTCAAATTCTTGGAAAAAGACCTAACCAGGTGATTCAATTCTAGGCTTCAACTGCTGATTCATCTAAGAGATCTGTTTTAGTTTCCTAGTATCTAGAAATGGCAAATATCTTTTTAATCACTGTTATTATTGTTGTTATTCAGTTGTTTTTCCATTTTGGCTGAATTTTTATGACCCAATTTGGAGTTTTCTTGGCAAAGATACTGGAAGACAAAAAAACTAGAATGACAATCCAGAATCACTTACGCAGCAAAACTGAGTATAAAGCTTCAGAGGTATATAGATATTTAATAAAATAGAGGACTGTCAACCATTTCTGATGAAAAGACTGGAGCTGAATAGAAAATTTGACATTAAAACAGAAGATTCAAGAGAAGCACAAAAAGGTAAACAAGAAAGAGAACTGATAACAGATTTTAAAAGGTTAAACTGTTTATATCCTAAATTGGAAGATGATACTTGCAATATCTAAGAAATGTTTATCTTTATTAGGGTAGTTAGAAGGCATGCACATAGAAGGCATAAGTGTGAGTTAACTATGATGGTTCGATATACAAAAACAAAAAAGGAGAAGAGAAGAAAAGAGAGAAAGAGGAATGAACTGGGAGAAGGGGAAAGTAAAAGATAGAAAGAATGGGGTAAATTGTCTCACATAAAAGAGGTATGAAAGAGTTTTTACAGTGCAGGGGAAAATGGGGGGAGGTGGGGAGCACTTGAAACCTAATCTCATTGGAAATGGCTCAAAGAGGGAATAATATACACACCCACTAGGTTATTGAAATTCATCTTATCCTATAGGAAAGTATGAGGGAAAAAGATTGTTCTGGGGTTTGGCTGATAGGAGCGCAGTAGTAGTGGTAGAGGGGGAGGCAGTAGTCAGATGCGAAATACTTTTGAGGATAAATAGCGTAAAAGGAGAGAGAGAGAGAAGTATGAACAGGGACAAAAGTAGGATGGAGGGAAAACACAGTAATCATAACTGAAAAAATATGAAGAGAATTGATTCAAATTCATAAAAAAAATAAGAGCTATTCCCCAATTGACAAATGATTAAATGATATGAAAAGGCAGTTTTCAGACAAAACCATCTATACTCATATGAAATAATGTTCTAAATCCCTATCTTAATAGTATTTTATTTTTTACAATTACATGTCATGACAATTTTAGCATCTATTTTCATAAGATTTTGAGTTCTAAATTTTTCTCCCTCACTCACTCCTTCCTCTCCCCTCTTCTGAAAATGGTAGGCAATTTAATATAGGTTACACACATGCTATCAGTAAAGCATTTCTCTATTAGTTGCAGTTGTAAAAGAAGAAACATGTCATGAAAAAGAATAAAGTGAAAAAAAATCCATGGATTTGCATTCAGAGTCCATCAGTTCTGGAAATAGATAGGTATTCCCTCATGAGTCCTTTGTACTTTTATTGGATCATTGTGTTGCTGAGAAGAGCTGAGTCATTCATAGATGGTCAACACACTGTTTCTGATACTGTGTACAATGTTTTCCTCATTCCGCTCATTTCACTTTGCATCAGTTAATACAAGTCTTTCAGGTCTTTTCCTTAAATTTGCCTGTTCATTATTTCTTATTGCACAATAGTATTCCATTATATTCATGTACCATAGCTTGTTCAGACATTCCCCAACTGATGGACATACTCTCAATTTCCAAGATTTTACCCCCACAAAAATGGCTGCTATAAATATTTTTGCACATGTACAGGACCTCTCTCCCCATTTTTTATGATCTCCTTGGGATACAGACCTAGTAGCAGTATTACTGGATGAAAGGGTATGCAAAGTTTGATTGCCTTTGGGTATAGTTCCAAATTCCTCTCCAGAATGGCCAGATCTGTTAAAACTCCACAAACACTTCGGTAGTGTCCCAATTTTCTCATATCCTCTCCAACACTTATCATTTTTTTACTTTGTCACATTTGCCAATCTGAAACGTGTGAGGTGGTACATCAGAGTTGTTTTAATTTACCTTTCTCTAATCAAAAGTGATTTAGAGGACTTCATCATTTGCCTATAGATAGTTTTGATTCCTCCATCTGAAAATTGCCTATTCATATCCTTTCACCATTTATCCATTAGGAAATGGCTTGTATTCTTATAAATTTGATTCAGTTATCTATTTGTAAAATGAGGCCTTTATCAGAGACACATGCTATAAAGATTGTTTCTCAACTTTCCTACTAAACTTGGTTGCCTTTTTTCTTATTTGTACAAAAGCTTTTTTTTTTTTTTTTTTCCTCAATGAGTTCATATTTTAATGGGAGTGATAACATGCACATATACGGGTACAGTCAATCCTAAACTTATGTGGCAGTAAGGTTCCTAGAAAATGGCACAAAAGTTAAAAACATGAGTGTTAATACATTGAACCTATGGGAAATAGGGGATTAGGTTCCCATAACCACTAAAAGCTGTAAAATTTTTCTAGAGATTGCTGAATATACATATTTCTGCATACAATTCTTTATAACAACACATTCCTATAACATACACTTTTACTAACACAGTAAATATGAAACAACCCATAAAAAACAGTCAACAAAATAAAACTGGTAACATGCAAAATATTTTTTCTTGCTAGTAATTCCCTATACTTCTGTGACCTTTTGTGCTTACATCTCAATAAAGCAAACAAGCAAATATTGTTTTCAGATAATACTATACTGCTGTAAACCTCTTGGTTAGTCTCTGAAAATCAAGGAAGAGGTTGCTGGGACTTTAGTTGCTTCTGTTGGAAGACACAGAAACTGATGAGGTCTCAGCATCACCTCTGACACTCCAAATGCACAGGGAACTCTTTATTCAACCAAGGTAGGGTGAACAAGACCAGTGAAGTGCCCCGTAGGATACCAGCCACTCTACAGAATTGTGCATCAAGGGTCTCATTTTTTTCTCTGCTGTGCATAGCCATCAAGATGCATGGTTACCAATGCAAAAGTGAAAATTAGGTTACTAATAAAATCATGTGAATGCTTGAAGTCATGAAAGTTAAACATGGGAATGCTGAGAATATATAAAACACATACGAAGTAGATACAAGATATCCTGGAGGATGGCAGAGAGGAGAGAAACTACCAGCTAGGAGGACCAGAAAGGCCTTGTGCAGAAAGTTATGCCATAGAGGACTATGAGTAATTCCCTAGTGATCTTATACACTTTTTTTGGTGGTGGGGGACAGGAAAGAATGTTATATTCATTATTCTACCTCTCTTTGGAAAGTTCACTGGTTCCAAAAAAATTCCCAGTTATTTTGAAAAGAAAAAAATTCATTAAATTGGAAACATTAGAGGCATAGTATAGAGCAAAATATGTATGTTGGACAGGAGCTTAACTGGAAAGCAACTTGGAATTTTGCAAATGAAGTGACTAAAATGTCCATACCCCTAGAACCAGAGATTCCATTAAAGGCCTCATACCTCAGGGATGCCATTGATAAGAAGAAAGTCCTAAATATTTGTAGCAGCACTTTTTCACAACTTTGTGATCATAAACTTTGTGCTAATAACTTTATCTTTTGGAAACCAAGTAGATGTCCATTGATGGGGGAATTGCTAAGTAAATTGTGGGACATGAATGTAATGGAATGTTACTGTGGAGTAAGAAATGACAAATACGGTGAGTACAAAGAAGCATAGAAAGCCATTCATGAATAATGCAGAGTCAAGTAAGCAAAGTCAAAAAAACAATATACACAGTGACTACAACTAAATGGAAAGAACACCTTTCATAAAACAATCAAAAATGAACGTTGCAAAATTACAAGAAAAGAACAAGCATGGCCCCAAAGAAGAGGCATGAGAAGGCACATTCCCTGCTCTTTTGCAAAAATGGGAGGTCCACAAGTGTGCAACATCTCATATATTTTCAGACTTTTTAAATGAAGTGAGTATTTTTACTGATTTTTTTCTTCTTCCCCTTTTTTCCCTTTAAAAATATCATTTGTAACATGGAATGGCTCTCTGGGAGAGAGAGAGAGGGGGGTGATGAGAGACATTTTGGCAATGTAAAAACAACAGATATTAAAAAAAAAACCTGAAGCAATAATGCCTGTGGGTCTTCTGTGAACCATTTCCTCCTTTTGTTGATGAGGGAAATGATCATTTGCAGAATGCAAAACTATTTAAAAATAAATCAAACGACAAGAAATTTTAGGTTGTACACTGAAAAGGTTGGGACAATGGTTGAAAAACAAAACAAAATAAAAACAACCTCCCTCCATCTGACTATTTCCTTGACCAAAAGAATTAAACAAATCAAAACAAAACAAAGCAAAAGACAGAAACAAAAGCTAATAATGGGCTGAATAAGCAAATGAACTTTATATCCTTTGGGAAATATTTGTCAAAACTCTTCCTTATCTTTCACGTAGTCCAGGCAACTTACTCACCCCCTGATGCCTTTGGCTCTAATTTGCATGGCAGCTTGGGGCTCCTGTGCTTTGTTTTTTTCTGCTTTGAAGAACTGGTCTGGACAAAATCATCTTTGTTCTGTCCCTTTGGAGCAGTCCTGAGGGAAATTCTCATTGAGGATTTCTCAAACTGGCCACTTGTTATTGCCCTGAGCTGAAGAGGGGGTGAGATCTCATGTCTGAAAACCTGTTTCTTTTCATGCTTCTCTTGATTCTTGTGTTTGAAAGTCAAATTTTCTATTCAGTTCTGGTCTTTTCACTGAGAAAGCTTGAAAGTCCTCCATTTTATTGAAAGTCCATATTTTGCCTTGGAACATGATACTCAGTTTTGCTGGGTAGGTGATTCGAGGTTTTAATCCTAGCTCCATTGACCTCCGGAATATCGCATTCCAAGCCCTTCGATCTCTTAATGTAGAAGCTGCCAGGTCTTGGGTTATTCTGATTGGGTTTCCACAATACTCAAATTGTTTCTTTCTGGCTGCTTGCAGTATTTTCTCCTTGATCTGGGAGCTCTGGAATTTGGCAACAATATTCCTAGGAGATTTCTTTTTGGGATCTATTTGCGGAGGCGATCGATGGATTCTTTCAATTTCTATTTTGCCCTGTGGCTCTAGAATATCAGGGCAGTTCTCCTTGATAATTTCCTGAAAGATGGTATCTAGGCTCTTTTTTTGATCATGGCTTTCAGGTAGTCCAATAATTTTTAAATTATCTCTCCTGGATCTATTTTCCAGGTCAGTGGTTTTTCCAAGGAGATATTTCACATTGTCTTCCATTTTTTCATTCCTCTGGTTCTGTTTTATAATATCCTGATTTCTCATAAAGTCACTAGCTTCCACTTGCTCCAATCTAATTTTTAAAGTAGTATTTTCTTCAGTGGTGTTTTGGACCTCCTTTTCCATTTGGCTAATTCTGCCTTTCAAGGAATTCTTCTCCTCATTGGCTTTTTGGAGCTCTTTTGCCATTTGAGTTAGTCTATTTTGTAAGGTGTTGTTTTCTTCAGTGTATTTTTCAGTATTTTTTTGGGTCTCCTTTAGCAAGTCATTGACTTGTTTTTCATGGTTTTCTCGCATCCTTCTTATTTCTCTTCCCAATTTTTCCTCTACTTCTCTAACTTGCTTTTCCAAATCCTTTTTGAGTTCTTCTATGGTCTGGGGCCAGTTCATGTTTTTCTTGGAGGCTTTGGTTGTAGGCTCTATGACTTTGCTGTCTTCTTTAGGCTGTATGTTTTGGTCTTCTTTGTCACCAAAGAAAGAATCCAAAGTCTGAGACTGAATCTGGGCGCGTTTTCGCTGCCTGGCCATATTCCCAACCAACTAACTTGACCCTTGAGTTTTTCAGTGGGGTATGACTGCTTGTAGATTACAGAGTTCTATGTTCTACGTTTGGGGGGGAGGTGCCAGCTCTATCAGAGCCGCACTCCTCCTTCCCCAAGGACCCCCAGTCCAGACTGGGCTCAGATCTTCCGCAGGCTGTGCACCCCTGCTGTGATCCGCCACTTAATTCCTCCCACCAGGTGGGCCTGGAGCCGGAAGTAACAACAGCTGTAGCTGCCCCACCTCCGCTGCCTCCGGGGCTGGAAGCCGAACCGCGAACTCCTTCCACTCCCGCAGCTTTACCCACTAACCTTCTCCGCAGTCTTTGGTGTTTGTGGGTCGAGGGGTCTGGTAACCGCTCACGTATTCAGGGCGCTAGGGCCCCCTCCGCCCGGTTTCTGGTCTGGATGGTCCACGCCGCTCAGGCTGGGCTCTGCTCCACTCTGTTCCCAGCTCCCAGCTCCCAGCTCCCAGCTCTGTGTGGAATAGAGCTCACCCAGAGACCATCCGGGCTGTCCTGGGCTGGAGCCCTGCTTCCCTCTGCTGTTCTGTGGGTTCTGCCGTTCTAGAATTGGTTCAGAGCCATTTTTATAGGTTTTTGGAGGGACTTGGGTACGGAGCTCACTCTAGTCCGTGCTTACCAGCCGCCATCTTGGCTCCGCCTGTACAAAAGCTTTTTATTTTAATATAATCAAAAACATCTATTTACATTTTGTAATGCCCTATTTCTTGTTTGGTCATGAATTCATCATTTCCCCATATATCTGACAGGTTCACTATTGCTTGCCATTCTAATTTGCTTACAGTGTCACCATTTATGTCTAAATCATGCACCCATTTTTGAACTTTATCTTGGTATATGGTGTGAGACATTGGTCTATACCTAGTTTGTGTCCTATTGTTTTCTAGTTTTCACAGCAGTTTTTTTCCCCAAATAGTGAGTTCTTATTGAAATAACTGTGGTCTTTGGGTTTATCAAACACTGGGTTACTATGGTCATTAACTACTGTGTCTTGAATACCTAATCTATTCCACTGGTCTACCACTCTAATTCTTAGCCAGTACCAGATAGTTTTGATGATTACTACTTTACAGTACAGTTTGAGATCTGGTATTGCTAGGATACTTTCCTTTGTATTTTTTTTTTTCATTAATTCCCTTGATATTCTTGATCTTTTGTTCTTCTAGTTGAATTTTGTTATTATTTCTTCTAGTTCATCAATATTCATTAGGGAAATTGTCCTAAAATTTTCTTTCTCTGGTTTAGCTCTTCCTAGTTTATGTATCAGCACCTTAGCTATGTTATAAAAATAAATTTTGTAAGACTTCTTCACCTAGTTTCCCAGATAGTTTATATGGTACTGGAACTAACTGTTCTTTAAATGATTCATAGAACTCCTTTGTGAACCCATCTCGCCCTAACAATTTTAGTTATGGAGTTGATTAATGGCTTGTTTATCTTTTTCTAAGATGGGTTTATTTAGACATTCTATTTCCTGATCTGTTAATCTGGGTTTTTTTTATTTTTATAAATAGTCATGAATTTGGTTCAGATTGTCAGATTTATTGGCATATAATTGGGCATATAACTGTAATTTCACCCTTTTCATTTTAGATACTATTTGATTTTCTTCTTTCTTTTTTTTAAAATCAAATTAACCAATGGAATATCTATCTTATGCTTTTCTTCCATAAAACCAGCTCCTAGATTTATTTGTTAGTTTAATAGTGATTTTTTTTAAATTTTCAATCTTATTAATCTCATCTTTGATTTTCTATATTTCCAATTTGGTACTCAATTAGGATTTTTAATTTGTTCTTTTTCTAGTATTTTTTTAAGTTGCATGCCCAATTCATTGATCTTAACTTTTTCTACTTTGTTGTTTTGTAAGAATTTGGAGAAATAAATTTTCCCCTAAGTACTGCTTTGGCTGCATCCCATTAATTTTGGCATGTTGTCTCATTGTGATTCTCTTTAAAGAAATTATTAATTGTTTCTATGATTTGTTTGGCCCACTTATTCTTTAGGACTGGAATATTTAGTTGCCATTTAATTTGTAACGATGAAAGGAAAGTGAGGAAAGACAAGAGAATAAATAGGTTGCAGTAAAATACACAGGTAATAATCATAACTGTGAATGTGAATGAGATGAAACCCCTCATAAAACAAAAGCATACATGACAGTGGATCAAAAACTCAATTTCCACAATGTTTTTTTAAACATAAATAACATCTTTATGAAAACTCTTCCAAAACAAAAAAAAATTAGTGGGAAGTTTTACGTATTTTTTTGAATTTCTTTAACATCTGGCTTAATAACAATAGTTAGATTTTCATTCTATATTCAATATGTCTTAATATGTTACTTTGGTTGAAGCAAATGAAGAAAATCAAGCCGCACACAGATATGTAATTGGAAAAGGGAGTAATATTTTAATAGGTCTTTTAAAATTATTATACAAATAAATTTGATCTCATGAAAGTCTGGGCCCCCCTATAGAGTCTCAGGGAACCCTCAGGGTTCCCAGACCACACTCTGAGAACCATTGTCTTAAAGCATTAGTTTCATAATGTCACTCCCCTACTCAGTAAACTCCATTGGCTTCCTATTACCTCAAGGTTCAAATAAACATTCCTTTAAACATTTAAAGGCTTTTCTTCAAAACTGGTCAAATGACACCTTTTCCATGAATCCTTTCCTAATCTCCTCCTCTACCTAGTAGCCCCCTCCAAAAACAATTATCCTGTAGTTATTTTGTATATACATAGTTATGTACGTGTTATCTTCTTTGATAGAAAGTAAGCTCCCTGAGGTCAAGGACTGTAGCCCCAGTTCCTAGCATAGTGTCTGGTACATACATTTTATAACTACTTCTTGATTAATTGATTGAAGAAGACTTTGGCTAGATAGGTAATAAGAGCTTACATATTTCAGTTCAACAAAATCTCTCTCAGCCCACATCTTTTGGCAAGCCAAACTAGGGCTTGGACTCATCCTCCTGTTTTTTTTTTTTTAAATAACTGAGTTCTTTAAATTTATTTTAAGTTTTCAATATTCAACAAATTTTCTCCCCATCTCTATCCTCTTCCCCACCCCAAGGTGGCATATATTCTGATTGCCCCTTTTCCTCTATGTCCTTTCCTCTATCAGCCCCCTCAACCCCTCATCCCCTTTCCCCTTACTTTCTTCTAGGGCAAGATAAATTTCTATACCCCATTGCCTGTAGATCTTATTCCCAGTTTCGTGTAAAAACAATTATTTCAAACATTTGTTTTTAGAACTTTGAGTTCCAAATTCTCTCCCATCTTCCCTCCTCACCCACCTTCCTTGAGAAGGCAAGAAATTCAATATAGGTTACACATGTATCATTATGTAAAACACTTCTGTAATGCTCATGTTGTGAAAGACTATGTTTCCCTCCATCCTATCATGTCCCCCTTATTCAATTTTCTCCTTTGACCCTGTCCCTTTTCAAAAGTGTTTGCTTTTGACTACCTCCTCCCCCAATCTACCTTCCCTTCTATCATCCCCCACCCCTCCCATCACTTTCCCCTCTACTTTCTGGTAGGGTACGATACCCAGTTGAGTGTGTATGTTATTCCCTCCTTAAGCCAAATGTGATGAGAGCAAGATTCACTCATTCCATTTCACCTGCCCCCTCTTCCCTTCCAACAGCTTTTTCTTGCCACTTTTATGTGAGATAAGTTACCCCACTCTATCTCTTCCTTTTCTCCTGCCAATATATTCTTGCCCTACAAGAAGGGAAGGGAAAAGGGGATTTGAGGGGAGTGGGGTGACAGAAGGGAGGGCTGACTGGGGAACGGGGCAACCAGAATGTAAGCCATCTTGGAGTGGGCGGGAGGGTAGAAATTGGGAGAAAATTTGTAATTCAAACTTGTGAAAATCAATGCTGAAAACTCAGTACATTAAATAAATTTTTTTAAAAAGAGGAAAAATCATGGAACACCAAAAAAAAGAAAGAAAAATGACATCTAGGCTCTTTTGTTATCATGGCTTTCAAGTAGTCCAAATATTTTAAAATTATTTCTCCTGGATCTATTCCCCAGGTCAGTGGTTTTTCCAATGAGATATTTCACATTGTCTTCCATTTTTTTCATTCTTTTGGTTCTGTTTTATAATTTTTTGATTTCTCGTAATATAGCTTCTGCTTGTTCCATTATAATTTTTAAGGCAGTATTTTCTTCAGTGGTCTTTTGGACCTCCTTTTCCATTTGGTTAATTCTGCCTTTTAAGGCATTCTTGTCCTCATTGGCTTTTTGGAGCTTCTTTGCCATTTGAGTTAGTATACTTTTAAGCTGTTATTTTATTCGGTATTTTGGGGGGTCTCCTTTAGCAAGTTGTTGACTTGTTTTTCATGATTTTCTTGCATCACTCTCATTTCTTTTCCCAATTTTTCCTCTACTTCTCTTACTTGATTTTCCAAATCCTTTTTTTGAGCTCTTCCATGGCCTGAGACCAATTCATATTTTTCTTGGAGGCTTTTGAAGTAGGATCTTTGACTTTGTTCACTTCTTCTGGCTGCATGTTTTGATCTTCTTTTTCACCAAAGAGAGATTCTATATTCTTACTCCTTTTATGCTCCCTGCTCATTTTCCCAGCCAATTACTTGACTTTCCAGCTTTTTGTCAGTGTATGAGTGTTTTCAGAGTGGAGAGTTCTATGTCCCAAGCTTCAGGGGATTTGTGCTGCTGTTTTCAGAGCTGCTTATATTGTGAGGTGGCATGATTTTTTTCAGAGGGGATACTCCTCTCCTGGCCTGTGAATTACCAGGACTCTCTCCCACATCCACTACAAGCTCTGCCACACCAGTGCTCCTCCTCCCCCAAGGAAAGCCAACCAGGACTGTGACCCAGATCCAAGAAGGGTAAAGAAAGAGAATGCTGTTTCAGCACCAGCAAAGAGATCCCTGCACTCTCTCTCTGATTGGCCACTTGATCCCCCCAGCCACTTGATTCCCCCCAGTTGTGGGCCTGGAGCTGTGGAAGCAGACCCTGCTGCTGATGCTGCTGCCCCCACTGCCACTGCTGCAGCCACTCCTGCCACCCCATAGCTAGAACAGGAGTGAACCCTTCTCTCTCCTAGGTCCAACAATTTTCCCACTGACCTGCTCAGTTGTCTTTTGCATTTGTGGGTTGAGAAGTCCAGAAACTGCCACAGCTCAGTGATTCAAGGCTCTGAGGTTTCTCTGTCAGGTCTACTCTGGCCTGGTCTCCTTAGACTCAGCCCATGCTGGGTTGTGCTCTGCTCCCAGCACAGTGTGATAGACTGTATGTATTGCTATGGTTAGACAGTTAGAAGACTATCCACTGGTGTGTGTTTATTTACTCTGTTTATATAATTTCTGCTTGTAATTTCTGTTTTAATTCTCTCTGAAGTTCAGGGTGCTGGCTTTTCCCCATGAACTAAGTGAATGACATACGTACGTTTAATTGAAGTGAGATTGCTAACATCTTAAAGTTGCTTTCCTTAGAAAATCAGATCAAGGAATCTGTGCTAGCAGCCCTCCTGTGTGCTGGTGTTATTGGTCTTACACAGCCTCAGCAGCTACAAGCAACTTTGTTGTTACAAAAATGAAGCAGAAAGCTGGGAAATAATTTTTACAGCCAGTGTCTCTGATAAAGGCCTCATTTTTAAAATATAAAGAGAACTGAGTCAAATCTATAAGAATACCAGTCATTTCCCAATTGATAAATGGTCAAAGGATATGAACAGGTAGTTTTCAGAGGACAAAAATAAAGCTATCAATAGTCATGTGAAAAAAATGCTCTAAATCACTATTGATTAGACAAATGCAAATCAAAACAGCTCTGAGGTACCACATAACACCTCTCAGATTGGCTAACATGGCAAAACAGGAGAATTATAAATGTTGGATAAGATTTGGGAAAATTGGAACACTAATGGTTGGTGGTGGTGTGAACTGATTCTACCATTCTGGAGAGCAATTTGGAACTATAAAAATCTACATATCCTTTGACCTAGCAATACTGCTTCTATGGCTGTATTCCAAAGAGATTTTAAAAGCAGGAAAAGGACCCACATGTACTAAAATATTTATAGCAGCTCTTCTTGTTGTGGCAAAGAATTGGAAATTGAGTGCATGCCCATCAGTTTGGGAAGGATGAACAAGTTGTGGTATATGAATGTAATGGAATACTATTGTGCTACAAGAAATGATGACCAGGCTAATTTAAGGAAACAACCTGGAAGACTTGGAACCTGGAAAGATTTATATGAACTGATGCTGAGTGAAATGAGAAGGAGAACAATGTATACAGTAACAGCCACATTGTGTGATGACTGACTTTGATAGACTTAGCTCTTCTCAGGAATGCAGGGATTTAAGAAAACTCCAAAAAACTCATGATGGAAAATCATCTCTACATCCAGCAAAAGAACTTTGGAGTCTGAATGCAGATGGAAACATACTATTTGCTCTCCTTTCCTTTTGTTGTATTGTTTTGTTTTTTCTTTCTCGTGGTTCCTCTTATTCTAAATCTTCTTTAGATCATGACTCATGTGAATATATGTTTAATATGAATGTATAAACAGAGGCTATATCAGATTACACACTGTCTTGGGAAGGGGGAGGAGAGGGAGGGGGAAAAATTAAAAACTCAGAATCTTATGGAAGTCAATGTTGAAAACTAAAAATAAATAAATTAATAAAAATAAATAAAATAAACATGCTAGTGTCAGATGTCATGAAACCATGGCACTTAGTGTTATGGGACCCTGTCAACCTGCCAGTTTAAGCTATGAAAAACAACTAGTGTCATCTTTGTTAAACTACAACTATTAAAATAAAATCATTTATGCTTGAAAAATTACAAATATCATCTTGCCATGTGGGGACACAAACAGTTTAGCTATATTGAATTCCTTATGTTTTCTTTTCCCTTTTTTTTCACCTGTTTATGCTTCTCTTAAGATTGCGATATTGGCAAATTTTTGTTTTAATTCTGGTCTTTTCCTTATGAAAACTTAAAGTCCTTCTATTTCATTGAATGACAATTTTTCCCTTGATGTATTGTGCTTAATTTTGCTGGATATGTGATTCTTGGTTGTACTCCTAGCTTGCTTGCCTTCTTAAACGTCATGTTCCACGGCATCTGATCTTTTTATGTTACAGTTGCCAAGTCCTTTGAAATCCTAATTGTAGCTCCCTGATGTTTGAATTGAATCTTTTTGGCCACTTACATTATTTTTAACTTGACTTGATAGCTCTAAAATTTGGCTATACTGTTCTTTGGTGTTTTTATTTTGAGATCTCTTTCTGGAGATGCTTGGAGGATTCTTTCAATGCCTATTTTGCTCTCTGTTCCAGGACATCAGAGCAGTTTTCCTTGATAATTTCTTGAAAAATAACTGTCCAGGTCTTTCTTTTGATTATAGCTTTCAGGCATTCCAAAGATTCTGACATTTTCTCTGCTGGATATATTTTCCAGGCCAGTCGTTTCTCCTATGTGGTGTTTTACATTTTCTTATATTTTTTTCATTCTTTTGTATTTGTTCGATTGATTCTTGATGTCTCATAGAGTCATCAGCTTCCACTTTCCCAATTCTAAATTTTAAGGAATTGTCTTCCTCAATTACCTTTTGTACTTTCCTTTCTCTTTGGCCAATTCTACTTTTTAAGCAATTATTTTCTTTTTCCAAGCTGTTGACTGTTTTTCCTCCATAATTCTCTTGCATCACTCTCTTTTCTCAATTCTTCTTCTACCTCTCTAATTTTCAAGCTCACTTTTTTGCTCTTCCATGAGATCTCTTTGGACTTGAGACTACTCTCCATTTTTCTTTGGAGTTTAATCCATAGGTGTCCTCTTCTGACATTGTTGTCCTCTTCTGAGTTTGTGTCTTTATCTTCTCTGTCACCATAATAACTTTCTGTAGTCAGATTATTTGTTGTTGCTTTTGCTAATCATCGTTGGCCTTTTTCTTTTCTTTTAAATTTGAACACTGCTTCTGGAGTAGAAGAGTGTACTGTCTCAGGCTTCTTGTGCCAAGGACTGTGGGCCCTAGATGTTTACCTGATGCTGCACTGATGTTGCTGTAAGACCCACAGGGACCCTCGTTTCTGGTGTTGTACTGAGGGGGTGAGTTGGGGGGTCTTTTGCATTACTGGAGGCTGTAGGGGTCTTGCAGCTTACCTGGTGCTGAGCCTGGGTCCTAGCACTAGTATCTGGAGTGTGCTGAAGCTAGTGAGGTGATTCTGTGTTTCCCTGAACATACAGTGAAGTACATGGAGGTCTGGCTACTGGTGGTTGCCTGTTTGCCTGGGGCTAGGCTGAAGCATGGGGTGGATCTCAGAGCTGGAGTCTGCCTGGTCTTGTGACCATGTTGAAGTAGATGGGGTGTCCTGGTGTTGGTGTTTGCCTGCTCCACCACACTGGGACTCAGGATCTACCACTACTTTATTGAGGTGGGGCTTGTTGCTGGCTTGCTGAGATGTTTCCTGACCTGGACTGCCCTTCCTTTTTACCCTAGTGAGATAGACCTATCTTGCCAATCTTCCAAGTTTCTTGGGCCAAAAGATTGTTTCACCCCATCTTTTTGCTGGTTCTGCTATTTTAGGATTTGTTTTAGGGCAGCATTTTATGGCTGTCTGGAGGAGAATAGGGGAGAGTTATGATGATTTACTGGTCACTCTGCCATCTTGACTCCCCTCTAAATCACTATTGATTAGAAAAATGCAAATTAAAGCAACTCTGACCATGTCACACTGATCAGATTGACTAATACATTGGAAAAGGAAAATGCCTAATGTTGGCAGGGATGTGGGAAAATTGAGACACTAATTCACTGTTGTTATAGTTGTAAACTTATTCAACCATTCCATAGAGCTATTTGGAACTGTGTCCAAAGGCCTATAAAACCACATATACACTTTGACCCAGAAATACCTCTACTAGGTCCATATTCTAAAGAAATTTTAAAAGAGGAAAAAGGTCTATACATTCAAAAACATTTATAGCTGTTCTTTTTTGTGCTGTGGCAAAGAATTGGAAATTGAGGGGATGTCCATCAACTGGGGATTGGTTGAACAAGTTGTGGTATATGATTGTGATAGAATACTATTGTATCATAAGAAATGACAAGCAGGATACTCTCAGAAAAAAAACCTTGGAAAGGTTTACATGAACTGATGCAAAGCAAAGTGAGCAGAACCAGAAGAATGTTGAACACAGTAACAGCAATATCATATGATGGTGAACTGTGAATCACTTAGCTTTCCTGTAAAAATAATGATCCAAATCCAAAATAATTCCAAAGGACTTAGGATGACAAACATTCTCCATTTCCAGAGAAAGAACTGAGGGAGTCTGAATGCTGGTAGAAACATAGTTTCGGGTTTTTTTTTGTTTTGTTTTTTTAATTTTTATTTTTACTTTACCACGCACGGTTCTACATAGTTTTGAGTTCCAGTTTTTCTCCCCTCCCTCCCCCCTCCCTCCCCAAGACGGCATGAAGTCTCATATAACTGTCATGTATAACTTCGCACTGAATTAATTTATGCACTAGTTAAGTCATGGAGAAGAATTTTGACCAATGGAATGAATCATGAGAAAGAAGAAACAGAACCAAAAAAAAAAAAAAACCCAAAAACAAAAACAAAAGAGAAGCAGAAAAGGCGAGCATGTAGTGTGCCTCAGTCTGTATTCAAACTTCGCAGTTCTTTGTCTCGATGAAGATAGCATTCTCCATCGTGAGTCCCCTGGAGTTCTCCTTGCCCCTTAGGTTGCTGAGAAAAGCGCAGTTTGTCAGGGTTGGTCCTCACGGAATCCATATATCTGTGGCTGTGCACAACGTTCTTCTGGCTCTGCTCTGCTCACTCAGCATTATGTCATGTAGGTTTTTCCAGGTTGTTATGAAGTCTGCATCATCCCCATTTCTTATGGCACAATAGTATTCCATCACCTTCATATACCACAGCTTGTTCAGCCATTCCTCAATTGATGGGCATCCCTTTGATTTCCAATTCTTGGCTACCACAAAGAAAGCCGCTATAAATATTCTTGTACATATGGGTCCTTTTCCCGCTTGCATGATTTCTTTGGGATACAACCCTAGAAGTGGTATTGCTGGGTCAAAGGGTATGAACATTTCTATAGCCCTTAGGGCATAGTTCCAAACCGCCCTCCAAAATGGCTGGATCAGTTCACAACTCCACCAGCAATGCAACAATGTTCCAATTTCCCCACATCCTTTCCAGCATTTATCATTCTCCTGATTTGTTGTTTTAGCCAATCTGACAGGAGAGATGTGGTATCTAAGAGTTGTTTTGATTTGCATTTCTCTAATCAGCAGCGATCCAGAGCATTTTTCCATATGCCTGTAGATAGCTTTAATTTCTTCCTCTGAAAACTGCCTGTTCATATCCTTTGACCATTTCTCAATTGGGGAATGGCTTGTATTCCTATATATTTGGCTTAGCTCCCTGTATATTTTAGAGATGAGGCCTTTATCAGAGATACTAGTTGCAAAGATTTTCTCCCAATTTTCTGCTTCCCTCCTAATTCTTGTTGCATTGGCTTTTTTTGTACAAAAACATTTCAATTTGACATAATCAAAATTATCCATTTTGCATTTTGTAATGCTCTCTATCTCTTGTTGGGTCATGAATTCTTTACTTTTCCACAAATCTGATAAGTAAACTATTCCTTGCTTTCCCAAATTACTTAGAGTATCAACTTTTACTCCTAAATCATGAACCCATTTTGACTTTATTTTGGTATATGGTGTAAGATATTGGTCTATGCCCAGTTTTTGCCCTACCATTTTCCAATTTTCCCAACAGTTTTTGTGAAATAGTGAATTATTAGCCCAGAAACTGGCCTCTTTGGGTTTATCAAAGAGTAGATTGCTAAACTTGTTGATTTCACCTATTTGTGTACCTATCCTATTCCACTGATCCACACCCCTGTTTCTTAACCAGTACCAGGCAGTTTTGATGACTGCTGCTGTGTAGTACAGTTTAATATCTGGTGTGGCTAAGCCACCATCTCTAGCATGTCTTTTCATTGATATCCTAGATACTCTAGACCTCTTGTTTTTCCAAATGAATTTTGTTATTATTTTGTCCAGCTCAGTAAAAAAAATTTTTGGTAGTTCGATTGGTATGGCACTGAATAGATAGATTAATTTAGGTAGAATTGTCATTTTTATTTTATTAGCTCGGCCTAACCATGAGCAACTGATATTTCTCCATTTATTTAGATCTGATTTTATTCGCGTGAAAAGTGTTTCATAGTTATGTTCATATAGGCCCTGGGTTTGTCTTGGCAAATAGACTCCCAGATATTTTATAGTGCTTGAATGGAATTTCTCTTTCTATCTCTTGCTGTTGGGCTTTGTCAGTAATGTATAGGAATGCTGAGGATTTATGTGGGTTTATTTTATATCCTGCAACTCTGCTAAAGTTGTTTATTATTTCAAGTAGTTTTTTACTTGATTCTCTAGGATTCTCTAGATAAATCATCATATCATCTGCAAAAAGTGATAATTTAGTTTCTTCTTTTCCTATTCTAATTCCTTCAATTTCTTTTTCTTCTCTTATTGCTACAGCTAATGCTTCCAGTACCAAATTGAATAATAGGGGTGATAATGGACATCCTTGTTTCACCCCTGATCTTATTGGGAATGCATCTAGTTTATCCCCATTACAAATAATGCTTGTTGATGGTTTTAGGTAGATGCTATTTATAATTTTGAGGAAGGTTCCACTTATTCCTATGCTTTCTAGTGTTTTTAATAGGAATGGGTGTTGTACTTTGTCAAAGGCTTTTTCTGCGTCTATTGAGATGATCATATGGTTTCTGCTAGTTTTGTTGTTGATATGGTCAATTATGCTAATAGTTTTCCTAATATTGAACCAGCCTTGCATTCCTGGAATAAATCCTACCTGGTCATAGTGTATTATTCTCGTAATGAGTTGCTGCAATCTTTTTGCTAATATTTTATTTAAAATTTTTGCATCAATATTCATTAGAGAAATTGGTCTATTACTTTATTTTTCTGTTTTTTTTACTGTTTTTTTTTAAATAATGAGTAACATAGAAGTATCTTTTGAATGACTGCACATGTATAACATTTCAAATTGTTTTCATTTTCAATGAGCATGCAGGGGGGGTAGGGAGTGAGAGAATTTGAACAAAAAATTTTAGCAAAATGAATGTAAAAATGTTTTTATACATATAGGGGAAAATAAAATATTAAGCTATGAAAAGTAAATTTAAACTTCTTTTACTAGTTATATGTAATAGCTCATTTAAATATATAACAAATCCACAGTGAGAAAGATAGCTAATACAAGATGGATAGTTTTATGAAGTCAGGGGCCACATCTTATATTTTTTTTCAATTCCAATTTAGTTTTATACAGTTGATACCTTGATGCCTTTGATAATCTCTTGCAAAATTTAAAACAACCATATTAAAATTTTAAAATCATTATCAAAAGAAAAGATGTTTATGAACATAGCCAAAATTAGCTATTCTGATACTCAGAGCAAATTTAGACAGAGTGGAATAAAGGCAACTTTATGATATTAGGCCCAAATGAGAGAAAGATACTGAGTCTGTACTCTTTGGAAAAAGACAGGTTGAAAGAGTGTTTTCTGTGAATAGGAAGAATGTCCACGGAAACCTTCATAAAAGAAATGACATATATGCCCAAGGCAGTTTACCATAACTGGGTGAAACAACTCAGATTGCCAGCCACCCATCTTCCAGATAAGCCGCACTGTGGTACAGAACAGGCCTCATGTTTAAGTCCCTGATCCATGGGAGGAAGTGATAAGGTGAGGTGGTAGAAAGCAGACATGGAGCTATCATAAGAAAGGTGAGTGTCTGAAAGATAGTTGTCATAATATTAGGATGCTGCAGAAAAGGAGGTGAGTTCTCACGGGGGGTATAGCAGAGAATCTCTATGCTTCAGTATCATCATACTGAAAAAAGAAAGAAAGAAAAAAAGAAAAGAAAAGAAAAAGAAAAACAATCCATGGATATGCGTACCCTAGTGCAATGACCCAGTCACATCTCTCTAGGTACAACTCTGGTTTAAAGTGTGACTTGCTCAATAGTTTATTCTCTTATTATATGTTACATGGTTTTTCATATTTAATAATTTATTTTTCCTAGCATGTGGAAATATGTGTTTGATGAGTCTCTATTCCATTTGTTAAAATAAAGCCAGTACTTTCTCATGGTCCATTGACCTAAAGTCATACAGTAACTATAATTTAGAAAGTGATACAAGGGACATCCTTGAACAGTGTATATGCCTGTAATATAGTTTTGGCACCTATGATATTAGACCAGTTTCCAGAGGACTTTTATGAACATAAGAGATCCTAAACAAATACTTGTTCATTAAACTGAATAAATTAGTCACATGACCACAGGATTTCAAAATGGGAAGTTATCTCACCAACTCTCTAACTTATATGGGAAAGCAATTCTACACTACCACATCCCTTAATAACTGGTCACCCAGTCTCTGCTGATAGACTCAAATGAGGAGGAGTTCAGTACTTCCTGGGGCAACCCATTCCATTTTTAAACAGCTCTAATTACTACGAAATTTCCCCAACACCAGCTAAAACTTGCCTGTGTTCAATTCTACCCATTACTCCTAGTTCTCACCTCAAGAGCTAAATAGAACAAATCATAATTCTTTTTCATTACATCCCATTGAAGACAATTAGGATTTAATGAGGTATAATAAATATAGTCAAAACAAAATAGTGAGTGGGTAAGTTTTAAAGGAAACCCAAAAGATGTGTCAATAGCCCCCTCACCCTACTTCTTCCCACCCCTTGCTGCAGTATTTCTTCTAAAAGCACTTTTTAAAAAGATTTTGTCCACATTACATATTGTACATGAATTTTAGACTGTGAGCATTTCTTTTATGGCATTATGTTTTTGTAAAGGCAGACCATCTGGTAACCATTTCATAAAGACACTAAGTATATTTTTGAAATGTGTGTTCTCCTTTTCTCCCCCTCACTTGGTATTTTGTTTTATGTGATTAATTTTAACATCTTCATAATTAAATTTGTTTATTTTATGTGACATTTTTTTCTATGCTTAGATTGGTAGTAGTGCCACTGACCTTTTGACATTAAGTAGTGTTCAATCAGAGACTCACAATTATATACTACTGACCCCTTATTTAAATGTGATCTAATCTAATTACTATAAACATGATTTAACAAACCATATGCTTTCTCATCTGTTCTTTATTGTATTAATAATAAGCATGTCCCCTAAAGGACTCTGAAATTAATGTATACTAGACATATGTGTCCTAATAACAAGAAGCTAACAGTTGTAGTTGACTTCCTTTTGAGAAATATTTAATAAAGCATGATTATAATGACTTTAATAAAACATGTGTGCCAAATTAAAATTTCATTGGCATTTGAATATTTGGTACAGTAGAAAGTAGATAAGAAAACAAAACTTAAGTTATTCCCTTTTCAAGTCTATCTAGAATATTAGGCAATTTTCTTAAATAATCAAAAAGTTTGGAAGGATGGAATTCCAGTGACAATATCAACTGAAAGTGAATGAATACCCATTGTAAACTCAGCAGAGGTTTTGGAGATAGGATTGTTCTCCTCTTGTTTCATTCTGAGTATCTGTGGACAAGTATTTAGTTTCACTATAATGTTTTCCTATCTATGTGATAGGGCAATAAGGTAATGCCAGCTGCTGTTCTAAGAATGGACATGGTTTTCTAAGTATTTCCTGAGCAAGTTGCTTTGAAAACATGAAACATTATTGGATTTTATTCTCTCTGGAGGCTGGTATAGTTAGAGGCATCAAGACAGGGTCTTTAAATTGACCACATCAATAACAAAACTAACACAAATCATATGATTATCTCAATAGATGCAGAAAAAGCTTTCAATAAAATACATCACTTATTAAGTGATGTTATTCTTATTAAAAACACTAGAGAGAATAGGAATAAATAGTCTTCCTTAAAATGATAAGTAGCATCTATCTAAAACCACGAACAGGGATTATATGTAATGAGGATAAGCTAGAAGCATTTCCAATAAGATCAGGGTGAAACAAGAAAGTTCAGTATCACCACTGTTATTCAATATTGTACTAGGAATGTTAGCTTTAGCAATAAAAGAAGAAAAAAGAAGTTGAAGGAATTAGAATAGGTGATGAAGAAATAGAGCTATCATTCTTTGCAGATAATATGAAGGTGTACTTAGCGAATCCTAAAGAATCAACTAAAAAACTACTTGAAATAATTAGCAATTTTAGCGAAGTTGCAGGATATAAAATAAACCCACATAAGTCATCAGCATTTCTATATATTACTAACAAAGCCCAGCAGCAAGAGATAGAAAGAGAAATTTCATTTAAAGTAGCTATAGACAATATAAAATATTTGAGAGTCTACCTGCCAAGACAAACTCAGGAACTACATTAACACAATTATAAAACACTTTTCACACAAAATACCAGTTGCTCATGGGTAGTGCAAACAAATATAAAAATGACAATGCTACCTAAATTAATTTACTTATTCAGTGCCATACAATCAAAGTACTAAAAATTATTTTGTAGAGCTAGAAAAAATTATAACAAAATTCATCTGGAAGAACAAAAAAAGGTCCAGAATACGAGGCTAATGAAAAGAAATGAAAGGGAAGGTGACCTGGCCATATCAGATCTATAGCATATATAGATTATTTTCTATTATATTCTTTATTATAAAGCAGCAATCGTCAAAATTATTTTTACTGGCTAAGAAATATAGTGGTAGATCAATGGAATAGGTTAGGTACACAGGGCACAGTATTCAATGACTGGAGTAATCTACTGTTGACTAAAGTAATCAACTATGAAAAGCTCTAGCTTTGGGGATGAAAACTCACTATTTGACAAAACTGCTGGGAAAACTAGAAAACAGTATGGCAAAACCTGAACACAGACCAACTTCTCACACCACATGCCAAGATAAGGCTATCTATGTCCAAATCTAACGATATAAATGGTGATACTATAAGGAAATTAGGATAGTTTACATGTCTGATCTATGGAGAAGGGAAGAATTTATGATCAAAAAAGAGATGGAGAACACTATGAAATACAAAATGGATAATTTAAATTATATTAAAATAAAAATGTTTTGCATAAACAAAGCCAATGCAATCAAGATTAGAAGGAAAGCAGGAAGCTGGGAAATAATTTTTATAGCCAGTGCCTCTGAGAAAGGTCTTATTTCTAAACTATTTAGAGAACTGAGACAAATTGATAAGAATACAAGTCATTCCCCAATTGATAAATGGTCTCAAGGGATATGAACAGGCAGTTTTCAGATGAAGAAATTAAAGCTATCTATAGTCATATAAAAAAATACTCTAAATCACCATTGATTAGAGAAATGCAAATTAAAACAACTCTGTGGTACTTCACACCTATCAGATTGGTCAATATGACAAAAAAGAAATGTAAATGTTGGAGAAGATGTAGGAAAAAAATGGAACACTAACACACTGTTGGTGGAGTTGTGAACTAATCCAACTATTCTAGAGAGCAATTTGGATCTATACCCAAAGGGCTATAAAACTCTGCATACCCCTTGATCCAGCAATAGCTCTCTAATGTCTGTATCCAAAAGAGATCATTTACAAAAAGGGAAAAGGACCCACATGTGCAAAATATTTATAGCAGCTCTTTTTGTAGAGGCCAAGAATTGAAAATTGAAGGGATGCCCATTAATTGGGGAATGGCTGAACAATAGAATACAATTTTTCTATAAGAAAGGATGAGCAGGCATATTTCAGAAAAACCTGGAAATACTTAAGTGAACTGATGCTGAGCGAAGTGAGCAGAACCAGGAGAACACTGTACATCGTAACAGCAACATTGTGTGATGACCAACTTTGATAGACTTAGCTCTTTTCAGAAATACCATGATTTAAGATGATTCCAACAGATTCATGATTGAAAATGTTATCCAAATCCAGAGAAAGAACTACGGAGTCTGAATGTAGATTGAAGCATCCTATTTTCTCTCTTTTTTTTTCTTTCCTGTAGTTTTTCCCTTTTGTTCTTATTCTTCTTTCACAACATGACTAATGTGGGATTATGTTTAAACTGACTGTACATGTATAGTCTATATCAGATTGCATTGCCATCTTGGGGAGGGGTGATGGGAGGGAGGGCGAAAATTTGGAACTCATAATGTTATAAAAGTGAATGTTGAAAACTAAAAACAAATGAATAAATTTTTCAAAAAGACAAGGTATTTCGCACCCTTTGGGAGTGCTTTAAAACACTTTCAAGCAAATTTATAGTTATCTATCACATACTGGCCATATCATATATTTACATTACTCCCTGAGTAACTAGTTTACTCTCCTGGATGCAATTAAACACTGATAAAAACCTGGCAATGGTTGTACCTAAAGCAGGGTGTAGTGGTGAAAAGGGTACTAGAATTGAAACCTAGTGAGACTTGGATTTGTATCCCACCTCTGCCTCTTAACTAACCGTGTGATCATTTCAAACCTTCTGTGTTCCATTTCTTCCGCTGTTAAATAGGGAAAATTACAGCATCTATCTCAGAAGGTTGTTGTAATACTCAAGTGTAAAAATACATATAAATACTTCATAACTTTGTAACCTACAATGCACATAAATATCAGGAATCATTATTTTAAATTTTTTTTCAGACAGAATTTTGTAATTATGAGACCAATAGACTTAAAGTCAGGAGTAAACTGGGCTTAAATCTCATCTCTCAAACTTAAGAGATAATTGAAGTGGCAAGTGATTTGCTTTACAGATGCTCAGTTTCCTATCTTTGCAAAGGAAATATTAATACTTGTCAAAGTCTACCTGATGGTGTCATTGTAAAGAACAGTTGAGATTGTGTATGTGAAGAATTTGGCAAAAGCTCAAAGAACTATGTAATAACTTGGCACTAATTCTTTTTTTTTTCAGCTCCAAGATTCAAGCAAACATTATTAGGGCCCAACTCCTTCATTTAGTTCTCTCCAAACTATAGTTTTTATTCCTCAGACTAAATTTCTCCCTTCAATTTGAACCTAAGTTCTAATTTAGAAAGAATTTCAGAGCATAATAATTCTCCTTCATCCTGAAAATTATAGTAGATGTTTTCTGTTTGGGGTTATGAACCCTAACATGATAGCAGGTGGCCGGCATGAGCAAATGAACAGATTCTTCATTTTTGTAGTTCCAACATACCACCAGCTACAATGGATTACACCACCTGTGATGCTGTATATCATCTCATGGATTGTGATAACCTAATGATATGAATCAGACAAAGACAAAAAATGAAGCTTGGTTTGTTGCTGTTTAACCTGTGCCAACACTTTTTTCCCCTTTCAAAATGATTTAGAAAGAAAAATCCATTTATAAAAGGTAGATAACCAGTTATACTAAGAGCATTGGCCTGTTCGGACTATTTCAGTAGCAACACGATGACAGAAACAGAGTTGAAAGGGACCCCAAAGGTGGTCCAGGCAGATCTGTACTCAAATAGGAATTCCATCAATTGCATTGCTGACAGGTGGCCATCCTACTTGTTATTTAAGACCTCCAATAAGGGGGAAATTCCCTCCCTCCTGGGAAGCCTGATACACTGGAATTTTCTAATTGTTCCAAAATCTTTTTTTTTTCTTCCAGCAATCCTAAATCTACCACCTTGTGAAACGGAGATGTCACGTTTCTTGCTCTCAACAGCCATCCTCCCGTCTTCACCAAGTTCTCTTTTTTTCCAGGATAAATAGCCTGAGATTATGTTTACACTACTTTAGTACTTCAGCAGCTAGGTGGCACAACGGATAGAATGCTGGGTTCTGGAGCAGGAAGACTCATCTTCCTGAGTTCAAATGTGGCCTCAGGTACTTACTAGTCTTGTGATCCCTGGCAAGTCACATGACCTGGTTTGCCTTAGTTTTCTCATCTGTAGAAAGAATTGTAAAAGAGAATGGCAAAAAACTCCAGTATGTTTACCAAAAGACAAAGAGGCAAACACACCCAAATGGGGTCACAGAGTCAGATACAACTGAACAAAGCTCTAATGGTTTACCATAGTTTTCTGCACACTGTTGGCCTTTAATGAAGACAGACATTACACACACATGTAGGCACATATATAAATACATATATGTACATAAGTATATATGTGTATATACTGTACAGGTTTACATTTATATGTGTATCAATACATGTACAAGCATGCATGTGTGTATGTGCATACACACTTATGACTTACCACTTGAAAACTGACTCTTAATTCAAGTCAGAGGCAATTGTGTAGAGCATTGTATATATGAACATACATATATATTTACACATGTATTTATACATGCATGTGTCCGCATACATATAGATAATACACAATGGTCACTAATTTGAATTAAAACAGGCCAAATGATTTATTTATAGGCATATATAATGCACACATATATGTACACATAGTTATGCATACATGTATGTATGTACATATCCACATGTGTTTCATTTTTGTATGTAGTGCATATACTACTTGATACGTGTGTATGTACAATTGTATTACATGCAATCATCTCTGACTTGAATTAAAACAATTTAAGTATTATTATCAAAGTTATTTATTGCCTCAGTTTAAACAGTGCCCTAATGTATTTTATAAACATCTTCAATTATTAAAATATCCATTATTTTGTTGATCTGTGTACTTTCACAACTGAAGCAAATCAAAGCCCATGCACATCTCAGATGGACTAATTGTTTGGTGTAGCTATCATGATAGTATAGCTATTTTGATGAACCCTTTAGTGATAAAGTCAGTTACTCTTCAAGTAACAGATAAACAAAGTATATTGCCAAGGCCACATTTGAAGCCTTACTAGATTTATAACAGCTGTTAACAGAGGTTTGCCTCCACATCGTATACATAAGTGGCAACTACAGAGTGTAGTGGCCTTGAAATTAGGAAAACTTTCATTTGAATCCTGCCTAAAACAATTACTATCTATATGAACCTGGACAAGGGATTCAATATCTCTGACCCTGAGTTTCATCATCTATAAATTCAGGATAATAATTAGAACTACTTCACAGGGTTATTATGAGGTTCAAGCAAATTGCAAACCTTAAAATATCAGCTATCATTGTTATGAAGCATCAAAGTAGAAGTCTATTATGAAATGAAGACAAAATCTGTTTAAAGTTAATATTAAACAGAAGAGAATAGTTAAATAACCTTATCTGAGAAAAAAGCAATTGAATAATCTATAAATGAAATTCTGGGGGAGGGGGAGGAGAGAAACTAGGACCAGATGAATTTATGAGTGAATTCTACCAAACATTTAAAGAACAATTAATTCTAATATTAATGTTTGGAAATTGTAAGGGTAAGCAAAGTGGGACTTTATACTGCTTTTATTTTCTTTTGGAGTACTTCTCAGCACCAAGGCAATCAAATGCCTTTGATTGAGTCTTGCCTTTGTTTATAGGAAGGCCCACATCCTTTTGCTAGTTAGGTCATAAGAGGTGTGAAACTCTCGAGAGGTATGAAGCCCTTGAGAGGTGTGAGGCCCTCAGGCCCTGAAAAAGGGTGTATAGTACTCTGAGGTTAGAATTTTGTTTGAGGCTCACTCACTGGAAGAATGTTGTGTGATTTGACCAGACAAGATTCTGGGCAGCTATTAAAGAGACCCCTGGCTTTGAAAAACCCAGGTGTTGGTGCTTCTCTTTCTGGTAACTATGTATGTATTGCTATGGTCAGACAAATAGAAGCCTATCTGTTGTTTTGTGTTATTTTGCTCTGTTTATAATTTCTGCTTGTAATTTCTGTTTGTATTCTCTCTGAAGTTCAGGGTGCTGACTTTTTCCCCTGAACTAAGTGAATGATATATGTATGTTTGATTAAAGTTAGATTATAAACCCCTTAAAGTTGCTTTCCTTAGAAAAGCAGATCAAAGAACCTGTGCTAGCAGCCCTCCTGTGTGCTGGTGTTATTGGCCTAACACAGCTACAGTAGCTTCAACTTCTTACAAAACATGGGCATGAAAGAGCTCTACAAAATTTCTTCTATAACACATTTTGATACCTAAACCAGAGAGAGCAAAACTAGAGAAAACTACACAATGATTTTCCTAATGAATATTGATGCAAAAAAATGTACACACTAGCAAAGAAATTACAACAATATATCACAAAGATTGTATGCTAAGACCAGGTTGGATTTATATGAAGAACGAAGATATAGTTCAATTTTAGGAAAACTGCAAGCATAACTGACCATATGAATACCAAAACAATGAAAATCTTGTGATTATATCAATAGATGCAGAAAAGGCTTTTGACAAAACACAACACCCATTTCTATTAAAAATACTAGAAAGCACAGGAGTAAATGGAACTTTTCTTAAAATGATAAGTAGTATCTATCTAAAACTAAGATCAGATCCAGTATTATCTACAATTGGGATAAACTAGAAGTCAATCCACTAAGATCAGGAGTGAAGCAAATAAATCCATTTTCACTGTTATTATAAAATATTGAACAAGAAATGGTAGCTATAGAAATAACACAAGAAAAAATAGGCAATGAGGAAACAAAACTGTCACCTTTTGCAGGTAATATATTATCACTTAGAGAACCACAGAGAGTTAACTAAAAGAATTAGTTGAAATAATTAATGATTTTAGCAAAGTTTCAACAAATAAAATAAACCCACACAAATCATCAGTATTTCTAAATACTGCCAACAAATTCTAGTAGGAAGAGATAGAAAGAAAAAATACATTATAAAAAATGCAGACAGTATGAAATATTTGGGAGTCTACTGCTATGACACATATAGGAACTACATGGAAACAATTACAAAACACTTTTCACACAAGTAAAGACCTATCTAAGAATTTAGAGAAATATTAATTGGTCATGGGTAGACTGAACTAATGCAATAAAAATGGCAATACTACCTAAATTAATTCATTTATTCACTGACATAGCAATCAAACTACAAAAGAAATATTTTGTAGCACTAGAAAAATACAATGACAAAATTCATCAGGAGGAAGAACAGTTTACAAATGTCAAAGGAATCAATGAAAATGAGCAAAAAAAAAAAGGTGAAGGAAGTCAGCCTACTAGTACCAGATCTTAAACTATACCGCACAGTGGTAATCATCAAAATAATCTAGTACAGTAGAACATCAGTTTACAAGTAACCTGGTTTTTGTATGTTTTGCTGGAAGAAGAAAATTTTTCACAAAATTTTTCTTGCAGAACAAACAAAAATTTGCTGTAGGAACATCATGTTTTGAATTGAACGGCTCGCGAAGGGATGACGCTCAACTAGGGCAATTTTTTTTTGCTTTCACATGTGAAACAAAGGACAAGTTGATGGATCTGTATGAGGAGCAACAGCAAGAGGTTGCAGAGGATACCTCATCTGAGTAGGAGGTTGAAAGGTTGGAGGAATCCTTCACATCAAGTGAGATAAGGGAGGTTTATCAGATGTGGGAAAAAGTGCAAAATTTTGTTGAAAAACATCACCCAAATAAGGCTGTAGCAATGACAGCCACGAATATTTTTAAGGATAATACAATGTCACATTTTTGTGACATTCTGAAAAAAAAACATGAAAACAAGTGTCATTAGATAGATTCCTAGTCAGAAAAAAAAATCAGTGAGTCAAAACATGAAAGTAATTCTAAAAAACTAAAAATAAGTGAAGGCAGTAGTGTTAGTCTTACTTTTAGTGAAAGTAGCATAAGAGACAACATTCCCAAAGTTGAAATCCCCAATGTTCTCATGCAAGGAGATTCTCCTTCCAAGCCTTTCCTCCTCCTCTTCCCTCTTGTCTTCCTCATGCCAGCCATGACTCTTCTCAAGTGTAAAGTGTTTTATTTTTGGTTTATCTTGTAATCATTGCTATTGTATTTCATGTGCATTATAGACAAAAAACTTACTTAAAATTATAAATAATTATTTTATATGAATATTTTTGGAGATGTGGTACTGATGATCCAACTTTACATTATTTCCTATGGGAAAATTTGCTTTGCAATACAAACAAATCACATGACAAACAGGATCTCAGAATGAATGAATTTTGTAAGCTGACGCTCTATTGTACCTGATAAGAAATGGAGCTGATCATCAATGGAATAGATTAGAGACACAATATAAAGAAGCAAATGGAAATAGCAATCTGTTGTTTGATAAATTCTACAACCCAAGTTTTGGGGGCCTGCTTTGGACTTACTATTTGACAAAATTTCTGCAGAAACTAGGATGGCATCTGGCAGGAATTAGGTATAGACCAACATATCATACAGTATACCAAGATAAACTCAAAAGAGTTACATGATTTAAACGTAGTGATATCAGAATAAATTAGGGGTACCTTGAAAAAATACCTCTCAGATCTACAGATAACAGAAGAGTTCATGATCAATCAAGAGATAGAGAGGATGACAGGAGGCAAAATGGTAATTTTGATTACATTCAATTCAAAATCTTTTGCACAAATGAAACCCATGCAGCCAAAATTAGTAGGGAAACAAGAAACTGAGAAAAAATGTTTAAAGCAAGTTGCTTTGCTAAAGATCCCATTTCCCAAATAAATAGGAAACTCAGCCAAATGTATAAAAATAAGAGCTATTACTTAATTGATGAATGGTAAAAAGATTTGAATGAGTAGTTTTAACAAAAAGAAATCACAATTGTCAATAGTAATGTAAAAAAATCCAATTCACTAGTAATTTAAAAAATGCAAATAAAACAACTCTGACATACCACCTCACCCATGTCAGATTGACTAAAATGACAAAAAAGAAAAGTGACAATTTTGGGGGGGTAGGGAGATACGGAAAAAAAAATAGACACACTAATGCACTGTTGGTGGAGCTGTGAACTGGTCCAGTCATTCTAGAGAACAACTTGGGACTATGTTTAAAGGCCCATAAAACTGTACATACCGATATTGCTTTAGTGTTGCTGTTCAGTCATTTAGTCATGTCCAACTCTTCTGACTCTTTGTACCATATTGTATATGAGGCATTTTTGACAAGAATGCTGGAGTGGTTTGCTATTTCCTTTTCCAGTGGATTAAGGCCAACACAGGCTAAGTGACTTGCCCAGGGTCACACAGCTAGTGTCTGAGACCTAATTTCAATTCATGTCTTCCTGACTCCAGGCCTGCTGCTCTCATCACTGAGCCACCTAGCTGTTTAGCAATACCACTACTAGATCTGTATCTCAAAGAGATCAAAGAAAAAGCAAAAGAACCCATATGCTTAAAATATTTAGAGCAGTTCTTTTGGTGGTGGCAAAAAATTGGAAACCAAAGGGATATCCATCCATTGTGGATTGCCTAAACTATTTGTGGTATATGACAGTGATGGAATACTATTGTTCTATAAGAAATGACAAGCAGGATGACTTTAGAAAAAAAACCTGGGAAGGCTTATATGAGCTGATGCAAAGTGAAATGAGAAGAACTAGGAGAGCTGTATATAACAGTAATTGTAATAGTGTAACAATGATCGACTGTGAAGGACTTAGCAACTCTTATCAATGCAATGATCCATGACAACTCCAAAATACTTATGATGAAAAATGTTATCCTACTTCAGAGAGAGAACTGATGAAATCTAAGTATAGATTGAAGGATATTTTCTTTTACTTTCATTATTTTTTTGGCTTCCTCCTCCCACAACCAGGCTAATGTGGAAATATATTTTGTATTACTTCATATGTATGACAGGTATCATATTTCTTGCCTTCTCAATGGGTGGAGGAGTGATTATAGCAAGAGAGAGAATTTAGAATGCAAAATAAAAATTAAAATAAATAAAATAAAATGAATTTTAATGGCAGCTTGAAGGTAGAAAAAAATAAAAAGGAAGAAAATCTCCCAAAGGCAATTCATAATATGAGAAGTATATCAAGACAATGTGGAAAGGGAGAATGACCAACAGCCAGCTACAAAATTCTGACTCCATGATTCCCCAGTCTTTAATAATTCTATCTATACATTGCCTCCCTGAATCACTCTAACCACCTATACTGTACATATCATAAGATTCCTCAAAAAACATAGCTGGGTGTTATCACTCCAGTTAAGATTTGTTTGGAAGATTGCTGCCCTTTTTCTTGAGAACTCTTCAAGGGAGACCATTTTAATTTGTTTGGCTCTCCAGTGCACTGATTTCTTACAGGAGCAAAATAATGTCTCCCCCCTCTTCATCAATGTTATAGACATTGAATTTATATCCTCTTCTGTCCCAACTATGAAATTAGAGTGAGGGAAAAGTAGAAGATGACTTGTATTCCCTGTGTGAAGGATGTATTCTTTTTTTTTTTTCTCACAGCAGTCTTCCAAGATCAGGACTGTTATTTTGTTGAATCTCTAAATAAATGACCGAAGGTGACAAAGAGATTTATCAGTCAAAAGCGTATTCAAACTTAGGCCTATTGCCTCTTGAGATGAGTATTAAAAGACGTGTCACAAGAAACTATTCCAATTTAATCCTGGGACATTTTGTTTCTATGTATGGACATCCTATTCCTTGGAAACTTCTTCAATAAATGAAGTAACAGCTTTCAAATTAGCTTTGTTTAAACAAAGTTTAACTTCATCTGAATGAAAAAAGATGGGAAAATGATTTTTCCATAGTTAACTATTTGATACAATAGCTTAATTTTAAAATTCTAGAGGGCTTTAAAGTTTTCATATTAATTCATATGAATGTTTTTTTATATTTACAAAGCACGAAGAAGTGACAGCTAAAAAGCCAACATATAAGATAAAAAATACCATGCAAAGAACAAGAAATAAACGGTTGTATTATATAGTAGAGCTTATTTATGCATGTTATGTTTTATAGCCAAATGCCTGTTAAAAAAAGTTTTACAGTTAAATGTTTTATAAGACAAATTTTTGGGGGGCGGAGCCAAGATGGCGGCTGGTAAGCACGGACTAGAGTGAGCTCCGTACCCAAGTCCCTCCAAAAACCTATAAAAATGGCTCTGAACCAATTCTAGAACGGCAGAACCCACAGAACAGCAGAGGGAAGCAGGGCTCCAGCCCAGGACAGCCCGGATGGTCTCTGGGTGAGCTCTATTCCACACGGAGCTGGGAGCTGGGAGCTGGGAGCTGGGAACGGAGTGGAGCAGAGCCCAGCCTGAGCGGCGTGGACGATCCAGACCAGAAACCGGGCGGAGGGGGCCCTAGCGCCCTGAATACGTGAGCGGTTACCAGACCCCTCGACCCACAAACACTAAAGACTGCGGAGAAGGTTAGTGGGAAAAGCTGCGGGAGTGGAAGCAGTTCGCGGTTCGGCTTCCAGCCCCGGAGGCAGCGGAGGTGGGGCAGCTACAGCTGTTGTTACTTCCGGCTCCAGGCCCACCTGGTGGGAGGAATTAAGTGGCGGATCACAGCAGGGGTGCACAGCCTGCCGAAGATCTGAGCCCAGTCTGGACTGGGGGTCCTTGGGGAAGGAGGAGTGCGGCTCTGATAGAGCTGGCACCTCCCCCCCAAACGTAGAACATAGAACTCTGTAATCTACAAGCAGTCATACCCCACTGAAAAACTCAAGGGTCAAGTTAGTTGGTTGGGAATATGGCCAGGCAGCGAAAACGCGCCCAGATTCAGTCTCAGACTTTGGATTCTTTCTTTGGTGACAAAGAAGACCAAAACATACAGCCTAAAGAAGACAACAAAGTCATAGAGCCTACAACCAAAGCCTCCAAGAAAAACATGAACTGGCCCCAGACCATAGAAGAACTCAAAAAGGATTTGGAAAAGCAAGTTAGAGAAGTAGAGGAAAAATTGGGAAGAGAAATAAGAAGGATGCGAGAAAACCATGAAAAACAAGTCAATGACTTGCTAAAGGAGACCCAAAAAAATACTGAAAAATACACTGAAGAAAACAACACCTTACAAAATAGACTAACTCAAATGGCAAAAGAGCTCCAAAAAGCCAGTGAGGAGAAGAATTCCTTGAAAGGCAGAATTAGCCAAATGGAAAAGGAGGTCCAAAACACCACTGAAGAAAATACTACTTTAAAAATTAGATTGGAGCAAGTGGAAGCTAGTGACTTTATGAGAAATCAGGATATTATAAAACAGAACCAGAGGAATGAAAAAATGGAAGACAATGTGAAATATCTCCTTGGAAAAACCACTGACCTGGAAAATAGATCCAGGAGAAATAATTTAAAAATTATTGGACTACCTGAAAGCCATGATCAAAAAAAGAGCCTAGATACCATCGTTCAGGAAATTATCAAGGAGAACTGCCCTGATATTCTAGAGCCACAGGGCAAAATAGAAATTGAAAGAATCCATCGATCGCCTCCGCAAATAGATCCCAAAAAGAAATCTCTGAGGAATATTGTTGCCAAATTCCAGAGCTCCCAGATCAAGGAGAAAATACTGCAAGCAGCCAGAAAGAAACAATTTGAGTATTGTGGAAACCCAATCAGAATAACCCAAGATCTGGCAGCTTCTACATTAAGAGATCGAAGGGCTTGGAATGCGATATTCTGGAGGTCAATGGAGCTAGGATTAAAACCTAGAATCACCTACCCAGCAAAACTGAGTATCATGTTCCAAGGCAAAATATGGATTTTCAATAAAATAGAGGACTTTCAAGCTTTCTCAGTGAAAAGACCAGAACTGAATAGAAAATTTGACTTTCAAACACAAGAATCAAGAGAAGCATGAAAAGGTAATCAAGAAACGGAAATTGCAAGAGACTTACTAAAGTTGAACTGTTTTGTTTACATTCCTACATGGAAAGATGATGAGTATGATTCATGAGACCTCAGTATTAGGGTAGTTGAAGGGAATATGCATATATATATATATATATATATATGCATATATATATATATATGTTTAAGTATATATATAAGTGAATGTGAATGTATGTATGTATCTATGTGTATATGTATGTATGTGTATATATATATATATATGTAAAAGAGAGAGAGCAGACACAGGGTGAGTTGAGGATGAAGAGAAGATATCTAAAAGAAATAAAATGAAATTAAGGGAGGAGAGAGTAACATACTGAGAGAGGGAGATAGGGAGAGATAGAATGGGGTGGATTATCTCCCATAAAGGTGGCAAGAGGAAGCAGTTCTATGGGAGGAGGGGAGAGGGCAGGTGAGGGGGGAATGAGTGAACCTTGCTCTCATCAGATTTGGCCTGAGGGGGAATACCATACATACTCAGTTGGGTATCTTACCCGGCAGGAAAGAAGAGGGAGGAAGATAAAAAAAAAAATAAAAGGCAGGGGGATGATGGAGTGGAGGGCAGATGGGGGTGGAGGTAATCAAAACAAACACTTTGGAAAGGGGACAGGGTCAAGGGAGAAAATTCAATAAAGCGGGATGGGTTGGGAAGGAGCAAAATGTAGTTAGCCTTTCACAACATGAGTATTGTGGAAGGGTTATACATAATAATACATGTGTGGCCTAGGTTGAATTGCTCAACTTCTTAGGGAGGGTGGGTGGGAAGGGAAGAGGGAAGGGAATTTGGAACTCAAAGTTTTAAAATCAGATGTTCAAAAACAAAAAAACTTTTTGTATGCAACTAAAAAATAAGATACACAGGCAATGGGGCGTAGAAATTTATCTTGCCCTACAAGAAAGGAAAGGAAAAGGGGATGAGAGGGGAGGGGGGTGATAGAGGGGAGGGCTGACTGGGGAACAGGGCAACCAGAATATACGCCATCTTGGAGTGGGGGGGGGAGGGCAGAAATGGGGAGAAAATTTGTAATTCAAACTGTTGTGAAAATCAATGCTGAAAACCAAATATGTTAAATAAATAAATTGCATTTAAAGAAAAAAAATAAAAAAAAAACTCAAAAAAAAAATAAGACAAATTTTTTACGTAAGTATTAAAACCTAATATCTACTCTCAAGGAATCTAGATTTTTATTTTTGCTTAGCTTATGTATGGAAAGCACTTTGCAAGCCTTGATCAACTAGTATGATAGACAAGTGGAGCATGCATAAAATATCCTAAAATGAAAGAGAATAATTCTTCCCTACATGTTCTTCTAAAGCACCATTATTATTGAGAAAATTTGGTGAAATAAATGTGGCTAAAAACAAAAACAAATAAGAAAAAAAACCTGTGAACTGTTCACCTAGATAATTCCCTTTTTTGATTTGATGGGCATATTTCTTTATAGAATTGGTCTTTTGACTAACAGGTACACTAGGAGGGAGGCCAGTTTGAAAATAGTTCTCTCAGTTGTAACCCAGTTAATTAGCTCTATTGTGTGAGCAACATTAAGGTGATGTCAGTGATGTTGTCTCAAATTTATTACTTCAGTGTATTTGATTTACTGACTTTTTGAAACTACTTCAACTAGCTGTTGAAGACCTCATAGACAGAGACTATAACAAGGATTTGAAAACTGCATAACTAGAAAACCATATAATAGCTTTAGAGATCTGACTAGTCACTTATGGATCTGTGTTACTCTATAATTTCCAAACCCATTTCATGTACTTTATCTCTTTCGATTTTCGCAATAAACCTGTGAAGTAGGCAGGACTGGTACTTCATCCCCATTTTAAAGAAAAAATATAGGCTGAGAGACATTGTAAGGAAACGTTGAATCACACAGGCAGAAAGGAGACTAGAACCCCAAGTCTTCAAATATGGGGTGATTTTTGCTATAACACACTACTTCTATGGTAAGATTTTCTTAACATGTGGTGTTTCATATCTGACAGACAGTTCTTATTTGTCTAATCATCCTTATATTTCATTATTTGATTACTTGTTAAGTATTTTTTTCCTCTTCTGAACTAGGGCTTTATGTTAGTAGCACTCTTTGTGTGAGGGAGAATAGTCTCTAAGGGAAGGAATGCTTGGTGAAAGATCATGATTTGAATTGAAAGTTATGCCCATAGTTACACTCATGTATTTCCAGACAGTAGCTCATGCAGAAAGTTTGCCAAGCATCTGGCTTCTAAAGTAAAGAAATCGTGATATCCAAAATAACAAAGGCATCATTTTGAAGTTAAAACATTGTCTTCAAAACATATTCTATTCACCCAAAAGATGATGATTGTCTATCAAACTGGGACTATGGCAGACAAGAACTCTTCTAAAGATGGATAATTATGATTTTTTTCTTATTTATATCAAATATTTTAACCTCCAGGGGGGAAAAATGACTTTGTATAACAACAAACATTCCAATCAAAACAAGCTTAACGGGAAACAGTTTTGCTGGGTTTGGTTTACTGAATTGAAATGTCTGGTCTCAATTGCCAGTTTTTACGTTATGCTTTCTCTAGATGACACAAGGAAACTTTTTTTCCTCTCTTGACAAAAGACAAAACATTTCTGCCAGCTGAGGTGACATTGCGTTCATTCAATAATGATACAAGGCCCCAAGGTCCTTCAGCAAGAAAGATAACAAAGAAAATCCTCATTAACTAACTGAGGAAGAATGAAGGTCATCCCACAGAGAAAATTCCATGCTTACACATCAGCTAGAACATTTGCTCTTCATTAATTCTTTAAACCCAAGTTGGGCTATCATCTAGTAGCATTTTAAAACCCACCCCATGTCAGAAATAACCGTTATGGTGTTTGTTTTCTCTGTATCTACTTAAGAGGGTGTTTCATAAGCACTTGCCTCCATATCAGTAGGCACTAATAAGGTTTTAGGATTGTTACATGATTAGATTTAATATAGGTAATAATAGTTTGGAATTTCAAGAAGAAATAAATGAGGACTGCAGTAATCTATTCTAAGGAGCTGATTATACAGACTCATAAAAGTACTATCACTCATGATTATGTTTGTGTGCAAAATACCAGTTTGGTTAGAGCAGACTATTTTAAAAAGTACTTATTTGGAGGGAGGGACTTATTGTAAGTCATTCTATCTAGAGTAGATTCCCTATAAATTAATTCTTAATTAGGCCATCCACTGTATGGTATCCATATATTTTATATTTGCTATTACTTAACTCAATAATTTTCTTACATATGACAAGACAAATGTAAATACAGATACATAATTTATTAGAACATGGAAAGATAAATATTTTACTGTACATTATTTCCTTTCTCATAGGGTTTACTTGGCAATTTATCTTATTTGTGTGTGGACAAAACATTTCTGTCAGCTGATGTGACACTGTATTCAATCAATAATGATGCAAGGCCGAGTTCTTTCAGCAAGACTGACAGTACAATACTCATTACCAAAAACAAAGCATCATTATTAGCTTTTTTCCTATTCCTAGGCCCATATGTGATCAGTGATTTTTCTAAGTAATGTTAATTATGAAGTGTGCTGAAAACAAGCATAATGTCTACCGTCTGTGTAGTGATTATATCTTCATAATGTGTCCTGCCTCAAGTCACTTTCTTAAAAACCGAATAGCTATGGTAATACTATGTATGACATAAAACTGTGTATGAATATTCAGCTAGTAAAATTAAATTAAAAAGCTATTAAGATTTTTCCTCATTTCACTAGAAAAAGGGAAGATAACAGGCATTGTATTATGCCTGGAGATATTCTACTGAAAGATAAGTTTAAGGTCAGTATGTTATTATGTTTAGGCATGAGTTTGATGGAGCTAATGTGAAATTTTCTTTTCTTGGAGAGACTTATGAGAGAGTTCTTACAGAAGAGCATACATCCAAAACAGCTTGCAGGATTTAGCTGGGTCAGTTTTGTGAGGAAAGTGTTTTAAGGCAAAATCTCTGAGAAAAGCCTTTAAAATATATCCCAAATGGCGTAGGGTTGGAAAGATTTACTTTAAAAAGAAACATGTTTGAATCTGGTTAAATTTCATCCTAGCCTTTGAATGAAGATGACTTTTTTAATATGAAAAATTCTATTACTTTTCCCCATAAGGACAGTGGGAATGTTGAAAGTGGTATTTTTAAATCCTATAATCTATTAGTTTGGTTTAGTCAGCAGCTGTGATTTAGAAGAAATACCTCTCTATCAGTTCCTGCTATGTTTGCAAGGGTTGTAACACGTATCCTATTGGCTCAAATGTGAAACCACTTATTCTTTGTCTTTTTCTACTGGTCTCTTCCATTGAAAAGCAAAGAGGAACCCTGAGGCAAACTCTTACTCTCACATACATCAGCCTGTATTTCTAATGTAAGTCAATGAGAAACCTAGATAGGTTGCCGTTTTCCATTGAATTTCACTTGACTCTGATGCTGTTTGTAAGTCAATGGCAAAACCAAAGTCATTTTCTTCTTTATACACTGTGTTGTAGTATATTGGTTTTGCATCCCATGATAGATCAGTGGGAAAAGGAATAAAACTCTTTGTAGAGTAGTTGTTCCTTTACACTTATATGTCTGTCACTTCACATTGGTTTTTATTCGAAAAGCATTCACTTAAAAATGGATTCAAGTCCTGTGGAATTACTAAGTAATTGCTTAATCCTATCTTTTCTCCACAAGCACATGCAAGAAGTGTCAGAAACGAGAACTACAATCACACTTGGGCCTTACCATAAAATTTCTTGCTATGGTACAAATTTACCATGAAGAATTCTGCTTTGGCCACTGTCCAGGGGATTTAATGATGCTAATAACTCTCATTTGTATAGCACTTATAATTTTTGAAGCATTTTCACATCCATTATTTCATTTGATTTACTGCCAGAAATAGTAGAAAGATCTCATTATGACTCGGTTTCATCTTGTAACAGATTCCTCAGCACATATCTTAGAATATCTTAAAAACAATTCACTCAATATACATATATGTATAAATATACAAATATACATACACATGTATGCATATCTTTATTAGTATATATATAAATATACTCAATACATATAAAGATTATATGATGTTAAGAAGACTATACTAAACCTTCCATTCTTTTCTTTTCTTTCCTTTTTTTTCCTATTTCCCTTTATCTTATTTTCTTTTTAGACTGTCTCTATGCAGAGTCAAACTAAAGAACTACCTTCAATGAGGCACACCTGTTTGCAGGGTATGATCATTCATTCATTCATTCAATCAAGAAACATTTATTCCCTTCCTGCTATTTGCAGCCACTATGCAAACATGGGGGAGGGGAGAGGGAATGAAATCATGAATCCAGATAAACAAATACAAAAATTATCAACATCATCACACTAGGAACTAGAGGGATACTACAAGGAACTGGAAGAATAAAGATAGGGCTGTTGTAGTAAGTAGCTTTAAATGCTTTCTGAAGCTTTTCAATCTTTTTCTAGTTTAGGATATGCTGGCCAGTTCTTTTCCACATCAGTATATGTACTTCTTTCATTCCACCTTGGGATATTTCCTATTCTTTGTTTTTCAGTGAGATATCTCTTTCTCCCTTAATCTCTGTATCAGTGCTTATTCTTTCCAGCTTTAAAGTATCAGTTTCTGAGATTGAGGACACCATATATACTATTGTTAGATGTGAATGTTTTCTGATGTCAGGACCAAAATCGACAGTGTGAACATAGAGGAAACTTAACTTTTAGACATTCTAAACTGTCTGCTCTGTAAAGCAAAACAAAACAAAGAAAAATTTTAAAAAGATATATAAAGACATATATGTGTGTATATATATATATATATATATATATATATATATACGTACATATATACATATATATATACTCGCACACACACACACACACACACATCTCCTAAGTTGAAAGCTTGTTGATGATGTTTCATCAGTTCATTCTTCTATTTCTCAAAACCACTCTGCCACACCATCCAGTGGCTCCTCTTTCCCTCTGGTCAGAGAAAAAAAATTATATACCTTTTCCTTAGTAATGCTAAATCCATTATATGTGACCTCACTCATATCCTCCCACATCATCCAAGATATTTTTCTAGCTATCATTTTACCTCTCATGTGCATCTTCAGTCTCTTCCCCATCACCAGATCCTTTCAATCTACTATGTCTACAAATGCATCCAGGTCTTTCTAATTCAAAGCAAAAACAAAGAAAAAGCAACAATAAAAATTTCCTCAACTCTTTTGCTCCATTCAGCTACTATACTTTATCTCTCCCTATTTTCTTGATTTTTTAGTCTATCTACAACCTCTTGCAATATAGATTTTACTCTCATACCTCCTCCACTAAAGCTGCTCACTTAGAGATCAGTGAATTTCATCATAATCACTAAATCTGATAGTCTTTCAGTCTTCAGTCCTTTGATTTCTGTGTGCAATTTGGCTCTACTGATCACTGCTTGATCCTCTGTTTCTTTTTTCCAGAGTCCCTCCCCATACCTCCCAATTATCTTATTATTTTTAGACCTAGATCTAGAAGAGACTTCAAAAGGCATCTAGCTCAATACCCTCACTTTATATATTAAAACTTGAGCCCCAGGGAGGGAGTAAAAAAGATTACATATATGCATCTTAGGCAAATCTGAACTCATGTCCTCTGAGTCAATATTCTTCCCACTCTATAAGACAGCATGTTATAGTGGCAAGAATACTGGATCAGGTTGACTGGGTTTGATTCCCAGTTTTGGTCCTTTCTGTGTATCTTTATGCAAGCCATTTAACTTATTTAGGCCTCAATTTCTTCCTTTATATAATAAGAAGGATGGACTAAGTGATTTATAAATCCCTTACAGCTTTTAGTACAATGTTCTGTTATTTCTTATGTCAAGTATAATTGCGTATTATATGAAAATTGTCTTTTAAATTTATTTGATTACATTTCCTACACCAATATCCATCCGCAGCTAGACTATGAGCTTCATGATCTCAGGGACAATGTTATAGCTAAAATTTAATCTCCTTTAGGCTTTACAAGGTATTCCATGTACATTAGTTGTCAAGAAATATCTGGTGAATTTAATAAATCTTCAGAGGACTATTTTGTTGTTGTTCAGTCATTTCAGTCATGCCCAACTCTTTATGACCCCATTGGGGTTTTCTTGGCAAAGATACTGGATTGGTTTGCAATTTCTTTCCCCAGCTCATCTTTATAAGTGAGGAAACTGAGGCAAACAGGATTGAATGACCTGGCCAGGTCAAAACAGCTAGTAAGTGTCTGAGGCAGGATTCAAACTCATGAACATGAATATTCCTGATTCCAAGCCCAGTGTTCTATCTACTATGCCACCAGCTACCTAGAAGATTATTTGCCTCTAGTATAGTTTAGGGACTGGTATCTTTCATTAAAAGTTTTATGTCCCAGAAACAAATCAGACAATGTACTAAAGACATGTAAAAATTGACCTGTGCTTCAGAGAATTATAGAAGAGATCTACAATTGCCAGTTAGTCAGTATACATTTGTTAAGTACCTACTATGTGCTGATGATAAAAAGAAAGGCAAAAGACAGTGCTTGCACTAAAGGGGCTCATAGCCTATTGTCTGTGAATGACAAATCATTATAGAAGATCCTCCATATTACAGTGTAAGCCCAGCTCTCCCTTCCCCACCTGCAGACCTTTAGACTCTCCAGCTGGGAGGCTGATAGGCCCTGAACAAAGAACAGGAAATATTTCTGAAACTGCTTTTTTTTTGAGGACCTATCCAGTTCTCCAAAACAAAATGACTGACAGGATCTTCCCCTCCTGAGGGGAGTGGCTACCCTCTCTGGTGGAGAACATCCAGGACAGTTAGCAGTAAGTCTTCCTTGTTCAGGACACTATAAAAGTCACCACGTGGGACAGGCACATTGGAACCTCACCCACGGAGAGGATGCTTTGCCTGGGACTACGTTCAGAAGACCACCAAGGAAGCTGTAAAAGGGGTTCCTCAGCTTTGGAGAAGCTTTGGGTGCAGGTGCTGAACATGAAGTGTATGTTGTGTGTGTCTTTTGTCATTGTTGGTGCATTTGTAGAAAAGAGAGGCATTCCCCAGCTTAGAGAAACCTTGGGCAGTGGTGTTCCTCTGAACATGTGTTGCCTCTGTGTGTCTGTGTCTCTGTCTCTGTCACTGTGTTAACTGTGTAGTAGGAATTGTTAAATAATGGGTTGCGGGGTTAATAGAGTATTTCCCCTGTCTTTCAATAAAAACTTTGTTCTGTTGGGAGTGTGTCTTATTGCCAGTGCCAACCTGAATCCGAACCTAACCTAGCTTTTCATTTTATGTGAAGGGAAGCTGTGTCTTGGGGGGGGGGGGTGGAGTGACTTGTTGAAAGTCATATAGTATTGAGTATCAAAGGTAGGATTCGAATGCCAAGTCCTTTCTGTCTCTAGTCAGTGTTCTTTACATTGCTTCCCTATTCAGTTGCTAATAGTTCAAATCTCAGTTCTCACACCTTAAGTTCTGAGATCAAACCTTGGATAATTCTCCCTAATGAGTAGTTAATATTTACAATCTAGTATTCAACATCAGAGATACAAATATAACAAGTTTAAGGCCTTTTAGCTACCCTCAATGTGGTTTAGACAATCTGCTGAGATAGTTTTACTGACCTTTGGCTGCTGTACATGCTGCAGCTTCTTGGAGCCACAGGTGAGAGTTACATGACAGGTGGACACCAAAGGTAAATGAGCAGAGTGGACTAGTGCCTCTGGTCTCAATAGGTAATGAAAGATTGGAAGGAAGTTGACAATATGGAATTGAAAATAAAAACTAAACTTAAAAATGTTTTACAGTAGACATACCAATAACAAAGAAAACTCTCAAACGCAGAAAGAAAATATATTCTTATTTGGTACACTTTAAAATTTATTTTAATCCCGAATTCTCAACATGCATCATTGTTATTCTCAAAAGCTTGGAGTTAAAATCAATGTAAATTACATGGTTTTCTGCAGAAGGAAATAACCTCTTGAAAGTGTCTTGGAATTGTGAGATTGTAATAAGCTGACAGAATGAAAGTCATTAAAGTTATCCATTATGATGTGTTATTTTCCTATACAAATATCTCATTATTTTTAGTTAATGAAATAATCAGCTGCTCTTCTGAAATATGACAATTAACCATCCATTTGACTGATAGAAGAAACAGATACCCTGATAGAGCAATGCAAAGCTTCAGGGATCTTGTAGTAATCCCTTGCACAGGCATCCTTTAGATGGATATTAGTACCCTGTACTCTTTCACTTGCTGGGGAAAACTCTTCAGTTCCATCCATCTTAGTCTATTTATTTGGAAATTACTGAGTTATTAGAGCTGCTGTCTGGTCTCTTGTGTTTAATTTTCACTCTGCATCACATTCAGAAATCCTAGCTGCTGACAAAGTGTTGTGTGGCTTCATTTCCGTAGCTACCAGTCCCATAAAAGGAATCTCATTCTGAAAAATGGAGATTAATGGGCTTCCTAATGACTCTCTTCTGCTAAAGCCAATCTGAATAAAAGAGAGGTATGGGTGGGTGTGTATGTGGGTGGGTGTATATGTGGATGGGTGTGCATATGGGTGGGGAGGTTGGTGGCTGGGTGGAAGGAGGGAGTTAATGATATTGATTCTAAAACATTTTGATAACTTTAAACAGCTTTCCTCTTGCACCTATTTTATGGAAATCTGTGGAATGGATTTATTATATTGATGTGCATATGTGTGTATAGACATATATGTGTATGTATATATACATACTATTCTATAAATTCTATAAAGGGAGGGATAATATTTTACCTAAACTTCATCATCCTTTCCCCAATACCTAACATAGTGCTCTGCATACAATAAACATTTCATGAATATTGAATTGAATTCATGATAATAATAGCTGATATTTATAGGTCCCTTCACTTATAAATAACTCTGTATACAATGTATATTAATTCATTTAAGCCTCACAATGATAGTGTGAGGAGATGACTATGGGATTCATTATCCCCATTTTACGGATGAAGAAACTGAAGCTAAAAAATTATGTGAATTGCCTATAGTTACATAGCTAGTAAATATTAGAACATGAGTTGGTCTTTCTGATAGTAATCCCAGTGCTCTTTCTGGCTATTCCATACTACTTCGGTCAAATAACCGGTTAATGTAAAAATTGCCTCATTTTGATACCTAATATTCTAAAAGAAAAAAAAAATTGCATCCACTTTAAAAGTGTTAATGATGAGTGAAAAGAAGAGCTAGAACCAAAATGATGGGAACTGATAAAAATGTGAAATCTATATAATTTTTTATTTATGTAGGGTCTTGAGACTAATTGGTTCTTCTGCTAGAATAAATGATACTATTTTTTTTTACCTTCATCAGTACTCCTAACTATTGCTAAAATTGATACTGTTGTCCTTTCAATAGCAAATTTTAATTGTAGCTATGATAGTTGAAAGCATAAATATGAGGAACTCTTTTATCAGTAATGTTAAAGAATTTTCCCATTTTGATTCTGAATACAGCACAAGAAAAGTAACATTTAACTTAATTCACTTTTACCTGGAAATAGAAATACCACTTCTGATATTTTAGATTGAAAATGTACATACATATATACATGCATACATGCATAAAGATAGATACATAGATACACATACTATCTATATCCTTGTTTATCTATCTATTTAGTGAGTTGAGTCAGTTTGTCACTGAATTAGTACTTGTCCCTCTCAAATAAGCTTAAATAGCTGAAAACTGTAACCTTTAGGTGAGGAGTCAATAAATCTCTCTCTTTCTCTCTCTTGTGTGTATGCATGCGTGCGTGCATGTGTGTGTGTGTGTGTGTGTGTGTGTGTGTGTGTGTGTGTGTGTGTGTGAGATAAAAAGACCTCAAAGCCAAAATTATTGGAATTGATAAAAATGTGAAATCTGTATGGTATATATCCATATATGTATATCTATTTATATATCTATCGAGAGAGAGAGAGAGAGGTGATTGATTTACTGACCCTATCACACTTAAGGTAAGTAATAAGATGCCCAATTAAATTTTATTATAGGCCTCAGGACTATAATTAGTTGTACATTATTTGTGTTTGGATAAGCTGAGGAAATGTCCCCACTGCCTGAGAAATCATTTATAAATTACCAAGGGAGTTGAGAAAAGATCATTTGAGAGGCTGGAGCAAATATGATATTCCAGCACAGTCCTACAGAGCAAAAGGATGACTGTGTAGTGTAGAGAAGGGAAACATTAAAGAGGGTCATCAGCTTTGTAAGCTATCTCTGAGCAGAAGACTTGGCTTGAGGGAAGTCCCAAGAAAAGGTTGGCTCGTTCCTCAACTTCTCTGCCTAGCATTTGCCTATCCTCAGTCACTATAATATAATCTGCTGCTTCATGGAGGAAACATTTCCTGTAACCTGGATTTAGCCTCAAGTACAAAGAGGCCATGGGTAACTACAGATGAATTAAATGTATATATGAAGTTAGAAAGCCCAACATCTGCCTAAATGTTTGGCATTTTCCTAACTATGGGTTTGAAGACACTGTTAATGAATTAATAATTGTTCATCTCAAATAAGCTTAAATAGTTGAAAATTCCTCTAAGACATTTAGAATATCCCATATTCAAAGTTCAAAATGAAGGAAACAAAGAATTTCTACCTCAGAATATTTCACGAGGAAATCACATCAAGGTATATAAAAATTTGCCAGTCAGAAATCAGTATAAGTAGGTTCCACATCTAACTCTACCATTGAACAATAGTGTGACTTTGGGCACCTTTTAAGGTCTTAATTTCTTTCATGTAAGATGAGGTTGGACTAATCATCTCACATGTCTTTAAGGACTAGCTTTAGAACTCTATTTTCTTTTAATACAGTTTTATAGGACTTTAAACTATTCTAAGAGGAAAATTAGTAAAATTTAAGAAGGTTAATTGATTTCTAAATTATCCACGAGTATTGAACTATCACTTTGATTTACAGTGAAGATTTTGGTACATTCAGAAGGACTTCAGACATTGCCTAGCTAAGTGCAGAGAGATTTTTCACCAGCAGGTTGGCCACTACATAATGAATTCTTTGGTCATGCCAAATTGAGGAACTAAATAAAATTCCCTCAACGCTGGGCATTTTTCCTGTTCTGCTACATTGATGAAAGTAGAATGGTAGAAAATATAGCCTAGATAAAAATTAATAGTTTTTTGACTTCTTAAAGCGATTCAAATGTTGGTTTATTAAATGTGGTATTTGTTATGTGACAAAAGAGATAATGTACTACTAGAGAAACTTTGCTATGTAAGTATGATATTATTACTATATGTTTGTGAAAGTAAACTGTAGCCAAAAGGGGACTAGGCAGGCAGGCGACACAACAATAAATTTTACCTCTTTGAACTTAAAACTTATCTTTGTTTCTTCTCCCTTCTCTCTTACTAATCTACATAGGAGAGAAGAAATTTGGGAATTGAGAAAATAAGGGAACTCAAACCCCAACCCTGCATGGATGATGACTAGGTATAAGCTAATATTCCAAAGTGAAAATCCATAGGCATTTGGAATGGTAAGCCTAACAGGGAAGGAGACAGGGACCTGACAACTAAGATATTCTGTTCAAAATTAAACTTAAGTATGAGAATATAAGCTATTTCACTGGGACTGAATCTGCTCTATAGCTTAAGAGTGTGACATCTGGGACAAAAAAAAATATCCACCAAGAGATGAAAGACCTGCTAGCTAAGACTATAAAATGAACAAAAAAGGTTGTGCATCTGTAATACCTTTTCCTCATATTATGACCATCCCATCTTCTCTTCATTTCCCTGATGACATATTTTGCTCCTGTTTTCTTTTTTTAAAGGTTCTCATTGGTTATATGTCAAAATCTGCTTGCACAGATACCGTATGTCTATAACTATGTATAATAACGTTCTCCTGGTTCTTCTCCCTTCACTCAGCATGAGTTCATATAAGTCTTTCCAGGTTATTATGAAGTCCATCTGCTCCTCATTTCTTATAGCACAATAGTATTCCATTACATTCACATACCACAATTTGTTTAGCCATTCCCCAATTGTTGGGCATCCCCTTGTGTAGCAACAATTTGGCTAGCAGCTATTGTGGGGGTGAAATACCAACATAAGAACAACAGCAAGAAGGCTCCCAGCACAGGTTCTTTGATCTGCTTTTCTAAAGAAAACAACTTTAAGGGGTTAACAATCTCAGTTTAATCAAACATACATATATCATTCACTTAGTTCTGAGGAAAAAGATCAGTCCCCTGAACTTCAAGGAAAAAACCAGAAGTTACAAACATCAACAGACAGACCTTGTCTGATCAAATCACCATTCATAGTTACAAGAGAAGCACCAATACAAAGCAAGGGCAAGGGTGTTTCAATGGCTTGCCCAGAATCTTGTCACCCACATTCTTTCAATGAGTGTACCACCAAAAGTTAAAAGCCAACCTCGGATCTTATATACCTGTCTCAGGGCCCTGGGGCACTTCCCATTTAGAGTGTGAGAAATCAGTGTGGGAAAGCTCCAACCACCAGCATCATATCATATACAGTTCAATGACTGATTGTCTTAGTGATGAGAAACACACCAAGACAAAAAAAGATCCCACTGTACCTGCCCCATTCAAACAAAGAACACTGAAAAGTCCCATTTTGCTTGCTATTACACCTTGATTTCCAGTTTTTTGCCACCACAAAAAGAGCTGCTATAAATGATTTTGTACATACTGGTCCATTTCCCACTTGGGTGATCTCTTTGGGATACAGCCCTAGAAGTGACATTGTTGGGTCAAAGGGTAGGCACATTTTTATAGCCCTTTGGGCATAGTTCCAAATTGCTCTCCAGAATGTCTGGAGCAGTTCACAACTCCACCAACAACGTAACAGTGTTCCAATTTTCCCACATCCTCTCCAACATTTATCATTTTTCTGTTTTGTCATGTTAGCCAATCTGACAGGAGAGATGTGGTACCTAATAGTTGTTTTGATTTGCATTTCTCTAATCAATAGTGATTTAGAACATTTTTTCATATGATTATAGATATCTTTAATTTTTTCCTCTGAAAACTGCCTGTTCATATCGTTTGCCCATTTCTCAACTGGGGAATGACTTGTATTCCTATAAATTTGTCTCAGTTCCCTGTATATTTTAGATATGAGGGCCTTATCAGAGATATTGGCTGTAAAAATTCTTTCCCAATTTTTTGCTTCCCTCCTAATCTTTGTTGCACTGGCTTTGTTTGTACAAAAACTTTTCAATTTAACATAATCAACATTATCCATTTCGTATTTTGTTATGCTCTCTTTCTCTTGCTGGATCATGAATTTTTCCCTTTCCAATTACTCTGACAGGTAAACTATTCCTTGCTGTCCCAAATTGCTTATAGTATCAGCCTTTATTCCTAAATTATGAACCCATTTTGACTTTATTTTAGTAGATAGTAGAAGATATTGGTCTATGCCCAGTTTCTGCCATACTGTTTTCCAATTTTCCCAGAAGTTTTTATGATATAGTGAATTATTAACCCAGAAGCTGGATTCTTTGGGTTTATCAAAGGGGAGATTGCTATAGTCATTGACTACTACATCTTGTATACTTAACCTATTCCAATGATCCACCACTCTGTTTCTTAGCCAGTACCAAGTAGTTTTGGTGACTGATGCTTTGTAATACAATTTAATATCTGGTATGGTTAGGGCACCTTCCCTAGCATTTCTTTTCATTAATTCCCTTGATATTATGGACCTTTTGTTCTTCCAGATGAATTTTGTTATTATTTTATCTAATAAAATTATTATTTATTTCATTACTTATCCAGTAAAATAATTTTATCCAATAAAATAATGTTTTGGAAGTTTGATTGGTATGGCACTAAATAAGTAAATTAGTATAGTTAAAATTGTCATTTTTATTATATTAGCTCAGCCTAACCACAAGCAACTGATGGTTTTCCATTTATTTGTATCTGACATTATTTCTGTGAAAAGTGTTTTGTACTTGTGTTCATATACGTCTTAAGTTTGTCTTGGCAGGTAGACTCCCAAATATTTTATAGTGTCTACAGTAGCTTTGATAGACTTGGCTCTTCTCATCTATATATATATATATATATATATATATATGTGTGTGTGTGTATGTGTGTGTGTGTGTGTGTGTATGTGTATGTATGTATATATGTAATCAACTTCTTTATGAATGCTATTAATTATTAAAATGTGTTAAAATGCCTAAAGAAAGAAGTACAACATATTAGGTAGGTTCTTTACGGAGATGACACAGACAAGAATCACTCAAGATAACAAGGCATGGGTGGCTTATAATCTATATTGATGAAGGAAATATCCACATTGATCAAGTCTTAGTATCTGTATTAGAAATAATAAAAGTTCTAAAGTGTAGTTCCGACTTCAGTTCCATCATTTTACGTCATCTCCTCTCTTTTTAGCTCTCCCTGATTTTTGCCTACTCCTGAGACATGGTTTATTAATGTTGCTTAGGTCCCTGTTCCAGCCACAGACCAACAAAAAAGATTTCATACTGACCATCTGTCTAGACTGGAAATTGCATATAACCAATTAATCAACAGGCATGTATTAAACACTTATTATGGTCTGAGCACTGCTCAAGACACAAAGGAAGGAAAAAAAAATATATCAGATCTTTTCCATAAAGCTTACAGCCACAAACCAAAGAATCGTTTTTGTTTTGCTAGTGAAGGGACTATGTCAGGACACAGTATGAAATACTATTGTCAGCCTAGATGACTTGCTACAGCCAAAGAATAAGTTTCCTATTGATCACTGCATAGTGATAAGCATCATATTGAAGTAAATCTCCATGGAAATGTGCCTAGGAATGTATCTTTGCCCTTCTTCCTTCTAATAATTTGCACAGTCACTTAGCTCAAGTTATACCAAACTTGCAGGTCATGAGAAGCTAAGAAGGGATATCTAACATGTTGGATAAATAGCAACAATCACAACAACAAGAATAATAGCTATCAAGTATAGAGCTTCTGCTTTGTACCCAGCATTATTAGGCTAAGGACTTTATAAATATCTTATGTGAGCCTCCCAAACAATCTCAGAAAGGTAGATGTTATTATTAGCCCCATTTTACAGTTGAGGAAACTGAGACAGCAAAACTTAACTGGTTTTCCCAGGGTCACACATTTGACTCCAGGCCCATTGTTCCATCCACTGCTGCACTAAGTTGCCTCAGAATCTGGAGTCAAAAAGATTTTGATAGCTTATAATAACGCAACAGAATTAAAAAGTTGAGATGTAATATGTTCAGATTTGTCCTAGAGAAAGAACAGTTTGACAGATGAATAGAGCATGGATTGGACTGGGGGAAGACTTGAGTCAGGAAAACCAATCAAATTGTTACATGATAAAGGCCTGCACCAGAGTGGTAGCAGTATCAAAGAGAGTAGAGATACTTCAAAGATGTAAGAGGTATTACAAAGGTAAAATCTGTAGCACTTAAAAACAGATTGGTCATGGAAGTGGTTAAACAGGGAAAGAAGTCAAGGATGAACTATGTTACAAGTCTGGATGACTAGAAAGATGGTGGTATACTCTACAGTGACAATGACATTAAAAAAAGAGAGAAGGATTTGGGGCAAAAAATAATGAACTCAATTTTGGATATGGCGACTTAAGCTCACCTGCCTATAAGCAGACTATAGCAAATGAAGTTTGAGATGTCCACTACATGGTTAGAATGCAAGACTAGAGGTTGGGAGAGAAGATTGGGATAATAAGTAGATCATGAAATTAGCAGCATAGAGAAGCTAATTGGTCCCATGTGATCTGAACATGAAATCACCAAGTGAAATAGTATAGAAAAAGGAGAGAAAAAGGCCCATGATAGAGCCCAGGTGGAGGAAGTAATCTACTATTTGCTGGAGAGACGTGGATGATGACTGAGAGGGAGCAGTCAGACAGGTAGGAGGAGAACTAGGAGAGAGTAGTCTCACAAAACCCTAAAGAGAAAAGAACAGTAAGGAGAAAAAGGTTGTGAGCAGTGTCAAAAGATGTAGACATCAAGAAGAAAAACGACTGATAAAGCTATTAGATTTGTCAAGTAAGAGGTCATTAACTTTAGAAAGAACAGTTTCAGTTGAGTGATGAGGCTGAAAGTCAAATTGTAGAAACTTAAGAGATCAAGGTGAAAGGAAGAGGAGATGCCTATTATAGACAGCCTTCTCAAGGAGTCCAGTAACAAAAAGGAAGGAGGGATATGGTACAATAGCTAGTGGATATGGACTGATCAAGCGACAATTTTTAAAGGATGGTGGAGAGGCATGGTCATGTTGTAGTTAATGGAGAAACGTCCAAAAGACAGGGAGAAATTGAAAATAAGGAAGAGAATTATTATGATAGAAGGGACGCTCTGCTGGAGAAGACAAGACAGAATGTGCTTTTAGAGAGCTAGCCATGGCAAGGAAAAGGGCCATTTCTTCATGATAGATTGGAGTGAGGGAGAAAATAGTGGCAGAAGACAACTGGACAAAGTAAGATGAGGGGAAAGGGGGAAAATGGAGCTTTTGGCAAAAGACCTCGATGTTTTCAGTGAATTATAACACAAGATTCTCAGTTCATAGGATGGGGGAGAGGAAGCAATGGGAGGTTTTAGGTTTGAAAAGTTTTGTAAAATGTGTTGTAAAGAGTTGAACAGTTAGTTAATTAGGGAAGTATAAAAGGATTGCCTTGCCAAAGTGAAGTCCCTATTCAGATAATTTAACGTATATCTGTAGCAGACCAAGTTAGGGCAAGTTCTTGATTTTCTCCAACTTCTCTCTGCAACATGTATGACAGAAGGCAGCAAATGGTGAGATTCAAGGCTGACACTGGGTTGGCACTCCTTTATCTGCAATAGGATTGGGGGCAAAGGACTCTAAAGGGAATGACATTATAGAATGGAACTGGTTTACTGGGGGGCCAAGATGAGGAAGAAAAGAAAATGAAGGTAGGGCAGGCATCATGGGCTGGGAAAGAACTAAAGGGCAGAAAAGTAAGTGCTAATGGTGAGGAGGAAGAACTGCATTTGGGGTTATAAGGCAAAGGGAGATATGAAATAAGAATGGATTGTAATCAAATGTAGGAATTTAAAATTCCAGGCCCATAAAAGTTGTCAATTTATGGGTGGTGGCATCACAAAAGGGTATGGCCACCTTTGGGGGGAGCCAAGCCACCTTGGGGTGGTGGAGTAGGTTATATGAAATGAGTAAGCTTAGGAACTGTGAGATAAAGAGTACCAATATGTATGTTGAAGTCTCCTAGTATGAGGGTAAAAAGTGGGGAGAAGAGAAAGGCTGTGAGCCAGGCACTGAACTCATTGAGGAAATAAACAGAGTGTCCTTGAGGGAGGTAGACAACAGCTGACAGGTAATGGGTAGAAGATATGAACTTAGTGAACCTCAAAGCATAAGTTACTGAGTGATTGTGATAGAAGGAGAGATTGCAAGGAGCAATGAGAAATGATAAATATTGCTATTCCCCCATTTTGATCAGTGAATTCAGAAAAAAAGGTGAAATTGCCACCAGTGCTGAAATGAGTGTCCAGTGAGCTATGTCATCAGGAGGGAGACAGGTCTTAGTTAGAAAAAGAAGAAGGAATGAAAGGGGAAAGAAAAGATTTAAGATCAAATCAAGGATATTACCTATGGATTAGACATTCCAGAGAACGCTGTGGATAGACTTAAGAGTAAAACATTAGGGGTTTGGGTTAAGATGAATGGGAATAAGAGTAGCAGTGGGGAATGGAAAACAGGATTTGAATGATGACAGCCAGGAGTTCTGAATCACTAGCATAAATAGGTTATAATAGTGTGGCATTTTGTGAATTATTGAGAACTGAGTTCAGGTAGGGTTGAACCCTCTCAGGGCTTTTGGCATCTCAAGTGAGGGAACCATTCCTCCTCTTCCCCTGAAGACAGGAGATAAATGCCAATAGAATGTTTCCCTCTTTACTCTAAAGTCAAAAGACCAGGTAGGAGACCAGTGGACAACAGAATGACGTTTCTCCACGTTCTCCAAAAGCGAGGGGGAACCAATACAATTTTGAATGGCAAAAAACAAAACAAAACATACTTGAAATACGTTAATATAAGTGTGGTATCCAGAAGGATGATGGTGATCATCTTATTGCCCTGTAATGCGCCCTGTAATGTGCCCCATAAAGAATATTGTGTTCACATTTGAGTGTCATATTTTAGGAAGGGAGATGGAAAGCCAGGCTATGCCTATAGGAATACAACCCAGATTGTGAGAGGACTGGTGAACATGCTATATAAAGACTGCTTGAAGGAGGTGGGAGTGTTTGACCTGAAGAAGAGACAAATTAGGAGAGACGGGATAGATTTCTTCAAGTACCATGAAAAACTGTCATGTATTTGAAAGGTTGTCATGGGGAGGAAAGACTGTTTGTTTGTTTGTTTTCTTTTTGTTTGTTTTGGTCCCAGAAAATAGAATTAGGATTAATATGTATAAAGTTACAGAGAGATGATTTTTACTCCATATAAAGACACCAGTAACTAATAAATAGGCATGTATTTTGCACATATTATGTGCTGGAAACTATGCCAGACTCTGAAAAGGCTAGGTAAAGCCAAAAATGAACAAGTCCCTATGCTTAAAGAGCCTTCATTCCATCAGAAAGACATATATACATATAAGGATACAGAAGAAAAATAACTATTTCTATACATAAAATGGCAAATGTAAATATATATTGTATAACATGTAAATATACTTAATTTTATGTGTGATTTATAAGTATATACAGTTGTTTTATATGCCATATATGGGGTGTGTGTATATATATGTGTGTGTATACATATACATATATATATACACACATGCATACATATATATACACCTAGAATAGATCATTCTCTAAAGGTTGCTTCTAACTTTGAAATTCTTTCTCTCTAATGGATTTTCATTAAGTGTTTTTTGTTTGGTTTTTCCAACTGCACCACATCCTTATGCAATTATCATTGGCAATATTGTAATTTTTATATAAAGGTAAACAAAAATTCATTAATTTGTATAATAATACATTAGAGTTTGTGGTAACTAAAGTATCTGATTCTAGATGGCACAGTGAATAGAGCACCAGATGTAGAATCAGGATGACCTGAATTCAAATCCTGCCTCTGATACTTAATAGTTTTCTGACCTTGGACAATTCATTTGACTTTTCCACCTTAGTTTTCTCCTTTCTCAAATGAGAATAAAGACAAAACCTACCTCCCAGGATTATTTTGAGGAAAAATGAAACAATATTTGCAATAAGCTTTGCAAACCTCAAAGAGTTATATAAATGCTAATTATCATCATCATTCCCATCCAAAATGGTAAAAGTAATTTCTGACTTAATCATAGAATGTTAGAACTGGAAAGGACCTTGGAGATCATCTATACTAAATTCTTCACCTCATATATGAAAAACATGAGTACTCCACAAGGGAAATGATTTATCTCATATCATTTTCCAAGTGGCAGAGAAGGTACTTTGTGGTATTTTGTAGGTACTTCAAAATATTTTGAATCCAAGTTCATGGCATTTTCTAGTTCACACACACATAATGTGTGTGTGTGTGTGTGTGTGTGTGTGTGTGTATGTGTGTGTGTGTGTGTGTGTACACACACATACATATATACACACACATATACATATATATACATATATATACATATATATATAATACACATACATATACACACACGTACATATACATACATACATACATATATATATATATATATATATATATATATATATATATATATATATATATATATATGTATATGTATAATTTTACCCCTCTTTCCAATTAGGTGAAAGTATGTTTTGATAGAAAAAAAAGAGTTTTTACTTGCAAGTAAGAGCGGGCTAGTCCAAAAGTGTTAATAATCTAAACTCAGTGATGAAGGCAACAAATGAAATGAAGATACAAATGTAGATACAATGGAGATCGTTTCTCAGGGCCTCCAGTCTAGCTCAGATCTGCATTAAGGAACTAAGTAAAAACTGTGAGGCAAGATCATTGACATCTTTATCATTTCCTTTTCCCTCTCTCTGGTGGGCAGGTGAGGCGTGAGTTAGATAGTCTTGAGGTATCCACTGACTTGAACACTCTGCTTACATCCATTCCTTCCAGGTGATGGTGAGGTAGCAGAATGGTCATGGAGCAACTCTGGGAATTTCAATCTTTTCCTAAATGTTCACTTTTTTTCTCTTTAACACGTGATTTTAAATCTGCTCGGTAACAGAAAGACTAAGATAACTATTGTATTTTTTCCTAATGTGAAGATATGAAGAAAAGGGAGTGGAGTGTGATTAATCTTTTATTAATGTGGGATGTCAACTTCAGACTGGAACCCAGAGAAGCCCAGTGGAGGAACTGGGGTTGAATTCTCACAAGCTTATTAAGAAATTCTGTGTATGCTCCCTGAAGGCAGGACCTGCTTAACATTATATTTGCATCACCTTAGAGTTTAGCAGGTTTGGGGAGGGAGTGGGGAGAGAATGATCTCAGTTAGTGTAAGGGACTTGTTGGACATCCAGATGCCTAGAGGTAGGGGTAAATCGATCAACAAGTAGTTATCAATGACCTATTATGTGGCACATACTTGCTAAGGGCCAACTATATACAGAAAGAAAAAAAAACAGCCCCTGCCCTAAAGGAGCTTATATTCTAATAGGAAAAAAACATGCGAATAAATAGGCATTTGCAAGATTAAGAAATGAAATACAGAAAAATAATTCTGAAATCAACTATAGCAGAAATCCCAACATTTATTTTGTCCAATTGGTAAAAGGAGTCACAAGATCATAAAGTCTTTGGACCAGCAGTGAGCAGCCACTTTTAATCTGAGAAACAAGAGCAGTGGTTGTGTTTTTTTTTTTTCATTTAACTATTGGCTTTCCATGGCACTTCAAAAGAAACTAAAACTCTGAAGGGATAAGGGAGCTGTGAAGACACCAAGTACACTAATGATAACTAACATTTATGTAGAACTTACTATATGCCAGGTACCATGCTAAGAACTTCAGAATTATTATCTCATTTGATGCTTACTATAACCCTGAGAGGTAGATGCAATTTTTATATCCATTTTACAGACCACAAAACTGAGGCAAACAAATTGAGTGACTTGCCTAAGGTCATACGGCTAGCCTGTGTCTGAAATGATATTTCAACTCAGGTCTTCCTGATTCAAGGTACATGTACTCATTGCACCCCTGAGCTGCCCCTGTAAAAGAAGTGGCAAAGCAGAGAGTATTTCAACATGCTTCTTTGGAAATCTGTTGCTCCAGTCCTCCCCGCCAGTGTGTCACTGATCACTCTCTCCAGCCCCTGCAAATGGTTGGAGAAATATTGCTCTCTGATTCTGGCCTGTAGAGGGGACTCCTTAGAGGCTTCTTTTGTAGAACACCTTCCATCAAGACATTTCTAATACAATTTGAGTGGGTATACAACTTTTTAAAAAGCACACCTATTTGATAGAGCAAGAAACATTGCTACTGCTTGATTTTTCTAAGGAAGGTGGCTCTCTTTTAAATAATTACAAGCTAGCCACCATGACACTGCAATTTATTTCCCCTTGACTAAGCTTCTAGGCCTGTTGTTGTTTTACTTCACACACACCGGTACACTTTGCTTAATAAACTGATGTCCTGGGACAGGCCCTACACTTGCTCTGTCACAGTTGATCATGGATCCAATGGCATCTGTCTCTTTGGTGATGCGAAATCAATAGATTACCTTCTTTCTAGAGTCTTTCCCCTTTAGTTTCAATCTCTCAAGATAGTTCCTTCCCATTGAAATTCTGACTTCCTGGTGGACCATTTGGTTATCTCTTCTATCAGAAGATGTGTATGGATAAACACATGCTTTGTAACAGAGTGAACAAAGAAACTTTTATTTGTATTAGTTTTTATGTGTTGGTCCTTCAAAACAAATATTGCATGGCTTGCTGTAGTGTATTTGCTATTTATGATAGGAAATTTTAATGTTGTGAAGCCTTCATAACCCAAAGTATTTGGAAATGGGATGTCCTGATTGCCTTAGGGTTTCTTTTTCTTATCCTTTAAAAGAACTTGGTATTTTCCCAGAAATATTTCAACTCCCTCCACCAAAGGGGATCCCAATCACTAAGGAGCAGGAATGTCATGTGATTTCCTTAGTGAAAGTAATACCCTCTCACAACATAAGTTGGCACATTCTCTACAAATTTAAGAGGCTTAGAGAGTTGCCTACACAGTGGTATAAAACTCAAAAAGAAACAGATCCCTGTGGGATGCATGTTGACTTAAAAATAGTATTTATGTTATATTATATTTTTAATTATTTTGTTAAACATTTCCCCATTACATTTTAGTAGTTGCATGGACAGTGGGGCCACAAGTTTGACTTGTCTGGCCAGAATACTATAAATTTAGGTGACTTAACTAGGGCTATAGAGTCAGTATATGTCCAACATGAGACCTGAACCCCAATCTTCCTGAGTTCATGGTTAACTCTCTATCCACAATGCCACACTGAGTAACTATCTATATCTTAGTAAAGAAGTTCCAGTAAGTTATCTGTAGCACAGAGAGATTAAATAATTTGTCCCAGATCACAGTATTTTTGCAAAGAAAAATTCCAGGGGTGGAGCCAAGATGATGGAGTAAAAGCAGGGACTTGCTTGAGCTCTCCCCCAAAACCCTCCAAGTACCTGTAAAAAATGACTAAACAAATTCTAGAGCAGCAGAACCCACAAAATGACAGAGTAAAACAAATTTCCAGGCCAAGACAACCTGGAAGGTTGACAGAAAAGGTCTATTGCACCAGTCTGAGAAAGGAGCACAGTCCAGGGGGTGCCATGCTGGCACATATGGGGCCGGAGCAGCCCTCAGGGCACTGAATCACTGGCACTGGCAGCTGTGGTGGTTTACAGACTTCTCAACCCACAAATGCCAAAGAAAACTTAGAAGTTCGGTGGGAAAGGTCTGTCAGATACTGGAAGAGAGAGGAGCATGGTCTGCCACCATCCCCTCCCATCCCAGGCAGCAGTAGCAAAAGCAGCAGTGGCTGCTTCAAGAGCTCTCAGCCCACAGACAGTCAGGAGATCAAACGGCTGATCATAGATGGATTGCAGGGATTTCCTTGCTGGTGCTGAAGCAGGATTCTCTTGATTTGCACGTGCTTGGATCTGTGTTGCAGTCCTGGGTGGTGGTCCAGGGGTGAGGAGGAGAGCTGGTATGATGGAGCTTGTCATGGCTATGGAGAGGGAATTCTCCTCACAATTCAAAGGCAGAAAAGGGTGCTTGTGGTCACTCACAGACCAGAGCAGAAACCAAGAGAAGAGTAAATACCTCTCCTTTGATCATAAAAACTTGGAAGAACTGAAAATTTACAGGTCTTTAGGAATATCTCTGAAAACACCTGCACAAAACCCCTGAAGATTGAGACAGTACACCCTCCACACTGGAAGCAGAGAATTACCCTAACAAAGCTAAAAAGTCAAATAATTGTCTGGGAAAGTGAGCAAACAGTGGAGAAAAATCAGACTTTACTGAATTACTTTGGTGACAAGGAAGATCAAAACAAACAACCAGAACAAAATAACAAAGTCAAAGCTCTTACATCCAAAGCCTCCAATAAAAATATGAATTACCCAGTCCATGGAAGAGCTCAAAAAGGATTTTAAAAATCAAGTAATGGAAGTAGAGGAAAAATTGGGAAGAGAAATTAGAGTGATGCAAGAAAATCATGAAAAACAAGTCAAGAGCTTTCTAAAGGAAACCCAAAAAATGCTGAAGAAAATAACACCTTAAAAAATTGACTAACCCAAATGGCAAAAGAGGTCCAAAAGTCCAAACGCGGAGAAGAATACATTAAAAAGCAGAATTGGCCAAATGGAAGAGGAGGTCCAAAAGACCACTGAAAAAAATAATTCCTAAAAATTAGAATGGAGCAAATGGAAGCTAATGACTTTATGAGAAATCAAGAAACTCTAAAACAGAATGAAAAGAATGAAAAAATAAAAGACAATGTGAAATATCTCATTGGAAAAACAATTGACATGGAAAATAGATTCAGAAGAAATAATTTAAAAATTATTAGACTACCTGAAAGCCATGATCAAAAGAAGAGCTTAGACATTATCTTTCAAGAAATTATCAAGAAATTCTTCCCTGATATTCTAGAATCAGAGAATAAAACAGATGCTGAAAGAATCCATCGATTACCTCCTGAAAGAGATCCCAAAAGAAAAACTGCCTTTTAGTAAATTCCAGAATTCCCAGGTCAAGGAGAAAATATTACAAGCAGCCAGAAAGAAATAATTCAAGTGTTGTGTAAAAACAATCAGGATTACATAATATTTAGCAGCTTCTACATTAAAGGATTGGAGGGCTTTGAATATGATATTCCAGAGGTCAGGGAAGCTAGGATTAAAACCAAGAGTCACCTACCCAGCAAAACTGAATATAATCCTTCAGGGAAAAAATGGATATTCAATGAAACAGAGGACTTTCAAGCATTTTTGATGAAAAGATCAGAGCTGAATAAAAATTCTGACTTTCAAATACAAGACTCAGGAGCAGCATGAACAGATAAACAGGATAGGGAAATCAAAGGAGACTTATTAAAGTTGAACTGTTTACATTCCTACATGGAAAGGTATTTGTAAGTCATGAGAGGGCATAGGATGAGTTGAATATGAAGGGATACCTGACAAAAATAAAATTAAGCCATGAGAGAGAGGAGTGCACTAGGAGAAGGAGAAAGTGAATGGTAGAACTGGGTAATGTATCTCACATAAAAGAGGCAAGAAAAAGCTTTTACAATGGAGGGGAAGAGGGAGGAAATGAGAGGGAATGAGTGAACCTTATTCTCATTAGATTTAGCTTGAGGAAGGAATAACATACACAGTCAATTGGGTATGAAAATCTATCTTATCCTACTGGAAAGTAGCGGAGAAGGGAGATAAGAGAGGGGGGATGGTAGAAGGGAGAGCAAATGAGAGGAGTAGGTAATCAGAAGCAAACACTTTTGAGGAGTGATAGGGTCAAAAGAGAGAATAGAATAAATGGGGGCAGGGTAAGATAGAGGGAAATATAGTTAGTCTTTCACAACATGACTGTTATGGAAGTGTTTTGTGTGACTACACAAGTATAACCTGTAATGAATTGCTTGCCTTCTCAATGAGGGTTTGTGGGGAGGGAGGGAGGAAGAGAGAATGATTTTCTTGTATCACACTCATCTCTCTTCCCCATTTTTCTTTTACTTCTCTTACTTGATTTTCCAAAACCTTTTTGAGCTCTTCCATGGCTTGAGAACAATTCATATTTTTCTTGGAGGCTTTTGATGTAGGCTCTTTGACTTTGTTGATTTCTTCTGGCTGTATCTTTTGATCTTCTTGGTCACAAAAAAGAGTCTATAGTCTGAGTCCTTTTATGCTGCTTGCTCACTTTCCCTGCAAATTACTTGACTTTTGAGCTTTTGGTTAGGGTGTGACTGCTTTCAGAGTGTACAATGCTTTGTCCCAAGCTTCAGGCATTTTGTGCTGTTGTTTTCAGAGCTACTTCTATTCTGAGGTATGATACTCCTCTCCTGATCTGTGCCCTGGTCTGTGAGTGCAAGCCCTCCTTTCTACCATGTAACTTCCAGGAGGACTCCGTCTCCACAGTCACTGCAAGCTGTGCCACACCAGTGCTCCTCTCCACCCCAAGAACCACCAACCAGTACCATGACCCAGATCCAAGCAGGGCAAAGAAACAGAACCCTGCCTCTGCACCAACAAACCACTCCCTGCACTCCTGCTCTGATCCGCCACTTGATTCCTCTCACCCTGTGGGACTGGAGCTCTGGAAGTAGCCACCACAGCTTCTTGCTGCTGCTGCTGAGCCTTCACTGCCCCTGGGGTTGGGGCCAGTCCATACACTTCTCTCACCCAGATCCAGCTGTTTTCCCACTCACTTGCTCTGTTGTCTTTGGTGTTTGTAGGTTATGAAATCTGGTAACTGCCACAGCTCAGTGATTCAGGGCCCTAAGTCCTGCTCTACCCAGTCTACTCCTGGCCTGGTCTGTCCTGGTGTGGCTCACACTGGGCTGTGCTCCACTCCCGGCATGGTGTGATGGGCCCTTCACAGTCACCATCCAGACCATCTTGGGCTGGAGACTTGTTTCCCTCTGTTATTTCATGGGTTCTGTAGCTCTAGAATTTGTTTAGTCATTTTTATAGGTGTTTGGGGGGAGCTTAAGTGAGTCCCTGTTTTCAAGCAGCCATCTTGGCTTTCTCCCCACCATCTGACAAATTAATATTCTTAAAACATATGTTTGACCATGGTATTCCTCTTCTCATGAAATCTTCAGTAGATCATTATACCTTTCTAGGTTAAAACATTAACTACTCATCATGGCATTTAAAGCCCTCTATAACCTGACTGTGTTCCATGAAAACTGGCAAATCTTCCATCATCAAACCTCTGTACAGATTATTTCCCATGTCAAAAATGCTCTCCTTCTTCACTAGCTAGCTTACATAAAGGATCAGTTTAGATGCTGCCCCCTATTCAAAGTTTTTCCTAGCTCTCCCTGACCCCAAACAATCTTTACTATTCTCTCTTTCTTCAAATTATCTTATATTTTCCTATGCATGAATATTTTGTACCTGCTACTAGTGTAAAAGGGCAGCTAAGTGATGCAAAGGATAGAACACTAGGTTTGGAGTCAGGAAGCCTCATCTTCCTGAGTTCAAATCTGACCTCAAATACTTTCTAGCTGTTTGTGACCCTGGCCAAGTCACTTAACCCTCTTTGCCTCACTTTCTTCATCTGTCAAATGAGCTGGAGAAGGAAATTGTAAATCACTCCAGTATCTTTGCCAAGAAAACACCAAATGGGTTCACAAACAGTTCAACATGACTGAAACAACTGACCAACAACAAAGTATTGTGAAGACAACAAATGTTTCACTTATATCTTTACACACAGTTTCCAGAACAAAGTAGGCATTTGATAATTTGTTGTTGTTTAATATTATTATTCCGTCCTTACATTCTCCTCTTCAATCACTTCTATATTCTTCAATGGTTCCTCTACCTCCTGTCTCTTAAATATCAGCATACTCTGAATACCCTTTTTTCTGTTTATTTTTTTCAGTGGTCTTAAACACATTTTCACTTTAACTACCATCTCCATCTAAATGAAATGCAAATCTGTGTCTGCAACACTTATTCATGAACTCTAGTTTTGAATTTCTGCCTACCTGCTAAACATGTCAATGTTCTATTTTCACCCTAAATTCAACCTTTCTAAAACTAAACTTACTGACAGCACTTTTTATATCAATGGCCCTATTATTCATTCATCTTCTAAACTTAAAAACAAGCAATTATTTTTATCCCTCTTTCTCCTATACCACCAATGTCAAGTCATTCACTGTAGCCTGGTGATTCTTCATTATGCATATTTTTGTGCCCATTCTTTTCTCTAAGTTTTTAATTTTATTACTTTGGTTCAAGTCCTCACTACATCACACATCAGGTTACCATAATAACTTTCTGAGTATTTTCCCAATCTCCCACATCTTTTCTAATCCTGTATAATGCTACCAGATTTATCTTCTTTAAATTGTTTTGAATCTATCTCTTACTTTATTTAAACATAAACTTTCTTAATGACCACATAACAATTTAAAGTCCTTAGATTGGTTTTTAAGGGCCTCTGTAACAACAATGTTGCTTGCAGCTACTGTGGCTGTGTAAGGCCAATAGCACCAGAACACAGAAGGGCTGCTAACACAGGTTCTTTGATCTGTTTTCCTAAGGAAAACAATTTTAAGGAGTTACCAATCTTACTTCAATTAAACCTAAATATATCAGTCACTTAGTTCAGGGGGAAAAGACAGTACTCTGAACTTCAGAGAGAATACAAACAAATTACAAGCAGAAATTATATAAACAAAGCAAATAAACAGAAACCAACAGACAGGCTTCTAGCTGTCTGACCAAGACATTACATGCATAGTTACCAGACAGAGAAGTACTGATATTTGGGTTTTCAAAGCCGGGGGATGGTGGGGAGGGTCTCCATCATCTGGCCAAATCACATGAATACCTTTCCCATAACTAAGCCCCCAAAGGAAAATGCTAACCTCAGAGAATATATGCCCTGTTTAGGGCCCTAGGACTTAGTGCCTACTTAACAAAAGGCTGTAGGCCAGAGGCTCAGCATCTACTTAGCAAAAAGGTATGGGAAAGACCACATCATATATATTGTTTCCAATCATGATTCTTAATTCAAACAAAAGCAAGACTCATCAAAGACATTTAATTGCCTTAGTGTTGAGAAGCACTCCAAAACAAAAGACAACAAAAAGTCCCACTTTGTTTGCCATTATACCCTCTACAATGTTATCTTTACCTACCTTTTTAGGAATATCTTATATTATGCCCCAACATGATCTCTATGTTCTGGCTGAACTGCTGACTTTTGGTCTCGTGTAAATACCTGGTACTTTCCCACCTTTCAGTTATCGACTTTGGTAACATCATCACCTCAGATATAAATGCCTTTTCTCGATTCTCACTGCTGCCTAATAAAATCCCATCTGTACTTTGAGGCATAGCTCAAGGCCTGACTCCTCTATGAATCATTACATGATCATCCAAAATAAGAACAATCTGTTCCTCTTTTGAACTTCAATTGGCTTACAATTCTTTTGATGTGACTTGTAACTTCAAGTTTGCAGTCTATTAAGAAAGATAAAATACTACATTCCATGTGGATGGTGAATTTCATTTTTTAAAAAAAGAATATACTCATATACTGTATCTTAGTTAAGTATGTTAAAAGCAAAACTAGTCACTAGAATATGATTATGATTGCCTTCTTTCAACTCCTGCTGCAAATATCCTTTTTTAGGGCCTATTTCTAATCACGGGCTATTTTGTAGCTTTCTAACTAGTTTTCCTGCCACCAGTATATCAATCTCACTGTTCCCCAGGAAATCTTTCTCATGTAGCTCTCCAACTCTATCATGCCTTTACTGAAAAACCTTTCAATGACTTCCTATTTTCTATTGAATAAAATATAAACATAATATTCTAGTCTTCAAGATTTTCTATAACATGGTTCCCTACTAACTTCCCAGTCTTATCTCAGAGCACTACTCTGAACATGCTGTAAATTTCAATCAAACTAGACCACTCTCTTTCCTCCCATCTCATCCTATTCACTTCCTTATGTGTATCTTTTAATTCCTATGATTAGAATAGAACCCCATAGCTATATTTGCCTTTTGAAGCTCCACATCCTTCCAAGATCCTCAGAGACATTTTTCTCCTTTTCCATTAAAACTGTTTCTTGGGGCAGAGCGAAGATGGTGGATGGAAAGCAGGGATTTGTGTGAGCTCCCTGCCAGGTCCCTCCAAAAACCTATAAAAATGGCTCTGAACAAATTCTAGAACTGCAGAACACACAAAATAGCAGAGGGAAGCAGGGCTTCAGCCCAGGACATCCTGGATGGTTGCTGGGTGAGGTCTATCACACACAGAGCTGTGAGCAGAGGGGAGCAGAGCCCAGCATGGGTTCTGGCAGGACCAACTAGACCAGGAGCTTGGTGGAACAGGCCCTAGGACCCTGAGTCAGTGAGCTGGGGCAGTTACCAGACTTCTCAACCCACAAACACCAAAGACAACAGAGGTTAGTCGGAAAGGCTGCAGGGGACAGAGCGAAAGTTTGCCATTCGGCCACCGCCCCCGGGGAAGCGGAGGTGGTGCAGCTACAAAAGTACAGCTGCAGTTGTTTCTGGCCCCAGACCCACCTGGTGGGAGGAATTAAGTGGCAGATCAGAGCAGGAGTGCACAGCCTGCTTAAGATCTGAGTCAGGTCCAGTTTGGTAGTTCTTGGGGGAGGAGGAGTGCTGGTGTGGCAGAGATGGCTGTATAAAAATAGCTCTGAAAACAACAGCACAACCCCTCAAGCTTGGAACAAAGTACTCTTTACTCTACAAGCAGTCATGTCCAGATGAAAAAGTCAAGGGTCAAGTAAGTTGGCTGGGAACGTGGCCAGGCAACGAAAATAGACTCAGATTCAGTCTCAGACTTGAATCTTTCTTTGGTGACAAAGAAGACCAAAACATACAGACAGAAGAAGTCAACAAAGTCAAAGAGCCTACATCAAAAGCTTCCAAGAAAAACATGAACTGGTCTCAGGCCATGGAAGACCCCAAAAAGGATTTGGAAAAGCAAGTTAGAGAAGTAGAGGAAAAATTGGGAAGGGAAATGAGAAGGATGTGAGAAAACCATGAAAAACAAGTCAATGACTTGCTAAAGGAGACCCCCAAAAATACTGAAGAAAACAACACCTTAAAAAATAGACAAACTCAAAAGACAAAAGAGCTCCAAAAAGCCAATGAGGAGAAGAATGACTTGAAAGGCAGAATTAGTCAAATGGAAAAGGAGGTCCAAAAGACCACTGAAGAAAATTCTACCTTAAAAATTAGTTTGGAGCAAGTGGAAGCTAGTGACTTTATGGGAAATCAAAATATTATAAAACGGAACCAAAGGAATGAAAAAATGGAAGACAATGTAAAATATCATGTTGGAAAAACCACTGACCTGGAAAATAGATCCAGGAGAGATAATTTAAAAATTATTGGACTACCTGAAAGCCATGATCAAAAAAAGAGCCTAGATATCATCTTTCAAGAAATTATCAAGGAGAACTGTCCTGATATTTTAGAGCCACAGGGCAAAATAGAAATTGAAAGAATCCACCGATCACCTTCTCAAATAGATCCCCAAAAGAAAACTCCTAGGAATATTGTCACCAAATTCCAGAGCTCCCAGATTAAGGAGAAAATACTGCAAGCAGCCAGAAAGAAACAATTTGAGTATTGTGGAAACAGAATCAGAATAACCCAAGATCTGGCAGCTTCTACATTAAGAGATCGAAGGGCTCGGAATATGATATTCTGGAGGTCAATGGAGCTAGGATTAAAACCAAGAATCACCTACCCAGCAAAACTGAGTATCATGCTCCAAGGCAAAATATAGACATTCAATAAAACAGAGGACTTTCAAGCTTTCTCAGTGAAAAGACCAGAGCCGAATAGAAAATTTGACTTTCAAACACAAGAATCAAGAGAAGCATGAAAAGGTAATCAAGAAAAAGAAATTGCAAGGGACTTACTAAAGTTGAACTGTTTTGTTTACATTCCTACATGGAAAGATGATGTGTATGATTCATGAGACCTCAGTATTAGGGTAGCTGAAGGCAAATATACGTGTGTGTGTGTGTGTATGTATGTATGTAGTATGTATATATATATATATATATATATATATGTATGTATGTATGTATGTATATAAAGAGAGAGAGAGGGCACAGGGTGAGTTGAATATGAAGGGATGATATCTAAAAAAATAAAATCAAATTAAGGGATGAGAGAGGAATATATTGAGAAAGGGAGAGATAGAATGGGGTAAATTATCTCACATAAAAGTGTCAAGAAAAAGCAGTTCTGTGTGGAGGGAAGAGGGGGCAGGTGAGGGGTAATGAGTGAATCTTGCTCTCATCGGATTTGACCTGTGGAGGGAATACCATACACACTCAATCGGGTATCTTACCCCACAGGAAAGAAGGAAGAAGAAGATAAAAAAGGGGAGACGATAGAAGGGAGGGCAGATAGGGGGAGGAGGTAATCAAAATCAAACACTTTTGAATAGTGACAGGGTCAAGGGAGAAAATTCAAAAAAGGGGGATAGGTTAGGAAGGAGCAAAATATAGTTAGTCTTTCACAACATGAGTATTGTGGAAGGGTTATGATACACATGTGCCCTATGTTGAATTGCTTGCCTTCTTAGGGATGGTGGGTGGGGAGGGAAGAGGGGAGAGAATTTGGAACTCAAAGTTTTAAAAACAGGTGTTCAAAAACAAAAAAAAAAAAAAGATTTTTGCATGCAACTAGGAAATAAGCTACACAGGCAATGGGGCTTAGAAATTTATCTTGCCCTAGAAGAAAGCAAGGGAAAAGGGGATGGGAGGAGAGTGGGGTGACAGAAGGGAGGGCTGACTGGGGAACATATATGCCATCTTGGAGTGGGCAGGAGGGTAGAAGTGGGGAGAAAATTCGTAATTCAAACTCTTATGAAAATCAATGCTGAAAACTAAATATATTAAATTAATTAAACAAATTAAAAAAACTGATTTCTTTATGCTGAAATTTCTCATACTATATTTGCCTAAAACTATTCTTTGTATTTCCAGTTCTCTACCATATAGTATTGTAGTTATTCATGTACTCTTCCAATTATATTATAAGCTTCTTTGAGGTATGTAACACTTCTGAGAGAATGAATGAACAAATGATCAGTAAAAAGAAATATGGAGTATATGAGAATTAAAAAAACAAAATGAACTTTAATTTAAAAATACATATTTAAAAGAGTCCATGAATTCACTGATGTTGATACTCTCTTAACACTTACTTCTTTAAATTGTGTATTCCTGCCCATGTCCTCCCTTAAATCCTCTGAATAAGATATGTGCAATGCATTGCAGACCTCCTTCTAGGTCTTTTAAGCTCTCTTGAGTAATACTACAGTTCCATCTATATATACCTACTGTCCCTTAGTGTTGCTATATGACTTGCCCACCTCCTTGTTTCAGTTATACATTCCCTAAATGAAATCCCGTACATGACTTCTAAAACATAGGTCATTGTTCTTAATAGACTACAGCCTACTTTTGATCATCACACATCTTTCCATTGCCCTTTGGTTGACCTGCAATTATGATTCTTTGGAGACTGATATGATGCCTTATTCAAAACTTTTTGAGTTCAATCTAGTGTTGCCAATTATGTGATAATTTATTTGGGGAATATGATAATTTTGACCTACATTCAATAATGAATAGATGATAATGACTAAATAGATATTTTAACTCCTCGTATATTAACACTGACATTTAGTATGAACTGTAAGTAAAAAAGCTGCTTTCATATTGATTTTTGAAAAGTGAAGGCAGAATGTCCTGACCTAAGGAGAATTGCATAGAGTTTTATGTAATAGGTTTAAAGAAGATCTGTTTACTGAATAGAAGTTCGGAGTTTCATGCAAGATACCTTTATTTATCTGTATCATGGGGTGATTGTCTTGATAATGTATGTATAGTATTATGTAAATCCTTAAGTGTTATACAAAAGCTATTTGCCATATTATTATTCCAAACTCTAGCATCTTATTATAGATGATAGAGTAATTCAGATTATCTCCTATTCCAACATTCCCAACACTATCCAATGCTACTTTCTTTGTACTTGTTGGTGGTATCATTGAAATGTGCATACACATATGCACGTGCACACATACACATGACACACATACATCACATTTGAATGAACAGGCAAGTGGAAAATGCAGCAGATGGTTAATCTCTAAGTTTCTGGTATATGAATCTAGAAGAGCAGAGGGAAAGATAGAAGAAGAAATTAAGAAAAAGAATAAAAGTTTGAAAGTGGGAAGGGGAAATCGAGTTTCTACAAGTCAATAAGGTCCTGAGAATTAAAAAATATGAAAAAAGGTCCAGTTCTATCCCTTCAGGGAGCTTTAAGTTTCACAATTTCAGGTAAGTAAACAGAGCATAACTTAAGTACCAGCAACTAAGAGGGTAAGGAAGGGCTTTTCATAGACATTGGCAACTGACTTTATCCTTAAAGTGATATAAGGAATCTAAGAGGTTGATGGGAACAAGGCTTGGGGAAAACCTTTGTGAAAGCATGGAGAAAATCAAACTATATATAAAGCCAATTCAGCAGAAGTATGTAAAAGAAAGTGGAGAAGTAAATGGGAAAACACTGGTATCTTTGCCAAGAAATTTCCCCCAAATAGAGCCACAATGAGTCAGACACAACTGATATGACTGAACAAAATCAACAAATGTGAAAGAAAATAATGTAAAATAAGCCTAGGGAAGTAAGCAGGAAGAAAAATTGTAAAGGACTTTAGATGCCAAGCTGAGAAATTTTTCTTTTATCTTACAGGCAGTTGGGACTTACTGAGGATTATGGACTGTGGAAAGGATATGGTCAGACCTTTGCTTTGGGATGATTATTTTTGGCAACTATGAAGAATGGATTAGGGAAAAGAGGGTACAATGATTGTTTGCCATGCCAAAATTATAGCACTCTTCAAATGTGACTTTCCTTCACTTCTGTATGCATATTTGTCTTATCTTCTCCACTAGAATGTCAGGGTTTATTTCTTTTACTTCTTACTATCTCCAATAAGCTTTTGTGTAGTTCTATTGTAATTTGGTGTGTGTGTGTGTGTGTGTGTGTGCGTGTGTGTGTGTGCACATGTATTTTTCTAAGGTACTAGGAAAAATTGAATTTAAAAAAAAATATTAGACTGAATCAATATGTCCATTTTCATTTGAGAACAAAGCAAAAGAAATGGCAAAGGTATTTTTTGAATAGTTAAAAAACTCAGTCAAAGTACTTTCTCCCTTTACTATGTATAAGGCACTCTGCAAGGTTCAAGGCTTTGGAAGTTTCCAACTGATACATTTTTGTTTTACCTACCAAGATTTTGTGTTACACAGAAAGAACCACCATCACCTTTCTTCATGTTTTGACATCAACCCCCGAACTGTTTTCTTATCTTTTCTATGCCCAATAAATATGACAATCAGATCAGATAACCATGTATGCAGAATGGTAAAAAACAAATCTTACTTTTTCCTAATTTGGGGATTTGGCAGATTTGATTCATACCAAGTTGACATTAATTTTTAATTTCTCAACAATATATTTTTTTAAACATCCATATCAAGAACTATTGTGTAAAAAGCAATCTACATTTCTAGATGTTTTTTTTTCCCTCCATCACAGTAAGAGGCACGCTCTCCCACCTGACATGACATAGTTTTATTGCATACTGAAAAGATAAAGCATCCAGTGGAACTGTAAATTTAAACACTCAAATTATGTCTTATAACATCAGGATATCAACCATCACTGAATTGTACATACCAGAACTATAGGGAATTCATCATAATCATTCTGATAAAAGGGAAGAGGAAAAATATCACCAGTAGACAATGAAGACCAATTTTTTCCCTGTTTTAACTACCTTGTAAATGTGATGGACGATTTCTGTGAAATGCAGTAAGAATGACATTTAACTCTAAAAAGGAAATTGCAAAAGTCAAATCTTGAATTGGTTACTGCAGTCAAAGCTCAATGAGTGCAATGGAGTTTTGAATACTGCTCTAAAAGGTTCATATAAGTGGAATTGTAATTCTCTAGTTGAGCAATATTGTCATCATTATAAAAGTCTCTAAATGGAACTTTCAGAGTATCTAATTTCAGAAAACTTGAGTGACACTCTTATGGTATTCTTTCTTACAACACTTTAAAATGCACACATGCAGAATCTCTCTCATAATGTTTTCCCACTTAAAGATTTTTTTTCTAGAAAATGTTCAATGTGCCTGGAAACGTTTAATCCTAGCTGAAGTATCTGAAGAGTTGATAATCAAATAAAGATATGGGCAATTTGAATGGTCATTATATATATATATATATATATATATATATATATATATATATGTATATATATATATATATATATATATATATGTACATACATATGTGTGTATGTGTGTTTTAGACCAGACCTGTGATTTCATAAGTATGGAGAACTCCAAAGGAGGAAACTCATTCTACTGATAATGATCATCAACTGCTCTGCAAATTACTGTCTTAGAAAGTTGTCTAAAATACTCAGAGTTTAAGTGACTTGCCTAGGGTCATACTGCCAATATGATAGCAATTGGCTAATCAATCTTCCTAACTCTCAGGCTGGTTTTGTATTCATTATGCTATGCTTCCTCTTAAGCATATTTTAAACTGTAATTTTTGTTTTTATTCTTTGTTATCCTGAAATTTCTCCTTTGTAAAAATTCCATCTTGTATTTTTAACAGCTTTAATGTTCTGAAAATGGTCATTATGATTTTTATTAGACAAAGGATACCGTTTAGTATAAAACTCTCTAATATTCAGATGAATTTGTGAGATCATCATTTTGGTAATTCTCTTTAACAATACAGATCTTAACCTGTCTATGTTTTCCCATTCTGTGTCATTTTTCTCCAAGTCCTTCTATAATATCATCACGAGAGTCTAGCCAATAAACTATTTCCTTCTCTTGTTCTCTGAAAAATTTGGAGGTAGCATTATAGAGTTCTTCTGTAAGTCCATCTATCACCACTCATCCTTGTAATGTGACTGGCCCTTCCTTTAATATTCCTGATGCCATCTTTCATTGCTCCTGTTCTTCAAAAGTTCCTCATAGCTCACATATTCTGCTCACACTCACCAGCTGTCTCTCCTTGTCCTCTGCATGCTATTCATTTAAAAGAAAAGACAAGGCTGTTGCATTTGAGGTCTTACTGCCAGGTAGAAAATTCTAGTAGACTGTTGTTTAAAAATCCAAATGATTATTTACATGGGGAATTTGGAATCATTAAAGGACCTTTGCAGTTTCCTGAAGACAGGCCATTTCACTCTCCTCCTCCATTTGAACTTGGGCTATAGGAAAATGAACCAGACATCATAAGTGCAGGTTTATAAAGAAGCAAATTTAGTTTTGATAGAAGAAAAAAATCTTTGAAATAACTATCAAAAAGGTGGAATCAGCTGCCTCATAAGCTAATGTTTCTCCCTTTACAGGAGATACATTAGGAAAAACTGGTTGAAACCAGTTGATATATTGACAGATATTGTTAACTTCTTAATAAATACGTTTTTTATTGAATGGCCAATTGACTTGAGGAGGGAGTGGTATTAATTGAAGTAGGTATTCAGAGATATCTTTTCCAAGTGGAAATTATGTGATCACATGAAGCTGTCACAAATCGAAGTGACCTCAGGCAAACAACACTTTATCTCTTTGCCTAGATATAATAGGGCAAGGTCAAAGCAATTTAGACTATAGACTCTTATGTAAAATGTTGCGGGAAAAGGATGGTAGAAGAATATGAAATGTATCATTTCATAAAGCTTTAAGAAGCAATAGTGAGAAGGACAAAAATAATGAAAGATGGGTGAAAAACTCACTCAAGCAAAGTTATCCAGAGGCCGTTTAAGGATGTAACTGGAACAAAGATAAACAGAAGAAAAATGTAGATTTGCAAATATTTTGTAACACATTCCATTGACTACCAACCATACATGGAGCTACTAAATGTGGGCTCTTATGTTATTTTCTCGGCTGCTGTACTGGGTGGAAATGGACATAAAGAAAACAAAGATGAGAAAAGTACCTGAATTAAGTCAAAGATATCCCCTTCCAGCAATACCAGCAGACCTGTTTCCATCATCGACTGCCATTATTTGTTGTATTTCATCTCAATAAAACTGTCTTGCTCCTTTTTCTCTCTGCCCACTCCCATCTTGTGTTGCACTTTGCCTTGCATGCCAGACTTCCTTGGGTATATACCTTGAAATTGAGAACCTTATTTGTCTCTTATTAAGAAATACATCCTAATATAAGGCAACAAAGTAGCACAGTGGATAAAGCGCTGGGCCTGGGATCCGAAAGACTTGAGTTCAAATTTGGCCTTAAAACACAACTTGCTCTGCCACTGTGTCCTAGACATTTTATTTCTGTCTGCCTCAGTTTCTTTAGATATAAAATAGAGTTGATAATAGCAGCTACCTCCCAGGGCTGTTCTGGGGTTTTCTGGTAAAGATACTGCAGTGGTTTGTCATTTCCTTCTCCAGTGTGTCTTCATTTTACAGATGAGGAACTGAGGGAAATGAGGGCTATGTAACTTGTGCAGGGTCACACAGTCACTAAGTGTCTGAGGTTAGAGTAGAATTCAGATCATTTCAACTTGAGGCCTAAATTCTCTGTACACTGAATCACCTAGCTGCCCTTACACAACACATTACAAACTTGCAGGAGAAGCAATGTAAAGGATGTGGTAATAAATTCATAATCAGGCAAAAACAAAACAAGACAATGGTGTGCTTATATAGTGAAAGAAAAGGTTGGGGAGCCAAAAAGATGGAGTATAGGCAGGGACTCCCCTGAGATCTCCCCAAGCCCTCAAAATTCCTTTAAAAATGACTATAAACCAACACTAGAGCAGAAGAACCCACAAAAAGATGGAATGGAATAAATTTTCTGCCCAAGACAACTTGGAAGGTCAGCAGAAAAAGTCTGTTACACCAGGGTAAGAGAGGAGTGCACCAGGACAGACCAGCCCTAGCAAACATGGAGCAGGCCTTGGGGCAATTCAATCAGTGGCAGCACTGGCAGTTTCCCAACCTCTCAGCCCACAAGTACCAAAGACAACTTAGAAGATCAGCAGGAAAGTTCTGTTGCACTTGGGTGAGAGTGAAGTATAGTACAGTACAAGCCTTGAGAGCACAGCTCTGGCCAGAGCAAATCAGGAGCAGGTCTTGGGAGTGACTGAATCAATTGTGGCAGCAGCAGCGGTGGCAGCAGCAGCAGCAGCAGTGGCAGCAGTGGCAGCGGGAGCGGCTGGTTCTGGAGCTCTCACCTCACAGACCATAAAGGGGTTGAACAACTTGTCAGAAGGAAATTACAGGGGCCTTTCTGCTAACACTGAGGCGGGACTCTGTTGCTTTGCCCGTACTTGGATCCCAGTTGCAGTCCAGGGTGACAGACCCAGGTTGAAGAGAAGCACTATCATAGCAGATCTTGCAGCCGCAGAGGAGGGGGCATTCTCCTCACAGTACCAGGGCAAAAAAAGAGGGCTTCTGGTTGCTTACAGTCCAGAGCACAGACCAGGAGAGTAATAAACACACCACTGCTTAGATCATACCACCTTCGAAGAACTGCAAACTTATAGGTCTGTAGAAACATCTCTGAAAACATCTGTACAAAATCCCTGAAGCTTGGGACAGTAAACCCTCCACCCTAGAAGCTGAGCCCTACTTTCACAAAATATTAAAAGGCAAATAGTAGGTTGGGAAAATGAGCAAACAATGGGGAAAAGATCTGATGAGAGAAAGTTACTATCATGACAAGAAAGAGCAAAACACGCACTCAGAAGATGGCAAAGTCAAAGCTCCTACTTCCAAAGCTGCTAAGAAAAATGTGAATTGGTCTCAGGCCATGGAAGAGCTTACAAAAGGATTTAAAAATCAAATAAGAGAGGTAGAGGAAAATGGGAAGAGAAATGAGAGTAATGAAAGACACTCATGAAAAACAAGTCAACAACATGGTAAATGAGACAAAAAAATTCTAAAGAAAATAACACCTTGAAAAACGGACTAGGCCAAATGGTAAAAGAAGTTTAAAAATCCAATGAGGAAAAGAATGGCTTGAAAAGCAGAATTGGCCAAATGGAAGAGGAGGTCCAAAAACTCAATGAAGAAAATAAATTCTTAAAAATCAAAATGGAGGAAATGTAAGCTAATGACTTTATGAGATATCAAGAAACAATACGACAAAACCAAAAGAATGAAAAAATAGAAGACAATGCGAAGTATCTTAATGGAAAAACAACTGACCTGGAAAACAGATCCAGGAGAGATAATTTAAAAATCATTGTGCTACCTGAAAGCCATGATCCAAAAAAGAGCCTAGACATCATCTTCCAAGAAATCACTAAGGAAAAAGGCCCTGAGGTCCTAGAACCAAAGGGCAAAATAGTGATCAAAAGAATTCACTGATCACCTCCTGAAAGAGACCCCAAATTGAGGACTCCAAGGAATACTTTAGCCAAATTCCAGAATTATCAGGTCAAGGGGAAAATACTTCAAGGAGCCAAAAAACACAATTCAAATATTGGGGAACTACAGTCAGGGTCCCACACGACCTTGCAGCTTCTACAATAAAAGACTGGAGGGATTGGAAAATGATACTCCATAAGGCAAAGGATCTTGGAGTACAACCAAGGATCAACTATCCAGCAAAATTGAGCATAATCTTTCAGGCAAGGAGATGGATATTCAATTGAAATAAGGGATTTCCAGACCTTCCGGATGAAAAGGCCAGAGCTCAATGGAAAATTTGATCTTCAAATACAGGACTCAAGAGAATCATAAAAAGTAAAACAGGAAAGAAAACAGAAAAAAACTTTGATATTCAATAAGGTCAAGCTGTTTACATTCCTATATGGGGGAATGATACTTAGTAATCTTGAGATTAGTATATTTATTATGACATTTAAAAGGGATATACATGGATAGAGGGTGTGGGTATAAATTAACTGATGTGATGATAAAAAACCTAAGTGGTACAAAGGAATTGTAATAGGAGAAGAGGAAAGGAGGAGACAGAAAAGGGTAAATTACATCACATGAAAAGGCACAAAAATATATTATACTAGAGGGAAAAAGAGAGAGAGATGAGCGTTGTTTCAGCTTTACTCATTGGATTTGATTCAAAGAGGGAATAATATACTCTGTTAGGTACAGAAATCTAACTTGTCCTACGGGCAGTAAGAGGGGAAAGGGGAAAGCAAAGAGGGGTGGTGGTTATAATGGTGGGAAGAAATAGTAAAGGAAAAGGGTAAGATAAGGGAGGGGGACTGATAGGAAAGGAAAATTGAAGGAGGCAGTGGTCAAAAGCAAAACTCTTTTGAGGCGGGAAAAGGAGAAATGATAAATAAAAGCATAAATGTGTGGAGGGGGAAATAGGATGTATTTATAGCAGATCTTTGTTGTGGTAGCAATGAATTGGAAATCAAGGAGATGCCCATCAGTTGGGGAATGGCTAAGCAAGTTGTGGTATATGAATGTAATGGAATACTATTATGCTATAAGAAATGAGGAGCAGAAGGACTTCATAATAACCTAGAAAGAGTTATGTGATCTCATTCTGAGTAAGGGGAGCAGAACCAGGAGAACATTATATACAATTACTGGCACACAGTATTGGTGATGAGTAACTTTGATAGACTTGGCTCTTCTCAGCAATACAAGGTTCTAAGACAGCTCCAAAAGACTCATGACAGAAAAAGCTGTCTACATCCAGAAAAAGAACTACAGAGTCTGAATGCAGAACTATTTGCTCTCTTTTTGTTTTCTTCTTTTTGGGTTTTGTTTCTTCTTTCTCTTGATTTATTCCATTGGTTATAATTCTTCTTTACAACTTGAGTATTGTGTAAATAAGTTTAATGTGAAGGTATATGTAGAACCTATATTGTATTACACGCTGTCTGGGAAGAGTGGGAGGGGGGAGGAGAAGAAGGGGGAAGAAGTTCAGAACTCAAAAACTTGTGGAACTCAGTGTTGTAAATTAAAAATAAAAAATAAATTAAAAAAATTAAAAAAAAGAAAATGCCAAATGGGGTCATGAAGGGTTGGACATGACTGAATAACAATAATATTTTGTAAATAACTGTAAAGTATTTGTAGTTTTCAGGTTTAAATACCTTGTTCTGTTACCCTCTAAGAGAGCTGGATCTTAGGGTTTTTTTTTTTATCAGAATTGCAACTTTATATGCTTTCAGGTACATTTGCTAACTACATGTAAGTCCAGATTCTGTTTCTTTCTATGACAATAGGCAGTCTTAGCAAAGTCATTTACTTTCCCTGCAACACAGTTCCTTTTGTAAAATGAAGGTATTATAGGAAATACATCTTTAAAATCCCCTTTCACTGCTAAATTCTTTATTATATTATTTAATTTAAATAAAGCTGTTAGCTCTGCAACTATTGTATCAATCAAGCTATAAAATATTGCTATTAAGACTTCAAATTAGTATGTGAAAGGAAACATACAATTCACCAAAAAAGGAGGAAGTACTTTTCATGATAATATTCATTTTTAAAATCTAAATTGAATGTCAGAAAGGTGTCAAGTTTCTATCTTAACCTTGAAACTCATGTAAAGTTAGAGTTCTTAGTTGATACCATATGCTACAAGGTCTGACAGTGCGATGTGTCTTTACCACAACACCATCTGTGCTGTAGTACCTGAGTAGGGGCACTGGATAGGGATGGAGGAGAATAATTAACTCTTGCAATTTAATTTTTCTCTGAGATCTCACAGCTGGTGCTGGATCCCTAATCACATTGCTTTTAAAAAGGGGGAAAAATACATACTCCTTATGTGTAAATAATTACTATTTTAAAGTTTAATTCTATTTAGTTTCCACTATTGTTTCACACGTGTGTTAAGCATTATTTCCATTAACAAGTACAACTGAAATAAAATAATGAAAAAAATTCTTATAACATGAGCTATATTGCCTTCAGGCAGTAACTATAGCCAGTAAATGCAATTGTCTAGCAGATCTCAAAGAAAGGGCAAAAGAAACACATGTATTAGAATTTGTTATCTTCTGGCTTTGGAACTCAGCTTAGTACTTGATTTCAACCCCAATTTATAGATTTTCTCCAAAGAAACATTTTCTAGAAAATAAATCATTTAATTTTTTGTCAGTGAGTCCGGTGCACATCTATCTGTCTTTCTCACCACAGTCCTTGTAAACAGCTAAAACTATATATAAGGTTTTAATAAGTGCAAGAAATTCCATATTTGTTAACAATTCTTTTCAAAAGTACATTGGGAATTCTGAACAGGTCGTAAGATTTTGCCATACTTTGTAGAGGCCAGACAAAGTAATGGATTATTTAGGAAACCAGACAGCTCATTTCTTTCCCACAGGTGTTCTGTCAAAGTCCAAGAATGACTACTAGAACATTTCCTAATCAAGAAATCTAAAGACAAAAAATGAGGAACAAATGAGTGAGTTGGGCAGGAAACTAAAATCCAAACAAAATAAAAGCTCAGAAACCATTTAAAAAGAAACAAGCAACAAAATAATTATGGAAGAGCATGTGAAATTTAGTAGAGTTTACCTGCCCATTTATAGAGTCAAGAGAGTGATTATCTCTTGGAAGGAATAGGATCCATGGAATCTAAGTTTTGGATCACCCAAAGGAAACTGCAAGAAACTGTGGTATTCATAAGCAAGCTGAAACATATTATAAAGAAGGAATGACATACGAATGATGCACAAGATGACATTAAAAATGCATTGATGAAAATACAGACAAGTAATATTGTGAGACTGAGGGATCACCAGTGCATGGCTCCTGTACTCTATTGTTAGCCAATGTCAAGAGAATGAGAGAACCACTTCCAGTATATTGGTATAAGGCAGTGGGCTAAGTGGTGAGGATACACACACATTTGCTTGCGTACGCACACATGTATGCATACACACACACACACACACAAAACCTTGACCTAAAGAGCATGTATCTGGGAGAATAAATCATTTACATAAATAACTATGTGAGAATTACATTTGAGGAGAGACAAAACATTAGCAGCTGGAAGAATCTATGAAATTCAAGTCAGCATTTATAAGCACTTGTTATACACCCAATAATGTGCTAGGTAATGAGGACCCAAAGACAAATCTTCCTTTCATGAAGGAGTTTGCAAGTGATGGGACACCTGAACTTAGCTCTGGGAGAATTTAAAGATTCTAGAAATTTGTCGTGAGGAGGGAATGCATTGTAGGCATGTAGGATGGCCTATGCAAAGGAAAAGACTAGTTTGCGCATATATAAAGTGAGAAGGGAACAATTTGAAATAACTTCAGAAATGTAGCCTGCAGGCAGATTGTGAATAAACTTGAATATTAAGCTAAAATATTTGCACTTTATCTTAGAAGCAACAGGGAGCCACTGAAGGTATTTAGAGTATTATAATAATATAGTCAGACTTGTGCTTTAGGAAAAAGTAAAAAAAATTCAGGCAATCATAGGGAGGATGTATTGGAAAGAGGAGAGACTGAAAACAGGGAAACAATTAGGAGGCTAGTGTAATAGTTTAAATCAGGGCTGCCCAACCTTAGGTAATCTTAGGGCCGCATTAAAATAAAATAATTATTCGAGGGCTGCACCCAGAATAAAAAATACAGTGCACTAATACAAAGTGGGGGAACATGCGTCATCAATATGACAGGCAAAATGTGAAAGCAAACACAAAACAACAAAGCCACAACACAACAGTATAAAGGTAGGTGCATACTGACTAGTCTGCATCGTATAGACAGAACACATCCCACAGATCAACTGAAACTTCTGTGCAATATGTTCCATCTGTAATACTGCTTAAAAACACCAAAGAAAATTAACATCAATGAGATTATTTATTAGTGATGGAATTTAAAAATCTAATATGCATTCCATGCAAATTATTATTTTATTTTTTTGCTTGTGAAAATTAAAACCCACAGGTAGGCCGCATAAAATCTCACTGTGGGCTGCATGTGGCCCACAGGCCATATTTTGGACAGACCTGCTTTAAATAATTGCATATGGTATGGGAGAGAAGGAAAGAGATTTTAAGACATGCCTGAGTTCTGAATCCTTGCTAGGAAAATGTACAGGATTTTTGGAGGATCTGCATTGCATTTGTTATTCTATTGTTCAGTCCTTTCAATTGAGTCTGACTCTTTGTGACCCCATCTGAGATTTTCTTGGCAAAGATATAGGAGTAGTTTGCCATTTCCTTCTCCAATTCATTTTATGGATGAGGAAACTGGGGCAAAAAGTATTGTGATTTTCCCAGAGTCAAACACTTAGTTAGTGTCTAAGGCCAGATTTGAACTCACGAAGGTGAGGTTTTCCTGAGTCCAGGCCAGCACTTTGTCTATGGGGCCAACTCCAGAGAATCTGATACCTCTCCCAGGATAAGCTCATTAGTTTTAATCTCTTCCTGGTGGTGCTAACTCGAATCTTGATTAATAACACCTTCCTCAGCCTCCTTTCCTCTCTGACTGGAGGCAAATCTTTTCCAATGCCTTCCTTTATAAAGGGCAGAAACTGGAAGCTCACCTCATTCCACGTTGCATCTGTTACTCTTCCTTGTTTCAGTTCTGTGGAACAAAATGCCCCTGAACTGATAACCCTAGTGTCTTATCCTCTCTCCCCTTCCCTGCCTCTTTTTGTTTGTTGTCTTCTCTGATTAGATTGCAAGCTCCTTGAAGCCAAGGGTTGTCTTTCATTTTATTAATTATATCCCCAGAGCTTAACATAGTGGTTAGCACATAGTAGGCACTTAATAATTGTTGGTTGAATTGAGTTGGATTGGTTGTATGCCACTTTGGACATATGGAGTGGGAAATTTACTCAAATTTAGTTATAGTCTCATACTGTAAAACTGTGCTATCTCTTTTCTTCTTTATTCTTTTAATAATATGTGTAGCTTAGGTAACAAACATTTCCATAAAAATTTGTTATTGGCACACATTTTCTTCAACAATTATCACTCCATGTGCATATCTGTGTAAATTTATGTACATGTATACACATTTATATGATGCACAGATATGCTAGAAGAATATATAATCAATGCCCTGAAATTCACCATATTCAGCCTTAGTATATAAATACTGGTATCACTTGAACTTTTAAAAAAAAGATTATATTTGTGTGTGTGTATTTTTTATTTGTGAGTCTATTGGGGTTAAGTGACTTGCTCAGGCTCTCGCAGCTAGTAAGTGTCAATTATGTGAGGCCACATTTGAACTCAGGTCCTCCTGACTCCAGGGCAGGTACTCTATCCACTGTACTACCTAGCTGCCCTAATTTTTTTTAAACAATGAAAATCTTTCAGACATTTTTATAATAGTGAGATTATGGGCATGATAGAATATAATGGCTTTTTCAGAGTCATAATGGTTTATCATATTAAATTCAAACTCTGAAACATATGCTGTCCTCACAAAGACATCAGGGGATAGTATGGGAAAATTGATTGAAGACACAGTATGGAGTAGTTAGGGAGCTTTAAGAGCTATGAATCCTTCAGTAGTGATGGTATTGATGAGAGTTGTTATATGCAGGTGTGTAGGTTCACACAAGCACTCACATGCAAACACAAGATTCAGTATATACATATTCACATACATGCCAGCAGTGCCTGTACACAGATGCAGTGTGATTTAGGTACCTAAAGCTATTCTTACCAACTGGTTTCTGCTTAGCTTAATTCTCCTTTCCTTTCACTGTGAAGCACACTGACACTTACAGGGCAGCAGGGCCTGACTGAATAGCTATGTGTGCCGGATGTGATTTCTGTCCTTATAAAAAGCAGTTATGGCACATCTGAAATTACTACTTTTCTTTTTTAATATTACTGTCATCTTATGGTGTGCTACATAATTAATTTTATTAAGATACAGAAACATTTGGTGGAGTTTCCATTTCCCACCTAAGGTTTATTTTTACTCCCTGTGATAAATTAACAGACAGTAAAATACAATATTCAGTCGCAGCTATTTTTGGAATGTCTTTGTTCCTAGGGTTTTATTCTTCTAAATAGGCACTGTACATTCTTAACCTTTTATTGTATTGTGTTGCCCAGATGTTGTCTCATACCTAATATCTGCTGCTCTTTTAATTTTTATTTTAAAGTGTTTTTTTAATTGGTTTCTTGGATTAGCAGTGAGAATTCTTCCAAGATTCTATAGAACTATCCCCACTGCATGATAAAGAAATATAGGTGAAAAGCTAATGAAAATTTGTTTAGAATGATAGCAGCCCTACCTTTTGCTAGACTATTAGGGACATGGATTTTCACAGAACTGTCCTATAAGACATTGTACAGGTGATGGAGAACCCTCTGAAAATTCCTTGCAGAAAATCAGATGGAACGCAGAAGCTACACTGAATGATAGGGGACAAGAGCAAAAGAAAAAGGTAGGATTATTAGAAAGGATGTGATATACTTACTTGACATATCATCATCATAATTCAGGACAGAATGAGGCCATGCATTGCCTCCTGCCTATCCATATAAGAACGTAGCTTCAGTCTTATCACTGTTTTTCTTTACATTTCTGTCTGGCTTTGAATGTGTCTTTGGATGAGACTCATAGGACATCTATTGTAGTTTGCATAAAGAAAATCCTTTGTCAGTTCCTTTACTATGTGGATTTTGAGTTTCTTCAGTTCCTTGTCATCTTGTCTTCAGGTCTTATCCTCTCAACCACACTATCTCATCCTTCCCCACTACCCCATTCTCTATTAGAATTGATACTTTATCTCAACAATGGGCTATTAACTTCTTCAGTAACAAAGACATATATTGCTACTTCCTTAAATGGAGTCTTCCTATAACACACATTTGCAATTAACTATAAGGAATAACTACTAGCCTGATTCTCTATCTCAGTATGTCTAAAATGGAACTCAATTTTTTTTTTCTATCCCAAGGGAGTTCCATCCTTTACTTTTTTTTAACTTTGTCATCTTACCTGCTCAAATCATTTGCCAAGGCTTGTCAATTCTGCCTCAATAGTCCCTCCTGAACGTACCTTCTCTTTATTCACATGGCCACCACACACTTTTGTCCTCATCAACTCTTACCTGAACTATTGTAATTGCCTACCGACAATTCTTTTTCTCCAATCCATCTGCCCCAAGCTGGCAAAATGATATTCCTAAAGCATGTGTATGCCTATGTTGTTCCAATGCCCTGTTCAATAGCTGTCCATGGCTGCTTGTTGCCTCTAGGACAAAGGGGAAATGCCTCACCCCTGACATCCAAAGCCCTCCATTGTCTTACCCTAACCTACCTCCCAAGACAACACATAGAAAGCCACATGCACATGCTTTATTCCAGCTGGACTGGTCTTCTTACTCTTCCTCAATTTTGTCATTTCTACTCTTGTCCTGAAGAGCAAGCAAAGAACAATAGAAAGGTCACCTGATTTGGAATTAGTGGACTTTGGTTCAAATCATGACTCTGCCTCTTACTGCCTAGGAAATTTGAGCAAGTCAGTTAACTCCTTTGTGTCTTCATTTCTTTATTTGTACAATAAGGGAGTTTGAAAAAGAAAGCTTTTCATATTCCATCCAGGTCTAGTTGTTAGATGATTATGTGATCCTTGTCTGCATATAGGGTGTCTTACATGTTGGGAATATATTCCACAGCTTTGATTTACCATTGGCTTTCTTCAAGGCTCTGCTTACGTGTGCAGAAACATTGTAGATCCCTTTGGTTCTTAATACCCAGACAAGCAGTTAGATGGAGCAATGGAAAGTTTGTAAGACTTACAGTCAGGGAAAACTGAGTTCAAATCCTGCTCTTCAGACTTTATAAGCTGTGGGACCATGGGAAGGCATTTAATATCTATCTGATTCAGTTTCATCATCAGTTAAATGAAGATAATTACCTATATCACAGGGTTGTAGTGAGGATAAAAATGCGTTAATATTTAAGTGCTTTATCAGCCTTAGTGTTCTATATAAGTCCAAGGGATCATTATTATTATTCTCTAAGTCCTCAAGTTCTCTTGTATCTATTTATCTGTGTACATATTTTACCCCTTATTAGGTTATACATTCCTCAAGGTCTAGGACTATTTTTCATTTCTGTCTTTGTATCATTAGTGCCTTATTTAAGTTAACTTTCCCTCTCCATCATTATCTTTTTATTTCTTTCTCTGTTTCTTTATACTTCTATACTAGTATAGCTGAAGTCCAAAGACTCACCATGGCTTCCTTCTCAACTTTCATATATGTGTCTTTGTGTGTCCATATGTATATATGGGTATGTGAATGCATGCATGTGTGTGTATGTATGTGTGTGTGTGTGTTTTAGGTTTACTGCAACAGAGAATAAATATTTGACTTTGGGGTGGTGTTGGTGATATCAAAATAAGATCTAATTCATAGGATTATTTGTCAATCATACAAACATATTAAAATCTGGAATAACAATAAAATCAGAGATATTTGTGTTAAAATTTAAGACATAAAAAGTACTTGGCATGTCTTGTGCCATTTGTTGTTGCTGTAGCCCTGTTATTTTGGTATAATGAATAAAATTAATATTCCGAACTATCAGTTAGTAAGTGCATCCTATTGAAGCATACCACATCATGCTCTTATATACCTGAGGTGAGTGCCACCTACCTGAAATTTAAAAGTACAGTAAGAAAGCAACTCTTTGATGCATAGTTCAGACTAAAATGTCAATCTGATAACATGAGAGGACTTAAAATATCTATTTAGTCATTATCAGTTATTCACTATTGAATTAGGTCAAAATTATCATATTCCCCCAATAAATTATCACATAATTAATGGCACTAGGTTGAACTCCAAAAATATTAAATAAGGCTTGTTAACAACCTCCAAAGAATCACTACTCCAGGTCACCCAAAGGGCAATGGAGAGATATGTGATGATCAAAAATAATCTGCATCAAATTATCAATAATGATTTGTGTTAGAGAAGTCATGAAAGGGGCAGTATTTAGGAGTTGTAAATTAGGAAAAATGTGGACAGTTATATAGCAGATAGAAATACAAATAATTGGGAAAATGTGGAGAGTTACATAGCAGATGGACATATACATACTTCATCAGTACTCAAGAAATTGTAAAGATCCTAGGAGAAGGCCTACAGTAGGTTAAGTATACTCTATGAAATATTTATGGGAGGACAGTGAGAGCAATGGTACAGGGTGAGAAGCCAAGATGGTAGAGTAGAGGAAGCAATCCAGCTGAGCTCTCTCCACCTTTCCCTTTAAAAGAACTTTAAAGTAATGTCTCAAATCAAATTTTGGAGTGGCAGAGCCAACAAAAGTTCCGGATGAAACATTTTTCAGCCTAAAACAACTTAGGAGGTCAGCATGAGAGGTCTGGGAAACTGTGGTTGGGCACAGCCTGGAGCTCGTCTAAGGAAGCACAAGCTGTGGGCCTTGGAGGCAGCAGCAACAGTGGCAACAACAGCTTCAGGAGCTCTCAGTGCAGAGATGGTAAAGGAGTAAGATGACTGGTGAGAAAGAAAATACAAAGGACACTTTGCTGGCACTGGGTGCAGCTGGTATTGGCCACTCTCTTGCCCAAATGAAGTTCTGGGTGGCAGTTTCAGGGTAGAGAGGAACTCTTGTGGTTGGTTACAAGGGCACAGGGGCCCTGGACACAGTTCCAGGACCAGGAGAAATGATAGTTTTTGTAACTACAGAGGAGCAGGGGCCATTCCTGGGTATGGACCAGAGACCAGACAAGGAGAACAGTGACCATACTTCTCCTTCTCTTTTTTTTTGGGGGGGGTAGGGCAATTGGGGTTAAGTGACTTGCCCAAGGTCACACAGCTAGTACCTGTGTCAAGTGTCTGAGGCCAGATTTGAACTCAGGTCCTCCTGACTCCAGGGCTGATACTCTACTCACTGCGCCACCTAGTTGCCCCCATACCTCTCTTGAGATCACATTGCTGTGCATACTTAAAGATCCCCAGAACTAGTCCTGAAAACAACAGAAGCAGAAAAAAAAAGCCTGAAGCTTGGGAAAGTGCCTTCTTATCCCCAAGTGAGCAGAGCCCAAATTAAACATGAAGTTCAAAGTCAAGAAACAGTCTGGAAAAATGAGCAAATAACAGCAAAGAACTTGACCATAAATAAAGTTACTATGGTGGTGGGGAAGATCCAAGATACAAACTCAGAAGACAGTCATGTGAAATCAGCTACAAGCAAAGCATTCAATAAAAATGCTAATTGTACAGAAGCCCAACAAAAATTTTTAGAAGAGTTTAAAGACAGAGAGAGAGAGAGAGAGAGAGAGAGAGAGAGAGAGAGAGAGAGAGAGAGAGAGAGAGAGAGAGAGAGAGAGAGAGAGAGAGAGAGAGAGAGAGAAGAATGTTAGGGGAAAAATTAGCAATGACAATGATGCAAGACAGTCACAAAAAAGAGAATTAACAGGTTAAGTAAAAAAGCACAAAAAGAAAAAAAAAACATTAAAAATCAGAGAAGGCCAAATGGAAGGGGACATTTAAAAAAATTCATTGAAGAAAATAATTTCTTGAAAATTAGAATTAGGCAAATGGAAGCAAATGTCTCCAGGAAACATCAAGAAACAATAAAACAAATCAAAAGAATGAAAAAAAATAAAGAAAATGTGAAATATCTTATTGGAAAAACAACCAACCTAAAAAAAATTGAGGAGCCATGATGAAAGAAACAGCCTAGACATCATATTTCAAGAAAATATTAAGGAAAGTATTTCAATATCTTAGATCCAGATGGTAAAATAAAAATTAAAACAATCCACTTCTTGAAAGAGATCCCAAAATGAAAACTCCCAGGAACATTGTTTCAAATTCCAGTGCTCTCAGGTCAAAGAGAAAATATTGCAAGCAGCCACAAAAGAAATAATTCAAATATCATGAAGCCAAATAAGTATCACACAATATTTAACAGTTTCCATGATTAAGGAAAGAAGTCTTGGAAAATAACTTTCAGGAAACAAAAAAGTCAGGATTACAACCAAGAATAACCTGCCCAGCAAAACTGAGCATAATCCTTAAGGGGGAAAATGGATATTTAATGAAATAATGTCAAGCACTTCTAATGGAAAGATCAGAGCAGAATAGAAAAGCTGACATTCAAGCAGGAGACTCAATAGAAGAATAAAAAATTAACTGAAAAAGAGAAACCATAAATGACTAAATAAACTTAAACTGTTTATATTCTTATATAGGAATATGATACATGTAACTCCTAAAACCTTCATTATTATTAGGGCAGTTAGAAGGAGTCTCCATATACAAGTCACATGGCTGTGAGTCTATTACATTAAGATGATTTTTTTAAAAAATTAAGGGGTGAGTGTGTTGGTAAGCAAAAAGGGCTCCTTAGCACTTAGTTCAACAAGTGCCCTTGAAGAGTTAGGCTTTTGTTTTGAGTAATTCAGTGTATTTCGTTGAGTCTTACTAAGTGCTAAGCCCCAGGGCCCAAACCAGTGCGCTGGATTTTTCCCCTGAACTAAGTGAATGACATTTGTGTGCTGAATTAAAGTAAGCTTGCCAACCCCTTAACCTTGCTTTCCTTAGGTAAGCAGATCAAAAGAACCTGTGCTGTTGGCAGCTTTCTGGGTACTGGCTGTGGGTGGATATTACACCCCCACAGAAGCTGATAGACGGATTGTGGAAACAAAAGGATACATTTAGAAAAGGAGGAAAGGAGAGGTAGAACAGGGGAAATTATCTCACATAAAAGTGGCACACAAGGAAGAGACTTTACAATGCAGGGGAAAATGGGAGGCCAACGTGTTGCTTGAATATCAGTCTCACTGGAATCAGTTCAAAGAGGGAAAAACATATATACACACTCTGTTGGGTATAGTTATCTATCTTACCATAGCAGGGAAATAATAAGGGAAGGAGATAAGTGAAAAGGGGAAATGGATGATAAATAGGAGGGGCAGATTAAGGCAGGTAGTAGTCAGAAGCAAAGCAAACTTTTGAGGAAAGACAGGTTAAGAAGAGAGACAGAAGGATAAACAGAAGAAAGTATGATGGAGGGAAATACAGAGTAACCAAACTATGAATGTCAATATGATGAAGTCACCTATAAAATGGAAGTGGAGAGCAAAATGGAGTAAAAACCGTATTTCAACAATATGTTGTTTACTTGAAACAGAAAGATATATAGAGAGTTAAGATAAGGAGGCTGGAACAGAATTGATTATTGTTAAGCTCAAGTAAAACACACAATGGTAGCAATCGTGACCTTAGACAAAGCAAAAGCAAAAATAGACCTAATTAAAAGAGCTAATCCAAGAAACCACATATAGACAATGAAGTAATATTCGACTTTTTTTACAAGTTTCTCTGATAAAGGACTATCTTCTGAAATATATAGGGAACTGAGCTAAATTTAAAAAAATAAGAACCATTCCCCTAATGATAAATGGTGAAAGTGTGTGAACAGACAGTTTTTAGAAGAAAAAATGAATCATGTGAAAAAATTCCCTAATCACGATTGATTAGAGAAATGCAAATTAGGGGGGCGGAGACAAGATGGCAGCTGAAAAGCAGGGACTAGCGTGAGGTCCCCGCCGAGTCCCTCCAAAAACCTACAAAAAATGGCTCTGAACCAATTCTAGAACTGCAGAACCCACAAAAGAGCAGAGGGAAGCAGGGCTCCAGCCCAGGACAACCTGGATGGTCTCTAGGTGAAGTCTATCCCTCATGGGGCTGGGAGCGGAGCAGAGCAGAGCGGAGCAGAACCCAGCATGGGCCGCGCATACCAACCAGACCAGGAACCGGGCAGAGCGTGCCCTAGCGCCCTGAATAAGTGAGCTGCAGCAGTTACTAGCCTTCTCAAACCGCAGACACCAAAGACAACAGAGAAGGTTAGTGGGAAAAGCTGCAGGAGGGGAAGGAGTTCATGGCTCGGCTACCACCCCGGGGGCAGCGGAGGTGGGGCAGCTACAGAAGTACAGCTGCAGTTGCTTCCGGCCCTAGGCCCACCTGGTGGGAGGAATTAAGTGGCAGATCAGAGCAGGAGTGAAGAGGTTGCTGAAGATCTAAATCCAGTCCGGGTTGGGGGTTCTTGGGGAAGGAGGAGTGCTGGTATGGCAGAGCTGGCACATCCCCCCAAGCTTGGAACATAGAACTCTTTAGTCTACAAGCAGTCATACCCTGCTGAAAAACCCAAGGAATATGGCCAGGCAGCAAAAATGCACCCAGATTCAGTCTCAGACTTTGGAATCTTACTTTGGTGACAAAGAAGACCAAAACATACAGACAGAAGAAGTCAACAAAGTGAAAGAGCCTACAACAGAAGCCTCCAAGAAAAATATGAACTGGTCTCAGGCCATGGAAGACCCCAAAAAGGAGTTGGAAAGCAAGTTACAGAAGTAGAGGAAAAATTGGGAAGAGAAATGAGAAGGATGCAAGAAAACCATGAAAAACAAGTCAATGACTTGCTAAAGGAGACCCAGAAAAATGCTGAAAAATACACTGAAGAAAACAACACCTTAAAAAATAGACTAACTCAAATGACAAAAGAGCTCCAAAAAGCCAATGAGGAGAAGAATGCCCTGAAAGGCAGAGTTAGTCAAATGGAAAAGGAGGTACAAAAGACCACTGAAGAAAATACTACCTTAAAAATTAGTTTGGAGCAAGTGGAAGCTAGTGACTTTATGAGAAATCAAGATGTTATAAAACAGAACCAAAGGAACCAAAAAATGGAAGACAATGTAAAATATCATGTTGGAAAAAACACTGACTTGGAAAATAGATCCAGGAGAGATAATTTAAAAATTATTGGACTACCTGAAAGCCATGATCAAAAAAAGAGCCTAGATATCATCTTTCAAGAAATTATCAAGGAGAACTGTCCTGACATTTTAGAGCCACAGGACAAAATAGAAATTGAAAGAATCCACTGATCACCTTCTCAAATAGATCCCAAAAAGAAAACTCCTAGGAATATTGTCACCAAATTCCAGAGCTCCCAGATCAAGGAGAAAATACTGCAACTAGCCAGAAAGAAACAATTTGAGTATTGTGGAAACAGAATCAGAATAACCCAAGATCTGGCAGCTTCTACATTAAGAGATCAAAGGGCTTGGAATATGATATTCTGGAGGTCAATGGAGCTAGGATTAAAACCAAGAATCACCTACCCAGCAAAACTGAGTATCATGCTCCAAGGCAAAATATGGACTCTCAATAAAATAGAGGACTTTCAAGCTTTCTCAGTGAAAAGACCAGAGCTGAATAGAAAATTTGACTTTCAAACACAAGAATCAAGAGAAGCATGAAAAGGTAATCAAGAAAAAGAAATTGCAAGGGACTTACTAAAGTTGAACTGTTTTGTTTACATTCCTACATGGAAAGATGATGTGTATGATTCATGAGACCTCAGTATTAGGGTAGCTGAAGGGAATATTCATATATATGTATGTGTATATGTATATGTATGTGTGAGTGTGTATGTATGTATATACGTATGTTTATATGTGTGTGTGTGTATATATATATGGAGAGAGAGAGGGAGAGAGAGAGGGCACAGGGTGAGTTGAAGATGAAGGGAAGGGATGAGAGAGGAATATATTGAGGGAGGGAGATAGGGAGAGATAGAATGGGATAAATTATCTCACATAAAAGTGGCAAGAAAAAGCAGTTCTGTAGGAAGGGAAGAGAAGTCAGGTGAGGGGGAATGAGTGAATCTTGCTCACATCAGATTTGACCTGAGGAAGGAATACCATACATACTCATTTGGGTAACTTACCCCACAGGAAAAAAGAAGGAAGAAGATAAAAAAGGGGGGGGATGATAGAAGGCAGGGCAGATGGGGGTGGAGGTAATCAAAAACAAACACTTTCAAAAGGGGACAGGGTCAAGGGAGAAAATTCAAAAAAGGGGGATAGGTTAGGAAGGAGCAAAATATAGTGAGTCTTTCACAACATGAGAATTGTGGAAGGGTTATACATAATGATATGCATGTGGCTTATGTTGAATTGCTTGACTTCTTAGGGAGGGTGGGTGGGGAGGGAAGAGGGGAGAGAATTTGGAACTCAAAGTTTTAAAAACAGATGTTCAAAAACAAAAAAAACAGTTTTTGCATGCAACTAGAAAATAAGATACACAGGCAATGGGGCGTAGAAATTTATCTTGCCCTACAAGAAAGGAAGGGAAAAGGGGATGGGAGGGAAGTGGGGTGACAGAAGGGAGGGCTGACTGGGGAACAGGGCAACCAGAATATAAGCCATCTTGGAGTGGGGGGAGGGTAGAAATGGGGGGAAAATTTGTAATTCAAACTCTTGTGAAAATCAATGCTGAAAACTAAATATATTAAATTAAAAAATGTGAAAAAAAGAAATGCAAATTAAAACAACTCTGCTGTATCACCTCATACTTCTAAGAAATGCTTGAGGGGATGAAGAAAAAGGGTACACTAATAAACTGTTGGTGGAGATGCAAACTGGTCCAACTATTCTGGAGAATAATTTGGACCTAATCCCAAAAGGGCTACAAAACTTTAAATATTTTTTGACCCAGCAACGCCACTACTACATCTGTACCCAAAAGAAATCAAAGGAAAAGTACTTCCATGTACAGAAAATATTTATAACAACCCTTTTTGTGGTGGCAAAGACTTGGAAATGGTGGAAATGCCCTTTAATGGGGTAATAGCTGAACAAGTTGTAGCAAATGACTATTGCATTATAAGAAATGATGAGCGGGATGGTTTCAGGGGGAAAAAAGCAAGAAAAAATGGAAAGGTCTATACAAACTGATGCAAAATGAAGTAAAAGCACCAATAGATCACTGTACACAGTAACAGCAATATTGTAACAATGATCAACTCTGAAAGACTCATGTACTCTCATGAGTCCAATAATGTAAGACAATTTCAGTGCTCTAAGTACAAACTAAATTGTTATTTCCTCACTTTATTCTTCTTGGGTTTTTTTTACATGGCTAATGGCAAAATAGGTTTGGCATGATTTCACATGATATATTTCTTGACTTCTCAATGGGTGGATGCTGAATTGGAGGAAGGGAGAGAATTTGGAACTCAAATTTAAAAAAAAGAATGTTAAAAACAGATAATTTTTAAAATTATAAAGAATAAAATGGTTTGAATGAGTTATACAATTTTAGTCACTGGAAGGAATACTTTCATTGATGGTTCATTTAAGTATTGGTATGGAATAACTATGAAAGTTTATTCTTCATTAAAGTGTGCGTGTGTGTGAGTATGTGTATGTGTGTGTATGTGTGTATTTTTCATTTATTTTATTCCTCCATACTCCATACTTCTTTTCTTAGGCCATTTGTTTATTCATTGTTTTGACAAGGATTAAAAAGTTTAAAACCTAATTAGAGTGAACACAGAAATACAAATAGCTACAATATAATGTATGATGAAAAATTCAAGGGATAAAAATCAAGGCCAGTGGTGAAAAAAATTTAGGATAGAGACACTGTGAACTGGGTGAGACAACTGAGGGTCAGAGTGGTTATAATTTACTAGCCCAAAGTAATATAACTTTTAAGTGCTGAACCTGGAATTTAAACCCATTTCTTTTGGTTCAAGATTCCTGCTTATGCTACCACGGCATATTGCCTCCCAAAGACAATGAACTTAAAATAGCATGTGGCTATCTAATAACACAATCCTTCCTTTCCCTCTTTTTTGATTTGTTTCATTTTGCTATGGTGGTTTCCTAGATTAGCTGGAAGATAACTGACACCAATGTTGGATTCCACTGGATTATTTTTATATTTTTTCTCTAATAATTTCAATATAAGTCATATTCACTAGAGGAAAAAAATGGCTTTTTCAATACTTTTAAGTAAGGACTCAGTGAAGGGAAGTAGAATTTTTTTTCAATTAAAAAATGGTTTCAAAATTCTTGGTGAATGACTGACCCTACAGCATCCAGGCCAAGTAAAAGAAAAGTAATGATTCCTTTTCTTTTCTTTTTAAGTATTTTATCACACCTTGTCAGAGAAAATTTAGTATAATTCTTATAGAATTTAACTCAAGTGAAGGGTGTTTGGTTGGTTTTCCTCTTTCTAGTACACTCAAGGAATCATTTAAATCTTCTCACCCTTCCCTATCCTTTTTGCCCTCAAAATACTCAACTTAGAATATTTACTCTGTGTATGCCATCTAAATTTGGTCAAGTTATAAACAAAAATATTTTTGTTATTAGAAAACCAAATACCCTCTCAAATGCATCTTTTATTCATCTCCCCCAATTTTATCCTCCTAGGAGAAGTATTAAATCACCAAAGCACTATTTCTATTCACTATAAAATTAATGCTTTTAGAATGCCTTTTAATCTTGCAATTTAGCTTTCTCCTCTCAGATATGAGGTTACTAATTGAACACTCAACATTAATCAGTTTTAAAGGTAATGAGTGAATGCCTGTAAAAGAACCACAAATCAAAAAATTGGTGCTCAGTGAGTTGACATTTCCATAACCTAGAGACATTCTCTCCACCTGTAAAATGGGAATATTAAATGAGTATTTTTGACATCTTCTCTTGTAGAATGTTTAGAAAAATCTAAGGGAAAAAATGCTTTAAGATAAATTGTGGAAGAAAGGGAAATGATATTTAGATTTTTCTATATTAATATTTTAACTATTCACTTTTATAATACGGGGTAAGAATAAAAACATTATATAATTAAGTCTATTTGAGGTTTTATTTTACATTCTTGGATCTTATAGGGATAACTTAAGTCAGCTTTGCGTTTACTAGGCACTGACATGTTTTACTGTTAATGGATTAAAAATAAAATTGATAAGCTTTTATTTCCATTTTTCACAGTGTGGCAGCAGAAGCATTACCCATCACATCAAAGGTTAAAAGATCTAGTAGGAAGAAAAAATGAGAATACACAGATTTCTACAAATAAGACTCAAAATGTCCCAGAAATTTATGTTTCTTGATAATACACTCCTCTTCCCCCTTCTAAATGATTGGCAATAGCTCAATGGTATAAACAATAAATAAAACACACAGTCTGGCAACTCAGTTTCTAAAAGTGAATAAATTCATTGACAGTATACTGAGCACTACTTAGAACAGGAAGACATAATTGTGGTCATTATGATGAAAGTTTTTCAACCACTGATATCCTGAGCAAACTTAAGGATGCCAATTTACTTTGTCTGATATTTGCCATATCTGCAAAATGAGTCTCCAAACTGTCTACTCCACATGATCTTTGAGGTAGACCACTTAATGATGTCTGCATAGGGCTTTTAAATTTTATTAAAATAATTAATAAAAATCCAAGTTGTATCATATAGATTAAAGCATGTGTTAGTGCTCAAAATGGACACCCTTTCATTGACTTCTTAAAAAGTCCCACTTAGGTTTTATTCAATGTCTAAAAGAGATCACAATATATGGCACTTATCTGGAACTTTAATTAAAATTGTTGGCAGTCATAGCTTTACCAACTGAATCATAAAACATGTAATGAGATACCAACAATGTTCTTTCTTCAAATGAATATTTTCTCCTCAGCTCTTGTATACCTTGGAGGTGAATTTACAAATCCTATTTACATGGCCATGGGTGTTAACAATTTTTTAACATAAATCTTGCATTTTCAACAAACAGCCTTGTGTTCTCATGATTTTTTATTTGATTTCTTTTAAGGTAATAAAATGTTTATTGAATAATCTTCTGGAAAACATAGCTGGTAACTAGAAATTTCACATTGCTAAAATGTTGATTTGCTGTAAATGAACTCAATGTGGGTAAATTCACAAATCCATTTTGGGTTGTTGCCCATAAATATGAATGGTCTATTTCTGTGCTTTTATTAATGCTGTTGACTATCTACAACAGGTGACATTTTTATCCCCTTAGGCTGTCCATTATCCAAATGAAGGGCCATCTGGAAGGGGATTCTGTTCACTGAAAAATGTGACAGGGCTGATGGCTTTTTAACTGCTAGTCATCTATGATTGCTGGTAAACACTGAAAATTAGTGTCGATCCTACAGAATAGAGAAGCTAGAAAAGTACTTAAAGAGATGAGGCTGAGGAAACACCTTTTGCCCAGATGTGCAGTATGATTATTTCAAAGGACAATCTTCTGTATTCTCATTTTGAGTACTCACACTAGTGAAATCACAGCACTATCAAAACATCAAAGAACAACCACAAAAAAGAAAATAAAGAACTATGTCACAATACGTCCACGCAACACCAGAGGCTGAAAGGTTGATTTTTTTAATATAAATTTCCATATATTACACTGATTTATCTTTCTTTCAGTTAGTACCTGTCCTCAATAGTGTCCTGTGTTTGCAGTGACAAGTATGCTTGATTGGGGTTCAGAGAACCTCAGTTCAAATACCATTTCTTCCATAGAAAACTTTATGAAATCTTGGATGAATGACAACCTCCATGGACCTCAGTTTGCTCATCTACAAAAAGATAGAGAAGACTAGATGATTTCAAGGGTCCTTTCTAGACTTAAATCTACGATTTCCCAATTTAAACACATTGGTAGCTGTCTCTGATTTATAGTCATATGGAGTTTTGTGAGAGACTGGGAGACTAAGTAACTTGTTCATAGGCACAAAGCTGTTAGGTGTCAGAGGCAGGATTCCAACAAAGGCCTTCCTGACTCCAAAGCCAGTCCTCTGTGCACTACACCACAATCTATTACAGGACAGTGAATACTGGTTAGGAACTTAAAACCCAAACATTAGTATTGTGGATGCCAGAGAAGTGTCAAAAGATTGACCCAAGGATGAACAGTGACCATTTTCCAGTGGTGCTGCTATGTGTCTCACTCTCCTGGATCAACCAAATGAGGTGGTTGGTGATTATAGTTTACTGTGGCTCCTTTTTATTTTTTAACTCATAGAGATAAGCTAAAGTTCCTACAATGTGAGAGTACCAGGGCTTGCTTTTAAAGCTTAAAGGGAAATCAGGGATCATCTAAACACCCCTAATTTATACAGATGAAGAAACTGAAACCAAGAGAGGTTTGGTTAGGAGAAAAGAATAAGGTCACACCTTATAAGGTTAAGTACTGGCCCAAGAGAGACTAGAACCTAGGTTTCCAGACTCCATGCCCAGAGATTTTTTCCCTACCACACCAGGCCTCTAGAATTCATATGGATATGATATGGATATATCACATATCATATATCATATGGATATGGATATGATGACTCAATGGATAGATATTTTGTTCTCTGACTCTTGCTTCTCTATCTCTTTGCATCATTACTGTGTCCTTTATCACAAACTTGTGCCCATTTATGTAAGTCCTACTTTCCCTAAAAGAGTGCAGTCTCCTGAATGAAAACTCCATGTTTTATCTGTCTGTGGATGCAGAATGCCCCTAGTTGAGTATCTTGAACATTAATGAGTACTTAATAAATATTTGCTGAATGAAAGAATTAATGAATGAGTGGAAGAATAAAGGATGATTGAGTACTTCTGCAAGAAATCTTGTTAATAAGCTCATCCTTTAGACGATGAGGTTTCCTAAAAAGGACAGCAAAACCCCTTACTAATAATCTGAAAAAAATTTTTATAGGATAATAGCATTTTAGAACTGGGAGGAGGCTTTGAAATCAATTAATTCAATTTTTATTTTAGAAATGAAGAAACTAAGGCCTAGAAATGTGACATTACACTGTGAGATTCTTGAAGGTAGGGGTTACGTTTTACCTTTTTGTATCCCCTTAGCACAGTGCCTAGCACATAGTAAGCACTTAATAAAAGCTTACTATTTGATTGATTGACTCACTCAGGGAGTTAATAGGAAAGCCAAGATGTGAGGGAATCTTCTGAATCTCACATTTCAGTGTGTTTTTTTTCCCTTTTACACCATATCATTTCTTCTTCAACAGGCCTGACTCCCTGAATTTGTTCAGATGACGCTCTTCTTTTTTCCCTATGAATCCTACCTATACTTTAAGTTCTGATTTAAATCTGACTTCCTTCATTAAACATTCCCCATACCACTCAACAGCTATACATTGCATTTGACAATCAAACATCAATTTGTATGACAGGTGTCTTTTTATTTTTATAACACATTTCCCAGGTAAAATTCAAGTTCCCCTAGGCCATGAAATGTTTTATTACATAAACATTAGCAAATTTCCATGGCAATTAGCACTATACCTTGAACATGCCAAGCACACAATAAATATTTTCTGATTGTTTGGCTAACTGAATCCACAGTATGAGAAGATCAAGATATAGCTATTACTCTCTTCCAAGAAACAATGACACAAAAGGAGACATCTTTTAGGTTATGATGAGGAGGTGTTACACATTATACAATCTGACATAAAAGAGCAGGCTCAATCAGATCGTAATATTTACAGACTAGATATTGTAATAAAAGGGTATCATATGTATATATCAGTATATGTATTTAAAAGGGTATTATATAAAAAAGGTATAGTAAAAGAGTATTATTAGTGGTTTGCAGAAGCTTCTCAATTTGTCTCTGAGGTAATAAAACAGTTCTTGTTCTCAGTCATGTAAATATATGACAATATAACATACATATGATAAGATTTGTGATATCTAAAGTCTTTAAGGATTGAGTCCTTTTTGATAACTTAAGTTTTTCAGAAAACCAAAAGTGAACCCTTTCCAGTGTCAAATATCAGACCAAACAGAATTTCAGACTTTTATTGATGACTTAGGGTCATTTTAAGCATTAGTTACTATTATAGGTTACAGCTAGAGTCAATATAGTACTACAAACGAGTCGTATTGAACTTAAATAGGAATAGGGATCACTAAACCATGTATAAGAATCTCAGTTGACTTAGAAAGCCACATATTGACATTGTTTACATCTATTGTATTTCTATTTATTTTGTTAAATATTTCCCAATTACATTTCAATTTAGTTCAGGCTGTACTTGGGAATGTTGGCAAGTTGCGTATTCGACACTTCTGCTATATGTCACAAATGTGTTCCTACTCCAAAGACTGATAAGTGTGCCTGCTTGATATACCTTCAGTAGAATACACCTGATTGCCTTCAAAGATGCTTAGGCACAACGCAGATGACTGCCTCTACCATAAGCTCTTGACTTACTCCTTGTTTGAGTTAAAGATGTCATAACTCTGTGAGCTACATTGGGATGCCCTACCCCTCTGTTCTGCCTGTTCTCTAGCTGGATGTTGTATAAAATCAAATAGGTTTTTTGTTTTCTCTTTCTTTTTGTCAGTCTTTGACTTATTAAGCACCTAGTACATGCCAGGCACTGTGGTAAGTGCCTTTATTTGGCTATTTGTTGCCAGCTACTCAGGGACAGTAGTCCTTCTGAATTATTGATGGAAAAAATTGTCTTTACAACATGCTAATGTACTTATGTTTAAAAGATACACAAGCATACATATACTAGTAAACATTAGTGTCAGCTATCCCATAAATATTAGAAATATTCCTACAATGAAACATGCTGAGTGAGTAGAGCTGTAACTACCAAAGAAGTTTTTTCTTGTCTTCTCCTTCATTTTCACCCAAGCACCACCTATTAGTAGTTTGGAATCATTACTGAAGCTAAAGGTCCTGGGTATTAAGCATTTTTTTTCCTGTAATGTTTGTCTCAAAATTACGAAATACAAATATATTTATATTGCTATGTCTAGCATAGCCTGGGAAAGTTAAAAGACATATATGATGTATGTACAAATATATATTCCATAATATGCCTTCCATATACATATATGTTGCATGGGCATACATAACACTGGGGAAGTGGAATCATCACATATGTGTGTCTTTAATTTATGACATAAATGTATAGGCATATACATACACACATATTGTGGACTTGAGCTCTATAACACCTGTCCTAGCCCATTAATTACATGAGAGGTTCCCTTTTTTACAGGGAAATCAGACAATGGAGTGGCACAATAACTAGCAAGTCAGAAGGAATTCTGATGTCCAGGGCTACTTGACATACCAGTGATCCTTAGTGATGTAAACTTAAGCTGAACTAGAAGATGTCTGGCATTTATATAACACTTCAAAACGTGTAAAGTCCTTTTTGTGTATTATCTCATTTCAGTCTCATACACAACCTTGAGAAGTAGTACCATAGCTATTATTATCCCCCTTCTATAACGAGAAAGCAGAGGCTCAGATCAATCAAGGGACAAACCATAGCTACACAGTTAGTAAGTACCAGAGGTAGAAATTGATTCCAGATTTAATTGACATGGAGATAAGCACTCTATCCATTCATTATACATTATTGGAGGGGGGAGGAAAACCCATAGAGAACAAAACCAAAAGAATAGAAAAACCACAAAAGTTCAATCTCCATACGTAGGCACAGCCTCACTATAACTAGCTATATATACATCAATACCTCATGCTGACTGGCTAGAATCCCAGTCCTTCCCATCCTTACTGTGCATATACCAATGTGTGCCTCAAAACACAAGTGTATTTGTACTATCTCTATGACAATAGTCTTATCTTCACTGAATAGCTTATAAGTTTCAATTTCCAATAATATTTTAAAAGTTACTGATTAAATCAGTTGCTTTCCTTCTACCTATTATTGTCTTACATTTATTTGCCCTCGAAAGAAAATTTCTAATCAGACATTTTAGGACCACACACACAAATGAATTCAATTTTTTTAATCTAAAAGTTTCTAAAATGTGGATAGAATTAACTTTATGTGAAATTTTATAATTTTATTTTCTTGTAAACTGAAACATTTCCACAGTTGGGGAGGGGGAGCTTTTGTTTTAATTTCTCATTCTTGTTTGTTTTTAAATTAACATATGACCTTAATCATTTAATTTCTAAGTTTGTATGCTTCTTTCCAGTCTCTGTGTGAAGTAGGCATTTTGTATTATTTATGAGTAATCAATCACTATCTAATATCCATGGTTTGTAAAAACGTTGTATCTTTTCATATCCTTGGTCTCCTTATAGCAAAACTTCAAAGATGTTAAAGATATGATATTTGTAATCTGAAAAGTGTAGGTTGTTGATGCTCAGTCTCGTTTATTAAATGGTAAGTGGCTTTATTTTGAAAGCAAATTTTTTGTCTAAAGATTTTAAAGTGGGAAATACCATAAAGAAGAAGATAATCAAGGTCAAAGATAGCAACGTCAAAGTACAAAAGAGACTCTCTAATCTGGGGGAAAAAAGAATAAGGAATCTTAGAAGGACATTGGGCAGGATTTTAGAATCTCTGTTAGTTATGATATCCAGCAGAGTAATACTAAACTCATTCACTATTAATGAAAATGTGTTTCTTACCAGATGTTCCCTTTTACAAAAAAAAAAGTGTTCATCCTGAGGCTGAAAAATATTAAGGCAAACCAGAGAATGTTATCTAGAACTTGTCTTTTTCATATTTCACTAATCACTTCCCCCAGTTTTCCTCTTAAAATATACATAATACATACGTACGTGTATGTAGAAGACTTTATATGTTCTTGGAGATGTGAAATCATAAAATTATATCATTTTGTCTTTTGTTGGATATTAATTTCTATAAAAATAAGGAAATATATTGAATTATTAACAAAAGTAAACCTTAGTTTGTAAAAAGTTAAGAAATAATGTGTATCTGTGTATGTACATATACATGCACACTTACAATACTGATGTGTGCATGACATAGTAGATAGAAGACAAGATTTGGAGCATGAAATGAATGGGTCAAATTCTAAGACTTTGGGCAATTCATTGGACCTCCTCAGTACCTAAAGGAACTTCTTACGAATCAGTGAGTATATAGACCTTGGGAGTTATAGTCAGGAAGACCTGAGTTCATATGAAATGGACATAATACAGAACCTATTGCTCATGGTTTCTGTGAGGACCCAAGGATTTTACATATGCACACATAAGATATATATACGCATATGCACATGTATGTAAACACACATATGTACTTATATGTATACATACATATGTATGCATATATATATATATATATATATATATATATATATATATATATACACTTATATAAACTTTATAAAACCCTGTTGCTTTCCTTTTACCTGTTAGCATTTTATACTTATTTGCCCTTGAAAGAAATTCCCTAATCGAGCACTTTTAGGATCACAAGGACAAACAAGCTCCTTTTCTTTTAGCCAAAAGTACCTAAAATAAGGGTTCAGTTCAATTTATGGGTGTATATGTGGGTATACACACACATAAATGTACATACATGTATATGTGTGTATGTCTGTGTATATACGTATATATATATATATATATTTATATATAATTATATATATTTATTCACACTTACATTATAACTTACAATATAACTATGAGGGTCATTGAATCCCTACAGAAACTCTGAGGGGTGGGTGTGTCTCCTGTTGTGAAATCTTGTTCTACCAATGCAAATCAGCAATTATTCTGTAAATTCTATCTCTAGAAAATCACCTAGATCGTTCAAGTGATTTTCAAGGGGGACATAGCCAGTATGTGTTAGAAGTAAGACTTCAGTCTTATTTACTCTTAGGCCAGGTCTTTATCCATTCCAGTAGTGTTAATGTGATCAAAAATCTTCCCCACCCATTCAATAGGCCTAGGTGAGGCTAGGTTGGAAAGCTTGATTATATCTTTGTAAATAAGCCTAAAACCTCTACTTACTAGGTACTAAGAGGTTTTCCATGTGAAAGCCCCAGGCCCATAAGGGGAGTTGCTAAGACCAGAGCCAATGGTATGCGCACTGAGTTCTAGTCAATCATGAATTCAGCCAATCAGAGACCTGAGTTCTAGCCAATCAGATGTCGGCTAGAACTGTATAAAAAAGAGAGCCCAGAACTGAGAGCAGCAGAATCGGTAGAGAGCTACAGGAATGGGAATTACACCCAAGGAGAAGGAACAGGAAATCGGAGTCGACAGAGCTGCGGAAAGCTCAGAGCAGAGAGTGGAAACCAGGGAACTGCAGAGAATGAAGGCAGGGAGAGAACGCAGGCAAGCAAGCAGTTACATTTTGTGAGTGTGTACAGGGAAGGCCCTAACAGGGGGGAAGGTTACAGGATGACTTGCTTCCCCACTATAATACTGTGTTATAATTTCCTTTTTGTAACGTTGAGGTGGGCTTACTGGTTTTGGAATACAATTACTGCTATGTCTAATTGGAGGAGCTGGTCTTGGGGTTTTATCCTCTGGAGTCGAAATAAATGTTATACTTCCTCTGCCTTCTACCTAGAGAGTTTTTCATATTTTGCAATTCTGAACCATACAAGTATGTTCGTAGTCATCCTTGAGGTCATGAATCTTGCCTTACTGATACAATTCCACTGCATAATGTCTTTCAGTATGGAAAACATATGTAAAAGGCTTTTACTCTTATTCAGAAGCTTGTTGCCTGTTACATGGAATTCCAATAGTTTAACTTTTCTTCCTTCTTTTTACTCTTATTTTGTGCATGTCACTGCTCATTATCAACTGTACTAGCAAATGGAAAGGGCGAGATAGAGAAAACAAAACAACAACCAACAAAATCAGAGTTTTTCTGTTTGTTAATGTGTCTGAGAAAAGGTAGAGCCTGTTTTTTTTTTTTTGTGAACTTTAATGGAGTCTGTTCTACTCTCCCTCTGTGTTAAGTGTCAGCTGATAATCAAAAGCTAAATTAATGAAAATCATAGGAATCATGATCTAAAATTGGTACTTCTAATATAACCAATGTTTAGAATATGCAAAAGTATTTCCTCACACTCCTAACTTGTATTTTCTTTCTACTTGTGGACGGGTATACCAGACAAGACCAGACACATTATGTCAGAGTGCTCTTAAAGCTGCATTATTGATGTTGAAGTTTTTTAAGGAACTCAAGAAATGAAAGTAATGGGCTTTGTCATACCACCAGAAACAAAGTGGTTTTAGTTCTTAAAGAACTGCTCAGAAACAACGTGGCAAGCAGTACAACCAAATTATTTGTCTGCTTGTCTAACATGAAGGCAACATTATCAACTGACATCCTGCAGCTATGAGATAAGACACTGGAGAAAGGCCTGGAAAAACTGTGTTTATCTTACAACAGAAAATGATTAGGTAATTTGGACATTTCATATTTAATAAAAACTATTTAAATCAGAAACCATCAGACCTGCACTGATGGGACTTACATTTATATTGTACCATGTGTCTGTCTCCAAAGATGATTGAATCTTTTTCATTTTTAAGAAGTACCCCTTTTAAAATGAAGGGAATGTGTTAAATGCTCAGAATTACTTTTAAATTAAACCACACAGATGACATGAATAAAAGGAGACCTCCTAAAGTGCTTTGTTATGATGGGGATAGCAACCAGCTAGCCAAACACTTGACTTGTTTTTCTACAGTAGATTTGAACTGCACTGTAATGAAAATATTGAAAATGATTTCTGGTCTTCACTGATATCACAAATCATAACTTGCATAAAGCCATACGAGTAATCAAAGATCCATTTGAGCTGTGATTCATATGTGCATGTGCTCATAACAGGTACTGCTCACTGCACTATAATCAGTCCTGCAAACATTTTTCATTCGTTTCCCATTTTATTAAAGCTGTGAAAAGGAGGAAAAGATGGGATCAAATGTAAAAAGAATGAGGTTAGAAAGTAAGGCAGGCTTGCTTTTTAAAGTCAAAATTTTACTTGCTATATATACTCAATTTTCAAGCATACTGTATTTCATAAAGTAATCACAGAAATGGCTTTTTCACTGGAAAAGCCTTTCTGAATCTTCAAATCAAAATGTGCAAAGCCCAAAGTTGAACTCCTATACTGAATAAATCATAATAATTAAGACCTTATTCTTCAAGAAATCACATTATGCAGGTGAATAGAAGCTAGTAAAAACTGTTTTTAGCCTTTATAATAAGACAGAATAGTTATGGGCCTCATCTCTGATTTAGTAATATATTCAGATATGTGTGTATGTATGTGTATACATATATAGGAATAGCTCAGTCAAATATCAAAGAAATTGAGAGGCTAATTTAGTTGTTTTTTTAATCGCAAATTAATTCACAGAAAAGTCCATTGTTAATTTTAATGTAAATGAGCACTGAAAGTTCATTTAAGATTTGAACTTTATCTCATAAGTAGATTTAAGATTTTGAATCATAACTTTTAATTAGATATATGGCCTTATGCTTAATCTAATTGGATATTGGCCCTTACACTTAATGAAGAACATAAAATTTGGCATTCATTTTTGGCATGTTTATGCTGTTGTACAGTCTCTCTCCTTGTTCTTTTCCAGCTCTTACGTCGGCTAAATTAATTTTCAGTTTTTGTTTTTTCTTCTTATCAATGAAATGATCTTCAGCCATTGATAAGACTGAGGTCAAAATATAGGGTACAGGTAGAATCAATTCTCAATTAAAAATAATCTGTAGTAAATAAAAGAGCTATGGAAGATTCTAAGTACGTTGCCATGTCACCAATGTAGTAGGGGAAGGAAGAGAAGAGAGGAATCTGTAGGGATGAGAACAGTAAAGTTCCACTAAAGCAGAGATCCTGAATTTGTGCTTTTAAACAGTCTGATAAGAGTATTTCAGTATGATTAGTTTCCTCTGTAATTCTGTCATTTTATTACAAATGTTATTATATGAATTTAAAAATGCAATTCTGAAGAGTCCCATCGGCTGCATCGGAATGTCATAGCATTCCACAAAACAACAAAAGCAAAACCAAGGTTAAACATCCCAGTCCTTGAGGTTCCTGAGATCATTCCTTCATCTTATGTGCACTGATAAATAATACTAATACTGTGAAGTATGAATGCAGATTGAGGCACACTCTATGCTTGCCTTTTTTTCCCTTTTCTCTCTTTTGTTTTTGTTTTTTGGGGCTTTTTTGGTTCTGTTTTTTCTTTCTCATGATTCATTCCATTGGTCATAATTCTTCTCCACAACTTGACCAGTGTGTAAATTAGTTCAATGTGAAGTTATGCATAGAAGATATTTCGGATTCCATGCCATCTTGGAGAGGGAGCGGGGGACGGATGAAAGAAAAGCTGGAACTCAAAATTACGTAGAGCTGAGTGTTGTAAATTAAGAATAAAATAAAATAAAATAAACAATAAATAATACCAATACTAATAATGGCTAACAGTTACACAGAACTTAACTAAGTGCCAGGTACTATGCTAAATGATTTATAATTATTATCTCATTTGAGCCTTGATTGTGTAGGTCATTTTGCTTCCCATTGAAATTGCAATCTCAGGGTGTTAGTAAAAAGATTAAAGCTACAGTGTTAGATTATTTCGGTTTGTATGTGTTATAAAATTTAGTCCTTTTTTAAAAGTCAGGCAGAATTGCTTATAACACTATAGTATGCCTAACAAGTATAATGCATGAAATAGCATTGCCTGTTGATAGGACAACTGTCACAGAGGTTGGAAAAAATAAGTTTAGTAACCAGTGAAGCCCCTCTAATCACTCTTTGTTTTTCTTCATAAACTTGAATCAACATGTTTGATTAAAATATCCCAAATAACTGAAATGAAAGACTGGTAGGATAAAAGACTTGGGAGAGATATAACAGCAAAGTAATTAACCAATAATCAACTATGTAGTTCAACCTCCTCATTTTAAAGCTGGTCAAATTAAACCATAGAAAAGTGAAGTCATATAATTAGCCAGTATTATAACCAGGACTGGAACCCAAGTTTCTTGGCTTCCAATACAATTCTTTTCTACCATGCTACAGGAACTCAAGGCAATTTGATTGCATCATTAAAGCATATGAACATTATTCCATCTTATTAATTTTTTGACAAACTACCATGAAAAAAGCAACAAAATGAAAATGGTTGATTCATTGTGATCTTTCAGATGTAGGAGGGTTTCCAGTATCATATAATCTTTTACCTTAAATTAGAATCACACATTTAGGAAAATATTTCTCAATTGTATATATTTAAATCAATTCATTAAGCACTTACAAACTGCCTCCTATTTTTCAGGCATTCATTCTCCTGGGCATGGGAATAAAAATGAAATGCAAAATGTGAAATGTTCCTTCCCTCAATCTATCAATATTTATTAAATGTTTATGGTGTGCTAGGCACAGTGTAGCTAGGTGACACAGTAGACAGAATGCTGGGCCTAGAGTAAGGAAGACTTATCTTATCTTGGCCTTGGACATTCATTAACTGTGTGACCCTGGGCAAGTCCCTTAACCCTGTTTAGCTCAATTTCCTCACATGAAAAATGAGTTGGAAATGGAAATGGAAAACCACTGTACTATCTTTGCTAAGAAAACCCCAAAATGGGTGATGAAGAATTGGACACAACTGAACATAAACAACAATGGACCATGCTTACATTCTATTGAACAGTACTATTCACACAGATAATTAAATGTAAAATATATGGAAAGTAATTTTTAAATGATTATATTAGTTGACAGCACTAGTAGCAGGGGAATCAGAAAAGGTCTCTTAGTTCTTGTAAGGTTTTAGGCATTCCTAGATGGAGAGGTTAAAAAGAAAAAACAGTATTGAATCTATGTTCCAGACTATGATTCATTCCTCCTTTTACATTCCTTTTTTATTTCTCTTTTATTACTTTTTTTTAAGACTGCAGGACTCCCTTTGATAGTCTATTCCATTGTTTATTTTAAGAATCGTCTCCCTAGCTTCCTATCCTCCAACTACATAATATAACAAAATTTTCTTAAGTACTGGCCTTGTATATGGTGTTATACTGTCTATGTTTCTCAAGACAACCTCACTATACACATTAGCTCTAAGCTTTTCACCCTATTATAATCCTACATAATATTAATCATGCTACTCAAATACTTTGTCAGCCCAACATGCTTCTCTTGCTAGGGGACTTCTGCTCATTCCAGGAAAATCCTTATGCTTTTATTTTCCAAGTTCTTATTCTATACTTCTGCTTACATAGCTCCCGTACATGTGAGATCCCATTCACTTGACCTCTAAGGGGCTAGTCATATGTTGTTGTTGAACTAGAATTGTTCTTCTATGTAATATGGCTAATATTACTATTATATCAGGGCATCATCACATTATGTAATACATTTGCTTGCATTTAATAGGATTTGGAAATCTGTTGCTATTGTTTGTGTGCAAAGGTTTTCACTATAGTCACATTAAAAAAATACATACAAATGTTATCTTCTGCCTACTTTATCACAAATCTGAAATTCAAGATTCTTCACAATTTTTTTCCCCTAAGGTTCAGTGTATGGCAAGAAAAGTATTTGTAAACTGTGCACTCCAGTCTCGGACTTCACAATCAATAAGCAATTCAAAAACTTTCATAAAACCTCAGTATTTATTTTTAATTCACTATTGAGTTTGACTCTCACCATTCTGTCACCTTTCCACTGTTGCTGTTTTTCTGTTAGTTTGAAGTGGCCTTTCATATAAAAGGGCAAGTCCATCTACTTTAAATTATAATATAAATAAGAGGTGGTTTAGTTACTAAGCTTTGTTTTTCAGAGGGGTGTCTAAAATTATCATATGTACACATTTACTGGAGAAATACTATTTGCTCCTATTAGGATCATAAAAATAAATACAATCATACTTTTAAAAATCTGCTATTGACTACAAAGAAGATGGTTACTTCAATATTTCTAAATATACTCAAAATGTAATTACACTAATATAAGTCAAGCTTCAGCTACTGAAAAAGAAACCTGCTGCTCCTGCTTAGCTAAAACTGTGACAGTCTGCTAGTTAAAAATGAAATTCACAGAGCATGACCCATCATCCCTCATTTTGTCATAAAGCTTTGCTATTACTAATTTTCCACAAGCAATATAGTGACCTTAGGGCTGATTAATTAGCTTTTGGTATGTCTATTTTATGATGTTAATTGTGAAAGCTCTCACTATTACTTCATGGTGAGATTAACCTTGTTAGTGTGCAGAGTTTGAAATGGAAAAGCCCTATTAGGTCCTTTCTCTGCCAATTGAAAATGGTTTTGATTCATTTGCTTAAAAAAATGGGACTTCTTAGCTGCTCTTGGGAGACTCTTAAACAGTCAGGTCATCAAATGGTCCTCCCTTTGATAGTCACTTCAATTTTTCTTTCTACTTAATTTCATCTTAATGCTAATATTTTAGTCACATTTCTTTTCCTTGTGCTATAAAACTCCTTTTTCCATTGTTGTAAAGTATTTTACAACCTGCTTCAAATCATTTTAAATTGAGATTCAGGTCTCTTGTAAATGTATATATTTAATCCCTAAAAGATTTGGGACTCTAAATTTCTAGTCCATCGAAAATTCTACAACCTTTGAAAATGGAATAATTCCAACATAATGAGCCAGGTTTTCTCTGTGGATATACCCTCACCTAGGTATCCATTAGACTCCTTTAGAAGCATCATTAGAAGTTTGAGATCACAAAAAATTCTACGTAATCAAAGCCTTTCTTTGCATCCCCAGTATCTAGCACCATACCTGGCACATAGGTGCTTAATAAATATTTATTGACTGCTTGTCTAATGAAGCTACTATGATCTGATAGCATTATTATGACCTCAAATGTACTGTGGCTATTCAACAAGAATCTGCTATACTTCCCTCCATTATTTTCTGAGCTTTATAACTCTCATTTTTCTTTCTAGCCTCCATTTTGTTCATCCTTTTATAAAAAGAGTATACTACATATATGTATATATGCACATATACATATATGTCTATCTGTATAGATAGATACACATAGAGTAGATATGAGAGTCATCTTTAAGATCTTCATTAAAAAACAAAAGCAAACACCAAATGATTTTACATAAGCTATCAGAATTCTTAAAATGAAAAATACATGCCCTAGCGGTCACTATATTTTAAGTATTAACAGAATTTAGAAAAGGTCTCAGGAGAAAAATACCAAGAATTTATTAGTTTAATGATTAAGCACAGAGCAATAAACTCAACATTGATTGATTAGAGAGGTTATTTTTAGATCTTTAAAAATATCAATATTAATGATTTTATTAGTTGTACATTCATTTTTTCTTTTAATTTTCTCCCAGACTTCACTAGTAATATATTAACAACATGAGATCTCTATGTTACTGGATTAAGATAGCATGCCTGTATTTCATGAAAGGCTAGAAACCCGAATCATGAAGTGACTGCTTATTCAATGACTATCAGTACCTTCCTAAACTCAATTCACAAAACGCAGTATGTGAATACATGTGGCTATTTTTCCCTTAACTTATGATCTTTTTCACTATCATCATCCTCCTCACTATCACTGTCATGTTCCTCTTCCCTCTCTCTTCATAAGAATTATCTAATACAATTCTCAATGGTCAAAATTAAGGTGCTATTTTGTAGTAACAAACCTTCTTTCCCATTCCCTTTTCCCTCAACATAAGCTTATCGTCCTGTGATACTATTTCTTCATTGCTTTTTCAATTCTCTTTCAGATCTTGATTGTGAGGAAAGCTTCTTTCATGCTGTCACCCTTTCACAATATGATCTCTCTTTTCCCACTAGAAACCACCTTCAAAAAGATCCCTGGAGTGCTTTAACTTCTAATCTCATCCTGCTCCTATCCTAGTCAGGGGCTTGGTTTTATGTTTCATTCTTATGAAGGGTAAAGCAAATGACAAACAAAATTCCTCTCAAAAAGATTATAGCTGATAATTTATTCTAAGGCCCATTGCTTTGACCAAACTGGTAATAAATGGTGGAATATTTTCAACTGCCCTGCGCAACTAGCTTTTAGTCTAATTACAAATTACAGATGCACTTCTCTTATACCATACAATAAAATTAGAATTTAATCTCACAAAAGCACTTCATTGGTTTTTTTCCAAAAAATAGCAGTAGACAATATTGTTCTTTCAAATAGCTTATACTAAGCTTCTTACATATCTAATATGCTTTTTATCCAATAGCACATATTCATGTGATAACTAGTGTAATCTGAGTCCACGGAGCACAATTTTTCTATGTAAAAAATTAGCCAATCTTTGATTTTTTTAAAAAAATAAAGTATACATGATCCCAATATTCAACATGATTGACGTTGCTTTCCAATAAAAATGCATCAATTTAACTTTAAAATAATAGATATAAAACAATCCAACAAGAAACAGTAGAATTTTATTCATATACTGAAAAGTCACATTCCTTTGCCATCTTTGCCAATGCTGAAAATTCTGACTGTGTAGAGTGGACTAATTTTTTTTATTCCTATTTTGCTTGGGGAAAAAGTTTTTGTGCCTGTCATATGGATTGGAAAAAAATGAAGACTTTGATACTATATATAAAATGTTGTAACCTGGAGATATTCTCTTCATGTTTCAGTTTGAATCCAAATTAAATGTAAAGTTGTCATTCTTTGGATTAATTCCATACCTTCCTAACGTTTTAACTTTGACTCCACAGTTTTTAAAGAAGGTTAGTTTTTCCAGGAAAATTATTGGAGAATTTAAATTTTTTTGTACTCTATTGCTATATAAATCTTTACCCTAAAAATTAAAGATAGCTGAAATTTGAACAAAATAAGCTAAAATTATAGCATCATTTTCTGTCAGCCAAAAAATCAAAATTCATTAGTTACTTGACCTCTTTATTCTGACCTTTAACAATGAAAAAAAGGAAGCAAATATATAATTACTTATCCTATTGTGAGTGCTACCATTTACATGATGTATAGTTAGTCAAAAAGCTATCTTAATTCCCATTGTATTTAAATATTCCATGAGTCCTAGGGCTATATGCTAAATTCCCATTCCTTATTACTGGATAACATGTTAAAGGTTCCACTGCAGTAGCCTAGTCATATATTAGCCACCAGTTATTTGCAGACTTTTAATGTGAGATTCTGTCTTTTTCTAAGCCTTAAACATGAAAACTGTATGCTTCCTTTCTTAGGATTCTCTACCATCGTCCTACGTTATTTTAATCATCTTGTCAAACTAGATGCTAAAAAGGAGGGATGACAGTATACAATATTTGTGCATTTTCAATTATTCAACCAGTCTGTCATTTTACTTGGAGCCTGGACTGCTGACTTTTGATTACTATCAGGATCTGAAGAAATACAATTATATGACCTAGCAGGAAAGCTCATGTTCCAAATCAGGCACAGTATATTTGTGGGTGGCAGCTACATGCTAACTGGCAACATGATGTCCACCTACACTCACTTCATCTTCCTGTAGAGGATTCATTTCCTTCATACATGAAAAGAACATTGGTATTTAGAATATGGTAGTAATGAACAATTATTTTGTACTCATACTATATCATTGCTGCAATGAGATGGAGTTTTTGAAACTCTGTGATATCTCCTTTACAACTGAAAGTGATAAATCTTCAGACTGCATGATTCTCCAGCACAACCTACTGGATGACGAATGAAGCAAAGCTTCTGTGTTAGCTCTTTAGGCAGCTGTTCACCCATCTGTCCACATATAAGCATCAAATCCCATTACTCAGTATTCTTCCTACAGAAGACATTGAGGCTGAGCTGCTATGGAAGATCACAAGATCATAGGATCATAGATTAGGTATGAGCTGGATGTGTCATTATAAAACATCAAGTATATATTTTTGTTGCACAAATGATAAAAAATTAGCCACAGAAAAGTTAATTGATTTATCCAGGGTCACACAGATTCAGTCTGAGGCCACATTTTAACACAAGCCTTTCTAACTTTAGGTCCAGTACTTTATCTACCACGCTAGCATCTTTCGAACTTTTTGTTCCCAGTATTGCTTTATACTCTTGAAAATTATTGAGGACCATAAAGATGATTTAAGTGCATTTTGTCTATTGATATTTACCACATTAGCAATACAATGATCTAAGACAATCCCAAAGACTTTAAAGACTTTATCATTAAGCATACCATCTGCCTCCAGAGAAAGAAGTGATATTGTTTGAATAAAGACTGAAGCATGCTATTTGTTTTTTACTTTCACTTTTTTTTCTATTCAAATCTTCTTGAACAAAATGACCAATATGGAAATGCTTAACATGATTGCATATAAATAAACTAAATCTGACCACTTACCATCTCAGGGAGGAGAATGGGGGAAGGAAGGAGGGATAGAATTTGGAACTCAAAACTTTATTTAAAAATATTAAAAATTGATTTAACATGTAACTGGGGAAAATAAAATATATTAAATTTTGAAAAATTAGGACATAACATCCCTTTATTCATTTAAGATAACAATAATAATAATGCATACTGTATGTTAATACAGTATGTTCAAACAAAAATATTGGTGAGAAGAGTAACATAGTTTATTTAGTTTGGCACATTTTTTTAATGCCTAGCACCCTAGCTTGCTAGAAGACAGCTATATTTTCATACTTGCTTCTGAATTTAATGTTAGGGTGTTATTCTGGTTGAAAGATCTCTCTCTCTGTCTCGCTCTCATTTGCACTTGTGCGCTCTCGCTCTCTCTCTCTCTCTCTCTCTCTCTCTCTCTCTCTCTCTCTTCCTCCCCATCCCTCCTTTCTTCTCTGCCTCCTTCCCTTCCTCCCCACCTCTCTCTCTCCCTCCCTCCATCTCTATCTATAGCCTCACACAGATAACGTAGTTGAAAAAGGCAAGAGAATTAGTCTAATAATATCTGGTATCATCATGAAAGTCATTCTGACCTCTCACATCTCCTAAAAGGGTCTTGGGGAGCCCTAGAGTATCATGGACCTTACTTTGAGAACTGCTACATACTGCCCAGCTGCTTCTGGACCATAACTTATGGACTCAGATTACACAAATCTTCCTTAGGTCATGTTATTTGGACTAATGTTATACCAGATATTTCACAAACACGTCATTAGATACAATAGATCACTCATATGTGTGATCAAAAGGAAATTTGGGCTCATGACTTCAAATATCAAATCTGGTGACTATTACTGATAAAAATCATCTACTAACGAATCTGAATTGGAATTCAAATTTGTCACTTTTCATCTGTTTGGAAGGAATTGAGAAATCATTTAGCAACTGGAAAGCAAGAAGGTGATGCCTACACAAGAAATATACACAGATTAGTCGTTACAAGGAGAGAGAGGACAGGTAAGTTGTTTTAGGACAAAGTGTAGTTGATTCACAATGGAGCAAACATTCCAGAGTATTGTGAGAAGGGTTAGAAAACTGCAAGGTTATGGTTTGGCTAGGCAAGAGTGGCCATGTTGCATCAGGATAGTAATGATGACACTGAAGATGTTTCAGTGTTTGATGCCAATGATGATGAGTCAGCCAGGAAGCCAAAGAAGGTGAAAATCAGAATATAACAGGCAGGCTCATGGTTGGCTTGTGCTGGTGGAACCATATAGATGATGATGGAAAGTCACTGGGTGTTTGAAGCTCAAAAAGAATTGAAACAAGAGAAAAGAAACTCTTCACTAGCTGAGTCATCAATTTTTTGGTTAGGATTAATTTCCTGTCTAATTATGTGTGTGGCATTTGCCTTTAGTGCTTTCTTCTTCTTCAAACTGAAGTAGTTGGCAGTGGTCACCATAGGTGTGATACTACAAGGTGCCAACTTATTCTGGCTACACCAGATGCAAAGTAGGCAACCAAAGTAATTTAGCCAGTATGGCTACCACTTATCATGGAAAGCAGTTCTTCAAACAAAACATTAATGATCAGATTTCTTGAAGATAAAGAGAAGAAATGCATCTTGTTGTATTAAGGAAAAACTGAAGAGATTTTGTTGATCCTTTTGGAATGGAGCAAATATCTTGGGGTGGGGAAAATCATTAGAGATTTTTCTCATTTAAAATAAATTTTTATAGGAAGATATTACTTTTGGCATAAAATCTGTCATAGGTTTGTTTTTAAGGTTGTTGCCTCAAAACTGAATAGGGTATGCATATTCATAAATTTTAGAAGAGGAAAAATTATCTGAAATAGGAGTTATGTTGAATATTAGCTTGCATTTCATAAGTCACCTCCATTTCCACAAAACACTGTATTTCATGGTAAAATTTTTCACCTAAATTATTAATAAGCAAATAAAATTATATTCCAAACACCCCAAAAAAACAAAAAAAAGGAAAGTTTAGGGTTTGGGTCTAAAGTATAGATTAGACATAAGAATGTGCCCAATGTTGTAGGCAAAAAAGGAGCACACTAGAGTCATATGTTAGAAGCATGGGGAGAAGGAACTGGGAAGAGAGAAGTGGGGAAAGTAGAATATAATTTCAACTGGAGTGAGTGGGGTAGGAATTATTAGGGGAAAAATATTCTGCCACTTAGTACTTTTTGGACTAAAAAAAATCACTTTATCCAAAAGGGGGTTGGGAAGGTTGAACTAAATGATTCAATATCTTTCTAGCTATACTACTTTTAAAATTGTATCAAGAAGTAAAGGGTGCCCAAATCTAAATCTATAGCTGTAGATATCTGTATTGTCTATCTCTCCAGTATCTATCTATCTATTTATCTATCTCTATCTATCTATCTTTCTATCTATCTAATCATTTATCACCAATTTGCACCTATCAGTGCCATCAAATATACTAGGACTGATTACAATATTCAAAATGGGATATGTGCATTATAGTAAGCTGGGTTTTCTTTGACCACCACTGCCCAAATCCCCTTTCTATTCCTGTGACTGTGTTCTGGCCAATTAATAGAGCACTAGGAAAGAGGAGAAAGTATAGGTTCCTATAACTGACATGGAGTTCTCTCTCATGTTTCACTTAACTCTAGATTGACTCAGAGACAGGCTGATATAGTAGAAATAGGAGATTGCAATTAGAGTCAGAACATTTGGGTCTCAAACCTAGGTCTGTTACCAGTTATATGACCACAGGAAAATCAATTCACATTTCTGAGCCTCAGTTTCCTTATGCAGAAAATAGAAATACTATTTATATAATCTACCTCAGATGTTCTTATAAAGAAAGCATTTTTATGCAAACAGAGTTAAATGACTTGACCAGGGACATACAACTATTAAGTGTCTGAAGTCAGATTTGAACTCAGGTCCTCCTAACTCCAGGGCCAGGGCTCTATTCATTCTGCCACCTAGCTGCCCCAGCAAAGCATTTCGTAAACCTAAAATTGCTACGAAAATATGAAGGGAGGGATGTATGTGTGTTTTGCCTAGGATTTCATTTGCAGAGAACTCCTGGTAAGAAAACTCTTATTAATGAAGATCAGCAACTCTTTTGTAACTCGTCATCTTGAAAGTAACCTGGAACACGCTAAAAAGTCAAATGACTAACTTAGGGTCAAAGAGCCATTTTACGTCAAAGGCAGGATCTGTCCCCCTTCCATGCTACATCTCAAAATAATAATTATTGTGTCTATTGTTAATCATTATTCACTTATAATGATTCACTTTAGCACCTACCAGCTTTGACAGTCTCTATCTAATAAGCCAGGGCAGTTGTCAAGCCAGACTTTTCTTAAGAAAGTTTTCTGTATAAGGGTACCTTTTCTGTTAAGCATTATAATATATTCCCAACATACGAAAAGACTTCAGCAGGCACAGAGTGGTTTCTCTGCCCAGGCAGCCGAGGCTATCATTCAGCTTGACAGAATCATAGAATCAAAGAATACAGAGTTAGGGAAGTACCTCAGAGGCCATCTAGTTCAACTTGTACATGATCTAGTATCCCCTGTATAACACACTCGACAGATCTGCCTTTACTGAAGATTTCCAGTGGTGGGGGTAGGATTTGAGGATGAAAAAGAAGAAACCAATACCTTCTGAAGCAGTCTACCTCCCCATTTATCTCATATCTTAAATTTTAACTCCCTGTTAGCTCTTTTGCTATAATCCATGAAAGTCCTCAAATCCCTCTCCTTGACAGAAAGAAGTAAAGCAAAATAAGAACTGAATAGTCCTGGCTTCATTTAGTGTCTGTTATCATTACCTCATCTATGCCAATGAATGGTTCTGTAAGAATATTGTGACGATTGCCTAAGCTCAAAATGAGCTGGGATATGTGAGAAAAGCTAAAAACAATGATTTTTTAAAAGTTATTTTAGGGAGAAGAGGAAGATCAAAGAAAAGGTAGAACTATTTCAGAAATTCTACTCTCTCATTTCAGTGCTACTTTGCACTAGAGTAACAGAGAACCATAGACACTCTTCTTTAGACATGACTAAAGAATTCTAAAGCTCTTGAGTCTCTGGTTAAAGGTGGTAGGATGCTTCTTGTATCACCCACTTGTAGGTGGGCATCTTCTCTGTAACTTTAAAATCTTAGAGAGTTATTAAGAGCACTGCCAATCAAAGTGATGATTTTCCTGTCACAAATAGCTTATATATGTGAGATCCAGGACTAAAAAAATCAAGTCTTCTTGGATCCAAGTGGAGCTCTCTGTTCGCTGTGTTCTTCTGACTCTCTTTGGGTTGGTAACAATAGTTGATTCATACAGACTAATGGCTAGGGATGAACATGACCAAATTCTTAAGATAATTACCAAAAACACAACTCAATTTATGTTATATAGGACTGGCCTTTAATGGGAGCTCCCTGAAGTAAGTGATATGTTTGATTTTTTTTGGTGTTTTGATTTTCTTATTTTAAACAGAAATTCTGTAGACCAAACAATCTTTATCTTGTTTCTTAAGGTGTACTTATTTCATTTTTCTCCCTCAATGCTGACATGGCATTGCATTTTATTACTCTGCTTTTTTTCTCCTCATTGACTTTAGCTAATTGTAACTTTATTGTTGAGAATATGTTGTAATAAAGCCTTGGGAACTGGCTGGAATCCTCATATCTGTAGTTTATGTAGGTGGTACTGGGGCTGGAGCACTGGACTTAAAGTCAGGATGACCCAATTTCCAATCAGTCTGCAATCTGACCCTTGGCAAATCACTTAACCTCAGTTAAGTATCTTCGGCTTCCTCATCTGCAAAATGAAGGGGATGAACTTGACGGCCTTTAAATTCCCTTCCTGTTTTAAATGACTCTATAAACTATGATTCTATGATCCAGTGAGCTATAGATCCTAGGACACTAGTCAGTTTTCAAACACCCAAAACAGAAAGGATCAGGTAACCTTCATGATGTCACATACTAGTTTAACTCTATTGTGAGTAAATAATCCAGTTTCCCTTTACATCTCGAACATATTTTATCATCTTTTCTATTGAATGAATATATACCAATGAAATCCAAAAAACTAATGATTAAAAAAAAATTCTTTAATCACCCCCCCAAATAAAAAAGAAGCCATATTTGATAAGATGTAAATACAAAAGCCCTCTAGTCCATGGGGTCAAAAAGAGTCGGACAACAGCAAGGACAACAAAAAACATATATAAGTTAACATTGATACTCAGTATAAGAGGTTCATCTTTTTTTTAATAGGCTACTAAAGTCAAGAGTAAGAGTTCTAGATTGCATCGTCCTATTTGTCTCTGATCACCAAGAGGAGAGGTATACATAATCTATTTCAGGTCATCAAATATAATTTTCCCCAAAAAATCATCTGGTTTTTGTCACCTGGTGAAGCTTTTGACCTTTGATTATAAAAGTATTTCTTTTCCTTTGCTAAAAAAAAATTGTAAAATTTAGCTCAGTATCTAGTTTCCCACTCTCTTCCCTCCCCTTTATATTATCCATCCCAATATGATAGATGAAGGTACTTCCCCACAGCATGACTGTGTTCCATCATGTAAGATTGATTCTCTGGTAATGTATACCCCAAACTCATGCATCATGATTATGTGTAACTTACATGAATTTAGTATTCATCAACATGAATTGCACATACACCTCTTGATTAACCCTCATTCTGTGGGGCATCCCTCATTTTAGAACCCCATTTGTCTCTGTACTATACCCAAGTTGCCATCTGTCCAGTTTATTCACAGAGATGGTTATTTTTATATGAAATTAAATTTAAGCCTAACAGAAGCCAGTTGTTTTACATGCTTTCAATTAAAAACAGAGTGGGTACTGCTTAGAATTAAGAGGTAAAAGAGCAATATATGTAATTTTATCTAAGTAAAGGATAGAAAAAAAAACTTCAAAAAAAAGAAGATTTTAAAGCATTTGTCACTGGCAATTGTAGTTAAATTGTCCTTATGTCCTTAACTATATGTGAGTCAGAAAGAGTGAATCTGGAACTTTTCTTTTGCTAAATAAAATTATATCACATTTCTACAAGGAAGGACGTACAATACATCTCTTCTGAGAACAGAGACCCCAAGTATAATATCATTATGACATATTACAATAAAAACAAGAATATTATAATGTTGTCTTGAATAAACTTATGTAATTTATAACTATTCTACTATTTAGCAGACCAGCTTTCGTGTCTCATAATTACTTGCAAGCCATTTTCAAAGTTTAACTTCGAAGAACCAGTTGAAGTTTAACTCAACAATAACAACAATAGCATGTTGTGTTTCAATCAAGAAGTACTGACTGAGAATTTAAAATAAAGAATCCATACTATTATGGGAATTCTTACTTCTACTTAACACTAGCATGTATTTAAAAAAATTAAACATTTTTCTTAATGTGATTCAGTAATTTTCCTAAGTCTTGAAAAACTTTCAATAGACTAGGTAATCTCTGGGTATTTTACCTGAATTATCTGCATAATAGTTATAAATCTTATTTTACTTGTAGAGACTTGTAGAAAGCTTACCTAGTTAGTATAAAATGGAGTTTTCCTGGATTTCCCCATTTCTAATAAAATTAATATACCAAATTTACTATTCAATTTTAAATCTTGCTAAACATAGGGTTGGTATTTCATATATATCAACTACTGGTTTTTGAATAATCTCACTCAGAATTTGTGATAATAATAATAATGACTAACAGAAAGATTACACTCATAAAAGTCTTGTTCATGTATTGTTATCTGCTTGTTGTCATCTTGGATGATGAATTTCTTGAAAGAAGGATCTTTGTTTTTCCCTTTCTTTGTATGCCCTGCACTAAGCACAGTACTAGGCACATAGTAGGTATTTAATAAATACTTGTTGAGCAGACTTTATGCTTACCCTTTTGAGCCTCACTGCAACTATTTGGGATAAATAATGCACGTAATATTTCTACTTATAACTGATGAAACTGAGGGTCAGAAGGGATAAGTGACTTATTCTGGGCCATATAATGAGGAAATATTAATGGTAGAATATCAGCCCAGGTCTTCATAATCCCAACTCCTGTGCCCTATCCATTAGATATGTTGCCTCTCAAAAGAGAGAATATTTTATTTACCTTAAAATTTGAAAACAATTAATGTTTTTGCACAGAATTTTCTGCCTTTCAGACAATGGTTCTCACATTTAAGATTCTAGTCTCTCTATCCTTGCCACTTTTGCCTTTTGAGTTGTGAATTTATGCTTTCCTATCTTTTTTTTTCCTTTTCCTTTCTTTACATTCTTTTCATATGAGTCTGGCATTCAAGGTTTGTCTCATGAATTTCCTCTAAGAGCCCTGATAGAAGCTTCTACTCTTGACTTTTCTGTTTGATTAATAGAAAATAATAGCTCACTCTCTTGTGATTTGGCTAATTAACTGATAGAGGCAGTACAAATAATTTCTACGGTACTGTACTTATTGTTTTAAGAATTATGTGAAAATTAGTCCCTTACTAGATGATTAGGTTTTTAGATCTGGTAATGAACAAAAATAGCCTTTCTGTGCCATCTTTTAATGTGTTTTTAATCACCAGCTAAATAACAAAGAAGTGTCTTTTAAAATAATTAAGACTACATATCGAGTCTCCATAGGATGTCAACAATAAAGGGGTTAATGATGCATCCAATCATCATGAAAACAATCAAAAAAAATGTCTTGCTTTAAACAACCCAAAGCAATTTCCACAATCTAAATGTGTCTATGCCAGAATAATTTCCATAGCATCACAGCATTTTTCATCCTGCAGAGATTACAAGAAGAAAAAGAGGGAAGCTTGCAAATGATGGCAACCTCTGATGTAAGTGGAGCCAAATATTTAAATGAAAAATCTGTCAAAAAAAAACCCAAGCTATTACACTTTCACAAAACATGCTAAACATCATGGCATGACCTCAGTCATGGCAGCATTTAGAACCACGAAAGAATGTTACAATGAGAGATTTTCATTTACACATTGTATGTAGCTTTTCAGCTTAATAGAATCTCCCTTCGGTGTTAAAGCAGTATACTCTTTTTTTTCTTTTCCTCTCCTTTTCATCATTTGAGATAAATCCAAAATAAATTCATAGTCCCAATCAAGTTAAAAGTCTTTTAAACTTTGTGTACATCTACCTTGTAACCATCATTAGAAATAATTAGCCCATTCCAAAGTTCATGTGAAACCAAAGGTCATTTAATGCCCTGAAAAAATATCCGAGAAGTAATGACTTTAACTTAGAGTTGTCTGTGGATTTGTATAAATCTGTCAGTATCTGATTCTAACTACTGAAAAGGAGATGAAATATCATGGTTGTAAAACTTTCATACTACATTAAGTATGAAAAGAGCTAGTATAGTGACATATATTTCATATGTATGTATATACATATATAATATGTAAGTTTTCATGAATGTTTTATTATGTATTTATCCTATTACCATGAGTTTAAAAAAAGTTATGAATATAAATGAGCAACTATGATTCAGAAAGAATTACTTCTAGCTTTAAAAAAATCACTTGATTCTCATCTTTTTTCAATTTGTTATGCTTTAGACCTCTTTATTTAATACTTTATAAAAAGGGAATATTGAGAGCAATGAAAAAAACCTCAAACTTCTGATTTGAGATATTTTCTTAGTTTTGAAATGTGAATTTCTTAACACTGAAATTATTTATTTGAATTATTCTGATAGGAATTGTATATCAATTAGATGGGGAAGTTTAGTTCTAGACAAACTAGGTTTTGTTTGTTTTTTTAACCATTATTTACAAATTATACACATAAAACAAATCTGACTAACTCAGGCCCAAATGATTTCCTTTACTCTCCCTCAAGAGTCTGGATGGTTGGGTTGAAGTCACAGTCTAAAATTCTCTACTTTGTTGATTCCATGATGGTCAGCTTCTGTTCGTACAATAGATAGAAGCCAGATCTCTGACAAAGGCCATCTTTGCACAGCAGAAACTCAAATGAAAGTGTCAATTTGGTGAATTCAGAAAGTATTAATGACACAGTTCCCAAAAGTATATATTTTCCTCACTGTTATTATGGTTCTTTGTCCACAAAACACAGTCTCCAGATCAATCACCTCACTTTGATCTGATATACTCTGTGCTCTACTTTATACTGTTCTTAAGATTTGGTCAGATGTATAGTGAATTGATTAATTTCAAAGAAAGAGTGAGCTTGGTAGTTGTTACATGAGCATGTGATAACCCACCACTGATATGATTTATCCTCACAAATTACAATTTTCTCATTTTGCAAGGTACACAAGCAATATTGGAGCTGACCTGCTAATGCATACAATCTTCTGTAGCATATTATCCAGTCCATTCCTTTGAGATAATGAGAGAAAATACAGGACCAAAAGAATTCTAGAAGAATAGATTTCATCATTTTACTACATTAAGTTTTCTAAGGAATATTTTTGGAAGTAGGAAAATATGTGTGTCAGATGATTCATAACACAACACTAGTACAAAGTAAGTATACTCTGAAAATTGTTTCTTTTAATTATGAAAAATTTAAAAAAAATACTGAATCAGTAAAAAAAAATAGTCATTGTGTCCTGATCTAGGCCTTTACTTTGGGGTAAAAGCACATTTATTTTAAATTGAAGCACCTTTTGGATTTTTACAAAGCTTTAAATATGATTTTTTTTTCTGAAGGGAAAAAATTCACCTAGTAAAAGTAACATTTCCTTTCTCTGCAAATTAGAAATCAGATTGGCAGGAAATGAGGATTCAAAATATATACTTTCCTATAACAACCCATAACAGTATTTCTTCTCAAAACAATTATAATCTGTGATTTCAATAATAGATGCCTTCAGAAAATTAATCATTCAAGCCATAATCATAATAGGTTAAAAGATAACCATTACATTGCTAAGATAAATATTTAAAATCAGAATGATTAGAATTAGAAATAATAAGAAAAATAGAAATATCAAAATACTTCTTTGGCAATCATCATTACAAATGTATAAATTTCACTACTGTCATTATAAAAACATGCATCCTTAGCCAACTTTAGATGATCCCTGATGATGATGATGTTGGAGATGCTGGAAAGACACAGATAATCTCTAAATCAAATTTTACCTAATGGCTTCAACCTTTTAATTACTCAATATGTCAGTGAAAATGGCAACAAGTAAGCATATTAACTCATTTTAACTAACCCATCTTTGAATTTTCCTGCTCAGTAGCTGATAATGTAGCAAATGAGCCATTACATAGGCCAAAGGACAGGTAGGAAAAATAAGAAGGGAAAGAATCAAGAGCTTGGACAAATTCACATAGTAGATAATCAATCCCTGAAAAATAAAATTCACTTTGGTGCCATTTTTATCATGGTTATCATCTTGTTATTTAAGTACAGGTGGTATCACGAAACATGCACATTTAAAATTATAATTCTGTCCAAAATCTTTAGGTTTTATTTATCCACTAATTAGCAAGAGTCTAATATTTATTATAATAGTAAAGTATTTTATAGAAAAAAGGAAGTAACATGATGATCAGAACCAGATAGTGCCATAATATTTAAAAATATATTAACAAGTACTATGACCCAAAAATGTAATCACTGGAATTTCTCCAAAGATAGACTTTTCCTTTGATGATGAAAAAAAACAAAAACTCAGAGGCAAACATTCACCATGTTCTCTGCCATATGTAACTGTGGTTTTCTACTTTTTTTCCTCCCGCTGTAACAATATGGCTCATGTGTATTCAAGAGACTTCAAAAAGTGTAGCCAAAAGAATATGCTGCAGCATGGCCCTTTCATGCCTTTGATGTACAAAGCAAATCAGCCTGAAATCATCTGAGAATTGTGATGACAGGGGCTGGACCAATCTTAGAGAGATCAAAGCATTCCAAGCCAGTGACATTTGCTAGGAAATTAATGCTTTCTCTACCAAGGTTTAGCCGTCCTATAAACAGAATAAATGTAAGAATCCTGAGATGGTTTCAGCAAGCATTCCTCCAAATAATCACGGTGGCAATGGCAGTTCCTTTGTGAAGGCAGTGCTCACCACATTGATTTACATACTACAGAACAGACTGTGTGGAATATTGTTTGTCATTTTGTTTTGATTTGATATTGTACTCTGAGATGAGAAATTGCCCAATGAAAATACAATTTAATGTGTTTGTCATATTATGAAATTATAAGGGTGCTCTCCTAAGAAAAGAAAGTTGCTATATATGGATCAATTGTTTCTCCTTATTCCAAAGGTCTAAGACTAGCAAAATGGGACTCCCCAGAAGGAATGACTATAATGAGACTTAATGTCTTAATTAGTTTTAATGATTTGAATGATGTTTATGACATCTGGGACTATTAGTGAAGTTTTATAGTAAATGGTTGGTTCTGGTGTTATAGGAGGTTAAAGAGAAAGATTCTAAATTTGAAAATGGGAGTTGTTTTACATGGTAGATTTCTGAGTATTTTCTACTGCTTTGAAAGTTCAGTAATTCCATGTACTGTTAGCATTAAACCAACCATTGAACAGATCTCAGAATTTAACCTATGTTGTTTGTTTTAGGTAGGCAAACTATGTGAAACTTATTCTATGAAGCTGTTAGCTTAAATTCCATTGGTGGGAGTAGTTCAAAATGAAAACTAGATTTAATAAAATAGTTCTAAAATATTTTTTTTCAAATTAACTACTCACTAAGGCAAGTATCTCTCTGTCAAAAGCAAGTCAAAAATGTTTACTATACTTATTTTTCTACTCATGAATCTTAGTATTGGAATAGAAAAGTTTTGTGTGTGGATGTGATTTAGGAAGTTTCAAGTGCACAATTGTTAAGCTAGCAACAACCTGCTAGCAGCTACTGTGGCTGTGTAAGATCAATAACACCAGCATACAGAAGGGCTGCTAACACAGGTTCTTTGATCTGCTTTTCTAAGGAAAGCAACTTTAAAGGGTTAACAACCTCAGTTTAATCAAACATACATGTATCATTCACTTAGCTCTGGGGGAAAAGATCAGCCCCCTGAATTTCAGAGCAAATACAAACAGAAGTTAGAAATATCAACAGACAGACCTTGTCTGATCAAATCACAATACATAGATACCAGAGAAGCACCAGTATCTGTCTGGGTTATCCAAGCCAGCGGGCAGTTACATGACTTGCCCAGAGTCTCAACACTCCTTCTGTGAGGTGAGCCCCAAAAATCAAACACCAAGCTCCCCTCGATTACATCCTGTTCAGAGCCCTGACCTCACCCAAGCTGTGTGTGTGTGTGAAAGCTCCCCATCCCCAGTATCACATCATTTACAAGTCAATGACTCCTGATCGCCTCAGTGCTGAGAAATAGCTGAGAAATATTCCAAAACAAAGACAGCAAAAGGTTTCCCACCAATTCAAACAAAGGGGAGACTTGATAGTCTTAGCATCCCAAGAGGGAAGAACAGGGAAGTGTCTGGTTACCATAACAGCTACTTGTTTCAGGACAGTGCAAGCATTTTGGGGTCTTGAACAGTTTTAAAAATTGTCAGTCTGGCGGAGCCAAGATGGCGGCTGGTAAGCAGGGACTAGAGTGAGCTCCATACCCGAGTCCCTCCAAAAACCTATAAAAAATGGCTCTGAACCAATTCTAGAATGGCAGAACCCACAGCACAGCAGAGGGAAGCAGGGCTCCAGCCCAGGACAGCCTGGATGGTCTCTGGGTGAGGTCTATTCCACACGGAGCTGGGAGCTGGGAGCTGAGAACAGAGTGGAGCAGAGCCCAGCCTGAGCGGCGTGGACCATCCAGACCAGAAGCCGGGCGGAGGGGGCCCTAGCGCCCTGAATATGTGAGCTGCGGGAGTTACCAGACCCCTCGACCCACAAACACCAAAGACTGCGGAGAAGGTTAGTGGGAAAAGCTGCAGGAGTGGAAGGAGTTCCCGGTTCGGCTTCCAGCCCCGGGGGCAGCGGAGGTGGGGCAGCCAAGGCTGTTGTTACTTCCGGCTCCAGGCCTACCTGGTGGGAGGAATTAAGTGGCGGATCAGAGCAGGAGTACGAAAGCCTGCTGAAGATCTAAGCCCAGCCCAGGCTGGGGGTTCTTGGGGAAGGAGTAGTGCGGATCTGACAGAGCTGGCACCTCCCCCCCAAACGTAGAACATAGAACTCGTTAGTCTACAAGCAGTCATACCCCACTGAAAAACTCAAGGGTCAAGTTAGTTGGTTGGGAATATGGCCAGGCAGCGAAAACGCGCCCAGATTCAGTCTCAGACTTTGGATTCTTTCTTTGGTGACAAAGAAGACCAAAACATACAGCCTAAAGAAGACAACAAAGTCATAGAGCCTACAACAAAAGCCTCCAAGAAAAACATGAACTGGCCCCAGGCCATAGAAGAACTCAAAAAGGATTTGGAAAAGCAAGTTAGAGAAGTAGAGGAGAAATTGGGAAGAGAAATGAGAAGGATGCGAGAAAACCATGAAAAACAAGTCAATGACTTGCTAAAGGAGACCCAAGAAAATACAGAAAAATACACTGAAGAAAACAACACCTTAAAAAACAGACTAACTCAAATGGCAAAAGAGCTCCAAAAAGCCAATGAGGAGAAGAATGCCTTGAAAGGCAGAATTAGCCAAATGGAAAAGGAGGTCCAAAAGACCACTGAAGAAAATACTACTTTAAAAATTAGATTGGAGCAAGTGGAAGCTAGTGACTTGATGAGAAATCAGGATATTATAAAACAGAACCAAAGGAATGAAAAAATGGAAGACAATGTAAAATATCTCCTTGGAAAAACCACTGACCTGGAAAATAGATCCAGGAGAGATAATTTAAAAATTATTGGACTACCTGAAAGCCATGATCAAAAAAAGAGCCTAGATACCATCTTTCAAGAAATTATCAAGGAGAACTGCCCTGATATTCTAGAGCCACAGGGCAAAATAGAAATTGAAAGAATCCATTGATCACCTCCTCAAATAGATCCCAAAAAGAAATCTCCTAGGAATACTGTCACCAAATTCCAGAACTCCCAGATCAAGGAGAAAATACTGCAAGCAGCCAGAAAGAAACAATTTGAATATTGTGGAAACCCAATCAGAATAACCCAAGATCTGGCAGCTTCTACATTAAGAGATGGAAGGGCTTGGAATGCGATATTCCAGCGGTCAATGGAGCTAGGATTAAAACCTAGAATCACCTACCCAGCAAAACTGAGTATCATGTTCCAAGGCAAAATATGGATTTTCAATAAAATAGAGGACTTTCAAGCTTTCTCAGTGAAAAGACCAGAACTGAATAGAAAATTTGACTTTCAAACACAAGAATCAAGAGAAGCATGAAAAGGTAATCAAGAAATGGAAATTGCAAGGGACTTACTAAAGTTGAACTGTTTTGTTTACATTGCTACATGGAAAGATGATGTGTATGAATCATGAGACCTCAGTATTAGGGTAGTTGAAGGGAATATGCATATATATATATATATATATGTTTATGCATATATATATATATGTTTATGTATATATATAAGTGAATGTGTATGTATGTATATATCTATGTGTATATGTATGTATGTGTATGTATGTGTATATATGTATATGTGTTTTATATATATATGTATATATATATATAGATAGATAGATATACGTAAAAGAGAGAGAGCAGACACAGGGTCAGTTGAAGATGAAGGGAAGATATCTAAAAGAAATAAAATGAAATTAAGGGATGAGAGAGCAACATACTGAGAGAGGGAGATAGGGAGAGATAGAATGGGGTGGATTATCTCGCATAAAGGTGGCAAGAGGAAGCAGTTTTGTGGGAGGAGGGGAGAGGGCAGGTGAGGGGGGAATGAGTGAACCTCGCTCTCATCAGATTTGGCCTGAGGGGGAATACCATACATACTCAGTTGGGTATCTTACCCCACAGGAAAGAAGAGGGAGGAAGATAAAAAAAAATAAAAGGGGGGGATGATGGAGGGGAGGGCAGATGGGGGTGAACGTAATCAAAAACAAACACTTTGGAAAGGGGACAGGGTCATGGGAGAAAATTCAATAAAGCGCGATGGGGTGGGAAGGAGCAAAATGTAGTTAGCCTTTCACAACATGAGTATTGTGGAAGGGTTATACATAATGATACATGTGTGGCCTAGGTTGAATTGCTCGACTTCTTAGGGAGGGTGGGTGGGAAGGGAAGAGGGGAGAGAATTTGGAACTCAAAGTTTTAAAATCAGATGTTCAAAAACAAAAAAAGTTTTTGCATGCAACTAAAAAATAAGATACACAGGCAATGGGGCGTAGAAATTTATCTTGCCCTACAAGAAAGGAAGGGAAAAGGGGATGAGAGGGGAGGGGGGTGATAGAGGGGAGGGCTGACCAGGGAACAGGGCAACCAGAATATCAGCCATCTTGGAGTGGGGGGGAGGGTAGAAATGGGGAGAAAATTTGTAATTCAAACTGTTGTGAAAATCAATGCTGAAAACCAAATATGTTAAATAAATAAATTTAAATTAAATTTAAAAAAATCCAAAACTAAAAAAAAAAAATTGTCAGTTTCCTTGTGATACTGAAAATAGGAGTCTTTTATTTATGGGATACTTTAACTCACACAAGAGAAGACCTGAAAGTTAAGGGGATGTCCAAGGGAAGCAGAGAGGAGAAGGCAGGGTCAACAATGGAAGGAATATGCTGCAGTGGTTCAATTGTAGGAGAAGAAATAGGGTTCAACAGTGGCCATGCAGGGAACTTCCTTGGCTTTGTGACAGCCAGCTTTGGATCTCTAGTTACATGTCTTAATTTGTATGAAAGATGACTATTGTCTCATCTCCTTTATCAGGACAGCACACCAATGGACTATATAGGGTACAGGAACAAATTACTCCAAATTTAATACAGCGTGGTTACCCACCATTTTAGGGACATATCTGAGACTACAGTAGCAGAGACACAACTGGACTCCACATGGATACTAGGACAACCTAGTGTAGTCAGGGCCAAAGTGTATCTGAGACAGGCCAGTGCTGGGTGGGGAGGGGTGTTAAAAGGACTCTCTTTAAAGGGATCTCACATAAATATGTCTGACTGATTAGTTTCCTATCTCTGATATCATAGCCAGTGAATCACCGATTCACGAAGTTGCAAAACACCTGGGTATCTGAGTGTCGTTGACAGGTTTGAAGGTCATGGTATAATTTTATAATTTGAAGCATTATGGTATAGTGGTAGGGGCTCTCAAAGGAAGTCATATCAGAGGATCTAGTTACTGAAGTTTGACACTGCTATTTATTTCTTCATAAGTTATTTTTTCTCTCAGGGCCTCAGTTCTCTCATCTTTAAAATAAGAGAGTTGGACTAAATATTCTCTAGGTTTCCTTTCAGCTCTAAATCTGAGTTCACCATGTCCAAAAAAAATAGAACTCATCATCTCCAGTCCTTATTCACCTCCCAAATTCATACACTCAGAATTTATTATTTCTGCTGAGGGCGTCTTCAAATCTTCCAATTCCATAGAAAAAAGAAGTACACGAGACATCATGGTGCACTGGAAAAACACCAAGAGGAAAGAATGGAGGGTCACTTGCCCTAGGTTCAATTCATGGCTTTGCTCTCTATTATCTGAGTGACCTTGGACAAATACCAATCTCTTTGGACCTCAGTTTCCTCAACAGTAAAATGAGGAGGTAGACTAGGTGAGCTAGAAGGTGTCTTCTATCTATAAACCTACGATCTTCTAACTCCTCACTCTTACTCATCCCAGATATCTAAATAGTTGTCAGATTTGTTATTTTTATTTCCACTACTAAAAACCTTCTCACCACTCACACAGCTACCAATTTAGTTCCAACTCTCATTAGCCCTTGCATAAACTATTAGCTTCTTAATTGGGCTACCTGCTTCAAGTGTCTTCAATCTCTATTCTGTCTTCCACATAGCTACCAAAGTAATTTTCTTTAAGTTCAGGTCTGACCATAATACTTTCCTACTCAAAAATCCCAATGATTCTTTATTGTTTCTAGGATAAAATATAAACTCCCATTTTGGGTACTTAAAGCCCTTTTCAACCTTTTACCAACCTACATTTCTATCCATATGAAGGATATTACTTTGTTACAACACTACTTTGTTAATTATTACTTATGCTACCTGTGTACATATACCTTCTTCTACATTTCAAATAAATTAATCATATTGCTGTTCCTCACATGTTATGCTCCATCTCCCCACGCCTTTGTCCTGGATATCCCTTCCTGCCTTTGTCTTCTCACCTCCATCAAGCAGAATGCCTTGTTTACTTCAGGGCTCAGTCAGCATTCTCCCCCCACTGTTGACCATGCTACCTGCAAGGAATCTGTACATCCTGACCCAAGGACTCAACAGATGGGCTTGCAACAAAGTTGAAGGACTCAACACATGGAATTTCAGAAAACCCAACCATATATCCTGATTCTCTATCCACATTTCCAGTGCTCTAGAAATCCAGGCTTCAGGCAGCAGAAGCTATCTGGGGCTGTGACAGCTAGCCAGTGTTACAGTGGTAGGGTTCTGTGCTGCAAAAGATCTCTTCAGGAAGGTAAAAGAACAGAGGGAAAAAGGTTAGGACACATATCTGGATTTGATAACTCTCTGGACTGTTGTTGCCAGGCCAAAGAACCTATGAACAGAGGGAGCAGGACAGGACACTTGAATTGGACACCATGATGGTGGTGGGGGGTCTGCAGCACTCCAATAAGCCTGAGGGAAAGAGCTCAGCATCCATCTGGTGCCAATTCTGTCTCCTCAAAATTCACTTGAAGCAGAGATCTAGGCTGGTGAACTGTGAATCGCCCACTGTGAGAGGAGGTTGAGATGCTTTGAGATGCACTTCTAAAGGGAATTGTTATAAAAGGGAAGAGAACCAGAAAGTGAGCAGCATGGGAAAATAAGAAAAAAAGTAAAACTAATAAAGAACTCAAAAAGAAGAAAACTCAAAGACCTTGAACATAAACTTATAAATGAGGAGGAAAGAAGTATTAACAGCAGGAAAAAAATGTTCTCCAGAGCTAATAAATAAGTTCAGATATCTATGAATAAATATGCAAAACAAAAGGAAATGATCTAATAATTCATGAGAAATTTTGAGAACATAGAAACATAACATGCTATTTTTCTGTGCTTTAAAAGATAAATCAAAATATTATGAGAGCAGAATTTATAGTCTGCACACCAAAATAATGGGCAAAGTCAAAAAACTTGAAGAGAAACAAAGAGACTTGTGACTGCACATACACAGAAGTGAAGGACAATTTAGACTAAGAGAAGCAAAACCAATGACATTAAAAGAAAATATGCCTTTAAGAGAGTTGATAAAGGAAAGGGATAAAGGACTGGAAAAAATCGTGAGCAAAAAGGGAGATCTCGTTTTGGTGGTGTAGGGAGTTTCACTGATGAATCATACAAAGAGTGAAGAGAGATATTCAGTAAAGGGGGATGGGGACATTGTACTAGGTATAATCTGGGAGACTTGGTCCTTGAAAAGACAATTATAACTCATGTCAGGGAGAGGGGCTTTTGGAACTCCTAAAGGGCAAAAGGTGCTTGAGGGGATAGAAGGGAAAGGACCCAGGAAAGAGATGTAGAGATCAGTGGTAGAATGCATAATCAGGGATGTGTTGGGGAGGGGGTTCCTAACATGGGGCAGTGCCCTCTCTCACCTATATAGAAATCATTGGAATTGGTCAGAGAATGAGGAAAAATGGAAAGGGGAAATCTTTGGGCAAGCTCTACAATGCAGTGGAATAAATTGCCCAAAATGGATACTTTAGAAATTTGGTTTTCATGAAGAATACAGAGAATAGAAAAAGACTCAATAGTTACAAAGGGCATAAACCAGAGAATGAGGATCTAGAGTAGGCAGAGAGGATGGATAACCAAGAAAGTGAGAGAATTAGTTTTTGGAAAGGGGCACAAAAATGAAATTAGAAAAAAAAGAAACTAATGAATAGGAAGGAAGGGGAGGAGAAGAGGGAGGGAAATTGACTGTGAGAGGAAAAAGAATTAAATAACCTGATAAAAGCAGGAGAGAAAAAGAACTAATTAGCAAAACCCCAAAGGAAAAACAATAACAAATAGGAGTGGGGTTAGGGTTATGATTTAGGGGAAAAGAACTAGTGGGTATAAGGTCATTTTTTTAAAAAATTAAGCTAAAGTAAATAAAGGAACATAGTACTGTTTTTTTTAACGAAGAAGAAAAAAATCACAACTTGAAAAAAAATAGAAGCAAATGGATGAAAATATAAGCCCAACTCACCTTTAAATGTGAATAAATTAAGCAATCTATTAAAACGATAAAGTGACATTACACAAACAAACAGAACTTTACAATCTACTTCTTATGAGAAATGCATTTAAAAATACATACCTAAAATAAAAGGACAAAAATAAAATTTACTGTCCATCAAATAAATCAAAAAAGAATCAGAATTAGCCATCATGATACCTGACTAAGCAAAGCAGACATTGAAAATATTTTTAAAATGGATAAACAAGGAAACTTTATTATGCTAATAGGAAACATAGATAACAAACAAATATCAATAATATATTTATGTACTTCAAACACTTTAGTTTACAAATTCATAAAGGAAACATCTGAGCTACAAGACATAAAGAGTAAAATAACAGTGATAGATTTGGATAGATCTAACAGAAAGATAAATAAAATGGAAAATAAGGAACTGAACAAATTGCTGGAGATACTAGAGTTTAAAGATGTATTATATCTACTAAATGGAACTGCAAAAGAAAATACATATTTCTCAACACCACATAAAATTATGACAAAAATTGACCATATATTAGGGCTTAAAGATAATACTAATACATTTTAAAAGGGAGAAGTAGTTAAAACATCCTTTACAGACCACAACACATAAAAGTAATTGGTTCAGGACCACAAACAAAAGACACAGACCCATTTGGTGACTCAACAGTAAAATCATAAATGGTGTGTCCAGGAACAAATCATAGAAACAAATAGTAATTATGTGAAAGAAAATAAAAAGGAATGAATCACTTAACATCTATCTGTCTCAGTTTCCTCAGCTATAAAATGGTGATCTTAATTAATAACACCTACCTCCCAGGGTTGTTGTAAGGATCAATGAAATAATATTTGTAAAGTACTTAGCACAGTACTTGGCATCTAATGAGTACTTAACAAATGACTCTTTTCTTCCTTCCTTTCTTCTTTCCTTTGTTCCTTCCTTTCTTTCCTTCCTTCTGTGCAACTATAGTCTTTGAGAATTGCCTGGAGCACTGAGAAGTTAATCAGCCAATCAACTGAACAGTCAGTACCTGGCATAGATAGGCCGTATTAGGTATTATATGCTATTTTGGTTCCTACGTTTTAGAATTTACAGTATAAATCACATTTCTTAAAATAGACTTTTAAAAGTTTCATAGAACATACTGACTTTTTATGGAATAAAAAAATGTATTTTCCTACTTTTAACAAAATAAATTTTTTAGCTACAAAAAACATTGATCTCTATGATGAACCAGATCAACATGAAAAGCTTGTTGTTAGATGACCTTAAAGTCCCAACGGATTAATCACCTGGCAATCAGATCAGTCACTAAGTGCTTTGTCACGTCTACAACTGAATATATTTGATGGAGAAACATCATTTGACTATACCTCCAGTGAAAGTGACAAATCATACATATGATACTTTCTTGTTAAAAGAGATCTATGTTGTTTTCAGAGATATGCAATTCTTAATATAAAATATATTTGCTGGCTATTGAACATTATTGTTTGTTAACTTTCCAGTTAGTAAAATACCTTTCTGGTAGACTTGATATGACTGTCTCCTGTCATTCTAAAACATATTTTCTCTTAAAAAAGATTTTTCTCATATTGAACATAGTTATTTATGATATATTTTACTGTTTTAACAAAATGATGCTTATCTGAGTTTATGACATTAATAGATGCAAAGTCTTTAACTAAATTAGACTTTTTTTGAATAAATTCATGAATAATTTATGTATGTAAGGAATGCTTTTAAAAATATAAGGCATTCTATATAAGCTCAAATTTCAGAAATGTATTTTTAAAGTGACATCTAAGCGTTAGAATAATAGCTAATACGAGACAAATATACATATAGAAAAGTAGATGTAAATGAAGTTTTTGTACCTTTTCTAAATTTTATTCTTTCAGGAAAGGTTGTGTTTAATTCCAAGCACAGGTTTCAATTTTCATACATTTGCTTCCCACTCCCAGTATTCCTAGTCCTATATTATTCAGACTAGTTTGTCATAAGAGCATTTGAATTAATATCACATATGTGATATATATACCTATATTTGTATATGTATAATTATAGTTATATCTAAACATGAATGCTTTTAATATTAAAACCTACAGAAGTTTCTTTCAAAAATCCAAAAACCCCTTTGTACAAATATTTCTGTCCCATTCACTCCAAACATAGAAGTCAAACAAATTCTTAAGTAGAATGAGCAAAGATAAAATCCCTATAACACACAGGGTAATCATGGTAACACTTGTATAGGGATACAGACTGGGGAGTCTGAATAAAATTAGAATTTTACCTTTGGAAAAAATATTTATTCTAGAACTGGAGATGAAATATAAAATCATGCATGTGTGTTTTAGGTTTTTGTTTTATCGTTTTGGTTGATTGTCTAAATGTGTAACCTAATATAAAGAAAATGAGTCTAGTTCCTTTGTTGGCCCCGGGACATATATATCACTGAATTTCTTTTACTCTACTGACCCCTTCTGAAATGCCCTTGCATTTGTTTAGTGTGCCATATGCACCCTTTACATTGCTAATTGAAAGAGTATATTTGATTCATTTCCCCAGAGACTCACTATACTCAATGTATGAGAATGAACTTTAGTCATTTTTTGACTGGCCACGTTTCAAATTTGGTCCCAAGTGGATAGGGTTCATATTTTCCATGTGCCACTCATTCCTTTTAAGCTGACATTTTCATTTAGTTACCACAGAGAAGTTAAGACAGGCCAAGAAATCTCTCTGGTTCTGAGTCAGCAGCACTTTAATATTCACAGAGCCTGAAAAGAAACTGTTGAGGAATAGACACTAAACTCAGTTTTATTCTCTAGACTTATGAAAGTTCAGTGACATTTACTGTTCTACCTGGAATTTCCTAAAATTAACTGTTTAAAAATACACACACATATGCATTTACATATATACATGTGAATACATATTATACATGTGTATATACAAGTGTCACTTTTGGGGGGGTATTATTTTTTTTAACTGTTCTTTTTAATCTGCAAAGGTCTTTGCTCCTCAAGTAAAGTCTAGTGGAATTCTGACAGTATAGCCTTCATTTTGATGTATGTGTATGAGTGGGAAGTGTCTAAGAAACATATCTTACAACATATCCCATAAATTGTCCCTTTTCCCTTTGATGAGACCAGTAGAAATAACAAAAAATTTTTCAATAGTTGTTTGTGATTATTAGACTATTGCAAATCTATCAAAAATAAAACAGAATAATATTTTACTACTCAATGGGGCAGCTAGGTGGTCTAGCGAAGAAAGTGATGGGCCTGGAGTCAGGAAGACTCATCTTCCTGATTTCAAATCAGGTTTCAGACACTTACTAGCTGTGCAACCTGGGGCAAGTCACTTAACCTTGTTTGCCTCAGTTTCCTTATCTGTAAAATGAGCTAGATAAGAAAATGACAAAGTACTCCAGTATCTTTGCACAGAAAACCTCAAATGGGGTCATGAGGAAACAGACAGACATTACTGAAAATAACTGAACAGCAACAAAAACAATTTCATACAGAATACAAAAATATTCTAAGAAGAAAAATAACTTATGACTAATCATTCATCAGCTATTTATTTAATAATTATTTTATTTATTATATGTAAATAAATATATTTATGTATAATTATTAATGAATTATGATTATATTACCTATCAGATATATATAAATTATAGTATGAAAATACATAATATATATCCTAAAGACTGCCCTTCATTTTCCTTGCATTTATTTTGTATATACATTTTTTTTAAATTTTGTTTTCCCTTTTAGAAAATATGTGACTCCATGCCTTTTCACTGGCTACTCCACAAAGCCTTTGATGAATTCCCTCTTCACCTCTACTTCCTGGCTTCTCTAATTTCCTTCAAATCTTAACTCAATCCCCATTTTCTACTGGAATACTTTTCTGTCTCTGTCCCCTAGTCCCCTCCCTCTGAGATCACCTCCTACTGACAGTTCTTATATCTTATATGTTTGCAATCTCTGGCATACTCCATCCTTTATTAGAATGTGAGCTGCTTTGAAGTCAAGAACTGTGTTTTTGCCATTCTTTAAAAACGTCAGCTCTTAGCATAGCCCTTGGCACATAGTAAGCACTTAATAATTTTGGGTTGGTGAACTGATTAATTTGGGGATATATATATATATATATATATATATATATATATATATATATATATATGTGTGTGTGTGTGTGTGTGTGTGTGTGTGTGTGTGAAATATAGAACTACTTCAGAGTATCATGTATGAGAAGGATTTTATGGCTAGGTTTAGATAATTTGCATAGTTTAATTTAAGCATAAACTTTAAGGATTTTTTTATATTTCTAAAGTGTTTTTCATTTTCATTTGTAGTATCAATAAGTATAGTGGCTTTATTTCTAAAAACTATGACAACTAACAAAATAGTTATGTATAGATCAGTATTTTCTAATACATTTTAGATAGTCAATTATTTAAGTTAAATATTGCATGGATATTGATATATAATGCTTTGAAATATGTTGTATTCAAGTCTACCATTTTTCAAAATTTCTGTTTAAAAATTGAACAAAATTACTTTTGCATGGATAAAACTAATTTGGCAGTAAGCAGTTTTAGTTGAATCAGGTAAGCTAAACACTTTAACCCATGATATGAAAAGGTAGAAAGGACCTCCATGTCACTTCACCTGTCTTGACTGGATTAAATGCAGAAATGGGAATGTCCATGGCAACAGATAGATTCTGCCTTATTTGTAGCCCAAATCAATTATAATCCTGACACAGGAGGATCCATTACTAGGAGAGGGTGAATGAGGTTATGTTCAATATAATAAAATATAAAGAGTACGAACAGTGGTTGTATTCCTTCAATAGGTAGAAACAATTCAATTTAGCAAGAAAAATTTATAAAATAGGAAACTATCAGATGGTGGCCTCTGAACTGTTCTCTACTCTTCAAATCTGCCTTTCAGCTCAGCTATCCCTGCCTTTCTCTACTTGCTTTCTAGATAGCATCCTCTCCCTCTGTGCCCCCTCCCCACCGAGCAATAACTTTATGATATTCCATGGTTCTCTTTCCATAGTGTTTTGTGTCTGGGCCACTGGGACTAAAGTCTCCTGTCATCTCCTCTACAACTGGTATTGCCTTAAGAATTTGGTTGAGGGGAAGAAGCCAAGATGGCAGAGTAAAATCAGGGACTTGCTTGAGCTCTCCCCCAAACCCTTCTAAATACCTGTAAAAATGACTTTAAACAAATTCTAGATAGGAGAACCCCAAAAAATGAAAGAGTGAAAAAAATTCCAGCCCACAACAACCTGGCAGGTCAACAGGAAAGGTCCGTTGCACTAGTCTGAGAGAAGAGCACAGTCCACTGTGGGCCATGCCAGAAACAGGGCCAGAGCAGGCTTCAGGGGACTAATTCACTGGCAGCTGTGGCAGTTTCCAACCACAAACACCAAAGACAACTTAGAAGGTCAGTAGGAAAGGTCTGTTGGACCTGGGTGAGGGAGAAGTGGTCTGGTACCAGCCGCAGCCATAGGGTGGTAGCAGCTGCAGCCGCTGCTGCTTCTGGAGCTCTCGGCCCACAGATGGTGGGGGAATCAAACAGCTGATCAGAGGGGGATTGCAAGGATCTCTTTGCTGTAACTGAGATAGGATTCTCTTGCTTTGCCCATACTTCAGTCTGGGTGGCAATCCTGAGTGGTGGTCCTGGAGCTAGGAGGAGTACTGGCATGGCAGAGCTTGTGGTGGCTGTGGAGAGGGAACCCTCCTTATAGTTCCAAGGCAGAAAAGAGTGCTTGTGGACACTCACAGACCAGAGCACAGACCAGGAGGGGAGTAAACACCTCTCCTTTGATCATACCACATTGGAAGAATTGAAAATTGACAGTTCTCTAGAAAGATCTCTGAAAATAGCGGCACAAAACACCTTAAGCTTGGAACTGTATGCCTTCCACTGGAAACAGAGACCTATCTTAACAAAGACCTAAAGAGTCAGGTAACTGGCTGGGAAAATGAGCAAACAGTGGGAAAAAATGAGACTATACAATCTTACTTTGGTGATAAGGAAGATCAAAACATACAACCAAAAGAAGACAACAAAGTTAAAGCTCCTACATCTAAACCCTCTTAGAAAAATATGAATTGGTTGAAGGCCATGGAAGAGCTCAAAAAGGATTTTGAAAATCAAGCAAGAAAAGTAGAGGAACAATTGGGAAGTGACATGAGAGTGATGTAAGAAAATCATGAAAAACGAGTCAACAGCTTGCTAAAGGAGACCCCAAAAAAGGCTGAAGAAAATAACAACTTAAAAAATAGACTAACCCAAACGGCAAAAGAGGTCCAAAAAGCCAATGAGGAGAAGAATGTTTTGAAAAGCAAAATTGGCCAAATGGAAAAGAAGGTCCAAGAGCTAACTGAAGATCATAATTCCTTAAAAATTAGAATGGAGGAAATGGAAGCTAATGACTTTATGAGAAATCAAAAAATTATAATACAGAAACAAAGGAATGAAAAAATAAGCTAAACAGCAAGAGGTAGAAAGAGAAATTCAGTTTGAAATTACTGTAGACATTATAAAATATTTGGGAGTCTACATGCCAAAACAAACCGAGGAACTATATGAAGACAATTACAAAACACTTCTCACACAAATAAAGTCAGATCTAAATAATTGGAAAAACATCGTTTGCTTGTGGTTGGGCTGAGCTAATATAATAAAAATGACAATTTTACCTAAATTAATTTACTTGTTTATTTTCAATTAAACTACCAAAAATTATTTTATAGAGCTAGAAAAAATAACAACCAAATTCATCTAGAAAAACAAAAGGTCCAGGGAATCAAGGGAATTAATGAATTAATGAAAAGAAATGCTAGGGAAGGAGGCCTAGCCATGCCAGATCTTAAACTGTATAATAAAGCAGCAGTCATTAAAACTACTTGATATTGGCTAAGAATTAGAGTGGTGGATCAGTGGAATAGGTTAGGTACAGAAGACACAGTAGTCAATGACTATAGTAATCTACTGTTTGATAAACCCAAAGATTCCACCTTCTGACTTAAGAATTCACTATTTCACAAAAACTGCTGGGAAAACTGGAAAATAGTATGGCAGAAACTGGGCATAGACCAATATCTACACCATATACCAAAATAAAGTCAAAATGGGTTCACAATTAAGATATAAGGGCTGATACTATAAGCAATCTGGGAAATCAAGGAATAGTTTGCCTGTGAGATTTATGGAGAAGGGAAAAATTTATGACCAAACAAGAGATAGCATTATGAAATGCAAAACAGATAATTCTGATTGCATTAAATTGAAAAGCTTTTGTATAGACAAAGCCAATGAAACCAAGATTAGGAGGGAAGCAGAAAATTGGGAAAGAAGTTTTTCAACCAGCATCTCTGATAAAGGCCTCATTTCTAAAATATACAGGGAACTGAGTCAAGTTTATAAGAATACAAGTCATTCCCCAATTGATAAATGGTCAATGGATATGAACAGCCAGTTTTCAGAGGAAGAAATCAAAGATATCTATAGTCATTAAAAAAATGCTCTAAATCACTATTGATTAGCGAAATGCAAATCAAAACAACTCTTAGGCACTAGATCTCACCTGTCAGATTGGCTAACATGACAAAACAGGAAAATCATAAATGCTGAAGAGGATGTGGGAAAATTGGAACACTGTTACATTGTTGGTGGAGTTGTGAACTGATCCAACCTTTCTGGAGAGCAATTTGGAACTTTGCTGAAAGGGCTAGAAAAATGTGCATATCCTTTGACCCAATAATACCACTTCTAGGGCCATACCCCAAAGAAATCAAGGACCCGTATGTTCAAAAATATTTATAGCAGGTCTTTTTGTGGTGGCAAAGAATTGGAAATCAAGGGGATGCCCATCAATTGGGGAAGGCTAAACAGGTTGTGGTATATGAATGTAATGGAATACTATTCTGCTATAAGAAATGAGCAACAGAGGGACTTCACAATAACCTGGAAAGACTTATATGATCTGATGCTGAGTAAGGGGAATAGAACCAGGAGAATATTATACACAATTACAGACACACAGTATCTCTGATGACTAACTTTGCTAGACTTGGCTCTTTTCATCAATGCAAGGTTCTAAGACAACTCCAAAAGACTCGTGATGGAAAAAGCGATTCACATCTAAAGAAAGAATTACAGAGTCTGAATGTAGATTGAAGCAAACTATTTGCTCTCCTTTTTTTGTTTGTTTTTGTTTTTGTTTCTATTTTGTTTCTTCTTTCTCGTGGTTCATTCCATTGGTTATAGTTCTTCTTTACAACTTGACTATTGTGAAAATATGTTTAATGTGAAGGTATATGTAAAACCTATATTGGATTGTACGCCATCTTGTGTGGGGAGTGGGGAGGAATGGGTGGGGGAAAAATTTGAAACTCAAAAACTTGAGGAACTGAACATTATAAATAAAACTGAAAATAAATAAATAAGTTTTTTAAAGAATGAAAAAAAATAGAAGACAATGTGAAATATCCCATTGTAGAAACAACTGACCTGGAAAATAGATCCAGGAGAGATAATGTAAAAATTACTGGACTACCTGAAAGCCATGATCCAAAAAAGAGCTTAGACATCACCTTTCAAGAAATTATCAAGGAAAGCTGCCCTGATATTCTAGAACCTGAGGGGAAAGTAGATATTGAAAGAATCCACTGATAACCTCTTGAAAGAGATTCCCAAAGGAAAACTCCTAGCAATATTGTAGCCAAATTCCAGAGTTCTCAGGTCAAGAAGAAAATATTTCAAGAAGCCAGAAAGAAAAGATAACACACAATCTAACAGCTTCCACATTAAGGGACTGGAGGGCTTGGGATATGATATCCCAGAGGTCAGGGGAGCTAGGATTAAAACCAAGAATCATCTACCCAGCAAAACCGAGTATGATACTTCAGGGGAAAAGTGGATATTCAATGAAAAAGATGACTTTCAAGCATTCTTGATGAAAAGATCAGAGCTGAATAGAAAATGTGACTTTCAAATACAAGACTCAAGAGCATGAAAAGGTAAACAGGAAAGAGAATCATAAGGGACTTCTTAAGGTTGAACTGTTTATATTCCTACATGGAAAGATGATATATGTAACTGAGGAGACTTTTCTCAGTATTAGAGTAGTTGGAGGGAAGATAGATACATAGATACATAGATATATAGAGATTTTGATATATAAATATATGTGTGTATATGCATATATACTTGTAGGGGGGCACAGGGTGAGTTCAATGTGAAAGGGTGATATCTAAGAAATAAAATTAATGGGTTAGAGAGAAATGTACTGGGAGAAGGAGAAGGGTAGAGGTAGAATGGAGTAAATTATCTCACATAAAAGAGGCAAGAAAAAGCTTTTGCAATGGAGGGGAAGAGGGGGAGGTGAAAGGGAATGATTGAACCTTACTCTTGTTGATTTGGCTTAAGGAGGGAATAACATAAACACTTAATTGGGTATGAAAACCTATCTTACCCTACAGAAGGTAGGGGAGAAGGGAAGAAGAGGGGGTGATGACAAAAGAGACAACAAATGGGAGGAGAGGGTAATCAGAAGCAAACACTTTCCAGGAGGGCCAGAGTCAAAGGAGAGAACAGAATAACTGGGGGTGGGGGTGGGATACATAGATAGTCTTTCACAACATGACTGTTCTGGAAGTGTTTTGCATGACTACACATGTATAACCTATATTGAATTGCTTGCCTTCTCAATGAGGGTGGGTGGGGAGAGAGGATGTGAGAGAATGTGGAACTCAAAGTTTTAAAAACAAATGTTAAAAATTATTTTTACATGCAACTGGGAAATATGATATACAGGCAATGATGTATAGAAATCAATCTTGCCCTACAGGAAAATAAAAGGGAAGAGAACAAGTGGAGGCGGAGTGATAGAAGAGAGGGAAGATTTGGGGAAGGAGCAATCAGAATACAAGCTGTCTTAGAGTGGAGAGATGGGGAGAAACTTTGGAAGTCAAAATCTTGTGGAAGCAAATAAAATTAATTTATTAATTAAAATAAATAAATAATAGAGATTAATTAATTAATTTTTAAAAAGAAAAGAAAGAATTTGGCTGATTAGAGAATTCCTTTAATGCAGTTTGCTATGGGCACTGATTGAAGGATGATTCTTGCCTCAGGTATCAGAATTGCTGATAATACTTCTGGACAAAGGAGAAGATGTGTTCAAATTTGCCTTGGTTTGAGTAACTGCAGTCTGAGAAAGCTAAGACTGGATTCAAACTTTGGTGTAGCCACTTTGGAGTAATCTAAGAAGGAGATAAAAGCCAGGTCCAAATAAGAACAACTTTGAAAGATACAGACCAAAAACAATATTAATATTTGTGTATATATATATGCAGTCTTATGCGCATATGTCATGTATGTATGGGTGTGTGTAGGTACGTGTTTCTTAGCCAGGAAAGTGACCAAAAAGTTATGTGTATATATATGCATAGATGTGTAAGTGTATATGCACATATTTGCATGTATGTGTGTATATTTACATATACATATATAAAATATGTATATTTATTGTTTGTGTTCTGGCTATGTAACAGAAATACTTTTTTGCTACTATTATTCTGCCTATCACTGAGAACCCCCTGCCCTGTGGAAACAGTCTAGCATACTAATTGGACTGATATCAGGAAAAGGTCTGACTTTAAAATCTGTCTTTTGAATGTAACCAAGCTCAAGCACTTTGGTATGAGACTTTCTTCGTTGGTGGATGCTGATTAATTGATGTTCCATGCCAACATGCAAATAAGGGTTGGTGAGAGGTTGGGAGAAGTCCTACTTATCTTGCTTCTAGGTTCATGACAAAAGTCATACAGTTCTATAGTCTCTTCAGGGAAAGGTCCTTGAAATGTTAGAAGACTCTAGGAATAAGCCAACATACAGAGGAGCTGGCACCTCAACCATGTCCCTTTGTTGACACTTCAGGGAATTTCCCCTTTAATGAGATCTTTTCTCTGTCTATCTCTGTCTATCACTGCCTCTCTTGGTCAGTCAGTCTCTCTCTCCCTCTCTCTCTGTCTCTCTCTCTGTCTCTCCCCCTCCCTCTCTCTGTCTCTCTGTTTCTGTCACTCACGGTGTGCCTCTCCACGTGTCTCTGTGTGTGTGTGTGTGTGTGTGTGTGTCTATCACTATCTATCTATCTATCTATCTATCTATCTATCTATCTATCTATCTATCTATCTATCTGTCTATCTACCTCATCTTACACCGGGAGAGCTCTTTCACTCTGTATATTATCCACTGTTTTCTATGCATTATCTTCTTTTGAAACTGGAGTTTGGTGAGAAGGGTGCCAAACCTTTGGATGCACAGTATGGCTTGAAGCCCTTCTTCTCCATTAAAAAAAGATAATGCTCAGTAGAGTGGATTGAACATAAAAAAATATTTCCCTTAGACTAACAATACTGGGGACAAGGGCAGATAGATATAATACAAGCTCACTACCCTCCATCTCAAGGAAAGTGGAATATGCAGCTTTGTAGTGCCAAACACCTGCTCCCCTCATGGCAGAAATCAATCTCCTTTATAGATGAGTGGGTGGGGAACATGTTAGAGATATCTAGTCACCTCTATGTGAGCCACTTCTGGGAAGAACCTTGTGGACACACGTAAACTACCTGGGCAACACACATATCCTATACATACTCCCTAGATGTGTGACCAGGGAAATATCATTTAATAACTTTGAACTGATTTTTAATCTATAAAACCATGATGATAATACTTATAGTACCTTCTTTCTAGGATTGTTGTAAAGATTAAATTAAATAATTTATGTGAAGTGTTTCATAAACTTCATAAAAATGTCACCTAATGTTCTAAATTGCTCAAGACAGATGACCTATAAAGTCCCTTCTAAATGTAAAATTCTTTAATCCCAATTCACATGGACCTGGGAAACTGAACACATTTACAGCAGTCAGATGTTTTCTCACTCTGTCTTCATCTGCCTTGGACTTAAATTCCCCTGCTATCTATGTTTATTCTGCCAAATATTCCAAATACTTCCTTTAGATATTTGTCACTAGTTATATCTTCACGGAGATAGACTGGCATATCAGTTACTTGGAACCAAGTTAAATAACATTTATTGAAACATATTAGCTAATATTTATTTATATAGCTCTTTAAGTTTTGTAAAGCACTTTATATATGCCATATCAGTTGATTGTCACAACTCTGTGAATTAGATTATATAATTATTATCCTATTTTAAGATGAGGAAACTGGGGCTGAGGGGTTAAGTGGTTTGTCCAGGATTCCCCAAGCTAAAAAATGTCAGAGACAGGGTTTAAACCATTGCACTTTATCTCCTATGCTAGGTAATTGTCATTAAAAGGAAACTTACAATTTTTATATCTTAAAAATATTTAATATGCAACATGACATTCATATATATTTAGTCTGAGTATTGTAACATTACAAATATGATACAGGAAGACTGAGAAGAAGGCTTCTAGTATATTGAATATATTCTCTCTGGAAGATGTATGAGAGGACAGGGACAGAAATTTCATATAATTTGATGTGGAGAGATTATGATCCATATCACAAGTTAAAGTACCCATATTGATAAAATTACAGTCATTTAAATAGTGAAGTATCAACAAACTTGATTACCAATCATCAAATAAGTATTTATAAAGCTTCTACTACACACCAGAAACTGCTTTAGTAAGTTAGTCCATTTCCAGAAGAGAGTGATCAAAAAGGTAAAAGGCCTAGATGTCATGGTTGATAAGGAATATGGAAGGAAAAGAGACTGTTTAACCTTGAGAATTGAAAATTCAGGGAAGATATATTTGTGTTAGCTCCTTGTGGATAAGGACTGTTTCTTTTACTTTTTCCTTTTGGCTTCATATCCCAGTAATATTTTAATAGATGTTTATTGAATTCAATACTTGAAAGACTGTCATGTGACAGCTCTAGTGTTCAACTCAATATTGCAATGGAGTTGTGACAAAGTTTTGTCTGCTTGGGTTAATCTAGTTTGAACCTCACAGAAGCATGCCTTTGAGAAGGGATCTCAAAGTACTTGTAGTCCATCTGCCACCTGAAGCAGGAATGACTTTCACAATATCTCTGACAAATGTCATCCAGCCCCCAAGAAGACCTCAAGTGGTGTTGAACTTACTACTACAGGAGGCAAACCATTTTATTTTTCAACAGAGCTAATACTTGGGTGTCCCTCTTTGTTTTGAGCTTAAATCCACTTCCCTGTGATTTTTTGCACTGGTTTTCATTCTGTCCCATACCACCAAAAGGTAAACATAGTATGATCAAAATAACAAACATAATATGCTAGACATAATGTGCTGGAAAAGAGCATTACTAGCCAAACATCAATCCTAGTTTGACAATAAAATAGGGTTTCTACTACCTGATAACCACTCTGAAGTTCTGAAGACTGAAATCATTTCTCCAATGTTTCATTTTTTCTAAATGGAACACTCCCACTTCTTTTAACTATTATTCTATTGGCAACGTTTTGAGTTCTCTTACTATTCTGGTCACTTTCCTCAGGACGTAGCTCAGTTTTCCAGCATCTCTTTTAAAATGTGAGGCCTGGCATTGGATATGGCAATCCAAACATGCTCTTACCTGTCCAGAGAAAGTACAATATCTTTCAATCTAAAGAGTTTCTAATAATGTAATCTGAGGTTTCCTTATTTTTTTCTTTTTTGAAGCAATATTACAAAATTGACTCAAGTATTAACACAATTAAAATTCCAAATTCTTTTTATACAAATGGCTGACTATTACATCATGTCTTCTCCCACCTTGTACTTGTATAATTTCTTCTTCTTGTGTTCTTGTTCTTGTTCTTGTTCTTCTTCTTCTTCTTCTTCTTCTTCTTCTTCTTTTTCTTCTTGTTGTTCTTGTTGTTCTTCTCTTCTTCTTCTTTTTGTTCTTGTTCTTGTTATTCTTCTCGTTCTTGTTCTTTTTCTTCTTGTTGTTCTTCTCCTCCTCTTCTTCTTCTTCTCCTCCTCTTCTCCTCCTCCTCTTCTTCTTCTTCTTCTTTTTGTTCTTGTTCTTGTTATTCTTCTTGTTTTTGTTCTTTTTCTTCTTGTTCTTGTTGTTCTCTTCTTCTTCTTCTTCTTTTTGTTCTTGTTCTTGTTATTCTTCTTGTTTTTGTTCTTTTTCTTCTTGTTCTTGTTGTTCTCTTCTTCTTCTTCTTTTTGTTCTTGTTCTTGTTATTCTTTTGTTCTTGTTCTTTTTCTTCTTGTTGTTCTTCTCCTCCTCCTCCTCCTCCTCCTCTTCTTCTTCTTCTCCTCCTCTTCTCCTCCTCCTCTTCTTCTTCTTCTTCTTCTTCTTCTTTTTGTTCTTGTTCTTGTTATTCTTCTTGTTTTTGTTCTTTTTCTTCTTGTTCTTGTTGTTCTCTTCTTCTTCTTCTTCTTTTTGTTCTTGTTCTTGTTATTCTTCTTGTTTTTGTTCTTTTTCTTCTTGTTCTTGTTGTTCTCTTCTTCTTCTTCTTTTTGTTCTTGTTCTTGTTATTCTTTTGTTCTTGTTCTTTTTCTTCTTGTTGTTCTTCTCCTCCTCCTCCTCCTCCTCCTCCTCCTCCTCTTCTTCTTCTTCTTCTTCTTCTTCTTCTTCTTCTTCTTCTTCTTCTTCTTCTTCTTCTTCTTCTTCTTCTTCTTCTTCTCCTTCTTCTTCTTCTTCTCATCCCGTTCCATTCACCCAATTCATTTCCCATCCTCTCAGTTTCAAGGCAACTTCAAATTTGAAAAGTATACTAGCTCTGCCTTTATCTAAGTCATAGATAGAGAGATGAGAGGGTATTAAGATCTTAAATGAAGTATAAAAAGTTAGTTGAGCTTAATGACATTAGAGGACAACTTTGTTGGCCATTTTCAAGATGTTAATATGTTTTAAAACAAGCTTGATGGAAATAGAGAGTTGCTAGACATTGGCTTCAAAGGATCACCCAAAGCCATGGTATGCCTTTAAACAATTGTAATAGTGGTTCTAAAGAGTAAGTCAAGTCTGCTTAAAGGAGTGTTACCTCTAATGGCTTTGGTGGAAAAAGCCAATACTGGAGAGGGCAATTGTTCTTTGTCTTTTTGTTTCCATGTAACTTCCAAAAAGGAATAGTGAGGGGGGCAGGGAATTTCTCTTTCTTTCACCCACCTTATTAGCATGACATCTATTAGCAGAAAGCAAGTCAAAAGAGAATGTAGGCAAAGAAAAAGTCTTAAAGAATATGACCCTTGGAAGCAGAGAAGAACCATAATTATGGATTCAAGAGTAAATTAGCCCTTGATGTTGAGAGTCAAACTACAGAAAGTAGCTGGCCCAAAGAGGTCTTCCGATGAACTAGCTGTACAGAGATATTCTGCCCAGAGAGAGCAGAATTAGGATACTATGGGAAGAGAAAGGAGATAGGTGTCCTGCACTGTTAAAATTGTGAGTTGCCTTGGCCACATGTGTTCTTTATGTGAATAACTTTTGGCCACTTTATTCTATGTTTGTACTCACTCTACCATAGATATTGTCATATTTGTGTGATAATATACCTCAAGTTTAATAGAAGAAATATTTTGTAATTGTCATTATTACTATGTCATCTCAGTAAATGAATTTGCCATGAGGTAACAGTATCTTTTGTCTTATTGTTAAAAGGAAGCATACCTGTGAGGGCTTATGACGGCCTTGAACTAGAGGCAGTCATCCACATGATGTATCTCATCCATGAATGTTAGCACCAGGAGGGGATGCTACGTAAGTAATGGAGTACTTGAGCAAGCATTTTCTAACTCTACCTCATATGATGTTACCTAGCTATTCTATTCTACAGTTGATTTTTGGAACTCAAGTGAAATGAAGGATTTTATATTTATCCATAGATATTTTGATAGAACCTTAATTGATGCTGTGAAGAAGAATAAATCCATTAGCAGTTAATATTAGCAGCAACACTAGGGTGCTTAGTTATAAGCATCCTCTTCCTGCCATATAGTTCCTGCAAACTCTGTCCTCTCTGATCTTTCCCCATACCAGCCAGCTGCTGTCTAGCAATTCACGAAGACAATGCTTAAGAGGACTTGCAGGTTTGACAAAAAAGTTGGTGAAATTGATTGGTATTTAGAGTTTAGTGGTCTCCTATGGGTATTCCTGAGCTTCTGTGACTGATTTTGATGAAGTGCTTTTATTTGTCTCTCTATCGAGAGACTGCCGATGAATTTGCAATAGAGCCGCATGCCTCCTGTTTAGCTTTGTCAGGCACCACTTAGACATGTTATAATTTATTTTCTAGGAAAAAAAAAATATTTCTCATGAGGGCTTCCGGCTAACACAGTTATAAAGCAGCTGGCTACCATTCAGCCTGGTGTCTGCAGGCAGCTGAGATTCTCTTTATGCGCAAAAAAGAACCACAACTAGAAAAGAAAGGAAATGTGAGGAAAGGGAGGGCACCCAAAGTCCAGCTGCTACATGCTTGAATCTCAATTTCCTGATTGTGTTTAATGCATTAAAACTTTGTAAGGACCCATTGCTGATAATTAAAGTAAAAGCCAATATATTTAATAGAGCATGTGTTATAATGGCAGTACTGATTTTTCCAGAAGCTCAGATATGGTTAATTTTCAGTATAGGTTCAAATAAAACATACTAAAAAGCAAGTAGCTGGGCAGCATAGCCTAGCTATTATTAATTTCTAAAAACCACATAAAATAAAAGTGAATGCAATTTTAGAGTATGGCTTATTATTTGATGGTTTGCATAAAACATAGTGAAAGTGTGCCTTTTTTATCACTACCTGTATTAAGGGCATATAGTTAAAGCTAGCTACAGCATAATAGTTTATAAATTGCTGAACAGGTATTTTTCAGGTATTTCAGTATATTTTTGTCCCATGCCTATTACTTGTGAAGTTTATAGTTTACCTAATGACTGATCCTTTAGTTACTGTCATAGACAGAGAACATGTTGTAAGTAGGGAATTACAAGTAGTTTCTATCTATAACCAGTGGCTTCAGGGCATGTTTAGTCACCAAGCCCTATTGATTCTTTTCTTTCTTTCTTTCTTTTAAAAATGTCTCTTGTAGACTGTGCTTTGCTTTCCATTCCTGCCTGATTCCACTTTAGGACTGGGTGCCATTATCTCACATTGGGGTTACTAAAGTAGCTTCTCACTTGGTTTCTCTGCCAAATTACTTTGATATTTTGATTATTCTATGATCTTATTGAACTGGGAATTTCCTTCAGAAATACAGACTGCACACTATCCATGCCTATCCATGATGGATACCTCCTGTTCATGTACTCCCATAAATCTTCCATAAGGATGTTCACTGAGTGGTAAAAGTTGTGCGAAAGTTATTCATCAATTTCTTAACTTGGTTAGTCCATTTTGTTTTATTGCTCATACAATTTTGATGACATCCCTGCTATTTGTGTGTGTGCATATGTGTATCCAAAAAATACTCATTCATTATCTATTTTTGTCAGCAATGAAAAGTAGGAAAACATTTTTAGTAAGTTGTGATAGTGTGGCAGGAACTAATCTATATTATCTATGAGATATGTACATATATGTATATGTATATATACATACATATATACATATGTGTGTGTACACATAATCTGTGATAATCAGCAATTCAATGGCCTTGTCTCTTTCGAATGCAAAAAAATGAAGTGAATAAAAGGAAAATATTTTCATGATATCAACACAATTAGCAATTTGAAAAGCAAAATATTCAGTAATGATGATTTCAATTTTTTTCTGAAGTTTGAAAATCATGAAATACCTTACATAACTTGGTTTTCAACAAACGAGACAGACTGAATTAATTGAATCAATATAATTGCAAACATTTATGTAGTTATTTAAGTTTTATAAAACCCTCTGTATAAATGGTAAAATCTTTCCTTCACAACAACCCTATTAAATAATGATAATATTTTCCTTATTTTCAGGATGAGGAGAACGGCATTGAGAAGTGTTAAATGATTATCCCGGGATCCCATGACTTGTCAAAGTCTGAGGTAGACTTTGAACCTGGTTTATCTTGATTCAAAGGTTAACAGCTGTTTGGAAGCAATGCAGTAGTACCGAAAGTCATTTGTTGAAGTCCATGCTAAACACATAATTAAGAATATTGGAAGTGGACTGGAAGCAGGAAAGATGAAAAGAGTATCATTATTGGGCTTCTTGATTTAAATAATTCAACTAACCAGTATCTTGGAAACATAAGGATTTTCATATTTTAATTAAACTGAAGTAGAAAAATTCTAAGGTTTATTCCAGGTGATGTTGCCTTTGGATGAATAAATGATGATAATGGTCACCAATAAAAGAGAAAGGAAATGGGAATGACAATTTTTTTAAAAAAGAATTCATGATAGAACTTTTAGGAAACCATGTACAAAACACTAGAAAACATCTTAACTGATTTGGTGAGGCAAGATTTAAATGCAAACTGAAATCTAGTATGCAAATGAGCTATTAAGGCATCAGTATTAGCTTTTAAACAAATCATTGACGGAGGCAAAGTGTCATCAGCGAAAACTTCAAATATCTTATATCCTGTTCAACACCTGAATCAACTTCTTAATGATATACAAATTTTTCCTTGCACATGAAAATATGAAGTCATTTTTCGTTTTATATTGGCCCTTTAACCATGGTAGTGTTTTGTAAGAATATAAACATAATATTATATCAGGTCCCACTGTCCACAAATACTGGGGCAATAAAGATTCAAATAGTTATGGAAATATATTGCAAAAATATTTAGTAAGCTAGACTCTCCAAAGGTTATTGCCAATCACCTGATAGATCCTCACAACTAGTGACAACAGTGCCATTTTGCTGTTGAATGTTCAAACTTTTAAAATTCTAGTAGCTTATTAAGATGTACTTCTCTTCTTTGATTTGTGTATTGAAACATAGTGCACAACTGCATGTATTTGCAGAAATGGGCTTATTATTGTAACAACTCAAGGGAATCTTTGGAATTGAGGAAAAACATTTACATTGGAACAAATTACATTTTACTGAAAACCTAATTGTTACACTGAGAGCTGTATACGGTTGTAATTGCACACTCCTAATTACACACACTGCATTATTTAAAAAGAATGGCATTGTTTATTTGTGATATTCTCTGCTTATTTACACTTGCATATTTGAATAAGGAGCAAGGAGTTATTTCTACAATACAGCAGAGATTGTTATCTGTTCACAAACACAAAATTAATTCAGTAGAGAAAATCTACTCTCTAACAGAAAGAGTGAAATTTCTCCTGAGGCAAGACATTCTACAATTGTTTCTAAATTTCTGTATAATTAACAAAGCACTTACCATCTGCAGTGATTGACCTGTCAGAGCTGCTCCTCTGAGATAATTTCAGTGACATTTAAAAAAAAATCTATGAATATCAAAAAGCCATATTTGACTTGTACAGAATAGTGTAATCCTGTAAATAGGAATTGCACTCAAGATGAAATTAGATTGAGGTATGTCCATTAGCTGGGTTAACCTTAACTAGATTAGTCTGCTTGGGCACTAGTAATTGTGTCCCTTGCTGGCTATCATAATAATAACCTTGTCCACTCTTTCACATTTTTTATTTTGTAAATGGCACTTAAATCAAGAACCCTACATCCCAGTCAAAGCACTTACTGAAGTGAATAGTCAGGCAGTATCACCTCTGAATTATGATTCCATTTCTTTATTGGACTAACAGCAATTTCCATTTTTAATTAAAGACAAAAACAAAAGAAATGTCTTCCAAATAGCACTTACAAGAGAAAAGATGTTACTTAGTTTAAAAATCTTTTTCCTACTAGAAATCCATTTCTCATATTTTTTTTTAGTGCATATATCATTGGATGTTAAAAACATTGGGAAATTGAAACAATTCTCTTAATAGATTGTGTTATTGGTCTATAATTGTAACGGATTTGATTCTTATTTAAATATTTTGTGTGTGTTCCACTTGCAGATAGATTCAAACGACCATTTCTATAGTCTTTAGGAAGTTTATCTAATACAAACACATACCTTTCAGATTGGTTAACATGATCAAAAAGAAAAATGATAAATGTTGGAGGGGATGTGGGAAAATTGGGACAGTAATGCATTGTTGGTGGAGCAATGAAATGATTCAACCATTCTGGAGAGCAATTTGGAACTATGCCCAAAGGGTGCTAAAAGTGTGCATACCCTTTTCCCCAGCAATACCGCTACTAGATCTGTATTTCACAGAGATTAAAAAAAAGTGATGAGAGTGTGGTCCTATTTAAAGGACCTATTTATAAACAAATAAATAAATATAAACACTATATATATATATATATATATATATATATATATATATATATATATATGCATGCATGTGAGTGTGTGGATGTGTTTCTGTGTCTGTGTGTGTTTGTATAATCAGCTCTTTCTGTGGTGGCAAAGAGTTAGAAATTGACAGGATGCCCATCAGTTGGGGGATGGCTGAATAAGTTGTGGTATATGATTGTAATGGAATAGTACTGTGCTATAAGAAACGATGAACCAGATGCTTTCAGAAAAACCTGCAAAGATTTACATAAACTGATGAAAAGTGAGGTGAGTAGAAACAGAACTTTGTACACAGTAACAGTAATATCATATGATGATCAAATGTAAATGACTTGCTTATTCTATACTCAGAATGACTTACTCAACAATAAAATGATACAAGATAATTTGAAAGGACTCAGAGAAAGAACTAATGCAGTCTGAATGCAGATTGAGGCATAACATTTTTCTCTTTATTTTTTTCATTTTGGAGAGGAGCAAGGCAGGAGGATTTGAAGATGGCTGCTCTAAGTTTTCTTTTACAACATGACTAGTATATTTTTTTTAAAAAAGTTTATTTGAATCGTAGTCCTTATTCTCTCTGCCTCTCCAGGCTACTAAAATAAAAAGATAACACGTCAACATATTGTGTGTAACTTTATTTGTTTTTTAATAATATTTTATTTTTCCCCAGTTGCATGTCAAGAAAAAATTTAACAGTCATTTTTTACAAGATTTGGTTCCAAATTTTTCTCCCTCCCTCTCCTCTTCTGAAAATGATAGGCAGTTTGATATAGTTTACACATGAACCATCATGTAAAAAAAAATTCCCAAATTAGTCCCAGTTGTGAAAGGATAAATAAAAAAAAAACCAAGGGAAGGAATAAAGTGAAAAAAAATGTGCTTCCATCTGCATTCAGATTCTAGCAGTTCTTTATCTGGATGTGTATAGCATTTTTCCTTCATGAGTACTTTGTACTTGTTTTGGATCATTGTGCTGCTAAGAAGAGCTGAGTCATTTACAGTTGATCATCACACAATGTTGCTGATGCTTGTATGTAACTTTAAAATGAAGCAAGCAAATGGTGGGTAAAAAAAACCTACTGAAGTTTAGATATAAAATTTGAAAGTATTTTCAGCTCTTAAGAGCTATGGAAAGTTCTCATTGCCCAAGACCACTGTCGAAGTTATGTTTTAAATCCCAGTGACCAGTAGGGAATAGTCAGTTACTACACAGTTCACTAAAATTGCTCCCCTACCTTGATACATGAAAAGTCAGACTCCTTTTTCTTTCATCTTATTTCAGAAGAGATTCCCATATCGGCCACTAACAAAGTGTCCCTACAAGTCCAGTTCATGCTCTCAATACAGAAACTTCTAAGTATATAGAATTGGAACTGATCTTTTTTTTTCTTTTTATGTATTTGAAGTTCATTGCTATAGTAAGGGGGACTTTACAACTTGAAAGTTAGATGTATGTGTGTATAAAAACCTCTTAAAATCAGTTTTACTTTGTATAATTTTGAATCTTAGGATTTTATATGGTGTATTCTAAGGACTAAAGTATGGTTTAATTATATTTTATAATACAGAAAAGGGCTTATTTTCCATCAGAGAAACTCAGTTGTATGCATGGCCATAATTAAGATCGTTCTTCCTTTAATTGGATTAAGTTAAATTTCTGGAAACAATAGTAGGAGTCATTCTTTTCGACACCAGTGAAAAAATCCCAGAAAGCAACAGCCTTCCAAGAAAGATTGCTTGAGGATTTCTGCAAATCCTCAGCAAATGCCTGGCAGTAGAACCAAGGTGCTATCTGCTTGCCTGGAAATACAAAGTTTTCGGGGCAATGCTATGGTATTCACTTCTTCTAGGCAACTTTTTCTAACTGCCTAAAATTGCTCAGGAAGGTAAAAGAATAAAATATTTCATCGTTTTACAGCGGTGAAGAAAAGAAGAATCAGCCAAATGAACCTTACTGTCTTAGCATAGCCTCAACCAATTGTGACTTAATGTGCTGTTCAGCAAGGACAGTATTCATTAGAAGACTCACCTTGGCAAGCAGTTTAAAGACATGCTATACGTATATATAAATCTATTTTATATCATGTCTATGAGTGTTAATCTTATTGCAGAACACAGTGATTACAGCTTGCATTGAATTACTACATTTTATAATTCACTGCAGTGAGGTATTGCTGTATGACATCTCCGACCCAGTGAGCACTTCATTATTTTTAAAGGGAAAATTGAACAAGAAAATCAGTTCAGTTGAACTCTGCCTTTGCTGCTGCTCTGGTTCTTAATGCCAAAGGAACAGATCTATATTTCGTTGTAGCTAGTTCAGAAGAATAATAAGTGCAAACTTTCACTGGGGGCACCCAACTGGGAATCTGAGGTCTTAAAAAATTGAATATTTGGGGTATAGACAAGAAAATGCAGGAGTGTTCTAAAGTGAAGTAAGAAGGCCTTAAAAAGACCAGACTAAGAGAGGATAGCACATGAAGTGGGGATCCAGGATTCATTTATGAAATCTTAAAGCTACTTTTGACCCCACCATTGTCAGGAGCACTTTCTAAGAAATCAATTACGAATAAAAAAAATCCTTTCCCAAAGTTCTCTGTCCCTTCTTCATACAAATCCTTCCAAAGTCATTAGAAAGGAAAGTATAAGTTTTGTCCATCGCCCACGCTACAATGATATCATAATGATCTTTTAAATATTCAATGGAGTATATATATTAAAAGTGCTTTAAAAGCATTAAAGTACTATATAAATAATAGTTTTTTGTTCTTTGGAAATAGGTATATAGAACTCAAAGGGTGTATATGAGAAATTTAACATTCCAATGTTTCTATTCTGACTTAGAGAAGTGAGAGATTATCTCCGTTCCTTCATTTTGTTGGATCTCTTACTAATATTTCAGCCAATAAAAGGAATATTTTAAAATAAAATGAGAATTATGCAATTGGAAAGAATTTAAAGGTTACCTAGTTCAAACTCTCACCCAAAGCTGAGATGTGTGCTCAAAGCACCCTGAAAGGGCCATTCAGTCACCACTTAAAGAAATTTAGTGATGGCAGACTATCTTCTGCAGTAATTTATTGTAGCTTTAGATGGTTCTTTTTACCTGAAATCTAACCATTGGTCCTAGTTGTATCATCTCAGGCTAAGAAGAATAAGTTTGATCATAAACTTTTTGAAATATTTGAAACAGCAGTCAAATTCCTTTTAAGTTTTTTATTCTCCACTCCAACCATTTCACTTCCTTCAAACAAGTTAAATGCAATTTTGTTGTTGTTGTTATGTCACCTCATCACCCTGGTCACTCGCCATCACTTTTAAAGTGAGGCAAACTACACTAGACTGTCTACATGTGGTCAGACCAGAACTGAGAATGGTGGGACTAGCATCTATTTTTCTCTGGGTTTCACCATAGTGCTGTGTTACATTGAAGCAGTATGTCTTAATGAATAGAGTGCTGCATTTAGAAGGACAACCTGAGTCCAAATCCTGCCTCTGACATTATCTGTGATCTGTATGATCTTTGGAAAGTCAGACAACTCTCTGAGACCTATCTACTAAGTTATAACAGCCTGTAGTCTATTTCAATGTTAAACACTGATGAATGCAAAAGAACGTTAATTTCTTGAGCTGCAATAATGTATTTCTGACATTTTGACCCCATAGTTTTAGGAGACACATACACACACACACGCACACACACGCACACACATATATGTATATATGTATGTATATGTGTGTATATATGTATATGCATATATGTGTGTACATGTATATGTACATGTATATATCTATATAGATGCATGTATATGTATGTAAGTATGTGCACATGTATTATGTATGTATATGTTTGTGCATGTATATACATGTGTAACATATGTGTGTGTGTAATAATTACATATGTATAATTGTGTGTATATATTCTCACCAACCCTATACCATAGTTGTTCAGTTAACTTAAATTTATGGTGCCTTCTATATTTCCATCACGGCCATTAGTCATAGAATTACCTTCTCTTGAACTGGCTCCCTTGTGACAAAAACAATTAAGCAAAAACTTTTGAGATGGTATCTGCCAATATAAACTGTGTTCTGCCCTAGTAGTCCTCATTAAAGAAGAGGAACATGTCATTATTTCTTCTCTTGAACTTTCATTGATTTTTCTGTTACCCAGAAGTCAACAATATTAGTGATCTCTTAATTTTGATTGTTATAATAATTATGTATGTTGTTTGCTTGTTTCTGCCTATTTTTCCCTTCATCACTATATACAAATCTTACTTATTGCTCTGAATTTCTTATATTCACTATTTCTTACTACACAACAATATTCTCTTATATTCGCATAGCATCATTTTGTTTGTTTGGGTTTTTTTTGGCTATTCCGTGGTAATTGAGCACCCACTTTGCTACCACAAATATTACTGCCATGAATATTCTGGTAGGTATAACACTAATACCTCTGTTTCTGTCTTTGATGTCTTTGGCATATATGTCCAGTAGTAAGATTTGCTAGATTAAAATGTGTAAATAATTTAATCACATTTCTTGAATAATTCCAAAATGAAATAAAAAATGATGGGATCATAACACTGGTGCATTGAGTACATCAATATGTCTCTCTTCCCTTAGCTTTGCCTTACCCATTTCCACCTTTTTTATTTTTACAAATTTATATGAAATAAAGCAAAATATCAAAGATATTTTAAGTTCATTGCTCTTACTTCTAGAAATTTGCAATGTATCTTAATGTGATCATTTGTAGTTTCAAAATCTTTTACAAAATTGGCCACTTATCTATGGGGAATTGCTGCTGCTGCTGTTGAAACACACATATATGTTGAAATACATATGTATTATATGCACATATATGAATTCTCTTTATATTTTGTTTTTAATACAACTTTCTCATAAACTTTACAAACTAGAATATTTCAACAAAAAACAGAAGTTCTATCCAATACTACTGAATTACCTTACATTTAGTTTTTAAGTATATTAAAATTAATATATGAGCACAAAATTATCCTGTTTGTCCCTTCCTGAAATCCTCTCTGCTTCTTTTCGTGCATTATAAATGTGTCCCTGATTCTACTTTTCCCATTTTTTTCTTTTTTTAATTACTTTTGTTATCCAACAAGCAGAGGGCGACAGTGGACTTTGCAGCCAGCAAGATTTGAGTTCCTCCCACCTCTGACACACCGATTTTTATCACAAGTCATTTTGTTTGTCCATCCACAAATGGACAAGTCATTTAATGTTTCAGTTTTCTAGACAACTCTCTAAGATTATAAATTACACATAATGCTTTGACTTGCAATGGCAGAAGCATTTCTTTGACAGGAATCTCCCTATACCAGTGAAATTGCATCTAATTGCTATCCTTATCTATACTTCATTATCTATCATCTCCCACCTTCCCTACCCCAAGGAGAAGCTCTCCTTTATTATAAGTAACTATGGTCAAGCAAAACAAATCGAGACATTTTCTGCCTGTAAAGTATCTCTCTTTTTTTTTCAGTTCTCGCCCATCACCTCTCTGTCAAGAGGAGAGAAACACTATTGATCATCAGCAAATTGAAGTCATGACCACATCATTGATTTAAGCTTTCAAAGATGCTTTCCTTTATTTTGTTGTCATCATCATGTAAAAATTATTCTCTCAGTTAAGCTCATTTTACTCTTCATCAGTTAAAAAAGTTTTCCCACTATTCTCTGAAGCCATAATATATATATATATTAATTCTTAAATCAAAACAATATTCTATTACATTCATATGCCACTATTTGATGATCAGATATTCCCCCTCATGAATAGGCATACACATTGTTTCCAGTTAATTTCTATAATGAGAAGTACTACAATAAATATTTGTGCATATATACTTATATGTACACTTTCCCTATATCTTTGACCTTATTTGTCAGTTACAAAATAGTAGTGTAAGAAATGGGAGGAGGAGTTTTGTTTCCACAGAACTAAAGGCGTGCTTCCCCGCCCTCCCCCACCCCAGCTTTAGCAGAGACCAGGCCTCAAGGTTGGTCAGGTGAGAGGTCAGAGGCTTGTAAGCATGTGCATACTTTTTGAGAAGGCAGTCTGGGGAATTAGAGAGGCCAAACCCACTTGAACCTGTTCAAGCTTATCTAGGGTCTGGTCTTGGTCAAGAATCCAGGCCTACTGATTTGCATATGTTAAAGAGGGAAAGTAGGGGAAGTAAAAGAATATAGTTTAATCCTAAACTAAGACAAGGAAAATCTAATTAACTTCACTTTTGCTTCTGTATCCTTATTATCCTATTTATATAAACTATATAACCTAGGAAAACTATGTAAAAAACAAAGATTGTAAACTAACCATGACTCTAGCAGGAGTGGAGGGAATGGTTACCCCTGCTCCTGCAGCTGTATCAGTGTGAGTGTTCCCGCGAGCACTGCACCTGCTCTCCTGGGGAGCGTAATAAAATGCCTTCCTCTGCCCGCTCTGGTCCTGAGTTCTTTGGGTGTGAATGGGCAAATCACATGGGTTTTCCTAAGGCCAAGTGAAGGGAAGCAACAGGCAGCGGAAGCTCACCAGGCTTACTCCTGGATCTTGTCTTGGGGTGTCCTGTGATCCCCACTGCGGTGTTAAGAGGGCTACCACTCTGGATTCCTTTGGGGAACCCTGTGGTCTGCACGGCCTTCTTAAGGGAACATCACATGGAACTTCCGGCCCTGTCTCGGGAGCCTTGTGATCTTACTGCCATCCTAAGGGGCCATCGCTTGGGTCTTCCTTAGGGTCTGACCCCTAGGAGGCCCTGTGATCCCCACAGATTAAGGGATGGCTACCACTTGGTCTTCCTCTGGGAGTCCTGTGGTCTGTACAGCCTTCCCTAGGGATTATCACAGGGTTCTTCTTCAGGACTTTGGCCCTGCCTAGGAAGTCCAGTGATCCCCAAAACCACGTTTCTCACAGTAGTGTTATTGTTGAGTAAAAGGGTTCATAAAGTTTATTGCGTTTTTTGGGGTACAGCTCCAAATTGTTTTTATAATGATCAGATCATTTCAAGTATCTTCCAATAGTATAATAGCGTTCCTATCCTTCCATAGCCTCTCCAACATTGTTATTATTTGCTTTTGTTATTTTTCCAAATCTGCTGGGTATGAGGTAAAACTTCAGAATTAATTAGATTTGTATTTCTCTTACAATTAATTCTTTTGAGCATCTTTTTATGTGGTTATTGAGCTTATAATTCTTTCAAAAACCACATTTCCATATTTTTGACCATTTACTTATATAGCAATTGCTTTTGTGCTTAAATATATTTTAGATGTCAGTGATAGTTAATGGAAATATTTTTCCTTCTCTAAAATTTCTCATTTAGTTATGTCTTGAGTGATTTTATTTGTGGAAATGTTGTTGTGTTTTTTTTTAACTTATGTAGTAAACAAAAAAAGTAGGATGAGTTATCTTTTATAATCTCTTGTCTTTTGTTTGTCTAAGAATTTCCTACTTACCCATAGTCATAAAACGTTACTGCCTCATTTTCTTCCCATTTGTTTTAATGTGTAACCTTTTAATATGCAGGATATGTAGAAAAGGGGTGTTTTATACTCCTGCTCACAATATTAAAGTTATGTGCACAAGACGTGTTCAAATATGCACATTGCACTTTTAGAATCAATCAGAGGCAAAAATTAGATATTAACAAGGCCCCGTTATTCAAGTCAGAAAGGAATAGAATGCTTCTAGTCATTTGGCTAATGATGCCACAAAGGAAGCACACAGGGATTGCCTGAAGAAACTGTTTGATTCTTTGTCTGCAGTAGCAAGATCCTTTTCATTCTTGTGCATCCCAATAGTGACTGAGGATTATGTAATTGCACCAAAACACCCAAGAAGGAATCCCTTGGAAATGGGAAAGGAAATTCTTTGTCTTTCCCAAGCCCTTGACCAAAGAATAACTTTTTGAATTTCAAAAAAATAGGAGGATTTTGAGTTGTCCTTGCTATCCCAGTTCTATCCCAAGAAGAGCAGTGACTGGTGGAAATATCTGTATTAGAAGTCAGAAACATACTATACAACTGAAGAAAAGGAACTTCAGGATACTAGGAGCTGAGCACAGAGATACACCATGCTCCAAGTGAAATTTGTGAGCACCCTCATGAAGGGGTAAAGAGAACTTCTAGTTACTGGCCAGCTTATATAACCCCCTTTTCCATTTGGTCTCACCAAACACAAACCTATTGTCCACTGGGCTCTGTATTTACTTGTGGGGAAGTGTGTCCTAGACTTCTTGGAGAAATGCTTTATACCAACTCTTCTTGTTACTGTACTTTAGTAAATATCACATTTCTGAAAGATAATTAACTGGCTTATTGATATAGATCAGTAATCATTTGGGGAAGTATATTAATGGGTGTTCCTTAGCTAGAGCACTCAAAAAACACCCTAGATCCCTAAGGGGAGAAGCAGCAAATGCCCTCTGGGGACCAACCTGTCAATGCAAGCTGCAGGAGAAAGGGAATATAGAGGGAGAATATACTACACATGTATCAATTTTTAACTTATTTGAACTTATTTTGATAATATGTGATTAATCTAATTTCTGCCCAACTGCCTTCCAAGTTCTCTAGCAGCTCTTTTCAAAATGGAAATCATTGCCCCTTGATAGCCTGAGATTTGTGGAAATCTATACTACTTTTTCTATTAGTTTTACTTCTTCCTTGCCTATTGTTTCCCTGCTTTTTCTAGTTTTTAATAAATATCAAATAGCTTTGATGACTACTGCTTTACTTTGTATCTATCTGTCTGTCTACACAGAACTATCTATAGCTACCTATCTATTTAAATTATCTATCAATACAGATAGATCTAGATATCTGTAGATCTTGCTCTCACTTTCTTTTTCTGTCTCTTTCTCTCTGATTCTGCCTCTGTGTCTGTCTCTGTCTCTGCTTCTGTGCTTGTGTGTCTCTCTCTGTCTCTCTTCTTCTCTCTCTCTCTGTTTCTGTGTCTGTCTGTCTGTCTGTCCGTCTGTCTCTCTCTGTCTTAGTTTGAGGTAAGATAACTCTATATACTGCTGTTGTAGGACTGACAGCTATTTAAGCACCTGCCAAGTAGTGGCAGGGCTCCTAACAGATAGATGTTGGTTCTAGCATAGTCTCATTCAATTTAGATTTTCACTGGATTCTCCTTTAGACTCTAGATCCTATCGGATGTTTGCACCCAACTACAGAAATTTGCATTTATCACTTTTATATTTCATTGGTCTCAGTTACCATTCCAGACTGGAGAAAAATGAATTTAAGGATCTAGTTCTGTTATTCAATGCACTACTTACCCCTTTCAAATTTATCTTTTCCACTAATTTTATTTTTTTAAATGCTACATATATTTAAATCAAAATAATAGGAAGCTGGTGGAAAAAACACAAAATAATGTCCATTGCCTCAAAATTAGCTTGAAAGGTGATCCATCTCTAAACAGGGAAAGAGGAAATAATTGTCTTTCTTGAAAATAATTAAAAATGTTTCAAAAGAAAAATATTTATATTTTGATTTATATGTAACTTTTCAAAAGCATATCATCCATGTTAATATTCCTGTACATTTCCCAAATCTGATCTAATGAACTTAAATATAGCTTGTATACATATTTTCCTTTGGTCCAAAACATTTAAGTTTTAGACTCACTGTGAAATAAGGGAGAAGTAAATAACTTTTTTTCTGTTTAGATATAAATGTACAAAATGATTTGCTCTCCATTATGAAACACATCATTTTGAAAACCAAAATACAACCGTACTTCCAATAACCCATTCATTCAATGCTTCATTAGAACACAGTCTCATGTTACAAAGGAGTCTCCATTTCTGCTGTTAATGTTATTAATTTAAATTGAGCTCCTAAATGTAATAGACATTATAAAGAACATAGAATTAGATATGGTCCCTGCTCATTAACTTCATTTCCTGGTGGCTATTTCACTGCCCATCTTTCATGCTTCACAGCTTGTCAGATGAACAAGGAAAGAGTTGAAAAGGTTTCATAAGGTTGATCATCATCATTATACTCGATTAATATTTTTGCACACAAACTCAGTGTACAGTACCATGCTGGGCCCTTTAAGAAGGTATGCAGAAATTAATTAAAAAGAGTTTAAAGGTCTCATATTTGAAGGGAAAGCAGCACAGAAAAATTTCGAACATTGAGGTCAAACGAAAAATATAAACAACAAAATGACATAAAGTTAAAAAAAACAGGTCCATGTTTGGTTGTCCTCCTTGTTTGTTTGTTTTGGGTTGTTTTTGTTTGTTTGTTTTTTTAGGTAGAGCTCTTCAACTTTTTATTTAGCTTAATATTGGGAATGACAAGAGATAGAGAGAGAAAAAGACTACTGACCAATAGGATGAATAAACAAAATAGACAAAGGACTTGTAAAAAGTTTTGGAAGTTGATGGGCAAATAAAATGTCAAAGGTCTTGCCTGTAAGAAGAAAGGTTAAAAAAAAGTTATTTGTGGTTATTTTGAGGTTCCAATCTATCGTATTTCAAGGACCAGATGAAACAAAGGCAAGAGATATAGTCCAACTAACTGGCTATGCTTTAGCCCCCCAAAATAGATTGCTTCATGACCAATGAGGCATTTTAGACCAACTAAATGGGCCGGTTAACATTGTAACATAGGCTATTGCTTTGTAACTGATCATTAATGTGGCATGCAATTCCAAAGCCATTGTGCCATGGCCAAAGTTCCCACTACACTGCCTGCTAATGCATGCCATAATATATCTCTATGAACATTTTCCATTTTCCTGAAGGCAGCTAATCCTAAGCATATCTTTATGAAGCTTTCCTCAATGTTGTCATTCAGCCTGTCATCTAGGTAGGTGTGAGATGGAGAACAAACTTGCCAAGAGCTTTGGGAAGCAAATACCAGGGTCAGAGGGAAAGAGGTCTTCTTTTTGCTCTAAGAGGACTGGCACCAAGGGAGGCAATCCCTTAGAGACAGGAGTCTCATGACTATTATAGCTGACTATCTAGTCTTTTCCTCTACCAAATTCCACAAACATTATGCGATTTAGCACTCCAAATAAAGACAATTTTCTGGGTGTGTAGGGGTAGACAATTGTAGCAACAGTTTTTCTAGCAGTTGTTGTGGGGTGTAAGACCCAATAAGACCAGCAATGTGAGCTGCCAGCACAGGTTCTTTTGATCTGCTTCACTAAGGAAAGTAACTTTAAGGGGTTAACAATCTCACTTTAATCTAACATACAATATCATTCACTTAGTTCAGGAGGAAAAGCCTGAACTTCAGAGCAAATACAAATTACAAGCATCAACAGACAGACCTTGTCTGATTGAAATTTCAATTCATAGTTACCAGGGTTTAACAAAGACCCAAAATCGGAGTTTACAAGCTGGGGGGGGGGGGCGGTCTTAACAGCTGCGCAGAGTCTCTTCAAGTCATAGGACACTCTTCCAGTGACTGAGAGTCCCCAAGGGAAAATGCCAACCTCTGGGTTTATATATGCTGTTCAGGGTCAAAGAGCATCACAACATTCCACTCAAACCCACGTGACCTAAAAGCATCACAAGCATGGGACACAAACCCACGTGGCCTAAAAATGTCACAAACATGGGACTCAAATCCACATGGACTAAAAGCCTCTGGCTTCAAAAACATGTGACTCAAACTCATGCAAACCAGGCTTTCCCTTGAGGCAAGGAGGTCATCAAAGACTCCTGATCCAATCAAAGAAACAAAGGCCAGACTCTTCAAGGGCACTTGATTAAATAAGTGCTAAAAGAGAAAACAGTAAAAAAAAAAAGTCTCAACTTAATTACTGATACAATATTATAATTGAAGTTAACAAGAGTTAATAGAAACATAAAAAAAATTTGATGAAGGGGAAAATGTTCCCATCTTTTCACTTTTTTTTTTACCATCTTATATTTGCCCTTCTCTTATCTTCTGCTATACTCCCTCTCCTAACCTTAAATAAGATAATGAGACAGAAACTGGATCCATGGACATCATAATTTTCAGGTAAACCAATAATTTTTAAAATTCTCTTTCCTGGATCTACTTTCTGGGTCAGTTATTTTGCCAGTGAGGTATTTTATGTTTTCTATTTTTTTATTCTTTCTTTCCATTTGAATAATTCTTGGTATTTTATGGAATCATTAGTTTTCACTTGCCCAGTTCTAATTTTTAACAAATTGTTTACTTCCATTAAATTTTGTACCTCCTTTTCCACTTGGCCAATTCTACTTTTTAAGGACTTGTTTTCTTCAGTGTAGTTTTTTTTCCCCATTTGGCCAACTGTATTTTTTTTTATTTTGTTCAGAATTTGTTTTATTTTGATATTCATTTAAATAATTCAACTATTTCCGATCTGCTTGAGAGTTCTATTACATTCTTTGAAATTCTAGCTTGAGTTTTTTTTTCTTTTTTTTAATTTAACATATTTAGTTTTCAGCATTGATTTTCACAAGACTTTGAATTACAAATTTTCTCCCCATTTCTACCCTCCCCCCACTCCAAGATGGCGTATATTCTGCTTGCCCTGTTCCCCAGTCAGCCCTCCCCTCCGTCGCCCAACTCCCCTCCCATCCCCTTTTCCCTTCCTTTCTTGTAGGGCAAGATAAATTTCTACGCCCCATTGCCTGTGTATCTTATTTTCTAGTTGCATGTAAAAACATTTTTTTTTGTTTTTGAACATCTGTTTTTAAAACTTTGAGTTCCAAATTCTCTCCCCTCTTCCCTTCCCACCCACCCACCCTGAGAAGTCAAGCAATTCAACATAGGCCACATGTGTATCATTATGTATAACCCTTCCACAATACTCATGTTGTGAAAGACTTACTATATTTTGCTCCTTCCCAACCCATCCCCCTTTATTAAATTTTCTCCCTTGACCCTGTCCCCTTTCAAAAGTGTTTGTTTTTGACTACCTTCACCCCCATCAGCCCTCCCCTCCATCATCCCCCCCATTTTTTTTTTTATCTTCTTCCCTCTTCTTTCCTGTGGGGTAAGATTCCCAATTGGGTATGTATGGTATTCCCTCCTTAGGCCAAATCTGATGACAGCAATGTTCACTCATTCCCCCCTCACCTGCCCTCTCCCCTCCTCGCACAGAACTGCTTCCTCTTACCACCTTTATGCGAGATAATCCACCCCATTCTATCTCTCCTTATCTCCCTCTCTAAGTATGTTCCTCTCTCATCCCTTAATTTGATTTTATTTCTTTTAAATATCTTCCCTTCATCTTCAACTCACCCTGTGTCCCCCCCCTCTCTCTCTCTCTTTCTCTCTCTCTCTCTCTCTCTCCATAAATATATATATATATATATATATATATCTATAAACTTTATATATAAAAACACACATACATATATATACATATATATACATATACACATAGATATATACATACATACACATTCACCCATATATATACATAAACATATATGTATGCATATTCCCTTCAGCTACCCTAATACTGAGGTCTCATGAATCATACTTGTCGTCTTTCCATGTAGGAGTGTCAACAAAACAGTTCACGCTTAGTAAGTCCCTTGCAATTTCTTTTTCTTGTTCTTTTTCTTGATTACCTTTTCATGCTTCTCTTGATTCTTGTGTTTGAAAGTCAAATTTTCTATTCAGTTCTGGTCTTTTCACTGAGAAAGCTTGAAAATCCTCTATTTTATTGAAAATCCATGTTTTGCCTTGGAGCATGATACTCAGTTTTGCTGGGTAGGTGATTCTAGGTTTTAATCCTAGCTCCACTGACTTCCGGAATATCGTATTCCAAGCCCTTCGATCTCTTAATGTAGAGGCTGCCAGATCTTGGGTTATTCTGATTGGGTTTCCACAATACTCAAATTGTTTCTTTCTGGCTGCTTGCAGTATTTTCTCCTTGATCTGGGAGCTCTGGAATTTGGCGACAATATTCCTGGGAGATTTCTTTTTGGGATCTATTTGAGGAGGCGATCGATGGATTCTTTCAATTTCTATTTTGCCCTGTGGCTCTAGAATATCAGGGCAGTTCTCCTTCATAATTTCTTGAACGATGATGTCTAGGCTCTTTTTTTGGTCATGGCTTTCAGGTAGTCCAATAATTTTTAAATTATCTCTCCTGGATCTATTTTCCAGGTCAGTGGTTTTTCCAAGGAGATATTTCACATTGTCTTCCATTTTTTCATTCCTTTGGTTCTGTTTTATAATATCTTGATTTCTCATAAAGTCACTAGCTTCCACTTGCTCCAATCTAATTTTAAAAGTAGTATTTTCTTCAGTGGTCTTTTGGACCTCCTTTTCCATTTAGCTAATTCTGCCTTTCAAGGCATTCTTCTCCTCATTGGCTTTTTGGAGCTCTTTTGCCATTTGAGGTAGTCTGTTTCTTAAGGTGTTGTTTTCTTCAGTGTATTTTTCAGTATTTTTTTGGGTCTCCTTTAGCAAGTCATTGAATTGTTTTTCATGGTTTTCTCACATCCTTCTCATTTCTTTTCCCAATTTTTCCTCTACTTCTCTAACTTGCTTTTCCAAATCCTCTTTGAGCTCTTCCATGGCCTGGGACCAGTTCATGTTTTTCTTGGAGGCTTTTGGTGTAGGCTCTTGCACTTTATTGACTTCTTTAGGCTGTATGATTGGTCTTCTTTGTCAGCAAAGAAAGAATCCAAAGTCTGAGACTGAATCTGGGTGTATTTTCGCTGCCTGGACATATTTCCAGCCAACTGACTTGACCTTTGAGTTTTTCAGTGGGGTATGACTGCTTGTAGACTAGAGAGTTCTATGTTCCACGTTTGGGGGGGAGGTGCCAGCTCTGCCACACCAGCACTGCTCCTTCCCCAAGGACCCCCAACCCGGACTGGGCTTAGATCTTCAGCAGGCTGTGCACCCCTGCTGTGATCCGCCACTTAATTCCTCCCACCAGGTGGGCCTGGAGCCGGAAGTAACAATAGCTGTAGCTGCCCCACCTCCACTGCCCCCAGGGCTGGAAGCCGAACCTCGAGCTCCTTCTACTCCTGCAGCTTTTCCCACTAACCTTCTCAGCAGTCTTTGGTGTTTGTGGGTTGAGAAGCCCTGGTACCTGCCACAGCTCACTGATTCAGGGCGCTAGGGCCCCCTCCGCCCAGCTCCTGGTCTCTTTGGTCCACGCTGCTCATGCTGGGCTCTGCTCCACTCCGTTCCCAGCTCCCAGCTCCGTGTGGGATAGACCTCACCCAGAGACCATCCAGGCTGTCCTGGGCTGGAGCCCTCCTTCCCTCTGCTGTTTTGTGGGTTCTGCCGTTCTAGAATTGGTTCAGAGCCATTTTTTATAGGTTTTTGGAGGGACTCCGTACGGAGCTCACGCTACTCCCTGCTTTCCAGCCGCCATCTTGGTTCCAACCCCCTAGCTTCTGGCCAACTGTATTTTTTAAGGAACTGTTTTCTATAGTCAATTTTTGTCCTTCATTTTGCAAGCCATTGACTCTCTCTTGCATACTTCTCATTTCTTTTCCCAATTTTTCTTCTACCTCTCTTATTTGACTTTTAAAATCCTTCTTGAGCTCTTTCAAGAAGGCTTATTTTTTTGACACCAATTCACATTCCACTTTGAAGTTTTTGATGTGGGTATATTGACAATGTTATCCTCTTCTAAATCAGTGCCTTGATCTTCCCTTTCCCCATAATAACAATCTGTGGACATTCTCCGTTTCTGCTTTTTGCTCATGGTGTTTGCCTGTTTCCAGGCTTTTAAAGTTGAGCTCTCCTGCTGGAAGACAGGGTCACTGACCTAAGCTTCTTGTGCTGGGAAGTCAGCACCTGGTCACTAGCTCTGTAAGCTGGGGCCTTAGGTGCTGGCAGCTGGAGGCTATAGGAGTCTGGCAGTTTACCTGCTGCTGAGCTGAGGTCAGCAACACTGGAGCTCTTGGGGTGGGGGTGGGGAGCCTGGTCCCCTAGGGGATGCCTGCTCACCTGAGCTTTGCACTTGAATATTTGGCTGTTGGAACATGCCTGCCAGCCTGGAGCTTTGCCTCCTGGAGTTGTACTTCCTGGAGTTGTGCTGAAGCACAGGGAGATTTGGCTGCTGGAGAACACTGGAACACATGGTGGTTTTTTGAATTGGTGTCTGCCAGTTCCCTTGACTGTGCTGAGGCATGGGAGGCAGGGGGTGTCCTGGTATTGGTGCTTGCCTGTTCCACCATTCTGGGACTCAGAATCTCTCCTGGTTTGCTGAGGTGGGACTTGCCATTGGCTTGCTGGTTTACCTCATGTCCTGTACTGCTCTCCCTCCCCCAGAGCAAGAGGAGCCTTTCCCATTAATCCCCCAAGCTTCCTGGGCTACCAGACTGCTGCACCCTGTATTTCTTCTAGCTCAGCTGTTCCAGGGTTTTTCCTAAGGTAATATTTTCTGGGTTTTATGAGGTCATTAATGGAAGGTGAGAGTGACTTACTTTTTACTCTGCCATCTTGGATCCCAGAGTGTCTGTTTATTTACATATTGGGCCTTCCCTATGTTCGTTAAATTACTAACTTACTAAGGTCTTATAAAAGGATGACTTTGAAAAGAAAAATAAGCATTGACCAGACATGTAGTCTTCAATTATGAGGACTAATTCTCATGGAAGAAAGTAATGGACTCTTACACCTGAACTATGAACAGTTCTAGGACCTTAGTATACTTCTTGTCTCAGTTCCCAACTCCAGGATTCTATATCTAGAAGATAGCAGTTAAGGAAACCGTGGCTTCAAATACTTTCCTATTCAGTCTTCCTTTCCTCCATAGATGAAGAAAGAAAATCTTTTCCTGATTCTACATATATTTGACTGCTTACTAAAGTCCAATGCCATCCTGTTCTCCTGGGGCTTGAACTATAATTTCTTTCAGATAACCTTAACCGTAGAGTTTTCATTTCTGAGATTACTGTCCAGAATAAGGCCAAAATTCTCCTTTTAATTTCAACTTGAGCAAAGCCATCTTTGAGCCTCGCTTTGCCCTGCATAGGACTAGAGGGGGTTGTTTCTTGGGAAAGTGAAGAAAATTATTGTGAATAATACTGTGAATATTAAGAATCCCAAAAAGATAAAAGAAAGTAGAAAAGGTACCATATGTGCAAACATTTTTATAGTAGCCCTTTGTGAGGAAAGAAAAAAAAATAAACTAAGGGGGTTCCCACCTTTGACTAAACAAATTATGGTATATGAATGTAGCAGAAAATGATTTTCACCATAAGAAATTGTGAAATGGATAATTTCAAAGGAAAAAAACAGCTGTGAAGACATGTATGAATGGATTCTGAGTGAAGTAAGGAAAAAGCAAGAAAATGTTGTATAAAATAACAGCAATATTACAGTGAAAATGAATGTTGAAAAACTGGAGAATTCTGATCAATGCTATTTTCAACCAAGATTCCAAAGGACTGATGATGAAACATGCTACTTACCTCTGAAAACATCCAGAACAAGGCATATGTTTTTGGACACAGAAAACTGCAGGAATTTTTTGTTTTACTTGACTATTGTATTGGTAATTTAGATGGGACTTTTTTTTCACTGTTTTCTCTTTCAGCATTTATTTAATCAAGTGCCCTTGAAGAGTCTGGCCTTTGTTTCTTTGATTAAATCAGGAGTCTTTGATGACCTCCTTGCCTCAAGGGAAAGCCTATGCCAGGTGGGTTTAAGTCAGCATGTTTGTGACACTTTTAGGTCACATGGGTGAGTCACATGTTGTGACGCCCTTTGAACCTGAACAGAATATATAAACTCAAGAGGTTGGCATCTTCCCTTGGGGCTCTCAGTCACTGATAGAGTGGCATGGAACTCTGGGCAGCCATTTCAACAGCCCCCAGCTTGTAAACCCAGATGTTGATGCTTTCCTGGTAACTATGAATTGTGATCTGGTCTGTTTATATTGTGTATGCTTATAATTTGTTTGTATTTGCTCTGAAGTTCAGGTTACTGACTTTTCCTCCTGAATTAAGTGAATGATATTTGTATGTTGCATTAAAATAGGATTGTTAACCCCTTAATGTTGCTTTCCTTAGTAAAGCAGATCAAAGAACCTGTGTTAGCAGCCCTTCTGTATGCTGGCTGTTATTGGTTTTACACAGCCACAGTAGCTTCTAGCCAATTGTTGTTACAACTATGTCTATTTGTTGCAGAGGTTTGCTTTTCTTTTTACTACTGAGAAGGGAAGAAAAGAAGAAAGCAAAGAGAGGGAAAGGGAGGGGGGAGAGGAAAAGGAAGAAGGAGGAGGAGGAGAGAGAAGGAGAGAGAAGAAGGAGAGAGGAGAGAGGAGAGAGGAAGAGAAAGAGAGAGAGAGAGAGAGAAAAAGGAAGGAAGGAAGGAAGGAAGGAAGGAAGGAAGGAAGGAAGGAAGGAAGGAAGGAAAGGAAAGGAAGGAAGAAAGGAAGGAAAGAAGGAAGGAAGGAAGGAAGGAAGGAAGGAAGGAAGGAAGGAAGGAAGGAAGGAAAGGAGGAGGGAAAAAGAAAGCAATGTAGAAAGGAAAGAAAAGAGTAATGGAAGAATGGAGGGAGGAAAGGAGGAAGGGGGAAAGGTAGGAAAGAAAAAAGGATCATCAAGATCTTTTAAAAAACAGAGAACAGAAGGAAAGACAGAATGAAGTAAAAATAAGGAGAGCTTAGAAAATTTTGCAAGCTACAGGTTAAACTTATATACTTAAAAAGAAAAGCAAGCTGTACATAATAGAGATCTTTCTTTTTATATTTGTGAAAATGCATTTGTTAAATTCACAAGAGAAAATTGTTTTAAAATAAATTGAGGGAGATTGGACCAGAATAGATGAACTTAAAAGTCCCTTTCCAACTCTAAAATGAAAAGAAAAGACAAGAAAAGAAGTTGCTATTTCAGACAATCTGGGATAATAGTAACATAGTAACATTGATCCCTCTCCAAATCAGTAATGCCCCTATCTACATATTAAATCTTTTTAATATTCATTTTTTTTTAATTTTGAGTTCCAAATTCTCTCCCTACATCCAACCCCCACCCCCACCAATTGAGAAAGCTATATGTGTGTGTGTGTGTGTGTAAATGTATGTGTATATATACACATATATACATATATGCATACATGTATATGTGTGTATGTTCTATGTATACATCTATATAACGTCTTTATTTTTAACATCCATTTTTTAAAATTTCACGTGCTGAGTCTTTATGATTTGTGATCTATGGATTTCAGTCCAGATTCTACCTAAGTGAAGTAGGGATAGTCAGCCTAGTGCTTCTTGATACTTTGGAAAGACTAGTAGAATACTGAGGGATTCCAAGTACTGGCACCAGTGGTAGAGTTAGTGCTTGAACTTTGTGGAAAGGATACATATAGCTTTTTCTGAAACTTCTCAAACATTGCTCCTTCAGTACTACACTTGAGTTACAGTAAGCATAGTTATAATGTGGTCATTGTCTTCTCTCTCCCCTACCCCCAATGTCCAATTGACAAATATGATTGCCTTTACCTCCACAACAGTTCTTCATCTGTCCCTTCCTTTCCACTAAAATTGTTACCATTCTAGTTTAGACTTCCATCACTCTTCATCTGGACCAACATGCCCTAAAGGACCTTTTTGTATCTAATGTCTCCTTCCCCTTCTAACACATCCTTCACACACAACTACCCAAATGATCTCCCTAAGGCACAGCACTAACCATGTTACCCCCTGCTCAAAAGCTTCTACATTTTCCCATTTTAGAAAATATAATACAAGTTTATTAGCCTGGCATTAAATATCCTACACAATCTGGTTTCAACCTATCTTCCCAGCCTTTTTTTCTTCTTCTTTTGTTAAAATTTTACTCTACTTCTTAAAATCCGTGTTCCAGCCAAAGCGGAGTAATAGCTGTTCTTCAGTCTTGTTCTACTCTTTTCTATTTCTATACATTCATTTATGCAGTCTCTCATAGCTGAAATTCACCTCTTCCCTCATTTCCACATGCTGAAATTCTCTTCCTTTGAAAACTAATTGCACTGCCACCTTTCTTGATCCTACTGTCCCCAAGAGAAATCATTCTTTCCTTTAAATTTTACAAAAAATATTGGCCTACATCCAACCTCAGGGTGGGCGGAGCCAAGATGGCGGCTGGAAAGCAGGGACCAGCCTGAGCTCCCTGCCGAGCCCCTCCAAAAACCTATAAAAAATGGCTCTGAACCAATTCTAGAACGGCAGAACCCATAGAACAGCAGAGGGAAGCAGGGCTCCAGCCCAGGACAGCCTGGATGGTCTCTGGGTGAGGTCTATCCCGCACGGAGCTGGGAGCTGGGAACGGAGTGGAGCAGAGCCCAGCCTGAGCGACTTGGACCATCCACACCAGAAGCCGGGCGGAGGGGGCCCTAGCGCCCTGATTCAGTGAGCTGCGGCAGTTACGAGACTTCTCAACCCACAAACACCAAAGACTGCTGAGAAGGTTAGTGGGAAAAGCTGCTGGAGTGGAAGGAGTTCGAGGTTCGGCTTCCAGCCCCGGGGGCAGCGGAGGTGGGGCAGCTACAGCTGTTGTTACTTCCGGCTCCAGGCCCACCTGGTGGGAGGAATTAAGTGGCGGATCAGAGCAGGGGTGCACAGCCTGCCGAAGATCTGAGCCCAGTTCGGGTTGGGGGTCCTTGGGGAAGGAGCAGTGCTGGTTCGGCAGAGCTGGCACCTCCTCCCCAAACGTGGAACATAGAACTCTGTAGTCTACAAGCAGTCATACCCCACTGAAAAACTCAAAGGTCAAGTTAGTTGGCTGGGATTATGGCCAGGCAGCGAAAACGCACCGAGATTCAGTCTCAGACTCAGCATTCTTTCTTTGCTGACAAAGAAGACCAAAACATACAGACAGAAGAAATTAATAAAGTCAAAGAGCCTACAACAGAAACCTCCAAGAAAAACATGAACTGGTCCCAGGCCATGGAAGAGCTCAAAAAGGATTTGGAAAAGCAAGTCAGAGAAGTAGAGGAAAAATTGGGAAAAGAAATGAGAAGGATGCGAGAAAACCATGAAAAACAGGTCAATGACTTGCTAAAGGAGACCCAAAAAAATACTGAAAAATACACTGAAGAAAACAACACCTTAAGAAACAGATTAACTCAAATGGCAAAAGAGCTCCAAAAAGCCAAAGAGGAGAAGAATGCCTTGAAAGGCAGAATTAGCCAAATGGAAAAGGAGGTCCAAAAGACCACTGAAGAAAATACTACTTTAAAAATTAGATTGGAGCAAGTGGAAGCTAGTGACTTTATGAGAAACCAGGATATTATAAAACAGAACCAAAGGAATGAAAAAATGGAAGATAATGTGAAATATCTCCTTGGAAAAACCACTGACCTGGAAAATAGATCCAGGAGAGAGAATTTAAAAATAATTGGACTACCTGAAAGCCATGATCAAAAAAAGAGCTTAGATATCATCTTTCAAGAAATTATCAAGGAGAACTGCCCTGATATTCTAGAGCCCCGGGGCAAAATAGAAATTGAAAGAATCCATCAATCGCCTCCTCAAATAGATCCCAAAAAGAAATCTCCCAGGAATATTGTCGCCAAATTCCAGAGCTCCCAGATCAAGGAGAAAATACTGCAAGCAGCCAGAAAGAAACAATTTGAGTATTGTGGAAACCCAATCAGAATAACCCAAGATCTGGCAGCTTCTACATTAAGAGATCGAAGGGCTTGGAATGTGATATTCCAGAGGTCAATGGAGCTAGGATTAAAACCTAGAATCACCTACCCAGCAAAACTGAGTATCATGCTCCAAGGCAAAATATGGATTTTCAATAAAATAGAGGACTTTCAAGCTTTCTCAGTGAAAAGACCAGAACTGAATAGAAAATTTGACTTTCAAACATAAGAATCAAGAGGAGCATGAAAAGGTAATCAAGAAACAGAAATTGCAAGGGACTTACTAAAGTTGAACTGTTTTGTTTACATTCCTACATGGAAAGAGGACATGGATGATTCATGAGACCTCAGTATTAGGGTAGCTGAAGGGAATATGCATATATACATATATATGTTTATGTATATATATATATAAGTGAATGTGTATGTATGTATATATGTATGTGTATATAAATATGTGTGACACAGGGTGAGTTGAAGATGAAGGGAAGATATCTAAAAGAAATAAAATGAAATTAAGGGATGAGAGAGCATCATACTGAGAGAGGGAGATAGGGAGAGATAGAATGGGGTGGATTATCTCACATAAAGGTGGCAAGAGGAAGCAGTTCTGTGGGAGGAGGGGAGAGGGCAGGTGAGGGGGGAATGAGTGAACCTTGCTCTCATCAGATTTGGCCTGAGGAGGGAATACCATACATACTCAGTTGTGTATCTTACCCCACAGGAAAGAAGAGGGAGGAAGAAAAAAAAATAAAAGGGGGGGGGATGATGGAGGGGAGGGCAGATGGGGGTGAAGGTAATCAAAAACAAACACTTTGGAAAGGGGACAGGGTCGAGGGAGAAAATTCAATAAAGCGGGATGGGTTGGGAAGGAGCAAAACGTAGTTAGTCTTTCACAACATGAGTACTATGGAAGGGTTATACATAATGATACACATGTGGCCTAGGTTGAATTGCTCGACTTCTTAGGGAGGGTGGGTGGGAAGGGAAGAGGGGAGAGAATTTGGACCTCAAAGTTTTAAAATCAGATGTTCAAAAACAAACAAAAAAAAGTTTTTGCATGCAATTAAAAAATAAGATACACAGGCAATGGGGCGTAGAAATTTATCTTGCCCTACAAGAAAGGAAGGGAAAAGGAAATGAGAGGGGAGGGGGGTGATAGAGGGGAGGGCTGACTGGCGAACAGGGCAACCAGAATATAAGCCATCTTGGAGTGGGGGGGGGGGTAGAAATGGGGAGAAAATTTGTAATTCAAACTATTGTGAAAATCAATGCTGAAAACTAAATATGTCAAATAAATAAATTTAAATTATAAAATAATATTGGCCTAGATCACTCCAATGGTCCATTACATGATATTTATTTCTGTCTATGTCATATGCCACACCTTCTTCATAAAATATAAGCTCCCTGATGTCATTCAGGGATTATATTTTTCATCTTTAGCATCTTAACAAGCATAGCTGGTCCTTTGAAAGAGAAATAATAACCACTTCCATTATACCACTGGACTTTCTCAGACACTCTAACAGGAAATTTAAGTACTAGATCTCAAAACAAAATGGTGCCTAGTGTTATGGTAATTAGGGTTGTGTTTGTGGTTTTTTTTTACTGTTTTCTCTTTTGGAGCACTTAGATAATCAAGTTCCTTTGATGAGTCTGGCCTTTGTTTCTTTGATTAAATCGGGAGTGTTTGATGACCTGCTTAGTCAAGGGAAAGCCTAGTTCACATAGGTTTGAGTCCCATGGTTGTGACACCCTTTGGTCCTGAACAGGGTATATAAACTTTGAGGGCAGCGTTTTCCTTGGGGCTCTTACTCACTGGAACAATGTTGCATGATTTGAGCAGAACAGACTCTGTGTAGCCATTGTTAAGGAGCCACTGGGCTTGAAATCCCAAATGTCAGTGCTTCCCTGGTAACTCTGTACTGAGATGTTAGACAGAAAGCTAGAAGCCTGTCTACCAGTTTGTGTTATTTGATCTGTTGATATTTTCTGTTTGTAATTTCTACTTGTATTTGCTCTGAATTTCAGAGTGCTGGCTTTTTCCCCCTGAATTAAGTGAATGATATATGTATGTTTAATTTAACTGAGATTGTCAGCCCCTTAAAGTTGCTTTCGTAAGAAAAGCATTCAAAGAACTTGTGCTAGCAGCCTTCCTGTGTGCTGGTGTTGTTGGTCTTACATAGCCACAGTAGGGGCAAGCGACATTGTTGTGCCACCTTCTCTAACGGGCTTTTTTTGGTCCCACAGCTGCTAATTCCATATCTTCTAAATTTACTTTCCATTTATTCTGTATTAATCTTATATTTTCTGACTTAAAAATATATTATCTCCTCCCTTTAAAGGTAAACTTCTTGGGTGCACAATTTTTTTTTTTGCTTTCTTTTTGTGTCTTTAGCCCTGAAACAGTGCCTGGCACAAAATAAATACTTAATAAGTCCTTGTTGATTGACTGATTGGCAACCCTCCTCTCATGTGTTCTCTAGCAACACAGGAGGTAATTATCAAAAGTTAGGTATTTATGTATATGGCTAATTATTTTGTGGATGGTTTCATGATTACATGAACTTTTATTAAAATGAAGTACCTCATCCCATGACTTTCCTATAACTCTGATACATAATTAGAAAAATGATGCAGTCATTACTGTATTATATGGAAAGAACCAAACTATAGAAGGCCAGCTGAGGATAATTTACTTTGTTCTTTATTAATATAAACAATATAAGTCAAGCTGTCATTGAGGAATCTCTTTAGACTTTGTTATAGCTGTGAGAGTAAACTTTGTATTATCTAGGTGCCTAAAGGATATAAACATGAAGCTATATAAACCTTAAATAAAGATATTCTCTGTTCCAAGGCAGGGATAAAAAATAATGCATCTCATGAACAGATTGAATGTTGCTTAGATACTTAATATACTTCTTGAATTTTATTCCTGGGGTATTAAACATCAGATTGCAAATGCTCTTGTATATAGTCATTAAAGTTTGGCTTTTCCAGAAATCCTAAGTATTGAGAAGTAGGATTTACAACAACCTGACAATAAATAATAACGCAATTTAAATAGGGATCATTGAAAATGAGATGTTATACTTTATATGCCAAGGACAACATTTGTACCATTTAAGCCACACTTGGATAAAAAAAATTGCTGTATTTTTAAAAGCTCAGATGCCTTTCTTTATGGTAACTTATTATGACAATGTGAATATGAATGTTTTCACTAATACCCCTGCTGCTGACTTGGTATGCCTATTTTGTATAAAAGATTTGAGGCTTTACAACTATCAAAAATAAACTTGTCCCTAAGCTGTAAATTAACTGAAAATTTTATATGAATATATATTTATATACATATATATGCATATATGTATGTAAATTGGGTAGCACAAGAAATGAAAGCACAAGTCATATTTCCAGATTGAGTATATATAATAAAATAATGTATTCTAATATGAGTGGAAATATAGTTAATTATGCTTATACTCTTTATTGGTAAGATTATCCACCTTGTAAAAATCCATATTACTCTGTTCACCCAAAGATTGTTTATATTTTGTCTATCTTGAACTTACACGTGGAATACATTTTTGAAAGAAATCCAATATATCAAAGCATGGTGGTAAAAAACTGAAGTCATATTTTCTCATCATTGGTGAAATTCACATTAGTTACAAGTACTATTATCCCCAGTAACAACAGAGGAAGATGAATCAACTCAAAAAGACTATGAAATAGGTCAACAGAAAAGCTAAGAAAGAAATGTGAGTCTCCTAAAAATCAAATTGTTTCTACCTATTGTCTACCTTCTTTTTAACATTTAGTTTAGGTGTCTAAGTATTATATAGTTTCTTTAAAAGTTCATCTTTCCTGAGATAGTGAAGTCAAGAATATTTGGAGTCAAAGAAGACAGACTCAAATCTTAACTCTGATACATGTGGCTAGGTAACCCTAGGCAGGTCATTTAAATTTAACATCTTGATGCAATTAAGAAACTCAAAATTTGTAAACTGCCATGGAGATGCTAACCTGCATTGACAAAGGGAGTTTAGTCTCCTGGAAAGGACTTGCGTTAATATAATCACAAGTTGAGTCCCTGTGCCCTTTCACAAAACAAGTTCACAGAAAAGGCTTTGCCTTGCTTAGCTCTTCTGAGTTGAGGCTATATAACACTACAATTGTTCCATACGATACAATTTTAACAAAAGATAAAGATTATAATTCTTTGGACTTGCAATATTATCTTTCATCATGTAACGTAGTAAAAAAAAAAAAGAAGTACTGGGGTAAGAGTCTAGATCCCTGAATTCTAGTTGCTAACAAGTTGAGTGCCATTGGCAAGTTACTGAAAGGTAAAATGAAGGATTTTAGTTTAATTATTCTTAAGGCACTTCTAGCTCTGAGATTCTGTGTTTCTATGATGTTGACATTCTAGATTTTTTTTAGCTGATTGACTCATTTTAACACTTTCCTTTAATACTTAATAGGATCTAGGACTCTATCAGTGTGGCCACATCAGTGTAGCTACATTCTCCATGCCTTCTTATTTTGTGCAATTTGCTTCAGTGATCATTTCAAATTCCTCCATGTAGGATCAATGAAATTTATTGGTCAGATTTATGTCAATGCTTTTTTTAATCTCTAGATCTCAAAGCCCTTGTTTCTCCAAAGCTCTTTTCGCAGAATACAAGTGCTTGCAGGTTCTGTCAAACTGGAAAAGCTTATAAGATGGTCCCAGCAATAGACTCTATGAGCTGTTCAAAGGCTGTTCCCCACCTCCAGTCTACCCACCCCTATCCCCAATCACCAGTTAGTTCTTTGGGCATAGTGACCAATTAAAATTTTTAGTTTCTACACACATATTTTCAAACTCCTGACCTATCAGTGAAGTTGGTTTGAATACACGGGCGAGGGGAATTAGGTCAGGATGTTTAATCCTGCTATGGACAAATTAACTTTGCCCAGAAGAAAATCTATACATCAGATTGTGCTTCTGTTGTTCACAATGACACCCAGACACACAGATGAGTCAGTGTAAGTGAGTCAATACACCTATTACTAGGTCTTGAAAAAATGGATGATAATTCACTAGCTATACTGAATTAAAATTAAAATTTTTGGAAATGGCAAATTTTCTCTACATTGGCACCGCCAAGCATTTGGCCCAAACAGTCCAAGTAGTCTCATATTTTTGAAGCATTTTTGTGTGGAAATTTTTACTGTTTCAAAAATTCAGAAAACTTGTTATGAATATACATAGAAGTTCCATAAGCATAATCGCAGGTACATTTCTGCAGCCTCCTATCCAATTAGATTCTATTCTGCTGAATAGGAATCTTTTCTTAGCTATAAAACTTTAGAAGAGGTGGCATATTTCATCAGAGCCTTACTGAAGTTACTTTCTGAAAATATGAATAAGGGGAATTATTTATATATCCTGTTTAGAGATTAATCTGCCTATTATGAGAGATATGGAAGAATGAATAGCCTTTTAAAAATTTTTTCTGCTGACAGTTTCCTTTATAATATGAGCTCTATGAATAACTTACCTTCGTTTTCTTTCTAATTATTTAATTTCCTTTGTCATTTGTCCTTTTCAATTTTTAGGTACTGTAGTAAAATTTATGAGATTCTAGTTATAATACTTGCCTGAAATTTTATAAAATTAAGGTTTAAATAAGAAGATAGGAAATCTCATATATACTGTATGCGATAAAAAGTTCACCCAACTCAGGATTCTGTCATAGACAGTGGCCCCCATTGAAAACATAAAAACATGGTAATATCTATGATGTTCAGATAAATGATACACTCTGAATGTCTCTAATTTCCCCTTAATAATACATTTCTAAGTTATCAATACTTATTTTGTTTAATCCCTTTTTTCCCCTTTTAATCCTTTTGGTAGGTGTTTAATTTGCACTTTTCGGTTGACTATCAACACTTCTATTATTTCATCACTGATCAAAGGACGTTCTTGTGCCACATAGCAACCTATCCATAGTTTCTTTTACTTTGTGATTACTATCCATGACCTTGCATAAAACCTCCACAGAGGCTTTACCTGATACGTTGCTGAGTCTTTATATGAGCTATATTAGTATTCTATGGAAGTAAATACAGCACTTGGGTTGTCCATCTGTTATCTTTCATTCTCAGAGTCGGTCAACAGCTTGTTCTAGTCATACATGTTCTCAGTGATAGTTTTAATACTACTTTTTGCCCTCAAGTTATTGTTGCTAATATGCTGCGACTTACTGTTTACTTGCTTAAGATGAGATGTGTGATTTTAATGGTATACACACATATGAACACATTCTTTTCAGAATCATCCTTCTACTGCTGCCTCACCCCGGAACTTTTTTCAACACCAGGACTGCCTTACCCTAGAACTACCCACCTCCCTATTACCTCACTGCCCATTGGCCATTTTATTTCTTATAAGTTCCATTTCCTTTATCCTGTTGAAGAGTTCCTCCTGGAATCTCTCTTTTCTGGATGGGCCCAGGCCAGCCTGCCTTCAATTCCCTTCCAGCAGTGTTCTTGACATTCCCTAGAGTTCAAAACTATACCCTCCTCCCTCCTCCCCAACCTCATTTTCAGCTCCCTTTTGTGTCTTGTCTTCCCCATTAGAATGTAATCACCTTGAGTGAAGGAACTTTCGTTTTTACTTGTATTTGTATCCCCTGTGCTTAGTACTGTGCCTATCACTTAAATGTTTCTTTCCTTCCTTCCTTCCTCCTTCCCTCCCTTCCTTTTTTTCTGCTTCCTTCCTAGAACTCCCAGTGAAGATACTGCCTCAACCAATTCAAGTCAGTACTTCTTTACAACTTATAATCTAGTAGCATGGATCAGTGAGAGACAGGATTTGAACTCAAATTTTCCTCACTACAAGGCTAACTCTCTATCTGCTACAAGAAACCATTCTCCCACTCTAACTATTTAGGAGAAGCTTACTTATACCTACAATATCCTTTAATATTGTACTTTAAATCAATTTCTGTTTTAATTTTCCTGAAACTCTTCTTCCATGATATTGCATAGAGAAAATGAAATTTGATAGCATAAAGCAAAGCTGTCAAACATGCCACTTACCCAGATTAAAATGTGGGTTCTATTTGATTTTAATATGTTGATATGTTAATAAAAAAGAAATATATAAATGTGTGATTTTCTAAGTCAATATGCAGACTATAGGGATCCTTACGTACAACTTAATGGCCCCATTTCTATTAGAGTTTGATACAACTGAGATTGAACATCTAGAAGTTATAGGAAAGTTCAAAATTAGAAGGAAGAATAAAAATGAGTAGCTACAATATTTTGGATAGCAGGTTGGTATCATTGAAAGTATTGTATAATTCCCCAAGTATAATATAACTGGGTCTCAATTCTGGGCCCAGTTTGTTGCTTATTTGCAGGAGATATCCAAACTATATGAACAAATGATTAATAAAATGGACTACTCATAGGATTTCACTTTATAATCAGGCAATACACATATACACATACGCACACATATATATTTGCACTGGGGCAATGAGATGGAATAATAGAGCATTAAACTTGGATTCAGATATGATTTCAAATCCAAATGCAGATATGTAGAACCTACATGTATGTCTGGGGAGTGTGGAGAGGAGGAATCAGTAATGCCTGATCATAGGTGTCGAAACTTGGAAGAAACCATGGAGTCTAATAGGAGGAGATAAGAAAGGAATGCATTCCGGAAATTTTAAATCTTGTACTAATCACAAGAACTATCTATTACATATTTCATATGTTTTGTTCTCTTTTCCTTTGCAGGATAGTATAATACAAAAAGAGAACTATAAGAGGAGTTAAGTGACCAAGGTTGTCATCCTATCTCAATTTTTAGCTTTGGAATCTTGGGAAAAATAATTTAATCTTCTTTGACCTTTTCATCTATGAAAGCAGGGAGGGGAAATAACAGCTCACATATTTCACAGCAAAGATTTAGACCAAATAATTTCTTGAGGCTTCTATTAGCTTTTAATGTCTCTTACCATGGTTATTTTAAAGTAAAAATACTCTTTTAAAATCTCTAATATTTTGAGTAGGAATTTGCAATAACAATAACAATAATAATAATAATAATAATAATAGCAAGTTGCTTACAAATATTAACTAATTCAATTCTCACAAAAAGCCTGGGAAGTAGGTGCTATTATTATTATTCCCATTTTACAGCTTGGATAACTGAGGCAAACAGATGTTAAGTGACTTGCCCAAGGTCATGCAACTAGTGAGTGTCTGAGGCTGGATTTTAACTCAAACATTCATAATTCCAGGCCCAGCACCCTTATCAATCGAACCATCTAGCTGCCAACCTAGTGGAGCAAATATATCCTGGTTCCACCTGTTTACTTTTGTTTTGTTTTGTTTTCATATAAATAGCCTTGCTCAATTTAGGTGAATATTCATTAGTATGATGTAGGAATTCAGGCTTGATTTTCTCTAGTATTATACTCACATAATTTCCAGATTTGTGACCAGCTATTAGAAATGGGAAAACACAATGAGCTATTGATGTGTCACTAGATAGGTTGTATGGGAAAATGGACAGAGGGCCTAGTCTTGTAATCAAGTCTATCTGGATCAAGTCCTTTCTCTGACACTGTCTAGCTATGTGATAGTGAGCAAATCATTTACTTTCCCAGTGTTCTCAGGCCATTTCCTAATACTATAAATTACATAGGATTTACCAGTCAGCTTTAGTGGAGGAAGTTTCAAAAACGAGAATTCCCCACATTGAAATCATGTGTCTGGGAAAAATGAGAGGAGAGAGGAAGAATGGGGGAAATTATCTTACACAGAAGAGGTGTAGAAAAAAGAGCTTTTACAGGGGAGGGGAAAATGGGAAGGGATAATGCTTGAACTTCACTCACATCTAAATTGGTTCAAAAAAGAAACACATACACACTCAATTAGTAATAGAAATCTATTTTACCCAACAAAGAAGTAAGAGGGGAATGAAAAGGGAAAAGATGGAGGCAGGATGTGATAAAGGACAGGTCAGATAAAAGAAGACAGTGCTCAGAAGAAAAGAAAAAAACCTTACAGGAGGGACCAAAGAAAAAAAGAAAGAAAACTATTAATAGAAGGAAATAGAATGGACATGCACAGTTAGTAATCATAACTGTGAATGTAAATGGCATTAACTCACCTGCATAACAGAAGCAGATAGCAGAATGGATTTGAAACTAGAATCCAGCAACATGTTATTTACAAGAAACACACAAAACACACTTGAAGCAGAGAGACACACACAGAGTGAAGGCAAGGAGCTGGAGTAGAATCTTTTATGATTCAACTGAAGTAAAAAGCAGGGGTAGCAATCAAGATCTCAGTCAAAGCAAAAGCAAAAATAGATCTAATTAAAAAGGATAAGCAGGGAAACTAATTTACTAAAAGGCACCATAGAAAATGAAGTAATATCAACACTACATATATCTATATATATCTATATTTCTCTAAACGCACACATATGCACGCACACGCACACACACACACACACACACATACACACACACACACCAAATGGCATTAAATTCTTAAGGGAAAAGTTAAATAAATTACCAGGGGGAAATGGAGAGTAAAACAACAGTAGAGGGGGCCTCAATTTTCTACTTTCAGAGATAGATAAATCTAACCACCACATTATAAGAAAGAAGTTAAGGCAATGAATAGAATCTTAGAAAAGTTAGATATTATAGACCTCTGGAGAAAACTAAATGGGGATAGAAAGAGATATACCTTTTTTACTCAGCTATACATGGCACCTTCACAAAAATTGACCATGCATTAGGGCATATAAACCTCACAACCAAATGTAGAAAAGAAGAAATATTAAATGGGTCCTTTCTGGACCATAATGCAGTGAAAATTGCATTTAATCAAGGGCTGGGAAGCATAGATTAAGGGGTAAATGGAAACTAAATAATCTAATTTTAAAGAATAAGTGGTCCAAGAACAAATCATAAAAACAGTCAATAATTTCATTAGAGAGAATAAGTAAAAGAATGCATATTTACAAAAAATTGCCCAGATCAATAGAAGATGAAATAGAATACTTAAATAACCCTATTGTAGGGAGGAAAAAAAAGTTGAACAAGCCAGCAGGAACAAGGCAACTCCAGGACCAGTTTGATTTACAAGTTAATTATACCAAACATTTAAAGAATAATGAATCCCAATACTAAATAAAATATTTGGAAAAAAATAGGTGGAGTCCTCCCAAATTACTTTTATAATGCAAAAATGGTTTTGCTATCTAAACAGGAGGGCAAAAACAGAAAAGAAAATCATAGACCAATCTCCTTAAAGAATATATAGGGAAAAATTCAATAAAATACTAGCAAGAAAATTACAGTAATATATCAGAAAGATCATATACTATGACAAGGTGGGATTCATACCACAAATGAAGGGCTGGATCAACTATCAGCATAACTGGCCATAACAATAACAAAAATCATAAGAGTATATCAATAAGTGCAAAAAAATAAAAAGCACTGAACAAAATACAACACTCATTACTATTAAAAACACTAAAGGATAAGAATTAATAGAGCTTGTTAAAAATGATACGTTTGTTGTTGTTGTTGTTTAGTTGTTTCATTGTTTCAGATGTGTCTGACTCTTTGTGATCCCACATGGAGTAATATCTATCTAAGAACAAGTATCTACTCCATATGGAGTTGTATCTATCCAAGCGCAAGAATTCATTGTCTCTAATGGGATAAATCTGAAGCCTTTACAATAAGCTCAGGAGTGAAACAAGGATGTCTATTACCACCACTATTGTTCAACATACACTAGAAACACTAGCTGTAGCAATAAGAAAAAGGAATCAAAAAAATAAAAATAACCAATGAAGAAACAAAACTATCACTCTTTACAGAAGATATGATGGTATACTTAAGGAACCCTAAAGAATCAATAAAAAATCTAATTGATACAATTTTTAACAACTTCTACAAAATTGCAAGATAAAAAATAAATCTATACAAATAATTAGTATTTCTATATACCATGAAGAAAACCCATCAGGAAGAGATAGAACGAAAAAATACATTTAAAATAAAAGCAGACAATATAAAACACTTGTTAGTCTACATGCCCAGAAGTAGAATTTATGTGATCAACGATCTTCCCCACCCTTTCAATAAGCCCCAGGTGGGGCTAGGTGGGAAAGCTTGATTTTATCCTTATTTGTAAATAGGCCTAAAGTTTCTATTTACCAGGTACTAAGCCTATTTGGGCATGAAGCCTCAGGGTTCTAAGGGGAGTTGCTAAAACCAGAGCCAATGGTTTGTGCACTGCGTTCTAAATGAAGAGAAGCAGAAGTGAAGGGAAACAGAATTGAGAAGCAGACATCAGGAGGACATTGACGCAACAGACATGAAGAGGGCGCTGAAGAACAGACATTGAAAGAGCCAGTGTGGACCAAACTGCAGAAGAGAGTGCTTGAAGGAGAGTTAGGATTCCTGGGTGATTGTTTATAAGAAGGCCCTAGCAGGGGGAAAAGCTACAGGATGACTTGGTTCCTTGCTATAATACTGTGTTATAATTTCCTTGTTGCTACATTGAGGTGGGCTTACTGGTTTTGGAACATAATTACTGCTGTATCTAATTGAAGTAGTTGGTCTTGAGATTGGATTCTTTGGTGTCTAAATAAACTTTATACTTCGTCTGCCTTCTACCCAGAGAGCTTTTCATATTTTGTGATTCTGAACCATACAGACATGTTCATGGTCATCCTAGAGATCATGAATCTTGCCTTACTGATACACCAGACAAACCCAGTGACTATAACACCACGTTTATCAAGAGAACTGTAAGAAATGGGAGGAGGAGTTTTGTTTCCACAGAACTAAAGGTGTGCTTCCCTGCCCTCCCCCACCCCAGCTTTAGCAGAGACCAGGCCTCAAGGTCGGTCAGGTGAGAGGTCAGAGGCTTGTAGGCATGTACATACTTTTTGAGAAGGCAGTCTGGGGAATTAGAGAGGCCAAACCCACTTGAACCTGTTCAAGCTTATCTAGGGTCTGGTCTTGGTCAAGAATCCAGGCCTACTGATTTGCATCATTTGCATATGTTAAAGAGGGAAAGTAGGGGAAGTAAAAGTATAGTTTAATCCTAAACTAAGACAAGGAAAATCTAATTAACTTCACTTTTGCTTCTGTATCCTTATTATCCTCTTTATATAAACTGTATAACCTAGGAAAACTATGTAAAAAACAAAGATTGTAAACTAACCATGACTCTAGCAGGAGTGGAGGGAATGGTTACCCCTGCTCCTGCAGCTGTATCAGTGTGAGTGTTCCCGTGAGCACTGCACCCTGCTCTCCTGGGGAGCGTAATAAAATGCCTTCCTCTGCCCACTCTGGTCCTGAGTTCTTTGGGTGTGAATGGGCAAATCACATGGATTTTCCTAAGGTCAAGTGAAGGGAAGCAACAGGCAGCGGAAGCTCACCAGGCTTACTCCTAGATCTTGTCTTGGGGTGTCCTGTGATCCCCACTGTGGTGTTAAGAGGGCTACCACTCTGGATTCCCTTGGGGAACCCTGTGGTCTGCACAGCCTACTTAAGGGGACATCACTTAGGACTTCCAGCCCTGTCTCGGGAGCCTTGTGATCTTACCGCCATCCTAAGGGGCCATCGCTTGGGTCTTCCTTAGGGTCTGACCCCTAGGAGGCCCTGTGATCCCCACGGATTAAGGGATGGCTACCACTTGGTCTTCCTCTGGGAGTCCTGTGGTCTGTACAGCCTTCCCTAGGGATTATCACAGGGTTCTTCCTCAGGACTTTGGCCCTGCCTAGGAAGTCCAGTGATCCCCAAAACCACATTTCTCACAGAACCAATGGGAAAAAATGTGAAGGAAGTAGTAGTACCTAACAGTACCAGATCTAAAACTCAATTACAAAGTGGTAACTATCAAAACAATATGGTGCTGGCTAACAAATAGTGGTTGATCAGTGGAATACATTAGATATGCAATACACAGTAAATGACCATAGTGATCTAGTGTTTCATAAACCAAAAGATCTAAACTTTTGGGGTAAGAACTCAACATTTGACAAAAATTGCTGGGAAAATTCAAAAGCAGTTCAGCAGAAACTAGGCATAGACCACTATCTTACACTGTATACCAAGGGAAGCTCAAAATGAATAGATGACTTAGACATAAAGGGTCATATCTCAAGTAAATTAGGAGGACATGGGGAATGCACATGTCACATCTATGGATAAGGGAACAGTTTATAACCAAACAAAAAATAGAGAGGATTATGGGAATTAAATTAATAATTTTGATTATATGATATAAAAAAGCTTTTACATTTTACTTTTTTTAAAAAAAGCTGTTTACATAGCTATTGCAACCAAAATTAGAAGGAAAGCAGAAAACTGGAGAAATATTATACCAAGTCTTTTTTTTTTGGTAAAGTTCTCATTTCTCAAATATCTAGGAAACTGAGCAAATTTATAAAAAAAATAAGATCCATTTCCAGTTGATAAATGGTCAAACAGGCAGTTTTCAGATGAAATAAAAGTTATCAATAGTCACATGAAAATACTCTAAATCACTAATGATAAAAGAAATGCAAATAAAAACAACTCTGAAATGGCACCTCACAACTTCATTGTTGCTGTCCTTGTCTTTGTTGTTGTTAGTCCTTCATTCTCAAAGACGACCATGATATCAAGGAAATGATACCATGACATGCAAGTAAACTGGATTTAAGTAAAGGAGGGCTGTGTAAAGTCACCAGCCTCACTTCTCCTCTGCAGCCATCTGAGTCCAATGGCCAGATTTCGATCAGGAGGACTGGAGATGGCTCTGTATACACTGGGAGACCTTGGTCTTTATAAGCTAAGGTCTTTAACAGATCCCATTGATTAAGGCTAGATAAGAAATGACACAGAGAATGGCCTCTTCTTCCTAGCTTAAAAAAAAAAAAAGATCAGTCTGGGAGGGGAAGACCATTATTTCTGTGTTGGCTAATATGATATAAGAGAAAAATGACAAATGCTGGAGGGGATGTAGAAAAATTGAGACACCAATGCATTGTTTATGGAGTTGTAAAGTAGCCCAACTATTCTGGAGAACAATTTGAAGTTACATCCAAAGGGTTATGAAGCTGGATAGACTGACCTAGCAATACCACCAATAGGCCTATATCCCAAAGAGATCAAAGAAAAAAGAAAAGAACCTATTTGTACAAAAATATTTATAGCAGCTCTTTCTGTGCTGGCAAAGAATGGGAAATGAAGTGAATGCCAATCATTTGGGGAATGGCTGAAAAAGTAGTGGCATATGATTGTGATGGAATACTACTCCACTATAAGAAATGATGTGTAAGACATATTTAGAAAAACAAAATAAAACACAGCAAAACAGAGCAAAAACCCCAGGAAGACTTATATGAACTCATACAAAATGAAATAAGCTAAACCAGGAGAACACTATACACAGTAACATCAATATTTTAAGGATGATCAACTGTGAAAGACCTAGTGACTCTGATCAACACAATAATCCAAGACTATTCCAAAGGATCCATAATGAAAAAAAAATACTATTCACTTCCAGAGAGTAAACTAATATGCTCTGAATACAGATTGAGGCATTTAAAAAAAAACAAAATTTTATTTTTGTTTTATTTCATTTGTGTTTTCTTTTTGTAGCATTCCTAATATGGAAATATGTTTTACATGACTTCATATATATGATCAATATCAAATTGGTTTCCTTCTCAAGGAGAGGGAAGGAGCATGAGGGAGGGAGAGAATTTGGAATTTGAAATTTAAAAAAAATGTTTAAAATTTTTACATATTATTGGAAAATACTAAATGAAATAAAAACATATATTTTTTTAAAAAAGGAACAAAATTGTGGAAATGAAAGGGGAAAACATCTGCCCTAAGAAAAACTAGAATGAATAAAGGATGGATAAATATGGCATATTTTGCACTTTCCAAACATTTCGCTATCACCATTCATTGTTACCTATCAGATCAATTTCTAAGCTAATAAATAAAGTGGTGCATTGGCAATTAAGGAGGGCTTTTAGCACTTATTCAATCAAATGGCCTTGAAGAGTTTGGCCTTTGTTTCCTTCACGAAATTAGGAGTCCTTGATGACCTCCTTGCCTCAAGGGAAAGCCTAGTTTACATGGGTTTGAGTGACATGTTTGTGCCATCAGAGGCTTTTAGACCACATGGGTTTAAATCATGCTTTTAGGTCACATGGGTGAGTAGCATGTGTGACTCACCTTTGACACTGAACAAGATGTATAAACCCAGAGGTTGGCGTCCTCCCTTGGGGCTCTCACTCTTGGAGGTGTGTTGATGTGGAGACTCTGGGCAGCTGTAGTTAAGAGTCCCCCAGCTTGTAAACCCATATGTTTGGACTCTGTTAAACTGTGGTAATTATGAGTAGAGATTTGAATCAGACAAGGTCTGTCTGTTGATGTTTGTAATTTGTTTGTATTTGCTCTGAAGTTCGGGGTGCTGGCTTTTTCCACTGAACTAAGTGAATGATATTTGTATGCTCGATTAAACTGAGACTGTTAACCCCTTAATGTTACTTTCCTTAGTAAAGCAGATGAAAGAACCTGTGCTGGAACCTTTCTATGTCCTGGTTGTTGACAGGTCTTACACCCCTACAGCAGCTGCTAGCAAATTATTGCAACAAGTGTTTAGAGTAGATGGCCTCTAAAGTCCCTTCCAGTTTAAAGATCTACTATCTAGAACTTCTGGGCACAAATGAGGACTTATTTGGGAATGAAGAATTCTAGCAGTCACTTATAATGCAGAGTATCATTGTCTGTTTAAGTAACACAATCATAGAATTTAAGAGACAGAAAGGACCTTAGAGGTCACATGTCACAATCTCACCATTTTAGAGGTGGAAAAACTGAGACCAGAGAGTTCAAGTAAATTACCAAAGGTTACATAAACAGTGAATAGAATCTAGACTGGAAGTCAGCTTTCATGTTTCTGACTTTAACATTCCATATACTGTACCATGGTTTCTGTTCTCCAGTAGCTTAAGGGCAAGAGGAGGAAGGGAACCTTTTCTTTCCCCTCTCCATGCAGTAGTATGTTGAATGCATAAGGAAACAATAATAACAACATGTAATCTTCTGACACTTTTTTTTGAGGGAGGAGGGGGAAAAATAAGCTGATCTTTGTGATGTTCAAACTGCAATGAACATTAAGAAATGAATAATATCTTGTGCGTTGTACACACACACAAATATTTTCAAAAATTATTTGAAAAGCAGAAGTATATGTATATGGAATTCTAGGTACTTAATCCAATTTATTTATGTAATTACCTTAAATCACATTCAAATTTATTTAATAAGATATTGAATGTCAAAGCAGCTTATCAGACTATCCAAATGAAAAGGAGCAGCAGAAGGAAAAAGAGGAGGAATAAGAACAAGAAGAGCAGGAGGAGGAAGAAAACAGAAGAAAAGAAAGAGGAGGAGGAAGAGGATTAAGAGAAGAATTAAGTCCTGTTTTCATATACTCCAGACTTGAAGGGACCTTAGATATTTTCTATTCTAGTTCATTTATTTTACGGATGAGGAAATTGAAGCTGGGAAAAGTTAAATGAATTGCTCAATGTCTCACAGCTAGTAAACAGAAGAACTGGGTTTTAAACCCAGGACCTCTGTCTGATTCTAAATACACTGAACTTTCCTTTACTGCCAGCTGCCTTTTAAAAATCATATTCATTTCACTTCAATTTCATGCACATTTATCAGGTTCCCACTGCACAGTAAGGCACCACATTATGTTTTGGCAATACAAAAATGAGAGCTTCCTTCAATGCTCTGCTTATGAGTCACCTTCTCCTTGAGGCCTTTCTTGATTTCCTCTAACTTCAACGTCATTCCACTACAAAATTATACTATATTTATGTAATTATTTTGTACATATTTTGTATGGACATATGCATATATTTTGTCTTTTGAAATAAAATATAACCTCTTTGAGATCAGGGCTATTCCTTGTTTGTCTTGATATCCCTAGTTCCTAATACTTAATAAATATTAGCACACAACACTTGATAAATATGTTGACTGATTAACTAGATCAAATATACACAATGTTCTGGGCTGGAGAAAGCACAATGTTGTGAAGTGTAATCTCAAAGATAGCTGGAATAGGAGTGAATACCAAAGGTTTGGGAACAAAATAAAGACTCAGATTTTACTATTCAAAATAAGTAAGAGGTTATAAATATTAATTGACTCAATGTGCCTACTTTTTCTTTTCTAAATTTTTCTTAATATGAAGAAAATCTACATATGGAACAAAAGCATTGTTGAAAGTATAAAGAGGGAATAGTCAGGATTTCATAAATCATATTTTTATCATATACGATAGTTTCACATTCGTATTCAGGGCTTCTTAAACTTTTCCCACTCAGGACCCCTTCAGCACTTCTTAATTTGTGGGTGGCAACCCCATGTAAGGTCATGACCCACAGTTTAACAATACAAGATCCTACTGTGATTTCTGTTTGTTGACTCTAAACAAGCATTTAATTCTGTAGAACAAAACATTGTCATAAATGTTCCCCTCCAACAAAGTATCTCCCATATATATGTCAAAATTATTCATTCTTACTTAAAAGTTGGAACAACAGAAAATTTTATTCAAAAACAATGTTTAATATTGAGAAGGTTAAAAAGACAACAATAAAGAAGGGTATGCTTACCAACTGTATTGACCAATATAATGGATGATGTCCAGTAAAGAGTTCAGATGAAGGGATTCCTTTCAGTTACTGAAGTCCTCCAGATTCTCCTGTTGGTGGATAATATAATGCTTATTTAACCAACTCCCAGAATATTAAAGACCCTCCAAATTTATACTGCTAATAGAGCAAAAACCTTCAGTATATAAATTCATACTAGACAAACTAAGTAGATTAGTGTTGTGCTTTGTCCAGACTTAAATATTGGATCGAGCATTCAATTAGCCCATCATTCCTACATTTTGATCTTGAACAGATGGAATACAATGAACTGGGCACAGAACTGAATGGAAAGGAGAAAGTGTGCTAAACTGATTTGGGGAAATTGAACAGTACTTTTAGACCCCAAGATATTTTCTCTTAAACAATATCCATATTTTTAACAAAAATATTCTTCTCATAATGCCTCATGGCTCTGAGACATGAAATATGATGGTCTTCAAAGAATTAAAATTGAGAGTTATATAAAGATAAATGAAGATGTTCATGGTGGGCATGTTTAGATTTCAAATCATTTGCACTGACAGATAGCATGAAAGAAGTATCATGAAAGATGTCATGAGATAAATATATTGTCAGGAAAGGAAATCAGTAAGCTTGGGCTAAGGAGGAATAGGCAATAGAAAATCTACATAAGCCAATGATATGACCATAATGTTAAAAGATCTATAATAAACCCTTTAGCATATTCAGTGAGCCACTCAAAACAGATTTAAGGGAGGAAAAAGGAGAAGACTGCATAGATGAGTTGCAATCAGTATTATTGAAAGCAAAATCCATCTAAATACAGAGAACAGTGAAGTAGGCATTTTATAAATGTTCTTGAATTGAGCTTCAGTGAATAGTTCAAAAGATAAACCCTGGTGGCTGAATTAAACTTCTGAGAAGTTCTAGAATGCACCATTAAAAAAGACAGTATGGTACAGAGTATAGAGGTTCAAGGAGTTAGAGGACTCAGCTAATTTCTAGCTCTGCTACTTAAGACTTGTACGATCTCAAACACGTCATTGCCCCACCCCCGATTTCTCTCAAATCATTTACAAGTTGGGAGTTGTGTTGGAAATGGTAGTCAGAAACAAAACACTTTTGAGGAGAAACAGGATGAAAGGAGAAAAAGAAAATAGAATAAATGTGAATCAAGTTTCTCTGATAAAGGCTTCATTTCTCAAATACATAGAGAACTTATTAAATTTGTAAAAATAAGAGCCATTTCCCAATTGATAAGTGATCAGGAGGTATGAAATCAGGGGTTTATTGGTAGTATTTTTTCCTTAATATTTTTTCCAAGAACATATAAAAATAGTTTTCAACATTCATTTTTATAAATTTTTGAGTTCCAAATTTTTCTCCTTCCCTCACTGCTCTCCCTAAGACAGTGAGCAATCTGATATAGGTTCTACATGCACAACCATGTTACACACATTGCCACATTAGTTATGTTGTGAAAGAAGAATCAGAACAAGAGGGAAAACTCACGAAAAAGTAAACAACAACAAAAAGTGAAAATAGTATGCTTTCCAAATGCATTCAGACTCCACAGTTCTTCCTCTGGATGAGGTTAGCATTTCCTGTCACTAGTCTTTGGAATTGTCTAGGGTCATTATCGTGCCAAGAAGAGCTTAACCATTCTACAGTGTTGCTGTTGCTGTGTACAATGTTCTCCTGGCTCTACTCACTTCGCTCAGCATCAGTTCATGTAAGTCTTTCCAGGTTTTTCTGAAATCCCCTTGCTTATCATTTCTTATAGAACAATAACATTCCATTATGTTCCTATACCACAACTTGTTCATCCATTCTCCAATTGACAGGCATCCCCTCAAATTCCAATTCTTAAATATTTTTGTGTATGTGGGTCTCTTCCCCTTTTTTAATCTCTTTGGGATATAGACCTAGGAGTGGTACTCCTGGATAAAAGGGTATGCACAGTTTGATTGTTCTTTGGACATAGTTGCAAATTGCTCTCCTGAATGGTAGGATCAGTTCACAACTCCATTAACAATGCATTAGTGTTCCAATTTCCAGATATCTTCTCCAGGAATTATCATTTTCCTTTTCTGTCATATTAGCCAGTTGGATAGATGTGAGACGGTACCTTAAAGTTGTTTTAATTTGCATTTCTCTAATCAATAGTGGATTTAGAGCATTCTTTCATATGACTATAAATAGCTTTACTTTTTTTTTTCCTCTGAAAACACCCTCTTAATATTCTTTGACCATTTATCAATTAGGTAAGGACTAGTATTCTTATAAATTTGAGTCAGTTCTCTACATATTTTAAAAATGAAGCTGTAACACTGGCTGTAAAAATTATATCCCAGCTTTCTGCTTTCCTTCTAATCTCAGTTGCACTGGTTTTGTTTGTGCAAAATCTTTTTAATTTAATGTAATCAAAATAATCCATTTTGCACTTCATAATGTTCTCTATCTCTTATTTGGTCATACATCCTTCCCTTCTACATAGATCTGACAGGTAAACTACTCCTTGCTCTCTTAGTTTACTTACGGTATTATCCATTATATCTAAATCATGTATCAGTTTTGACCTTATCTTGGTATAGTATGTGAGATGTTGGTCTATGCCTGGTTTCTGCCATACTATTTTCCAGATTCCCCAGCAGGTTGTGTCAAATAGTGAGTTATTATCCCAGAAACTGGAGTCTTTGGATTTATCAAACCGGGAGTTTCTATTGTTATTCACTACTGTCTTGCATATTTAATCTATTCCACTGATCCACCACTTTAATTCTTCACAAATACCAAATAATTTAGACAATTTCCAATTTATAATATAGTTTTAGATCTGGTATGGCGAAGCCACCTTCTTTTGCATTTTTTTATTAATTCCCCTGATATTCTTGACCTTTTCTTCTTCCAGATGAATTTCGTTATTGTTTCTTCTAGCTCTATAAAATACTTTTTGGTAGTTTGATTGGCATAGCAAAACAAGTAAATTAATTTCGGTAGAATTGTCATTTTTATTGCTCAGCTTACCTATGAGCAATCGATATTTTTTCCTCATTGCTTAGATCTGACTTTATTCGTGTGAAAATTGTTTTGTAATTGTGTTTATATGGTTCCTGGGTTGTCCTGACAGGTAGACTCCCAAATATTTTAGATTGTCTACACTTATTTTAAATAGAATTTCTCTATCTCTTTGCTGCTGGGCTTTGTTGCTGATATTTGGAAATGCCAATGATTTATGTGGGTTTATTTTACATCCTGCAATTGTGCTAAAGTTGTTAATTATTTCAAGCAATTTTTTAGTTGATTGTCTAGGATTCTCGAAGTATATCATCATATAATCTGAAAGAGTGATAGTTTTGTTTCCTCATCACCTATTCTAATTCCTTCAATTCCATCTTTTTTTATTGCTAATGTTAACCTTTCTAGTTCAAAACTGAATAATAGTGGTGATAATGGACATCCTTGTTTCACACCTGATCTTACTGGAAATGCCTCTAGCTCATCCCCATTACAAATAATGCCTCCTGATGGTTTTAGAAAGATACTGCTTACTATTTTAAGGAAAATTCTATTCATTGCTCTCCAGTGTTTTTAATAGGAATAAGTGCTGTATTTTGTCAATAGCTTTTTCTGTTATCTATTCAGATAATCATGATTTCTGTTACTTTTGTTACTGATATGGTGGATTATGCTCATAGTTTTCCTGATATTGAACCAACCTTGCATCCTTGGTTTAAATACCACCTGGTCATAGTGTATCATCCTGATGACAAATAACTGTAATCTTTTGCATAATATTTAGTTTTCTTGCATCTATATTCATTAGGAAAATTCATCTGTGAATTTATTTCTCTGTTTTGGCTCCTCCTAATTTAGGTATCAGCACCATATTTCTGCCTTATAAAGAATTTCTTAGTAATCTTTTGCCTTTTTTTCCAAATAGTTTATAGTATTGGAATTAATTGTTCTTTAAATGTTTGGTAGAATTCACTTGTAAATCCATCTGGCCCTGGAGATTTTTTCTTAGGGAGTTTACTTAAGGCTTGTTGAGTTTCTTTTTTTCTGAAATGGGCTTATTTAAGTATTGTATTTCCTCTTTTGTTAATCTACGCATTTTCTTTTTTTTATTTATTATTGGAAAGGAGAAGGCAGGTCAATTGAGTTAAGTGACTTGTCCAAGGTCACACAGCTAGTAAATGTGTCAAGTGTCTGAGACTGGATTTGAACTCAGGTCCTCCTGACTCTAGGACTGGTGCTCTACTCACTGTACCACCTAGCCACCCCCTTCATTGTAAATGTTTATCCATTTCACTTAAATAGATTTATTTGCATACAGATGGCCAAAATATCTTCTAATTATAGCATTAATTTCCCCTTAACCAATGGTAAATTCATTTTTTTTCATTTTTGATACTGGCAATTTGTTTTTTTTAATCAAGCTAAACAAAGGTTTATCTATTTTATTGGGTTTTTTTCATAAAACCAGCTCTTAGTTTTATTTATTAGTTCAATAGTTTTTTTTTAATTTTATTAATCTCTCCTTTGACTTTGCAAATTTCTAATTTGTTATTTAACTGGGGATTTTTAATTTGTTCTTTTTCTAGATTTTTTAGTTATATGCTCAATTCATTGATCATCTCTTTCTCTATTTTATTTCTGTTAGTATTTAGAGATATAAAATTTCCCCTAACAACTGCTTTGGTTGCATCCCATAATTTTTGGTATGTTGCCTCACTATTGTCATTCTCTTGGATGAAGTTATTGATTGTTTCTATGATTTGTTGTTTGATCCACTCATTCTGTAGGATTAGATTATTTAGTTTCCCATTAATTTTAGTCTATCTTTCCATTACCCTTTATTACACGTATTTTTTTTGCATCATGATCTGAAAAAGGATGCATTTAATATTTCCGCCTTTCTGCATTTAATTGTGAGAGGTTGTCATAGCCTAATACAAGGTCAGTTTTCATGTAGGTATCATGTACCACTGAGAGAAAAGGCATATTTCTTTCCATCCCTATTCAGTTTTCTCCAGAGGTCTATCACACCTAACTTTTCTAAATTTCTATTCAGCTCCTTAATTTCTTTCTTGTTTATTTTGTGGTTAGACGTATCTAGTTCTGAGAGGGGGAGGTTGAGGTTCCTACTAATATACTTTTGCTGTCTATTTTTTTCCTGTAACTCACTTAACTTCTCTAAGAATTTGGTTGCTTTACCACTTGGTCCATATATGTTTAATACTGATATTATTTCATTGTATATGGTTCCTTTTAGCAAGATGTAGTTTCCTTTCTTATGTCTTTTAATTAGATCTATTTTTGCTTTTGCTTTGTCTGAGATCAGGATTGCTACCCCTGCTTTTTCTTTCTTTTAATTCAGCTGATTCATAATATATTCTGCTCCAGCCTTTTATCTTTATACTTTGTGTACTGCTGTGCTTCAAATGGGTTTCTTGTAAACAACATATTGTAAGATTCTAGTGTTTAATCTGCTCTGCTATATGCTTCCACTTTATGGGAGAGTTTGTCCCATTCACATCCAGTTATGATTACTGTTTATTTCCCTCTGTACTATTTTCTTCCATTTATACCTTGCTCCCTACTTTCATGCTTTCCCTCCTCACCAGCATTTTTCTTCAGACCACCACCTCCTGCAATCTTCTCTCCCTTCTATCACCCCCTTTTCTTTCCCTTTTCTACTCCCTACTTCTGCCCTCCTGTCTATTAGCCAACCCTTTCATTTTTTCTTTACCCTTTCTCCTCCTCCTTCCCTATATGACAAGATAAATTTCTATACCCAACTGAGTGTGTATGTTTTTCCCTCTTTGAGTCAAATTCTATGAGAATAACGTTCAAGCAATGCTCACCCCCTCCCTTCTTTTCCCCTACTGTAATAAGTCTTTTGCACCTATTCATGTGATATAAATTGCCCTATTCTGCCTCTCCCTTTCCTTTTCTCCCAGTTCCAACCTTTTTTTTATCCCTTAACATTTTATGTCATTACATCAAAGTCAACTTATACCCAGAACCTCTGTCTATATATACTCCTTTTAACTACCCTAATAGAGATACAGCTCTCAAGAGTCACAAGTATCATCTTCCCATGTACGGAAAACAGTTTAAATTTATTGAATAACATTTTTTCTTTCCTTTTTATCTTTTTTTAATGCTTCTTTCAAATCTTGTACTTGAAGATCAAATTTTCTGTTTAGCTCTAGTCTTTTCATCAGGAAAGTTTGAAATTCCCCTATTTCATTGAATGTCTTATCTTTTCCCCTGAAAGATTATGCTTATTTTGCTGGATAGTTGATTCTTGCCTGTAATCCAAGTTCCTTTGCCTTCTAGAATATCATATTCCAAGCCATCCTATCCTTTAATGTAGAAGCTGCTAAGTCCTGTGTAATCCTGAGTGTGGTTCTTTTACATTTGAATTGTTTCTTTCTGGCTGCTTGCAGTATTTTTTCCTTGACCTGTGTGTGGGATGAAAGACCCTCACCAATTAAAAAAAATATTTTTAATAAGGTGCCATCTCAGGGTGGGAACAGAAATAAAATTTTATTCAATTCTCATGAGAATAGGGCATCCCCTTCCAGAACAGATCTAGTAAGGGAGGCAAAGACACAAGGAACAAAGAACCAATAATTATATCTAATGCAAGAGAATTCCCGCCCACCACTGACCCTTCTCACCACTGGCTGGGAAGCGGGCTTACAATCTGAGCATGGAAACACTAGACAAAGAACTGGGAAATCAATGCACAGAAATTCCAATTCCCATTCCCTTAGTTAATGATTACAACTAAGGTGACATCTATAAATCTAAAGAAGGAGAATAAGATAAGGGGAGGGGGAGACCTTCTCCATTCTTTTATAGTACTTTTATGGTAAAGGAAAGCAGGTCACAGTGACCCTATTCTTACTTAGTAAATCTTTAAACCAGAACCAGAAGAAAGAACAAAAGTTTCAGGAGAAAAAAAAGAAACTTTCCCAGAGGCTAAGTAATCAGACTCTCACAGCCTCAGAATTTTTCCACTTCCCAATTTCCCTATTTCTTGATTTTTAAATACTTCTAAGTATAGCTATGAATAGATACAGATTTATCTATCTATCTATATATTTTCATATATATATATATTTTCCCTGCAAAGTCTTCACATTTTATTTTCTCACTATCTCACACACCTGGTAATTCTGGAATCTGGCTACAATATTCCTCAGAGTTTTCATTGTGGAATCTCTTTTAGGAGGTGATCAGTGGATTCTTTCAAAGACTGTTTTATCCTCTGGTTTTAGGATATCAGGGTAGTTTTCCTTGAAAATTTCTTGAAAGATGTTGTTCAGGCTCTTTTTTTTTTTTTGATTATGGCATTCAGGTAATCCAGTGATTCTTAAATTATGTGTCCTGAATCTATTTTCCAGGTCTATTGTTTTTCCGATAAAGTATTTTCTCCTATTTTTTCATTCTTTTGATTTTGTTTGACTAATTCTTTTTTTAGATTAATTTATTTGTTTTAAGTTTTCAACATTCACTTCCACAATATTTTGAGTTACAAATTTTCTCCCCGTTTCTCCCCTCCCCACCCCATCCCAAGATGGTATGTATTCTGAATGCCCCTTTCCACAGTTTGCCCTCCCTTCTATCACCACTCCTATCCCCTTTCCCCTTACTTGATTGTAGAGTAAGACAGATTTCTATACCCCATTGTCTTGTTTGACTGATTCTTGATGTCTTATAGAGTCATTAGCTTCCACTTGCCAAATTATAATTTTTAAGGAATTATTTTCTTCAGTTAGCTTTTGTACCTCCTTTTCCATTTGGCCAATTCCATTTTAAAGGAGTTTTTTTTCTCGTCTGTGGATATCCCCCCCCCCCCAATTTGGCCAATTCTACTTTTAAGGAGTCGTTTTCTTCAGTCTTTTTTTTGTTGTTGTTTTTCCTTTTCTGAGCTGTTGACTATTTTTTTCATAATTCTCCTTCATAGCTCTCATTTATTTTCCCAATTTTTATTCTATCTCTCATTTGATTTTTAGGATTCTTTTTGAGCTCTTCCAAGAGGACTCTTTTGGCTTGGGACCAATTCATATTCCCTCTTAGACTTTTCATGTAAGCAGTGTGACACTGTTGTCACCATAGTACCTTTCTATGGTCAAGTCTATCTTCTGTTTCTTATTCATTTTCAGCCTATATTATGGTTTTGTTAAGTTGAGCTCTGCTCCTGGGGCACAGAGGGCACTATCCCAAGCTTTTTATGCCTGGGGCCACAGGCCTGGTCACCAGCTTTCTGCTCCAAGGCCTAAGGTGCTTATGGCTTGCCCACAGTGCTGGAGGTGGCCTGACCTAGTCGCACATGTTGTGCCAGGGTTCTGGGGCTCACAATTTGCCTTCTGCACTGAGGCTAGAGACCTCACTGATTGCCTGCTGAGGCAGGACTGAGGGGCCTTGCTGCTAAGAGCCTCCAGCTTGTTTACCCAGACACCATCTGCACTAGGCTGTGCTTTGCTTTTACCCTAGTGAGACAGACCTTTCCTGAAGTACTACTAAGTTATCTTAAGCTGAAAAATTGTTTCATTCTGTCTTTTTTGTGTGTTCTGTCACTCTAGAAGCCATTTAGAGACTTGATTTAATGTTATTTCTGAGAGAAACTGGGGAGAGCTCAGGCAACTTCATAGCTTCTCTTTACCATTTTGGCTCTGACCCCCAAGTCAGTTCTCAGATGAAGTAATCAAAATTATCTATAGCCATATGAAGGAACGCTCTGAATCACTACTGACTGCTGAAATGCAAATTGATATAATTCTGAAGTACTACCTCACACTTATCAGATTGGCTAATAGGACAGAAAAGGAAAATGTTGGAAGGGATGTGGGAAAATTGAGACATTGGTGCACTGTTGGTAGAAGTGTGAACTGATTCAACCACTAGATAGAACAATTTGGAACTATGCCCAGAGGGTTATAAAATTATGCATACACTTTGACGCAGAAATGGACCATCTTCAGTCTTCCTCATCTATATTTTGTCACTGGACCCAGTTGGTTCTGGAGGAAAAAGTGAGGCTGGTGATTTTGCACAGCCCTCCCTCACTTGAATCTAATTCACTCACATGTCATGGCATTGCCTCCCTGATGTCATGGTCTTCTTCCAGAACAAAGGATAAACAAACGCAAGAACAACAATGACATTACTAGGTCTGTATCCCAAAAGACATAAAATAACAAAAAAGAAAAGGACTTATATGTACAAAAATATTTATGGCAGCTCTTTTTTGGTGGCAGGTAATTGAAGGTTGGGGTGATGCCTATTCAGTGGAGAGTGGCTATACAAGTTGTGGTGTATGGTTGTGATGGAATACGATTGTGCTATAAGAAATGAGCAGGATGCTATCAGTACAACCTGCAAAGACTTACATGAACTGATGCAAAGTGAAATGAACAGGGCCAGAGAGCACTGAACATAGTACATATTGTAAGATAATCAGCTGTGAATGACCTACCTATTCTCAGCAAGATAATGATCTGCAGGATCTCTGAAGGAGTTAACAACCCTGAAGGACTTAAGATGAAGGATGATGTCCATCCTCAGAGAAAGAAGTTGTGGAGTCTGAATACAGATAGAAGCATACTTTTTTACTTGATTTTTTGCCTATGTTTTCTTTTACAACATGACTAATATGAAAATGTTTTCCATGACTAAACATGTATAACCTATATCAAATTGCTTGTCTTCTCAATGGAGGGGAAACGGGAGGAAGGGAGAGAATTTGGACCTCAAAATTTTAAAACTAAATGTTAAAGATCATTTTTACATGTAATTGGGGGAAAATAAAATACTAAATCACTTAAAAGGAAAAAATGAGCTTTGGGGGTGTTTAAGAGGTTTAAATATATTGACTAAGTCCCTTTCACTTCTAATTGTATGATTCTATAATTAGTCTAGCAGTTAGGCAGCACAGTGGATAGGGTACTGGGCTTGGAATCAGTAAGATTCCTCTTTCTGAGTTCAAATCTGGCTTCAGACATTTACTAGTTGTGTGACCCTGGGCAAATCACTTAACTTTATTTGCCTCAGTTTCCTCATCTGTAAAATGAACTGGAGAAGTAAATGCAAACCATTCTAGTATCTTTGCCAAGAAAATGCCAAAAGAAGTCATAAAGAGTAAGACAATTGAAAAAAATGACTAAACAACATGGCTAATTTTTATTTTGTGAAGCTAGAAAGAGAAGTAAGTATAACATGTTTATATAGCACCAGGTCTTGACAAACTGATCCTGTCCTCTCTTGACAGGCTTACTAAAGTGAAGGTAGTCTACTGATTCATTCTTTAAGCACATGCCAGTCACTATGCTAGGCACTAGGGCTATAAAGAAAAAAACAAATCAGTCCCTGTCCTCAAGGAGCTTATATTCTATTAAAGTAAAAAAGATGAATGGAGAAAAGTAAATGAAAATGGAGTCAAATTAGATACAAATAATTTCTGGGGGGAGGCGATGAATAATGGGGTAGATGTAATCAGGATAAACTTCCTGTAAGAGATGGCATCTAAGCTGAACTTTGAGGTAAACTAGGGATTCTAAAAGGCTGAGTTGGGAAGGGAAGTCAGACAAATGCCACAGAAAAAGATATACCCATATTTCAGTCAGACATTTCACAAAGTCTCTCAAGATTTTCTGTTGAGCATGATAGATATAGATTGATATAGTTAAATGGATTCAGAAGTGGTTGACTGACCAGGCCAAAGATTAAGGATCTCTGTCATCCTGGAGGGAAAATTTCTAGTGGAGTGCCTCAGGGCTCTGTCTCTGGCCTAGTAAGTTCAAAATTTTATCGGTTAGATATCATGCTTTTCAAGTTTGGGATGACACAAAGCTGAGAAGGATAGCTAAAACACCGGATGACAGAATCAGGATCCAAAAATTGCATAATGACTAGAATGATGGTGCAAAAATCTTACATATAAAGTTAAATGAATTTTTGGAGGATATATGTATGTATATGTATGATATATGAACACATGTATGTGTATATATATGTATACCTATGCAGAAATACACATATACACATACATATATATATATATATATATGTGGGTCTATCTATCTATGTATCTACATAGCTATATCCTCCAAAAATCAACTACCCTAGGTTCATCCTCTATGATGAAGGTCTCATGGATAAATAGTAGTCATTTTAAAAGAGACAAGGGTTGGGGGGTAAGTAGTAGATTTAAAGCTTAATGTGTATCAATAATATGAGCAAAGAGCCAAAAAAGTTAATGTGCTATTAGTGGAGTGGAGGGGGAAAAGGAAGGAAACGAGTATAAGCGGAAGTGCCTACTATGTATCAGGTATTTTACAAAACACTTTACAAATCTTACCACATTTTATTTTTACAACAACTTGGTGAGGTAGCTGCTATTATGATTCCCATTTTTTAATTGAGGAAACTGAGGCAGAGGTTACACAGCTAGGGTCACACAACTATTAGGAGGTTGAAGCCAAATTTGAACTTAGATCTCCCTGACATCAGGCCCAGTACTCTTTCTGTGATACCCCCTTGATGCCTATAGGCAAAGTACTGTGTCCAGAAAAAGAATAGTTATTCTTTTGATCTGCTCTGTTCTAGTAACAATACATTTGTTTCATCTGGGGTACAATAATTTAGGAATGATGTCGAGAAGATGGAGCAAATACAGTGCCAGATTTGTGACTGTGTGTGTGTGTGTGTGAGAGAGAGAGAGAGAGAGAGAGAGAGAGAGAGAGAGAGAGAGAGAGATACATGTTTTATAGGTCAGGCTGGGGTTGGATGGAATCTATAGTGATGGAACGTAAAGTATATCAAAGAATAATCTAAGGGTTTGTTTTGTTTTTAAAGCTCTTGTTGTAGGGGTATTTAATCTGGAGGACAATTATACTGTCCTCAAGTATTTGAAGGGCCACCATGTGGAACAGGGGACAACAAGCATTTTTTTTAATTTTTTAACTTTTTATAGAAACCTTTTATCAGAAGTATCTATAGCAAAGAGGCAAGCTTATTTATTGGAACATTATATCACAATTACTACTCTGTGCCACTGACTGGAAACCTCAGGTTAAAATGTTATTGAATTACCTAACAAGCTAATATTATCAAAGGACACAAACTTTATTATCCTACACATATAAGATTATAGGATCATAGATTTAGAGCTGCAAGGGACCAGGCAGGCCATAAACAGAACTAAGTATAATCCCTCATGTTCTTCAAGTCCTATTTTACAACTCACTTTTTTCCCCAGAAAAGAGAAGCTTCTGGTGGATTATCATGAATTTAAAGTAGTTTTGGGCACTTTATGTGGATTAAGCTGAAGTAGGAGTCACTAGGATTTTAAATAGGTTATTTTTCAGGATTCAAAGAAATCTTGATTAACTCCATTTGGTTTAATTCAATTAATTCAATATTTATTAAGTTTCTATAGTATTTCAGGTATCGAGGATACAAGATCCAAGAGAAAAAAAAATAAGATACTTCCTACCCTCCAAGTGCTTATGTTCCATTAGGGAAATGAACCAGAGCCTAATTCTTATCTTTACTCTTTTCTATAAAACATTAGGATTATTTATGTTTATATTTGTATGCAGGATAGAGTCTAGCATAGTGTTCTGCGGTCTCTCAATAAATACTTGACTTTTTACATGATTTTGGCTAATTACTTGTATGTGTTCTTTTCCTTTTTGACTGTAATTTGTTGTTTTGTACTTTGTTTAATATTGTTTTGTATATGTAATTTTTTTCTCCAGCTAAAATATAAACTTCTTGAGGGCAGAAACCATATATTCTCTTCATTGTGTATCAACCATAGCTCTTAATATGATATTTTGCACTTAGTGAGTGATATTGATTAATTGCAGTAGAAAACAAAACAAGTAAAATGAAAATCTGCTGCACGTATTCCCAAATTTCTTTCCTCAGATCCTTGTTTATCATGAGTTGTCCTTGTTTTCAAGGCCCTGGGAGATTTGCGCCTGATTTCAGTTCAGTCATTGCTAAGCTAAGGTCATTCTCAGTTCTCAGCATCTTTTACAAAATGTTTAGCTAGCACCTGACCATCTCAAAATGTTTCCTAGTTCAAAGTACTCTACCATACTAGTTATCTTTTGCCATCCTCCTGTTCCCCCAGTTCATTCATTCATTAGAAAATCTTGGTATTTGTCGCTCAGTTTTACAATTAATGTCAACTTAGCAATGGGTTTTACATGATACTGTCCACTTCCTTCAATAGTTGTTGTGGTACCAGAAACATTTCAAAAGGAACAACCAACTCCTGATTTAATTAGGAGGAGAGTAGAAGCCATAGTTCTATTTATCCCAATTGAACATATTATATCACCACTGTGGTTAAAGCTAATGTAACCTGTCAAGTTTTTTGCTGGAGAAAGTAGGTCCCACATCAGCAGGGATCCACAACAACTACAATTTATGTCAAATCATTCCCTAATATTTTTAGGAATATAGAATATAAAGATATATCCATTCAAAATTCATATATCCAGGCAGTAAAGTTTTCATCTATAACTCTAGATCATAAGCATGTGTACATATACGTGTACTTAAAATAACCAAGGCAGTTATATGTAATTTGTCCACAAAAATAACAGCTAACAATTACATAGAATTTTAAGCATTATAAAGTATTTTAGATCCATTATATCAGGGGTGGGGAACCTGTGGCCTCAAGGCCCCAAATGGCCTTCTAGGTCCTTAGGTGTGGCCTTTTGACTGAGTCGGAGGTTTTACAGAACAAACCCTTTTGTTAAAGGGATTTGTTCTGTGAAGTTTGGATTGGATTCAGTCAAAGGGCTGTACTTGAGGACCAGGGCTACATGGGGCCTTGAGGTACAGGCTCCCCACCCCTGCACTATACCATTTGTTCCTATGACAACCCTGTGAGATAGTTACTAGAGATAAAAAAAATCTTAATAAAAATTAAAGATGTTTAAGATAGAGCAATTGACACTGTATTATTTTGAGATCTTATTAATTTAGCAAGAGTCAGGATAATTTATATTTCAACTATTTTTTTCATGCTACATTAATTTCTATTTTTGTTTTTCTGAACTATTTCTGCTCCTGGTTGATTTCAGGTTTTGTTGAGTGTGTAAAGAAGAAAGTATATTTCAGAGGAAAGATATATAGGATCTAAAGGGCTCAAGCAGAGTGGTGTGAATGATCCTAAAAGAAAGTGGAATAATTCCGGGGATGGCTTGAAGTTGAAAGATGACAATAATACAGGGGCCAGAGACAAAAGCTTTGAGCTCTGCATTGGTAGCTAAATGGCACACAGAGAGCTGAGAGAAGACCAAAAAACAACTGAAAGCTTAGGGATCAGATACTAAAGACAAGGGGGTAAGTCAGGGGAGGAAATAAAGAAGACCCAAAAAAATCATTTTGTCAGAGGCAGCTGAGAGTGTCGATCAGAGCAGCAGGGGGAGCTGTGGTATTACAGTTTCTAGTTAGAGTTCTAAGGCCAAGTTCTCAACGTATGGTTCTAGCACAAAGAATATGTCAGTGATTCTCAATTTTATAATAAACAGCTAAACTACACAAACTAGAACTAGCATTGATGACCTGCATCACCTTCTAATGAAGCAGACTGTAGGATCAATGCATGCTCTTCTTTTCTTAGCCCTACATGATATCCTGTAATGATTACAATAAATATAATCTCAGGTTTACAGTTTCAGTCTAGAGCTTAAATATGTTTGAATTTTTAGAGGATACATTTTCTTATGGTCGAAAAAAGTAGTAGAAGGAACACAGAAGAAAGACTGAGAGAGATGCCCAGTAGCAAGAGGAAGGAATATTTGTACCAAGGGTTATGTACTAAAATAATAGTTTCGGGGGCGGAGCCAAGATGGCGGATGGTAAGCAGGGACTAGAGTGAGCTTCATACCCAAGTCCCTCCAAAAACCTATAAAAAATGGCTCTGAACCAATTCTAGAACGGCAGAACCCACAGAACAGCAGAGGGAAGCAGGGCTCCAGCCCAGGACAGCCTGGATGGTCTCTGGGTGAGGTCTATTCCACACAGAGCTGGGAGCTGGGAGCTGGGAACAGAGTGGAGCAGAGCCCAGCCTGAGCGGCGTGGACCATCCAGACCAGAAGCCGGGCGCAGGGGGCCCTAGAGCCCTGAATATCTGAGCTGCAGCAGTTACCAGACCGCTCGACCCACAAACACCAAAGACTGCAGAGAAAGTTAGTGGGAAAAGCTGCAGGAGTGGAAGGAGTTCTCGGTTCGGCTTCCAGCCCTGGGGGCAGCGGAGGTGGGGCAGCTACAGCTGTTGTTACTTCCGGCTCCAGGCCCACCTGGTGGGAGGAATTAAGTGGCGGATCAGAGCAGGAGTGCAACAGCCTGCTGAAGATCTAAGCCCAGCCTGGACTGGGGGTGCTTGGGGAAGGAGGAGTGCGGCTCTGACAGAGCTGGCACCTCCCCCCCAAACGTAGAATATAGAACTCGTTAGTCTACAAGCAGTCATACCCCACTGAAAAACTCAAGGGTCAAGTTAGTTGGTTGGGAATATGGCCAGGCAGCGAAAACGCGCCCAGACTCAGTCTCAGACTTTGGATTCTTTCTTTGGTGACAAAGAAGACCAAAACATACAGCCTAAAGAAGACAACAAAGTCATAGAGCCTACAACCAAAGCCTCCAAGAAAAACATGAACTGGCCCCAGGCCATAGAAGAACTCAAAAAGGACTTGGAAAAGCAAGTTAGAGAAGTAGAGGAAAAATTGGGAAGAGAAATGAGAAGGATGTGAGAAAACCATGAAAAACAAGTCAATGACTTGCTAAAGGAGACCCAAAAAAATACTGAAAAATACACTGAAGAAAACAACACCTTAAAAAACAGACTAAGTCAAATGGCAAAAGAGCTCCAAAAAGCCAATGAGGAGAAGAATGCCTTGAAAGGCAGAATTAGCCAAATGGAAAAGGAGGTCCAAAAGACCACTGAAGAAAATACTACTTTAAAAGTCAGATTGGAGCAAGTGGAAGCTAGTGACTTTATGAGAAATCAGGATATTATAAAAAAGAACCAAAGGAATGAAAAAATGGAAGACAATGTGAAATATCTCCTTGGAAAAACCACTGACCTGGAAAATAGATCCCGGAGAGATAATTTAAAAATTATTGGACTACCTATAAGCCATGATCAAAAAAAGAGCCTAGATATCATCTTTCAAGAAATTATCAAGGAGAACTGCCCTGATATTCTAGAGCCACAGGGCAAAATAGAAATTGAAAGAATCCATCGATCGCCTCCTCAAATAGATCCCAAAAAGAAATCTCCTAGGAATATTGTCACCAAATTCCAGAGCTCCCAGATCAAGGAGAAAATACTGCAAGCAGCCAGAAAGAAACAATTTGAGTATTGTGGAAACCCAATCAGAATAACCCAAGATCTGGCAGCTTCTACATTAAGAGATCGAAGGGCTTGGAATGCAATATTCCGGAGGTCAATGGAGCTAGGATTAAAACCTAGAATCACCTACCCAGCAAAACTGAGTATCATGTTCCAAGGCAAAATATGGATTTTCAATAAAATAGAGGACTTTCAAGCTTTCTCAGTGAAAAGACCAGAACTGAATAGAAAATTTGACTTTCAAACACAAGAATCAAGAGAAGCATGAAAAGGTAATCAAGAAATGGAAATTGCAAGGGACTTACTAAAGTTGAACTGTTTTGTTTACATTCCTACATGGAAAGATGATGTGTAAGATTCATGAGACCTCAGTATTAGGGTAGTTGAAGGGAATATGCATATATATATATATATATATGTTTATGTATATATATATAAGTGAATGTGTATGTATGTATATATCTATGTGGATATGTATGCATGTGCATGTATGTGTGTATATATATATATGTGTGTGTGTTTTTATATATATATATATGTAAAAGAGAGAGAGCAGACACAGGGCGAGTTGAAGATGAAGGGAAGATATCTAAAAGAAATCAAATTAAGGGATGAGAGAGCAACATACTGAGAGAGGGAGATAGGGAGAGATAGAATGGGGTGGATTATCTTGCATAAAGGTGGCAAGAGGAAGCAGTTCTGTGGGAGGAGGGGAGAGGGCAGGTGAGGGGGGAATGAGTGAACCTTGCTCTCATCAGATTTGGCCTGAGGCAGAAAACCATACATAGTCAGTTGGGTATCTTACCCCACAGGAAAGAAGAGGGAGGAAGATAAAAAAAATAAAAGGGGGGGATGATGGAGGGGAGGGCAGATGGGGGTGGAGGTAATCAAGGGAGAAAATTCAATAAAGTGGGATAGGTAGGGAAGGAGCAAAATGTAGTTAGCCTTTCACAACATGAGTATTGTGGAAGGGTTATACATAATGATATATGTGTGGCCTAGGTTGAATTGCTCGACTTCTTAGGGAGGGTGGGTGGGAAGGGAAGAGGGGAGAGAATTTGGAACTCAAAGTTTTAAAATCAGATGTTCAAAAACAAAAAAAGTTTTTGCATGCAACTAAAAAATAAGATACACAGGCAATGGGGCGTAGAAACTTATCTTGCCCTACAAGAAAGGAAGGGAAAAGGGGATGAGAGAGGAGGGGGGTGATAGAGGGGAGTGCTGACTGGGGAACAGGGCAACCAGAATATAAGCCATCTTGGAGTGGGGGGAGGGTAGAAATGGGGAGAAAATTTGTAATTCAAACTGTTGTGAAAATCAATGCTGAACACCAAATATGTTAAATAAATAAATTTAAATAAAAAAAAATAAAAAGCAAAAAAAAAAAAAAGAATAAATCCAGTGACTTTTGGAAAAAAAAAAATTCTTATATTCTCCCAGTGTCTCTATAGGACTACAAATCGTGATACTAAGAAACAAATTAAAATGTTAGGTGATCAAAAGGACAATAGCGAATAGGATTAGGCTATTATGTATTAGTAACATGGATTTGCTTACAAGAGGCTTTACAAAACAAACCATCAAGGAAGCATGGTATAGTAAAAAGAATTCTGGATTTGGAGTCAGAAGACCATTTATGCCACTTGTCTACTAACTTTGTGACCTTGGATAATTTACTTAATTTCTCTGAGCTTTATGATCCTCAACTGAAAAATAATGGGGTTGAACTAAATGACCTGGAGGCCTAAATCTTCTAATCTGTAAAATGGGGAAGTTAGATATCTAGATGAGCTTTTGGGGTCTATTGCTCCTCAGGTCTAAATCTATAATTCTATCTATGATTAGGAAAGAATCAATCAATCAACAAACATGTATAAAGTATTTTGTTAGTGTGTGACAGGGGCTGTGCTTGGTAGGCTAAACACGTAGCAAAAGCAAGAGATAAACTTAGCACTGAACTGCAGCCTCCCTTCCCAAGGTTATCAATGATAACTTCATTTGCAAATATAGTGGCCCTTATCCTCATCATTCTTGGCTTCTCTATAGCATCTGATAGTATTTATCAAGTCATCTTCCTACGACCCACTTTCTTCCAAGGGTTTTAGTGACACTATATTCTGGTTCACTTTCTTTTCTAGTCTTTCCTTTTTAGTCTTTTTTTGATGGATCATCAGCTTTATCCTACCTCTTTGCTTGGGTTCAAATCTGTTCTAGACTGAGTCTTCTTCCCTTTTTCCTTTGTACTCTTTGTTTTTGAAGATGCAATTAGCTTCGGGGCAGCTAGGTGGCACAGTGAGTACAAACACCAGCCCTGAAGTCAGGAGGACCTGAGTTCAAATCAGCTTCAGACAATTGACACACTTATTAGGTGTGTGACTTTGTGCAAGTCACTTAACCCCAATTGCCCTGCCTTCCCCCCTCCAAAAAAAAAAAAGATTCAATTAGCTTCCATGAACTCAGCTAGCACCTTCATGTAGTTAATATACATATATGTATTAAGTCATTCTATATTCCAACCAAACTGTTTTCTTTGTTATTCCCCATACATCATATTTCATCTCCCACATTTGTGGCTTTATATGGCTATTCCTTATATCTACCATGCTTGATTTCTGCCTTATAGAGTCCCTAGCTTCCTTCAAAGTTCAGCTCAGGTGTCATCTCCTACAGGAAGCTTATCTGTTTACCTCTATTTCTTGTGACCTCTTCCTCCGAAGTTATTTTGAATGTATTCCTGTGCATATGTTATCCTTGCACATTTTATCATCTGTTATTTTCTCTACCACTCACAAGACCTAGGATTGAATAGATCATAGCAATTCAAGCTGATAGGGACTTGGTGATCATTTATTTCAACTCTCACCTTAAAGGTAAAGACAATAAAGAGCTTAATTTTTGAAAGGTCCCACAGGTACACAATAAGTAGCAGACCTTGGATTTTAACCCTGTCCTTCTAGTTCCGAATTTAGAGATTTTTCTATTATTCCAGGTTGTTTGTTCTTTAATTCTAAAAACAGAGTCAATATGAGTACCTTTCTGTGTAATCCTATTTGAGATGACTTATGAAAATTTCAATAACAGAATGCTGAACCTTATCACACCCTGAGTCATGTTACAATAGTGATATAAACAATTTCACTTAGAACTCAATTTAAAACACAAGGCTTTCTCTTTTGGGGGGGGGTGGTCTTAATGGCTAAATCTTGGATTTACCCTATGAAGAAGCCGACAATGAACAATTTTACCCTTCTTTCAATGCAAAAAGAATGCCAAATAATATAATAGAAACACATCATACAAGATTTCAATGTGTCAGATTTTGACCTTTAAAAAATCAGCTTCATAAAATTTCTAATCACACAATCAGCAATCTAATCTATTCACTAACTAATCAATAAACCAATCTGATATTTACTAAGTGCCACCTATGTGTCCATCACTGTACTATGTGCTAGGCATACACATACAGAAAGTTCTTGAGTTCTTCTGGAATACGGATGAATATCAGGTTATCTCTAATCTGGATGTCACAGATGTCCCACCCATTCTGTTTATCTTGTCTCTTAGTTTAACCAGCCGTGACCATTTGTAGAGTTAGACTGCACAGTATTCTTCATGTCACCCTTCTTCAAAGAAGGTGTTGAAATAAGACTGAGGAGTAAGAAAGAGAAAGGGCCATAATGAAATTTTCATGTATCACTGTGTGTTTCCTTCCCATGTAAAGGTCCTGAACTTGTTCAACCTCAGTAGTTTGGGTCCTGGCAACCCATGCCCTCCTCCTACTGACTGCTGAAGAAAAAAATCTTGAAGAAGTACCTGCTGCACTGCTCAGCTTCCTAAGCTATAATCAGGGTTGGGCGGTAGGGGGCAGTTGAGCTCAGACTAACCTATAATCTTGTATACTGCTCAGGGAATTCAGGGCTAAGCTTTAAAAGATTCTCTAAATAGGTTACATTTATTTTTCCAGATAAGTTCGGAAACTTTCCCCCTCGGTTCTAAAAGTGTTCAAACCATGGCAACTAGAACTGATAATTAAATAATGCTATTTGTAAGACACATTAAGATAAATACCCTAGAAGGGGATGAAAACTGCTGAAACATACTGGCCAGTTCCATTGCCGGGCTTTCCCCTTTCCCTAGGATTAAATGAATTCTTCATTTGCTATTATAAACTAAATATTTCCTTTGAGTCCAATTAGCAATGCTGAAAGAAAAAGCAAATCAAGGCTCTGTTCAGCATGCATCAATGTAATGGAAAATCAGGTCTTTTATTCTAGCTTTAATAACTGCAGCTTGATTAGAGGCAAAGAAAAGGCTATGAAGGGAGAGGGAAAAAGGAAGAAGGCCTGCCAAATTAGTTCTATAAGAATTCTCAACCTGTCTGCTCTCTGGCTCACTATTCAAATGCTAATTGAGCCTTTTGGTAAACAGAATGGGTAATCATGAAAGACAAAAACAGACATAGAAAACAAATGAAATATCATACCTTATCCAAACCAGCATGGCATTTTTCTGATAAGCATTGGAAGTCTTACAATTTTAAGTCCTCCCATCTTATTTTTTCTCCTGGAAGGATTATAATTAATATAATAAAATAAATATTGCATAATCAAATAATAAATAATAAAGACCAGTTTCATTTTGACAATGAAACCAGTCATGTTATAATTAGATAAGAGGATTTATATTCACAGTTATAAACATGAAAGAAGACCATAAGACCGGATAAAGGCAAGTTTTTAATTCTTAAAAATTAATTACATGGCATTATTCTTATCAGTACACAGAATGCATTAATTATACAATTAATAATAAGATGAAAGGGATTTTTTTTTTGCAGTTGTAATTCACATGGGGGCATTTGGTTTTATACCTAGAATTGTCCTTCAGGCACTTCTCTAATCTTCTTAGTATGCAAAGTCAAGACCCTAAACCAGTTAGTAGAAATATTGAATGGAGTGGATCTTTATGTTGGTGCTTAGCCACATTTCAGGAAGGTTGTGGATTTCCATGTAATTGGGATCCAAGGTGTAATAGGTTTAATTTAGAGGTCCTCTTTTAAAGAACGGCAGAAAGGGGCATTGTCAGCAACATGTAATAGGCAGTAAGTAGCAACAGCAGCTCTCTCTTTCACAATAGACTTCCTTAAGGATAGAAAAGTGATTATCTCACTGCAACAGTCATTTCCATGAGTGGCACCATCATCAGTGTGGCAAAGAAAATACTTTTCATATATTAGCACTTCACCCTTGAAAACATCCAAAAGCTCTAAGTAGCTTGTATAGAAGAGTTAATATGGAAGAATAAGGCAACTAGCTTTCAGAAGCTCTGAGTTGAGCTACTGGCCAAAGTCAATGTAACAAACCCCAAAGAACCATCCCAAATCTCTAGTTGTTCCACCATTTTATTTACTTGCTTTTCAAATAATCCTTTAAATGAAATTGGAAATAATTGGGGATTGGAAATTTGTTTTCCTTCCACAGTTTGCTGCTATGATGGATGTAGCACTGATATCACAGAATCATAGACTCTCTGAATTGAAAAGGACCACAGAAATTACCATGCCCAACTTCTGCCTGAAATATGAATTGCTTCTACATTATCCCTGACACACGATCATTTAGCTCCTGTTTTAACATCTCCACTGGAGGAGAACTCACTACCTCATGAGGCAGCCCATTCCACTATTTTGCCAGCTCTATTAGAAAGTTCATTATTTTGAGTCTGAACTGTCTCCTCCTAACTTCTAACCCCTTTGTCCTGGTTCTGCCTTCTGGAGCTCAGAAGAATGCATACGATCTATTTTCCACACGATCCCCTTCCAATATGTGAAAATGATGTTATTTCTCCCTTATTAAGTAGTTTATTTCCCAGGCTAAATACTCTCACTTTCATCATATAATCTCAAATGTTGAGGGATCTCAGAGGTCAAATAGTACTATACACACTTTACCTGAATAGGAACCCCCATCTACAACTTCCTGGACAAGCAGCTACTTAGTCTCCAATTGGAGGAGCTTCAGGGAAAAGGAACCCAGTCCCTTCTGGGACAGCTCATTCCACCTTTATCACAGCTCTAGTGTTAGGAAATTTCTCCTTTGTCACAGTTCTAATGTTAGGAAACTTCTCCTTACATCTAGCCACTGTTTTCCTCTCTGCAACTCCCATTCATTTATCTTCATCCTGGGTTTGATCCTCTAGGGACTCAGAAGAACAAGTGTAATTTTTTTTTCCTTTTTTTTGTTCCATAAGACTTCAACTACTTAAAGGTTAAATTGTGGTAAACTCAACATCCTTAACTCAAACAGTCTTCATGTAACATGATTTCTAATTCCTTTGCCATCCTATTTACCTTAAGTTCCTCCTATGATGTGACACACATAACTGAGCACAATTATATAGATGTGATCTGGCCTCACCAGAGTCCTTTGTAACTAGGGAACATCACTTTGCTTCCTGGCTTCCTTTAAGTCCCAATTAAAATCCCACCTTCTACAGGAAGCTTCCTTAACCCCTCTTAATTCCAGGGCTTTCACTCTTTTAATTATTTCCTGTTTCTCCTTTACATAGCTTATTTTGTATATAGTTGATTGTATGCTATCTATTCCATCAGATTGAAAGCTCCTTGAGGCTGGGGAATGTCTTCTCCCTTTTTGCACTGCTTAGCACAGTACCTGGAGCACAGGTGACACTTAATAAGTGTTCATTGATTGAATGATTGGTTCTGGATGCAGCAATAGTAATAATAGAACCTAGGTTCACATTGGCTCTGTTTAACAGCCATTTCACACTGGCTAGGCTTATAGTCAACTAAAATCTCCATGTCATTTTCCCATTTTTTAGCTACATTCCCTTGCTATCCCATACTTTCGGCACTTAATTAACTAATTAATAAACTAAAATCGAGAATGTTGCAAAAGGTCACCTATGCGACCTTTGGCAGTAATACATCTTATTATGCTAATCAATTACTTCTTCCTTCTTTCCATCTTAGAAATATAACTCATCAAAACCTCCTATGGATGTTTCTATAATTGATAATTGATTGTGAAATAATCTTAGAGTACAACACAAACCAGTGTATAAACAGCAACATGATGTTAGTCCCTAACTCCTTTTCATTTCTTTCCCCTTTTTCTATTCTGCCTGTTGTTGTTGGCTGTGGTTGTTCTCTCTTTGCACACATACAAGGTTAATGATGAGGCACCTTGGAAAAGTAGTGTTTATTTAGCTTCAGGTAACGTTTTAAATGCCTTTCTACGTGTGCCACTCTCATTTTCTCTGAGACAAAACCCATCTGCAAGCTCAACCTGTATCCCATATTAACACCTCAGACACTTTTTTTTGTCATCCTGTCCTGGCTGAAAAATTATGTGTGGGGCTGGAGTTGGCAAACGCCATGCTCAATTTTAGAGGTTCAAGCTTTCAAAATCACATTTCTGAGAGGCTCATTATCAAGCCGATGCCCTTCAGGATTTTGTCCTTCCTAAGGTTTCTGAATCACTGATTAGTAGAGTTAAAGCACTATATTTTTAGCCATAGTATCCCTAGGAATCATTTAAAAATGGGGGCATTCTCTCTGACACTCTTTAATTTGTGCTTGTGCATATCCATAAGCAAGGGTTTCAGTAGCAAAAATTGTCCAGATTCAACCTGAATATTAAAACTATGGTTATCACCTAACTAAACTATTTTGTACATACTTTACTATTAAGAATAGTTCACAGCGGAGCCAAGATGGCAGCTGGAAAGCAGGGACCAGCCTGAGCTCCCTGCTGAGCCCCTCCAAAAACCTATAAAAAATGGCTCTGAACCAATTCTAGAACGGCAGAACCCACAGAACAGCAGAGGGAAGCAGGGCTCCAGCCCAGGACGGCCTGGATGGTCTCTGGGTGAGGTCTATCCCGCACAGAGCTGGGAGCTGGGAGCTGGGAACGGAGTGGAGCAGAGCCCAGCCTGAGCGGCGTGGACAAACAAGACCAGCAACCGGGCAGAGCATGCCCTAGCGCCCTGATTCAGTGAGTTGCGGCAGTTACAAGAATTCTCAACCCACAAACACCAAAGACTGCTGAGAAGGTTAGTGGGAAAAGCTTCGGGAGTGGAAGGAGTTCGCAGTTGGGCTTCCAGCCCCAGGGGCAGCGGAGGCGGGGCAGCTACGGCTGCTGCTGCTTCCGGCTCCAGGCCCACCTGGTGGGAGGAATGAAGTGGCAGATTAGAGCAGGGGAGCACAGCCTGCCGAAGATCTAAGCCCAGTTCGGGTTGGGGGTTCTTGGGGAAGGAGCAGTGCTGGTGTGGCAGAGCTGGCACCTCCCCCCCAAACGTGGAACATAGAACTCTGTAGTCTACAAGCAGTCATACCCCACTGAAAAACTCAAAGATCAAGTTAGTTGGCTGGGATTATGGCCAGGCAGCAAAAACGCACCAAGATTCAGTCTCAGACTGTGCATTCTTTCTTTGGTGACAAAGAAGACCAAAACATACAGACAGAAGAAATTAATAAAGTCAAAGAGCCTACAACAGAAACCTCCAAGAAAAACATGAACTGGTCCCAGGCCATGGAAGAGCTCAAAAAGGATTTGGAAAAGCAAGTTAGAGAAGTAGAGGAAAAATTGGGAAGAGAAATGAGAAGGATGCGAGAAAACCATGAAAAACAAGTCAATGACTTGCTAAAGGAGACCCAAAAAAATACTGAAAAATACACTGAAGAAAACAACACCTTAAAAAATAGATTAACTCAAATGGCAAAAGAGCTCCAGAAAGCCAATGAGGAGAAGAATGCCTTGAAAGGCAGAATTAGCCAAATGGAAAAGGAGGTCCAAAAGACCACTGAAGAAAATACTACTTTAAAAATTAGATTAGAGCAAGTGGAAGCTAGTGACTTTATGAGAAATCAAGATATTATAAAACAGAACCAAAGGAATGAAAAAATGGAAGACGATGTCAAATATCTCATTGGAAAAACCACTGACCTAGAAAATAGATCCAGGAGAGATAATTTAAAAATAATTGGACTACCTGAAAGCCATGATCAAAAAAAGAGCCTAGATATCATCTTTCAAGAAATTATCAAGGAGAACTGCCCTGATATTCTAGAGCCACGGGGCAAAATAGAAATTGAAAGAATCCATCGATCGCCTCCTCAAATAGATCCCAAAAAGAAATCTCCTAGGAATATTGTCGCCAAATTCCAGAGCTCCCAGATCAAGGAGAAAATACTGCAAGCAGCCAGAAAGAAACAATTTGAGTATTGTGGAAACCCAATCAGAATAACCCAGGATCTGGCAGCTTCTACATTAAGAGATCGAAGGGCTTGGAATGCGATATTCCGGAGGTCAATGGAGCTAGGATTAAAACCTAGAATCACCTACCCAGCAAAACTGAGTATCATGCTCCAAGGCAAAATATGGATTTTCAATAAAATGGAGGACTTTCAAGCTTTCTCAGTGAAAAGACCAGAACTGAATAGAAAACCTGACTTTCAAACATAAGAATCAAGAGAAGCATGAAAAGGTAATCAAGAAACAGAAATTGCAAGGGACTTACTAAAGTTGAACTGTTTTGTTTACATTCCTACGTGGAAAGGGGACATGTATAATTCATGAGATCTCAGTATTAGGGTAGCTGAAGGGAATATGCATATATATATATATATATGTTTATGTATATATATATAAGTGAATGTGTATGTATGTATATATCTATGTGTATATATATGTGTGACACAGGGTGAGTTGAAGATGAAGGGAAGATATCTAAAAGAAATAAAATGAAATTAAGGGATGAGAGAGCAACATACTGAGAGAGGGAGATAGGGAGAGATAGAATGGGGTGGATTATCTTGCATAAAGGTGGCAAGAGGAAGCAGTTCTGTGGGAGGAGGGGAGAGGGCAGGTGAGGGGGGAATGAGTGAACCTTGCTGTCATCAGATTTGGCCTGAGGAGGGAATACCATACATACTCAGTTGGGTATGTTACCCCACAGGAAAGAAGAGGGAGGAAGATAAAAAAAAAATAAAAGGGGGGGGATGATGGAGGGGAGGGCAGATGGGGGTGGAGGTAATCAAAACAAACACTTTGGAAAGGGGAAAGGGTCAAGGGAGAAAATTCAATAAAGCAGGATGGGTTGGGAAGGAGCAAAATGTAGTTATTCTTTCACAACATGAGTATTGTGGAAGGGTTATACATAATGATACACATGTGGCCTAGGTTGAATTGCTCGACTTCTTAGGGAGGGTGGGTGGGAAGGGAAGAGGGGAGAGAATTTGGAACTCAAAGGTTTAAAATCAGATGTTCAAAAACAGAAAGGAAGTTTTTGCATGCAATTAGAGGGTGAGATGCATGGGCAAGTGTAGCCAGAATGGCCTTTGTTTTCTTTGAATGACTCAGCTTACCTCATTGAGCCTCTGGACACTGTGGCTTGCTCTTCCGGGGCAGGAGGCCCGGGGAGCATGCCGGGAAGCAGACAACTTCCTGTGTGATGAGTCATGGGGCTGGCTGAGGGGAGGTGTTAACCTCTACCCTAGGGGGAGGGGCCAACTCAAGAACCAATCAGCCCTGGTCATTCAGGCGGAGCTTGATGATGTCAAAAACCCTATAAGAGGGGAGAGGACAGCTTGAAGAGCTCTCTTTCCTTTTCCGGTTTGAGCCAGCGACAGTTACATCGTCAGTTACAGCGACCGTTACATCGTCAGTTACAGTTGCAGCTTCAGTTACAGACACAGACACAGCTGAGGCAGGAGCTGCCAGTAGCAGAGCTGACCTACGGGAGGAAGCTGAACAAAGACTTCAGTCCAGTGGGTAATCTTATTACCATAAAAGGGGGAAACATGATTTTGCTTTACGCAATCATGTTTCTCTGTAGCCTCCTGGTTACTCTTTCAAGGCGTACTTATTGGGCCTGGAAGATTTTGATCAACATATCAAAATGGGGCTTCTGGTTCATGGGTTGGTTACTGTGGAGCCTAAATAAATGTTTTGATTCTTCTGCCTTCTACTTTGAGAGTTTCTTATATCCGGCGGTTCCGAACCTTTCAGACATGTTTATGATCCTCTTTGAGATTATAAACTCGGCACTCCTGATACAGCAATGGGGTGTGGAAATTTGTCTTGCCCTGCGGGAAGGGAGGGGATGAGGGGGGAGGGGAGTGATGGAGGGGAGGGCTGACTGGGGAACAGGGCAACCAGAATATATGCCATCTTGGAGTGGGGGGGAGGGTAGAAATGGGGAAAAAATTTGTAATTCAAACTGTTGTGAAAATCAATGCTGAAAACTAAATATGTCAAATAAATAAATTTAAATTAAAAAAAAAAGAATAGTTCATATTTATCTCCCAAATGGAGAAATGGGGATTCTGAACTAAATCTCACTCAAAATAAACCTAACTAACTCTGGATTGGTCTCAGAATGGTTATTGAACTCAACAGTAGTTTGGACTTACAAAGTATCAACTAATCTCAGAGTTCCAGAGGCTATTTCCTAAGAAAGGTTTGAAGGCAGTGTTTGCTAACCTCCTCAATATTTATCTTCCCTCATCCTTGAGTAAATGTTGTTTCATATTCACAAAATAGTATAGATTTGTTGTTTATGGAAAGGAGAAATAAACATCATAATTGCTTTTTTATGTTCATTGGGATTTATGATTTATAATTTTGTATCATAGAGACAGCAGCTGAAAGCACCTATTTGGGGAAGTAAAAATTCAAGAAGAATTTGATGATAAACATAATGTATTTCTTTTATTTTTTTCTAATAAGATAAAAAAAATCACAATAAATAATAGCTCAAGGATCACTAATGAAGCTCTTCCTGCCCTCTTCCACTACTGTCATGCCTAAGTGACTTATTTCAAATAAAAGAAGTCAAACTCAAGAAGTGAACAAGTAAACTCATTGTCTTCTTCTCCAAACCTGCCTCTTTCCAATTTCTGTTTCTGTTGATAGTCACAATTTTCTCATTCAGCCAGGATCAAAACCTTATAATACATGCAAACATTTGAAAAGTCTTGCCAAATCAACTGCTATAACATCTCTCCTAAGCATTCACTTTTCTTTATTCATACTGATATAACCTTAATTCAGGCTATTGTCATTTCCTGCTCAGAACACTTTATGGGACTGCTTGGGTCCTATTTTATGGGTCTCCCTGCCTTAAGGTTTTCTCCTCTTTAGAGAAAGTAAGCTTCATAATACACAGATCTAACTGTACTATTTCTATATTCAAAACCTTGAGGGTCTCCCTGCTTCCTAAGGATGAAAGAAAAATTGCTTATCCTGGCATATAAACCCTCTACAATCTAGTTCCAACTAATGTTTTTTGTTTGGTTGATTGTTTTACATTTCAGCATCTTTAAACCTTTCCTGTATGAGTCAGACTGAAATATTATCTGTTCCCTAATCTTTACATGACATTTCTCACTTGTATGCAGTAGCTCAGGTTGATTCCCATGACTCAAATACATGACATTTTCATATCCACTTTTTAAAACCCTTTTCTTCCAATTAAGGTGTATTTCAGGTAGCAGCATCTTCATGAGACCCTCAATTTCCCTAGCTAAGATTGTCGTCTCTCTCTTTAGATGTTCCTAGGTCCCCTCGTCTTGTTTTCTGCTTTACTTCACAATGTTGTATTTGCATGGTACTTAACTGTGTCCAATTTATACAATCTCTACAACCCCATGTGTTGGCAGTCAAAATGGGCTCTTAGCACTCAGTTCAACCAAGTGCCCTCGAAGAGTTTGGCCTTTGTTTCCTTGATTAGATTGGGAGTTCTTGGTGAACTCCTTGCCTCAGGGGAGGGTCTAGTTTACATGGGTTTGAGTGGCATGTTTGGGACATCAGAGGCTTTTAGACCGCGTGGGTTTAAGTCTCCTCTTTGTGACAATTTTAGGTCACGTGGGTGAGTCGCATGGGGTTTGCTTTCTCTTTCTTGGAGCTCTGAGCCACAAGAGGAGTGGTGCGTGACTCTGGGCCAGCTGTTGTCAAGCTCCCCGGCTCATGGACTCAGAGGTTGATGTTTTTTGGTAATTATGAATTGTGATTTGGTCTGTTTCTAATGTATCTTTGTATTTGTTATTTGCTCTGAAGTTCAGGGTGCTGGCTTTTTCCCCTGAAGTAAGTGAATGATATCTGTATGCTGGATTAAAGTGAGATTGTCAACCCCTTAACATTGCTTTCCTTAGTAAAGCAGATCAAAAGAACCTGGGCTTTGGCAGCATTCTTGTTGTTGGGCTTGTGTTGGTCTTTCACCCCCACAACAGCTGCTAGCCCAACTGTTGAAATACCCCAGTAGAATGTGACCTCCTTGAGGGTAGGGATTATTATTCTTATCTTTATATCCCTGGCAACTTTCACTGTATTGTATTGTATATAGTCGATACTTAATAAATGTATGACAAGTTGATTTTAGGCCCAAGATCATGCTTAGATGGTGAGATGATGAGTCTGAACATAAGAAGAAGCTCTGTCTTTTGGCGATTTTGTCTGTTGTATCAATAATGCTTGTTAATTGTTTCTAAAAATCAAATTCAGATTTCATCTCAATTTCTCTTTCTGTTTTTAGTTTGTTATTTCTCCAACACTGTCTTATAATGCGCATATTAAAAAGTACATTAGACCGAAAGACATCACCACTATATTCCTTTAAACAGCAAACTCTCTGAGAGCATTTGAAACAGATTTAATTTGCAAAGTACTTGAAGGAACATGTACAAGAAAATGGCTTACATATACTTGAGCTTGTATAAAAGGTTGAAGGTCATGATCTCTCCCTCATGCGGGTGCATACGCACGCACGTGCGCACACACACACACACACACACACACACACACACACATATAGAAAACTGAAGGAGAAAATGCATTAAAGAATCATTTTCCAGATTTGTTCTGAGTAGAGTAGAAATGTCTTCCTCAATAACTCAAAAAAAGAATAAGGAAGCATTTCATCATGAGAAGACAGCTTGTCGTAGCAGAAGTTTAACATACAGTATTTTACCTAGTTTGCTGATCCAATTCCTATGAAACTGAATAGGATTTTTATTTTTGCTATTCAAACTGCAAAAGAGTTTGAATTTAGAGAAGGTCTTTTTTAGAACTTCTATGATTAGCAGGTTTGTGACTGTGCACAGTGCTTAAACTGTAGGTCACAACCCCATACAGGGTCAGGCAAGAAAGATGGTGGTAGACATCTGAAAAGTGAAAATCTGGTGGAATGCCACCTTGTATTGACTCCATTATTTTTAATGGTTGAACCAAAGTCTCTCAAAGTCTTTTTAAATGATCTCTAAGTTTCAAATGGTTCTTAGACAGTCTTTAAAAAAAGCAGTCAACATGTGGTTAATTTGACACACATGGAAACTGCTTCCTTCAAATTTTAAGTAATTAAAGGAGAATTGTCCAGTCAGCTCAAATTCTACCTGTCTTGTTCTGTTTCTAAGCTATTTACCTCCACAATCCTTTGGTATGGCTAGATTTTGGAGCAGGACTGGTAACTCTCAGTAATACACTTGGCTTTTAAGAGTGCACTGGCCCTTGTATCTATTCTTATCCAAATCTATTTTAATCTATTTTATTTCTACTCCATTTGACCAAGATAAACTAGAAGTTTTCGAGGGGGAAGTTTTACTAAAGAAGAAATGGTTGTCAGGAAAGAACTAATGTTCAGAAATGTGTTGGAGACAGTTTAGATAGGCTCCTGTGACTATTAAACTTTCAGTGTGAGCAATTACATCTCTAAAATCAGCAAATGATACCAATCAGATCTTAGGTTATTGTTTTGTTGATTTCCTACACTTAACAAAATGTTGATAGGGTAGATTTAATTTAAAAATTATATACATGTATATGCATATACACATATGCAAATATATACATACAGACATATACACACACACTCATACTCCTAGATACTTTTTTTTTTCTCACTGGGTTTTTGTGACACTACTTTCCCAGGGTTCTCTCCTATCTTATTACTCCTCCGTACTCTGCTGACTCTTCATCCATACTATACCCCTTAACTGTAGATATTCCCCAAGGTTCTGTCTTGGGTCTTTTTCTATATATCTACTATTTGTCTGTACTGTTTTTCACGTAGTAATGCTTCCTTCATTCATTGGTTACCTCCGTAGCTCTCATCTATTTAAGTATCATTTCTATGCATATGACTCACAGAACTTTATATCCAACCTCAATCTCCCCAGAGCACCAATTTCTCATCACCCATAGAAAATTTCAAACTGGATATATCACAGAAATTTCAAACTAAATGTGTTCAAAACTGAATTTACTGTCTCACCCCCCCCACCCCACCCCCAAATAAAAAAACCCTTTCCCATTTTCCAGACTTCCCAAATTTACGATAAAGGCAAAATCAACCTTCTAGCCTCTAGCTTTTAATCTTGACATTATGTTCAACTTCTCACTCTCCTTTACCCTTCATATCTAATCAGTGGCCAAATTTTTGCCTACTTCTATGGCATCTCACAGATTTGACTACTTCTCACTATTCACTCAGCTACTTCCTTAGTTCATATCCTCACCCCTTTCCTTACACTGGTTCATTTTATACATTGCTACCAAAAAGATGACCCTTAAACATCTGCTTCACCATGTGACTCTCCTACTCAATTAACTTCAGTGGCACCTTATTGCATTTAGGATAAAATTTAAACCAGGTGTAGGGAACCTGGGGACATGTGGTCCTCTAGGTCTTTAAGTGTGGCCCTCTGACTGAATCCTAACTTCATAGAACAAATCCTATAAAAAGTCTGGATTCAGTTAAAGGGCCACACTTGAGGGCCTAGAGGGCCACATGTGGCCTGGAGGCCTCAAGTTCCCTATCCCTGATTTAATCTCTTCTAATTACCCTTTAAAGGTACAGTGGATAGAGCACTGGGCTGAAATCAGGAAGACTCAATATCCTGAGTTCAAATGCAGCCTCAGACACTTGATAGCTGTGTGACCCTGGATAAGTCACTTGATCCTGTTTGCCTCTGTTCTTCAATTATAAAATAAGTTGGAGAGGGAAATGGCAAACTACTCCAGTATCTATCCAAGGAAAACCCCAAATGGGGTCACAGAGTCCAATATGACTAAAACTAAACGACACCAACAAAAATTTAGCCTTTGAAGCCTCCATTACTTGCCTCCAATCTATCTTTGCAGCTTTCCTGGATATTACTTCCCTTCCCATTAGCCTATGTTCTTCACAAACTGCATTCTCTTTGTTCCTTACCCACAGTGCTTTATTTTCCAACTCTTCCCTTTTGAATTTGCTAGCCACAGCTCCTACAATGCATTTCCTCACCACTTCAAAGAGTCCTTCTCTTCCTTCAACATGCAGTGCAAGCACCCCTTTCTACATGAAACTTTACCTGCTGCCCTGTCCATTCATTCCCCTCCAAAGCTATCTTGTATTTAACTAGTTCCTACTAATTTGTATGTATTCTCTTTATGTCTATTCTATATATGATTGTATACCTCTTAGTTGTTTTCCCTTTTAGAATGTAAGCTCTTTGCAAGTATGGATTTTTTCCTTCCTTGTAGTCATAACCCCACTGCCTAGCACACTGCATAGAGTTTAAAAAATAAACAATCATTGATTTATTGATTGATTTGCTCAGGTAAGTGCCTAAGATAGTATTTGAACTCCATTCTTTTTGACTCCTAAGTTCTGCACTTTATTTACATGCCACTTACCATCCCTAGAGGCAGTTAGGCAGTGCAATGGATAGAACCCTGAGCCTGGAGTCATGAAGATATGAGGGGAAATTTGAACTCAGATACTCTTAAGTATCTTAAGCTCGTAAGCTATGAGACCTTATGCAGGTTACTTACTCTTTCTCTGGCTCAGTTTTCCCATCTGTAAAATGGATCATAGTAGCACTATTTCATAGAGTTGTTGTAAGGCTAAAATGATGTAATATTTGGAAAGCACTTAGCCTACTGCTACACATGTAAGAGGTGCTTAATAAATGCTTATTCCATTTCCCTATATAGAGATATAAAATGATTCATATAGTGTGCTACTTTCAGGTCTTAAATAATATCAGTAGGCTTAGCCCAGTTCATGGGGCAACTAGTCCCCTGGGCTCTTTTCTCTCACTTCAGCCCTCCCTATCTGGCCTAAACAAGGATACTTGAACTTCTAACTGTGGGTGTATTAGGAACTTCTAGGTCAGATAGAACTAGAAGCTGTTTCTTCCATTTTCCAAGCCTTACTTACAACTTGGAATGTTCATAACATGTTGCCTCCTGTCTGAGAGATTCCTCTGACTCTCAGCTGATTTGCAGAGTGGAACAGATCAGCTTTTCATTTTCAGCTCTTTTTCTGCAACACCCCCCCATTATTTTCTTTTTTTTGTGTCATCTATGGACATCTTCAAGGATTCTTTCCTAGAATCATAACACTGAAGTGTTAAAAGATAAAAAAATCTTTAAATATGCATTGAGTGACAGATAAAATTCCATATCCCCCCCAAAAAAAGGAATAGGAGGGTTTACTTCTCATATATTGACCTCTTGCTCTAGTATCCTGGTATTGTCTAAATCTGAAATATTCTGAGATACAAAATAGTTAGTGCTGTCTGGTCCCTAAAATTTAATCATCAGACTTTTTTAGACTATTTCCTATGCCTCAGATTTTGTGCCAGGAATTCTTATTCTCCTCTGCTAGAAGAAATCTTCTTTTGCACTGCATTAATATTATAACTAAAATCAATGTAGCAGATTTTTTAAAAAAAATAATTAGGAAACAGAGCCAAGATGGTGAGGTGATAAGAAGCAATGCAGTGAGCTCCCATACACAAACTCCCCATCCAAGAACTAGAAAGTGAACTAGATTAAATCCCAATGGAGAAATTAAGAAAAAGTCTCAGTGAGTGATTTGTCTAGCCTAGGATGCCAAGGGAGATAGACAGGGAGGTATGTAGATGGGCTTGGGCCTGGGGCACAGCACCCAGAACTCCAATGGCCAGGGAGAAGCTATGTACTGGGTCAAGAATACATCCCAGACACATACCAGGGCACCATAACTGAGACAGGTGAGAATCGGCAGCTTCGTAGTCAACTACCCGGTTCTTCTTCAGAGACCCAGGGAGGATTGATAAGTGAACTTTGCAGGGAGGAGTATGGCATGGTAGCAAATATAAAGAAGGTCCTGTGCCATCTACAGAGAAAGGAGGAAGTTCAAAAGCAAGTAGCAGCAGTAGGAGGGTGGCTCAGATGTCAAGTACAAACCAAAGTTTCATTTCTATCATATAAATCTGCCTGCAGAGGAATAACCAGGGCAGAAATCCCAGACCAAATTGGAGCCTATAATTCTGTCACTTTAAACCAAAAAAGCTTTCCAGAAGGTACCTGAGAAGAGTAGAGTCCAGTAGCATTCTACATCTGCACAGACCCAAACAGAACTGACACTGTTGGAATACAGATTGAAGTATGCTATTTTTCACTTTCTTTCTTTCATTCTTTAAAAATGTTTTACATGATTGCACATATATAAACTACATCTGATAGCTTACCATCTCAGGGAAAGGGGAGGGAATAGAGGTAGGGATAGAATTTGAAACTCAAAACTTTTTTTTAATGTGAAAATCATTTTATCATGTAATTGCAGAAAAATTATATATATACAAATATGAATACAAATACATGTACAAGTAGGCATCTACACGTGTATATGTGAATATATACATGCATATATATGTATGTGCATGTATAGTGGGCATGCATATATATATGCATACAAATATATACACCCACAAACACACACATACACACACACACACACACACACACACACTTTGCAGAACTCAGACCAGGAGGGAGACAAGATTTTGCCCAGGATCAGACTTGTTTGGGAGACCTGAAAGCTTTCGTGTTTTTAGCCTGTCCCTGAGATCCTGGAATAATGCAACCCTTATTAGCTCAAGAAAGTAGCAACAGGACTAGCCCAGACTTTACTCCAAAAGGAAGGGCAAGCTCAGCCCAAACACCAAATCTGAGGTCAGGAAATAGGCTGGAAGGATGGGGGTAAGAAAAAGAACACCATCATAATGAGCTATTATGCTGGCAAGCACACTCAAGACATACAAATGCAGAAAAAGAGAATGACTATAAATCATAAGCAACACCTCAGAGAAAAACACATCTTGGACACAAATTCTGCTAGAATTTCCAAAAGAGATGAAGTGAGATTTTTTTAAATAGTTAAAATAATTTATAATTTATTTAAATAGTTAAAATAATTTATAAATGAAATGAGAGGATCAGGGTTGGAGAAGATCAGGAAAAAAGAGAGCTATAGAATAAAGAATTGGAAAGGGTATTAACAGCCCAGCATAAGAGGTAAAAAAAAAAACCTTGCCTGAACAACAAATTCCCTGAATATTAGAATATAGCAATTGCAAGCTAATGACTTCATAAGAAAATTAGGAATATTAAAACAAAGTCAAAAATCACCATTATAAAAGGCGGGAATATGGAATATATTCCAGAAGTCAAAAGATATGGGACCAAGTCCGAGAGTAGCTTACCCAGCAAAATCAAGTATAATGTTACAGATGGATCTTTAATGAAATAAGACTTCCAAGTATTCTTGATGAAAAGACTAGTGCTGCAAAGAAACTTTGAAGTTCAAACACAGGAGTAAAGAGAAACATAAAAAGGTAAACACAAATGAAAAATACTGAAGTACGAAAGAAGGAGGAATTGCTTACATTCATATATAGGGGGATAATATATGTGTTCCCTGTGAACCCTATCATCATCACAGTTCAGAGAAGGTGTCCAATTAGCCAACATTTCAGTGGTTCTGGTAAGTTTTGATGAGCTAAAAAAAGAATGGAAAGAGAGAGGAGGAAGAATACATTGAGTGGAGGGGAGTAGGAAAAAAAGGCTAGTGAAAATTATCTCACATAATGAGGGTGTACAAATAGACATTTATACAAACAAGGAGAGGAGTTGAGGGCACTGACACTTGAACCTCATTTTTATTTCGGCTGGTTGGAAGAAGAAAGAATATACACACACAGTTGGGTAGAGGCATATTTCATTCAATGGGGAAATGAGAGGAAAAGGGGAGAAGAGGAAGTCAGAATTAAAGGAGGGTTTGAATAATTAGTCTTAAGCAAAACAAACTCTAAGGATGTACAAAAAATGTTTATAGCTGTTTTTGAAGTGGGAAATAATTGGAATCTGAAGGGGTTCTATAAATTAGGGAATCGATGAATAAGTTATGGCATATAAATGTGATAGAATATTATTTTGCTGAACTCCCATCAATGCAATGATCAGCTAGGATTCCAGCGGACTAATGATAAAATATGCTACCCTTATTTGAAGAACTTAGAATGCAGAATGAAAGATATGTAGGTATAATTAGATAGATAGATAGATAGATAGATAGATAGATGATAGACAGATACACATATATGTGTGTGTTCATTCATTTATTCGTCTATTTATTTATTTATTTATTTGAGGAGTAGGACATTCCAATGAGTAAATTTGTTTTGATTGACTATACATGGTTGTAATGGATTTTATTTTTTGGAGTATTCTCAGTTTGGGGAAGGTTTGAATAGATTGTGGCTGACTAAAAATAATTTTTTTTAAATAAAGATGCTTGCTCACTTTTTCTGACATGAAGAGACACTGAGCACTGGAACTGGTTAGCACATGAATCAGACAGAAAAAAAAGTAAAAAATAATCATTCTCTAGAGAACATTAACATAAGTGGAAGTACTTGTCTATATTGAACATATTACATGGTGCTAGTCCTGCTTGGAGAGGTGAAAGTGTCAATTTTTCTGATTATTAAGAAATTGCAAGGCTTTGCAACTCTGTCTTGAAACCAGTATTTTTAACTTCTGCAAAGGAACCCATGTGAGGGTATTTTTTTTTTAATTTTGCTTTTGTCATTGTAATATTCTATAACTATTTCATTTAATATTATGTTGGCAAGTTAATATCATATAGGCATAAGGAGGACAATGACAAAAAGAAAGGGTCCATACACCAAAATATTTACAGCATGTGTGTGTGTGTGTATGTGTGTGTGTGTGTGTGAGACAAAGAATTGGAAAAAAAGTAATTGTTCATCCTTTGAGGAATGGTTAAAGAAATTGTGATATAAGAATATAATGGAATATTACTGTGCTATAAGATAAATATGATAAGGACAAAAAAAGTAAGGATTTTTTTATAAACAGATGCAAAAAGTAAACAGTAAAACAGTAAAACAAATTTGTAGTAGATTGCAATGGAAACACATTTATTAAGCACTTACTCTGTGCCAAAACTATGATAAATACTAGGAGGTAAAAATAAAAAAGGTAAACAATACATCCTCACATTCTAATTGGGAGAGAAAACACAAAAAAGAGAGTTCATATGTGTGCTCAATTCAGAGCAGATGGAATGGCGTGATAGTGTTTAGGCAGGGAAAATAGTGGGTAATATAGCCAAGAGGATTTTAGGAAGTAATGGAAGGGAAGATGGTCACCTACCAAGAGGATAATACGTTCACAGCTTAAGAGTAGAGTGGAACCCTGGATAATTTCTAGCTCAGGAAAGGAACTAGGCAGTAAGACAATGAAGTTGGTTGGAAAGGGTATGAGTCACTGGCACCTCTCAGTGGCAGGAAGTTTTGTCATCTTTCAGCCTTCCATTGGCAAGTTGGGGCTGGTAAGGGTAAGGTCCTTTACCTCCCTCCACATAGGCTGGTAGAAGTGGTTAGTTCAAACCCAAAGACTCCAGCTTCTGGGCTAAGAACTCATTATTTGACAAAAAATTCTGGGAAAACTGGATAATAGTATGGCAGAAACTAGACACAGACCAACATCATACACTGTATACCAAGATAAGGTCAAAATGGGTACACGATTTATACATAAAGGGTGATAGCATAAGCAAATCAGGAGAGTAAGGAATAGTTTCCCTGTCAGATCTATGAAGAGGGGAAGGATTTATGACCAAACAAGAGATAGAGAACATTGTGAAATGAAAATGGATCATTTTGATTACATTAAATTGAAAAGGTTTTATACAAACAAAGCCAATGAAACCAAGATTAGAAGGGAAGCAGAAAACTGGAAAACAATTTTTACAACCAGTGTTTCTGATAAAAGCCTCATTTCTAAAAACTACAGAGAACTGAGTCAAATTTATGAGAATACAAGTCATTTCCCAGTTGATAAATGGTCAAAGGATATGAACAGGCCATTTTTGGAGAAAAAAAATAAAGCTATCTATAGTCATATGAAAAATGCTTTAAATCACTATTGATTAGACTGAGAAATGTAAATTAAAACAGTTCTTAGGTACCACCTCATACCTGTCAGACTGGCTAATAAGACAAAACGAGAAAATGATAAATGTTGGAGAAGATGTGGGGAAAATGGTGGAGTTGTAAATTGATCCAACCACTGTGGAGAATAATTTGAAACTATACTCAAAGGGATGTACAACTGTGAATACTCTTTCACACAGCAATAGCACTACTAGGTCTGTATCCCAAAGAGATCATAAAAAAGAGTAAGGCCCCACATGTACAAAAATATTTAAAACAACTCTTTTTGTAGTGGAAAAGAATTGAAAATTGAGGGGATGTCCATCAACAAGTTGTTGTATATGAATGTAAATGGAATACTGTTGTTGTATAAGAAATGATGAGCAGTCAGATTTCAGAAAAATCTGGAAGGACTTACATGAACTGATTCTGAGTGAAGTGAGCATAACCAGGAGAACATTGTACATAGTAGCAACAACATTGTTTGAGGATCAACTTTGATAGACTTAGCTCTTCTCAGAAATACCATGATCTTATTCTAAGACAGTTCCAAAAGACTCATGATGGAAAATGCTATCCACATCTTGAGAAAGAACTATGGAATCGGAATGCAGATAGAAGCATACTATTCTCTCTCTCTCTCTCTCTCTCTTTCTCTCTCTCTCTCTCTCCTTTCTCTTTCTCCTGGTTTTTCCCTTTTGTTCTGCTTCTTCTTTCACAACATGACTAATGTTGAAATATATTTAGTATGATTGTACATGTATAGCCTATATCAGATTGTATGCTGTCTCAAGAAGGGGGAGGGGGAAAACTTTGGAACTCAAAGTCTTATAAAAGTAAAGGTTGAAACTAAAAATGAATCTAAAAAAAAGAAGTGGTTGGTTCCAGTCTTCAGAAATGCGCAACATCAATAAACAATTACAACTGAATATTGCAAAATTAATTATGAAAAGTCTTGGACCAAAAGAAAAAATATATTAAAAGGTACCTCCCTGTACTTCTTTGTTGATATGAAGAACAATGGGTAACACTATATATAATATCATACTTTTTCATTACATTGACTAGCTTTGCTGAATTTCTTTTTTATTTCCTTTTTAAAAAATTCTTCAGTTGTTAGGAAGTGGGAAATGGAAAGGACATATTGGGAAATGTAGGTTATGTACAAAGAAAAAAAATCTCAATAAAACTTACTTTTAAAAAGCATAATATGGGTAATAAGAATAGTTCCCCCAACATGTCTACAGAATGATGCATTTGTATTCCCCAAAACTTTACAATAGCTTTTATCAACTTTTAAATTACAGAACCAATACTGATTCATTTAAATAACTAAATACTTAGAGAAATTACGCAGGTGAAAAGAGAAATTTAAATGTACCTACAATCTCATTCTTCCAAACTATGTTTCAATGCTTTAGCAATCTGTCTCCCACATTTTAGACCAGAGCAGCCAAAGCAAATCAAGAGTTTTGAGGAATTTATCAATGGTTTTATCTACAATTCCTACAAAAATCCCTGGACTTGTGTAGATAAGCATTGATAAGAATCAGTTATATCACAAAATTTCAATCAGCTAAGTTCTATAAAGCCTCTGGTTCTTGATTCTAATACAGTGTCAAATTATTTTAATACAGTTCTCAGAAAAATGAAGCATAACTAGAGGGGGGACCTTTGTGTAGTTTTGTAGATTACAGCCGACAGTGGTTTTGGCATATGATTCAAGATCTGAGTAGAGTGCTCAACCCTCAGGGCAATTCAACTATTACTTTAAAAAAATTTTGATTTAGAGAAAAGGAAAACAAGTTGAAACAAAAAGGAAATGATTCTCTCCATAATGGAGAAACTTCAGCAGCCATTTGCAGTGCTATAGCTTATATAAGAATTGAGAACTAAGTATTTGCTGGCAATCCTGGTTTAAGACAAAATATTGTAGTAGGCAACTTTTTTCCAGGTGTCCTCTATTTGCCTTTTGGCATTCTTCCACAAATGTCTTGTATCCTCGTGTTTCCTTGTGGCTAATCAATACCTTATACACCCATTCCCTGACTGAGAGATCTCTTGGGCCTGCCCTCCTTGATTCTACTTCTCTGAATCAAAAATTAAGCACCTACTGTCTGCAGAGCACTGTGCTAAGGTAAAAAAGTTACAAAGACAAAAACAAAACAGTCTCTACACTGGTGGAACTTAACTAAGGAAGTAAAACATGTGTTTAAATAGCAGTGTGTGCTGTTGCCTAATTGCCTCATTCCATTCCTGATGGGGTCAGGGGTGACAATTTAACCCTCAGCCCAAAGCCTTAGGGTTCTCTGTCATAACACCAACCCTTCTACAATTCTCACAGAGCTGGCTAGTTCTCCACCCTAGTGCCACCTTGTTTGTGGATACCAACATTTCTCTCATTCTAGTGGTGTGGCCTAAATGGATTTTTTCAATTAAAGTGCTGTGACTTGTGCTCTGAACTACCAGGAGAAAATCCATCTTCTCTTTCTATAGCATTTCAATGAAGTGAATCACAGAAACATGGCTTAACTGTATAAAGTTCTTTACTCATGATCATAGAAGGAAAAAGGAAAAAAAAATATTGAAACTACCAGCCTTTGAAGAGGGGTGGCATGGGGGGTGAGCAAAGATTCTCTCAGATCTGGAGAGTTTCAAACCTTGTAGCTTCTTAGGTAAGCACCACGAAAAAAATTCAAAGAGACATGATTGTTAGTGCTCAGAAACAAATTTCTCCCTCTCTTTCCTGTAAAGTGGGAAGAGTATTAGGCAGAAAACTTTCTTTTAGGATGTCTGGGCCCTTTAGGTCAAGGAGAGGGTCTCAACTTTTTTTTTTGATTCATTAACCCAAGAGTATGTCAGAGTCAGCTTGCAGGTCAATAGTTAAATATTAAGTGTGAGCATTTACTCTGAAATCAGCATATGCTCAAATCAGGAATAAATCTATTATCGCCTTTGTTATTTAGATTTAAGAAAGTGATAGTAATGCAGAGTTGTTCTTTTATCTTTTCAGTGAGATGGTTGTTAAATATATCTAGCACCCCTTTGCCTGGACACATTGGACAATCTGGTGAAATCTATAGACAGATATCTTCTCAAAATAATGGGGTTTTTTTGTTTATTTTTAATGAAAAGATGTAAATACATGGGATTAAAGTGAAATCAATTATATTCCACTTCTTAAAAATGAAAAGAAAGCAAAACGTGTTCATGGACACCTAGTTAAGAAACACTGTTATACGTCCTCACTGGTACTCCAGATTCCTGTTTTGTTTTCTATTTTCTGTTCTAGTATATATGAGTGAGTTCAGGAGATACAGGTCTTTACAAGTCAATCTTCCTTGGTCTTATTTAGCAATGGGAAATAGTCCAGGTACCCTGATGTCTTTTATTCAATATCCTTGTTTCTTCTCAAACTTCTATACCAGCCATATTCTAAGTCACCACTGCCCTAGGTTAGTCATGCTCTATGTCATTTCCCTTATATAGCTTATATAGCTAGTTTCTTTGTGCCACACTACACCCTACCCAAAACATGTTTGATGACTGTGTATGGTATGAGCAGGGGGAATGAGGGAAGTGTTACATGTTCAAAACTAAGTAATTTCTAGAGAAAGAGAGTACTAGGGGTGAATGAGACGAGGAAGAGATCAGGAAATGCTTCCTGTGTGACAGGTACCATCTAAGCAGGGCTTTGAAGGAATAGAAAAATTCTAAAATGTCAAAGTGAAGAGGGATTATGTTCTAAACATTTGGAACAGCCTATGTAAAGAAATGAAGTGAAAACCTAAGGAACTATCATGTTTTCTTATCCTCAGATCATTTTTCCATGGTCTCTGTACAAATGAGCTCTGAGGCTAGTGCCCCACTTTCCCAGCTAAATCACTCTTGATCTTTTACAGCAGCCCATTGCTTGTCAAGGGAGCCACCAACTACTAAGATTTATATCCTTACAAGAAATAAGAATGAGCCACATGGTTGTTTTTGTATTACACTTCCAAGAACGGCTCCCTCCCTATGGAAGTGCCAAACACTCTGGAGAGGAGATTCCCCAAGATTCTGGACTTTACAAGATGCTAGTGAATGGTAGGCAAACTTATTTTGGGGGATGTCCAGTCTTCCATTTATAATATCCTGACTGGGAAATACAGAGCATTCAAAAAGATTCACCCACATGTGATCCTTTCCCCAGAGACCATAATGAGGACGCTTCATGTCTGCAAGTTCAGCAAAACCATTATTTGGGGCCTTTGCCATGAGATCGGAACTTTGTACTTAGAGCCCATTCCCCAGCCACCTTCCTTTCCCATCCTCATTTCTCCCTTAGATTAGGCAGGCAAAACACAAAAAAATGAGGAAAAGAAACCATCTTCCTTCCTTCCTTCCTCTTTCTTCCTTCCTTCCCCTTCCTTCCTCCCTTCCTCCCTTCCTTCCTTCCTTTCTTTCTTTTTTCTTTCTTTCTTTCTTTTCAAAGCTATTTATATGCTTTCCAGTAGCTTTTACTTTGTAGTCAACAGATAGCAATAAACATTGAGAAGGGAAAGAAGGAAGGAAAGAAGGAAGGAAGGAAAGAAAGAAAGTCATGAATAGAGTAATACAGTAGAGCTATCTGGCTTTCTGAATGGAGAGGTCATAAAGGAAAAGTAATATGGAAAACAAACAGACAAATAAAAATAACTGGAAAGATAGGTAGGGGCTTTCCATTGTGACAATGGATTGGATAGCCCAAGGGAGAGGGAAGAATAAAGCATGACTCCAACGTTATGAACATGGGTGACTACAAGAATGATGGTACCTCACCAGAAATAGGGAAGTTCAGAAAAATAATGGGTTAATGAAGAAATGTAAAAAGTTCTGGTTTTGGAAATGTTGAGACTGAGATACATATGGAATGTCAAAGAGGCATTTGGTAGTATGGTACCAGAGTTCAAAAAAGAATTAGGGAGATAGATGTGTGTATACTGTGATAAAGTGGTGGTAGTATTAATAAGATCATCATAATAACAGAAACAGCAATAGCTTACAATTGTATGATATTTTATGCTTTATAAAATTTGTGATGTACATCATATCATTATCTCTGTAAGCAACAGTTGTTATATATGCAATCATGATTTCATCCCATCCCATCATGAAATATTTCCAAGGACAATAAAGTAATAGATAAAAATCCCCCTATGATGACTGTGGAACTAATTCTTATTGCTTATGTACACACACACACACACATACACACATACTCGTACATATATACATACACACATGCCTGCTTAAATGCATACATATATACATATATGAGTGTATATAGAACATGTATCAGGGCAAACTCTGAGAATAATTTAACTATTACTTATTTAATACTCCTTTTAGATTTTTTTCTCAGAAATTAAATAAAAGATTATATGCCTAAGAAGAGGGAGAAGCTCTCTTTATTACTAAAAATACACCTAACATAGCTTTTCTATGAGCATTAAAAATGTTTTCTTGATCCCAGTTCATTGTTTTTGGTACCAGTGGGAAATACGAGGATCCTTGCTCTTTCCTTTGGCTTGATGGACATGTTAGACATCAGTCACACAGGGCAAGATTTTCAGTGGCCCCATTTTCTCTTTCCTTCGCTCTTGTCTTTTCTCCATGGCCTAATTTCTGACATTTTCCCTCTAGATAAGATTCTATCAAATTGTTCCATTTTAGCCAATTACAATTTGTGAGCAAAGTAGGTTGTAAACCTGTCCTCAGCCCTATCACTCATTGCAAGTGAGAGTTTTACACCAAAATTGCTGGTTTGGGTGAACACTAAAGAGCAGCCTATCTTCTTGTGCTCTTCATAAATTGAAACCTTGTCAAGTTGCACTGAAACGTTTCATTTTAACATTTCAAGGTGTTGATAAACACGATCAAAACTATATAAATTTTAAGCTTAATCTAGGTCCCAGGCAGTTAGACTGAAAGTAGTTAATACAATTACGATGTTTCTAATACCTTTCACCATTTAGCACTTAGTAATTTCATGCTTTTAGAGAAAAAGACAGATTGTGGAGCTTTTCTTAGTGAAATGGACCAGCCTTTCAAATATTGAATAGGAAGTGGACTAACAACAGAATGATCTCTCTCTCTCTCTCTCTCTCTGTCTGTCTCTCTCTCTCTCTCTCTCTCTCTCTGTCTCTCTCTGTCTTGTCTATTTATATAATGCAAGAAATGGAGTTTTCAGAATGGATCCTAACCATTGTATGAGGATTTTAAATCAGCACTGCATTTCATATAAAGGCAAAATTTACTGGAAAGCTTTACTTTTTTTTTAAAGTAGCATTGGAGATTAAAAGCTAACATAATTCCTTGACTGCAAATATGATTGGGTAGAAACTATTCCTTAAAATTCTAGAGCAGGAAGGAATCTCAAGAAGTTTATTTTTTGTGTGTGGAAAAGGAGTTTTTCTCTGCCTACCTAGAGAAAATAGGTGGCCTGGAAGGAAGGGGCGGGGATAAACCATTTATTTAACACCTATTATATGCCAAGCACTGTGTTCAGCACATTACAAATATTATTTCATTTGCTCCTCACAAAAATCTTGTGAGGTAGATGCTATCATGTTCCCCATTTTATAGTTGTAAAAACTGAGGATGGCATAGGTTTAGTGGCTTGCCTAGGGTAATACGGTTAATATCAAAGATAGGCTTTGAGCTCCTCTCCCTGACACCAAGCCCAGCATTCTATCCAATGTGCCACTCACTGAGCTACTTAGCTGAAAGGAAAAGGTGCTTTACTTGAAGACCTAAGTTCAAATCTCACCTCAGTCATGTACAAGCTGTATGATTCTTGGCAAGTCATTTAACCTCTATCTGATTCAATTTCCTCATCCCTAAAATGGTGATACCTCCCAGGGTTGGTGTGAGGATAAAATAAGATAATATTTTAAAGTTCTTTGCAAACTTTAAATACTATATAAATGCTAGATATTAACATTGTTGTTATTACCTGGTTAATTATTATAAACTTAATTAATATCATGTGGTTGTCAATCCTCTCTTATCACCCTAACTCTAGGGAAATGACTCTTAAAAATCTTTCCCGTGAAATGCTAGCTAATTTCCTGTTCTCCACAGAGATCACAAAATCCCAGATCTCCCAGAGAAGGAAGAGATACCAGACATCATCTAACCCATACCCTCCTTGAAGAAGAATGCCTTTATTATTATATCCAGCAAGCAAGTCATAAAGCTTTTTCTTGCAGAACTGCAATGGGGAAGAGCCCACCGCCTCCTCAGGTAGCACGTTCTTTCATTGGAGAGCTTTAATTGTTAGGAAGTTTTTAGGAAGATTTTTTTTTAGTTTTGTTTTTGTTTTTGTTTTTTCCCTTTGTTGAATGCCTATATTTGCTTCTTCACAACTTCTATCCACCAATCCGCTCTGGAGTCAAGGAAAGTAAGTCTATTATTTCTTTCAAATACTTGAAGACATTTTGTCTCCAGAAACCTTAGTTCCTCTAAGTTAAACATTCTTAATTTAATTTAGTCAATCAATGAGGATTTATGAAGCACTTGCTATGTTCCCAGGCACTGTGCTAAGCACTGAGGATTCAAAGAAAGGCAAAAGACAGTCCTCACCATCAAGGAGCTCACAGGCTAATGGGGGAAACAAGCAAATATGTATAAATAAGCTATTACAGATACATAAGAAATAATTAATATGTATATTTCCAGCTCTGCTTCTTTTACTCTCTGTTTCCCAAATCTTAAGGCAATAGACAATGATTCGACAATAATATCCGTTAGTTCTTTCAACATTATACAATATATAGTTCATCGGGATAACATGACTTGGGCTCATAAAAGGTAACTAATTCATCACTTGTTGATTTTTTAAATATAAAGGTATCAACTCCATTAATCATTTCATTCTATCTTTTCAAGATAGAGGAAAGAATATTCTCCTTGAAAGAAAAGGGAAAAAAAAGAAGTAAAATAAGAGGTCAGCTACTCAACTTTCTCTCCATTGTCAGTTATCATTATCCCATTCATCCTGAACGGTTGTCCCATCCATTCTTTGATCCTCCTATTTTACTATCCTTAGTTTTCCTTAAGAGGCTTGGTTCACTCTGAGCTATAATACTTTTTAAACTATTCACATAAGACTGTGGAAAAAGGTGTTTTGTTGTTTTCTTTTCCAGGAGAGGGATCCCTAACATTTTTAACTTCATGGACCCCTTTGGCAGTCTTGTGACTGTATAGGCCCCTTCTCAGATAAATTTTTTAATTGCATAAAATAAAATAAAATAAAAAGGATTAAAAAGGAAAGCAATTATATTGAAATAAAGTTAAAATATTAAAGTTAAATATTAAAACAACAGCAACAAATTCACAGATCACAGGATAAGAACCCCTAATCCACGATATGTGCAATTTCTGATAGTGGAAAAAAGAAACCTGATTTGTAATTAAAGGACCTGGGTGCAAATATCAGCTCTTCCATAGACTCCCTTTGTAGCTTTGTGAAAATCATTTCATCTTTGTAGGCCTCAGCTTCTCTTCCTTTTTTGTTAATTGACAGTGGTGGAGTTAATGATTTTTAATGTTCTCTCTAGCCCTAAGTCGATTTTTTTTCTGTTTTGCATTTATCTTTAGGGTTATACGTCTATGGAGCATATATATTCTACAACAAACATACATAGACATGCATGTATTAATGTGTATACAGACATACATACATTGATATATATATATATCTATGCTTGTGTGTGCACATGTGTGTATTCACATATTTTATATATATGCATTTATTGATATCTATAGCTATATAAATTGATACTTATAGATAAATATCTATGTCTTACTGATACTTATCTATATGGATCCATATATGTACATCTATTTATCTACAAACATAGGAGCCTAAATATAGACACAATAAGTACTGGAAGAGTGCCAGGGTACAATGCAAATATTATTTGTGGAGTCTTACATTTAAATTCATCCAAGTACTTTATTGTCATTATTAGTAGCACTGTAATGCTTCGTAGTGGCATTGTTCACCATTTTTACATCCTACAAATCACTCATACCTTATTCAGTCCATATCTGGAGATGTATCTTTGGTAGTGGCTAAAGAATTAAAGATAGGGTCTATGTACATCAGCAGCTGCTCTAGGCAGTGACAATGACTCTTCCTCACCCTCTTTTACTGAAGCTAAGTGGCTAATGAACTGAAAGGAAGATCAAGACGTATACTTCACCTAAAGGAGCTACTTCCCCTCCACACCAAAAAAAGAGCAGATCCCCCATTTCCAATCAGCCCTCTAAAAGTGAATGTATGTTGTTAACTGTGCAGTTGGTTCTGTCACTCACAAAGTACGGTCAGCCTTGGGTATATATTATGTAGTTTGAAAAGTTATTTGAATGCTATACCATAATGTTGACTACCAAACCATTGAAACATCTTCTCTCCAGGTACCTATAAATATAAAAGACCACACACTAGAGATCTGGGGAACAACTTCTTTCTGTGCATCTAGAGATTCATGAAGGCCATGTGCCGTGTGTTTGACTACTTTTGAGGCAAAGCATTTCTGAAGAGCCCTTTAATGAAGTTCCCAGAGTCAATCTGAAGGAATCGTAATGCAACTAATCACTTCCTACCTTCCTCTGAACCACTTATTAATTAACATGTTAATGCTCTGTTTGATTTCTTAGATTTAGTTTGAGAGACAGTAAAACAGCTATTTTCAAATTAAATTAAATTGAGTTGTGAGAAGATTTTGAACCGATAGAGAACATTTTGTACTCTACTAATTCCAGTACTCATTAAGGTTAAAAAAAATGAGCTTGAATTAAAAGTGTTGATATTATTGTGGGCAAAATCTATTTCTGAATAGTTTGCTAGTTTCATGATGGCATTTTATCTTGTGTATGACATTAGCAATTGAGAGTTTTAGTGCTCACAGATGGAGAATATTGTCCTCGGGTTACTGTAAATTTCACCAAAAGCACCTATCTGAGTTGTAATCAAAATAGCAAGATTAATAAATAACAAATTTATTTCATGTGAATCGAATATAAAAATACACAGTTGTTCTAGGATGTTTTTTTCAGGCTGGACAACTTTCTGGCATGGGAATTTTTTCCCCAGTGCAGATGGCAACTCATTTATGACTTACGGTACTATACTAAGTCCTAAGGAGTTTCATGAGGCACGTAGAAGTTAAAGAACTTGCCCAGGATCATATAAACATTAAGTGTCAGAATCCAAATTTTACCATAGGTTTTCTTGACCCCAAAATTCAGCATTTTATAATCTTTGCCATGTTGCCTTTATGGAATTAATAGAAATTTCTGTTATTAGTAGTCTATAGTTACAATCTTCTCTTTTTGCTGCTATATCATCCTGGGTGAAATCTATAGATTTTGGCTGTGGATTTATCTCCTCTTTGTACTTTTTCTAATGATAAGAGTAATTCAAACTCGCATAATTTATCCTAGAAAATATGTGAAATATATTTTAATAAGAAAAGTATATTTTATTATTATGAACAATTTGTCACTGCTTACTCGAAGAACTATAAAGTGTGTTATTGTTGATCTGGAGAAGATATAAAAAAATATCCAAGAGTCGGAAGGCACATTACAGATAATGTAGTCCAATCCCTTCATCATGCAGATGAAGAAACTGAAGCACAGAGTTTTTTCAAGGTTCCTAGCAGAGCTAGTATTGAATCCCAGGCCTATAAGAGTCCAAATCCAGTATGATTTTTATTACAGTATAACTACCTGCCCAATTTAGGTGCAACACTGGTTAGATATTTAGATTCAGCTAGGAAATTCAAGAACTTGCTGTTTAATGTTGTGTCTCTCTTAGCAATACTGATTAATTGTTAAGTTTATAATGGCTGTTCCAGATCAGACAGATACCTAGAAAAGCATACCCAACCACTGCATTGTGGCTCCCTGAAGGTAGCTGGATCTCTTTTCTTATTGTATCTTTGGAGTATAGTCTGGTGGGACATCCAAATGTTTAAATTTACTTTTCTTCTACTTTGCCTGATTATTGAGAAGAGGCTGACTACTAGCAGAATGGGCAGACATCTTCTATTTTGTTACATTAGTGACTTTAACTACTCATAGCATTTCCCTTGTGCAGCTTGGTACTTAACCTTTTCCCACTGATTTTCAAGTTACTGCTGACACTATAAATTGTTCTATGATCTCAGTCTTGCAGAGCATAGTTATCATCCTATTGGATCTCCTAAATGACTGTCTCAGAATAATTAATACCACTTCTCACGCATTAAGAAGTGTTTCCTGGAGGACAGTAAGTAAAATTTCATACCAGATTCTAGGTAGCTTTTTGCAGTCTTAAGCATGATGGCAAAAGAAACCAAAAAACAAACAAAAAAACCTGACCAAATAAAAATAAGCTCTTTATCCAATCTATTTTTACTCCTTTGATCATGGGAAATGGACTGATCTTCACTCATTCAATAAATATTGTTCACCTATTTTATGTAATATGCTATATTTGGTACTTGAGAGGGAAGTAATTCCTGATTTCATGGACTTTGCAGCATATACAAGTGTATATACATGTATCTATACACACATATATGTACATACACACATGTGAGCACACACATACATACACATACATATATGTGTATATATGCGTGTGTGTGTATAATGATATATAATATAAAATATATCTCAAAGCCTGATGTCAAAGTGGAATTATAAAGGTACAGAGTACTGGGGTAGTTCATAGGTTGGAGCAATTAGTCATAACTACAGTAATCAGAAAAGATTTCAAGAAACAGAAGGCATTTTGAGCTGGGGTTTGAAGGCAGAACACAAATTGGAACTACTAAGCTAGAGGCAAATGATGGTTCAGGCAGAAAGAACAAGGTAAAGGGATAGAGGTGGGATTTACAGGGTTTATTTTGGATACATTCAATAGTCCTACAGGAATAGAACATTGGATACCTGCAGCAGAACAATGAGGGAGAAAAAAAATCTATTGAAATGTAAAATAAATCTATTGAAAAATAGATATGGCAGGGAGGACTTTGCACTTTTTTGGTAGGTACAGATTTTCATTGAAGGTTTTTAAGCAAGTTGGAAGGGGTAACATCAAAGCTGTAATTGTGAAAGAGTAATTGACCAGAGAGGTAGCATTCATTCTGACATCACCGGCCATTTCATCATGAAGTAGCCTAAGATTCAGTTTGAATAGAGGCCTTAAGCAAAATTGTGCAGTAGTAAAATGTGACTTAAACAATGACTCTTTCATCCTCACTTTACTGGTGATATTCCTTCCTTCATGCCCCTATATTAGGGCATGTTTTTCAGTGTGTTAAAGCCATGAAGCTCCCACGAGACATTTTTTTTCCTCCATGATTCCCCCTTCCCTTACTAATTTATTTATCCTATTCACCTTCTTTCTCCCTTTTGAGACTTTCCAAAGTATGCAATTTGAAAACTAGCTAATCTAATAAATTATTTCATGTCAGTCACAGAGTTACAATTGTTTTGATGCATTTCAACTAGAGAATATGAGCAAGTTCCACATTTTTTTTATCTGCCCAATAGAAAGATAGTAATGATGTTAATTTGAGGCCAAGGATTAGTATAAGGGCACTGAGTCTAAACAGAGTTCTTGGCCTCAGGAAAGAAAGGGCCTTCAGAAAATATGAGGCCTCTGTCATAGTCAGAATACTCCAATGTAATTATTAGTTGGGTTCTTCCTCCTAAGTGACTCTCTATTCCTTTAAGAATCAGCTCAGGCACCATGGATGCTGTCTTAATTTCCCTAACTGGTAGTGCCCTGTCTCCCAAACTACTTGTATTTAACTACTTTAACTTGTGTATGGATGTGTTTATGAATTTAATATTTGTCCTATGCATTTTTACAGATATTTGTCATTATAAATTTCATTCTTTGTACTTGGAGCCCCATTGTCTAGCACAGTACCTGGTACATTGTAGGTGCATACTAAATATTTGCTGGTTGATCGATTGGTTAGTTGGCCCGGAGGTAACTATCGATTTTCCTTGTTCAGATCACTCTGAATCAGTCTGACTAGAAATGACTTTCCATTTCTACATGCTCACTAACTTTATTGTGGTTATCTATTGGTAAGTGTAACTCTAAGTAAATTAGATAATTTAATAAACAGTGCCTGATATTCTCTCATATTAAGGTATACTAGCTTTAGGTATCAGTAAGTGTAGAGCAAATATTAAATATGTACATATCATAATTTATTTCAATATAATTTTACAAGAAAAATAATTTCTTCTTATATACCTCTCAATATAGCTACTCTTATGATATCCCAAGGTCAGACTCTAATCATGCTCTTTGACCTTCAGATTATTCATATTTCTATAGCTTTCTTTTCCTGTCACAACCATTCATTTTCTCTTCCTTCAAAATGATGTATTTTTTTTATCTTTGATCTTGGTGCTTATTTCTTCTTCAGAGTACTTTGCCCCTGCAGTTCCTTCTTTTAAAATTGGGGATTTTATATCCATCTTTCTCTTTTAGTTTTATGCTTCAGGCTTTTCTCTTATACTTGCTCCTCCATGGGCTTAATGCCACTATTTTTCTCGGGTTTCTCTTTTTGATTTCTATTCTTTCCTGTTTACCCTGCTGCCAACTCAATCCACATTAACATGCTGGTAAGAAATTTCCCTCTCATATTCCACACTCTGATACTGTCTTTCTAAACCATGGAAAGGGGCCAGAGAGCTATCAGAAGCCTCATCATTAATTTTATTGAGTACTTGGTTATAGTACCATTGAAAAAAAGGCTCTAATATCGATATCTCCTTAAGTTTTAATGTATATGTAGTTACCAGATAAAAGAAATTACACATTCAAAGCAAATTAAAAAATCAGAAGGAAAATTCAAATGATCAACAGATAAAATCTTTCTTTGTACTGATGAAAATTAATATAGCATAATAACATAAAAGCTATTAAATGTGAAATAAATGGTCTAGATAGATAGATAGCGCAAGCAATCATGAAAGTGAAATTTTTTTCATAACCCTTCATCTGAAGTTCTTAAATAATGCAGCATCAGTCTTACACTATGTGTACATACATATATAGATGTACATGTTAGTGTGTATATGTGTACAACAAAGATATCATGGAATCAGCAACTTAGGACTTCAGAATTCAATTTGTTCAACCCTTACCTAAAACATGAATGCTTTATACAACATCCCTAACAAATGATACAAATGATTTCTTTTTTCCTGTGCCAGACTACTTCCCAAGACAGCCCAGTCCACTTCTGGATAACTCTAACTGTCCTTAATTATTTGGTCTGGACTTGTGATTTCATCATCAATGCAGGTAGCTTTCAATGAGACAACTCCTTCTTCCTAAATAGTCCAAGATCTATTCTGTCTTAAAAGGTTTCCTAAGGCTCTGAGATATTAAGTTATATAGCCAGAATGTCAGCATTAGGACTTGCAATGACATCATCCTGACACCAGGCTAGCTCCCTATCCACTATGCTGTGCTGTCTCTCATTCTTCCTTATACTGAATTGAACTCTGCTTCCTTGTAACTTCGCTCCTGTTTCTAGTTCTGCTCCCTGGGAATAAACAATATTAACTTAATCCCTCTTCCACATCAAAACCCTTCAGAAATTTGAAGACATCAAGCACATCCAGACCAAGTCTTGTCTTTTCTAGGCTAAATACCCTGAATTTTTTTTTAACTTATCCTAATATGGTGTGGTTTTAAATCTAACCAGATCACTCTCCTCTAGATGCAATTACACTTTTCAATATCCTTTCCAAAGTTCGACACCCTAGACTGAACATAAAACTCCAGATGCAATCTAGAGTACAATAGGATTACTACCTCACTAGATTCCTGAGTTAATGAAGTCCCAGGTCACGCAAACCTTGTTTTGGCTGTAACACTACACTACTATCATTAATTGAGTTTAGAATCTGGAAATATATTAAGGAGAAAATGGGCACTGAGGAAGGAAAAGGGCAAGGAAGTGTGATGTGGGTGTGTATGGGAGCTTCCCCCATTGCTTACAGCCTTGGAATTGCCAGCTTAATATAAAAGCAAATTAACTCCACTCTTCACCAGTTTTCTTAAAGAAAAAGGCTAAGTGAAGGGGTGTGGTGGGGGCAAGGTGGGGGGAGGTGTATGCACCTTAGCTGAACCTAGAAAAGAACTTTTAAGTGAGAAAGAGAGCCTATAGTGCCAGGCCAGGAAATAGGTAGAGGAGAGCCTTTGGAGGGTAGGCATCATGGTGCTTGGCTCTATCATGTCCTCTTGTGTCATCCTTGGTATGACCAGAGGTGTTCATGGGTGTGTATTTCAATATGGGTTCATGGCTTTTTCTACCCTAGAGGAAACATTCCTAGAATTGGAAAAACAAAAACAAAACATATTGTTGGAACCTGTGGTCCTATCCAATCTAAGGCTGACTGAATTAAGCTAACAGTTTATATGAGGTCTCTTATTGGAGAGGATTGCCTTGTAAAGAACATCATCAGAAATAAACAAAGCAGTCCCACTAAAACCTACAGGTCTTTTTTATGCTATCTGGATATATTCCACACCACCACCACCCCAACTGTACCCATGCAGGTTTGTTAGTTTTGTTTTATTTTTAACCCAAGTAAGTAGAGCAGTGGATAGAGTTCTGGACCTGGAGTCAGGTAGATGAAGATTCACCTTCCTGAGGCCAGATCTAGCCTCAAAGACTTAATAGTTATGTGACCCTGGGCAAGTCACTTAACACTGTTTGCCTCAGTTTCCTCATCTATAAAATGATCTATAGAAGGAAATAGTAAAGCACTCTAGTAGCTATCCCAAGAAAGCCCCAAATGGGGTCATGAAGAGTCAAACATGACTGAAACAACTAAAAAGCAACAAAAGACTACTTATCTGCCAATCTTGTTTCTATACCTGTGTCTTATGTTCTGCACAAATAAGCAAAAATTGTCTATCATTATAAAAATAAATAAAACATAAACACATTTTTAGTGAGAAAGAATCATGGTTGGACAGAAAAATCTTGAATGAAAAGACATTTAGGGATATATTTTAAATAAACTACTCTTTCTCTAGGGGTATTAGAGGATAGCTGTATTTACAATTGATAGAAATACATATTAGGGCTAGGAAAAGGGATAAGACTGGATATGACCTTGGGGAGAAGCAACTGAGGGAAATATCCAGGGATGTACGTAATAAGAATAATTAAATAGCAAACATTTTTTGGCATATTGCTAATGCAATTAACCCAATCACTTTATAGTTAACAGTATAGGTTTGTGACTGTCCTTGTGTATGGGAGTATGCATGTGTAAGCTGCTCATTTTGGCTCTGCTATTGGGTTACTTAAAGGATTCAGATAAGAGAAAAGGAGCTGGTGTATTTATGGTGTTATTATTAATTGCCAATTAATGATAATAGAATTTATATAATACTTTAAGTTTTACAGAACAATTAATGTATATTATGTCATTTGATCCTAAGAACAATCCTGTGAAGTAAATCCTATTATAATCTTTATTTTATAAAATGAAGAAATTAAGTTTGAGGGACTTAAGTGACTTGCCCAGGGACACAGAGCTAATTAGTATCAGAGGTAGGATTTGAACTCAGGTCATGATCACTACACCATAGAGATTATAACATGGTAATTGTAATTTTATTATTTTTTAAAAGAATGATTCATTTTGAATAGTTTTGGTTTACCCAGTAAAAAAGAGGTTTTTCTTTTAACTGTTTTTGGATGGCAATCTTTCTAAAAAATACCATAGTATATACTCAGAGTGCTCCCATGGAGGCTATGAAATATGCTGGACATTGAATAAATTATGGCCTCCCTGAACTCTAGTTTCATCACCATGAATAATAAAAAAAACCCTTTGCAAACTACAAAACATAAACATGAATTACAATTCTTATATCCCTGACTCCCTAAAATGAATATATAGAGAAGTATTATGAATGAAGGTTAGCTTCAAAGTCAGGAGGCCTTAGCTCCAATCTTAGCTGTGCCTCTTTGTGTCCAGGTATGACCTTGTGCAAGCTGCAATGTCTCTCAACCTATCTTTGCCCCACCCCCATTTACAAACTAATTTCTTTGTGCTTTTGGGTCCTCCTCTGCCAAGCAAAGCAGCTTCTCACTACACAATCTTAAAGATCCCTTTCAGATCTAATGTTCTATGTTTCTGTAACTTAGATGGCAATTATCTACTATGCTGTAGCTACAAAGACTGAGGGGCATAGATCTGAATGACTTAGTTCATCTTCATATTGCAGCACGGTCTAGTAGAAGGAAGACTGGCCTTGGCATGAGAGGACCTGTGTTAAAATAGTAGACTCACAGACTCTCAGAATGGAAGAGACTTCAGGGGTCATCAATCCCACCCCATACCTGAACAGGAATCCCAATGGCAAAATATCTGACAATTAGTTTTCAAGCCTTTGCTTGAAGCCCTCCAGAGAGAGAGAGAGACCCTAATACCTCCCAAGGCAGTCAATTAAATTTTTGGATAGTTCTAATTGTTATGATTTCTATTTCTTTTTTTTTTTTACTCTTTATCTGTGTAGCTCTGAGCAAGTTCCTTTATGGACTTTGGTATCCTATTCTCTATCCAATCCAATCAACATTCATTAAGCCCCTTCTATGTGCCAGGCACTGTGCTAAGTGCTGGGATTACAATTAACAAAAATAAAGTTTCCCTGCCCCCACGGAGCTCATAACCCAATGGAGGAGGCAACACATTTTAAAGTGGCCCTCAAAGGAAGGGAAGGGGAATAAGGACACCAGGGTTACCATACCAGAATGTCTTGTTCTGTAGAGTTGAAACCAGGTAGGGCTTGACTTATTATATCCATTCTAGCTCCAAATATATTGTCCAAAAAACAGTAACCAATCACACACCAACCCAGTTACACACACACTTACACATATATAAAAATTGTATATTATATATATATGCTACATATATATATGTAAATTAGGCATATGCATACATATAATTTATATTATAGATTTGCTATATTGTAAATATAAATCTATATTGTACATCTATATACATATGTATAATCCTTGTCGCATGTGTGTGTGTGTGTATATATATATACACATATACATATTCCTTGTTAACAACTACCAATGAGATTTAGAAATCACTTTATTTTCAAACTAATATAAATTACTAGATTCTTCTGTATAAAATCATTTTCATAAATAACCACCCAATTTTATGAAAATCAAACTCTCCTCTATCAGGCTCATGAATCATTTTCAATAGCAGGAAACAAGTTCAGGTCTTGGAATGATTTTCCTGTCACCGGTTGATAATTTATGAAGCAGACAGAGCACAGCCTAATGGTTTTCTAGCCCGGGTCATCTCCCTTACATTGCGGTTGCTTTTGTTTAGTTTTTTTTTCCTCCTTTCTGCTAAGTTGACGAACTGAAAACAGACCAGCCTCTCGGACAGAAGAAACATGACAAGGGAAATGAGGACTGCAATGCATCTGTGCAACACAAGGTGTCACTTTTACACAGGCCTGTGATAGTGTGAGCTTAGGGGGTCCTTCAGGATCTACACCGTGCATAAAATAAAATGAAAAGAGAGGGGAAAAGAGAGCAAACAAAGGGATGCTACAAATCCTACGGGAATTTCAGCAGAGGGAAACAATTCCAGTCGTTGAATTTCCGTATCATCAAACGTATCAAAAAAATCAGAATTTGTGTCATTTGTCTTACCTTTATTCAATTTCCATGCATACACAAACTAACATACCAAAACAAAGCAAAACACACATGTTCTTTTTCAAGAACATTTATTGAATTCCAGCACAAAATTCTAAACCTATCATCGGCAATATCTTTCCAGACAAGCCCTCAACCTTTCTGCAGGGACTTTCCTCTATTTATCAACAACATAATACAATTTTGTCACATGTCATTAACTTAGAGCTACAAAGAATCTTAAAGGTCATCTAGTCTAAGTCCTTCATTTTACAGATGCAGAAACTGAGCCCCATAGTCTTGAATAACTTGCCCACCGTCACATAGGCAGTAAGTGACAAAGTCAGGATTTTGACCCACGACTTTTGATACCAAATCTGGCATATTTTCCACTACACCTCATTTCCTTCTTTCCAACTAGTCTTGAAACCTCAGGCATCTTTGGCCTCATTGTTACCTTTTTTTTCTTTTTTTATAAAAAATATTTTAGACAAGTACTGAAACTTAAATACATAAAAAAAGAAAAACCAACATTTTAAACTTAAATATAAAAGAAAAAAGAAAAAAAACATGTCATGTGCACAGCAGAACATAGGAGAGGATTCAGAATATATAGCAATAACTTATCATTTCAAGAAGGCCTATATATTAAATGCTGTGCGGTATATTGAAAGCTGGCCATCTTTTCTTTGCTTCCTTGTAGGTTTTCTTTTGTTCTCTTCCGTACAATTTTTACTTTATTCTTTCCCCTCCTTTCCTCCCCCCTACTCACCACCCCAAGGCTACAATTGAGCATGGACATATATACGTATTAATATATACATACATGCATACATATGTACACATACATACATAAAGACATATATAAACATATACTTTCCCTAAGAGAGTCTACTTCTAATCTTGTTTTTATGTTTGTGCATATCTCTTTTTTCCTGTTTCTCCTAACTCCTCTACTTTACTTCTACCTACTACCTTGCCCTCCTGTAACTTAACCTACCCCCACTCCAGCAATTCCTCCCTTATCCTCCCATTCCCCTAAATCTAAAGACTTTTCTATAACCCCCTTTTAACCTAGTCACTCATCCTCCCTCTTAAGATCTCTCCTTTATCCTCTCCCCATTCTCTATCCCATTAGAGTTCTATTTCTAAATTTAGAAGACTTTTATATTCTTGTAGATTTATGTGTATTTTCCCCTCTTAAACCCATATTGCCAATGAAAATAGGTTTCCAGAACTAAGTCTCCTTCCCCCATCTAATTCCTCTTTATTGGTCTTCCCCTTGCACCTCATTTGTGTAAGATAATTACTCTTTTAGCTGTTCTTACTTTTTGAAGTTATATCATCCTCAGGTCTACCGCAGTCTTTCTTATGAGCTACCTAATTACCAGTAATCATCTTAGACATTGATATTACATCTTCCATACATAAAAAGTAAACATTCTATCCTTATTTAGTCCCCTGTAATTGTCATTGGTATGAACCTTATATTTATCTTCGCTCCTGCATGTCAAAAATAGAACTGAGTTCAGGTGTTTTTGTTTTTTTCTTAACAGATTCCTGAAAGTCTGACAGTTGATCAAATGTCCATCTTTTTTTGCAGTCAAAATTATGCTTAGCTTTGCTTGGTATGATATTTTTGGCCAAAGGCCCAGTTCTTTTGCTCTTCAATATATAGTGTTTCAAGACCTGCGATCTTTCATTGTTACCAACACCAGGTCTTGTGTGATTCTAATTGTGATGCCATCATCTGTAAATTGTTTTCTTTTTCTTGGTGCTCATAATATTTTGGTCCTTGATCTGGGGGTTTCAGAATTTAACTATAATATTTCTGTGAGTTTTCCTTGTAGGATCTCTTTCAGTTGGTGATTGGTGGATTTTTTTTCTCTTTCTACTTTCCCCTCTTGTTCTAATGCTTTCAAGACAATTTTGTTAATTAATTCTTGTATTATTGTATCAAGATTCTTTTTTTTTTTGATCGGAACTTTCAGGTAGTCCAATTATCTCTTCAGGTAGTCCAATTATTTCTCTTCTTAATCTGTTCCCTAGACCCACTGTTTTTCTTATGAGCTGTTTCACATTATCTTCTATTTTTTTCAATTATTTATTCATCTCTTATAACTTTGCTGGCTTGCACTTGCCCAGTTCTGATTCTCAAAGAGTCATTTTCTTCCTTAAAGCTCTGGATCTCCTTTTCTAATTCGTTGATTTTCTTGTATTATTTTTCTTTTTCTTTTTAATTCCTCCTCAATCTCTCTCATTTGATTTTTAAAATCTTTTTTAATTCTTTTGGGGCAGGTGACCACTTGACGTTACTCTTTGGAGTAGAAGAGAGTTTCTTTGCTTCAGTATCTTCTTGTGAAGATGAAACCCAGTCTTCTCTATTCCCATAGTAGCTCTCTTTGGTTGGATTCTTTCTCCTTGGCCTGTGCATTTTTTTGGAATACTTTTGTTTTTTTAAATTACCTCTAGTCCTGGGGCATAGGGGAAGGAGCCTCTGGCCTCTGATGCTCTTCAGTTCTCCCCTCTGACTTTGAACTCAAACCAAGACTTCCAGCCTTCTGTAAGTGCCAATAGCCAGGAGAATCCTGTCCTGTCCTACTGCTTCTGCACTCACCTGGCTCTGAGCACCACAATTGGGTCTAGCTTTCCCTGTCAGCAGAGGTTCCCTAGATCTTCTCCAGGTCAGACATCCAACTCCCCATACTGTCCTGGGGGCAAAAGTTCTTTTGGCTGGGGCAGGAGGTAGCCTTCAAACCCAGCTAACCCCAGGGCTTGAGGTCAGTTGTTTAAGCAGATTGCAGCTAGTTGTTAAAGCGAACGCTAGCCTGGAGGTGTTTACTCTTCACAGGAAGGAAATCTAGCCCTGGGAATTTTCTTCAAGTCTTCTCTCTTTGTCCCAAGAGGACCCCTGTTCTGCCTATACTCTTATTTGTTTTCAGGGCTCTATGTTCACCCAGAGGCACTATTTTATGTCTTTTGTGGAGGAAAATCTTGAGAGCTTAAAATTTTCTGACCTACTCTGCCATCTTCCCAGAATCCTCTCCTGGCCTCATTATTTTCTTAAAGGATCCTATTTTTACTGTTTAAATGTACCCTAGATATCATTTAGCCTTCCTTATTTTACAAATTAAAAAAAAAATTGGAAAGACTACAAGGGATTCCTCCAACAAAACATAGATAGTAACCTAGCTGAAATTCAAATCTAGGTCCACTTATGCCAGATTCAGAGTTTTCCCCTTCATTATATTGAGCCTACTTCTCCTTTAACCTCCACAACTAATCAGTTACCTCACTAAGTGGAATAAACCTCTTAAAGATGTTTCTTACCTGGCCTTTCTTTTCTTCACCCTCTGAGACCATACTAGTTCAATCCCTCATTACTCTTTGCCTGGACTGCTTGCTCACTGTTCCTCCAACATGTCCTATTATGTTTGTTCCTACCATTTGCTTTCTCTAGAATGCCCTTCTTTCCGAGATCCCTTTTTCCTCCATTAAAATACTGCTCACCTGCAAAATCTTAGCTCAAATGCTATTCTTTAAGGGAGAATTTCTGGTAGGAAAACTTTTAAAATTGGGGAAAGATATTTGTAATGTATCAGGCTGCTTCTGTAAAAATAAATGAAGGGATGAAGGAAGGGGAGAACAGCTACTACACGGGGTTTTTTGTGAGGATCAAATGAGATTATGAAGGTAAAGAGTTTTTCAAATCATCTAGTCAAGTCAATGTGCGTTCTGTACCTACTCTGTTCCAGTACTCTGCTAAGCACTGGGTAAACAATGAAAAGCAAAAAAATAAAAAAAAAGCTCTTTTCAAGTAGCTTAAAATAAAATGGGCGAGCCAACATGCTACGTACAAATAAGATATATTTACAACAAGCTAGACATAATCATAGAGGCCAGGTGCTGCTATTAAGGAACCCTGGGAAAGGTTCTTGTTTTCTTGCAGAAGACAAGATTTTAGGTTGGACTTGTAGGAAATCAAAAGGAGTCCGGAGATGGAGACAAGGAGAGAGAGAATTCCAGGCACATGTTATGCCCAAATGAAAGTGAATGGGGAAGTGGGAGATGGAAAAACAAGGAAATGTAAATGGATCACAGAGGGCAATAAGTTACAAGAAGGCCAGCAAAGTAGGAAGGGAACAGGCTACAAAGGAGGGCTTTAAAAACCAAAACGTTAGGAAATAGAGTTTAGATTTATGATTTCATTGGCATAAGGACACCTGGATAAGGAAACTCCCTCTATCAATACATGTTAGCACCTGCTCTTCTTGGAGTTGCCTAGAGCACTGAGATATTAAATGATTTGCCCAGAGTCACATAGACAGTATGGGTCAAAGGGGACAACTGAACCCATGTGTTAAATGTAATATGAACTTGTCATTCACAATACCATGTGGCCTCTCTAATACATTTTAGCCATTTTTAGTTTTGTCTTTTGAAAAGAGATTTATGTTTTTGAGACCTAGAATCAGAAGGGCGTAGGTTAGAATCCTACCTCTTTCATTTCACAGGTGTGTAATTCTGGGATAATCATGTAATCTCTCTGAGACTCAGTTTCCTTCTATCTCAAGTGGTAGAAATAATGACATCTTCCTCACAGTATTATTATAAGGATCAAATGAGAATAGTATGAAGAGTTATTTGCTAACCTTAAAATTCTATGTAAATGTTAGTTGAAAAATAAAATATAAGCTAGAAGATAGTCCCTTTATCTCAAACTATGTAATAAAGTTGTATATACTCATATTTTCCTGTCCAATAAACACTAGGCTGCTTGAAGGCAGACTCATAGATTGTATCAATAATTAAGATGGAACTTTTTGTAGTTCTTCTCTTAAGTGCCTTTAATGATTCTGGCCTTGTTTGAATGGGGCAGGTAAAATGGGATCTTTTGGTCTTGGAATGTTTCTGAGCACAATCAGGATTGTGTTGACTTGTATATGGCGGTACTAGGGATTAACTCTCTCATACCCTAAATGGGACTTTTCACTATTCTTTGAGTACTTCTCAGCACTGAGGTAAGATCCAAGCTTGGTGTTTGACTTTTGGGGCTCTCACTCACTGGAAGAGTTGCCCTTGTCTCTGGGCAAGCCATTGTAACTGCCCCCAGGCTTGTAAACCCAGATGTTGATGTTTTCCTGGTAACTATGAATTGTGATTTGAATGAGACAAGGTCTGTCTGTTGATGTTTGTAATTTCTATTTGTATTTGTTCTGAAGTTGAGGGTGCAGGCTTTTCCTCCTGAACTAACTGAGTTATATTAGTATGTGTGATTAAAGTAAGATTGCTAACCCCTTAAAGTTACCTTCCTTAGTAAAGCAGATCAAAAGAACCTGTGTTAGTGGCCTTCTGTGTGCTGGTTGTTGTTGGTTTTACACAGCCACAGCAGCTGCTAGCAAAATTGTTGCTACATAGATCTAAAGAGGCGAGGGGCTGAGAGACCATCTGTTGTAAACCTTGATTTTACAAATGAGGAAACCCATACATAGAGTGTTTAAATGACTTATGGAAGGTCATGTAGTTGCGTGCAGAGCCACTGTATTCCTAGCATCCAAAAGTCTTCCTTTCACATAGTGTTGTTGTTCAGTTTTTAATCATGTCTGACTCTTTGTGACCCCATTTGGGGTCTTCCTGGAGTGGTTTGTCATTTTCTTCTCCAGATCATTTTTAGATGAGGAAACTGAGGCAAACAAGGTTAAGTGACTTGGCCAGGGTCATAACGTTAGTAAGAATCTGAGGCCAGATTTGAATACAGGAAGATCAGTTTCCCTGACTTCACACCTGGCACCCTATCTACTGTTCCACCTAGCTATTCTCATTTTTCATAGTAAGGGCTTAATACAAGTTTGCTAGATTGAAATGAATATGAAAATACATAATTTTCTTTTTAAGAAGACGATATATTGAATTGTAGAGAAACAAAGAGCATTGAAGTACTCCTCAAAGACACAGAAGATAGTCAGAGAAGGAGTTAAAGTTGTCCCTTTTCCTTCAGGGCTATTTTAATGTCAAAACACTTTCTCCTAGATTCCTCTTTACAAGAGGGACAGATCCTTTGAAGTTGCCTCTTCTCATAGAAGTGATATTTGGCAACACAGATGTTTGCCTAACTTGCCATGTTATTTGATCAAATTAGATTTGTAAAGAATTTAAAAGTTCAGTAAGTTGACTTAAATGGGTTAACATCAGAAAATGATGACATAGGAGATTAGAAAAGTTGGGGATTAAAGCAGTGCTACCTTTGCTTCTGCTATTAAAATTCTCCCTGTATCCTATTTTGTTTTGTTTTGTTTTTCAGGTTTAGCATTAGCATGTTTTCTTCAATCCTTAAATTGATTTTAGTTCTCCCTCTCCCCTCACCCTTAACTTCTATCTCATAGCTCATCCTCTGCCATCTTTTTTTTTTCACAGTGTCACTGTTATGATGGCTCTAGGAATTAAGCATAGACCTGTGATTCAATTGATATAGGGAATTCCCACGTGAGTAAATCCCCAATTCAGGGGTAACACCATTACAGATTAGTCTCAGAGATTTTCCTAGAGAGTTGAGAACACTGACTTGATCAGCGTCATATAGCCAGTATGTATCAGAGGTGGGAATTCAACCCAGTTGTGTCCCTGGTTTGAGGGCCAGCTATCCGTGCTCTGTGAAACAACTCTCTCTCATGAATCCTATGTGTATAATTAAAATTACAACATGGTGATTAGAAAGAGATTCAAAGTAGTAATATTCAGCCTCAGAATCTTTTAAAATAGAACAGATTCAGGCATATGATGCAGCCCAACTAGTTAAAAAAATTACTATGACATGAAATGTTCTTATTTAAGGCATCTGGACATAATAGCAAGGAAAGTATAAACTTTACCTCCCAACTTCCACCCAAATCAACCTCTTCAATATGTCAGTGGAAACATGTTCTTTAACCAAGAATATTCTCTTTACCGCTTTTATGGTCCACAAACAACATATGATGATAAATTAGTACTTGAGGGATTTTCAGAGTTTACATCTGTAATTGTACATTTCTATATCTATCTATCTAAAATGTATACTGTGAAACAGGTGAGAAATAGCCTGGTTTAGTGGATAGATATCTGGCATTAGAGTCAGGATGATCGAGGTTCAAGTACTACCTCTGATATGTACTGGTAGAGTGGCCCTGGGTAAGTTAATTAACACCTAGCTAATTCTCTAAGACTAAAATTTATAGACAACTTACAGACCCGCATTGGTATTTGTATTTTTCTCATCTTGAGTTTCCCTCACCAATGAAATCATATATGGACAAAAATAAAGTAACAGAAATGCAAAAATGGTTACTGGCCATATACTCATAAAAAGCATAATGTGGGGAAAATTCTGATTCAAGTGGGCCTCCCAGGTATGTTGAATAGTTTTAAATAATCAGATCATTAAATATAAAATTCATAAAGAATTTCCTGAATATTGGCAACCAGTTCCATTCTTAGACTGCAGAAGGCCTCAAAATTCATCATAAGAAGTGCCCCACCACTCCTTCCTGAAACAGTTTTATACAAGTATATTCAGGTTAAAAAACGATCTCAAAGATAGTGTAGATGGAGAAGATAACACAAAATGCACTGGAGTAAGCATCAGGAGAGGAGAAGAAAAAAAAAGCAAAATTGACAATCCCACTTCAATATTGATAGGAGATTTTAAAAGATATATTTGATCAATCAATCAACCAGCATTCATCTACTAATAGCCTCCAATGTGTCACGCTCTGTGATGGAGACTAGGAATTACAAAAAGAAAAATGAAATTGTCCTTGCCTTCAAGGCACTTACAATATACCCTGATGTGTAACTATATCTACATGCATACATAAAGTTGCATTTTTTTGGCGGGGAGCAGGGGGGAATATTAGCATCTGAGGAGGAAAGAGGAAAATCAGGAAGAACTTCATGTTGAAGACTGCACTTAAGTTGTACTTGGAAGAAGCCTAGGGATTCTAGGAGGTGAAGAAAGACTACATCCAGACAGCTAATACAAAGTTATGAACAACAGTATGGAGTGTTGCATGGCAGGAACAACAAGGATAGCTTTATTGGCTGGTTGACTTAACCCCTTCATAAAATGTTTTGAAAATAATAAGAAAAATCACAGGATTACAAAGGAAACTAATTATATTGACATTTAGTTATTAAAATATTATAAATTCCAAGTTCACAGACCCCCTTAACACATATTGATCCCAAGTGAAGAATCCTATACACTCTGCCTCAAACCTAGTCATACACTCTTATGTGATATTCCTTTTCATGTATCATATGCTGTAGAAGAACTGGAATTTTCTTTGTCCTCTGTTCTCATCTGGACACCCCCCCACCCATCTTGGTGCCTTTTTTCAAGCCATTGCGCATACTTGAAATGGATTTCTCTACCAAGATTTCTAATTCCTTCTTTAAAGGACTGAATGTCCTCCCTAAAAGTAATGTGACCTAGTGAAAAGATCACTGGATTTGAGGTGAGAAAACCGAGATTCAAAAGCCAGTTCAGCCACTGTTGACAGTATGATTTTGGGAAAGTTATTTCTCTTCTTATGGCCTTACTTTTCTTTTCTCTAAAATGAAGAGGAGTTTGAAATAAATGACCTCTAAGTGAATTTCCAAATGTTCCTAAGTGTCTGTTCCATGTATCCTTCTCCTCAAATGAAAAAGATCTCTCTTCAGATTTCTCATAACATAGAGGTTATCCCTTCAATGATGTGAATATGTTCATGCTAAACACCCCCACACCCAACCCAGCCCCATTAGATTGTAGGCTCCTGTTTCAACAATCTGACTAGCAGCTTCTGTGGGGGTGTAAGATCTACCAACAGCCAGCACCCAGAAGGCTGCCAGCATGCTGCGAAAGCACAGGTTCTTTTGATCTGTTTTAATAAGGAAAGCAAGGTTAAAGGGGTTGACAAGCTTACTTTAATTCAGCATACAAATATCATTCCCTTAGTTCAGGGGAAGAGACCAGCACTCTGAACTTCAGAACAAAATACAAAGAAATTACAAATATTAACAGACAGACCAAATACAGATTCATAGTTACCAACATCTAGGTTCAGCCTGGGAGCTCAGAACAAGGGCTGGCCCAGAGTCACGTGCACCACCGCTGCTGTGAGTAAGAGAGCTCCAAAGAACAGACAGCCAACCCCTGGTTTTTATATCGTTTTCAGCATCAGGGGTGAGTCACACATGCGACTCACCCACATGACCTAGAATCGTCACAAAGAGGCAGACTTAAACCCACGTGGTCTAAAGGCCTCTGCTCTCCCAGACTTGTAAACTAGGCCCTCCCTGGAGTTAGCCCCACCTTGGGCCCCACCTTAGTGGCCAATCCACACCCACTAAGGTTTTACACCTAATAGGGGTTTGGGCCTGGGGCTTAGCACCTAGTAAGGCTCAATGAATTACTCAAAGGGAACAAAAGCCAAACTATTCAAGGGCACTTGTTGAACTAAGTGCTAAGGAGCCCATTTTTGCTTACCAACACACCACCTTAGCTACCAATGCAGCTCCTTGAATGCAAAAGACTGTGCCATTTAAAATCTTGGAATCCTCAGTGCCTAGCACAGTGCATTGGACAGAGTTAAGTACTGAATCAATGTTTATTGAATTTAAATTTTGAGAGTCTAAGGTTGAATGAACATCCCTAATATGATTTTTCATTGGCATCCAAATTATTTGCTTAATTTAAACCAAATGATTTGAATCACTGTTTTATATACTGTTGAAGTTTCTGTGACACCTTCAAGGTGCTCTCTGTCCCTAGGGACAGAAAGGAACAGATGGGGATTCCTCTATTCTATTCAGATAGGAAGCTCCTCTTACAAACGATAGAGCTGACACCTAGTTGGAGGAATGCACTATGTCCTTCACATAAAGAATTCTGTCACTTTTAATTTTGTAGCTTGTTTACTTTCTCTGTTACACAAGAACTGGGACTTGTTTTTAGTAGCTCTGATTAAGTTTCCATTGATTTTCAAGATAGGAAATGGAACTTTTCAAATTTCCCATATGAATTTAAAACAAGTCAGATATTAACCTCAAGGTACAACATCTGCCATGACATTGACAGAATCGGCAAGCACTAGCATTCCCCAAACCATCTTTGCTCACAAAGAGCATGTGTGAGCCAAATTTCAAAGCTCATAAGCACACAATAAACCATGCATTTATTTGCATGCAAATTAACTTATAGTACATCACTACTTACCTAATTCTAAGCAAATGAATTGGCAACTCCATGTATTACTGTACAAATGTCATATGCATTCAAAATTCTCATAGGATTTTCTTTTTATATGGGTATATGATATATATGAATCTAAAGGAATTTTAATAATGCAAGTGTCTTTACAGATATGATTTATGGAATTTAGCTGAATTTAAATTTGGGGTTCATAAAAATCTTTTTTTTTCATCCATCCATCCATCTATCCACCCATCCACACCCATCCCTTTATGCAACAAATGTTTATAGATCACTTGATCTGTGCTATATACAAGGTACTGTCTTAGCCATGAAGGATGCCAAGAATAATGAGACAATACTGATGGAATTTACAATCTTATACCTGAGTAAACAACTAATTAGCTAATAAGATGAGGGTCATATATACCAATTTATGCAAAGACTGGAAGCATATGTGAAGGTTTACTTGTGGAAAAAGGGATGTCCTACTTTTCAGCATAATAGTATCTCTATATCATTTCTGCAATAGATTCCACAAATACGTGACTAATACCTAGATTAGTGTTTCAGAGTGGTAAATGCAACAAAAAATTCATCCATATACTCCCTAAGATTGTCAAGTTCTTGGAGATTTATAATGATATTTTTTCCCCTTAGATAAACTCATCACTTCTTATCTCATCATCATACTGCTAGTTCAAGACTTGATTGATACCACTTTCCTCAGTCTCCTCTCCCCTCTGATTGGAGGGTTGGAGGGTAGAGTATTAAACATCTCCCAATGCCTTCCTTTATATAGGGCAGAAACTGGACTCAGCTCCCTCCACTGCATCTGCTGTCCTGCCTAGTTTCCCACAAAATAATATTCCTCCCAAGATGGTACCCCAAAGTGTTCACCCCAGCCCTAGCTCTGCTTTCCTGCTTCCTTGTTTATGTGGTTCCCCCCCCACCTCGCCCCACTAGATTTTGAGCTCTTTGAGGGTAGGGGCTGTTTTTTTCTTTTCTTTAATTATACACACACACACATACACACACACACACACATATATATGTACATACATATAAACACATGTGAATGTATATATGTACGTACACACACACAGACATACACACACACAGACACACACACACACACACACACACACACACACACACACACCCTATTAGGGGCCTTAGGGCTTCATCTCTCCTGACCTAATCAGCAAAAGGGTGTGGGCCTTCCTAAAAACAAGCCTCCCCTAATCAAGCTTCCCTTAACTAGCTCCACCTGAGGCCTGTTAAGGGGATTAATGGGGGGGGGAGGGCACACAGAGATTTTTAATCACATTAACACCATGCTTTTAATATATAGAATTAAAAGTTCCTAACCTGTGTGTACGTGTGTTTGTGTGTGTGTGTGTGTGTGTGTGTGTGTGTGTGTCTGTGTGTGTGTGGTTGCCATTAAGCTCTGAGATCTGTAAGGGCTCTGAGAACTACAAGCTCTGAGAACTTCAGGAAGAGAGGACACAGGCAAGCAGACAACTAGGATTTCTGAGTGAGTGTTTAGGGGAAGGCACTAGCAGAGGGGAAGGTTACAGGATGGCTTGGCTCCCTGCTTTGATATTGTGTTTTAATTTCCTTGCTGTTATAATGAAGTGGACTTACTGGTTTTGGGATACAATTGCTCTTATGTCAAATTGCAGTTATTGGTTTTGGGATTTGATCCTCTGGTGTCTGAATAAACGTTTTACTTCTTCTGCCTTCTATATGGAGAGTCTCTTATATTCTGCAATACAGAACTATACAGGCATATTCATGGTCACTATCAATATTGTGATACTTGCCTTACAGATACAATGTTCTATTTCAGAAAAAAATATACGAAATTAAATACCAGTTTAAAATGGTAGTAAAAGATTTCTACACATAGTTAGGTAACTTGATGTCTCTAATTAATATATCAATATTTGAAAATGTTTAGAATACATAAGAGGAAACAATTTGCTCTCTCATTTGCAGAAATGGATAACAATATCAGAACTGATCGGTGTATTATATAATTTTGCTAAAATGCTTTCCTTTTATTTTCTGACTTTCCAAGAGTGGAAGGGGAAAATGCATTGGGAAATGAAAGTGATATAAAACCAAAACAACAAAAGAATACTATTAAGAGTATTAATAATAATAAAACATTGGTGGGTAATCATCCCCCAAAAAGTGGTCCATTGAGATAATCCTATTCAAAGTTATATCATGACTTTGGAACTGAAGTAGCTGACATTCTAGTCCCATCCCTTGTCCCTGTTGAACATGGCACATGAATTGGTTGATAACATTAAAACTGAGAGGCTTATCAAAAGTGTTTTGTATCTTCACATTGCATATAATCAATCTGCACTTTGCCAGGAAGTTCCTCTCTTAGCCAGGGGAAGCAGTCTGTGGAACTCCAAGTGGGACTTCATGCAGGAACAGAAGGGAGGGAAGCTGATTCCAGTCACTGACTGAAACAGGGATTTGCTTCCAATATGTTAGCAAATGTATCTGGCTAGCTCCATGAGTGTGCTCTTATATTAAAACAGCAGCTAGGAGGTCTCAGCACAGTGAGATGAGACTTGGAGGAAGGTAAGTTGCTTGCTGTTTAGAACTGTTAGGTTGTCTGAAAAACATAGAGTCAGATACAAGTATAGACCCTAGTACAATAGAGAGCCCTAGAAATTAAGAGCTATTTTTCTTTTTTCTTTTTGTACTCATTGCCCCATATATATGTGAGTCAATGTTATTCTCTGCTTTGAGACAGAGGGAAGTAGGGATTCCAGAGAATGACTCCTCTCCAAAATGTTGTTGTTGTTTTCCCCTTAGAAAGGATAGAAGAATATGACATCATTATACTGAATTAGACACATTTGAGAATAAACTTATTTTTGTTTTTAAAATTCACTACCAAATGAGTGATGAAACGTGTCACAGTAACCTGTATTATTCCATTTAGAATTTTCTTATCTTTCAAAATCTGATTCAGAAATAAATAACAAAAAAATGGAAATATTTAATATTGCTGCCCTCCCCAAGTCCCCAGTTTTTGGCAACAAGTTATGGGATAGAACTTGGGGATTCCACATTACTAATTAATTATACTATGATTCTGACCCTTTTAAAAAAAACATTCCTAGCACTTGTTTATATTCTCTACTGTGTTGGAATTAGTTACAAATCTGATATATGTCAATTGAATGACCACATTTCCTAGTAATTACTTGTTTTACTTCCTAGTAATACTTGTTTTTATCTGACCTAGAAAATTATTGCTCTTATAGAATATCCATAAATGATAATTTGTAGTTTCTTTCTCCTTCTCACTCCTCTGCCTCCCTCTTCCCTTTTTTCTCTTCTTCTCTTTTCCTACTTCTCCTCCTCCATTCTACTCCTTCGCCTCCCTTTTCCTCCTCTCTTTTTCTCCTTCTTCCTCCTCCTTCTTCTTCCTTTCTCTCTCCTCCCTTCCTCCCTCTCCTCCTTTTCCTTTTCCTCTTCCCTCTTCCCTCTTCCCTCTTCCTTTCTTTTCCTCTACCACCCTCTCCCTCTCCCCTCTTCTATTCCTTTTCCTCCCCCTTCTCCTTCTTCTTCCTCTTCTCTCCTCCTGCCAATCTAGTCAAAATATTAAACTCCTAATTTAAATGATTTATTAATATTGACAGACTCTAACTCTTAGGCTACAGTGCTAAATGTATGTTTTTTTCTCATTTCAGTATATAATAGGTTTTCAGTTCCTATACATTATAAAGAAAAATGAAAGGTTTATGCAATACAAACAAAACGCTTCCAGAGAACTCTATATTCCTGCTTTATATCATCTTTCATTTCTCAATGTAAATTACTATAGCCCTTTGAAGAAGAGGAAAATGCATCTTTGCCATTCAATACCTTAGTCTTTTCTTGCAATAACCAGATTGCTTAATGTCATTCCAAGTTCATCCAGCTTCTCAGACACATGTACAGAGTTGGGGGTAATTCACTTATGCAGTTCAACATCTCCTTTGTCACAGATGGCAAATGTGCAGATTTCTCCCCCAAGGAAAGAAACGCTTTTATAAAATAATTGCATATTCTGCTCATTTTTTTTCCCTCCGCTGCTGCCTTTACATTGCTATTATACCCTGTCAGATTAGCAATTAGCATGCAGCCTCCATATGACAGAAATGCAGTACTTCAGAACTCCTAAGAAGTCCCTTCAGAGGCAAGAAGCATAGCTAGTCCAGAAAAAGGGGGAAAAGGAAGCAACACAAAACACAAAACTGATCACATCATCAATCAGATGCATTTCTTATGATCAATTGATTAGATTGCAGTTGGCCTGAAGAGAATTTTGTCTAACAAGCATGATGATTAAAAAGGTTTAAGACATAGTTTCTGGGTAATTCAATCATTGTACTAATAAGACCAGCAGGTTGTTGATGAAAGGTTGGCCATTTGTCCCTCTCTCTTAGAGCAAAGACCCCTAATGGTGGTGGGGTCACAGTTTATAAACCCTTCAAAGAGGGGTGTTCCTGAGGGAGGCCCAATCACCTCTGATTGTTTAACACAATGGGAGGTGGGATACCTAGTGTATGTGACTTAGGTCAGTCAAATCTTGGTCAAAGAGATATCAATTTCCATATTACTTGTCTTGATAACAGGGAGAAGCAACATTCTCAGGCCTGTCTGAGCAAACACAGTGACTTAAAATTTCTTTTACTATCTGATTAGATCTTGGCTTGGGTAAATATTTAAGAGAAATTTCCCACACTGGTTGATTTCTGGATGAGGAAGTAGAAAAGGGTAATAACCTTGGTCCTAATACAATAATTTGTTATTAAATATGAGAGAAAAATTCATTTCTCACACAAGAAATGTGCTTTACAAATGGTAGGTGCTTCAAACATACTTGAAGAATTTTTAATTGGGTCAGATGTAAGAGTGTATGCCTATAATCCTTGCTACTGGGGAGACTGAGGCTGAGAGATCTCTTGAGTTTGGGAGTTCTGAGGTGCAGTGGGCTCTGTCAATCAGATGTCTGCACTAAGTATGGCATCAGTGTGGTGAGCCACCTCCCTTCCCCCTATCCCCACATATATACCCTGGGACTGGTTAGGGAGAAGTGAGCCAGCTGAGGTTCAATGGTGTGGTGAAATGGAGCCATGAGTAGGCCACTGCAAGACGGAGAGACCTAGCCTTAAAAAGGAAAAAAAAAGGAATTTATAAATGCATAATCTTCACCATTCCCTATCTGAGAGGAAAGCAGTGAATAAAGAGGAAAGGTACCTTTCCATTTAAGTTTCTGAAAAGAAGAAAGTCTTCTTAAAGTACAGGAGAAAGAACACACCAACAAAATCCAACATGAGATAGTAGTAAGAGCATTGACGACCCTGTGTTCTACTTTGTATTCTGCCACTATCTAATTGTATCATCATGGGTAAGTCACTTCACCCCTGCCATCTTCTTCTATCAAAAGGGGGGAGAAAGTGATGAAAATGTTGTCTAAGTTATGTAATTACAGAAAGGTATTATGACCAAAGAAGTTGGAAACTAATCTTTCCTCTGGATAAAGAAAGGAATTTGTTCAAATGTATAGTGGAGCCTATGATGAGGAAATAGTCATTGTGACAGTAAAAATTGATGCTTTCAAAACAAAACCATTTTAAGCAAGTGCAAAATTTTGCCTTTCATTTTTTATGGAAAGAACGTGAGATTTAAGCCACTTCTATTACATCAAAACAAATGGTTAAAAGTGAGACATTTAGCCAATTAGATAATTTCTCTGTCTTTTCCCCACTGCTTATTTTGACTGCCCTGACAGAAATTGGGCCTCGTAGAAATCTGCCTTGTCAATGAACCTTTAGGACTCTTAGTTTTATGGATCCCTTTCTTCCATAACTCAATTTGGAGTGTTATTACATTATCAGTATGTAATTCAGTTTAGGCTGTGAACTTCCATTTGACATCTAAAGAACAAATGAGATATTTTATGTGAAAGCACCTTGAAAACTGAAAAAAATCTAAAGAAATATTAAGGCATTGCTATTTTAATTTTATTAATATTAGCACAAGCAATATAAATAATAACAATAAGCTAGTTACCATTTTCATGTGAAAACAAGGAAGAGATTTTAGGGAAAAAGTGGGCCTGATCGAATGTCCTAGTTTGGCCCTAACAATGAATGAATGAAGTTAAAGCAGGAAAAAAAAATGGCTAAGTATACGCATATAGGCACTAAGGATTACTCTCCCAAATGTTCAAGTTTAAAAAACAGTTGCATTTTTTTGTTTTAAAAAATTCAATGCTAAGCAATGTTTTGTTTATAGTGTACGTGAAAGCCTATCTAACTCTTGAAGTGAAATGATATGTAATGAAATTTCTGGGACGGGTTATCAGAATTGATTGATACTATACTGTAAGTTGATCCAGTACTTGTGACTACCAACAAAATAGGAATTAGATCATGTGAATCTATAGACAAAGTTTCATTCTAAAAAACAAGATTTAATATTTAGTCTCATTTTACATAAATTGCATTTGTGAGTACTCTGTGACTCAATGTTTATTTCCATTATTAATAACCAAAAATATCTAGGAGGTTTCACAATAAAGTGTTACATATGGACTAAAGATCTGGATTCAAATTCTTACTCACTGTGTGAGCTTAGGTAAATCCCTTGGTATCTGTTTCCTCATCTTTAAAAAGAAGTGAAATGGAGATAGAAATGAGAATTTATTTAGCACCTACTATGTCCCAGGCACTGTGCTAAGTTCTTCTTAAAAGTATTATGTCATTTGAATATCATATCAATTCTATGAGGTATGTGCTATTATAATATCCATTTTGTTGTTTTTGTTCAGTTGTCTCAGTCATGTCTGGCTCTTCATGACCCTTGGTAAAGAGACTGAAGTGGTTCCTTCTCCAGCTTATTCTATAGATGAGGGAACTGAGGCAAACAGGGTTAGGTAACTTGCCCTGGGTCACACAGCTAGTGTCTGAGGCTGGATTTGAACTCATGTCTTCCTGACTCTATACCCAGTATCCTTTGTGCCATTAGCTGCCTCTTTAACAAAAAACAGCTGGTTGCACTCAATGATCTCTAACTTTCCTTCTAGGTTTAAGTCTATGATCTTATCTAACAGAGTTTACAGAACAATAGTGTGAACATTATATAGGTTTCTACAACTCAGGCTAGTCATAAAAAAGCTTTATTTGATTAGATAGGCTACTAAAATATCAAGTTGGGAGGGGTCTGAAAAAGCTACGTATTTCTTTTTTCCAAGGAAAACTTGAGAATATATTTAATAAATGTATGTGCTAGACACGTGAACCAGAATTGTATTAGAAAATAAAAAATAAAAAAAAAACTTTTAAAGTGTATACATGGAAAGAATACCATATAAATGAGATCAGAGATCCTGTGAAGCATTAAAATTATGTCCTATGCATATCTTTATACTTGATAACTTTTTGAGGTGTTACCTAGCTTAGAATTTCATGTGTATGACAACTCACATTATCAATGTACAAATTATGACATTATAAAACCATAGTAATGCAGTTCTGCTGTAACATTTGTTTCAAAAATGCAAATTCATTCCACTCCTATTGATATATTAGGGGAGAGTTTGAGCATAATACAAATTTTGCATTTGCTTATGTACCGTTTCATCATCTGCAAAAAACTGCATCATGATGGTAGAACAAGCTTGAGGCTTGCTTTGCATGAAGCGGGGTCTATGGGATGAGGAGATATTTGGCTCCAACTGTATGAAAGGGCTGTGGTGGTTATCTTCCTTGCCCCAGAATGCAATGAGAGCTACGGTGGAGGGGGTATAACAATGAAAGGAGGGTAAAGTGATAGGTGGGGAATTGTGAAGGCAGGCATAGAAGGGAAGAGAAGGCAAGGCAAACTCCCAACACACTCCCTCCCCTACTTCAGAACAGACACAAACATGATCCAGTCCCTTGGTCTTAGTCCCCAGCCTCCATGAAAGTGGTAGTGGTTTTGTGTATAGTTGGGGCCAGAGCATCAGGGGGAGAAGAGGAAGAATGGTATCTGGGTGCACCTTACAAACTGCGCCAATTGTTTCCCATTCCCAGTCACAGGACAACCTGCCCATGTACCTCACAGAAAAATAGCTAGCAGTGTCAGTAACCTGGATTACACAGTGGAGGTGGGGCTGCTATTCTCACTTTCGCGGAGTGCTGTGCCCCAAACCCCATTTTCCCAAAAATGTGTATACACACATACAGAGATATATACATATAGTTATGTATATAGGTAAATATATATATATATATATATATATATACACATTATATATAGTTTTACATATATAGTTATATATGTAAATGTTATATAACATGACACATGTCATGTTATAGTAGGACTATCAGTATTCACAACTAGATAGGACATTAGAGATAATCTACTCTAATACCCTATTCTTACAGATGGGGAAAAAAAAAGATCCAGAAATATTAGATAATTTCTCTACAGTCAGATAGCAAATGGCAGAGCCAAAATATTGGTCCTAGTTTCCTGATTTCAAGGAGAGGACTCTTTCCACACCATCACAGTGTTTCAAGCTGGGTAAAAAAGGATGATGCTGTAGTCAAAGAAGTAGATATGTTAGGAAGTTTTGAGAAAGCTGATGACAGTTTTTGAATGAAAGAATTAACAAAAAAGTACTTGCTAAGTGCTTACTATTTGTCAAGCAGTTTCTGAATGCTAGAGATACAAAGAGAAAAATTAGAAATTGCTTGATATCAAGGAAATCACATTCTAACTGGAGGAGACAACACATACAGTAAATAAAGTTCAGCTACAGAGTCTTGGTAGACGTTGAGGTTTACAATGGGCAGTTGGCAAGGCCCAGTGGTTCAGAGAGTAGAGCAACAGGGTAAATGGAAAGGCCCAAGTGATCCAGACAGTGCAGTAACAGAGCAGATGGAAATTTCTGAGTAGATTCAAAGACCTAGTGGCTCACCATCTTACTAACAAGTAACCATCCATCTTTTGTTTGAAGCTCAGTAAAGGAAAACCACCATATACTATTTCTTATAGTTTTTCAACTTGACTCTATCTACATTGAACAACTCACTCAATTTTCATATCTTTGCCAGGGAATTCTTGAGATTCTCCTCCCATAGGTGGTTATCTCCTCCCTCAAGTTATTTCGGAAGGCACCTTCTCCTGGGCAACCAGGAGCCAGAACCAGGAACTCCCAATGTTTTAAATTCATGAAATTGCCAAGTAGATTGTAATAAATGCTTATATTGGGATCACTCTTTGTTCACCTGTCCTCAGGGAAAGAAACACAAAGCAAATTAAAAAAAGAATGGAAGCCTAAGACTTGAGGTATAGTCTCAGGCTTACCTAGATGTCACATGTTCTTGTAGACATGTGCTAGTAGCTGTGATAGCTGCTGTATGTGGGTGTGGGAGAGGGAGAGAGAGAGAAACAGAGAGAGAGACAGAGAGAGAGACAGAGAGAGAGACAGAGAGGTTCTTTCCTTTTGCTTCATTCCACCCCCAACCCCCATGGAAGACTAATGAAAAGGCTTGAAGAGTTCATACATACTTGACGGATGGGAGATTTCAGACTTTGAAAGTCTGAAGTGTTGGTGAGACATCACACAGAGATGACTTTCAAATGTATTCATAATTCAATGAAAGAAAAGACAAGTGAGGGTTATAGATGGGGAAGGCTTCATGGAAGAGATGGGATTCTTTCAGAGCCAGAGCCCATGGAGAGATTTAGGTGGACATGTTCAGGAAGGTAACTTTTATACACAATCTTAAAATTATTTATAAACTATCTGGACAACAATTACTGCATACTGTCAGAACTCTGAATCCCAGCAGAATTCAGATGTGTATATCATCTAAAAACTTACATGGTTTAATGAGCTACTACTTTTCTGTTTTGGTATAGATAAATTCTTTTTTGTTAGACTGTTTTCACCTGAATATATTATGAATGGAAAGACTTATGCCTTAACCTTGGAAAAAATAAAATCTTGGAAGAGAATGAAACAGCTTTACATTTCTGGATGATTGCATTAAGAATAAGCCTGTGGTAAGAGCCCAGAGTAATTGTTCTAATATCCATAGCTTAGGGTCACAGGTTTAGTACCAATTTCATTTTGTTTTACTGTTTTATTCTCAAAAGCTGTTTCAAGTTTACTTACATCGAATCTCCCTGCTTCATTACTATGATCTAACCCTTTGTACCATGTCTAGCTTTGTTTAATCAGTGGCAAATTGTTTTTTCCTCACATAACTCAAAGTTCTAATTAAAATTCAGCTACACGAAGAAGGTATCAAAGCCACAAAAGTTCATGCACTGACAAGTATTCAAGACCATTAGTACTACTAAAAAACAAAACAAAACCAAAAAAAGGTTTCTAAACAGCATATGAGAGAGACTCAACAAATGCGTTGCTGGGTTCATGTCATGGAAACTTTCATTATTAGATAGCATAACCTTGAAAGTCTTATAGTGTTCATTGTCCTTCTTAGAGAGTTGCAGGATAGAACCCCGTCTTTGGAGTAGTGGGATTTTGTATTGAATAATTAGGTTCCATGAGGTGGAGGGCATGGAAAAGAACAGTGGGGGGGGGGGGGAGACATTTCTGTATGGTGTTAGCTCTTTGTTAAGAAGATTCCAGCTTGTTGAATGACAACTGAGTCTTGGGCTAACTCCATTCTGAGACCAAATCTTACATGTTTTATTGGTTTGTGGTTAAGTAATTAGACCTTAAGATATTTAAAGACTATATATTTTAGAGATATGTTAAGTAGTTATAACAATGCTTGTTTCTGCAAAGAGCTGCAGAAACAGCTTGGAAATTGAAGGGACCATATTGTGTCACTGTTATTTTGCAGAACAATAGAAAAGCACCAGGGATCTAGCAGACCTATAGCAGGCATATTGTGTGTAGTGATTACAATCACTTCAAAAGAAATGCAGCAAATGAAATTAGTATAGTGAAAATGAACTCAAGCACAAAATTCTTCCAGGGTTAGTCACTTCCCTCAAAAAATTATAATTAGGAATGTTAGTATTATTTGAATGAAGGTGTTGAATTAGGGACTAAATAGAAAATTTTCTCAAAAAAAAGAAAGAAAGAAATCATCAGCCAAGCTTCCAAGAGATCACTTTTTATTCCCTGATAATTTACAGGGAAAGGAGAAAACTAATCACCTGTATTTATAAGAAGTATTAGTATCTACATCCACATGAAGCTAAGCTAATTGTTCAATTGTCTACAATAAGGAGTTAAGTTAGTAAAAGGAAAAGAAAAAGAAAAATCAAACTGATACCATGGAGTTAAAATAGCCAAAGAATTAGAGTTTTGCTTATTTAACCAGTATTTTCTGGGATGGATATAGACTGAACCTAATGGCAACATGTGGTTCTGATGCAGATTATGAAACAAATGTGGCCCATTGCAGGGAGACCGCTGACCATATTAAAGCCAGTGAGCCAATATGTTATCCAGGGATATAAATATATTAGGTGACAGCATAATTAATCCTCAGTACATAATCAATGAGGAACAGCAATGCCTCATGGAAATGAGTACAATGAGGCTGAATTTTCACTGAACTAAAATGTAGAGTCACCAGTCAATGTATCCTCCCTAGGGAGAGTGTAGCAAACACCAAGAACCCTCTCAAGGACAGCCTGAGTTGTAAATTGAAAGCTATAAAAATAATAATATAAATATGGTGGCAATATGGTTATAATTTATATGTGGGAGTCACAGGTGAGAAATAGGGATTAGCTGGCAGGTCCAATCTGAACTAGGGTTGGCAAATCAGTGTGGAACACTAAATCATGGCTTCCTTTATTTCATTTTACTTAAAAACATACAGTAAAACTCTGACAAAGTCACTTTCTTTGAGCAAATAGACTTGTGGCCACCGATTGTAATGTTACATTACAAAGGAATTGGAGTGTGAGAGATAAGGCTCTAATGGCTTTCATAATACAATTTGAAGCTTTGGGTGAGGTAAAGGAAATTGGGGGTAATTTAAAAATAATAACAACACAATATTTCCATAGAATATCATCTGTACATCTTTTTAAAGGCTAAAACCTGTCTAGGAAGTCATTATCACTGACTGGTGAAGTAAGTTATTTATTAACAGTGTATTGTTTATCCTATTGCTATAGTCTCCACTCTTCACTTACATTGTCACCAACCTAGCTAAGACCATCATTACCTCTCAGTTGGACTATAACAACTTTCTGACTGGTCTCTCATCCTCCAGTCTCTTCCCCCTCCAATCAATTGTTTACACAGCTGCCAAAATAATCTTCCTAGTGTGTAATTTTGATTGAGAGAGGCATATTTGTCTTTTGTTTTTCAAAGAGGATCAATGATATCATGGAGTGATGTCTCCACTCATGCATGAATTAGATTTAAGAGGGGCAAAGTTACACAAAGTCATCAACCTCACTCTCTCTTATGGATTTACCAAAGTCCAATGACAAGACAAAAATCAGGACAACTGGTGATGGCCCAGGATGCAGTGGGTAACCTTGGAGTCTTCAATGTCTGAGCAAACTCTAATTGCTCCACAGCACCTGATTCAGCTGCCTTCATGGCCAGTGGAACAGTGTTCTCATCTGCCCATTTCACCAGGGCATATCTTCTCATGCTTAGGGTAGATATCTTTCTAACTCACCAAAAGATTGGAGGCCTGTGGGTTACTTTCAACCTAGTTTAGCCTGATGACAGATAGGTCACCCTAAAGGCTTGAAGGAAGCAATTAGGTGGTATAGTAGATCTAGCACTGGACTTGATGTCTGTAACACCTGACTGCATATCACACCTCGGACACTACTCTGTGACATTAGGCAAGTCATTTAATTTCTTTCAGCCTTAGTTTCCTCATCTATAAAATGGAATAATAATAACACCTACCTCAAAGGCCTCTTGTGAGGATCAAATGAGATAACATATATGAAAATACCTTGTGTACTTTAAAGTGCTATACAAATGGTAGCTATTATTAACTATTAATTTTAAGAAATTGTCCCCCTTTCTCAAAAAACTTTAGTTGTTTCCCAATACTTGTAGGAGACTTTAGTAAGGACTTTAGCTTTAAGAACTGAGCTCAAAACTACCAGCCCTCTTTCATCCTACTTTACCTTACCTACTGTAAACTCCAGTCAAAATGGCCTATGAACTATTCCTTGATCTCAATCTGCCTTCTCTTTCCCTGTGTACTCAAATAGAGCATCCTTCATAAACATAACTCATTCCTTTTAGCTTTTTGTAGGTTGAAATCCTTCTTTTCCTTCAAGGCCCAGATCAGGTGCCACTTGTTCCATGAATTCTTCCCCAGTCCTCCTAATGGAAAATGACCTCTGATCTCTAGGATTTTCTAATAGCTTTTTACTTTTTGTTTGTTTGGTTGGTTTCTTTATGTAACAACAATGTTGCTAGCAGCTACTGTGGCTGTGTAAGACCAATAACACCAGCACGCAGAAGGGCTGCCAACACAGGTTCCTTGATCTGCTCTTCTAAGGAAAGCAACTTTAAGGGGTTAACAATCTCAATTTAATTAAACATACATATGTCATTCCCTTAGTTCAAGGGGAAAAGATCAACTCCCTGAACGTAAGGGAAAATATAAACAGAAATTACAAGCATACATTATAAAAGGAGCAAATAACACAAACCAGTCTATCCGTAGGAATACATAGTTACCAGAGAAGCATCAACATCTGGGTAATCAAATTCATGGAGGGGGCTGTTTCAATGGCTTGCTCAGAGTCTCATCACCAACACTCTTTCAATCAGTGTATGCCCAAAAGCAAAAAAAGGAAACCACAGAGCTCTTATACCCTGTTCAGGAACCTGGGGGCTGGGGCCAACTTAGCGTTTAGAGTTGAGAAAGTTCTGCAATCACTAGTATCATTATCATATATATTGTTTCAAATCGATGACTTCTGATTGCCTTAGTTCTGAGAAACACTCCAAAACAAAAAGATCCCACTTTATCTGCCTCATTGAAACACAGGCCAAACTCATTAAAAAGCACTTGATAGTCTTAGCATTCTAAAAGAGAAAACAAAAAAGTCCCACCTAATTACCATAGCATTTTATATGCTTTATTAATATTTTTAACATCTAATTCATTTTTGAATATATCTATTCCCACCCTGTAATAAATGTTAAAAAAAGAGAAAAATATTAAAATAGTCCAGCAAAACCAAACAACATATTGAAATCCACTGAGATTATAGTTAATATTTCACACTCATAGTTTCTCACCTCTGCAATGAAGCAAAGTAGAAGCATATTATCAATTCTTCTCTGGGACCAAATTTGGTCCTCATAATTTAGCGGTCCAATAGTTTAGTTTAAAAAAAATTATACTGTAGCAGTCGTGTGTACACACATACATATATACACATGTGTGTTTCCGTGTATGTATGCATATATATATTATATATATGTGTATGTGTATACATATATACATTATATATTTTTTTCTGGTAATGTGCTTGCTTTACTCTCCATTGTTTATATATATCATCTGCTGTTACTCTGAACTCTTCATATTTGTTATTTCTAGTAGTACAGTAATATTACATTATATCCATGTGCCACAATTTATTCAGCCACTCTTCAAACTATGGGCATCTACTTCATTTCTATTTCTTTCTAACTCTCTGTAAGAGAGTTTGGCATAGTGGATGAAGAGCCAACCTCAGAGGAAGGAAGACCTGTATTCAGGTCTCACCTAAGACATTTGCTGGCTATAATCCATTTAACTTCTCAGTGCTCTGGGTAACTGAGATTATAACATTGCAGAGAAGGGGCTGAGCTGTATCTGTGGAAGGAGTTTTCTGTACTTCATCTGTAGAATCGTGGCTTCTGTCTCTATAGCTTCCATTGCTATCACAAACATAGACACAATGCTACTATGAGTGTATCTGGAACTTACCATATTATATGATGTTGTTAATTGATTTTTTTTGTTAACTCCTTCTAATTTTCCCAATATTTCTTATACACTAGAGAATCCTCCTCAAGGTAGCTTGTGTTCTTTCATTTATCTGACACTGTGTTGTCAAGTTTGTTTCTAATTCTTGCTTATTTACTTGGTTCCAGTAAGCTACTTTAATATTTTTTTAATCAATACCAAGTAGTTTCTTATAATTACTGTTTTATAGTATTGTCTGAAGTCTGGAAATGTAATTTTTCTTTTAATTAATCCTACTTTAGTTAATTTTTCTCCTTGAAGTTCTAGACCATTTTTTTACCTCAAAAATGCCCTTGTGAGCGCTTTTAGAACTATGACAAAGAATGAGGAAAAAATATTCTTGTTTTACAGTTCTAATCTTATGCTATTAAAAACATGGCTAGTTTGTACATGTATATGCATATGTATATATACACACACAAAGAAACACATATATTGTATGTGTATATACATATATATAGTGTGTTATACATATATATAGGGAAATATTTCTTTTATGCAAATATTTTTTAGGTTTTTTTTTGGATTTTACTTTCTATGTTACCCTTTGTCAAAGGTTTTTCTCTATCTATTGGATAATAATGCATAGGACTAATTATTATAATGACTTTCCCAATGTCCAACTATCCTTTTATCCATTGTAATTTGGGCGTTACATTGCTGAAGTATTTCTATTAGGATTTTTATTTAAAATTTTTGAAAAATATTCAAGTCAGAATAGTACACCAGAAAAATACTATAATACATTGAGAGGCAGTATTGTCTATACCACCCTTTCTTTGTCCTATCCCTCCCTGAGAATGATTGCTTCATAAAAGAAATTTAGAAGGATATATTCCTTCTTAATTTTTGAAAATAATTTATTGGCGTAGGTATGCATTCCTTTTTAAACATCTGATTAAAATCTCCTGAAAATTCTGGATCAGTTATTTTTCTTTCCTTTTAACTGTTCCTTTATGGCTTGTTCATTTTTAATCTTCTGAAATTTTGTTCTTTGAGAACTTTAGTTAATGTACTGTTAGTTTGGATATTTGAAAAATACTTCAAATACTCCATTTCTTTTAAACACTTGGTTTTACTAACATCTAATTTTGTCTAGTAAAATCTGATAATTTATTTGATCTTTGTCATAATTTTTACCTAGCACTTTTTTTTGCTTTGGCAACTTTATTTTTTTCTCTCTCAGATTACATGTAGATAGATACATGCATGTATGCATGCATATAGATGTACATATGTGTGTACTTGTGTATATTTGTATGCCTCTGTGTATGTGTTTGTATGTACATATATGGCAGTCCAGGCGAGGAATTAAATTCGGTGTTAGCTTGAGAGAAGACATCAGAGTTTCAGGGTTGACGACATTAAGAAAAAAGCAGGATAAATGTGAGTATTAATTTATAGACAAATTGTTAATAAGTCAGAGAAAGGGAGACTAAGGATAAAGGAAAGAAAGGAAATGATTGATTATCACCTTAATAAAAGGATTTGTTCTGTAAAGTTTGGATTCAGTCAAAGGGGTGGCACTTGCAGATCTAAAGGGCCACATGTGGCCTTGAGGCTGCAGGTCCCCCCTGTCCCCATGAATGAAGACTCTCATGCAGCTATGAGGATTGAGAATTTAGATTGCAAAGATTTAAAATGAACTTAATTAGTGAGGTTTCATGAATTTTCTTTCTAGTTCCCACTAGCTCAGAAGTAGGTTTGGAGAAATCAGATTGAATAGTGATTGTAATTAACGAGTCAAACGGTTGATCAAAATGGTACATAATGGAAATAGCTGGCCATGGGGTCAAGACAACTAAGGAGGAAATTAAGAAAATTTTACAACAGGTTAGAAACAGGGAAATCTGGAGGATTAAAAAAAACTGTGGACATAGGGTCAATCAGAGGAAATTAACTGTAGGATAGTTGTAAGGATAGGAGATAGTGGTGAGAAAGCAGAACTTCAGTTAAGCAGACTGGGCTCCTATGGTGAGTGGATAAAATGCCTTAGTTTAATTTTCTGGGGGATGGACTTTCCCTTCTTTCAATGTAACTGTACCTAATGCATAGCCTTTCCCTCATCTATCAAGTAATTTACTACAAGAGCAAAATAGCTAGTACTGCCAATATTCCTTAATATGAAATGACAACAAAGTTTTAGTGAAATTTAGCAAAGTGCTTTCCTCACAGCTTCATAGGATAGGTAGTTTAAGTATTATTTTCTTAATTTTACATAATTAAGACACTAGGAGTCAGAAAGGTCAAAGTCACACAGCTAGCAATCAGCAAAGCTCATACTTGATCTCAGATCTTTAGGTTCATTGTGCTCTTTCAGCTATAAAATTCTGCTTTTCAAAGGTAAGTTTTAAAATAAATATGAAACAGCAGACCTTCATCGATGACTCATTGTATGCCTCAATTCCCTATTTATGTTCCGAGAACAATGTGATTCCCCTTTCCATCCTCTATCCCTGCCAAGAACCACAATGGCAAATGAGCACCAGAAAGTTACAGAAGGGATAACAGCTTAAACACCAGCTTGTCTGCCTGTATCCAATTCCGTAATCTCCTGTGTGGATATATTAGATTTGTTTGTATTTTTTTATCTCATTACAAGTTTTTGAAAACAGGAAATTGCTTCCACTACGAGAGATCAATGTGCTCTTGACTCCAGCATTTTCAACAATAGTGGTCTCGTGCAGTAGCTGGAAATAGAGATCAAGCAGATAAGAGAATGAATTTGGTTTTTATACCAGGCTTTGAACAGAAGAAAGAGTCACCCAGCAGAGAAGCCATAATAATTATGAATTCTAAAATGCTTAATGATGCTCATCCAATTAGATCATTCAATTGGCTAAGCAAGTCAAATCCTTAGATTCTCTATCTTTTCCTACAGAATGGTTTGTTTCTTGGGGGTGGGAAGGTGGTGAGGATAGGGCTGATTCAGTTTGCTGAAGGTAGAGATTAACAGAGCTAATTTAGGAGGAATTGTGCTATTTCATGCCTTATAATTTATAATAGGAAATATCTCAAAAGATTTTTTGAGTTTCAGTTTAAAACCTGAGTTAAACTGCCTCTGTCTGGAAATGAGGGCAGAATGCTAGGATTTCTCAGGAGAGTGACACTCATTTGAGGCTTCAGCTGGGTCAGAAATTGCATGAGATAAGCTTTTACCTAAATTTTCTCTTTCTATTAAACCAGGCTCTGGGTGTTAGGTGGAAAAAATTCTAGAATAGGGTGGGATAGTGTCTGGGTCTCTGGGGTGCTATGAGAGGTCTCTGGAGAAGTAAGACTATTGTCCGGTTGTATATTGTCAAAGTAATCTCTGGGGCAATGGGCTGGATAATTTCTAGGTCTCAACAGAATAGTATCAGCTGAGTAAGGTTGAACTTGGCATACTATAGTTAAGAATATTCAATATAGTGATAGCCAGTATGCCTGGGTTCTAGTCAAAGCTTTGCTGCTAATTATTATTCGTCTTATGGCGTGGTGTTTCTCATTTCTGTAGTTTACTTTTTACTCATTTATGAGCAAATTTACTGATTTATGAGTAAACATGAGATTGCACTCAGTGGTGTCTAAGAGATCTCCTAGCTCTAAAATTCTATAATTGTAAGAAATGCAGGTACATTGGAAGCTAGGTGACACATTGGATAGAATTCAAACTGTGAAGTCAGGAAGACTCAAGTTCAAATCTTGCCACTAGCTGTGACCTTGGGCAAGTCACTTAACCTCTTATTATAAAATGAAGATCATCACAGCACCTACCTCACAGGGTTGTTGTGAGGATCAAATGAGATAAGATTTTTAAAGCATTTAACATGGTGTCTGGCACGTACTAAGCACCACATAAATGCTTGTTCTCTACCCCCTTCCCTTGGAGGCCAAAGGAAAAACAAAAGAAAACAATATTTTACCTTGAACTGGTAGAATCTGTACTGAAGAATTCCTTGTATTTAAATAATACCTCTACATGGAATTATAGTATCATCTTTCATCCCAATCCATCAATCAATGAGCAGAAATTTATTAAATGAATGACTGAATGAATGAATGAAGCATTTATTAAGTGTTTACTATGTATATTCACTATGCCAAGCACTGGAAATAAATATAGAAAAGAAAGTATATTCTCAAGAAACTTACAGGAGAGACAGCAAATATGGAAGTTTTCATCTTTAAGTCAGATGAAAAGTCTCCATGGTCCTTAGAGTGTAGCAGCAAAAAAATTAATTAAATAGATAAATAAAATAAGATAAAATAAAAAAGTAGTTAACCCTACTTCCTTAATGTTATTTACACTGATAAAATCCTATTTGTTTCTGACATTAAACTATTTGACAGTAACAAGGACTTTGGTGGCAAGAAGTATTATTTCTGGTCTTCGGTAAGTGAAGGAGAATTTGCTAGACTCTATCTCCATAGGTTGTGCTACCAAGAATGATGACAGAGGGTAGTGGACTGGAAGCAATGTATTCCCAAAGCTCTTGGGTTCAGGGTCCTGGGCTGTCTCCATCAATATCTAAAGGGAGATAAGTAGTCAAGGTGGAGGGTTTGACTGGCCTGTTACATGCTGCCTCCTCTCACTCCCTCAAGAGTTCCAGATGTTTCTGCTAGGCTCTCTTGCCTGACCTGTGTAAGGTGATTTGTTAACAATTTGTAGGCTGGAACCTTTCCCATAGGAGTTGCTCCCTCAGATGATGACTGTAAGGGTGTGAGAACTAGAGGTCTAGGGGTTGCTCTCTCTACAAGGTCTCCTGTGACTCCTGTTGGTTAGCAGTAGTTGCTGGTGCTGATGAAGGTCAACCTCTCTTCATAATGATTTCTCCATTAAGTAATGGCACTGGGAACTGAACTGGAAGTGGAGCTGAGGCTTTGTGGTGCATTGCTACATTCCTTTTGTCCTCAGGATTGAAGGCCATCCCCATCAGAGTATGAAGGGAGATGGTGGTCAAAGTAAGAGTAGATGTTTTACTTGCCTGTCACATGCAACCTCCCGAAGGGTGCCTTACTGTTTAGACTAAGCTAACTTGAATACCTTAATGAGTATCAGGCAGTCTATTAGGCCTTGGGGATGCAAAGACAAAAATAAAACTGTCTCTGTACTCAGGTAATTATATTCTATTGGGGAAATGGTATATACACCTATAATGAAATACAAGACAGATATAAGGTAATTCATGGGGTACTAGTAGGAAAATACTGGTAACTGAAAGTAACCATCCTCATATCACTTTTGTGTAGATAGCTAGCCAGATGTATGATATATATGTATACATATATGTGTATAAATACATAGATAGATAGCTATATATAGATATGCCTCTTTTCAAAGTAAATTGGAGTTCATTTTCATTTAAGAAATCTGTAAAACTCTTAACATAACTGCAGACAACTTGAAGCACTTCAAAACTACCAGACTAAAATGTGAAACCATATTTAAACTATATCCCCAATCCTTGGATTTAATTGGGGGATGATTTTTGTTTGGGTATACATATTCAAAAAGTGCAAATTGGAGTATCTTCCTTCAGAATGCTGATTTGGGCTTTGGCTTTATTTCTATTTAAATCCCTTTGTCATCATGCGCACCTGTGAAAGTTGCAGTGCAACCAGTTGTAAATGGGGGAAACACAATTCTAATATGCTAAAAAAAATAAAAGTAGAAACCTGCAATTTGCAAATATGCCACTTTCTATGTGGATTTTATGAATAGCTAATTTTATCACACACAAATCCCTTCCTTATTTATCAAGTTTAGCATCATACTTTTTGATTAGCAAACAAAATAAAATTTTAATAAAATAGTCTAAACTTGAAAAGTGTATCCTTCTCTGTAGTCACAAGTAGACACTGAATATGAGGCAGGTGATGGACTGTGTGTCTGTCATCCAAAGACTAGCCTAATCTAGGATGAGATGATGCCAAATGATTGGACACCAATAAAAGAATTCTTTAGTTCATAAATAAATGCACAGAAGAGTCATGCAGTGATCCAACCGTCCTGGAGAACAATTTGGAATTATACCCAAAGGGTTACAAAACTGTGCATACCCTTTGATCCAGTAATACTACTACTGGATCTGTATCCTAATCACAAAAAAAGAGGAAAATGATCTACATGTACAAAAATATTTATAGCTACTCTTTTTCTGGTGGCAAAGAATTGGAAATTGAGGAGATCTGCAACAATTGGAGAATGGCTGGACAAACTGTTGTATTTGAAAGTAATGGAATACTATTATGCTGTAAGAAATGACAAGTGTACAAATTTCAAAAAAAAAAAAACAAACAACCTAGAAAGGCTTACATGAACTGATGCAAAGTGAAGCAAGCAGAACCAGAACATTGTACACAATATCAGCAACATTGTACAATGATCAACTGTGAACGACTTAGCTCTTCTTAGCAATACAATGATCCAAGACAATTACAAAGGACTTGTGATGCAAAATGCTATCCATATCTAGAGAAAGGACTGATGGAGTCTAAATAGAGATCGAAACATACTATTTTAACTTTTTGTGTGTGGTTCTTTTCTTTTGGCCTTTTTATTTTTCATAATATGACTAATGTGGAAATATATTTTGCATTATTGTACATACATAGCCTATATCAAATTGCTTACTGACTTACGGAGACAGATTTTATAATTTGAGTTTTTAAAATGAATGTTAAAAATTGTCTTTACATGTTATTGGAAAAAATAAAAACACTATTAAAAAAAGAAATCCACAGAGATGGAGGTAGTGACAAAATGACAATCCTTGAATCTGTGGTAACAATTAGTTAGACAAATAGATATTATGTATATATATGTATATGTGTATATGTATTTATGTATTTGTGTGTGTGTAAGTATGCGTGTAGAAATACATACAAATTCTGTTGGGGAATGGAAGGAAAACAAATGAAAAAACAAGAACAACAAAATAATGTGTGTGGGAATACACTAGTAGTTTAGGGAAAGCAATCATCATTTTGTGTCACTCTTTCATTCATATATTTGTTATGCATATTTATATAACATTACATTTTACTTTCATTTAATTTATAATTCACTTTTTCATACATACATATGTATTATACATAATACTTATATTAAGAAAATGACACAAGATGATATTATTTTCAGCTACTAGTGTTTTCCCTCAGAAATTACCACATATATGTATATTTATATATTATCTGTGTGTACATATATAATATATGTATAAATATGCATACAGAGATATGTTACAGGTAACATGTGTAACATATCTATATTTATATCTATATGTGAAAAAGTGACAAAAGGGGATGGTTACTTTCAGCTACTACTATTTCCCCACGTGAATTATCTTGTGTTTTTTGTATATCTTAATATGTGTTCACTCCATATTCCCAACAGATAGATAGATAGATAGATAGATAGATAGATAGATAGATAGATAGACAGATACACACATAGTATGTGTATATTGGTTACAGAATATGTTCTTATTTAGTCGTTTCAGTGTCTGACTCTTCACAACCCCATTTGGCATTTTCTTGGCAAAGATATTGGAATGATTTTTGCCATTTCCTTTTCCAACTCATTTTTCAGATGAGGAAACTGAGGCAAACAGGGTTAAATGACTTGCCCATGGTTACACAGCTAGTAAGTATCTGAGGCCACATTGGAATTCAGGAAGATGAGTCTTCCTGACTCCAGGTCTGGCATTCTATCCACTGTGCAACCTAGCTGTCCCAATATACATACATGCACACGCACACACATACACACACACACGCTCCCCTCATTTTTTCATAGATTCAAGGATTACCATTTTGTTGATGTCTGTACTATCAACATTTGCCTTGATTTCTTCAAGGAGTTGTTCTAACTCAAAGAATTTTTTTTATGACCAATCTTTTGTTGTCAACTGACTTAGATTAAGTCAGTGTTTTGATGACAAACATCCGATTCATTGCCTCCTTCTTACTTAACATGTACATAATTACAGAGATGGACACAGTTTTGGTTTTAGACAATTTTATTAATTTTTATTATGGGTGACACTCCAAAAATGTGAAGCTAAACTAGATAATGAGAATTGAATTTGCATTTGGAAAAAAATATCTATAGATTAATATAGATCCATAAGGTAAGTGGCATATTTTCAAACTACAGCTTACTACTTTTATTAGAATTTGTTTTTTCCATTTCTAACTGCTTGCATTACAACTTTCACAGGTGTAGATGATGACAAAGGGATTTAATTAGAAATAGAGCCTAAGCCTGAATCTGCATTCTGAAGACAGATATTCCAATTTGCACTTTCTGAATATGTATACCTAAACAAGGATCATCCCCCAATTAAATCCTTAATTTGGGGATATAGCTGAAATATGGTTTCTCATTTTAGTCTGGTAGTTTTGCAGTGCTCCATGTTATCTCCAGTTATGTCAAGAGGTTTACAGATTTTTAGAATGAAAGTGAATTCCAATTTATTTTGAAAAGAAATGTATATTTTACATATATATTATCAATTTAGGGGAAAGCAATTGACATGTTATGGTATCAACCTCATATGTGAATGTCTTCCATTTCAAGAGTTATAATAGAATGCAGATGGTACCAATGAAATATTCTCCACATACTTGTCTTTGCCCAAATAAGTGGGGTCTATTTTTTTAAGTAGCTCTTTCTTGCTAAAGTCATCCATGTAGAGGAACAAGCGTATTAGACATTTTGTAAGTGAAAGTAGCATTTTTACATTTAAAATCTACTCTGCTTTTCTCCAGTTGACTAGGTAGTACATCTAATAGAATTCATAAAGTATTCTGTCATTTTACTTCTTTAATTCAAACTTCAGCTATAGCGTTAGAAAAAAAAAACCCTTCCTACTCATCCACAGAGAATGTATGTAGTACAGACTAGTAACCTCTGAAAAAGACAGTGTTTTCTACTGATTCTGATTAGCTACTAGGTATTCCCTAGACAGCTATGAAATATTTTATTGGTTGTTACAGCCAGTGCAATAGATCCTAACTTATCTTTCATCTGACCTTAAGTATAAATGAAAAACAATAAATTTATTTCAAGGTTGCACTGGGAATAAGCAAGGCCAATTGAAGTATGAGTTCCACTAAGCCTCTTTCAATTTATATTCTGAACCAACCTGAAGTAAGAAAAAATTAGTATTATCCTTTCAGCTGTTGAATTACACTGAGCATTGAAGTCCATGATTATATATTTTATTTCCATCTGTATTTGAGCAAAGAACAATATTCAGCATGAAAAATGACTATCTATTATCTATGCATACATAAAGGCACAAATCAGAAGCATATGTGACAAGTATTTTGTGTGAGCTAATTAGCATTTTGTGTAAATGTGAATTATTGCTTTATTGAAAAGTTTGTGTTTGAAAGTTGTTTTAGGTTCCTGGGGGGAAAAAGGGAGTCCTTTCTTTCCACTTACAGTTTATGCATATTCAACTTAACAGCCCCCAAGAATCAGAGGAAAATTTGCAAATGATGAAAATATGAATAGGATCATTTCTTCACCAAACTTTGGAATAAAATGCAAAGTTCAATAAAGAGTGCAGAGTATGTCATACTATATTGAAAATAATAATGATAATTTGAAAAAGAACAAATTCCACATACTGTAATGAATTCGGCCAGAAGGATTTTAGAAAAAAATGTTAGTTGTTTCCATAGTGAGAACATTTGTCAAACTGGAACTCTTTGCTTTCAGTGAAATTTAAATCTGAAAAGTCAACTAATCAAAGATTGCATTTGATTAGTATTTCTATTGACCCTTGTTATGTATCCTCAGGAGAAAGCAGAGGAAATTGTGAATCAAGGATTGCCTATATTCAAACTTGATTCCATAGATTAAATGTCCAGCATGTCAAAATTAAACCAAAGTTATTGATAATAATCATCTTGACTTTTTCCTGTAATGTTGTAAAATACAAATGTATTTTTAGTCAAATACAGCTGGTTATGAGAGAGAGAGAGAGAGAGAGAGAGAGAGAGAAAGAAGGAGAGAGAGAAAGGAGAGGGAGAGTGGGGGGGGGTGTCTGCTGTCTTTGGAGCTTGCTAGAAGGACTGCCTTAAAAGGTTCAATAAATGGAGAAAGGTGAGCAAAAATGGGATATAATAGAAGAGATGGGAACTTCATGAGCTTCATGTACTAAGTAGGGAAGAAGCCATTCTGAAGCGCTTCCTCTTAATCCTGTAAGCTCAGAAATGGAAATGGATTAAGAGAACCATTGCCAAATAAAAGATTTTAGCAAGGTTGCTTGTTGTGGGAATGGTCACAATCTAATTAGTTCAATCTCTCCTGCTAGGAAATACATATCATAGCAATAAGCCATTTTATTCCCAAGCCTCTGATTGTCAGGAAAAAATATGGTCTTGAACCCTAAATTATGGTGATTTTATACATCTTCAAAGTTTTCTTCCTATAGAAACTATGTTGGAACAGCAGACAGCTATTTTCTGTTGGAAACTCAGAAAAAAAATTTCCAGTGACCCAGCTCTCTCCCATTTCTAATTAGTGTCTATAGTTGTTACTGCTCAATAATTTAGCTCAATAATTCAACTTTGGAAAATTAGATGCATCAAACTCCACAGCTCTGAAATTTTAACAGTAATAGTATTTTTAAAGTATTAATGTCTAGTAATACTGAGCTTTTGAGAAGCTTTGATTGTATAAATGTATATCTTGGCATAAGCTGTCTTTATGTTGTTTCATGATTTTTCCCCACTAAAATATCTGGGTAAAATGAATTAAACAACAAACCTATAATTACAAGTAATTATACTTATTGACATTATGGTATTTGCCTGTAGCTGATTAGAAAACAGTATTAATTCACACAAGATCAACTTTGCCAAGATTCCATGGCCGTAGATTGTACCTTAAACCTTGCCAATTATGTAATAAATATGTGCTTAGTCACAAAAGGAGCAAAATGTGGAAAAGTCAACAGTAAGTTATAACTCTTTTCTGATATACCTCTCTTCCTCTCAAACAATTATTAGACCCTTTTTTTATAAAAAGAGAGTTTAGTAAAGCTACCAAATGTATTTAATAGCATATGCAACACCTAGCACTCTAGTTCCCAGTGTCTACTTTGTAAAGAAAGAAATGTATTCTATCATATTTCTCCTCTGAGACCAAGATTGATAATTTGATGTATATGAGTTTCACTACTTTTTAGTGTTGTCAGTTAATAAACACTTATTTCAGCAAAAAATAACCCACTGAGTTGTAGTAGTATATGCAATATTCTACACTAATGTTTCCCAGGTTCTGCAAGGAAGGGAGAGAGTTACACTTTATTACCTTTTCTCTGGGGAACAAGGTTAAGCAACATAAACAAAATCACTCCATTTCGAGGGTTTTGTTCGAGGGTTTACATTTCTATATTTACATTTCTATAGTAATTGAATTTATATTATTTTCTGCTGATAATATTTTTTTGTATCATTTCATACAGTGAAAATATTAAGACCATAAGATTACAGATCTAGAGATAGAAAGGATGTCAAAGACCACCTAATTCATTTGTAAATAAAGAAAATGAGAATTTTGGAAGATTGTGATTGGCCCAAGGCAACACAGACATATAAATGTCATTGTAGAGATGTGAATTCAGGTACTCTGAACGTATACTCTATACTTCTTCAGTGGTAACAATCTGCCCCGCCCCCAGCACTTCACAGAATGCTCATGTCCATCATTTCCTATGACATAACATTTTGTTTGATTAATATATCATATTTAAGTCATTATCCATATGATAAATGTCAACTTTATTTCCAGTTCTTTGCAATGACAAGAGTGCTGCTCTTAATACTGTAGTATATATGAAGTCTTTAATTTTATCTTTCACCTTGAGGAATATGCCTCTCACTGGAATCTCTAGGTGAAAATGTATGGACATTTTACTTTGTACCATCACCAAAAATGTATTTCGACAATCCCTGCAACATTGACAATTGCTATCTTTTGTCATCTTTGCCAATATAGTGGATATGAGAGGAAACCTCAAGGTTTTGAGGATGGCTTTCTGGTTTTTTTTCTTTCTTTTCCTATCTTTTATTCTACTCCAGGTACTAAACTCTCATTCTATTAGAAATTCTTCCTGTTTCACAGAAATAAAACAAACAAATGAATGTAGTTTGTATTTCCATGTTGTTCAAAGTATCACAATAATTTCTAAAAAGAAATTATACAGGAAATTTTTGCAGTAGGATTGTAGCTTAATTTGTGGAGGATGTGTTTTGAATTTTTTAAAAAATATATTTTGTGAGGGGGGCGGAGCCAAGATGGCGGCTGGTAAGCACGGACTAGAGTGAGCTCCGTACCCGAGTCCCTCCAAAAACCTATAAAAATGGCTCTGAACCAATTCTAGAACGGCAGAACCCACAGAACAGCAGAGGGAAGCAGGGCTCCAGCCCAGGACAGCCCAGATAGTCTCTGGGTGAGCTCTATTCCACACGGAGCTGGGAGCTGGGAGCTGGGAACGGATTGGAGCAGAGCCCAGCCTGAGCGGCGTGGACGATCCAGACCGGAAGCCGGGCGGAGGGGGCCCTAGCGCCCTGAATACGTGAGCAGTTACCAGACCCCTCGACCCACAAACACCAAAGACTGCGGAGAAGGTTAGTGGGAAAAGCTGCGGGAGTGGAAGGAGTTCGCGGTTCGGCTTCCAGCCCCGGGGGCAGCGGAGGTGGGGCAGCTACAGCTGTTGTTACTTCCGGCTCCAGGCCCACCTGGTGGGGGGAATTATGTGGCGGATCACAGCAGGGGTGCACAGCCTGCCGAAGATCTGAGCCCAGTCTGGACTGGGGGTCCTTGGGGAAGGAGGAGTGCGGCTCTGACAGAGCTGGCACCTCCCCCCCAAACGTAGAACATAGAACTCTGTAATCTACAAGCAGTCATACCCCACTGAAAAGCTCAAGGGTCAAGTTAGTTGGTTGGGAATATGGCCAGGACGCGAAAACGCGCCCAGATTCAGTCTCAGACTTTGGATTCTTTCTTTGGTGACAAAGAAGACCAAAACATACAGCCTAAAGAAGACAGCAAAGTCATAGAGCCTACAACCAAAGCCTCCAAGAAAAACATGAACTGGCCCCAGACCATAGAAGAACTCAAAAAGGATTTGGAAAAGCAAGTTAGAGAAGTAGAGGAAAAATTGGGAAGAGAAATAAGAAGGATGCGAGAAAACCATGAAAAACAAGTCAATGACTTGCTAAAGGAGACCCAAAAAAATACTGAAAAATACACTGAAGAAAACAACACCTTACAAAATAGACTAACTCAAATGGCAAAAGAGCTCCAAAAAGCCAATGAGGAGAAGAATTCCTTGAAAGGCAGAATTAGCCAAATGGAAAAGGAGGTCCAAAAGACCACTGAAGAAAATACTACTTTAAAAATTAGATTGGAGCAAGTGGAAGCTAGTGACTTTATGAGAAATCAGGATATTATAAAACAGAACCAGAGGAATGAAAAAATGGAAGACAATGTGAAATATCTCCTTGGAAAAACCACTGACCTGGAAAATAGATCCAGGAGAGATAATTTAAAAATTATTGGACTACCTGAAAGCCATGATCAAAAAAAGAGCCTAGATACCATCTTTCAGGAAATTATCAAGGAGAACTGCCCTGATATTCTAGAGCCACAGGCAAAATAGAAATTGAAAGAATCCATCGATCGCCTCCGCAAATAGATCCCAAAAAGAAATCTCCTAGGAATATTGTTGCCAAATTCCAGAGCTCCCAGATCAAGGAGAAAATACTGCAAGCAGCCAGAAAGAAACAATTTGAATATTGTGGAAACCCAATCAGAATAACCCAAGACCTGGCAGCTTCTACATTAAGAGATCGAAGGGCGTGGAATGCGATATTCTGGAGGTCAATGGAGCTAGGATTAAAACCTAGAATCACCTACCCAGCAAAACTGAGTATCATGTTCCAAGGCAAAATATGGACTTTCAATAAAATGGAGGACTTTCAAGCTTTCTCAGTGAAAAGACCAGAACTGAATAGAAAATTTGACTTTCAAACACAAGAATCAAGAGAAGCATGAAAAGGTAATCAAGAAACGGAAATTGCAAGGGACTTACTAAAGTTGAACTGTTTTGTTTACATTCCTACATGGAAAGATGATGAGTATGATTCATGAGACCTCAGTATTAGGGTAGTTGAAGGGAATATGCATATATATATGCATATATATATATGTTTATGTATATATATAAGTGAATGTGTATGTATGCATGTATCTATGTGTATATGTATGTATGTGTATGTATGTGTATATATATATATATGTAAAAGAAAAAGAGCAGACACAGGGTGAGTTGAGGATGAAGGGAAGATAGCTAAAAGAAATAAAATGAAATTAAGGGATGAGAGAGTAACTTACTGAGAGAGGGAGATAGGGAGAGATAGAATGGGGTGGATTATCTCCCATAAAGGTGGCAAGAGGAAGCAGTTCTAGGAGAGGAGGGGAGTGGGCAGGTGAGGGGGGAATGAGTGAACCTTGCTCTCATCAGATTTGGCCTGAGGGGGAATACCATACATACTCAGTTGGGTATCTTACCCCACAGGAAAGAAGAGGGAGGAAGATAAAAAAAAAAATAAAAGGCAGGGGGATGATGGAGTGGAGGGCAGATGGGGGTGGAGGTAATCAAAACAAACACTTTGGAAAGGGGACAGGGTCAAGGAAGAAAATTCAATAAAGCGGGAGGGGTTGGGAAGGAGCAAAATGTAGTTAGCCTTTCACAACATGAATATTGTGGAAGGGTTATACATAATAATACATGTGTGGCCTAGGTTGAATTGCTCAACTTCTTAGGGAGGGTGGGTGGGAAGGGAAGAGGGAAGAGAATTTGGAACTCAAAGTTTTAAAATTAGATGTTCAAAAACAAAAAAACTTTTTGTATGCAACTAAAAAATAAGATACACAGGCAATGGGGCGTAGAAATTTATCTTGCCCTACAAGAAAGGAAGGGAAAAGGGGATGAGAGGGGAGGGGGGTGATAGAGGGGAGGGCTGACTGGGGAACAGGGCAACCAGAATATCAGCCATCTTGGAGTGGGGGGGGAGGGCAGAAATGGGGACAAAATTTGTAATTCAAACTGTTGTTAAAATCAATGCTGAAAACCAAATATGTTAAATAAATAAATTGCATTAAAAAAATATATATTTTGTAAGAAATCCCATGAAAGTTTGCTAGCTAAATAATGAAATAATATTTCCTGGTTCTGCTTTCTTCCTTTTTTCTCAAAATATAGTTACTTCGTTGCATGCAATCCTGAACGCTTTTTTTCTTCTCTCTGTATCATTAACCTGGAAATTTCAGCTTTTCTGTTTTAATGATAACATGTATGTGGATGGACTCTCAGATCCATATAGACAATCCTTAACTTTCCTCATACTTCAGTTCCTCTCCTCTTAATACTTCTTGGTTATCACGACTTGGATGCAAGACTATCTCTTCAAGCTTTTTTATAGTTTAACAGAACAGTTTGAAGTGTTATGGTCTATTGCTTCAAACTTAGCAATTCTAAAACTACCAACTTATTACCCCAAAACTGTACACCCTTAAGGACTTGCCATGACTCATATTTAAAGACTCAGTGTCATCTCTGGATTTTCCTTCTTCTCATCTGCCAAATCTGATTAGCCACCAATTACTCATGATTCTTCATTCATGTCTTCATATCCCTCAGTTGCTTTAATTCTCAGGACTTTCAGTCTAATTCAGAGCCTTATAGCCCGTTATCTAGATTTTGAAAATTACTTTCAAATGTATCTCCCCACACTCTGTCCTCATTTTAATCTAACTTTGTATGACTTCTCAATCAATCTTTGTGAAATGTCTAGAAGATAAAACCATATACCCCTCCTCCTAACTTCATCTTTTGCATGTTATTTTTATATATGAATTAGACTACATTGCTTTCTTTAGGTATTATCTCCCCCTTTTTTAACCATTTGGATCATTTGTATTTATGTTCTAAAATCCCATTATACATATTTCACATTGCTTATAAACTAGCAATCAGAAATCTTTAACAATTTGACTCATATTCACTTTTAAAATATTAAAACAAAATCATAGACTTTCAGATTATAGACTAACCCTATGATATTCCTGACAAATAGTCTTCTACCTTCTTACTGAAGACCTGAAATTAAGGTAACTCTTTACATATCTTGAAGGCAGTGGGGGGGGAAGGGAAGGAGAGAGAGAGAGAGAGAGAGAGAGAGAGAGAGAGAGAGAGAGAGAGAGAGAGAAGAAGAAGAAGAAGAAGAAGAAGAAGAAGAAGAAGAAGAAGAAGAAGAAGAAGAAGAAGAAGAGGGGGAGGGGAAGGCAGAGAGAGAGAGAGAGAGAAATTTATACACACATAAAGTCGGCACTCATATAGTTACAGATGATAGAGTAGTAAATTGTTTTAACTTCAAAATTCATCATGCTACGATAACTAAAATCAACCTAGAATGTTTTTTTTAGTTTTTTTTAGAGGCAGCTAGGTGATATACTAGATAAAGTGCTTGGCTTGGAGTCAGGAAGATCTGAAACTTGCCTCAGACACTTGAGAACTGTATGACTCCAGGCAAGTCACCGCCTCCGTTTGCCTCAGTTTCCTTACATGTAAAATGGGGATAATACCATCCTGGGGTTGTTGTAAGGATCAGATAAAATAATAATTGCAAAGCATTTAGCACAGTGCTATACAAATGATAGGTAGGTAGGTATGTAGGTAGCAGCAGCAGCAGCAGCAGCAGTAGTAGTGGTAGTGGTAGTGGTAGTGGTGGTGCTAGTGCTGGTGGTGGTGGTGGTGGTAGTGGTAATAGCAGTAGCAGCAGTAGTAAGCCTCTCTTTAGAATTTAACACTAATTGATGAAAAGTGGAGGGGGCTAGATTCTTATAGAAAACTAGCAAGGTGCCCCATGATGAATGGTTGGTATTCAACATACTTACGTAGGTGTTTTTTCAACTTTTGGAAAAATAGGTGAGTTGACCTGAAAATCTTGGACCAATTTATATCCAGGAATTCTTTGTTCCTGATATTTGAATAATTATATCTTTGGAAATGACAAATCCCAACAAAGTTTCAAGAATTTTTTTAAGAATAGAATATAATGAATTTATTTAATGAGAAAAATAACCATTTTTAGAAGATGATTAGAGTAAAATAGGGTCACTTGAACTAAATACCTCGGAGGCCTATTAAAAACCAGAGGGTAGTTCAACTGCTGATTCAAACAGTAACCTTTTTAGAAAGTACTTTATGCAACTACCTTGGGGAATATGGATAAAACCATTCAAGAGTATAGTGGACAGGTAAACGAACCTTGTTTAGCGCAAATGGGGATCAGCAAAAAATCTTGGCCTTTCCTAAATGCGCTTCGACTTCAATAAGGCTGAAAACAGTTTGATAAAAAAAAAATCTAATAATGATCAAGTATCTTGACTCACATCCAAGCAAAAAATCATTTTTATTGGAGATGCCTGGAATGACAAAAAGGAGATTTAGTAATACTACTTAAATCATCCTACAAACCCCATTTTGGTGCTTATTTTTCTTTCAGTCATAGGATTTAACCTTTAAATCCACATCAATGAAAAGTGGTTTTTTTGGTTTAAATTTAGACATGGAAAATTAAAGTGAGCAAAAGGTTGTTTATCTTGTGAAAGCAGCATTTATAATTTCATATAACAATAACTATCACTCACTCAGCAAATAGAACCTTGGAATAATTCAGATTTGTCATGTCTACTTTTTATTTTGCACGTCTTTTGCTATTACTGTTATCTAAGATCTGTTATCTTAGTGGTCCAGCATCTGAACCCTGTATTCCTGAGATGAGAATCTCTTTACTCTACTTGCTTTCCTATTTTATCTATGAAAACTTCATGATGTAGAAAGCACCCTATGAGAAGTTCAGTACCTGTGTATAGGCATTGCTTTTTGCATGTAGGTAAAGGACAGGCTGCTTTATTGTTGTATTTGAAAGGATTCTATAAAAGGCCCCCACCTCTGGATGGCTATGACACTAATCTGTCAAGTTTCATCTATCAATCATTCATTTTTTTAGAGTGCCATTTGCTTCCAGAAACATCTCTGAAAATCAAAATATCACTGGGGAAAGGTAGAGTAAAACAGTCGTTTGCTATCCTGATGTGATTCAGTGGATTATAACTTATCAAGCCACTAGAATCAAAATACCAGAAAGAATGAGTCATGGGAAACCACCCTGTCTCACATACATAGCCTATATTGTGAATTGGGTTAATTGCGTTCCGTGTGTGTGTGTGTGTGCGCACACGAGTGTGTGTGTGTCTGAGCCCCTTTCATCCATTTCATATTCACTTTCTTATAATCCACCATTTACAGTACCCATTGTTTTCATAGTTTGTCTGACCATGTCAAAGATAGAGAACCCGTAAATAGCATAAAGTTGGCAAAAGGCAGAACTATATTGTGCCTCAGAAGAATAATTTTCCCATAGTGACTTTCAGCATCTTCAATAGTACCCAACTCTTTATTCCTCATTTAATACTACTTTATTTTTTTCCAAATGCATGTAAAGAGAGTTTTCAATATTCACTTTTATAAAATTTTGAGCTCCAAATTTTTTCTCCCTCTCTTCCCTCCCCCTTCCCCAATATGGCATGCTCTCTGATATAGGACATATGTCCACATTAGTCATATCGGGAAGGAAGAATTGGGACAAAAGAGAAAAACCACAGACGAGAAACACAGAGAGAGAGAGAGAGAGAGAGAGAGAGAGAGAGAGAGAGAGAGAACAGTATGGTTCATTCTGCATACAGACTCCATAGTTCTTTCTCTGTGTGTGGATAGTATTTTCCATCATGAGTCTTTTGGAAGTGTCTTAGATCATTGTATTGCTGAGAAGAGCTATGTCTGTCAAAGCTGGTTCACCCCATTCACATTCACAGTTATCATTACTGTGTCTTTCTCTCCATCCTATTTTCCCCCATTTATATTTTTCTCTCTCCTTTCAGCCTTTCTCTCCTCACAAGTGTTTTGCTTCTGACTGCCACCTCCCTTAATCTTTCCTCCTTTCTATAAGGTCCTTCTCCTTTTCATTTCCTCTTTCCACTACTACTTCTTCCCTCCCTTCTATCACTTCTCCCTTTTCTTTCGCTTTTCTCCTCTTCCCTATAGAGTAAGATAGATTTGTATAACAAACTGAATGTGTCTGTTATTCCCTCTTTGAGCCAAATCTGATGAGATAATGCTTGTCCCTCCCTTTTCTCTCTACTAAAATGTCTTTGTGCCTCTTCAAGTGATGTAATTTCCCCTATTCTGCCCACCCCTTCCTTCTTCTCCCAGTACAATCCTTTTTTTAACATCTTATTTCCTTAATTATTTTTATCATCACATCAAAATCAACTTATAGCCATGACCTCTGTCTACATATACACCTTTTAACTGCTCTAATACACATTTCTTAAGAGTTCCGAGTATCATCTTCCCATGTAGGGATGTAAACAGTTTAACCTGATTGAATAACATTTTTTCCTTTCCTGTTTAACTTTTTATGCTTCTCTTGAGTGCCATATTTGAAGATCAGATGTTCTATTCTGCTCTGATTTTTTCATCAGAAATGATTGAAATTCCCCTATTTTATTGAATGTCCATCTTTCCCCCGAAACACTATGCTCAATTTTGCTGGGAAGTTGATTCTTGGTTGTAATCCAAACCCCTTTGCCTTCTGGAATATCATATTCCAAAGCCTCAAATGCTTTAATATAGAAGCTGCTAAGTCCTCTGTAATCCTGACTATGGTTCCTTGATATTTGAATTGTTTCTTTCTGTCTGCTTGCAGCATTTTCCCCTTGACCTGATAATTCTGGAATTTGGCTACAATATTCCTTGGAGTTTTCATATTGGGATCTCTTTCTGGGGGTGATCAGTGGATTCTTTCAATGATTATTTTGCTCTCTGCTTCTAGGATATCAGGGCAATTTTCCTTGAAATTTCTTGAACGATGACATCTAGGCTCTTTTTTTTATCATGGTTTTCAATAATTCTTAAATTACGTGTCCTGAATCTATTTCCCAGGTCAGTTATTTTTCTAATGAGATACTTTACATTTTCTTCTATTTTTTCATTCTTTTGATTTTGTTTGACTAGTTCTTAATGTCTCACAGAGTCATTAGCTTCCACTTGACCAATTATAATTTTTAAGGAATTATTTTCTTCAGTTAGCTTTTGTACCTTCTTTTCTACTTGGTCAATTCTACTTTTTAAGGAGCTGTTTTCTTCAGTTAATTTTTGTCCTTCCTCTTCCAAGCTGTTGACTATTTCTTACATTACTCTCATTTCTCATTTCTTTTCCCAATTTTTCTTCTACCCCTCTTATTTCACTTTTAAAATCCTTCTTGAACTCTTCCAAGAAGGCATTTTGGGCTTTAGACTAATTCATACTCCCCATTAAAGTTTTGGATTTAGGTATATTAGAAATATTATCCTCTTCTGAGTTTGCGATTTTATCTTCCGTGTCACCATAGAAGCTCTCTATGGCCAAGGTTCATTTTTACTTCTTGCTCGTGTTTGTTTGTTTGTTTTTTTGCCTATTTCCAGCCTTTTAAAATTGAGCTCTCCTGTTGGAGCAGAGGGGGCACTGTCCCGAGCTTCTTGTGCTGAGGGCCAGGGTCCCGGTCACTAACTTTGTGCCCTGGGGCCTCAGGTGCTGGCAGCTAGAAGATGTGGGGGTCTGGCAGCTTCCCTGTTGCTGTGTTGGTGTGCTAGTGGTGGTATCTGGCATGTGCTGATGCCAAGTGAGGTTTTTCTGCATTTCCCCAGGCCTACACTGAAGGTGGAGGTCTGGCCCCTGGAGGATGCTTGTTTCCCCTGGGCTGCACTGAAGCATCTGGAGGTCCAGCAGTTGGAAGATGCCTGTCTGCTTTGGGCTCTACTGATACACGTGGAGGTCTGGCGACTGGAAGACTCCTGTCCCCCCAGAGCTGCACTAAAGCCTGCAGTGATTTTCCCGAGCTGGAGTCTGCTGTTTCCCCTGGCTGTTCTAAGACACGTAGAGGGTCCTGGTGTTGTTATTTGCCTGCTCCACCACCCTGGGGCTCAACACCTTTATCTGGTTTCCTGAGGTTGGGTTTGATGTTGGCTTACTGGGATGCTTCCTCTCCTGGACTGTGCTTCCCTTTTATCTGAGTGATTTTTTGCCAATCCTCCAAGTCTCCTGGACTAAAAGACTGTTCCACCTTGTCTTTCTACTATTCCAGGATTTGTTCTGGTCCTCTATTTTGTGGTTGTTTAGCTGTTCAGAGGTGGATATGGGAAAGGGACAGCGAGTTACTGCTTTCTCTGCCATCTTGGTTCCTGGAGGTCTCTTCTATGACCCATCTCTTAACCCCCATTTCTAAGCCAAGAATATATTTGATTTGCCTAGTCTATCCAAAGTTTGATTGTTGTAAGAGTGTGTGTGTGTGTGTGTGTGTGTGTGTGTGTGTGTGTGTGCGCGCGCGTGTGTGTCTGTGTATGTGTAGATGTCTGAATGTATAGGTTTGTGTGAGAAATCCCAGTGTAAAAACTCCTTTCCTTGAATCAGATAATTGAAATTTCTGCACCTCTTTTATACATCATCTATTTACCTGGTTCACTGATAGCTAATCATATTGCTAACATGTATCAGTAAGAAGACTTGGACTTACATCTTTGTGATTCCAAGGCTTTCTAACTGTCCATTACTGACTCAATTTAATGCATACTCAGTGTTACTTATTCCCTAAATTTATATTTTAAAATTTGAAAGGTCATTTGAAAGGCACATTTAATAAAAAATCATGGAAGTAGAATTATATCTAGTTCATATTTATTTTTCCCTCTATACTTAATTTTTGAAAAAAAAAAATCAGTTCTTCCAAGATGGTATGATCTAAGGAAAGATGTGATCACCGCTTTCCTGACCTATGCTCTGGTCTATGAGAGACCACAATCATTCCTCCTCTCCCTTGCAGTGTGACCTAGCGTAGCAACCTGGATCCATGTATAGGCAATATAACAGAGTCCTGCACCCAGGGCTGGCAAAGGGAAGTCTATAATCTCTTTCTGACTAGTTTTCTGACCCCCATTGTGGACTGAGAGCTCTGAAAGCTGCTACTGCCACTGCGGCTTCAGTTACCCTCAAAACTTGCTACAGGTTTTCTATGGCTTGGCCTGTACTGGAGTGCATTATTCTCAGTCTAGTGAGACAGACCTTTCCTGTGAACCTTTTGAGTTGCCTTGGGCTGGGAAGCTGTTTCACCCCATCCTTTTATAGGTTTTGCTGCTCTAAAATTCATTTTGAGGTGTTATTTGAGGTTATTTGAAGAGGAATTTGGGAGAACTCAAGTGAGTCCCTGCCTTTACTCAGTCATCTTGGCTTAGTCCCTCTGCTGCTTTAATTCTTAAAGATTGAGCTCGATTATAATTTCAGACTTAAGCGCTTTGATGCCAACTTACTTTTCTGTCCAGTCTTATGGCCACCTGATACTTCAGCCAAACTGTTGTTGCTGTTCCTTTTGTTTGCCCTTTGTTTTCAAAGAAGACCGGTGAGTGACCTCATGGGGTGATGTCTTGACTTACACATGAATTGGATTTCAGTGAGGCAGAGGTGTGCAAAGCTGTCAGCCTTGTGCTTTCTTCCAGAGTCATCAAAGTCCAGTGGCAAGACAAAAATCAAGATGACTGATGAAGGCCCACGATGCAGTAGATGACTTTGGTTGCATTAACGTCTGACCAAGGTCACTATTGGAACAAATTGTCCTCATCCATCCATTCTATCCAGAAGAAGTCAACAAAGTCAAAGATCCTACATCAAAAACCTCCAAGAAAAATATGAATTGGTCTCACACCATGGAAAAGCTCAAAAAGGATTTGGAAAAACAAGTAAGAAAAGTAGAGGAAAATTTGGGAAGAGAAATGAGAGTGATGCAAGAAAATCATGAAAAATGAGTCAACAGCTTGCTAAAGGAAACACCAAAAATACTGAAGAAAATAACACCTTAAAAATAGACTAACCCAAATGGCAAAAGAGCTCCAGAAAACCAATGAGGAGAAGAATGCCTTGAAAGGCAGAATTAGCTAAATGGAAAAGGAGGTCCAAAAGACCACTGAAGAAAATACTACCTTAAAAATTAGATTGGAGCAAGTGGAAGCTAATGACTTTATGAAAAATCAAGAAATTATAAAACAGAACCAAAAGAATGAAAAAATGGAAGACAGTGTGAAACATCTCATTGGAAAAACCACTGACCTGGAAAATAGATCCAGGAGAGAAAATTTAAAAATTATTGGACTACCTGAAAGCCATGATCAAAAAAAGAGCCTAGACATCATCTTTCAAGAAATTATCAAGGAAAACTGCCCTGATATTTTATAACCAAAGGCTAAAATGGAAATGGAAAGAATCTACTGATCCCCTCTTGAAAAAGATCCCAAGAAGAAAACTCCTAGGAATATTGTTGCAAAATTCCAGAGTTCCCAGGTCAAGGAAAAAATATTGCAAGCAGCCAGAAAGAAACAATTCAAGTATTGTAGAAACCCAATCAAGATAACACAAGAGAGAAACAATTCAAGTATTGTAGAAACCCAATCAAGATAACACAAGATCTAGCAGCCTCTACATTAAGGGATCAAAGGTATTGGAATATGATATTCCAGAGGTCAAAGGAGCTACGATTAAAACCAAGAATCTCCTACCCAGTAAAACTGAGTATAATACTCCAGGCAAAATATGGATTTTCAATGAAACAGAGGACTTGCAAGCATTCTTGATGAAAAGACAGAGCTGAACAGAAAATTTGACTTTCAAATACAAGAATCAAGAGAAGCATGAAAAGGTAAACAGGAAAGGGAAATCATAAGGGACTTACTAAAGTTGAACTGTTTACATTCCTACATGGCAATATGATACTTGTAACTCATCAGACATTTCTCAGTATTAGGGTAGTTGATATATATATATGTATGTATGTACACACACACACACACACACACATATATATATATATATATATATATATATATATGAAACTGCTATAATGGAAGGGGAGAGGGGGTAGGTGAAAGGGAATAAGTGAACCTTGTTCTCATTGGATTTCACTTAAGGAGAGAATACAGGGTAGGGGGGTGATAGAAGGGAATGCAGATTGGGGGAGGAGGTAGTCAAAAGCAAACACTTTTGAAAAGGGACAGAGTCAAAGGAGAAAATTGAATAAAGGGGGACAGGATAGGATGGAGGGAAATATAGTTAGTCTTTCACAACATGACTTATGGAAGTGTTTTGCATAACGATACATGTATAACCTATATTGAATTGCTTGCCTTCCCAAGGAGGGTGGGAGGGGAGGGAAGAAGGGAGAGAATTTGGAACTCAAATTTCTAAAAACAAATGTTAAAAAAATGTTTTTACATGCAACTGGGAAATAAGATATACGGGCAATGGGGTATAGGAATCTATCTTGTCCTACAAGAAAGTAAGGGGAAAAGGAATGGGTGGGGGGAGTGGGGTGATAGAAGGGAGGGCACACTGAGGAAAGGGTCAATAAGAATACATACCATCCTGGAGCGGGGGGGGGGGGTAGATTTGGGGAGGAAATTTGTAACTCCAAATCTTGTGCAAATGAATGTTAAAACTAAAAATACATCTAAAAATTAAGAAAAGAAATAGAAGATATTTAATATTATTTTGGGCTACTTTTGTGAAGCTCTGCCTACAGATGGTGAATGCAAGTAATCTTGAGCTTTTATTCACTATGTTCTCCTTGAGCCCATCAAGGTTGAAATATCCTTATGTAGCTAAGTATAACAGATAGTACAAATTAATGTTTCATTTGCAGGTGATTGAAAGTAGTGCTCCCTGGAACACTCACACTGATACAGCTGCAAGAGCGGGGTAACCATTCCCTCCACTCCTGCTAGAGTTATGGTTAGTTTACAGTCTTTACTTTTTACATAGTTTTCCTAGGTTTTACAGTTTATATAGGTAGGATAATAAGGATACAGAAGCAAAAGTGAAGTTAATTAGATTTTCCTTATCTTAGTTTAGGATTAATCTACATTCTTTTACTTCCCCCACCTTCCCTCTTTAACATATGCAAATTATGCAAATCAGTAGGCCTGGACTCTTGACCAAGACCAGACCCTAGATAAGCTTGAACTGGTTCAACCGGTTTGGCCTCTCTAATTCCCTTGACTGCCTTCTCAAGAAGCTTTCGCATGCTTACAAGCCTCTGACCTCTCACCTGACCGACCTTGAGGCCTGGTTGCTGCTAAAGCTGGGGTGGGGTGGGGGAAGTACCCCTTTAGTTTTGTGGAAACAAAACTCCTCCTCCCATTTCTTACAATTTGATGGTCAGTATTTTATCTTGATAACCAAAGACAAAACCATGGATATCGCTGAATGCTTAAATACCTTTGGAAAAAGAGGTGCCCTTTATAGGGAGAAATCAATCCTGGTTAGTGAACAATTAATGAGGGGGTGGGCATATTAATGAGGAAGTAGGCTAAAAGTTTTCAGCTCCTCCTGCTGAGAAGGTGGCTTGATTATGAGACTCAGTCACCTCAAGCAATCTGAAGAAAGGAAACCATCCCTACCCAGACCACTCTGGTTGGTTTTCTCCTTTATAACTGTGTTACCATAAACTCCAATGGAGAAGTACATTGATGTGGACTTATTTCCTAAGATCCAGAATTCACCTAGATTAGATTCTGTTTATAATACACTTAAACTGTTTACACAGAAGATCTTCTCTTGGATGGGATCCTGCCCAAGATCACAGAGCATGTACCCAGGGGATTTGGGCAATCTCATCTATCAGCAATGTCCTTCAGAGACTGACTGGCCTGCAAGAATTGGTCCATGAATGAGGAAATGAAGAGAGAAAAAACTCTTAATCCTAATTAATAATTGGTTATTAATATAATAAAAATAATAATTTTTCTCACAGCTCTTCCTGATTCTGGGCTCCAGACTCTATCCATTCTACCACCTTGCTGCCTGTGGGCAGTATGAGTGAATTTCAATCTGTATTGTTGGAAGGACTACCCATAATGAGGAGAACACAGGCCTATTTGAGTATCTGAAAGTAACTTTATTAGCTTTTATTTCTTATCCATAGTCACAGAAAGTGATCATTTCCCTATACATTAGTAAAACATTGCTGGGGGGGGGGGGGGAGGGAGAGAGAAAGAGAGAGGCAGGGAGAGAGAGAGAGAGGGAGGGAGAGGGGGGATAGGGAGAAGAGTGAAAGGAAGTGAATGACATAACTGAAGGAAAAATGAAATTGTAAGATATTCTCTGTGTTTGTTTAATGTGTGATTTCAAAAAGAAATAATTGGCCTAGCTGCTGGTTTTTCCTTTTTTACCAATAGCCCTTAGTTAGTGATGGTAAAAATGATAGTTCTCCAACTTCAGGAGACAAATGGACTGGTTGAAAATTACTGCCAGCAGTAGCTGAACCTAGGGCACTTTAAATTGTCCTGTTTGCTCTAAAGGTCACAACTACTTTAAAAATCACTTCCCCTTTGAGGCAACAGAAATTGATTTCATGAGAAGTACTGAATACTTTTTATGAAATTAATATTTTCTACTGTTTAGATGACAGGAATTAGTTTTAAAGATGATACTGCCTATGATATAATTGTAAGCTACTAGCTAGCAGTGATTATGTTCTCTATCTCCACAGGTCCTTTACACACTGCCTCACAAAAGCAATCACCAGTGATGTTTCTGGATCAGAAGCGCGCAAAAAAAAAAAACCCCAAAAACATTTCATATAAACTCACAGTTTGAAATTCTCCACATAACACAAAGAACAAAATATGAGATCACTGCACTGATTGATCCCCACATATTTTATGCATTCTGAAGTTGTTTGGAAAGAAATTTCCCTTTCTATTAATGTCTCTTAGATCTTGTTATTATCATATAAAGGCACTGTTTTATTTTCAGGTTTTATTTTGTAGATTGTGAATTTACTAAATATTGCTAGATAAAATTAAGTAAGTATTAATTGTTTTCGTTAGTATATTTTTTTTAGGATTTTCCAAATAAAACATGTCATCAACAAATAGGGATAGTTTTATATCTTAATTTCCTATGTGCCTTTAATTTCTTTATCTTCTTTTATTGCTATTGCTAGCATTTTCAAAACAATGTAAAAAATAGTGGAGACTGTGGGCATCCTAACTTTACTCCTATATTTATTGCAAAAGCATCTAGGTGTCCATTTTAAATATGAGCCCAGCTTTTAGTTGTATATAGATGTTTTTGGTGGTATCCAAAAGGTCCCTTTATGCCAATACTTTGTAGGGGGTTAGTACAAATCAGGGTTATTTTCTTGATGTTCTGGATCTCTCAAGGTAATCATTTGATTGGTGATGACTTCATTTGTGAAGGAATCCCACACTGACCTGTTGACAGTTATCCATTTCCCCAGAAAGCTTGACATATGTTTCATTATATTTTCTGACTACATTATGATGTGTATTTTAGCAGATATTTTATATGATGAAATCTAAATCATTGCAAAACCCAACACTTCTATAGACAGGACTCTCATCTCATCTTCATACTGGCTAAATCCATGTAATTTTTATATGTTCCCATAGGTGGGAAAGAAGAGAGAGTATTGTCAGTCTAGCAATGAAATTCAAATACCTTAAACTGAAATTAATTAAATATCATAGGATGGTTGAGGAGGAGCTAGTTAGAGCAGATGCTTTTTTTGACTTGTTGTTTTCACAGGAATTCTCAACTAGTTGAGAAAACTGAAAACAATAAGAAATTCAAAGTTGAAATCACAAGGTAGTAAAGAAATAGTAAAACACACATAACAAAATTGAATTGAAACAATTTAAACTAATGTGGAAACTTATTGGCAAATCACAAAATCAAAATAATTAATGGATTATAAGGGCAGGTGGGGCAGGGAGAAATCACATATATGAAAAAGAAAGACAATACAATGAGCTTGGAATCAAAAACATTGTTTCTTAACAAAACTCTAATTTATACATTGAGATTTCTTCCTAATTTAGGTTTCAGAAGAAACAATTACATCTATTTTTTACAAAAACAGTTTTATAGTAGTATTTTGTTATTCAGAGAATTTTTATGAATAATATAATCTAGTGACTGTGAAACATTAATTCCCAGTATCATAATACAGGTGAATTATATTTTAAATGTTTAAGATATACTGTTTATTAGTAATAAAGCTCAGTAACTAGATGAGATAAAATTAAGGAGATGTTTATAAAGATAATTATTGTAGATAACTGAAAATTGTGCAATCCTCACTTTTTTTCTATTCTATTTTGTCATGGAAATGCTTGTTTAATTTTTTAATTTCAGAATAAAAAAAGAAAGAAAAATAATGGAAGAAAAATGTATTCTTTATAACATAATTTAAGTCCATTTACTCAACTATTTGGTAAAGTAATGTAGAGCTAGAATTCTCCACATTTAATTTCACTACAAATAATTCAAATATTTCAAAATTTTGAGGTAAATCTCTGAGTACATGTTGGAAAATATTTACATGTGAAAAATATGCTTTTCCTAGGGTAAGAAAAAAAGATAAATATGTTTGAATATAAAATAATTCAGGGTGAGAGTGGTTAAATTTTAAAATCTTAAACTTGACATTTGATTCAGTGCTTTCAGGAGATTTTTGGAAAATTAATTCAAATCTGAAAATGTCACCAGTCTTTATATTTTACTGCAATATAAAATTGGTGCTTTTCTCTGCACCTGTCTACTATTCCTCCCTGTCCAGAAATATGGCTTTACTTGGGAAAATAAGCCAGTAAAATCGCTGGGATCTGAGCACTTTAAATTAACTTAAATTGCTTGCAGGAAAAGGTCATAAATAATTTTCTCGACTGTACTTTCATCAAAGGCCATTTGTGGATATGCCTCCTGAAAATTTTAATGATCTATATATTATCTGATAATTCAATGTTTTGTGTTTTTTAACTCAATTTTAGATTACATTTCTATTCTATTCTATTTCTGGCTCAATGCTTTAACATTAGTACTTAAATGCTTTATTGTCCTCTTTCATGAATCAATTACAATCAAATAATTAGGCATTTATGAAGTTTGTACTATAGATGAAGCACTGTGCTAAGTGCTAGGGATACAAAAAGAAAAGTAAGGCAATCCCTGCTCTCAAAGAGTGGACATTCTAATATGAAAAGGAGAACATAATGGGAGATATCTTAGATTATAAACCAGATTTCAGTCCCTACATTTAGCTCTTCTACTTATAAGCCATGTGACTTTGAACAAGCTACTTGGGCTAAGTCTCAGCTTTCCCCTCTTTAAATGGGGGCTCTTACTTTGACTATCAGTATGAAGATCAAATGAGATAACATGTGTGAAAGCGCCATGAACAGTGTGAGGTACTATACAGATGCATGATTAATGCATCTGTTAATCTCTCTGTTAATCATCTGTTATCTGTAATCTGTAAATCTGTAATCATCTGTTAATGCTCATGATCATGGTTTCATTCTAGTGAAAATTTATCATTATAGATGCTATGTAAGTGGCTTTAATGAACTTAGTGTTTTTAGTTAACAATATAAAATTTTATTTTATTTTTTTTCATACCTACCATATTCACTTTTGTAATAGTCATTCCCCAATTGATAAATGGTCAAAGAATATAAACAGGCAGCTTTCTGATGAATAAATCAAAACAATTTGTAGTCATATAAAAATCTTCTAAATTATTATTAGAGAAATGCAAATTAAAACAACCTTGAAATATTATTTTACACCTATCAGATTGGCTAAACTTTTTGAAGAGGAAAGCAACAAATGTTGGATGGATGTGAAAAAATTGGGACACTAATTCACTGTTGGTAGAACTGTGCAATGATGTGACCATTTTGGAGAGCAATCTAGAATTATGCCCAAAGAGGTATTAAACTGCCTATACCCTTTCACCCAGAATTACCATCATTAAGTCTCTTTCCAAAGATGATTAAGGAAGAATGAAAAGAATCTATATGTAATTTGCCTCTATTTTCTCACTTAGAATCTTTACTCTGAAATTAAGATGAGTAGATGAAGAACACTGAGGTTAGATTGCAGGGCAACTCAAGGAAATATACGCTGTAATCAAAATTTCCTTTTTTTCCCCATTCATTTATTCTTATATAGGCTATTCCTTCAAATTGTTGAGTTGATTTATTATTTTAAAATAATTTCTAATTGATAACTAAACAAATGAATAACAAAATCCAATTAGTCAAAAATCTCAAAAATGATAATGAAGAAGAGGTAAGAATAAAGGGGTTCTAACATTAAAAAAATATCAAAATATAAAGCATAAATCAACAAAATAATATTTTTTAAAAATATTAAAAGATGATCAATACAATAGAATAGACTATGTAAGTATGACCCAGAAGCAATGGAATAGTGATCTAGTATTCAGTAAATTCAAGGAGGCAAAATCCTGGATGAAGAATTCCCTAGTCAATGAGAAATGCTAGAACAATGGAAATCATTTTAGCAACACATAGGCTTTGATCAGAAACTTACAACATATACAAGAATAAGATAGAGGGAATAAGTAACCTTAACATAAAAGGTCACAGAAAAATAAAACAAAGGCTAAAAGGAGACATATTTCAGGTGTTCAGTAAGGGGGTCAAGTTTTTTGTTTGTTTTGTTTTGGGGGGATAGAAGTGATCATAAAAGATAAAATAGATAATTTCATTTTCATTTTAATAGTTTTCTATTGAAATTTGGCTCATAAAAAAGCTTTTAATTACATGTAATTGATGTTATTTTGTTTATTTTGTGACCTCTTCTATCCATTTTAATGACATGAGCTTTTATATTTAGCCTACTTAGCTGTTCAGAACTTTTTGTGGCAAATATTATGCCACGATTGTCAAAACAGTTTATTTTGTTATTGTTTCTTTTGGTTTGGGATTGTTTTTTTTTCTCCAAAACTGTTTCACAGCTTTTGTGAAGTTTCTTATAAAATAGTGAAGCCCTTCCCAAAATAGTCAGCCAATCATCCAACATTTGTTAAATACTTGCAATATCCTAGGCACTGTAGTAAGCACTGATAGTACAAAAAAAAGGGCAAAAAATATCCCTGTCATCAAACAGCTCACATTGTAATATGTAATAAAATATATAAATTACTATGTGAATACAAGCCATACAAAAAGTAAACTGAAAGTAATAGCTTTTTCCATATAACTATATGAAAGGAAGGCAGTGAGGTGGAAGTCGAGCACCTTACAGAGACCTAATGGAGAGGGAAGCCAGGAAATCTAAGAAGTGGAAATAACGGAGCAGATCAAGTCATGGAGGACAGAAGTGGGTGTTGGAGTGTTTTATTCAAGTTACTACACGTAATGAAGGTAGATTTTTAGCATGTATGGAGGGGAGTAAAGTGTAATTAGGTTGGGAAAGAAGAAAGGTGCTAAGTTATGAAGGACTTTGAATGCTAAACATAGGACTTAGATCATTGAGATTGTGGGGCTCCAATGGAACTTATTGGCATGTGGGTATTTGACCTGGTCAAGCCTGTGCTTTAAGAATATCATTTGGCAGGTAAGTAGAGAATGGATTAGGGCAGGGACTTATTTCAACCAGGGAAACCAATTATGCAGTTATTACAAGATTCTGAGTGGGGGGTAATGACATACTAGGGAGGTGGCTGTGTGAGTGAGAAGGTGGAAACATCCACAAAATGTTGTAAAAGTTAAAAGGTTTGACAACAGATTAGACAGATGAGGTGAGTGTGAGTTACACTAGGATGACTCCAAAGTTGAAAGATTAATGATAAGAATTGTCATTCCCTGCACAGCAGTAGAAAAGTTGGTAAGAGGGAAAGGTTTGGTTTGTTTGTTTTGGTTTGGTGAAGTGGACTGGAGCTCAGGGCAGTGACGAAGTCTTAATAGAAACAATATAGCTCATGTTTTTGGATTTATTGAATCTTAAGTTATGCATCGTTGTTTGTGATTCTTATCTATTTTGTTTCACTAATGTTGTTTTGTATTATTCTACTACCAAACAGTTTTAATGATTATTTAATTATAACATAGTTGTCATAACCACTTTTTTTATCTCCCAGTTAGTAAATATGTATTTATTAAATATTTAATGTGTTAAGCACTAGGCTAAGCTCAGGATACAAAGACAAAGGAGAAACAATTTCTGAATTCAAGGAGCTTACATGCTAATGGGGGAAATCATTATGTACTTTTGTTTTTTCCTGTGGGGTTTAGAATAATTTTATTTTATTGTGATCATGAAAGACTGTGTATATTTCTGCTTTTAAAATCTGTGATTTTTTTTAAATCATAAAACACGATCAGTATTTTAAAGGTGACACAAATAAGTGAGTCTAGTTCTATTTTCTAGTCTATTATTCTAGTCTAGTTTTTAGTTCTATTAAACAGTAAAAATACATTTACATGCATGTATGTATTTATTATATATCTATAAGTGCATATATACATGTATGTGTACATATACATATATTTATATACACATTCTGAGGGAATTTGTTTCGCTTAACAATGTATATTTATTAGATGTTTTTTTCTTTTTTCCAATGGTGCTGGGGGTAAAAAAAGAGCAAAAATAGATGTGTATTGGTAATTAAGGTGGGACTCTGTTTACAATTTTCTCTTTTAGAATGCTAAAGTAATCAAGTACCTTTGATTAAGTCTTGCTAGGTGCTAAGTCCCAGGCCCACACCCTTTTGCTGATTACATTTGAAGTCTTCAGGGCCTTAACAGGATATATAAACTCAGAGGTTAGCATTTTGTTTGGGGCTCTCACTCACTGGAAGAGTGTTGGTGTGGAGACTCTGGGTAGTTTCTGGAGGGCCCCCTCCCTTGAAGAAACCCAAATACTAGTGCTTCTCTTTTGTTAACTATGTATTGCTATAGATAGATTGAATTGTGTTATTTGCTCTGTTTATGTAATGTATGTTTGTATGTTTGACTAAAGTGAGATTGTTAACCCCTTAAAGTTGCTTTTCTTAGAAAAGCAGTTCAAAGAAGCTGTGCTGGCAGTTCTTGTTGCTGGTCTTGTTGGGTCTTACATGCCTACAGAAGCTACTAGCCACATAGTTGTTACGAGATGGGAGTCAATTTATTTAAAATAAAGACATAGGGGAATTATATCTGTGAAATGTTGAATGTACTTTTAGACAAGGCCAATGCACTATTAGTTTTCCTAAACTGTTATTCTTTGTTATAAGTGATTGCTCACAAAGTGGGAATAATCTGTAAATGACTATTGTTTAAAAAAATGACATCAATATGACTTCAAAAAAGTAAACGTAATATATGTAGATAAGGGTGTAAATAATGTATACAAAAATGAAAAATGGGGGATACAGAAGTGAGGGCACCATAAACTGGTAGGGTAGATATAGAGACACACATACATATCTATCACATATACATATACATTTGCATATACATGTAGATATAGATACATATATATGTGCATATTCATACACAAATAGATTTTTAAATTGGCTAATTTCCTCGTAAGACCTAGAATAGTTCAGCTGCATATAGGTAGGACCTTGACAGACTTAATACCCACCAAGTAAAGGACAAGCACTATGGTACAAAGGAAAATCTATTAGATCACAAGTCGAAAACCTTGAATTTACTCTAGGATCTACTACTTACTAAATTATCCTCTTAAGTGAAATGTTAATAAATGTTTAATAACTAGCTCTCAAAACACACACACACACACACACACACATATGTGACATACTTTTGAGTTTAATCTGCATTATTAACATTTTCTATCTAACTTTCTCAAATTTAGACAATCAACAAAACAATAAATCAAGCCTGGTTTATAGTATTTACCAATTTCTGAGGTGTAAATGGTCACTGTGAAAACTTAACAATTGGTTCTTATGCTCAGCTAGAGTTGGCTCCAGAACATCCTTGCATTGTCTTTGTCTCCCTGAACTTTTCTCATTTGAAAATGAGTAAGTTGAACTAGATGATCCTTAAATGCCCTTCCAACTTTTACTGTGCTTCACTATTTATCACTCTGTTTTATATTCATTCTTCCTTAGGTCATCGTGCTTGATTGAAATTCATGTTTGCTGGTTTGTTTTTAATTTCATTTGGGGAAGGGGGAGACATACTATTTAGCTGACCCAGAGGTAGGAATTTTGCTGTTCCTTGTAATTCATTATCACTGAGCTAACAGCCTCTCTAATCTACATCACATTTCCTTGAAATAAGCTTAATAAATGTTGAGGGAAGCACTGCTATAGTCTCCTGTTCAATATTACCAATTGTTTGGTTTCAGTTACATTATCTTGCCAAAGTGACATGACAAAAAGTGGTGTTAAGAAACATGATAAATCAGAAAAAAATTTTAAATGTCATTAATATAATAGTTCATATGTCAACAAAAAAACCTAGGAAGCTCAACCCTAAAAATACCACTGGCTTTAGATAGTAAAATATCCTTGGGTGAGGAGGCCACAGAATAAACACTAAAGGGGATATTGTTAATATATGCATGACCAATGCACTGGGGCTTTTTTACAAATCAAAAAGTAAATAATAACTTAAAATATTTTCTAATCCAATGTGACCCAAACACATGGAAAATCATTTAATTTAATTTACTGAATTTGAACATTGGACTTATGAAATACATATATACACATACATATATGTATATATGTGTGTATATATCTATATCCATGTAAATGTGTATATATACATGTGTTGTATCTAGTCACACACACATACATATATACATATGTACATATGTATGCATATGCATGCATGTATGTATATGTATGTATATTTCATATATATGCATATGTATATGTATATATGTATATGTGTGTGTGTGTGTGTGTGTGTGTGTGTGTGTGTGTGTGTATATATATATATGAAATCAGAGCTGGATCAAAAATGGAAGGGGCATCATTCCAAGGTGATGATTACTTGTTGCTGGAAGTCAACAAGAGGCTAGATTCTCACTGCCAGGGCTGTTTTGGAAGGGGATTCTTACCTAGAATGTGATATTAGACTAGATGGCCTTTGAAGGCCTTTCCAACTCTGCAATTATGATTGTCAATTTACTGATGACAAGTCAGAATTTGATGTACCTAAGGATACCTAGTAAATCCATGAGAATGTCAAAAACATTTTGGTTTCAATGAAAGTAACAGCATAAAACTCATTATGTGGATTGATTCACAGTTCTTTAGCAGACCCCCTAGGTGTGAATTCTCCACTGCTCTTCAATTCAATTGGCAAAACTCACACTGACCTTGGCTTATTTTCTTCTGCCTGCTGTGCAAATAACTGATGTAAATTGAATGTAAGTTCAACTTTAAATGTATTCCACATTATACCAAATTAAAAGTACATTGGGCAGCTGTTCAAAAGGACAGCCAGATGATTTGAGCAAGAGAACAACCTCATTGCTTCTTGGTCTTTTTTCCTCAGAATGTACTCCTCTGCAGTAGGAGAGATGGCTCCACTAACTATAGAAAGTCATATATCTCTCAGTCATTCCCTACTCTCTGTAGATTTTGTCTTATTTTATGTTGAGATCCCATGTAACAAAGATGAACTGTCTTTCTACCACAAAATAAAGAGAATCCTGGAGAATAGTTTGAAAATACAGTTTTAGAAAATAAGTTGTTGAGTTTTATGACTTCATAAGCTTGAAAGAATTTGTTTAACTGGATTCTAAGCAACCCTTAAAATTCAAGAATGTTTGGAATGTTAACAAGAGAATCTGAAAGAAAAACTATTCAAAAAGTATATTCACAATATATACTAATTCCTGCATAGGGAATTGAAGTAGATGAGCACAGAGAAATCAGGATTCTAGTTAGGAAAACAAAATGAACACAAGGACCAAGAAAATTTCCATGAGGACTGGGCTCTTTGTAAAAACAAAAACCGACCTTCAGAAAGTTAAGTTCGAAGTAAGTTCTTTGTCTTTCATTTTTAAAAAGAAGATATACATTGAACAGGTTTTGCCAAAGATCTGATTTTCTCAAGCAGAGACCTATTTTATCTTACACTAATGGCAAACATTCTAACAGAGCAATTCAAAGCAGGATGGGAGGGAATGGTGGGGTGAGGGAGTGGGAATGCAGAGAAAATACCATATGAGATAGGTTTTATTGTATTTGTGCAGTGAGAGATAATGAATGTTCTATCTTATCTTTAATTGGAGCACATATATTAGTAGGATAATCCATAAATCACAAGTGGAGAAAAAAATAACTTCTAGCTAGGAATTTGACACATTTCACACCAAAATAGATACATCAACTATTAAAATAAATGTATGTCTTACTGAGGAAATAGATCAAAATCAAATCTAATAGTTCACTTACCAAATCAGAGACATCCCCTATTGAATCATTACTTATTGAATACCGAATAAGATACACCATCTATCAAACTAGATACCTTATATAGTAAATCAAACTCACCATCTGATTCAAATGTCTCCCACTAAATCAAAAAAAGTCAACCAATAAATCAAGGCAATATTGCATCAAAGAATTTCATTTAAGGCAAATATACTACATCACCAGATTTAACATGTATCATGGTAAAGTTACAGTGTATTGAGACAAAGGTTGTTTTTTTTAAATTTTGTTTTAGTTTTGTTGGCATTTTTGCTTTTATCTTTTTCAAATTATTTGGGATACATTAAAACCATATTAATTGAGACTTAAGAATTGTTTGACAAATTACCACTATAATCTGAGGAGGTGGAGAGGATGCTAACAATAGATTGCTTTTAATAATGTACAAGCAGTGCAGTATCAAACATTTGTATTAGTAATAGACTACACATCATTCCTATCTATGTGGTAAAACACTGCAATGTTCACGTTCCTTCTTCTCTCTGTCTCTGTCTCTGTCTCTCTTTCTGTCTATGTGTGTCTCTTATTTTTTCTTTCATTCTTTTATATGCAAAGGGCCATTTCCTCCCATTCCTATCCCAATTAGTTTCCAGTATAAATATCTTTTTATCCCCAGCTATCTCTCTAAAAACCCCTCCCAATCCCCGCCCCACCCCCAACACACACACGCTCAAGATATCATTTAAAAAGAGTACCAGTGTTAGAGTCAGGGAACCTGTGTTCAAATCTCAGCTCTACTGCTTTAAACTTCTATGACCTTGGGCAAGTCCTTTAATTTTCATGGCCTCAGTTTCTTCATTTATAAAATGAAGCGTTCACACTAGATATTCTTTAAGTTATTTTTTTATCTATGGTCCTTTGATCCCCATTTCCATCAAGATTTGATTCAAAAGTCAGAAGTTTAGGGACACAACAAGTGTATGTTATCAAACCAAGGAAGCTATTTCCTAATACATCAGCACTCAAAGGTCGTGAACAAAAATAAATCAATTTCCCAACAACTTTTCTAAATATTTAAATATGTTCTAAAATTCTGTTTTGGAACCCTATTCTATTTTATTAGACTGATTACTTTAAAAATTCTGAAAATTCAAGCCATGTCACATCCTTCTTCACATTTTATTTACAATTTTATTTACATTTATTTATAATTTTAATTTTGACTTTGGGACCTAATTAGGTAATTAGACTAATTAATATGTCCATTATGACAGAATATAATCTTAGAATATTTGATGAATATATTGTAACTAAATGATTTTTCAAGAATTAGTTTTTTATGCCTATAGTTTATAAAATAGAACATAATGACCTTTATTGCCAATTTTCATAAGGTTGTGATATTTCAAGTACATATCTGAAACTATACACTTGTGATTCCACTCCTTCATCTACCTTATTATATGCAACTAAGGTTGCACAGACATATTCAGTTTAAATTCTGATGATAATGCTTTTGCTTCTTAGAAACATCAATAGCCTTGTAATATGAAGTAATAGAATTAAGACGAGAGATAGGTAAGATGGAACCACATTAAAGGGAATAGATCTCAAATTCTAAGAATCTAAAAAAAAAACTACTGGTGACTTTGAGAGACAAACCCAGACAATCTATTTATCTCTTTTTTTCCCCCTCTCCTTTTTTCTGGTTATATTATTGAAAAGCCTAGTTTGTGTCACTGGAAACTACACTGTTTCTTGAGGCAAATTTTTGACTGTTTAAGCCTTGAAAATAGTTGCAAATCATTTATGAGATAGTCAATATGACCAGCCCTTTCTTATGGCAATTTGTTTTGTTTCTAATGGAAAAAAATGTGTTTATTACTGCTCAGCAGTTTTTCATTATTGCTCTCCATCAATATGAGCATTGATTAATTGTAATTGCACTGTGGGTCAGTGTGGATTGATTAGAACATAAAGTAACAAGAATTGTACAAGTTTGTCAAAAGGAAGGATGTCAATTCAATGGAACAGATAGGACATGCTTGTTCATTCAAGGGAGAGGACATGACACAGCACAATGCTACTTAGACATATCATGGAGCTCTAATTGGAGAACTGAAATAGATGTTTAATGTATATTTTGATTTATATCACACACACACACACACACACACACACACACACACACCCCTACACACACAAACTCATTGGCTAGATGGCACAGTAGAAAGAGTATTGGACTTGGAGTCAAGATTAAGTGACACTGGATTCTTGTGGCTTCTTCTCCTTACCTTTTGAAATTCACAAGGTCAGAGACTCAATTCCCTTCACCAAGAAAAGAAAAGAACAAACATGGAAACCAAGGACCAAGGCTTGTTACTTTGAGTGACATGAACTTAATTGCTTAAATTGTTTTTTACAGGATTGTCTGCCACTAGGTTCTGTGAATGGAGTTCTACTGTGAACAGAGAAGCTAAAGGAAGATAAGCAAGAAAACTTCTTTTAAAAAGGATGAAACTGAGACCCACAGATGGCAAATATATATTCTAGTATCATAGATAATTAGAAGATTAAAAATAATAATAAAACAAAGCAAAACACTGGTTTAGGCTCTTTCTACTTCTCATCCATTTTGAGATACTTACTATCCAGGCTGTGAATCATAATTAGTTGTCATAACCCAAAACATTCTTATAATGCTTAAATGGGAAAATAAAACAGGGGATTCATTAATTCTTAAAATATGATAGTATATAATTCTTATGTAATAACCTCTAGCAAAGGTTTATCTGATGCAACAACAATGCTACTTGCAGCTGCTATGGCTGCATAAGACCAATAACACCAGTGCACAGGAGGGCTGCTAGCACAAGTTCTTTAATCTGCTTTTCTAAGGAAAGCGATTTTAAGGGGTTAACAATCTCACTTTAGTTAAACATACATATATCATTCAGTTAGTTCAAGAGAAAAAGTCAGAAGCCTGAACTGCAGAGCAAATACAAACAGAAATTACTAGCAAAAATTATATAAACAGAGCAAATAAACACAAATCAACAGACAGGCTTCTAGTTGTCTGACCAAGAAGATATTACATACATAGTTACCAGAGAGAGAAGCCCCAACATCTGGGTTTTTCAAAGGCAGGAGGCTCCTTAGTGGCTACCCAGAATCTCCACACCAACACTCTTCCAAAGAGTGAGCCCCAAACAAAATGCTAACCTCAGAGTATGTATACACTTCTTCAGAGTCACAATGCTTCATACCTCTTGACAGTTTCACAGCTCTTGGGGGTTTCATACCTCTTGTGGCCTAACTAGCAAAAGGATATGGGCCTTCCTACAAACAAAGGCAAGACTCGACCAAAGGCACTCGATTGCCTTAGTGCTGAGAAGCACTCCAAAAAAAAAAGACAACAAAAAGTCCCACTTTGCTTGCAATTACACCTGGCCATAAATAAAAAAAAAGAATCCTGGGATTTGCAGTTGTTCACATTTTGGAAGGAGAAGAACTACATCACTCCTGGGACAGGAGGGCAGAGGCTTTTGTATAAGCTAGAGTTTAAGGCACTGTGAAAACCAAGAGAGAAAGGAAAGGTGACAGTTGTCCTATGGCAGCATTGCTACTGGGGCAGCAACTGATTTCTGCCCCACCTGCAGTTCCCTTCTTTAAGATCATGAGTGCTGACATCCATCTAAATGGACAAACTGGCAAAAGTGTGTATGTGTGTGTGCATGTTTAATTTAGTGAATGTATACATATACCCGAGTTAATATTATTTCACAAAAACTGCTGACTCTATCTTTATGTTGTCTAGTGTATCTTTATTTAAAGTATAAGTACATAATGGGAACCATACAATAGAGCTGGATCTTTCCTAATGCAAGTTGAGAAGCTGCACACCCAGGTCACTGTTAGCAAATTACCTTCAGACCATTTTAACAGTGTTGTGCTCTCGTACTGGAAGGATAAGCATGAGTCATTTCATAACTACACTTCAAAATGCAGAATTGCTATGAATATAAGTCACATATAAATCTAACCTATAGACATAAGTCAACATAATAATTATTTTAATAAAAGGATATTACATTATTGCAGTTCTTTGGCTAAAGTCCTACTTATATAACAGATCATGGAGTGAAGGTGACCCTCAATTTTTGCAGGCTATCTAGGATAGCATAAACTATGGCAGGTCCTATCAAAATTGGAATGATTTTGGATATAGGTCCATTGATAAACAAATTTTTGTGGGCTGATAACTAGCCTTGCTAAATTCTGTGAGACATTGACAAGTGATGAATTCTTTTGGCCATTTCATCTCTCAAAGGCTACTTGTTATGTTTTAGAGAGTTAGTGACCTGACTCAGGTAGGGGAGATCTTATTGCAAGGCACTGAGAGCACATGTCCCCTGTCATAATTATAATTTCTTATTCTTGTTCTATCTGTTGCAATATTCATTTTAACTTCTTTTTCGTGTTGTCTTTGTTAAGGGTAAGTGTCAATGACTTTACTAAAAGAGTCTAACATCACAAAGAAAAGTTAGTATTCTTTATTGGGCAGATAGAAATAGCCTTTTCTAATTTTTTAAACACGTACAAAACAAACCACTTCTAACAGAAATGTTTCATTTATGAACTAAATTTTAATAAAGGATAAATTTAATCCTGTTGTAGAAAAAATGGAAAACTGCACCTCCATTGGCTTTGCAACTGAATCCACAATTATGTTTACCATGATGGGTCTACTACCCAAACATTTGTAGCCCAGCTACATATAGACCTACAAAATCAATTAAGCATGAGCCTTCAAATCAGGTATAGGTCTCCATAGCATCATACCATTTGATGATGTCTTTATTTCCCTTAATGAGAGTAAGGCAAAGTCCTCGATCACTAATTTGTGTCCAGGTGGTGGTGGAAAGTGAGTACATCAATTAATTTGAGCAGAGAGCTATTGATTTTTCCTGTAATCTACGTAGATTCTGTATAGGGTTTTTCCAAACAGGTAGTGCATCCAGATCTTTTCATATTTCCTCAAATCTTCTATGACTTGCCAACCCTTTGAGGTGAGAAACTTGTCTTGTATCTTACAGGAAAAAAAAATGAACTGTCTTGATTCCCCTCTTCTCTCGTTTTCCTCACCTTATATCACTCATATGCCTTCTGCCATAATCTCCTCCTTCATTCCTGTCTCACATGATGAGGTGGCCTTACTTCTTAACAAATTTAATCTCTCTACCTGTGCAAATAATTCTATTCAGTCCTGTCTCTTCCAGCAGATTTCCTCCTCTTGTTTTCAATCACTCCCTGTCTACTGACTACATTCACTACTACCTAAGGCCATGTCCACCTCTCCCCCATCCTCAAAACAAACAAACAAACCATCACTTGCTCCTTCTATCCTCTTAACTATCTCTTCTGCTCTTTGTAGCTGAACTCCTTGAAAAAGATATCCTGTGTGCCTTCACTTCCTGTCCTCTCACTCTCTTTTTAACCTCTTACAAATATAGGTTTCATCCTCATCATTCCACCAAAGCTACTATCTCAAGAATTTCTAATTGTCCCTTAATTGTGAAATGCAATGGCCTTTTCTCAATCCTCATTGCTCTTAACCTCTCTGTTGCCTTCAACACTGTTGCTAATACTCTTCTCCTGGGTACTCTTATCTCTCGATTTTGGGGCCATAATTCTCTTTTGGTCCTCTTCCTACCTATTCAGACTTCTCCTTCTCAATGTCCTTTCTTGTATCTTCATCCAGATCACGCCTTTTTACTGTAAGTGTCCCACAGTGTTCTGTCCTGAGCCCCCTTCTTTGTCCATAGTTTTGTTCTTGGTGATCTCTTCAGTTACAATGGATTTAATAACCACGTCTATGCTGATGTTTCTCAAATCCAGTTATCCTACACTAACCTCTCTCCTTAACTTAATAAGCCTAATAATGATTACATGACTTGTATCTCTGACTGCCTTTCAGACATCTCAAACTGGACATACAGTAGACATCTTAAACTCAACATGTCCAAAACACAACTCCTTACTTTTCCCCCTAAACCCTCCTCCCTCTTACCTTCCCTATTACTGTAAAGGGCAACACTATCCTCCCATTCCCTCTGGTTCATTACCCACATGCCATTCTCAATACCTCACTCTCTCTTGTTTCCCTTGCCTTATATCCAATTTATTGCAAAGGTCTGTTGATTTCGCCTTTGTAACATCTCTCAGTTAAGCCCTTTTTCTCCTCCAACACTGTCACCACTCTGGTACAGGCCCTCATAACCTCATACTTGGACTCTTACAACAGCCTGCTGATTGTTTCCACTCTCCAAACCATTCTACATTTAGCCACCAAAGTGATTTTCCTAAAGTACCAATCTGACCATGTCACCCTCCTACACAATATAATTCAGTGGTTCCCGATCCCTACCAGGAGCAAATACAAAATCCTGTTTGCTATTAAAAACCCTTCAAACCCTAGTCCCCTCCTGTCTTTCAATTCTCATACCTTACTCTGCCACATATTTTTCAATCCAGTGACACTGGTCTCCTTGTTGATTAAGGTATTTCTCCTCTAGGCAACAGGAATTTTCTCTGGCTGCCTTCCATTCCTGGAATACTCTCTTGTTTTCATCTCTGTCTACTGCTTTCCCTGGCTCCCTTTAAATCCCAACTAATATCCTATCTTCTAATCTACAGGAAGCTTTTCCCAAACCCTGTTCATTCTAGTCCCTTCTCTCTTTTAATCACTCCCAATTAATCCTTCATATGGTTTGTTTGTACATATTGGTTTGCTAGTTGCTAGTTGCTAGATTGACACCTCCTTGAGGGCATGAACTGTCTCTTGCTTCTTTTTGTATCCCTAGTGCTTATCACAGTAACTGGCACACAGTAGCCTGGCACTTAATAAATGTTTATTAACTAACTTACTATTGACTTCCTGATTTCTAAAAATGATTAACAATTAATTCTTCAGGTGAAAGCAGGAAAGATAAACCACATCACTATGTTGTATAGTCCAGTAAGACTTGTCCTATCACTGAAAATGAGTATATTATAACCTTAGACGTCACCTAGTTCAATAATTTCATTTAATGAATGAGGAAACTGAGGCCCAGAGATATTACATGACTTGCTCAAGTTTTCATGAATAGTGAATAGCAGAGTTGGGAGTTGAACCCCGGTCCTCTGACTGACTCCAAATCCAGTGGACTTTCCACTGGGACCTAATCATCTAAGTACTTGCCACATATGATACTAAATTTTAAGTTTTGGACTCAGCCTGTGTTTTTATTGGTATAGAAAAATTTTGTTGAGGAATCACCTTATACCAATGCAAATTGTCATCTTCTATATAGTTTACAATCCTAGGGAATTTCCTAGATCCTTGAGTAGATAAGTGAGCTGTAACACAGGTAATATGTGTCAAAGATACTATGAAGGGAAATATTTGATACATGAACTCAGGCCTTTCTGAGTCTCAAGAAATTTTAATATCCAATTGTAATGTTAATGCAATGGGAAGATCTTTCCCATCCACTAATAGGCCCATGTGACCTGTTTGAGTCACACGGAAGTCTGAGTCACATGAGCCTGTGGTGGGAGGAGTTTGTTGAACAGTGGAACATTGAGTTGGAGCTTGGAGAGAAAGAGGGAGAGAGAGAGAGAGAGAGAGAGAGAGGGAGAGAGAGAGAGAGAGAGAGAGAGAGGGAGAGAGAGAGAGAGAGAGAGAGAGGGAGAGAGGTTGAGAGAGAGAGAGAGAGAGCAGCTAGTGTGTTTGAGGGAGGGAGGCATTTTGCTTCAGGGAGCTTGTTGGTGGGAAGGGCTGATGAAGGGAAGACCTGAGGATGGTGGTGCCCCCTGCCTTGATAATGTGTATAGATTTCTTTGTTGCTATGATGGATTTGGCTTTCTGGTGTTTGAATAAATGTTTTGGTTCTGTCTTCTATGAAGAGAGTCTGTTATAGCTTGTGATTCAAACCTGGGAGCACACCAGCATATTCTTAGCAGCCACTATGGTTGTTGCATTGGCAATATATTTGGTGTCACCAACAGGATCCCAAGTTATAAAACCTCTACTTGGAGACAGGAAGGCTCAAGGGAAGGAAATGGACATTCCAGGATGGGAGGATTTACCTTTTTCCTCCCTGGCAAGAGAATAGGGTAAAAGCACAGGACTTTGTGAAAATTGGGAACTGAGGCTAGAAATTTAGAAAGATGTTTGCAAGGAATGCCAATAGAACCGGGGAAAGAAATGGCAGGAGTGTGTAGAAGAGGATGAGCCTTGCTAGCAACTTATTGTATTATATGTGAAAGCAGAGACAAATTGTGGGAGGAAAAGGTTCAGGTGAAAAAGGAGTTAGCTGATTTGCATGAGAAGCTTTCTATGCTACAAGTGTTTGAAATTTCCTTTAGAAGAGTAAACTAGAAAGTTTCAGGTGGTAAAAGAAAAAGCAGCTGTGAATTTAGTTCAGAAAAAGAAGGCAAAAGTTAACAAGAGGAAGGTGCGTGCAGCCCTTGCACAGGCTTGGTTTGATTTGGGCCCAGACACCTGGCAGGAAGATGTGTGGGAAGAAAATGAAACAAAGTTAGATGATCTTTCTTTAGCAATAAAAATTGACACATTCTTTGCACATTATTTTTTAGACAGTTGCCTAGAACATTGGGAAGTTAAGTGAGTTCCTCAGGGTCACATAACTGGTATGTGGAAGTATACTTAAATAAACACAAGGAAATACTGGAGTGGCACCAGCAGCTGGGAAATCAGGAAAGACTATGCATTAGTTGCCACTTGAGTTGAGTTTTGAAAGAAGCTAGGGATTTTGAGAAATAGAGATGAAGAATGAATGCATTCCAGGTATGTGCCATGGCCTGTGCAAAAATATATAAATGGGGTGAGACAATAGCAAGAAGAAGAGTTTGATTGGAACTCACTACTTGAGTGAGATAATAACATTTTGTGTCCCTATGATTCTGTTTCCTCATCTAGAAAAAGGTGCAAGTAATACAAAACACAGACATATGTTGGGGATCAAATTAATTAAGGGCATAAATAAGCATAATAATTGACACTTTAAAATTGCAAAGTGTTTTACACACATTATCTCATCTGAGCCCCACAAGAACTATGAGGGAGGTTGTGATTAGGCCCTGTTTACACAAATTGCAAGTATTTTAAGTGGCAAGAGGACTACTAGCCAATAAAAGAGGTCAATGGTCTTACCTTAATTTATGTCAAAAACTCAGAACTGAAAATGCAATTCCTTTTATAAGCACAGAACAAAGAACAGAACAGAAATTATATCATTGGTTATGTATTGGTAAAGTCATGGGGTTTTAGGGCTCATGATTGGTTACATTAAATAAAGATTGCATAACACACATGTGACAAGACCACTCCTCTGTCTCTAAGGAATGCTTTTATGAATGTATGGGGTCTAGCTAAAACTTAGGTCACTGAAAGCAACTTAAGGGGGATTAGGTAGGACCACCTTTTTAATTGCTAAAGATGGGACAACGTCAGTTCCAGATAACACAAACTTTACATATATATATATTGCATATATATTTTATAACCATACATATGGTTATAAAATAAAATAGCTTAGAAACTAAACTCAAATATAAAATACAGAACCAAGAATTAATTCTCACATGTGGCTCTTTATAATATTCTAGATTTTGGTCAAGCTGGGCAGAATTCCTTGTTTACCACATCCAATTCCCCCAAAACCCCATCCATCCACACCTCATCCTTCATTTTTCCCCTCCCCTATGCCTTTGATTACAAACCTACTCCTGCCTAGAATGGACAATCCTATTCACAGTTACAGCTCTGAAAAGTCCTTTCCTTCCTTCAGGGTACTACTGGGAGCTATGTGGGTGCCATCTCCATTCATTCCCATCTATATCTTGCCACTGGATCCAGATGGTCTTGGAAAAGCTAGCACAGCCCTCCCTCACTTAAATCCACTTCACTTACAAGTCATGGCATCATCTTCTTGATTTCATGGTCCTCTTTGAAAACAAAGGAATAACAACAACCTGTGAGTAGTCTGAACTGCCCCACTGGGGGACTCAACTGGCCATTTCCAGTTGGGTAACTCATCTCCTTCTTATCCTCTCTTCTCTCCTTCATGTGGGGTATCATTCCCTTGCCTGCAGGTGCTCTACACAAAGAAATGTAAATTTTGATAGCTGAAACCTAGCAAGATAATCTTGGGGTGTACTGGCTAGATTTCTTTCTCAAAGACCATGGCTTGAACCCAGTTCACTCTGACTCTTCTTGATTGGTCACCAATAGGTCCCAGCCTAAGCACCACTCAGTGGTCATTGTTTGGGCCCTGATGGCCCAGAGTGAATACAAATAGCAATTGTTTCTGTTTTGGCTAGAAACCCTTAGGGTCTTCTCCCAAATTGTTTTTTTTTTCTAATTTTGATTAGAAAAAAGGGGTCATTCCTTGGCACATTTCTTAACCAGCCTTAATCACCGAATGGGCATTGCCTTATTCAAAGTGAGAACTCAAAGGCCTTAGCTTAAAAAGCCCAAGGTCTCCCATTGCATCAGGGCCCATCTCCAGTCACCCTGATCTATATCTTGCCACTGGACCCAGATGGCTCTGGAGGAGAGAGTGAAGCTGGTGACTTTGCACAGCTGTGCCTCACTTAAATCCAATTCACTTGTGAGTCATGGTATCACCTTCCTGATGTCATGGTCCTCTTCAAGAACGTAGGACATTCAACAACATCTTTCCTGAATTCACCCAAGAAGAAAGTGACCTCTCTCTCCTCATATTTCTCCTAGCACTTTGTCAGGATCCTTTACTTGTACTTATCACACTCTCCAGCATGCCAGAGTCATCACTGGATTTGTGCTCTCCTTTTCAGAGCATAGTAAACTCACTGAGAATACACTATGTTCATAGGATTATAGAATAATATATTTAGAGCTGGAAGAGACCTTAGAGGTCAAATAGTAGACCCTCTATCCCCACCCAATCCCTCTTTACAAATGAGGAAACTAAAGTCCAGAGATGTAAGATGACTTATGAAAGGTCATGGAGGAAATAACTAGCAGAGCCACAACTGAAATTCAAGTTGTAGTTCCTCACGTTTAACACTCTGGATAGCACCATATGGTCCACAGTCAAAAGCCAATAAGTGTCCAAGGCTAGATTTGAACCCATCACTTCCTAACTCTGTTCCTGACTTTTTAGCCTCTATGACACAGGATATCCTGTTTAGTAAGAATTTAAGTAAACCTAGAGATATGGGATTATGTGCATATTTAAAATGAATACTGATTTTTCATCATACAGTATTTCTGGGACATACACTTTGGAAAAACAGCACTAAATAAAACGTATTTTCAAGGTGATCCATTTCCTGATTTGTTGGAGTTAATCCTTTTAAAGAAAGGAGGATATAAGCAGCTAGTGGTTGGATTCACTTTGGTATATTGCATTCATACATTTTTTTCCCCTGAAAACAGACCTTAATTTTTCAATTTGCCTTGGTTATATCTTATTTTGGGCTTTGAACTAGTGTAAGCCATATAGTAATATTGCCCTCCAAACTACAGGATTTGAAAGTTTGAAAATATAGGTAGTAGGCTTCTTATTTTTTGAAATGATAGCTATGCCTTACAAATTAAAATTGCCTTCCCTCTATATAGAAACAAAAGTATGATGTTCCAGAAGATAACAACCTTAGAAGAATCATAAGTGAATTTTATTTCAGCAAGGGATGAAGGTAGAGTTAAATAGATGTTTACTCTTCTAAAATGGACTTTTGGAGGTGTCATAAAATTGTAGAGCTCAAAGGAAATTTTGTGATTATCTAGTTCAACTTCTTCATTTTAAAATTGAGGTTCTAACTGATTAAGTTTTGTTCAAGTTCATACAAGTAGTAGAAATTATGTCATTTGTATGGTAATTTTCAGTTGAGGCATTTTTGCAACTATAATTCTTATTTATCTCAATAGCCCTGGGGAAAACACTTATCATCATGATTTTACTGATGAAGAAATTGAGGCCTAGTGATAGAATAGTGGAAATAAAATAGCTAGATAGCCCAAAAGATACAGTGTTGGACCTGGAATCAGGAAGACCTGAGCTCAGATCCAGCCTCAGACTGTACTTTTCACAAGGAGTGGAAAATTGGCCACTGCTTCTGCCAGTTTCAGCCTACTAGTTGTGTGACCCTGAGCAAGTCATTTAACCTCTGTTTGCCTCAGTTTCCTCATCGATAAAATGGGGATAAAGCACCTACCTCCCAGGGTTGTCGTGCACATCAATTGAGATATTGTAAAGTAGTTAACGTAGTGCCTGGCACTATAAAAATGTTACCTATTATTCTTTAGAATCAACAGACATGAGTTTCAATCTAAACACTATTACAACCTGTGTGACCTTGAGTAAGTCATTTAACCTTATTAGCCTCAGTTTCCTCATCTGTTAATTGGAGATATTGGATTAGTTTCTAGGTAAAGTTTTTTCCAGATCCAAATCTCCATTCCTATGGTCCTAGGGTAGAGCACAGAAAGCTGATTAGAGTAAAAATCAAACTAGAATCTAGGCTTCTTCATTTGTAATCCTACCTACAAAAAACAAAACAAAACAAAGAACCAGGTAATTACTGTTCCAGTTAACTAGTATTTTAGTTTATAGTATCAGAGACCCACAGATGAAGAACATAAGGTTGGTAAGAGAGTCACATCCATCTTCCTATTGTAATGGTGTTTAGACAACATAGGTGACTCTTTTGTTGAGTGATTGTTGCTTATATCATTTCTGTTTAGCTAGGGTAAGAACAGACTGCTCTATGAAGTGCAGCAAGTGAATAAAATTTCATGAATACTGATTTATTATTTTATACAATAGAGTCTTAATTGAAGGAGCCACCTGTCTAACCAAAGCAGTATTTTTACATTAGTTTACAACATTAATAAACAAGACCATGTAATTCTACCTGTCCAGAATTCTGCACCATCCTTAGAAATCAGTGTTGAATCTATCTTTTTTCCTGTACAGAACTCATCAGGGGGAAAAATAGCTCACCTTTATTTCCCTGGACCACATGCTTAAGAGAAGATGCCCGTTATTCATTTTTCCGCTCCTAATCAAAGCCTGGAATTTCACAAGGAGTGGAAAATTGGCAACTGCTTCTGCCACCTAGCCCTGAACAATTATGATTTGATTTCCAAGGAGCCTCTTAGAGCCACATTTAAATGTCGTCATGTGCCCCTAACAGTCATCTGCAAGATTGAGGGAGTTTTCTGATAATCAACATGTCATGGAGTTAGCACTTTTAATTTTTACTCCATCTCCTGCTAGTTTGAACTCTGATTGTAATTACAGCTTCATCTGCTCTTGAACGATCTTGTTTTATCAGAGGAAGCCAGTGTATCTAACGACCACATTGACAAAGAGTTACAGAACCTGTTGAAGATATGAACATTCCACATACTGTGCTTTGGGCTGCAGAAAACAGCTTGATATTATAGATGATTCACTGACATTATTATCTCATTAACTAGTATTTAAACATTTAAACTTTTGCACCCTACCCAGTACATTGTACATACAAATGTAGGGAAAAAAAAAAAACCATTGGTTAGAAATTGACTAGAAGACTCAAAACATGACAAAACATGACCCAGCTAAGAAAGCAAATGGGCATGGAGAAGGAATCGAGGTTATTGAACCATTAAATTTAAGGGAACAAGGAAAGTAAAATAAGATGTTAGAGGTATGTCATTGAAAGAATAACTATTTTTTCCAAAGAGGTATGGGGAACTACAGAATTTGCTAGTCAGAAGCAAGTTAACTATTACTAACTGTCTAACAGGATGATGCCCTACTGTAAATACTAGGGGAGAGAAATTTAAAAAAGAATAGATGGGTCTGATCCTCCCTTATCCCGAATTAGAGTCTCACCTGGAAATGTGACACCAGAACTAGGCAGACATATAGAATTAGATGACCTTGGAAGGATTGTTCAAATCCTCATAGCTCTATTGTTCTGTTTCTGTAAGAATCAGATCTTGATTGCTGGAATATCAATGGAGATAGGGCCAATAAATTAACCTATACACTAATTAGAATATGTAATGACTTTATTATACAGTAAATCTCAGATCTAAAACTTAGAGGTGATTTAATGCAATTCCTTCATTTTAAAACGTGACAACCCAAATTAGTAAGTGACTTTCCCAAAGTTGCACCTATAGCAGTGCCAGTATTTGTGCCTAGGTCCTCTGGATTTAAATGTTTATCATTAGACATATAATTACTCTATAACATGGTTTGTTGCTTCCTCTCAACAGAGTAGACAAATAAACCCAAGACTTTAGAAGAGGTAGCTTCTAGAAGTACATAGAAAGCAAAAGTAATGAGAAAATATTAAAAGTGAATTCAGGAATTAAGTAAAAGAAAGAAATACACTTTTTCATAGAGTGTCAGAATTTTTAAATCTAAGGGGAATTTCAGAGACTACCAGATCCAGTGTCCTCATTTTATAGATGAGATTCGAAGGAGCTAAGTGATTTTCCCCAGTGTCTCACTGGTAGGGCTGAGAGTATGACTCAGGCTACCTTTTTCGCTTAATAAGAATTATCAAGCCTGTACTCCTTTGATACAGTGATCAGGAGCATAGGGTCTTTTCTACTCTGTGGAGAGGCATTAGAGGAGGATTGGGACACAATGTGGCACAATGGCAAGAGCGCTGGATTTGGAGTCAGAGGATCTGGCTCTACCAGTCTGGATAAACTTGGACAAGTCACCTAACTTCTCTGGATCTCAGTATCCCTCAATTGTCAAATTTTCTTTCTAAGAACAGCTAGGTGGCACAGTAGATAGAACACCAAGCTTGAAGTCAGGAAGACTCATCTTCCTGAGTTTACATCTGGCCTCAGACACTAACTATATGACCCTGGGCAAGTCACTAAACCCTGTTTGCCTCAGTTCCTTATCTGGAAAATGAACCTTAGAAGGAAATGACAAATCACTCCAGTATCTCTTCCAAGAAAACCTCAAATGGGGTCATGAAGAGTCAGAGAAGACTGAAAAAGGACTGACCAGCAAGAAATAACAATATTTCTTTCTAATGAGACAAATGATTATTTCTCTCTTATATTGATAACCAATTATTAATTAAATAAAGATTTTTTTCTTTCTGTGTCCTCATTCAGGAAAAAAACAAAACAAAACAAAAAACCTGTAGTTTAATACAGCCAGTCTTTAAAATTGACCTCACCTAGACCTTATTTAGGTGGAATTGTTACCCCACCCAATTAATCAATATCACATCCTCCCAGCCCTTCATTAGAATAGCCCCACTTCTCATTATAATATTTATTCTCTCATTAATTTTTAACCAGTTGGAATTGATTGTCACCTTTGGGGAATACTCACTTTCCTAAGGGTATATAAGCATCAAGATGCCTCTAGGAAGATGCCTGGCAGAGTAGGTCAGAAAATTCCAAGCTCTCCAGAACTACCCTACAAATAAGATAAAATAGTGCCTCAGGGTGAACATAGAGCAGTTAAAAATAAACAAGAGTCAGGGCAAAACAGTGGTCCTCCTTGGACAATTGGAGAAGATCTGAGAAAAAAATCACAGGACTGAGGTTTGGTCCCTGTGAGGAGTGTCTAACTCTAGGCTAGTTCCACTTAAACAACAAGTGGTGAGCTTCAGAGTTAGCTGGTTTGGGGGGTAGACTCAACCCCAGCCACAAGAACTTTTACCTCCCAGACAGCGAGGAGAGGAAGATTGAGGGAACCTCTGCTGACAAGGAATGCCAGACTCAGCTGTGCAGTTGAGATGTGGCCCTGGGCAAGAAGGAACCAGCACATGCCTGGGTGAGTGCAGAAGTAGTTGGTGGTGGGGGGGAAGTATTTCTTCATTTCTTAATTTGCTTAAATTTTGAATTCACTTTTAATATTTTCTCATTAATTTTGCTTTCTGTGTACTTCCAGAAGCTACCTCTTCTAAAGTCTTAGATTTATTTGTCTACCCTGTTGAGAGGAAGAGACAATACTGACTTTTAAGACAAACCATGTTGTAGAGTAATTATGTGTCTAATAATAAAGTAAACATTTAAATGAAGAGGAACTAGGCACAAATACTGGCACTGCCACATGCCATACATAACCGGGGAGGAGAGGATGTAGCTAGCTGTGAGCACTTACAGGAAGGTGGAGTCCTTGGTTTCCATCCCAGGCCAGAGGGGATAACTGATGGAGGATCTGAGATTTAAAAAAAAAAAAAAGCAGGCAAAAGAGAAAGAATCCAACCATAGAAAGTTACTATGGGAATAGAGAAGACCAGGGTTCATCTTCAGAGGAGGATAATGGAGCAAAGAAAGCCTCTCCTACCCCAAAGAGTAATGTCAGATGGTAACCTGCCCAAAAAGAATTCATAGAAGAACTTTAAAAGACTTTAAAATCAAATGAGAGAGACTGAGAAAAAAATTGAAAATAAAATAAGAACAATCCAAGAAAAACAAGAAGATTATGAAAAGAAAATCAACCAATTAGAAAAGGAGATCCTAAATCTTAAGGAAGAAAACAACTCCTTGAAAATCAGAATTGGGCAAGGGGAAACCAGTGAAGTTCTAAGAAACTAAGAAATAATAAAACAAAATATAAAGAATGAATGAATAGAAGAGAATGTGAAACATCTTATAAGGAAAACAACTGATCTAGATAACAGATAAAGAAGAGAAAACAAGAATAATTGGACTACCTGAAGGCTAAAATAAAAAAAAAAAGAATCTTAATACAATAAAACAAGAAATTATTAAATTGTCCTAAAGTGTTCGAACAGGAAGGGAAAGTAGAAATTGAAAAAAAAAATCTACCAATCACCACCTAAAAGAGATCCTAGGAGGAAAACCTATAGGAATATCATAGACAAATTCCTAAACCCTCAGCTAAATATTACAAGCAGTAACAACCACAACAAAAAACCAATTTAAATATAGTAGTTCCACAGTTAAAATCACATAAGATCTAGCAGTGGCTACACTAAAAGACCATAGGTCTTAGAACACTATATACAAAAGAGCAAAAAAAACCTGGGGTTCTGGCTGAAAATATCATACCCAAAAACTCTAAGCATAATCCTGAGTTTTTAAAAAAATGTATATTTAATGGATTGTCAGACTTTCAGGATTTTGTTAAAACAACAACCTGAACTTAATGGAAGATTTGACATATAAGAGCCAAGAGAAATATAGGCTACATATCAAAGACTAATTACCAGGCACTCAACGAGGACATTTACTTTTTATATGACAGAATGTAAAATGTATGTCTAAGATTGTTATTAGTAATTGGGTAGTTTTTAAGAAAGACTGGAGTAGGCCTGACTATTAGATTTTAAAAAGTAAAACCATATAGGAACAAGTTAAAAAAACGTAATTATTTTATGCAAATCAGGTGCAAGAGGAAGAACTGACACAGAGGAATTAGATGGTGGAGGAGGGCTTTAGTTCTGGAACCCTACTTTCATTGAGAATGAGTTTAAGAGAGAACAATACACATATATCTAGAAGGGTATAGAAGTCTTCTAAATTTACAAAGAAATTAAAAGCTAAGGGGATAGGGAGGGGAGACAGGATAAGGGAAGGATTTTTAGAGGGAAGGGTGAAAGAATTGAATAACAGGCTATAGAAGGGTGTTTAGATTAATGGGAATGGGAGGACAGAGAGAGATTCTTGGAGAGAGTGTAGATTAAGTAATAGGAGGGCAGGGTAGCAGGTAGAAGTAAAGCAGAGGAGTCAAGAAGGAGAGGAAATAAGAGATAGGCACCATACATAAAATAAAGATTAGGAGCGGAATTCGTTATGGAAAAGAGAGCAGGGACGGTAATCATGATCTCAGAGAAAGTTAAGGCTAAAATAGATTTAATCAAAAGAGAAAAACAGGGAAAATACACTTGGTGTCAGCCATGTTCATCAATGTTTTGGACTATCTAAAATACCTAGACAGTTATAAGGTTGGAATTTTGCTGCAGTATAGGAAATGAGAAGTTGGTGGACTTGGAAAAATACATAAAAACTCATACTTATGAAGGAACAAGTTATCCACCCTCAGAGAAACAGAGAACTAATAAGTATAATATAGTCTTACATAGATGCATATAAATGTATATGTCTATATATGAGTATGATTATTGATATCTAAGTGTATCTATGTATATTAAAGTATAGGTATGCAAGTGTTTATGTACATAATATATGTGTGTATGTGTGTATGCTTAATTGTATCCTTTGGGCGGGTAAAGAGAGAAAAAGAACAAAGAAAAAATGCATAGTAGAGAACAAAAAAAAGCTCACATGGAAGCAAAGATTGACAATTCTGAACACAACGCACAGTATTTATTATAGAGGCTTTCTTGAAATGGAAACTTATTGCTGTATATTTGGAATTCTCTTACATTCTGCTGTGCATGTGACAATGCTTTTTTTTCTTTTCTTATTTTGTATTTGTTTCAATATTTAAGTTTATAATATGTTTATTTTTTTCCTTTTCTTATTGTGCATCTAAGTTTTACTATTTAAGTTTTAAAAAAAAGAACCTCATCAAAACCAAAGTAGATATTAGGATTTGTGAATTTGAAGTGCGTTGATAAGCATCCTGCAATTCCACAGTACCTTTATCCAGGATGCTCCATATAATTTAAAATGAAACCTAATTCATAATTTATCCATTTATTTTAGCTGGTGTTCATTGCCATTTAGTATCTAGAGGCATAATTTAAAGTTTTGTAAAGCTTATTAGTTCATAAAATGTGCACAAGTCTGCCATGTATTTAACTGCCCAACCTAATCACCTCTACCTCATAGAATTTGTCACTTCCTCCAAAGCAGAGCCTAGGTGCTACCTCTTACAAGTAGTCATTTTTGATACCTCCTGTCTTCCTTAGTTATTAGCATTCTTCAAATTACTTCACATTTTTTCATATACTTTCTCTATATTTACTTGTGTATTTACCTATGCAGACTACTGAAGGGCAGGGACTAGTCAGTTTTTGTCTTTATATCCTCTGATCCTAATACTGTACCTTGCTCACAGTAGGCATATAATAAATTCGTGTTGAATTGAATCACACATACAATCTGAAATTATATCTCTATATATTCACTTGCTATTGATGGACTTAGAAAAGTCCTACAATATGTCATTGTATATTTTCTAGGACACATTGTTTAGATTTTCAATCAAATTTGTAAGTACTTTGAAAAAGAAGAAATGAAAACTAGAAAATGACATGTTTAGATACATGAGTCAGACAACCATCTAATGCTGGAGATTATAATTTATGATGCTTGAACATGTGAAAAAAGTTTACTAAGTCAGAAATTTCTCTATATGATTACATATGGGCATCAGTAACTTCACACAGAGCTGACTGGGCACATCTCAGGGCAGTACATGACCTCCTATAAATTATAGGTATTCTTACAAGATGCTGCAGACATTTAAAATACTTAAAGACATTAATTTCACTGGCCCTTTGAAATTTCATAAACTTTTGCTATTTTATTGCTCCCCATTGATATTTACCTTACAGGAGAGTTCTTTTATGCTTCCAGTTACCCAAATGAAAAAAAGAAAAAATTTTCTATCAGATTTCTATGTTGAATTCCTGAATAGAATAAGAGGACATTGTTATTTATTTATGGGAAAACATAAAGTAAACATCTTAAGAAATAGTCTTTCTCTTATCATTTTAGGAACTTCTTAAATCCCAAATCCTTCTTGGAGAATTCTATGGGAATTGATCAGTGGTTCCTCAGTTCCACCTTGGTTAAACACAAGGCCTCAATGGTTAATTTTTCAGTATATTCCCTTTGGTTGCATATAGTATCATTGTTTTTATTTTATGTATGTAATACTTTCATTGATTTGTCTTTACTGTATTAAATTATTTTTTTCTGATTGTCCTTAAATGCCTACTTCTATGTCATAGAGCATCCAAATGGGGGGGAAATTAATTCAGCCAGCCAGCTGTTTCCAAATATCCAAATGTTGATTTTCATATAGACGAGTTCTCCAGAGGATTACTATTTCAGCCAGATATTTTGGCATGGTCCAGGAGCTAAAATGTAATCATTCATTCATTTATTTATTCTTTCCATAAAATAGGTATTAATGCACTTAGGATATTTAACATACCGGGCTTGGTGTGGACTTTCAGCTCACTCCACTTTCCATTTGCAACTGTTTTCTAGTCTGGGGAACAAGATGCTCCTCCCAGGATAAGTTCATCACTATGCCTTTAGGAGTATGAATACTAAACACCTTCCCAGCTCCCATAGCTTCCTCTCCCCTTTGATCATCTCTCAGGTTAGCTGGAGTGTAGAGCACTGAACTCCTCCCACAACTTTCTTTTGTAGAGGGTAGGATTTGGACTTTCAGCTCACTTTACTTTCCCTCTGTAGCTCTACTCAGTTTCACATGCAGGAAAAAAGATGCCCCCAAGGCAGATTCCATACATTAGGTACTTCCTGATTTCCTTCCCCAGCTCCTTCCTTTTTCCAACTTCCTGATTCAATTGTAAGTTCCCTGAGGATAGGGACAGTCTTTCTTTTTCTTATTCATATCCCCAGCTCTTAACACAATGCCTGGCACATCATAGGCAGGTGATAAATATTTATTGAATTGAATTGGAAATATAAAAAAATATAAGACCCCTTGTTCCCAAAACCAAAATTCTGTACATAATAGTAATAACAAAAACATCTATGCAGTACCTTTAAGGTTTATTGAACATTGTATGTTCATTATCTCATTTCATTCTCAAAATAATCTTGTAATCATTCTAGCTATTAGCACTTCTATCTCATAGATGGTGTGTGGGATGAAAGACCCTCACCAATTAAAAGTTAATAAGGAGCCATCTCAGGATGGGAACAGAAATACATTTTTTTCAATTCTCAAGAATTGGACATCCCCTGCTAGAACAAATCCAGCAAGGGAGGCACTTTACAAGAGGCAAGGCACCCATAATTATACCTAACACAAGAGAATTCCCGCCCACCTCTGACCCTTCTCACCATTGGCTGGGAGGTGGGCTTACAATCTGAGCGCAAAAGCTAGACAAAGAACTGGGAAATTGAGGCACAGAAACTCCAATTCCCATTCCCTAAGTTAATGATTACAACTGAGGTGACATCTATAAATCTAAAGAAGTAGAACAGGATAAGGGGAGGGGGAAACCTTCTCCATTCTTTACAGTAGAGAAAAACAGGTCATTATGACCCTGTTCTTACTGAGCAAATCTTTAAACCAGAACCAGAAGAAAGAACAAAAAGTTTCAGGGTAAACTCTCCCAGAGGCTGAGCCATCAGACTCTCATGGCCTCAGAATTTTTCCACTTCCCTATTTCTTGATTTTTAAACATTTCTTAGCATATATATATACACATATATACATACACACACACACACACACACACACACACACACACACACACACACACATATCTTCCCTGTGAAGTCTTCACATTTTATTTACCTCACACAATGGGAAAATTGAGGATCATTCAGGTTCCATGACTTGCCCATGGTCACACAACTAGTTAGTGTCAGAGGTGGATTTCAAACTCAATGATGGGTTTCAAACTCATTTGCTAATGATGAGGAGTAGGGGGGAAGAGAGGACAAAATAAGAAAATTTAATGCCAACGTGTTATCTTAGAAACATTAAACTATATGATGGTGAGGAAGAAGAAGAAGAAATATGGGAATTAAGTGTGTTTACCCCTAATGAGAGCATTAACACTAGATAAAACCCTATTATCTCTCCAAATGCTAACATGCTACCAAAAACTACTATGATAGGTTTAACCTAAGACTTTCTTGAAATTCTGCTCTTATCTAAGATAAGAGATCAAGTGTGTTGATCAGCTATTGTAATGATTTCTTCTTTAACTGAAAATTAAACTCCAGTTTTCATGTCAAATTGTTTGAACGTACAATCCAATAAGTATTGCTTTTACTAATTCTTGTTTGTGTTTAAAAATTGATAAATGTTGATCTATTAATCAATTATCTCCCTCACAGGGAAATCTTTTCATGACTCCCTCCACATGACTCCATATTTAGAGTTTTCTCTTTCACCATTGTTACTAACAATGTTGTAGTAGGGACAGGTATCAAATTTGTCAGGCAATGGAACAAACTGCTTAGCAAACTGATAACCTTCAAGAAATATTCAAGTAAGGGTAACTTAAACTATGTGTCAGGAATGATATATATATATATATATATGGAAAATCTCTTTGGATTAGATATTTCCAACATACCTTTAATGTTAAAATTCATTGAGTGTAATTTTACTTCATTTTGTATAAAATGAACATTAGCCCCTGTAGTAGGTTTCAGTTTCAATTCTCAATTTTCAGAAAGGCTGTAAAAATCCATTCTATGTAAAAGCACATTTTAGAACTCTAGAATATTAAACTTCATCTAACATCATACTAATATTAATGATATTTCTATAAACTTATCAAAGAGAGGCAGACATAGCTTGAAGTTATAGTCTCAAAATCCGTTGAGATCTTCATGCATAGACTAATATTCTCCCAACTCTTAAGTGGCTTTTCTAATACCCAGTACCTAGGTTAGTAAGGATATTAGTTATTTTTGTCATTTTAATTGAGATTACATACTGGATAACAAAGAGCCAACTTGATATCATTACCCCAAACATTTTTTTTTTCTTTCAATTGTGTAGAGCTGATATTTGAAAATGATTTCTATAATAAAGAGTTAAACAACTTTACAAATAAATCAGCATAATCATATAATAAATGTCTCAAATTATTGGAAAGTCATGAATGCAAATTTCTTAAAAATAAAATTTTTGATGCACTAACTTATAAGACTATAGGAAGAATATCACATAATAAAGATCAATCCATTTTCCTGGAAACATGTCTAGACTTGACATCCAAAATTAAAATATCTAAAGAAAACATTAAAGTGAGATTTAATTAGTAAAATTAGAAGGAAGAATAAATTAGGTATGACAATAATTGACAACAAGTATGTTTTTGAGAAAGGTCTTATTCTGTTCTCTTAATCTCTATGGCAGCAAAGGATGGGGAGAGAGGGAGGAGTGAGAGGAGAGAGAGAGAGTAGATTCATATTGTATGTAAAGGGGAATCTACTAATGATCAAGAAGAACTGGGAGGAAACTCATTGATCTTGAAACATTTATAAGTTTACCTTCAGGAGCCTAGAATTCTTGCCACCTTAGAAGGTGGAGGTGAGTTTTATCCATCCATTTTCTCTGAGAACTTATTTGTTGGACCTCCCATTCCCTGCCAAGTAGAAGTAGGTGTAAATATTTCTCCCTAATTTTCTTGGCCTCCATTTACCTACTTCTTATGCCGTCGCATCACATGAAGAATTCTTAATTTCCCTTTAGAATTTTATAGCAGCAGCAAAAAGAAGCCACAACAAAGCCCCTACTCTCCTGTTAGTCTAACACTGCCTAAATGTTAGATAATTTGCCCATGAGAAAAATGATTATTTCTCTCTCATATTAATAAACAATTATTAAAATTGGAGAGACCTAAACTTTTTTCCTTGTCAAATATCTTCTGTTGTTGTTGTTTTCCTTTTAAAAAAAGATTAAGCTTTTATTTAGTATTTTATTTTGTCCCAGTTACATGTAAAAACCCTGTCAAATATCTTGAGGATGGGGCTGCTGCAAGATAGAATTAACATTCTCCTCATTCTGGGTATTGCTACTCCACCCAACTACATCAGTCTTCTAATGTAAGGTGAAACTCCCTTCTCCTCAGGCTTGGGTGGGAATATATTCTTTGAGTAGATTGCCCAAGACTGAGGGGTGGGATGTAACTTAGAAGTAAATGACACAATCAAAGGTCAGCTGCAGCCTCTCATTGTAATATTCATTTAATCATTAATTGTTAACCAATCAGAGTTTGTTTCCACCTTCAGAAAGACCCTTCCCCTTCCAATGCACATATAAGCCATGAGCCCACCACCATGATTGTCTTTGGTCTAATAGAGAGACAGCTATATGACAATCTTTTTTATTAAAATGTTAGCATTATTAATAAAATGATTAAATTACCCAGAATTTATCTCTCAAACTTTTTAATCACAACACCTAATATCACCCTCATAACGGATAAAGTCTTGAGTTGGTTTGTTTTGTAAGGCTAAAGTTTCTTCATTAAATATTCACACTTATTAATTAAAGTAGCAAAATTAGGAAAAAAAAATCTTAGAATCCTGTCCAGCCACTTCATTTTGTAGATGAGGAAACGGAGCCACAATGAAGTAAAGTGACTTGCCTAACTAAGGTCATTTAGGAAGTGAGTAAGAGGACCAGGGGATGAGTTCCTTTGGCTCCAAATTCAGTGCACTTTTTAGTTCAAATACTGGTTTCTCTTAGAGTATAATGTCTTCTTTACTCAACTTTAGAGTCAGCTGTCTCTCAAATAGTACATATTATTGGACTTTATAAAACTTAGAGGTTTTGCTAGTGAAAAGCTGCTAAAGGTCCCAGTTCCTCTCTATCAAAGTTCTGTTCTAATAGTTACCTTGTTGTAGAGATGGCCTGGGATCCTTAAAGACTCTATCAGTATAGTGAAGATTTTGGCAGGCCCTGAAAATACAAAAAAATCTTCAAGTAGAGTCTCAGTAATATTCTTCTGTGTCTGACATCTGAGGACCAGCCTAGGACTTTCAGAAAGGGGCATCACTAAGTTGGCCATGGTATGATGCATCTTTTAACTGTAGTACTCTCAATGAACATCTAACTTGCTATAGAAGAGTTGCCACCATCAACAGATAATAGAGACAATACCCACTTGGATAAATCTTATAAGTATTGAAATACAAAATATCTATATGCCTTCCACTTTTCAAACAAAGGAAGGAAACATTTATATAAAGCCATCAACAAGTTATTAAGTACCCATTTTTTTTCACTAGGCACCACAGTAGATGCTGGAAGTATAACAACGAAAATGAAACAGTCCCTACCCTCAAGAAAACTGCGATATACCTTAAGGGACAACATGTAGATAGATGAGAGAAACAGAGAGTGATAGAGAGATAGGGATAATAATGAGACAGAGGTCATAGAGATGGCATATAAATACGTAGTGATGTAGATATATTAGATGTAGATTATAGACATATAAATATCTATATGGATAGATGTAGATAGATTACCTATAGAGGATAGAGGTATACATGTATGTATCAACAAAATAAAAACAAGGTAATGTAATTGCAGGGGAATCATGGAAGGTATCACACAAAAAGGGGCACATGATCAGCACATTTTATGAACTTATATCCATTTTTACTTTCCCTCTGCCTTTTCTGTGTGACTTATAGAATGATTTTTTTTTAATGGTCACTATTATCCAGGGTTCTTCTGGATCTTTGGTCTCTGCTTCCATAACTCTACTTCATCTCCTAGATTACTCACTGATCAATAGACTCAAACCACTCCAGCCATCATGTAGTACATGGGCTAGAAAGGACATTACTGAACTTGCATATGGAAAGCTGTTTATTTTGAGAATTCTCAGGCATTTCTTTTTCCTTTCAGGAATTCACAACACCCAGCATTTTAATTCATGTGCGTGACCAAAGGCAAAACATTTTTCATTTGCCAGTGGAGCAAGTTATTTTTTGAGGGAAAAGTTTAATTAAGATTTAACCAACTTAGATTGTTTGTTAGCCTAAAGCCATAAGTGATGAAAGCAAATGAGTTGCAAGATAATTGCTGTTGTGAATAATATTTCCCATACAAAAGCCCACTATTATATAGGTTAAACCAAACTTTAACTGTCTTCACCTAAAAAAATGGAATTTAACCAGGGCTAAGAGGAATTAAAAAGCACGTAATCGCCAAATAAATTATGACCTTTTTTTTGAAATTGAAAATTGCATGTATTTTTTAATCATCAAAGAGAGAAAAGAAAACTTAAGTTGCTGAAACTAGCAAGTCCCTCTCTCTCTCTCTCTCTCTCTCTCTCTCTCTCTCTCTCTCTCTCACACACACACACACACACACACACACACACTTTTGCCTATTTTTTCCCTTTTCCCCTTTCTATCAACTATGCTACTGGGTATTAATAGGATGGAAGCCATTCAGAATGAAAGGGATAGAGATGAGGGGAAGATGAAGATAGATGGGAGCTAAAACCAAAACAAATTATGTGCAGTTTTTTATTTGGAAAGAGAACTGATGCTATCAATAACATCAATGAATGGGGTCCACCTTTGCCAGTTAAAAAGTAGACAAAAATACCTTCATGGAGAAAAACAAAAGAAAAGCTACCAAAAAAGCCACAATTTTGAAACTACTTATTAAAACCTCATTGCCTCACTAAAATATGGAAAAAGTTTTCAATTTGAATCTCAGAAGGAATGGATATACTTTTATTAAAGAGCCTTTCAGTGCTTCCAAATCTGTTTTCCCTCTCCATTCCTTGACTCAGCATTGTTTTTGTGTGTGTGCGTGTGCATGTGTATGTGTGTGTGTGTGATTTACTGGGAAATGTAGGTGATGACTTTAGCTGAGACAGTTTGTTGTAAAATGAACCATCAATCATCCATTTAACATCATCAGTGTTAAATTTTAGATCATGTGGCTTTATCCTTTCCTTGAAGTAAGGATTCACTAAGACTGGAGAAAGCAGGGCCAGTTCAAATGAGTTTGGTTGCTAAGCTAACATTCAGCAAGGGAATAAATTAGTTGCAAAATAGGCAGTCTTGAGACTTTATGCATTTCTAAGATATCGATAAATAGCACTCTAAAATTCCTGAAAAATGAAGTGCTTGGAATAACACCCCCCTGAGGCCCCTGACCTATGCATTATGTAAAGCCATTCTGTGCTCTCTTTGGCTAACCGGTGAACATGGGCTTAAAAGGGATTTCAGAGCAAGATTGTCTGACTGAAAAAAATAGAAGGCATTCCGAGAGACTTAGCCCATTTTTTTAAGAGAATGCCGCAGTTTGTCACTGTAACTTTGTGATCTAGGGGAGAGGTTATTGGTTGATAGAAATCTGAGTGACTTGTGAGGAATGAAGATCAAGGTTAGAATTTCTTTCGAAGAGGAATAGCAGGACTGAAAACTACTCTTGACACCTGAATTATTTACAGAGCTGTGGGTATTGCTGGTGTAAATGGCCAGGCTTTGGAATATCCAAGATAGGACCTGCAAATAAACCAGATCTTCCACATTGTACTATCTAAAGAACAGGGATGCTCCTTCACTGTATTATCTCAGTCTATAATAATAACTTTTAAAAAGTTGCACAGATTTGGGAGCAGGAAAGAGGATGAGAAAGTTAAATGTGAGACAGCTATATCTCTGCTAAGAATGTTTTATAAGGATTTTTATCTTAAAAAAAAACTTTTTAAAAAAGTGATGATGTTTTATTACTTGAGTTGGATTGGTCTTACCTCTTTCTTTTTTATCTTTTGAAATATTTTACCAAGTTATGATAATTCAGTAAAATTAGTGGCTGGGAAAACTACCTGTGATAAAACAACTTTTATAGTCACATTTCTCCTAACCTCTAGATAACTTTCCCTTTCATGAATTTTAAAATGTGGCTTATTTCCTTCTCTCTTTCTAAAAATGTCATGCTTGGTAGCAGGTGCTTAGGTCCATTCACTGGGCCAAAGCAAAAATAGGGATACTGAATCTCTAGTTCAAAGACAGGTTTTAACCATGGACTTTCTTTCTACAGATCTTTGGGGCAGCTGTGAATGGTGATCTAAATTATGCCTATGATTGCAAAAATGCAACAGGGCTTTGAAGTCTTTCCTACTAATTCCAGAAAAGCCACAAGATGGCATTGTTATCCTCTAGAAGTTCACATTTTCTCTTGTAAAATTAGCTGTTGTTTGGCACTTTCCAGAGAAAGAAGTCGGATTTTTCTCAATCCAATGAATGATATAGTAGCATTTCAAGAATACTTATCTTCTCAGACCCCAGATAAGATTTTTTTAAAATGTTTGTAACAAGTTCTGGCACTGTTCACTAGTACACCTAATATGTCTGGGGGTGGTGGTGGAGATTGTGATGCCTTAAAAGAGTTTTGGTTTTCAATAAAACACAAACAGACTCTATATATATTTCTGTTTAGAGACACAGGGTGTCCCCAAAGTCTGGACACATAGGCAAAAATGCATATTTTGAAATATTTGGAATATTGACAGACCTTAGCCCCCTTGACTTCTTTCTCTGGGGTATGCTAAAAAAGAAGGTGTACTTAGTGAAAATCACAGATGCAACATACTTGGTTGAATCTGTAATGAGTGAATGTGCTAAAATCGATGGCAATGTGGAGTTATTGCATCAAGTTCATGTGAATCCTGCAAAGCGCATCAACCTTTGCATCACAAAAGATTGAAATAATATTGAAGATGTTATTTGTTAATATTCCAATTAAATAAAATGTTGTTGAAAATTTCATTCATTTCTTGAAATATGCATTTTTGCCTGTGTGTCCAGACTTTAGGAACACCCTGTCCGTAGCCATAGGGAATTGAGTTTTGAGGAATTTTTGCATATCCAATGAACATAAACTCGAACTGGAAGGAAATTCAGATGCCATCTATTCCAAACTCCTCATTTTATCAAAAAGAATCAAGACCATCAAGATTAAGTAACTTGCCCAGTATCATAGAGATAGCAAGTAGTAAAAGAAGAATTTGAACTCGTTCCCTATCTCCAAATCATACCATCCTCCCATAGCTGCTGCTACAACCTCAGAACTAGAACTTCTAGTTCTAGAACCACCCTCAATGAACTAAGCCAGTCAGTTTTGGCATTCCCACCTTGTAACTGAGGCATTTTGATTAGTAAATGTGTGAGAACACATTCTTGTAGCCTTGTATATCTAGCCAATCTAAGACTCACAACCATGCTTAACTTTGGCCACATTCCTGCCAACAAAACTGGTACCCTCCCCACCTTCTACCTCTTATCCAAGAACAGTAATCAAATCAATATTACCTTTGCTACAGAAAAAAGTTCTGTCAATCAATTACTCTATGGTTATAGTTATGATCCATTGGACCTCACAAGAAAATCTACAACAACAACAAAATTCTCTCTAGGCACCAATATACTCTATATATTATCTTCCCTTATTACACTGTAAGCTCCTTAAGGGTTGGGACTGTTTCTTTTTTGTATTTGCATCCTTAGCCCTTGCCACTATCCTTGGAACATAGTAAGCATTTAATGAATGTGTTTTTGTTTTGTTTTTTTCCCACTTAATTCAAATGCTAGTATTATTAAAGTTATGCCTTCTAGAACAGCCCTCCAGAGCTGCCTTTATTTACACTGGTTTTTAAAAAGCTTTTATTGTTATAATTTGATTTGACATAATTTTTATTCTAATATAAAATACATATTGCTCCCTCCTCTCTCTCATATATTGTCCTTCTTTATCCCTTATGACAATGAAGAAAAAAAAGGAGAGAAGGAATAAAACAGTACAGCAAAATTAGCCAGCGTGGCTGAGTCTAAGAGCACACAACTTTGCAAAAAATGGAATGACAACATTTTTCTTCTTTTCTCAGCTCCATATATCACCTCGCTTCAACCCTCTGAGCTTCATCCAAAGAACTTCACACTTTCCAGGGAAAATAGGTTATTTGCCTTGAGCTCCCTAATCTCTTATTCTCTGCCTTTCATAATTTTTTGACATCATCTTCCATATTCTCCTCTGTTAATCAGATGATAAGCTGATCTTTCTCCTTATCAAGGCCAATAAATTTCTAAGTACCCTTAATCACAACTCTTTCCATCTTTTTTGAAAGATTTTATGCACAATCATCTCTTTTCCTCTCTCTAATCTTTGGTGCTTTTGTCTACTTGTTACTTCTGTTACCTAGAAACATACCTGAGTATTTGTAATGGTAATACAATTTGAAGATCTTCCCATCCATTAATAGGCCCATATAACCTATGAGTCACATGAGCCTGTGGTGGGAGGAGCTTGCCAAACCAGTGAAGCAGGAAGGGGTGGAGCAGGAAGGGTGGAGTAGAGCTGAGAGGAAGTGAGACAGAGCAGAGGGAGTGATTTTGCCCTTGTTTGTGGAAGGCCGTAACAGAGGGAAGGCTTGGGGAAGTAGGTGCCCTCTGCATTGCAAGTGTGTATAGATTTCTTTGTTGCTATAATGGATTTGGCTTTCTGGTGTTGGAAGTGAAGAGAGTCTGTCATATTTTGCGATTCAGAATTGTGCCAGCATATTCATAGCCACCATAGGTGGTATGAGTGTCGCATTGGTGCTACAGTATTCCTCATCCCAGTATTTACTAGAGTCTCCTAGCGCCGCCTAGGCATCACCCTTTATCTCCTCTTACCTTTCTCAAACACTGGGAAAATATCTTCATTCCTTGCCTCAGCTTTCTTACCTCTCACGCACTTCTCAGATTTTTGCAATCTGGCTTTCAACATGTCACTCATCAGAAATTGTTCTTTCTAAAGTTGACAATGATTGTTAATTACCAAATGTGTGGTTTTTTCTGCCTTTTTTTTTTTTTTTTTCTCCCTGCTGCTTTTGACACAATTACCAATTTGGTCTGGATACTCTCTTTTTTTGTTTTCAGGCCATTTCAATACCATGCCATTTCCACTTTGGCCTTCATCTCCAACTCTTCAGCACCAGCAACTTGGACTTTGCTTCCTGGGAGCTCCCTGGGCTCTGAATGATGAGCTTTTGATTTATCTTGAACCTAGGTCTCCACCTCACTTCCTTCCCATCTCTGGCTCTCTACATACCAACAATACCTTGCTTTCTAGCTTCGTTTTATGTGTCATCTTCTGTCATTAAAATGTAAGTTCCTTAAGGGGAGGGACTATTACTTTCTCATATTTGTACCCCTTGGGATTAACAGTGCACTACATATAATTCATATTTAATAATGCCCTATTTAGCTAGCTAGCTATCATTTATCATGCCTCTGCTCTCTCAATTTTCCCATCTGTCTGATTGTTCTTTCTCTATATATATACTGATGAATTATAGTCCATATAAAGCCCTTTAAATGTAGATGGGTCACAGGGCTCTAATCTCACATCTTCTCATTCAACATACTCTCTTGTTGACCTCATCATATTCTATGGGCTTAATTGTGATCTCTCTGCAGATAATTCTGACATCTATATATTCAACTGTATACTCTCCTGAGTTGCAGGCCTACATCACTAAATGCCCATTTTTCATTTTGAACTGGTGTTCCATAGGCAATTCAAAGTAATGTCCAAATCAGAATTCTTTTTTACTTGCAAACTAACTTTTCCTCACACATCTCTACCCTTGCATCCCATTCTTCCAGTCATCCAGATTCACAAATCTGGTGTTACCCTCAACTTTTCACTCTCACTCCACATATCCAATCAATTGCCAAATTGTGTCTTTTGTACTTTTGTAACTTCTCTTGCACCTGCTAACTTACTTTCTATCCATGCCACAATCAAGTGTTCAAGTGTTCATAATCCAACACTATTCACTTGCACTGTTACAATAGCTTCTTAATTGTTTTCTGTTGTCGAATGTTACACCCTACTCTAATTTGTCAGCCATCTAAGTACCAAAATGATTTTCATGAAGCTCAGGTGTAACCGTATCAATCCTCTACTCAAAAATGTCCATCAGACCCTCATTACCTCTAAAATCAAGTATAAACTCCTCTACTTGACTCTTATAAACTTGCTCAACTTGTCACTTACTTACCTTTATATCTTTATTAAACATTACTCTCTTTCATACTCAACAGTCCAGTCAAACTGGCCTTATTACTGTTCTATATACACCAAAATTAATTTATCAGCTCCATTCATTTACACTGACAGCCTCCCATACATGGAATATAATTTCTTCATGTCTATATATATACATATTGTGTATGTATATACTCACCTACATGTGTATATGACCATATAACCACACGTATGTGTATAGTTTACATATGTGCACACTTTTACATGTATATAGGTATGTGCACATATATTTTGTGCATATATGTGCATGTGTATATAAACATGTTTGTGTATACACATATGTATATGCAGGCATGTATATATGCACATGTGTGTATATATTAAAGTATGTGTGTATGTGTGTACACACATACAATATATATACATATATATAAACATATGCATATATCTGAGAATGACTCTGTTCCTTCAAAATTCAGCTTAAACATTACCTTCTACATGAAGCCTTTCTGATTCCCTGTGTGAGCTGCTAATGACATCCTTCCTAAAATCTGCTTTTATTTTTTTCTATATATATATATGTACTTAAACATTTATGGAGGAAACAAAGGATTCTAAGTAGAGATGAAATGGGAGTTTATTCTAGACATGGGCTAGGGAGAAGCCACTGTAATTACACAGAGACAAGAGATGAAGTATCAAATGTATGACACAATAAAAATAACAATTTGACTGAACATTAAACTGAGAGAAGGTTGAGTAATGTAAAATTTTTGCACTTTTCATTGCATTACTAGTACATGGCTTCCTTTATTAAGAAGAATCAAAATACTTTTATTTAAATCTTCAACCCGTGTTCTACTACTTTGTATATTTGTACAAGTCATTTCATTCCTTTTAGCTCCCACTTCCTCATCTGTAAATGAGTGGGTTTGAACAGTGGGCAGGGATGTCTTAAAAGTTGAATATGCTATAAGCCTGTATACTTACTCCAATGGATGTGTATTTCTGTTTACTTGCATGTAGTTTGTATTTGTTTCTTGATATGTATAAGTATTGTGTCCCATTAGTTTGAAAGCTCATTTGAAAAAAACGAAACAAAAAACAAGATTGCCTTTCTGCTTTATTTTTGTATTTCTGTATCGTGGAGCTTTGGCCTTTGAGGCTGGTTAATATCTGTTGTTTCTCATAATCACTTTTAGAAACTGAGAGAAGGTCTCCTGGTACCATGGGACCCTCTTCTGATTGTTAGTATGCAAAAGGTTTTGGTTTTGATTAAAGCCCAATCCCTCTGCTACTAACATTAGAAATACGTTATTACCCATTAGTTTGACACATTCTTTGCATTTGAAGTGGATTGAGTGACATTTCCTTAGAAATATTTATTATGGAATTTAGTATTCCCAAATTCAAACCAACACAATTAGTTTAAATTAGTGAGGTTTGCTAGGTAATTAGGAGGTCACTTCCAATTGAGTGAGACCCTAAAGTTATGTTTGATGAGAAAAAAAAAAGGTAAACTTAGTCTATGATCTTATGCTTTAAGAGTTTTGAGAAATGTGCACATAGGTTTAAGCGTTTAGTAGAGCTGAGTGAGACCTGAAAACAAAAGATGGCTCTCCTGTCTCAGTTTCCTTATTTAAGAAAGTACTACATTATGTAGAGAAAACAAAGAGGATGTTCTCCATGTCTAGTGTATTGAATAACTCTAGAACTGGCATTCTTCAACTGAGGTCTATAAACTTAAAAAAAGTGATAACCATATTTTAAATACATGGTTTTCTGTACATTGTTTTTGTTTTCATTTTTCAAAAGGGGTTGATAGGATTCAGTAGAATGCCAAAAGTGTCCCTGACAAAAAGGTTAAGACCATTTCTCTAACATATGACTAAGTAAATTAACTGATATAATCCCGTTTTATCGCTTTTTATAGTCTCCACTAAACAAAGCATTAATGCTATTCAGCAACTTTTTGATATCGTGGTTGGAAACAAGACTGAATGAAGTGGTTATAGGAGCCAAAATCCTATATAATGGTCCAAAGATCATTTCCATGCATCCATAATTTCTTTTTTGCTATATAGAATAATTTATCAACTCCATAAGTAATATACCACTTTGAAAATACTTCAGATGTAATGTAATTATTTTTTATGAAGTAAAATGAAAAATAATAAAGTTTTGCAATTCTTTTTGTGTTTTTATTAAAACTTAAATACATAATAAGAAAAGAAAAAGAAACATATTATAAACTTAAATTTTAAATTTAAATATAAAATAAGACAAGAAAGAAAAACATCCTGTGGCCAGCAGAACGTAAGAGGATTCAAAATATGTAGAAATAAATTTCCATTTCAAGAAAACCTATATATTAAATACTATGCATTGCATTAAGAGCTGTTCATCTTTTCTTTCCCTGTAGGTTTTTTTGTTGTTGTTCTCTGCTGTACACTTTTTACTTTGTTTTTTTTTTTCCCCTCTTCCTCCCTCCCCTCAGGCTACAATTAAGTGTCATTGTATTTATATGTAGATATAGATATATACATACACATATAATACATACACACACACACACATATATATATATATATATATACACATACATACACACACACACATACATATGCTTTCCCTAACAGATTCCACTCCTAATCTTTGTTGTTGTTTGTGCCTACTTCCTATCCCTCTTGACTCCTCTACTTTACTTCTGTGTGTTACCTTGCCCTCCTATTACTTGACCACCCACCCCTCCAACAATCCCTTCCTTATCCTCCCATTCCCATAAATCTAAATATACTTTTACATGCCCCTTTGACCTGTTCCCTCACCCTACTCTCTGAAGATCCCTCCCTTATCCTCCCATTCCCATTAATCTAAACACCCTCCTGTATCCCCCTTTAACCTATTCCCTCACTCTTCACTCTAAAGATTCCTCTCTTATCCTCTCACCCCTCTCTATCTCCTAAATCTCATAATTACTCTTTTTAGTTGTTCCTGAATGATTTTACTTTCTGAAGTCATGTCATGCTCAGGTCTATGCTAATCTTTCTTATGAACTACCCAATTACTAGTGAGAATTGTAGCTACACATTTTACATTTTTCGTACATAAAAGCTAAATCGTCTGCTCGGATTCAGTCCCTTGTAATTGGTCTTTGGTATATACCTTGTTTCTCTTGGCTCTTGTATGTCAAATCTTCTAGTAAGTTCAGATTTTTTTTAACATAATTCTTAAAGTCTGACAATTCATTAAATATCCATTTTTTTCATTCAGATATTTTCAGCCAGAAGCCAAGTATTTGCAATTCTAAACAAGATTTTGGTTCTCTACCAGGGTAACAGATTGCTACTTCTTTGTTTTTATTGGACATGTCAACGATACTTTTGCCCCCTGAGAAGCTCCATTTATTTAAGCCATTGACCTATCTTCAAGAGGCTTCAATGTGTTTTGTTTTATTTTTTTTTTTCAGAATCTTGCTTTGCATTGAGTGTCTCCAAAACCCTAGGAGATAACTTTTATTATAATGCCCTGGGCATGGTAGGTACTTCAAAAATTCAATTGAATAAGTATTTATTAAATTTCTATCATATGCAAGGCACAATATAGTCCTTTAGGTGCTTTCGTTCTCCTGGGAGTGGTGTTGAAGATACAATATGTACACAGATAGGGGCAGGTAGGTGGCGCAGTGAGTAGAGCCCCAACCCTGGAGTCGGGAGAACCTGAGTTCAAACCCAGCCTCAGATGCTTGATGCACTTACTAGTTGTGTGACCTTGGGCAAGTCACTTAACCCCAATTGCCCTGCCTTCCCCCCTCCAAAAAAAACCCAAAATAAAAAAAAAAAACAATATGTGGACAGATAAAAATAAAAAGTATACAGAATTCTAGAAAGGTAAAAGAATTAATAATAAATAAAGATGGTGATATTCTAAGGTTAATTTGATTAAATTAATTGTAGTGAAGTAGGATTTTATCATCTTTATAGAATAACAATAACATCTTGGCTCTATAAATTATCCCAGGGTTGAAACACACATTGTAACTACAATTGATATTTAAGTAGTACCTTCAACTTTGCAAAGGACAGAAGCTAGGTAGTGCAATGATAGGACACTGTCCTGGAGTGAAGACCTGAATTTAAAAGCTAGCCTCACATACTTACTAGCTGTATGACCCTGGATAAATCACTTAACCTGTTTGGCTAAGTTTCTTCATCTGCAGATGGGATAATAGTACCTACCTCTCAGGATAGTTGTGAGGGGATAAAATGAGATAAAGTTTGTAAAGTGCTTTGCAGACCTTAAAGAACTATATAAATAGTAGTTATTCAAGTAATGCAATATACAATAATTTCCTTTATTATTAATAATAAATTATGTCTAATAATGATAAGCTTTGCTCTGTGCTGTCTCACTTGATCCTTGCAACTACCATATGAGGGAAGCACCATTTTATGTATGAGAAAACTGAAACTCGGAGAGGTTAGTGATTTTCCCAAGGACACATAGACAGCTAAGAAATAAGCAGCCGAGACAAGATTCAAATCCAGGGCTTTCTGACTTCAAGTTTAGTTTTTCATTCTATCCATTATGTAACATGAGCTATGGAAAAGTTAAAATGGTAATTAGGAAATTGAAATCTACATGCAAAGCATTAATAATATGCATTTAGCAGCTTCTACTTACTCAGAACAAAAGTCTCTATGATATAGTAAGGTATATATGATATGATGCATAAAGCAGACTTTATAGGTTAAGTTTTCTTAGGCCCCATCTGCTACTATTGATGGATAAAACCAGATAAAACTAGTATGTTTTCTCAAACTTTTTATCTCCAAACTCTTCCTCTTCCTCCTCCTCCTCCTCTTCTTCCCTCTCCTCCTTATCTGCTTCCTCTTTTACTTCTTCCTCTTTTTCTTCTTCCTCTTTTTCTTCTTCTTCTTCTCCCTCCTCCTCCTCCTCTTCCTCCTCCTTCTCCTCCCCTCCTCCTCCTCCTCCTCCTCCTCCATCAATCCAATTGATGGCTCAGTAGTTGGTGACTTTTAAAGCAAAGTAAAAGAAAAATAAATAAAATGTGCAGATCGTTGCATAGAGTTATATATATATATACACACATATATATATATATATATACCTGATAAATATTAGCAATAAGACTAAAATAATAACATCAATATTTGCCCAGATTCTTGCCTTTGAGAAAGTTACAGTGGAATTGCTACGAATGCAACACAAATGAATAAAACTCAGAAAACAAAGTAACTTAATATAGACAAAAGGCATGAGTACTAAGGGAACAAGATGAAAAGAGTGATTGGAGTTAGGATGACAGAACAACATATTCTTTTGCTTCATAAAGATTTCTCTGATGTCTTCTTATGCTGGCTAGCTGTCAAAATATAATCTCTCTGTCCTTAAACTATTTCCTATTGATACAGGGGCAGGGATTAAAGAATATATCATTCATTTATACTAACAAACCATCTATTCTTTGAAAGACTCCAAAAGTGGATGATTTCTTTGATGACTAAAGTGGCAAGCAGAAGCTTCCCCACCTTACGGCAGGAAACTCATAGGGCTGCCTTGCATGGAACATGTGAAACCTGAAAAGGCTCTAGAATCAAAATAAAAATCATCGAGTTTTACCAAGAAAAGCAAAATAATATTATCAAACATAGACAAGGAGCCTTAGTATAATGAGACTGTTTTGCAAATGAGAAATTATATATAATTGCTGTTTGTTCTTGTTTTCATAGAAGGGAGAGTAATTATTATTAACAAGTGGCTTGTTTCAATAATTATTTCTGGTTATCCCAGGGTACAGATTCATTGAAGTAGAAAACAATGCTTCTCATTCAGAGTTTTTGTTACTAGATCATTGCTTATCACTCAATGAAAGCATGTATGTTTGCTTGTTTTGAGAGTTGGCAGTTGTCTGGTGGTATGTGACTGGGGAGGTACATTTTAGGTGTAGTAGATAGCATCACTCTCTCACAAGCTTTCAAGATTTTTTTTCTTTTTTTTTAAACCTCTAACCATACAAGGTGCTGTGAGATCATTACATCGTTCAAGGGGAGAAAAGATGAAGAAAATATATATCTAAACACTACTTTTCATAACAAATTATCAACAGTAAAATATATTGTAACACGTCCTGGAGATTTTAATTATAAACTTATGTTAGATACACCAGAGTTGCTCTGAAGTAATGGCAAGAAGTAATTCAGAACAAATGATGAAACAATATTTTTTTCTTTCTTTTTTCCTATATTTTGTCATGGTATAAAAAAGGATGCTATAGAGAGAAAACTGAGCTTGAAGTCACATAGCCTCAGTGCTAATTTTTTTCCACTTAATAGTATTCTCTTTTTTTCCAATTACATGTAAAGATAGTTTCCAACATTCACTTTTATAAGATATTGAGTTCCAATTTATTTTTTCTTCCTTCCTTTCCCCCTCCCCAAGACAGTAAGGAATTTTATATAGGTTATACGTGTACAAACATATTATACATCTTTCTACAATAGTCATGTTGTGAAAGGAGAATCAGAAAAAAAGGAAAAAAAACACAAGAAATAAAAAAGTGAAAATTGTATACTTTGATCTGCATTCAGACTCAAGATTTCTTTCTCTGGATGTGGATAGCATGTTCCATTCAGACTCTTTTGGAATTGTCTAAGATCATTGTATTGCAGAGAAGAGATAAATCTATCAAAGGTGATCATTGAACAATGTTCCTGTTACTGTATGCAATGTCCTCTGGTTCTGTTCACCTCACTCAGCATCAGTTCATTTAAGTCTTTCCAAGTTTTTCTGAAATCTGCTTACTTATTATTTCTTATAGCACAATAGTATTCCATTACATTCATACACCACAATTTGTTCAACCATTCACCAATTGATGGGTATCCCCTCAGTTTCCAATCCTTTGGCACCACAAAAAGAGCTGCTAAAAATGATTTGCACGTAATAGGCCTTTTCTCTTTGCTATGATGTCTTTGGAGTATAGACCTAGTAGTGGTATTGCTGGACGCAAGGGTATGCACAGTTTTATACCTTTGATCATAGTTCCAAATTGCTCTGAGAATGGTTGGATCACTTCACAACTCCACCAACAATGCATTAGTGTTTGAATTTTCCAAAGTTTCCAACATTTATCATTTTCTTTTTCTGTCAGATTAGCCAATCTGATAGAGGTGAGATAGTACCTCAGAGTTGATTTAATTTGCATTTCTCTAATCAATACTGATGTAGAGTTTTTTCCAAATGATGATACACAGCTTTAATTTCTTCATCTGAAAATGACCTGTTCATATCCTTTCACCATTTATCAAATAGGGAAAGATGGAATTCTTATGAGAAATTGACTCAGTTCTCTATATATTTGAGAGATGAGGCCTTTATCAGAAACACTAGCAGTAAAAAATGATCCCTAGCTTTCTGTTTTCCTTCTAATCTTGGTTGCATTGCCTTTGTCTAGGCAAAAACTAGTTAATTTAATGTTTTAAAAATTATCCATTTTGCATGTCATAATTTTCTATGTCTCTTGTTTGGTCAGAAATTCTTCTATATTCTACTTTCTATAGAGCTGACAGATAAACTATTCTTTACTCTCCTAATTTGCTTATGCTATCCCCCTTTATGTCTAAATCATGTACCCATTTTGACCTTATCTTGGCATACAGTGTAAGTGTTGGTCTATGCTTAGTTTCTGCCATACTACTTTCCTAGTTTTTCCAGCAGTTTTTGTCAAATACTGAATTCTTATACCAGAAGGTGGAATCTTTGGGTTTATCAAACAGTAGATTAGTAAAGTCATTTACTACTGTGTCTTGTGTACCTAACCTGTTCCACTGATCCACCACTCTATTTCTTAGCCAGTACCAAGTAGTCTTGATAATTGCTGCTTTATAATACAGTATTTGATCTGGGACAGCTAAGCCACCTTCTCTTGAATTTATTTTCATTAATTCCCTTGATATTCTGGAACTTTTGCTCTTATGGATGAATTTTGTTATTATTTTTTCCTAGCTCTATAAAATATTTTTGGTAGTCTGATTGGTATGGCACTGAATAAGTCAATTAATTTAGGTAGAATTGTATTTTAATTATATTAGCTTGTTCTACCCATGAACAATTGATATTTTTCCACTTATTTAGATCTGACTATATTTGTGTAAAAAGTATTTTGTAATTGTGTTCACATAATTCCTGAGTTTGCTTGGCAGATAGACTCACAAATATTTTATCTTGTGTACCGTTATTTTAAATGGAATTTCTCTTTTTAAGTCTTGCTTTTGAGCATTGTTAGTAATATATAGAAAGCTGATGATTTATGTGGGTTTATTTTATATCCTCCAACTTTGCTAAAGTTGTCAATTATTTTAAATAGTTTTTGAGTTGTTTCTCTAGGATTCTCAAAGTATAACATCATATCATCTGCAAAGAGTGATAATTTTTAGGAGAGCATGGAATAGTTTGCCTGTCAGATTTATGGAGAATGGAAGAATTTATGACCAAACAAGACACAGAGAACGTTATGAAATGCAAAATAGATAATTCTGATTACATTAAACTGAAAAGGTTTTGCACAAACAAAACCAATGAAACTAAGATTAGAAGGGAAGCCAAAAGCTGGGAAACAGGTGGTGTCTCTGATAAAGGCCTCATTTCTAAAATATATAAAGAACTGAGTCCAATCTATAAGAAAACAAGTCATTCTCCAGTTGATAAATTGTCAAAGGATATGAACAGACAGTTTTAAGATGAAGAAATTAAAACTGTCTATAGTCATATGAGAAAATACTCTAAATCACAATTCATTGGAGAAATGCAAATGAAAACAACTCTGAGGTACCACATCACACCTATCAGATTAGCTAAGATGACAAAACAGGGACATGATAAATGTTGGAGAAGATCTGGGAAAAATTTGAACACTAATGCATTGTTTGTGGAGTTGTGGACTGATACCACCATTCTGGAGAGCAATTTGTAAATATGCCCAAGGGACAATAAAACTGTGCATACCTTTTGTTCCAGCAATACCACTACAAGGTCTATATCCCAAAAGAGATCTCACAAATGGGAAAAGGACCCACATGTATAAAAATATTTATAAGAGCTCTTTTTGTAGTATCCAAGAATTGGAAATTGAGGGAGTGCCCATCAATTGGGGAATGGCTGAACAAGCTGTGGCATATGAATGTAATGATGAGCAGGTGAACTTCAGAAAAACCTGGAAAGGCTTACATGAACTGATGCTGAGTGAAGTGAACAGAACCAGGACAACATCACACACAATAAAAGTAACAAATTGTGCAATGATTAATTTGATAGACTTATATCTTCTAGCAATGCAAGGATCTAAGACAATGTCAAAAAAAGAACTATAGCATCTGAATGTAGATCAGTGCATATTATTCTCTCTCTCTCTCTCTCCTTCTAATTCTTCTTTGTAACATGACTAATGTGAAAATATGTTTAATATGAATGAATATGTAGGGGCTATATCACATTGCATGCTTTCTTGGGATGTGGGGAGGGCAAGAAGAGGGAGAAAATTTGGAACTCAAAATCATATGGAAATGAATGTTGAAAACTAAATATATATTAATTAATAAAAAATTTGAATTAAAAAAAGAGAGAGCTGAGGAGTGAAGCCAAGATGGCAGAAAAAGCACGGACTTGCTTAAGCTCTCCCCCAAATCCCCCCAAACACTTATAAAAATGACTCTGAAATTCTAGAGCTACAGAACCCATGAAACGACAGAGTGAAACAAGTCTCCAGCCCAAGACATGCTGGATGGTTACTGGGAGAGGTCTATCCCACTGTGCTGGAAGCAGAGCACAGCCCAGCCTGGGCCAAGTCAGCACAGACCAGGCCTGAGCAGATGGGGCACAGCAGGCCTCAGGGCACTGAATCACTGAGTTCTGGCTGTTTCCAGACTTCTCAACCCACAAACACCAAAGACAACTTAGCAGGTCAGTGGGAAAACTCTGTTGGACTTGTCTGAGAGAAGGGCAGGGTCAGGCTCAAGCCCTGGGGCAGCAGACTTGCATGCAGAAACTGCAGTGGCAGCAGCAGTAGAAACTGCTTATGGAGCTCCAGGCCCACAGACAGTGGGGGAATCAGGAGGCTAACGAGAGCAGAAGTGCAGGGAACTAAGGCAGGATTCTCTTGCTTTGCCCTGCTTGGATCTGGGTCACACTCCTGGTTGGAGTTCCTGAGCTGAAGAGGAGTGCTGGTGTGGCAGAGCTTGTGGTGGCTGTGGAGAGGGAGTCCTTCTAGCAGTTCCAAGGTAAAAAAGAGTGCTTGAGGTTACTCATAGACAAGAGCACAGGCTAGTAGAGGAGTAAACACCTTCTCCTTTGATCATACCACCTCAGAAGAACCAAAAATTTACAGGTGCCAACAAGTAGTTCAGAAAACAGCATCACAAAACCTCTGAAGCTTAGGACAGAACACTCTTCACTCTGGAAGCAGAGCCATAATTTGACAAAGAGCTCAAAAGTTGAATAATTGACTGGGGAAATAATCAGACAGTATGAAAAACTGAAACTACAGAATCTTACTTTGGTGACAAAGAAGATCAAAACATATAGCCAGAAGAAAACAACAAAATCAAAAATCTTACATGAAAAGGCTCCAAGAAAAATATGAATTGGTGTCAGGACATGGAATAGCTCAAAAAGGGTTTGGAAAATCAAGTAAGAGAAGTAGAGGAAAAATGGGAAAATAAATGAGAGGAATGCAAGAAAATTATGAAAAATGAATCAACAGCCAAAAAATACGGAAGAAAATAACATCTTAAAAATATAATAACCCAAATGCAAAAGAGGTCCAAAAAGTAAATGAAGAGAAGAATGTCTTAAAAACAGAATTGGCCAAATGGAAAAGGAGGTCCAAAAGCTCACTGAAGAAAATAAATCCTTAAAAATTAAAATGGAGCATATGGAAGCTAATGACTTTATGAGAAATCAAAAAATCATAAAACAGAACGAAAAGAATGAAAAAATAGAAGACAATGTGAAGTATCTCATTGGAAAAACAACCGTCCTGGAAAGAGATCCAGAAGAGAAAATTTAAAATGATTGGACTACCTGAAAGCCATGATAAAAAAAACCTGGGCATCATCTTTCAACAAATTATCAAGGAACACTGCCCTGATATTCTAGAACCATAAGGAAAAATTGAAATTGGAAGAATTTACTGATTACCTTGAAAAAGATCCCAAAAGAAAAACTGCTAAGAATATTATAGCCAAATTCCAAAGTTCCCGGGTCAAGGAGAAAATATTGCAAGCAGCTAGAAAGAAACAATTCAAATATTGTGGAAACAATCAGGATAACACAAGATCTAGCAGCTTATATATTAAGGGATAAAAGGGCTTGGAACATGATATTCCATAGATCAAAGGAACTAGGATTAAAACTAAGAATCATCTACCCAGCAAAACTAAGTATAATACTTAGGGGAAAAATGGATTTTCAATAAAATAGAGGACTTTCAAGCATTCTCAATGAAAAGACCACAGCTGAATAGAAAATTATGACTTTCAAATACAAGAATCAAGAGAAGCATGAAAAGGTAAACAGGAAAGAGAAATCATAAGGGACTTATTAAAGCTGAACTGTTCACATTCCTACATGGCAAGATGATATTTGTAACTCATGAGACCTTTCTCAGTACTGGGGTAGTTGAATATACATACATACATACATACACACACATACATACACACACATAGACACACACACATATGTGTCATGCATATGTGTATATATGTACATATATATATACATACATATCTACACACACACACACACAGAGGGCACAGGGTGAGTTGAATATGAAGGTATGATATCTAAAAAAATAAAATTAAGGGGTGAGAGAGGAATACTTTGGGAGAAGGAGAAAGGGAGAGATCCAATGGGGTAAATTATCTCACATAAAAGAGGCAATAAAAAGCTGTTATAATGAAAAGGAAGAGGGGGTAGGTGAAAAGGAATAAGTGAACCTTACACTCATCAGATTTGGTTTAAGGAGGGAATAACATATACACTCAATTGGGTATCTTACCCTACAGGAAAGTAGGGGGGAAAACGATAAGGGTGGGATGATAGAAGGGAGGACAGATTGGGAGAAGTTGTAGTCAGAAGTAAACACTTTTGAAAAGGAGCAGTGTTAAAGGAGAAAATTGAATAAATGACAGACAGGATAGGATGGAGGAAAATATAGTCTTTCACAACATGACTCTTACGGAAGTGTTTTGCATAATGACACATGTATAACCTATATTGAATTGTTTGCCTTCTCAAGGAGAGGGGGGTGGGGTGGGAAGAAGGGAGAAAATTTGGAACTCAAAGTTCTAAAAACAAATGTTAAATACTGTTTTCACACACAAGTGGGAAATAAGATATACAGGCAATGGGCTATAGAAATCTATTTTGCCCTACAAGAAAGTAAGGAGAAAGAGGTTGGGGAGGGGAATGGAGTGATAGAAAGGAGGGCAGACTGGGGAAGGGGCAATCAGAATACATACCATCTTGGTGTGGGGGGGAGGGGAGAGATGGGGGGAAAATTTGTAACTCAAAATCTTGTGAAAATGAATATTGATAACTTAAAATAAATAAACTAATCTTTAAAAAAAAGAGTTATAATTTTGTTTCTTCATTCCCTAGTCTAAATCCTTCAATTTCTTTTCCTTCTCTAAATCCTTCAATTTCTTTTTTCTTGCTAAAGCTAAAATTTCTAGTACAATGTTGAATAATAGTGGTGATAATGTACACCCTTATTTCTCCTCTGATCTTACTGGGAAAGCTTCTAGCTTATCCCTATTACATATAATGCTTTTTGATGATTTTAGTTAGATTCTACTTATCATCCCAAGGAAAACTCCATTTATTCCTGTGATCTCTAGTATTTTTATAGAATGTTGCTGTATTTTGTCAAAAGCTATTTCTCTATCTGTTATGGTAATTAGGGTGGGACTTTTTTTTAACTGTTTTTTTCTTTTGGAATGCTGAGGTAATCAAGTACCTTTGATTAGTTTTGCCTTTCAAATGTAATTACAAGCAAAGTGGACTTTTTGTTGTCTTTGTTTTGGAGTGCTGCTCAACACTAAGATATCTTTCATTGAGTTGGGAGTCTTTTGTGACCTGCTTACTTCAAGGGAAGGCCTAAGTCACATGTGTTTGAGTCGCATGGTTGTGAAGTCCTTTGACCCGGAAGAAGTATATATAAACTTGGAGGTTAGTTTTTTTTGCATTTAGGGGGCGAATTCATTGAAAGAGTGTTGGTGAGATACTCTGGGTAGCCATTGAAAGAGACGCTCCCCCCCCCCACGAGCTTTTAAAACCCAGATGTTGGTGCTTCTCTTTGGTCACTATATATGTGTTGTGATACGCTCAGACAGATAAAAGCCTGTCTGTTGATCTTTTTGTAATTTATGTTTATATTTGCTCTGAAGTTCAGGGTGCTGGCTTTTCACCCTGAATTAAATGGATGGTATAGGTATGTTTACTTAAAATAAGATGTTAACCCCTTAAAGTTGCTTTCCTTAGAAAAGCAGATCAAAGGACTTATGCTAGCAGCCCTTCTGTGTGCTCTTGTTGTTGGTCTTTCACCTGCACAATGGCTGCTAGAAACACCGTTGTTACAGCATCTAATGAGATAATTACATTATTTCTGTTAGTTTGGTTATTGATATGGTCAATTATGCTGATAGTTTTCCTAATATTGAAACAGTCCTACATTCCTGGTATAAATCCCATGTGATCATAGTATACTATTTGGGTGATAAATTGTGGTAATCTCTTTGCTAATATTTTATTTAAAAAATTGACAACAATATTTGTTAAGAAAATTGCTCTGTAATTTTATTTCTTTGTTTTCACTCTTCTGAGTTTAGGTATCAGACCATATTTGTGTCATAAAATGAATTTGGTAGGAATCCTTCTTCACCTGTTTTTTTTTTAAAAACAGTTTATATCATATTGAAATTAGTTGTTCTTTAGATATTTGGTAGAATTCACTTGTAAATCTGTCCCAGGAGATTTTTTTCTTACAGAATTCATTGATAGATCATTTAATATATTTTCTTAAAATGGGGTTATTTAAGTGTTTTATTTCCTCTTCTGTTATGGGCAGTTAATGGGCAATTCATATTTTTTGTAAATATTCATCAATTTCACTTATATTGTAAGATTTGTTAGCATTCAGTATCACCTAAGTTATTCTTTTAATTTCTTCTACATTGGTAGTGAATTTACCCTTTTCATTTTTATACTGGTAATTTGGTTTTCTTCTTTATTTTTTTAAATCAAATTATCCAAAAGTTTATTTAGTTCATTTTACTATAAAAGCAGCTCTTAGTTCAATAGTTTTCTTGCTTTCAGTTCTATTAATCTTCCCTTTTATTTTCAGAATTAAAAAGTTGGTATATATTTAAGGATTTTTATTTGTTTTTTTTTTCCCTAGCTTTTTTAGTTGCATGCCCAACTTATTGATCTCCTCTTTCTCTATTTTATTCATATAAGCATTTAGAGATATAGAACTTCTGCTAAGAAATGCTTTGGCTGTATCTCATAATTTTTGGTTATATTGTCTCATTGTCACTCTCTCATGAAATTACTAATTGTTTCTATGATTTGCTGTTTTACCCACTCATTCTTTAGGATTTGATTATTTAACTTCTAAATAACTTTATTCTATCTTTCCATGGCCCTTTATTATATGTAATTTGTATTGCCTCTTGATCTCAAAAGGATGCATTTAATATTTATGCCTTTCTGCACTTTAATGTGAGGTTTTTAATACCCTAATACATGTTCAGTTTTTGTGTAGGTATCATATACCATGGAGAGAAAAAGTATATTCCTTTCTATCCCCATTAAATTTTATCCAGAGATCTAACTTTTATAAAATTCTAGTCAGCCCTTATCTTCTTTCTTGTTTATTTTGGTTAGATTTATCTGGTTCTGAGAGGGGGAGGTTGTGGTGCCCCACTAGTATAGTTTTACTGTCTATTTCTTCTTGTAACTCACTTAACTTCTCCTCCAGGAATTTGGATGCTACACCACATGGTGCATATATGTTCAGTGTCTTCATTGTCTATGGTGCCTTTTAGCAAGATGTAGTTTCCTTCTTTATTTCTTTTAATTAGATCTATTTTTGTGTGCCAGAGATCTAGATCACTACTCCCACTTTTTTTTTATACTGCAGCTGAAACAATACATTGTACTCTAGCTTTTTACCTTTACTCTGTGTGTATCTCTCTGATTCAAATGTGTTTCTTGTAATCAACATATTGTAGGATTATGGTTTTTAATCCTCTCTGCTATCTGCTCCTATTTTATGAGAGAGTTCATCCCATTCACAGTTATGATTACTAATTGTTATTTCCCTCCATACTATCCTGCCCCACCCCCATTCATACTTTTTGCTTCTCCTTTCACCCTGTCTCTCCACACCAGTGTTTTCCTTCTGACCATTGCCTCACTCAATCTGCCCTCCTTTCTATCAGGTCCCTTCCCTTTTCTTTTCCCTTTCCCCTGCTACTTCTGCCCCATCCCTTCTGTCCTCTCTTCTAGCCATTCCACCTCCATTTTCTTGTCCCTTTCCCCTCCTACTTTCCTACTGGGTAGGGTAAACTTTTAACCCAACTAAGGGTACACTCTTTTTGAACCAAATCTGATATGTGTAAGGTTCAAACAAAACTCATTCCTCTCCCTTCTATCCTTTTACAGTAATAGGCCTTTATTGCCTCTTCATGTGATGTAATTTACCCTATTTTGCCACTCATATCCTCTTCTCCCAGTACAATCCTTTTCTTCAATCCCCTAATTTTTTTTACTCTCACATCAGTCAACTTATATCCACATCCTCTATCTATGTATGCCTCTTTTAACTGCCCTAATAAAGATACAGTTCTTAAGAGTTACAAGTATCATCTTCTTGTGTAGGGATGTGAACAGTTTACCCTTAATGAATAACATTTTCCCCCCTTTGGCTTCTCAAGAATGGCTTAAATTCCCCTATGCTTCTTTTGAGTCTTGTATTTGAAGATTAAATTTTCTGTTCAGCTCTACTCTTTTCATCAGGAATGATTGAATGACCCTATTTCGTTGAATGTCCATCTTTTCCCCTCAAAGTTTATACTCAGTTTTGATGGGTAATTGATTCTTGGTTGTAATCCAAGCTCCTTTGACCCCTGGAATATCTTATATTCCAAGTCCTCAAATCCTTTAATATAGAAACTGCTACATCCTGTGAAATCCTGACTTGATATTTGATATTTGATTTGTTTCTTTTTGGGTGGTTGCAGTATTTTCTCCTTGACATGATAGCTCTGAAATTTGGCTTTAATATTCCTTGGAGTTTTTATTTTGGGATTTCTTTCATGACGTGATTCAATGACTATCAATGACTATATTACCCTTGTGCATGTGTATACATGTATGTTCATGCAAAACACTTCTATAATGGTCATATTGTGAAAGACCAACTGTATTTCCCTCAATTATATCTCAACCCCTCATTTGTTCTGTTCTCTCCTTTGACCCTGTCCCTTTTCAAAGGTGTTTGCTTCTGATTACCCACTCTCTGAATCTGCCCTGCCTTCTATTACCACCCCTCTCTTATCCCCTTTCCCCCCCTACTTTCCTGAAGGGTAAGATAGATTTCCATACTCAATTGAGTACGTATTTCATTCCCTCTTTAAGGCAAATCCAATGAGAGTAAGGCTGACTCGTTCCCTCCCCTCCCCTCTCTTCTCCATTGTAAAATCTTTTTCTTGTCTCTTTTTTGTGAGATCATTTACCCCATTCTGTCTCTCACTTTTTCCTTCTCCTAGTACATTCCTCTCTCACTGCTTATTTTTTTTTTAGATATCATCCCTTTGTATTCAGCTCACCCTGTGCCCTCTCTGCACACACACACACACACACACACACACACACACACACACACGTATGTATATATTTCCTCCAACTACCCTAACAATGAGAAAGGTCTCATGAGTTATAAATATCACCTTTCCATGTAGGAATGTAAATAGTTCAACTTTAATAGGTCCATTATGATTTCTCTTTTCTGTTTACCTTTTTATGCTTCTCTTGAGTCTTGCATTTGAAAGTCAATTTTTTTTTTATTTAGCTCTGGTTTCTCAAGAGTGCATTAAATTCCTCCATGTCATTGAATATCAATCCTGCCCACCCCCCCCCCGGCCATTTATTATACTCAGTTTTGCTGGGTAGGTGATTCTTGGTTTCAATCCTAGCTCCTTTGATCTCTGGAATGTCATATTCTAAGTCCTCTGAACCCTTAATGTATAAGCTGCTCAATCTTACATTATCCTGATTAGGTTTCCACAATACTTGAATTGATTCTTTCTAGCTGCTTGCAATAATTTCTCCTTGGCCCACGAACTCTGAAATTTGACTATAATATTCCTAGTAGTTTTCCTTTTGGGATCTCTTTCAGGAGGTGATCAGTGGGTTCTTTCAATTTTTATTTTATCTTCTGGTTCTAGAATATCAGGGCAGTTTCCCTTGATAATTTCTTTAAAGATAATGTCCAGGCCCTTTTTCGACTATGGCTTTCAGTCCAATAATTTTTAAATTTTCTCTTCTGGATCTCTTTCCAGTTCAGTTGTTTTTCCAATGAGATATTTCACATTGTCTTCTATTTTTTCATTTTTTTGGTTGTTTTATAATTTCTTGATTTCTCATAAAGTCATTAGCTTCCATTTCCTCCATTCTACTTTTTAAGGAATTATTTTCTTCAATGAGGTTTTGGACCTCCTTTTCCATGTGGCCAATTCTGTTTTTAAGCCATTCTTCATTGGCTTTTTGAATCTCTTCTGCTATTTGGACTAGTCTATTTTTAAGGTATTATTTTCTTCAGTTTTTTGGGGGTCTCCTAAAGCAAGTTGTTGACTCCCTTTTCACAGTTTTCTTGCATCACTTTCATTTCTTTTTCCAATTTTTCCTCTGCTTCTCTTACTTGACTTTCCAAATCCTTTTTGAGCTCTCTCATGACCTGAGACCAATTCATATTTTTTCTTGGAGGCTTTGGTTGTAGGAGCTTAGACTTTGTTGTCTTCTGATTGTATGTTTTGATCTTCCTTATCACCAAAGTAGGATTCTATAGTCTGATTTTCCCCCTGTTTGCTCATGTTCCTAGCCAATTACTGGACTTTTTAACTCTTTGTTAAGGTATGGCTCTGCTTCCAGTGTCCCAAGCTTCAGGAGTTTTGTGCAGCTGTTTTCAGAGAAACTTCTAGAGACCTGTAAGTTTTCAGTTCTTCTGAGGTGGTATGATCTAAGGAGAGGTGTTTACTCCTCTCCTGGCCTGTGCTCTAGTCAGTAAGTTACCATAAGCAATCTTTTCTGCCCTGGAACTGTGAGGAGGGTTCCCTCTCTACCGCTGCCACAAGCTCTGCTATGCCAGTGTTCCTTCTGGCCACAGGACTGCCACTCATGACTGTGACTCAGATCTAAGTACAGGCAAAGCAACAGAATCCTGCCTCAGTGCCAACAAAGAGACACCTGCAATCTCCTGATCAGTTATTCAGTACCCTTATAGTCTATGGCCTGAGAGCTCTGGAAGCAGCTACAGCCACTGACCAAGGCTGCGCTAGGGCTGGAGCTGGTCTGCACTCTTCTCTCACCCAGGTCTGACAAATCTTTCCCACTGAGTTTCTAAGTTTTCTTTGGCATTTGTGGGTTGAAAAGTCTGGAACCTGCCTCAATTGGCAGTGATTCAGTCCATTGAGACCTGCTCCAGGTTCGCTCAAGCAAGTCCCTGCTTTTACTCTGCCATCTTGGTTCTGCCCCCAGGAACTCCTGTTTTTCTTTTAATTGAGCATTTCAGACTATCATCATTCCATTTATTTCAAATGTAACTATCAGTAAAGGAAGTAGATCATGTGATCTTATATCCAGAGCTTAAAGAGGTTAAGCAAGTCATGTGGCCCAATCCCCTCACTCGAATATTCTCTATATATATATATACATACATACATACACACCTACATATACATTCATATATATGTGTGTGTATCTATATCTATATATGTATGTATGTGTATGTGTATTCTATTTTTAAAATCTAGATTGAAATTGTCAAGAGGACAGACAACATATCTGATACACTATCTCTACTATGCCTCTATGTCGCTTTGTACATAGTAGATATTTCATAGGTTCATTGATTATAAGGCTTGAAGAGACCATAGAATCCATCAAGTACATCCCTTTTATTTTGCAGCAAAGATAACTGACTTGCCTAGAGTCACACTTCTAGTAAGTGTCAATGGGGAAATTCAAAGTCCCTTATGCCCCACTGCCTTCATAAATGCTTTTGCAATTGATTGATTTCCTCTTTTTCCTTATGCCCACTACTTGGTATGTACCTTAAGGTCAACCACTGCTTACTTCCTTGATCATGGTAAATAAATTTGGGTTGTTTACCAATGAGTACAATTGAATGGGACAAGCAAATGTATGGAACGAATGGGACAATTTCATCATTGATTTGGCAGAAATAGAACTTTAGCTCATCAGTCCTAGATGTCTGGGAAGCTACCTTAAAAGAGGTGTTTATATCTCCTTGTGCAGATATTCATATCATCCCCAGTTTTATAAACACTATATTGAGATCCTCTCCAATCCAAGGCCCTTACCCACCTTCAATATAATTGAAAAGAAATGTGAGGGAGAGAATGGAAAAAGGTTTAGGCACCTGAGATTTTGGATGGAGTCTATTCTGCAGCATGTTTATCTTTGGACAGTAGGCCATATTGCTCCTGCTGTTCTATCAGACGCTATGACATAAGGCAGCACAGTTATAACCCCTCAGTCTTTGAGCAAACATTTTTTTTTCCACAGGAGCAATTTAAAAGCGCCCATGTTTCTGTCCTGAGGTTTCAGAGTCTAGATGACTGAAAAGTGTTTATGCTTACAGACCTGAAAGGAATTTTTAATTAAAATTTTCAAGCAGCTTATCTCATTTCATACTCTTTAGTTAAACAGAAAAATAGTCTGAGTAATAGATTTAAACACAAATTGGTTGTCTTGTGGACAAACCAGAAGTTAGCAAACTATACCTAAAGAATGAATCTATTTGAAATGAAATGCAGCTCAGATATGCTACCACCAACAATGCTATGCTAGGTTGAGAGAAGAAATAAAATCATTTATTAAAGAAGTGATTAGAAAAGAAACCAATTCTTTTAGAGCTATATAGCAGATGACTGATAATTTTTAGAGATGCTTTTAGAAAAACTTGTGGGAGTCAGAACAACAGTAATAAACTAGCCATTCTAAAATTTGTTTATTCCTTGATCATAGGTGCCTATGACACTGACAAACTTCATTTTGTATCTGGTTAAATAAGATTTATTCGAAGGTTGCACAATTGTTTTTCAGGTCATTTCAATAAATGTTTATTAAGTTCCTATGGTATGCAAATCACTGTGGTCTGGGGTACTGAAGACAAAACTGAAAGAATTCCTACTCTTAAGGAGCTGCTACTCTACCAGACTGGTGAATCTAGTGCTGGTGAGTGAGAAGAGTACCTTTTTAGAAGGAAATTTTATAAGTGATGGAGAATCACAAAACATTAAGATCCTAAAGTCTGAACAAAGTATTCTCTTATCCTTATAGACTTACATAGGTAGATTAGACATTGCCAAGTAATTACTTTACTCTCTATTTATTATAATTATAGATCTTTATGTATCTTAACTTCATTATATGCATTATGGAGATATAATGATATTACATAATCAAATGACATGGCTAGAGAAAAGAGAAGAGCACAGGTAAAATACTAGTGGATTTTTTTTTTGGTAAATGGATATTAGTGTAAGAAATTGGCAAAAAAGAAAAGACCCTAGATGAAGATGAGCCTAGTCGAGGAACAGTCAAACATTGCTGACAGGGCTTCTCAAATGTCATCTTAACTACTAAAAAATAACTTTTAAATACCCTTTAGATCAAAAAATAAATAGAAAAAATACTCTTGCCAGATAAATTTTAATTAGATACTTTTTACCCTCTCTTATCTGCAAGTTCCCACCCCAGAACATTTCAAACTCAACCAATGGCTATCCTGACTAGCTCTTTCACCAGTCGAATGTAAATTTAAAATCCCTGGAAAAAAGTACTGATTTATAGCAAAAGAAAATGGAAAATACTAGTACAATTTCATAGACTTGGTTGGACTCTTGAATATTAACCATAAGAGACAGATTTTCAATTTCTTTCCTTATAGAGTGAATGGAACACACTAAACTGTCACCTGCTCTGCAGCAATTTGTCTTAATATAGTTCAGAACAAGTCCTGATATGGATTATTACTGTAAAAATCCACCTATGACTACATAAAAAGAAGCACAAGTTGAGGTAAATGGCCAGTGAGGCCCAGCCCTATTTGTAAAGTCATTAATTGTCACCTTATTCTGTTTATTATACAAAGAACACCACAGATTTCTACCATTTTTAAAAAAGTATGATTAATGATTTTTTTTTACATCATAGTCAACCAGACTCATCTTCTTCTAGGGTTTTGTCTTTGTTGTCAGTTTCTTACCCTAATATCCATTCACTCCATCTCCTCCCAAAAAAATTCTACTGGTGCTCTTCTCTTTTCTCTTGCCCTGTCATTTATTATCTCCATCGAACAATCTATTGAACAATGTCTTAAAATTTAAAAGTTAAAGCATATGAATATATCTAACAATATCTATGTCATTCTGATCCCCTATTTTCCCACCTCTCTATGAAGGAGGGGAAAATGAGTTAGTGAGTTTAGACCTAGATATTGATGACAGATAGATATGGATATATACTCTCATATATGTAGAATTCATGCATTTATTCATTCCTACATTCATTCATTTGTTCATTCATTTATCTATTTATCTCTATGTCTCTATTATCTATCTTATTTACTTACTATATTTATGTATGAGAATGAATCTCCCTTTTTCACCCAGTCTAGAAGCATAGGAGCCACTCAGGGGATTTATCTCAATATTGATCAGCACAGAAGTTTTACCTGCAACCTTTTTCCAACCTGTGTTGGTTCACCCCTCTTTAGGCAGAGTGTTGGACCTCTACTCGCAGGGGCTCACCCTGCTGGTACCAGACTGAGGCATATGTCCAACTGGCTTTAGCCTTGTTCTAGCTCAGAACTCCTAAACTCAGCTCATGTACCAGACTAAATCTCCCCTAGTAGGAAGTATTACAAATATGCATTGCCACACATGCTGGAACTTAATAATAGCTCATTTATATAGGGCTTATTATAAACCACGTACTGTGCTAAGCACTCTATGAGTCTCATTTGATCTTCACAACAATCCTGGGAAATAAGTGCTATTATTATCCCTATTTTACAGATGGTGAAACTAAAGCAAATACTGTTTGAAAGATTTGCCCAGGGTCAAAAAATTATTGTGTCTAAGGCTGGATGAGCCCCGCACTTTGTCCACTATATTACCTAGATCCCTCAAATGTATCTTCATATCTTAAAAATAAAAATAAAATGATAGAAAATGTAATCAAAATTCATTGTTTTCATGGTAGGAAATATAACTTTCACATTAATAACGTTTCATATTACATTCCTAGAATTATGATGCCATGAGGTTATTGGCTTCCTCAAAGAGAAAGTCTTTCCATCAGGAACATAAAGGATATCACAGATGAATTATCTCATGATAAAGCTATTAAAGATTCATAACTTCTGGGATTTTAATTGGTTTTGATTGATCCCCATTAGAGTATTTGCCAATAGGGAAGCATCTTAATGATTTTCCCTCCATCTAATTTAAACATTGTTCATACTTATTGAACTTAATTACTGATAATAACATGAAGGGGAGTTTTATAAAGAAAAACTAAAACAAACAAAAACCTCTGGTGATAACAGAGTTCAGACTTGCAGACCAAGCTCCTTGCTATTATATAAAAGTCATATTCGTTGACTTTTTTTTCTATTGGCTTGAGCTGCATTTCTTTAATGACATCCTATGTTCTCATTTTCCTTCACAATTTTCTTTTAAGTGTACAATACACAAACCTCTCTTTTGCTATCTTTGGATGTAATTCATTGTTAATTCTCTGGAAAGCATAGTGTTAAATCACTTTCAGTCATAGGAAAACACTGGTAAATGCTGACTTTATGGGAAAGCATTGACAAGAACCATGAAGGCTGAATACATATTGTTGAATGAACACTGCTTTGTTGCATGGAACATCCATATTGACAGAATCCAGAGAGATTTTGAGTGAACTATTCATGGAGCTAATATGTAGGTTTTAGGTTTTCTGGAGAACTTTTCCAGATTTGGACTTTTTAATGTCACAAAGAATTAAATGTAATATAAATAGGTCTATATGTATGCCCACACCTATAGTTTTCCACCTCAGATGAGGGAACACAAAAGGAGGTATGTGGACTAGCTTTATTCAAATGTACATAGCTTGTGATGCACACTGTTTTAATCAGATATCAACATTATCTTCTAGGTTTCAAATTCAAATTTCACTTAATCTGTAATTTTGTGACTGTTTATAAGGTCTGAAGGTAAATTGATCATTTCCCAAAAGTAGAAAGTTCTGTAATTATAGACAGCGGCTATTCAGTTTATTAGGGTGACATGAGATATTGCAATTAAAAACAACTAAGCAAGAAACATTTACACTCTACTCATGTATTAAAAAATATGGACTTTATTTTGTTCACAAGGAACATAAAGTAGTTGATCAGCTTTGATTCTACACCAAATCACAATTAAGAATTTATTTGCATCTTCTATAGTTTGAAATCGGTTATGGAGGAGGGGGTATAATACAGCAGAAACAGTCACAGATTAAATAGTCAAGACAACCTGGGTTGAAATCAGATCTCACAAACCTATAACCTGTGTGATATTGGGCAAGTCACTTAACTTCTCTGTGCCTCAGCTTTCCCACCTGCAAGATTCTATTTCATTTTAAATCAATTTAAATCTATAAGTCTATATTAATTAATGTTATACTAGTGCTTTAATATGCCTAGCCAGTTAGCATCCCCCAACCAATACCCTTTTCCATCTCTTATTTATAGACATATTGTTGAATAAATATGTATCTAACTTCATTTTTAAATTTAAATAAGTATCATTTGGCAAAAAGAGAACTTTTTTTAAAGTTACAGGGCATATAGTCAGATATTAGTCTCATTACAGTTACTATGCAATCATATCCATTTTTGCTTTTTCTCTGATTATTTTCCTCCTATTTTATTCACTATTTCTTACCCTTCTTGTCTCTTTCCTTCTTACACTCATATTAGAGTCATGACATTTTCTGTCCCTGACTAGGAAGGAGCTTTTCTGATGTTATCTGGCAACTAATTCAAAATTTCTGAACTATTAAAGTTTAGAGCTGATGATGACGATGCATGATGTATAGTCACAAAACACTTCACGGAGTTCTTTATGTGCTAGTGTTCTAAGTGACAGGGCAATCTACTAAATTCATAGTAGTTAAGTAGTATCTAGTAGACCAAAAAGAAGTTTACCAATTTTTTCATATTTGACTTATGAAAATCTAGCCTATGAGACGTAGCTTAGAGACTGGAAAATAGAAAGCTAACCTTCTCATCAGGAAGACCTGGGTTCAAGTCTCACCTCCTACACATACTGACTATGGGTGACCTTGGTAAATTTTTAATTTCTCAGTGTCCCTAGAACTCACTGACAAAAATTATAGAAAAAGATGCTGATTTCCATTGGTTGCAGGAGTTTTGTCATTCATGGAGTTACCTATACCAATCATAGGACTAGTACCTATCCCTGTCCATATATATGTATGTATATTTATCTGTATTTATGTTTTGGTATATTTTTTTTCTTTAAATATGATACTTTTGAGCAATGATCTCAGTGTCCTGATGATCCAGACAATGGCTTTAATTTGGTTTCACTGAGAAGTAAGTCATTGCTTTAGTCAAATGATTTTGTTCACCTGGTTTGAAAGATAAATTGCTCGTCTAATGCTTAACATAAACTGAGAGCAAAAGCAATTAGTATGGTGGATGCTACTTTAAGGGGAAAGTGTTGTGTTTTTCATCTTTACAGCAGATGCAGGAACATAAGGCCGTCAGTGGGTATCATGCTAAATTGTCACTGAATTACACAAAATCAACAGGCTTTAACAAAATAGCTAGTGTTTTCAAACTTGTTGTCAGATTAGGGCTTTTGCCAATCTTCCTTACAGAAAGATGTCCATTTATTGTGGCTTGAATTGACATATGGAGGTGATCAGGGAGAAATTTCAGGACCATTTGGGAAATCTAATGTTTGCATGAACAAATGCACATGGTAAGCCTGCAATGTTTATTTATTTTCTCTCTACTCCTTCGTCCCAGCTAAGTCAAGTTTTTGCGTGTATGTGTGTATTTAGCCTCTATTGTCCTAGTAACATTATTGGCTTGATTCATAACTTTATTACAATTGTTTGTTACCTCACCACTTCAATGATAAAATAGCAGGCATTTTAAAAAATTGTTATAAAAATAACCTTAATAATGTTGATAAGCCATGTGGCATAACAGATAGAGAGCTGGTTTTGGAAAGAAGGATTCAAATTCTACATTTGATATATATTAGCTCTGTGACTCTGGGAAAATCACTCATCCTATCAATGCTTGAGGTAGTTCTTTCAGTATGAGTGGGTCAGAAGATGGGGACAGGCATTAGTAAAAGGACTTTTAGATTCTGCATCTCCCTACTCTAATTAAATCACAGGGCCAGTCCCTAACCTTATAAATATTGTTTTCATTAAGTTGTGGGAAATTAAAAAATGAAGTCAAAACATTTTGACCATTGAGTTTTTTTGAGGAAATAGATGAAAAGCTCAATAATCCTATTTTCTTTATTTCTATTCTTCTGATTTTATGTTATCTTGGATTATTTTCACATTGTTATCATTATTATTGTTCAGTCTTTCAGTCATATCTGACTCTTTCTGTGGACCAGCAGCACTCCAATACTATCCAGGAGGTTTTCTTGGCAAAGATGCTTGAGTAGTTTGCTATTTCCTTCCCCAGTGAATTAAGACAAATAGAGGTTAAGTGATTGTCCAGGGTCTCACAGGTATGAATCTGGATTTGAGAAAATTTGAAAAAAAAAAAAAAAAAGCTGGATTTGAACTCAGGTCTTCCTGACTACAGGTCCAGCACTCTATCCACTGAGCCACTGAACCTGCTTCCATTTTTTTTTCACATGTGCAGTTCCTATTCAGAAAACATTTGTAGGTGAAATTGATGCCTATCTGCTCTAATTGGGAGAGTAAGCTAAAAATGAATTCTAAATTGCTCCTTTTCAGAAGAGAAATAGATGACATTTAATGTCTATTAGCTTTATTATGTATCTAACACCTGCAAGTTTGCTAAATCTTTTACATACACTCTCTTTTGAGGCTCACACAAATCATGTGAGACAGTGAGGGCAGGCCTTAGTATCTCCAAGTTGCAGATAAGGGAGCCAAATCTCCAAAAAGTTAAACAATACACCTTGTGTCAAAGGTAGGGTTTTATCCCAAATCTTCCTGACTAAAAACATCACACTCTGTCTGCTATGCCATACTCCCTCTTTCAAAACTATTTTTCATAAGCAGATTTAATGAGTCACAGGAATATTTAATAATTTTAACCCGACTTTGAAGTAAATATTATCACTCAGCCTCCTCTTGCCGTTGTTTACCCATACAATCCAGTCTGTACATTGCTACCAGAATAATTTTCCTTCTCAATCACTTTCAATCATCTCTGCCTCTCAGAAACTTTCAGGACTTTTTTTGTCACCTACAAAATGAAGTCTCAACTTCATAGCGTGATATTTGAAGGTTTCCACAACTTGGACTATCTTTTCTAGGTTAACTCTCACTCCTCCACATGTTACTTTATTCCATTCAAATTGGTCCATTCAGGAACATTTATAAATACTTTGTGTTCTTCCATCATAGCACATTGATCATCCTATTCCTGGAACGTCTTTGCCTTACAATTTCCCCCAAAAAGGGACAGCTATGTTTCAAGCTATAGCTCAAATTCTACTTCCTCTAATGAACCCTCTCTGATCTCCCTAGACAGAAGTGATCTCTCACACCTCTACACTCTGATGATAGCTTTGTTCTTATCTAATGGTAACTGTTCAATATTGCTTTATATCATAGTCATTTGCATATTCAGATGTATGCGCGTGTATATCATATATACACACAGAGAGAAACAGACACAGAAATATATAGAGACACACAAATATATAGTTAATGGGCCTAATAGATGGTGAGTTCTTTGAGGGCAGAAACCATTATTTTATTTCATATCCCCCCACTAGGCTTCCTAGAATAATGTTTCATTTATGTCATATGTACAATAATTGATGTGGTTAGATCCTAATGGGGAGGGTGTCTCTTTCAATAGCCTTTTATATCTTTACATATATTGGAAACAGATTAAGCTAAGAGTAAAATAATAAAGTTTCACACCAAAGTTCTCATTTTAAGTTGCAGAAAGCTGTTCTTCTGTATTGTTCTTTGTCCCAGTGGGGAAACTAGAACCAATTAGTGGAATTGACAGTGAGGCAGACCCGTTCAATATAAAGAATAACTTTCCCACAATTAGGGGGGAAATACAATAGAATGGCCTGCCTCATTAGGTAATGATTTCACTATCATTGAAAATGTTCAAGATTTATTTTTAAAGAGCTGTCACACGGAAGAGGAATTAGGCTTGTTCTTTTTGGCTTCAGAGGGCAGAACTAGAGACAAGGGATAGAAGATGCAAGGAAGCAGATTTAAGTTTGTCATAATGAATACCTTCCCAATCTTTAGACATCCAGAAGTAGAAAGGGCTGCCTAGTAAAATGCAGGCAACCCCTCATTTGAGTTTTTTGGCAAGGCTAAATGACCACTTACAATATATTTTGTAGGATTTTTTTTTCTGAAATGGGTGTGAGTAAATGACCACTAAAAATTCCTTCTAAGTATCTGATTCTGTAAAGAACCTGGCCAAGCATTTGTCAGAGATGCTGTTAATGTGATTAATGAATAAGGAAAGGAGTTAGATTAAATTAATTCAACAGTCCTTTCTAAGGTAATATGAGTAACAAGGATTTTATTCATACACATTTATTTTGATTGAATATTTAGATTTTTCTTCTTTTTTCCTCTAATCTTTACTTCTTTCCTCCTTTCCTCTATCCCTCCTTACCTCCCTCCTTCCTTCCTTCTTCCTTTTCCTTCTTTCGCCCTTCCTTCTTTCCTCTCTCTCTCCCCTCCCTTCCTTCCTTCCCCTTTATTTTACTCTCTTCTTTCCCTACTTCACTTCATTTTCCTCTCAGAAACACTTAAGTATCTTCCATGTACAACGCTTTATTATGATATCAAGATTAGCCACACTTATTTAAAAAACATTACTTTAATGAACAATTAACTTCTGATATTCATTCCAGTGATAGTTAAGAAACCTTCAAATTTCATAGTATGACTTGCGCTCAGCTTTCCTCGTGTCCACTAGTTGGATTAAGTTTAACAAATTACTTTCCTAGATAAGGTTTTATGTCCCCTGTGTGTTTCAATAACTGATATTTTCTCTCAGTTGGCAGCTAACTTCGAATAACAGATGTGCTTGTTTAGGGGAAATCACTACCATAAGGAAGAGCATAATTTTATTTACCACTGTTTGTGATTTTCCCCAGTCTCAGCAAATAGAGACCCAAGAACAACTGAGACACAAAGATAAGTTTAGTTTGATATTGCCAATAGGATAAGCAAGTAGTGAAACTTCCAAGAACCTTCCAACTACCTGCTCATACAACATGAAACTGGCAGGGCCCCTAAAATGGTTATTTTCTAGCCCATTTATAATACTGAAGGACATATGGCAATTCCATGCACAAGATATGTGTGTAAGCATTTGTTAACATTATTGAACAAGATGAATTACTCAATTCCAGATATTTTTCTTCAGCAAGAAATCTCTCCCAACTGCCTATAGTGTAGTAGAAAATGTAATATGATTTTGCACGTTTGGTGTTTTTCAAGAGATACCTATGGATTTTGTGCATAATGGAAAGGACAGCTGGTGTGTAGTGGAGAGAACGTAGGATCTAGAGCAAGTCCTGAATTTTACTCCAGACTCAGCCCTTTTCTTTATTGTGTGGCCTACATCAAGTCATCTAGCACCTCTGTTTATGTCACCTTATTTGAAAAATTAGAATAGTTTTTGTACCAACCACCTTATAGGACTGTTGTAAGGAATCAGTGAGATGATGAATATCAAATTTTTGCTTGACCATAAGTCATTATAGAAATATCCATGATGATGATGATGATGAAGCCAATGATATGGTTGATGCTGATAATATATAGGCTACTCTGAGAGACTACATGTTCATTTTATCTAAGAGCTCAATCCATATCCTTTCTTGGGAGTGCTTACTAGAATTAAATGAACAATTCAGTGCTTGTGGTGACTCGCTAATGCGACCTATTTTAAATTATAGGCCCATCATCATGTAAACATTCATCCTGTGGTGCTGAAACAGAGTACACTCTTCATCATTATGTCTAGAATTTGAGAAGCTGGTGAAAATGGTTTTTAAGAAACCATGATTACTTTTTTCCAAGCATTCTCAATTTCAACAGATTCAAGTACTTAAAATTTTTACTGTAGATCTGTAATTTCATTATATTACTAGCCCGTATATTTTTCTTCTTGTAATTATTACCTGGAGTTTCTGCATAATTTAATACTAAAATTTGTTCCATGATCCCCTTCATTTGGTACATTCTCCACCAATGCTGCTTGAAAGTCATCCCATTTTGTGTCCATTACATTTTTAAAAATTTATTTTAAAGCAGATAGGTAGTATAGTGGATAGAACATTGGGCCTACAGTCAGGAAGAGCTGTATTCAAATCTGGCCCCAGACACTTACTAGCTGCGTGACCCTGGACATTTACTTAAACTCAGTCTCAGTTTCCTCAACAATAAAATAGGGATATTAAAAGCACTTTTTCACAGATTTGTTATGAAGATCTATTGAAATAATATTTGTAGAGATTTCATTTACTAAAAGTGTGTTCCCTTCCCCTACCTCCTGTTTTGCTGCAGATTAAAAATATTATCACTAGAGTAAATGTATGAAGATTGATAAATCAGAGTTGGCTCACAATCTGAGGAGAAATTAATTATGTAGCTATATGTTCATATATATATAATTATATATATTAATATATAAATATATATAATATCATCTGCTTATTCTCCCCAAATTAGGTTTTTTATTTCATTTAATTTTAAACAACAAAAATAAAGACTTATCAGAAAGATGAGATGTAGATAATTTTATTTTTCACAGGAATGAATATGTACTATCACAACTGCCAATTTAACATTAATATTTTAAAGGTAAAATTAAAGTATACCAAAAAAGCAACAGTGTTTAGTGAGTACAGACAATGAAAATTATTTAAACAGAATAAGTAGAAGTATTTTCTCATCTTATTTATTTCCATCTACAAGAAGTCTTAGGGGAAAATAATAAATAATAAATGGGGTCTGAGATTTGTAGAATTTAATTACTTTTAAATTGTGATATCAGATTAGCAAGAGGAGGAGACTTTGGTGACTAACAAGCCTGACATTTACAAAACCTGCAAATTTGTCTTGTTAGTTTGATAGGAATGTATATAGCAGTGACGGTGAACTTCAATTATCTGGACATCTGAGGGAGTGCTATGACTACCAATAGTTACGATAATTTTGAAATGATAATTTCATCTTTTGAAGGTTGGTAGAGATAATCACTGGAACTGGAATTCTGAACCCAATTCTGACCAACACAAATAAATTTATTGCTGAAGAAGAAATTAAAGGATTTTTTTTTTTATCACTGGGTGGGAGACAACTACTAGAATATAGAGTTCACTACATAGAAAGAAGAAAATTGAGGATAATCTGACATACACTCTAGACTTTGGATATCTGATTTCAGAGGCTTTAGCAAAATAATAGGTAAGAACCTATAGTCTAAAATTCTTCAGGGAAAATTGACCAAGTATCTCCCAAAATGAAATTCTGAAGAGATAAGCAAACAAAAGAAAAATCCAAGAAGAAAACAAAAGCAAATTATCAAAACAGAATACACCTACTCAATGAACTTATAAAATAAAACTTAATATTGGAAAAATATATAGTAGATAGGAACAAAAGTAGGTAATAAATGATGCACAATAAAACACACCATGATATTATAAGAATAAAGTATGTAGTTCTAAAGCTCAGATTCATTTTGGGATGGTGAAAAAATGCTATGGAAAATGATATTTCAAACTACATTGAGAAGTTTCAAAGGTGCAAAGAAGAGAAAGGACTGCTAGCAAGAGTAGAAAGGAATATAATAAGAAATTAAGAATAGGCATGTGCTACAGTAATAGAGTGCTAGACAAGGAGTCAGGAGGACTTGAGTTCAAATCTAGCTTTAGAAATTTTCTAGACTTCAGCAAATTCCTTAAGTTCTTTCCGCCTTAGTTTCTTCATCTATAAAATAAGGTTAATAAAAGCTCCTACATCTAATGGTTGTTATGAAGGTAAAATGAAATAATAAAATACTTCAAAAATCTTAAAGCATTGTAAATGCAAGTTATTGTGGCTGTTGTGATCTTTGGTGTTATTTATTATTATAGTATATAATTATTCAACTTGTATTTTGATTCTATTTAGTCTGCAGAGGAAAATGAGAGTTGGATTGGATATGATGAAAATCATAAATAAGAAGTAGAAATGCAATATAAGTAAGGAGATAGCAATATAAAAAATGGCCCTAGAGAAATCACATGCCAGGGTTCTGAAGAAATAAGCAGATATCACTGATAAACAACCCCCCGTAATTTTTGAATGATAAAGAGAATTGGAACGATGTACTGAAGGACTGGAGAATATCAAGTGAGTCTCAATTTTAAAATAATAATAAATTGGGAACAGAGTGGAATTTGGAACCTGTAGACTTGTAAGGTAAACTTTGATTTCAGTCAAAAAGTTCTAAAATATGTTCTTAAAAGACTTGTGAGTGGGCATATAGTAGAGGAAACAGTGATCCTTGAGAACCAGAATGACTTCATCAATGCCAAACTAATCTCATCTTTTTTTTTTCACAGTGAAATTGGTAAATGAGAGGAGACCTAGTTTAATAAGAGTATACGAAAACATTTGAACAAGTATTTCTTGCTACTCATGTTGACAAAAAGGGAGAGATGTGGGCAAAATACTTAGGTGGATTTGTAACCAATTAAATGACTGAACGCAAACACTGGTCATCAATAAGTTAATGTCAACTAGGACAAAAATTTCTTACAGAGTTCCTGAGGAAGCCATCCCTAGTCATGTGTGCTGTGTGCTACATATGCTATGTGTGCTCTGTGTGTGTATGTGTTTAACAGTTCTGTGCAGTTTTTATATGAAGGCATGGATAGTATTACACAGTTTGGAATAATAATTAATATGTTATATATTAGCATTGGATCTGAAAAACACCTTGAAAGGACAATTCTTAACAATACACTTTAATAGAGATAAATGTAAAGTGATACTAGAGGTGTCATTTTCACCCATGATTAAAATCCTTGAGACATGTTTCGTTGTCTGATCTTTGGGATGTTACACATGAAATCCTCTGTAGGTACAGGTTCGACTAGATGCTCTCTGAGGTTCCTTCAAATTTTGAGATTCCACGATTTTATGATCCCTGCATTATCCCTAGCATAACTATTTTTGTCAGTGAATTATTAAAGTTATATAATTATGAGTCCCTTAACATCTTTCTGAAACTTGCTGTACTGCATCAATAATTTACCTTCAGAATATTCATGCATAGTTATCTAACAGAGTTAATGGGAAAATTTTTGTTTTGCTTTGCTTTTAGATAACGACACCAGCCATTGATTCTATTTCAAGTATGTAGGACGAAGTGTTTACTTTTATTGGCTATAATGAAGTCAAAGGAGAAATAATACTCAATTACTTGCTTGTCAAGCCATAGTGGAAATATGTTGGATAGGCAATCACAGAGAACATCCAAAGGATATTTGCTTTCAAGTTATGTGGAGACATGACTGACTAAAAATGTAGCAATTGATGGTTTTTAATCTAGTGGCTCAGAGGGATGAGGGCAGGAGGGGTAGGGGAGAGAGAGAGAGAGAGGGCACAGGAACAGAGACACATGTACAAAGAAAACAAGAAATGGGCCTAACTCAAAAATGTTCTTTCAGAGATGATTGACTCTCTTCCACTGTCAGTAGTGCAATCCATTTTAATCTTTTTGGCATTCATTTCTCTTTATTGATGAGCAGCCAAAGATGCTGTACTACAGCTAAAAATGGCCCTTTTGGTTATGAGCATTCACTCTCAATAAACAAAAAGTGCACAGCAAAATTTCAAGGACACATAAATATGGATCTTTATGTTTTTTTTTTACTTTGTCTTCTAGACTCTTCTTTTTACAATGATTGACTTGCCTTACTGTACCTTTTATTCCTTCTTTTTTTAAACCAATTTCCAGAATGGAGAAACTTTCTGCCTTTACAGCATCATAGTGTTATGCCTTTATGAATTCTATGCCTTTTCCTTAACATCTTTTGAAATGAGTGAAGCCTCTGAGAAGCTTCATTATCTAAACACATTTGAACTGATGGAGACTAGATGGGTAATTTGCCAGGATGACTGATTTCCAAATGCTGAATAATGCAGAAAATTTCAATACTGCATATTATTCTGAGTGCCCCAAATTAGACATAGGGGCCTGTGGTACAGTGGCTTAATATTCTCATTTTATTTATGGAGATTTGAGTTCAAGTCCTGATACCTAGTTGAGGGAAAATCAGGTCAACATCTTTCTCATTTCAGCAGTGAATGGTAGACCTCAAAAGATTGTATAGTTGGTACATGCTTCAAATGGAGAAAAAAGTCCTGTACCTAGTCTTTTCTTTTCAAATTTCAGTCTGTAAAATTGGCCAATAAGAAAAAACAGGAGCAATATTTATGGTTTTCCTGCTTCTAGTCAGGGGGAAATGTTTATCTTCTATATAATTAGAAAAAAAGAAGGATAATGAGTCATACTCTTATGAATTAAAGACCATACTGAAGTGGGGATGAATTTGGGGAGCTTAAACAGAAATGAATCACTTCCTCATTCATAGCCTTATTTTATTATAGTTAATGGTGTTACTTAAATTTTATAAGTAGTTCGTAACTAAAACTAGAAATATATTTTAAAGGTTTAAGGTAATTTAAAACATACTACCAAATGATTTAATAAAGCACTTCATTCCAGCAATTTTTCTAGCATAGTTCTTACACATACTAAACACTTAAGATATATTTGTTGAACAAATAAATGAAATAATCAAGTTTTAATAAATTAGGGCATAAAAGCAGTATAAATCAGTACATGCATTACATATTTGGCTTCTTGAGACAAGGCACAGAAGACAGTATTATAGACTTAGAGCTGGAAAAGGGCATTAGAGGCAGTGGTGGGATTCAGCCAGTTCGCACTGGTTCTGTAGAAACAATAACTAATTTTAGGTTGAGTTCCAGGAACTGCTTGTTAGTGGGGGTTGTGGTGGGGGCAGAGCCTCAGGTAGGTTCTATGGAGATCTGGTTGTTAATTCATTTGAACACCACCACTGAGTAGAGGTCATGTAGATCAACTGCCTCTTTTTAATAGGCCAGAACACTAGGGTATAGAGTAGTTTAGCGAATTGCCCAAAACTATACAAATAATAAGTAAGTGGCCAAAGTGGTATTTGAACCTTAGTTTCACCTGGCTACAAATTGGGCACTCTTTCCATTCTGCCACATTAAGTCTCATAATATGCCTTAGAACAGTGTCTCTCATGATGAAGGCACATGATAGAATAAATGCTTTTGACTAAATCTAACTTTATGTACTGTATTGAGGTTTGCAAATTATGGTGCATATATTTCATTTGAGGCTTATAATAACCTTGTAAGGTAAGGACTACAGTTTTATGATGTCTGTTTCAAAGATGAGGAGCCAAAACACATAGAAATTAAGTGACTTGCCCATAGCACGCAGGTATTGAATTTTGGAGGTGGAAGTTGAAACTAGATTTTCCTCACTCTTTTTCCAATATTCTGTTCAGCAAACTATGCTGCTTCTGGAATCAAGGAGTGAATGAATGAGTAAATGGATTAATGTAGTTACACCCATTGTTCCATTTTCTTGGTCATATACATCTTGAACTCACTGAAAAATACTCCCTGGTTTTCAATATTTTACATCTATTGAGTCTTACATATATTAGTTACTTGGTAACTGTATGTTGGTTAATTATATAATATTGCAAAAGGACGATGTATAAAAAATGGATGAGTTAGGTCCCATAGAAATTACTGTTAACTCTGTGGCTCAAACTCTATTCTTTCATAGGGAAAAGTGAGTCACATTCTGGGACCCAATCCTGTGTGATGAAAAAACTTGGTATCTCTAACGATTCACCCAGAAGAGCCCAAAGGTGAGCCATTAAGTCTTACTCAAAAAGACTCACCGGGGATGGCAGACTATTAACTACATCTCAGATGTCACTTGGGCATTGATAAACATAGGATAAAGACTTAGTATATAACACCATGACAAAATAATTTTTTTTAAAAAGTTATAGTTCTGATAAATGAGAACTTCCCCGAAGAACTTGAAAATGAAACTTCTCTTGCAGTTTAATTAATATACACAAATGCTATCTTTAGTTTCTTTAGGGTCTTCACATTGAAAGGATTTGCAATTCAATTCATTTTGATTAAATCCAATCCAATCCAATGCAATGCAACAAACATTTTAAATCATCTACTTTGTTCCAGATACCATGTTAGGGATATAAAAACAACAACAAAAAAGACAATCTCTAAAGGACTGAAGGAAGTTTTGCTTTCAAGGCGCTCTTCTCAGACACTAAGGAAAGAGTAAGAGAGGAGAGCTACTAAGGGTACAGAACTGTGTGCATATGACTGATATACAAAGTTACAGCAAATATGAAATGACATCGGCACATATATAAGAACATATCCCTCGAAAGGACCTTTCTGAGTGTCTAGCAGTCCTGTTTTGACTACTCCAAAACCACCAGAAAAAAAAGAATGCAAATCTAGCAACTGAATATGTACTAGACCATAGACCAAGAAAAGTGGGACCAGCATTGGCTGGGGTGTGGCCAGAGCTATTGTTGACATTAAAGCTCACTCATCTCCCGAAAAGAAAAAGTATCTTTGAGTAATACTCAAAGAACCACAGTATCAGAATGACCTGAGTGCAAAGAGTCTAGATATTGCCTTTTAAAATTTCCATTAAGGAATTACTATACTTCTTTATAAGCCTCAAAAAAATAATTTAAAATTTACTTGGTTAAAATAGGAAATGTTTTTCTTATAAGAATTGATATTAAATTCTTAAGTGCATCTCATTTTGAATATTCACATGTATTTCTATTATTACAGATTCTACAAGGGATATTAGAAATTATTCTTTCATGTGCATCTCCAAGAGCAACAGTAATAAGTGCAATGTTTTTTGTTTGTTTGTTTTGTTTTGTTTTTAATTTTACCTTCATGGAAACATGTCCATACCTGTTAATATCTTGATATTTTCAGATGCTCGTTGTTTCAGTATTTGATAATAGAAGAAAAACTACTTGAGAATAAGAATCCTGTGAGTTGGATTTACCCTTATTGCAAAGATGAATTGTCATTCAATTAGTATGACACTTTTTTTTCCTTTTTGCTTCATCATAATTTAAAATTTCAAGTTTGGGATGTGTTGGAAAGTGAGAAATATATCATATGCTTATGTGTAAGAAATTCAAATTTGAAAACCCTGGGGACTGATTGTTGAGCATTCTTCAGATAAATGAAATTACACTGAAGATCAGATTAATCTATTAAATTTCTTTTGTCACATTAAGAATGACCAAATTTTATATAAAATATTTTTGGAATAGTCTCACTACTTTATTGTGTGATAATATTGAATAATATTGGAAAAAAAAACCAAGCACCATGATTTGTCTTAAGTAAATACACTCAACTCCTCATAGATTTTCACAGAACTTGAAGAAAGGGACAACATACAAACATATGTATTTTTCATTCGCTTCCCTGAATTCTTTAAGGATATTTTAGGCTCATTTCTTAGTTGCTGCTAACCAGGAGAACATCTGGGAGATGAAACTTATTCTAACTTCATAAAAAAGTTGCCTTTCATTTCTATGACTTTCTTGTTTAGGAAGGAAGCATATTTCATTTTTAAGTCTGAAGATCTGCTCTTGTATCCTGACATCACCACTTATTAGCCTTGTTACAGGCAAATCACTTACTTAGAGAATTTAGAGTCTTAGTATCCATATCTGAAAAACTGGGATGAATTGTACTTACCTATTTTATTGAAAATCTGTATGAAAAGCATTTTGTAAATGGAAACAACCTGGGAGGATAAGCTATTGTCACTTACTGATCAATCAATAAGCTTGTATTATGCACCTACTACGTGTCAGGCACTGGCCTGTGTACCTGGAACATAAAAACACCTCACGTGTATCTGAAACAAAGCAGATGATTTAAAATATTTGTTTCATTGGATTGGATTGGAATGAAATGAATTGAATTAATTTAATTTTCATGATTTCATGGAGTTTATATTTAATCAGGGGAAAGAACACATTTATACATAAGCATATAAGAATAAATAACAGAAAACTGGGAGCAAGACTAGCTACTAGGAGGATATAGAAAGGGTTCATGTGGAAGGTACAACACAAGGAAAGTTTTGAAAGGAGCAAGGGTTTGTAAGAGGGGAGAACAGGTGAAAGTGGATTATAGTCATGAGGGACAGTTAATGACAAGGCATAGAGATGGAGGACAGATCATGAAGAACAGCAAGTAGTTAGTTTTTGGGCCATAGAGTATGGGAAGGGAAGTAATATATAACAAAACTGGAAAGATAGATTAGGCTGAGACCAAGTAATGAAGGTCTTTAAAAGCTAAACAGAGAAGCTTATACCTTATCTCGGAAGCAACAGGGAACTATTTGAATCCAAGGATAGAGAAGTGATATAGTCAGACCTGAATTTTAGGAAAATCATTTTGCCACTTGTGTAGAACACAGATTGCAGAGCAGAGGTGATACTGAAGAGGTAGGTGATGTTTGGAGTTGGGTTGTCCCGAAAGAATTCAGGGGGTAGAGGTTATCCTAGACAAGAGAGCTTTGTTGTGGCAAAAGTAGTGGGCTAGTCCTTAGGAGCACTAGCAACCTGAGATAAGACAGGGGCTTACTTTTACACCCAAGTTTTGGGCACTCAGCTAGGGAAGGAGAGTATTCTCCTACGTGGCCAGTTAACCACAGAGGAGGATGTCAGGAAAGAGGAAGCAGGTGTGCGAGGGGAGGGAGGAAAGGAGACACAGGTGTGCTGGGAACTTTACAAAACAGTTCAGGGATGTGGTCACAAAGCAGGGAACTTAACTGGCAACATTCAAGGATACGGTCAGAAACCATAGCAGTTAGTCACATACACAGAAAATAATAAAGTTTTCTTGTCAACTGATAGAGCCCCTGTTAGTGGACAGATTTAGATTTAGGCAAGGCTCTCATTGTTGCTGGGCACAAGTCAGCCACATCATTACTAATTAGCAGACTATTACAATAATCTAGAAGAGGTGATAAGGGCTTAGACTAGAGGTCCCCTCTTTCCAAACTTCACTGTTTCTTCCAGTCACTACCATTGTTCCAGGCTCCCATGTTCATAGCCCTGATGCTATTTTTGACCTCTCATTCTCTTACTACACATGCACATACACTCAGTTGATAAATCTTGCCATTTCTATTTCCATAACATCTCTAGAATACAACCCATTCTCTCTACCTTAGTTCATGCCTCATAACCTCTTACTTTGACTATTGTAATGACCTCCTAAATGGTCTCTCTGCCTCAAATCCCTCCTTACTACCAATTTTTCTCTATACAGGGACCAAAGTGATTACTTTAAGTGGAGATCATTTCATTCCTCTACTCAATAAACTCCAGTTGCTACCTACCATCTCTAAGAAAATATAAATTTCCTTATTTGACTTTTAAAGTACTTTACAACCTGATCCCAAACTATCTTTCTACAGCTTTTATTTCTGTGCCTTCAAATTGGCTGCTCACCCCCTTCCTATCCTTGGACACTCTCTCGTCTCCAGTTCATAGAATACCTCTTTTCTTTCAAAAAGAAACTGAAGCACAACATTCTATATGTATCCTTTCCTAATATCTACCTGCTAGAACCCTCTCTCATTAACCCACCTCATATGAACTTTGTGAGAGGCAGAATTGTATTAGAGAGTCAGCCTCAGAGCCAGGAAGATTTGGTTTCATGTCCTGCCTCTGATACCCATTAGCTGAGTGGCTCTAATTCACTTCAACTCTCAGTTTTCTGGACAACTTTGTAAGACTCCAAGTTACAGCGAAAATCCTAATATGCCTTGGCAGAGGTTGTTCTCTCTTTCAGGCAATTGTCTTTAATAATGAAATTACAAATCCAGTCCCAATATTTATATATGCACATCTTTTCTTTCCAAACAGAAAGTAAGATTTTTTAGAGATCAGTTGTTTCATTCTTTGTACTTATAGCCATAGAGCCTAGCTGGGCACACAGTGGGCACTTAATAAATGTGTGTTGACTGGCTGATTGAGCTAGAGTTGTAACTTTCTAAGTAGAGAAGTCATGGATTCAGAATCAATGTGGAATGCAAAGGACACACTTTGGCAACTGAGTAATCATAATAATGATGTTTCTTTTCTTTTGACTGATGTGTGATTTATTTGGTAACCAAATCTCAAAGTGATGAAACTCACTCTACCAATTCAGGTCAGTATGTACTCGGCAATGTTTGCACCCTTAGAGAGCTGTCTGGGTGCATTGAGAAATTAAGTTACTTGGCCTGGGTCATATAGCCCGTATTTACCAGAATCCAGACTTGAATTTAGGTTTTTCCAACTTCTAGACCAGTTCTCTACGTACATGATACCATACTGCCTTTTCTGATTATATTAACATTATTGTATTTGCTTAAAAAAGCATTTTCATTCTAACAGACACATACATAACAGACACACTTTTCTGTTTTTAAATTGTAGATACTCTTAAGTTAGATAAAAGATATATTTTAAGTTGCTTTTTATATAATGAACTGTCTTCATTTAGACAACAGCCTAAAATGCAAACTCTAATTTAAGTATGATTCAGAGCTATCTGAATCTACTTTTCATTTAGATGACATGTAAATCAGATTAATTTGCCTGCATTAGAGTTTTAGAGATAAGATTGCTGCCTCTGGAGTTTCAGCAGGGAAAAAATAAGCCTCCAATGTTTACTACATTTTCAGCTTGGCAGTATCTCTCCACAGGAATGTCTTATACAAACAGAGAGATGAAGCCTCTAACTGTACAATCTAGTCAATGAGGCAGGAAATTTCAGGAAATCTATTTTATGGTAGGAGTGATAGCATTTCAGGAAATAGGCTTCCATTAAAGCAGGAGGCATTTGGACTAGACATTGGATTACAGGAGAAGATGGTGGAATGTACTTCCTGAAACACATGCAGTTTGCCATAGTTTGAAAACATTTTTTTCCTGAAATCAGGAGGAAATTATGTGGTGACCTCTTGCTATTTCTTTTGAACTTACGATTTGATGGTTAAATTATGGAAAAATATGGACAGTCCCTATGATTTCACTGGAACTTCAAGATGAAATTAACCTCTCTACCAGCTCAGGTTAGCACCTTAAATTCCTAAGATTGTTGCAAAAAAGCTCTGAGAAGTTAAATAGGAAAAACTTGTGCCTAGATTTTTTTCTGGCTCTGAGGCCAGATCTATCTACTCTGCCTGGACTTTTTTGATGATTAAATTAGAAACATAAAAATATTAGGTAAAAAGGCAAGCATGAGATGTAGTAGTATATTAGATAGACAGTCAGCATATACTTTGAAAGATCTGGGTTCAAGTCCTGCCTTTGACACATATTAGATGTATGAGAACGGACAATTCATTTGTATTTATGTCCCCAGAGCCTAGCTAGACAAATAGTAGGCATTTATTAAATTTAAATGTGTCATTTCACAGTCCCCAGGAAAAAGGAGTTGCTAACCTTTGCACATGAAGAAATTTCTACAGTGGGAGCTGTCTACACAGATGAAACCACAAGTCTGAAATAAACAAGTATGAGGTGTGCACAGTATCCATCAGTTATCGTCTTGAAGCACCTGAAGTGGATATTTTCTTTTCTTAACAAACAGTCACTCATAGTCTTGCTCACTACAAGAAGATTAACTTAGTAATTGAGATAGTATAAATATTTTCCTTATATTTCACAACTTGCATAAATACATCACTGAGGAAATGACATAGTTTAATACCAGTGGTAGGATAGATTTGCAATGACTGCTTGTCACCATAACTTGTTGTGGTAGTGATATATGCAGTAATATATTTCTCAATTCCTTTCAAAGAGGACTTTGGTATTAAACAAAATAATCTAGGCCCATGGCTTTTTGTGAGGAATGAAAGTTACCCCTAAATAGTAAAATTTGAAAAATAAATCATCTTCTAGAATACCTTTGTCAATAAAGGCCAAAGAGCAATTTTTTTCTTGGTATTTTATTTGTTTTACAAAGTTTTGTTAATGTTGTACCTGAGTTTCAAGGCCTACAATTAGTTGAGCACTACTAGTTTTAATACTTGATGTCCACCATATTTTAAAGGGGGCACCATCTAGATGATACTCTGTGCCATGTGAAGAGCATTGTCCAACATAACCTTTGCTAACAGCCTATGAACTAAGACTGGATAAATAACAGAGGATCTTTCTGCTGAAAGTGATAAAACATGCATCCCATGCAGACTTAAGAAAGTGTCAGGTAATTCTTTAGCCATCATGTACCCTTATAGATAGGGTAGGAATCAACTCTCTTTCATAAGAAGCCACCCTCAGTGAGAAGAGACACAAATATAAGAGTATTTTTATTAATATATCATACTTCAACTTATACATAACACTATTAATCTCTTACATAATTTTCAATCTTTCCTGCTCCACTGGTACCTTCAAACTTGCCCAGACTTCCACTCCCTTGGGAGAAAAACAAAATGAAATATATGCCCGACTGTGTTGAACATTCCAGCTACCATCCTATTTCCATTTTTTTCCACTACCAAATTTCTAGCATATCCGCTCAGTATCTGGTCATATCTGGTCTTTACCACAAAACCATGATTTAGAGCTGGAAAGAACCCTTATAGGCCATCCCCTTCATTGGAAAATGAGCTCCTTGAGAGCAGGAGATATTTTCCTTTTCTGTGTACATCTCTGGGTCTATTGCAGTGTTTCGTACACAGTAAGCACTTAAGAAATGCTTAATTTATTTATTCATTTACCCGATGAGAAAGCCAAGGCATAAATATGTTGGTTAACTTGCCCTTTGTCACACAGCTAGCATTTGAGTCAGGATTTGAACCAGGTCTTCCTTATTCTCTTTTCAACTATGCAATATATAATGTCACATGTTGTCTCTCACTATGCCATATGAGCTTTAGTTTTTCATCATTCATTCTTTCTTTCACCATCTGCATTCTGGATTTTGAATTTTCCATTCCACTGAAACTACATTCCCAAAGGTTACTAATCACCTAATTACCAAACCCAGCCGTTTTTTCTCAGTTCTCATCCTTTTATGTTTCAATGAACCATTTGAGTATCCTCCTGCCCTGCTTCCTCTTTTAATGTCAGAGACATTGCACAGATTCTCAGAGCAGAAAATTATCTGATAGACCATCAAGTCCAATGCAAGTTCAGGACTCACCTCAAAAACATACCTAGTGACCAAATTTTCCTGCTACCTTTCTATGTTTTCTAAGCTGATTTCTATCTGCTCCAAACCCATAAATTCAGGCATTTCTCAAGGTTCAGTAACCCATCCTTGCTCTTTCTTTAACCTTGCCCACAGACATATCCATCAGTCTCCTGGCTTCAGTTCCCACTTGTATGCAGTTAATTCTCGACTCCATATCTATAGTTATGATCCCTCTCCTGAGACCTAGTTCTATACCTCTGTTTCATTTTAATGTCTTACCATCATACCAAGTGTGACCTAGCTAAAGGTCAGTGTTGAGTATAGTTTAAAGAACCCTGAACTCTAGAAATCGGGATATGAGTCTCAGCTAATTAGCTATATAATCCTGGGCAGTCATTATGTCTCTCTGATCACCACTTTTCCCACCTATTAAAACATACACAATAATACTTTTACTACTTATCTCACAAGGTTATTGTGAAGAAATAAATATAAACTATGATGGTGATTATGATGGTGATGATGATGATGGTGATGATTGATGATGATGATTTAAAACTGGAAGCTTTGACCCTTGGTTACTATATTTGAGCAGTGGAACTGTTAGTTTCTTATTTAACACATGGTTGTGCACTCTTCTGAACTCGCCTTCACCAAGAGCTGTCATTTCTTTTTGTTTCTTTCGAATCCATTCATTCCTTTCCATCACCAGTGAAACAACCTTTGTCTTGTTACTTCCTTTCTTGATTATTCCCTTGAAATTTTTTCTAATTCTTTCCTCCCTTCTCACTCTCCCTTCTCCAATTTCTTGCTCATATCTGTACTGTATTTAGACTTCCTGATCACCCTTAATGTCTATAAAATAGAGCCCAGACTAGAATTCAAAGTCCTCTATAAAATCACCTCAACCTAGTTGTCTAACTTTGTGTCCAGATTCTCCCACAAATAAACTAACTACCCCAATTAGACTGATCCCTGATCACTGGTATCTGACCATACCTTGTTCACATGACCTGGCTATTTTCTGTTCAACCTCATGAAATATTCTACCTTTTCTCTCGCCAAATTCCTCTTAGCCAAATTCCAAGTCAAGGTCACTTTTAAGGAGAAAATCTTTACTTATTCCTCTGGATGACATGAGTCCTTCCCCACATAGAATATTTTAGCTGTAGCATTTATTTTGTCATTTAGTGACATGAAGTTTTTTGTATGTATATGTTTATGTATATACGCATTCAAACATATGTGTATATCTATAACTATAGCTAAGTAGCACTGTGGTCAGAGCATTGGACTTAGAGTGAGGAAGATCAGTATTTTTTGCTTAAGATGTTTCCTACTTACTGTGACCTAGGCAAGCCATTTAATCTACTTAATCTCTCAGTCTCAGTTTCCTTTTCTGTAAATTGGAAATAATTATAGTACCTACCTCAGAGGGTTATTGTGAGGATCAAATGAGATAACCATATAAAATCCTTGCAAAATTATTCTTACTCAACAAATATTTCCTGAATGAAGATGAATGAAAGATTAGAAAACTGTAACACTCAAACCTCTCCCATAGCAAATAAAATTGTTTTGATTCCCAATAAGATTCTATGAAGCAACGGGATATTTCAATAGCAATTATATGTGCATCTACAATAACTCTTTCTTCTTTACAGGACACATGACATTGGCTATTGTAGTATATTTGGATTTAGAAAGTCTTGGGTTCAAATGTGACTTCTGATACTCAAATCATCTGTACTGGTTCTCAGTTTTATCATCTGTAAAACCACTATCACACTAATGAAGCTAAGCAAAAACTATAGATGGGAATGAGGTGGGGGGTGGAGTGGGGAAGGAAGGAAAAGAACTGGACTGGACTTGTAGTTCAGATCTAGGTTTTAAGCTTAATTTTGCCACTTATTGGCTATTCCGGTCACTTCACCTCTGTGGGCCTTCTCATCTGTTAGTTGGAGGCTTGAAATGTGGAATAAAAAATTTTGAAAGCTGAAAGGTACATCAACAGCCATTTAATCCAACTCATAGGCAAGGTTAATTTCCATCTTTATATAACTGACTAGTGATCATCCAGCCTCTACTTGAAGACTTCCAAAGAGGAGGGCATTGCCTTTTCTCAAGGCCAGATATTACATACATATTCAAACAGCGCAAATTCTTTCAAAGCTTTTCTTGACATGAACCTAAATGTGCCTCTTTGTGATTTTCATCTATTGCTTTTACTTATACTCTCTGGCAGTGTCTAAAGCCTCCTTCCATATGACCATCCTGAAAATACTTGAACACAACTATTATGACTCTGCCTAAGTCTTCTTTTCTTCAGGCTAAACATACCCAGTTCCTTCAAATGATGCTCAATATGGACTCAAGGTCCATCAACATCGAGTTGTCTTCCTCTGAACATTTTCCAGCTTATCCATGTCTTCTAAAACTGTGGGGTTCTGAACTGAAGGCAAAATTCCCAATGTGGTCAGATGGGGGTAGACTCTCAGCATATCAGACAATGTAACTATGACCATTTGTAAGCTTGATGAATGCCAGAAAAATAAAGAGGAATCTGGGGACTTAAAGGATAAATTTCACTTATTTCACTGTTTTGACGAGCATCATATAAACTGACTTCATCAACAGAGAACAAAACTGAAATGGTCATGAAACTGCAAGTGACGCAAAACAATGTGAAACCAAATGAGATTAGAAAATCACCTTCTTTCTACCATTCATGGGATTTTGCTTAAATGTGGCCTTGCTACTTTACCAAATCATTTCCCAGGTTAGCACAGTCAGGGAGCAGGAAGGCCTGTCCTTTTCATGATCCCACTATTCTGGAATTGGTCATTCTTTCTTTGCCCTTGCCAACATACTTTCATTTTTTGTTCTGAATTCCATAAAAAAAAAAACACTAGGTGCTTTGGGCTTTGGATGTTCTTTTTACAGATTGGATTTATTTACATGGTTTCTAAATGTCTCACACACACACACACACACACACACACACACACACACTGCACACGGTAATAATGGTCTGCTTTCTACTAACACTACTCAATTTTTAAGCTCCAAGGCAGGGAAAAGGATATGCTGTCCAGTCCTGGTGCTCAGACTTTCACAAGAGGTTAAATGCAGTACCGTAAGACTGCAGTGGGAAGGTGGCAGCCTGATTGATGAGCTCTAATTGCCAGAATGTGGCTCAGTGCCATTCCTAATGCAGGCATAGTTAAGTTAGATGCATTCCTCCTGCCGGGGTCGTGACCATACCTTTTTTTCCTATGTCTGGCCAGAATTCTAGCCAAGAGCAGGAAGCCATTACTATTCAGTTGAAAAACAGCAGAGAATTAGGTTATATTGGCCAGTACTTGTACTATCCAGAAGTGGTCCTAGGCAGAGCTATGAAATAGTTTTCCTTGATGTTTTCCTATCTTCCTCTCCAGCATCCTTTTCCTCCTCCATGACAGCTCTTTCCTCAAGGCCCCTGGTGCTCGCTGCTGTGACGGTACCCCTACTTGGCTAGAGTATCCTACTGCAACAACCTATTCCTTCACTTCTGGTGCCTTTCAGTTTTAAGGCCCTCAGCTGGCAATTAATTTAAAATGATACTTTCTAAAGTGTGAAGTCCTTAATCATAACATCATAAAAGATCTAAAGGAGAAAGGAAATCTCAGGGGCCATCTAGTCTTCTTGCTCATTTTACAGATGAAGAAAACGAGGCCCAGACAGGATAAGTGATTTGCTAATGGACACACAAGTGTTAATTATCCAAGTTGGTATTTGAATCCTCTTGTCTAACTCCTGAGTCAATGTTCTTTCTACTATACCATCCAGTCTCCTTATTCTATCCATTTACAAAACTTAAGCATAAAAATATAATTTAAAAAAGCTGGTATTGAAGAAGTTTTGAGCCCTAGAGTAGTCAGGAGAGAGATTTTTTTTTTTTTTTACTGAGAGGCGACAGGACGAAAGCTAGAACAGTGCAACTTTGGTTTTTCTCTAGGAGGCCAAATTTAGAAGGTGCTGTCAACACTGTAGCATAAAAAGAACAGGAGATATCAGCTGGCACACAGGGGGATGAATTCCCCTCTCCCTCTCCACTTACAACAGCTCCCTCAGTAGCAGCCTTGAGACAGTATCCTGAGTTTCCACTTCCTCATCCTCACTTGGTGCCTTAACCTCTTCCTATCCTTATGAGTGAGGTCACTGAAGAATGGTTAGCAGTCTGATAAGGACTGGTAAGGGGAGGCGGGGAATTCTGTTACAACTCTAGAGGGACAGCATGTTTCCCTTGTCTAAAATGTAAAAACAAAAGCAAAACAAACAAAAAACTTCTACACAAGCAGCTTTGAGTTTAACCTTCAACATTAACATGTAAAGTAAAATTGAAGTTATTTCTATCCTTTGCATACAAATTAATACTAGTAGCTCACTCTCAGAAGGATAAGCCTTTGATATTACTTGGCTGCTCTTTTTTTCCCTTTTTTTTCTCCCTTTAGTAAGCATAGATTTATCCTGATTCCTCTATTATTCTCACTTAGTTCCACCTTATGGCCCACATTTATAATAACTAGCTGGGATCATGAAAGCACAATCTGTAACTATAAAATAGGTGACTATAGATACATACATACATAGATGCAGAAATACACATGCAAATTTGTGTATATTATATATAAAACACAAGTACATATTTTTCTTTTTCTGTGTTATTAGCTAGTGCACAGTAGACTTGACATCATCAGCATACTGCCATAACTAACTGAAAAAGGTGCTAATTGTGTCTTCTTTCAGTGGGAACTTTCCGGGGAAAATGAGGACCTTTCTCTATAGCAAACTCGAAACATTCAATGCCATTTTTCTGAGGGTTGCTTACTCCTCAGTTTTGGTTTAATTGTGAATAGTTTCCTGCCAGATTCCAGGTCCCTTTGTAATATTGGTTCTCCGATTTAGACACCATAAGCTAAGTCTCCTGATGTTAGTTTTCAGGCTTTCTAACTCTAGAAGAGACAAACCACCAGCCCAATTGAGATTAATAATGCATATTGATAAATAGGAACTATGGGTGTTTCACAGTCTTCATATCTCTACTCTGGACCAATGAGTGGATATGTCTCTCTATGGGCAGAGGCTGTAATAGAGCCGCTATGAACCTAATGACCAGAATGGACAAGCTCTGGACATAGGCACAGCATTGGAAGGGCCCAGTTTTGAGAAGCAGAGCACAGGTCCTGTCCTTTTATTTCCCTCAAACTTCTTGACCAAGGGGTGACCACAGGTCATCCAAAGTTCACACCCAGCTGCCTTTCTGCTGAGGGCCATCTTTGTGTGTATGAATTTTCAATTGGCAACGCAAAAGGTCAGAGAAAGATTGGATCAACTTAAACTTTACAGCAGCAAGATTACATCAGGTTCTTTGTGTCTGTCTTTATTATTATCTCAGTGGTAGAAAATGCCCCCTCTGTGTTCACCTTCCCTCGTAAGGATGAGAGAAATAATATGCCCTTTAATTTCTGATCTTGCTTTAAGTCCTTCCTACTGTGATTTTTTATAGAAAAAAAAAACTCCATTTGAAGCCTTTTGGTTTTTGCCCAACTAGTACATTGCTGTTGTTTTTTGATGTTAAAATAGACTTGTGCCTGATACTTTTGCTTTGGGTTTGTAGAACAGGGCTTCTATCAGTCTGGTTTTTTTTTTTTAATACCTCACAGGACCTACAACAGACCCATAAAAGTTTGAATGCTGAGTAGTTTGTAAATCATTCCCCAACCCATATGACTCTGCAAAATGAGTGAAAACTTAGTACAGGGTATCTTGTATCATTTTCATGGTCCTTCGGATTTTAAACAGTGCCAGGAATTCCTACAGAACTACTCTTCACAGACTCTCTCAAGAATCTCCCTTTTGTTGTGGAAGGGCAGAGAGAAAGCATTTCTCAATAGGGGAAGTTTGCGTTTCATTCCAATCTATGGAAGAGAGGACAGTTTGGTCATCTTGATTCTGCCCTCTCTAGTCCGCCTTTAGCCAGAACGTATGTCTGAGGTCTACAGCATATCTCTGAAGCATCGTTTAGCTCTGTGGTATGTGCATTTGTGTATGTATGTATGTATGTATGTATGTGTTTTATCAAATTCAGAAAACGAGAACTGAAGAGGCAGTATGCCATAATGCGGTGGTGTCAGACTTAAATAGAAATGGATGTCCGTAGGCTGCATATTGACTTTGTTGTTGTTCAGTCATTCCAACTCTTCATGAACCAGTGGACCATAGCACATCAATGCTATCCATGAGGTTTTCTTGGCAAAGATGCTGGAGTAGTTTGACATTTCCTTCTTCAGTGCATTAAGGCAAATAGAGGTTAAGTGACTTGCCTAGGGTCACACAGCTGGTGTCTGAGGCCAGATTTGAACTCAAGTCTTCCTAACTCCAGGCCTAGCTCTCTATCTACTAAGCCACCTAGCTGCCTCCTAGGCAAATAGAGGTTAAGTGACTTGCCCAGGGTCACACAGCTAGTAAGTACCCAAGGCCAGAATTGAACTCAGATCTCCAGGCCCAGTGTTCTATCCATAGCCTCGATGTCCCACTTGATAACTTAGAAAAACCATGAATTAATGTTATATGTATTATAGTATATTTTTATTTATTTTGCAAAACATTTCCCAATTACATTTTAATCTACTTAAGAAGCACTCTGAAGTTTCGCTGGTTATGAGTTTGCCATCTCTAGATGGAAGTGTATAGAAAGTTGTCCTGAGAGTTAAAAAGCCCTGGGTTTAAGGCCTGCCTCTGAAAAATGCTGACCATTAATCCTGACCCAGACAACTCTCTGAGCAAGTAGGTTATGGAACAGTTTATGATCTGCCCTGGTAAAGGGAATGTCCTAACTGGGAGTGCCCTATAGTAATGGAATTGCAAGTCTGGATTAAAACAAAATGACCAAACACTGTATTTATTCTTGAATATAAGGATGGGGCGAGGCTTTTTTTTTTTACATTTTAATTACTTCTTTACATGCATTTATAGTAATTAAACATCTGATGTGGTAGCTACAGCAATTACTGTATGCCATTTCAGAGAATTACAGTATAAACATACAGTAAATACTCAATAATCCATGACAAGCTACTTAAAAAGTAATAAGGAAATTCAAATTAAAATGTGGGAGTGAAAAAGGATAATGTAGTTCTGACTGAAATACAATGACAAAATATATATTCAAATATATCTGTTTCTGAACTTAAAACCTTGAGAGCCTTAGCAATCAAGGTCATTGACCAACAGGATCTGAGGAATTAGCTTTAGCACTCCATGGTAAATGTGTTCCGTTTGTCTTTCTCCATAGCTTACTCTGCCTGCCTGTCTTCCTTTCCCTCTCCCCTCCCCTTTCCTCTCTCAGTCTATCTCTCTTTTTGTGTCACTGTCTGCCTGTGTCTGTGTCTCTGTCTCTCATACTCACACACATACACATACAACACACAGATACATCACACACACACACACACACACACACACACACACACACCCAGGTGGAACTTGAATCCTCCCAGTCCAGTCACAGTGACTGCAAAAGATATATTGTATAGATAGATATGGGTGAACTCTCTCATATCGACTTCAAAATTTAGGTATAACCCCTCCCCCATGCAATTAAAATAAAATCCCTTTCTTGTTTCTCTTATTCACATATTTCTCTGTCATCCATGAATTTATGAAACCCTTTTGAAGCTACTTACATTTTCAGCCTGTGCCACTTCTCGGAGTAATGAGTTTCATAGATTTGTTACCTACTGGGTGAAGTTACCTACTGGAGCTTCCTTTTATTTCTTCTAAATTTCACTTTTTTCTGGCTTCAAAGGGTAACTCTAGTTCTGGTATAATAGAATTTAATGAATAACTATATATTTACCTTCTCCATATCCTTTATAATGTTATAGAACTCAAAAATGTCCATTTCATTTTTTTCCACAGAAGAATGCTAATGTTTAGATGTGTCTTCATAATTGGACCCTATCCCAACCCACATTCCCTAACTCCTTGATAAAACTAGTCTCCTTTCTCTATACCGTGAACACTGATGTATCTTATTTGAGATGATGCCACCCAAAACACATAGAATATTCTAGGTCTGGAAGTATAGTAGGTGCTTGCCAATAGAATTTTTGAATTGCAAATCTGGGGTCTACTTTGAGTGGATCAGGACATTGGACATAGTTTTGCTCTGATTATTAATGCAATTTCCTAGTCTATAAAAGATAGCTCAGAAGTCATCATCCCTTAAATACAGTATGGATAATAATGTATATAATAATATATAAATATAATAGGGAGAGATATTCTTAATATATTTCCCATTTGTATTTCTGAGTTTTTTTAAATATATTTATATGTTTTTTTTTTCATTTCCTGGGTCCTCATAGTCAAAGAACTCATCACCAAGTGGCCAAGCTATTGGGCTATTGGAAATAAAATTCTCCATACCAACTAGGCTAGTCCTCAAAAAGTAGAGGGGTGTGTGTGTGTGTGTGTGTGTGTGTGTGGAGTGGGGAGAGAGAGAGAGAGAGAGAGAGAGAGAGAGAGAGAGACAGAGAAACACAGAGAAATTAGAGAGACAGAGAGACATAGTCTCCTTCTGGGATCATAGTTGAATCTTTTTGAATATGGTAGAAACTGCTAAAGCATGCATCCCAGTGAATCTATCCATCTATCTATCTATCTATCCATCATCTATCAACAAACATTTATTTAGTTGTTATTATGTGCCAGGCACTGTGTTATGTATTGGGGATACAAATACAAAGAAATACAAACCTCCACAGAAGGAATTATATTATAAAGAGGAGACAACATATCTGTATTAAATTATATACAGAATACATATAAATAAGTTAAAAATAATGAATACAAAAACTAGCTAATTACAAGGTAGTTAGGGAGAGATGGCACTAGCAATTGGGGAGATCAGGAAAGGCTTCATGTAGAAGGTCATGCCTGAGGTGTGTCTTGAGGAAAAAGAAGCAGAAGGGGGAGAGCATTCCAGACATGGCGGACAGTCATTGCAAAAGCACAGAAGTAGGAGATGGAAGAACATGTGAAAGAAATGGGGAGCAGATCACTTTGGCTGGATAGTTGACTGAATATGTGAGGAGGAAATAATGTGCAACAATGCTGGAAATATAGGTAAAGTGAATGCTGTAAAGGACATTAAAAGTTAAACAAATGAGTTCAAAAGCGATCTTAAGGGTAATGAGGGAGGAACTGGAATTAATAGAGTAGAGGAGTCACATGGTCAGAACTATACTTAAGGAAAATCATTTTGGCAGCATCATGGAAGCTGGACTGGAGTTTAGAGGGACTTGTGGCAGGAAGACTTGCTAGGAGGCCATAGCAACAATGTAGGTAGTGATGAGGGTTTCAACTAAGGTGGTGGCTTTGAGAGTAGAGAAAGATGGTCAGAAGGGACACCTATCTGAAGGTTGAAATGTAGGGTGAGGAATAATAAGGTGTTGAAGAGAATTCTTAGGTTATAGATCTGGAACATTGGAAAAGTGACTGTTGCTTCCAACAGAAGTAGGGAATACGGAAGAGGAGATGAGTTGGAAAGAACACAGTGTCACCTCTATGGCATGAATAAGGAATTAATTAGAACAATTTGCCAAATTACAAAAGATGGAGCAGAACAGTGCTGATCACTGCCTCTTGAGGTTCGGTTCCCTGAATATTTGAGGTTCAGGTACCAGAACTTCTGGACAACCCCATGGCATTTAGGACAGAGTGCTCAGGATCTAAGAGCTCCCAGTCAGTCATGCTATCCTGATAGAGCAGATATATTCAGGAAACATAACTGTAAAATTGCCATATTTTAAGAAAAGAATGGAATATTTGAACATTGGATATATCTGGTTAAATTTGTGCAGCCATTACATCACATTTATGATATGGGACTTTGGTGGTTACATTTATGAAAATATTTTTATATTCTTCTCATCTTTTTTTTTATTAGACAAACTATGAACTTAGTCGCCTTGTTGGTCTGGTGAGGATTTGAGTTGAAGAGAAATTTCACACTTGAACCTCAAATTCTGTAGTGTAAGATGCTTTTCTCTATCATATAAATAAAGCCCAGCCAGGGCCAAGGACCACAGCCTAAGAGACAGATGATCTACCCCACTTATCCCTAGGCCTTCCACAGACACCTAATATAGCAAACCCCACACCTTTTCATGATGATCAAGAAATCCAATGAGAAAATACAGTGAATAACTTGCTTTACCCCATAGCTGCACAAAAAAAACCAAAAACCAAAAAAAAAAAAACCATAAATAAATAAATAAATAAATAGCCAAATGCGTCAAGGTAAAAGTAAAAGGGGCCTGCCAACAAAGTTAATTCTAGTAAAAATAAATAAACTCAGCCACCAAATTGACCAGAGGCAAATCAGACAAAAGTGTAGCTAATCAAGGCTCTGTGCCCAGAGACATCAAGAACATAGTTCTCACCGAGAAAAGTTCAAGGAACATAGCAAGCCCCAGGATAGATAGAAATCCCAAAGTTGGAGATCTTAGAAGCCCTGAGGAGTGACAATGACCCACTTAATGCAAGACCATGCTCAGACCCGGACAACCCAGCTGACTGAGAGCTCGAAAATTCTGAGTACTCTATCCTAAAATGCCATGGGGCATCCAGAAGTCTCTGTATCCTGAGCCTCAAAAATCTAGGGAACCTAGGACAACTCCATTTCAGGAACTAAATCTGGATAGAGGAGAGTCAAAGAAAATACTCACCAGTGTTGAACACACACACACACACACACACACACACACACTCACACACAGAGATATTTTGATATAGATATACACCACGAGCAACAAGGAAGCAAGTGGTTATATAAAAGAGGGTAGGTTAAATAGAAAAAAAAATTCCAGGAATAGAATAGTTACAAGGTAAACAAACTTCCTGAATCTGAAAGGGAGAAAAAATGGAAGGAGAATTTTAAAATACCTAGAATCTAAGTGATGCCCATCAATTGGGAAGTCACTGAACAAAGGTGAAGTGTAATGTGGTATTGTTTCTCCACAGTCACAAAAGAGCTGATTTCAGAGAAGCCCAAATAGTATGAACTTATGCAGAGCTTAGTAAGCTGTTCCAAGAAAATAAATTGAAGTACAACAGAATTTAAAGAAAAATTAACTTTTAAAGAATTAAGTACTCTGATCAGTGCAATGTCTAAACACATCTTTAGAACCTATGGTGATACATATCATCCAGTTCCTGACAGAGAAGTGATAGACGCAGGATGTGGAAACAAACATGTTTGTATATGGACATTGTGGGAATTTGTTTTGCCTAATCATTTTTATTTGTTAAAGTTTCTTTTTCTTCATTTTTTAAATAGCGATTAGGGGAGGGAGTAATACCAAAAACTAAACAAAAAAACAGATTTAACTTTTTATAAATGAGCAGAAATGAACAGAATGAAGTTCAAAAAGAAGAGACCAGTTCAAAAAGTAATATGTGGAATTTATTATATGCTTTAAAAAAAGCAAATGGTATGAAATGGAGGTCCAAGACACAATCTCATTTTTGTGTTCTTCATTATATATGGAAATGTTCTTATAATGTTTAAGTTCAGAATTTTTAAAATACATTTAAAAGCAATATGAGGAAACTTAAAAAATTCTCTTCATTTAAAGAAATTATGCTATTCATGTCAGATAAGTCTTCATAGCAGATGGGCCACATCCCTAGTATGCTAAGCCACTGCACAGATATTAAAAGGAATAAGAACATTCTTTGTACACAGCCTCCCTCAATAGAATAGGTCTTTAAGGGCAGAGATTGTTTCCTTTTTGTTTCTGTAGCCCCACCTTAGTGCCTGGACCAGAGAACCAAGTTAATAATTGCTGATTGATTGATTCAAAGGTAAATAAAATCTAAATTACCTTATAGGACATGAAATAATTGTCTCCATTCTGCCTCTCTCCTTAACTTGCCCCCTCCATTTTCTAAAACTGGTTAATTCCGAGAATACCGTATACAATTTTTCACAAACACATTTCTATAGGCTTTAACTTTTTTTAGGCTTTCTGAAACAAAAATGGTCAAATTATTTGGAGCTGGTGAAAATAATGGCAGAAACAAGACAGACCTAAAAGGCTATATATTCCATTCTCGGGGGAGTCAGTACTGCACTGCTCCCTACAACATAGTTTCTAGTGCTTGGTTCTGTCCTGTTACACATATACTGAGTAATGGATTTTCTACCATTTCCCTTAGGACAGTACTTCAGAATCCAATTCTCACTGTCAGGACATATTTTCCAACATTCTATCAGAGTCTTCTCTTTTCCTCTCTTTTTAATATTGCATTCTATTATTTGCTATTCTCTTCTCTCTACTAGAGTAAATGGTCACATTCTTTCAGTTCTCTTTCTCTCTTCCTTTCTACCACTTTCTCCTGTGGATTGTCTTCTCTTATGACTGTGAATTTATTTTGCCCTCCTCATAATAAATCCAACACTGACTCTTCTTTCTGAAATTCTGGCATCAAATATCTAAAATATATTGAATTTTCATATGAATTTCTAAAATGGCACTCATTAGGATTCAAAATCAGATACTGCTTTTAAAGACAAAGTAAATAAATTGTAAAACTAATAAGAAAGGCAAGCATTCAGAAATGTTTAAATCTGCCATTTGCTACTTTCAGATGCAAAAGTAATAACTAAAAGTGCAGGTATGATACCACCCAGATTGAATGCAGAAAAATACATATCTCTTCAGGGGAGATTTGTAAATGCTTATTAAGCTCTGGGAGGTCTTGTGGAGAATTCTGATTATAGCAAAACTGGGAAGTGATTGTTGTCATAGAAAGCCCATGAAAGACTTGTTTTATGCCAAAGAGCTTAGATGATTTAGAATTAAATCAAGAAGAGCTTTTGTGTCTCTGAGGTTGAACAGCTTGTTGCTTTCTTCTGGCAAAAAAAAAAGCTTGACAAGGTTCAGCAGGTTTGTCTTGAGCTCTATCTTTCTTCATCCTCTTGGATGGTGTGTCAAGCAGGTTATACTGTGTAAAAAGGCGTGTTGGCAATTCCACTGCACTTGGGGATTTAAGATCATTTGTAGCTGCCAGGAGATAGTGAGTGAAGCAAATCAAAGGTCCCATTTCAGCTGTAGTTAAATCTGTTGCCTTTATTTAAAGTGTGCAGCTTGGACTAGACCTGCCTCTAGAGAGCCTGCTTACCTTCTTTCTTTTTCTCTCATTGAAATTTTTTAATGGAGTTTGACATTTTATACATTGCAACTTATGACACAATTCCTAGATAGAATTCAAAATTATCTCATCACATTTTGGAGCAAGATGTTTCTAAAGATTCTTTGTCCTTTTATGGTGAGGGGTAGCAATCTTTAAGATTCAGTCTTTATAATATTTACTTCAACAAATTTAGTTCAAGAAACATTTAAGAAATGCCTTACAAATGCATATATATATATATATATATATATATATACTTATATGTAGGTATGTTTAGGTATAGGTATGTACAAATATATACAAATACACATGTACGTGTATTGTGTGTGTGTGTGTGTGTGTGTGTGTGTGTAGACACCCACCCCCTCTAGGTACTGGGGATAATACAAAGACTAAAAAAACCAAACCAAAACAAAAAAAATCCTTTACTCTGATCAATCAATCTATCAATAAGCATTATTAAAAGCTAACTATATGTCAGACTCTATGCTAACCTCTGGGAACACAAAAAAAATTTAAATGGTAATTATCTTCAAGAAGCTTGTATTTTAGCACAGCAGACCATATATACACAAATATGTATAGACAAAATCCATATAGTTCAACAAGCATTAATTAAGCAGGTATTCTGTGCCAGTGTGATATGAACATGGTTCCCATTTTCCTCACAAAAGGAATTAGTTTTCCTTAAAAAGTAACAACACTGTCCCTTGGACTTTATTGGCTGACATTTCCTGGTCATCTAAAAGCATAAAAAGTCCCACCCACATGGAACTGGGGGCCCTACAACTTAGGGGATTTCTGAAGACTGGAAGTGGCCATCTCTTGTTCTTCTGACCATATAGAGTGTTTCCATATAAAGACTGGGGGCAGAATTAAATGTCATTGCATCCTTGTTAGATATCTTGCTCTGTTAGGGTAAAGTAAACCTTCTTGTGTTAACTGTTCAGTGACGTGATTGTCTCATTTTATCTCAACTTTAAACCTGTACTAAATGTTCTACCTTCAGCATGCTTCTTTCCAAACAGCTAGATATTGACTAAATTATGAAAGTATAAATTACGAAGCAATCCTTACCGGCAAAATATTTTTGTAACATTTAAGGGTCTATTTACATAAATATTTACAAATGAGAGTAAATGAAACTTTACCTTATTTTTTATCATTTTTATTTAATATTTTAATTTTCAACATTGATTTCCACAAGATTTTGAGTTAAAAATTTTTCCCCATTTCTGTGCTCCCCCCCATTCCAAGATAGCATATATTCTGATTGCCTCACTCCCCAGTCAGCCCTCCCTTTTGTAACCCTACTCCCCCCTCCATCCCCTTTCCCCTTACTTTCTTGTAGTGCAGGATAGATTTCTATGCCCCATTCCCTATACAACTTGTTTCCCAGCTGCACGCAAAAAAAAAAAAAAACAAAAAAAACAAAACCTTTTTTTAAGCATCTGCTTTTAAAACTTTGAGTTCCAAATTGTCTCCCCTCTTCCCTTCCCACCCACCCTCCCCAGGAAGGCAAGCAATTCAACATAGATCACACATGTATCATTATGTAAAACACTTCCACAATGCTCATGTGGTGAAAGGCTAACTATATTTCCTTCCATCCTATCCTGTCCCCCTTTATTCCATTTTCACCCTTGACCCTGTCCCTTTTCAAAAGTGTTTGCTTTTGATTACTCCCTCCCCCTATCTGCCCTCCCTTCTATTATCCCCCCCTTTTTTATCCTCTTCCCCTTACTTTGCTGTGCGTAAGATACCCAATTGAGTGTGCATGTTATTCCCTCCTCAAGTTGAATATGATGAGAGTAAGATTCACCCATTGCCCCTCACCTGCCCCCTCTTCCCTTCCAACTGCTTTTTCTTGCCACTTTTATGTGAGATAATTTACCCCATTCTATCTCTGTCTTTCTCTCTCTCTCTCTCAATATATTCCTCTCTCACCCCTTAAAGTTATTTCATTTTTTAGATATCATCCCTTCATATTCAACTCATCCTCTGCCTTCTGTCTATATTCCCTTCAACCCCCCCTAATACTGAGAAAGGTCTTATGAATTACATAATAATTCAACTTTAGTAAGTCCCTCATGAATTCTCTTTCTTATTTACCTTTTCATGCTTCTCTTGATTCTTATATTTGAAAGTCAAATTTTCTATTCAGCTCTGGTCTTTTCACTGAGAAAGCTTGAAAGTCCTCTATTTTATTGAAAATCCATATTTTGCCTTGGAGCACTATACTCAGTTTTGCAGGATAGGTGATTCTTGGTTTTAATCCTAACTCCTTTGACCTCTGGAATATCATATTCTAAGCCCTTCGATCCCTTAAGGTAGAAGCTGCAAGATCTTGTATTATTCTGATTGTGTTTCCACAATACTCAAATTGTTTCTTTCTAGCTGCTTGCATCTTTTTCTCCTTGACCTAGAAACTATTGAATTTGGTGACAATATTCCTAGGACTTTTCTTTTGGGGATCTTTTTCAAGAGACAATTGGTAGATTCTTTCAATTTCTGTTTCACCCTCTGGCTCTAGAATATCTGGGCAGTTTTCCTTGATAATTTCTTGAAAGATGATGTCTAGGCTCTTTTTTTGGTCATGGCTTTCAGGTAGTCCAATAATTTTTAAATTATCTCTCCTGGATCTACTCTCCAGGTCAGTGATTTTTCCAATGAGGTAATTCACATTGTCTTCCATTTTTTTCATTCCTTTGCTTCTGTTTTATAATTTCTTGGTTTCTCATAAAAGTCACTAGCTTCCACTTGCTCCAATCTAATTTTTAAGGTGGTATTTTCTTCAGTGGTCTTTTGGACCTCCTTTTCCATTTGGCTAATTCTGCCTTTCAAGGTATTCTTCTCCTCATTGGCTTTGTGGAGCTCTTTTGCCATTTGGGTTAGTCTATTCTTTAAAGAGTTATTTTCTTCAGTATTTTTTGGGTCTCCTTTACAAGTCATTGACTTGTTTTTCATGGTTTTCTTGCATCCCTTTCATTTCTCTTCCCAATTTTTCCTCTACTTCTCTTACTTGCTTTTCCAAATCTTTTTTGAGCTCTTCCATGGCCTGAGACCAATTCATATTTTTCTTGGAGGCTTTTGATGTAGGCTCTTTGATTTTATTGACTCCTTCTGTCTGTATGTTTATATCTTCTTTGTCACCAAAAAAAGGAATCTAGAGTTTGATTTTGAGTCTGTGTTTGAGTCTCAGTTCATTTTCACTGCCTGTTCATGTTCCCAGCCAACTACTTGATCCTTGAGCTTTTTGTCAAGATATTACTGCTTGTAGAGTAGAGAGTACTTTGTCCCAAGCTTTAGGGTCCAAGAACTGCTGTTTTCAGAGGTAATTCTACACCACCATCACCCCAGGCTCTGTTACTGCAGCATTCCTCCTCCTCCAAGAACTGCTAACCAGAACCACAATACGGATCTAAGCAGGACACAGCAAGAGAATCTGCCTTTGTGCCCACAAAGCACTCCCTGCCGCTCTGATCTGCTGCTAGGTTCCACCCACTGTGTGAGCCAGGAACTCAGGAAGCAGCTGATGCTGTAGCTTTGGAAGCAACCTCAGGAGCTTCCTGCTACTGCTACCACCACTGCTGCACCACCTCTGCCACCCCCAGTGCTGGTGGCCGGACCGCTCTGAACTCGATCCCATAGTTTCCCTCTAACCTGATCTTTGGCATTTGTGGGTTGAGAAATCTGGTAACTGCCACAGCTCACTGTTTCATGGCCCCAAGACCTCTTCTGGCTGGCCGACTCCAGGTCTGGTCTGTCCTGGCATGGCCCACTCTGGGCTGCACTCCCTTCCCAGCACCATGCAATAGACCCTTTCCAGTGACCATCCAGACTCTCTTGGGATGGACACCTGTTTTCCTCTGCTATTTCATGGGTTCCACAGCTCTAGAATTTGTTCAGAGCCATTTTTTACTGGTGTTTGGAGGGATTTGGGGTAGAGCTTAAGCAAGTCCCTGCTTTCTAGCCGCCATCTTGGCTCTGCCCTGAAACTTTACCTTAAAGGGAAAAGCACTTAAAGTTCTAAGAAAGGCCTCCTGAAACAGGGGGTATTTGACCCCTGTCTTGAAGGAATTCAGTGGTCAAAAGGTGAGGCAGATGAGTATTGGGGGGATGGGGGACATCCAGTGCAAAGACATACATTGGAGAAGGAGTAGAGTGTAAGGGGAAAAACAAGAAGGCCATTTTGACAAGGTAGGAAAGTGGGGGGGGGTGTAATTTGTAATAAAGCTGGAAATATCAAAGACAATAGTGTATATTTGATTCTAGAAGTAATAGGGAGCCATTGGAGTTGACAGGGAATTTTACTGGTCTGAACTATGGTTTAAGAAAATCAATTTGGCAGCTGCAAGGAGGATTGCATGGAATGACAAGAGACTTGAGTCAGGGACACTAATAAGGAATCCAGGTGAAGATGAAAAGGGCCTGAACTACAGTGGTGGTTATGTGAGGGAAAAGGGGTGGATGTAGGTGAAAGATATTGTAGAGGAAAGAAAAATGACTTGAATTGGCAATTGATTGCACATATGGGTGAGGGAGTCAAGGCTGACACTAAGATTGTGAACCTGAATAACTGGAAGGATGAAAGTACCTTTGACAATGATAAGGACAATCTGTAAAGAGAACCATTTGAAAGGAAATATACCGATTTTTCTTTGGGATATGTTAATTTTTGTTTTGGACATGTTGAGTTTGACATGCTCATGGGAAGTCCAATTAAGGAGATTACACTTTTATTGTGGTGATTTAGCACCATACTTAAAAAGACATGCCATATTTAAAGCCATTTCATTAGAGAAAAATGATAATGAATTGTAACAATAATGTTGCTAGCTGCTGTTTTGGGGGTGAAAGACTAACAACAAGACCAGCACACAGAGGAACTGCCAGCACAGGTTCTTTGTTCTGAAATTCTAAGGAAAGCAACTTGGAGGGGTTTACAATCACACTTCAATTATACATATATGTAGTTCAGGGGAAAAAGTCAGCACTCTGAACTTGAGAATAAATACACAACAGAAATTACAAACAGAGACAATATAAACAGACCAGATCACAATACACAGTTACCAGAGAAGCACCAACATTTGGTGCCGGGGGGACTGCTTCAATGACTACCCAGAGTCTCATCACCCAAGCTCTTTCAATGAGTGGGTCCCCAAAGACAAAACACTAACCTCTGAGTTTATATACACTTCTTCAGGGCTAAAGGGCATCACAGCCATGCGACTCAAACCCATGTGACTTAGGCCTTCCCTTGACATAAACAGGTCATCAAAGACTCTCAGTTCAGTAAAAGATTCCTTAGTGCTGAGAAGCGCTCCAAAACAAAGACATTACATTTGAAAAGAAAAACTCATCAAAGGTACTTGATTACCTCAGCATTCCAAAAGAGAAAACAGTAAAAAAGCCCCACCCTAATTACCATGAAATGAATTCTTGGGGGCATCAGGAAAGGCTTCATTTTGTAGATGGCATCTGAACTGTGTTATAAGAGGCAACAGTGAAGACAGAATGGATTCCAGACAGGGAGAGCATTTGTGCAAAATCAAGGACTGGGGACATGGATTCTAAACTATGAGGAAGAGCTAGCAGGATGATAGTTAAGTAAGATGGAAGGGAAAAATATAAATATGATTACAAAGGGAGGCAAGAGCCAGATTGGGGAGGTGGGTGGCTTTTAATGTCAAGTTGTTGGGCTAAGGAGATTTTGTTTTACCTGAAATGCAATAAGAAATCACTGAAGAATTTGGAATTTAATGAAGAATGTAGGTGTTGGTTGTAGCTCTGTGTCATATGAAAGAAATGATGAAATAATATGGCTTGATAAACCAAGAAAATAGTGAAGGAATGTTATGAGTCATGAAAGCTTTCATAAATGACAAACAAAAAGACGTTGATTTTGCCTACTGGATGTAAAGTGGAAATTTGAAAGATTACCTGGCTTCGAAGAATGAACAGTCTGCTAGGAATGTATATGTGTGTATGAGGGGTTGCAACATTTAACAAATACCAATAATGTAAATGATAACACCATTGTATGCATAGGAGAAGGGAACATAGAGTTCAGTGGGGAAATTAAGAAATAATAGCTAGCTAGTTTTTATATATCACTTTAACCTTCTCAAAGTACATGTATTATCTCATATAATCATTTGAAGGTTTCACATAAGAAATGACACCTCTATTGGACCTCAGAGAAATCACTTAGCCAGCCAATTTAGAAGCTGCTGCCTATTGGACAATTTTGAACTTGATGCCCCATAGACATCTCAAATTAGGTATGACCAGAATAGAACTCATTATCTTCCCTTCTTCCTTGCCTTAACTTCACTAATACATTATAGAGCAGTACCATCCTTGCAAACACCCCAATTTATAACCTTAGTGTCATCTGCAACTCCTCACTTTTAATCAACCAATGAATTTAATTTACTGTTCCTAGATGTTGTCAATTCCTTCTTTATATCTGTTAGATTGTTCCCCTTATCTCCACTCATACAGCTACCATAACAGTTTATGTCCTCATAATTTCATACCTGGACTATTGCAATATACTCCTGATTGGTGTCTCTGCCTCGAATTTCTTCCCACTCCAAGCCTTCTCTCCACAATGTCACTAAATGATCTGTTTTCTAAAATGTAGGACTGACCATGTCACTCTGGTGCTTAATGATATCTAGTATCTCCATTTTTTCTTTTAGAATCAAATATAAATATTTTCCATTTTACTTTGTGTTTTTGAAGGTCCTTATAACATGGGCCCTTCCTATTTTTTCTAATCTTTCATATATTACTCCTCTCCAGGCACACTAGAGTCCAATGTGGGCCAGCTGTACTGGCCTATTTGCTGTTCCTCTACATGATGCACTATCACTTATTTCCATGTCTTTGTACTCATTGTCACCATCCTCCATGCCTGGAATGCTCACCCTCCACTTCCACCTCTTAGAATTCTTATCTTCAGAGGTAGAGGCAAGATGGCAGCTGGAAAGCAGGGACTTGCCTAAAGCTCCCCCCTTGTCCCTCCAAACACCTATTAAAAATGGCTCTGAACAAATTCTAGAACTGCAAAACCCACAAAATAGCAGAGGGAAGCAGGCCTCCAGCCCAGGAAAGCCTGGATGGTTGCTGGGTAAAGTCTATTGCACGGAGTTGGGAGTGGAGTAGAGCACAGCCCAGCATGGGCCATGCCCAGACCAACCAGACTGGGAGCCGGGCAGAACAGGCCGTAGCACCCTGAATCAGTGAGCTGTGGCAGTTACCAGACTTCTCAACCCACAAATGCCAAAGACAACAGAGAAGGTTAGTGGGAAAAGCTGCTGGGACAGGGTGAAAGAAGTTCGCGGTTGACCTCTGCCCTGGGGGTGGTGGAGGTGGTGCAGCTCTGAGGCTACTTCCAGAGCTACAGCTTCAGTTGCCTCTGGCCCCAGGCCCACCTGGTGGGAGGAATTAAGTGGTGGATCAGAGTGGGAGTGGAGAGGGTGCTTGGATCTGAGTTGCAATCTGAGTTAGTGGTTCTTGGGGGAGGAGGAGCACTGTAGTTGCAGAGCTGTGTAAAAATAGCTCTGAAAACAGCAGCACAACCCCTCAAGCTTGGGACAAAGTACTCTCTACTCTACAAGCAGTCATACCCTGACAAAAAGCTCAAGGGTCAAATAGTTGGCTGGGAACATGAACAGGCACCAAAAATCCTCAAAGATTCAGACTCAGACTTTGGAATCTTTTTTGGTGACAAAGAACACCAAAATATACAGTCAGAAGAAGTCAACAAAGTCAAAGAGCCTGCATCAAAAGCCTCCAAGAAAAATATGAACTGGTCTCAGGCCATGGAAGAGCTCAAAAAGGATTTGGAAAAGCAAGTAAGAGAAGTAGAGGAAAAACTGGGAAGAGAAATGAGAGTGATGCGAGAAAAGCATGAAAAACAAGTCAATGACTTGCTAAAGGAGACCCAAAAAAATACTGAAGAAAATAACACCTTAAAAATAGACTAACTCAAATGGCAAAAGAGCTCCAAAAAGCCAATGAGAAGAATGCCTTGAAAGGCAGAATTAGACAAATGGAAAAGGAGGTCCAAAAGACCACTGAAGAAAATGCCACTTTAAAAATTAGATTGGAGCAAGTGGAAGCTAGTGACTTTATGACAAATCAAGAAATTATAAAATAGAAGCAAAGCAATTAAAAAATGGAAGACAATGTGAAATACCTTATTGGAAAAACCACTCACCTGGAAAATAGATCCAGGAGAGATAATTTAAAAATGATTGGACTACCTGAAAGCCATGACCAAAAAAAGAGCCTAGACATCATCTTTCAAGAAATTATCAAGGAGAACTGCCCTGATATTCTAGAGCCACATGATAAAATAGAAATTAAAAGAATCCACGAATCACCTCCTGAAAAAGATCCCAAAAAGAAAACTCCTAGGAATATGGTAGTCAAATTCCAGAGCTCCTAGATCAACAAGAAAATACTGCAAGCAGCCAGAAAGAAACAATTTGAATATTGTGGAAACACAATCAGGATAATACAAGATCTAGTAGCTTCTACCTTGAGGGATCAAAGGGCTTGGAATAGGATACTCCAGAGGTCAATGGAGCTAGGATTAAAACCAAGAATCACCTACCCAGCAAAACTTAGTATAATGCTCCAAGGCAAAATATGGATTTTCAATAAAATAGAGAACTTTTAAACTTTCTCGCTGAAAAGAGAAGAGCTGAATAGAAAATTTGACTTTCAAACACAAGAATCAAAAGAAGCATGAAAAGGTAAACGAGAAAGAGAAATCATAAGGAACTTACTAAAATTGAACTCTTTTGTTTACATTACTACGTGGAAAGATGATGTGAGTTATTCATGAGACCTCAGTATTAGGGTAGCTAAAGGGAATATACTATACACATATGTGTGTGTATATATACATACATACATATACACACACACACACACACACACACACACACACACATATATATATATACATATATATATATAGACAGAGGGCACAGGGTGAGTTGAATGTGAAGGGATGATATTTTTTAAAAAATCAAATTAAGGGATGAGGGAGGAATATATTGAGAGAGGGAGAAAGGGAGAGATAGAATGGGGTAAACTATCTTGCATAAAAGTGGCAAGAAAAAGCAGTTCATTGGAAGAGAAGAGGGGGCAGGTGAGGAAGAATGAGTAAATCTGGCTCTCATCAGATTTGACTCGAGGAGGGAATACCATACACACTCAATTGGGTATCTTACCCCATAGGAAAGAAGGAGGAAGGGGATAAAAAGGGGGAACAATAGAAGTGAGGGCAGATAGGGGGAGGAGGTGTTCAAAAGCAAACACTTTTGAAAAGGGACAGGGTCAAGGGAGAAAATTTAATAAAGTGGGACTAGATAGGAGGGAGGAAAATATAGTTAGTCTTTCACAACATGAGTATTTTGGAAGGGTTTTACATAATGATACATGTGTAGCCTATGTTGAATTGCTTGCCTTCGTACTGAGGGTGGGTGGGGAAGGAAGAGAGGAGAGAATTTGGAACTCAAAGTTTTAAAAGCAGATGTTCAAAAAAAAAGAGTTGTTTTTGCATGCAACTGGGAAATAAGATATACAGGCCAAGGGGCATAGAAATGTATCTTGCCCTACAAGGGAAGGGAAAAGGGGATGGTGGGAAGTGGGGTGACCGAAGGGTGGGCTGACTAGGGAATGGGGCCATCAGACTATATGCTATCTTGGAGTGGGGGGGGAGGGTAGAAATGGGGGAAAAATTTGTAATTCAAAATCTTGTGGAAATCAATGATGAAAACTAAAAATATTAAATAAAATAAAATAAAAATTAAAAAATAGAATTCTTATCTTCCTTTAAGACTTAGCACAAGTTCTACCTTCTGTAGGGGAGCATTTCCATTTTCCCAGCAGCTACTGTCTACCCCTTTCAGGTTATTTGCCATCTGCTCTGTGGCTTATTAAACACTATTTATGTCCATGTGTTCTTCACCTTTAGAATGTAAGCTCCTTGGGAGAAGAATTTTTTTTCTTTTTCTTTATGTATACTAAACACTCTAAGTACTTAATAAATGTCATTTGAAGTATCAGCAATACTGTGACAATGATCAACCACGACAGACTTATCTACTCTGATGAAGACAATAATCCAAGACATTTCCAAAGAATGCATGACGAAAAATGCTATCCACCTCCGGAGAGAGAATTCATGAAGTCTGAGATTGAAGCATATTTTTTTCACTGTCTTTCTTTTTCTTTGTATGTTTGTTTTCTTTTGCAACATGGCTAATATGGATATATATTTTGCATGTTTTCCCATGTATACTCAATATAACGCTGCTTGCCGTGGGGGAAAGAAGAGGGGAGAGAGAGAATTTGTAAATCAAAATTTTAGAAAATGAATGTTCTAAAAAAATTTAAGGAACTGGGAAATATTTAACTAAATAAATAAAATATATTTAAAGGGGAAAATGCTATTTGGCTGACTGCATAAAAAATAAAAAATGAAGCAATCCTTATTCTCAAAGGGTTTTGGGTGATAGTATATATGTCTATAACAGCTAAAACATAAATGGAGTGCATTCCATGTAAAGATAAAAAGGTAAGAGAGAAAAATATGATGTGGGGTGGGGGGAGTGCTGAATAGTAGAGTTTGACTGATACAGTATATGTGAATCAGTCAGTATTAAACACATATTATGTTCCAAGGACTGTCTTAAGCAGTGGAGGATATAAAGTAAGTCAATAAACAGTCCCTGCACTCAAGTAACTCATAGTCTAACTGGGGAGACTCTATGCCAACAACTGTGTGCAACAGAGATTCAGACTAAATTGTGGAGAGTATTTTTTTAAAAAAAAGTACTAAGATCTTTTAAAGAGGATTTGGAAGGCTTCTTGAAGATGATATGACTTTAGCTGAGACTTGAAGGAAGCCAGGAAAATGAGATGAGGAGAGAGCATGTTCCAGGCATGGGGGTAACCAGTAAAAATGCCCAGATTCAGCAGATGCATTGTCTTGTTTGAGGAAAAGCCAGGAGGTTAATTCACTGGATTGTAGCCTACTGAGGGAGTATGGCACAATAAGACTGGAAATGTAGGAAAGAACCAGGTTATAAAGAGCTTTGAAAGCTAAATAGAGAATCTTTATTTGATCCAGAGGTAATAAGGAGCCCCTAGAATTTAATGAATAGGAGGATGATATGAGCAGACCTATGCTTTTGGAAGATCATATTGACAGATGATTGGAAGATGGGCTTTAATGGGGAGAGATTTGAGGCAGGAAGACACAACAACAGGAAAACACCTCAGCCCAGGCATGTGGTAGTAAAGCCATGCTCTATAGTGGTGGCAGTGGCAGAATAGAGAAAGAGCCTATATAGGAGAGATATTAAGAAGGTAAAAAATAAACCAGCCATGGCAGCAAATTTGATCAGAGTGAGAAATCAAGGGTGACATCTAGGTTTTGAATGTAGATAATGGTGGGTATGCTCAAGAGCAATAGGGAAGTTATGAAGAAAGACTGTTCGGGAGCGGGGGTCGGGGAATAAGGAGTTCAGTTTTAGATGTCTGTGGGACATCAAATTTGATATGCCTAATAGGCAATTGGAAATGTGAGACTGGAATCAGAAGAGAGGTTGGGACTAAACAAGTATATCTGAGCATCATGTGCATAAAAATGATAACTGAAACTATGAAAGTTGATGAGATTCCTAAGTGAAATAGTATAGAGAGGTAGAAGAGAAGAGGGCAGCCAGGTGGTGCAGTGGACAGAATGTCAGCCCAGGAGACAGGACAACTTGAGTTCAAAGCCAGCTTCAGATACTTACTAGCTGTGTGACCCTTGGCAAGTCCCTTAACCCCATCTGCCTCAGTTTCTTCATCTGTAAAATGAACTAGAGAAGGAAACTCCAGTTTCAGAGAAGGGCACTCTAGTATCTTTGCCAGAAAAATCCCAAATGGGGTCACAGAGAGTTGGACATGACTGAAACAGCTCAACAATTAAGAAGAAAAAAGGGCATGGTACGTATAATTGGGGTCCCCTCCCATGGCTAGCAGGTGTGGTGTGGATGAAGAAACAGAAAGAACAGTCAGGCAGGCAGGAGAATTAAGAGAGATCAGTGTCATAGAAACCTAGAGAGAAGAGAGTATTAAGCAGTAGTTTTCAATGGTGTCAAAGGCTACCAAAGGATGAGGACTGAAAAAAGGCCATTAGATTTGGTGATTAAGAGGTTATTGTGGAAGGCTGGGGAGATCTGTTTCAGTTGAACAAAAAGGTCAGAAGCCAGACTATAAAAATTTAAGAAGAGAATGAGAGGAAAGCAAGTGGAGGCCCCTTTTACAGACAGTCTTCTTAAGGAATTTAGCCACAGAAGAGGTAGAGATATAAGACCTTGGCAAGTGGGGATGAATGGATAAATTGAGCTATTAAATTCTTATTATTATTCATTGCTAGTTATTTTTAGGTTGGAGGACACATGGGCATATATGTGGGCACTAGAAAAGCAGCCAGTAGATGGAGTATTTGAATATTAGTGAGAGAGTAGGAATGGTAGAAGGGGCAAAATGCTAGAAGAGATGGGATAGAAAGGAATCACATGTGCTCATAGAGAAGTTAGGTGTTGCAATGAGAAAAGCAACTTTTTCATATGAGGGGACTGTGGCAGAAGGCATCTGTTTGAATGATATCATCTGAGAAATAGTAGAGAAGAGGATCCGGAGAAAGACATCGTTGTTTTCTTCTGAGTGAGTACTGGTAGGGGACCATAGGAAGTTCAAAGAGGGATGGAAAGGTGAGTGGGAAAGGGTGGAGGAAATAAAAAGTGGGAATAAGCATTAGCGCAAGAGGTCAGAGAGCCATGAATGTCAGATTAAGAAGTGCTGGTTTTATTCAGTAAGCAGTGGGAAGACAGAGAGTTTTTGAGCATGTGAGACATGTATTGCAAACTGTGTGCTAAGAAAGTCACCTTGTTAGAATAAGAAAATATAGATTCAATAATTCATATTTATAAAATTTCTTAAACATAAGTACTATTCATTATATTTTAGGCATTTCAGGCATTTCTTAGATTTGTATCTTTTTTAAAAAGGCATATATGAATAATACCTCTGATATATCACTCCCTCATGCAATCTTATCACTGTTATAAATAAACAAATGCATTATGTCCAATGTGACATCTAATCTTCGCAAACTGAATTAAATTCTGGTTGTGCAAACTGTTGACATTCATCCATAACATTTTTGAAATTTGGAATTCAAAAACTTATTATTTTTTGGCAAACTCAATATATTTAACTTCTCTGGAACTCAATTTCTTCAATATCATTCCTATAGTGTTATTTTAAGGAAGTAATATAGCTTAATGGAAAGAAAGCCAGAGATCAGAAAACCTGAATTCTAGGTATGGTTCTGCCATTTTACTTCCTGTGTGAATTTAGGTATGTCATATGTCATCTAGATTCAGTGAACTTCGGTTTTTTCAAGCGTGGTATGGGACTACTAATAATAAGTAATAAGGGGCCAACTGATTTCACAGGTTTGTATTTTTCAAAGGATATATGTGTATATGTATAATGTATATCTAAAAGATACGCATTTCAAAAGATATACATGACTCCAGTGTGTATAGAGTCAATCTCTACACAATAAAGTAGAATAAAGATTATGAGTGTTCTTATTAAGTCGGAATTCTCTTCACTGTGACATAAAACTGCCCCAAGGTGCCATAGCTTTGAGTGAAGGTTTAGAGTAAACTTACACAGTCTTCATTTCTATCATCTAAGGACCGACCAACCTAGACTAGATCCTGTGAGTTTATCACCAGGCTGGTTGCAGAAATATGATTTTTTTTTCTTTTGGCAACAGCATGTCTAAATGTTGATCTGCTAAATGTTTTTGGTCTGTGATCTGTTTTGATAGCAAAAGTAACCAAACTCATGTAATAAAGCTAAACTATGATCAAATATCACATAGATGAAAGTATTTTGCGAAGGGTTGTTTTTGTTTGTTTTGTTAATTTAAGTATGATAGTATTACAAGGTTTAAAATTACATGGGGAAGTTCCAAACCAAACAGGCAACTTTGGAGAGGGACTCCTAATTTGAAATGGAAGATAACATAGCACAAAACAAAAGGCCTCTTTCCATAGTAGAAAGAACAGCAGCCTGATAAATAACTCATAATCTAGTAGGGCATAGAAGAAGTTGCAGTCCAAACTGAAAGGAAAGAGTCTGCATGGCAACTAAAGCACACAGAATCTTGACATACTGATATAATAAAAACTTGAATTTCCATAGAATTCTAATGATTATGCAGCCTTTTCTTCACAGTGACCTTTTAGATTGGGCAAAAATACAAGAATTATTCTTCCCGATTTTGCATTTGGAGAAACTGAAGTTTCAAGGAGTCAAACTGTATTTGCAAAGTCACAAAATACTAAGTGTTGAGCTAGAAATTGAAACTGCATCTGAATTCCTACCCAGTTTGCCCTCCTCTATGTACAGCACACTCCCTCTCCAGTTACAACAGTCATCAGAAAGGAACCACACGGTTTCTTAATTTATTACATCTTAGAGGCATAGTCAATCAATGAGCAAGCATTTATTAAATTCCTAACATGTGTCAGGTACTCTGTTAGGTAGTGGGCATAAAAAGACACGATATAATCATTGATCTCAAGGAACTTACCTTTTTACGACACAAATAATATGTACATGTACAGGCACAGGTAGAATAAATGCACTGTAGTATTAGACCAGAAAGTAGCTGCAGTGAAAGGACTGGTGAAAGACTTCATATAGGAGGTGGAGTTGGAGCTGAACAAAGGAACTCTAAGGGACGAAAGAGAATGGAGTGCATCCCAGGAACAGGGACGGCCAGGGCAAAACATAAGAAGAGGGATGAGTGTCATGTATGAAGAATGGCAAGAAAGTGAGTTTAGTTGGAGTATAAGGTATAGGATGAGGAGTGATAATAATTATAATGCTAATTTTATACAATAATAGCTAACAGTTATATGGTGCTTACTATATGCCAAGAACTAGGCTAAGCCCTTTACAACTATTATCTCAATTGATCTCACAACAATCCTGGGAAGTAGGTGCTATTATTACCCCCACTTTGCAGATGAGGAAACTGAGGCAAATAGAGATTAAGTGACTTACCCAGGGTCACACAGCTAGTAAGTAAGTGTCTTAGTCTGTATTTGAACTCAGGTCTTCCTGACTCCAGGACCATTATTCTATTTACTAGCTGCCTAGCTATATAATGTATAATGACATATGGCCTTGTCAGATGGTTCAGATAAACAAAACCTTGTTGGGAGGAGGGGGTGTTAGTAGCAAAGAAAGAGATGTACTCAAAGCTCAAGTCCCCATCCAGTTTGTCAAGAAAGATGTCAGCTTTATTAGTGACATTATAGACTATTCCACCCATTTAAACATAGCACCAATTAATTTTAAAGGAATTTGAGCTGGTCAAGTACAGAAACTGTGATTTCCCCTAAGTCAATAGAAGTACGGAAAATGGCTAGTGGAAACACCATTTGAGAATCCACACACAATTTGAGAACCTGATTGGGTTGTACCTCACCAGGTTGTACAGCTTAACCTTCTTCTAAAGGTTCTCTTGTTATATATTTGCTAACATCAGGACTCACACCTTTATTAAAATGTTTATACAATCCTATAGCACACCATTCAGCACTCCTTCATTGTTGTTCAGTCGTTTCAGTCATGTCCAACTCTTTGTGACTCCATTTGGGGTCTTCTTGGCAAAGAGATTGGAGTGATTTGCCATTTCCTTCCCCATTTCATTTTACAGATGAGGAAACTGAGGCAAACAGGGTTAAGTTTGACTTCCCCAAGGTCACACAGCTAGTAAGTGTCTGAGGCCAAATTTGAACTCAGGAAGATGAGCTTTCCTGACTCCAGGCCAGGTACCCTAATCACTGTGCCAAATCTAGGTAGGCACTAACCTGACACTTCATGTTTGTATTTCAAACCAATTGCACCTAAAATCTAGCAGTTAACAAATCTGTTTCAAAAGAGTTGTTAACCTGTTTAAATAGCATATTTAAGTGTGAGTATGGACCTGGAAACTCAAATTGACTTTGCCACCAGGTGATATTGTTTTTGTTTTTAAATAAGCCTTTGAATACTTATATGTCCTTAGTTAACATCTGATCTAAATAAATGTGCATCTTTGTTTCTTAAGGAAGCATATGTGCACCTTTGATTTGATCAAAAAAGAAGAAAATTCTCTATAAAATACAATAGAGGCATTAGAGGGCATTATCCCATAATTAATTCTGTCAGAATAAATCAAAGCTCTAATTATAGATACAAAAATCTACTCAATACTGGGGAATATTTATGCAAAATACTACTCTTAGCACTTATCAGCTAAACTGTAATGTCTCTGTGGAGCTGATGTAGCAATTTTGAGAATATCTCATCCTCTTTGGCCTCTCTTTTCCAGCTTGATGTGCGGAGTGCCTGATGATAGTACAATTCCATTAAAAAATAAAAACCCTGTAAATCTCTACTGCCAATTAATGTAATTCTGCCATTAAGATACATCTGGATTCATTTTTGAAAATGAAAAACAAAGTAGCTGACTCAATGGACAATCATTTTCCTCTGAAATTTTCTGGCATTTCTATGTGGTTTACCTGCCAATTTGCCTGCTCGCTATTTTCATTATACTCTTGGGACATAAGGACATTTGTTTGTGCTTTAAATTCCAATAGAAGATTTGGAAATTGATTCAAGATGAACTTTCCATTATGTAATCAGTATTGGAGCAATTTGTTTATTTATATGTTTTGTTGTTTGTTTGTTTGTTTAACTTATTTGTTTAAGACTAGTTAGAGGCATACTTGTATAGCAAAGGAATATAGAATTTGGAATTAGAAGTCCTATGTTCCTATTTAGCATACACCACTGAGTCATATGACTTTGGACAAGTCTGTATTCACTGAACTCAAGACTTTTCACCTATAAAATCATGGAATTGGACAATAAAGATAGCTCGGTGCATCCTTTAAAACATGTTGGATTAGAAGCATGGCATAGTAGCTATCATTACTATTCAACTGGAGTCAGAAAAATCTAGTTTCAAATCCTGACCTGAGCACTTACTAGCTGTGTGATCTTGGACAAGTCTCTCACCCTCATAGTCTCCGACAGCTTTTATCAATAAGTTGTAATTTGTGTCAGTGAAAGCAATTTCTGCACCACCAAAATCACAACATGTAAACTTTAAAGCCAAAAAAATGCATTAGCAATCATATCATCAGGTCTAATCCCCCTTATTTTACAGATGAGGAATCTAAGAACCAGAGTGATTAAGTGACTTACCCAAAGTCACATAAGTAGGAAGTGGCAAAAACTGGGATTCAAACTCAAAACCCAGGTTCTCTGATTCTACATTCTTTTCTAAGGTATTTTCAAATTCTAAACATCTTTGATCTCTGATCTTTCTGGACTCTCACAGTCACAGAATCTGAGTCTCATTGTACCTCAGTGACATTTATTCATATGTGAGGAAGAATCTCCTCTACAGTATACCTGACAAGTGGTTTTCCAGTCCATGCTTGCTGACATAGAGTGGGGGGAATCTCACTACTTCCTGAATCAGCCCACATTAATTGAGCATATGTCTAATTGTCAAGGAGTTATTCCTTCCCGGGGTTTAAATTAGCTGATTTTCACTTTCTACCCGTTGTTCTCCCTGGTCCCAATCAAAATCATTCTAATCCTCTTTATTTCTTCAAATATTTGAAGACAGCTATCATATCTTTCCTAAGTCTTTACTTCTTTAGGATAAACATCACCAGTTCCTTCTACTGATCTTCAGATGGAATGGTTTGGGGGCTTTTTATGATTTTGGTAGATTTCAGAAAATTAGGAAATCCCATTAACAAAATGCATTTTCAGTGCACAAAATGGTTCTAAAACAAAAACGAAAACCTGTTGTTCTCAGAGGCACTTAACTATGTCCAGAAACATATTTCACACCTTGAAGTACCTAGCTATAAAACCATAGCCATGTTTTGGGATTTAGCTAAATTCTGTACAAAGACATTGTGAATTCATTGCTCTGGCCTTCTGGGAGAAGGTTTTGTTGCACAGGCACACATAGAAGTTAAGGGGTCTTTTTTTAAGCATATAAAAACGTATGAAGTTTTAAAACAAGAGTAAAAATAAATAGCATCTAAGGATTTAATGTAGAGTTGGGAGACAGTTACAGAATTTTTTCCCATTCCCAGAAGAAGAGAAATCACATTGTGTGAAATATTTATCTTCAAGATTTGGCTATCTACATACGGGCAAATTTAATTTAAGTTTACAATCCCTCAGGATATGTCTTATCAATGTATTGATCTTTCTCATCAATGTATTTATCTTAAAAACAACAAAAAACTTGGTAAAGAAAGCTTTGGGAAATTATTCAAAATTTAAATAAAAACTAGATTTTTTTCAAGGTTTGCATTAAAATCAAATGCTAAAAGAAGACTCAGGTTAGTTTGTATTTTATCGGAAGTTGAAATGTAGCCAAATAAATGTAAATATATGAGCAAGAGGAGGAGTTATAATTATTCTGGGAGCGATAATATTGAGTTTCTTGACATCTTCGGATTTATGTTCTAGGACATATTGTTGAGGTGGCAATTTTGCTGTAGAATGGATATGTAAACACCTCATGGATGAGGCTTGAGTATCAGGATAGAAATAAATTGAAGCTTAATGGACAATTTTTATATTCAGTACCTAAACTATGTATATTTTGGAGTTGCTGTATGAGCCCTCAGCCAAATATTTGTAGTGAATTCTGAATAAAACCCTGCATCATGTTACCTATTTGAAGATAACACTGCCTACTGTGTTATTTCCCAGGCCAGATCTATCAATGTGGAGAGAATTGCATTTGCAATTGTTTCTAGCAGTGTGCCTAAAGTACTCTCATCATCCTCTTTTAAACATACCTTAGTGACACACAAATCGAAACATTTGTCAAGGATAGTGGTTGATGGATTTCGCCAACATCCTTTACTATAAGTAACCAACAAAACAGTTGTTCAAATCAAATAGAAATGGTGGCTACTAAACTGTACATAAGGATCCCTGAGGGCTATATATTGATTTAGAAAACTGTGTACTAACATTATCTATGTCCTATTGTATTTTTATTTATTTTGTTAAATATTTCCCAATTTTATTTTAATCTTATTAAACTGCCTGAATGTTGCCTGTGCCCACCTTCCTGGTTGACACTTGATCTAAGAGACTCCTAGAGTTTGGCAGAGTAACTGGGAATTTGCAAGTGAATTTTCTCATTGGTATGGAAGCTATGTTGGAGAAAATTTTCCTGTAATGTTCTCACACTTCTATTATGCAGGAATTATGCCTTTTTAAAATAGCATATTCTCACTGCCAGGCACATAGTAGGTATATTTAATAAATGCTTGTTGAACTGAATTTGATATTTCTAACTCTAAAATATCTAGCATTGAGCTTCTGATGCCCTTCAGGATTTACTGTCTTCATAGAACAGCAGAATTTCAAAATGGGAAAGGACACCAGTGGACATCTAGCTCAATTTGTATATGAGAAAGAATTTCTGGGGCAACTAGGTGGTGCAGTGGATAGAGCATTGGCCCTGAAATCAGGAGGACCTGAGTTCAAAACTAGTCTCCAAATTTTGACAGTTACCAGCCGTGTGACCCTCGGCAAGTCACTTAACCCTGATTGCCTCACAAAAAAGAAAAAGAAGGGAGGAGGAGGAGGAGGATGATTAAGCATTTGCTTTAAGACCTCCAATGAGGGAGAATGCACTGTCACCTAAAGAATCTAATTCTATTTGTGGATGGATCTAATACAAAGGTTGTTGTTGTGGTGGTGGTGGTCGTTGTTTGTTGGTTTGATTTTTCTTGTTTGGTTTGGTTTTTGTTTTGTTTAATTTCTTTTGGGCTTTTGAGGGAGGGACTTCATTTAGTCTAAATCTTCCTCTTTTCACCATTATTTCCAGTTCTGCCCAGTAGAGAAAAACAGAACAAGTCTAATTAAACTCTTCAAATACATAAAGATAGCTATTGTGTCCCCTTGGTTATCTCCCTTCTCAATGCTAAACATCCTCATTTCCTTGGAATGATCTTCAAGTGAAATGATCGCAAAGGTCCTTCCACCTTTCTGGTTGCCCTCTTTTAGGCCTTATATAGTTCCTCCACTAAAACTTGATGCCAAAAATTGAACAAAATACTACAGATATAAATTGGACGTTTGTACTACTGTGAGATTTTGAACTTCCTTCTTTCTTGTGACTCTGCTTCTCTTAATGTAGCCCACGATTGTCTGTGCTAGCTCTTTTGGCTGCCTTATCACCTGGTTGATTCATACCAATCTTGAAGTTCATCGGGGAAAAAAAAACACAGAACCAAAAAGACATGATTTTTTTTTCAAACAAACCATTATTTAGCCCTTAACTATCACCCATCTTATATATGTTATGTTGATTTTTGAACCCAAACATCAGACTGCATTCATCTCTATTGAATTCCATCTTGTTTGATTCAATTAGCCAATAAACTTTACTGAACACACATTGCATCTTTGGCATAAAACCAGGAAATTAAACTGTATAAGCTTTGGCTTTGTCATCGAATTAAATGGAAAGGCCCTTGAATTGGATGGGCTTCTGTTTCTTCATTTGTCAAGTAAGACTCTTAGACAAACTATTCTCTAGGATATCTCTAAGCTCTGTCATCCTATGATTCCATGATATTAAGTATTTTAAAGGCAACTACTATATGCTCAATTCTGTGCTACATTCAGGAGAGAAAATAAATGAGTAAGTACTCATTGGCTAAAAAATAATATAAAATAATATGCAGGTCTTGCCCTCAATGGACAGAAAATCCAGTCAGGGGGAAGACACAGGTTACTTCTTTTTGAAAACACTAAAATTTATCCAACCAAATGCAAAGGGAGATGGTATAGGCCTAAAAGGAACTTGATATTTAGGATACTTAGTGTCACTTGGACAAAAAAAAATGGCCAATATGCATTTCATAATAGATTATGCAAATGTGAGAATTTGCAGTTCCCTTCTTCTAAAAAAAAATAAGCTCCCCTATAGTTTCTATAGGGTAACCTATAGTTTCTTTGAGGGTAAATCCATTTTTCATTTTCTATTTGTATCCCCAGTCTCTAGCAATAATTTATTTTTGGATTAGAATTATGTTGGATTAAATTTATGCTACCTTTTGCCTTTCCTGCTTTCTGCGCGTTACTCCATTCCACATGTTCTATGTCCCATCATACTCCAACCATTCTGACCTGTTTGCTCTTTTACACACATGATGCTTCATCTCCCATATGCATTCCCTTCCATTCCACTAGCTTCCCCCATTGGCTACAGGGTTCTACCTACTCTCTTCCTCCTCTTGGAATTCCTTTTTTACTTCAAGACTCAACTGAAACATTACCTTCTCTATGAAGCCTTTCCTGACTGCCCAATCAATCAATAGAGAAGAATTTATTAAAAGCCTACTTTGTGCTAGGTATTATTGTAGATATTGGGAATACAAAACCAAAGAATGAAATGATCCATACCTAAAACTCACGCTATAACGTAGTAGAAAGTAAGTATAGATAGATACATAGATATATATAGATATGTAGAGTATGAATAAGTACATGTGAAAGACATACGAAAGACCTTAGCTTAAAAAGATAAAGGTCTCCCACTGCATCTGGGGTCATCTTCAGTTGTCTTGATTTATATATTGCCACTGGTCCCAGATGACTGTAGAGGACAGAGTGAGTCTGGTGACTTTGCACAGCCCTGCCTCACTTAAATCCAATTCACTTACAAGCCAAGACACCACCTTCTTGATGTCATTGATCCACAAGTACATATGAAGATATATGGAATATCAATATAAAGTGAAATAGTACAAATTTATGCAATGTTGTTGCTTATAAAGTAGTTTGAGAGTGAGTGGACTAGCATGTGTGGGGATCAGGAAAGGCTGCGTGTAAACATGCTTGAGATGTCTTGAAACAAGACAGGAACTTTGTAAAGTAGAGGTGAGGAGGGCCTGTGTTTCAAATATATGAGATGGCCAATGAAAAGGAACAGAGATAGTAGATAGAATATTGCATTTGAAGAACAGAGAGAAGGCTATTTTGATAGCTTGCAGATTGTGGGAAGGTGAGTGATGTTCAATGAGGCAAGAAATATAGGCTGTGTCAAGGATATAAATGGCTTTAAAAACTAAAGAAAGTTTTATTTTTTTTATATTTTATAGTCAGTGAAGTTGTTTGAATAAGGTTGTCACATGGTCCTACACTTTAGGAAAATCATTGTAGCAGTAACGTACAGAATGAAATAGAGTGGTGACAGGTTTGGGGTAGGAATACCATTTAGGAGGATATTTCAACAATCTAGCCAAGAGGGGATAAGGTACTGAACTAAGGTGGTAGCTATGTGGATAGTACGGACAGCTAGGTGGCTCAGTGGATTGAATGCTGGGCCTGGAGTCAGGAAGATTCATCTTCCTGAGTTAAAATCTGGCCTCAAAAACTTACTGGCTGTGTGACCCTGGATAAGTCACTTAATTCTGTTTGCCTCAGTTTCCTCATTTGTAAAAACAGCTGGAGAAGGAAATGACCAACTACTCTAGTATCTTTGTCGAGAAAATTCCAAATGAAGTTGTGAAGATAAGACATGGCTAAAAAAAGACTCAACAACAACAACAAAATGAGTAGAGAAAAATAGATCTAAAATGAGACATGTTTTAAAGGTAGAAAGGACAGGATTTTGCAACAGATTGTATGTGTGGGTGAATGGTCAGTGAGGAGTCAAGGAAAATGCCAAAATTATGAATCTTGTAGACTGGAAGCATGGTGATGCTTTTGGCAGAAATAGGTAATTTTGGAAGAGGGGAGGGTTTAAGAGAGTTCATGTTTTGAAAATATTGAGTTGTAGATGCCCTTGGACTGAAATTCAGAATCTCACTTTGTATTTTTATCTATCTCTTTTTGTCTCTCCATTTGTCTCTCTGTTTCTGTCTCTCTCTCTGTCTCTATCTCTCAGCTACTAATACCCTCGCTTTTCAACAACATTGTAATTATTTTATATAGATTACATATTGACATAAATATGAATGTGTCTCCCTGATTAGAATGTGTGTTCCTGAGGGAATGAGACTTTAAATTTTTCTTTGCATCCCTTTCTCACCAAGCTTAGTACATAATAGGAATACAATAAGTGACAATTGATTGCTTTACCTATTACCAAGTCTCCCAGGGTTGTGGGTATGGGGCATGAGTTCTGAGAGCATAGATATGTTCTCTAGGTAAGAACTTAAGCACTTGGCTCCTCTTGTCTAGTAGGTTACATGGAAAATGATTAGCAACCAAGCAGCTTGCCAGTAAGATAGATAAAAGATGACTGTGTCAACCTAGATCTCAAGTCTTTCAACGCTGAACCTAAGCACAAGCTCATCCCTATGGAGCCAGTATGTGCACATCTAGATCCATGATTCCTCTTAGGCAAATAGTGTCTAATACACTTTGGTTGCCTTTGTCTGAATCCCTAACTGCTTATGTTATTCTTAGAACTCTTAAAAAAAACTAAATGAACTCTGCCAGATTTTTAAATTATGGACTCCATGCATCCTCTAAAAAACCTGAAAGAGTTAATGCACTGAAGCAGGATCGCAAGGAAGAATATGATACAATAAATATTCATTTATGATCTCTAAAACAAATCATGTCCCACTCAAAACTTTGTGATGCATGCACTATTGAGGAAGCTCATTAGAATGGTTTACCATTGATTTTATTCATTAATGTGAATTTCCACAATCAAAAGTTCAATAGAGCCAGATTGGACAGGCCAGATAGAAGTTAAGTTTAAATACAGACTGAGAAATATATGCTGTAGAGATTTAGGAATTTTAAATTTCCACAGATGCTCCTCCTCACAAATTTCATAAACAGAAATTAGTTCATCTGATGGCTGTCCTATTTTTATTCATTATATTTGACAAAGTTTGCATGTGCTTTTCAGGACTCTCATTTTTAGTCCAAAAACTGTGGGGACATGTAAAGAATTGAAAACAATCTTGATGTCTAGTCTCCAAATTTCATGAAAATGAAATCAATAAGTGTTCAATGGCCTAATTATAAGTGTCATTGAACTAGGTAGATATCATATAAAACGAATCAGGGAAGTAAGATTTTTCAAAGTTCCATTGGCATCCTGAGCAAAGTGAACATACTGTGACACACAATGTAATTCACATATAGCATTCAGGGCCTCTACTCTTGCACCTTTGGAATCTAAGCCACCTTGCCTAAATCTGGGACAGGCCCTGTAGTTAAAACCTCTCTCCCCCAGTTTGTCTGCTGTAATTGAATTCAATGAACATCTATTAAATGTCTGAAGTGTATACAGCTCATTGCTACATGCTGGAGGAGATATGAATCTTAAATAAGACTTGGTCTCATCCATTATGTAACTTTTAATTAGAATTATTTGAAAAATAGCTATAGTATAAAATAACATGCTAAATATTTTGTTTGTTTGGGGTCCAGACCAGTGATTTCATTAATATGGGAAACTCCTGGTGTAGAAACTCCTGTTTATACCAACTCATCTGTAACCTTAATTTCTTGGGAGGACTTACTCAGCTATTATGTGTTAGAAACAGGCCTTAAACACAGATCTTTTGTTTTTCAATTCAAAGCCTGGCACTGTGCTTCTAAGTAAGTGTTTGAGAGCTGTACTCAAAGTATGACATCAGTTCTGAGGTTAGAAACCTTGTTCTCAAGTGGGAGAATTAGGGAAAATTTTATTAAGATGTGAAAAAATGTTTTGTTTGTTTTGGGTCCAGTTCTGTGATCAATGTGGAGAACTCATGTGGAAATTCCTTCTCCTCAAGCAGAACATCAACTCCTTTGTAACTTAGAGTCTTATAAGTTCAACTTATTAGCATACTCAGGTTTAGGAAACATACACAATAGAAAAAAAGCAAAGAAAGACATGAGGTCATAGTAAAATCATAGAATCTCATTTGGAGGTGCACAAAGAAATCTAGTCCATATATACCTAAACAAAAATTTCCTACACATGTGCATGAACCTTTTACTTAAAGAGCTCTAGTGAGAGGGAACCTTTTATCTCTTGAGGTAGTAAGTATAGGTTCATTCATTTGTTTAAAAAATATTTTAATGACTGAAATGCTTAAATGCTCCAAGGATCCATGCTTTTGTCTGTGGCTCTATGCTATTCTGACACAGAATATACTACTTTGCCCACAGTCTTTAAGAGGTTCTATAGCTGAAAAAATCATTGCATACTGGTCAATCAAGTGATGGATTTCTCTTAATTTCACTATACTGGTCCTCCCTGAATCTATACTCAGCCCATCTGAACACCTACTATTTGTATGTTTATTAGGCTAAGCCTTGTGGGAGATAGAAAATCCTATCATACGTGGTTCTTTCCCTCTAAGAGTTTATGATTGAGTTAAGAAGAAAGGACAAATGTTGGTTAGAATTTTAATAAAAATACAAGAGGTATTACAAGGCAGCATTTAATTTAATGGCCAATGAAGGCATCATGGAGCAGTGGAAAGAGTTCGAGCTGGAGTCAGAGAGCCTGGGTTCAAATTATGTGTCTGTTTTAGAAGTGGCTAAGTTGCACAGTGATATAGTAGTGGTGTGGTAGATTTGGAATTAGGAATATTTTAGTTCAAATCCTATCTTTGACACTTGCTAGACTGGAGAACCTGGCCAAATCTCTTAAGCTCTCTCATCCTCACTTCCGTCATTTGTAAAGTATGGATATACTATCTATTTTGTAGAGGTAGTGTGAGGATTCAATTAGATAACATATATAAGTCCTTAACAAATCTTCAATTGCTATATGTAAATGTTAGGTGCCGTTATTATTGCTTGTATGATCTTGGGTAAGTCATAACCTCTGTGGTCTTCAGTTTCTTCATCTTTAAACCAAAGTTACTGGACTAAATGAGCTTCAAGTTTCCTTCCAGATCTAAATATATGATCCTATGAATGTCTGGTAAAATCAATAAATGCAAAGGGAGAGGATAAAGGTAATCTAATTTCAGACTGAAAACAGAGTAGGATTTGAACTGGGAAGGAAAAGGGAATATATAAAAAGTATTTCTCAAACAGTGCTTAAATTATGAAAATAAAGACAGATGAATTTGAATTGCTAGGTTTGGCTTGGCTTGTGGAGAGCCAGGATAGCCATTCCAAAGAATTTCTATTTGGGAAGTTATGAGAGAAAACTGACCTAATAAGTGACTAGACAAAAATAGTATTTTAGTAAGATTAGTCTGGTGTCAGTAAGTGGAATACATCAGAGGAGATAAGACCCTAAGCAAAGGAAAATAAGTTAGAAAGGTTCAATGATCAGTTTTTCTAGGTGTCTACCAAAAAGAAAACCATCTTTCTTCATGATCCATGCCCAAAGTTTCAACTGGCATTTTCCACTATCATTTGAAATATATGCAGACTGATGCTGTATTCTTATGTTGTGAAGCTGTCAGAAAACACAGGCAGATACACAGCCACAGACACGCTGACAGAGACACAGACATAGACATAGACACACACACACACATACACAGACACACACACACACATACACACACACACACACACACACACTCATCCATTTTTGCTGGCTGTGAGAAAGAAACAGAATGACATTCATCTCCTATTAGCAACAACTGGAAACACCCGATCTACACTCTTAAGAATGGAAGCATGAGAATGGGAAGTAACAACGGAAATTAAAATTTAACAGGAAATCCCTGGAAACTCACATAGTATGTACTACTTCTCAAGTACAGTAATAGCCTAAATGACTATAAAATAGCAGACACTATAACTGAAAAACTCAGGGAATTTCAAGAAACCGTAAGTTGACATAACACAGGGATCCAGCCACTGGGGCAACTCTCTGTGTGGCTCATTTCTTAGTCTTACTCTCATGCACTTTACTCCTTATTGGTGAGCTCCCCTGCCACCAATGTATATGTGTATATATTTTTAAACTTTCCTAATGCTGTATCTGGGGATGTCTCTAAGCACAGTTATGTCCTCTTTTTAGCATTCGTTCATTTACAATTCAGTAACCAGAGGAGGTATTTATCAGCCTAGTAAGCTTTTATCTGTCCCATTTACCCCTCCCCACCTCCTTAACCTCTGCCTCCGCCCACCCACCCCTATCCTATCCTCTGTGGATTCCCTTCTCTTTTCATGGCTCACTAGCCACTTTGACTTAGGACTAGAGGCACTCACCTGGTCATATCTTTAACATCTATCCTGAGGCCCCACTGTTTTGATGGATGAGTGCCTCATATAGCTTATGCTATGAGGAAGTCTAGTCATGCCTCAACTTACTCTCCAGCCATTTTTTTTCATCAAATGCCTTGCCATCATGCGTATCCTCTCTGATCTCCTCTCTCTCCTTCCCTCATCTACTTCTTGTGGCCAATAATGCCGTCGCTCCTCAAAATGTCATGTCAGTATCTTTCCCTGTCACTCAATTGACCACCCCTGTAACTTTCCAAATTAAAATACTCCTCCTTGGCCACCAATCCTCTATATGTGTTACTTCCTCCAAGCAGGAAGTCAGCTTTGTGAAATTAGGAATGAGCTTTACTTGGTATTGTATTACTTGTGCTTAGCATAGGACTTAGTACATAGCAAGCAAGTACTTACATTATTTTATCTCAGTCGTTTATCTATTCATTGCTCTGATCATGCTCTGTCACCCTCCATATGTAATGGATACTAAGCTCACAATTTCACTTTCAATTAAAACAGATTCTAATGAGTAATCATTTCTTAGGAGTGTATAATGTGCCAAGTGTTGTGCTGAGCACTGGATACAATTCCACAAGTGGAACAGTTGCTGCCCTCCATGAGCTTATGTTACACTGGAGGAGGGAGTCTTACAACAATGTAAGAATCTTTATATATTTAAATTTGTTCTTTCAAGTCATTCTATTATAACTGATTCCTAGAACCATAGATTTGACTTGATAAGTGAAGTAGGATAGGTTAAAGTATATTTCATGCTTATATATTCTGGTCCTATGATGATTTCTACCTTCAGTGCCTCACTGTAGTCTAAAAATCACTTTGAGTATTAACAGATTCTACCAAACTAGGAAGACTTCAAGTATAAGTCTGGTAATTTTTGGCATATCTATTGCAAAAGGACTCATCTAGATTGGAACAGAGGTGTTCCTTGCCAGAAGATGGGATTGCTAGGTGGCAAGTTGTTGAGGCCACATTGAATTCACACTCCTACCCCCCACTTATTTATTTAATTTTTGTATAACAAATTTATTTCCAATTCACAGAAAAAAATCCAAGCATTTCCATAACGCTATGCAACAAAAAAAGATGATTGCACATGAAACATTGTCTTAATGGTGATTGCTAAGGTACATAGACACATTTGTATCAGTAGGGGAAGAAATCCCAATGCTTAAATCACAAGGCCTCCAATTAAGAACTATATGTTCAGTTAAGTAGGAATCATTATTTACATTTTACAGATAGGTACATCAAGCCACAGATAAATGAGTTATACAAGCTAAATCAGTCTCAAAGCCAGGATTCCTAATTGTTGCCCTTGTTCTTAAAATCGATCATACTATTGAAGAGAAACCAGATGATATTGTAGAAAGAGCACTTGACTGATGAAAGGCCTAGATTTAAACACTGCCTCCTCTAATCACTAAGATCTGTGTGGTCTTAGGTAAAATACTGATAGGTAGCTTAAAGGAATAGCTAGTGCATTGTATTTGGTCAACAAGATCTGGTTTCAAATCTTGTCCCTGACTCTTAGCAACTGTAGAGTTACAGGCAATTAACTTAACCTTTCTGACCTGATTAACCCATAAAATGCAGATCACATATTTAGAGCAGAAAGGAATCTGAGAGGTCATCTGGGCCAGCGATGTCAAACTCAAATACAAATATGAGCTGCATATTCACTTAGAAAACCATAAATTAACATCATCTGTGTTATACTCTATTTCTATTTATTTTGTTAAACATTTCCAAATTACATTTTAATTTGCTTCAGAGGTTTTCCTCACTTAAGAGTTTTCTAGTGTTTGCTGCCCTTAGGCATTGTCTGTCACCTCTGAAGCCAACCATCTCAATCTATGGGTGAAGAAGACCAATGACCCAGAGACGTTGTCAGGTCAGATCAAGTCAAGAAGAATTTACTGAGATAATAACTGAGAATGCAATGAAATGCAAGAACAGAACCTGCCCTCAAACAGCTCAAAATGCAATGTTGGGAAACAACATATATACACAAATATAGATATACAAAGTACCTGGCAAATTGGAAGTAATCTCAGAGAGAATGCACTAGCATTAAAAGTGATCAAGAAAGCTTCTTACAGAAGTTAGGTTTTAAGCAGAGACTTAAACAAAGTCAGAAACCCAAGAAGGTTAAGGTGAGGAGGGAGAACATTCCAGGCCTCAGGACAGTCTGGGAAAATGGCACAGAGGCAGGCAATGACATATTTTGTCAGGAACGACAAGGCCAGAGACACTGTATTATAGAGTACATGGAGGGGGGTAAAGTATAAAGAAGATGGGAAAAGTAGAAAGGGGTCAAGTGATGAAGGGTTTTAAAAGACAAAGAGAGGATTTTATATTTGATAGTGGAGGTAATAGGGAGCCACAGGAGTTTATTGAACAGGGAAATGACATGGTCAGATTTTTGCGATGATAAGATCACTTTGATAGCTGAGTGGGGTGTGGACTGGAGTAGAACAGAGAGTAAATTGATTTTTTTTTCCCCTCAAAGACACTCAATTAACAAATGACAGAGCTGGGATTTGAATGCAGATCCTTTGACTCTAAATTCAAGAGTCTTTTCACTGCACCACATTAAATCTATTTTTAATACCTGTCTCAAAATTATTAATGGAATTCCAAATTGTAGGCTGTAAAAATACTTTGTAATTCAATATAATATATAAGTGAAAGCAATTATTATTTTGATATTGAAAATTGTGGCTCTAGTATTTGACATAATTTATTCTCGTGCATCTTCGGGCAGTATGGATTTCCCATGTATGAAAAAAATTGTGTTTGCAGCACTGTTTAATTTTCTTAGTCATTGTAGAGAGCCAGAAAGTACAGGGCTAGCCCATTAATTCCACAACCAAATATCAAGGATGGATTGTATGATGAATAGATCGATATACACTGGGTTATTTATCATCATGTTCAAATAAAGTTTCAAATCATTGGAAGGCAGAATATCAAAAGAAAGGGTGGAAAAGGAAGAATGGGAACAAATCTATGTTATCATTACCATCATCATCATTATTATAACTTATTACTACAACAGAGAAACATCTAATTTTGTTGGTAGGGGTTAACTGCTTTGCTTCTTGCTAGGTTTCTTCCTAGGAGGTTTTTAAATAGAATGTGTCGAATCTCAAAAAAAAAAAATAGTATGAAATAAGAAATATATTTTAGAGATGGTACATTTTTGTGGAGCATAAACTTCTAAAGGGACATGCATTTGCCTATTAAACTTTGGTAAAGTACTTTTCCTTGAGTTTATGTATCTATAATTCCATAAAACCCATTTAAAATGGTTATCACGTGTCTCTTTCTTCTAACTTTTAATAGGATATTAAATCTTTATTAAATTTTAATATTTAATATTTAATACATTTGATATTCTGCAGGATACACATTTTCTCCACTAATTATTTTACTGGTAACATCTGTGTTCAGCAAATTAGAGTTCACTAAATAGGGTTACACTATATTAATAAGCCAGAATCTCTCAGTCCTGATGTTTAATTCATTGTTTTTATTAGTATATTTCCAGGAGAAGATTTAATTTATATATATTAAACTCTACTACGTAGTCTCCTGCTCAAGAAGTCTTTCATTAAGTGTAATCCTCAGTAATGAATTTTTACAAATTTACCATATGAAATATCCCTGGCCACTTTTATTTGAATAATCACTTGAGAAATGTTGTCAAATATACCAAGCAATAAACTAACCCCTCTGGTGGGGAAATCTCAGCTGTCATTCTCCAGGGGAAGCCAATTAACCCACTTGAATCCTCCATTCCCCAACAAGTTATTTAACAGGTCTAGATATGGCTTTTCCATTAGCAATAGTAATTGGCAAGGGTAGGATTTTCAGAGAATGATCACAAACTAGTTTTCTTAGAAGATTAGATATGTGTACATACAGTTAGTTATACTATGTTCAAGCAGTTGAAAAAGAAAGATAGACTTTCAAAATGGAAAAAAAAACTTTGCTAGATATATCACAGTAATACATGCACATGCATACACACACACACATACACACACATACATGCGCGCACACACACACACACACACACACACACACACAATCTGCTATAGTGCAGATTACTGTACTTGGAGGCAAATCCCAGCTCTTTTCCTTAGTAACCATATGACTATAGGAAAGCCATGCTACCATCCTGATTCTCAGTTTACTCACTTCTAAATTGGTAATAGCACCTATCATTTAAAGTTTTTTGGGGGGTGCAGGAAATCAGGTAATGAGTATAAAGCACTTTCTGAACATTAAAGGCAGATAAGAGTTGGATAACTACTGTATGTCAGAACTTAGCACAGTGCCTAGAACATAGTAGGTGCTTAATAAATGCTTTGACTTCACTTGATTTAGATATTCATCTTACTAAGATAAAAACCAATTATACATATGGACATATACATATCCATGTCTCTTTTTTTTAATAGGTTCAAGTTTCTGATGGAATGTAAGGTCCTTGAGAGGTAAGGCTGCTTAATTTTTATCTTCATATTCCTAGCACCTAACACATAGTTGGTGGTTAAAAAATGAATAAATGTTTGTTAATTGATTTTTCAATACGTATGAACTTTGTTTCATACCAGCTACTCACTTTAAGTCTCTCTTCCAACATTAAGATCATTAACTATGTTTTTAACAGTATCTCCATTAGTAACCATTATTATATAGTAGCAACAGTCATAGCAGCAGCAGTAGTAGTGGTGGTGGTGGTGGTGGTGGTGGTGGTGGTGCTAGTAATAGTGGTGGTGGTAGTAGTGGTAGAAAAATCACCTGACATGGAACCCTTTTCACATTTCCCTTCTCTTCCCTTCCCTTCCCTTCCTTAGTAAATGTGTTTTAAGAAATTAAATATATAAAAATATCATATAACTATTTTTTAAATTGTATCTGGTAATGATTACTATGCATAATGATAACTTAGTAAAAGATCTCATAACGCTTATTAATGTCATGATGAATTAATATACTCAGTATAGTTTTAGCACTCATTATTGGAGGACACTGGCAGTCAAGTTATGAGCCTGTAATTTCACCAGTGTGGGAAAATTCCAGTATAGAAACTCCCTCTATACATGCAGAAAAACTAGTAACTCATCTTTAGCATATAGTCTCAATGAATTGCCTAAATAGGGAACTGAGAAGTTAAGTGATTTGCCCATGTTCAAACACCTGGTATGCATCTGCTGGAGGACTTGAACCTATGTCTTTCTGATATAGGCCCTAATTCATATTGACTCTCTACTCCATATTGACTCTCTTTTTATATTACATTGTGATAGATATATTCATATATCATATTTTAGTTATTATGGGATAACATTTTAAATAAAAGAATACTCGATTAACCAAAGCAAACCATTCCTCAACTATTCTGAATGCGTATGCATATATCCTCTGTACAGCTACAGTTGCTATTCACTCACCAGAATGAGTATTTCTTCAAGGTTGTGTGTGTGTGCTGATGTCGATCACATTATTCCTTATGTCAGTTTTGTAGGTAATTTGTTTTCAAGAATATCAATAATGGAAATATACTCCTTTTCCCGTTTATTACATTTGAATTTTTAAGTTTGTCAAATGGGAAAAAAAGCCTTTGACAGGCCAAAGAGTAAATTTGGATGCAAGTTATACATTTAGACCTTCATCACTATCACTTAAATTAAAAAGGAAGTGGGGAAAATGTTTTAAGTTACAGTTATAGTAATACCTGTGATTTGAATTTATGTATTTTTTTTAAATTTTGGTATTTTTGTTAGTACTCAATATCTTATATACCCTCAAATGGGATTTGATATAGAGCAATTATTAGCAGTGATTAACCTATGTTGATTTTGCAGCCAATGCTGGTGTCATTTACTGATATAAGGGTTCTAAATCAGTTGATTTTTGTGTATTTCAGTTGTTAAAAATATAGAAGTCAAGGATCTTAATTTTAGATGAGAGTTCTAAAGTGAATAATTGGTATGAAAATAAATTATACAAGTGCCAAAAGGGCAATTTGTACTGTGATAGTTGTGTGTGTATTTGGCTGCAATTACCTAAGGAGAACAAACCAGAATAATTCCTGTGCTTTTTAAGAAATACTATATTTCTAGGAACCGAATTTATAAAAATATTTGTAATAGTTCTTTTCATGGTGGTAAAGAACTGGAAACTGAAGGGATGCCCTTCAATTATGGAATGATTTATCAAGTTATGATATGTAAATATGTGGTAAATGAATGTACTATAAGAAATTATGAAAGGCATGGGTTCAGAAAAACCTCAGAAGACTTATAAAAACAGATGTAAAGTGAAGTGAGTAGGACCCAAAAAAACTACACAGTTACAGCAATATTGTAAAGATAATCAAGTGTGAAAAATTTAGTAACTGTGATCAATACAATAACCCACTTCAAAGTACTCATGATTTTAAACATTATCCATCTCCAGATAGAGAACTGATGGACTCAGAATATAAATTTGAGCATTTTCCCTGTATTTTTCTTGTTTTTTTCTCTCCAGATTATGGTTAATGCAGAAATACATTTGTATAACTCCACATATATACATATATGTATATATATGTATATGTGTGTGTGTATATACATATATACACATATAACTCCATATATATACATATATACACATATATAATGAGCATCATATTTTTTGCCTTTCTAGTTGGTGGGAGAGGGGATGGGCGGACAAAAAAGATTTGAACTGAAAATTCAAAAATAAATTTTAAAAAGGAAATACTAGATATGTGAAAACTAAAATTTGGTATGCCACATTTTACCAAGTCCAGGGTCATTATATTTATAATTAACAAGCACATATAAGTCTTAAAGACCATGGTGATGAAATGAAACTATCAGAATGGAATAGATAGAATGAAATAGCATCAGTATGAGAACATTCCCAGTATTTGTTTTCCAACATGGGATAGAAGGAGAGATAATTGCTTCCATTAAAGTATAGGATTATTCCCCTACTTTTCAGTTAGTGAACTTAATATGACCATTTCTTTTAATTTATTAGTAGTTAAAGAAGGTAGAAAAAGAAATTGATGAGCCTTTAACTTCTAAGTGGAACCATAGTCTGGGTGTTTCTATTAAATAAAATATCAAATTCTTATTGAAACTTGCTTTAAGGAATATTAACAATCACAGACACAAGCCAAGCATGTATAATGAAAAATAGACAATGATTCTAACCATTTAAGAAATTAAGTTCTGAAAGTTTCTGTGTCTTCTTGTGACTAATGAATGATGGGCAATCAAATCAGTCAATGTCAAAAGCTGATCAACAATTCAAGATGTGATTTTTTATTACATCAAAACCTTTAATGGACTTTTGCTTTCACACCTAAGAACAAAAAAATTAATAACCATTCTCATTAATTTATAAAGGAAGCACTTACTTTTAAGTATGATATGACCGTGCTAAAACATGGCACTGCTTCACCACAATGCCCTGACCTATTATTAAAACGACAAGCTGTATTCTTTTAAACTAATATACTTCTGTGATAAATCTCTTTCTTTTACTGACAGAGACAAAAGGTTAGATCAGATATACAACATCAGAGCAGCATTATCTTGTCAAGTGGCCGAAATACATTAATATAGGGAGGGTATCATCCACTGGAATTTTAAGGATGAAGGAAAATCTTTATACCTGCTATTTATATTAGTCCTGCCCATGTGAGGAAAAATAAGTGGAATAAATCTTAGTAACTCCTCTGAGCTGTACTGGAAGAAATCCAACTTAATTAAGGAAAAACAGCCAACTTTAGGTTTAGAAAAATTGGACTTTGAAACAAGGATAAACCATTATAACCCTGGTTTGTGATTAATAAGCAATGAATTTTCCCATGATAGATATGCACTGTTGCTTATTTATTGAAGTTTCTTAGTTTTCTCTGTATGTGGTATCTCCTTATTGTGTATTTTTTTAAAGAAACCATAAACCCCCACTTTCTTGTTTACAGCTTCCTTTCCTTTCTCTCTTAACAAGATATATAATAAGGAGAGCAGTGATGGTTATGCATGAAATATCGTAGGCTCCAAATTTCATTTAATTGTCCCAGTCCTTCCCTTATTAACTGTGGCCAGTAAGGAACAACATAATTAGCTCTGGGCCAACCTCTGAGTATTCCTTTCTAAACAATTTGAATATGATGTTAAGAAAATCACTATTTTGATCAACATGATAAATCTGTAAGGCAGCTCTTATGGGTCCAGTTGGGGTCATACCTTTAGCCACAGTTGGTGTAGTTTTTTAAGGATTCACTAAGTCTGCATAATCCCTTTCTTTGTTTTAAAACTGAAAATTGAAATATTTTGTCAACCTCAGTAGTGTTCCTTTATAATGCTTGCTTTGGGATGTAGAATGAAGGTGGATAGCCTAGTATTTAACTGTGCCATTTTAATTGACTGATGAAGGCAGGATATACTGTGTGTGTGTGTGTGTGTGTGTGTGTGTGCGTGTGTGTATGTATGTTTATCTCCAGCATCCTGCAAAGTGTTTAGCACAGGTTTGTTCTGGGATTTCATTGGTATAGGAATAATTTCCAGGGAAGAAAATTCCTTTACCAGTGAAGATCAACAAATACTCTGCAACTTATGATTTTTGGAATTGCTTAGGTGTACCAAAACTCCAAGGGTTACACAGTGAGTGGACACACAGGTGGAATATGAAACCAAATTTTGAGTTCAGCTCTCTCTATACTATATCATTGCTTCTCTCGTAGACAATAGTAGATATTTAATAAAAACTGAATTATAGGTTTCACATAACAAGATTTGATTCCTGATATAGTGAAATTATATTATTAAAAGAAGCCTAATAGATTAGGCAATAGTGAGTAATGGGTGCCTCATCAGCACAGCACTGGTTTCTATAAATGGAACTACCTTTTTTCCTCAGTTGTCATCTTTGACTCCTCTCTCTCCCTCATCTCACATATCTATTGGTTCATTCTGTGGCTAATGAGGAAAACTCACCCTTGACCCTTTCACAAGCCAAATTATATCAACTTAGTTGTATCAAGGAAAATGTCTCCTGGTAATTGCTTGGGATTTCTAAGTATTTAAAATCCAAATCCATAAATTCAATATGAGATACTAACCCAAGAAGGCTGAGATCAAATTGTGTTGAAATCAGTCCAGTTGAGTTCAATTAAATTCAATTCAGTTCAACAAATATTTACTGATTGCCTACTGTGTTGAATGGTTGAGACCATTTTATCATCATCAATCATTTATTGAGTCCCACTTAGAGTACATGGAATTGTGATCTGGGGCTTAGGGAGTTTGGATTTGAACCGGTCCCGGCCCTTTATCTACATTGGGAGGTTTGTAATCTGTTTCAAGAGGTTATCTTCCCCTTCCCATTATCTAAATGTAGGCATTTTCCTATTTCCTTCCCATTTCTATTTTTTCTCTATACTCTTTCCCAAAGAGTTCTCTTTTGCTCCTATGGACTTTCAACTACTACGGTGGTCATGATGGCCAAACCTGAATCTCCAGCTCTGTCCTACTTCCTCAGCTCCATTCAGACAACTATTTCCATTAAGTATTTCCCATAAAGCTTCTCCTCCCAGCACCTTGAACTCAGTATGTCCCAAGCTAAATCAACAACTTCCTTCTCAAACCAACTCATTCTACTGTGTTTCTTTTTTGTGTTACCCAGTACTCTCCCATAGATAAATAAAACAGAGTTCCTGTGCTCGAGGAGTTTACGAACCACAATGAAGTTAACTTAAATGGTAAAAATAAGGATCAAAAGTAAAATGTGCAGCTCCTTGTCATTCATCCCTGAAATTAATTTGCATTTTCTTATTTTGCAAACTTTAAAGTGCTATTTAATTGTCAATGATGATGATAAAGATGATGATTTGTGTACATATAGTCACAGTTGGATATAATCTCCATTAAAGCAGAAACTTTCATTTTTTTAAATTGTATCATGGCATTTAGCAAGTGTCTTATACATAGCAAGCATTTAATAATTTTTAATTAAATTATAATTTGTTATAGTGTATTTGAGGTTACTTGTTTTTAAATCATTGGGGAATAAACAATACGTTTATTCAGATAAAGGTCCTATCTTAATCCATACTTAGTGACAGGATCTGCAGTGGGTGTTAGTCAGTGGCCCTGTGTAAATGGATACAATCCATCCCTACCTATGGTTTTGATGTGCTCCTGACAGAAAGTCAAAGCTGCAAATGAAATAGTAAATAAGTTGGTTAGGAGTTACCAATGATATTGGAATTATATTAGGTAACTGGTTAGGAAGTACCTGGTGACATGCCAACTGTAGAATGCCGAGAATGAATGAGGACACGTCTTATTTTAAGCAATAGTTGTATTACTGAAAAGTTGTTTGTTAATTTTCCATTGGAATTTTCAGAGGCATTTTTATCTTATTTTCTAATCGATCTTCCATAGGAAGTGGCTTGCATTAATTGAATTTCTCTGCCCCTTCCTTCTCTACCATTCACCTCACTTTATCCCATCATCTCAGATATCTAATTAGTATGAAGTCACTTAAATTCATTAAGAGACCTTGCTATGTAAAAACAAACATTATATAAATGTTTATTACTATGTAAAAACAAACATTATATAAAATGAAGATTTGAAATCTATTGTGTTTGAGGTTATCTCTGATGAACTCCTTCTCATGTCCCCCACAGAAGTTTTTCTAAACCTTCATTTCTCTCCCCAGATTTAAAAACAACTCTACTTCCATGCATTTCTGTCGGCACAATCTCTTGCTTCTTAGCATGCCAAAATGGTTGAGATAATCCATAATGAGCCCCCTCATTCCCATTCCCCCACTCCTCAATTCACTCTGTGTTCATGCATCCCCACTTCTTCTCCCCTACTTTAAAGACAAAAAGTAAACTATTTTTTCTCTTTAAAACTTAACTGCTACCTTCAACAAGAATTCTTTCCTCGCTACCAACCATTTATTTTCCATTCTTTCAACAATTACTCAATAAAAATATATTTATTATAGGCCCAACACACAAGAGGATGTGATCCTTGGAACTCAAAAAGCATATATTCTAAGTGGAGTGCAGAAAATGGGCTGAGGGAGACAACATACACATGTAAAAATAAATACAAAATATATATATAAAGTAAATAATATTTCCTAGCTATGTGACTTTGGCTAAGTTACTTAATTTCTTTTTTTTTTACAGGTATTTTGAAGGGTTTTGGAGGAGAGCTCAAGGAGGTCCCTTCTACTCTACAATCTTGGCTCTGTGCCCCTTAAATTCCATAATTTCTGCCTCAGATGAAATCATTAACTTTCAAATCTCACACTAAGTGGTCCCTGGTTCTATTATCCTACAAGGGCTGTGATAAAATATTATAATGTGCTTTGGTTCTTCATACAGTGGACTAGCTATGCCACTCTCTTGCTCCAAAATTCTCAATAGCTCCCTATTGCCTCAAGGGTAAAATCCAAACTCTTCCTCATCACCCCCCCACCCCCCACCCCCCAGCTCTCCATTAGGTTGGTGGTCTTTTCCCATCTCCCCCTCCTGACTTCCTTGGCTTCCTTCAAGCCTCAGATTAACCCTCACTTGGGCATAAAGTCTTTCCTTGTTCTCATAAATATAAATGTTAGAGATGTTCCTTTGAGATTCTCTCCAGTTTATCCCATACATATTTTGTTTGTACAAAGTTGTTTGCATGGTTTTTCCTACCATTACATCATGAGCTCCTCAAAGGCATTTCTTTGGATGCCCAGTGCTAAGCACAGTGCCTGACAGCTGATGACACATGGCACATGCTTGCTTTGCTTCTTACCTACCTAGTCTTAGATATTTTCTGACTTCAATATTCTGTCCCCACTGTGAACTTCCAAAAGCCATCCTCTGGGACTGGAATGCTCTCTCTCCTCATCTTTGCATTTAAGAACCGTGATCTTCTTTCAAGATGGAATCTAAGTACTGCCCATTCTGTGACTGCCACCAGTTCTTTTTTTTTAAATATTTACTTTTATTTTTAGTTTACAACAGACGATTCTACATAATTTTGAGTTCCAGATTTTCTCCCCTCCATCCTCCCTCCCTCCCCAAGACGGCATGGAATCTCATATAGCTACCACGAATGACTTCGCATTGAATTAATTTATACACTAGTCAAGTTGCAGAGAAGAATTATGACCAATGGAATGAATCATGAGAAAGAAGAAACAGAACCAATAAAAAAAAACAGCCCAAAAACAAAAACAAAAGAGAAGAGAAAAAGGCGAGCATGAAGTGCGCCTCAATCTGCATTCAAACTTCATAGTTCTTCCTCTGGATGTAGATAGCATTCTCCATCGTGAGTCCTTTGAAGTTGTGCCTGCACCTTGTGTTGCTGAGAAGAGCGAAGTCTGTCAGGGTTGGTCCTCACGGAATCCATATATCTGTGGTTGTGTACAGTGTTCTCCTGGCTCTGCTCCGCTCACTCAGCATTATGTCGTGTAGGTTTTTCCAGGTTGTTATGAAGTCCGTATCATCCCCATTTCTTATGGCGCAATAGCATTCCATTACCTTCATATACCACAGCTTGTTCAGCCATTCCCCAATTGATGGGCATCCTAAATTACTTAATTTCTGTGGTCAGTTCCCTCATCTATAAAAAGAGAAGATTTGACTAGACTAGAGGTTCCCAAACTTATTGGGCCTACTGTTCCCTTTAAAAAAAAATTTACTCTGCACCCCCCTGGAAATCTATTTTCTTTAACCCTTAAAATTTTTTTTTGAAATTTGTGTTGTTTCAAAAAATATAAAATACTTTTAAATGATGCATTTTAAATTTAATAATTTATTGTAAATTTTTGGTTTTGTCCTGCATTGAAACTTTGATGGCACATTGTCGGGTCACATAACCCTATAGTATCATACTGTAAACAAGTTATAACGTGCACATATTCCTACTGACGCATAGTGGACATCCCAACAATGCACAACAGGCTCACCTGCCAACAGTTGCTTGTTAAGACTTGTCAGTGGACTTGACCACTGATGGGTTATAACTTGCATTTTTGTGTTTATTTGGAAAATAATGTAATCACTACGACTTTAACTCAGTTACACAACAGATGAAACATGTATGAATGGTTTTCCAAATTTTCTTCTCTTCTTTCCTTATGCTTCCACCACCCCCTTATTTTTATTCAACGCCCTCAATTGCATCCGAGGCTTCTACTACCCCCACCCCCACCCCAGATCATTGTAGTGGCCTTCAGAGGGCAGTATCACCCACTTTGGGAACCTGTGTACTAGATAGAATCTAAGTTCCTTTACAATTCTAGATCTATGATCCTATGATCTAAAATATGAATTAACTTGGGGAACTGCAGAACCAGAAACTGAGTAAATCAAAAAAAAAAAAAAGAATGGCGTGGAAGTACCCAAACTCTTTGACCTCTAGACCTTTTGACACTGCTGACTACCTCTGCCTTTTGGATATTTTTTTCTGTCTTGTCTGCCCATTCTGCCAGGAAAAGTTTTCATTTGCTTAGGGTAGGCATCTCTGTAAACTCACCAAGAGGTTTCTAGCCTATGGGATATCCTCAAACAGGTTTAACCTAGCTGCTCAGTCTGCTTACTAGGCTGTGACCACTACACATTGTACAGCTTTTTGGAGCCACAGAGAGCTAGGTGACAGGTGGGTAAGCAGCCCTGAAAAGGGCTGGGCAAGCCCTCTCACATGAGGTACTAGTCCTCCCTGAATACCAGAGAAGGTGGTTGAAGCATGTGCTGTGGAGCGCTGAGAGGTTGGTCAGGCATCAAAGACTCCAAGGTCATCCATCATATACCAAACTATTTACAGTTGACTTTTGTTTTGCCACTGGACTTTGGTGACTGGAAGAGAGTGAGGCTGATGATCTGCACAAAGATGCCTCACTTAAATACAATTCACATTCAAGTCAAGACATTACTCATTTGGGATATCATTGATCTTCAAAAACAAAGGATGAATAATTCTTCCTGTCAGCTTCAGTCCTTCTCCTACCTCTTTATCTGCTCCTATTTTGTCTCTTCTTCTAGCTCCTTATCCTTTTTCCAATTCCATATCTAGATGTACCTCATGTGTCTGTTCTTAGTCTGTTATCTCTCTATCCTCTCTCCCTTTAGGGTAATGATTGTGTCTCCTCTATCCTCTTCAACCTGCTTTCCAGATCTACCTCGTATTATTCCTCTACAGAGTGTCTTGTGGCAGACTAGAAAACTCTCTTCTGTCTAAAAAAAAGAATATGTGTTCACATATAAACACTGCTCCATTTCTTTGGTAAATATGTAAGGAAAACCCAGTTTAAAACCTGCCTCGGATACTCATTAACGGTGTGAAAAGTCATTTAACCTTTCAGCCTCATTTTCCCCATCTGTAAAATAATAGTATTTATCTCAAAAATGTTGTTGTGAGAATCACCTGAAATAACTTGAGTATAGCACTTCATAATTTTAGTGTAAATACATGTTAGTTAGTATTATATCATTATCGCACTGTTCCCTTTCCCTGAAATGCCACCTCCCTCTTTTCACCTAATGAATTTCTACACATCCTTTAAATCCCAGTTTGATTGTAAATGCCCCCATGAAGCTATTCCTGATCTTCTCCCAGCATGTAACAGCCTTCTTCCTCAGACGTCACCCTACAATATTTGTAAACCCTCCAATCAATCAACGCGCATTTAATGGAAATCTGCTATGGGCCACCAACTATTCCAGGGGCTGTGCAAAAGATGAAAATGAACACTCAAGCAGCTTATATGTTCTAGGGAGAGACAACATATGTAACATATATGCATATACATCTGTACAAAATAAGTATATAGGAAATAATTAGTAGTAGGTCTGAGTTGAGGGAGGAGGCAGAGTAGCTGAGCAATCAGGAAAGGTCCCATGAAGAGATGGCATTTAAGCTGATTTGTGACTCTATGTACTCTTGTCTATCATTATTATTATTATCACCTCTTTTGGTACCTCATCATCATGTCAATTGTAATATCTTTAAGGGAAGGGAATTCCACAGCAGGGTGCCCTTGCGTCCACAGCACGAGGAGATACTTAATAAATGCTTGTTGTATTAGTCATTCTTCTGTTGAAGTCTTTGCCTTGCTACTCCCTCAAATTGACATCTCTTTATCTTGACTACCTGAGCTTTGTGTATTTGCTATTTCTGCTTTCTCCTTTTTCTTTCAAATGTTCAACTTCTCATACTCTGGCTTCTACATCTGTCTATTGATTCCTTGATGGGTAAGCACAAATGGACCTTTCTTGGGCTTCTTTCTACATAATTTGACGCTATTAACCCCTCCCTCCTTGATAATCTCTTCCTCCATTGTATTCCATGACAAAGTCCTTTCCTGGTCCACTTAACTCTCTCACTGTTCCTTAAAGGAACCCTTCAGTGGATTATCTGGATCCTTTGATAATGTGAATTTTGTCCAACTCTCTGTTTTTTACTAACTATATATACTTCCTTCACTAGTAATCTCAATCAATTTACTAGCTATAGTTATTAAATCTATGCATGTTACCCAAATTGACACACACACACACACACACACATACATACATACACACATACATACATACACATTTATACATAGTTTTGTGTTGTGGTTGTAGTTTGTCCTTCGTTCTCGAAGAGGACCGTGACAACAGAGAAATGATGACATGACTTGAAATTGACTTTGCTTTCGGTGAGGGAGGGCTGTGCAAAGTCACCCATCTCACTTTCTCCTCCAGAGCCATCTGGGTCCAGTGGCCTGATATTGATCAGGATGACTGGAGATTGCCCAGGATGCAGTGGGAGACTTCGACCCTTTTAAGCTAAGGTCTTTTCAAATTCCCACTTTGTGTGTGGCATTCAGTGAATAGGCCTCTTAAGGCCCCTTTAATAAAAAAAAAAATCAAACTGGGAGGGGAAGATCCTCAGGGTTGTTGGCCAAAAGAGAAACAGTACACTATTTACATTCAATCTGAGCCAGGAAGGCCCAAAAAATAACCTTTAAGTGGTGCTTGGGCAGAGACCTATTATACAATCATGAGATCCAGAGTGAACTGGGTTTAAGGTTGGAGAAGAAAGGAGAGGAGAGGGGAGAGGAAGGGAAGAAAAAAGGAGGGGAAGGGAAGGAAAGAGGAGGGGAAAAGACAGGACAGGGGAGGGCAGGGGAGGGGAAGAAAGGGAAGGGGAGGGGAGGGAAGGAAAGGAGAGGAGGAGATGAGATTCCCAACTGGAAAATGGCCAGCTGGGTTCCCATTCAGTTAGCTCAGACTACTCATAGGTTGTGGCTTATCCTTCATTCTCAAAGAGGACCATGCTGTCAGAGAGATGATGACATGACTTGCAATTGACTTTGATTTGAGTGAGGGAGGGCTGTGCAAGGTCGCCAGCCTCACTTTCTCCTCCAGAGCCATCCGGGTCCAATGGCCCGATATCAATCAGGATGACCAGAGATGGCCCAGGAGGCAATGGGAGATTTGTTCTTGGTATAATGTGTATAGCCCCCACTGACATATTACATTGTAATGCAGAAATCTGATTCAGTTCTCAGCTTAAAAAAATTTATCTATCTGGGTGTGTATGTATATGTGTATATATATATATACACACACACACACACACACACACGTATATTGTATGTTTGAGTATGTATATATGTATGTTTATATGTGTGTGTGTGCTTGTATGTATGATTTGTAATCTACAACTGTGATCATATCAGTTCTCAGATCAGAAACCTTCAGTGGCTCTCAGTCTCCTTTATAAAAGACAACTCTTTAGACTGACATTCGAGGCCATCTTTAGCCCTCATGAATATATCTTTCATGTACTCTGTGTACCAGGTAAACTTCACTACTAGATGTTCCCTACTTTTGTCTTGCTCTCTTCTGCTGCCTTGCATTTGTGTAGACCATCTCCCCATACTCTTTGCCTGAAATAAACTCTCTTTACATTTCTGTCCCTAAAAATAATTAAGTTCTTTAAAAGCCCAACCAAGGCCAGTGCCACATAGTCACAGGATGAATCCTCCTATTTTCTGAGCAGTTGAAAGTGATCTCTTCCCCTACATTTATCTTAAGTGGTCATGTTGTCTCCACTTTATATTTATTCTATTCTACCTTGTCTCATATTTTCTTATGTACATGTCTTATCTGTAAGATTCATAAGGGCAAACACTCATTTTTCATCTTTGCATCACTAGAAACCAATTCTGGTTCTTTCACATAGTAAGCACTTAACAAATTTTTACTTAATTGAGTTTTTGCTCAATTGTAATACAAATAATTACCCAGAACCTTAGGAAAATAATACTCAAAAGAAATTTCTGCACTAATAGACTAGACAATTAGTTATCCAAAATCTGCTTGAAGATATTCAGTGAGGGGGCATTCAAAATCTCCTGATACTTAAAACCTTCACTTTTACTATGATTTTTCTTATATTAGATATATATTTTAAATATATGTGAATCCCCAGAGTATCAGTTATCTTGGGTAGAGCAATACATTTTGGGAATAGCTCTAATAGCTTATACACTATCATTCAAAAATTTCTTTTTATCAAATGCTGTTATTTTTACACAATTTTTTTTAAATTTCCTTCAAATAATTTGATTTAATACATTACCCATTTATTTATTTATTCATTTATGTAGCTTTTTCAGTTATGAGGTAAATCAGTGCTACCTTGTTGATGCTTGAGAGTGGGGTGGTGTTAATGGAGAGAGAATTTTATTTCAGCAAGCAAGTTTTGCCTTACAATGTATTATTTGAAATAACTGAGATAATTCCACTGCCATGATTTAAAATAGGAGATTGTAAAAATTATTTTTTGTCAGTGGCACCAAAAGTGATGACAAAGTCCTAAACGATGGAATGATGGTTTTATGTAACAACAGAGAAAGTTGTTGATTTACTGTGTCAACTCAAGCTCTGCCTTAGACACTATTATCAGTTAGAATTTATGATGCTTGTGTGAACTAAATCCAAACAGTTGGATCATAAGTGTGAAAATATTTTAAAATGTGAATTTAACTACAGGTCCTAAGGCATCCACTGGTGCTAAAAATACATGATAATACATATGACAATGTAATTAGATCCATGTGTATTTGTATTGCTTAGAAAAGGCACAGCTACAGTTTCTAGTTTCACAAATAAGGTCTTTTTTCTTACAAAGTTGTGTACATTTTCATATCTGCTCCCCTAGATGACTGTAACATATGGATATTTGGGGGCTCAACTGCATTTGCTATGTTATGAATAAACTCCATTTTAATTCGATGAGTTACTTAATGATTTCATATTTTCAATTAATTTCCACATTTGGACTATTGTGTAGGTAGCCAACCTAGAGTAAACAGGGTTGTGTTGAGTTTTTCAGCAATTCTCTTATCCTAAAAGATAATGAATTTATTAGTTTTACAAAAGGATGATTCTTGAAGTCCAGGATAGGACTTCTTCAGTACTATAATTCTTGTATTCAGAGCTTGGGTGAACATGAAGAGCTGAAATAGAAAAATCAGTTTGCTAATAGGAAGTTACTGTGCCGGTTCTTCACCAATCAGATTGCCTGTTGCACCTCATTAGTTTCCTAATTAAATTGTATATGTCATACATATGTATATATAGGTCATGTTTTTGCGCTGCTAAAATATGATATTCATTTTCTAAAAGGTTAATCATATTAAATCACCGAACTTAGGAACAGCAAAATTCTATACATATAATAATTCAAAGTTGCCATTTCAATACTCTATTTCAAAGAACAAAAATGTCTCTCCAATAATACTATTGTTATTCTTTAGAGAGTACTTTTTCTATTCTGTAGACATCAGATTTTTATTATGAAAAAATCAAATGAAATGATAAATTGGGGGGAGGAAAGAAGGGCAAGATTAAACCAAATTGCCATCTCTTGCCTTATCTTGCTTTCTTCTCCTGCTTTTTTTTTTTATTTCTGTCTTTCTGATTATCCTTTGAAAAAAGCAGAAGAAATTCTTTAAATCAAAGTCAACTAGAATTAAGTATAAATGGCTAGTGGAGATAGTGACACTCTTTTTAAAGCCTACAGGCACAAATAGCTATTTCTGCAGCATAGCTGTAGGGATGATCTAGTTTCTGAAGTAGGAGATACTTCTGATTTGACAATGAGCTGTGAAAAGTAGTTTTCATCAATAGAAAATAAAACACATCAGGACACTATCTTCTGGCAATTAAAAAAAAGTGAACATCTATTTCGGTACAAAAGAACTGTGGAGTATAGTAGAAAAGAAAAGCCACTAAAATGGTAAGGGAATAAGCTTTAGGTATATGAAAAAAAATACAAAAATTAGTTATACTGGGATAGATTATGTAGTTGATTCCTTGCAGTTCAAACTTAGATGCAGAAAATGGGTTTTAGTTACTTTTCAGTTATTAAATATAGTAAGTGAATGGCTCTATGCCTTGTGTTTTTGCATCACTTGTTTTGTTTTTTGGTTTTCTAATGGACATTTTCTCTTTAAGACTAATGATTCTTAGTCCATTTTTATTGATAGATGAAGTTCACAGTTACTGTTATAGCCAGTTGTGCGTCAGTCACTGGAATGTGGTAGTACTGCATAACAAGTTAGCTACTAGAAATATCCCAGCGACAGTGGTATAAGTCCTCCAGTAAATCCTATAAATGTTTATAGAAACCCAAGTTAGACCTGGGGGAAGGTCAAGTCAACCAGCAGGAAGGAGACTGTAAATTGAGAACAACTATGTAAAGAGAGGCTGGAAGCACTAAATGAAATTATTCTCTATCTTAATTTTGCTAGAAGTCTCCTGATTTCTTTTCTGCATTCAATCCACTCTTGAAACAATTTTATCATCTATACTTATCTATGGTGATTTTCTGCTTTATTTTCTTGTCTCCTCTATGGTAGAATTCTTAGATTCTATCCTATAGTCCTTCTAAGACACTAGGTTGAAATTGGTCCAAAAGAAGTCAGTGAATTGTTCCCACTTGTCTCAGCAGTGACACACACACACACACACACACACACACGCGCACACACACAAGTGTGTGTGTGTGCGCGTGTGTGTGTGTGTGTATGTTCAGAGCAGAGCAATAACAAGACAAGGTAACCCACTGTGTAACTATATAGTCATTATATTGAAAGTGTGTTTTCTTCACCTAGCTATCCTTGGACTACAATTGTTCCCCTTCCCCAGGGCCTATCTTCTCCATTTATTTTGGAAAAAGGCCTGAATCTTAGGCTTAATTGAGATAAGATCCTGAGTCCTTTAGAAATTTTGTGAGTGGTTCCCTGAATGGTCCACCCTAATCAGTACCCTGAGTGCATTTTCCATTGTTTTGGATAGAACCTGGAATCTATTTCCCTCCTTTCAATATCCATCTGAGAACAACATCCTTGGGGTCTCTTCCCCTTGAGGGCCTTGGGTTCCAGGTCCAAGATCTTTCCCAGAGATTTCTTTCTATCTATTCTGCATCTGCTTTGCTTTCTGGCCCCAATTCCGATCCAGATTCTTCAATGTTCTCGATAATACCCTCAATAGAATACAAGCTTCTTGAGAGCAGAGTTTGCATCACTATTTGTACTTATATCCTTTTGCACTTGCATAGAACCAGATGCATAGTAGGTGTGTAATAAATATTTGTTGGTTGATTAGTTCTTGTTACAGTTTTCCAAAGCCTTCTTGTGTTATAGCTTTCCCTGGCTGTCTTTCAGCTCAGCTTAGTAATTATAGATGACTTCATTTGATTCAACTCATAAAAAGCTTCCCCTAGGGTCTACTCCCTTGATTCTATTGCTACAGTCTACAAAGGCACCTACAGGGAGGTCAGACAATCAATTGATTCTATAAGCTCATTGAGCACTTTAGTTGCCTAGCCTCATAATCTCCACCAAACCTTGTCTAAGCACCAACATGCCTTCTATTGTGCTTTGAGGTCCCCAAGACCATGCCTCAGTATACAGTAGACTGACATTACATTGCCAAGTACTTAGGAGAGTGTGCTACATGCCTTGAGGGTTCTAAATATGTACTGATTTGACTGACTGACAATTACCAACTAATCCAGCTAATTTTTCTTGTCCTCTTGTAAGAACAGCTAAATCAATTAACAGCAAGATGTGGAGAGAAGCTTGGAGGAGATAGAGCTGAGGGCAATAAGGGACTGTGCTGAGTAATACAACCAAAACCTTTACACTTACGCACGTGTGTACGTATAGGCATGTGTTCATATCTAGCTACACATCTATGTTTGTGTTTGTGTGTATATATATATATATATGTGTATGTACATATGTATATGAGTGTATATACATATATACATACACATATACATACACGTGTGTGTGTGCACGTACATGTATGTATACAGAGAAAGACAAAACAGAGAGACAGAGAGAATGTGAATTTGTGAAGGGAATGTGTATAAGAATTTTTTTTAATCTGTTGTTCTCAGAGGTCTCCATTGAGCAAGATTTTCTAGAGGTAAGTTTGCATTTTTGAGAGGGGCATTTTTACCTTCCTGGATCACAGATGACATTCTACAAACACAGTGTTTTGGAACTTAAAATCAGTTATAAGGACAAAATTATATTTTGGTTCAGTGGAGAGAGAACTGGATTTTGAGTCAAAGGATCTGAGTTCAAGTACTAGATTTGCCTTTTATTACTATGTGAGTTTAGGCAAGTCACTTATTCCCTGGGTCTCAGTTTCCTTATCTTTAAAATGAGAAGATTGAACTAGAACCTTTAAGATCCCTTTCCACTCTAAGACTACAACTCTAAGATTGTCATATAGTTTTGAAAATGCAAATTATTTCTCACATTCTACTGAAATGTTTGTCTGAAAGGAGTGAAAATTTGAATTTTGTAAATGAAACTTTTTATGCTATTAGTATGAAATTATTTTCTAGGATGTTTTAATCTTCATTTCTAATTTATTTCCAATTTTCTTTCATTCCAAACATTTACTTTGAGATTTTCCGATCAAAAATTCTCTATTGACCACCAAAGATCGGTGAACAAACAGGGCAGTGTGCTTTGGTGGAAATGCTGGCATTGTAATCAGGGGTTGATGGTTATATACTTAGAGCTATGCTACTTACTGGCTCTATGACTGTATGCGTCACTGACCTTCTTTGGGCCTCACTTCTTCATCTTTAAAAGGAGGGGCTGGGGCTAGATGCTGGCTCAGAATAGTGCTCTGTATGGGGTCAGGAAGATTTAAGTTCAAATTCAGCCTCAGACACATGAACCATGTGACCCTGAGCAAATTACTTAAACTCCATCCGACTCAGTTTCATAAGTGTAAAATGGGGATAAAAATAGCACCTATTCCCTGGTCTACAGTGGGGATCAAATGAGATAATATTTATAAAGGACTTAGCATAGTGCTTGGTACATAGTAGGCACTTAATAAATGCTTGTTCCCTTTCCTTTCCTTGTATTACCTTCTCTGCCCACCCCCCTTGAGTCCAGGCCATATGGAGATTGATTAAGGAAACTGGGGATATTTAGCTTAAAAAAGAAAAGTCTGGGGAATAGGAACAGGGAAAATTATTGCTGCATTCAATTATTGTTGCATGCAAGAGAATTAAATGTGATATTTGTAAAGCCCTTAGCACACAGCCTGCCAAATAGTAGGCACAGAATAAATGTTTGTTTCCTTTCTATCTTCCTTCCTTCCTTATAAGCTCCCTGAGAGTCATGTTTCCTTCTTTCTTTCCTTCCTTCTTTCTTCCTTCTTCCTTCTTCTCCTCTTTCTTATCTTCCTTCCTTCCATCTTCCTTCCTTCGTATCTTCCTTCCTCCTTCTCTCCCTCCCTCACTTCATTCCTTCCTTCCCTTGTTTCTTCCTCCCTTCCCTCTATCCTATCTTCCTTCTTTCTTTCCTTTCTTCCCTCCATTCCTTCCTTCTTTTTTTCTTTCTCTCTTCCTTCCTTTCATCCTATCTTCCTTCTTTCCTTTCCCTCTTCCTTTTTCCCTCCCTTCTTCCTTCTTTTCCTCATCCCCTTTCCTGCTTTCCTTCTTTCTCTTCTCTTCCTTCCTCACTCCCTTCCTTCTTTCCTTTCTTCCTTTTTTCTGTCTTCTAAATCTATAGTCCCATGATTAAATGGCTTAGATTGATCCATAAACACTGAAATGGTCAAGGGGGTGAGTCCCCTTATAAACAGATGAAACGTCATAATACCCATAATAATACCCCAATGTTTCCTGATTGTAGATTAGGGATTCACCAAGGCTCCTGGTTGCCTGACTCCCTGATGGCTTCCAAGTCTGAAATTGAAGCAGAACAGCCAAGGTCCAAATCCATGATATGGTGCTTTTGATCATTTTAAATCTCATAAAATAGCATCAGGGACTTTGAGGCTTAGGAATATCATCCCTATTGTCAGGCAGCGTTGGCAGAGCCTAAGTTTGGAGTACCTTATGACCCATCTAGTTAGTTATGTTTTTTTTTTCTTAAGATACCTGTGTTTAAAAAAGATCAGAAAGGAAGTAGCATATACCAGGGGGGTGCTGGAACTAGCTGGAAAAAAAGGAGAGCTGGTTGTTAAATTTTTGGTGTGCTCAAGCATAAGTTGGAATTTTGCTACAAATTAGGGCTTTTCAAAAATTGCCTAGACAAGCAATTGATGGAGAAAATGTTAATAGTGCAAATTAAATATAAAGGTGTGTCCTGCATACCCATTCCCCCCAAGCCAGTTGTTAAATGTTTACCAGCATGTCCTTATTTGTGATCTCTTCTGTCATCTGGAAACAACAAAATAAAGCAAACATATGCAATTGGACTGGGGGCCTAAAGTACATAAGGTGATAACAGCTAACATTTACACAGTGCTTTAAAGTTTTCAAAGCTCTTGACCTGTGTTTTCTCAATTGATCCTCACAATAACCTTAGGAGGTAAGAGCTATCATTATCCCCATTTGACAGTTTAGGAAACAGGCCCAGAACGCATAAGTGCCTTGCTCACAGTGAGATCATATTTGAACTTAGGTCTTCTTGACTCTATGACTGGCTCTCTTAGTGTCTTAGTAAGGTAGAATAGGTGCAATGTTAGGGGTAAGATAGGGAAGGATTTTCAAGATCTCCTCTTTCTCCAGACTCATTTCTGACATTTAGTTGTATTTAGTTGGCCGTGAAAAGTGAGATTCAACTTTAAGACAATTTCTAATTTTTTTAAACATAACCCCTTTCCATGGCTCTTCTCTGGAACTTTTTTGAAACTAGCTTTACAGTTTCCTTTGAAAACTCATAATGTACATGACGCTTCCATTATGTACTTTCCAAATTTAGGAGTGATTCAACCTTGAAAAAAGATACATGATACAGTAGGAAAAGTGACAATCCATTTTTTTCTTTGAGACTTGACAAAAGAGATCCCACCCCTTTCCCCCTTAAATACAATCATAGTGTTTGTAGTTAAATAGAATTTTACTGCAGCTGGTAATTGTTGATGCAAGTCCCTGAAGTAGGTTGGTATCTTTATTGTCTGTAATTTCCTAAAAATACTTGCTTTATTCAGTGAATAGAGGTGATTCAGCTAATAACTAGTAACAATAAGGAAACTTGATTTACAAAGAGAATCAAGTGGCAGAATCTGAAATGAGGATGAACACTTGCCTGGGTTATTTTAGCCCCTACTTTAGAGGTCTTAACAAAAATAATGTTTTTGTTCAGGCCAGCCAGGTGGCAATAGGCTCAAAAATCATGGGATTGTTTGAGTGACTCGTGACCCCTCCAAGTAATGAAACAGTCTGAATCGAATAGGGCAAGCTGGATCCATTCTTTCTTTTCTTTTTTTTTTTTTTGGTTTGAAGCACTAAGTAAAATAAAGGGGTTACACATTCTCATTTTGATGACATGGCAGAAATCACGTCATTCTGACATTTCCAGGATTGAGACAATTTGATGGAGAAGAAGTACTTGATAAATTCTCAAAGGGAACAGGGGAAGGTACTTTAGGAAAGTGGGAAGTACACTAACACTCAGTAGTTTTTGCTTTGTTTTGTTTTCATCATAGGCTGTCTGGGCATTGCAATGAACTTGTCAAAAGGATCAAAATACCATCAGTTTAGAGCTGGCAAGGGCTGTTTGAGGTCATCTTATCCAGCTCCTCTATTTTATGGATGAGAACAATGAGGCCCTGGAGAAATAAGTTGATTTGGTCAATATCACCCATGGAGTAATTAAAAAGAAAGTTATATGACCACCCCCTTTTACATCATGGAAGTTAGACCTAAATGATATTATGTTCACCAGCAGGGCATGATACCTGGGCCAGTTGTTCTAGTATAACAACTACCTAAACCTTGCAATCCTTTTAATGATTTCTTAGCGTTCTTGCTGTGAGATCTTTCAGTATTTCATGACACATTTGCCTCATCCAAAGTTGTACTGGTTCATAGGGTGACATGGTATGTATTCTAAAACTTACATCTTTTCAGGTATTTCCAGAGTCTTAACATGTATTCCTTTAGCAAGTAAGGAGAAGTGGACCAAGTTTCTATGACTTTCTTATCATTCCTTTGCCCACCAGAGGAAAATGGGAAATCTGTCTTAATGCTCCTAAAAGGTTTGCATGGGGCAGTGGCTAACATGAGTTTTTGCAGAAGCTCTGGGTTCTAATTTCTCATTATCATGTTTCATTTTTATCACTACAATTTGAGAGACCACACATTGCCTGACTCTGTGTGGATTCAAATTAGGAAACTAAGGCCTAGCTCCTTTTTTCCTTTTTTTACATTGACTATCCAACTAAAGAGCATTTTTTTCTCTCATTAACCTAGAAATAAACATCAGTTGGGTTGCTGATTTACATCACCTGAATGTTAAGGAGTTTGCTTTGGTTATGTCAAAACTTACATTATCTTTATCCGTACAAACTAATAGTGAGGAATGATGTGTAGGCTTGAATTCATAATAATAATAATGGAGTGATTTAGAACTTTATAATATATATGGATAATATTTGAAACTGGGGAGAAAGGAAGAAAGTAAGCATTGACAAATAATGGGCATAAATTTTATTGGATTTCTAAAATTGAATGTAAGTGAAAAGTTTACTTGAATTTGTAAAGTGGTTACCCAGGAGGAAAACTCAGAATAGTCATCTTAAAGTTCATACAGTCTGTATGCTTTCAGTAATATTAGATTTTACTTATTAAATTGGACAATAAAGCAACAAAATTATTGTCAGTTAGCAAATGCTAGAATACCCTTGGGAAACTAAATGAATTTGGAGGGGGGGGCAATATTAAGGCTGCTTAAAACTTCTGGGAAACAGGCTATAGCATGAGGGTTAAATGGTTCCTTACATACCTCTCTTATGACAGATAAACCATGTTTAGTGTTTGTGGCTTTTCTCTAGTAATAATTTCTTTGTCTGTTCTTTTCCCCACTCAGAGTTTCCCTGGGAACATCAGAATTTGGCATTTTGTTAAGGACTCAACACCCCTGAAAGCATTCAGGCTAACAAAACCATGGTATAAAACATATTTTATTTAACTTAACAGAAAACAGAGGATTCTCATAAACATTCAAAACAATTCTCTCCTCTGGTGGATCCCACCCTGTCAGAGATTTTTACAATGGTAGAGTTAAAGATAGACCCCACTCCCAACCCTCATCAAGGTAAGAAACATCTCTAAGTTTCTGGAGAGTACACCAGTTCTCTCCTCAGTGTGCCCATTTTTCCTCAAGACTCTCATAGTCCCTATGGATCCAAACATTCTAGAAGGCAATTTGGAATTAGCACAAAAAGTTGCTGAATAATGTGCCCTTTGACGTAGCTAGACCAGGTAGAACAGAAATAAAAACCGAAAGAATAAAAGAATATAAGTTAATATATACATAATATATATTACATATTATATATTATATATAATAATATTAATAATAAAAGATGTTATACATCTAATGTGCTACATCTAAGATGTACAAATATATCTAATATGTACAAAAATATTTATAGCACCCATTTTTGTGGTCATGAAAAGGAAAACAAAAACAAACCCTGGAAAATAAGTGAATGCCTATCTATTGGGGAACGGATGAACAAAATGATTCTATATGAATGTAATATGTAATTCTGTTGTGCTGTGTGAAATGCAGGGTGGGGGGGATTTATAAGAAATGATGCAGAATGAAGTGACCAGAAACAGAAGAACGCTATATATTATAGCATCAAAATTATATTTTTAAAAATTGAAAGACTTAAAAACTATGTTCTACTAAATGATCAATCATGATTCCTGAGGACTGATAAAGAATACTGCTCACCTCTTAAAAGAGAAATGATGGCCTAAGATGCAAAATAAGAAATGCCTTTTGGGACCCAGCCAATGTGGTAATATTTTGTTTGACTATGTTTAGGTAATATAGGGGTTCTGTCTTCCTTCCTTCCTTCCTTTCTTCCTTCCTTCTTTCCTTCCCTCCCTTACTCTCCCTACTTTCTTCCTTCTTCTTTCCCTCCTTCTCTCCCTTGTGGATAGAGGGAGATGAGGAAGAAAGGAATGCTTGATAACTAAAATAAAAATACACATGCATACATTTCTGCATATAAAAATGCAGTATCAATAAAGGAACGAGTAAGTCTGGCTTGCTTCTCTACATTATGGCCTCCTTGCTTATTTTAATTTTCCTTTCTCTTTCAGGTTGTACATATAATGTGGCCCATTAATTTCCCTCAGATCAACTCCCATATTTTCTCGCAGAGGCTGGTTGACTTTCCCCTAGGTCAAAGTTAGCTTGGAATCTATTTTTCCCCCATATTTTCTTACTGATGCTATCTTTCCCTGAGTATTGGTCTGGTGATAACTACTCATGCAAGATACATAAGCATCTTTCCAGGTCTTAACACGTGTCTCTTCCTTCAACTCCCTATTGGTCTGTGTTTCCATCTGGTGATTATTCTTCCTAGCACAGGGCTCTCTGAAGGGCCTGTACTGATTTACAGGTGTCTCTTCAGGATGACCTGAGTTCAGCCTTTCTTTATAGGTCTGACATTTCCCCAGAGCCTCCCCCACCCAACCCTACACACACCTTAACAGACTAATCCTGGTGTCAACTAAGCCTAAGAAAAGATTTCATTATTGTGTCTAAGGAATTCCCAACTTATTATGAACCTGGAAAGGGCAAGCTCTATGTTACTCAAGCTGTTCTCATTAGAATCAATTTCCAATTCTAATCAATTTGACTCATTGGTAATTTGGTAGAGTCCTCTGCTAGTCAGTAGAAGATAAAACCTAAGAAAAGACATAGGCCCTAACCTCATGGAGTTTACGTTTTAGTCAGAGAAATATTACATTTACACATGAAATATAAAGCAGCTCCCAATAAATACAGAATATATGTTACAAACAAACAACTAATTTAGCAGTAATAACTACTGATTTCTATAACTACCTCAAATGCTTTGAATTCTGAAACCCAACAAGTAGGAAGAATTTATCAACTATGTCGCTTAATACTAGCTTAAAATGCAGGTATTAGTCACATTGTACATCTGTATCATATTATCTCCTGTTATAAATATAATCAATATAATGATAATAAAAGTAGTTCTCCTTAACATTTTTACGTAAATAGTATGATGATTACTGATCTCCATTGTACAGACAGGGAAACTGAGTGTTCCACTAGAGGTAAAGAATATATTTTCTATTTACAAAAAAAAATTCAAACAACTTGATACTGTCTCTAACTATTTTTAGTGTAGTTCATACCCTCTGTTCTCATTTTAAATTAGTTTTCTGATGTGTATATTTAGACATAGCCATGCTTGAGTCAACCTGTAACTGTAAGTCTTTGGGGAGCCATTGCATTTGAACATCTGGACTCACCACATGTTTTTTTTTAAATAAATCATCATTTATGAAACAGAAAGAAAAGGTGGTAATATTAGATTTTGGGGGATGGGTAATGCGATAGCTTCGCATACTGACTTTGGCTATTATGGTAAAATATGGGGACAGCAAGATTATAAGAGTATTAAATAAGGTAGCATTAATGGTATTTTTGTAATTTGTTTTCTCCCTAGTTTAAGTAACTAAATGTAATAACTGTTGTTTCTACACAAATAATAGCAAATTAACTTCTATGCCAATCAGTCTAGCTTATAAGCTAGTAATTTCGATAAGAAAATAATGATTTTACACACACAAAACCAAAATATTCTTTTAATTTCTGTAAAATACTCAAGAATGCCAAATCATTTATGTGTTTGTAGAAAGCTACTGCAAATGCTAATACAATGTTTCAGCAATTAGTAAATTTTGCATTCATTAAATAACTTCCTGGTGTTTGGGCTATTTCCCTTTGTACTTAAAAGAGAATATTGATCTTAATTCTTTTTTGTAGGAATTGAATTAACCTCCTTATTGGAACCCTATGGTTTTTATTTACAATATACATATCTGACAGTGGGACCTAATTAATTGGAATCTGTCACCATCTCAGAGCAACCTTAAAGCCAGGAATATGTGCCTGTGCAGATTAAAGGAAAACACAGAGAGCTAATTTGAACAGAACTTTTCTAAAATGTCAGGAACCCTTTAATCTAATAAAGAAAGTTCATGTAAGAAAAAAAAAAACTCTTTAGTCTGTGGTTGACTTTTCATGTGCTACAAAACTATCAATTTAACCTTTCTATACCCACATGCATGTATGCCTCTCCATTATTTACATATCTGTGTCTTATGAAATTCACAGCATAATATTAAAATTAGAATGGGTGACTACCCATGTGCTCATACCTAGAAATGTACAAGAATATTCATACATATAAATATTTATTTATTCATTTATAAAATTATAAATGTTGGTGAATGTATTGTTGTACATAAAAATGCATAGTTCACATGCCCAGGTGCATTTTAAATAATATTTGTATTCTTGAAAAGTTTTCAAATTTGTATAAATAAAAGACTTTCAAATGTTCTAAGGGAGCCCTTTTAAAAAAGAGATTCTGTGTGTGTGTGTCCCCATATGTCCCTGTATTTTCACATTCTAAGATGGCTAAAAATTTATTTGCCCTTGTTGCTATATTTTTAAAAATATGTACACAAAAATATATGAAAAATGTGTAACATTCAGTAAAGAATTAAAGACTTATTATGTATCTTGTTTGTATGACTATGGGTAACTCAAATGACTATAATATTTTTAATTGAAAATGTAGGTCATCTAAAACAATGAAATAAAACTGATGATTATTTATTATTCCTTTGGACAATCATGTTTCTTATACTAAACTAAATATCTATTGCAACCCTAAGAGTGATCCCCATGGGAAAACTGAGTAGCAGTAGTGGAACAGCATGAAGATATGTATTCTATATTTACTACTAGAGAGAGCAAGAGATTTCAGAGTGTCCTAAGGTGAAACCCCTAGACCAGACATAAACTAGTGTTCTCTCTTTATTTTTCTCTCTTGTTTTAGAAATGTTTGCATCTTGCTAGTACTATTGAAACTTCAAAATAACTAATAGTCCACAGACAGATTTTGGATTTTTTGTTGTTGTTGCTTTTAAGCTCTTGTGGAGAGAAGTTCCATGTTACCTGATGAAAGTACTGCTGGAGCATATCAAAAAAGGCAAAAAGATACATAAGTTCTTACAAAAATAAAAAAAAAATGAAAGTCTGACTGAAGCTATCGTTACATCAATGGAAAAGTAAAAATATATTTGAGAATTTATTTCAAAGCTTGGCTATTACATTTAATACAGAGGAAGTGACAGAAGTCAATCCCAGAGAAAAGAAAACAGATAGTAACAGTAGTCATTAAATATCCTTGTATAATTACCATTAGCCAGTCTTTGCTTTGCCTGTATAAAACATTATCTTTGTGAATATGCTACATTCCCCATCAAGAGTGAATAAATACCATTCAGAATGCCATATTGCATATGACATATTTCATGGATAACAACAAAGTCTCAACTAACAAAGTCTCAACTTCACAGTGGTCAAAAGGGAAGTATCCTCCACAATTTCAAATTTCTTGAGAATAGATGAAGCCTAAAAGGAAATTTTAATGTAAGCACCTTGAGGGCAAGAGCCATATATGTCAATATATTTTATGTTGTTCAAGAAGAGTAATCACTGCAAACATAATGCTGATGAACACTGGCTTCATGATCATCCATATACATGTATATAGTATACATCTACTTGTGAGCCATTCTAAGACCGCATGGAAACTTAATTGCCAGACTTTAATTATGAACTTACATATCAGCCTTCCAAAGCTGTACCTTATTTGTAGGGAAAGTGAAGAAGGAAAATGGGGGCAACAAAAGAAGGATTAAATATAAAATAATATTTAACTATAAGCATTAAAGCCTCTAAATCTTAAACTTCTAGAATATATTGCCATGTATTGGGGATGGTACTGCCTCATTGCATTCAAGGAGCAAGATTAATCTCTGCCATGGTCAATATTATTTTGGTTTTTAGAAGACAGAATGGTAAAGGAAAGGGGAAAGGGAGGGTTGGGGAGTGAACATTCACTGAACATTTAACTAATTTCAAAATAAGTCTTTAAGCAAGGACTTATTCGCTATTGTCCTAGCACTCTGACCTTGGTAGGAAAAGAAGAAAAGATAAATAAAAGATTCCAGAATGATAAAGTTAGAGCTGATGAACTTTTAAACATTTCAGTAAACCTTTAGAGTTAATGAGCTTTTAAACATTTCAGTAAATCCTTAAACATTTTTTCTCTCCTTTTGTAGACAACTGAATTAATCAATCAAGATGCAGTTTTTGTAGGTTGGATAGAGTTTAGTTTTAAATGATAATGTGTAAAAATTGAAGTTCATGTCTGTGAAGTTCACTGTCAAGTTTGCTAGTCATTTCTGTCAAGGAAGGGTCCCTGTCAACACAGTCTCTTCCATGTTGAAAGACAGAATTACATGTTATAAACTTTAGAATCTTCTCAGTTTGATTCACTCACTTGTTTCTATGACTTGAAGAGTTTCGAATATCCTTTGATATCTTTTACTCCTGTCTTTCTCAATCTTTACTCCAGCCTTCTAATAGCTCTAAAAGAAGTGTCTTTTTTTTAAACCTGGAGTCCAAATGAAAGCTACCTAACTGAAGCAAGCCAAACCTGGAATTCTCACATGCTAATTCAATGGAGGATTTAAAAATGGCACAAAAACTACCCAGGGAGTTAAACTTTCTGTAAGTGAAATTGGAAAATGAAATAAGCTAAGCAGAGAGAGAAAAAAGAATCACACAGCTCCCGATGAATTAAGTATCCTTGCATGCAAATTCTTCTATTTTCACAATACTTCACTGCAGGATTTGATAGTTAAACATGTGCCCTGCTAGGAACTGCTTTCATCATTTGTCTACATATTTTATTGTCTGTCAGTGTTAAATCCAGAAACCACCTCAGCATCATCCCCATGTCTTTAGATTGTTATCATTTAAGTACTTGGTGTGAAGTAATTAGATCAGAGCAATACACCAGAAGAGAAATACACACATAGACACGTGCACACACACACACACACACAGTGTGTGTGTGTGTGTGTGTGTGTGTGTGTGAATGGGAAGAAGTGGCACTGAAGACATTGCAGTTGTGGGCAGGGAGAGATTTATTTATAAGTTGAAATGAGTTCATTTAAGTTAAAAGAAGGGATGAACACCAGGAATGGCCTGATGATTAGGTCAGGCTAACTATTCTCACTGTGATCCCGGGCAGTGATTTGAGTCTAAATTTTTAAAGATCAGGAAAATGAAATGTGAACACCTGAACATTACACACATATGAGTGGCTAAAACTTCAACAGCTGCTCCTGTCAAAACTCAGTAAAGCACAATTTTACAAACCTGTTGCCAATCTCCCTCTCCTGTGCTCTCAGGTCATGCAGATGATACATTCTAAATATGGTTGTTGGAGGGCTGGTTGCCCAGCAATGTCGGTAAAACTGTGTGACCTCACTAATGAGCTAACCTGATGAAGAGTTATTGAAATGTACAGATTTCTCTGGAGCTCAAAGAACAAAGTTAATCGTGTAGTAAAATAACTCAGACTTCAAAGGTGTATTACAGAATATTAACTTGACTACATGTAGCTTTTCTTTTAAAAATACCCCACATTGCTCACATCGATGACACATCCCTATGTCCATAATAACTAGCACATGAAGTAGATGATCATAACCCATGCTCTTGAAGCAAGTGCATTACCCCCATGCAGGCATGAATTTCCCAAACTAAGTCAAGTTAAGTGTTGGTGTCATTGGAGCCCCCGAACTATAAAAGTTAAAACCCACTACTACGTTGAACCTAACACAGTTGCCAGTGAATGATTATGGCTTATTAAAATGATGGTAAATAAGTCCATACATTCTGAATAGAAACACATCAAGACATGCATTTCAGGTCACAGTTTGAGATCAAGTTGCCAGCTGTGAACTCTAAGCTCATGGAAATGCAAATACTCACGGATGCTTTCTGCTTAGGAAAGATTTAGTAGGTGTTCCTTAATTTAATTGCAGGTTTTCTTATAAAATTACTTATTTGCAGGTACACCAAGATGAAGATAAATGTACATAGCACTTCTACATGAGGCAGGCATTACATTAAAAAGTAATCATTGTTAAAGGGCGTTCGCCTGTAATGATGTCACAAATGGATAAATCTTAGCTGCGTCTTACCTGTCGTGGCAGAGTCTGTCTTGATAGTGTTTGGTCTGCTTGTAAAAGCTGCAAAATCTTTATCAGTCAGAAAACAAGGGGGGGTGTTTGAACTTCCAGTTCTGAGCAGAGCTGAAGGGCTCTATGGTTAAGTAATAGATTGCCTCCTCAAAGTAGCTCTGACCATGGTATTAATGGGGAATAGTTACAATCACTGCTGGAAAGCTTGCTGATGCAGCTCCTTCTGCCTCCTGCCTTTGCAAGAGACCTAATGTATGAATGAGCCAGAGAGCATCCTTCTCTCCCTCCCTTGCGTGCTCTCTCACTCCCTATCTCTCTCTGTGTCTCTTCTCTCTCTCTCTCTCTCTCCTCTCTCTCTCTCTCTCTCTCTCTCTCTCTCTCTCTCTCTCTCTCTCTCTCTCTCTCTCTCTCCTCTCTCAGAGTTATCATTCGCCCTATCCTGCATACAGTGGAAAAGGACCGGCTGGCAGGCAACCGTGCAGTTCTCCCACCCCCCACCCCCCTGCTGAGCCACATGAATGTGTTGTGAATAAAGACAAAGCCCTGAACCAGTGCACCACATCATTCCCTAGAAAAGAGCTGCAAAGATATGCTGTGCTGCTCCTCTGCAGGCAAGCAGGGAGACAAGGAGACAGACTTACCTACCTTGCTCCGCTTGCTACAGACCTGCACCCATAAGTTTGTCTCAGAACTATCTTTCTCCAATAGAGAACTGTTTTGTTTTGATTTGTTTTGTTTTGTGATATATTTCTCTTCTTACCTCTTCAAACACCTAGAACAAAAAGTTCTTTTGTTGCTGTTTTGTTTCATTAACTTTCAATTTTCAGAAAATAGTTAACTCCTCAGCCTATTGCCAAATGTACCTGTCTGGTCTGTCGTTAGTCCCCTCAAATTAGAGTGCGGCTCACAGAGTGGAAAGCAGACCAGGCTCAGTTATAAGATCTGATTTCCAGTACTCCAGGCTCTACCATTTACTAACTATGTGACCTTAGGGAAGTTATTTCCCCTACTCTTCGCCTCAGTCTCCCTATCTGTAAAACCAAGAAGATGAGCTAGATGAGGTTTAAATTCCCCTTCAGTGAGTTCTAGCACTCAGTGAGTTTGTGCAGGCTTTTTTGTTTGTTTGTTCGTGTTTGTTTTCAATATATGTTCACCGAGGTTGAGGCTTCCTTTTCTTTGGTCCAAGGAAGTCACCTGGCACCATAGACTGAAGGCAAAAGTATCATATAGGTGAACAAAAAAGAGTGAGCTTCAGCCCCAAGTGAAGTTGATGAAACCTGCAGACTCGGAGCTCAGCAACAGAGGACAGAAACAGCACCCAAAGATCTAACATAGCTCCCTATTGTAACTGGTCCACAGTTCTGATATAACAATTTGATCTTGATCTTCACCATAAAGCAACCCAAACTAAGCTGTCCCCAAATATGACTCTGGCTGCCGGCCAACTTCTACTGATGATCACCTCCAGGTGCTTGCCAGTAGGTTGTTACTGAAAATCAATGCAAAATGAAGGCAAATGTCCGTGGTAGAACTGAATCTAAAGGAACTTTGCGTATGCTGACATATTTTAGAGAAACACAACTTGCCCAGTTGGTCCTACTTGAGTGACTCTAAGCGGCCCAATAAGCATAGAAGCCTAAATCCCCTAAGTCAGATAATGCTATTAGTGGTATAAGCAAATGCAGATCACATTTGGGAAATTTGAGCAAGTATGTGAAAGTGTGTATGCGTGTGTATGTGTGTGTGTGTGTGTGTGTGTGTGTGTGTGTGTAAATTATAAAAACGGGGTGTAGTTAAGATTGGTGGGGTGTTTTTTCTTTGTCCCGTCATCAATAATAGACTACAAGTCTATTCTGGGTCACCTCCTACTTGTCAAAATATTTATTCTCTTTCTCCATTTCCAGCACCCTAATGTAGGTATTTCCTAGGGGTCTGTGCTGGATTCTCTTTTCTTTATTTTCCATTCTCTCTTTTGACAATTACAGTCGGTCCCTGTCTTCACACAATCACCAAAAATAGAATTCGAGAGTTATGAGGGACTTCAGTGGCTGTCCGGGTCAACCCATACATGAAAGACTAAACTCCAGCTCTCTGCCATTGACTTCTGAATCTTCATCTCTCTTTATCTCTAATCATCTTCTAAGCACTACATCTGAAGTTCCAGCTGCCCATAAGATAGTGCTCCTGTATGTCCCAGCACCTCAAACCTTATTCCAGATGTTAACTTATTTTCTTTCCTCCTAACCTGCTTATCCTTTTGATTTCTCTGTTTCTATCTCTCTATGTCTCTGTCTCTCTCTATGTCTCTGTGTTTCTGTCTTTGTCTTACCAACACTTACCTGGTTCCTTAGGTTCATAACCTGGAAGCTATCTTTGGTCTTTTTGTCTCCTTCACCTGTCATATCAACCAGGACTTGCAGAACATCTCCTCAAAGATCTCTTCATAAAACTTTATCTCTCTTACCACTCCTACCATCAGGCTATCAATAATTACCATTAACCTCAATTACTAAAATGGCATCCTAAAAGATCTTCCAATCTCCCCATCTTCCATGAAAACATTCTTTACACCCTTGTCAGAATAATCTTTCTTATACATGGGTCTGGTCTTGTCATTTCTCTGCTCAAAGATATTCATTGTCTCTCTATTATACTGAGTGAAGAACAAACTCCTATGCCTGGCCTTCAATCTGTTATCACCCTGCCTTTCCATCCTCACTTCATATTATACCTGTTCTATCCGAACTGAAATACTCTCTGGACTCTGGAATGAGTCTTTATGTTTGCCTCTGTGCCCTTACTCAATTTATTCGCTGTATTTTGTACTTATGTCTTTCCTTTCTCTGTCTCTGACTCTGTCTTTGTCTCTCTGTCTTACTCTGTGTTTGACTTTGTGTGTGACTCTGTGTTTGTCTTTGTGGCTCTGTCTGTCTTTGTCTGTCTGTCTCTCTTTTTTCTCTCTGTCTCTGTGTGTCTTTCTCTGTCTCTCTTGTCTGTCTGTCTCTGCCCCTCTTTATCTTTCTCTGTGTCTCTATCTCTGTGTCTCTTTCTCTGCCTCTGTCTCTCTCTGTCTCTTTGTCTTTCTCTGTTTCTCTCTCTCTCTCTCACTCTGCTTCTGTCTGTCTATCTTTCTGTCTGTTTGTCTCTGTCTCTCTGTCTTCCTCTGGCTCTGAGTTTCTGTCTCTCTCTCTTTGTCTCTGTCTCTTCCTCACTCTCTGTCTCTCTCTTTCTCTGTCTCTCTCTGTCTTTCACTGTCTCTCTCTGTGACTGTCTGTTTCTGCCTCTCTCTTTATCTCTGTATCTCCCTGTCTCTGTGTACTTCTCTCTGTCTTTCTCTGTCTCTGTGACTCTGACTCTGTGTCTCTGTCTCTGTGGCTCTGACTGTCTATCTGTCTCTGTCTCTCTGCCTCTTTCTTTCCCACCTCCCTTTTAAATTTCTACCTATCCTCTATCTTCTAAAGCCCACCTCAAACCTTATCAACACCAGGAAGATTTCCCTGTTTCTCCTAGTCAGTAATAATCTTTCTTCTCATTCATATCTCACAAACCATTTTCTTCCTTTTTTTTTCTGGACCTCTGGCTTCATTAGTATAAGGAAACTCCCTCTATCAATGCAGATCAATATCAACAGCTCAGCAATTTATAGCCTTACTTAGAGAACGTGAAGTGACTTGCTCAGAGTCATATTGACAGTGTGTGTGTCAGATGATGTGTCAGCCCCAATTTTCTTGATTCCCAGGCCAGTTATCTATCAACTGCACCACACTGCTTCTAAAAAAAAAAGTTACACCTTTATTATGTACTTACCACACAATGTTTTGTATTGTACACAATTCAATTCCGTTCAATACTAGCATATACTCATTATTTATAAAAATAATTTGTATCTGTGCTGAGTATCTCCCTCATGGTTTAGCATAGTATTTTGCAAGAACAGTAGGAGTTTATGGTTATTTTTTATTTGAATTAAATTGAATTGATATGTTTTAGCATGCTATGAGAAGTGCCACTGCATTTGGCAAAAAGTCAAAAGACCTGGCATCAACTTTCAAATCTTCCCCTCCCCCCCATTCTGTGAATATTTGAGCGGTTACTTAGCTTCTCTGTGACTCAATTTCTTCATCTGCAAAATGAGGGGATTGCATTGTAATGACCTCAAAGATAACCTGCAAATCTAGTTTTATGATTCAATTAAAGTAATATCTATCCCCTGCTCACACAAGAATGAACAAATTAAGAGATACAATAGCACTTTGTAAACCATGTGGCATTTTACAAATATTTGAAAGAGTGAATGAGAAGCATTTTAACATTGCTTATTACATGCCAAGCACTATGCTAAGTACTTGGTATTCAAAGAGAAAAGCAAGACATGCCCTCCAGAAACTTACATTCTAATTTGGTGGGGGGAAATGGGGCATTGGTTGTCAAGGAATTGAATTATGGTTTGGAAAGTCATAAAGATGACAGGTAGAACGATAGACAATGGGCATATTTGTTCCGGAGGCAGTAGTAGCTGTTTTGATTACAGTTCTCAAAACCTGAGGTGGAAAGAGGAACGAGGAAGGGTGATCATGGCAGTAGGGAAGAAAATGGCCTAATGCAGATGCTGCTGCATAATTTCTAGGAGTGCTGAGTTGCGTGGAGACACTAGTGTGATGGAATTTATCTTTTAACTTCTTGAGTTCTGATAAGTAAACCATTTAAACACACTTTATGCCCTTCTCTCTTCTCTTCTGCTGGACCACCAGATGTTAATATGTTCCCTTAATACCATATGTACTAAATCTCTGAAATGCCTTCCCTTCATTTGCTTTCTCAGTATACAATCCCCCTTTCAGAATAGTCTAACCCCAGGCTCAATGTGAGTCTAACATGAAATTGTAATATCTGTTTCAGTGCCGTGGACTATGCAAGAAATCAAACACAAACATTTACTCATCTCTTGCTATAGCTACACTTTTTTAAAGATTTTAACTAAGTTATTTGTATGAAAAGCCCTGTGAAGCCCTTCCTTTCAGTTCCATGAAACAGCTTCTCCTTTCTCAGAAGAAACTTGCCATATATTTATGTGTGTTTAAAGAGTATCCTAAAAAATCTTAGTTCAGTTTTAAGTTTTAATAGTTTTAAACTGCATCAAGATTTTTGGGATACCTGATATCATCCACAGAGCCAATTCTACTTGGTCAGCAGTATGTAGGAAATACAAGAATTCATGCAAATACTGTATTGCCATTCCAGATTATTTCTTTCAGAAGTGGGATCCTAATCATGTGAAGTAATATTCTTGCTTTAAATTTTTAAGTAATGCAAGGCTATCTTACAGGTCTATTCCAGTCTTCCTGCACTCAGAAGTGCTCCACAAGTCAAATTAGTGAATGATGACCCATAAACAGACAATTAGGACAACAGAATAGACTAATAAGTGAACATTAGTCATGCCTACTGAATAGGGAGATCCCAGCTCGAAATAATGTTTAGCAAATTAATTCCTAATACTGTACAGGGAAAACCCATTAAATCATTGACATTGTGTTTTCGAGCAGCACATTAAGCTTCCATATAAAAGTGATATTTATAATCATATATTGGCTATTTCTTTTTGTTTGAAGATAATATTAGGCAAATGCTAATGTATATGACAGGAAAGGAGGTCAAGAGAAAAGAAAAGGGTGGAGACCGGGATTAATGAAATTAGTGCACTACCTGGTTATCATAGAAAATTATATGATGTTGGAGCTGAAATACACCTTTGAGGATCTATTCCACTTCCCTTATTTTACAGAAGAGAACTCTGGGAGCCAGAGAACTAAAAGTAACTTCACTAAGGTCACATAAGAAGTTTCTGGAATAGCAAAGAATAGAACCCAGATCTGCAGACTGCTATTCCCCTGTTCTTTACCAGATGTCACATTGCTTCTTGGTAGTTCATTCATACCACATTGTGATAGATAATGGGGGGTGTGGGGAGAGAGGGGATGGCTTTGTTAGTATAAGAAGTGCCCAGGAAGTCTGCTTAGACAGTGCTAATTAGCTCAGAGTGAGCTTTTTCTTCTAGTGACAGACATCTCATTACATCACGGGACAGGCCGTTTTTACTTTTATGAGTTCTAGTTTTAGAAAATGTTTCCTTATATAGAGCCAAAATTTGCTTTCTTACTATAATTTCTACCTTTCCACTCCATCCTTCACTCCCTTCTCCTACCCTACACCCCAGAACTCTGTAATATAAGTTTAATCTCTCTACTTCCAAATAGTCTTTCAAGGATGTTCAGCTCATCAGAAATATCCTATGAACAGTATCACCATAATACTGGGAAAATAAATAAATGTCATAATCCTATTTAAAAAGTCATTAAAAACTTATGTGTATATCATCCTTAGTTCAAGGATTATACATTTAGTTTGCTAATAAACTTCATTACTGTGATCTTCATCAATTCATATAAATATTCCTTTATTTTGATACATAACTAATCAACACTATGGTTGTACAAATCCATTCAGTGCTAGGACTTTGTGGGAGACAATTTGATATGGTGGAAAGCTCAATTGCTTTAGATTCAAAGACTTCAGTCTAATTCCTAAGTCTGTCACTGTAACTGACCTCAAGCAAGCCAATTTGCCCTTCAGAGTCTTATGTTCCTCATCTTATAAATGTGCAGAGATAAACTGGATAAACCTCTACAATCCTTTTTTTGGCTTTAAATCTATGGTCCTATGTAAACAACTGTATCAGTGGCTCATCTCACCAAATTTTGGGCATCTTGGTCAGGCTGTAGTGCTGGAGGACCCTTTCACTAAGACATTCTATATGCCTGTTATTCCTGCTATATATTCTTATGGTTTCATATTCACTTTTAAAGCTCAGCTCATGTGAGATAGCTAAAATTGCTTAGGATGCCAGACATGATATTTTGATATAAGTAATGGATTAACATCAATAGTGTAGTTTCAAAACTATCAATGCCTTTCCCATATCATTTTTACTTTATTTTGTGCTTAATGCCATATTGACATAACACTCTACACCTTCTCAAAGGACAGGCTCACCTTGACATGAAACTCCCTGATTTGCTATCTTTTGTGGGTATATTTGGGGCAAGATGATGTTTAGATAGTAGAATTCAGGGAAAGTACTCAGGATTGTGCCCTATTGTTTGGACAAACCTTCAGCTTTTGGGGGGTTTTCCTCATAAACATAAAACAAATATTATGCAGGGTTTTGGTTATTCTTTTATGTATACCACTTCTGACACTTTCTGACTTTTAAAGTTCTTTAGAGTCGTGGTCTCAAATTCAAACAGAAAGAGTTGGGGCACTAAGGATCCTCTTGGGCCCTATATTGACTTAGAAAACCTCATATTAACATTATTTATGTTGCATTGTAATTTATTTTGTTAAATATTTTTTCAATTAAATTTTAATCAAGTTTGGGAGGCATTCAGGAATGCTTCTGGTAACAATGTGCTGGCTTGGAGGGGAGCTAGTGTTTGACAGCTCTTCTTTATAATATGGTTCCATTCTACCTTTCCAGATTGACTGAAAATTACTTCAGTTCACATGTTCTATGTTCAAGCCAAGTTGGCTAGACACAATATTCTGTCTCTCATCTGTGTGCCTTTACATTCCTGGATCATTCTCATTTTTCACTTATGGCTCTTGGAATCTCTAGTTTCCTGCAAAACACAGCTCAGGTGTCACCTACAGGAGGCCTTTCCTGACACCTCCATCATACCCTTTCTCACAATTGACAGTTCTTTTTACATCTTAAATAACTTTGCATCTACTTTGTATTTACTTATGTGTGTACACACTAATTCCCCCCAATAGAACATACATTTCTTGAGGGCAGGGGCTGGGCCATTTTTTTTCTTTGCCTCCCCAGAAGCTAACATAAAACATACTTGGCACTCAAATAAATGTTTGTTGAATGATTTAATTGCATTCTTGCAATTTCCAGAACTCAGTCATCAATACACAATGCCCCTGGATGTCAGTCTATCAGATTTATTAAGATGTCCCTAGTTGGTTGAATCTGTACAGCTTCCCATAATGTCAATAATATCATCAGAAATAATTTCTTCTTGCCTTGTTATATTATCAAATGCTTCTAATTAATATGAAAAAACAAAAAAGTTATTACTATTTTTAAAATGACTTCATTAATATGGTAAAGAGTTGGATGAAAAGAGTGGGATGGCATAAAATCAATTATAAGATGTCCAGGAATGCTACTATCATATGATTTTAAAATCATAATGTATTTTATATAGTATACTAGCATTCTTAGTAAGAGTGCTTTTAAGCAATAATAAAGCAAAAATTATATCTTTTCTGCAATTGTAATTTCTTCCAGAATGTAACGTGGTGGGCTACATGTACTCAGTGCTTAATAAACATGTATCAAATAATAACTGACTGAAATAACTCATGAGTTCGATACATATGTGTGACATAGAACTGGATTTGGGATCAGGAAGCCCTGGATTTAAATTCTGCCTCTGTTATTTACATTATATGATTTTTCTTGGGTAAGCCATTTAAACTTTTGAGGCCTAAGTAATCTCCTTTTTAAAATGACAGCATTGGATTTGATGGCCTCTAACCTTCCAGTTTTAGATCTACGGTCCCAGGATAATGCAGTACCCTAATTTTATGGTCAATTCCATTTCTTCTTTCAGCTGAAGAAAAACAAACTACATTCCTGGGATAGAAGTGTGGGTTAAATTTGCATTCAAATTCTAGAAGCATGTAGGTGTTAATTGTCGTATTGGCATTCTTGACTGGCTGGTCAAGAAGAATAGCAAGCAAGATCTTGCCAGAAATGGAAAGTGTGAAAAGCTGGCATGACTAAGGATGACTGCATTTTTTAGTTCCACTGTAAACCTTGATTTTCTAGAATCCAAATAACCCAAATCCTCAATTAATTGTGATATGTCGTCTGTGCTTAGCTTTCAATAGAAAGAGGCAAATGACATTTTTTTTTAATCAGAGGATTTATTTTTTAAAAAGAGGTCATGTCCTAAAGACATTGCAGATTCCAACCCCTTTTATTGTTCTTTCTTTATCACTAGCAAAGGTTTAGACTTTTGCATTTTTATTTTCTTTTTTCTTTCTTTTTTTTAATTGTGGACCCTTTTGGCAGTCTGGTGAAGGCGATGAACCCCTTGTAAGAAAATGTTTTAAAATGTAGGAAAGAAAATGGAATTAAAAAGTAAATGAATTATATTGGGATACCTGTAAAATTACATATTTTGAAAATAAATTCATAGACTTAAACTTCAGAACTAATGATCGATCTCTTTTACAATGACAACATGGACAGAATGATGACACTGAAGCAATGAAAATCCTACCATTATCAAAAAATATCTAATTAAGAAAACTAGATGACTCATTTATGCTTCAAAGTATAAAAATATATTTTATTCATCTACCTATTTATTTGCTTATTCATTCTTTTATTTGTTAGCTATCTATTTACTTACTGATTGAGGAGGTGCAATAGCTGTTCCTTGGCTTGACACCAATGTGGATTGGCCTGGAACATATAACTTCTCCCATTGTATCTACCATGGACCAATCCATCACTTCTTAGACAGCCTAGTGACCCTCCACTCCTGGGGGCTCACCACATTGATGCTGGACTTAATGCAAATACATCTGATTAGCATTTACTCTATTGTAGTTGAGAATTCAGGAATTCAAATAACCTAATAGTCTCCTAGTCCTGGCAGCAGGAAATGCAGGGTTTTACCATCATGTGCAGCTGAATACATTTGTAAGTATGTGCATCTTCAATTTAAAAAGTTAAAAGAAGGGGCGCATTCTCATAATTTTCAATTGTGTCTTAATTCAATTAATTAGAATTTGTGTTATTTAAGCAGTCTGGTAATTTAAGGTTTTCTTTTCTGTTCCTGATTCCTCTTAATATAATGTCCATTATCTTCCTTACCTCTTAACTTATGGGAAGTGAGAACATTTTTACAAATCTAAAAACAATTTCATTAACATTTGGGGAGAAGTTTAACGACAAGGGACTCTTTTGTGTCTTGATTCAAATCATCTTAGTGACAACCGAAAGCAATTGCTGACAAGTAGTGAATGACAGTCATAGATAGATATAGATATATAGGTATATAGGTAAAGATATATACACAGAGAAATGGAGATCTATAGATCTATATTTATAAATGTATGCATAATTAGACAGACAGATCTACCATCTAACAGTCGTTGAACAGCTATGAGCAATCGCTTACATTATCTCTTGTATGTATGTGTGTGATTGTGCACACACATATTGCGTTGTTCACTCATTCAGTCATGTCTGACTCTTTGTGACACCATGGGACACAGAACATCAATGACATACATGGGGTTTTCTTGGCAGGGATACTGGAGAGGTTTGCCATTTCCTTCTCCAGTGGATTGAGGTGAATAGAGTTAAAGTGACTTGCCCAGGATCACATAGCTTGCAAGTGTTTGTGTCCACACAACTAGGCCCGGCACTTTAGCCACAGATCCACACATATACAAATACATATATACACATATATACATACATGTATACATACAGCCATAGATATATGACCATGAATATACATGCACCTATCTACATACATATATGTAAATACCTACGTAATGTCCTGCTTTAACTTTTTATAAGTAAGTACTTAGTTTGGCAAGGTCTTTAACATTTCCATATTACATGTAAGTACTTTTAGACAAACTATAGCAAATGAGAAAGTTTCTGTTTTCCTTTTTCTACAATATTTTCTCTCATCATTTAACTTTGTTCTTTTGAGGTGGCTATAAGGAAGATAAGCAGGTACCCATTCTTTCATTCTCAAGTCATCATTGTACATATGTGTACATTATATAGATAAAATTGATACATGTATATACATCACCAGAGAAATACTGATTGCATATAAAATCATTACGTATAACTATACTATGTGTATTTGTACACATACATATACATATATATTCACACATAGTGAATATATACTACAGAAAAGCTAGGTGGTACTGTGGATAGAGTGCTGGACCTGGAGTCAAGAATACTCTTTTTCCTGAGTTCAAATCCAGCCTCCAACACTTACTAGCTGTGCAACCTGGGAAAGTTGCTTAGCCCTGTTTGCCTCAGTTTCTTCATCTATAAAATGAACTGGAAAAGGAAATGGCAAACTGCTCCAATATCCTTGTCAAGAAAACCCCAAATGGGTCATGAAGACTCAAACAGGACTGAAAAAATTACTAAAGTAATGTGTGTATGCACATATACACATACATTTATGTATGCACAGATGGACATATACATGTGTACATATGTTCCACTCATAGGTCTAGTCATAGTCTTTCCATTTGAGACTAACACTTAACTATCAACTTTCATCACATCTATGCACTGAACTAGGAGTGTCAACAGATTCCAAATTTCATAACCCAATGAAGCGCTTTAGTACATTGACAATTAGAAATGAATCTTGTCAGTTTTGAAAAATAGTTCCCTGAAACTGTAGTCACTACATTATTTATTCAAATTTCAAAGAAACGTAAGCCTTTCTCTTTATATACACTACCAAATATGAAGCCAAATACACTTGAATCAGTTCTCCATGCCTTTTTCTGAATGGTCACATCTACTTTACTAATTCGTTAAAGAAAAAAAAATGCTGTATAGATTAATTGCTGATTCCATTAGTTCTTTACCTTCATCTGCTTCAGCTGCCCCTTAGATCTTACTAGGCTTCATATATTTATTTCCATAACTGCATAATGCATTTTCCTGAATCTCTTGCTTCCTTCCTCTGCTAGTTCTATGTCAGTGATGACTGAGAAGCAAAAAGTACTAACAAAGTCTTAGCATTCATTGGTTAAAACACCTCTCTGGTTCTTCTGTTCCCTAATCTATTTTATTTTTTTATTTATCTCTGAGTAATAACAGCGAAAGCTAGCATTTATACAGGTCTTTAGGTTTCACAATAGGCTTTACAAATAGTATCTTAATTTATCCTCATAACAACTCTGGGGCAATTGTGTGTATTACTATTGAAACTCATTTTATAAATAAGATACTGAGGCAGACCCAGGTTAAATATCTTGCCTGATGTCATACAACTAGTAAATATCTGAGGCTGCATTTGAATTCAGATCTTTCCTGATTCCAGGTCTAGGGTCCTATCCACTAGACCACCTCCCTGCCTAGAAGAAAAATTGTCTCTTGGACACCAAACAGGCACTAACTTCCTTTATCTTTTTTAGATATAAGTGACTTGTCAAAGTCTTTTACATTTCCACAGCGAATGTAGATTCTTTTAGATAAACTATATCAAATAAGGAAGCTTATGTTCCTTCTGAAGTATAATATTTTCCCTCTCACCATTTCAAAGTGGTACTTTGAGAGGACCTTAAGGAAGCCAGTCACATTGCCCAGTGTGGCATCCTTGAAATTATCTTAGCAATGATTTTCCAAAATCATTAGAAACACTAACTAATCCACAAATTACATGTTGTCGAGGATCTGTGTCAAGCCCCTCTCTCACAGTCATTTCCTCATTCCAACTCCTTCATTAGCCACAGCGAACAAAACTTGTTCTTCATTTAAAAAATGACAGAAACAAAGAGACAAACAACAAAAACAATGAAATACTTGTTACAATCCTGCTCTGTCCTAGGGGATGTAGATTGGTACAGTGAAAATAATGCTAGATTTGGAGTCAAAGCACCTGGGTTGAAAAACCCTTGGATGTTTCCTACCTATGTCACCTTACAAAAGTCATGTAACCTCATCTTGATTTTCCCATTTAAAAATAAAGTAATTGTAGTAGTTGACCTTTTCTGTCTAAATCTGTGATCATTTGATCCCTTTGATTCCGTCTTTCCTACTGCTATGCCCATATCTCCATATCCTCTGCCCCTCCCAATTCTACCCATCTTGTAAGGCCTAGCTCAAGTGTGAGCTCTTCTATAGGACTTTCTGTTACTATTCTAGCCAACACTTACCTCTCCTTCCTCCAAATTCAATTCAATTTAATTCAATTCAAGACCATATCCATTTATCAAACATTTCCTACATGCCAGGCACTGTGAGGGGTGCTGGGGATAGTCTGACAAAAATGAAGCAGTCCCTGCCTTCAAAGTGCATGTGTGTTCTACTGGGGGAAAATAAGATGTACAGAGATTAGTAGATACAAAATATAAGTGAGGTAAAAACAATCATTTTTCCTGAGAGGAGTGAGAAGAGTGCACTAATGAGAAGGGGGAGATAGACTAGGAAGTGGCTCATGTGCAGAGTAGCTCATTCAGGCTTTTCCCCCAAATCATCAATTTTCACACAAAACTGGTATTATAGAGGAAGAAGAGTGATTATTAATTTTCTTATAGGCTCACTGCCTAATTTCTAGATTCCCTTGATATGGTTATTAAGACTTCTTTCAACCAGCAGAGCCAAAAATATATCTGAGGATTCTTGACCAGTTAACACATTTTATACTTTTCATTGGGTTTCCTTTTAATGTTGTTCTTTTTCTTTCTGTAATTCTACTCTCCTGATTTTATCCCCCTCTAAATAAAATCTATAGTCCTAGTCACCTGAAAACTGGTGACAGCTGAAGCTAATGTTCAAAGCCAATTAAGAGAAAAAGGTTGCTAAGCTACAATTTGCTTTGGGTGCCACTAGCACAAGCACCAGCCACTACAGGATCTTGCTGTGAGTGGTGAAAAGTAATTCAATAATAAGACTTTGTCCAAAATACAAACAAGCAACTCAGTCATATTCTTCTGTAATACCTTCTAATTTTAGAAGTCTGTTCATTTTTGCATAGGGTTTTTGAGTAAAATCAATGAGCTATATATGTGGATCTTGCTTTCTTCTGGGATAAGTCTTTTGTGAAGATCAGTCAAGGACATTTATAAAACCCCAAACCCAACTTCCTGTTTCTATCACCAAGTTTCACCAAAGGAAATGCACAGATGTTCAATTTAGCTTTGAAGTTCTATAGCGTATAATTTGGGCATTCTATTTGCATATCTGTTTAACCAATAAAAACTAACTGTATAGGTCTTTTAGAGATGCTATGAAATTCCAGAGTTTTATTGCATGGAAACTTTTTTTTTCCTTCCCCCACAAGCCAAGAGATACTAATCTATTCATCTAGCATGATGAATTTTCTATAGATAGATCTAAATATAAACGTCACCTAAATTTTACTGCATCCCCTTCTGATAGCATTCTTTGAAGTTGAATGAAATAATAAAAGTAATTAGGAAATTGTTGGAAATAGTTTGATAAAGTGGAAGAGAATCTAGGAAAAAAAACTGTACATTTTTAATATAAAACAATTAAAGTATGTTTCAAGTGGTCTGTGTAAAATTGGAATTTTTTTTCAATTATTCATGTCTTTTCTTTAGGAATTAAAGCCGAATGATATATTTTAAATGGAAAGTTTTTGTTGTTATTTTGTTTTTGTTTTGTTTTTTTGCTTTTATATTCACAAGGTTAGATAATAGACTAATATTCAGTAAACTAAGTTGTTATTCAACCACTTAGACCAACTTGAATTTTTTTCTGACACCTTCTACCTCATTCCTCAGTTAGTCACCAGTTATATAGTTAAGGTACTTGAACATTTCAGTCTCAGTATCAGATTCGATGTATTGTTCAGGGTACTATTTCTCATAGGCAATCAGGTTCTCCTTTTCCTTTACCTACCGAATTTTCTATTCTCTTTTCTCTCTTCTCCTTCTGGTCCTCTTCTCTCTCTGCTCTGGCCTCTCCACTCACTCCCCCTGCTTGCTCTTTTCCTGTCTGTTTTTCTTGTTTCTTCTTCTTTCTCCTCTTTTGGTTTTTCTTACTTTCTCTGACATAAACTCCCTAGACTTTGAATCATACAGTCATGGAGGTGAAACAGATCTCATATATGCCATGATAAAATAGATGGTGCATTGGCCTTTGCATCAGGAAGACCTGGCTTTGAATCATTCCCCAGAAATGTCCTAGCTATGTCACTCAATGTCTCTGCTTCAGTTTCTTCATGCATAAAATGAAGATGATAATTGATATAGCAGTTGATTCATGGGGATGTTCTAAGGATCATTTACTGCAAATATGTAACTTTTCTGTCTTCTTTTCTTCTTCTCAAATCCTCCTTAGATGCCTCAATATTGACATGTGGCTCAGAGGTGAACTTGATTCCATGGAAGCTTGAGCAGAGCACAAACCCTGAGAGGTCCAAGCTTATATCTGTTATCCAGTGACTAGCCTAGCTAAGTTCAGAGATCATCATGAGAACATTGGACATGTAATAAAGCATTTCTGAGCAGCAGCTTCTAAAGACTGTGTACTAAGGAAGAAAGGGAATGGATCTACATTAGAGGAAGAACTACACTGACAGAAAGAACAATGTAGTCTTAATGGATTTGGCTCTGAGGAAGATATGGACATGCGCAGGCTGAATTTTTCAAGGTCACCTACTTACAGCTTCTTCTCCCACCACCTCCCATAAAGACTTAAAATGAAAGTTCACAGATTTTGCAAACTTTATTAGTCAGCTAAGTTGTGCGGTCGCTAGAATTCTGGAATTAGAGCCCCGCAGTCCTGAGCTCAGATCCTCTCTCAGATATTAATTAGCTGTGTGACCCTGAGCAAGTCACTGGACCTCTCTCAGGCTCAGCTCTCTCATCCTAAAATGTAGACACCTAAGGTTCACATGAGGGTTAAATAAGGTAAACTAGGCAAAATGCTTTGTCAACCTCAAAGCACTGTGCAAGTACTAGCCTATCTCATGTCCTTCTCTAGATCTCTTTTGTTTGTTTGGCTTCATACATTAGAATATTGTTTTCCTTGATGTCGACACATAAACATAAATAGTGAGTCATAAACTCAATATTAGGAATTTGGTCAAGTTCCTAAATTCTGTGAAATGTTTAAATTTTAATTGAAGTATCTAGGTACAGAATATCTCTTCATAGTTTTTCACGGGTATAGTGAGGACAGATTAAAACAGCTAATATATCAAAATGTTTTAAGGTCTTTGGAAATGAAGCAGTACTTACTAATTAATGTAACAGCTTAACATTTATGGAAAATATGCCTTTAACTGGCAGTATAGATATTACTCTTTTATTTTTTTGTTGCTTAGTTTATTCTGAGTTTTCCTCCTTTGTGCATCCTGGGGCCAAGCATGTGACCTTTAAACAAAAGCATTTAATGACCTTTTTCAACTCACAGATAATGTCTTAACTAAAAGAATCCCAAAACAAAACAAAACAAAAACAAAAACAAACAACAACAGCAATTACTCATCTTCCTTTGGGGCTTTGCTGCACCTCCCTTGAGAACTTCCCCATAAAGGCCACTGCCACCCATTCAGTCACCCAAATTTGCATTCTCCTCGATTTTGCCCTCTCCCTCCTCTCATATATCCCATTATTTGCCAAATCATTGTTTCTATTTCTAAAATATCTCTTGGTTTTTCCCACATATACCATCTGTGAAAAATTATTTTTAATAATCATTGTCTTGGAGACTGAGAACTTTCTCTAGTCTTCTTCCAAAGTCCGGACTTGTTTCTTCAGAAGGACATTACTAATAATGAGATTGCATTGATTCTCCTTATCCTGGTCAACCCCCACCCAAGCTAATAAGTAATTTAATCTAAGGTAAAGAAGCCCCATGGTATTCTTCTCTGGCTTGGGTGGAGACAGATTCTTCTGTCTAGATAGGCCAAGGCTGGGAGTGGTTGGGCATGGTTGGGAGTGGTCTGATAAAAGAGGCATTTCCTCTGTTCCCAGGTAAAATGATGATGGAATGACATCAACCCTGTGCACCTTATATAAACTGTGCACTCTAGTGCCAAAATGAGCCCAGTTCCAGACTGGCTTTCTTAGGTAGCCCACTTCTAGACTGCAGCTCCCATGCAAATGGATGCTATCCACTTTAAGAGAAATAAAACATGAACTCTACAACCTAATTCTGTTTGTCTTTCTTAGAACAAACTCTGTATTCCAAATCATTGTTTCTGTGTCCACATCTCTTAGTTAGACAACTTCTTTTTTTATTCCCATGGCAACCATACTAGTTTAGGTAATCATTGCCTCTCTCCCAAACTGGCACAATGGCTTCCTAATTTGTGTCTCTGCCTCCTCTCTTCCCTGTCAATCTATCCTGACATATCCCTGCGAAGTCTGAGCTTATCACTCCTTTCCTCAATCAACTTCAATCTCCCTATTACCTCTAGAATCAACCATCTGTGCCTCTGTTTAGCTTTTAAAACCCTTCCCAACTTTGCACCTTTATTATACTTTCTTGGCCTTCCCACAAAATGACTTTGCTCTTCCCCATGACACTCCAACTCCCATCTTCGTAACTGGACATTGGCTATTCCCCATACGTGGAATCAATTCCCAACTCAACTCTGCCTTTTAGAACACCTTGTTGTCTTCAGAACTCTGCTTCAGTTACACCTCCCAAAAGCAGCCTTTACCAGTTTCTCCAGCTCCTAGTTCTTATACCCCAGTCCCCAATTTGCACTGTATTTATTTTTGATATTTTTTAGTATCTACAATTTATATACATGCTGTCTCCCCCAATAGAATTCAAGTCTTTCGGGGCAGCGACTATACTCATTTTTGTCTGTGTACACAACTAAACTGGCAACAACTAGAAGACGTTTGGTATACAATAAGTACTTAGGACTTGTTGAGTTATTGGTTAGGAAGCTCCCAACTTTCCAATTCCTGTTGAACCAGATGTTATTAGGACGACTTAGTTATTTGGTTTGAAGTATAGTGAGTTTCAAAAACATTAGAAACCACATATTTGAATATGTGTATGTGTGTTCCAAAGCAATTTGTAATTTAAAGTTATCAACAATATCAACTTTCTGATTCAGCTGTTCCCTAGAGGCAGCTAGGTGACAGAGTGGATAGAGCATTTTAACTGGAGCTAGGAAGACCTGAGTTCAATTCCAGCCTGAGACACTTATCTTTGTGACCCCAGGCAAATCACTAAATCTGTCTGCCTCAGGTTCCTCAGTGTTAAAATAGGGACAATATTATTTACACTTACCTCCCAAGGTTGTTGTGAAGATCAAATGAGATGCTTATAAGGTGTTAGCATGATGGCCGGTTAAACACAATGTGGGTTTCTTTCTCCTGCCCACCCTTGCCCCAGCATCAGAACAGAGGCAATAGCAGTATTAAACAGGCTGGAACTAGGTAGCGGGGCAGCAATAGCAGCTGACACACACAATCTACAAGAGGAAGCGAGAGTCCACCAGAAAATTTTACTAACTGTTCAATTGGACAATGCCAGGTAATGATTAAATATTATACAGCTAATTAACAGGCTTGTAGACAGACACTACCTCCCTCAGACTCCACTCCCCTCAGATTGTAAGTGGAATGGCAAACTCCTCCCAATACATTACTGTGTAGTGGACAGAAACTTGACATTCAGATCACCCTGCTTTGCACTTGCTGCTCTACTTGATTCCAGTTCCACATAACAAGATGCTCCTGCACTGAGTACCTTATGGTGTCCACCTACCCCCTTGATTTCCTGTCATTTCATTTGTTTGTTTGTTAGCTCCTCCCATTATATTGTAGACTCCTTGAGAGAAGGGATTGTCTTTCTTTTTCTTAATTGTGTGTACAATGAAGTGCCTGGTATATACTAGGTGCTTAATAAATATTTATTGGATTAGATTAAAACAAAGTATAAGGTTTATCCCCCAGCTGATTGTACTAGCAATAAGTTATGAGATTCGTTCTGATCATTCTATGATACTTAACTGGTTATTATCCCTTTTTCTTAATGAGAAGAAACCGTTCTAATATTCGATTCATGTTTATTCCCTATATGGCTTCCTTTGCATCCCCTTTTGAGGGGAGACTAGAATCAAAGGTGGATTTTATTTTTTGGGAATTAAAAGCAGGGGGTGGTAAAATGAGGCACTGGGCATTCTAATTTCTCTCTTTAGAAGAACAAACCTCAGGATAATGAATCCAGGTCAAGACTTGAGGGACAAGAAAAGAACAGAGTCTGTTGTAGGTTGTTAGTCCTGGTTGCTTTGGCTGAGTAGTGTCTTCTTGACATCATGGTAGACAAGTATTATTTTCTCCATTTCATAGGTGATAAAACTGAGACTGAGAGGTTGTGTTTTACTCGTTGTGTTCACAAAGCTAGTGTTAATTGTCTATTTAGTGCCCAGGTCTCCTGCCAACTGAAAATCTCAATGTTCTATCTGTGACAGAGTTAGAAGAGGACTAAAAAGTCATTCAGTCTATTTCTTTAATTCTCTAGAGTCTGAGGACCTTAGAGGTCAAGAGACTTGCCTATAGTCTTACAGGAATAGCATAAGGAGTAGCTTCATTCAAGCAAGGTTTTCTCTAGACAACACTGTAAAATGAAAAATAGATGATGTCATGGATATCCCATGCAAATTTTTGATTTAACTTTCTGACTGGTTGTTATTGTTTTGGTATTATCTATTAGCATGTATGAGTCAAAGATTTTCTTTAGTTTTTGTTTAATTAATTGTATGGTTAATATCCATCAAAGACAAGTATTCTAGGTATTCATGCCGTTCACCTTGAGTTAGGTTCTTCAATATTTTAATCTAATAATGCTCTACTAGCTATAGGAAGTTATTTCATCATATTTATTGACTTACAGTATCTACTGTTTTCAGAGATATGCAACAACTGAATTCAACAAATACTTATCAAGCATGATTGTATGCAAGTCACTTGTAGTCAGTGCCAGGAAAATAAAAGGAGATTCAATGAAGACCCTACTCTCAGGAAGGCTTCAATTTAACAGGGGCAGAAATAACAAAAAATATTACAGAAATAACCATGGCACAAAGGAAGGGTATACAAGTGAAAAGGAGAGAAACTTTTATGACAAAATGCTGTGAAACATTTTAAAAGAGAAAAATCACTTTCAACTGGGGCTAAAGGAGATCAGAGAGATATTCATGGTGTAGGAAACATTTGAGTTGAGCCTTAATGTGTGCATGTTTGGTTGGAGTGACTTACACAGACTAAAATAGATCAGAAAAAGTCTATTCAGAGATGGAGGATTATTGACTGTGAAAAACATGTGTTTGTTTAATTCATGCCTCTCTAAGCTTTACTCTAATTTTTTTTGTCTTGCCCCAGTGCTTCATCCTTGAGCCTCAATTCAGCCCCAGAATTCCCACATTGGAAGTACTCTCCATTGCTAAACCCTCTTCCTCTGATTGAATGGCTTTTCTCAGAACCTTCATTTATGGAGGTCTCCTTGACCAGTCATGTTTCATTCCTCTTCAGACTGCGTTCAAACTTTTTTTTTCTACCATGCTCCCATGCTGCATACCTTTGGTCCCCCCTCTACAATTACAGCTTCCTTCTAAGTGTGTCCTCCCTTAGAGAGGAACTCCTTGAAGGCAGAGACTATATTTCTAATTTTATTTGTATTCCCAGTGCTTAGTTCAGTATTTGACACATAATAGGCACTTAATAAATGCTAGTTGAATGACTGACAGGGTTTTAGCAAGTTATTCATAGAATTTCTCTATACATATTGGCACTTAACTTGAAATTATTTTCATGACAGTTGTAACAACAATGCTACTTGCTGCTACTGTGGCTGTGTAAGGCCAATAATACCAGCACACAGGAGGGCTACTAGCACATGTTCTTTGATCTGCTTTTCTAAGGAAAACAACTTTAAAGGTTTACAATCTTACTTTAATTAAATATACATATATCATTCACTCAGTTCAGGGGAAAAAAGCCAGCACCCTGAACTTCAGAGTGTATACAAACAGAAATTTCAAGTATACATTATATAAACAGAGCAAGTAAACACAAACCAGTAGACAGACTTCTAACTGTCTAATAGCAATAGCAAGACATATAGTTACCAGAGAGAAAAGCATCAACATCTGGGTTTTCAAAGCCAGGGGGTTCTGTGACAGCTACCTAGAGTCTGGTCTGGTCAAATCACATGACATTCTTCCAGTGAGTAAGAACCCCAAGCAAAATGCTAATCTCAGAGTATATATGTGCTTTTTCCGGGTCAGAGGTTGTCACAGCCATGAGACTCATGTAACCTAGGCTTTCTTGTGACCTCAAAGACTCCTGATTCAATCAAAGACTCTTTGGAACAAAGGAAAAAATCAAAGGCACTTTATTGCCTTACTGCTGAGAAGCACTCAAACAAAAGACAACAAAAAGTCCTATTTTGCCTGCCATTACATTTGAAGACTCATCAAAGGTGCTTGACTGCCTTCATGCTGAGAAGCACTCCTAAAGAAAAAACAAAGGCAAAAAGTCCCATTCTGCTTGCTATCACAGTAGCTTTTTGCGAATACTTTTCATGAGCATGACAGTCCATCTCCTATCTCTGTGCCTTGGAACTGGTCAATCATTGTGTCTTGGATTGTATTCCCTCATTCTATATCTATAAGGGATTCCACCTTTTCCTTTAAGATGTAACTCAAGCATGATCTTCTTCATGAGCTTTCCCTAAATCCCCAACATGCCAGTGTCTTTCCTCCCATTCTACCTTGTATTTAACTGTTTTGTGTTTATTCATTTCATATTTCTGTTACACATGCTTGTGTGTGTAATTCTTGTCTCTCACTCTTGTGAGTAAGGATCTGTTTCATTCCCTCTATTTGCATGCACTGTATCTAGCACAGTAAAAACAAAAGAAACCAAAAATACTTGATAACTGGTGGATTAGTGATTAATGGGACTGTCGTACAGAGATGACAAAAACAGTTTCCTGTCCTTTCTGTGTTTTTTTGTTTTGTTTTGTTGCCCTGTAAACATCAGTAAACCAAATGATCCCAGTCCATGAAATATGGTTTCTTATTGGCTTGTATGATAGACATAAACTCCTCAACTTCTTTTATTTGTTTATCCAAAAAGAACAGGTGATTCACGTATCCATTCTGCAGCACATCCCTACTGTCTTCTGGTTTCATTAACAGTAAGACTGCCAAGGTTGAAAAAATTGAGATCCTTTCTGCTCATATGTGTAGTTTTTCATCTTTGGACAAAGATCATACATTTAGGGTATTATAGGCTGGGTTGGTTTTGTTGTTGTTTGTTTGTTTGTTTTGACAGCCTGAAAACTTGTAATTGTTAGACTCTTTCTTGTGCTTTTCCACTGCTCTGCCAAGGTCACTGCAGAAGTGTAATGGGGCCATAGAGGACTTAGGGTTATTTTAAATTTTTCTTTGTTTCATAAGTTGGCAACAACAAAGAATTAATGACCAAGTGATCCGCGTACTCATGATGAGCCTCAGTAAAAGTAGTTAGACTGACTCTTGGACAGTAATAAGGACAGACTTGAGACCTTTGCAGCATGGTAGAACCTACCATTTGCATTCTTCTATTAGAACTGTTAAGAATTCAGGGTGACCTTTATATCAGAATGAAGAGCATGGCTTTGTGGAGGTAAATCAATTGTAATATAGTGTCTTAGATTTTTCCTATACCATCATCCATTTAGAGTTGGAAGACTGGGGCATCCTTTAAAATCCAAGTCAAATGTTATCGTCACCAGGAAGACTTCTCTGATGCCATTAATCAAGAATGATCTTGCCTAACACTCACCCCTCACAAAGCACATTATTTTTGTTTGGGGGGAGTGAAGGAAGTACTGATCTGACCTGGGATTTCATTGCTTTGGGGAATTCCAGTGAGAAAATTTTCTCTAACAGTGTAGGCCAACAATTATTCTGGAATTTATAGTCTTAGATAGTAACCTGGGGCACTGGTAAGTTAAATGGCTATCTCATAGTCACATAGCCAGTATATGTCAAAGGCAGGATTTGAACCCAGGTTTTCTTGACTCCCAGACCAGCTTTATATGCACAATACTGTACTGTTCCTTACATAATTTAAAATGTAGATGGAATAATTAACAATAATTATGTGCAGCATAATTTCTACTAATATATGCAGAGTATCCTATTATTTTATAAATTACTTGCTGATATTTGAAGCAGAAGATATTTTCATGAAAGGAAGGAACTTTTAAGATGTCACAAATGAGGACATTGTTCCAATTTAAAATATATTCCCATGAAACATCTTTTAAAAGGTCAATGTATTGTTGTAAGCTTTGTTCTGAAATTTTTTCAGTGTATTGGGGCCTAAGTTTGTCCAACAGCTAACTGCTTTGATTTCTCAAGTAACCTTCTATCTAGATAATAGTGTACATGAAATTTCTACAATTTTGTCTTTATAGTCTTGTGTTTTTTTCCCCTAAGATCACATTACTCCAGTGTTATCACATTTTGAAACCTATCAAACTCACGGCAGAATTGAACACCTATTTGATCACTGGCTGTGGTTTCTGTCCTTTTTTTTTTCTACTTGGTTTTATTTTACTTTTAATTTATCAAGTAATGGAAGCATTTCCATAACATATTAGAAGAAAAAAAAAAGATGATTGCACATGAAACTGCAAATCTATTACATACGACTTGCTAGACTTGCTATTCCTTTTAAATACCTATTAAAGTAATTACATAACTTCTGTCTTTTTTCTTTTCCTCTACCCTCACCCTAGAGATGTTTTTTTGTCCTCTAAGCATATCAGTGAACCGAATGATCCAGGCCCTTAACAACAACAAAAAAAACCCTCTTTATTTAAAATGAGAATTTTTTTAAAAAAAAACTTGTCTCAAAAATGGCAAAAGAAATATCATTAGGAATAAAAGTTATAGGAGAAGACTAGCCAAATGATGTCACATTTCTTCCTCGTTTACTTAAATTATTTTTAATTTCAGAACTCAATCAGTCAATCAATCAGTCAAAAACTACTTATTGACCGGTATTCCCAATACAACAGAGGAAGAACAATCAAAGTAATGAGAGTGGAATCATGATGATTTAGTAATATAGAATTAAAAAAAAAATCAGACAGAAGAGGAGAGACAGAAAAGTAGAGAGCACATTGACAGTGGATGGAATTTTCTAAAATGTTTTATTCTCTGAAGAAATATGTGCCTAGAAATTGCATTCAATGAAGGGCCCTTTCTATATGTCAGTAGTTCATGTGTTCTTTGGTACATGTTGAATCTTTGGCAGGAAGCTACTAATTGTCAACAAAAGCAATTGAGTGACCTAACTTGCTCTTATGGTCAAAGGCTGCATAGCTGCTATAAATAAATAATACTTCACTTAGAAGCTCTCAGAACAAAGCATCCAGGGAGACCAACAAGGACAAGAAATACTTACTTTGTCATGAGCTTACTGTAGGAGTTGGCCATAGGAAGAACAAAGAATTAAAGAATAAGAATCTTAATCTCACCAAGAATGCAGCTGAGGAGAATTTTTCAGTGCCCTGTACACTGTGCGCATTATCTTTCTTTTCTTAAAAAAATATACATATACATATATATATACATGTATATACATGTATACAATTATTTGTATATGTGCATATAGTCCCACTCCCAAATCTTAGTGCAGCTTTAAGCTACTAGAGCTTAAAACTTCAATAAGACTTTTGGACTACTCTAAGGTTATGGAACACTATACACATGTGTGTATACATATAAATATATTCGCACATATTCATGTATTTATACATTACATGCATATTTTGCAGTATGCATATTTTGCAGTATGCATATTTTCTTTTGTTTTTTTGCATCACTTAAATTTTCCTAGCATCTTTTCCCCTATCCCTTTCCCCAAGAGCCATCCCATATAATGTTTTTATTAAAAAAGAAAAAGGAAAAGGAAAAAATCAACAAAAACAATCATCACATTAAAAAAGTCTAAATTATATGTAATGATCCACACCTATGGACTACCTATATTTGCAAAGGATTGTGTGTGTGTGTGTGTGTGTGTGTGTGTGTGTGTGTGTGACATCTTTGTATCTCTTCTTTGTGGCCATGCTTCTGGTTTTTAATTTTACTTTTAATTTTAGTTATTTTTTTAGTGTGTTCCATTCACATTATTATAGTCATTTTGAATATTATTTACTTGACTTTGCTTAATTAATTCGGCATCAACTCATGAAAGTTTTTCCATGCTTCTCAGTATTCATCATATTCATTGTTTTATAGAGCATATTAATATTCCATTACATTCATGTACCATAATATGTTTACCCACTTCATGTCTTTGTCACATTGCCTAGTAACTGTTTCCTGTGCTACAAGTATGAGTTGATCTCCCACGAAGAGAAGGTTAATAGTCTAGAGGGTGACAGTGGAAAGAGCACTAGATCTAGAGTCCAAAGACCTTGGTTTAAATCTTGACTATTCTAATTACTATCTATGTAACCTTGAACAAGTCATTTATATCTGAACCTCACTTTCTTCATCTCTAAAATAAGGAGCCTTTATTAGATCATTTCTAAGGTCTTTTTCAGCCCCTACTCTATGATCATGTGATTCTTTAAGGAGGAAAAAGCTATTATACTCCAAGGAATGATGATGATGATGATGATGATGAGGATGATGTTGATGATGATGAGAGAGAGAGAGAGAGAGAGAGAAAGGGACAGAGAAAGAGAGAGAAAGGGAGAGAGAGAGAGATGATTTAATAAGGACAAGATGAAAAAGAGAAGAGTAATGGTGATTGGTGACTCCCTGCTGAGGAACAGTTATTTGTCAACCTGACATTAACAATTAAAAGGTCAGTTGTCTTCCCAGAGGATGTAGTCAGGATGTGCAGAACATCCCTAAGCTTGTCAAACCTGATGACTATTACCCACTTATGTTAATTCATATCAAGACAATTTAAACTGGCAGAGGAAATTATTTCTTGGGATTATGAAGTACTGGTCAAGAAGCTTGATAATTTAGAGACATTGAAAGAGGGTATTCAGGAAGCAGTGTACATCAATTTTCATACTTAAGATATATGGAAGTATATTATGGGAGTTTCTTTGTCTGGATTCTTATAAAACTCGAGGACAATTTCACTCACTAGCATATCACATGACTGAATGTCAAATAAAGTGAGTAACTAAATTGAAAGGAAAAGAAAATTAATTGTGTACCAAGGAAGATTGCTTGTAGGTAATAGCTTCAGATTATTAGGATAAAGATTAGGTTTTTATGAATTTTTAGACTCACTTAGAAGACACAACCAATCAGCAACATTCCATGAAAGAAGTGAAATAGGAGAAAGTGTACATACCTTGGGGCATAGCAATTACTAATGATCAAGTTTGTTCCTGTGGACAAATATCTTTTATCTGTGGTTAGTCTTATTAATTTCCAGGGCTGACTGTAAAGCTCTAGGATGGTGGAGGAGTTGTTGCCAGTATGGAGATGGGAATAAAGTATAGACTGATGGTCTCTATTTATACAATTCCATTGCTCTGTTTTTTCTCCTTAGAAGTTACTTTTTCTGGGCAGAGGTTTTCCCAAACTTCCTGTACTCATGTTCATTCTCCTCTGCCACACAGTCACATTTCTCCTAGATCATATGCTTCTTTTGCAAGATGCCCTGGCCAATGACACAGGGAAGAGAGAAGGGGAGAATACCTTCCTTGCTGTACTCTGGAAGAGACTAAAGGATAAGAGTGAAGAATGAGTCCATAAAATTTCACTTTGTCAACAGCTCCAGAACTGTCTTCTTGACTCTATCAGTCAGTCCCTTATCCCCTTACCATTTTTATGCTCTGAAGTCTGTCTGAATTCTTCAAGTATATGAGTGCACAGAGAAAAGGCACAAGTCAATCCATATTCACTGAGCAAAATCATTGTTTCTGTCTACCACTCATTCTCACCCTTTCATGTGTAAATATGGCCACTTGATAACTTAAAAACTGCAAATGGACCAATCAAAATCTGATTAGAGCCAAGTTTAAAAGGGGCCTTTCCCTATATACAGCAATTTAATAGTTTCTTTGAAGACTCAATTGATAAAACTTCTTCTGATCAATCTTCTGCTAATTAAGACATATTCGTGTGAGAAAAATGCAGTAATAATAGGTAAGGCTGCCCTAAGGAAGCATATTGGAGAGCATTTGAGTGAAGATCATTGGAGGAATAAATGTAATGTTGTTTCCAGAATATGGCACAAACCACCTGGAAAGAAGGAAAATATTGATGAAGTATTCAGGAAATAGACAACAAACCTGGCTTGGAAGTATGATAACATAGTGATATGGAATTTGAGCTCTCTGAATACCTGCTTGTAGTTTTCTCTCTGTCAAAGGGAAAGAAATTAATGCATTCCAGATACATTAATAATAACTTCGATGTTTTTGACAGATGGAGGGGATAACAAGAGGGATTACTATGTAGGACCTTGTTTCTTTCATCAAGAAGAGACTGATTACAGAAGGAGAAATGTTGGGAATATTGAGGAGGAATAACTACTCCTTCTTAAAAATTTCAATAAAGAGAGAAAGGAAATCTGAACACAGTTTGGCATGCATACTAGGTGTTGGAAGTGTTTGTTACAGAATGTTCAGAAATGATTAACTAGGATAGCATGACCTAAATTCCATGTAGAACATTGACATAAAGGAGATGAGAAACTCTCAAGAATGGAATTCCAATTGTACAGAGACAAATAATTCCCATGAAAACTAAAAGGAAGAGCTGTTTAGAGATAGCTTTAATGCATGAAAACTGAATTGAATTGATGCATGGGAAACTCATCTCCTATTTACTTGATCATTTTTTTAAAACTTATGAATGGCTCAAACAAAAACTGTTTAGAGACCACTGGTATAACCAACACAAGATTAAAAATAAATTCTCTACAAATACAGATTGGCACATACTCTGCAACTTGTAGTCTTAGAGAGTGGCATACACACATGCAGATAAATGCATGTGTAGAATGTATTATTACTAATGTAACTTATACATATGTGCATACTGCCCTTCCATGCATATATGCACACATGTATGTATAGTATAAATATGTGTGTATGTACAGGTTTACATGCCTGTGTTTGTATACATATTTAAGTATTAGTGTGTGTGTTTATGTATGTATGTATGTATGTATGCATGTATATAGTCTCAGGCAAATCTCTAAATTGCAGAGCATGTGACAACCTTTATTGGTAGAAGGTTTTTTGGTTTTATTTTGTTTTGTTTTTAATTTTGAGTCCACTAGACTAGTGGTTTCCAAACATTTTGATTTGAGTACTTGTATTAGCAAGGCAATAATCACAATATAGATGATAATTGTCAATATGCCTATATGGTTCTGTATTGCAAAATATCAGAGACTCTCCATATAGAATGTAGAAGAAGTAAACCATTTATTCAGACACCAAAGAACCAGGTCCCAAAACCAATAAGCCCAATCCATCATAGTAGCAAAGAATTCAATACACAATATCACAGCAGAGGACCACTGCATCCCATAACCTTCCCACCCTCTGCTGGGCCTTGCCCCCAATAATTACTCACAGCACAGCACATGTCTGTTCTTTCCCTTGGCTCTAACTGCTCTCTCTCTAAGCATTTCCTTTGACACACTTTCCTTTTCCTCTCAGCAAGCTTCTCCCACCACATGTGGCTTAAGTTTCCTGTGACATAAGCAGGTCACATGGCCTATTAATGGGTGGGAAAGATCTTCAAATCTAAATTGTTAAAACAGTAATCTCCCAGCTAAAAAATATTGTAAGTATCGAAAAAATAGACATATCTACTTATTTTCAATTTTCTTTACATGTGACCTGTGTGGTAGACTTTTGGGAGAACATGGACAAGAAGATGTATAGGGATCGATGGTTTGTGATCTGCATTATTAGAGAGAACTCCTGAATAGAAGAGATCACATATTCATTTGAGGATACATGCACTAATAATTTTGCATGTTGTAAAACATGACAATAAAAATAGAAATAATTTTAATGAGAGCAATATGATTGAGTAAACTTTACTGCTTTTAAAGGATTTGGTTTAAAACATTTAAAAATCATTATTTATTTATTTAATACTTTTAGTTTTTATCATTAATTTTCACAAGAGTTTGAATTACAAATTTTCTCCCCATTTCTACCCTCCCTTCCCCACTTCAAGATGGCACATATTCTGATTGCCCCATTCCCCAGTCAGCCCTCCCTTCGGTCACCCCACTCCCTCCCCATTCCCTTTTCCCTTACTTTCTTGTAGGGCAAGATAGATGTTTATGCCCCATTGCCTGTATATCTTATTTTCTAGTTGCACGCAAAAACTTTTTTTTGAACATCTTCTTTTAAAATTTTGAGTTCCAAATTCTCTCTCCTCTTCCCTCCCTACCCACCCTCCCTAAGAAGGCAAGCAATTCGACATAGGCCACCTGTGTATCATTATGCAAAACTCTTCCACAATACTCATGTTGTGAAAGAATAACTATATTTTTCTCCTTCCTATCCTATCCCCATTTATCCAATTTTCTCCTTTGACCCTGTCCCTTTTCAAAAATGTTTGCTTTTGATTATCTCCTCCCACATGTGGCCTCCCTTCAATCATCCCCATTTTTTATCTCCTTCCTCCTTCTTTACTGTGGGGTAAGATGCCCAATTGAGTGTGTATGTTATTCCCTCCTCAGGTCAATTCTGATGAGAGCCAAATTCACTCATTGTCCTTTACCTGCCCCCTCTTCCTTCCCAACAGAACTACTTTTTCTTATCACTTTTATATGAGATAATTTACCCTATTCTATCTCTCCCTTTCTCCCCCTCTCAATATATTCCTCTCTCATCCCTTAATTTGATTTTATTTTTTTAGATATTATCCCCTCATATTCAACTCACGCTGTGCCCTCTGTCTATGTATATATATATATATATATATATATATATATATATATATATATATATATATATATATATATATATTCCCTTCAGCTACCCTAATACTGAGGTCTCATGAATTAGACACATCATCTTTCCATGTAGGAATGTAAACAAAACAGTTCAACTTTAGTAAGTCCTTTGTGATTTCTTTCTTGTTTGCCATTTCATTCTTCTCTTGAGTCTTGTGTTTGAAAATCAAATTTTCTATTCAGCTCTGGTCTTTTCACTGAGAAAGCTTGAAAGTCTTCTATTTTATTGAAAATCCATATTTTGCCTTGGAGCATGATATGGATTTTTTCTGACTGCTTGTAGTATTTTCTCCTTGATCTGGGAGCTCTGGAATTTGGCGACAATATTCCTAGGAGTTTTCTTTTGGGGATCTTTTTCAGGAGACGATCAGTGGATTCTTTCAATTTCTATTTTACCCTCTGGCTCTAGAATATCAGGGCAATTCTCCTTGATAATTTCTTGAAAGATGATATCTAGGCTCTTTTTTTGATCATGGCTTTCAGGCAGTCCAATAATTTTTAAATTATCTTTCCTGGATCTATTTTCCAGGAAATGAGATATTTCACATTGTCTTCCATTTTTTCATTCCTTTAATTCTGTTTTATAATATCTTGATTTCTCATCAAGTCATTAGCTTCCACTTGCTCCCATCTAATTTTTAGGGTAGTGTTTTCTTCAGTGGTCTTTTGGACCTCCTTTTCCATTTGACTAATTCTGCCTTTCCAGGCATTCTTCTCCTCATTGGCTTTTTGGAGCTCTTTTGCCATTTGAGTTAGTCTATTTTTTAAGGTGTTATTTTCTTTAGTATTTTTTGGGTCTCCTTTAGTCAGTCACTGACTTGTTTTTCATGGTTTTCTTGCATCACTCTCTTTTCTCTTCCAATTTTTCCTCTACTTCTCTTACTTGCTTTTCCAAATCCTTTTTGAGGTCTTCCATGGCCTTAGGACAGTTCATGTTTGTCTTGGAGGCTTTTGATGTAGGCTCTCTGACTTTGTCGACTTCTTCAGGCTGTATGTTTTGGTCTTCTTTGTCACCAAAGAAAGATTCCAGATTATGAGTCTGAATCTGAGTCTGTTTTCACTGCCTGGCCATGTTTCTACCCAATTTATTTGACCCTTGAGTTTTTCATCCATGTATGACTGCTTTTATAGTATAGATTACTTTGTTCCAAGCTTGAGGGGCTGTGCTGTTGTTTTCAGAGTTACACAGCAAGCTCTAACACCCCAGTGCTCTGCCTCCCCCAAAAACTGCCAACCTGGACTGGACTCAGATCTAAGCTGTCTCTGCACTCCAGCTCAGATCTGCCACTTAATTCCTGCCACCAGGTGGGCCTGGGGCCTGAAGCAACTGTAGTTGTAGTTCTGTAGTTGCACCACCTCCACTGCCCCTGGGGTGGTGGCCAAACCGAGAATTCCTTTTATTCTGACCCAGCAGCTTTTCCCACTAACCTTCTCTGTTGTCTTTGGTGTTTGTGGGTTAAGAAGTCTGGTAACTGCCACAGCTCACTGATTCATGGTGCTAGGACCTGTTCCACCCAGCTCCTGGTCTGGTTGGTCCAGGCGCAGCACATGCTCCTAGTCCTTACCCAGCAACCATCCAGGCTATCCTGGGCTGGAGCCCTGCTTCCTTCTGCTATTTTGTGGGTTCTGCAGTTCTAGAATTTGTTCAGAGCCATTTTTTATCAGTGTTTGGAGGGTCCTGGGGGAGAGCCTTGGGCAAGTCCCTGCTTTCCAGCCACCATCTTGGCTCCACCCCCCTTAAAACTTTCTAATACAGAAACTTGAGGTTCTTATTCTAAGTTGAGTTTATTTTGGTATTTGGTTTTAGTGGCTATATTCTTGTATGTATAAAATAATGGATACTAGAAGGATGTGAAAATGTGGTACTACCATGTGTTCTATGTATGGTAACTCACAATATTAACCACAATCAAGGCTAGCCCCTTTTAACTACCTCCAATGATTTTGATGTATAATCAGTTAATTAATAAGCATTTATTGTTTACCACGGGGCAGACACTACACTAAGTGCTGGAGATACAAAACAAAACAAAAAAACAAACCAAACTAAATAAATCATTGGCCCTGCTCTCAAGGAGCTCATATTCTAGTGGAGAAGACAACATACAAATAACTATGTAAGTCCAAGATATATGCAGTATAAATAGTAGATAATTTTAGAAGGAATAAGGTGGAGTGCACATAGAAAAAGAACTCCTGCCATAGGTAGTGTTTGACCTGAGCCTTGAAGTCCAGAGATGCTCAGAGTTAGAAGTAAAGCGGGAAAGAATTGAAAGCATGGGGGACAGCTAATGGAATTGTGTTCAGTTGTGTGTGAGGAACAACCAGAAGACTGGATCACAGGACACATTTTAGCATAAGAATACTGGAAAAGTGGGAAAGGGTCAGATTTTTAAGGGTTTTAGATGACAAATTCAAGATTTGATACTTGATCCTGGAGGTAATAGGGAGTGGCTGAAGTTTAATGAGTAAAAGAATGGCATGACCAGATCTATGTTTAAGAGAATTATTTTGGCAGATGCCTGGAGGGTATGTTGTAAGGGGGAGAAACTTAAGCAGTAAAAAGAAAAGAAGGCTATTTCAATAGTCCAGATGAGAGGTGATAATGATCTGTAAAAGGGTGGTGGCTATGTAAATGAAGAGAAAAGGGACACATAGGACAATTGTGGTACAAGTAAGAATCACAAGATTTGACAACAGAAAGGCCCCAAAGTATAGATCTTAAAGCTGAGCAATGAAAATATTACCTGGGTAATCTGTTGGGTGGCTTCTGTAAAATCACAAAGACCAAGTTGCCTATACTGCTTTGTCCATGAATGGTCTCTGCTTTGCTGTAGCATTGAGAGACACAGAAATGCTTCTTAGGGAAAATGGAACATACTTTAATCTGGATACCAGAAGAAGCTACTCTTATCCTACACAGGACTGGTGAGCTCTGGTTGTATATTATGTAGGATGTCATTGATTGAAAGTGAAACCAAGGACAAACTAATGTTTGTATTCTTTTATTTCTGTGCTGAGAGGAGTATTGCCATACAAACTTATTTGATTAGAGTGAATTTTTACCATGGACTTTGGTGAAAACAGAACATCTGTTCTCTTCCCTCTGGGGCAGTTCAATAGCTCTCACAAGTCCCAAACTCAAGTACAGAAGATGAGGGCAAAGCAAGTTGACTGAGAATGAATATAAAGGAGTGGGTTTTGTCCTCTAAGAATAGGATCAGAAATATGAAAGCACAGAACAAGCTAAATCTGGTGATGCATGCTCAGTAGAACAAAAAAGATGTGGTGATTTTTTGTTTGTTTTATAGCTGTATTGGGAAAGAGAAAGATCATAGAATGGAAAGGACCTTTTATTTTAGATTGATTAGAAAATGATAATAGATGAAAGAGAAGGCAGGACTACTCAACTTACATTTTCTCTACAAGGAGAATGTTCTATTGCTTGGAAAGAATAGAAAATAAAGGAAAATAAGGAGTTGAAACCCAATGCAATTCATGAGTGAAAAAAACAAACACTTGATTTCTCTCCTTGAGTATAAGTTGTTAGGCATAGGCACACTACATGTCAAGATGCTCAAAAAACAGGTGGATATGATTGTTGAGCCTTTGCCAGGAATCTATGAAGGATCTCAGAAAATAGGGGAGGTGTCATTGGAATGGAAGAGGGTAAATCTTTTTTTGGATTTCCAGAAAAGGGAAAAGAATTTGGATTATTCAAATGCTGGCCAGTAAGTTTCACTCATATTCCTGGAAAGATTATAGAATATAAAGTTAAAAGGAAAGTTTGCAAACATCTGGAAACAAGATATTAAGAACAAGTCTTGTCTGGCTAACTTCATTTCTTTCTTTGACAGGATAACTATAGTGGAAAATCAGGAGAATACTGGTCAGAATAGTTACCTATACTTCAGCAAGGAGTTTAACAATGTCTCCAATATTATCCTTTCATAATTTAGGATTAAAAACTTTTCCCTATAGTTCTATATGATGATGAAACCATTGTCTCCAATAGTATAGAATGAAAATACTATTTTGTTTACTAATTTCATGTAATTTTTATCTAGAACTGATGACAATATCTGATCTGATCAAAGTAAAGCTCAATGGAATCACTTTCTCCCCCTCCCCCACTCACTTTTTTTTTCTGGCCACTAGAATAATAAAAGTTAATAATAATAGTAATAATAATGAAGTTACTAATTAATTAATTAATTAATGTTAATTAACATTAATTAATTAATCTTTGACTACCATATATTTTAGCTGCTAACTCATTGCTCTGTTAGTCCACTACTGCAAGATAACTTTCACTGTCTATCCATGTCTTCCTTGTCTTATACCTTTCTAATTGATTTCAAAAATATACATACAATGCAAGTGTTTTTGATTTCCCAAGAGGATTGCTTTTATCATAGAGTAATGCATTTAGATCAAGAAGGGCCCTTAGAGTTCATCTGGTTCAACTTCATCGTCGTACAAATGAGCAAACTTAGGCCTAGAAAGGCTAAGTGACTTGCCCAATATCACAGAGGTAGTGAAAGGTAGATTATGGATTTTAATCTATGTTTTCTGACTCCATATACATTTCTACTATATTCTACTGTGTCATTGTATCATATCAATAAAAGAAAAAGGATCATCAGGCTTTCAAGGTGCTTGAAACTTATTATTCAATTTCAATTTCGGTAAAGTTAATTAAGGACCTTCTATGTGCTGAGAGCTATTGTGAGCACTGGGCAACATACAGAGGTCCCTATTCTACTGATCTTAAAAATCTAATAGGGAAATATGATACACAAATAAATGGCTTTATTAAAATTATACATGGCTGCTGGAGAAATGGAAAACGTATTTAAAAATCATGTTTTGAATCAGAGCTAGGAAAGGATCATTACCAGCTTGGGGAATGAGGTAAGTTTCCATGAAAAAGATAGTACCTGAGCTGGTTTGTAAAATGTGAACAGGTAGAAATGGGGAAGATGGCATTTTTAAATATAAGTAATAGCATAAACAAAAACAAGTTGGATTTTCTCATGCTGATAAACTTGCTTGGACTTTCACCTCTTCTCCATCTGTTCAGATCTTATTCATGTAAACTCTTCTTTTCCCTGGTAAAGCCATATGAGGAATGTTGTGCTCAATTCTTAATGCCACCTTTTAGGAAAAGCATTTATGTGCTGAAATATGTACAAAGCAGAATGACTGGGATAACGAGAAATCTGAAGAATATGGCACAAAAGAAACAATTAAGGCAACTGGTATTGTTTTGGCCTGGAGAAGAGAAAAATAAAGGGTGATGTGATCACACATGAAGGTCTATCATGTAGAAAAAAAGATTAGGTCTGATCTACTTGATTCATTAGAGCAAAATGAGAAGCATTCAGTCAACAAGCATATATTTAGTGACTACTATGTGTCAAGCACTATCCTAAGCTCTTCCTAGATAAGAAAGTTAAAAGACAGATTCTGTTCTCAAGAAGCTAATGTCAAGAAGTCTAATTAGGGAGACAACTTGCAAAAGCTACGCACAAACAAACTATATATGGGATCAATTGGAAATGATCAGCAGAAGAAAGACACTAGCATTAAAGGGAATTTGGAAAGCCCTCTTTTAGATGGGATTTTAGCTGAGACTTAAAAGAAATAAGGGAAGCTGGGATGCAAAAATAGGAGGAAGAGAATTCCAGGCATGATGGACAGCCTGTGAAAATAGTGCCTTGTGAAAGAAACAGAAAGGAGGCCAGGGTCACTGGATCAGAGAATGCCTAGGATAAGTAGGGAGATTATTAGTCGATTCTGTCCTTTAACTGCTTTTTTCCTGTAATGGTTTAAATCATCATTCTTTGTCTCTGAACTTAATTCAGAATTCAACTGGCCTGTAATGGGTTAAATTTAGAAATCCAGCTCCCCTGCTAATCACTGATCTATTATTGAATCAAGGAATTTAACTGACTTTGAGGGATGATTGTGAACACAAGGGAGTTGGGCCTAATATCTTTACACCACCAAGCTATCCTTCCAAGGATGTCTGGCTTGTTATCTTGAATCTGGACTCTCAGGAGGGATAGGGGGGATTGTTGCTAACCTACATTAGCAAACTTCAAACCAATCATGTTGCTCTCTGTACCTGAACTTTGTAACCAATCCTGTTGTTCCCAATCCCATGATGACATCTACCTTGCTCTGTTCTTTGTTCTGTATTCCCCAAAACCTATAAAAGGGGAACTATCTTTTTTCAGGTTCTTTGGCCTAAATGGAGGCAATCCACTGACCCATTTATTGACAGGCAGTATGCCCCTGCTGATAAATGTTATCATGAGAGAATTGCCTCAGTTTGCCCTTTTGATAAATTACACTTACCACGTAAGTGAAAGGTAAGAAGACTAGAAAGGTAGGAAGAGGGTTTGAACATCAAATAGAAGATTTTACATGATCCTGAATGTAATAGTTTATTGAATTAGGCAGTGCGGGGATGAGAGGAGGTCTAGGTTGTGTTAAGCCAATACTTTAGGAAGATAAATTGGAGTGGAGAGAAATTTGAGGCAGGGAGACCAATCAAAAAGCTATTATAATGGGTAGAAGGTAAAGAAAGATAAATGTAGGCTTGGCATAAGGACAAACTTCTAAATAAATACAGCTGTCTAAAAGTAGAATGGGAGACAAGAGACGGTTCCTCATCTTTGGAGGTCTTTGAAGAAAGGAGAGATTTGTTACTTGTCTGTGATGATGTAGATGGAATTCTTGGTCAATAAAATTTGTACTTAATGACTTCCAAGGTCCTGTCCAACTTTGAAGTTCTTTTTCTTTGAGTAGTCCAAGAGAATGGCTGACAGAGTGCTAAGATCATTTCTATATTCCTCCATGGTAACTCAACATGGTAACTCAAATGGTTTATGTGCTTATCTCAGAGGAATCATAGTTGGAGTAAAGCTATTAACTTTTGTACCTTGTCACAGGAGAACGGTAAGAGAAGTCCATGCTGGAATAAGGGGCAGCTGTAGCCCTTTTTACAAGAGGAAGAATGTGAACGTGGAGATCTGTCACAAAAGTCTGAATAGGTACCCCTGCTTCTGTAGCACAACACAAAGTTAATTTGGTTTCAGTACAATGTATCTTTCATATTTTACCTTATATTGGTGAGTTGTGCAATGCTAGAATCCATATTGCTTAACTCTCAGCCCAATGCTTTCTGTATATAAGAAAGTACCTCTGATAATTGATAATATAACTTGGGTGGTCACATCTATGATGAATTACTTTGCATTCTCTTTAATGAAGGGAAAGAAAAACAATTACTTGTAAAAAAATTTGATAAGGAAATTATGCTGTACAGTAGTGGGGTTAAGAATCAATTCCTGACACTTAAAACCAAAGCACACAGGTACATTATGAATGAATCAATGAATATATTTACCTGAAAAACACATTAGTCATTTGAGAACAGAGTGAGATACTTGTATGTGCAAAGAGGAAATTATGAAAAAGCTTATCCCTGCTTTCAGCATCCTTACATACGGTAGAAAGGGCACTTGATGACTTGTCCGAGGGAGAATGATGTACACGTCCTAGAACAGCTCAGAACAGGCAGTACAATCATTAAACTAAGCAATGGAAAAAATTCCATCCTCTATTTCAACAGATTACAAAAATGAGATTTGTCTTGGTCACCAGAAGATACATTTTGCTCCTTCACCAATTAATTTGGAAGTCGCTAATCTGTGTATTGTCCTTTCATTAGATGAATGTACAAATGACTGCCTCATTTGCTCCGTTGCTGAGATGAACTTTCTCTGTCTTGTTCTACATAAGGCTGTCAGGAAGGTGACTTCCTGTTTGACAAATTATTCTTTGTTTTATTACATTTAAGAAGCTGTGATTCACTCTGCTGTGTAATTAGGAGAAGCTGAATATTTTCTATTCTTTGAAAGTATGGCAGAACTGTGAACAAATTGCCTCTATCGCCCTGTCTCTATGTCTGCTGTCCTCATTAGCTGTAACTCAGTCTCTCTGTTAAAAATGATCCTTTCATAAGAGGCTGCCTTTTCTCTTGGATTTCAATATTAAGTAAAGGGTCCTCCCCAACTCTGTCTCCTGGGGAAAATGTTCTCCAGAATATTTAGGCTTCCTATTAGAAGAGAATTGATGAATAATCACTTAATTTTTTTTTAACTCTGACATCCATTGCATTTATTAATAAAATAATCTATGCTAGTGCAACCAAAGGCAATAAATGTATAGACACTGGAAGGAGGTAGGGGTAATACTGCTGATGTTGAGAATTGATCAATCAATAAACATTTATTAAGCACTTAGTGTGTGTTGGACATTGCTGAGAATGGAGCAGAAAGAACACTAGCTTAGAAGTTGGGCGTCTTGGGATCTAATTGTTTGGCTCTGCTGGTAACTAGCTATGTGATGTTGGTGAAGTCATTTCGCTTTCTTTCTGGACCCTGTTGAATATAGTGATCAGATGGGGCTACCTGACCCTCACCCCATGGTTAGCACAGGTTCAAACTAGTTGGAGCCAGTCTGGTGATATATATGGAAACTCCCTGTTGCTACACCTAGAATGTGCTGTTATGACCAGATGTCACTACTTCCCAAGCCTCTTCAGCCTTCTGTATGGACTTTTGGTTGTTAGGCAAAGCAACTTATGTAACAGGTTCACCAAGAGATGCCTTCTGTGAGATTCCCTCCCTGTTGAAGTATATTTAAACCCTGCCCCTTCTGTCCCTCCTGAGCCCTCCAGCACTGTGGTGCTGCATGGTTTCTAGAACTACAATTCCTTTTCCTTGACTAGACAGTCTTGTTGTCGCTCCTTTGGAAGTCTTCTTTACTTCAGATTGACATTTCTGATGTCAAAAATGGTATTTGAAGACTTCTGCCTGGCCAGCCACCCTTTTAGGCCTTAGATGTGCAGTACCAGCATGGACTCAGGAGTTCAGTCTGGATAAGTGGTCTGTCATATCTCTGAGCTCCCTCTCTTTCAGATAGGTTCCTGGTTCATTGAGAGTTTGTTAAAAGACCCATGAACGCTTTTGGATCCACTCTGACAGGTCCCTCTAAGGAGATGTTTGCTGGGTACGTGTTTTCAAACTATGAACAATGTACTTTCAAGTACTTGGCAGCGTTTAATGAGAGGGGACTGGAGGCATAGTGAGGTGAAGGGCATCAGAGATGTGAGGAGGGCATGAGAGGATGAGTATGGAAGTGTGAGTGTGTGCCTCTTTCCCAGTGCTATTTCTTTTTTTTTTAAATATAATTTAGTAATTTTCAGTTTTCAACATTCACTTCCACAAGATTTTGAATTCCAAATTTTCTCCCCATCTCACCCCTCCCCCTGCTCCAGGACAGCATGCAGCCTGAACACCCCTTCCCCCAATCTGCCCTCCCTTCTATCACCCCTCCCTTCTCCCATCCTCCTCCCCTCTACTTTTCTGTGAGGTAAGATAGATTTCTATACCCTATTGCCTGTACATCTTATTTCCCAGTTGCATGCAAAAACAATTTTTAGTATTCATTTTTTTAGAGCTTTGAGTTCCGCATTCTCTCCCTTCCACCCTCCCCACCCACTCTCACTGAGAAAGCCAGCAATTCCATATAGGTCATACATGGGGAGCCATGCTAAACACTTCCATAACAATTATGTTGTGAAAGACTAACCACATTTCCCTCTATACTGTCCTTCCCTCCGTTTATTCCATTCTTGCCCTTGACCTATTCCCCTATTGCTTCTGAATACCCCTTCCCCCAATCTGCCATCCCTTCTTTTATCCTCCCTCTCTTATCCCCTTCCCCCCTGCTTTCCTGCAGTGTAAAATAGATTTCCATACCCAATTGAGTGCGTGTTATTCCCTCCTTAAGCCAAATCCCATGAGATTGTAAGACTCACTTATTCCCTCTCATCTCCCCCCTCCTCCCCTCCATTGTAAAAGCTCTTTTTTGCCTCTTTTATGTGCAATGATTTACTACATTCTACCTCTCCCTTTCTCTTTCTCCCATTACATTCCTCTCAACAATTAATTTTATTTTTAGTTATCATCTCTTCACAATCAGCTCACCCTGTGCCTTCCGTCTCTCTCTGTCTCTTTATCTCTGTCTCTCTGTCTGTTTCTCTGTCTCTGTCTCTCTCTCTCTTTATATATACATATATATATATATATATATATATAAATACACACATATATACATGTACACATATACATACAGATACATGCATACACACACAGGCACACATATATTTCCTCTAATTATCCTAATACTGAGAAAGGTCTCATGAGTTAAATATCATCTTGCCATGTAGGAATGTAAATAGCCCAACTTTAGTAAGAAACTTATGCCTTCTCTTTCTTGTTTACCTTTTCATGTTTCTCTTGATTCTAGTATTGGAAAATCAAATTTTCTCTTCAGCTCTGGTCTTTTCAGCAAGAATGCTTGGAAGTCCTCTATTTCATTGAAATTCTATTTTTTCCCCTGAAGTATTATACTCAGTTTTGCTGGCTAGGTGATTCTTGGTTTTAATCCCACCTCCTTTAACCTCTGGAATATGATATTCCAAACCCTATAATCCTTTGGCGTAGAAGCTGCTTAATCTTGTGTTATCCTGATTATGTTTCCACAATACTTGAATTGTTCCTTTCTGGCTGCTTGTAATATTTTCTCCTTGACCTGAGAACTCTGGAATTTGGGTGCAATATTCCCAGGAGTTTTCCTTTTGGGATCTCCTTTAGGAGGGATTGGTGGATTCTTCCTGTCCATTTCTATCTTACCCTCTGATTCTAGAATATCAGGGCAGTCTTTCTTGATAATTTCTTGAAAGATGGTGTCTAGGATCTTTTTTTGATCACGGCTTTCAGGTAGAACAATAAATTTAAAATTATCTCTCTTGGATCTATTTTCCAGGTCAGTTGTTTTTCCAGTGAGATATTTCACATTGTTTTCTATTTTTTTTTCATTCTTTTGGTTTTGTTTTATAATTTCTTGATTTCTCATAAGTCAGTAGCTTCCATTTGCTCCATTCTAATTTTTAAGGAATTATTTGCTTCAGTGGGCTTTTGGACCACCTTTTCTATTTGGCCAATTCTAGTTTGCTTTTAAGACATTCTTCTTCTCATGGGCTTTTTGGACATCTTTTGCCATTTGAATTAGTCTATTTTTAAGGTGTTATTTTCTTCAGCATTTTTGGGGGGTTCTCTTTAGCAATCTGTTGACTCATTTTTCATGATTTTCTTGCATCATTCTCATTTCTCTTCCCAATTTATCCTCTACTTCTCTTACTTAGTTTTCAAAATCCTTTTGGAGTTCTTCCATGGCCTGAGACCATTTTATATTTTTCTTGGAGGCTTTGGATGTAGGAGCCTTGATCTTGCTGTCTTCCTCCAGGTTGAATGGTTTGATATTCTTCTGGTTGTATGCTTTGATCTTCCTTGCCAACCAAGGAAGTAACCTTCTATACTCTTATTTTTCCTGTTTGCTCATTTTCCCAGCCAATTATTTGACTTTTGAGCTCTTTGTTAAGTGGAGGGTGTACTCCCCCAAGTTTCAGGGATTTTGTGCAACTGTTTTCAGAGCTATCTCTAGGGATATGTAAGTTCTTAGTTCCTCCAAGGTGGTATGATCAAAAGAGAGGTGTATACTCCTCTCCTAGCCTGCTCTCTGGTCCATGAGCAACTACAAGCACTCTTTTCTGTCCTGGAATTTCCAGGAGGATTCCCTCTCCACAGCCTCCACAAACTCTGCCACATCAGTGTTCCTTCTTGCCCCAGGACTGAGACCCAGATCAGCAGCTTGATTCTCCCACCTTCTGTAGGCTGAGAGCTCCAGAAGCACTGTTGCTGTGGCTGCCATTGCCTTGGGGCTGGGACTGGGGCTATGGCAGGACTATGTTCCTCTCTCACTCAGGTGAGAGAGATTTCCCACTGACCTTGGAAACTATTTAGTATTTGTGGTTTGAGAAGTCTGGAGACTGTTGCAGCTGCCCGTGATTCAGTGCCCTGAGGCTTGCTCCAGTCCCATCTTTTCTGGCACAGCCCATGCTTGACTGTGCTCTACCCCAAGCCCAGTGCAATAGACCCTTCCTGTCGGCTTTCGAGATGGTCTTGTGAGGGAAATATTTTTCACTCTGTCATTTTGTGGCTTCTGCTGCTCTAGAATTTGTTTAGAGACATTTTTACAGGTGGTTTGAGGGCTTTGGGGGGAGAGCTCAAGCAGGTCTCTGCTTCTACTCCACAATTTTGGCTCTCCCCCGCTGCCCCCCAGTGAATAGCCACTTATAAGATAATATAATAAATAGGTATGTCAAAAAGTGGGGCAACTAGGTGGTGCAATGGACAGAGCACTGGACTTGGAATCAGGAAGGTCTGAGTTCAAATCTGCCCTTACCACTAGTTTTGTGATGCTGGGAAAGTCACTTAACCTTATATGCCTCAGTTCCTCATTTGTAGAATGAGAACACACCAGGGAAGGAAATGACAAACCACTTTAGCATCTTTGGGAAGAAAACCCCATGGATGAGCCCATGGGTTCATGAAGAGTCAGAAGCAACTGAACAACTGAAAGACTCAACGACAACAAAACAACAACGACATTAAAAAGTAGATATCTTTGATAAAAATGATAGTGGCTATAATCATTAAAAGTGACAATTATAACATTCAGCTTGTTAAGGTTTGTGAAGTAATTTGCACGCAGTGTCTCGATTTATCCTTACAATCTTCTCATTTTACACATAAGTTAATTTTCATGACTTTTTTTAACCTCTCACTTGACCTCATATTTATTTACTTCTAAATGGATTTATTTATCCAGAGTTCTATGACATGAAAACTGAGGATTTCAAGGTAAATCACTTAAGGAATCAGTCACATCTTCATAGCTTCATAGATTTAGAGCTGAAGAAAACTCAGAGATCATCTGATACAAGCTCATTTTATAGATGAGGAAAGTACAGCCTAGAGAAGTTCAACAACTTGTTCAGCATCTCACAGGTGTTAAATGGCCAAGGTAGGATTTGAACTCAGGGTCCCTGACTCCAAATCCAGTATTCTTCCCACTGTACCACAGTCTATCACAAAAACTAGATTTGTTTTTCATTATTCTTTTTTTAAAACATGGTTTATTGCTGTCTTGTGTCTTTATTTTACATTTATTTGCTTAACACTCTTTCTTCCAGATTGAACCCTCCCCTTTGCAAGGAAAAAACATCTGAAGACAGTAGAAACAGAGATTGGTTCTGAAAATGGAGGGCCACAGGCAACATAGCAGAATGGAAGCTTGAGACAGTGCCTTCATACCCCCAGGTGATCAAAGCCCAACTTTATTATTTTTTTTTAAAATTTATTTAATATATTTAGTTTAGTCTTAATGTATTTTTCAGTATTTTTTTGGGTCTCCTTTACCAAGTCATTGACTTGTTTTTCAAGGTTTTCTCACATCCTTCTCATTTCTCTTCCCAATTTTTCCTCTCCTTCTCTAACTTGCTTTTCCAAATCCTTTTGGAGCTCTTCCATGGCCTGAGACCAGTTCATGTTTTTCTTGGAGGCTTTTGGTGTAGGCTCTTTGACTTTGTTGACTTCTTCAGGCCATATGTTTTGGTCTTCTTTGTCACCGAAGAAGGATTCCAAAGTCTGAGACTGAATTTGGGTGTGTTTTCGCTGCCTGGCCGTGTTCCCAACCAACTTATTTGACCCTTGAGTTTTTAGTCGGGGTATGACTGCTTGTAGAGCAAAGAGTACTTTGTTCCAAGTTTGAGGGGATGTGCCATTGATTTCGGAGCTATTTCTATACAGCCAACTCTGCCACAACAGCACTCCTCCTTCCTCAAGAACCACCAACCTGGACCTGACGCAAATCTTCAGCAGGCTCTGCACTCCTGCTCTGATCTGCCACTTAATTCTGCCCACCACATGGGCCTGGGGCTGGAAGTAACTGCAGCTGTAGTTCTGTAGCTGCACCTCCCTCGCTGCCCCTGGGGTGGTGGCCGAACCACGAACTCTGTCCCCTGCTGCTTTTCCCACTAACCTTCTCTTTTGTCTTTGGTGTTTGTGGGTTGAGAAGTCTGGTAGCTGCCACAGCTCATTGATTCAGGGTGCTAGGGCCTGTCCTGCCCGGCTCCTGGTCTGGTTGGTCCTGCTGCCTCCCACACTGAGCTCTGCTCCTGTCCACTACTTGTGTGATAGACCTCATCCAGCAACCATCCAGGCTGTCCTGGGCTGGATCCCTGATTCCCTCTGCTATTTTGTGGGTTCTGCAGTTCTAGAAGTTGTTCAGAGCCATTTTGTATAGGTTTTTGGATGGATGTGGTGGGGAGGTCACGCAAATCCCAGCTTTCCAGCCACCATCTTGGCTCCACCCCTGGAAGCTCCAAAGCCCAACTTTAACAAAAATTTCAAAGGGAAGAAATAGGCTGGGAAAATGAACAAACAGCAACAAAAGAACCTGACTATAAAAAGCTATCGTAGAGGCAATAAAGATCAAGGCATGAACTCAGAAGAAGAGAAACAATGTGAAATTAATGACAAGCAAAACCTCAAAGAAAAATGCAAATTGGACACAAACTTAAAAATAATCCCTAGAAGAGTTAAATAAAGAGATAAGTAGTGAAGGAAAAATTGGAAAAAAGAAATAATACTGATGAAAGAAAATTTTTAAAAAGAGAATTAACTGCTTGGTAAAGGAGGCACAAAAAATATCAAAGAAAACAACAGCTTAAAAAAAACCCAAAAAACAGAATTGACCAAATAGTCAGAGAAGCACAAAATGCATTGAAGAATAGAACTCCTTAAAAAGTAGAATTGGCCAAATGAAAAAAGAGGTAAAAAAGCTAACTGAAGCAAATAATTCCTTAAAAATTAAAATTAGGCAAGTGGAACCTAATGAGTTCATGACACCTTGAGATACAATAAAACAAAATCAAAAGTACAAAAAGAAGAAGAATAAAAGAAGAACAACAAGAAGCAGAAAACATGAATTATCACAAAAGCAACTGACATGGAAAATAGATCAAAAAGAGATAATTTAATAATTATAGGACTATTTGAAAGCCATGATTAAGAAAAAAAGAGCTTAGACATCCTATTTCAAGAGATTATTAAGTAAAATGGCCCAGATATCTAATATCCAGAGGGTAAACTAGAAATTGAAAGTATCTACCAATTATCTCCTGAAGGAGATATCATGACTGACAAAGACCTCTCCTGAAAACTCCTAAGTTACCTTGAGCTGAAAACTGTCTCACCCTCATCATTTGTTGGCTATGCCACTCCACAATTAAATTTAGAGTGTTATTTTAAAGTTGTTTGGAAGGAATGTTTGAAACATTCAGCTGAGTTGCTTCCTCCATTCTGCTATCAATAAAAACTGAGGAATATTTTAGCCAAATCAGCTCCCAAGTCAAAATGAAAATACTTCAAGTACCCAGAAAAAAAAAAAACATTCAAATACTATGAAGGCACAGTCAGGTTCCTACAGGATTTATCAGCTTCCATGTTAAAGTAATAAAGGGCCTGGCACATGATATTCTTGAAGTCAAAATAAGATTACAACCAAGAAACATCTACCTAGCAAAGCTGAGTGTAATTCTTCAGGTGAAAAGGGACATTTAATGAAATAGCAACTTTTGAGCATTCCTACTGAGAGTAGAATGGAAAATTTGACATTCAAATACAAGATTCAAGAGAAGCATGAAAAGGTAAACATGAAAAAGAAATGTTAAAGTACTTAATAAGATTAAACTGTTTACATTTCTAAATGGGAAGATGATACATTCACTCCTAAGAATTTCATCATTATTAAGGAAGTTAAAAGGAATCTACAATAGGCAGAGGGTGTCAGTAGGAGTCAATTATGTTGGGATGATCTAAAAAATAATTTATAATAAAGAGTAATGCACTGGGGCAAGGGGGAGGAGAGAAGAAGAATGGGGGAAATTAGCTCACATGAAAGGCACAGAAAGAAGAGCTTTTACAGTGAAGGGAAAAATGCGGGGAGAGGGATGGAGTGGCAGGAAACACTTGAACCTCACTCTCATCAGAATTGGTTCAAAGATGAAAGGATACACACACACACACACACACACACACACACACACACACAGAGTCAATTTGGTAAAGAAATCTCTCTTAACTAACTGGAAAGTAGGAGAGGAAGGGGATTAAGGAAAAGGAGGAGATGACAAAAGAGGGCAGATTAAGGGAGGCAGTGGTAAGAAGCAAAAGAGACTGTTGAGGAGAAAGGGTAAAAAGAGAGAGAATAGGATAAACTGAAGAAAACAGAATAGAGGGAAATACAATTAGTAATCATAGCTGTCAATATGAATGGAATGAGCTCACCCATAAAATAGAAATGGAGAGCAGAGTTGATTAAAAACCAGAATTCCAACAATATGCTGTTTATAAGAAACACACTTGAAATAGAAACATAGAGAAAGAGAGAGAGTTAAAATAAGAGGTTGGAGCAGAATCTATTATGCTTCACCTGATGTTAAAAAAAAATGACAGAGTTAACAATCATGAAAGGTAACTAGGTGGTCAATAGAGTGAGTACTGAGCCTGGAGTCAAGAAGACCTGAGTTCAAATCTGGCCTCAGACACTTACTGTCAGTGTCACCCTGGCCAAATCATTAACTTTTGTTTGTATCAATCCACTGGAGAAGGAAATAGCAAACCACTCCAAAATCATTGCCAAGAAAATCCATGAACAGTATTGGTGTGCTATGGTTCATGGAATCACTAAGAGTCAGACACAACAGCTCTTTCCCTGTCACCGCTGAGTTGAGCGGGAGGTGGAGGCACCCGGGTGTTTTCAAGATTTAGCTTCACCCGTGAACCGCTGCCATGGCCAAGGAAGGCATTGCTGCTGGAGGTGTAATGGACATTAACACCGCTCTACAAGAAGTGCTGAAGACTGCACTCATCCACGATGGCCTAGCTCGTGGAATTCGTGAAGCTGCCAAAGTCTTGGACAAATGGCAAGCCCATCTTTGTGTTCTTGCTTCCAACTGTGATGAACCTATGTATGTAAAGTTGGTTGAGGCCCTGTGTGCTGAGCATTAGATCAACTTGATCAAGGTTGATGACAAGAAGAAGCTGGGTGAATGGGTAGGCCTCTGTAAAATTGACAGAGAGGGAAAGCCCCGTAAAGTGGTTGGCTGCAGCTGCGTTGTTGTTAAGGACTATGGCAAGGAATCTCAGGCCAAAGATGTCATCGATATCGAAGAATATTTTAAATGCAAGAAGTGAATAAATAAAAGCCTTGGTCTGAAAAAAAAAGAGTCAGACACAACTGAATGACTGAACAAGACCATGCAATCATGATCTCAGACAAAGTAAAAGCAAAAATTGGCACAATAGGGAAACTACATCTTGCTAAAAGTCACCCTAGACAATAAAGTAACATAATTTTCACAAGTTTCTCTGATAAAGAACTATTCTCTCAAATAATATATGAAACTGTCTCAAATTTATAACAATAAGAGCCAATCTCCAATTGATAAATGGTCAAAAGATATGAAAAAGCCTTTTTCAGAAGAAATCAAAGCTATATATAGTCATATTTTTAAAAAGTCTCTAAATCATTATTGAGTAGGGAAATGCAAATTAAAACAACTATGAAATACCACTTCACACCTATTAGATTGGCTAACACGACAGAAACGAGAAATGACAAATGTTCCCCAGGATGTGGAAAAATATGGAAACTAATGCACTGTTGGTAGGATGGTAAAGTGATCCAACCATTGTGGTGAACAATTTATATCTCAAATGGATATAAAACTTTGCCTATCCTTTGACCCAAGGATACTACTATTAATGCTATACCAAGAGAGGTCAAAGTAAAAAGGAAAGGGACCACATGCACAGAAATATTCATAGTAGCTCTTTCCGACGGCAAGGGATTACGAATTGAGGGAATCTCCATTAGTTGGAGACTGGCTGAACAAGTTGTGGTAGATGACTTTGATAGAATACTAACTTTGCACAGTAAAGTGAGCAGAAACAGGAGATTATTGAACACAAGTAACAGCAATTTTCGTATGATGATCAACTGTGAAAGACTTAGCTACTCTCATCAACACGATGCTCCAAGACAATTCTGAAGGACTTGTGATAAAAAATACCATCCTTCTCCAGAGAGAGAATTGATGAGCTCTGAGTACAAATTGAAGTATGATTATTTTTCACTTTCTTTACTTTTTTTCTGTTTTTTGCAACATGGCTAACTAATATTGAAATATGTTTTGCACAATTTCACATGAATAATATCATATTGCTTGCCTTTCAATGGATGGAGGAGTGTCTGGAGAAAGACATTGATTGATTGATGATCCTTAAAAATGATAGTATATATCATGTGGGCTAGCTCTATGGAATGGGAACAATAAGGGATAAAAGAGAAAAAATAATAATTTCAAAAACAAAAAACTTCAATAAAAACTTTTTTTAAAAAGTCTGAAAATGAATACACTATTTTTCCCCTAGCAGCTCCAAGCTTTTCTGTTGTGAGGGAAGAAGTGTCTCCCATTATGTCTTTGTCGGGACTTTCATTAAAATTCTTTTACTCAGAGTTCAACTTCCTTTTAGTGATCAGTTAGTTCATTTACATTGTTGTGACCATGAATATTATTCTCTTCATTATCTTTATTTATATTTGTATTAGTTAATACAAATCTTCCCATTTTTTTTTCAGAATTCCTCTTAGGAATAGGAAAAGAGATAGGGATAAGCATAAGGATAGACATAGGGTTAGGGATAGAGATAGGGATTAGACCTGTGATTCTCCTCCTAAAGGAAATTCCTAGGTGAGGAAACTCCCTCTACCATGGCAGGAAGGCAACTTCTCTGAAAGGATAATCTTAGCTATTATAGGACAGAGGCAGTATTTAAATCTATGTTTTCCTAACTCTGACAGTCAATTTCTATCCACTAGACACAGGGATGGGGAACTTGTGGCTTCAAGGCCACATGTGGCCCTCTAGGTCCTCAAGTGTGGCCCTTCGACTGAATCCAAACTTCATAGAACATTTGAAGTTTGGATTCAGCCAAAGGGCCACATCTGAGGATCTAAAGGGCCATATGTGGCCTTGAGGCCACAAGTTCCCCACCTCTACTAGAGCATCTACTGACTTTCACATATCCAAAATTTTTACTATAAAATAAGTTTTGATTACATTGATGTTCAAGAAGTTTTTTAAAGCTTTTTTCATCATTTTGAGCTTGTTTTAATTGAGGAGTACTTTATTTCTAATATTTGTTACTATGAGGAATATTGCTATAAATACTTTGGTGCGTATTAGAACTTTGTTTCTCTCTTTGACCTCCCTTCTTTGCGTTTTGTGCCCAGCAGTAGAATCCCTGGATCAGTTTGTGTACATTTTAGTTGATTTTCTTGTATTTGTCAAGAAGTTAAGTGTGAATTATACAACTGCATTGTGTTAAAAGTATGGAGAACACATGAGAACTATAAGACCTATTCCATACCCTTGAAAAGTTTGCCATTTTTAAGGATAATGAGTTTAATATACATAAGCAATTAGAGAAAAATGTAAGACTACATGATGAGTTGTATGGTTCCACTATTATTCAGTCTGATGACAACGGCCTCCTCACAGTTCCACAAAGAAGACATACTCTCTCTAGGCTCTGGGAATTCTTTCTGGCTTTTTCCCGTGCCTAGAATACTTTCCTATTTCTGCTGGACCTACTGACCTACTGGGCTTCCTTAAAGTGCCAATTAAAATCTCACCTTCTACAGGCATCCTTCTCAAAAAAATCTGATTCCAAAGCTGACCCTCTGTTAATTATTTCCTATTTATCCTGTGTATAGCTTGTTTGTACATGTATTTATTTGCATGTTGTCTCCACTATTATATTGTAGCCTCCTTGATGGCACAGAATGTCTTTTGCCTCTTTTGTAGCCCTAGCACTTACCACAGTGCCCGGTCATAGTAGGTACTTAATAAATGTTTATGAGTTGATTAATTGAATCATGGGATCAGAGATTTAGGGTTGAGAGAGACCTTAGAAAACTTATCCAATTAGCCTATTTTACTTATAAAGAAATTATGACTTAGAAATCAGGTGAATTGCCTGAGATTATATGCACATTGCAATTCTGAGACTGATTTAGTTTAAGATAGACTGGGAAACTTTGCATGAAATAAATAGGACTTGAGCTCTACTTTAAAGATTAATTAACAGGTTAATACTGAATAAGAGCAAGGAGGATATTTTCTTCTAAGAACATATCTACCAAGAGTGTTTTATTTCTTCTAAAAAATAAGAGGCAGCATGCTATAGAAAGATTGAGCCTAGTCCTAGCTCCACCAATTGCTGCACCTCTCAGAGCTCCATTTCATCCAGAAAAAGGGGGGAGAGGAGGAAGGAAGAAAGAAGGAGGAGGAGAAGGAGAAAGAAAAGAAGGAAGGAAAGAAGAAAGAAAAGAAAAGAGAAAAAAGAGGTAGTTTTGAGTAAATAATTTCTAAGGTTACTTCCAAATTTAGCATTTGGTAACAGTGATTTTATACCATATTAAATTCCAACATTATGATTTGAACAATCTTAACCTTTATTTTCAAAGATGTGACAAGTCAGGGGATCCAGTCTTTTTCCCAACTATTAATCTATTAGTTTTTGCCAGTTACTTTTTTTTACATAATTTCCTTGGGGCAGTATGAGGCTATCCATCTGAAGTCAAATTAAGAAAAAAAAAACTACAAAATGTCACTTAGGGAAGGGATTGTCAACATACCACTCACATGTCATTTTCTGCATTGCAAAGAAGAATACCCCATGCCTAGGGCCATAGTCTCCCATTCCTTCTTTTTCTGAGACCTCCTTCCTTCCTCCCAACCCCAAGGATACAAGTATGAATCTATAATTTGCAAGGATTAGCACAAGGTCCCAACACATACTGATGCTCAATTGGGGGAAACACATATACAGGGGGGAAAGAGAGAGAAAAAAATGTTCAGCAAACAAAAAAAGTTGGTTTTCTTTTCACTTTTTTAAGTGGGTAGACATCAGTTTTTTGTGCCATATGAATCTTGACAACTACTGATAAATGGATCTTTCAGTGAACTCTTATCATCTACTCTTCATCATCATTGGCTTTCACAATTAAACAAAACCCCCACAGCAGTTGCTTGTCAATTGTTTTCAGGTTCAGCTTCCTTGCAGCAATGAGCAGTCCTTCTTTTCCTGTCAATCACCTTTTGTAACCTGAAGAAAAAGGAAAGTTACTGACTGACACCTAGGAGAATTTCTTTACATTCCATTCTCAGTATCAGAGGGGTTCTGGGATTTGAAACTATCAAATTAGTGTCAATTTGAGGTATTTCTAAGAAGAGGAGGGGAAAAAATGTGAGATTACCTGAATTCATCTTGCATGTGGACCACTGTTAACTCCCAATCATAGAGGCTGTCACTCACTGAGAAGGACACTATATTTCAATGACTGGTATCTCTTTAATTATAAAGATGAATAATCCATCTGTCTTCTTGCAGGCTGCAGCCCATGAAATGAAAGGGTTGAATTTGAAGCATCAACAAAAAACAGAGTTTGCAGCAATTTCTATTACTAGTCTCTTTTACTATTGTCTGAGAGCAGTATTTCCTTACTGACAAAGGAAAATGAATGAGGTCTGGAAATACTTTTTTTCTAAGCTTCAGTGGCATTTAACAGCATTCCCTTCACCTTCTAAGGCTTTGAGATTGTGAATAGCTTCAGAGATCGATGGTCTGTTCCTCATAGGCTTCCATCCACCTTAAAACAGAGAAAGAGAGAGAGAGAGAGAGAGAGAGAGAGAGAGAGAGAGAGAGAGAGAGAGAGAAAGAGACAGAGACAGAGACAGAGACACAGAGACAGAGAAAAGAAAACACCCCCGAACTGTAGGCAGTGCAGGGAACTTTAGGGTTACATATTATCAGAGAGGCAGTGAAGGTGGAATTTGTTCTTTTATTTCATTCAAATAACTTTTATTAGGGGTATAGAATAGGAAGTTGATTTTTCTTGGCACTGTTGGGACTCAGAGATCTAAAAGTTATTAGAGTTCATAATTATAGATTTCAGGGATTAAAGAGAATTTATTGGTTAATTTTTCCACTACTCTCATTTTACAGAGAATTGAACTTAGACACTAAGTAATTAAATGGCTTACCCAAGGTCTCACAGGTTATAAGTGGCAGAACTAGGATTTGAACCCAGATCTTCTGACCACAAACCAATCACATAGTTGTTATCCCCAAGGAACTTATTACCTAGTAGAGAAATATTTAATGTGCACAATTAAAATACTTGGAATTATCACCATGTATAGAGAGCTGTTATGAGAATCAGGAAGACTTGAGTTCAAGCTCTGCCCCAACATATACTGACTGTGTAACCCTTGGCAAGTCATCATTTTCTTTCCTTTAGTATAGGGCCCTGTAAGATCTGAAAGGCAGATGCTACTATTTCCTTTCAAAGCACTTGAGGAGTTATAATTAATCTATACTGAACGGAGATGAAACATTAATAATGAGTAGCCTTGTCCCAATAAGTCTTGAAAACTAAACTCTCTACGAATTGTAATCATTTGATGATATTATATTGCTAAACATTCCATTTTCCATGCAGGAATAAATAAAACTGTGATGAGAGTTCCTGCTCCACTGTGGCTGCAAGCTTTGACATGCTCCAGTTGTCCTCCTCAGTCTGCGACTAGTGCCCAGATCTGTGACCTGGTGCATATGGGCAAAACAACAGAGTCCTGCCCCCAAGGCCATCAGAAAGATCCCTGTGATCTCTTGACCAGACGTTTGACCCCCTTGTTGTCTGTGGGTTGAGAACTTCAGAAGCAGCCACCGCAGCTGCTAATCTATTCACTCCCAATGCCTATTCCTCCTTTGCAGGGCAGTGGTCTATGCAGGTGTGGCCTGCACTAGACTATGCTCCACTCTCTCCCAGTGTGACAGACCTTTCCTGCCAAACTTTTAAGTTGTCTTGGGCTGGAAAATTGTTTCACCCCATTCTTTTGTGGGTTCTGCCACTCCGGGATTTGTTTTAGGTCATTATTTAATGATCTTTGGAGAGCTCAGGCGAGTACCTTCCTTCTCTCTGCCATCTTGTCTCCCCTGTTAGCTTCAGTGGTAGAAGAGGTAAAATACACACAAACACACACACACACACACACACACACACACACACACACAGTTACACTTCAGTCTTGTGGCCTCATAGAACCAGAAGAAATGTTTATTTCATTTGGTCTTGAGGACTAGATTTGGAGCCGGAAGTCCTGGTTTCTCATCTCAATCTACCACTTAACACCTATGTGATGTGATGCAAGTCACTTAATTGCTCTAAGCCTCAGATTCTTCAATTCAGTGTAATGATATTTTCACTACCAAACTTAATAGTCATGCTCACTACTAATTTGGCTCAAACTTGATTCTCTTGATATTTCTGCTTTTATACTACCTGCCTTCTCACCCTGGAGATGCTTCCATAACTATGGCCCTCCTAACTGATTGATTGAGGACTTTCTGCACAGAATCTTCATGTGAGGAAGAGAACAACTAGTGGTTTCCTAGATCCAGCTCATACAAACTTTTGAGAGTTGATTGTTAATTTTCACTGTGACTATTTAAACCTCAGAAATCAGCAAACATTACATATCTGGGCTTGATTTATTGTTTGTTTATTGTCCACACTTAACAAAGTGATGGAGAAAATGTTAACAAAGCAGATTACATATAAAAGTGTATCACACATACATTTTTCCAGAGTTGATTGTTACACATTTACCAGTACACTACCATGTCCAAGCCATCCACACTCACTTCTAACATGACTCTGCTTCTTACTCTCCTAATTCTGTATCTTGTGTCTATGTGGGTACTTCCTTCACCCCACCTTGTTTTCCAGATCCCTTCTATGTGTTTCCTTCCTCCATTAGAAAGAAAGTTCCTTCTGAGTAGGGACTTTGTCTCCTTTCACTTATATTTGTATTTCAACTGCTTTTCACGGTGAGAAGCAAATAGCAAGCACTTAAATGCTTCATCTAAATGGTTTATAGTCGGGAAAACTCTTTGTCTTTTGAAACTGTGAAGTGCTTTATAAGAGGGACCTTATATATACTTTAATGCTACAAAAATTGTGATTTTGCTGATATACATACTCTGTCCACAGATACGAATGGTATCTTTCCCTTGTGGGTAAAATTGTCCATTTCACAACAAACCAGAACCAGAACCAAGACCAAAACCAAATCCTTTTGAGAGAAATAATTACTAATAACCAATAAATATGATGGAGGGAGAAATCCAGTTTTTTTTTTCCCTTCTGTTTCCTCATTCAAAGTCTAGCCTAACAAGGGCATTTCTGACCCTGACTAAAGAATTCACTCCACCCAGACCATCTTATCTAGGTGAAATTCTTACCCCACCATTGTTCATTATTCTTTGACTGGGGGCAGGGGAGAGAGAAGGATAGATTTTTTTGTATAGATTGCTCAAGGTAGAGATGGTCTGGCTTGAGATGAGTCTTTTGGTCCAAGAGTGACATGTTCCACATTAGAATAGGCTCACCCCTCACTACAATATTCATTCTCTCTTTAATTTTTAACCAATCAGAGATGATTCCATCTGCTGGGAATACCTACTCTTCAAAGGGTAAATAAATGTTCAGTGGCCCCCAAAGTTCATCTTTGGCTTCTGAACATGCCATTGACCTTATTTTATTAACTATATTCTAGCCATAATTAATAAATTGTTTATTCTTTACTCAGAAACTATGTCTCTTGGAGTTTTCATACTTCACAGTTTACGTGAAATTTAGAAACCAATGGGGATTTATTGAGTTTCACCAACAAGGGAGCCCCACTTGTGAAGTCAGAGACTTTCCAAAGGAACTGAAGAAGAAAGTTTACATAAGTTTAGATTTGGGCAGGTGGTGACTTGGGTAATGGCATACCTTAGGATTGAATGAGGTTGTTGCTGGGGCCTTTCAGGGTAGGAATAGGGGATGTGTTATCCCTTCAGTGGATAAGCCTGTTCCTGGGGTTGTAATAGAAAAGTCTCTTCTTTAAGTTAGTTATCTCTTGTAATCCTACACTAGTAGATAGGACTCTCCTAGCTATTTCAACAGTAAGGAAGGTAGCAAACAGGGTGGGCTTTGTGAAACAAACAGGATCAGAGAAACGATGAACAAAATGGAGTTGCTTTAGCTTTCTCAGCTACCATTTTAGAAGATGATCTTTGTGAGTTATTTGAAATACAATAAAATAATCACCTAGTCGCCAACCTTCTGGCGTTGAACATTTCTGAGCTTAACTGTGCTAGTCTTCAGAACAGAGACATTTGAATCTATCCTTCTCAAAGGTTCCATTCTCAAAACCTTTCCAACCTTACAGAGCTTTTATTTTACTACGGTTGCCTTTTAGAAAGTTGAGTCATCTCCATGCCATGATAAAGGCATCACAGGAATACTTTAGTAAAAGAAATTAAGTAAATATATATTTTTAATCAAGTGGTTCTAAAACTCACTATTCTGGCCCTATTCATCTTGAAAAGCAAGGCAAAACTTTATGCTCACCTTGCTCAAGAGGGAGTGCTGGCCAAGTTCTGCATAGTTCTCAGAGAGTCAGTAACCAGCTATACCATATTTCTTCCTCTTCCATAAGGGACACACTGTGCTGATTATCTTAAGAAGTATCATTAGTATGGATTTACCAAATTAGAATTATCTCTTAGGACACCACTTGCCAGAAGCCCCACTATTTTTATGATTGTGCTATATCTCATTGAGCCTGGCAAACATGTTCTTTATATGGTGGAATTCCCTTTCTCCCATGTAAACAAACAAGTATAATTGCATTTTTTTGTTGTTTCCCTCTTTTCCATAAAATAGATAAAAAAATAAAAAAACACATAATAAACTATCTTCCATGTGGCTTTTAAAGGATGAACAGTTTTCAACCTTTGGTGGCAGAAGCACTGCAAAAATAACATCAGAGATCCTGGGATTTTTAATGCAAATATTTACCCCATTACTATTTACTATTATGCAGTAAAATAAGACACTATCCTTATCTCAGTTTTCCACTAAAGTCCTACTGATATGCTTGATTATGTTCTGATGATAAACCTAGGTTTCTAAAGGTTTAACAATGGATCAGAGGCTCTGGCAAAGCTCTAGTAAAGCGAAAAACCTTCTTACATTGATGCAGTGGTAGTGTGTATCCCTTTGCTATGCATACCAGTCTAACTATATTCTCCAAAAGCCTATCATCAGGTAAGGCTCAGCACCTCTCAATGACTTTCTAGTGAGTCATTGTCAATTTTTTTTCATATTTTTAAAATAAGACAATATTTGGGAAGGCTTAAATTCACCTTGATTATGCTAAATTCACCTTCCTCTGTTTGTGTTTTCCTACTTTTCTCTTAAAACAACAACTCACAGAATTTCCTCTAGGCATTTTAAGTCCCTAATAGAGATTTAGAAATGAACATTGTTTGGTTCTCAATAAGAAAACATGCAAATACTAATAAATCAAACCTCTATAATAAACCAAACTTGGCTGCCTCAAAACCCTGAGCACAAATAACAGAACTTAGAATCACAGTGTTCTTTTTAGTAGATCTTAAAGCACATTTGAACCACATTAAATAATCCAATTGTCCCACAGAGTCTAGTTTTACTTTTTGCAGATAGAGAAAGAAAAATACAGAGTGGGTAAGCTATTGATTATATAGGGATTAGAAGACTTGACTCAGCAACATTTTTAACACTAACATTCAGCATGCTTTTTGTGCCCAATCAATATTATTGCTATTAGATAATAATGGGCCTGATCTCCTAGTGAGCAGAATATTCCTTAGAACTAATGAACTCAACCCTGTGAAATAAATCAAACTATCTCCTAGACCTAAATGATGAATTAATAATCTCTAGATAACTTTATTCCAGTTTATTGTTATGGATGCAGTCAAGTGAATTTCATCTAGAATCTTTTGCAAACAGGTTTTCCTAAAGGAAACAAATACAATTTAGTGCTCAAACACTTAATTATTGTACTGTATGTTTCTCTAATCTCCTATTCCCTTTGCTATAAAGAACAGCCATGAAGAAGGTAAACATTTCACATGTATAGTGGCAAATCAAACTATTCAAAAGTCATCTGTATAGTCAATTAGGAAGACAAATAACAGCTACTGTATTTTTACCATCTGCTTTTCTCGGTGACTCTTTCAATTAATTTAGAATAGGTCTTTGGTGAGAGCAAATGTCTCTAAAGAAAATGTTTTTCTTCTTAATTATAGGCATTTTGTTGCTTTATATCTGTACCATGTGAAGATATACTAGGTTAAATTCCAAATGTGATACACTATAAAGCTCTCAGAATTTGGAAGGATTAGACAGGGGATGTCATTTTCAGGCAGACAATTTGATCTACAATGTGGAAGATTGAAAAGTTCATAGTTGGCAAAAATAAAAAGCTAGTACTTTTGTTATGTAAAAATATTCTTTTGTGGGAGGGAAATAGTGTTTCTTTCAAACATATCAGAAAATATACAAGGGAAATTATGTTAATGTAGTTATTATAGAAGAATTCCGCAATGTGTTTCCATATAAGAAAGAATAGTGAATGAAGAAATCAAATAATTTATGAGAATTCTACAAACTATCTTAGAATATTTTATTGGAGCTAATCCCATTACTGATAAATTTCCAACAATTACACTGCTGAGAATTCTAATTAAGGGTAGGTAAACTACAGAACATTAAAGTATTAACTACATTTTTTGTTTCTCTAATACACTGGCTACATTTGTTTTAAAAAAGTGAATATCTTTTCAAGGACCTTTCAAAGTCTTTGAAATAAGAAAAAAAACTATAACCTTGATTCTTTCAATCTTTGAAAAATGACAGGAGACATAAACAGTAAAAATAAGTGTAATCCCTTTGTCCAACCTAGCAGAGAAAAAGAATAGTGTTGATTAAATGAGAAAAGGTGATTTGCCCAACAAACCACGTTCAGCTATGATTCTGTCTCCAAGGCCAATTTTACACAGAAGTAGTCACCAGTAGCGCATGTTTTGAATGGTATAAGGAAGGCCTTTTCTAGAATGGGTAATCATGAGGTTTCTTTTTTTAACCTTTAAAAAAAAAACAAGCATTTATTTTCTCTCCTACCTCCACCTACCTCAAAAGAAAAAAAAAGGAAGAAGACGCAACAACAACAACAAAACACCCTTATAACAATTATACACACTCAAGCAAAACAAAACCCCCCACTTTCACCTTGTCCAAAAATATTTGTCTCAAAGCGTACCTCAAGTCCATCATCTCTCTGCCCAGATGTAGCTAAAAAGCTTCATCAGACTTCTAGAACTATGGTCGTTTCCTGTATTGATCAGAGTTTTTAAGGCTTTCAAAGTCATTTGTCTTTACAGCGTTATCATTATTATGTAAATTATCCTCCTGGTTCTGTTCTCTGTTCACTACTCTGCATCAGTTCATGCCAGCCTTCTCAGTTATCTCTGAAACAATTATTTAATCATTTCCTTTTGTAATTCTATTACATGACTATACCATATACCATATAGCATAAAGCAATTCCGTTACATGAATATGCCATAATTTATTTAACCACTCTCAAATTAATGATTAACTTTTAATTTCCAGTCCTTTGCCAATACCAAAAAAGACCTACTATTAATACACACATATGTATGTATATATATACACACATATATTTACATATATATATTCATATATATAGGTACACATGGATCCTCTTCATCTTTCTTTGATCTCTTTGGGGTATAGACCTAATCCAAAGTGGCATCATAGACTCAAAGGGAACAAAAAGCTTAATGATTTTGGGGCTATTATTCAAAATCACTTTCCAGGATGTGTGGACCAATCAACAGCTATTACAATAAGTTATAATTAGACTTAGAGCTGGACTTCAGAAATCATCTAGTCCAGGCGTTGCATTTTATAGATGAAGAAATTAAGGCCCAGAGAGGGGAAATGACTTGCCCAAAGTAACACAGACAGTAATTATCCAACGGAGATTTAATTTCTGTCTCCAGATCTTTCTGTCTTTCTTCTTTACTTCTTCGCTGTCTCTTTCCTACTGAAATCCAACCATTTAGAGTTCAGCAATAAATATTAACAAGTATCTTCTTTCAAAATGACATTAGGAAAAAGAGCATATTGAATTATTATCACCCATTAACATGTTAGAGTGAATTGTTTCATCAATTCATTTCTCAGTAGCAGAGAACTGAGCAAGGGGCATCTGGAGAAGAGGAATTTTATGGAAGAGAAGACAAAATAATAAAGGGAACTTCTTTTAAAAAAGGCAGCTCTCAGTGTTTTATGCTTCACTGGTAATAGCAAAGGAAGGTGGGGAGGGGGCTGGAGAATTAATTCATAAGTTTTCCTCAGGCCTAGTTTTTTATCTTCTGAGCAACTGAATTTTAAAAAGCCTTGAACTTGATTTCCATACAGAGCTAAACTATCTGTCAAATTCTTTAGGCCCAGTAATGTTATTGTTCACTGATAGGCTGGTAGATGTTTTGGTTCCTGCTTCATGAAACCTTGGACCTTTTCAATGCTGCTCTTCCATGGCATGTCCAATATAATCTAAATGAGTATAAGACATCATCCCATCTCTAGTGAAATTCAGCAGGAAGGAATTTTTATGTAACTACTTTTTGCCTCGTCTCTCTTTGTTTCTTGAAACTGTTTCATTAACACCAAAGATTAGTATGGGAGGTCACTGAGAAGATGTTCGTGTTTCAGAAAGCTCCATTCATAGAGGTCAATGAACCGATTAAGTTGGGCTCACCTCTCATTTGTTTCATCAGTGTTTATCCTTAAACTAGATGAAAGCTGCATTGTAATTTAAAGGTTAAGGCCCAGTGGAACACATGGTGAGCCTGAGAAATATAGCTTAGCAGCTGAAATTACAAAAAGCCAAGTAGCATCAGCAAATGTGTCTCTTAAAATATGGATGCTCTTTGCCTTATCATGCTAATTATCACAGTTCAATGGTTTAAACAAAATGATTCCATAGGTGTAGACCTTTTTTTTTTTGTTGTTAATGCAGTTTGTTTCACAGTCTCCTATAATGTGACTAGTTCATAGAATGCATTATTCCTCTGAGTTACTGTTCTGATATGGTGAGGTGCAGGAAGGTCTTCATATACTTATTTATTCAACAAACCTTTATTAAACACCTGTTCTTTCTAGTGTGTGCTAATGGTCTTTAAGACAGATATTATGATAAACAAGACATGATCCTTGTTATCATGGAGCTTTTATAGGTCTATACAAAAAAATAACATATGGCCACTTCATAAAATAAGTACAGAGTGCAATGGCAGCTCAGAAAAGTGAGAGATCATTGTTAACCAAGGGGAACAGGTAAGGTTGAATGAAAGAAATGACATTTGAGCTTGAAGTGGGAATAGACAATGACACACCTGTTCATACAAATGGACAGAATGTTAGGTGCAGAATTAAATAGGAGGCCTAATAGAAGAGTAAGCTGAATTGCTTTCCAGAAATTGAAACATTCATTTAATTCCACCAGAAACTTAATTTCCAGTGGAAATAAATTTACTCTGGAGACAGAAATGACTCTTTTCCTAGTTTTGTGTTTTTAGCATAGTAAAGTGTAGAGCAAACTGACCTTAGGGTGAGAAAGTCAAGTCCTACCTAGGAGCCATACTTCCTTTATGGCCTTTGGTGAGTCCCTTCAACTCTCAGTGACAGGTAGTCCTCTAAGAATATAAACTGCATTACAATTATTGATCAGAATTGGTAGTAGAAGTTTCCTCACTGGAAATTATTTGGGGAGTTTCCTGTATCAATGAAATGATATATCTGGTGCAAAATAAATAAAGAGAGAAAGAAAGAAAGAGAGGAAGAAAGAAAGAAAGAAAGAAAGAAAGAAAGAAAGAAAGAAAGAAAGAAAGAAAGAAAGAAAGAAAAGAATGAAGGAAGGAAGGAGGAAAGAAAGGAAAGAAAGAAAGGAAGGAAGGAAGCAAGGAAGAAAGGAAGGGAGGAAGGAAGAAAAAAAGGAAGGAAGGAAAAGACAAGACATTATGCTATGTGTTCGGCATACAAGGACAAAAATGAACAGCAGCTACTCCTAAGTAATTTGCATTCTAGGAAAAACTTAAATAGCTATGGAACCTTTATTTCTTCTTTACATGCAAAACCAGCCATCATCATTTATGGGAACACAAATTATTTACCACATAAAAGAATACTGTGTCATGCAACCATAGAATGTCAGAGACAGGAGAAGCATTAGAGATAGATCATATAGGCCAAACTGTTAAGTTTGGATTTGTCAAAGGGCCCCACTTGAGGACCTAGAGGGACATGTCACCTCGAGGTTGAAGATTCCCAGATGTGAAACATCCCTTACATTGTGTACAATGTGATGGGCAATCCCTTACATTTTGCATATCACTGCCGATGAGCCTGAGTGATACAACTCAGAAACATATTCTCCAAACCTAAACAGATTGCTAAAATAAGCAAAGTATTCTCTTGTAATAGGATATGCCATCTGGCATATACAATATCTCTTTTAATCTCTCATTCTGTGTTCCAAAAAAGGTGCCTTTCTCCAAATTCTCCTTCCCTTGGCTGTTTAATAACAAACTCTGTAATGTTTATTATACACTATTTTTGCTGTCCTTTTATTTGATTTTTTTTTCTATTTCCCAGATGTTGTGTATGTGTGTCAAACATGAAGAGCTCAGGGGTTAGCTAGAGTAAAACAAAAAAAAATTAATTTTAGATAGAAAACATATAGATGTTAGGGATTTCTCTAATTAAGGGCTCTAAGATATTTTAATTGTAATAACTTTTTTCTGATGTAAATTCCATAATACAGAGGAAAGAACCATATGGATCTAAAGAACATTTTATTGTCTTTAGGATAAACAGCAAGATAATTGTTATAATAGTTATTGCTTGGTTAATCTTCAGAGAAAGGGGGTCAGGAAGTGACCTGAGAAAAGATCATTCCCTAAACCAAACTCACGATAGAGATAAGAGAGGCATAGGAAAGATGCAGCTTTGTTTTAATCTTTCTAGAAGGATGAAGCAAAAAAGAGCTAAGATAAATCATCCAACTTTATACTCCATAGTGACATCTACCTTTGAAAAAGTCATTCAGTTATATTGTCAATTGGTTTCTTTATCACTCTGATTCCATACTGTCACCTCCCCAAATCAACTTAGATGAACCAGTTTGGCTTTTCTCCCAGTCCATTGTTGCCTGGGTACAGTTAACTTGGTAGACAGTTGGATATAAATTCTGATAGGAAGCATATGGCAGATCTGCTTTTCTTTCACTTTTTGACTCTCTATGTCACTGCTTAGCCACCTACTTAATTTCTCACCTGCATGGTTCCCCCAAATAAATGAAATCACTGTGCAGCAGTTTGATTTACCATAGCACAGAGAGGACTCTGGTACTAGATATGCTGCTTTAACCAAGATAGTTTTCATGCAAAATGTATCCATTGTATTCCCCTTTGCTATTACATATTTGTATTTTATGGCTGGAAGTTATTTAAAGACTAAAAACAATTCTCTCTGTCTCTTTCTCTCTGACTCTGCCCCTTTTCCCCTTCTTCCTCTCCCTTTCTCCTCTCTTTCTTTAATTACATGAGGTATATTCTACAAGGACCAAATTCCCTGCATATATGTGCTTTGTTTATGAAGTATTATAACTCTTCTATGTCTGTGGACCACCCAAAATTGGATCAATTGAAACTTAACAATAATATTTTATTTCCATACAGTATTCTTTAATTAACACACTGTGGAGGTTTCACACCCCAAGGTTTATTTGTCACATTGTACAATATGCTACTTGAGGACTCATTACAAATTAGGAAATAAAATGCAGAATGAATTTTGCCTTTAAAACCCAAGATATTGATGTTTTGCAGCAATATGAGCAAAAGACAACTGCAGAACCACAATCAGTACAGATATTTTACTTTACTTTTATCATCCTGAAGAATAACATGGAATAACAAGCTTGACATTAAGAAAATAAAAAAAAAGTAGTGCGTTTACTTCATATTACAAGGATTGGGAGTACATAAAGGAGGTTTATATTTCTCAGTTGTTTTCAATCCTGTGACCCTATTTGGGGTTTTTTTGGCAGAGATACTAGAGTGGCTTTCCATTTCCTTCTCCAGCTCCTTTTACAGATAGAAACTGAAGCAAACATGGTTAAATGACTTTCCCAGGGTCACATAGCTAGTAAGTGTCTGAAGCCAGATTTGAACTCAGAAAGATGAGTCTTCCTGAATCTAGTCCCAGCACTTGATCCACTGTGCCACCTAGCTGTTCAAAGGAGGTTTAAGAGAAAGATAAAAATGGTGAGGAGGAAAAGGGGAAAGAAGGGACAAGATGGTCTCTGTCTTGAAGAAATATTCTTGTTAGTGGATAGTTCCTAAATACTTAGGGCTTTTCTACTATCACACAAAAATTGACTGTCTTTCATTTGGTTAGGACACCAGAGTTTTGTTTTCTCCACATATTTCCAAATGATGTCACTTTAACACATGAAAGTAAGATACTTGTATTTTGATGAATATGTGCTCTCAGCGATATGGATTTCCTCTCTGGGAATGCAAATTATTAGAAAATAAGATACTTACTAATAATGGAGCACTGTGTCATCTTTACCTCGCACACTACCACCTTTAGCAGCACTAGAAGGTAGTACTAAATTTTAAATTGCCAGGGTGGCTTTTGCAACCTAAATTAGAATCCAGCTTTGTCTGGTACCAAAGAAAATTATTTGAGTAGAGCACTTGGGAAGGTCTAAAGTTAAATGGTCTCAATTCATTTCCTAGTAGACCTTAGACCTTACTGTACATTCACCAGAAAACTGTCATCCTGCAAACTAGCTAACTCTGGAGGGAGTGGGGTCTGAAAAGGATGAAGAATGGTGAATTCTTCTCTTGTAGGCAATCTTTTCCAATACGATTTAAGTTTTTGGTGTTGCACTGAGAGACTGCTAGTATTCATCCGTCTGTCTGTGCTTACAGAAGCTTTTATTGTTATTAATATTTAACATTGGCTGAGGACCAACATTGCCTTAGGTGCTGAACACCACATACAGTTAGTCATGGTCTCTGTCCAGCTGGGTTCTTTCCAATAATCCCAGCTGAAAAATAAAACCTGTTTTTATAAATGCAGAGACAAACAAGATGTTTCAGGAGAAAACATGGTTATTTCTGGGCTTTCTGGGCACCATTAGAATTGAACTTTTGATTAGTCTTCCACTTAAAACTTGAAACATCTGGTTAATTTACTAATTAAAATATTTTTTCCCCTTTTTGGTTATATGACTTGACTGCTCTCTGTCATTAAAAAAATTTAGTTTCAAATTACCCAGAAGAAGATGTTTTGAATGTGTGTGGCTTCATGAGTTTCAGAAAATCTCATATATTAGGATTAACAGATAAATTTGTCAAATAACAGAACATTAGGACCTCCAGAGAAGGTTTTACATATTTATTTTTGGGATGCTGGCCAACAGAAATTCACACTAATATTCTGAGGTCATTTTTCATCTTGATAAATATTCCAGAGTATCTTTGAAAAGTATCCAAGTAAAGCTATGTTCTTTTTCTTTTCAACTATTCTTTCAAAGAGGTAGTAATCACTTCCCTGCTAAAACTTCAGGGGATATATATTGGCTGATCTGCTTGTCCACTATCACTGAAAAAAATCTATTTACATATTGCTTTTTGCCAGTTTCCTTTATTAATTGATATAACGCTGAATGAAAATAATCCATTATTAGTCATGGGTGTGGTTTTTTTTTTTTTTTTTTTTTTTTTTTTTTTTTTTTCCTTTATTTATTTTTAGTTTACCACACACGGTTCTACATAGTTTTGAGTTCCAGTTTTTCTCCCCTCCCTCCCCCCTCCCTCCCAAGACGGCATGAAGTCTCATATAACTGTCATGTATAACTTCGCATTGAATTAATTTATGTTCTAGTCAAGTCGTGGAGAAGATTTTGACCAATGGAATGGATATGCAAAACATAATGGAGATATGAGAATATTTGCATGAATGAACAGAAATTATTTGTTAATAATTAGCCAGTGAGGGAAAAAAATAGAGGTGTCATCATAGCAATGTCTTTAAGATGTGTCTCCGGAAACTTTTTGAGGGACATTCATAACAGACTTTCCTATCTTTTAGGATATATTTGAAAAGCTGATTTATAATATCATTCCCAAAGGCTCCAGATCTAATCTTAGAGTAACTGGAAAATGCTTGTTTTGGTGAAAATATAACTTTCGGACTAGCTGTAATGCAATTTTCTTTTAGCAGGACCCAGATTTTAGAGTTCCTATGTAATCTAGCTTTAGCCATACACTACTTTTTTGGTTATGGTTTGGTTTTAAAGATGAAAGAGATCAGGGAACACCATGGATATAATACTGGAAGAGACAAATTCCTATTGACAAATTTCATTAATTTTTTTAAGAAACTGATAAATTTAGTCAATATCATCTCAATGCTGATGATTTTCAAATGGACTTATCCAACCCTAACATCTTTTCTAAACTCCAGATTCATATCTCCAATTGCTTGTTAGATATACCAAACAGCCCATCCTATAAACCTCTTAGTCTCAACATGTATAAAAATGGAATCATTATTCATCTATCCAAACCTTCTTCTCTTCTGAACTTGCCTATTATTGTTGAGGCCATCACCATTCTCGAAGTCACCTTTGCTCACACCTCACTCTCTTTCACCCCATATGTTCAATTTGTTGCCAAGGCCTTTTGATTTTGCCTTTGTGATGTCTCCAGTATCTGCTGTTTTCTCTCCTCTGACCCTGACACTACTGTGGCCCTTATCATCTCATGCCTGAACTATTGCAATTGGCTGCTGGTTTGTTGGCTTACTTCAAGTCTCTCCCACACTCCAAGTCCAACCTCAACTATGTTGTCAAAATGATCTTCCTAAAGCTTTAATGTGACTATGTCTCCACACCCTCATTCAATAAACTCCAGTGGCTCCCTGTCAAATCTAGGACCAAATATAAAATTCTGTTTGGCATTCGAAGCTCTTCATATTCTGACTCTTTTCTACTTTTGTAGTCTTCTTATGACTTACTTCCCCACTTAACAAGCTTACTCTGTGACCCAGTGAGACTTGTCTCCTTCCTGTTCCAACACATTCTATCTCCAGACTATGGGCATTTTCATTGCTTCTTCCCTATGCCTGTGTTATCCTTTCCCCTCATCTTTACAGCTTGCATTTCTTTGCTTCTTCTAAATCCCAGCTAATATGCTTTCTTTCAGGGGAAACCTTTCCTGATCCTCCTGTGTTGGTAACGTAACCAAAAATGGGCTCCTTAGCACTTAGTCAACAAGTGCCCTTGAATAGTTTGGCTTTTTCCCCTGAACTAACTGAATGCTGTCTTCACCTTGCTTCCCTTGATTAAGGAGATCGAAAGAATCTGTGCTTTCCCAGTCAACCCCTTCACTTTGCTTAAGCAGATCAAAAGAACCTGTGCTTTCCCCGGCATACCTTATACCCCTGCAGAAGCTGCTAGCCAGATGGTTAAAAACAGCTTCTTTTGGAGCCAGAGACAGCTATGGCTACAGCTGAAGCTGAAGCAGGAGCTGCCGGTAGCAGAGTTGACCTATGTGTGGATTGAGGAGTGCTGAACAAGGACTTGAGGCCAGTGGGTAATCTTTTTACCATAGAGGGGAAGCATGCATATGATTTTGCTTTATACCATCATGCTTCTCTGTGGCCTCCTGGTTCCTCTTGTGAGGCGGACTTATTGGACCTGGAAGCTTTTGATCAAAATATCAAAATGGGGATGCTGGTTTGTGGGTTTGTTACTGTGGAGCCTAAATATATGCTTTGATTCTTCTGCCTCCTACTTTGAGAATTCCTTATATCCGGCGGTTCCGAACCTTTCAGACATATATATGATCCTCTTTGAAATTATAAACTCTGCCCTCATATTACACCTCCTTAGTGTTAATGCCTTCTCCATATTAATTTTCTCCAGTTTGCATATATTTAATATATATGCAATATTTAATATATAATTTAATATGTAATATATAATTTCTTTTTATCATATCTCCTTCATTAGACTATGAGCTCCTTGAGAATGGGACTGTCTTTTGCCTTCCTTATTATTTCCAGCATTTAGCAAAGTGCCTGAAATACAGTAGGTGCTTAATAAATGCTTTTTGTTTGACTATTAGATAATACTAACTTCTACCCAGTTTTCTGATGAATTTCTAAAATTGGTTTTATAGGCTCAGGATGCTTATTATGGATTAAATAGAAAATAAATTTTGACATCCTAAGCCATCCAGTCAATGTCATATTGAGAGTCATTAAACATTTATTAATCATCTGCTTTGCACTTAATACTGTATTAAGTCTTGGTGATACTAAGAAAGGCATAATAGAGCCCCTTTCCTCAAGGAGCTCACAATCCAAAGAGGGAAACAGGACAAAAAGAAGTTGAAAAGGGCTTGGAGGTGGAGAAGACATAGAAGACCCAGACATAAGAAGGCATGCAGAATGGATGGGAAAGGATCTGAGGAATTGTGAATTTCTGAGTTGATTTTATCTTGTAGAATGATGAATCTCTGGAAGTGATGAAGTCAGGAAAGTATTCTGGGTAGGAAATGATGAAGACAGTTCCCTGAGTGCTCTCCTTAAATGGAAGAGGATCGGGGAGGAGCTCCCAGATTTCTGCCTCCCATCCTCTCCTATGCCATTGAATTGCTCTTTTCGTGCCCATCAAAATAACCTCTATACTCAAGGAGCTTATTTCCTACTGGAAAATTACAACATGAACAGAGATTAAATAAATATAAATTAACCTTAGGAGGAACAGCATAATAAAATAGATATCCATAGAAATATAAAAAGGTATTACAAAAACTCTATAATTTTTGAGTTATAAAACTCCCTCAGAGATAATCTAATTCCATATGAGCAGAAAATCCCTTTATAGCATTCCCAGCAAGTGATCACCTTTAGTTGAATTCTACCAATAGTAAGCACTTATTACCTCCCAAGGTAACTTGTTTTCCTGGTCCTATCCAGCAACATTATACCAGGAAACCAAAGCTGACGAAGACATCTTGTCTTCTGCTCTGCTGCCGAACATGTACTTTGAACCTACATGGAATCTTGATTTCCTTCCCTTTCTATATTCATAGTAAAAACAAACAAACAAACAGAAAACAAAAACAAAAAAAAACCCTACATTGCTACTGGAAATGGCATGGCAATCAGTTGCCATGTGGTTATACACAAAAATTCCTGTGACTTCTCATATCCAAACTCCATTCTCTGGCAACTACTCCTGTCTAAGTATTGTATACTCCTTTTTGAATTAAAGGTCCTTTAAAGAAGAAGACCTTATTTTTGTATTTATATGACTGGTACTTATCCATTAATTTTGGAACATTTATAATTTTTGTAAATTTTTAAAAATCCTTTACAACAAACTGAAATCTGCCTTTATATGACTTTCAGTGTATTGTTTCTAGTTCTCTCTAGGGCAAATCTGAATATATCTTCTATGCAAAATCCATTCAAACAATTAAGGACTGCAATCATCTTCCCCCAACTCTTCTCTTTTCCAGATAAACATGCCCAACTTCCTTAGTTGACCTCTATATGTCATAGTTTCAAATCCTCCCAGCTTCTCGTCTTGTGCTCCAATTTACTATCATCATCTTTCTTAAGACATAGTGCCCAAAGCTAAACAAAGTGCTCCAGATGTATTCTGATTAGGAAGAATGAAATGAGACCAATACCTCCTTTGTTTTATACACTGTAGCTCTATTAGTATATTCTATAATCATGTTATTCTTTTCTCTATTTAAAGTTAACCATCTTATCCCCCGTTGTGATAAAAAAAGATCAAAGTATCGTTCTTATTAGTCACAAAGTTGGGGCAATCACATGCTTATGTAGTTATTTGGAATTATGCTCAGTCTTTTCTTGATCTTACTATGAAGTATGTAGGTATAAAACAAGTCAATACTAAAGAAATGGCTCTAATCTCTATTGAACTTTTTGTGATTCTAATGGCAGTTGTCACAACATTTTCTAAAAATTAATTTCTTTTGCAGAAACAGAACAGTTTATATATATATATACATACAAGCATACGTACATACATATATATATATACATACATACACACACACACACACACACACATATATATATATATATATAATTCTCAACTTTAAATCTCTCAATGAAGGATTCCTTGCAATTTTGGATAATTCTGATTTTTTTTTTAAGATCAGCAAATATTTTCTCCACTCTATTGATTTCCTGCAATCAATTTGGGTAGAAGCAGTGTCAGGTTTCATTTCTCTGAATTAGAGTGAAAAATTGCATGTGCAGAACAGTCCAACAAACCAAGAAACTGTCAACAAGCATGCTGACTCCAGGGGGGATGGGACAAATAGAAGACTCATTTCTTTCCCTATAGGTCTTTAATCTACAAATATGGGGTGATCCACGAATGACCCTGTATCCTTCCTTTACTCAGTCTTGCTCTGTCAGATCTTACCTTTACATCTAATAATCTGTGATCGATATATGTGTGTATGCATATGTTTTTATATATCTCCTGTACATATATGTATTTATATTTGCATATATACGCAGGGAGAGAGAGAGAGAGAGAGAGAGAGAGAGAGAGAGAGAGAGAGAGAGAAGAGAGGAGAGAGATGGAGAACATGACAATGTCCATCCTTCATTTCAATTAAAACCAATGATAGCACAAGGCAATGTCTTGACACGATTTGGATTTAGATGAGGCAGAGTTGTATAAAGTTATCAGCCTCACTCTCTCTTCCAGAGTTACGGAAGTCCAATGACAGGACAAAAGGCAGGACTACTGGCAATAGAACAAACTCTAAGCCCTCCATAGCACTTGCTTCAGCCACCTTCAGGGTAGTTGGAATAAATTGTTCTCATTTGCCCATTCTACCACCTTAAATCTTTGAATTCTTAGGGTAGGGTTTGAGGCCTGTAAATTACTCTCAACCTGGTTTAGTACATTTACCAAGATGTTTTTACTGGGATGTAGCAACTTCACATGCTGCAGCTTCTTGGAGCTACAGGTGAAAGATGGCAATCACAAGTGTATTGGCAGCCCTGAAAAGGGCTCAGCAAACTCTCACACCAGAGGTACTAATCCTTTCTGAACACCCCATACACCCCAACATGCCTCATAAACCAAGCCATAGATCAGGAGGTCAGTGATCAAACATCTCCCTAGAGCACACCACCATAGGATCATTGAAAACTTACAATCCCTGACCTAGCCGAGAAAGCAGAAGTTCATACAAGTTAGAAGAAAAAGTCAGAGGTGAGCAGAGTCCTACTTTAACATAAAGTCCAAGGTTGAGAAATAGGCTAGAAAAATGGGCAAATAAAAATAACCTGATCACAAAATGCTACTTCGATGACAAGAGAGTTCAAGGCACAAACTCAGAAGAAGAAAATTTGAAAACATCCCCAAATAAAATCTCAAAGGAAAATTCAGATTAGTCATAGGCCCAATAAAAATCCCTAGGAAAGCTAAAGAAACAGCTAAAAAAGAGAGCATTTTGAAAATAAATCTCATAATAGTGATAAAGGAAAAAATGAAAAAGAAATGAGAGCAATGCAAGAAAAATATGAAAAGAGAGTTGAAAACTTGGGAAAAGAGGCACAAAAAATACCAAAGAAAATAAATCTTTAAAAATCTGACTGGGCCCTGTGGAAAAAGTGGTACAAAATTTCGCTGAAGAAAATAACTTTTAAAAAAAATTAGAATTGATCAAGGAGAAGCTAATGAATTCATGAGACATCAAACCATCAAGAAACAATAAAACAGTCAGAAGAAATACAGAAGAAAATTTTAAATATCTCATCAGAAAAACGGTTGACCTAGAAAACAGGGAAAATAGGTTGAGGAGAGATAATTTAGGAATTATTGCACTTCCTAAAAGGCAGGATGAAAAAAGAGCTTAGATATCATATTTCAAGAAATTTTAGAGCAAAACTGCCCAGATATCTTAGAATCAGAGGGGAAAGTAGAAATCAAAAGAAATTTCACTGTTCACCTCCTGAAAGCCATCACAAATGGAAACTCCCAGAAATATTCCAGAATGCAAAGAAAATAGGATTACAACCAAGAATAATCTACCCTGCAAAATTATCCTCAATGGGGGAAAAATGGATAATTATGAAACAGAGAGCATTCCAGCTTTCCTGATGAAAAGACCAGAGCAGAATAGAAAAGCTGACATTCAAACAGCAGAATCAAGAGAAGCATAAAAAGGCAAACATGAAAATGAAATCATGAAGGACTTAATAAGATAAAAGTGTTTATATCTCTCTATATGGGAAGATGACACATGTAACTCCTAACAATTGCATTCTTATTAGGGCGCTTGGAGTCTAAACAGACAGAGGGCATGAATGTGAGTCAGTAATGTTGGGATGATCCCAAAAAAATATGGAGGAGTGAGAAAGAGGCATCTATTGGGAGAAGAATAAGATGGGCAAAATGACCTTACTTAAAAGAAGAACAGAAGGAAGGGCTTTTATAGTAGAGGTTAAAATGAAGGTAGTGACAGGAAACATTTAAACATCACTCATCAAAACTGGTGCAGAGGGAAGAAAAAAAGTACGTACGTATATGTTTGTATATATACATATATATGCACATATACATAAACAGATACATATATGCATGCATACATATATACATACCCACACACACTCAGTTTGGTAAAGAAATCTATCTTACCCAAAGAGGTGGTCAGAGGAGAAGGAATAAATGAAAGAACAGGAGTTTAAAAAAAGAGTGTAGATTAAGGGAGGCAGAGGTCAGAAACAAAATAGAATTTCGAGGAGGAACAGGATAAAAAGAGAAAAAATTAGCAGAAGAAAACAGGATGGAGGGAAAAACACAGTAATCGTAACTATGAATGTGAATGGGATGAACTCAGCCATAAAATGGAAACAGATAGCAGGATGAATTAAAAGCCAGAATCCACCAATATGTTTATAAGAGACATTTAAAGCAGAAACAAACACCGAGTTAAAACAAAGGGCTAAAGCAGAATCTATTATTCTTCATCGGAAATAGAAAAGACAGTGGCAGCAATCACAATCTCAGACAAAGCAAAAATGTTTAAAAAAGACCTAATTAAAAGAGATAATCAAGGAAACTTTTTTCTCTAAATGGTAGACAATGAAGCAATATAGAAAAAATTATAGTAAGTTCCTGCAATAAAGGCCTTATTTCTCAAATCTATAGGTAACTATGTCAAAATTTATTAAAAAAATAAAATTTATTCCTCGATTAACAAATTATCAAAGGATATATACAGGAAATTTTCAGAGGAAGAAATCAAGGCTAACTATAGTTATGTAGAAATTATCCACATCAGTGTGGATTAGAAAAATGCTGAGGTACCAGCTTACACTAGAAAATAGTCTGGCAGAAACTAGGCATAGACAAATATTGCATACTGTGTACCAAGATATGCTCAACATTTGTATATATTTCAGATATAAAGGGTGATACCAAAAGCAAATTAACAGAGCATGAAAAAAATTACCTGTCAGATCCATGGATGAGGAAGAGTTCATGACTAAGAAAGAGATAGAAAGTTTCACAGGAGGTTAAATAAATAATTTAGATTACATATTTTTTTTGCACAAACAAAATCAATGCATCCATAATTAGAAGAAAAGCAAGAAACTTGGGGAAAACTGCAGCAAGTTTCTCTGATAAAGAGCTCATTTCTCAAATATATACTGAGTAAAGAATTAAGTAAAAATCATAAAAATAAAAAAAATTCCTCAATTGGCAAATGGTCAAATGAGATAGTCAGTTTCAGAGAAGATAATAGAAGCTTTTGTTAACCATATGAAAACTGCTCTGAATCACAAATAATTAGACAAATGCAAAATAAAACAACTCTGAGGTGCTACCTTAAAGCCATCAGATGGTCTAAAATGACAGAAAAGGAAAATGACAAATCATGGAAGGGATGTAAGAAAATATATAAAATAATGCACTATTCATGGAACTACAAACTTCTTCAACCATTCAATTTGGGCAAAAATTTGAAACTATGGCTAAAAACTTATAAAACTGTACACACTCTTTGACCCAGTACAATACCCTAAGGAGATTAGAGAAAAAAGAAGAGTAACCGTATGTACAAAAATATTTATATCAGCCTTTTTTGTGGTGGCAGTGTTGGAAACTGAGGGGATGGCCATCAATTGGGGAAATAATAACAAGCTATGGTATATCAATATAGTGGAATTCCTATTCCGCTATGAGACATGATGAAGGGCATTGTTTCAGAAAAACCTAGGAAGACTTATTTTAACTGATATAGAGTGAATTGAACAGAAGTAAAAAAAAAAATCTACACAAAATATCAGTATTGCAGAGATACTCAACTGTGAAAAACTTAACTGATCAATGCAATAATCCATCATGACTCCAAAGGACTCATGATGTAAAATGCTACTCACCTCCAAACATAGAACTGATGATCTCTGAGCACAGATTGAAGCATTTTTTTCTTTCCTTTATTTTTCTTGTTTTTTTTTTCCCAGAACATGACTATTATTGAAATACATTTGGCAGGATTTCATATTATAATGGGCATGACATTTCTTGCCTTCTCGATGAGTGGGCTAGGGATTGGAGAGAAGGAAATAATTTAGAACTGAAGATAAAAATAAATTTAAAAAAATAAAAGAAAATATTTGTGGTGCTTGGAGAGGAGTTTTCTACAAAGTTTCCAAGCATTTAACATTTCTTATTTCCTGTTACTGAACCATGCTTTAAATATATATTTTCTTCTCTTCCTTTATGCCCACCATTGTATTGAAATCACTGCATATTAAAGAACATCTACTGACTGAATCTGAGTTTTTATAAGTTTTTTTTTTTCATAGACTTTTTCTACCTCCTCATCCTCTGTAACAGATACTGGCATATATGCTACAATTATTTTCATTCTGGTCATTTTGTAAATGCTTTTCATGAACACTCCCATAAGAGGTAGTCAAATGCCCCATTAAATGATGTTTCTTGTTGCCTCTGGACATACAATAAAACCAACTCGACCATCTCCTTTATTTGCCTCAACCTATGAGCCGTTCTATTTAGCTGCAATGTGCATTTAATCTTATTGTTTCATTTATAGTGAAAATGTCAAGATTGATATGCCTCCTCCAGTGGAATGTCTCCTTTGGGTTGCTGGACAAGACTCTCATGTTTAGAATGCCAACTGTTGTCAAAGTTTATAGGCAGTCTAAAAATTGTGTGATATTTTAGTAGTCTCTGCTCCCTTTTCAAGCATTCTTCCATTTTTGTTAAAGAACAGACTAGAACTTCACAGGACAGAGGACTATTTCTGATTTTATCTATTTCATAGACTATACTAGCCAAAGAATTCATGATCAATAGCCAAACTTTTTTTTAACTGCTGGTGAGCTTTCTGTGTTCAGCACACACAAAGGCAGTTCCTTAGAAAAAGACATACTTTGTTGCCAGGACTATACAAAAAAAAATCTTTCTGTCTTGTAAAAATGATAATTTTTGAATACTGCTGGCCTAGTCATTAAAAATCGAGGTTTCTCTCCTCCCCAAAGATATAATTTTGATATTGCATAACATAGATTTGCATAGTAGATTGATCTAGAGCTAAAAATACATCTGGATTTTTGTGACCATGTCTTTTTGGTTCTTGTTGTTAATAAGAGGGAGTTCTAATCAGACATCATCTGCTTAGCAATGGCATATTGATAAATCCAATAGACTGATTGTCCAGAAAGGCACCATCCTATAGTGGAAAGGTTGGACCCAGAGGCAGGAAAGACAGAGATTTATATCCCTTTACTGTCACTTACTTGAAAAAAAATGAAAAAGAAAACCTGACCAAACTACTTAACTTTCCTGAATCAGTTTCTTCATCTGCAAAAGGTGGATTAAAATACCTCAAAGAGCCGTTGAAGAGTTATGAGATAATACCTGTAAATTGCTTTGTAACTTTACGATGCCATTTGAATGTGAGGTAAATAAATCTTCTTTCAGATAAGTAGGGAGCCACCAGAAAATCAATTCATAGAATATGTTTTGCATGACTTCACATGTATAATTGATACCATATTGCTTGTCTTCTCAATGGGTCAGGAAAGGGTTAGAGGGAGGAAGAGAATTTAGAACTCAAAACTTTTTAAAAATGAATGTTAAAATGAAGTATATTAAACAAGAAAGATTGCAAAAGATAAGCAGCGCTTAGCTCCTGAGTGTTGGATGTCTTGAGCCCCTTACCTGGTGGCACAAGGATGATTCCTGGCAATTTACCAGGGGTACTAAAAAGTACTTCACTCCTTAAGATTTTTGTACCCCTTATTTTCAGGTTTTGTAAAGTCAGGCCCAGAGAACTCATGAATGAAAGATAACCTTGACACTTTCCTGAGGCCTAGGAGGTGATTAATTGAATATGAAGTGAGGTACATGGAATTTGGGGCATACACAAATCATCAAAAGGTTTTTCCTGTCCATGGTGATTTGTAATATGATTTTGCATTTAACTTTGTAGTAGGCATTTTTGGAATTTTTTTCTTATTTTGTTCCATGGAACCGGGGGTACTAGGGAGCACTATTTTGTGACAAAACATGTTTTAAAAAGTAGACAAATCCTTTTCTGTGTGAAAATAAGGGAATAGTCTTATTCACTAAAAAAAAAAATTTATTTATTAAGATGAATTTGTAAAAAAGAATATCGATTCCTAGATCTAGTATTGTATAGACCTCAGAGGCTACCTACCCAACCCACTTATTTTACAAATGAGGAAACTGAGGCCCATTAAAGTTAAAAAATTTGTTCAAGATCACACAGGTAGTAAGCATCGGAGGAAGAATTTGAACCCAGGCCCTTGGACTTCAGAGCTAACACTATTTCCATCTACCTTTATTTCTGGCAATTTTGCCCATCCTCTGCTCCACACCCCCCTCCCCCCATCTTCACTGGAAATCTAGACTCCATTCCTGTTACCTGCAAGGTGAACCTTTGCCTTAACTAGCACATTTCTTCAATCCACCTCCTGGAAATCTCAACCAAGTATCTGCACTCCTTCCCAGCAATCCTTTATGTATTGTCTTCTCACATTATAATGTGAACAGAGACTACATTGTTTGCATTTGTTTGGGAGGAGGCACATGCTAAATGCCTAATGTATAAATTATCTATCTATCTGCAAAACTATTTGCTAGCAATGTAAAATAAAGATATGATTTCTCTCCTCTAGGATGCTTATAATCTGGACAAGCCATATTGTAAGTGGAAAGAATGCTGGACATTAAATAAGGAAATCTCTAATCTTGAATTTTGTATTTCCTCACTATATGCTCTTGTCAATTCACTAAGCCTCATTTTTCACTAGCTCTAAATTTTCCCTTTTGGATATTTAGGTGCATAGTGGATAGAGTGCTGGGCCTGAACTCAGGAAGACTCATCTTCCTGAGTTCAAATCTGGCCTCAGACCCTTTTTAGCTGTGTGACCCTGAGCAAGTTATTTATTTCTATTTGTCTCAGTTCCTCATCTGTAAAATGTGCTAGAGAAGAAAATGGTAAACTACTACAGTATCTGTGCCAAGAACACCTTGAGTGGAGTCACAGAGAATTACACTACTGAAATGACTGAACAACAATTCTTCCTTTTAGGTAAGTACTATCTCAAGTGAAAAAAAATGAGATAAGAAACAATACAAGATAATTTATGTCATTGATTTATTCTGAAAAGATATCTAGGCCTTGTTCACATGTAAATCCTACTTCTGATTGCTTGACTTAATGTAGGTATTCTCATCTGATAAAATATCAGGGTTAAGTAGAGTGGAATGGAGTGATTGATTAATCTGTCCGTTGTGTCCCACTTTTATTGAGGAAATGGTCAATAGCATCAAAAATCGCAGCAAGGTCAGGAAGGATGAGGACTTAGAGGCAGAGGACTTTGGATTTTGCAAAATAAAGCTCATTGGTTACTTAGATGAGAATGGTTTCAGTCATGTGGTAGGCTCAGAAGCCAGATTTCAAAGAACTGAGAAGTGACTGAGTGGTGAGAAGGTAGAGGCAATGGATGCTTTCTAGAAGTATGGCAGTGAAGGGAGAAATATGGGACAGCATGATGTGTCAGCTGGATGGTGCAGTGGATAGAGTGCTAGGCCTGCAGTCAGGAAGACTCATCCTCCTGAGTTCAAATACAGCCTCTTGGATACATAATAGCTGTGTGGCCCTGGCAAGTCATCTGACTCTGCCTGAGTTCTCTCATCTATAAAATGAGCTGGAAAAGAAAGTGGTGAGCTACTCCAGTATCTTTGCTAAGAAAACCCCAAAGGGGTCATGAAGAGTTGGACTGACTTAAAAAACGATGGGACAACAACAAAATGTGTGGGGCAATCAAGGCCAAGTGAGGGTTTGTTTGTTTTTCTTTTTTAAAGGATGTGATATACCTGATTTGTAAAATATTACTGTAAAAATAGGTGAACCCAAGGTCACAGAGATCCTGGGTGCTTAAAACTGTGTTCACTTAATCTGCATCTTATACTCTTTCTCCTGAGGGTTAGTGAAGGTAAAGTGATGGGGTGAGAATGATAAACATCTTACAGTAAGTGAAGGACTGTCACCTAGAAGAGGGATTAGACTTGTTTCACTTAGCCACAAAGAGTAGCCCTAAAATAATGGGTGGAAGATACAAAGAAGCACATTTATACATGAGGAGAGGAAAGGTTTCCTTAACTGTTTAGATTTATCACAAAGAAGGATGAACTGTCATGGATTCACTCTCACTCAAGCACCTTTTGTGTAGAGATTGTCCTTACCTATACCTTCTGCCTTTCTCTGCTACTTTTAAAATGCAGCTCAAATTTACCTTCTTCAAGAGGGAACCCTTTCTCTTATCCCAAGACTATTGCTAATGCCTCCCCACTGAGAATTCCTTTCACTTATACTGTATAAATCTTATGTGTATCTTTTTGGTTTTGTTGTGTTGTGCATATTGTGTTTCCATTAGAATATGTTCCTTGAATGGCAGGGGCACATAAATCTCTTGAACGAGCCCTGTGAGAGCTCATTTGCCTATGAATCCTCAGGATTTAGAACAACGCTTGACATCTAGTAAGTATTTATTAAAATAAATCCATGTTGATTCATGACTTTTCTTTCTTCAGCATCTAGAACAGTGTATGGCTCAGAGTAGTAATTTCATGATTGATACATTGGATGACCACTTCTTGGCAGTATTATAGATGGGATTCTTATTTTGGTATGCGTTTATTAGACATTCTCTGATTTCCCTTTGAGATTTCATAATAAGCTCTATACCATGATTAGACATGGATGGAGAAAACAGGAGAGGGACTTGTAAAGAAATATAAAAGAAACAATCCTAGTTGCGAAATATTCATTTTGCCATTGGGGGAGGAGTGAAAGGTGGTGCTAGGGATAAGACTAGAGGTGGAGATGAGGAGACAAGCAAGATAGACAGCGGGACCATAGGAGCAGTTGTTCCAAGAGAGGGAGTAGTCTGGAATTTGAACCTGGGAGGATTGAGGGGCAAGTGTCAAGAAAGGAGTGCTGATATGAATCTTGGGGAAAGGGCTAACAATATGCAAGTGATTAGTGTGAACCTGCCAAGGACTATGAGGAAAGACATAAATATGGGAATGGTTCCTCCCAAGGAAGAATATTTCCCCCATGTGGGCATTCTATGATTAAGCAGCACTAACCCCTTCATAGTTGTAGTCTGGGATATGCTCAGGGGTAAGCTGAAGTCAGATGTTAAATTTTCAGTCTAAATATTTGTTCTTCAGAAATTGGGAAGGTTATAAATTAGGGCTTAATTTATTTTATTGATGGACTGAATGTAAGAAAGAGATGAAGAAAATGTTAATAATGCAGATTAAACTTAAAAGTATGCTGTGTGTTTTATTTTCTTCCGAAGAGCTAGGTGTTAAATATACACCAGTACTGCCCTGCTTATACCTACTTACATCCATCTTTGCCCTTTTATTTAAGTAGAAAGAAGGCAAAAGAAACGCTCTTGTATGCTAAAAAGGAGACCTTATTTTATGTTAACAAAGTCTTGTTAACCTTCTGAATACAGATTTGTAAGAACTTAGAAACTTTCTTCTGAACCCCTGTAATAACATAAGGAATGTAAAATTAATGTTTCAACAAAATCTAGTTGACTATATAACATACAAATATGTTTTGGTAAACTTCATTTATATATTTGATGATAAGTTGAGTCTGACTTACATGCTGCTTCACATTTTAGGTTTACACAAGCGAGTAAATACTCATCCATATGTTTATCTATATGTTATTTGTTTTGCATTTTTTTGTTGTTTTGTTGTTTTATTTTGTTTTCTTTCATTTAGTGGTCTGTTGCTATCTGAAGACCTTGGCAAATGACACATTTTTGTTTTTTAATTCTTATGAAGTGTAGATAACTGTAGATAGTTGTTCACTCCTTCTAAAACATGCCTTTTCTTAATATTGGGGAAAGCAGGGGATAATTTGGAAAGCAGGCTACATTTCAGATCATTCAAATGAATCTGACATAATTTAATAGGCATTAAAGGTGGAGTACCAGGGCAGGAGTCAGGAAGACCTGAGGATTAAGCCGGCCTCAGACCCTCACTAGTTGTGTAACTTTGGACAAGGTACTTAATCTCTGTGTTTCTCCATTTCCTCATCTATAAAATGAGAATAATAATAATAATAATACCTACATGCCAGCATTATTTTGAGAACAAAATGAGATAATAGTTGTAAAAAGTGCTTCATACAGTATATGGAACATAGTAGATGCAATAGAAACATTTTTCCCTTTTCCTATTATAAGAAATAATTTAAATACTAGCCTTTACTTCAAGAAGTTTTTGCTCTATCATGATATATTTTTATAATGCTTTATCATTTTTAAATGACTTCTAAATTAATTATTTAACTTAATTCTTATAATAAACTTGGGTTAAGGATTGGGAATATATTATTCACATTTTACAAATGAGGCAACTGTATCTGAAATATTTGACCTTATCTTGGTATAGGGTGTGAGATGTTGGTCTATGCCAAGTTTCTGTCATACTGTTTTCCAGTTTTCTGAACAATTTTTGTTAAATAATGAGTTCTTACCCCAGAAGCTGGAGTCTTTGGGTTTATCAAATAGTAGATTTCTATAGTCATTGACCACTGTGTTTTGTGGACCTAACCTATTCCATTGATCTACCATTGTTTTTCTTAGCCAGTACTAAGAAGTTTTGATGGTTGCTGCTTTATAATACAGTTTTAGACCTGGTAGAGCTAGCCCACCTTCCCTTGCATTTCTTTTCACTACTTCCCTTGATATTCTGGAGCTTATGTTCTTCCAGATGAATGTTGTTATTATTTTTTCCAGCTCAAGAAAATGTATTTTGGTAGTTTGATTGGTATGGCACTAAATAACTAAATTAATTTAGGTAGAATTGCCATTTTTATTGTATTAGCTCGGCGAACCCATGAGGAACTAATTTTTTTCCAATTATTTAGATCTGACTTTATTTATGTGAAAAGTGTTTTGTAACTGTGTTCATATAGTTCCTGGGTTTGTCTTGGCAAGTAGATTCCCAAAAATTTTGTTTTGTCTATAGTTATTTTGAATGGAATTTCTCTTTCTATCTCTTGACACTGGGCTTTGTTAGTAATATATAGAAATGCCAATGATTTTTGTTGATTTATTTTATGTCCTAAAACTTTTGTTAAGTTGTTAATTATTTCAAGTAGTTTTTTTGTGGATTCTTTAGGATTCTCTAAGTATACCATCAAATCATCTGCAAAGAGTGATAGCTTTTTTCCCCCATTGCCAATTCTAATTTGATGAATTTGTTTTTCTTCTCTTATTTCTAAAGCCAGTATTTCTAGTACAATGTTGAAAAGGAGACCCACTAATTCTCTAAGCTTTGATTATTTAGTTTCCAATTAAGTTTTAATTTATCTTTCCATGGCCTTTTATGACATATAATTTTTATTGAATCATGATCTGAAAAGGATGCATTTAATATTTCTGTCTTTCTCCACTGGATTGTGAGGTTTTTTATGCCCTAATAAATGGTCAATTTTTGTGTAGGTGCCATATACCACTGAAAATAAGGTATATTTATTTTTATCTCCTTTCAGTTTTCTCCAGAGATCTATCATATCTAATTAAAAACAAATTCTATTCATCTCCTTAAGTTCTTTTTTATTTATTTTGTGGTTAGATGTATCTAGTTCCGAAAGAGCAAGGTTCAGATCCCCCACTAGTATAGTTTTGCTGTCTATTTCTTCCTATAAGTCACTTAATTTCTTCTCTAAGAATTTAGATGCTATACCATTATTACTTTACTGTCTATGACACTTTCTACGAAGATTTTTCTTCTTCATCTCTTTCAGTTAGGTCTATTTTTATTTTTGCTTTGTTTGAGATCAGGATTGCTATCCCTGCTTTTCTCATTTTAGCTGAATCATAGTGTGTTCTGCTTCAGGCTTTTACTTTTACTTTGTGTATCTCTCTACTTCAAATGTGTTTCTTTTAAAGAATATGGTGTAGGATTCTGGGTTTTTTTTTCTATCTGCTTCCAATTTATGGGAGAATCCATCCCATTCACATCTACAGTTATGATCACTAACTGTGTATTTCCCTCCATCCTATTTTCTCCTGTTTACACTTTTCTCTCTCCTTTCACCCTATCCCTCCTTACCGGTGTTTTGCTTCTGACCACTGCCTCAATCTTCCCTCCTTTCTATCATCACCCCTCCCTTTTCTTTCCGTTTTCCCTTCCTACTTCTGCCCTCCCTTTTATTAGTCACTCATTTCCCTTTTCTTTACCCTTTCCCCTCCTACTTCCTTATAGGGTCAGATAAATTTCTTTACACAACTGAATGTGTATGTTACTCCCTCTTTGAGCCAAATTCAATGAGAGTAAGGTTCAAACAATACTCACCCCTACCTCCTTTCTCTCTATTCTAATAGGTCTTTTGTGATGTAATTTACCCTATTCTGCCTCCCCCCTTTCCACTTCTCCTGATACAATCTGTTTTCTGCCCCTTACTTTTTTTAACATCATTACATCAAAGTCAACTTATACCCATACCCTCTGTCAATGTATTTTCCTTCTAACTGTCCTAAAAGAAATACAGTTCTCAAAAGTTACAAGTATCATCTTCCTGCATAAGGGTTTAAATAGTTTTACTTTATTGGATAGCATGTTGTTTTTCTTTCCTGTTTACCTTTTTATGCTTCTCTTAAAGCGTGTATTTGAAATTCAAATTTTCTGTTCAGCTTTGGTCTTTTCATCAGGTAAGTTTGAAAGCCCCTAATGTCATTGAATGTCCATCTTTTCCCCTGAAAGATTATGTTCAATTTTGCTGGATTGTTGATTCTTGGTTATAATCTAAACTTCTGGAATATCATGTCCCAGGCCCTTCAATCCTTAAATATAAAAGCTGGTAAGTCCTGTGTAATCCTGACTGTAGTTCCATGATATTTGTATTGTTTCTTTCTGACTACTTGCAGCATTTTCTCCTTGACCTGATAGTTCTGGAACTTGGCTACAATATTCCTTGAAGCTTTCATTTTAGGTTATCTTTCAAGAGGTCATTGGTGAATTCTTTTACTGACTATTTTATCCTTTGGTTCTAAGATATCAGGGCAGTTTTCCTTAATAATTTCTTGAAAAATGGTATCTAAGCTCTTTTTTATTGTGGTTTTTGGGTAGTCCAATAATTCTTAAATTCTCTCTGCTAGATCTATTTTTGAGATCAATTGTTTTTCCAATAAGGTATTTTACATTTTCTTCAATTTTTAATTTTTTTACTTAGTTTGGCTGATTCTTGATGTCTCATATAGTCATTAGCCTTCACTTGCCCAATTCCAATTTTTAAGGATTTATTTTCTTTAGTTAGCTTTCATATCTCCTATTTCATTTGGCCAATTCTACTTTTTAAGGAATTTTCTTCGTTTGATTTTTTTTTCCATTTAGCTAGTTGTATTTTTTAACTTTATTTTTTCTTAATATTTAATTTATTTATTTTTAGTTTCCAACATTCATGTCAATCAGTTTTAAATTTTCTCCCAGTCCTTTCCCCCTTCCTCCCCAGCATGCAATCTGATATGTGCTCTACACATACATTCCTATTAAACACATTTTCACATTAGTCATTTTTCATAGAAGGATAATAATGAATGGGAGAAAACATGAGAAAGAAAACAAAAAAAAGAGAAAAGAATTGGCTTCATTCTGCATTCTGACTTCGTAGTTCTTTCTCTGCATATGGATAGCATTTTCCATCATGAGTCCTTTAGAAAAGTTTTAGGTCCTCGAATTGCTGAGAAGAGCTGTCTATCAAAATCAGTCCTTGCACACTGTGGCTGTTACTGTGTACAATGTTTCCCTGGTTCTGCTCACTTCACTCAGTCAGTTCATATACGTCTTTCAAAGGTTTTCCTGAAGTCTGCCTGCTCATCATTTCTTATAGCCCAATGGTATTCCATTATATTCATATAGCACAACTTGTTCAACCATTCCCCAATTGATGGGCATCCCCTCAATTTTCAGTTCTTGACCACCATAAAAAGAGCTGATATAAATATTTTTGTACATGTGGGACCTTTTCCCTTTTTATGATCTCTTTGGGACACAGCCCTAGCAGTGGTATTGCAGGGTCAAATGGTATGCAATTTTTATTGCCTTTTGGGCATAGTTCCAGATTGCTCTCCAGAATGGTTGGATCAGCTCACAGCTTGACCAACAATGAATTAGTGTTCCAATTTCCCACATCTTCTCCAGCATTTATTACTTTCCTGTTTTGTCATGTTAGCCAATCTGGTAGGTGTGATGTGGTGCCTCAGAGTTGTTTTGACTTGCAACTCTCTAATCAATAGTGATTTAGAATATTTTTTCATATGACTATAGATAGCTTTAACTTCCTCCACTGAAGACTTCCTGTGGTGGAGTTGTGAACTGATCCAACTGTTCTGGAGACCACTGTAGAACTATGCCACAAGGGCTATAAAACTGTGTATACCCTTTGACCCAGCAATACCACTTCTAGGTCTGTATCCCATAAAAATAATAAAAATTATAAAAATGGGAAAAGGACATGCATGTACAAAACTACTTATAGCAGCCTTTTTGTAATAGCCAAGAATTCAAAACTAAGAGGATGCCCATCATCTGGGGAATGACTGGGGAATGACCCAGTCAAACTAAGTCAAAAGAATAAAAAAAAGAAGGAAATGTAAAATACTAAAATACTATTTCCATAAGAATAATGAACAGGTGGACTTCAGAAAAACCTTGAAAGACTTATGTGAATTGATGCTGAGTAAAGTGGGCAGAAGCAGAACATTGTACCTAGTAACAGCAACTTTGTGTGATTACCAACTTTGATAGACTTTACTCTTCTCAGCAATATAAGCATCTAAGACAATTCCAAAAGTCTCATGCTAGAAAATGCTATCCACATCCAGAGAAAGAACTATGGAGTCTGAATGCAGATCAAAGCATGCTATTTTCCCTTTTTTTTGGTTTCTTCTTTTTTTTTGGTTTTTCCCTTTTCTTCTAATTCTTCTTTACAAGATGACTGGTGTGGAAATATGTTTAATATGACTGTACATCTATAGTCTATATCAGAGTGCATAGTCTAATATCAGAGGGAGGGAAGGAGGGAGGGGTAGAAAATTTAGAATTCATAATCTTATAGAAGTGAATGTTTAAATCTAAAAACAAGCAAATAAATAAAATCTTAAAAATGTACAAAGAAAAAAATGGAAAAAGGAAAATGAAATAGGAAAAGAGGGAGCAATGAATATTTAATAATATTTTGTTTATGCAAAATTAATATGAAGAATTTGTAGTAATTGTATTGGTTGGGGTGAGAAATTTATAAAATATAAGAATAACAATAAAAATACTTAATGAGTAAAAAACAATGTGTGGGTTAAATAACAGATCATAGAAACAATCAATAATTTCATCAAAGAGAAAGATCAAAACGAGACAACATATCAAAATTTATGAAATGCAAAGCAATTCTTAGGGGAAATTGGATATCTCTAAATTCTCACATGAATAAAATAGAGAAAGAGGAGATCAATGAATTGGGCATGCAACTAAAAAAGCTAGAAAAAGAAAAAAATGGAAAATCTCCAATTTAACACCTAATTGGAAATCCCATGTAAATCATCAGCATTTCTGTATATAACCAACAAAGCCCAGCAGCAAGAGATAGAAAAAGAAATTCCATTTAAAATAACTGTAGACAATATAAAGTATTTGGGAGTCTACCTGTCAAGACAAACTCAGTAACTCCATGAAGACAATTATGAAACACTTTTTATGAATAGTCAAATCTAAAAATCAGATAAATACATAATAAAAATGGAAATTCTACCTGAATTAATTTACTTATTCAGTGTCATGCCAATCAAACTACCAAAAATATTAATAGAGCTAGGAAAAATAATTATAAAATTCATCTGGAGGAAGAAAAGGTCAAGAATATAAAAGGAATTATAAAACGAAGGCAAAGGAAGGTAACCTAGCCATACTGGATCTAAAACTATATTGTAAAACAGCAATCATCAAAACTATTTGGTATTGGTTAAGAAATAGAGTTATGGATCAGTAGAATGGATTAGGGACATAAGACACAATAATAAATGACTATAGCAATATATTCTTTGATAAACTCACAGTTTCTAGGATAAGAACTCACTATTTGAAATAACATGCTGGAAAAACTAGAAAAATGGTATGGCAGAAGTTGGCATAGATCAACATCATATACTAATATAAGGCCAAAATGGGCACATGATTTTGATTTAAAGGGTAATACCATAAGCAAATTAGGAAAGCAATAAATAGTTTTCCTATCAGATCTATGGATAATGGAAGAATTTATGACCAAACAAGAGATAGAGAACATTGTAAAATGCAAAATGGATAATTTTGATTATGTTAAATTGAAAAGATTTTGCACAAGCAAAATCAATTTAACCAAGATTAAAAGGAAAGCAGAAAAAATGGGAAACAATTTTTACAGCCAGCGTTTTTGATAAAGGCCTCATTTCTAAAATATATAGAGAACAGTGTCAAATTTATAAGAATGCGATTCCCCAATTGATAAATGGTCAAAGGATATGAACAGACAGTTTTCAGATGAAGAAATTAAAGCTTCCTATAGTCATATGAAAAAATGCTCTGAAATGCCATTGATTAGAGAAATGCAAATTAAAATAAATCTGAGGTACCACCTCATACACATCAGATTGGTTAATATGACAGAAAAGGAAAATGACAGTTGCTGGAGAAAATGTTGGAAAATTGGAACACTAATGCATTGTTGGTGGAGTTGTGAAATGATCCAACCATTCTGGAAAGCAATGCAGAGCTATGTCCCAAGGGAAATCAAATGCATACCCTTTGATCCAGCAATACCACTACTAGGTCTGCATTGCAGCAAGAACATTAAAACAGAGAGGGCCCAGATGTACAAAAATATTTATAGTGCCTCTTTTGTTGTGGCCCAGAATTGAAAATTGAGGTGATATCCATCAATTAGGGAATGACTGAACAAGTTGCAGTATATGAATGTAATGAAATATTATTGTGCTATAAGAAACAATGAGCAGATATATTTCAGAAAACGCTGAAAAGACTTACATTAACTGATGCTGAATGAAGTGAACAGAACCAGGAGGATATTGTATACAGTAAGAGAAGCATTGTGCAATGACAAACTCCAATAGACTTAGCTATTCTCAGCAATACAATTATCCAAGACAATTCCAAAAGACTAGTGATGGAAAATGCTATCCACACCCAGGGAAAGATCTACGGTATCTGAATGCAGATTGAAGCATACTATTTTCACTATTTTTTCTTTTTTTTGTCATTCTTCCCTTTTTTTCTGATTCTTCTTTCACAACCTGGCTAATGTAGAAATATGTTTAACATGATTATACATATATACCCTATCTGATTGCTTGCTGTCTTCATGAAGGGAACGGAAGGTAGTAAGGAAGAAAATTTGAAACTCAAAAATGAAAAAATGAATTTTTAAAACTACCTTTATATGTAATTGGAAAAAAAATTACTAAGTAGAAAAATAAAATGATGTAGTTCTCACAAAAAACATGAAGGACACTAATCCTCCCCCACCCCCCAATACGCATAGGTTTGATTATCCAGTCTGCTACTTAAATTTTGATCTTCCAGTAGGACTTGAATTTACTGATTTATCTGTTTTATATTTAATCTTAATAATATGTTACTCCTTCTTCTAGTGTATATTAAACTACCCCACCCCCTAGGGGCAGCCAATCTTGTGTGATTCTCATCCAGATCTTTAAATATATCTTCAAGAGAAAGCCCACCCTATTTTCTGGAGGTCTTCTTTTGGTTTTTCAAACATATTAAAAAAATGCACAAAGCACCAGGGCTATCCATTACATCTTGTTCTAAATACATGTCTACTTTATCTTCTAATTCACATATCCTTGAAGATATCTTTAATATTGACTATGTGAATATCAGTTAGTAATATATTATGGTGTTTTGCATTACATGTGACAGTAATTGTATGATCTTGGACAAATTATTCGACTTGAGCCTCAATTTCTTCATATCTCAATTGCAGATAGTAATTGTTGTCACATGCAAGTCCTATGGTGGTTGAAATGATCAAATGAGATAATAAGTGATTTTTAAACTTTAAAAGTACTACAAAAAATATCAGCTACCATCATTCCCAAAGCCCATTTTATTCTCTGCAGAGAAGATTGTTCTGAGAACTTGAGAAGCCACAACTCCAGTCATAAAGCAAGTGAAGGAGAATAGTGTCTTTAGGATAGCAAATAACTTAGAATCATTGCAAATAGTATACATTCCCCAAATGTGATCCAGCTGGATCAACTCTGTGAGTAAGTTCTGGGTGAGATTATTGTCCATCTGCAGTGACTGTCCAAGTTATATATGCAGATGAACTAATTCAATGGACTGTCCTGCCACCTGCATGTCATAATCTGGATAATATGCATTCTCATTTACTTTTTTATTTTTTCTAGTATGGGTGTTTAAACTGTCTCTTTCAAATAATTATGAATTAAGATGCTGGCTGAACAACAAGGACTTGCTTAAGCTCTCCCCCAAATCCCTCCAAACACCTGTAAAAAATGGCTCTGAACACATTCTATAGCTATAGAACGCATGAAATAACAGAGGGAAGCAGGTCTCTAGCCCAGGACAGACTGGGGAGAAGGGTCTATCGTACCATGCTGGGAGTAAAGCACAGCCCAGCCCAGCATGGACTGTGGCAGGACAGACCAGGCACTGAGTAGATCAGGCCGAGTAGGCCTCAGCGCTACGAATCTCTGAGCTATAGCAGTTACCAGACTTCTCAACCCACAAAAGCCAAAGACAATGGAGCAAGTCAATGGGAAAACTGCAGGATCTAGGTGAGAGAAGCGTGCAGTCCCTCTCCAGCCCCAGGGGTGGCTGGCTGCAGTAGCAGGAAGCTACTGGGGCTGCTTTCAGAGTCCCTAGCCCATATGGTGGGAGGAATCAAGCAGCAGATCAGAGGGAGAGTGCAGGGAGCACTTTGCTGGCACAGAGGCAGAGGTCTCTTGCTTTGATGTCCTTGGATCTGGTTCATGGTCCTGGCTGGCTGTTCTTCGGGGAGGAGGAGCGCTGGTGTGGCAGAGCTTGCCATGACTGTGGAGAGGGAGTCCTTCTGGTAGCTACACAGCAGAAAGGAGTGCTTGCACTCAGAAACAGGAGCATCGGCCAGGAGATGAGTATCATGCCACTTCAGAATAGAGGTAGCTCTTAAAACAGCAGTGCAAGGCCCCTGAAGATTGAGACAATGCACTCTCCACCCTGAAAGAAGCCATGCCCTGACAAAAAGCTCAAGGGTCAAGTAGTTGGCTGGCAGCATGAGCAAGCAGCATAAAAGGACTCAGACTAAATAATCTTTTTTTTTTTTTTGCTGACAAAGAAGATCAAACTACATGGCTAGAAGAAGTCAACAAAATCAAAGAGCCTACATCAAAAGCCTCCAAGAAAAATATGAATAGGTCTCAGGCCATGGAAGAACTAATAAAAGGTGGAAAATCAAGTAAGAGAAGTAGGGGAAAAATTGGGAAGAGAAATGAGAGTGATGCAAGAAAATCATGAAAAAGAAGTCAATGACTTGCTAAAGGAGACCAAAAAATACTGAAGAAAGTAACACTTTAAAAATAGACTAACCCAAATGGCAAAAGAGCTCCAAAAAGCCAATGAGGAGAAGAATGCCTTAAAAGGCAGAATTAGCCAAATGGAAAAGGAGGTCCAAAAGACCACTTAAGAAAATACTACATTAAAAATTAGAATGGAGCAAGTGGAAGCTAGTGACTATATGAGAAATCAAGATATTATAAAACAGAACCGAAAGAATGAAAAAATGGAAGACAATGTGAAATATCTCATTGGAAAAACCACTGACCTGGAGAATAGATCCAGGAGAGATAATTTAAAAATTATTGGACTACCTGAAAGCCATGATCAAAAAAGAAAGAGCCTGGACATCATCTTCCAAGAAATTATCAAGGAAAACTGTCCCGATATTGTAGAGCCAGAGGCTAAAATAGAGATTGAAAGAATCCACTGATCACCTCTTGAAAAAGATCCCAAAAAGGAAACTCCTAGGAATATTGTAGTCAAATTCTAGAGTTCTCTGGTCAAGGAGAAATTATTGCAAGCAGCCACAAAGAAACTACTTGAGTACTGTGGAAACACAATCAGGATAATACAAGATCTAGCAGTTTCTACACTAAGGGTTTGGAATATGATATTCTGGAGGTCAAAGGAGCTAGGATTAAAACCAAGAATCACCTACCCCGCAAAAGTGAGTATAATATTCTAGGGGAAAATATGGATTTTCAATGAAATAGAGATCTTCCAAGCTTTCTCAGTGAAAAGACCAGAGTTGAATAGAAAATTTGGCTTTAAAACACAAGAATCAAGAGAAGCATGAAAAGATAAACAGGAAAGAGAAATCATAAGAGACTTAATAAAGTTGAACCATTTTGTTTACATTTCTACATGGAAAAATGATATTTGTAATTCATGAGACCTTTCTCGGTTTTAGGATAGTTGAAGGGAATATAAATATATATATAGACAGAGAGCACAGGGTGAGTTGAAAATGAAAGGATGATAACTATAAAATAAAATACAATTAAGGGGTGAGAGAGTAATATATTGGGAGAAGGAGAAAGGGAGAGAGAGGAAGGGGTATCATACCCTACAGGAAAATAGAGGGGAAAGGGGATGTGATGGTAATCAAGGTGGGACTTTTTTTTACTGTTTTCTCTTTGAGAATGCTAAAGTAATTGCATGCCTTTGATTAAGTATTACTAGGTGCTAAGTCTCAGGTTCACACTCTTTTGAACACTTTGGGCCCTAAAAAAGGGTATATGAACTCAGATGTTATCATTTTGTCTGGGGCCCTCACTCACTGGAAGAGAGTTGATTGTGGAGACTCCGGGCAGCCATTGTTAAGAGCACCCAGGCTTGTAAACCCAGATGTTGATGCTTCCCTGGTAACTATGAATTGTGATTTGGTCTGTTTATATTGTCTCTGTTTGTAGTTTGTTTGTATTTGCTCTGAATTTCAGGGTGCTGGCTTTTCCTTCTGAACTAAGTGAGTTATATATGTATATTTGATTAAAGTGAGATTGTTAACCCCTTAAAGTTACTTTCCTTACTAAAGCAGCTCAAAGAACCTGTGCTGGCAGCTCTTGTTTCTGATCTTGTTGGGTCTTACACCTCAACAGCAGCTGCTAGCTACATTGTTGTTACAGGGGATAACAGAGGGGGATGATAGAAGGGAGGGCAGATTGGGAGAGGAGGTAATCAAAAGCAAACACTTTTGAAGAGGGACAGGGTCAAGGGAGAAAACTGAATAAAGGGAGACAGGATAGGATGGAGGGAAATATAATTAGTCTTTCACAACATGACCATTATGGAAATGTTTTGCATAATGATACGTGTGGCCTATGTTGAATTTCTTGCTTTCTCAAGAAGGGTACATGTGGAGGGAAGAAGGGAAAGAATTCGGAATTCAAACTTCTAAAAACAAATGCTCAAAAAAAGTTGCTTTTACACACGACTTGGAAATAAGATATACAGGCAATGGGGCATAGAAATCTACCTTGCTCTACAAGAAAGTAAGGGAAAGGGGGATAAGGTGGGGGAGAGTGGGCTGAGAGAAGGGAGGGCAGACTGGGGAAAGGGGCAATCAGAAAAATGTCATCTTGGGGTGGGGAAGAGGGTGGAAATGGGGAGAAAATTTGTAACTCAAAATCTTGTGGAAATCAGTGTGGGAAAAAATATTGAATAAAAGAAAAGATGCAAGAATAAAAAAATAAAAGTGAATAATTATGAATTTAACTGAGGACATTTGGAATGTCTAAGGTTTTATTTCTCAAAAAAAGATTTGTAAAAATATTCAATATCATCTGAATAGTATAATTTTGATAACTTCACCATCCATATTAAATCCATCTTTTTGAACATGGTGTAGGTTTAGATCATTCCATAGTACTGAGTAATGCCTTAGGTCATTGCATCATACCTATTCTACAATTAGATCCTATTAGTCATTGACCTGTGAATACCCTTTGACTCAGTGATGCCTCCACTAGAAATATGCCCAAAGAGGTCAAAAAGTGGGAAAGAGTAAGTAAGTACATTTACATGAACACTTTTTTATATAACAAAGAATTGGAAACAAAATAGGTGAACGTAATTTGGAGAATAGATGAACAAGTTATTGTATGAACTGATTGCCAGTTGAAGTGAACATAACCAAGAGAATAATTTACACAATGATTATAATAATGTATAAGAAAATAACTTTGAAATCTTTAGAATTATCCCCAATGCAATAACTAGTCATAACTTTAGAATACTGATGTAAAGCATTGATTCCAACTCTTGGTCAAAGAGGAGATGAATTGGAGGTATGGAATGAGATATGCCTATTCATACATAACAAACATAGTGATTTGTTTTCCTCGATCAGACTTCAGTTTTTCAGTTGAATTTTATTTTAAAATTTTATTATTTATTTTTAATATTTATTTTAAATTTTGAGTTCCAAATTCTCTCCCTCCCTCAAGTTCTTTCCTAATTTATTCAGAAAGCAAGTAATATGATATTGGTTATACATTCAAAATTATGGAAAACATATTTCTGTTAGCCATGTTACAAAAAAGCAAGAAAAATAATGAAAATTTAAAAAAAACACTTCGCACTTCAATTTGCAGTCAGAGTTCATCAGTTCTCTCTCTAGAGGTGGATAATATTTTTCATCATGACACTTTTGGAATTGTTTTGGATCATGGTATTTATCAGAGCATCTAAGTCTCTCACAGTTGATCTTCATTACAATGTTGTTGTTACTATGTACAATGATCTATTTCTGCTCACTTCACTCTGCATTTATTCATATAGGTCTTCCCTGTTTTTTCTGAAACTATCCTCATCATCATTTCTTATAACACAATAATATTCTGTTGTGGGCCTCCAAGCCTCACAACTATACTCGGGGTTCCCCCCAAGCCGCAGGCCTTTGCCTAGCAAAGGGCCTGATCTCGCGGACAATGTATGGGGCGGGAGCCGAAAGATGGTGAATGACTCCGAATTTTATTTCAGCAAGCAGCATTTTCATATCTTTAGTGACGTAGGTACATTCTTTGGTTACATGGGTGAAAGACAGGTAAAAATGAAGACACCTGGATACTAGGACTGCCCCGACTCCACCTACTCTCCTCCCCTTCTCTTCCTGTGCTAACCCGAAGCTCCCTGCGGGGCAGGCAGTCCAGGCAAAGAACTGGAAGTTCCATGTGTTCTGGCAAACCCAGACAGAGAGCCAGAAGCTCCATGTGCTCAGGCAGGCCCGGGCAAAGACCTGGAATTGCTAGGGAGGCAACAAAGGCGAGACCCCTCCTCCTGGCTCCACCCATATCTCAAAGCGCCGAGTTTATCTCAGCAGGCCCCTGGGCCTGGAGGTCCGAGGCGGTCAGGGCTCGGCTCTAACTCAGCCCGCAACAATATTTCATCACACTAATATGCCACAACTTGTTCAGTCTTTCTCCAATTGAAAAGCATCCCATCAATGTTCAATTCTTTAACAACACAGAGTTGCTATAAATATTTTTGTACATATAGGTCCTTTTTCTTTTCCTTTGATCTTTTTGGAATGTAGACCTTGTAAAATTTTATAGTCATTTAAGCATAGTTCCAAATTGTTCTCCATAATAGCTGGACCAGTTCACTCCACCAACAATGCATTAGTGTGTGATTTTCCCACCTCATATTCATAATTTCTCATTTTACTTTTCTGTCAAGTTTGCCAATTGGATAAGTTCAAGGTGGTTCTTCAGAGTTGTTTTGCTTTGAATTTAGGGAATTTTTTTTCATAGGACTATAAATAGTTTTGATTTCTTCTTCATATCATTTGAAAATTTGTCAATTTGGGAATAGCTGTTAATTTTTATGAGAGGTAATCAATTATTTATAATGTTGGGATATAAGGCCATTATTAGAGAAACATGCTATAAAGTATTTTGATAGTACTTCATTGTCTACGGTACCTTTTAGCAAGGTATAGTTTCCTTGATTATCTCTTTTAATTGCATCTTTTTTTTTTGCTTTTGCTTTGTCTGAGATCATGATTATTACTCTTGCTTTTTTATAACCTCACCTGAAGCATCATGGATTCTGCTCCAGTCTCTTATTTTAACTCTGTGTATATTTTTCTGTTTCAAGTGTGTTTCTTTTAAACATCATATTGTTGAATTCTGGTTTTTACTTCATTCTGCTCTTCAATTCTGTTTTATGAATGAGTTCATCCCATTCACATTCATACTCATGATTACTAACTGTGCATTCCCTTCCATTCCATTTCTTTTATCTTTCTCTTTTCAATATGTCCCTCCTAAACAGTTTTTTTCATCTGATCACTGCTTCCCTTAATCTGCCCTGTCTTTTATCATCTTCTCCCTTTCTCTTATTCTTTTTCCCTCCTAATTCACTTTTGGATTTATATTTCTTGATTGTGTATATATTGTGAGTATATATTGAGTGATTGTGTGTGTGTGTGTGTGTGTGTGTGTGTGTGTGTGTGTGTGTAGGGTTGGGTGGTGTACTCCTTACTTTTGAACCAATTCAGATGAGACTGAGGTCCTAGCGTTGCCTGCCCCTGCTATTTTCTGCTTCATTGTAAAAACTCTTCTTTGTCCACCCTTTTTATGTGAGGTAATTTTCCTTTTCTTCCTCTCTTGACCTTTCTCCCAGTTCAATCCTCTTTCTCAGACATTTTTTATCATAACAAAATAATTCATTTAGAGGGGCGGAGCCAAGATGGCAGCTGGTAAGCAGGGAATAGCGTGAGCTCTGTACCGAGCCCCTCCAAAAACCTATAAAAAATGGCTCTGAACCAATTCTAGAACAGCAGAACCCACAAAACAGCAGAGGGAAGCAGGGCTCCAGCCCAGGACAGCCTGGATGGTCTCTGGGTGAGGTCTATCCCACACGGAGCTGGGAGCTGGGAGTGGAGTGGAGCAGAGCCCAGCCTGAGCGGTGTGGACCAACAAGACCAGCAACCGGGCAGAGCATACCCTAGCGCCCTGAATCAGTGAGCTGCAGCAGTTACGAGACTTCTCAACCCACAAACACCAAAGACTGCTGAGAAGGTTAGTGGGAAAAGCTGCAGGAGTGGAAGGAGTTCTCGGTTTGGCTTCCAGCCCCGGGGGCAGCGGAGGTGGGGCAGCCAAGGCTGCTGTTGCTTCTGGCTCCAGGCCCACCTGGTGGGAGGAATTAAGTGGCAGATCAGAGCAGGGGTGCACAGCCTGCCGAAGATCTAAGCCCAGTTTGGGTTGGGGGTTCTTGCGGAAGGAGCAGTGCTGGTGTGGCAGAGCTGGCACCTCCCCCCCCAGACGTGGAACATAGAACTTTGTAGTCTACAAGCAGTCATACCCCACTGAAAAACTCAAAGGTCAAGTTAGTTGGCTGGGAATATGGCCAGGCAGCGAAAACGCACCGAGATTCAGTCTCAGACTTTGCATTCTTTCTTTGCTGACAAAGAAGACCAAAACATACAGACAGAAGAAATTAATAAAATCAAAGAGCTTACAACAGCAACCTACAAGAAAAACATTAACTGGTCCCAGGCCATGGAAGAGCTCAAAAAGGATTTGGAAAAGCAAGTTAGAGAAGTAGAGGAAAAATTGGGAAGAGAAATGAGAAGGATGTGAGAAAACCATGAAAAACAACTCAATGACTTGCTAAAGGAGACCCAAAAAAATACTGAAAAATACACCGAAGAAAACAACACCTTAAAAAACAGACTAACTCAAATGGCAAAAGAGCTCCAAAAAGCCAATGAGGAGAAGAATGCCTTGAAAGGCAGAATTAGCCAAATGGAAAAGGAGGTCCAAAAGACCACTGAAGAAAATACTACTTTAAAAATTAGATTGGAGCAAGTGGAAGCTAGTGACTTTATGAGAAATCAAGATATTATAAAACAGAACCAAAGGAATGAAAAAATGGAAGACAATGTGAAATATCTCATTGGAAAAACCACTGACCTGGAAAATGGATCCAGGAGAGATAATTTAAAATTTATTGGACTACCTGAAAGCCATGATCAAAAAAAGAGCCTAGATATCATCTTTAAAGAAATTATTAAGGAGAACTGCCCTGATATTCTAGAGCCACAGGGCAAAATAGAAATTGAAAGAATCCATCGATCACCTCCTCAAATAGATCCCCAAAAGAAATCTCCCAGGAATATTGTTGCCAAATTCCAGAGCTCCCAGATCAAGGAGAAAATACTGCAAGCAGCCAGAAAGAAACAATTTGAGTATTGTGGAAACCCAATCAGAATAACCCAAGATCTGGCAGCCTCTACATTAAGAGATCGAAGGGCTTGGAATGTGATATTCCGGAGGTCAATGGAGCTAGGATTAAAACCTAGAAACACCTACCCAGCAAAACTGAATATCATGCTCCAAGGCAAAATATGGATTTTCAATAAAATAGAGGACTTTCAAGTTTTCTCAGTGAAAAGACCAGAACTGAATAGAAAATTTGACTTTCAAACATAAGAATCAAGAGAAGCATGAAAAAGTAATCAAGAAAAAGAACAAGAAAAAGAAATTGCAAGGAACTTACTAAAGGTAGGCTGTTTTGTTGACATTCCTACATGGAAAGATGATGAGTATGATTCATGAGACCTCAGTATTAGGGTAGCTGAAGGGAATTTGCATACATATATGTTTATGTATATATATGGGTGAATGTGTATGTATGTATATATCTATGTGTGTGTGTGTGTATATATATATATAGAGAGAGAGAGAGAGATAGAGAGAGAGAGAGAGAGAGAGAGAGAGAGAGAGAGAGAGAGAGACAGAGAGAGAGAGAGAGACAGAGACAGAGAGAGACAGAGAGAGAGAGAGAGAGACAGAGACAGAGAGAGAGGACACAGGGTGAGTTGAAGATGAAGGGAAGATATCTAAAAGAAATACAATCAAATTAAGGGATGAGAGAGGAACATACTGAGAGAGGGAGATAAGGAGAGATAGAATGGGGTGGATTATCTTGCATAAAGGAGGCAAGAGCAATCAGCTCTGTGGGAGGAGGGGAGAGGGCGGATGAGGGGGGAAATGAGTGAACATTGCTCACATCAGATTTGGCCTAAGGAGGAAATACCATACATATCCAACTGGGAATCTTACCCCACAGGAAAGAAGAGGGAAGAAGATAAAAATAAATGGGGGGGATGGCGGAGGGGAGGGCTGATGGGGGTGGAGGTATTCAAAAACAAACACTTTCGAAAGGGGACAGGGTCAAGGGAGAAAATTCAATAAAGGGTGATGGGCTGGGAAGGAGCAAAATATAGTTAGTCTTTCACAATATGAGTATTGTGGAAGGGTTATACATAATGATTCACAAGTGGCCTATGTTGAATTGCTTGACTTCTTAGGGAGGGTGGGTGGGAAGGGAAGAGGGGAGAGAATTTGGAACTCAAAGTTTTAAAAACAGATGTTCAAAAACAACAAAAATGTTTTTGCATGCAACTAGAAAATAAGATACACAGACAATGGGGTGTAGAAATTAATCTTGCCCTACAAGAAAGGAAGGGAAAAGGGGATGGGAGGGGAGTGGGGTTACAGAGGGGAGCGCTGACTGGGGAACAGGGCAACCAGAATATACGCCATCTTGGAGTGGGTAGGAGGGTAGAAATGGGGAGAAAATTTGTAATTCAAACTATTGTGAAAATCAATGCTGAAAACTAAATATGTTAAATAAATTAAAAAAAAATAAAATCCTTTAAACAAAAAAAAATAATTCATTTATGGCTGTGCTCTGTGTTTATGTATACTCCTTTTAATACCCCTAATAATGATAAAATTCTTAGGAATTGTAGTTATCATGTTCCCACATAGAAATGTAAAGTTTAACTTTATTGAGTCCTTTATGATTTCCTTTTCCATATTTATTTATTTTAATTTCTTTTGAGTGCTTTGTTTAAATGTCATTTTTTTTTCGGTTCTGATCTTTTCATCAGGAATGTTTGAAAGTCTTCTATTTTTAATTAAATATCCATTTTTCCCCTGAAGGATTATGTTCATGTTTTCCTAGATAGGTTTTTCTTAGTTGTAATTCTATGTTTTTTGTATTCTGGAATATCATATTCCAAGCCCTCTGGTTCTTTAATGTGGAAGTTGCTAAATCTTGTATGATCCTGACTGTGGCTCCATGATATTTTAATTGTTTCTTTCTTGCTACTTGAAGTATTTTCTCTTTGACCTGGGAGCTCTGGAATTTGGCTATGCTATTCCTGGGAGTTTTCATTTTAAGATCACTTCCAAGAGGTGATCAATGGATTTATTCAGTTGCAATTTTGTCCTCTCAATCTAAGATATCAGAGCAATTTTTCTTTATAATTTCTTGACACATGATGTCTAAACTCCTTATTTAATAACAGTTTCCAGGCAGTCTAATAACTCTTTAATTATTGCTCTTTGGTCTATTTTCAGGTCAGTTTCTAATGAAATATTTCACAATTCCTTTGATTTTTTTTCATTAATTTGACTTTGTTTTATTATTTCTTGATGTCTAGTGGAGTCGTTAGTTTCCACTTGCCGAATTCTAATTTTTAAGGAATTATTTTATGAAGTGTTCTTTTGTACTTCTTTTTGCCACTTGGCAAATTCTATTTTTTAAAGAATTTTTTTTCCAGTGAAGTTTTGTACCTCTTTTTAAATATTTGGCCAATTTTGTTTTTTAAAGTATTTCTTCAGTACCTTCTGTGCCTCTTTTACCAAGAGTTAATTCTCTTTTCATTATTCTTCTTGCTTTGCTCTCATTTTTTTTCTCATATTTTCCTCTACCACTCTAATTTCTTTCCTTAATTCTTCCAGGAATGCTAGTTGGGCTTGTTTCCAATTGGCATTTTATTTTCCCTTTGAGGCTTGCTTGTAACTATTTTTGTTTTTGTCTTCTTCTGAGTATGCTTCTCAATTTTCCCTGTCACCCTGGTAGTTTTTTTTTAATAGTCAGAGTCTATTATTGCTGTTTGTTCATTTTTCCAGCCCATTTCTTCACTTTGAACTTGATGTTAAAGTTGGGCTCTGCATACCTGGAATTGGGGAGGCACTGTCTCAAGCTTTAGACTTTTTAATGCTGCTGTTCTCAGAGCTAGTTTTAGGGATTTACAACTTTTCAATTTTTCCAAGGAGGTGTGGTCACTGTTCTCCTGGTTTGTATTATAGTCTTTACCCAAAAAGGTCCACTGGCTCCCCACTGCTGCAAACACTAGTGCTTCTTTTGTCCTGGAGTGTGACCAGTGTCCCTGTTTCCTTGTAACCAACAACAAGTTCTCCTCTCCAACCTGAAACTGTGTGCATGCAATGGAGTTGCAAAATAGTGTATGCTCTTACACCTAGTATCAGTTCTGTGTGTTCTGTAATCTCTTTCTGACTAGTAATCCAATGCCCTTACTGAGTTCAGAGCCCGTGAATCTGCTCATGCTGTTGCTGCTGCTACTTGTAGCTGCCACATGTACTCTGGGCTGGGCCCCTCTCCATTATCACAGACCTCTCTTGCCAACCTCCTAAGTTGTTTTTGGCTGGAAAAATGTCTCACCTCAACCTTTCTTTAGCTATGCCACTCCAGAATTTCATTCAATGCTTTATTCTTAAATTCTTTGGAGGAGAATGTAGGGAGATATGAGCTAATTTGCTGCCTGTGATTCACCGTTTTGGTAAATCATACTTTGTTAAAATAGAAAGCTTCTATATCTACAGTATGGGGTTATTCCAATTGGTAGTACTAGTGATGAAAAATTATAAAAAAGAACATATATGTGTATATATATGAATTTACAAACACTATAAAAGTTAATATTTCCCAAAGCAAACAAGGAAAAGGTGCTTATATATGAAAATATAAACCTCCATTACATAAAATTTATTTTTTAAAAAGGGCCTAATTCACCATGCTACTTTCTAAGTTGACCTGCTTGTCTAATTCCTTCTGAACATCCTTTTGTTCTCTTCTTTTTAAAATGACCTTTTTTTTTGCCATTTTTGGGAGGGGGGTGCAACTCTATCTCTAATAACCTTTTTCCTTCTCACCACAAAAAAAAACATAAGAAAGAAAAAGAAAAGAAAAAAAAATAAGACAACCAAAGAAAATAAATCCCCACTTTTGCCATTCCCAAAAAGTGCATATTTCATTCTGCACCTTGGGTACAATAACACTTCATCAGGAAGCACATGGTATCCTTTCTTATTATTCCTCTGGAGTTGTAGTTGACCATTGATCAAAGTTGTTACATCTTTCATAGTTTTTTTCCCCTTTAAAATGACATCATATACCTTTTTCTCATCCTGCTCATTATATTCTATAACAGTTCATATAAGATTTCCTAGGTTTCTCTGAAACCTAGACCTGTGATTTCATTTATATAGGGAGCTATATATGACTAAAAAAGAACTCATTATCTTTTCCCCTAACCTCTCTCACCCTCTCCACCTTCCTTGTTACTGTAGAGGACAAAGTCATCCTTCCCATCCCTCACAACCTAGGAGTTACCCTGGATTCCTCACTATCTCTCACTCCTCGTATTCAATCTGTTGCAAAAGAATAAATTTCACATTTTACAAAATCTCTTGTATATACCCTCCTCTTACACTGCCAATAGTCTAGTGCAGGCCTTCATCACTTCAAGCCTGGATTATTATTATAATCTGCTGGTAGGTCTGCCTGTCTGGAGTCTTTCCCCGTTCCAATCCTTCCTCCATTTGGCCACTAAAGTGATTTTCCTAAAGCACAGGTCTGACCATGTCACCTCTCTGCTCAATCAGCTCCTGGGACTTCTGATTGTCTCCAGGATCAAATACAAAATGCTCTGTTTGACATTCAGTCTTTGATAACCTAACCCCCTCTTACCTTTCCTTACACCCTGACATGTACTCTTAGACTCAATGACACTAGCCTTCTGGCTATTCCATGAATAAGACACTCCATCTCTTGGCTCTGGACATTTTCTCTGACTGACCCACCATGCCAAAATTCCCTCCATTCTCCATTCCTGACTACTAACTTCCCTGACTTATATAAATGTTAACTAAAATCCTACCTTCCACAGGAAGTCTTCCCCCAACTCCTCTTAATTCTTGTCCTTTCTCTCTTTTAATTATCTTCTATTTATCCCATAAATAACCTTGATTTTTATTGATTGAACTTCTAGGTGCAACATCCATGTACCAATGCAACTCTGCACCTCCTCTGTAGTTTATTTTTTTTAGAGCAGGGGTTCTGTGAACCTTTTTTTTAAATGAAAATGTTTTGAAAACTGTATTTCAACACAACTAGTTTTCTTTGTATTTTCAAGTATTATATTTTATACATTTAAGGACATTATTCTGAATATGGATCCATACTGCCAAAGGGATACACAATACAGGAAAGTTAAAGAACCCCAGTTTTAGAGATTTTCTTAGAGCGATAAGACATGAAGTGACTTACCCAGAGTAATATATCTGATTTATGTCAAAATCAGGACTTGAACCCAGGTTCTTTTTTTTAAATGTAAAAAAAAAACATTCTTAGGTGTGTACCTATACAAAACTGGGTGGCAGGCAAGATTTGCCCAGAAGCCATAGATCTCTGATTTATAGGAAGAACATCAATATGATTATATCTCACTTTAGACAATGATGTATCACCAATGGGGTCACTGGAAAACAACCGCACATTTAGTAGAACAAAATTTAAAAAAATAATTTTGATTGATATTTGTTTATATAACCAATGTCTACCATGGCATTCTTCCCCAGCTCCTCTCAGAGAGCATCCATCATAATAAAGACCACACAAAAGGGGAGAAGGGAAGGAATAAATTTAGGAAAACTATCTATGATATTAAAAAAAATCAGTGTTATATACCATGATTCAAAGTCATATTTTCCCTCTCTCTCCCACCAATTTGTAAATAAGCATGGAGGAATTCATACAATTAGCTACCATTTACTAGTATCAGGGGAGTGTTTTGTTGTTCAAGCAGGACTAGCCTCTCTGGTGTCAGGGCTTGTTGAGACCTTTTAAAAGCTACCTATCCACCTTTAGTGTCCACTTGACATTCAACAGTCATCTGTGGCTCTAAGGAGCTGTAGAATGAGTTGTGGCTGTAGTCTGGTAAACCATTTCAGCGGGTAGGCTAAACCAGGTTAAGTGTAAACAATGGTCCTGAAACCCATCAATGAGTTGGGGGTGGGGTGGGGTATGTCTACCCTAAGCATGCGAAGACTTTCCCTGATGGAATGGGTGGATGTGAACAACTTGTTCTAGTGACCATGAAGGCAGCTGAAGCAGGTACACTTAGAGCTTGTTTAGACATTTAAGACTCCTCCAAGGTCATCCACTACATCTTGGACATTTCCAGACCTCCTCACTTTTGTCTTGCCACTGGACTTTGATGACTCAGGAAGAGAGAGACTTTGTGTAACTCTTCCTCACTTAAATCCAATCCACAAATGAGTCAAGTCATCACTCCGTGAAGTCATTGGTCCTCTTTAAAAATGAAGGACAAACAACATTTAGTACTAGTATAATTTAAGTATTCAAAAATTAGGTCTTTTATGGGAAACAGGGCAATGAAAGATTTTTTTTCCAAGTTCTTGAAGGCTGGCCATCTCATTCTTCTCATGATTATGACAAAACATGAAAATTCGCAGTATTGGAAGTGCTACAAGGAGATAAGCACACTGATGCTTTTGGTAGAAATATGAATTGGCCTATTATGAAAAGCAATGTGAAATTATGCTAAAAATTTACTAAAATGTGCATGTACTTTCATTTATGTATCCCTCAAGTAGATGTATACTCATAGAGAGTAAAGACACAAAACTAGGTTATGGTTGTCATATATACTTTATGTGTATTTATGTGTGTGTATAAAAATATGTGTATATATACACATATACATGTGTGTGTTTATGTGTACTACCAACTTTCTTTTTGAATAATAAAGGCCTCGAAAAAAAATAAGATGACCATTATTTGAGAGACAGGCTAAAGGTGTGGTACATGAATGTAATGGACTATTACTAAACCGTAATAAGTTGTGAATATGAAGAATTCAAAGAAATATAGGAAGACATGTATTGATGCAAAGAGACAAGCAGAAACAAAAAATAAAATATGACAACCATGTATATATGTCTATACATCCTCTACAATATAAATGAATAACAAAATGCAATTGGGTACTTTGTAATTCTGATGACCAATCTTGTCCAGGAAAAATAGTTTGGGAAAAATACACCTCCCTCCTTTTAATGGAGAGGTGGGGGACTGTGGATGGAGAAAATTTCACAAAACTAAGAGTTTTTTAATTGTTGGTTAATCTTGCTGAATTGCTCTTTTTTTTTTCCTTTTTTTAATCTTTGTCACCAGGGAGAGTTTATTGCATAAGGGAGGAAGCATGGTCATATTTGGAAATGAATGTAATTTTTAAAATGGTATGTAATTAAATTTTGAAAAGAACAGTTTGAACAGGTAGCTCTTGCTTGTGTTTTAATAGTTTCTTCAAGGTTTATTCCCAATAATGGAATTATTATTTAAAAGGAAATGAATGTTTTATAACTTCTATTACATATGGCTATTTAAGATAACTGTTAAGCTTGCAATTCTACCAGCAATGAATAAATTCACTTGTGTTCCTACCATCCCATTAACATTATGATTCATTGTTTGTATTTTTTTTCAGTTTGATGGCATTGATGTGGTTCTTCAGTACTTTTATCTGCATCTCTTTGATTTTAAGAAAAATGTTTTCAACAGTTATGATATTTTAAAAAATCAGTTTCTAGCTAAAATAACCTTGAATGTACTGAGAGGCTTTTAAAAATATTTTAGAGGCTTAGTATAGGAAAGCTCGTGAAAATTTGAGGGAGTTTGGAAGGAAAATCAATATATGTTGACATATTTAAGGGAAGAGGAAAGCGAAGGGGAATCCTGGGATGAGAACTGGGTAGGACCTCCTTCAAGTTCTGAGAAAAAAAAACATGAAAAACTACCACAACCATAATAAGGGCAGGCTCTTTTAATTCTAACAAGTCCATTAGTTAAACTTTCTAGGTATCATATGGGTCATCACCCATCATCTTCTTCAGGGAGTAAACTCACTTTGCAAAGGACTGAATCAAAGGTAACTTCAGAGACAATCAGATTAACCTAGTATGAACAGACCTAATTCCACACCTCCTCCAAAAACAACCACACACACACACACACACACACACACACACACACACACACACACACATATTTACACAGTAAAAAGAAAAGCTGGATGCTGCCATAGAAAGAGTACTCAATTGAGAGTATGAACTTGAATATGAATCCTTTCTCTAATATATGCTATTTTGTGCCTTGGGCAGTCCATCTATAAACATTTAAGTGTAAATGTGCTGGACTAGGCACTGAAGAAAACAAAAATGAAACCAGGCTTGCCCTTAAGGAATGTCTTCATGTGAAGATGACATAAACACAATTAAATATATACAGAATACACACAAAATAAATATAAGGCAATTTTGTGGGGGGAGAGAAATGGGGAATGAAAGCTGTGGGGGATAAGGAAAAGCTTCATGAAGAAGGTGGGCCTTAAGCTGTGTTTTGAAGCAAGCAAGGAATTCTAAGAGGTCAATGTGAGAAGGAAGTGGAGTTCAAGCTTGGGAAACAACCAGTGCAGAAACCCAAATGATGACCATGCAGTATCATGTGGAAAAATGGGAGGAAATTTATTTTGACTTAACCACAGAGTTTAGGGATTCCTTCATTTTAAGACTGAAAGGATAGATTGTATCCAGGTTGCCAGGGTCTTTAGAAGCCAAGGAAATGAGTTTATATTTTATCCTAGGAGCAATGAGGAGTCACCAGTTTATTGATAGGGGGAGTACCATGGTCAGGACTGTGCTTTGTGGAAATCACTTCGGTGACTCTATGGAGGATAGATTTGATTGAAATGAGAAGTACTGTAAAGAGACCAAGTGGTAGATTGAAAGCTATTACAATATTTCAACAAAGAAGTGATAAAGGCCTAAAGGAGGGCTGTCAACGAGTATAATGAATTTATGAAAGACTATTGTGGAAGTAGAAATGATGAGACCTGGTGATTGATTGGATATGTGGAATGAGGGGAGTAAGTTGCGTGTAAAACTGAGTATATAAATCTGGGTGACCAGAAGGATCGTAGAAACTTAGACGGAAATTGGGAAGTTTGGAAATGGTAGATTTCAGGAAAATGATGGATTTTTTTTTTTTGCATATGTTGAGTTTAAGATGCTTCTGGTATATGAATGTCAAATTGGTAGTTGGAAAAGTACTTCTGCTTAAGAGAGAGACTAGTGCTAGGATCTAGGATTTATCTGTACAGATGTGATAATTAAACCAGAAGAGCTGATGAGATCACCAGGCGAAAATGTAGAAGAAATGGCCAAAATCAGTGTGCTGTGAGTTTGGTAGAAATATCTTCTCTTTAGAAAAAGTAACCATGGAGGTCAAAGGAAGGGAGCTATGGGACTGTAAAAATAGACCATCAGACTATATTTTATTCCACAACAGGATAAGGCCATTGATTGTGTCTTGAAGCAGGCCTACACTACCTTGGAGAATTCTTATCCTGGATATTCTGATAGGATTAACTAGGGATTAGCTACAGGGCAACAAACCCACCAGAATAAACCTGATCTTTGGCAATTCCTGAAACAACAAGATTAACAAATTCAAACCACAAGGTTAAGATATTCTCAATCCCCAACACCCAAATCATTTGACACCCTGTCCCTATTACTCAGTCCCCCCAAAAGGACAGTAGTTGGGCAACTTCACCTGAAAGGTTCCTTTTGCTACCTGTGATATTTCCTTAAGCCTGTGTAGAACCTTATGCATGTCACAAAAACACAGAGAGAATGAAGTGTCCAGCAGGAAAGGGTGATCGATAAGATGATGATGGAGAAAAAAAACCTTTAAAATTGCAAAAATAATTTCATTTAAATGATGAGTTCAGAAGACAGACTAAAGGTTTCAGAAATGAGTTAGACGAGAGTAAGTATGGGAAGCTTATTTTAGGAGTTTGGCTGTGAAAGATGAAGAATTACAAGATAATAGCTTGAATGAGTGATAGAATCTAGTGAGAAATTTACAAGAATAGGAAAGATTTAGACACATTTGTGAGCAACAAAGAAAGAACCAATAGTAGTGAAGGACCGAGGAGTAGAGGGAAAAGGATGGATAACTGAGGGGCCAATCTACAGGAGACAATGCAAAAGTCTGGAATCATGTAGAAGGGCTACTCTAAATTACATAGGTCATCTTTTCCTCAAAGACTAGACTAAAGGGAATGGAATGGAGGAAAATTACTTAAGGTCTCTGAACCTCAATTTCCTTCTCTGCAAAATGAAAGGTTTGTACTCTAAGTTCTCTAAGGGCCTTTCCAGCTCGAAGTCTGGACATCTGTCACTAACTGAACTTTCTTATAAAAGAGTTCAAAGTCTTTTATTCTACAGTCAGAGAGTAAAGGTTTCACAACCAAATGCCTGGTTGAAGTGACACCTTAGTGTGAACTAATTTCACTAGGTCTTCAATCAGTCAATAAATGTAAATGAAAAGACCAGTTCTTTCCCTGTTCTATTGAGGTAATGGAAGTGAAGAGAAACAATAGGCAGATAGAATTAGGAAAAGGGTCACATTGAAGGGGAAAAAAATCATGCTCAAAGAATATTTTGTAAATGCAAAAGAAAAAGACTTTACAGACTAAACCAATTTACCCTCTGGTGAGCCCTGTTTACCTTCAATTGTTTGAGGCCAAATAAATCCGTGCATGGAAGATTTGTGTGTGTGATGTGGCTGTAAACAGTCAGTTTTGCTATCTATGATTTATGAAGGTTTTTCTTTTCCTTCTTTCGCATGCATAGGTGACTTCTTTATATAAGTTTCCTTTCCAGGTAATGTATTTATCAAGAAAGCATTCTATCTGCTCTCCCCCAAATGTAGCTGTTGCATGAGGTATTTCTAGTATCTCTGCATTTCTTTTAGGTTCTCTGTTCCCCTGGAAGTCATTTGAAGGAAGGATCTATGTCTAATACTTCCTTATATTATCCCATAGTACCAAGCACAATACCCCATGCAGAGTAGGTTCCAATTAATTGATTGATTTTTGACTAATTTAAATACTTGTAGACAAGGGATGACCTTACTCAGGGGGCAGTGTAATGCACAAAAAAGGGGAATTACTCTCTGGCTTAGGACCTAAGCTTTAATCATCACACTAGTGATATTCCTCTTGGATCTCTGACTTGTCAGACTTTAAACCTACTTTTCTTCTTCAACCTATTATACCTCTCTTGGCCTCTCTACATTAGCCGTTCTCTCTGGTTTTTACTCTGTGCCTGCCTCAATTCGATGCAATTCATCAGCTTCTTCCTGTTTCCTGAGCCAGTATTTTTTACATGCCCTTGATGTTTCTCCTCCTCCCCAAACACACTGAGCAGCCAACACAATCCTAAAGCACTCACATCCCACCATGATATTCTAGAAATCAGTAAACCAATTTTTAAATAACCCTTCTCTCTAACTACCCTCCCTACCCACCACTATCAGTTTCCTTTCCAGGTTACTCACCTGCCCAAAAAGCTTCAGTGGCTCTCTTTTGCCACCAAGTTAAAATACAAAATCCTGTATTTGTCATTTTAAGCCCTTCATAATCTACCCTCAGCTTGTCTTTCCAGAAAAAATGTTTTAAGTTTACTTCTAGTCACGAAGTCCACTTTTCAAAAAAAAAAGATTAGCCTATTTGATTCTCTCTATACAATATATTCCATCTCCTTCCCCTGTACCATTATACTGGCTATTTTCCATCCTTATCATCACCTCTCCTTCTTTTACTCTATAGCTCCATTAGAAGATCATCTTCCAGTTCCACCTTCTACTCAAAACATTTCTCCATCACTTTAGTTGCTAACTATCTTCCTAAGCCTTGAATTTTTATTTTCTTATGTATACAATTGAAATGTAAGGGCCCTGAGGTCAGAGACATTTTTTTCCATTGTTGTCTTTGTATTAGCAGAGCCTAACCCAATGCCTTACACATTCTTTAAAAATAGTTGTTGAATTGAGGAGAAAAGATGGTTGTTACTCTAATAGAGAATTTCATAGTGGTTTCCAACTAGAGTGAAATTTCCTGCAAATAATAAAAGAATGTAAGCTTTTAAATTAACCAATTTATTTCTTACACTTTTGTACAACTTTCATGTACCCCTGCCCTCATGTCAATTTTAACTAATTAACAGAAACCTTTCTATGTGTTTATCTCTCTGTTTCTAGTCTTGAAATTGTTAAATGTGACTATCATTGGTGTCATTATCTTGAACTCATAGCAATGGGATCAAGAGCAAAACATCTCTTAGACTAGAGTATACACAACTCAGTTATATTAAATGTATGAGAATTTATTCAGCCTACGTTATTGACAAATGTTTCCAGAGAAAACTTACTGTGTTGTCCAAGATGGTGGAGTGATTTTATAATTTGTAAATGGGATCATCAGACTTTTTAGTTGTCAATTTAGATGTTGAAATAGACTGTTTGGCCTTAGGTAGCATTTCTAAGATATTAGTTTTAATCTTATTTTGTTGATATATTTTATTTTCCAATTGTCTTCATTTGTGAACGTACCTCTTTTCCCTCCCCTGTCCAGCAAACCATCTTTTGAAATGAATATTTTAAAAGCAAGGGAAAAAGAAATTTAGCAAAGCATTCAACATATAATAATAAAAGCAAAATAATATCAACTGACATTAATATAGCACATTCATGTTTGCAGAACACTTATTTTTTTCATGTGATCACCAAAAACATATCCAATAGTATAAGCAATAGTCCACACACATAGTTTTCTACCTCTATCAAATAAAGAGGGAGGCTCATTGTCTTAGAAATGACCTTATTCTGACATTTTCCAGTGCTTCAAAAGATTCATTGTCCCATGTCTGTGGGTATTACATTTGTTGGTGTAGATTGCAATGCCTAGATTCCCTGACATATGTTTCTTGTCCATATCTTTCCATAAATCACACGTGGAGGATGCACCTAACATGCTAGAGGCCTTCCAATTTTTTTAATGGTTTGTGAGCACCAGTGCAGCCCATGTATTGTCCATTTGTTATTCCTCTTTCACTGACTGATCAGACTACTTTCTTTTCCACTCATACATCATTTTGATGATTTTTTTTTATATCGCTCTTCTCATACAAGTCATTTTTGGTAGTATGCCTATAAACACAATATACCTTGCCATCACCTCTGAAATCGCTTGATTTCCATGCCTCTGAAGTCATCTGATCAGAATTAACTTATGATGAAGGTGTTCTATTTTTTGTCATATAGCATCACTGGGATAATATTGAAATCAGAAAGATGGCCTTTTGCAGCAACAAGCATTTTGGGATCATTAAAAGTACTGTGCTGTTTTCCAAATATGGTCCAGACCAGTCTTCTGTTCCAGTTCCATTGTGGGTTCAGTTTAATGTTTCTGTATAGTGTTTTCTTCATTTTTTGTTTTGGGGTGTGTGTGTGTGTGTGTGTGTATGTGTGTGTGTGTGTATGTGTGTGTGTGTGTATGTGTGTGTGTGTGTGTGTTTTGTCTTTCCCCAGATTCACCTCTGGGGAAACATGAGTTCTCAGTAGGAAAAGTAGGTTCTCCCTTCTTCAACATCCCAAGGAAAGTTCCTAATTAAAAAGTTGAGAAGTATAGAAATAATTATTGGATTCAAAATCTAATGGATTAATACGTAAAGGAGAGGGAGTAAAAGAAATTAATACTCTCTGTTCAAACATGAATTTTGTGCACATGTTGTTCTTTTTTTTTGTTTTTGTTGAATTTTGTTTTGTTTTTCCCACAAACAGAAGGGGAACATGAAAAAACGAAAAAATCATGGTACGTATTACAGAATGATTAAAACAGAATTTAGTAACTTATTACTATTATCACAATTAATTAGGAGGTTAATCTTTAAGCCTTCTTGGGAAATGAATGTGATTTTTGGAAGGCTGCTAATCAACCACTTCACATTTCATCTCTGTGTATATACATTGATCAAACAGCTAACCTTGACCTGTATGGTGGTTTCCTCCTTTTATGTAGACACCTCCTTTGATGTTGCTATTGCTGCAACAATTACCACAATTATTCTGGTGGACAGTGCTACTACTACAGACAAGCTCACAAGTCCACCCTTTATAAAGGGGAAGAAAACACAAAAAAGGAAGAGCAGCTAGAAACCCCCAGAAGTAGCCTCAAGTCATCATGCTCTAACTTCCATGTGGGTGGGACCAACATGACGCCTGGGTGAAGAACCCATCCTTCACTGGAATCATATCTTATCCTTTCAAAAGCTGCTGCGAAGAAATGCTGTCAGGCAGAAACCACCTCCTTTTCTGCCAGGTGTGGCACTCTATATCAACATTTCTGTCTCAATTACTACCTGAGGACTTTCAGCTAATGACTCATAAATTTCCTAAAGCTGTCCTCCAAAGTATCTTCTGGTAGACCAGAAAGGTGGCTACAAATGCTTGGGGGAGGAGGAGAGGGTACCTATTACACTCATCTTATCCTCCTCAGTTCAATACATGAAGAAATGCTTATTTTAATCTCTAACACCTTGCACAGTGTCTAACAGAGTATTCAAATCAATAGAATGTTTATTAAGTCCTTATTATGTGCAATGTACTGTATTAGGCACCTGAAATACAAAAGCCAAATGAAAGACATTTAATAAATGTTTTTTGAATTGAACTCTTAATTCCTTTTTGGGCTACCCTCTTGATCTTCTCTACCATGACCCAAGAAACCTCTTCATTTTGGAACTTAATTTTAGTCCTGGGATTCACAAAATGGAAATACCCCCAGTTACTATGCCCTGTCCCTCTGATGGAATGACTCTTCTTAAAGGACGTCTTGGTCATTTTTTTTTGTTAATAGATGAAAAAACTGAGGCCCAGAGAAGTTAAATTGATTGGCTAAGCTCATATAGAGAGTAAACAGAATAAGCTAGATTTAACCTGGGTTCTCAGGCAGTAGATTTAATGTTCTTTCCACTCAATGCAATTCTCTAGAACAAAAAATTTAAAATCATTTTAGATTATGAAAATATTCTGTTAGTATGAAACATCAGGTCTAATGTGCCATCACAAGTTCTTTCTTGAAGAAGATGCCTTTGTTCTGGTTAATCTGGAATTTTGTTTCAGTGATTCAAGGGTAGAAAACGTATCTTTTTTAGAAAAATTGTGGATATTTAGAGCTAGAAAGGACTCAATTTTGACTTGATAGATAAGCAAATAAAGGTGTAGTGACTTCCCAATGGTCACACATATACCACATATTTAAGGAAGTATTTGAACCCAGGTCATCCTGGCTCTAACCAGAGCACTATGTCCACTTTATGGTTCTGTCTCAGAACTCAGACAAATGTACCTTAAAATTAGGCATGTGAGGCAAAATATGGTTAAATTACTTATCTAAGGACTCTCAGCAGAACTGGGACTGTAGCCCAGAATTTTTAGATTTGTTGCACAGCTTTATATGGTAAGAAATGGGAAACTAATTCTTTTTCTATGAAGTTTTTGCTTAAATTTATTTCTAATTTATTTGTAGTCTGGAATGATGGCAATGTATTCCACTTTAAGACTTCAAGAAATATAAGCTAAGAGCTTAAAAAATATTTACTGTTCCAAAGGCTCTACTTACAAATATATGTATATCTTTGCTTTCACATATTAGAAAAATTGCAGCCATTTTACTTTGATTTTCCTGGTCTTTGCAACCACCTGCCCATCTCTGGACTCCTGTAATGCAGCAATTAACCAGCAGCTTCATAATGACCTAATTAAGCAATAATGATTGAGGTGCAAGACATTTCCTGGGGATTAATGGCCAACTGGGAGGAGTTGATGGCCCGTGGCATAGCCTTGGACCATTAACCCCAACCAACCATTAATCCCCTCTAAAACACTGTGTACAGAGGTGGTAATTGCAATAATAAACTAGGAAAGAAGAAAAATAAAAATAAAACAAAACTGGCATATGGTGTATTTATATATAGTGCAATTGGACTTGCCATGCACAATATCCTAGTGAAAAATAAATTCTTGGTGGATTATCCAGGCATTTCTCTCTAATTATCTTAAAAGTTTAGTGTCTTTGATAGAATCATTTGCCCTAAAAATCTTTCACAAATTAGACAAACTCTGACTTTCATAATGAAATCTTTACAAACTAAGTTCTGCTCTGCTTTTTTTAAAAATCTCTCTCAGTCTCCATCTCTCAGGATCTCTTTTTTTCTGCCTCTGTCTCTGTTTCTCTCTGTCGCTCTGTCTCTGTCTCTCTCTGTCTGTCCGTCTGTCTGTTGTCTGTCTGCCTGCCTGCCACTCTGTCTGTCTGTCTGTCTCTCTCTCTCTCTCTCTCTCTCTGTCTGTCTGTCTGTCTGTCTCTCTCTCTCTCTCTCTCTCTCTCTCTCTCTCTCTCTCTCTTTCTCTGTCTCTGTCTCTCTGTCACACACACACACACAGACACACACACACATGCATGCACATGCTCACACACACACACACACACCTGCTATTATAACACTCTCATAGTAATTTATCTCCTATCCCTCCACAAATGCTGAATTGTATTTAAGTGAAGCTGTCTTTTCTGAGTGGTATAATAGTTCCTTACTCTGTCACTTACTAGCTCAATGACTTTGAGGGTCCAACTTTCTGCACCTCGGTTCCTTCATGATTAAATCCAGGAATTTTTACTACATTGTATCTAGTGACTCCATCAAGTAAAACAACAACACAACAAAAAGATATGTGTTTCTTTATGTTGTTATAGACAAAACTCCCCCAAATTTGGATTCACAGATTTAGAAATGAAAGAGACCTTAAAGATCATCTTTTCCAACTCTCTCATTTTGTAGTTGAGGAAACTGAGAACCACAGTAATTAAGTGACTTGCCCAAGGTCATCCAAGTTGTATATGGTAAAGTCAGGATTGGAAACTAGGTCCTCTGAGTCCAAAGTCAGTATTCTTTCTAAATCTTGTTTATGTATTGTAAGTTAAAGTTTTTCTTAAAACATTTTACGACTTTATAAAACACATTTTCAAGGAGACCATCAGATAATATGTGACAAAGTACAAGGTAGTTGTAGGAGAATTTTAGCTCTTTATATAATTATTCAGATTTTAATTTCTCAAAACTACTTCCTCTCACTACCTCTAATCAATGAGGATTGATTCAAATTTCTTCTTATTGGTGTTGTGGTTGTTGTTTTTGGTCTTTAAATGAAGGACTACATTTTTCATCTTTCTAATGTCACATACTCACAGTTAGCAGTGGCATCTCAGAATAAATATATTTAGAGGAATTTCTAGTCTGATGACCAGAAAACAAGATTCAAATATTTTAATATAAACTTTTTCATTCTTACTAATCTTATATTATTATGCAAAAATACATAGTTCAGGTTAGTGTTTGGCAAATTGACGTGCTAGGACTGGTCTTGATTTCCTACTTATTTTCAGGTACTAGCCCTGCTGCACATTGTTTTTCCTTTGGCAAGCTATAGAAAAACATTAGATTTGTAGTCAAAGGATGTGAGTTTGACACCCAATTCTATAACCTACTACATATATAAGATTTGTGTGACTATTTAACCCTTCTAGTCCCAGTTTCCTCATCGGTGAAATTATAGGATCATACTAGATGGCCTTTATGAACACTTACATATCTAAATACATGATTTAATGTCTTAAGTTTACTCACCTGTAATATGAGGGTGTGACAAGATTAGAGGTTCTTTACCTTTTTTGTGTTGTAAATTCTTTTGGGAGTCTGGTGAAGCCTGTAGACCCCTTCTCAGGATAATGTTTTAAAATGCATAATAGGTTACATACCTGGACCATCTAAAATGGTATCATTCTTGTTGGGGAGATGCTTAGGACCTGTTTCGGGGAAATACATGCATGGAAATTTTATTTTGAGCTACCATTTAGTCTACAACAGTTTTCCCCCCCTGCATTAGTTTTGTAGCTAGAACTATCTATGTCTTTAAAGTTATTTGATTAAACATAGACATTTTCCCTTCTGTATTCCCTTCTGGGGTGAAGGACTTCATCATCACTTCAGGTAACACTATGTGGTAAAGGGAAAAGCCACGAGGATGCTTCTCTAAACCACATAGGCCTGAGAAATGGATTTATGGTCTTTTTTTTCCTCTTCAGTTCTCAGTGCAGATAGTGGAGTTCCCAACTCAGTGGCCTGGGCCATAGAGATCTCAGAGCCCAGTATTACAGTACAGATGTTTAGCCACTTCAGCAAAAAACAAAAACAAACCCTTGAAGAACAATGGTTAGGTATGACAGCACAGTGAGGTTTGGGGTTTGAACTTATTGGGACTAAAGATTGGCTATGTAGGAACTGAATTAATCCATATGTCCAAGTACCCTTGCCTCTCCCCAGTGAGAGGGTCACTCCTAGAAACCCAAAGTAGTATAAGGGTGATTGCCAACAGGTGTTAAGGAAGATATTTTTAAGTTCGTTCTTGCTTTGTATTTCAAGTTAATATTACTCCCGAAAAGATAATGTGATGTTACGTGGTTAAATGGAACTTGAGTGATAATGAAGGAGGTCCTAAAACTGAGAGAACACAATTGGTGGGGATTTTAGCTAATGACGTTGAAGAGAAACCACCAAAATATCTAAGGGTACTGGAGAGCATTGAGGGAGAGATAAAATATAAAAAGACCTTGTCCTCAGAGAGTGAAGACAGATAAACCCACTTTGTAAATATATGAAATAAAACATATAACATTACAAGGAAAGCAATCACTTTGAAATACAATTATAAACACATTAAGAACGATTGTAACAACAAAAATAATAACAAGAAGAAAAAGTTATTGGATTCTAGGTTAAGAAGCCCTGGGCTAGAGTACTGGAAGCCAATCTTCCTTTCCAGGGCTAACATGTTATGATTCAGTCAAATCCACTTTGTGTACTGTACCTCATGTCACATTTGACTAAAATATAAAAATGACTCTTGTTTCAGGTCCAATATTGATTATAGAATCAAAGAATATTAAAATCTTACCATTACAAAGGCCTTCAGAGATTTGCTTGTTTAACCTAATCCTCAGCAGGAATGTCCCCACATCAAGGAGTTGAAGAGACCTCAAATAAAGGAGAATCCATTGCCTCCAGAGGCAGCCCATTATATTTTTGGTTTGCCCTAACTATTAGGAAAGTTCCTTAGATTGAACTTAAGTCTGCTTCTTTTCATATTCTACCCATTGAACCTAGTTCTGCTGTCTTGTCTGCTTTAAGCCTTTTCTTCTACAAGCTAAACATTCACAGTTCCTAGAAATAAACCAAATGGGCAATATCCTGCAGTCCCCACCTCCCTTCACCCCATTCCATCCTGGTCATTCTTCTCTGAATGATCACCAGTTTATCTATATTCTTTTGAAGACTGGGTGTTTAGAACTGAACTCATTACTCCAGTCTAAGGCAGCACGTGGGAAGAAGCTGATTATCTTACTACAACTGATTATCATGTTAATGTAGATATTTTGTTACCTATCATATCCTTCAGTCAAAATTGAGTCTGCTGTCTTAAAATCCATTAAATCTTTTTTTTTTTCCCCACAAGAACAACAATAGTCTGGAGTGACCTATTCTTAGTGGATATATTAGTGAATATCTCAGTGATCACTGTTTTTTCCTAATATTCACAAGTCATTTTTAATAATGTGCTTTAGTAGAATATTTTCATAAATCAGTGATAGGCTAAGTGGTACATAATTTATGGAACCAACATCCTTTTTCCAAAAATCATGACATTTTCCTGTTTTCAGTTCTATCGCACTTATCTGAAGGTCTTTCCATAACAGAGGTCAACATCTGCCACTTCTTTCTGTATATTTGTTGAAAGAAGAGGGTGCTAAGTATACTTAGAATCATGGAAATAAAAATGGAAGGTGCCTTACAAAATCTGTCTTAGTCTTTCATTTCACAGATAATGAAACTACATCTCAGTGTGGTGAAATGATTTAACCAGGGTTACACACAAAGTTGTTAGTGGAGCTGGGGATAGAACTAAGGTTTTCAGACTTCCAGGTTCATGCTCTTTCCACTTGCAGCATACTAGAATTCATGCTTGAAACAAATGTCTCAGCATATATAGGGTTAATATAGGAAAAATGAATTGAGAACAGGTCAGAGAACACACAGCCAGTAGTTTTTCAGATGAATATCTGGCAGAAAGTTATCTTGCAGAAAGAAAGGGAAGGGTAAAACCTTGGATTTAAGATGGAGAGAGATAAGGGTGTAACAAGATGAAAGGAAGATGAACTTTGCTATAGTGTGAATGATTAGCTAGGCTAAGAAAGTTGGGAAGACAGGATAAGAGAGTTCAGTAGTCGAGGTAAGATATAATCAAAGCATTGGGGAGAATTTTAAAAGAAGATAGAATTTGAAAATATATCTACTGTGTTATAAAAAAGGGATTTGGTCATGTGCCTTGCTGAACTCTCAAATAAATCAGTGTTGAGGGAGGGGAAAGAGCACTGAACTTAGAAGTGGACTAAGTTCAAACCCTAATCAGACATGACTCTTGTGACCATGGGCAAGCCAGTCCAACTCTTTGTGTCTCAACTTCCTTGTTATTAAAATAGTAGTAATGATGCCTGTAGTATAGAAATCACAGGGTGGTAAGGATCAAGTGAGAAAATGTGTCAATTTTGCAGATATTAAAGGGCTAAGTATAAATATCTGTTGGCATTATTATTATAGTGACCTCTACATAAGTTATTCAGAATTGGTTTGTGGAAATTGAATTTTATTCAAAGTAATATACTGCTAAGAAATCCAGAAGTCCAGCTGGTATGATATGAAAAATGAAATGTTGCTAATGCCCAAAGCTTTCATTGTGAATTAGCAAGTGAAATAAATGAGTTTAAAAGAGAAATTGTTAAAGGAAGAAACATACTTTCCATTCTAAGCTTGTGGAATTATTGTTGTATTATATTCTTTTGTTTTGAGTGGTTTGAGGATTTTATTTAGGATTTTTGAAGTAAGGATAAATGGAATGGAACATTGATGGTTGTAATTTTATACCCATGAGATAAACAAAAAAAATTCATGGAGTTAACCTAGGTCTGCAGTTTTCTCACCAGCCTCTGTACGTTTGGTCATTTCAGTCCTGTCTGACTCTTTATGACACCATTGGAAATTTTCTTTGCACAGATACTGTAATCTTCACCATTTCATTTCCTTCCCTAGCTGATTTAACAGATTAGGAACCTGAGGCAAACAAGGTTAAGGAACTTGCCCATGGTCAAATGGCTAGTAAGTAACTAAGACCAGATTTGAAATCAGGTTTTCCTGACTTCTGAGCTGGCACCACTGTGCCACCTAGCTACCCCAATAGCACTTAGGTAGGATATTTCATTATAGAAAGTTAAATAGCATTTTTAAGATATATTTGTTTATGCATGTTTCTCACAACAGCTTTATGAATTGGGAAGTAGGCTCTCTTCTTTGTAATTGATTTTTGGTGTATTTGGACTTCTATCTCTACTTAATTTTATGTTTAGCTATTTATGCCATGTAAGCTTGTAATCAACACATTACTTTAATGCTCTGAAATCTAGCTTCAAGATCTCAGTTTGAGTGTGTTAAACACTTACTAGCTATATATTCCTAGGAAAGTCACTTAACCTCATATTCTTAAGTTGTTCATAGAGTGAGGGAGTTGGACTTGATGGTCTTTTAAGCCCCCTCCAGCTCTAAATCTGTGATGCTATGATCTCACGAATGTGGGTCCTCCTTCCACTGGAACATATCATAATCTGTTTGCGCTTTATCATCCTGGCTCATTCTTTCTAGTCTCTGTCCTCTGATAAATCTGTCCAATCTGCTGCACTCTGCCTCTAGGACACTGAAATTTTGATATATTAATAACAAAAACAACAATAACAATGATGACGGTGACAACAATGATGATGATGATAACTAGCCAGTGACATGGTGCTGACTATGGGCCAGGCACTGAGCTAAGTTTTTAAAACAAAATATTATCTCATTTGATCCTCATAACAACCCTATTATTATTATTATCCCCATTTTACAACGAGAAAAATGAGGCAAATAGATGTGAAGTAACTTTTTCTAGATTAAACAGCTAGTAAATGTCTGAGGCCAGATATGAATTCCTGTCTTCCTGACTCCAGCTTCATTACCCTATCCACCCTGCCACATAGCACCCAGGCTATACAGCTGTTACCTTTAGCACTCAACACATGACTAGAAGATTTCTTCTAATCATACATTTCCTTATGAAGCTTTTCATGCTACTTCAATTGAATTGAATAAGGATTTATTAGGTAACTATTCTGTTCTAGGCACTGTACTAAGTACAAGGGATACAAATAAGAAAAAAGAAAGACAGTCTCTGCCCTCCACAAGCTTACTTTCTACTGGGGGAAGACAAGACACAAAAGAAAGCTAGACAAGGGGAGAGATACCAGGGATCATTCATGGAGGGGCCTTCTAGATTTATGGAGTTGAAGCCCAGCAGAATTGAAGATGTAGAGTTAACTTGCAGTTCAATTCTGTTTATATAAGAGAGCTTTGGAATGGGTTAAGTTGTCCACTCTCTTCTGCCCTCCATTCAGAGAGGAAAGGAATTTTAGGATAGTGGGTAGATGATTAAATATGCAAGGCTGCAGTACGATGATGAGATTAGATGTGATCAGCTTCTCCTGGGAAAGACATCTTGTTCCTTGGAGTTGAAAACAAGCAGAGCTACAGGTAGAAAGTGAATGTCATTCTTGGTAATGTGCTGCATACTACTTATACCTTTCATGTATCTTTTCATTGTCCCTTGGATCACAGCATTTTCTGACTGGTCCAAAGTACATTAAACCTGAAAGCAATGCCACAAAACCTCCGAAGGCTTAGTCTGAAGTCCACTCCTATTCATACCCTTTTAAATCATTTTTCTCTTACTTAACGAAAGATTTTTCATTCCTCTTCAATTCTGCAACCAGGTCTTCAAAGATTGTCCAGCTGCTTTTAACTGGTAGAGTGGCCTATCAGGTAGCCAGTCTAATGCAAGTGAAAATACTTCTACTTCACATATACTTTTTAAAATTGGTACTAAAGAGGATTTGAACTCCACAAAGGAAGAAAATATGCTGGTTAATATTGTGGTATGTGTCCTCACTACTTGGATTTCCATCACCTTTACTGATGGTAAGCATCCTTGCTGAATTTCAGTTTTTACCGTCATGTTACTGGCATATAACATTTATGTATCTTTATAAACAGAGAATGTTGAGATCTTAAACTTTATTTAAATGTAATAAATAACAGGGAGGAAATTAGCAGGTCGTAACTGGTTTCAGCCCGGCTTGAGTTAAAAGAAGGAAATGGAGATTTGTGCTTTCAAATGTGGAAAATCGAATAAGTGATTGTAGAGCAGCCTAGATGACATCATTACTCTTTCCCAGATAGATGCCTAAGTGTTTACCACATTAATGCGCCACCGGATAAAAATGTTTCTCCGGACTCAATGGAAAGATCAATATGAAGAGAAAGATGTTTTACAGGCCCTTCTTTCCCCTCCGCCCCCCTTTTCTGGTAGAAACTGTCAACTGGTATGATAATAATGAAGGTCGAACAATTCCGGAGAGAGACCTCTCTCAACTTTCAGAACATTAATAAACACTTTGTGGGCATTATTGTTTTGCACATTTATCAGACAACCAATCCTGAATCTGTAATTTCAGGAATTATATGAACTCTAGCAACTGCCTACAGATCAATCTTCGGATTCTGCTTCTGAAATAACAACATTATATGAGTCGAAGTGAATCAGAAATTTTGTTATGTCCCATTGTGATGAGAGTGAGCCTATCAATGCTATAGCTGGTTTGAGAAATCTTCTTTAATTTTAGACCTACATGGTTAAAGTTCTGAAAAACAAAATATTCTGAGATCAGTTTGTGAAGAATATAATTTCTTTCAACTATTTTTTCAAAAGTGGGTTCCTAAACTGACATTTTCTTAATGTGGAAAACACTCTACCTCTACGCAGATTAGAGTATCATAGTACTACCACCCTCCCAGTCACTTAGGTTTATAACTTTCATGTTATCATGGACTCCTCACTCACTCTCATCAGACATATTCAATCTAGTATAAAATCCTTTCATTTCAACCTTGCTATATTCATCCCTTTCTCTTATTCACACAGCCGCCACAGGCTTCTGTGACTTCTGACCTGGATGTTTTCATAGCCTTCTAATGGTTTTCCTTACCTCACCTCATGTCTCTTTTCTACTCCCATCCATCTTCCTCATTACCAAAATGATTTGACTGTAGCACAGGTCTGACCATGTCCCCTCTGTACTCAGTGAACTCCAGAGGCTCCTGTTACCTCTAGGATCAACTATAAAGTCTTTATTTTATAATTTAAAGCTTTTCACAGTGCAGCCCCCTCCCACCTTTCCAACCTTTCCTGTCGTATTCTTTACTTCGTTCCATGGACTCTATTATATCGCTACACTGTTCTACCTGCTCTGATTTACATAATACTCCATCTCCCAAGTCTGTGTATTTGCACTGGTTTTATCCATTGTCTGAAATGTTCCTCCTCTTCAGTCTCAGATCCAACTCTTAGTTTCTTCAGCTTCCTCTAAGACTCAACTCAAATCCCAGCTTCTATATGAGAGTACACCCCACCCACATCACTTTGCAGTACCTTCTCTATGTTTATATCTCATATGTACATAGTTACATGTTGTCTCTCCCATTCAAAGTTGAACTTCTTGAAAGCAGGATCAGTGGGGTCTTTCAAGGTTTTGGTTTGTTTGTTTGCCTTTCGTTGTGCCACAGTAATTAGCACGATGCTCAGCAAGTCTTTGTTAAGTTATTTTCAGTCATGTCTAACTCTGTATGTCCCTATTTGGGGTTTTCTTGGCAAAGATATTCGAGAAATTGTCATTTCCTTCTTCAGCTCATTTTATAGATGAGAAAACTGAGGCAAAGAGAGTTAACTGACTAGTTATACAGCTAGTAAATGCCTGACGCCAGATTTGAACTCAGCAAGATGAATCTTCCTGTCTCCAGGCCTGGCAATTTATCCATGGCAACATCTATCTGCCCACCTGACAAGTAGTAAACTGTTATTGGATACTGAGTAATTGATTTGAAGCTAAGTGATGAAGAGAATTTTTTTGGAGGGTAAGGCACAGTCAGCCAGAATTTGTTTTGCTTGATTATATATACACACACACACACACACACACACACACACACACACACACACATATATACATATATATATATGTTTGTTGCTGTTGTTTCTTCTTCTTTCCTTAGTGGAAGGAAGTGGAAAGGAGAGAAAACAGATTTTTGTAAATTGAAAAAAAAATACTTCTTTACCTACTACTTTCTGCTTCCTCTCTGAATTTGTATAGCAAAATCTCATAAAGGGTTATTTTAATGGCCTCTATACTCTCCATATCAACCTATCTGTAATATCTTAAGTCACATTAAATGCTACATGCTATATCACTTGTTTGTTCATTTGCTTCTTGCTGAAGGATGGAATAGCTATAGTCAGGGAGACATTTACCTAACAATGATGTCTGATCTAGATTGGCCTATAGCCATCACTTCACAACAGCAGAGCATGTGTCTGTCTAGGATTTCCACTCCTGCCATGGTGCCAAACTGCCCTACAGTGTCCTCATCACTTTAAAGGTTAATTAGTTTCCTCTTCAGTCTGTGGTTCTGTGATGTATTATGTAGGTTGTAAAGATGATAGGAACAAGTACTTGGTGTGCAGTTGTGAACTAACTGTATTCATCATGGAAGCATAAATCTACTTCTCTAGGGCCATTCCTAACCTGGCAGAGTGAGAGGAAGCAGCAAAGAAAATGGGTTTTTCATATTGCTGGTACTCATATCCCTACCAGAATAGACTAAAGGCCCATTATATACCCTAACCAGATGGAGTTTTTTAGTGACAGGAAAACAAAACAAACAAAACTTCACTGTTGATTTCACTTGTGTAAAAAGACTCACAATACACTGATATGTTAGAAGAATTCCCATTTGAGAATACAGAGATGCAGAAAGGACATGTAAACTAGTCACGGCTTCACCATTTCTCATCATTTCCCATCACTATATAATTCACATTGGCATTGTAGAGAGCAGTAACAGAGCGGCAAGTGGGAAAGGCAGTTCTTTGATTCGTTTTGTATACATAGAAATGAAAAAACAGCAGGTTCAATTGGTTTTCTCTGTCATTCCCACACACAAAAACTCAAAGGCAGGTCCCTATACATGTGAAAATTGGAATGATTATTGAGAGGATTGAGAGAGAGAATTAGTCAGGGACAAGTTGATGGGAATTGGGGAGGATAGTGTCTTTAAATCTGAATTACAAAGATAAATTAAGTTATTAAAAATAATTTAAGGCTTTGGGGAGGTACAGTAAAACTAGCTTCTGAGATAGTCTTTGAAATTGGTTCATGCATTTGGTTGTGTCATAAAGCAAAGTAGAATTTTTAAAGGTCAAAACTTTTCTTCTTTGTATTTGTAATTCATTCGAAGCCACCTTACTGGAATTACTCATTACAATATTTCTTAAATCAACAATGACCTCCCTCTGTAGCCTGAATAACTTGACCCCCATACTTTAATCACAAGGCCATGCAGGCCCCCAGGTAAGATGTAGAAGTGAAAGGTCCAAGAAAAACTCAGGTTTCCTGCAAACATTCCAGAAAACATCTAAAAGAAAAGGGCATATATGGAATAGCAATCATGATGACAAAAATTAACCCTGGCCAGGAATGTTCAAGAAAACTATCTGAGGCCTGAAGGCATCCAGAGAATGTTCACATCATGGGAGTTGAAAGCTAGTCTGAGCTCCAATAAACAGAGACTACCATTTGTAGTAGATCTGGACTATATCAGGAGGATTAGAGGATAGAGTCAGTAGCACTGTCTAACAACTCACTGTTTAGGAGGAAAAATAAAACTGTATGAACAACATATTTTCTAGTTTAATCTGTATTACATATCAATAATTCCTGTCATTTTGTTAATTCTTGACAATAAACATAACAATAAATTAAGCCCTGATTTATAGAATTTGGTAATTTCCAAGGCATAAATTTAACACTTTGATCAATCATTCAATAAATATTTATTATGCACCTACTATGTGCTAGTCATTGTACTTACCACTGGTTTGGTACCCCTGAGCTGGTATCAGCCTCTAGCATACTTCTGGAGTCATTATGGACTCATAGGTCATTATGTGAGAACATAGGGCTTGGCAGAGCATGACTCAAATCTTTTAGAGCTATAGCAGAGGAAACATCCAATTCAACAAGCTACCAGAAATGCAAGAGTAGAGGTGGGCTGTCACAGGAAGCCTGAGATCCAGCACGATTTCTGCTGTCTGGGGCCTGTGAGGGTAAAAAGCAAGGGATGGAGTCAGCTTCTAATTAGAAATCATAAAAGGGAAAGAATACAGAGAGCAGATAAGAACAGCCTTTCCATTGGGCCACCAGACTACAAAGGGAACAGGAAAAGGCGGGCCTGCACCAACCATTTGAGCTTAGAAGGGCACAAAGCCTTGGCCAAAAAAAAAATACTGTTCTAGCAAATTTAGCTGATAATATGAGTAAACAAACAAACAAAATCCAAATATAATGACAAACTAATATGAGTTAAAAGAAGCCCCAAAGGAAAAACCAGAGGAGATCAACACCACAACAACACAAGCAGAGCATTAGAGAAAAGAATGGCTTGGTCTCAGGAGCTCCAAGATTGATTAGAGAAAATAAAGCAAAAGGGTTGTTTTGTTTTTTATTCATTTCTTTGGCTTTTTTTTTAATGAAATTAAAATAGAATCACAATCTGGCAAGGCATTGGAAAGGGAGATAGAAATTTAGACACTGGAGAAATAAAAATATATATATAAATAAAATTATTGTTAAAATAAATGAAATATCAGCTATTGAGGGGAAATTTGGAAGGGTAATAGATGAGGCAAGAATCAATAAATCAATCATCAAGCAATTATTAAGTGCCTTATGTTTTAAGAATTGTTCTGGTTGCTAAGCATAAAAAAAGAAAGAATGAAATTATACTTACCCAGATAAAGTTTACATTCTGACAGGGGACTTGTCTCTGAGACAAGTAAGGATCAATTCATTCCTGATTTTTTTGTCTCCCCAGTACATATACACATATATATGTAAACACAAATACATGTACAATAATACATAACTACAAAAAATTACATATATGGAGGTGTGTATGTGTGTATATAAGCATGTGCATATGTAGATATATACATGCATACTCATGCTACATACATGCATCTGTACATATAACTTTATGTATGGATAGGCAGCATGAATATAATGTGAACGAATACAAAAATATGCAAAGTAGATAAATATAAGATGGTTTGAGAAAGAGCACCAGCAGCTGAGAATATAAAGAAAGATTTCATAAAGAAGATGGTGCTTGAATTGCATCTTAAATCAGATGAAACCAAAAAGTTTACCTAGTACAAAGGAGGGTGCTGCAAAATTGTCTTTTGGATGACAAAGAAGTATATGGCTGGGTGCTTTTTTTGCAGGGCAGGCACAGCAGATAGGAAACAATCCAATTCCAGTTGATTAAACTTGATTATATCCAACTACCAAGCTACCAATTACACTTAATTTCCACTGTCATCCAAAGTCTCTATGGGGGTCATGCAATGCCTTGTGACATAATCTGTATATATGTATGTTATTTTCTCAGTTCTTTCATCCAGTTCAAGAGAAGCCTATCCCTTAACCCTGAAGGCTCAGATAGTTATGAACCAATATCTGGCCTCCTGATGTCTAACTTGATTTACCCCCACCAGACTGTGAAATTGGTTTCAATCTTTAGATTACTCAATAGTATTATAACTTGTTTGGGAACAACAAACAAACAAACAAAAACACCTAACACAGAGAACAGTCCTTGAAAATTCAAACAAGGTTAGTTACAGTATGACTGTGTAAAGATACTGAAAATATAGGTCTTTTCTTAACTAATCTTCTTTAAAAAAAGGGGGAGGCTAGGCAAACACTTAGCAGATATGGCACAGATGAGATTCTTTCTTAGTTATAATTCCTAACATTTATATTTTACTTTAAGATTTGCCAAGGGTATTATATATACTATTTCATTTGCTCTTCACAACAACCTTGTAAAGCATTTGAAATTACTACTCCCATTTTAAAGATGAGGAAATGAGGCTGAGAGGGCTTAGATCAATCAATCAGATTTGCCAGATCACCTAGTATGTAAGGGATATTTTGAAGGTGGGTCTTCCTCACTCCAGGCCCAGTGCTATATGCAATATAAGTTGGATTTAATGTTCCCAACTCCCTTCCAACTTTAAGACTATCTGAATCTGATTTTGTGAGTAGTTAATTCTCCAATTTGCATGATTTGTGTCATTCACAGTGAGAAGAGGAGGGGGTTCTTCTGACTTGTAGCTCTAATTAATGCTTTGCATCTCTTCTACTAATTATGCACTACCTATTAGTGATCTCCAGTAATGAGGAAAAAAATCAAGGTTATTTCTGTTGTTAACTCACTCTCCCTTGTTTTCCACCCACAGAATTCCCTGGGATTTCAAGGCTCACATTTGAGTGTTATTGATTGGAGTTATGGCTAAGTAAAACGTAAGCTATGGTCAGTCTTTAAGAATCACCTTTAAAAGGAATGGAACTTTTTGGCTTAACAGTTGTCAACACACTGGATTCCCCAAAATAGGGTAAATGAGGCAGATGAAAAAATTATATGTGCCTATTTAATTTCCCAGATCATTCTTTATTATATTGGAAGTTTTAATGTGCATAATAGTATGTGTGAAATGAAATGTGTGTATATGTGTTTGTATGTATGTGTGACATGTATCTATACATACAGGTGTATGTATATGAATATGTGTGTATGTGTGTATATATACATACTACAATCACAAAGGAAAGAATTATAGCCTGCATTTTCCATGATATGGAGTACCACAGCTGAACCTTATATTAAAATGGAATGAGTCTTTATGATTGAGAATTTTTGTTACAAATCCATTTTTAAATGTACTATATTTTAAAAAAACTATCTTTTACTAAATTTCATTAGTTTTATACTTCCATTGCATGCAGCAAACATTCATCACCAGTTCCAGAAAGTCACATTCTACAACATCATTATTCTATAATGGGATATTTATCTTGTATTGGAAAAATATGTATCTATCAAAAATGTCCTTTTCTCCCCATTCAAAAAGGACAAGAATAGTTTGAAAACTAATTATCAATTATAATTGCTTCATTTAAATGTCTACCATCACCTGATGCCTGTCATTGCTATACTATGTTTGATAAGCATCTTATTCTCAGGGAAACATCAGTGGAATTTTAGCTCTGTGATTGTTTTTGTTAGCTTCTCAAAACTAAAACAGACTTTGAGGTTAGTATACTGAACAAAACTCAAGTGGGCTGTTTTTCCATTTGACAACAAGTACCCTTCCCAAGGAGCTACAAGAACTGTTCTGTGTAGTTTGAACTTATGCAAGGTCACTTCTTGTTAGCGTTAAATAGGAAATTTTTAGGTACATGGTACAGCTGTACATTGTAAATAATTCTCAATTCCTCGATCTCGAAAAGTGATGGGGTAATGTAGGATTCATTATTATAGGGAGTCATGACTGCCTTGTTGGGGTATAAAAAAGAGGGCATAGAAAACACTTACCTAGATGTCAATGGTATTGACAAGGACTGATCTTCAAAAGTCATTGAAATGAAAGGTCTGGCTTGAATTTGTTAGGTGCCAGAGAAAACACTTTGTTTAAGTGTACAATTGTGTAGGAGATAAAGGGGAAGAAAGAAAGCATGTTTTTACTCTTCTTTTTTTTCAAGTTGCTTATTCTTTATCTGGACCCAAACTCAAACAAATCTGCATTATTGGGGAAAAATCTGATCCCAAAAATGGATTAAGCTTTTCTAAATTTCTTTGGTTGTTTCTGACCCACCTTGTTGTTCTGGGAATATCTCTTAAATAAAAACTTAAGTATGACAAATGTCTAGGTCCTTGCCTAAAAGTGATTTACAGGGTCCCTTCTAAAAGAAGGATATGGAAAATATAAAATAGATACCTGGAATAGAATAGCTATTTATTTCCTTAATCAAACATTAATGATTAAAAATAAATACTCATAAGCATTTGCTGGTGAATACTTAAAAATATGAAATGATGACCCATCACCTTTTATATACTGACTTTTTTTGGTAGAACTGCTGAACAGAAATTTCACGTTTACTTTAGATTTGTATTGTGGTAGTAACTCACAAGCTAGGGACTTCTGGCCAGTCAGTTGATGGCTTATGAATTCATAGTACTTTCAAAAGAAGCATTTCCTTGCCTGTGGCCATCTTGTTCTAAAGAAACAGTGTAGTCTTAGAAAGAACTTCCTTCTGAGCCTCCTGCAGTCCTGACTACTTGCATTCAGGAGGTGGCTTCCAAGCATAGAAACCTCAATCCATTCAGATTAATGCACAATAACTCGGGGAGCGACAAATAAAGAAGAGGCAACTAGATCTTTCAAGTCTAGGCTCAGACTTGCACAGATTAGTAAATAATCTTGCTGATATAATAATAATTAACAACACTGAACTGAATTTATATAGTGCTTTAAGGACTAAAAAACACTGTATATGTGTTAATTTGTGATCATCACAGCAATCCTGTGAAGTAGTTGCTTTTATTACACCCATTTTACATAGGAAAAAAACTGAGGCAAGCAGAGGTTAAATGACTTGTCCAGTATCACACAGCAAGTAAATTACTAAGGCTGGGTTTGAACCGAAGTCTTTTTGAATCTAAGTCCAATACTCTTATTCGTTCTTCCACCTAATGTCCTTATATGGGTGCCTAGGGTGCATACCTGGAAGAATAGGGTAAAATATTATTCTCATATTGATGGAAGGCTTAAGTTAAATTTAGAAGAGTCTCAAAAAGGTATGCTCAAGAGAGGGAAAGCACAGGATTTGTCCTATCTTTCCATAAACTACTGAGTGGGCTATTATCAACTGTCTTTGATATAACACCATAGTTACAGGGAATGAATTGCTGGAACAGGTCAAAGGGAAAGTCTTTGCTACACTATGTCATATGGCCAACCCCACAAAGCTAGAATTCATGATCATCTTTGTGGAGGTGCTAGAGTCTACCGTGGGGTTCCCTGATCATCATTGCTACACTTAGTATTCCGTTAGCAACTTTTTATTATGGCGTTGTTTAGTGAGCTAACCACGAAAATGAACTGAGCAGCTCAGGCAGAGAAGATGGAAGGAGAAGATATCATGAGTGTAAATAGAGGGCCTGGCCTTGGTGAGGAGAAGAGCTGTCAGCTTAACTATTAGAAGCCCAGTACACAGACACATTTTTTATGTCTGTCACACAAGAATAAAGTCTTACAATGGGGTTATCTTAGCAATGTTACACAGTCATTTGGTTCCAGAGGTAGGCTCAGTACTTCATCTCATGATTTTTCGTCTGGTATGCCTTCGACTGGACCACACTAGTCAAATACATGTATGGAAAATGCAAGTACAGTATACAGTGCAATTTGAATTCTCCCATTAGGTTTTTTTAAAACATATTCTCCACATATTGGTGAATAGAAAAAATTAAATATTAGTTCAATTCTGTATTAATTATATGTTAAAGATCTGGCAGCAATTGCCTTGATAACCAGGCGACTGTGGGTTGAGGCATGGCTACCCAGTATGGTGATATTTCAGGATTGGAGCTCCACCCATAGCATAGATGTTCAGAATGAGTGAATGAATGAATTAATGAATAAATGAAACTATTTTAAGTGGATAGTATATACCAGACATTATGCTAATGGCTGGGGATAGAAATATAAACTATATAGCTTTTGTTCTCATGGAGACTGTATTCTAAAGGAAGAAGGCAACATGTAAAGAGGAGCTGGATGTGTGGGAAGGGGTAATGTGCATAGCTTCATGCTTGGGAAATGATGGGGAAGTGACTAGATGCATGATTCTTCACAAGATAAAGTGAAAGCACACCTATCAAAGTGAGGGGATGCCTTTTCTCATTTTTCTTTCAGGGGCAAACTTGGTCATGAAAATTATCCTAGAATTCAGTTTCTTCATTGCTGTTTTCTTTGTTCTTCTCATGCATTTTGTTAGACTCTTTGTGAATTATGTTTTATTAATTTAGTTACTTTGTGATATCTTTTTAATGTTTTCTTATGTTTCTCTGAATTTCTTGTATTTGTTGTTTCTCATGGCACACTCAAATTCCATTACATTAATATGCAACTACACCCTATTTACCCATTCCAAAATCAATGGGCATCTATTTTGTTTCCAATTCATTGCTTGTACAAAATATATTGCTATAAATATTTTGATGCACATAAGGCCTTTCTTTTCATCTTTGATCTCCTTGGGGAAAATGATTGTGAAAACAAATATACTTTCCAAGAGTCAAATGGACTCAAATTCCCCAGTATTTGGCCTCATAGCCAGAAATTTTCTGTGATTATGCCCTTCTCTCCCAAGACACTATCCTGGCCTCTCTTCTTTTCTTCCTCTATATTATAACATGGTTATTTCATGACCTCCCATGAGTTTAATTATTATCTCTGAACTATGTGTCTAGCCACAACTTTTCTCCTCACCTCAAGTCCTGCATCTCCAAATGTCTGAGGGACATCTTAAATTGAATATCCCAAGGATGTTGTGAACTTAACATGTCAAAAACACAACTCATTGTCTAACCCTAAGCATTTCCATCTTTCTAACCTTTTCAGTTCTGTTCCTTTTTATTGCACCACCATCCGCTCAATTAGCCAGCTTTACAACCTAGACATCATCCTTGATTTCTCGCCCCTTCTCATCCCCTCTAATATTCAATCTATTACTAAGTTTTATTCACTCTACCTTCATAGCATGTCTCATATATGTTCTATTGTCTCTTCTGCTGTTGCCACCACCACAGTCTAGTCCCTCCTTCACCTAATGCCTGGAGTGTTGGCAATAACCTTCGAATTGGTTTCCATCCTACACTCAGTGGTCAAATTAAACTTTTTTTATGTGCATTTTTGACCATTCTACCTTCCTATTCAACAAAATACAAAGCTTTGCTGGTATTTCCAGGATTAAATATAAAATCATACATTTGGCATTTAAAGCCTTATAGCCTTCCTATGTTTCCAATTGTCTGGCACCTTATTTCCACATAATCAGCAAACAAGTGAGACTGGCCTGCTTGCTTGCACAAGACACACAATCTACCAAGTCTGATATTTTCATGCCTAGAATTCTGGCCTTCCTCATCTCCATCTCTTGGATTCTCTGACTTTACGTCATAGCTTAAATATCACTTTGTAAGAGAAGACTTCTTTTCCTGATACTCCTTAATGCTAGTGTTTTCTCCATTTTGATTATCTCAATTTGTGTGTGTGTGTGTTGTGGGGGAGGGAATATATACATATATACATACACACACACACACACACACACACACACACACACACACACATATATATATATATATATACATACATACATACATATGTATGCTTCATGTCTTCCTTTTGAGATAGAGATGCACTGGTCAACACAGATATTTGGAATTAGCTACCAGATATGCTCTGTCCAATGGCAGTGTCCAAGTATTTCACATGGGAGTGTTCAGTTGCGTAGATATGTATTGAGTATGTGATGTCGAAGTCCAAGTACTAGGCACTTAATGTAAAATAACACAAATAAAATTGTCCCTACCCTCAAGAAAATTACATTATATTTAATGGTGGAATTAAGATGGAGTGGGATATAACCCATACCCAAATAAGGAAATACAAAATATATTCAAAGTAACTTAAACAAAAATGTGTGGTATATAGCCTCTTTCATTTCCTCTCCTTGGAAAAAAACTCAAAAGCAGAAAAAACAAAACAGAAAAAAGAGAAAAAACAGAAAAAATGGGCTTGGCACATCGAGGCAAGTTTACATAAGAGAGTAAGTGGATGAGAATTTAGAGAGACAAAAGCTAGTCATGGACAGTTTTGAAGTCAGCAAAGAATACAAAATGAATGAAAATTATAGGATACCAGAGTAATATAGGTCAGGATTCAACAGGTCAATACCAAAATAGCATGAATTTCTTATTCAAGTATTGCTGGGTCCATCTGACAAAATAATTAAATCTGTGGTAGATCAATCATTCTGCAGAGGGAAAAAAAGCTACCATAATATTAGGTTGTCACAGGATCAATGTCTTTAGCTTTCAAATATATTTCAACTTTTCTTCAACATTCATTTTCTAGAAAACAGTAATTACAAAATAAATAATTGGATTTACCTTGGCATTTGAATAACATCAGAGGATGATTATTATGTGATATTTTATTCCACTAACATTATCTCTTGAGATAAACATTGACCAGCAATTTTTACTGTCTGGAACATATTCTTTTCAGTCCAACTGCAAGCCTAGTATTTGTTCTTTATCATGTCTATCTTATATATCTATATGTATACCTATCTCTATCTATCTAACTATGTGACAAATTCCTGAAGGTATACAGATATGCACATATATTATATATAATGTGTTTATCTATATATGTGTGTATGCATGTATGTATATGTGTGTATAATTTTAAAGTAGAACAGCCATTCATTCTTCCAAACAGCATTTATGAAATGGTTATATGTACCACACAGTGCTAAGTGCTAGAGGAGATACAGAAATGAATAAAAATATAATTCTTTTCTTACGAACTTAAAGTAGATAATTTCTATTGAATCTTCCTCTTAATAGCTATAGTCAGTCTGAAGGGAAGATTTAGGAATTAGTGTGTTGTTTGGAACAATGAGGATGAACATATAGATTATTCATATTCTAAAATGGAGGTGGAGATTTGAGTCATGTATAGGCTGTTATAGTGTTTGGCCTTTCCCTTTTCTCCTGTCTCCTTGTTTTGATCCATCATTTTAGCATCATATAAAGAACAAACTCAAGGACAACTGGTTTTCATTTTAAAAGGCACATTTAGAGGACAGAATCAAGATGATAGAGAATCAGTATTTTTTGCATATATTCCCAACATTCTTCTTTTACAACAAACTAGAAAACATGACAGACTGAATTTTGATCAGGAAAGTTATGAAAAAAATTACAGTGAATCATTATTTCTAGCCCAGGGCAGCTTAGGAAGACAGAAATGAAGGTTTGTGGATTATGAGGTGGGGTTGGCCGGGAGTCTAGTGCAATGGCAGCAGCAAGTAGTGGCTGGGAGCATTCTAGTACACATGAACAGTAAGGTAGGGGCGGGGAGCAAGACTAAACTTCAGGGCAAGAAGCATTGGACCAGAAAGAGATTCTAGGGTACTCCTGAACCAGCACTGGGAATAGGAAAAAAGTGGAATTTGGCATTATACCCACTTGTGTTCGTATTTCTAGGGTAGAGAGGAGAGGTCATGAACAAGAGAGGACCTACCTATGTACAGAGAGAAGAAAAAGTTTTTAAAAACAGATGTCTGGCTCTGAGATTGGATAGAGGGGAGATCTGGTTCTAAAATTTACTCCTGTGATAAATCATCAAATCAGAGCAGGAAACCAACACCAAAGGGGAGCCAAGCAAGCCAGTCACTCTGAACCTACAGAAATTCCTAACAGGCTAACCATAACTGAGTCCAGCAGCAATCTACTGAAACTTTACTGTACAGAACGAAGAGACCCAAATTTGGATCAGAAACTTGTAGAGCTCAGACCAAGAGAGCAGGGAACAAACTTATCTCCAGATCACACCACCTTGGAAGCACTAAAAACTTGCAGGCCTCTATACTGAGATATAAAAACAACAGAACTGCATAAAAAGACAGAAGCTTAGGCCAGCATTGTCCTCCAGAAGGGAGTAGAAGCCAACATTAACAAGAAGTTGAAAGTAGAAAAGTATCCTGGGAGAATGGGGGTGGAGGCGGGGGGACAAACAAAAATAATCTTAAAGAGTTAACTTGGTGACAGGAAGCTAAAAATACAAACAGAAGGAAAAAATATTTTTAAACACCTATAGACAAAGTCTCAAAGGAAAAAAAAGCAAGTTGGACATAAACCAACAGGAATTCTTAGGAGAGTTAAGGAGATTAAAAATAATAATAATAATAATAATAATAAAGAACTAATAGCAGTAGAGGAAAGGGGGGGAAGAAATGAGTGGAATGCTGGAAGGTATAAAAAGAGAATTAACATCTTTGAAAAAGAGAAAGACCATATTGAAGAAAATAACTGCTTACAAATTAGAATGGCCAAAATGGAAGGTAATTACTCCATGAGATCAAGAAATAATTAAAACAAAATCAAAAGAATTTAAAATAAGAAAATGTGAAATATCTCTCAGGAAAACCAACTGACTTGGAAAATAAATCAAAGAGAGACAATTTAAAAATCATTGGATTAACTGAAAACCCAATGAAACATTGAACAAAAAAGGAACCAAGAGATCATATTTCATGAAATTATAAATGAAAACTGTCTAGATATGTTAGAACCAGACTGCAAATGAAAAATCGAAAGAATACATTGGACAGCTCATGAAAGATGCCCCAAAATGAAAACTTCTAGGAATGGTAGAGCCACAATCCAAAACTTCCAGGAAAAGGAGAAAATATTGCTAATAACCAAAAAGAAAGAATTCAATTATCATGGAACCAGAGTTAGAATCAGACAAGATTTGCAGTAACCATTACAAAAGAATGGAGGGACTAGAATATAATTTTCCAAAAAGCAGAAGATCTAGAATTATAGCAAAAAATAACTTATCTGGCAGAAACAGTATAATCCTCCATGAGGGAAAAAAGGATATTTAATTAAACAGCAGACTTTTAAGCATGTATAATGAAAAAACCATGGCTGAATAGAAAATATGACATTAAAATATATGACTCAAGAGAAACATAAAAAGGTAAACATGAAGGATTAATAAATATAAACTGTTTACATTTTTATATATGAAGAGTATATCAGTAACCACTTACTTTATCATCAACGGGGCTCTTAAAGAGAGCTTATTGTACAGATGGCCATGGTCTGATTCTATTATATTGGGATGATTTTGAAGGAAAAACCAAAGGGTGGGGTAGAGGAATGTACTGCAAGAGAGGGAAAGGGAGAAGAATAAGAGGAATTATCTCACAAATATGGATCACATAAGGAAGAGTTTATATAATGGAGGAGCAAGTAAAGGAAGAATGAACAACACTTGAACCTCATTCTCAGAACTTGTTCAAGGAAGGGAGAATAAACATACACACCTAGTTGAACGCAGAAATTTATATTACTCAACAATGAGCTAGAAAAGTTCAGAGAAGGGGGCAGGGATAAGAGGAAGGGTAGATTAAAGGACACAATGATCAGATGCAAAGCAAACCATCAAAGAGAGGACTAGGTAAAAAGGAGGAGGATAAAAAGATAAAGCAATGAAGGAAAATACATATTTATAGCAATCATAACCATGAACATGAATGCGATGAACTCATCCACAAAATAGAATAGAATGGTAGAATGAATCTCAGAATCCTGCAGTATATTGTTTACAAGAAAAAAAAAACTTGAAAGAGAAAGATACAAATACAGTAAAAATAATCAGTAGTAGAAGAATCTATTATGCTTCAGCTGAAAGACAAAAAGGTAGGGATAGAAATCACTTTCTCAGACAAAGCAAAAGCCCAAATAAACCTAATTAAAGGAGATTAAGCAGTAAAATGGTATTTTTTCCCCTAAAAGTACCATACAAATCAATTAATATCAATACCAAAAATGTACATCAAATAACATAGCATCCAGATTCTTTTTTAAAAAATGTTAAATTAGCTATAGAAGGAAAGATATAATAAAATTAGAACAGTAGAATAGAATAAACTTTAATTTATTCCCTCTAAGAAGGTGATAAATCTAACCATATTTTTTTAAAAAGTTAATGAGATGAATAGAATTTTAGAAAAGTTAGAAATGATAGACCCCTGGAGAATATTTAATTAGAATAGAAAAGAGTGTACCTATTTCTCAGCTCTGCAAAGAATCATCACAAAAATTGACCATCTACTAGGAAATAAGGACCTCACAAACAAATGCAGAAAAGCAGAGACATTAAATGCATCTTTTTCAACCATAATGCAATAAAATTATTCAATAAATTTTCTTTGAACTATAGATAAACAATTAAATCCAAACTAAATAACCTAATCCTAAAGAATGAGAGGGTCAAAGAATAAATTCAGAGAAGTAATCAATAATTCCATTAAAGATAGTGACAACAATGAGACAACATGCCAGATTTGTAGGATGGAACTAAAGAAGTGCTTGCTGGAAAATCCATCTCTCTAAGTGGTTACATAAACAAATGAAAGAAAGAACAGTTAAATGATTCAGGTATGCAACTCAAAACAAAAAAAATCAGGAAGCCAGTAAATAAAACTCCAATTAAACACCAAAAGAGAAACCATGAAAAGAAATACTAACAAAATTGAATTTAAAATTATACTTATTAATAAAACTAAGAGCTGCCATAAAAACAAGAAAAATAAAATATTGTTCAATTTGATTTAAAATATAAACAGAATGCTAATTAGCAATATTAAGAATGAAAAACATGAATTTACAGCCAATGAAGGCGGGAGTATTTCTTAGAATTCATGTTGTCCAAATATGTGTCAAAAAAACTGAGTCTAAATGAAATGGAAATAGAACAGGAAATACGATGCTTAAGTAACCATATCCCAGAAAAAAATAAACTGAGTAAATCATGAATGACCTCCCAAAGAGGGAGGGGAAAGGAAATCTAGGCCAACATATATTTAAAAATGAATTCTACCTAACATTTAAAGAACAGTTAATGTTATGCTACATAAATTTTAAAAATGGCAAAGGAGCTATTATAATTTCCTTCTATCATATAACTATGTTTTTGATACATAAACAAGGGAAGTTTAAAATAGAAAAAAACAACTTATAGAACAATTTCCCTAATGAATGCTGATGCAAAAAATAAATAAGATACTACCAAAGGAAATTATACGAATATGTCATATAGATTATACACTATGACTGAGTCGGATTTATACCTTCTATAAAGAATAAAAGAGAAGGATATCTTCATTTATAAAATCAGATGGAGAAGGAAATGGCAAACCACTGCAATATCTTTACCAAGAAAACTCCTCTGCTGTGCTGAAGGTAATTTGGGTCCCTAGGCCCTGGATGGGGTCCTTCTGGCCTAAACTCCCTTTTTGGCTAGCCACTCTCTTAGATCCCATGTCCTTACCCCTAACCGTCTTAAATGATTAAAGTTTGCAATAAACCTTTTAAAAAAGAAAAGAAAACCCCAAATGGGGTGATAGGGTATTGAATATGACTGATAATAATGGAACAATATCTGTCTAAAATGAAGATCAAGCATTATTTATAATTAGGAGATGCTGGAAGCCTTTTTAGTAAGATCAGGGATGATTCAAGGATGTTCAACATTACCATTACTATGCAATGTTGTATTCAAAATGATAACTATAGCAGATAAGAAACTGAAAGATAAATATAGGCAATGAGGATATATATAAATATATATACATATATACAAAAATACATTTATGCATATATGGTTTGCCTAGAGAATCCTTGAAAGCCAACTAAAAAACAAATTGAAACAATAACTTCAGAAAAGTTACATGATATGAAATGAACCCACACAAATTCTCTTTTCTGTACATTACTAAAAGATTCTATTAGAAAGAGAAACTCTGGGTCAGCTAGGTGGTGCAGTGAGTAGAGCTCTGGCCCTGGAGTCAGGAGGACCCGAGTTCAAATCCGGCCACAGACATTTGACACACTTACTAGCTGTGTGACCTTGGGCAAGTCACTTAACCCCAATTGCCCTGCTGTCCCCCCTCAAAAAAAAGAAAGAAGAAAGAGAAACTCCATTTAAAATAACTATGGATATTATATTTGTGAGCATATATATAATATATGCATATATTATATAGATATGGACAATTACAGACAATTATATTATGTTCTTCACACAAATGAAGATAATTTTAAAGAAATACTATTTTTTTCATGCAAGCCAAGACAGTATAATAAAAATGGTACTAGTTAAATTAGCTTACTTATTTGGTATCATGCCAATTAACTTCAAATTAAATATTTTTTTAGAAGAGGGGGGATTATAAATTTTACCTTCAGGAACAAAATGTCAAGAATATCAAGGGAACCAAATGAAAAAATGGGAAGAAACGGGGCCTAGAAGTATCAGATCTCAAACTATACTGTGAAACTATAGTCACCAAAGCAATTTGCTATTGATAAGAAATAGAGAAGTCAATAAGTGGAAGACATTAGGTAAACAATAAAGAAAAGCAAATAAGCTTTTGATTTAGTGTTTGATAAATCCAAGGGTCCCAGCTATCAGAGAAAGAGCTCACTATCTAACAAAAATGGCCAGGAAAATTGGAATGTTGTATGGCAGAAACTAGACCAACATCTCACATTGTATACCACAATAAGATCAAAATGACTTTATGATTTAGCCACAATAGGAGACATCATAAGGAAATTAGGGAAGCATGGAAGAAATTGCCTGTCAGACATATAGAGAGGGAAAGAAATCATGACCAAATAAGAGACAGTGATGTCGATGGGAGATAAAATGGATGACTTTAATGTAATATTTTTTAAAAGTTTTCACATAAACAAAATCAATGTGGCTAAAATTAGAAGAAAAACAGGAAACAGAGGAAAATAATATTTGTATAAAGTTTCTCTGATAAAGGTTTAATTCAAAACATGTACAGAACTGAATCAATTTTGCAAGAATAAAAGTTATTCTTAAATTGATAATCAAAATGTGCCAATAGGTAGTTTTTAGAGGAAGAAATAAAAGCTATCAATAGCCATATAAAAATGCTCAAAATCACTATTAATTAGAGAAATGCCAATTAAGACATGTCTAGGATACCCCTCATACCTATCAAATTGACTAAGATTACAAGAAAAGGACAATGAAAATTTCTGGAGGGGAGGCGGGAAAACAGGTACACTAATGCACTGCTGGTGGAACCATAAACTGGTCCAAACAATCTGGAGAACAATTTGGAACTATGCCAAAAAAGTTAAAACACTGTGTACACCTTTTGATCCAGCAATGCCATGACTAGCTCTGTATCCCAAGGAGATCAAAGAAACTGGAAAAAGATTCATATACACAAAATATGTGTAGCAGCACTTTGTGTGGTGGCAAAGAATTAAGATCTTAAAGGATGCCCATCAAATGGGAAATAGCCAAACAAATTATGGTATATGAATATATGCTTTAAGAAATGATGAAAGAAATGCTTTCAGAAAAACCTGGGAAGATTTGTTTGAAGTGATGAAAAGTAAAGTGAGTAAAACTAGAACAATGTACACAGAATCAGCAGTATTGTAAAATAATGAACTTTGAAAGACTTAGTAATCTGGATCAACAAAACAATCCATCATGGCTTCAGAAGACTGACAATGAAACATGTTCTATTTCTATATAGAGAGCTGATAGATTCAAAGTAGAGACTGAAGCATTTTTCTTTTTTTTTTATCCCTAACATGGCTAATATGGAAATTTGTTTCTAATGACTACAAATATTTGTAGCAGGATTTGTTTTTATTGCCTTTTAGATCAGGTTGGGGAGGTATTTGGTGAGAAAAAAGAATTTAAAACTAAAAAAACCCAACAACTATGCTTTAAAAAAAAAACAAAGAAGGGAAAACATGCACAACCATATCTACAGTATGCTGTATCTAAGAAATACTATAAGGAATCAGAGGGAGACGGGGGATGTAATCAATATGCATAACAATCATTTTCATTCTTGTTTATTCTATTGGTAGGGTTGCTATTAGTAAATATTTTTTGTTAAAAGAATTGGGCTTATGGCTCAAAAATATATCCTAAAATATTTAAATCTAATTTATTTTGTGGGCTTGTCAGAGATTAGGCTAATGTAGTTAATTAAAGATTTTGGTTGACAGAGAGTTATCTTATTAATACACCTAATTGATTTAACAAATTGAGAGATGGCATGGCATAGTGTTTAGAAAGCATCAAAGTCAGGAAAACATTGCTTCCAGGTCTGTCTCTAACACATGATAGCTATGTAACCATGAGCTTACTTAACTGTCTCGGTACCCTAGGCAATTAAGACTGTGAGTTAACTAAAAATTTGAGAATACACACTGACAGTAGGTTTTCTTTAATCACATGGATAGAGAGATTATATCCATACAATAAAATTACAGAACTAAATTCTCCTTTTAAATACAGTTCCCAGTGATCCTCTCCCTTGCCAAATAATATTTAATATATTTTTGTTATATGAGTTCTGAACATGAATTAATCTTTGATGAAGCCAGAGGTACTTTCTAGATCTTGTAATGTCTCATTGTATAACAGAGACATATTGGTTACTGAAGTAGTAATGAGCAGGATGTTGAATGTCAAAGACTAGCTTTTAATAGATTAGATTTCCTTTTCTATTTTGATTTCCTTATAAATATTGCAAAAACACATTTGCTTGGGTTTTGTTTTTGTTCTTTTTTTAGTTAAGACAACGTGGGGAAAACATGACAATCACAAAATAATTAGACATTTTAAAAGACTTTCCAATTTATTAAATATTGGTTGAAATAGAATGAAGCCTTCCCCTCTTGTGTGAGCCAATTTTCCGAGTCTATAATAATTTTCCAGATACAGTCAGAAGTAAAGCCAATCCTGAGTGTTCTGCCATACGTAATAAAATGTCTTTCAGTTCTCCTTTCTTTTTTTCCTTTTAGCTAATACCTACAATGAGTATATAATAGTACAGACCAGTAATCTCATATGCCTTTGAATATTATCATCAATTGTTTATTGAATCCTTGTTTAAGCATCTATTTAGTTCTCGTAAGACACCTGAACATATATCAGTTTAAGCCAACCATCTATTAGAAATTTGCATAATAATTTAGCAGCACAAATGTTTCCGAAGGGAAATATATGTAGTATGACCAAAGTATTATGCAAATTTTGTTTTTACAGCAATTTAGTCTTGCCATAATATCTTATGCCATTACCCAAGCAGTGCATTAAGCCATGTCAGTGCTGACAAAAGCAGACAGGAGCTGGACTCAAGATCCTGCAGCTTCAGTCTAAACGTATGGATGCCTTAGGGGCACACTATCTATTAATTTAACATTGCAAAACTAATTATGTATGTCAGGGTGACCTCTTTCTAATCTACATTCATCACAGAGCCCAAGCCTTCTGTCTCCATTGTTCCCATAATAAAATAGCTGTTGATAGACTTATATAATTGACTGTATCTGAAGTGGACTCATATAATGGTCCTACATACAAATGGCATATAGTCCCAACAGAATAAAGATAAGCAAAAAAAAAATAATCCAACTATCTCCAGTAATTAACTTCAGACGCTTCATAATAACAGTAGGAAATATATTACTAATTGACTTAAGAATGAAATTGGGGAGTATACAGAAGTCACATTTACAGTAATTAAAAAGTTTTCTTAGGGAAGAAAAAAGATAGAAGGGAGAAAACAGGAGAGATATTTCTATTCTCACTTTTTCTTCGTATGAAACATATCATAATTCCTGTGCTTTCAAGGTAGGCATATTTAGAGACAAGTCCACAAAGCCATAATAGCTAAGCACTGGGCATACTTAATCCTTTCATAAGATTCTGATAGATTTAAAATAATGTAGTGTGGGAGATTAATGTGTTATTTTATATAATGCAGATGCAGATGCAGGTAGGTATAGTTTAATTTATCATAGTCATTATTGCATTTATGATGAAATTAATTTTAAAGATCAGTTGATAAGTTATGTCTAGTGTCATGGAAGAATAAACTTTCTTTGAATAGAAATATTTTTCTTATATAAGTACTCTTCTTAAGTCTTAACATCATCATTGAAGATTAAGCTTGCATTAGAATATTATCCTTAGATGGATGGAGAATTATAAATATAGTTGAAGACAAACTCTGTCATTGAGATATATATCATCTAATGGAAAATTTATCTTTTCTTCCAAAGGTGATAGGAACATCATAAGTCTTGGGCTTTCTGGAAGTCTTGTATATTTTTTCCACTTATTTCCCTTAGCCCAATCAATAAACATGTGCTGAACACTTACAATGTATCAATCATGGTGCATATATAAACTGCCCATTTGATCATATCATCGTCTACACAACAGGCATTTACAACCTAGATAAGTTTATAGATATTCATAGCTGGAATGGGATTGTGAAGTTATCTAGTCCAACCTCTTATTTTACTTTCAAGGAAATTAGGTGTCAGAGAGGTTAAATTATTTGATCAAGGTCATACTGCTAATCAGTGGCAAAGTCATGATAGGAAAATATGTTTGTTTTTTTTTTCAGAACCAGCATTTATTCAACTTTACCAAGGTATGCTGAAGGCCAAATTTATTTGAGCAGCTATAACTCTCATTAAGTATGTTATGTGGTAGTCAAACTTTCCCCTCCCTCTATGTCTTTGCTCCTATAGTTCTATATACTAAGAAAGCCTTCCTTCCTTTTTCTCTCCTATCTCCCTGTTCAAATATTTTCTATCCTTCAAGGCCTAGTCTAAATGCCACCTATTATACAGAAGCTTTTTTTTTTCTTTCCCTCAGTTGGAACTGATGTGTTTTCTCTTAATTCTTAAGACACTTTTTGCATCTCATAAGCATTTACACTACATTCTACTTTGTATTATGGTTACTTGCAAATATCATATTTCCTACACTTAGAATTGTACTGGAGTAAACTTAAACTACTTATCACAGCTAATAGTTAACATTTCTGCATGAGAATTTACATCTCAGGACTAAACGATCACTATAAATCAGGGCTCAGTTTATTGATTTGTTGATCTTCTAGACTTAAGAAAATAGAAGTAATACTGATTAAACTTAAAAGTGTGTATATATAACCACCCCCTGCCAAAAACCCATTTCCTAGCATATCCCTATATTGCTCCATAACCACGGCTTGAGCTTAGGAGGAGTGTAGTAGAAGATGCAAGAACTGTCACATGAATGGAGGCTTGGTGATTATAGATTGCTGCTGCTACTGATGCTAATAATAATAGTTAATAATGGTAGTGACAACAATATTAAGCATTATGTAGTGTTTTAAGGTATAAAAAAATACATTACATTCATTATCTACTTTGAGCCTCACAGCACCACTGCTTCCACTCTATTATGCTTCTTAAGAATAGTGACCATGGGGCAGAGCCAAGATGGTGGAGTTGAAGCAAGGACCTGATTGAGCTATCCTCCCAAAACCCCTTGAAATACCTGTAAAAATGAATCTAAACAATTCTAGAGCAGCAGAAGCCACAAAATGACAGAGTGAAGAAGATTTCCAGTCTAAGACAGTCTGGAAGGCCAATAGGAAGGGTCTGTTGCACCAGGGTCAGAGCAGGGTGCATCCCAAACTGGGGCATGCCAGCACAGATGGGACTAGAGCAGGCCTCAGGGCACTGAATCAATGGCAGCTGCAGCAATTTCCAGGCTTCTTAACCCACAAAAGCCAAAGACAGCATCAAAGGTTAATGGGGAAGCTCTCTCACCTGGGTGAGAGAGGAGCATGGTCCCACCTGTAACAACAATGTTACTAGCCGCTGCTGTGGGGGCACAAGGCCAACAACACCAACACACAGGAGGGCTGCTAGCACAAGTCTTTGATCTGTTTTTCTAAGAAAAGCAACTTAGGGGTTTACAATCTCACTTTAATCAAACATACATATATCATTCACTTAATTCAGGGGGACTTCAGAGCAAGTACAAATAGAAACTACAAAAAGAGAAAATATAAACAGATTAACAGACAGGCTTCTCTCTGACCATACCAATATGTACATATTTCCCAGATAGAGAAGCACAACCATGTGGGTTTTCAAAGCCAGGGGGCTCCTTAATGGCTATCAAGAGTCTCCACATCAATACTTTTCCAATGAATGAGCCCCCAAACAAAATGCTAACCTCAGAGTACATATACACTTCTTCAGGGTAAGAGTGATTCACACCTCTCAAGGGTTTCATGCCTCTCAGGGGTTTCACACCTTTCCAGGACTTCATGCCTTCTGAGGGTTTCACACCTTTCGTGACCTAACTAGCAAAAAGGTGTGGGGCTTCCTACAAACAAAGGCAAGACTCAATCAAAGGAACTTGATTGCCCCAGTGCTGAGAAGTACTCCAAAACAAACAACAACAAGAAGTCCCAATTTTCTTGCCATTAAATCGCCACAGCCACAGCCCTAGCCCCAGAGCTGTGGCAGCCATGATAAAAAAAGAGCCTAGACATTATCTTTCAAGAAATTATCAAGGAAGACTGCTCTGATATTATAGAACTAGAGGGTAAAATAGAAATGGAAAGAATCTGCCAATCACCTCCTGAAAGAAATCCCAAAAGAAAACCTCCTAGGAATATTGTATCCAAATTCCAGAGTTCCCAGGTCAAGGAGAAAATATTACGAATGACCAGAAAGAAACATTTCAAGTACTATGGAAACAATCTGGATAACACAATATTTAGCAGCTTCTACACTAAGGAATCAGAGGGCTTGGGATATGATATTCTAGAGGTCAAAGGAGATAGAATTAAAACCAAGAATCACCTACCCAGCAAAACTGAGTATAATATTTCAGGGGAAAACATAGAATTTCAATAAAATAGAAGGCTTTCAAGCTTTCTTGATGAAAAGACCAGAACTGAATAGAAAATTTGACTTTCAAATACAAGAATGAAGAGAAACATGGAAAGGAAAACAGGAAAGAAAAGCCATAAGGGACTTATTGATGTTGAACTGTTTGCATTCCTATGTGGAAAGATGATATTTGTAACTCATAAGACCTTACTCAGTATTAGTTTAGTTAGAATATGTGTGTGTGTGTGTGTGTGTGTGTGCATGCATGTATGTCTGTGTATCTATGTATGTATATATATATTTGTGTATGTATATACATATGTATATATGTATGTATATGTGTGCATGTGTGTGTGGACAGAGGACACAGGATGAGTTGAATATGAAGGGATGAGACCTAAAAAATAAAACTAAGTGTTGAGAGGAATGTACTGGGAGAAAGAGAAAGGGAGAGGTAGAGTATGATAAGCCATCTCACATAAGAGAGGCAAGAAAGAGCTTTTACAATGGTGAAGAAGAGGGAGAAGATGGGAGGGAATAAGTGAGCCTTACTGTCATTGGGTTTGGCTTAAGGAGGGAATAAAATATATACTCAATTGGGTATGGAAATCTATCATACCCTACAGGAAGAGGATAAAAGGGGGGGGGTAATAGAAGGGAGGGCAGATTGGAGGAAGGGATAAACAAAATACATGCTGTTCTGGGATGGGGGAAGGGGAGAGATGGGAAGAAAATTTGGAAGTAAGAATCTTGTCGAAGTGAATGTTGAAAACTGAAAATAAATAAATTTATATAAAAAAGAATAATGACCACGTCTTATTTGTCTTTGTATATTCCTTAATGAATGGTACATTACCTTGAACATAGTAAAGCCTCCATAAACACTTATCAACTGAATGAATGAAAATCTGCCAGAAACAATTACATGATTTACCACAAAAATCCCTCAGGTGCTTTTCTTTGCTGTATTAAGCACCTGTCATTTGGAAAGCACTGCGCTAGGTACTGGGGAGAGGAGTCATATAAACAATTCCATGGCATGGATTCTGCCTTCATGGAGTTTACAATAAAGTTAATAATACATAGAGTGCAAATCAGACTTTTTTCTGCTTTGCTTTTAAATTAACTCTCAGGTTGTGCTTGGACTAGAGCTGAGCTTCTGACCTCTGTCTAGCCTGGGATCATCATAAATCATCATTTTGCCATATTTTATTGTTTTAGTTTTGTGAGTTGCTACTTAATTTGTTTTAAAAAATGATGCCAGGGTAAAGCCAAGATGGCATCTGGAAAGCAGGGACTTACTTAAACTCTCCCCCAAATTCCTCCAAACACCTGTAAAAATGGCTCTGAACAAATTCCAGAGCTGTGAAACCCATGAAATAGTAGAGGGAAGCAGGTCTCAAGGCCAGGACAGCCTAGATGGTTGCTGAGAAGGGTCTATCACAAGGTGCTGGGAGCAGAGCCCAGCCCAGCATAAGCTGCACCAGGGCAAACCAGACTGGAAATCAGCCCAGAGCAGGTGTGAGGGCCATGAATCATTGAGCTATGGCAGTTACCATACTTATCAACCCACAAACACCAAAGACCACAGAGAAGTTTAATGGGAAAACTGTTAGATTGGGTTAGAGAGTGGTCCAGGCCCAGCCCTGGGGGTGGGGGAGGTGGTGCACAGTGATGACAGCAGCAGCAGGAGGCTCCTATAGCTACTTCCAGAGCTACAGCGTCAGTTGCTTCCTGAATCCCTGGCTCACACGGTGGGAGGAATCAAGCATCAGACCAGAGCTGGAGTGCAAGATTTGCTTTGCCCTGCTTGGATCTGGGTTGCAATCCTGGTTGGCAGTTCTTGGGGGAGGAGGAGTGCTACTGTGGCAGAGCTTGCAGTGGAAGAAGATCAGAAGTAACTCTGAAAACAGCAGTGCAGCCCCTAAAGGTTGGGACAAAGCACTCTCTACTCTATAAGCAGTCATACCCTCATAAAAAGCTCAAAGGTCAAGTAGTTGTCTAGGAACATGGCCAGGCAGCAAAAATGGACTCAGATCTAGACTCAGACTTTGGAATCTTTCTTTGGTGACAAAGAATACCAAAACATACAGCCAGAAGAAGTCAACAAAGTCAAAGAGCTTACATCAAAAGCCTCCAAGAGAAACATGAACTGGTCTCAGGCCATGGAAGAGCTCAAGAAGGATTTGGAAAAGCAAGTAAGAGAAGTAGAGGAAAAATTGGGAAGAGAAATGAGAAGGATGCATGAAAACCATGAAAAACAAGTCAATGCCTTGCTAAAGGAGACCACCCTTTATGTTTAAATTGTGTAGTCATTTTGACCTTATCTTGGTATACATTGAGAGATGTTGGTCTATACTTATTTTCTGCAAAGCTGATTTCAAGTTTACTTAGTAATTTTTGTCAAATGGTGAATTCCTGTCCCAGAAACTTGAATCTTTGGGCTTATCAAAGATGGGATCACTATGATAATTTACCACTGTATGTTGTATATTTAAACTACTCCACTGATCAACCACTCTCTTTCTTAAACAGTAGATTTTTTGTGATTACCACTTTCTGATAAATTTTGAGATCTAGTACTACTAGATTACATTCCTTCACATGTTTTTCATTGAGTCCTTAGATGCTTTTGAACTTTTATTTCTCCAGATGAATTTTATAATTTTTCCTAGCTCTAAAATTTTTGTAGTTTAATTGGTATGGCGCTAAATAAGTAAATAAATTAAGGTAAACATGATTGTTATGTTGGCTCAGCCTTGATTGATCTGGGGTGTAAAATGGATAATTTTGATTATATTATTTTTTTAAAAAATTGCATAAACTAAGCCAATGCAGCCAAGATTAGAAGAAAAGTTGAAAACTAGGGGAAGATATATTGTTTCTCCGATAAAGGCCTCATTTCTTAAATATATAGAGAATTGAATAGAACTTATTACAGTGAATCATGCTTTGTAATTGTGTTCCAATAGTCCCTGGGTATGGATTGGCAGGCAGACTCCCAAGTATTTTATATTGTCTTCAGTTATTCTGTTTTTAAATTTATTTCACTTATTATCTCTCAATTACATGTAAAAACAATTTGCAGAATTATATTTTTAATTTGAGTTTCAAATTCTCTCTCTCCCCTCCTTCCCTCCCCCTGTTGAGAAGTCAAGCAATTTTAGATAGGTTATACATGTGCAATTATGCAAAACATTTCCATATTAATCATGTTGTGAACAAACACACAAAAAATCAGAAAAGTAAAGATTTTAAAAGTATATTTTTTATTAATTTATTTTTTACTTTTAGTTTCCAACACTCAGTTTGACAAGTTTTTGAGTTGCTAATTTTCTCTCCCTCTGTTTCCCCCTTCTTTCTTCCAAAGATGGCATGTAATCCAATATAAGTTCTACATATGCCTTCACATTGAACTTATTTACATAATAGTCCAGTTGTAAAGAAGACTTCTAACCAATGGAATGAATTATGAGAAAGAAGAAGTGAAATCATAAAAGGAGAAAAAGAAAGAGAGCAAATAGTTTGCCTCAATCAGCATTCAGACTGAAATTCTTTCTCTTGATGAGCATAGCTTTTTCCATTATGAGTATTTTGGAGCTGTCTTTAAACCTTTTATTTCTGAGAAGAGCCAAGTCTGTCAAAGTTAGTCATTACAGATACAGTGTGTCTGTAATCATATATAATGCTCTGGTTCTGCTCCCCTCACTCAGCATCAGATCACATAGGTATTTCCAGGTTATTATGAAATCCATCTGCTCTCCATTTCTCATAGCTCAATAGTATTCCATTACATTCATATATGACAACTTATTTAGCCGCTTCCCAATTGATGAGTATATCCTTGATTTCCAATTCTTTGCCACCATTAAAGAGCTGCTATAAATGTTTTTGTGCATACTGGTCCCACTTGTGTGATTTCTTTGGGATACAGCCCTAGAAGTGGTATTGCTGGGTCAAAGGGTAGGCACATCTTTATAGCGCTTTGGGCATAATTCAAAATTGCACTCCAGAATAGTTGGATCAGTTCACAGATCCACCAGCAATGTAACAGTGTTCCAATTTTCCCACATACTCTCCAGCATTTATCTTTTTCTTGTTTTGTCATATTAGCCAATCTGACAGGAGAAATGTGGTACTTAAGAGTTGTTTTGATTTGCATTTCTCTAATCAATAGTGATTTAGAGCATCTTTTCACATGACTATAGATATCTTTAATTTCTTCCTCTGAAAACTGCCTGTTCATATCCTTTGACCATTTCTCAACTGGGGAATGACTTGTATTCCTAAAAATTTAGCTCAGTTGCCTGTAAATTTTAGATATAAGGCCTTTATCAGAGACACTGGTTGTAAAGATTCTTTCCTAATTTTATGCTTCCCTCTTAACCCTTGTTTCATTGGCTTTATTTGTATAAAAACTTTTCAATTGAAAATAATCAAAATTATCCATTTTGCATTTTGTAACACTTTCTCTCTCTTATTTGGTCATGAATTCTTCCCTTTCCTACAAATCTGGCAGGAAAACTATTTCTTGCTCTCCCAAATTGATTAGAGTATCAGTCTTTATTCCTAAGTCATGAACCCATTTTGAGTTTATTTTTGTATATGGTATAAGATATTGGTCTATACCCAGTTTCTGCCATACTATTTTCCAGTTTTCCCAGTAGTTTTTGTGAAATAGTGAATTCTTAATCCTGAAACTGGATTCTTTGGGTTTATCAAAGAGTAGATTACGATAGTCATTGACTACTGTGTCCTATGTACCTAACCTATTTCACTGATCCACCACTGTTCCTTAGCCAGTAGCAAGTAGTTTTGATGACTGCTGCTTTATAATACAGTTTAATATCTGGTATGGCTGGCCAGCTTCCCTAGCACTTCATTTCATTAATTCCCTTGATTCTGGAACTTTTGTTCTTCAAGATGGATGCTATTGTTATTTTATCAAGCTCTGTAAAATAATTTTTGGTAGTTTGATTGGTATGGCACTGAACAAGTAAATTAATTTAGGTAAAATTGTCATTTTTATCATATTAGCTTGGCCTAACCATGAGCAACTGATGTTTTTCCATTTATTTAGGTCTGACTGTATTTGTGTGAAAAATGTTTTTTCAATTGTGTTCATATAGGTCCTTGGTTTGTCTTGGCAGGTAGACTCTCGAGTATTTTATAGTGTGTACAGTAACTTTAAATGGAATTTCTCTTCCTATCTCTTGCTGTTAGGCTCTGTCAGTAATATATAGGAATGCTGAGGATTTATGTGGGTTTATTTTATATCCTGTAACTTTCCCAAAGTTATTTATTATTTCAAGTAGTTTTTTTTAACTTGATTCTCTGGGATTCTCTAAGTAAATCATCATATAATCTGCAAAGAGTGATAATTTAGTTTCTTCTTTTCCTATTCTAATTCCTTCAATTTCTTTTTCTTCTCTTATTGCTAAATCTAACATTTCTAGTAATAAATTGAATAATAGGGGTGATAACGGACATCCTTGTTTCACCCCTGATCTTATTGAGAATGCATCTAGCTTATCTCCATTACATATAATGCTTGCTGATGGTTTTAGGTAGATGCTATTATAATTTTAAGGAAGACTCCATTCATTCCAATCCTTTCTAGTGTGTTTTAATAGGAATGCATGTTGTATTTGGTCAAAAACTGTTTCTGCATCTATTGAGATAGTCATACCATGTCTGCAAGTTTTGTTGTTGATATGATCAATTATGCTGATAGTTTTCCTAATATTGAACCACTCTTGCATTCCTGGAATACATACTACCTGGTCAGAGTGTATTAGTCTTGTGATAAGTTGCTGCAATCTTTTTGCTAATATTTTACTTAAAAGTTTTGCAGCAATATTCATTAGGGAATTTGGTCTATACTTTTCTTTCTCTGTTTTGACTCTTCCTGGTTCGGGTATTAGTACCATATTTGTGTCATAAAAAGAATTTGGTAGGACTCTTTCTTCACCTATTTTCCCAAAGAGTCTATAAAGTATAGGAATTAATTGTTCTTTAAATGTTTGATAGAATTCACATGTAAATCCATCTGGCCCTGGAGATTTTTTCCTAGAGATTTCATTGATGGCTTGCTCAATTTCTTTTTTTCTGAGATGGGGTTATTTAGATATTTTGCTTCCTCTTCAGTTAACCTGGGCAATTTATATTTTTGTAAATATTCATCCATTTCCCTCAACTTGTCACATTTTGGGATATACAATTGGGCAAAATAATTCCTAATTATTGTTTTAATTTCATCTTCAATGGTGGTGAATTCACCCTTTTCATTTTTGGTACTGGGTAATTTGGTTTTCTTCTTTCTTTTTTAAATCAAATTGACCAAAGGTTTATCAATTTTAATCGTTTTTTCATAAAACCGGCTCTTAGTTTTATTCATTAGTTCAATAGTTGTCTTGATTTCAGTTTTATTAATTTTTCCCTTATTTTTCAGCATTTCTAATTTGCTATTTAAATGGGGATTTTCGATTTGTTATTTTTCTAGCTTTTTCAGTTGCATGTCTGATTCATTGATCTCTGTTTTTCTCTATTTTATTCAAGTAAACATTTAAAGATACAAAACTTCCTCTAAGGAGTGCTTTCGCTTCATCCTACAAGTTTTGGTATGTTGTCTCATTATTGTCATTCTCTTGAATGAAATTATTGATTCTTTCTATGATTTGTTGTTTGGCCATAGCTTGCACTGCAGCCCTAGGCCTACTCTTGCTTCTGCTCAGGTATGGTTTAGTTTTGCACACCCAGTGCTCTCCCAGCCTGGTTGTCTAGCTGGGTTTTGCTGCTGCTCCCATTCTGGTGTGGTCTGGTACCGTTCCATGTGCTGGGCACTCTCCCAGCCCACACATCCAACCTGTTTTCCCTGTGGACTCTGCTGGCTTAGAAATTTGCCACATCCAGTCTACTAGTGGCTTCTAACTCTCTCAAATCTGCTCAGATTCACTCTTTTAGAGGTATCTGACAGAATTTTTAAGAGAGCTCTGGTAAGTCCCTGCTTTCACAGCACCATCTTGGCTCCACCCCCCATGCTATATCAAGCCCTCTGATTCTTTACTTTAGAAGGTATTAAATTTTGTGTTCTCCTGGCTGTGGCTCCACGATATTTGAATTTTTTCTGGCTGCTTGCAATATTTTCTCTTTTACCTGGGAGCTCTTTAATTTAATGAAAATATTCCTGGTAGTTTTCATTTTGGGATGTCTTTTCAGGAGGAGATCAGTGGATTATTTCAATTTCTATTTAACCCTCTGGTTCTAGGATATCAGAGCAGTTTCCATTGTCAATTTGTTTTTTTTCTTCAGTACTTTTATGTCTCCTTTCCAAGCTGTTGACTTTTTTTTCATGTTTTTCTTGCATCTCTCTCATTTCTCTTCCCAATTTTTCCTCTACCCCTCTTACTTTATTTTCAAAATCCTTTTCGAGCTCTTCCATGTACTGAGACTAATTCCTGTTTTTCTTGGAGGCTTTGGATATAAGAGCTTTGACTTTGCTTTCTTCTTCTGAGTGTATTTCGCTCTTCCTTGTCACCATAGTAACTTTCTGTAGTCAGAGGTTTTTTTTTCTGCTTTTTGATCATTGTCCCAGCCTACTACTTGAGTTTTACATTTTTCTTAAAATAGGGCTCTGCTCCCAGAGTGGAGCAGTTTCAGGTGTTTTGTGCAGCTGTTTTCTGAGATACTTCTAATGGCCTATAAGTTCTCAATTGTTCCAAGGTGGTATGATCTAAGAAAAGGTGTCTACTACTCTCGTGGCCTGTGATCTTCTCTGTGTATTATAAGCACTCTTTTCTGCCCTGGAATTGTAAAGAGGGTCCTGCCTCCAATGTGACTGTAGGTTCTGTGTAATGTTCCTGCTCACCGTGGGCCTGCCACCCAGGATTGAGACTTGGATCAAGAGACTATGGTAAAAGTAACAGAATCCTGCCTCAGTGCTACCAAAAAGACTACTGTAATCTACTTCTAACCAGTTGTTTGACCCCCTTACCATCTGTGGGCTAGGAGTTCAGGAAGCACGCATTGCCACTGCCAGTGGTACTGCTGATTTAGGGGCTTCGCAGTTTTCTGGGACCAAGCTGTGCTGATATGGCCTACACTGGACTGTGCTCCTCTCTCACCAGGATGCAACAGACCTTTCCTGCCAACCTTTTACATTGTCTTGAGCTGGAAATTTGTTTCATTCTATCTTTTTTCTGTATTCTGCTGCTCTAGAATTTTAGAATCATTTTTTAAAAGTATTTTGAGAGGTTTGGGGGAGAGCTCAGGTGAGTCTCACCTTCTGCTTTGCCATCTTGGCATCTCCTCTAGATGATTTCTTGAAATATGATGGCCAGGTTCTTTTTAAAAAGCATGGTATTCAGGTAGCTTCTCCTCGATATATTTCAAGGCCAATCTCGCCCTCGATGTTACATTTCACATTTTTTTTTATTTTTCATTTTTTATTGTTTCTTGATTCTCATGGAATCATTAGCTTCCACTTATCCAATTCTAATTTTTAAAGAATTGTTTTCATCAATGAACTTTTGTACCTCTTTTGACATTTTACCAGTTCTACTTTTAAAGGAGTTAATTTCTTCATTGAATTTTTGTACATCTTTTAGTTTGTTTTTCCATTTTGCCAATTCTGCTTTTCAAGGACTTCTCTTCACTGGAATTTTGTACTCTTTTACCATTTGGCCTATTCTCTTTCTTAAGGTATTGTTTTCTTCAGTAATTTTATGCCTATTTTACCAAGCTGTTGACTTTTCTCATGATTTTCTTCTATCACTCTCATTTCTTTTCTCTTTTTTGCCCTATTTCTTTTATTTGATTTTAAAATCTTGTTTGAGCTCTTCCAGAGCTTGAGACTAATTCACATTTTTCTTTGAGGCTTTGCATATGGCTGCTTTGATTTAGTTTTCTTCTGAGTTTGTTTTTTGATCTTCCCTGTCACCTCATTAACTTTCCATGGTTAGGTTCTCTTTTTGTTGTTTGATCATTTCCCCAGCCTATTTCTTGACTTTTAGCTTTATGTTATGGGCTCAGGTCCAGGGTTGAGGCACTTTCGCAAGCTTCAGGTTTTTCATTGTGCTGTTTTCAGAGCTAGTTCTGAGGGTCTATATATTTTCAGTTCTTTCAAGGTGGTATGATCTAATGAAAAATGTGATTACTGCTCTCCTGTCCTGTTCTGTGGTCTGTGAGCAATCTTTTCAGCCCTGGACTTGTAACCAGGTTCCCTCCTCCTCACCATGGTATCATGACCCCAAACCATGTATGGTCAATGCACCAGAGACCTGCTCCCAGTGCCAAGAAATGGTACCCTGTAATCTCCTTCTGACCAGTGGTATGACACCCATACAGTATGTACAAGGAGAGTTCCTGAAGTTGCTGCTGCTATTGTCACAGCTACTTCCAAGGCCTGCAACTATAATTGCTGTGACACAGCCTATTCTGTGCTTCAGGCCCAACTATCACTCCACTTTGACAGACATTTCCTGCTGACCTACATAGTTTCTTTGGCTAGAAAAATGTTTCACCCTGTGTTTTGTTAGATGTGCTGCTACAAAATTTATCTTGAGGAATTATTTTAAAAATTTTCAAAGTAAATATTGAGAGTTCAGAGGAATTCTTGTCAGTACTCCACCACCTTGGCTAAAAACCATAAAGTTTAACGGGATTTAAAAACTAATAAACTATTACCCCAGTCCCAGAGCCAATTGGTATGGGACTGTCCTTACTGGTGGAAAGCAATGCCCTGTGCCTTAATGAGGGACAGAGTACAGTTGGAAAGAGTAAGAAAGAATAGTTCTTCATTCTACTTTGAGCTTTCTTTGAATTTTATAGTTGCTTTGGGCACTTCTGGCTTCCAGCATTGAGAGAAAATATAGATAATCCCAACATTTCTTGAAAGAAAGAAAGGTTTCTTTAGGTTTTTTAAGGAAAAATATCTGAAAAGAAGGTATTTGAGAAGGATTTGGTGGGCTCTATCATGTCCTCCTCCTCTACACTGGAGACTTTGGAAAATACTCCATGGGTGAGATCTAGAACTCTGTTGAACTGAATTACCTCACTCCCAATAGTAGAGCTCCTTTATCCTGTATTGTCTGGTACATATTCTCATATGTTTGCTTTGCTATTGAGTTGGATAAATGGGTCTCTGCTATTTGCTATGTGTGTGTATTCATTGTGGAACTGGTACTTTGTGGGAAGAATGTCAAGCCTTAGAAAATATGCTTGTATTTCAACAATCTGGCTAGCAGCTAGTGTGGGGGTATAAGACCAACCCAAGCCCAACAACAAGAACGCTACTAGCATGCTGCAAAAGAACAGGTTCTTTTGATCTGCTTAACTAAATGTTAAGGGGTTGACAAGCTTACTTTAATTCAGCATACAAATATCATTCACTTAGTTCAGGGGAAAAGACCAGCACACTGAACTTTAGAGCAAATTACAAACAAATTACAAACATCAACAGACAGGCCAAATACAGATTCATAGTTACCAACATCTAGGTTCAGCCTTCAAGCTCAGAACAAGCGTTGGCCCAGATTCACATGTGCCACCACTGCTGTGGGTGAGAGCTCCAAAGAAGAGGAAACCAACCCCTGGTTTTATATCTTTTTCAGGGTCAGGGGTGAGTGACACATGTGACTCACCCACGTGACCTAAAATCGTCACAAAGAGGCAACTTAAATCCACGTGGTCTGAGAGTCTCTGATGTCCCAAACCTATCACTCAAACTCATGTGTAAACTAGGCCTTCCCTTAGTTAGGCCCACCTGGGCCCCACCTTGGTTACCAAGTCACACCCACATAGGTTTTACACCTAATAGGAGTTTGGGCCTGGGGTTTAGCACCTAGTAAGGCTCAATGAAATACACTGAATTACTCAAAGGAAACAAAAGCCAACTAAGTGCTAAGAGCCCTTTTTGCTTACCAACACAGCTTGTGGTCCTTCCACAAACGATAAACAGGAATAAGGAATTAGCTTGAACCTGAAAGTCATATCACTTAGACTAAAAATATTTAAAGTAGCAGATATAATTCTAGACTAGTATTCCCTCCATCTGAAGAGTGCAGAGTGGCAACCTGTGACTCCAACTTTCTTCTTCCTCTCCTGGCAGGAGCTAAAGTCTCTTTTGGAAAAGGGTGAGGGAAGAATAAAATGTTCCTTCTGTCTTCAATGACAACCCTGTGCCACATGTAGGGAGTAGCCATCACTGCAGATGAATGCAGAGAAGTTTGGGAAGACATATGAATTGATGTAAAGTGAAGTTAGAAGAAACAGTATAACAACCCATACAATGACTGCAACAGCTATAAAATAATCAAAATAGATTGGTGTAACTAGTTTGGACTCAAAGTAGAGAAATAAGATGGTATCTGTCCTCATTTCTTTATATAGAGAGAGGACTATAAGTATGAAATACTTCATAGATTGTTGGTCAGATAGGTTGGTGAGCTTTGATATATTTTTCCCTATTTGTCTTATTCTTTATTATTAGAGATGTTTTTTCCAGGAGAAAAAAATTAGAAGGAAATTATTTGGAAATGCAGGCATGTAAAAAAAATCAATAAAATCAATTAAAAATTTCAAGATACTCTAACAATTTCTGACCCATAATATATTACATTTTAAAAAATTCTTCAAATCTCTTGTACATCATTTTGTCTTTACCATACAGACATTTGTCCTGTATGCTAGAACACATATATTTTAGGATTTTAGAACACGATGACCTTTTGCAATTAACAGCTAGCACCAAGTTGTCACAAGTTAAAATGGCTTACTTAGGTTACAGAATATTTTATCAGCTTGAATAAGTTACTGGATTTGAAAAAAATGCTTAATCAATTACCAACATGGTTTCCCACAGAGATTCAAAATGGAGATTTGATTGAAAATTAATTGCATTCCTAACAAGACATAAGTGAAGGCTCAGGGTGGTTTAAAAATATCTATCTGCATTCAATATGGGCTATTGTTTCTAGTAAAAAAGAAAGCTCATACAATACTAGGAAAAATATTTCTAGCTATTATTTACTCTCAACTCTTATGTCAGCTATGATTCCTCTAAATCTTTTTTTTAAATACTCTTCCCTTTTCTGACACTATTTTGGCCACTTCACCACTCATTAACACCTCTAAGGATATGTGAAGTGACAGATGATAAAAGAAAAACCCATTAAATTTGCTGCTTGATAGTAGGTTTGCTAAAAAAAGTTTCTTATGAATGGGTATTGGGATGGTGAAGCTCAACATCTTTAAAATGAGTTTTTTTCTCTGAATAATTATCAATTATATGATTACTGGCTGATTACATAACAAAAGCTTTGATTTGAAAGAATTTGACTACTTTGAACTTTTTTGAGTTTAACTGGGAATTGAAGTCAAATTACCTAAGCACTGTAATAATAATAATCATTTTAGTTTTACTGCATACCATAAAACACATGATGATGTAAGATATGTTAGTGATGCAACTCATCATCATTTTTTCACTAGCTGCCATTCGCTCTTTCCAACTCTCAATTTTAGATATTTGAAAGTGATCCTGTTATAGAATAAGGCAATGTCTGCATTGCATTTTCAAGCTCATCATTTTGGCACAGATGACCTGGATGTCCTGTGAAAGGTCCAGTTTAGTCAAGCACCTTATTTTCTGAATCAACTTGCCATTCTTGATGTTCCATAAAGAGAGTTCTTTTTTATTGGGTGAATTTAGGGGATTCACCCAGATTTATGATCCAATGTCCTAGATTTAGAACCTTGGAGATCATTGAATTGAACCTCCTCATTATACAGATAAGGAAATTGAAGCATCCCTCTACATGTATTTTGAAATCCAGTGATACTGGAATCCTTGCTGTTTCTCAAATGACACTTTATCTTTTGACTCAGAGCATTTTCCCTGTTCATACCCCCATGCTTGGGACACTGATTTCTCATCTTAGCCTCCTGGTTTCCCTGGCTTCCTCCAAGTTTCATCCAAAGTCCCACCTTCTAAAAAACTTTCCTCAGGCTTCCACAATCTAGAATATCTTCTCTTTGAGACTATGCACCAATTTATCTCACATGTATCTTGCTGTACATAATTTTTTGCATATTGCCCCCCATTAGACTATTAGTTCCCTGAGAGGAGAGATGGTTGAATCTCTCCCCTTAGCATTTAGTACAGTACATAGCAAATGGTAGGAGTTTAGTGAGTGCTAGTTGTCTTGTTCTAACTTCACAGAGAGGTTAAGTAACTTACCTAAGGTCACACAGATAACAAATGTATTAGGGGGCATTTAAACCTACATTCCTGGTTATCAAATCTAGTACCCTATTTATTATACTGTGGTGTCTATCTCATTGAGTCAAGGTGCATGAAAAAAAAACCTTCGAAACTGACATTATCACTACCTTGTATCCTTCACAAAGTATTCTCTTACATTTTTCCCTTCTAGGTATGGAAGTTATAGTGAAAGCTGCTATATGCATAAGGAAGAGCTAATTTTCAATATTATTTGTTCCTAGAAAAGGTTCAATACTCACTTTATAAACAAAAATATGAGTATGCTCATCAGGTAGGACTGGAAGTTTTATTTAAATAATTTTTAATATAACTGATCAAACTGACCTTGAAAGTTAAAGTAGAGTTTATATGCATAAATAAAACAGATGAAAATTTCCAATATGCCAGTGTATGCATTCGTATCTATATATCCTCCAGTGATTCCCATTACAACACATACATTTTTGCTCACCCTGTTTGTCTTCTCTATTTCCTCCCATAAATATTTCATAGGGGCCCTTTCTTGACTTCCATTGAAATTATGTGGATAGCAAATAGAGCATATGAACTATCCATTGATTACTCCTGCTCTCACTATATGATTAGCCATCTTTTCCCCATCATGATTGTTTTAATGACATACTCTTACCACTTCTTCCACATAATCCTTGTCTGTAATGACTTGAATCTAACCATGCCTGGCATGAACTTTTCCATTCAATTTTAGGTGATTCTGAACTTCGACTATTTGGATATCATAGTATTCCATGTTTTGAAACTATGCAACATCACTGGAAGAATATTAGTATTAAGATTAGACTTTGTTTCAAGGAGGACATTGGGATCATTATAAGAATTACAGGAAATTTCTCCAAGAGGAATCAATCCATCAGTAAATAAGTATTCATTAAGCAATCTTATGTGTCTGGTGCCATGTGAGGAACTGATTATACAAACATAAAGTAAAGATGGTACATACTCTCAAGTAGCATTCATTCTATATTATTTGCCACATGGAAATTGTAAACACAAGAGTACACATGTCAACATGGCATATTTCCTTGACTAAACAATATTGATTAGCCATGATATTGTGATTTACTCAAATACCCCAATCCTTTCTTCATACTAGTGCTTTCTTTTGCTCTTAAGTCTTGAGACTCTCTCTAAAATAACTAAAAATCGCAATAATTGTTTGATAAATATTTCCTTAAATAAAATGTCTGTTACTCAGATGGTTCTACATGTTACTTTCCATTTGGATTGATAAATATCTGAGAAATTAAAAGGAACATAACCATCATTCCCATAGACAGTAAGTGATTTTACCAAACATTCAATGATTTGGGACATTTTTTTTGCTAATGTAACACAAAGTTGTGAATATAAGAACATTGTTAATACAATAATAGTGCCATTAGCACACACAATAGTTTTACTTTATTAACAGTCTTCTTTCATGTTAGCAATTTTGATGTAATTTAAATGATGTCCCCATTATAGCAGTGAATTGTGTTTTCATTAATACAGTGAGAAAGCCATTAATATGAAAATTGCTCATTCAGAATCACATTAGTGGAGTGCTTATCCTATTATCACTGGGCTGATTTTAACCCAGGTGCTGAATAATCCAAGAAGAGTTGTCCTATAGCAAAGTAATCGCTGTATTCCCCTTAGAGATGCTCATTATCCTTTTTTGTGTTATAAATTCTGTCCAACTTTTATCATATTTAACAATAAAAAATCACATACACCAGCTTCAATGAAGTTCATTTCTAACATCCATTTTAAGCTAATTTTATTCCATATCACAAACTTGGGTCCAACACCTCCAGGATCCATAGTGAAAAAATACTATGAAGCTCTCTATGTCTAAGATAGTGTCATCACTACAAGTAAATGGTTTAATCCATCCTCCTCACCTTCTGGCAAAATCACATCTATGTAACTCAACCCAAAGAAATGAGGATCAACTTTAAGGAACTTTAGGGAAGGATAATTCATACATTTGTTCTGTCATTTTTGGGGCCATTATATTAGGAGGGCAGAGTTTATAATTTCAAAGAGGATCATATATATGTCTGAAAGGTTCGGAACCGCTGGATATAAGAAACTGTCAAAGTAGGAGGCAGAAGAATCAAAGCATATATTTAGGCTCCACAGTAACCAACCCATGAACCAGCATCCCCATTTTGATATATTGATCAAAAGCTTCCAGGCCCAATAAGTACACCTCACAAGAGTAACCAGGAGGCCACAGAGAAGCATGATGGTGTACAGCAAAATCATATACATGCTTCCCCTTTATGGTAAAAAGATTACCCACTGGCCTCAAGTCCTTGTTCAGCTTCCTCCTGTAGGTCAGCTCTGCTACCGGCAGCTCCTGCTTCAGCTTCGGCTGTGGCTGTAGCTATAGCAGCCTCTGCCTCCAACGGAAGCTGTTTTTAACCATCCGGCTTCTGTGGGGGTGTAAGGTATGCCAGGGAAAGCACAGGTTCTTTTGATCTGCTTAAGCAAGGTGAAGGGGTTGACTGGGAAAGCACAGGTTCTTTCAATCTGCTTAAGCAAGGGAAGCAAGGTGAAGAGGCCCACAAACTTACTCCAATCCAACATACAAAGAGCATTCAGTTCAGGGGAAAAAGCCAAACTAGTCAAGGGCACTTGTTGACTAAGTGCTAAAGAGCCCATTTTTGGTTACCAACATAGCCATTCAGTGTTGAACTAGCTCAAGTATAAACAATCGGTCAGAATGTAGACTGGGTGAGAATTAAAGCATGGATCACTGAAATTCAAAATCCACTAATGTTAAAAGAACTCACGGTACGTATACCATCAGTTGATCATGTTTCAGTATGAAAGTGAGTCCATTATTTCCAGAAACTGATTGTCTAAGGCACACTACATTCTTTGTGGACAAAAATAGGGAGATTAGTCTAAACTGAAATACAACACTCCTCTTTCACAAAATGAATAATGCCTGCACCAAGAATGGTATGTTGACAAGAATGAGGGAGGTAGTAGTGTAAACCTTTTAGAGATGACAATTGTAATATTGGAATGGCAAGCAAAGTGAGACTTTTTGTTGTTTTGTTTTTATTTTGGAATGCTGCTCAGCAGTAAGGCAACTAAGTACTTTTGATTGAGTCTTGCCTTTGGTTATGGAGCCCCTGGCTTTGAAAACCCAGATGTGGTGTTTCTGTCTCTGGTAACTATGTATGTATTGCCATAAGCAAACAGTTGGAAGCCTGTCTGTTGATTTGTGTTATTTTCTCTGTTTGTAATTTCTATTTGTATTTACTCTGAAGTTCAGGGTACTGACTCTTTCCCCTGAACTGAGTGAATGATATTTGTATGTTTAATTAAAGTAAGATTGTTAACCCCTTTAAGTTGCTTTCCTTTAGAAAAGTGGATCAAAGTACCTATGCTAGCAGCCTTCCCGTGTGCTGGTGTTATTGACCTTACACTTCCATAATAGTTGCAAGTAATATTATTTTTACAAATATAATTTTCTCTTATGGATGCCACAATTTAGGAAGAGCATGGAGTTTATCTAAGGAGAGGTGATCAAGAAGAGGAGTGGCCTCAAGACAATAACAGAGGAAAAGAAACTGAAAATGGAGATCTGATAGGTTGTCACATAGGAAAGGAATTATACTTTTTAAGCATGCCCCCAAAGACAAAACTAGGAGAAATTTAGATTGGATTGCATGGAAGTTTCTTTCACATCTGAGACAATGGCATATCATAAAATATCATAAATGAATTAAATATTGAAATAAACAGCATCATTTTTACCTTTCTTATCATTTTTTCTTCTGGTTCCTGTTAGACTTTTGCTATTGTAGAGAATTTTGGCTTCCCTAGGTCCTAACATCCTTCTATCTTCCCATAATTTATTATATTTACTTTACCCTCTTTACTATTGCAGAACAAAACCCGTATGTGCCTTTTTATTCCATGAGAATCTTGTTATATCATTCTATAATTCTCAAATAATCATCTAACTAATGTACTAGAGGCTTTCTTCTAGGTCGTTTAATATTTTGGGATAATAGTGAAATACTTGGGCTATCCATCAGTTTTCCTTATATTCTTCATTCCCTGTTTTATTGTGGAGATATCTTCTTTCCAGTCAAACATGTCACCAATGGTATTGTTTAAGAATTTTTTTGTGTGTGTGTACATACAATCTTAGTGTATGTATTTTTTTGGTAGTGTACATAGAATGCATGTATCCATTGCCCTTTAGTTAATGTATAATTTTGATTTTTTATGGATTTTGATTTTCTACTATTTGCAACTATACAAAAACATTGAAGAATGTGATGTCAAAAAATGAGATAGGGCTCTTTAAAAAGGTTACATAATGTCCTAGGTTCTATTTAGATTGTTCTCTTTCTTTATTCAACTCTAAGCCACATTCATTATTCATTTGCAGTAGATATACATATTTGTGAACTAACTCAATGGACTAGCCCTAGAATCTGATGTTGTAATCTGGGCCATACCAATTCATTACCCACAAGGTTTTCCCATACCCTGTAGATTCTCAAACCAATCTCTTTTGACTGTCTTTACATCACACTGAAGGGCCCTTTAGCAATCTTGCTTAATGCAATTAGTACATCATGATCCACAAATAGGGGCATCTGGAGAATTTCACCTACTATAGGGAATCTGTTTTTTATTTGGACTTGGAGCAAGACATGATTCATTATCTTCATGACCATATGGTCACCCTGTTTTATATCTTGGTAGATATTAATAATGAAAGAATTAATAACCATGGCTATCTCTGTGGTTTTACCTATCAATTAATTGCCATTCCCCACCCCCCTACGGGATTGTTTTTAAAAATATTTATTTATTTTCCAATTACACGTAAAAACATTCTTATTTTTTTAGATTTTGTGTTCTAAGTTCTCTTTCTCACCTCCCCCTTCATTGAGAAGGCAAACATTTTGACAAAGTTGTGCATGTGCCATATTTCCATCTTAGTCATGTTGTGGAAAAAAACACAGACAAAAAATCCAAGAAAAGTAAAGTTTAAAAAGTATGCTTCTATCTGCATTCAGACTCCATTAATTCTTTCTCTGGAGGTGGGTAGCGTTTTTCACCATAAGTCCTTTGGAATTGTCTTAGATCGTCGGATTAAAATAATACAGTTGATCATCATACAATATTGCTGTTACTGTGTACAAAGTTCTCCTGATTCTGCTCATTTCACTTTAATTTGGTTTTTGTAACTCTTTCTGGGTTTTTCTAAGAGCATCCTGATCATCATTTCTTATAACACAATAGTATTCTGTAACAATCATATGCCACAATTTGCTTAGTTATTCCCCAATTGATGGGCATTCGCCTAGTTTCCACTTCTTTGCCACCACAAAAAAATCTGTTATAAATATTTTTGTATATATACATCTTTTTCTTGCTTTTTTAAAAAATCTCTTTGGGATGCAGAACTGGTAGTAGTATTGCTAAGTCAAAGGGTATGTACCACTGTATAGCCCTTTGGGCTTTAGTGCTGAATTGCTCTCCAGAATGGTTGGATCAGTTCACAGCTGCAACAACAACTCATTGTCCTAGTTTTCCCACATCCCTCCAACATTTGTCCTTTTCCTTTTTGGCCATATTAGCCAGTCTGATAGATATGAATTTGTACTTCAGAGTTGTTTTAATTTGCACTTCTCTAATTAATAGTATTTTAAGAGCATTTTATCATAGGACTATAGATAATCTACAGTGTTGTCTGTGACTGACCGCAAACATGCATAAGCAATGCAACAGAATTCTGTTCCCGTTTCCAGTAAAGGATCCCCTGTAATTTCCTTCTGACCAGTTATCTTATGCCCTTATGGTCTGTGGGCTGAAAGCTCAAGAAGCCACTGCCACAGATTCAGTGATCCCCAATAACTGCAGAGCATATTGCTGGCTTGCCAGAGAATGGACTCCACTGGCTCAGCCTGCACTGGACTCTCCTCCACTATCATCCCAATGAGACATATTTTCCTCCCAACCTTCTAAATTGTCTTAGGCTGAAATTTTTTTTCACTTCATCCTTTGTTTAGGTTCCACTGATTCAGAATTCATTTTGACTCATTATTTTAATGTTGTTTGGAGGGGAATTTGGGAGACATAAGGTAAGTCCCTGCCTTTACTCCACCATCTTGGCTCTGCCTTCTCTATCATTTTAACAGGAATGGAAACATGTTGTTGGAGGAAAGGCTTTTAAGTACCCATTTTTTTTAGAAATCTCAGTAACCAGTAGGCATAATTGGAAGTTTTATTCACTGTCCTCTTACTACATTACTTTACTGTGAAGATATGGTCTCATGTACAACATTGATTATAAAAGCCTACTGACTTCCTTTTCATAGATTCACGTGGACATCCTCAGGGAAAAAAAATTAGGTGAATATATTGATATGTATGTTGGGAATTGTAGATATCTTCTCAGTTACCCTTAAAAATATGTCCATAATTATTATTACTACATTTTTGGAGTCATTTCTTTGATTTTTAAAAAATAAAACCACACAAACATATGTGTGTGCATGTGCACGTATAATTTGTGCCCTTTCTCTTTAAATTTTACCTCCATTTTCTCTATAGACCAAAATATATTGAGGAAGTGAGACCCAAATCTGGTGACTTCACTGTCATTGGCAATAGGAAAGATTTTTTATAGATACATTGGAAAATTTATTCAATTTTATGTCCACCCATCTCTCTCTCTACACTGTCTTCTATAAATTCTCTTGGGATGGTGTGGTTTGGTTCAATTTCTACCTTTCTACCTTTCACCAGACTGGTTTTCCCTTCCCTTTCCATCCCTTCCTTACGCTTCCCTATTTTTCATCATTTTGTGAAATACTCATTGTTTATAATTTAACATCATCTGCATGTATATTGCTTTTCATACAACCTTCTTTAAACTTGTGTTGTTATTGTCTAATTTATCTTTCCAATTCTCAAAGAGAGCCAATGTTTGTTTCTTGAGGTAGTGTAAGGGCAAGCAAAGTGGGACTTTTTTTTTTTACTGATTTTTTTGGAGTGCTTGTCAGCACTAAGGCAATCAAGTGCCTTGAACTGAGTCTTGCCTTTGTTTGTAGAAAGGCCCCCACTCTTTTGCTAATTAGGTCATGAGAGGTGTAAAGTCCTGGAGAGTTGCGAAGCCCTTGAGCCCTGAAGAAGTGTGTGTATATATGTGTATGTATACATATACATATACATATACATATACATATACATATACATATACAGATACATATACAGATACATATACAGATACATATACAGATACATATATATATATGTAATGGTAGTCAGGGTGGGGCTTTTTGCTGTGCTTCTCTTCAATGTCATTAATGATTCTGGCTTTTGTTTGAATGAGGCTGGTAAAGTGGGATCTAGTCTCTGAATGTTTCTCAGCACTAAGACAATCAAGCGTCATTGACTTGCATATGATGTGATTCTGGGGATGAGGAACTTTCACACACCCAGCCTGGGTGAGGTCAGAGCCCTCAGGGCTCTGAACAGGATATAATTGAGGGGAGCTTGGTGTTTGACTTTTGGGGTTCACTCATGGAAGGGGTGTTGAGACTCTGGGCAAGCCATGTAACTGCCCCACCCCCCAAGCTTTGATAACCCAGACAGATAATGGTGCTTCTCTGGTAACTATGAATTGTTATTTGAATCAGACAAGGTCTGACGGTTGATGTTTGTAATTTCTGTTTGTATTTGCCTTGACATCCAAGGGGCTGACCTTTTCACTCTGAACAAAGTGAATGATATATGTATGTTTGATTAAACTGAGATTGTTAACCCCTTAAAGTTGCTTTCCTTAGAAAAACAGATCAAAGGACTTTGTGTTAGCAGCCCTTCTGTATGCAGGTGTTATTGGTCTTACACCCCAACAGCTGCTGCTAGCCACATGCTACAATATACTCTGAGGTTAGCATTTTGTTTGAGTGCTCACTCATTGAAAGAGTGTTGGTATGGAGACTTTGGATAACCATGAAAGAACCCCCCTGCCCAACTTTGTAAAACCCAGATGTTGATGCTTCTCTCTCTGATAACTATGTATGTAATGTCTTGATCAGACAGCCAGAAGCCCTTTCTGTTGATTTGTGTTTATTTGCTCTGTTTATATAATTTCTGTTTGTGATTTCTGTTTGTGTTTTCTCTGAAGTTCAGGGTGCTGAGTTTTCCCGCTGAACTAACCGAATGATATACATATATTTGTTTAATTAAAGTGAGATTGTAAACCCGTTAAAGTTACTTTCCTTACAAAAGCAGATCAAAGAATCTGTACTAGCAGCCCTTTTGTGTGCTGGTGTTATTGGCCTTAGACAGCCACAGTAGCTGCAAACAGCCTTATTGTTACAGGTAGTCCCTAAACTGGTTTTTTTTTTTTTTTTGGCATTCTTGCTGTGGCAACTCTTTTACATTGATTCATCTTTTCTAAGAAATCTTTATAATTATTGCTAATGTCTTTACTTTGATTCATCTATATTTTAACCCCCAAATCATCAGCTTATTTAAATAAGTTTGGTTGGCACTATATTTATTGCATATAGTTGTAATGGGTATCTGGCACATATGAAGATCCCGCCAGTTTGCTTGACTGGTGAAATCTTTCTATATGGAAGATGCTAGGGTTCTTGCTTCTGGGAAAATCAGAAAGGCATGTAAATAAAATGCTTTAGAGATATGTGGAAAATTTGTGGACATTCTAGAACTGCTTCTGATTGGCAAATTGCATGGTTGTGAGGAACCTTTTCCAACTGGTTGCATAATGAAAATTGTCAATGTTTGCAAAAAGACTGCAGTAAATTTTAGCTGGCTTGCTGTTTCATTTATGAATTGAAAAGATTGCTCATGTCATCTGTTGAGAGACCATAGGGTAAAGGGAAATTTTTCAAGGAATACTTTAATGCATTCTCAACCTATGAGTCAATATAGCCCTAAGAAATAAGTCTTGGTCTTTGTCCATTTATTGTTTCTTATTTTACATTCTAGATGAAAAGTGTGGGATTTAATCTTATGAATTTCAAAGGTCAGGAAGAAATCTGCAAGTCAGATTCCAGGAAAGATTTTATAGCCAGTGTAGCATCGATAACCGAAGGAATAAGGAATGATCTTCAGGAGTGACTTTCAGAATTCCTGCTCAGTACATAAAGTCACCTGAAAGTCATACCAAATATAGATATGACCTTGGTGGGACAAATGACAGGTACCTGGTAGAATGGATAGAGCTCTAGGCCTGGAGTCAGGAAGACCTGTAGCCTCAGGAACTTATTAGCTTTTTGACCCTAGGCAAGTCACTTAACCTCTCTATGCTTCATCTTCCTCGTTTGTATGTAAAATAGAGCTAATAATAGCATTTATCCCTCAGGGTTGTTGTGAGGATAAAATAAAATAGCAATTTTATGGCTTTTAGCGCAATGTCTGCCACATACCAAGCACTATTTACATGTGTTGCTATTGTAATTATTATCATTATTTAGGAACGGAACTATGTTTTAAGCCTCCTGCCCCAGAGACCAAGTTGGTGTACTGGAGAATGGAGGAAAATGTTTATAGATTTATTCTTGCTCTATCTACAAGGTAAATATCTCTCTGTAAAAAGATAATCAGCCTGAAGTGGTTAAATGTTAGTCATAAGTAATGGCAAGCAAAGTGGGACTTTTTGTTTTGTTCTTTTTTCTTTTGGAGGTCTAATTCTTCTCAGTATTAAGATAATCGAGTGCCTTTGATTGAGATTTCCCTTTGTTTGAATAGGGTCTTTGATGATCTGCTTAAGTCACAAGAAAGCCTAAGTCACTTGAGTTCAAGTGATGCCCTCTATGGGCTAACCTTGAAGAAATATTAGGTTATGAGGTTAGCATTTCACTTGGGGGCTCACTCATTGGAAGAGTGTTCCTGTGATTTGGCCAGACAAGACTCTTGGTAGCCATTAAGGAGCTCATGGCTTTGAAAACCCAGATGTTGGTGCTTCTCTGTGCAGTAACTATGCATGTATTTCTATGGACAGACAGAAGCCCTGTCTGCTGATTTGTGTTATTTGCCCTGTTGATATAATTTCTGCTTGTAATTTCTGTTTGTGTTTTATCTGAAGTTCAGGGTGCTGACTTTTCCCCTTGAACTAAGTGAATCACATATGTATGCTTAATTAAAGTGAGATTGTAAACCCCATAAAGTTGCTTTCCTAAGAAAAGCAGATCAAAGAACCTGTGCTAGCAGTCCTCCTGTGTGCTGGTGTTATTGGCCTTACACCTCCACAGCATTGTTGTTACATCATAAGAAAGTAACAGAACACAACTAGTAGTAGCTCAAGCCAATGGCAATAGAGAAAAGACACCTGTAAACTCCTCATTATATCTTAAAACAATGAGAGGAGAAATAATCAACCTGGGCCTGAGAGAATAAAGCCAGAATGTATACAGTATAATCTCATTTTACCATTTTTTTCCTAATTGCTAGTTCATTTTGGCCTTTTGTATAACAAGTTCATAATCTTGTTCAACATACTGAAATGATTTTTCACATTGATAACTATATTAGTTATCTAAAATACTTGGATTATATTCATGCAAATTATATGTTATTTAATATACATAAGAGATAAATAAGGACTAAGGTGATTATATTGACTTTTAAATGATACTCTTTACTAGGTGGTTAGAAATATTTCTTCAAAGAAGATAGAAATAAAAGATATGTTTAAAAATGAAACTATCTCAATGTGTGTGTCATAGAGTATAAAAAATTAACAGTGCTGTGGTTCAAATTAAAATAAGTGGAACTTGCCTTGGGGTGGTAAGATTATAACTGTATTTTCTACATTAAAAACAAAAGTAGAGAGATAAGAGGAATAATAAATTATATGTTTAAAAATTAGTAATACTGTGAGTATGAATATTACCAGAATGACACTGCTATTTATGAAGAAACAGAGGGTTGAGAAGTGTTTTTATTTGTTTCTTTGTAAAGCTTATGGAGGTAAAGTAGAAATGATATGTATGTTTCTATGTGTGTATATGTTAAACCTGTATTCACTTTGGAAGAGAGTAGATGATATTCCTTGCTGAGTAAAACACTAATAATGGAATATGGTAGAGAAAAAAAAATGAACAATTAAGATGATGAATATAAATGGATTGATTTCTCATATTGGAAATAAAAAAGTTTTAAGAAAATGGATTGAAAGATATTAAACAATATATTGCTAACAAGAAATGCATAAAATGAGAAGATGTATTAATATTGTTTACGCTTTAGCTGACTCCATAAAATCAGGAGTTGTATTGGTGATTTGATATAAAGCTGAATTCAATTTAGAAAACATTAACACTAAATTAGAAAAGAGTCAACATGATTAAAGATAGCATTGACAATGAAATATTATAAATATCAAAAATAAATACACCCAACTGTGCAGCATCTAAACTTTTTAAAGGGAAAGCTAAATGAATTTCAGAAAGATTTAGCCAGAAAAATAAAATAGTGGTAGAGCTAGGCACTGTATAAGTTTATTAAATTATTTTATTCTATATATGTCATACAAAAAGGTATACATAAAATTTTGACAAGAATAAAATGCTAAAGAAACAAAATGTGATAGTTATTTGGAGATAAACAAAGAGGAAACATAATAAAGAAGTAGCTTTTTGCTCAAATACGCATGGTACATTCAGAAAATTGGTCATATGCTAGGGTATAGAAATTTTTTTAAAAAATAAATTCAGAAAAACAGAAAATATACACATCTTTTACTGTCTAGGAATTCTTCAGACCTCTTGGGAAAGCTATACTCTTCACTGGAGGGCCTTTGAAAGAGAAAGGGTGAAAGATAGTTGCCCAAACTGAAAGAAAAGAAATTGATCAATTTTCCAAGGAATCTGTTCTCATTGAGAACAAATTCAGATTCATGGGCTATGGACTTGGTTTTTACCTTCTTTCACGCCCACTTAGCATACACAAATAATCATCAGAATTCTGCATCAACCTAGGATAGAGAAGTAAAGCATTTCACAGGCAAGGCAGGGGTAGAGAAAGATGAAGAGCAGCCAAAGAAGGATATGGAAACGCAAGTGGCAGAATTCAGGATCAAAAATAAGAAGACACCTGTTCTTCAAGGTCAGGGAATGAGAAGAAACTGAATACTTTTCCAAATTTAAAAGAAGTTCTCTTAGGAAAAAAAAAAAGAAAAAAACTTCAGCATCCCTGAAGAGCAAGGAATTGTTTAAAATATGATTAGATAATTCTCTTTATAATGTCCTTTCACAAAGATTAGATGATTTCTAATATTTGATCAACAATTGGTTGTGGTATTAATTCATCAAGATATTAAAATAATAGATATGATTATAATAAATGTGTTCTTAATTTCTCCCCAAAATAGACATAAAGTAGCATTCATCATAGAAAAATATGACCAAAAGACATATGATTATATGCAGAATAAAGTAACTAAATAAGTAACTAGCTACTAAATAACTAAATAATAAGTCTACATAAATGCTAAATAAATAAATAATAATAGGTCAAAGATCAAGTCTTTTTAAACAATAATATTATAGTAAAACAAAGGAAAAAATAAAGTATATTAAGGGTTATCAGATTCAGCTGGAGCTATTCAGAGGCAAATTTATGTCCCTAAATTCTTACATAAACAAGAAAGAAAAAAAGAGAAGATAAATTATATGTTTGCTGTTTAAAATATTGTGTAATGAATAAATTAATATAACCAAGCACAAAGCCATAAATCTTCCTAATTAAAGGCAGAATGAATGAAACATACAACCAGAAAACAATTGACAATAAATTAAATAACTGGCATTTTGAAACGATCAAAAATTAGTCTCAGCTAAAATCCTACCTTTTGTAATGAGTCTTTTTCAGTCTCTCTTAACACCTATGCCTTCCCTCTGAGATTCTCTCCAATCTATGTTTGATATATTTTGTTTGTATACAGATGTTTGCATATTGACTCCCCATTAGTCTGTGAACTCCTTTAGATCAGTGACTACTTTTGCCTTTCTTTGGATCCCCAGCACTTATCACAGCGCATAAGACATAACAAAAGCATAATAAATGCTTGTTGTCTTAATAAAAATGAATATCTCTTTTAAAAATAACAGACTTAACCAAACAACTAGATAACCCAATCAAAATCATATGACAAAGAAAAATTCAACAGTATATTATTAATGAGCTGCCTGTAAAATGACAATTGAGTCAGATGAATTTATAAATGAACTTTGTTAAGCAATCAGAAGACAAGAATTGATTTTGCTATTTCCATTGCTTTTAAAATGGAATAATGGCACTCCAAAATAACATTGAAGTAATGGGAAAGCAAAGGAGCAATGAGATAAATGCAAAACTCAAGCTAGCTATGCTAACTATGAGATTCTTATCCAATGATGAAACAATTGAATACATAACATGAGAAACTAAAGCACATAAATGCACACATTCTAGCTATATATGATACCAGAATTAGAAAAAAATATAGGTAAGTAGAGACATGGTTCATAAATTTTCCTCAAAAATCCAAATAATATTGGTTTCATCATGAACTAGAATATATAATTTTATGGAATATTTGGTTATCTTGTATTGTATTTCCCATAATAAGTCTAAGCAAAATGTTGATATTTGTTGTGTGCACAAAAATTATTATGGGAGATATATGTGAAGAGATTATATTAAGAATCTTATAGAATTATCCAAATCAAATCAATGTAATATATATTAATATTTAGGAATTCCAGTGGAAAAATAAGCAGAAGAGAACAATGTAAAATATGTTGAAAATATGATTCAAATGAGAAGATTCTGGGAAGAGTAGGTCTGAAAATTCCTAGCTTTCCAGATTTCTCCCACAAATAAAATAAAATAGCACCTCAGGGCAAGCATAGAGCAGTTAAAAATAAAGAAAAGTTGGGGCAGAACAGTAGTCTTCCTGGGACAATCAGAAAAGACTGAAATAAACATCCCAGTAGTTTTTGTTAAATAGTGAATTCTTATCACAGAAGCTGGCATTTTGGGATTTATCAAACAGTAGACTGCTATAATCATTGACTACTGTATCTTGTGTACCTAACCTATTCCACTGATCTACTCCTCAATTTCTTAACCAGTACGAAGTACTTTTGATGATTGCTGCTTTATAATACGTTAAGATATGGCATGGAAGATGGCAGCTGGAAAGCAGGGACTAGCGTGAGCTCCCTGCCGAGCCCCTCCAAAAACCTATAAAAAATGGCTCTGAAAAAATTCTAGAACTGCAGAACCCAGAAAATAGCAGAGGTAAGCAAGGCTCCAGCCAAGGACAGCCTGGATGGTCCCTCCCACACAGAGCTGGGAGCGGAACAGAGCCCAGCATGGGCGCATGGACCAGCCAGACCAGGAGCCAGGCGGAGCGGCCATAGCACCCTGAATCAGTGAGCTGCAGCAGTTACCAGACTTCTCAACCCCAAAACAGCAAAGACAGTGGAGAAGGTTAGTGGGAAAAGCTGCTGGGGACAGAGTGTAAGGAGGAGTTCCCAGTTAGGCCACTGCCTTGGAGGCAGAGGAAATGGGGCAGCTACAGAACTACAGCTGCAGTGGCTTCTGGCCCCAGGCCCACCTGGTGGGAGGAATTAAGTGGCAGATCTGAGCGGGAGTGAAGAGCCTGCTGAAGATCTAAGTCCAGCCTGGGTTGGGGGTTCTTGGGGAAGGAGGAGTGCTGGTGTGGCAGACCTGGCGCATCCACCCAGGCTTGGAACATAGTTCTCTTAACGGTACAAGCAGTCATAACCCGCTGAAAAACTCAAGGGTCAAGTTAGTTGGCTGGGAATATGGCCAGGCAGCAAAAACACACCCAGATTCAGTCTCAGACTCTGGAGTCTTTCTCAAAGAAGACCAAAACATACAGCCAGAAGAAGTCAACAAAGTCAAAGAGCCTACAACAAAAGCCACCAAGAAAAACATGAACTGGTCTCAGGCCATGGAAGAGCTCAAAAAGGATTTGGAAAATCAAGTTAGAGAAGTAGAGAAAAAATTGAGAAGAGAAATGAGAAGGATGCGAGAAAACCATGAAAAACAAGTCAATGACTTGCTAAAGGAGACCCCAAAAAATACTGAAAAATATACTGAAGAAAACAACACCTTAAAAAATAGACTAACTCAAATGGCAAAAGAGCTCCAAAAAGCCAATGAGGAGAAGAATGCCTTGAAAGGCAGAATTAGCCAAATGGAAAAAGAGGTCCAAAAGACCACTGAAGAAAATACTACCTTAAAAATTAGATTGGAGCAAGTGGAAGCTAGTGACTTTATGAGAAATCAACATATTATAAAACAGAACCAAAGGAATGAAAAAAATGAAAGACAATGTGAAATATCTCATTGGAAAAACCACTGACCTGGAAAATAGATCCAAGAGAGACAATTTAAAAATTATTGGACTACCTGAAAGCCATGATCAAAAAAACAGCCTAGATATCATCTTTCAAGAAATCATCAAGGAGAACTGCCCTGATATTCTAGAGTCACAGGGCAAAATAGAAATTGAAAGAATCCACCAATCACCTCCTCAAATAGATCCCAAAAAGAAAACTCCTAGGAATATTGTCACCAAATTCCAGAGCCACCAGATCAAGGAGAAAATACTGCAAGCAGCCAGAAAGAAACAATTTGAATACTGTGGAAACCCAATCAGAATAACCCAAGATCTAGCAGCTTCTACATTAAGAGATCGAAGGGCTTGGAATACCATATTCTGGAGGTCAATGGAGCTAACATTAAAACCAAGAATCACCTACCCAGCAAAACTGAGTATCATGCTCCAAGGCAAAATATGGATTTTTAATAAAATAGAGGACTTTCAAGCTTTCTCAGTGAAAAGACCAGAGCTTAATAGAAAATTTGACTTTCAAACACAAGAATCAAGAGAAGCATGAAAAGGTAATCAAGACAAAGAACAAGAAAAAGAAATTGCAAGGGACTTACTAAAGTTGAACTGTTTTGTTTACATTCCTACATGGAAAGATGATGTGTATGATTCATGAGACCTCAGTATTAGGGTAGCTGAAGGGAATATTCATACATATATATGTATATATATATGTACATATATTATATATATATATCTTTATGTATATATATGTATATGTGAGTGTGTATGTATGTATATATATATATATGTGTGTGTATACACAAACACACACACACACACACACACACACATATATATATATACACAGAGAGAGACTGAGAGAGAGGGCATAGGGTGAGTCAAAGATGAAGGGAAGATATCTAAAAGAAATAAAATCAAATTAAGGGATGAGAGAGGAATATATTGAGAGAGGGAGATAGGGAGAGATAGAATGGGGTGAATTATCTCGCATAAAAGTGGCAACAAAAAGCAGTTCTGTAGGAAGAGAAGAGAAGGCAGGTGAGGCAGAATGAGTGAATCTTGCTCTCATCAAATTTGACCTGAGGAGGGAATACCATATATACTCATTTGGGTATCTTACCCCACAGGAAAAAAGGAGGAAGAAGACACAAAAGGGGGGGATGATAGAAGGGAGGGCAGATGGGGGTGGAGGTAATCAAAAACAAACACTTTTGAAAGCGGACAGGGCCAAGGGAGAAAATTCAATAAAGGGGGATAGGTTAGGAAGGAGCAAAATATAGTTAGTCTTTCACAACATGAGTATTGTGGAAGGGTTATACATAATGATACACATGTGGCCTATGTTGAATTGCTTGACTTCTTAGGGAGGGTGGATGGGAAGGGAAGAGGGGAGAGAATTTGGAACTCAAAATTTTAAAAGAAGATGTTCAAAAAAAAGTTTTTGCATGCAACTAGAAAATAAGATACACAGGCAATGGGGCGTAGAAATTTATCTTGTCCTACAAGAAAGGAAGGGAAAATGGGGTGAGGGGAGTGGGGTGACAGAAGGGAGGTCTGACTGGGGAACAGGACAACAAGAATATACACCATCTTGGAGTGGGGAGGATGGTAGAAATGGGGAGAAAATTTGTAATTCAAACTCTTGTGAAAATCAATGCTGAAAACTAAATAAATAAAAAGAAAAGAAAAAAAAAGATATGGTATGGCTAGGCCACCTATCCTAGCATTTCTTTTTTTTTAATTATTTTTCCCCAGCTAAATGTAAAAACATTTTTTAACTTTTGTTTTTGAAACTGTGAGTTCCAAATTCTCTCTCTTCCCTCTCCCACTCCATAAGAAGGCAAGCACTTTAGTAGTATAGGTTATACATGTGTAGTCATGCAAAACATTTCCACATTAGTCATGTTGTGAAAGCAAACACAGACCAAAAGGAAAGCAACCTCAAGAAAAATAAAGAAAGTTTTAAAAATATGCCTCAATCTGTATTCAGGAAACCTCAGTTCTTTCTTCGGGGAGGGATAGCATTCTTCATCACAAGTCCTTCAGTTGTCTTGGATCATTGTATTGCTGGGAATACCCAAGTCATTCACCTAACAATATTGCTGTTACTTTGTACATAGCACATTTCATTTTGCATCAGCTCATGTAAGTCTTTCCATGTTTTTCTGAGAGTATCCTGCTCATCATTTCTTAAAGCATAATAGTACTCCATTGTAATCACATACTATGGTTTGTTGAGCTACTCCCCAATTGATAGGCATCACTTCAATTTCCAATTCTTTGCCCCCAGGAAAGAGCTGATGTAAATATTTTTGTACATATACATCCTTTAACTTTTTGTTTTTTATCTCTTTTGGCATACAGATCTAGTAGTAATATTGCTAGGTCAAAAGGTATGTATGTTTTTTTTTTTATCTATTTAGTTTTCAGCATTGATTTTCACAAGAGTTTGAATTGCAAATTTTTTCCCGATTTCTACCCTCCCGCCCACTCCAAGCCCTTCGATCCCTTATGGTGGAAGCTGCTAGATCCTGTATTATTCTGATTGTTTTTCCACAATACTCAAATTGTTTCTTTCTGGCTGCTTGCAGCATTTTCTCCTTGACCTGGGAGCTCTGGAATTTGGCAACAATATTCCTAGGAGTTTTCTTTTTAGGATCTTTTTGAGGAAGTGATCTGTGGATTCTTTGAATTTTTATTTTACCTTCTGGCTCCAGAATATCAGGGCAGTTCTCCTTGATAATTTCTTGAAAGATGATATCCAGACTCTATTTTTGATCATGGCTTTCAGGTAGTCCAATAATTTTTAAATTATCTCTCCTGGATCCATTTTCCAGGTCAGTGGTTTTTCCAATGAGATATTTCACATTGTTTTCCACTTTTTTCATTCCCTTGCTTCTGTTTTATAATATCTTGATTTCTCATAAAGTCACTAGCTTCCACTTGCTCCAATCTAATTTTTAAGGTAGTATTTTCTTCAGTGGTCTTTTGGACCTCCTTTTCCATTTGGCTAATTCTGCCTTTCAAGGCATTCTTCTCCTCATTGGCTTTTTGGAGCTCTTTTGCCATTTGAGTTAGTCTATTTTTTTAAGGCGTTGTTTTCTTCAATATTTTTTTCAGTATTTTTTGGGTCCCCTTTAGCAAGTCATTGACTTGTTTTTCATGGTTTTCTCGCATCCTTCTCATTTCTCTTCCCAATTTTTCTTTTACTTCTCTAACTTGATTTTCCAAATCCTTTTGAGCTCTTCCATGGCCTGAGACCAGTTCATGTTTTTCTTGGAGGCTTTTGATGTAGGCTCTTTGACTTTGTTGACTTCTTCTGGCTGTATGTTTTGGTCTTCTTTGTCACCAAAGAATGATTCCAAAGTCTGAAACTGAATCTGAGTGCATTTTTGCTGGCTGGCCATGTTCCCAGACAATTTACTTGACCCTTGAGATTTTTGTCGGCATATGACTGCTTATAGAGTAAAGAGTACTTTGTTTCAAGCTTGAGGGGATGCACCATTGATTTCAGAGCTATTTCTATACAACCAGCTCTGCCACACCAGCCCTCCTCCTTCCTCAAGAACCACCAGCCTGGACCTGACTCAGATCTTAAGCTGGCTCTGCACTTCCACTCAGATCTGCCACTTAATTCCTCCCACCAGGTGGGCCTGGGGCCAGAAGCAACTGCAGATGAAGTTTTGTAGCTGCACCACCCCTGCTTTCCCGGGGCATTGGCCAAACTGCGAACTCTTTTCACTCTGTCCCTGCAACTTTTCCCACTAACCTTCTCTATTGTCTTTGGTGTTTGTGGGTTGAGAAGTCTGGTAACTGACACAGCTCACTGATTCAGGGTGCTAGGGCTTGTTCCGCCATTCTCTGGGTCTGGTTGGTCCTGCCACTGCCCATGCTGGACTCTGCTCTGCTTGCTCCCAACTCCATGTGTGATAGACCTCATCCTGCGACAATCCAGGCTGTCCTGGGTTGGATCCCTGCTTCCCTCTGCTATTTCGTGGTTTCTGCAGTTCTTGAATTTTTTCAGAGCCATTTTTATAGGTTTTTGGAGGGACCTGGCATGGAGGTCATGCAAGTCCCTGCTTTCCAGCCACCATCTTGGCTCTGCCAAGATGGTCTGTATTCCTAGCATTTCTTTTCATTAATTCCCTAGATATTCTAGACCTTTTGTTCTTCCAGATGAATTTTGTTATTTTTTTCTAGCTTTATAAAATATTTTTGGTAGTTTGATTGTTACAGTGCTGAATAAGTAAATTAATCTAGGTAGACTTGTCATTTTTATTATATTTGCTTGGCCTACCCATGAGCAACTGATGTTTTTTTTTCCAATTATTTAGATTGCTATTTGTGTGAAAAGTGCTTTCTAATTATGTTCATGTAATTCCTGGGTTTGTTTTGGCAGGTAGACTCCCAAATATTTTATAATGTCTATGGTAACTTTAAATGGATTTTTTCTTTCTATCTCTTGCTGTTGGGCTTTGTTAGTAATATACAGGAATGCCAATGAATTATGTGGGTTTATTTTATATACTGCATCTTTGCTGAAGTTGTATATTATTTCAAGTAATTTTTTACTTTATTCTCTAGGATTCTCTACATATATCATCATATCATCTATAAACAATGATAACTTAGTTTCTTCTTTTCCTATTGTGATTCCTTTACTTTTTTTTTTCTCTTGTTGCTGAAGCAAACATTTCTAGGACCATATTGAATAAGAGTGGTGATAATTGACACCCTTGTTTCACCCGCAATCTTATTGGCAATTCATCTAGCTTATTCCCATTACATATAATGCTTGCTGATGGTTCTAGGTAGATGCTACTTATAATTTTAAGGAAGACTCCATTTATTCCTATGCTCTTTAGTGTTTTTAATAGGAATAGGTGTTGTATTTTGTCAAAAGCTTTTTCTGCATCTATTGAGCTAATCATACTGTTTCTGTTGGTTTGTTGTTGATATGATTAATTATGCTGATAATTTTCCTAATATTGAACCAGTCCTGCATTCCTGGTATAAAGCCTACCTAATCAAAGTGTATTATTCTCATGATAAGTTGCTGTAATCTTTTTGCTAATGTTTTTTTTTCAATTTGCATTCATATTCATTAGGGAAATTGGTCTATAATTTTCTTTCTCTGTTTTGACTCTTCCCAGTTTAGGTATCAGTATCATATTTGTATCATAAAAAGAATTTGGTCAGATTCCACCAATTTTCCCAAATAATCTATATAGTATTGGAATTAATTGTTCTTTAAATTTTTGATAGAATTCCCTTGTAAATCCATTTAGCTTTGGAAATTTTTTCCTAGGGAGTTCATTGATGGCTTGCTCAATTTACTTTTCTGAGATGAGATTATTTAAATATTTTACTTTCTCTCCATTAATCTGAGCAATTGTTATTTTTGTAAATATTCATCCAATTCACTAAGATAGTCACATTTAGGGGCATACAGTTGGGTAAAATAATTCCTAATTACTGTTTTAATTTCTTTTTCATTGGTGGTGAATTCGCCCTTTTCATTTTGGATACTGCTAATTTGGTTTCGTTCTTTATTTTTTTAATCAAATTAACCAAAGAGCTACCAATTTTTTTGTGTTTTCACAAAACCAGTTCTTAGTTTTACTTATTAGTTCAATAGTTTTCTTAATGTCAATTTTATTAATCTCTCTTTTGGTTTTCAGTACGTCTAATTTGGTATTTAATTGAGGATTTTTAATTTGTTCTTTTTCTAGCTTTTTTAGTTTTATGAATTGATCTCCTCTTTCTCTATTTTTTTTTAATGCAATTTATTTATTTAACATATTTGGTTTTCAGCATTGATTTTCACAACAGTTTGGATTACAAATTTTCTCCCCATTTCTGCCCTCCCCCCCACTCCAAGATGGCGTATATTCTGGTTGCCCTGTTCCCCAGTCAGCCCTCCCCTCTATCACCCCCCTCCCCTCTCATCCCCTTTTCCCTTCCTTTCTTGTAGGGCAAGATAAATTTCTACGCCCCATTGCCTGTGTATCTTATTTTTTAGTTGCATACAAAAAGTTTTTTTGTTTTTGAACATCTGATTTTAAAACTTTGAGTTCCAAATTCTCTTCCCTCTTCCCTTCCCACCCACCCTCCCTAAGAAGTTGAGCAATTCAACCTAGGCCACACATGTATTATTATGTATAACCCTTCCACAATATTCATGTTGTGAAAGGCTAACTACATTTTGCTCCTTCCCAACCCATCCCGCTTTATTGAATTTTCTTCCTTGACCCTGTCCCCTTTCCAAAGTGTTTGTTTTGATTACCTCCACCGACATCTGCCCTCCACTCCATCATCCCCCTGCCTTTTATTTTTTTTTTTTATCTTCCTCCCTCTTCTTTCCTGTGGGGTAAGATACCCAACTGAGTATGTATGGTATTCCCCCTCAGGCCAAATCTGATGAGAGCAAGGTTCACTCATTCCCCCCTCACCTGCCCACTCCCCTCCTCTCCTAGAACTGCTTCCTCTTGCCACCTTTATGGGAGATAATCCACCCCATTCTATGTCTCCCTATCTCCCTCTCTCAGTAAGTTACTCTCTCATCCCTTAATTTCATTTTATTTCTTTTAGCTATCTTCCCTTCATCCTCAACTCACCCTGTGTCTGCTCTCTCTCTTTTACATATATATATATATATATATACACATACATACACATACATACATATACACATAGATACATGCATACATACACATTCACTTATATATATACATAAACATATATATATGCATATATATATATGCATATTCCCTTCAACTACCCTAATACTGAGGTCTCATGAATCATACTCATCATCTTTCCATGTAGGAATGTAAACAAAACAGTTCAACTTTAGTAAGTCCCTTGCAATTTCCGTTTCTTGATTACCTTTTCATGCTTCTCTTGATTCTTGTGTTTGAAAGTCAAATTTTCTATTCAGTTCTGGTCTTTTCACTGAGAAAGCTTGAAAGTCCTCCATTTTGTTGAAAGTCCATATTTTGCCTTGGAACATGATACTCAGTTTTGCTGGGTAGGTGATTCTAGGTTTTAATCCTAGCTCCATTGACCTCCGGAATATCGCATTCCAAGCCCTTCGATCTCTTAATGTAGAAGCTGCCAGGTCTTGGGTTATTCTGATTGGGTTTCCACAATATTCAAATTGTTTCTTTCTGGCTGCTTGCAGTATTTTCTCCTTGATCTGGGAGCTCTGGAATTTGGCAACAATATTCCTAGGAGATTTCTTTTTGGGATCTATTTGCGGAGGCGATCGATGGATTCTTTCAATTTCTATTTTGCCCTGTGGCTCTAGAATATCAGGGCAGTTCTCCTTGATAATTTCCTGAAAGATGGTATCTAGGCTCTTTTTTGATCATGGCTTTCAGGTAGTCCAATAATTTTTAAATTATCTCTCCTGGATCTATTTTCCAGGTCAGTGGTTTTTCCAAGGAGATATTTCACATTGTCTTCCATTTTTTCATTCCTCTGGTTCTGTTTTATAATATCCTGATTTCTCATAAAGTCACTAGCTTCCACTTGCTCCAATCTAATTTTTAAAGTAGTATTTTCTTCAGTGGTCTTTTGGACCTCCTTTTCCATTTGGCTAATTCTGCCTTTCAAGGAATTCTTCTCCTCATTGGCTTTTTGGAGCTCTTTTGCCATTTGAGTTAGTCTATTTTGTAAGGTGTTGTTTTCTTCAGTGTATTTTTCAGTATTTTTTTGGGTCTCCTTTAGCAAGTCATTGACTTGTTTTTCATGGTTTTCTCGCATCCTTCTTATTTCTTTTCCCAATTTTTCCTCTACTTCTCTAATTTGCTTTTCCAAATCCTTTTTGAGTTCTTCTATGGTCTGGGGCCAGTTCATGTTTTTCTTGGAGGCTTTGGTTGTAGGCTCTATGACTTTGCTGTCTTCTTTAGGCTCTATGTTTTGGTCTTCTTTGTCACCAAAGAAAGAATCCAAAGTCTGAGACTGAATCTGGGCGCGTTTTCGCGTCCTGGCCATATTCCCAACCAACTAACTTGACCCTTGAGTTTTTCAGTGGGGTATGACTGCTTGTAGATTACAGAGTTCTATGTTCTACGTTTGGGGGGGAGGTGCCAGCTCTGTCAGAGCCGCACTCCTCCTTCCCCAAGGACCCCCAGTCCAGACTGGGCTCAGATCTTCGGCAGGCTGTGCACCCCTGCTGTGATCCGCCACTTAATTCCCCCCACCAGGTGAGCCTGGAGCCGGAAGTAACAACAGCTGTAGCTGCCCCACCTCCGCTGCCCCCGGGCCTGGAAGCCGAACCGCGAACTCCTTCCACTCCCGCAGCTTTTCCCACTAACCTTCTCCGCAGTCTTTGGTGTTTGTGGGTCGAGGGGTCTGGTAGCTGCTCACGTATTCAGGGCGCTAGGGCCCCCTCCGCCCGGCTTCTGGACTGGATCGTCCACGCCGCTCAGGCTGGGCTCTGCTCCACTCCGTTCCCAGCTCCCAGCTCCCAGCTCCCAGCTCCGTGTGGAATAGAGCTCACCCAGAGACTATCCGGGCTGTCCTGGGCTGGAGCCCTGCTTCCCTCTGCTGTTCTGTGGGTTCTGCCGTTCTAGAATTGGTTCAGAGCCATTTTTATAGGTTTTTGGAGGGACTCGGGTATGGAGCTCACTCTAGTCCGTGCTTACCAGCCGCCATCTTGGCTCCGCCCTCTTTCTCTATTTTATTCATGTAAGCATTCAGAGATATATAATTTCTCCTGAGAAATGCTTTTGATGTATCCCATAAGTTTTGGTATGTTGTCTTGTTATTGGCATTCTCTTGAATGAAGTTTTTGATTGTTTCTATGATTTGTTGTTTGATCCACTCATTCTTTAGGATTAGATTATTTAGTTTCCAATTAATTTTTAGTCTGTCTTTCCATGGCCATACACACACACAGACACACACACATGCACACATGCACACACACAGATATATAATATATAATTTTTATTGCATCATGATGTGAAAAAGGGGCATTTAATATTTCTACCTTTCTGCACAAGATTGTGAGGTTTTTAATGCCCTAGTACATGGTCAATTTTTGTGTCTATGTATCACTGAGAAAAAGGTATATTCCTTTTTGTCCCCATTCAATTTTCTCCAGAGGTGTACCATTATGTACCTTTTCTAAAATTCTATTCACCTCCTTAACTTCTTTCTTTTTTATTTTGAGGTTAGATTTACCAAATTTAGAGAGGGGGAAGATGAGGCCCCCCATTAGTATAGTTTTGCTGTCTACTTTTTCCTGTAAATACATTAACTTCTCCTCACAAATTTGGATGCTTTACCACTAGGTGCATATATGGTTAGTAATCATATTTATTTGTTGTCTATGATGCCTTTTAGCAGGATATAGTTTCCTTCCTTATCTCTTTTAATTAGATCTCTTTTTACTTTTGCTTCGTCTGTGATTAGGATTGCTACTGCTGCTTTATTTTTTTTACTTCAGCTGAAGCATAATATATTCTACTCCAGCCTTTTACCTTTACCCTGTGTGTATCCCTCTGTTTCAAATGTGTTTCTTGTAAACAACATATTGTAGGTTTACAGTTTTTAATCCATTCTGCTATCTGCCTCCCTTTTATGGGAGAGTTCATCCCATTCACATTCACAGTTATGATTACTATCTGTGTACTTTTCTCCATCTTATTCCCCTCCCCATTTATGCTTTTATTTCTCCCTTCTCCCTTTTGCTTTTGGCCACCACCTCCCTCAGTCTTCCCTCCCTTCTCTCTGCCCCCTCCCTTTTCTTTCCCTTTTCCTTTATTACATTTTCCCCCTTCTAACCACCCCCTCTCTTTTCTTTCTCCTTTCCCCTCCTACTGCCTGTAGGGAAAGTTCAATTTCTATGATTAACTGATTATTCTATTCCCTACTTGAACCAAATCTGATGAGAGTAAAGTTCAAACAATGCTCATCTCCTTCCCTTCTTTCCCTCTAGTATAATATGATTTTGCCTCTTCATGTGTTATAATTTGCCCTTTTCTGCCTCCTCCTTTCCTCTTTTCCCATTACAATCCCTTTTCACCCTTTAATTAGGTTTTTATCATAGCATCGGTAAGTTTACACCCACACCCTCTGTCTATGTATATGCCTTTTAAATGTCATAATATACAATTTTCAAGATTTAAAGGTATCACCTTCCCATGTGGAGATGTAAACAGCGTGTCCTTATTGAAAAGCATTTTTTTTCATTGTTTTCTTTTCTGTTTACCTTTTTACACCTTTCTTGAGTCTTGTATTTGAAAACCAAATTTTCAACTGAGCTCTGGTCTTTTCATCAGGAACGTCTGGCAGCCCCTTATTTCATTGAATGTCTATCTTCTTGCTTGAAAGATTGTGCTCAGTTTTGCCGGGTAGTTGATACTTCACTGTAGTCCAAGCTCCTTTTCCTTATCATATTCCAAGCCCTCTGATCTTTTCATGTAGAAGCTGCAAGGTTCTGTGTGATACTGACTGTAGTACCTCAATATTTGAATTGTTTCTTTTTGGCTTCTTGCAGGTTATTCTCCTTGACCTGACAATTCTGGAATTTGACTACAATATTCCTTGGTATTTTCAATTTGGGATCTCTTTCAGGAGGTGATTGGTTAATTCTTTCAATGCCTATTTTACCGTCTAGTTCTAGGAGCTTGGGGTAGTTTTTCTTGATGATTTCTTGGAAGATACTGTTCAGGCTCTTTTCATCATCATGGCTTTTCAGTAGATCAATAATTCTCAAATTATCTTTCTTGGATCTATTTTCCAGGTCAGTTTTTTTCCAATGAAATATTTTACATTTTCTTCTATTTTTTTTTCATTCTTTTGACTGTTTTGCTGAGTCTTGATGCCTCATAGGGGCTCTCCCGCTGGTGAACTGAGGTGGGTCTTGCTGCTGGTTTGCATGGATATTTCCTGTACTTTGCTGGTTCCCCTCAGCCACAGCAAGAGGAATCTTTCATGCCAAACCCCTCCCCCCCCCAGTCTACTGAGCTAAGGAAAGAAAATCTCTTGTATCCCTTCTTTCTGCTGGCTCTACTATTCCAGGATTTTTGGGGGGGCAGTATATTCTGGTTTTTCAAAGTGAGTAAGGGAGAATCAGAGAAACTTACTGCTCATCCCACCATCTTGGCTCCCAGAAGTATATTTCTCTCATATCACTTTTTCTAATTGCTCAAATAAGTATACCTTTCTAGATTCCTTTAGAGTCTTGTGTTTATATAACAAAGTTCTCACTTAGCTCTCATCTTTTCATCAAAATGCCCCCAAATCCTCAATACCATCAAAAATCTTTTCCCCCAGTTGTAGGGTTATATATATTCAGCTTGGTGGATTAAACCATATGGAGTTATAGGTTTACATTACTTGCCTTTTGGAATATTATATCATAAAATCTCCTCTCATTTAAAGTGCTAGCTGCCAGGTCTTGTATGTTCTTGATTATGAGCCCTTGGTCTTTGAACTGCCTTTTTCTGGATGCAATAAGTACTTTTTTGATGTGGGAGTTCTAGATTTTGGGGTATATCATTTCTTATAGCATACTAGTATTCCATTTATCTACCATAATTTGTTCAATCATTGCCTAGGTAATGGGCATTTCTTAAGTTTACAATTGTCTGTTACCACTAAGAAGCTAATATAGATATCTTTTTTTTTTGAAAAGTGGGTCCTTTTCCTTTTCCTACAGTATACCTACAAGTACTACTGCTGCTAATGATAATAATAATAACAAGAATATCAACAACAACAATAACTGGCACTTATTATGTGTCAGGTCCTACATTTATTCGCTTATTCCCTTCTACTCACCTTTTGGTTTGTTTCACTTAATTTCATCCCAAAGGAGAAACACTTGAAAACAAATCCATCACTGTTTTAGAATATTTCTAGCAGATTTGCAAATTAACACAAAGAAAGATGGTCAAAGATAATGAAGAGTGTTAGCTCATAAAAGCAGTGGAAAGAGCTAGAGGAGAAAATGAATCTTCAGAAAGCTTTGTGTGAGAAAACTAATCTAGGACATCTCAAGTACATTTGTAAATGAAATAATGAGGAATATAACACATACAAAAAAAGAATAGTTTTTTAATTGAAATTCCATAGTGATCTATTTTTTTTAACAAATTTCAATGGAACAAAGATATCTGGATTATGTATTTTCTGAGGAATTTGAAGTCCCAGTTCATAAAATTAAGTCTGGAATAATAACTGTGTGTGACACACAGAAACAATTTTTTCTGGAAGGGGAATAATTTTGAATGTAGTCAGGAATCAGTTTTTGAGAACTTACAAAGAGAGAAAGAAATCATAGGAACAGGAAATATGTATATGTATATGTATATATATATATATGTATGTATGTATGTATGTTTGTATATATACACACACACATCCCACGTAGTATTATCACCCAAAATAGGCAACTGAAAAGATATCAGAAAAACCACATAACTACTTAAAACAAACAAATGACAAAAAAATCTACCTAAATCTGTGTTGACATGATCTACAATTGTATCAAGGGTTTACTTCATGTATATTTGAGAGGTGTACAAGTAGGTTTTCACCATCAGTTTTCCAGAGCAGATCACAAATTCATAATTATACAATTAATGGAAATATGGAGAGCACAGGATCCTACTGTTTTTAAATTATTTATTAATTGCTAGGTATCTTCTGACTCTGAAAACCAAAATGTAACCCACAAGACTTCTCCATAAGCAAGGTGTATCACATGCATATGTTAAACTCACAAGAGGTTCCTAAATAGATGCAACAACAGGTTTAATATTGTTCAATGATCCTTTGATTATTGATATCTAGTGAAGCTTAAAACAGAAGTAATGCCATATGGCTGTGAATCATGGGACAGACATCACAACATGTGAATAATCAAAATTATGGGTTACTCAAAGGGCAGTGAAAAGACATATGGTGGCTGTACATAAACTACAATATATCACCATGATGGTGTGTGCAAAAGCAATGTTATTTCAAAAAATGATAATAATACATTATCATAAAAGGAAACTATCTTTTTATGCCTCAAGGGTGTATCATATATCAAGGGGGAGGGATGATAGATGGAAAGCCTGAATGTTCCGATGTTACCCATAAGATGTTAAAAGATCTAAAAGATTATCGCCCATATATTGAGTAGATTCTCCATGGAGTACTTGAAGGGGATCAGGCAGGAGGGAATAGATAAAAATCATATGGGTTAAGAAGCTCAGGAGAATCTACAATCCACACTAACAAAGGGAGTATGCACAGTAATGATGTTACAGATCCATTGACATGTAAAAGTATCCATTGCTACTGCTTTTTAATTTGCTTATTACTTAGGAATGTGAATATAAAAAGTAGTAAGATCCAGAATCAATAAGCATTCCAATAGCAAAAAAGGCTTCCCATTTTTAGATTTCCTCTCCAAAGCAACATAGTGTGTAAGAATAACAAATAGCTTGCCCTGGCTCTCATCCAAGGAGAAAATGAATCTGAATCCCAAAGCAATCTCAGTAATAATTCTTCTGCATCTCTATTACATGATTACAGCCATATTCTTTCGGATTATCTATCTAGCTTCTTATGCATTTCTCCAAAATTATTTTGTCTATCACATTTAATCAAGTTTTTCTTTTTAATTTTAAAAGCTGACCACTTCTCATTCCATAATTTGTTCATCTACCTTATTACTTACTAAGTCACAATCCTCCTGCTTATTTTTCTTTTTGCTATATATTTTTGTCAATAGCCTGGCAAGAAATGACACCCAACATTGTGGATACCATGTTTTTTTTAGCAAAGGATACATTATGTAATTGAAAAATAATTTCCGAGTATAAAAAAACAAATTGTAGGTACTTTTTTTTAAGAGCTGAAGCAATTATAGAAACAAGGCATTTAATCTTTGTTGTTTCTGTGGTGGTTCTTAGGCAGATGCAGATATTCAAGACAGATGCCATTTTTAGATAAAAGGAAACATTTTTTCCAGTAATTACACTGTAATTCTTAAATGTGATGGGCAATGCCCTCATGGACAGAGATTAGCTGTTGTAGGATAATAATAACATATATTCAAATACTAATTATAGAACTTCAAAATCTTTCCAGTTCATTTTGCTTTAGTTAATACTTATGAGATTTATAAGAAGTGTATTACATATAGTGTATTACAGTGTATTACAAATAAGGTTGATTGACTTCCCAAGATTGTGGAACCTGGTCAGAGGAAGTGCAAGAAGAAAAAATGTAAAGACTGTTCATAGCAAATTTTGCTTTCACTGAGCCATTATTTGGGACAAGATTTCAACTTGGAGCCTTGCCTAAGATTATCATCTATTTTCCCTTAGATTTTATGCCTTTATTCCCAGATTTTGGTTTAGAACAAGGAAGAGAAATTCAGGAAGTATTCTTGGCCTATTTTTTTTTAAATCAGGGGTTTATCAGAAGATTTCCTTTGTAAATCACAAGTCTCTAATCTGAATGTCAGCATGAGAAACCTGAAAGCTCAGATTCTTGGAAAATCTTCCTTGATATTATTTTATAGCCTAACTTTTTATTTGTTAGAATTATAGTCACTAAGGGACCGTGTTGACATGGGTGTAGCATTGGAGCCAAGACGTTATTCCGAGCTCCCTCTCCCCTAGCACAGATAAGTATGACAAATTCCTAATTCCATGCCTATTTTTCTTAAAAATGAGAAAAAAATAAACTTGACACCTTGATTTTTAGTTAAAGATAAATACTCTTGATATAGTAGATTTAGAAGATATCTAATTCAACCCTCTCATTTAAGAAATAAGGAAACTTAAGCCCCAATATCTTAAATGATTTCTCCAGCATTACGTATCAACAAATAGCATCACTAAGATTTGAACATAGATTTAATCCTGAAGAATTCAATGTTTCCCTCTCAATCTGCTATGTTTAATGACCTTTGAACTACGAGAAGATTCATTTTTCTGCAACTTTATTGGTCTATTCTAAAAAACAAACATCTAATAGGCCAAAAATACTACATTCAAGACTTATTTGGCCTTCCCAATAAGTCACTTATAGATTGAAACCTAATAGATATTTTGTCAGGCAGTTAACTGTAACCCTACTGTGCGATGTGTGAAATGTAATAGTTACATTTTGCACTATTTCTGAGCATAGATGAGATGCATGAAATACATTTCTCCTTGTATTTGCTCTCTGTTAGATTGGGGTGGGGATGGGAAGGGATCACATCTTTTTTTCTTCTTTTTATCGCACATTAACACATTGCAAGCTGTGGAATGGGGCTGATCTAACCAACATATTAGGAGAAAACTGTGATTTCAATGCAACCATTGTTGAGGGAAAGGTTTCAACTTGGAGCTTTGCCGAAGATCATCACAGCCTAGTGGCAAATCACAACAGCAAGTCTTGGAAGTTTATCGCCTTTTGCAGAGGGAAAAGGTCATGTAGACCTTTGGGAGTGCAATATTTCCCTTCTCTTTTGGAAGACAGATGTGTCATCTGAGTCACAGGAATAATGATGTGCATAAACTACAGACTGGGTTCAACTCTGCTCAGAAAGAGTGTGTTTGAATCAGTATTGCAGCCCAGTGCCACTATAGACTACCCACAGGTCATTGTCTCTTTCTCTTTCTCTCTCTCTGGAGTGCCTCCAAAAATATTTTAATGAGATTTCCACTGAATTTCAAATCAATGTGCCAGCCAAAAGGGAACAAGGAACAAAAAATAATAATATTAATACTAACAAATGCAATGAGATTGCAAAGTAGAAAGTATAATGGTTATCAGCCATTAAATTATATTTTATTATTATGTTTATGTATTACAGGAGAGAAAGTATATTATATTTGTTCTCATTTGGAAATTTGGAATTTGTTCTCAATTTGGAAATATAAAATATTAACAAAGTACTGGGGAGGGAGGGTGCAGTAAGAAGCCCATTCTGATCAGCAGTACCTTCTGTTCATTAAAGATGTTTATATTTTGTTTTTCTGGAGGAAATGTATTTTGCTTGATGTATTCTTGTCAACCTATTTCTATCTCTATCATTATCATATTTTGAATGGTTTCCCCAGGATTTAAACTCCTACTGTTCCTGGGAACAGGTGTTCAAATCTCTACTTATTTCAAGCATGGAGACCTAGGAGCTTTCTCAATCCTCTGGGATTTGCTTTCCCAATCTCTGAAAATTTGGAATTCAGCAGGGTCCAAGTATTGCATGGAATTATCTCTCCTTATTACCTGAAGTACAAATTACTTCTGCTGCCTGGTAGGAGTAAGTTGTCCCTCATGGGTCATTAGATTTTAAGTTATTTTAAAATTTTTTGGAAAGTTTTTTTTAAGTTAATGATTTTCTTTTTTTTTCTTTTGGGTCTCAAAAGTATCTTTTTTTTCAATGAAAATTATTTTAGGTGCATTGGTAAAAGTACATAGCACTCTTTCAATTAATCTGCTCATTACCTATGGAGACAAAGCACAGCTTTTATAAAATGTCTGAAAATGACAGTGGACCCTAATAAGGCCTGATGCATTGTAAAGCTACTTTTTCATCACTTAAGTTCTAGCCTATGTGCTAACACTTGTTCTGTCTCACAGAGTAATGTTTCTTTGTCAACTGCCAGGTGAATTCTATTCAATTCTAGAGAGACATTTAGGGACTCACTCAAAATCAACTACGGTATCAGCACACTTGAAAAGAAGCTTGATAATATTGCAAATATCAACCTGACTTAAGTGAACCTCCTTGAACAAAAACGAACTAGTTCTACTTTCAAAATATGTGCTTAGTTGTTTAAAACTGCGCAATATAAAATACCTTGTAAATTGGTTGTTTTCTAGTCAGAGGAATATTGCATCACAACACTTTTTTTCCAAGTGATTTTCATCATTTGGACAGGAGCCAATTTGACCTGCCTTCATGTATGACTCCCCAACATTTGTGACTCTCCCTAGTTGGAAGCAATGAGCTCTCTGATTTTAGACTCCAGGGATTAGGGTGAGGAGTAGTGGTAGGGGGAAGAAGAGTTATAGCTAAAAGGGTTAAGCCAAAAGTACCAGTATTTCTTTTAGTAGATGCAACATCTATCTGCCTCTGTCATGTGATAGGGGATGGCCAAGGTATCACTTAGAGTTTGACACATCATTTTAGGTTCCAAATCCTTTCAGCACTATACTATGGTTGGAAGCAGTCCTCAAGCACCCGATTCATCCACTGGAACCAGAAAAGTTCTGACTATGCTCCAGGGAGCAGAGAAGGCAAATAATGGTTCCCTACTGAACACAGGAATAAATATAAGAATTTTATACAGAATAGGGTTTTGAGTTGAGAGGGACTATAGCAACAAACTGGTCTAACTCCCTTATTTTACAGATGTACCGAGGCCCAGAAAAGTTATGTGACTTTCCAAAAGTCATTCATGTAGTCATTCATCCTGATGATTTAAAAACAGATTCTCTGACTCCTAAGCCAGTATGGTTCCCACTATATTCACAAAATTGTATCTCAGAGTAGGCTTTGATATATCACCTGACACACAGTCTGTGTCTAGAGTAAATAAAGAAGCACTTTATGGTTCACAAGTTTGGAACATGGAATAACTAATTTAAATATGGTGATTCTAGTAGAGCATTTTCATTAGATTTATTTATTTGGAATCCAGAAGAGAAAGTATCCTGATTTTGATAGGCAGTTTTATAACAATATCTTGTATTCTGTATATGCAGACATAGAGAATTGGAGAAATTTCTCAAATCCTATTAATCCTTTTTCACCACTAAACAAAGAAACACTAATAATCTCTATTTAAGCACTTTCTTTTCCAATTTTTATATAAACTGAGGAAGCCGGACAATATTAGCATTAGGGCAATTCAAAAAAATAACTTTTCTAAATATTACCTTTCGTCAAAACATATGTTATGCCATTGATTTAACACATATTGCAGGGTACCCCAAGCCAATAAATTATAAAGTATACCCTATTTCTCTAAAATTTATTTTCTGTTGTGAGAGTTAGCATTAGAGGTAGAGGAGAAAGATATTTTATCCTTTTCTTTCCTTCTAAGGTAGAGAAAGCCATTAAAGAAATAATATCTAGAGCTAATTTGAAATGGTCTGAAGAGCCCCGTGGGCCAGCTGGTACAGGTATTTTATAGCTGTATTTTTTAAAGTCCCTCCACATGTTGTTTTTGTTGTAATCCATTATTTGTGACTCTGTGAGGGCCACATCATCAGGGTAATAATCAGCACTGCCTGAGCTCCAACTCCATCCAGTAATATAAGGCACAGGGTGGGATGAAAGAAATAGGGTACCAAGCTTATCAACTTTCAGCTGTCAAGTATTTCATTCATCTTCAGATTTCGTGGTTTCTGGAGGAATGTATGCTGATTCAAATCCCATTTCAGAAGTAAATCTTTCAAGGTGAAATAGTTTTTCATTTTCTTTCCTATGTAATAAAGGAGAGAGAGAGAGAAAGAGAGAGAGAGAGAGAGAGAGTAGTTGGAAGGAAAATGTTTTCAGTTTCTTAAGAACAAAAGCATATTTTTAGGCTAGGACTTTTAGAAGTAGATGTGACTCTTGCTTTGGATTATTTTTTTGCGCATCTCCTCATTCTTTGAGCTCTCCTTTTTATGGCTCTTCCCCAACCCCCTATCCATGTACGCTCTGAAATATCTCTTTACTCACAAATGTCCTCTTTTTAACACACACACACACACACACACATATACACACATATATTCATATGTGTGTATATGTTTCCACACTGAAGAAATTGGAAAGTAATATAATAACCTACATTTGATTCTGTTTTTTTTAATATTGTAGGTCTCTTTTTCCAACTAATGCTACCATTCCACAGACCACACATTTCTATCCACCTATTTTAGGTTTCAAACCAGTTCAAATGATATGAATGATTCATTTGTCATTACAATCCCTAGTGCTTTTTACCTCAGTGACCTGACTTTTATATCAAAATTGACAAAAAATAACCCAAAACAATTACTTGTTCCATTCCCTTGCCATGTAGAAGAACAAAATCAGTGATGGTCTGGTGTCTTAACAACATATGAATGAGCTTCTTTCCTTAACATTGTATGCACTAGACTGTAAAAAGCTTTAGTGAAGGAAAACAAGAGATGTTGTCAGAAACTTCCATTTTCACAGCTTTTACAACTGACTGGAACCAGGAGCATATTGAATTGCTGGCAAACATTAGTGTCCCTTAGAGATGAGGAAATAGCTGCACACAAGGGGTTGGGCTAAATATCTCTGTTTCCTTCTATCTTATTTGCCATTCATTCATCCCCTTCCCCCAAATACAGCCTTGTATTAAGAAGCCTCTTACTGAGTAGGTTCATGCCAACCTCCTGGTACCGTGCTGATTCCCTCCCAAGCTCTCTTTTTTCCTTTGGCAGATGTAGTAATACCACTGGTGGATCTTAAGGGAATTTCCCTTTCTGCTCCTCACCCTCATTGCTCCTGCCATCTGGTTCATTTCAATGATTGCTTCTGTTCAACGGGTATGTCCCAGCATCCTCCTCCAAAGCTAACCTTAATAGCACCCCCGCCATCTTTCAACATACCCACAGTCCTAGACAGGTACAGAGACAGATGATAGAATAAAGCTAGGGTGCTGATTTCATACAACATTTAAAACCTCTTGACAAGTAGAGATGTGTCTCAATATAAAACAGAGGTTCTACTATCATAGCTCTTCATAGGCCAGAAGCATTTATTGCTTGTTTGTTTATAACTTTGATTCCATGATGGAAAAAGAAAACCATAACTCTCATATGGAAACAAAAAATTTGGTATTTTTTTGTCTTTGACTTCAACTCCTTTTAAAAATTTGTTGTAATTTTTGGTCAAATAATTCTGTCTTATATAACATTTCACTTAGTATTAGACTCTTTTAGAGAGGAAAGAGTAATAATACTTATTGAATAATGGATCTATTGGCTCCAGAGGAAAGGGGGCAGGGACATGGAACTATACCATTAAAGGACCCCAGAATTGTGTTCCTATGCACCAGATACTTTCCAAACAGAGACTGAACTCAGATAGGAGAATCAGGTTCATCTACCCTCAGAACTTTCTGGCTCATTATTGCCCCCCTCTACACAAGCAAGTTCACATACACACATTCAGAGTATATAACTCTGCATATAATTCTTAAACAAAACTTTGCCTTGACTTATGTCTAGGACCTCTGAAAAGAATTAGGAGTATCCCTTTAAAACAAGAAAGGTACTCAGTACACTAAGTAGATCTAGTATAGTATGGTTGTTTATTTCTTCTTCCAAAAACTCACAAATTCACATGAATAAAGACTCAAAGATTGCTAAAATATTACGAACATAAAAAGTAATGTAACAACAATGCTACTTGCTGCTACTGTGGCTGTGTAAGGCCAATAACACCAGCACACAGGAGGGCTTCCAGGACAAGTTCTTTTGGTCTGCTTTTCTAAGTAAAGCAGCTCTAAGGGGTTTATAATCTCACTTTAATCAGACATGCATGTGTCATTCACTCAGTTCAGGGGGAAAAGCCAGCACCCTGAACTTCAGAGTAAATAAAAACATAAATTACAAACCAAGAAAATATAAACAGAGCAAATAAGACAAAATAATAGGCAGGCTCCTAGCTGTCTGACCAAAGCTATACGTACATAGTTACCAGAAAGAGAAGCACCAACATCTGGGTTTTCAAAGCTGTGGGGGCTCCTTAATGGCTATCCAGAGTCTCCACACCAACTCTCTTCCAATGAGTGAGCTCCCAAAGCAAAATGCTAGCCTCAGAGTATATATATATATATATATATATATATATATATATATATATATATATATATATATATACACATACCCTTTCTCAGGGTCACAGTGCTTCACACCACTGGAGGGCTTCACACTTCTCATGACCTAAGTAGAAAAATGGTATAGACCATCCTATAAACAAAGGCAAGAATAAGTCAAAGGCATTGATTGGCTTGGTGCTCAGAGGCACTCCAAAAGAAAAAACAGTAAGAAGTCCCACTTTGCTTGCCTTTACATGTAGTCATTATTGTTGAGGGTTTGGGAGGATGGGATGAAGGGAAGGATAGGACACAAGGAACAATCAGCAATTTTGTTTGTACATATCTTTTATCAAGAGGGCAAAAGCTATTTTTCCCCGGAAATGACCAAAGCACAGCTCAGTGCCCTCACATAGCATATCCCAAATGAATGAATGGTATATGAGATAGGCAGTTATAACAAAAATAGCAAAGATAAAAGGTTATTACTAAATACATTAAATTACATTAAGATGCTGGCATTGTGAAATCAAAGCTGAATGGAGGGGGAAAAGCATTTAAAGCAACGAGCATCTCTATAATACCTGTCCATGTCCACTTTCAAACTTTAAATTAGGCAATATTGTTTTGAAATGTACCCAAGCAGGGGTGGAGCCAGGATGGCAGAATAAAGGCAGTGACTCACCTGAATTCTCCCCAGAGGCCTCAAATACCTTTTAAAATGACTTTAAAGGAATTCTAGAGCAGCAGAACCCCAAAAAGGCAGATTGAAACAAATTGCCAGCCCAAGACAACTTAAAAAGTCAGCAGGAAAGGTCTGTTGCACCAGGGTAAGAGAAGAGTACAGTCCAGTGCAGGCTATGCCAGTGCAGACTGGTACCCATCAAACCCAGAGCTGGCCTTGGGGCAACTGTATCACTGGCAGTAGTGGAGGTTTCCAGACTTCTTAGCCCACCAATGTCAATGACAACTTAAAAGATCAACAGGAAAGGTCTGTTGTGCTAGAGTGAAAGTGGAGTACAGTCCTGTGCAGGCCATGTAAGCACAGCCCTGGCAACAATAAACCAGGAGTAGATCTTGGGAGTGACTGAATCAGTAGCAGCAGTAGCAGTGGCTGCTTCTCAAGCTCTCAGCCTACAGAAGGTAAAGGGATCAAACAACTGGTCAGAAGATTACAGTAGTCTTTGTGGTAGCACTGAGGCAGGACTCTGTGCTTTACCCATATTTGAAGCTGGTTCACAGTCCTGGGTGGAAATCCTGTGGCAACAAGGAGCACTAGTATAGCAGAGCTTGCATCCACAGTGGAGGGGGGATTTTCATAACAGTTCCAGGGCAGAAAAGAGTACTTGCACTAACAGGCCAGAGCACAGGACAAGAGAGTAGTAGATACCTCTCCTTAGATCATATCACCTTGGAAGAACTGGAAACTTACAGGTCCCTAGAAGTATCTCTGAAAACAGCTGCACAAAACCCCTGAACCTTGGGACAATGCCCATCCATCCTGGAAGTAGAGACCTACTTTAACAAAAAGCTTAAAGTCAAATGACAGTCTGGGAAAATGAGTAAATAATGGAAAAACTCTGACTATAGAAAGTTACTATGGTGATAAAGATGATCAAAACACACATTCAAAAGAAAACAACAAAGCCAAAGCTCCTACATCCAAAGCCTCCAAGAAAAATGTGAATTAGTCTTAGGCCAGGCCATGGAAAAACTCCAAAAGAATTTTGAAAATCAAGAAAGAGAAGTAGAGGAAAAACTGGGAAGAGAAATGAGTGATGCAAGAAAATCATGAGAAACGAGTCAACAGCTTGGTGAAGGAGACCCTAAAAATCCTGAAGAAAATAATACCTTAAAAAACAGACTAGGCCAAATGACAAAAGAGGTCCAAAAAGCCAATGAGGAGAAGAATCCCTTAAAAAGCAGAATTGGCCAAATTGGAAAGGAGTTCCAAAAGCTCACTGAAGAAAATAATTCCTCCAAAATTAGAATGGAGTAAATGGAAGGTAATGACTTCATGAGAAATTAAGAAACATAACAAAACCAAGAGAATGAAAAAAATAGGAGACAATATGAAATATTTCATTGGTAAAACAACTGACATGGAAAATAGATCCATGAGAGATAATTTTAAAAATATGTTTGACTACCTGAAAGCCATAATTAAAAAAAAAGCCTAGATATAATCTTGCAAGAAATTATCAAGGAAAATTGCCCTGATATTCTATAACGAGAGGATAAAATAGAAATTGAAAGAATCCACTGATATCTTCCTGAAAGATATCCCCAAAAGAAAGCTGCCAGAATATTATGGCCAAATTCCAGAGTTCCCAAGTCAAGGAGAAAATATTGCAAGTAGCCAGAAAGAAACAATTTAAATATCATGGAGCAGCAGTCAGGATAACACAAGATTTAGCAGCTTCTACATTAAAGGATCAGAAGGATTAGGATATGAAATTCTGAAGGGCAGAGGAGGTAGGATTATAAACAAGAATCACCTTCCCAGCAAAACCAAGTATATAATCCATCAAAGGGAAGGAGTGGGGGGGTGGATATTCAATGAGATAAAGGACTCTCAAGCATTCTTGATGAAAAGATCAGAGCTGAATAGAAAATTTGACTTCCAAATACAAGACTCAAGAGGAGCATAAAAAGGTAAACAGAAAAGGGGAATTATAAGGGACTTGATAAAATTAAACTGTTTACATTCCTATATGGGAAGATAATATTTGTAACCCATAAGAACTTTCTCATTATTAAGTTAGTTAGAAGGAGTATATACAGACAGAGGGCACAGGTGTGAGTTGAATATGAAGGGATGATATCTAAAAAGTAACATTAAGTGGTGAGAGAGGATTGCACTGGGAGAGAGGGAAAGGGAGAGGTAGAATGGGATAATTATCTCCCATAAAAGAGGCAAGAAAAAGCTTTTATGGTGAAGGGGAAGGGAGGGGAGGAGTTGAGGAGGAGTGAATGAACTTTACACTCATCAGAATTTACTTAAAGATGGAATAACATACACACTCAATTGGGTATAGAAATCTATCTTACCCTGTAGGAAAGTTAGGAGGGGAACAGGATAAGAGAAGTGGGGTTGATAGAAGGTAGGGCAAATTGAGGAAGGGGATAGTGAAAACACTTTTGAAGGAAGGACAGGGTGAAAGGAAAGAGAGAGTAGAATAAATGGAAGGATAGGATGGAGGGAAAAACAGTTAACAAAGTAACTGTGGAAAAAAATTTGAAGCACGTTTTTCTGATAAAGTCCTCATTTCTCGAACAAGTAGCGAATTGAGTCAAACCTACAAAAATGAGTCATTCCTCGACTGATAAATGATCAAAAGATATGATCAGTTTTCAGATGAAGTAATCAAAGCTATTTATAGCCATATGAAAAATTCTCTAACTCATGATTGGAGAAATGCAAATTAGAACATTCTGAGGTATATCTCATACCTATTACATTGGCTAATAGTACTGAAAAGGAAAATGACCAATATTGGAGGGGATGTGGGAAAAATGAAACAATGCACTGTTGGTGGTTTCAAACTGATTCAACCATTCTGTAGAGCAATTTGAAAATATTTCCAAAAGGCTATAAAATCCTGCATACCCTTTGACCTAGTAATACCACTACTGAGGGTGTCTCCCAAAAGAGATTAAAAAAGGAAAAAAGACCTATATGTGCAAAAATATTTATAGCTCCTCTTTTCTGGGAGAAAAGAATTTGAAATTGAGGTAATGCCCATCCATGGGGAATGGCTGAACAAATTGTGGTTTTATGTGTGGTTTATCCTTTTTTCTTAAAGAGAACCATGACATCAGGGAGATGATGACATGACTTGCAATTGACTTTGATTTGAGTGAGGGCTGTGCAAAGTCATCAGCCTCACTTTCTCCTCCAGAGCCATCTGGGTCCGGTGGCCAGATATCAATCAGGACAACTGGAGATGGCCTAGGATGCAGTCAGAGACCTATGTGATTATGACAGAATACTATTATACTATAAGAAATGATGAGCAGGATGCTCTCAGAAAAACCTGGGAAGATTGGCATAGGCTGATGCAAAGTGAAATGTTCTATGTACAAAGTAACAGCAACATTGTAAGATTATCAACTGCAAATGACTAAGCTGTTCTAAATAAAATGATCCAAGACACCTCTGAAGGACTTATGATGAAAATCCTATCCATCCCTAGACAAAGAACTGAAGGTGTCTGAATACAGATTGAAGCATCCTTTTTAAATTTTTTTTCTTTATTTTTTGTCTGTTTTCTTTTACATGACTGTTATGGTTATGTTTTACATGAACTGCACATGTATACACTATATTGAATTGCTTACTTTCTCAATGAGGGGAACGGAGGGAGGGAGGAGGGGAGAGAATTTGGAACTCCGAGTTTTGAGGGCAAATGTTGAAAATTGGTTTTGTATGTAACTGGGGGAAAATGAAGTACTAAACGAAAATAAAATTAAAAAAATAAAATAATTGTAGAAAAAAAGGAAATATACCCAAACAAAAAGATAAACACAATATGAAACAGATAGTGCCCAATATCTGAAGGCAATATTAGAAAGATTAGCTATTCCATTCCAAAAACAAGAAACAAGATTGATAGATATTCTATGAGAGGACCAAAATAGGTGAAAGACCTATGGAAATACTATTGGATTATGCTGACATCACTTCACTGAGTAACAGCAAAACTTAATAACAGCACATATCATTGAATTTGCTGAAGAAAGCTGAAAGTGGCTTACCTCAGAAAGGAGCCTATAAAACAAGGAAGACTGTAGAATGTAAAATGTAGAATCAAAAAGACCTCATTGGGCAACATGCACCCAACCTAGCCAGTTATAATTTGTCAATGAAACATCAAACAAATGTCTGAGTCATACAGATTTGTTTCCATTTGTGGAAATGAAGTTTATAATGGCATTTCAGGACCAGATCATAGCCACCAGAAACAACAAAAAGCTTATACTTAAGGAGGCTGGACTTAAAGATCAAGATAGATTATACAAGGAAATGGCAAAGACAGGTCAGTGTACCATTGCAGAAAAAATATAGAACAATAATACCTACTGAACATTTGGCAAGACATTATTTTATGACTAGAATTATATATAGGAGCCCTCTCCTTTTATGGATTCTTGAGCATAAATTATGTAGCTACCTTTATTAGTAGCTGCGTGACAATGGACAGATAGCTTAACTTTTCTCCACATCATCATTTCCCTTATCTATAAAATGGGAACAGTATTACCACCTATCTTACAAAGATGTTGTGGGATCAAATGAGATATCATATGTAAAACACTTGAAACCTTAAAGTGCTACATAAGTCCTTTTATTATATTATAATTGTCACCACCACCACCACCACCATCATCATCATCATCATCACCATCATCAGACAGATTAAAAATCTCTGCACCAAAAATACAGACCTTGATGTCTTGGTTGGCTCACCAAGAAATTGTACTGGAACTCAGTTGTTATCATCAGTTAAGCAGTTTCCCACATTGCTTTTGTAAATGGATTCATTTAAAAACAACTAATTGTAGAACACCATTTTTAACAGATGGTATTTAACAGATCATATTTAATACTCATAATCCTCAAAATACATGGAATGAGGATTTCTTGGAGCCAAGATGGTAGAGTAAGCAATAACTCTCTACCACTCTCCCTCATTCACCACTAAACAACCAAACAGCCATAAAATATTGCCCCAGAACAAATCCTGGAGTAGTAGAGTCAGTGAAAAGGTGGGGAGGAGCATTTTTAGTCTGGGAGACATGAAAGATTGGCAAAAATGTCAACCTCACTCAGGTAAAAAAGGAGGGCAGTCCAGGACAGGAAGTGTCCTGGCAATCTCCATCTTAGCAAACAGTGGGAAATCTTGAGTTCCATGGCAGTAAAGCAGGCAAATGCCAAAACCAGGACACCCCCCCCCCAAATTTCTTAGCACAGCCAGGGGAACTAGAATACTTGAACTTAGAGAGCCCACCACATGCTTCAATGCAGCCGGGGGCAGACAGGCATCCTCCAGCTGCTAGACCTCCATGTGCTTCAGTGTGGGCCTGGGGAAATGCATAAAAATTCCACCTAACCTCAGAACATGCCAAACACCACCATTAGGACCCTGGCTCAACACCAGAGAAGCTGCCAGACTCTTACAGCCTCCAGCTTTCAGCACCTGAGGCCCCAGTTCACAAAGCTAGTGACCAGGTCACTGGCCTCCAGCACAAGAAGCTTGGGGTAGTGTCTACTCTGCTCCAATGGAAGAGCTCAATTTTAAAAGCCAGGAAATAGGCAAAAAACATGAACAAAAAGTAAAAATGAACTGTGACCATAGAAAGCTTCTATGATGAGAGGGATGATCAAAACACAAACTCAGAAGATGACAACATTGTCAACATGCCTACATTTGAAACCTCAAAGTGGAATATGAATTGGTCTCAGGCCCAAAAAGCCTTCTTGGAAGAGTTCAAGAACTATTTTAAAGAATTCAATAAGCATGAGCATATAGAAATAATCCTATCAGTAGCTAAACATTTCTGAGAGCAAAACAAGTTTCTTTTTGAAAAATAATTAGTGAGACAATTTGTGCCTAGAAAATATTAGCAGCCTACATGACACAAAACAAAAATCATCTGAAATTGGAGGGGGAGGTTTTCATGAACAAATTTTAAATTATCAGGTGGGAGTGGTTGGGGTACCAATTTATATTTTAGGAGTCTTTATCAATGGCAAAATGTGCCAAGTTAAATGATTCTTTGAGTTATATTGCATGTAATCTTACAGAATTGTTTAGAAGTCAGAATAGCTCTTGTGTCTAGTATATTGTTATTGGTGTTAAATGATTCCCAACCTTTTTAATGATAGCCTGTTTTGCAAAAAAAAAAAAAGATTTTAAAAGTCAAATAATAGATTTAGGAGAAAAATTGGGAAAAGAAATGAGAGGTATGTAAAAGACAGTCAACAGCTTGGAAAAGGAAAGAAAAAACTGACTGAAGAAAACAATTCCTTAAAAAGTAGAATTGGCCAAATGGAAGAGCAGGTACAAAAGCCAACTGAAGAAAATAACTCCTTAAAAATTAGAATTGGGAAAGTGGAAACTAATGACTTTGCGAGATATCAAGAATCAGTAGAAAAAAATAGAAGAAAATGTAAAATACCTCATTGAAAAAACAATTGACCTGGAAAATAGATCCAGGAGACAATTTTAGAATGATTGATCTATCTGAAAGCCATGATCCAAAAAAGAACCTGCACAATATCTTTCAAGAAATTATCAAGGAAAATTGCCCTGAGGTTCTAGAAGCAGAGGGCAAAATAGTCATTAAAAGAATCCATCAATCACCTCCTAACAGAGAACACAAAATGAAAACTCCAAAGAATATTGTAGCCAAATTCTAGAATTATCCAGTTAAGAATAATATACTGCAAGAAGCCAGAAAGAAACAATTTAAATATTGTGGAACCACAGTCAAGATTATGCAGGACTTATCAGGTTCTACATTAAAGGGTTGGAGGGCTTGGAATATGATATTCCAGAAGGCAAAGGAGCTTGGATTACCACGAAAAGTAAACTACTCCACAAAATTGAGGAAAATCTTTCAGGGGAAAAGATGGGCATTCAGTGAAATAGAAGACTTTCAATCATTCTTGGTGAAAACACCAGAGCTGAACAGAAAATTCAGTCTTCAAATACAAGATTCAAGAGATGCATAAAAAGGTAAATAGGAAAAAAAGATGCGTTTTTCAGTAAGGTTAAACTGTTTTTATCCCTACATGGGAAGATGATACTTGTATCTTGAGAATTGTATCTTTATTAGGGCATTTAGAAGGGATATACATATAGAGAGGGTGTGGGAATAAGTTGACTTAAAGGTGATAATAAACTTAACTACTTAAGAGGCTAAAAAAAAAGGTTGTACTGTGAGGAGAAGAAAGGAGGAGGCAGAATAGGACAGATTACATTACATGCAGAAGCACAAAGACATATTATAGTAGAGGGAAAGAAGAGAGGGGAGCAAGCATTGTTTGAACCTTACTCTCCTTGGATTTGACTCAAAGAGGGAATAGCATACACATTCAGTTGGTTATAGAAATCCATCTTAATCTATAGAGGAGGATAAAAGGAAAAGAAAAGGGAAGATGTGGTTAGAATGTAGGGAAGAAAGGAGGGAAGAAGTAAGGGAAAAGAAAAAAATGGAGGGTAAAAGGGAGTGGAGATTAAGGGAGGCAGTAGTGAGGATGGAAAGGGTGAAAGTAGAGAGAAAAGTATAAACTGGGCAGAAAATAAGATGGAAAGAGACACAGTAATCATTACTGTCAATATGAATGGGATGAACTCTCCCATAAAACAAGCAGATAACAGAGTGGATTAAAAAATAAAATCCTACAATATGTTGTTTACAAGAAAAAAAAACATTTATAGCAGAAAGATACATAAAAAGTAAAGGTAAAAGGCTGGAGCAGAATATATTATGCTTCAGTTGAAGAAAAAAAAAGGAGTAGCAATCCTTATCTCAGACAAAACAAGAGCAAAAATAGATCTAATTAAAAGAGATAAGGAAGGAAAGTGTATCTTCCTAAAAAGTACCATAGACAATGAAGCAATATCAGTACTAAACATATGTGTACCAAGTGGTATAACATCCAAATTCTTAGAGAAGCTAACTGAGTTATAGGAAGAAATAGACAGCAAAACTATACTAGAGGATGACCTCAATTTCCCTCTCTCAGAGCTAAATAAATGTAACCACAAAATAAGAAAGAAGTTAAGGAGGTAAATATAATATTAGAAAAGTTAGATACGGTAGACCTCTGGAGAAAATTGACTGGGGATAGAATGTAATATACCTTTTCCTTAGCAATATATGGCACCTACAAAAAAATTGCCATGTACTAGAGCATAAAAGAAAATCTCACAATCCAATGCCTTATTTTCTATTAAATTGGTATCATGCATGCCTTCAATGAGCCTGGAGAGGATGAATTTCTATCACAGTATTTTTAGTCAAATGCAAAAAGTAGTTATTTTATATACCTGTGTATTAATAGTATATTTCCAGGAGAAGAACATACCACTTGGAGATTCCCTCTGAAACCCATCAATAAAAAAGGAGAATAAGATTACTGTGATAATAACAAAATTACCTTTCTATAGTTCCTTAATATATATCAAAGATTTTCCACACAATAATCTTTTGTGCTTGATTGTTGTTCCTATTCATTCATGCCTGACTCTTCATGACTCCATGGACCATGTTGTCCATGGATTATTCTTGCCAAAGATACTGGATTGGTTTGCCATTTCCTTCCCTAGGACATCAAAGGAAACAGATGCTAAGTGACTTGCCAAGGGCTACACAGATGGTTCCCAAGGCTGGATTTGAACTCACGCATTTTTTGACTCTAGGCCTAGCACTCTATTCACTGAGCCATCTAGCATTCTCCTATTTTTGCAGCAAAATAGTTATTTTCTCCATTTTATCGATTAGGAAATGAGACCTGGAGGTAGAATGCAATTCACTATGAAGTTGCACACTAGGACTCAAACTCAGGTCTGATGACTACAAATTCTACAGTCATAATTGGGAACTCACACATCATCTTCAGTTAAGCTAGCATTTTAAAAACAATTTAAATTAGATATCTACTCTTCACTAATATGAGAATATTGGAAGTTTTTCTTTTATTATATTTTTAATTTATTGAATAAGACAAGTATTTCCCTAACATAGTAAAATAAAAAAGATAATTGTACATGAAACTACAAATCTACTATGTACAACTTGCTATTCCTTTTGAATATACAACAAAATTGTCATGTAATTTTTTATAGAAGTAATTTTAATAGATTGGTATTTGTATTTTTGCTTTAAATAGTATTTTATTTCCACCAATAACAAAGAAAATTTTTGGTATTCAGTTTTACAAGATTTTGAGTTCCAATTTTTTCCCTTCCCTCCCTCCCCTCCCTTCTTCTAAAAATTGTAGGCAGATTGATATAGTTTATAAGTGTTATCATGTAAAACATATTTCAATATTCATCACAGTTGTGGAAGAACTTCAAAAGGAAAAGAAAACACAAGAAAGAATAAAGTAAGTGAAATATATATGCTTTGATCTGCATTTAGAGTCCATCAGTTCTTTACCTTTATATGGTTAGCATTTTCCTTCATGAATCTTTTGTACTTGTATTAGATCATTGCATTACTGAGAAAATCACAGTTGCTGAGTCATTCATAGTTGATCATCAGAGTTGCTAATACTGTGTATGGTGTTTTTCCTGACTCAGCTCATTTCACTTTGTACAAGTCTTTCCAGTTTTTTTTTTCTTCTGAAATCTGCCTGCTCATCATTTCTTATAACACAATAATATTCCATAATATTCACATATCACAACTTGTTCAGACATTCCCCAATTGATGGGCACTTCCTCAATTTCCAGTACTTTGCCACCAGAAAAAGGGCTGCTGTAAATAGTTTGGTACATCCAAGTCCTTTTCCCTTTTTATGATCTCTTTGGGATATAGACCTAGTAGTGGTATTGCTGGATCAATCACAGTTTGGTTGCCCTTTGGCCGCAGTTGCAAATTGCTCTCCAGAATGAGTTGGATCAGTTCTCAACTCCATCAATAGCACATTAGTGTTGTGATTTTCCCACATCTGTTTCAAGATTTATCATTTTCCTGTTTTGTCATATTAGGCAATTTAATTGGTGCGAGGTGGCATTTCAGAGTTGTTTTAATTTGTATTTATCTAATCAAAAGTGATTTCTTCATATGCCTGTAATACTTTTGATTCTTTTTATCTGAAAACTGCCTGTTCATATTCTTTGACCATTTATCAATTGGAGAATGGTGTGCATTCTCATAAATTTGACTAAATTCTCTATATTTTGGCTCAATGAGGCCTTTATCAGAGATACTTGCTTTAAAGACTATTTCCCATTGTTCTTTCCTTCTAATCTTGAGTGCATTGATTTTGTTTGTACAAAAGCTTTTCAATTTAATATGGCCTAAATTATCTGTTCTACATTTCCTAATGCTAATTGTCTTTTGTTTGGTCACAAATTCTTCTCCCCCCCACCCCTTAGATCTGACAGGTAGACTACTCTTTTAATTTGATTGCTTCATTTTCGATGGTACCTTTTAGCAAGATAGTTTCCTTCTTTATGTCTTTTAATTAGGTCTATTTTTGCTTTTACTTTGTATAAAATCAGGATTGCTACCCCTGCTTTTTTAACTTCAGCTGAAGCATAATAATGTTTTTTGGTATTCCATTGGGGATTTTTAATTTGTTCTTTTTTCTAGCTTTTTTTTAGTTGCGTACACAATTTTAGTCACATACACAATTCATTGATCTCTTTGGTTTCCATTTTGTTGATGTAAGAATTTAGAGAAATAAACTTTCCTCTAATTACTGCTTAGGCTGAATCCCATAAATTTGGTATGTTGTCTCATTGTTGTCATTCTCTTTAATAAGATTATTGATTGTTTCATGGCTTGTTTTTTGAGCCACTTATTCTTTAGGATTAGGTTACTTAGTTTCTGATCGATTTTTTTTTGAAAAAGCTTTTTAATAGTATGTAATTGGCACAATCTGTTTTTCTTCTTTTTTTTAGGATTATTACTTAACATTTTTTAATTTAAATTTATTTATTTAACATATTTGGTTTTCAGCATTGATTTTCACAACAGTTTGAATTACAAATTTTCTCCCCATTTCTACCCTCCCCCCCACTCCAAGATGGCATATATTCTGGTTGCCCTGTTCCCCAGTCAGCCCTCCCCTCTATCACCCCCCTCCCCTCTCATCCCCTTTTCCCCTTCCTTTCTTGTAGGGCAAGATAAATTTCTACGCCCCATTGCCTGTGTATCTTATTTTTTAATTGCATGCAAAAACTTTTTTTTTTTGTTTTTGAACATCTGTTTTTAAAACTTTGAGTTCCAAATTCTCTTCCCTCTTCCCTTCCCACCCACCCTCCCTAAGAAGTTGAGCAATTCAACCTAGGCCACACGTGTATCATTATGTATAACCCTACCACAATACTCATGTTGTGTAAGACTAACTACATTTTGCTCCTTCCCAGCCCATCCCGCTTTATTGAATTTTCTCCCTTGACCCTGTCCCTTTTCCAATGTGTTTGTTTTGATTACCTCCACCCCCATCTGCCCTCCCCTCCATCATCCCCCCTCCCCACCTTTTATTTTTTTTTTATCTTCCTACCTCTTCTTTCCTGTGGGGTAAGATACCCAACTAAGTATGTATGGTATTCCTTCCTCAGGCCAAATCTGATGAGAGCAAGGTTCACTCATTCCCCCCTCACCTGCCCTCTCCCCTCCTCCCACAGAACTTCTTCCTCTTGCCACCTTTATGCAAGATAATCCACCCCATTCTATCTCTCCCTATCTCCCTCTCTCAGTATGTTGCTCTCTCATCCCTTAATTTCATTTTATTTCTTTTAGATATCTTCCCTTCATCTTCAACTCACCCTGTGTCTGCTCTCTCTCTTTTACACACACACACACACACACACACACACACACACACACACATATATATATATATACACACACATATATATATACATACATACACATACATACCTATACACATAGATATATACATACATACACATTCACTTATATATATACATGAACATATATATATATATATATATATATGCATATTCCCTTCAGCTACCCTAATACTGAGGTCTCATGAATCATACGCATCATCTTTCCATGTAGGAATGTAAACAACACAGTTCAACTTTAGTAAGTCCCTTGCAATTTCTGTTTCTTGATTACCTTTTCATGCCTCTCTTGATTCTTGTGTTTGAAAGTCAAATTTTCTATTCAGTTCTGGTCTTTTCACTGAGAAAGCTTGAAAGTCCTCTATTTTATTGAAAATCCATATTTTGCCTTGGAACATGATACTCAGTTTTGCTGGGTAGGTGATTCTAGGTTTTAATCCTAGCTCCATTGACCTCTGGAATATCACATTCCAAGCCCTTCGATCTCTTAATGTAGAAGCTGCCAGATCTTGGGTTATTCTGATTGGGTTTCCACAATACTCAAATTGTTTCCTTCTGGCTGCTTGCAGTATTTTCTCCTTCATCTGGGAGCTCTGGAATTTGGCGACAATATTCCTAGGAGATTTCTTTTTGGGATCTATTTGAGGAGGCGATCGATGGATTCTTTCAATTTCTATTTTTCCCTATGGCTCTAGAATATCAGGGCAGTTTTCCTTGATAATTTCTTGAAAGATGGTATCTAGGCTCTTTTTTTGATCATGGCTTTCAGGTAGTCCAATAATTTTTAAATTATCTCTCCTGGATCTATTTTCCAGGTCAGTGGTTTTTCCAAGGAGATATTTCACATTGTCTTCCATTTTTTCATTTCTTTGGTTCTGTTTCATAATATCCTGATTTCTCATAAAGTCACTAGCTTCCACTTGCTCCAATCTAATTTTTAAAGTAGTATTTTCTTCAGTGGTCTTTTGGACCTCCTCTTCCATTTGGCTAATTCTGCCTTTCAAGGCATTCTTCTCCTCATTGGCTTTTTGGAGCTCTTTTGCCATTTGAGTTAATCTATTTTTTAAGGTGTTGTTTTCTTCAGTGTTTTTTTCAGTATTTTTTTGGGTCTCCTTTAGCAAGTCATTGACTTGTTTTTCATGGTTTTCTCGCATCCTTCTCATTTCTCTTCCCAATTTTTCCTCTACTTCTCTAACTTGCTTTTCCAAATCCTTTTTGAGCTCTTCCATGGCCTCGGACCAGTTCATGTTTTTCTTGGAGGCTTTTGTTGTAGGTTCTACGACTTTGTTGTCTTCTTTAGGCTGTATGTTTTGGTCTTCTTTGTCACCAAAGAAAGAATCCAAAGTCTGAGACTGAATCTTGGTGTGCTTTCGCTGCCTGGCCATATTCCCAACCAACTAACTTGACCCTTGAGTTTTTCAGTGGGATATGACCGCTTGTAGACTAACAAGTTCTATGTTCCACATTTGGGGGGGAGGTGCCAGCTCTGTCAGACCTGCACTACTCCTTCCCTAAGAACCCCCAGCCCGGGCTGGGCTTAGATCTTCAACAGGCTGTGCACTCCTGCTCTGATCCACCACTTAATTCCTCCCACCAGGTGGGCCTGGGGCCAGAAGCAGCAGCAACTGTAGCTGCCCCACCTCCACTGCCCCTGGGGCTGGAAGCCAAACCGCGAACTCCTTCCACTCCTGCAGCTTTTCCCACTAACCTTCTCCGCAGTCTTTGGTGTTTGTGGGTTGAGGGGTCTGGTAACTGCCGCAGCTCACATATTCAGGGCGCTAGGGGCCCCATCCGCCCGACTCCAAGTTTGGTTGTTCCACGCTGCTCAGGCTGGGCTCAGCTCCACTCTGTTCACAACTCCCAGCTCCCAGCTCCGTGTGGAATAGACCTCACCCAGAGACCATCCAGGCTGTCCTGGGCTGGAGCCCTGCTTCCCTCTGCTGTTCTGTGGGTTCTGCCATTCTAGAATTGGTTCAGAGCCATTTTTTATAGGTTTTTGGAAGGACTCAGTATGGAGTTCACTCTAGTCCCTGCTTACCAGCCGCCATCTTGGCTCCGCCCCCTCTGATTGATTTTTAACCTATATTTCCACTGCCCTATGTTGAATGCCATCTTATTGAATTGTGATCCAAAAATAATGCATTTCATACTTTTGTATTTTTACATTTGATTTTGAGGTTTATATGCCATATTACATAACCAGTTTTTGCGTACATGCCAAGTACTTCTGAGAAAAAAAATATCCCTTTCTGTTCCCATTTGGTTTTCTCCAAAGGCTTGTCATAGCTAACTTTTCTAATATTCTGTTTACCTCCTTAGTTTCTTTCTTGCTGAATTTTTAACTGAATTTATCAGGTTGTGAGAGGAGACAATTGAGGCCCCCTACTAGTATAATTTTGCTGTCTATTTCTTTCTGTAACTCACTTAACCTGTCCTCTAAGAATCTGGTTGCTATACCACTCAGCACATATATGTGTGTGTGTGTGCGTGTGTGTGTGTATGTTTAGGATTGATATTTCTTCATTGCCTATGGCACCTTTTAGCAAAATGTAGATTCCTTTTTATCCCTTTTAATTAGGTCTATTTTAGCTTTTACTTTGTCTGAGATCATGATGGCAACCATTACATTTTTCAGCTTCAGCTGAAGCATATTAGATTTTGCTCCAAACACTTACCTTCACTCTGTGGGTGTATCTTTGCTTCAAGCCTGTTTCTTGTAAATCACATATTGTAAGATAATGATTTTTGATCCACTCTGCTAGTCACTTCCATTTTATGGGAGAGTTCATCCCATTCATACTCACAGTTATGATTATTAACTGTGTATTTCCCTTGATCCTCCTCTTCCTCCTGTCTGTCCTCTCTCTCCTTTCACCCTTTTCCTCCTCACCAGTGTTTTGCTTCTGTCTACCACCTTCCCTGAACTGTCCTTCCTTCTCTCATTCTGCCTCCCACCTTTACTTAATCTCTTCCACTTCTACTTACCTGTTGGTAAGATAAATTTCTATATTCAACTGATTATGTGTATTATTCCCTCTTTGAGACAATACTGCTGAGAGTAAGATTCAAACAATTCCCATTACTCACCCTCCCATCTTCTTCTCCTCTGTACTAAGCCTTTCTCACATCTTCATGTGAAATAATTTAGCCCATTCTACCTCTCCTCTCCTTCTACACCCATTGTATGCTCCTTTTTGATCTCTAATTTTTTGTCGTTACTTCAAATTCACCTTATAGCCATACTCTCTGTTTATTCATATTTCATCTATTTATACCATTAGTGATACAATTTTTAAGATTTACAAGTATCACCTTCTCCTGTAGGGATGTAAACAATTTAGCTCTATTCATTCACTTATATTTTCTTTTCCCTTTTTACCTGTTTTTGCTTCTCTTGGGTCTTGATATTGGAGGTCAATTTTTGGTTTAGTTCTGGTCTTTTCCTTATGAAGGCTTGAAATCCTTCTATTTCTCTGAATGATCTTTTTTTTCTTTGATGTATTATGCTTAATTTCTCTGAGTAAATAATTCTTGGTTGTAGTCCTAGATCCTTTGCCCTCCAGAATGTCAAATTCCATGGCCTCTGTTCTTTTAATGTTGCAGCTGCCCAGTCCTGTGTGATCCTGATTGAGGCTCCCTGATATTTGAACTGTTTCTTTACAGCCACTTGAAGTATTTTTTTCCTTGACCTGATAGTTCTGAAATTTGGCCATGATATTCCTTGAGGTTTTTATTTTGGGATCTCTTTCCGGAGATAATTGATGGATTCTTTCAATCCCTATTTCGCTCTCTGGTTCTAAGACATCAGGGCAGTTTCCCTCAATAATTTCTTGAAAGATGCTGTTCAAGTCCTCCTTTTGATTTTGGCTTTGAGGTAGACCAATGATTCTGATACTATCTCTCCTGAATCTGTTTTCCAGGTCAGTTATTTTTTTCATATTTTTGCATTTTCTTCCATTTTTATTCCTTTAAATTTGTTTGATTGATTCATGATGCCTCAAGGTTCTACTTGGCCAATTCTAACTTTTAAGGTGTTTTTCCTCAATTAGCTTTTGTACTTTCTTTTCCATTTGGTCAATTGTACTCTTTAAGGGGTTGTTTTCTTTAGTGGATTTTTGTATCATTTTATTACCATTTAAATGTTTATTGCCATTTTAAACAGTTGTTTAAGCTGTAGACCCTTATTTTCCTAATTCTCTTGCATAACTGTTTTTTCTCTTCCCAATTCTTCTTCTGCCTCTCTTATAAAAATTTTAAACTCTTTTTTGAGTTCTTCTGTGAGTTCTTTTTGGGCTTGAGGCCACTTCCAATTTTTCTTTGGGGTTTCACCCATAGTGTTTTGACATTGCTGTTTGTGTCTTGGTCTTCTCTGTCACCATAATTATTTTCTATGGTCAGATTATTTTTTGTGTGTTATTTTTTGCTCCTTTTTTCTTTTGGCCTTTTCCCTTTCTTTTGAATTTGAACTCTGATCCCAGGGTCAAGGCATACTGTCTCTGGCTTCTTGTGCTACTGGCTGAAGGCCCTAGCTGTTTACCTGGGGCTGTACTGATGTTGTCCTAAGGCCCATCGGAGTCCTCCTATCTGGTGCTGTATTGAGGCAGTAGGGTAGGGTGTGGCCAGCACTGCTGGAGGCTAAAGGTGGTCTGGTAGCTTACCTAGTGCTGAACTGGGGTCCTGGTGGCGGTGTCTGTCACGTGCTGAGGCCAGGTGAGGTTTTTCTGTATTTCCCCAGGGCTGCACCAAAGCACATGGAGGTCCAGCCAATGGAGGATGCCATCCCACCTGGGGCTACAATGAAGCATGTGGTGGTTCTCAGAACTGAAGATTGTTGGTTCCCCTGACTATGCTAAGACATGTGGGGATCCTATTGTTGGCATTTGTCTGCTCCACAAAATGGGCTCAGGATCTCCTGCTGGTTTGCTTAGGTGGGGCTTGCTGTTGGATTGTTTGGACACTTCCTGTCCTGGGATGCATTCCCCTTTTACCCAAGTGAGATGGACCTATCTTGCCCATCCTTCAAGTCTCCTGGGATAAAAGACTGCTTCACCCTGTCTTTCTGCTGACTCTGGGGCACTATTTTATAGTTGTTTGGAAGTGAATATAGGAGAGCCATGGTGATTTACTGCTTCTTCTGCCATTTTGGCTCCCAGAAGTGTAAATTTCTTTTTGTTCTTCTCGTGAGTAAAAGAAAATTCTTCCAGAGGTTGATATTTGAGGTGGAGCTATTGTGAATGATTACTAGTTTTATGTTATGGTCATAATAGTGTTAGATAAATTAGAATGGAGGTCATCATATTTGAAAAGTACCAGGAAATTTGAGGCTAGGGAATTAGTAGAGTTGTCATCACAAATATCAAAATGACCAGAATAATTGTTCAAAACAGGATAGAGAGGAGAACTATATGTCAGGTGTTGATGTTGGTGAGGAAGTATATTAGGAAGGCAGAATTTATGATTTCAAAGAGAATCTCATATGTGCCTAAAAGGTCCGGAACCACAGGATATAAGGAATTCTCTAGGCAGAAGGCAGGAGAACTAAAGCATGTATTTACACTCCACAATAACAAGCCCACAAACCAGTGTCCCCATTTTGATATTTTCATCAAAAGCTTCCAGGCCCAATAAGTCCGCCTTACAAGGGTAATCAGAAGGCCACAGAGAAGCGAGATGGTATAAGGCAAAATCGTATACATGCTTCCCCTCTACGGTAAGAAGATTACCCACTAGCCTCTAGTCAGCTCTGCTACCGGCAGCTCAGCTTCGGCTGTAGGTGTCTCTGGCTCCAACCGGAAAAGGAAATGAGGATCTTCAAGCTGTCCTCTCCCCTCTTATAGAGTTTTTGACATCATCAAGCGCCGCCTGAACGACCAGGGCCGATTGGTTCTTGACTTGGCCCCTCCCCCAGCGTAGACCACGTTAACACACCTCCCCTCAGCCAGCGCCATGACTCATCACACAGGAAGCTCTGGTCCTGCCCCGGAAGAGCAAGCCCCAGCGTCCAGGGAAGCTCAACGAGGCGAGCTGAGTCATTCAAAGAAAACAAAGTCCATTCTGGCTACAGGAAGGTAGGACAATGTTTTAGATGTAACTTGTTGAGAGCAGTGAAAAAACAAAAACAAAAACATGAGCACCAGATAGAATAAAAAGAGGAACTTGAATCAGGGATCAATATAGTTGAAATATATTTTCTATAAGGTTAATTCCATGCAGAACGTATATATATATGTACATACATATAAACCTGTAACTTCAAAAAGCACAGAAAGGATGATATGCTAAAAGATGTAGGTTTCAAAAGAGGATAAAAATGATATGTTGCCATTGAAAAACTTTAAACAATGATTCATGCAATGAACAATTAGGATATGAGATGATTACAGTGAAAACATATGCTTCTAACCTCTTCTCAGAGAGTTAATGTAATAGAAATTAAGAATAGAATGTACATTATTCAACATGGCCAGCATATTAAATTTTCTTCCATGATCAAACTTTCTTATCACAAAGGAGGCTTTTATTTTTACTTTTCTTGGTGGGGAGGGGAGGATATGGAGATGGAATGAGGGCTAACAATAATGATGTCAAAAAATAAAAAATCATCAGTGAATTGTCTTTTTACACAGAAGAGAGTAGAAGGAGCAGAAAGTGATTCAGAAGGATATGCAGGAAAATAGGGCAGCATTGGGATTACTCTCTTAAATTGAATATATACTTAATATGTAAACAATATAGGTTTATGTAATCTTTTTTCTGTTCTTTGCATATAGAAAAAAATTATGCTCATGTATGTATTTTAAGTTTATAATACAAAAAAGAAAACAGAAAAGAAAAATGAAGCTATGTGAACAATGTCAGGGATTCAAAACAATGTGTTGATTTATGATGTGAAAATAATGGTCTGGAAGCAGCAATAGAGAGCAACGGATGTATTTGTCCTTATTTATTTGTATATGCATTTATTTGTATTTTTTGTTTTAAACCAGTGAATTGGTAGCATATGGGAAGATTTCACTGGAGAATGCTATGAGTTGTCATCAAGAGAAAAACAGGTAGTGGCTAGAGCTAAGAGATATATTGGATGTTGATGGAAAAGTTTATAAAGGAGTTGGCTAACAAGAGAATGAGCATTTCACACAGTGGAAAGTAATAGTAGTCAATTATGTTTTTGTGGCTAGGGCTTATTTTTTTAAGATTGGATAAGTGATTGATTGTCTAAACTCCACCATTTGGTGGCAAATGTCCCATAAATAGGTTTTAAGTATAGCAGCATGCTAAAGAAATAAAACATCACATGCACAAAACATACATACCCTAGAGAAATTTATTGAAAGATATTTTTACAGGATTTTTTTATTGGGAATTCCCATGAAGCCAAAGGCACAGGTACAGAGAATATTATCCAAGGAACTTCTAGATGACTAGGCCTTGATCAAATTCTCTAGATTGAGTTTCATTCCAACCATGTCTGCCATGAAAGCCCTAACATCCTCTGATTAGTTTGTGGCCTAAAGTTTCATGCAATTGCTTCCCGGGTGCCCCTTTTTATTTTAATAATAAGCCTCATCTCTAACAAGTTTAGTGATATTTTGCTAGCTTCATTGTTTTCCAGAGATTCTGGGGCAATGGTGGCTAAAGACACAAGGTGTGTTGCCTCTTCATCAATATATATGCTTTGAGATCATTGATCATCACAATTGGTTTAGGGATTGAAAAAAGGAGACAAATAAGTTGAGGTGTGGAGAATCTGGATCATTTCATGGCTTACTTTATGAATTTCTTATTCATCACTTAAAGACAGAAGCCCAATTTTATATCATTGTGATCTGTAAAACTTCCTTGTTTATGTATTCCCAGAGGAGTAGATAGTCAAACAACAAGAAAAAAAAGTTTCCTTTTGGACTGAATTTCTGACTTATCTCCAAGCTTCATTAAGTTAATCTCTAAAATTTAAAGCATGCTAGCCAAAAAATACAAAATAAATTAATATTCACTTGGACTTTTGTTTAGTTCTTTATATGTTGAATTATTTTGTATCTAATAAATGGAACACCAGGGAAGAATAGGGGATTATATGATACTTTATAAACACATGGTACGATGTGTTTCTCACCTATTTCCCCCATGATAGAATTTAATCAATTAAATTCCATCCAACAAACAACTCTTTTAGCAACTACCATATGTAAAATACTGTGCTGATGACAGAAAATAAAGATAAAATATAACAGATGCTTCTGAGAAGGAACTTATATTGTACTAGGACTATACAATATTGATGCAGCTAAGATATGTGTGTATGTATATATATGTATATATGTATATGTGTTGTGTGTGTATATGTCTGTATCTATCTATCAATATGTATATATAATATACACATATATAATACATATATATATATATATATATATGTACAAGTTTATGTATTTGCCAAATATACATGTATGTGTATACACTCAAACGTGTACAGAATTATGTAGTGAAAGGGGTAAAAGACCAAAGCATTCTAGCAGTATTGGAAGAGATATCATTAAAAGCTGGGGAAGATTTGTGGAAATTCCACAGAGAAAAGTGACAATTGAACTGAATCTTTTAGGAAAATTATGATTCTGAAAGATCAGGGTGAGGATTCAAAGCATCAATAATTTCAGAATCATGAAATTATAAAAACATAGATTTAGAGCTGAGAGTTCTTTGAAGCAATCTAGTCAAATATTCTTCTTTTACAGGTATTTACCCTTATTTTCTCCTTTTGATATCTATAAAGATTACATTATTTCCCTAAAGTCACGCATCTAATAAGCAACAGAAACAAGATCCTTGGCTTTTCATGATTCACATATTCTCCCATATCCAATCAGTGCCAGGTCTTGTCAATTATACATTTATACCATGACATGTCTGAGGTGATGTACAATTTTGTACTGTGTATGTGGGTGTGGTGATGATGTGTGTGTGTGTGTGTGTGTGTATATGTATATATGTGTATATATGTATGTATGCATGTATATATCATGTATACAGGACTTCATCATTTTTACAACAGAAAGAGTAAAAAATATATTTCATTTGTCCTCAGAAACTGAAACAAAGGCCATATTTCTCATACCCTTTTATTTATCTCTTCTTATCAGTCTCTAAAAAAAGTAAAATTTTCCAGAAATCCAACTTGAATCAAGATTTAGGCAATGTAGCCATCCAGTACAGTTGAGAAACATTCCCATTCATATTATACTTGTAATCTTACATTTAGGTCAGACATCCAATATTAAATTCTCCCCAAGCAAGAGAAATAAGAAGATATTATTAAATGTTTTAGGCATATGAAAATCACCATTTCACTTTTTCCCACTACTCCAAATTGCTATTGGAGTGGTCAGAGAAGGTGAAAAATATGAGAATAATCAAAAGACCCAGTGATTGGAGAGATGGTGAAATGTTTCCATAAGTTTCAAGATACTAAGAAGAATTCAACTTACTGTATGGACCTCTAATGGGAATAACAGTATTAGTGATCTTGGTGAATGGGGAACTTCAAGGATGAGGGCCACTCAAGTACACTAGACAGTGTGAATAGCATGATTATGTTCCATTCTAATATATTAAATCAAAAGAAAAGTGTACAAAAAAGATGTTATTATGATAAATTTCAATTTGGGGAGGATTGATTCTTTCAATTAAAAAGGTGTCAAAGAAATAAGCAAGAAAAGGATAATATACTAGAATAGATTTCTCATGTGACCAGTAGATAAGGACCATGTGGTTCTATTTGAGAATGATTCAGTGAGAAATGTGGTAGGTACATGATACAATCCAAAGTAATCATTTAAGTTTCTCATAGTCATGTGAAATACTTTTTCCCACTAAGGGGATGCCATTCACAAGTAAAGCAGGTTTAGTTCTATAACCTGTTCCCATACCTTACCTTCTTATCTGTTTGAATTGTCATTTCCTTCCTGACCCAGAATAATTAAAATTCTCAGAGGGAAATTAGGAATGAGTGTTTTGATGGTCCTGTCATGCATGAAACATTGACTATTTTTTCCCACACCATTGGGTGACTTAGGGAAAGGCTATGACATTTTGTGATAGGATAGAACGAATGTTTGTGGGAATGTTTGATTGGCTTCCTCCCCTTCCACCTGCTCCCCTTAAGATTCATATGCCTTCATCACCATGTAGGAGTTTGTAGGGATTAGTAGCTGTCATTGGAGCTAGGCTTGCTGACCACCAGAATGCTATGATGCTGGGGTTGGGAACCTGAGGCCTCTAGGTCACATGTGGCCTAATAGGTCCTTGGTTGTGGCCTTTAAACTGAGTCCAAGTTTTATAGAACAAATCCTTTTCTTAAGGCAACATTCATTGGATGGGACTACCAGGCTTCCAGGGGGTAGGCTGATGACAGATTGTAACCATAGTGGCCATTAATACTTCTATGGAACAAGTGAATTCAGGCCAATCATATCAGTGGATGACTGGGACTAACAGAAGCCTATGCTATGAAGGTGAAGATTGTAATGTCATAAGAAAGATTGAAGAGGTAGCTATGACAAGAGAGAATCCCAATTATCTATCCTTCTATCTGTTGTTAGTTCTGTTGGGTTAGTAAACTGAGATGTGAAAAGTGATCTCAAAATACTCAAAATATTATCCCCATCACCAAATTTCCCATTTTCCTGTGTCTGTTATCTAATTTATTCCTTTTCTTGTTTTGTTGTGTGTGTATAAAATTATGTTTCTATTCATTTTTTGTGCTCTAAGAGAATGAATGACATCATGATGTTGGAGGACAAGGTACCTTGTATTTGACTGTAGCTGAGCAGTCTAATATGAGCTTAGAAGGCTCTACCACAGACCAGGCACAAATAGTCCATTTCAACATTTATGATGGAGATGTGTCTAGATTTGCACATCTCATGTTTTCCTCATGCTACTGTAATTCTGTTTCCCTCATAGAGCACAGCATCTTCTTTGATGTGAGTATACCATGTTGGATGGTCCTGTACCAGAGTATCCTATAAATCAAAATTGAAACTAAAGTTCTTCAGAGAGACCTTGAGAGTATTCTTGTACTTCTGACCTCCATGTGAGCACTTGCCTTATGTGAGTTATCTGTAAAATAGCAATTTAGATAAATGCGTATTGGACATTTGGGTTATGTGGCCAGAACACTGGAGTTGTGCTCTCTGCAATAGAGTTATAATTCTTGACAGTTTAACTTGAGAGAGGACCTCAATGTCTAGTACCTTATCTTGCCAGGTGATCTTCAGAATCTTCCTGCAATTCAAATAGAAGTGGTTCAATTTTTTGGCATGGTGCTAGTACATTACCTGTTCAGGTTTCACAGGCATACAACAATGACGTCAACAGAATAGGCTTCAGTTTCATATGCGGCCTAATACCTTTTCTCTTCCACACTTTGGAGCCTCCCAATCACTGAGCTAGCTATGGCAAATCAAGCATCAAACTCATCATCTCTGTGTAAATCCCTGGAGAGTATGCTGCCAAGGTAAACGGACTTATCCACAACATTCAAAATTTTCCCATTTGTTGTATGGTTCCATGTATGAATGGTGCTGTGCTGGCTGGTAGAGAATTTTTCTTTCCTTGCTTTTATTCTTTTGAAGGGGGAAGGCAGGGCAATTGGGGTTAAGTGATTTGCCCAAGGTCACACAGCTAGTAAATGTGTCAAATATCTAAATTTCTCCTTCCTTGATATTAATTTTCAGGCTAAAGTTAGAACAAGTGGCGGAGAATCTTTCCACACTTTGCTGTGTCTCAGCCTCAGAGGCTGTATTAAGTGCACAATGACATATATGGGCATGTATGTATGTGTGTATACATGTATGTATATATATACATATATATAATATATAAAATCACAATATATGATACATATGATACATTATGTATACCCACTACATATTAAATATCTAATCACTATATATACATATATAATAACAAATTATTAAATAACTAAATCTTGTAAATGTTGAGTTAGTTGTTTCCTTAGGGAGGATAAAGGATGGCATGAATGGAGGATATACAGTTGTATGTGGCAGATAGAGTAAAAAACATTTTTAAACGTATTTGAGTATTATTAATTCTGAAACTATCCATCTCACATTATCGCTTAATGACTTGGACTCGTTAGTGGAAGGAGTAGGCTTGGTATGTGCAGGCTGAGTACCCCCTGTTGGCTGGGAGAGGTACTGCCGTTTTTAAGGAAGATTGCCGTGGATACATCATAGAAATCAACAGAGATCACTGAGCTGGTAGATGATGCAGAGGCTCCATCTTTGGTAGTGACTCAGATTTTCCATTCCTTTTCTGGATAGTTGATACACTAACACACTGCTTTTCTGTCATCTGAAAAACAAATGCAATTTAAATGGTTTATATTACCATAAGATTGCATATCAGTCACCAAATATTTTTAAAGCACTTACTACCTTACAGACATTGTGCTAAACACTAGGAGGAACAAAAAAAAGGGTGGGGGGCAAAAAATGATCCCTTCTCTGAAGGAGCATGCACATTAGTAGGGAAAAAAGATGTAAATAACCAGTTAAATGCAAGATATATACAGAAAAAAAAGGTAACCCAAAAAGAGAGGTATTAACAGCCCAGTGGACTAGGAAAGTCCTCTTATACAAGATGGGCTTTTAGCTAAGTCTTTAGGAGTATACAGAGAAATGAAGAGGTGGAAGTGGGGTTACTGAAAAGGAGTGGTCAGATAGGTAGGAAGAAAACCAGGAGAGAATGTTGTTCTGAAAACCTAGAAAGAAGAGTTTCAAGGAGGAGAGGGTGATCAATGGTGTCAAGCACTTAAAAGAGATCTATTAGAATGAGGATTTTTAAAAAGGTCATTGGGTTTGGCAAACAAAATATTATTAATAACTTTGGAGAGAACGTTTTCATTGAAATGATAGGGTTGGAAGCTAGATTACAAGGGGTTAGGAAAAAAGTGGAAAGAGGGAAAGTGGAGATACCTTGCAGATGGTATTTTAAAGGAGTTTAGCTATAAAGGAAAGAAGAAATGTTAGACAATAGGAAGAATTGAAGGATCAAGTAAGATTTTTGCTTTATTTTTTTCAGGTTGGGAGTGATATGGACATGTTTATAGGCAGTAGGGAATGAGTCAGTAGACAGGGAGAGATTAAAAATAAGTGATAGTATAGATTTCCCCTCCTTTATTGTTATAGTTCTTATTGAGACCCTACTTTTTCTTAATGACAAGTTCGAAACTGATGTTTTGTAAACTCGGCCTGATAAGTTGCCTTCTTACCATGTGAATTTTTCTACTTATAAGTTCTCAGAGAAAAAGTTTCATATTCCTTCTCTTTCCATTTATCTTTTTGTAAATAAGGAAGGAAGAAGAAAGGGAGGCAAAAAAGGGAGGAAAGGAAAAAAGGAGTGAAAAGGAAAGAGGAAAAAAGAAAAGAAAGGGGGAAAAGAGAAGAAAAACCTAATTCTATTTCCATGTTCCTTTGTTTTGGAAAGAGATCCTACTAGACAAACATCCATTTTTTTCTGCACTAATAGATATGGAAAATGGATAGTATCATGTACTTTTATATTTGGCTATATTATATAAATTTAAAATACAATACCACTTTTCAGTTGCTTAATCTTTGTTTTTTCTTAGTCATTGATGCCCAATTCATAAACTAACAAACAGAAAAAGTCTTGGTGAGATAATAATATAGCTATCTCATTTCTATGGTTATCTTCTGGATTCAGCTGTGCCTTCATTGGTTCCCACATGGGGAGTAGATTAGGTTTCCTGGCATCACCATTGCTTAGTTTTCTGCAGATGTTTTCTGCCTCATGTTTCTTTCTGAACCCAGCTGGGGGGAGAATAGTTTTTAAGGCTTTTTGTCATCAATGATCAAGATGGATTGAGTATCCATCATCTGTGTGTTGAAAGTGTTTTCAGGAAACAGATGTCGAAGGTTGACTTCAGAATGGCTTGTCCTGACTTACAAAAGCCAAGAGAACCGTGCCTTTACTAATTCAATCAACTGGCTTCTATATTGTTCCCTGTTACCAGTAAGCTGCTAATGGGGAGACATCAGTAGCTTGTTTAAATGACCTACCCTAAGCAGGTTTGTCAAATTGGCAAGATACCAATCTATTGGGAAGTTTTCAGGGATAACAGGTCCTACCTATCTCCTCTTCTCTGTATCTTCTCTTCTCTGTTATAACCCATACTGATTGAATTATAGTTCTTCTATTCTCTTTTCTCCTGGTCAAGCCCATCCTTTATTATTCTCTAACAATTTTACTCTAGAGCAATTCCCAGATCAGGTATTTTTGATCCAGCTTTGGTGCTTCAGTCTCACCCCACCCTTGATGATTACATTAGTAGATCATTTCAATTCCCACCACCAGGAGAAGAATAAATGAGTTGGTTACTCTTATTTCTTTTTTATCTGGCTCAAACTCTACACTCTATTCTGTGCCTAGTAGTTACAGTTCTAACTTTTACTCATCTCTATGATCTCAGAACAGGTATTAATTTTAAACTCTAAATATAAACCCACTTCTTAGAGTCCTGAGGCAGGGTGATATAGCGGATAGAGCACTGGCTTGGGAGAAGGATGATCTGAGTCCAAATTCTACTTTTACTATTTATTTTCTCCATGACCTAGATTAAATCATGTTTCCATTCTAAATATCAATTTTCTCTTCTATTAAAAAGGTTTTGGGATTAGGTGATGAAAAGATATATATGAGATCTAAGATCCCTTCTTGCTCTATTCATTGAGGTTTTAGAGATCATCTAATCCTTCGTCCTTCCTTTATCTTTAAAAAGAAGCAAAATTTTGCTTGCCACTGTTATCTCTTTTGCTTATTACCTTGTTTTTCTCCTTCCTTTCATTGACACTTTTAAATATGAAGATTTGGTGGTGAAACTGGGGGGAGGGGTAAGGAGATGATATCTATTTGTGTTTTTAAAATACATTTGAGGGGTAAGGAGATGATATCTATTTGTGTTTTAAAAATACATTTGAAAGGGACAGGGTTTAGGCTTGTTCTACTTGGATGCAAAACAGAGTGAGAGCTAGGAGCCATAGGTGGAAGATAATAATAAAAATTAATAGAAACGACAAAGACTACAACCACTATTGATGTGGCAATATAACGTTTGCAAAGAACTTTCTTTTTTCTCTTGCAATAACCCTTGGAGATGCTATAATTATCCTCATTTTAGAGATGAGAAACCTGAGACAAATGATTAAATCACTATTTTAAGGTTGTTTTAAGGTCACATAGCTAATGAGTTTCAAAGGCTAGCTTTGAACTGAGCTCTCCCTAACTTTAGGTTCACTCTGTATACTGTGTCACCTAGATGCCACATATACATAGGTACACATATTTTGTTTCATTAAAGAATGAACTTCCTACTAATTACAATTCTCTAAAATGAACAGAATTAGATGCTTATGAAAAAAAGTGTGTTTCTTAAAACTGGAGATCTTTAAATGAAGGCTGGATAAATATTTTGGAGGTTACAAAGAGGCCTTCTGCATAAAATATAGGAGCATGGGGTATAGGGAAGAATGTCATATTTGAAGTCAGGTGAGCTGGGTTTGAATCCTAGTTCTCTTGAAGTGTGTGAGCTGGGGAGTGGAGCCAAGATAGTAGTGTGAAACCAGCCACTCACCTGAGCTCTCTTATGAACTCTATCAGATACTTATAAAAAAGTGAATCTGAGCAGATTTGAGACAGGTAGAAGACACTAGGAGACTGAGTGTGGCAGACTTCAAGACTTCAAGAGTCCCCAGGTTGACTAGATAGATCTATGGGCTGAGAGAGGACCAGGCATGGGGAACCATACTGGACCACACCAGAACAGGAGCAGCAGCTGAACTCAGCCAGCTAACAGGGCTGGGAGAGTGCAGAAAGAAACCATATACTGGACAAAGAGCGGGAGCAGGCCCAGGGCCAAACTGCCAGTTGTGGTGGGGATCCCCAGGCCTCGCAGCCCAGGATGGGAGTTTGTTGGAGCTACATGAGGAAGCAGCACAAACCTTGTGGCCATGGCAGAAGCTACTCCTGAGGCATTCAGCTCACAGTCTAGAGGTATGAAACTGACTTTCTGGGAGTGATGATGACCAGGTAAAATGGCTCTCATCTCTCCCTTGAATAAACCCAGAGATTATTGACGTAGGAGAAACCCTGGAAGAGAGGAGCCAGAAGTGGAGGTTCAGTAATCTCATAGCTCAGGAGGCTAGGAAAATGGCCTCTCCTATGGTAGCAGAAGAAAACCAGTGCAGGAAGTGAGGCATCCCAGCCTTGGCAGACCAGCTGGAGTTCCTGAGCCCCAGTAGGATGGAGTTGGCAAGCGCCAACACCAGGACCCCAGGCTTGCCTTTGCATAGCTAGGGGAATTGGCAGAAACCGGAGCAGAAAATGACTGAGACCACCCATGCTACAGTGTAGCCCTAGGGGAAGAGGAGACTTCCAACAGCCAGACCATCCCTCCCCCACACATCACATGGTGACCTCCAGGGAAACTCAGAAAGACCTCACTGGGCCTCGATCCTTAGCACACTCCAGCTAAGTCCACCTCAGCACCAGGTGAGCAGCAGCACTAAATAGCTTCTAGCTGACAAAATCAGAGACAACAGCCCACAAAGCCAGTAACCAGGGCCCCAGTTCCCAGCCCAAGAAGCTTGTGAGAGAGTGCCCCGGTCCCCAGAACCAGAGATACACTTAAAAAACCAGGAAAAAGGCAACAACAATGAAGAAGGAATCTAGAAAAGTACAGAAGGCCATTGAATCATATTATGGGGAGAAAGAAGATCAAAATATAAATTCAGAACAGGATAACTTTGACACTATACCTACATCTGAAACCTCAAAAGGAATATGTACTGGTCTCAAGCCCAAACAAGCATTCCTGGATGAGCTTAAAGAGGATTTTAAAAACCAAATTAGAGAGGTAAAAGAAAAACTGGAAAAAATATTCACTGATGAAAACAAATCTTTAAAAAAGTAAAATTGGAGGAATGGTTAAAGAGGTTCAGAATCTAAATAGAGAAAATGATTTCTTAAAAAGTAAAATTAACCAAATTAGAAAGGACATACAGAAGTTAAATGAAGAAAATAATTTATCAAAAATTAGAATTGGCCAAGTAGAAGTTAATGACTCTATGAAGCATCCAGAATCAGTCAAAATCTAAAGGATGAAAAAAATGGAATAAAATATAACATATCTCATCAGAAAAACAAATAACCTGGGGAGAGGTGGGGCAGAGCCAAGATGGTGGCTGAAAAGCAAAGATTTGCCTAGGGCTCTCCCCCAGGACCCCCCAAACACCGATAAAAATGGCTCTAACAAATTCTAGAACTGCAGAACCCACAAAATAGCAGAGGGAAGAAATGCTCCAGCCCAGGACAGCCTGCATTGTTGCTGGGTAAGGTCTATTGCTCACAGAACTGGGAGCAGAGTGGAGCAGATCCCAGCGTGGGCTGCACCCAGACCAACCAGACCTGGAGCCAGGTGGAACAGGCCCTAGCGCCCTGAATCAGTGAGCTGTGGCAGTTACTAGACTTCTTAACCCATAAACACCAAAGACAACAGAGACGGTTAGGGGGAAAAGCTGTGGGAACAGAGTGAAAGGAGTTTGCGGTTTGGCCATCACCCCAGGGGCAGCGGAGGTGGTGCAGCTACAGAACTACAGCTATAGTTGCTTCTGGCCCCAGGCCCACCTGGTTGGATGAATTAACTGATGGATCAGAGCAGGAGTATAGAGCCTGCTTAAGATCTGAGTCACTGCTCAGGTTGGTGGTTCTTGGGGGAGGAGGAGCACTGGCGTGGCAGAGCTTGCTGGGTAGAAATAGCTCTGAAAACAACAGCACATCCCCTCAAGCTTGGAACAAAGTACTCTCTACTCTACAAGCAGTCAGACCCCCACAAAAAACTCAAGGGTCAAGTAGTTGGCTGGGATCATGGCCAGGCAGCGAAAATGCACCCAGATTCAGACTCATAATTTGGAATCTTTCTTTGGGGACAAAGAAGACCAAAACATACAGACAGAAGAAGTCAACAAAGTCAAAGAGCCTACATCAAAAGCCTCCAAGAAAAACATGAACTGGTCTCAGGCAATGGAAGAGCTCAAAAAAGGAGTTGGAAAAGCAAGTTAGAGAAGTAGAAGAAAAATTGGGAAGAGAAATGAGAAGGATGCGAGAAAACCATGAACAACAAGTCAATGACTTGCTAAAGGAGACCCAAAAAAATACTGAAGGAAGCAACACCTTAATGAATAGACTAACTCAAATGGCAAAACAGCTCCAAAAAGCCAATGAGGAGAAGAATGCCTTGAAAGGCAGAATTAGCCAATTGGAAAAGGAGGTCCAAAAGACCACTGAAGAAAATACCACCCTAAAAATGAGATTGGAGCAAGTGGAAGCTAGTGACTTTATGAGAAATCAAGATATTATAAAACAAAAACAAAGGAATGAAAAAGTGGAAGACAATGTGAAATATCTCATTGAAAAAACCACTGACCTGGAGAATGGATCCAGGAGAGATAATTTAAAAAATTATTGGACTACCTGAAAGCCATGATCAAAAAAAAGAGCCTAGATATCATCTTTCAAGAAATTATCAAGGAGAACTGCCCTGATATTCTGGAGCCAGAGGGTAAAATAGAAATTGAAAGAATCCACTGTTCACATCCTAAAAAAAGATCCTAAAAAGAAAACTCCTGGGAATATTGTTGCCAAATTCCAGAGCTTCCAGATCAAGGCGAAAATACTGCAAGTAGCCAGAAAGAAACAATTTGGGTATTGTCGAAACACAATGAGGATAGCACAAGATCTAGCAGCTTCCACATTAAGGGATCAAAGGGCTTGGAATATGATATTCCAGAGGTCAATGGAGCTAGGATTAAAAGCAGGAATCACCTACCCAGCAAAACTGAGTATCATGATCCAAGGCAAAATATGGATTTTCAATAAAAATAGAGGATTTTCAAGATTTCTCAGTGAAAAGACCAGAGCTGAATAGAAAATTTGAATTTCAAACACAAGACTCAAGAGAAGAATGAAAAGGTAAACAAGAAAGAGAAATCACAAGGGACTTACTAAAGTTGAACTGTTTTGTTTACATTCCTACATGGAAAGATGATGGGTATAATTCATGAGACCTCAGTATTAGGGTAGCTGAAGGGAATATACATACATACATACATATACATATATATATATATATATGTATGTGTGTGTGCATGTGTGTATGTGTGTGTGTGTGTGTACATAGACAAAGGGCGTAGGGTGAGTTGAAGATGAAGGGATGATATCTAAAAAAATAGAATCGAATTAAGGGATGAGAGAGGAAAAATTAAGAGAGGAAGAAAGGGAGAGATAGAATGGGTTAAATTATCTCGCATAAAAGTGGCAAGAAAAAAGCAGTTCTGTTGGGAGGGAAGAGGGGGGAGGTGAGGGGGAATGAGTGAATCTTGCTCTCATTGGATTTGACCTGAGGAGGGAATAACATACACATTCAGTTGGGTATCTTACCCCACAGGAAAGAAGGAGGAAGGAGATAGAAAAGGGAGGATGATAGAAGAGAGGGCAGATAGGGGAGGAGGTAATCAAAAGCAAACACTTTTGAAAAGGGACAGGGTCAAGGGAGAAAAATGGATAAATGGGGATAGGATAGGAAGGAGCAAAACATAGTTATTCTTTCACAACATGAGTGTTGTGGAAAGGTTTTGCATAATGATACACATGTAGCCTATGTTAAATTGCTTGCCTTCTTAGGGAGGGTGGGTGGGAAGGGAAGAGGGGAGAGAATTTGGAACTCAAAGTTTTAAAAGAAGATGTTTAAAAAAAAGTTTTTGCGTGCACCTAGCAAATAAGATATACAGGCAATGGGGCATAAACATCTATCTTGCCCTACAAGAAAGTAAGGGAAGGAGTCAGAAACCGCGAGCAGTGTGCGTGGGGAAAATTTCCGAGCCGGGAGAGTCTGAAAGGCCGGAGGAACGAACCTGCAGGCTCGGAGAGTGCTCGGTGCAGAGCTGCTCCAGACCAAGGCGGAAGCGGCTGGCCGAGAAATCCACGTGGGAGACGGGCTGGGAGAAAGCTGGGCGCCCGAAACCGGCAGAGATCCCCAGGACTTCCAACACAGGACGGCAGTCTGTGGAAGCGACGAGAGGCAGCGCAACGCCACCAGCCGTGAAAACACCCAGTCCTGACGCTTGCAAAACCCAGGAACTCGACTTCTTGAACTTCCGGAAGACTCAATGGCCAGGTAAACGGCTCTAATCCCTCCACCCCTCACCCAGAGAATTCCTCGGGAAAAAAAAAAAAAGGGAACTGAAACAGAGGAGAGAGTAGAGGGGCCTCACAGGACAAATACAAGAAGCTCATTAGTCCCAGAGGGGCAGAGTCAGCAGGGGTCAACACCGGGAGCCCAGACGTAAACTTGCTCCCCCAGTGGAAGTGCCAGTCATCAGCTCAAACAACAAACAGCTGAGACCATTGCTGAAAAGCAGGTGCTGGAGAGCACCCACAGGGAGTGAGATGCCAGGGAGCCAGACCCCTCCCCCACACCTCAGGAAACTGAAGGTTATAATTCTAGACTCACAACCCCCAGAATAAGAAAGCTGGGACAGAGAGCCCAAAGATAGAAATTCGTTGTAATGCCAGGAAAAGGGAAAACAACAAACATGAAGAAGAATACAAAAAAACCGAGGACAATAGATTCTTTTTATGGAGACAGGCAGGATCAAAATATCGATTTGGAGGAGGACGACAATGACACGGTAGATACATCAGATACCTCAAAAGCTAATATGAACTGGTCTCCAGCCCAAAAAGCACTGCTGGAAGAGCTAAAGGAGGATTTTAAAAACCAAATTAGGGAGCTAAAAGAAAATATGGAAAAATGGAAAAAAGGGAAAAAAAATCCACTGATGAAATCAAGTCCCTAAAGAATAAGATTGGTTAAATGGCTACGGAGATTCAGAGTCTAGAGAGAGAAAAGGACACCCTGAGAGGTGAAATCAACCAATTGAAAATGGAGGCTCAAAAGCAAAATGTAAACACTAACTCATTTAAAATTAGACTTGAGCAAGTGGAAGCTAATGAATCTATGAGGCATCAAGAAGTAATAAAACAAAATGTAAAGAATGAAAAAATAGAAAAAAATGTGAAATATCTGATTGGCAAAACAACTGACCTGGAAAATAGATCCAGGAGAGACAATTTGAAAGTTATTAGTCTACCAGAAATCCACGATGAAAAAAGGAGCCTTGACAGTATCTTCGATGAAATTATCAAAGACAACTGCCCAGAGGTCCTAGAACCAGAGGGCAAAATAGTCATTGAAAGAATTCACCGATCACCCCCTGAAAGAGATCCCAAACTGAAAACACCAAGAAATATTATAGCCAAATTTCAGAGCTGTAAACTCAAGCAGAAAATACTGCAAGCAGCCAAAAAGAAGCAATTCAAATATCGTGGAACTACAGTCAGGATCACGCAGGATCTCTCAGCTTCCACATTAAAAGACAGGAGAAATTGGAATATGATATTCCGAAGGGCAAAGGAGCTGGGACTGCAACCAAGGATCAACTACCCAGCAAAACTAAGCATAATTTTCCAGGCAAGGTGATGGACATTCAATGAAATAAGGGAATTCCAGACCTTACTGATGAAAAGGCCAGAACTCAATGGAAAATTTGATCTCCAAATACAAAACTCAAGAGAGACATAAAAAGGTAACCGGGGGAAAAACCCTACAAACCTCATTAACCAATAAGCTTAGGTTGTTTACATCTTTATGTGGGATTATATCATCTTACGTATGTTTTTTATGTATATATATATATATATATATATATATATATATACATATACATATACATATATAAGTCATTCTTGTGAATGGTACAACTATTATGACAAATGAAAGGGATATACATAGGTTGTGAATGCCTGTATAAATTAAATGATGTAAAGATATAAAATATAAATAAGAGATATAAAGGGAGGGCTATGAGGGAAGTGGTAAGGAGGTAGTAGAAAAGGGTAAATTACACCAAAGGAAGTGGCAAAAAAATATATTATAGTAGAGGGAAAGAAGGGAGGGAGAAGAGCAGTATTTGAGCTTTACTGTCATCTGATCTAGTTCAAGAAGGGAATAACATACTCTGATAAGTTTAGAAATCTAACTTGTCCTATGGGAAGTGGGAGGGAAAGGGGGGAAAAAGGGAGGGGGGAGGGCAGAAGGAAGAGGAGAAGTAGCAAGTGGGTAACGGTAAGATAAGGGAGGGGAATAAAGAGGGAGGGTTAACTGAGGAAAGCAGCGGTCAAAAGCAAAACTTTGTTGAGGAGGAGAAGGGGAAAGGGAGAAATAAAAGCATAAACAGGGGGAATTAGGATGGAGAAAAAGACACAGATAGAAATCATAACCCTGAACGTGCAGGGGATGAACATTCTCACAAAACAGAAGCAGATAGAAGAATGGATTAAAAACCATAATCCTACAATATGCTGTTTACAAGAAATGCATCTGAAACAGGGGGATACACATAGGGTTAAGGTAAAAGGCTGGAGTAAAATATATTGTGCCTCAGCTAAAGTAAAAAAAGCAGGTGTAGCAATCCTAATCTCAGACAAAGCAAAAGTAAAGATAGATCTAATTAAAAGAGATAAGGAAGGACATTATATCCTGCTAAAAGGCACCATAAACAATGAAGCAATATCATTGCTTAACATATATGCACCAAGTGGTAAGGCATACAAATTCTTAGAGGAGAGGTTAAGGGAGTTACAGGAAGAAATAGACAGCAAAACTATAATATTGGGAGACCTCAACCTCCCCCTTTCTGAACTTGATAAATCTAACCTCAAAATAAATAAGAAAAAAGTTAAGGAGGTAAACAGAATTTTAGAAAAGGCACATATGATAGACCTCTGGAGAAAACTGAATGGGGATAAAAAGGAATATACTTTCTTCTCAAAAGTACATGGCACATACTCAAAAATTGACCATGTATTAGGACATAAAAACCTCAAAATCCAGTGCAGAAAAGCAGAAGTAGTCAATGCATCCTTTTCAGATTATGATGCAATAAGAATCATTTTTAATAAAGTACCATGGAAAAATAAGCTAAAAACTAATTGGAAACTAAATAATTTAATTCTAAAGAGTGAGTGGGCCAAAGAACAAATCAGAGAAACAATTAATAATTTCATTCAAGAGAATGACAATAATGAAACAACATACCAAAACTTATGGGATGCAGCAAAAGCAGTTCTTAGGGGAAGTTTTATATCTCTAAATGCCTACATGAATAAAATAGGGAAAGAGGAGATCAATGATCTGGGCAGACAGCTGAAAAAGCTAGAAAAAGAGCAAATTGAAAACCCCCAATTAAATACCAAATTAGAAATACTGAAAATCAAAGGAGAGATTAATAAAATTGAAACCAAGAAAACTATTGAATTAATAAATAAAACAAAGAGCTGGTTTTATGAAAAAAGCAATAAAATTGACAAACCTTTGGCCAATTTGATTAAAAAAAAAGAAAGAAGAAAATCAAATTACCAGTATCAAAAATGAAAAGGGTGAGGTCACCTCTAATGAAGAGGAAATCAAAACAATAATTAGGAATTATTTTGCCCAACTGTATGCCCATAAATTTGACAACCTTAGAGATATGGATGAATATCTACAAAAACATAAACTGCCCAGACTAACAGAGAAGGAAGTGAAATTTCTTAATGACCCCATATCAGAAAAAGAAATTGAGCAGGCCATCAACGAACTCCCTAGGAAAAAATCTCCAGGGCCAGATGGTTTTACATGTGAATTCTATCAAACATTTAAAGAACAACTAATTCCAATACTTTGTAGACTATTTGGGAAAATAGGTGAAGAAGGAGTCCTACCAAATTCTTTTTATGACACAAATATGGTACTAATACCCAAACGAGGTAGAGTTAAAACAGAGAAAGAAAATTATAGACCAATTTCTCTAATGAATATTGATGCAAAAATTTTAAATAAAATATTAGCAAAAAGATTGCAGCAACTCATTACGAGAATAATACACTATGACCAGGTAGGATTTATTCCAGGAATGCAAGGCTGGTTCAATATTAGTAAAACTATTAGCATAATTGACCATATCAACAACAAAACTAGCAGAAACCATATGATCATCTCAATAGATGCAGAAAAAGCCTTTGACAAAGTACAACACCCATTCCTATTAAAAACACTAGAAAGCATAGGAATAAGTGGAACCTTCCTCAAAATTATAAATAGCATCTACCTAAAACCATCAACAAGCATTATTTGTAATGGGGATAAACTAGATGCATTCCCAGTAAGATCAGGGGTGAAACAAGGATGTCCATTATCACCCCTATTATTCAATTTGGTACTAGAAACATTAGCTGTAGCAATAAGAGAAGAAAAAGAAATTGAAGGAATTAGAATAGGAAAAGAAGAAACTAAATTATCACTTTTTGCAGATGATATGATGATTTATCTAGAGAATCCTAGAGAATCAAGTAAAAAACTACTTGAAATAATAAATAACTTTAGCAAAGTTGCAGGGTATAAAATAAACCCACATAAATCCTCAGCATTCCTATACATTACTGACAAAGCCCAACAGCAAGAGATAGAAAGAGAAATTCCATTCAAAGTTACCGAAGGCACTATAAAATATTTGGGAGTCTATTTGCCAAGACAAACCCAGGGCCTATATGAACATAACTATGAAACACTTTTCACGCGAATAAAATCAGATCTAAATAAATGGAGAAATATCAGTTGCTCATGGTTAGGCCGAGCTAATATAATAAAAATGACAATTCTACCTAAATTAATCTATCTATTCAGTGCCATACCAATCGAACTACCAAAAATTTTTTTTACTGAGCTGGACAAAATAATAACAAAATTCATTTGGAAAAACAAGAGGTCTAGAGTATCTAGGATATTAATGAAAAGACATGCTAGAGATGGTGGCTTAGCCACACCAGATATTAAACTGTACTACACAGCAGCAGTCATCAAAACTTCCTGGTACTGGTTAAGAAACAGGGGTGTGGATCAGTGGAATAGGATTGGCACACAAGTAGGTGAAATCAACAAGTTTAGCAATCTACTCTTTGATAAACCCAAAGAGGCCAGTTTCTGGGCTAATAATTCACTATTTCACAAAAACTGTTGGGAAAATTGGAAAATGGTAGGGCAAAAACTGGGCATAGACCAATATCTTACACCATATACCAAAATAAAGTCAAAATGGGTTCATGATTTAGGAGTAAAAGTTGATACTCTAAGTAATTTGGGAAAGCAAGGAATAGTTTACTTATCAGATTTGTGGAAAAGTAAAGAATTCATGACCCAACAAGAGATAGAGAGCATTACAAAATGCAAAATGGATATTTTTGATTTTGTCAAATTGAAATGTCTTTGTACAAAAAAAGCCAATGCAACAAGAATTAGGAGGGAAGCAGAAAATTGGGAGAAAATCTTTGCAACTAGTATCTCTGATAAAGGCCTCATCTCTAAAATATACAGGGAGCTGAGCCAAATATATAGGAATACAAGCCATTCCCCAATTGAGAAATGGTCAAAGGATATGAACAGGCAGTTTTCAGAGGAAGAAATTAAAGCTATCTACAGGCACATGGAAAAATGCTCTGGATCGCTGCTGATTAGAGAAATGCAAATCAAAACAACTCTTAGATACCACATCTCTCCTGTCAGATTGGCTAAAATAACAAATCAGGAGAATGATAAATGCTGGAAAGGATGTGGGGAAATTGGAACATTGTTGCATTGCTGGTGGAGTTGTGAGCTGATCCAGCCATTTTGGAGGGCGGTTTGGAACTATGCCCAAAGGGCTATAGAAATGTTCATACCCTTTGACCCAGCAATACCGCTTCTAGGGTTGTATCCCAAAGAAATCACGCAAGCGGGAAAAGGACCCATATGTACAAGAATATTTATAGCAGCTCTCTTTGTGATAACCAAGAATTGGAAATCAAAGGGATGCCCATCAATTGGGGAATGGCTGAACAAGCTGTGGTATATGAAGGTGATGGAATACTATTGTGCCATAAGAAATGGGGATGATGCAGACTTCATAACAACCTGGAAAAACCTACACGACATAATGCTGAGTGAGCGGAGCAGAGCCAGGAGAACGTTGTGTACAGCCACAGATATATGGATTCCGTGAGGACCAACCCTGACATACTGCGCTTTTCTCAGCCACCTAAGGGGCAAGGACAACTCCAGGGGACTCACGATGGAGAATGCTATCTTCATCGAGACAAAGAACTGCGCAGTTTGAATACAGACTGAGGCACACTACATGCTCGCCTTTTCTGCTTCTCTTTTGTTTTTGTTTTTGGGTTTTTTTTTTTTTTGGTTCTGTTTCTTCTTTCTCATGATTCATTCCATTGGTCAAAATTCTTCTCCACGACTTGACTAATGCATAAATTAATTCAATGCGAAGTTATACATGACAGTTATATGAGACTTCATGCCGTCTTGGGGAGGGAGGGGAGAGGGAGGGGAGAAAAACTGGAACTCAAAACTATGTAGAACCGTGTGTGGTAAACTAAAAATAAATAAAGAAATTTATAAAAAAAAAAAAGAAGACATTAAAAAAAAAAGAAAGTAAGGGAAAAGGGGATGGAGGGGAGTGGGGTGACAGAAGGGAAGGTTGACTGGGTAATGGGGTAATCAGAATATATGCCATCTTGGAGTTGTGGGGAAAGGTAGAAATGGGGAGAAAATTTGTAATTCAAACTCTTGTGAAAACTAATACTGAAAACTAAAAATATTAAATAAATGAATGAATGAATGGATGGATGGATGGATGAATAGATGAATAAATAATGATTTAAAGAAAAAAAAAGAAAAACAAATGACCTGGAATATAGATCTAGCAGAGACAATCTAAGAATTATCAATCTACTGGAAAGCCATGATGAAAAAAAGATCCTGCACAGTATCTTCCAAGAATTCATCAAGGGAAATTGTTCTGAGTTCTTAGACCCAGGGGGCAAAATAGTCATCAAAAGAATCCCCCAATCACCCCCTGAAAGAGATCCGAAATGGAAAACTCGAAGGAATATTGTAACTAAATTCCAGAATTATCAGGTCAAAGAGAAAATAGTGCAAGCAGCCAGAAGGAAACAATTCTAATATTGCATTACTACAGCCAGGGTCACACTGGACCTGGAAGCTTCTACATTAAAAGACAAGAAGGATTGGAATATGATATTCCATAAGGCAAAGGAGCTTGGACTACAACCAAGGATCAACTACTCAGCAAAACCGAGCATAATTTTCAGGCAAGGAGATGGACATTCAATGAAATAAGGGAATTCCAGACCTTCCTGATGAAAAGAACAGAGCTCGCTGGAAAATTAGATCTTCAAACACAAAACGCAAGAGAGACATGAAAATGTAAACAGGGAGGGGGAAAATCCTTGTTATTCAATAAGGACAAAATTTTTATATCCTTATATAGAATTGTATTGTTTTATATATGTTATGTGTGTGTGTGTGCATATATATGTCAATCTTGAGAATGGTATAGTTATTGCAGCAATCAAAAGGGACATATATAGACAGAGGATGTGAGTATAAATTAACTGATGTGATGATAAAAAAAACATAATTAAGGGGTGAAAAAGGACTGTTCTGGGAAAAGAGGTAAGGAGGAGGTAGAAAGGGGTAAATTACATCACATGAAGAGGCACAAACATATTATAGTAGAGAGAAAGAATGGAGGAAGAAGGGTGGAATTTGAGCTTTACTCTCATTGGATTTGGTTGAAGGAGGGAATACCATACTCTAATAAGTACAGAAATAAAACTTGTCCTACAGGTAGTAGGAGGGGATAGTAGAAAGAAAAATAGGGGGTAGTTAGAAGGGAGGAAAGAAGCAGTAAGAGGAAAATAGTAAGATGAGTGGGGGGACTGAAAGGGAGAGAATATGGAGGGAGGTCAAAAGCAAAACTGTTTTGAGGAGGGGAAGGGAGACAGGAGAAATAAAAAGATAAACCGGGGTGGGGGGATAGGAGGGAAAAAAGAAACAGATAGTAATCATAGCCGTAAACGTGAATGGGATGAAGTCTCCTACAAAATGGAGGTTGACAGCAGACTAGATTAAAAACTATAATCCTACAATATGTTATTTACACGAAACGCATTTGAAAAAGGGTGATCAACACAGGGTAAAGGTAAAAGGCTGGAGTAGATTATATTATGCTTCAGCTGAAGTAGAAAAAAAGCAGCAGTAGCAATCCTAATCTCAGACAAAGCAAAAGCAAAGACAGATCTAATTAAAAGAGATAAGGAAGGAAACTATATCCTGCTAAAAGATACCATAGAGAATGAAATAAGATCATTATGTAACATATGCACCAAGTGGTACAGCATTCAAATTCTTAGAGAAGTTAAGGGAGTGACAAGAAGAAATAGATAGCAAAACTTTACTAGTGGAAGACCTCAACCTCCCCCTCTCTGAACTTGACAAATCTAACCTCAAAATAAACAAGAAAAAAGTTAAGGATGTGAATAGAATTTTAGAAAAGGTAGATATAATAGACCTCTGGAGAAAACTGAATGAGGATAAAAAGGAATATACCTTTTTCTCAAAAACTGACTATGTACTAGGGCATAAAAACCTCACAATCCAGTGCAGAAAGTCAGAAATAGTCAATGCATACTTTTCAGATCATACCCAACAAAAATTATTTGTAATAAAGGACTATAGAAAGATAGACTAAATATTAATTGGAAACTAAACAATCTAATCCTAAAGAATGTGCAGATAAAAAATCATAGAAACATTTGATAACTTCCTTCAAGAGAATAACAGTAAAGAGACAACATACCAAAACATAGGGGATGAAGCAAAAGCAGTTCTTAGGGGAAGTTTTATATCTCTAAGTGCTCACATGAATAAAATAGGTAAAAAGGAGATCAGTGAATTAGGCATGGAACTGAAAAAGCCAAAAAAAATTGAAAAATCCAAATTAAATAGCAAATTAGATATACTGAAAACCAAAGGAGAGATTAATAAAACTGAAATCAAGAAAATTATTGAACTAATAAATAAAACTAAGAGCTGGTTTTATGAGAAAACCAATAAAATTGTTCAACCTTTGGCCAATTTGATTAAAAAAAGAAGAAAACAAAATTAGCAGTATCAAAAAGGGAAAGGGTGGATTCGTGTTCAATGAAGAGGAATTAAAGCAATAATGATGAATTATTTTGCCCAATTATATGCCCATTAATTTCACAACCTTAAGGAAATAGACGAATATTTACAAGAATACAAAATTGCCCATGTTAACAGAAGAAGAAATATAATACCTAAATAGCTCCATCTCAGAAAAAAAAGAAATGGAGCAAGCCATCAATGAACTCTCTGGGATAATTGGAAAACAGTATGGCAGAAACTGGGCATAGAGCAATATCCTACAATGTATACCAAAATAAAGTCAAAATGGGTTCATAATTTAGGAATAAAAGCTGATATTATAAGCAATTTGGGAGAGCAAGGAATAGTTTACCTGTCAGATTTATAGGAAGGGAAGATTTCAAGGGAAGATTGCATTACAGAATGCAAAATGGATAATTTTGACTATGTTAAATTGAAAAGTTTTTGTACAAACAAAACAAATGCAACAAAGATTAGGAGGGAAGCAGAAAATTGAGACAGAATCTTTACAAACAGTGTCTTTGATAAAGGCCTCATATCTAAAACATACAGGGAACTGAGCCAAATTTATAGGAATACAAGTCATTCCCCAATTGAGAAATGGTCAAAGGATATTAACAGGCAGTTTTCAGAGGAAAGAATTAAAGATATCTATAGTCATATGAAGAAATGCTCTAAATCACTATTGATTAGAGAAATGCAAATCAAAACAACTCTTAGGTACCACATCTTTCCTGTCAGATTGGCCAAAATGATAAAACAGGAGAATGATAGATGCTGGAGAAAATATGGAAAAATTGGAACATTATTACATTATTGGTGGAGTTGTGAACTGATCCAGCCATTCTGGAGAGCAATTTGGCACTATGCCCAAAGGGCTATAAAAATGTGCATACCTTTTGAGCCAGCAATACCACTTCTAGGACTGTATCCCAAAGAGATCACACAAAGGGGAAATGGACCAGTATGTACAAAAAATATTTATGGCAGCTCTTCGTGGTAGCAAAGTATTGGAAATCAAGGAGATGCCCATCAACTGGGGAATGGCTAAACAAATTGTGGTATATGAGTGTTACGGAACGCTATTGTGGTATAAGAAATGAGAAGCAGATGGACTTCACTACAACCTGGAAAGACTTAGATGCACTGATGCAGAGTGAGGGGAGCAGAACCAAGAGATTATTACACATTATTACAGACATGGTATCTGTAAGGACTAACTTTGCTAGACTTGGCTCCTCTCATCAATGCAAAGTTCAAAGTCAACTCCAAAAGACTCATGACAGAAAAAGCAGTTCACAATCAGAGAAAGAATTATGGAGTCTGAATGTAGATTGAGGCAAACTATTTGCTCACTTTTTTCCTTCTTTTTTTTGGTTTCATTTCTTCTTTCTTGTGATTCATTCCATTGGTTATGATTCTTCTTTACAACTGGACTATTATGTAAATAAGTTCAGGGTGAAGGTATATGTAGAACCTACATTGGATTACATGCTGTCTTGGGAGGGGAGGGTGGGGGAGAGGGAGAGGAAAATTTGGATCATGAAAACTTGTGGAACTGAGTGTTGTAAACTAAAAATAAAAAAATAAATTTATTTTAGAAATAAAATATGTGAGCTTATAAAAGTTACCTAATTTCTCTGGACTTTAGTGTTCTCTTTAATGAAATAACCATATTAGAATATTTCTCTAGTTGGACTCAGATCCCACACAGCTTTAAGTCAACTATCTTATGACTAGATGGTTTTAAATTCCACTCTATTTTGGGGATTCTCTGAAAGAAGCTCAACTCAGTGCTAGTTTCTATAGTATTCTTAATGTCATAATGTCTCCATGTTTCTTTTTTTAATTCTTTTTTTTAGTTTTGAACTTTCCCTTTTATAGGATTTTGAGTTTTAAATTCCCCCCACTTCTCATTCTCCAGATGGCATTAAATCTGATATAGGCTGTACAGGTATGATGCTATTAAAAATACTTCCACATTAGTTACGTTGTGAAAGAAGAATCAGAACAAAAAGGAAAACCATGAGAAAGAAAAGACAATGACAACAACAAAAGAGAAAATAATACTCTTTGATCTGCATTCAGACTCCATAATTCTTTCTTTTGATGGGAATAGCATTTTCCATCATGAGTCTTTTGGAATTGTCTTAGATCATTGCATTGCTCAGAAGAGCTAAGCTTAACAAAGTTGGTCATCATATAGTGTTTTTGTTTCTGTGTACAGTGGTCGCCTGGTTCTCCTCATATCACTAAGTATCAGTTCATGCAAGTCTTTCCAGTATTGTCTGAAGTCTGCCTGCTCACCATTTCTTATGGAATAATAATATTCCATTTCTTTCACATACCACAACTTGTTCAGCCATTCCCCATTGATGAGCATCCCCTCAGTTTCCAATTCTTTGCCACCACAAAAAGAGCTGCTATAAATATTTTTGTACATATGGGTCCTTTTCCTTTTTTTATGATCTACTAGTGGTATTACTGGATCAAAGGTTATGCACAATTTTATTGCCCTTTGGGCATGGTTCCATATTATTCTCCAGAATATTGGATCAGCTCACAACTCCGCCAACAATTCATTTGTGTTACAATTTTTCCACATCTTGTCCAACATTTATCATTTTCCTGTTTTGTCATGTTAGCCAATCTGATAGGTGTGAGGTGGTTCCTCAGAGTGGTTTTAATTTGCATTTCTCTAATCAATAGTGATTTAGAGCCCTTTCTATTTGAATATAGATAACGTTAATTTCTTCATTTGGAAACTGCCTGTTCATATCCTTTGACCATTTATCAATTGGGGAATAACTTCTATTCTTATAGATTTGGCTCATTTCTCTATATATTTTAGAAATGAGGCCTTTATCAGAGACATGGGCAGTGAAATTTGTTTCCCAGCTTTTTGCTTCCATTCTAATCTTGGTTGCATTGCCTTTGTTGGTACAAAACCTTTTCCATTTAATGTAATCAAAATCATCTATTTTTCATTTTGTAATGTTCTCTGTCTCTTGAGTTGTCATAAATTCTTCCATTCTCCTTAGATCTCCGTAATGGCAAGCAAAGTGGGATTTTTTTTGGATTGAAAAGTGCTTGGAGTTTTAGCCAATCAGAGACTTGTATGTGTGTTGAGCTCTAGTGAACCAGATGTGCATGAATTCAGCCAATCAGAGACCTGAGTTCTAGCCAATCAGATGCTGGCTAGAAATGTATATAAGGAGAGCCAAGAGTGTGACAGGAGTAGATATCCAGAGGGCATTGAAGACATTAAGAGAGCTACCAGCATTGAGAAGAAGGCAGCTGACAGCATTGAGGAAACTGATAGAGAGCCAGTGTCAAGAGAGCTGCCAGTGTTGAGAAGAGAAGAAGAAACTTTGAGCTGAGAGCTGAAAGGAAACCTAAAAGAGCTGGGAAGGGCCTCCCAGAATGCAGAGGAGAGCCTCTGGGAGTGCAGGAACACAGAAGATAGCTTTGATGGCAGAGGCTTGCTGAAGGAGCCTCCGCACTTTGAAGGCAAGTAGAGGTGGGTGGAACCATAGGGCAGAGACCTGCTCATGGGAAGGAGAGTTAGCTAAAGCCCCTTTTGAGTGCTGTTAAAGTGAACTGAGCTGCTAACACAGAATATCTGGACTTTGGAAGTGAATTGAAATTCTGGTGTTGGTGGTGTGTGTTGCTGCTCTGTTAACCTTTGTTTTCCCAGAAACAGACACTGTGGGAAGGAATCCATGGAGCCTGCTGACGAGCAGGAGTTTGAAGTAGAGCAGTTCCCATGAGCTGGGACCTGATGCAGGAGTGGAGAACTGCATACCTGTGAATCCAGAGGAGAGTCGGGAGCAGTCAGCCTATAGAGGAGGAGCCATGGGACCTGGAGGTAAACCTTGGATTAAGATGAAAGAAGACTTTGCTTGGATGCTTGGTAATGATAAAGGAGATTGTTCTTACTGTGACCTAGGGGTGGATGGTGCGGTATTTTCTGCTACCCCTTAAGGATGTTATGATATGAGATATATGAATGTTAAATGATATACTTTGCTTAAGGATGTTGTCACGAATATTATGCTATGCTTTATTGAACAATGCTTTGGTTTATTGCTGAATAAATACAGAGTTCATTATACTATGCAATTGGATCCCTGAAATTGATCACAGCAGCAGTCTTCAGATGTGCTGCCATGATTGGCATTACAATCTGACAGGTAAACTATTCCTTGCTCTCCTAATTGGCATATAGTTTAACACTTTCTGTTTAAATAGTGTGCTCATTTTGACTTTACCTTGGTGTACTGTGTAAGATATTGGTCTATGCTTAGTTTCTGCCATACTGTTTTCCAGTTTTTCCAGAAGTTTTTTTGTCAAAGAGTGATTTCTTATCCCAGAAGGTGGAGTCTTTGGGTTTATCAAACAATAGATTACCACAGTCATTGACTGTTCTGCCATATGTACTTCACTTGTTCTACTCATCCACCACTCTATTTCTTAACCAGTAACAAGTAGTTTTGATGATTACTGCTTTATAATACAGGTTTATGTCTGGTATAGTTAGGTCACCTTCCCTTGCATTTCTTTTTATTAATTCCCTTGAGATTGTGGACAGTTTATTCTTCCAAATGAATTTTTATGATTATATATATATATATATGTGTGTATATATATATGTATATATATATATACACACATATATATGCACACACACATACACACATATACATATATATATATACATACATACACACACACACACACGCACACATACACACATATATTTTTGGAGGGGTGAAAGCAGGGCAATTGGGGTTAAGTGACTTGCCCAAGGTCACACAGCTAGTAAGTGTGTCAAGTGTCTGAGGCCATATTTGAACTCAGGTCCACCTGACTCCAGGGCTGGTGCTCTATTCACTGAGCCACCTAGCTGCCCTGCCAATGAATTTTTAAATTATTTTTTCTAGCTCTTTTTTTGGTCTGTTGATTGGTGTGGGATTCAATAAGTAAATTAATTTAATTAGAATTGTCATTTTTATTATTTTAGCTCTGCCTACCCATGAACAGCTGATATTTTTTCTAGTTATTTAGATTTGACTTTATTTGGGTGAAATGTGTTTTGTAATTGTGTTCCTATAGTTCTTGGGTTTGTCTTAGCAGGTAGAGACGCATATATTTTATATTGCCTGCAGCTACTTTAAATGGAGTATCACTTTCTATCTCTTGCTCCTGAGCTTTCTTAGTGATATATAGAAATGCTGTTGATTTATGTGGGTTTATTTTATATCCTGCAACTTGCTAAAGTTGTTAATTGTTTCAAATAGTATTTTAGTTGATTCTCTAGGATTCTCTAAGTATACCATCATATCATCTGCAAAGGGTGAGTTTTGTTTCCTCATTGCCTGTTCTAATTCTTTCAATTTCTTTTCTTTTCTTATAGCTAAAGCTAATGTTTGTAATACAATATTGGATAACAATGGTGATAGTGCTTCTCCCCCTCCCCCAATTTTATTGGAAATGCTTCTAGCTTATCCCCATTACAAATAATGCTTGCTGATAGTTTTAGATAGATGCTAGTTATTTCAAGGAAACTCTATTGATTTCCATGTTCTCTAGTGTTTTTAATAGAATGGGTGCTGTTAATTTTGATATTGATATGGTCAATTATGCTGATAGTTTTCCTAATACTGAACCAGCCTTGCATTTCTGGTATAAATCCTACTGATCATAGTGTACTTTCTTCATGATAAGTTGCTCTCATCTCTTTGCTTTTATATATATATATATATATATATATATATATATATATATATATATATATATATATATATATATATATATATATATATCACCTATATTCATTAGGAAAATTGGTCTGTAATTTTCTTTCTCTGTTTTTGGCTCTTCCTGGTTTACATATCAGCACCATATTTGTATCTTAAAGAGTTTTGTAGTACTCTTTCTTTGCCTATTTTTCCAAATAAGTTATACAGTATTGAAATTAATTGTTCTTTACATGTTCAGTAGAATTCACTTGTAGATCCATCTACCCCTGGAGATGTTTACTTAGGGAGTTTATGGCTTGTTCAATTTCTTTTTTCTGAAATGGGTCTATTTAAGCATTTTATTTTCTCTTCTGTTAATCTAGGCAATTTCTATTTTGTAAATATCCATCCATTTACTTAGATTGCCAGATTTATTGGCATACAGTTGGGCAAAATAACTCCTAATTATTGATTTAATTTCCTCTTCATTTTGGTGGTGGATTCACCCTTCTACTTTTTGATACTAGTAATTTGGTTTTCTTCTCTTTTTTAAGTCAAATTAACCAAAGTTTATCTATTTTATTGTTTTTTTTATACAACCATCTCTTCATTTTATTAGTTTAATAATTTTCTTAATTTCAATTTTATTAATCTCTCCTTTGATTTTCAGAATTTCTAATTTAGTACTTAATTGGGGTTATTTAATTTGTTCCTTTCCTAGCTTTTTAGTTGCATGCCCCATTCATTGATTTTTTTCTTTCTCTATTTTATTCATGTAAGCTTTTAGGGATATAAAATTTCCCCTGAGAACCACTTTGGTTGCATCCCCTAAGTTACAGTATATCATCTCATTACTATCATTCTCCTGTGTGAAGTTATTGGTTGTTTCTATGATTTGTTGCTTGGCCCACTCATTCTTTAGGATTAACTTAATAGTTTCCAATTAATTTTTAGTCTGCCTTTCCATGGCATTTTGTTACATGTAATTTTTATTGCATCATGACATGAAAAGGATGCATTTAATATTTCTGCCTTTCTGCACTGGATTCTGAGGTTCTCATGCCCCAGAACAAAGTCAATTTTTGGGTAGGTGCCATGTACTACTGAGAAAAAGGTATATTCCTTTCTAACTCCATTAAATTTTCTTCAATGATCTGCCATATCTAACTTTTCTAAAATTCTATTCACCTCCTTAACTTCTTTCTTGTGTATTTTGTGTTTGTATTTATCTAGTTTTGAGAGAGGGAGGTTGAGGTTGCCATTAGTATAGTTTTGCTGTCTGCCATTAGTATAGTTTTCTTCCTGTAACTTAGTTAATTTCTCCTCTAAAAATTTGGATGCTACGTCACTTGGTGTATCCATGTTCAGTAGTATTATTACTTCATTGTCTATGGTACTTTTTAGCAAGGTGTAATTTCCTTCTTTATCTCTTTTAATTATTTCCATTTTTATTTTTACTTTGAGATTAGGCTCGCTACCCCTGTTCCATTTTGTTTTGTTTTTAACTTCAGCTGATGCATAATATATTCTGCTTCAACCTTTTACCTTTACTCTGTGTGTATCTCTCTGCTGCAAATGTGTTTCTTGTAAACAACGTATTGTAGGATTCTGTTTTTTTTTAATCCACTCTGCCATCTGCTTCTGTTTTATGGGACAGTTCATCCCATTCACATTCACAGTTATGATTACTAACTGGGTCTTTCTCTGAATCTTATTTTCTACCCTTTTTATACTTTTCTCTCTCCTTTCACTCTTTCCCTCCTCACCAGTGTTTTGCTTGACTGCCACCTCCCTTAATCGCCCTTTCCTTCTATCAGCCCTCTTCCCTTTCCTTTCCCTATTCTCCTACTACTTCTTCCCTCCCTTCTTGCCTGCCTTCTATCCACTCCCAGCCTTTTCTTTCCCTTTTCCCCTCTTACTTCCAAATAGAGTATCATTTATAACCAATTGAATGTGCATGTTCTTCCCCGTTTGAACCTACTCCAATGAGAGAAAGGTTCAAACAATGCTTGCCCCTTCCCTTCTTTCCCTGTCCTGTAATAGGTCTTTGTGCCTCTTCCTGTCATGTAATTTACCCCATTCTGCCTCTTCCCTCCCTCTTCTCTAAGTACAACACCTTTTCACCCCTTAATTAATTATATTTATCATCACATCAAATTTAACTCATTTCCACACTGTTCATCCATGTACATTCTCTTCAAATGCCATAATAAAGATCCAGTTCTCAAAAGGTACAAGCATTGTCTTCTCATGCAGGGATTCAACCAATTAAACCTCATTTAATAACACCTTTTTTTCTTTCTTATTTAGCTTTTTATGATTCCCTTGAATGCTGTATTTGAAGATCAAATTTTCTGTTCAGTTCTGTTTTTTTTTAATCAGGAATGATTGAAAGTCCCTTATATCACTGAATGCCCATCTTTTCCCCTGAAATATTATACTAAGTTTTGCTTGACAGTTGATTCTTTGTTGTCATCCAAGCTCCTTTGCCTTGCAGAATATCACATTCCAGACCCTGGGATCATTTAATGTAGAAGTTGCTAAGTCCTGCATAATCCTGACTGTGATGTCTCTACCTTTTTTGAGAAGCCATTATCTCAAAGATCCCTAATGATTCTTTGCACTCAAATCAAATGCTATATTAATTTTCCTCATTCTCCTAGGCACTATTGGTTAACTCCTCCTCAAAACAATGTACTCCCTTAATTTCAGCAATGATAAAATATCTTAGTAATTCCCCAAATCTGATTCTTCTTTTTCCATTTATTGTACTGGCTTCTTCCTATTTCATACAAAATGAACACCATGTTTTTATTTGCTTGATTTTTTTTTGGAGGGGGGAAGGCAAGGCAATTGGGGTTAAGTGACTTGCCCAAGGTCATACAGCTAGCAAGTGGCAAGTTTCTGAGGCCAGATCTGAACTCAGGTCCTCCGGACTCCAGGGTTGGTGCTCTATTCACTGCACCACCTAGCTGCCCTGAAGACCATTCTTAAAGCTTGTGTCTTAGCTTTCTATCTCAGTATTCTCTCCTTTATGTAGCACGTTCATTTTGTGATTTTAATCATCTAGATGCTGATGACTTCCAAATGTGTTTTTCTAGTCTGACCTTTAATCTGAGAACAATTTTATGCTTTTGTTGACACAAATGGAACTTTCGAAAAAAAATACATTTTATAGTCTTTTTATCATTTTGTTTTTAGGTTTATCTTAATGTGAATGTAATAATCATTAAAACACATTTTGACATAAAAAGAACAAAAATAATATTTCCTAGGGAACTGTAGACTTCTGGTGAATACAATTTGCTTTTTAAAGCATGTATGATTTTTAACCAAATTGTAAGAAAATTGCCCTGTTTCATTTATTATCTTCTGAATTTTTGTTTCTTTTGTATATTTATTGATGCTTTGCTAACTCTTTTTCCCCTTGTACCATTATCTACTAATTCAACCTTAACTGCTGAACCCCCCCCCACTCCCATTAGTAACAAATAAGTACAGTCAAAGGGGAAAAATAAATACATTGGCCATGTGTGCAAAAAGACACCTCCCTCTGCAACCACTAGTCCATTTCTAACTCTTCTACTCAGCCAAGAGGCATCATCTGTCTTCTAAAGTCAATATTGCTCACTCCTTGAACAACATCAGTTAAGTCTTTTGAAGTTTGTTTGTTTGTTTTTTACATTATTTTGGACATTGTGGAATGCATTCTTCTGGTTGTACTTATTTCAATTTGTATCATTCTATACAAGTATTCCAAAGGTTTTCTGAAACTGTCGCTTTCATCATTTCCTTTGATTCAATATTCACTCACATTTCACTCATTCACTCATATTTCACTCACATTATATTTTGTTCAGTCATTCCTTGTTTGACAAGCACTCATTTCCTTTCAGTTTTTTTTTTTGCCACAAAAAATGCCACTTTAAATATTTTTTGTACCTATAGATACTTTCCCTCTGATTTTGACCCCTTTGGGAGCATATTGATTTTGGTTGTCTCTCTGGATCAAAGGTTTTGCAGAGTTTAGTGACTTACTGAATAGAAATCCAAATTATTTTCCAAAATAGTTGGACTCATTCAAAGTTTCAACTGCATTACCTTTAAGAAATGTACTTTTCAGGTTTTGTTATCTTTTGCAAGGAGGTAGATATGAGGTAGAACCTCAGAGCTGTTTCAACTTGAGTTTTTTTTTTCTCTTTATTAGTGATTTGTGACTTTTTTGTCTATGTGGTTGTTAGCAGCTTTCACTTTGACATTTGAAATGTGCTTATTTACATCTTTTGAACATTTATATATAGGTGTATATATATATGTATGTATATATATAGGTGTATATGTATATGTGTGTATGTATGTATGTATGTATAGTTTACCAAAAGCAGTCCTAGTGAAGTTTTAATTAAATTATGTATGTATGTACACATATATGTGTGTGCGTATGTGTCTCTATATGTACATATGTACAAATGTATATATGCTATTAAAGACTATATATTAAGGGTGCATGTATTTTTCACCAATTGCATATGAATTTTGGATACAAGAGCTTGCTATGTTCTTTTTTTTTCCTCTCTGTTAACTTTCTTTCCTAATTCTACCTGCATTGATTTTACTTTGCAAGAAGTTTTCCAATTGTATATGACTGAAATCTTCCTTAAAATATTACATACTTTTAAAATGTTTGTATTATATTTGCTATACAAGGGCTATGCTAATCTTTATATTATTCTAATTTTATTGTGAGTGCTCCTGTGGTGCCAATGTGATCAGAGATCTTCTCAGCCCATTCAATAGATGGAGCTCAGACGGAGCTAGTTAAGGGAAGCTTGATTAGGAGAGGCTTGCTTGTAAGTTGGCCCACACCCTTTTGCTATTAGGTGCTAAGCCCCACGCCTACACAGGGTACCGTGTGGGTAGCCATTAAGCTCAGACTAGGGAGCTGCAGAGTAGAGAGAGATGCAAAGAAGACAGAACTGCGAGAGAAGAGAGAGACAGAGACCTGGAAGAATCTGAGAGACAGAGAGAAGAGAACTGCAAGGGCTCAGAGAACTTCAAGGGCTCTCAGAACTACAAGTTCTCAGAACTTCTGGAGGAGAGGATGCAGGCAAGCAGACAGTTAGGATTCATGAGTGAGTGTTTATGGGAAGGCTGTAGCAGAAGGGAAAGTTACAGGATGTCTTGGCTCTTTGCTGTGATACTGTGTTTCATTTTCCTTGCTGTTACATTAAAGTCGACTTACTGGTTTTGGGATATAACTGTTGCTATGGCAAGTTGGAATTATTGTTTTGGGGATTTGATCCTCCAGTGTCTGCATAAATGTTTTACTTCTTCTGCCTTCTATATAGAGAGTATTATATTTTGCGATTCTGAACTATGCAGGCATATTCATGGTCACCATCGACATCGTGAATCTTGCCTTATTGATACAGCTCCTGATGCAAAGATATAAATGGAATTTTTAACTTTGATGTTGTAATCTAATCTGAAACTCAACAGAGCAGTGAAATTTTCAGAGACCTGAATTATAGATCTGTCTTTTCCCTATATCATCAATGCTTGTAATCAGTTGGCACATGATATAACAATTGAAATAATGTATTCAAAGCACCTTGCAAATCATAAAGCACTCCATAAATGTAAATATTATTATTATAATTATTAGCAATCCAGAAGACTTGGTCATTATGGTCTTGTCATCTCTGAAGCATAGTTTTGACTGGCAGCTTTTGTTTCTTGAAATAACACATTGTGGCTCTTGAACGTTATTCTTGCCACTCATGAAATTGTTTCTTTTTTGTTTTTCCATAACTTATCTGATCTAGATTACACCCTTTCCCACACACGTCACCAACCTAGGATGACAGTGAATGTTGTAATACATACCCTGCTTCAAGTGAGCCTATCATTTCATAAAGTAATTGAAATAATTTTACACACTGACTTATTTTATTACATGCTTTGAAGACCATAACCATATTTCCGAGCTTCTACTATCTTTGTTTCAGCTGTAGGGGTTCCCACCCACACTGGAGGGTATATAGCATTTATCACCTAGGATGTATGAACACCTACTGACTCGTTAGGCTGCCTCACTCACTACAACTTGACACTGACAGGTCTAAGTTACCAGAAAAACATCATCGTATACTCAAACTCTCAGAATCCTAGGGATGACCCAGAACATATCTTCCTATTCATCACTATAGCTGTTGAGCCACCAGTGGTAAAAATTGCATTATACAAACAAGCCACAAAGAATGATGACAAGTTGAAATATTAAATATAACTGTTTATTTAAGAATACAGCCAAACAAATAACATTTTAGATACATATTAAATCAAATTCAAGAACAATGAATATATCACAATCCACAAATAAATCTGAGTCACATTGTTTCAGGAACACACATAATATTTGTGAGGAAGAGTGGGCACATGCTTATAGAAATCAAACAAGACAATACCTGATAGAGGAAAATCTTTTACTTGGGCAACTTGCAAATGAAGGTTGTAGACTTTGATGTCATTGGTCTTTTTGCTCCTTTCCAGCTAATTGCTCTCCTTCTGATTCTTATAACTTTCTTGGTGCACAAATCCTCTCCCTTTTTATTCTCAAACAATCATTTGTTAAAACTTTTCTTTTGCATATAGGAAATGAAGGGAGTAGTAAGAGAACTGGGGCCCTAATCTCCAAATTTTCCTTTTACAATGTCATTGTCTTTATTTTTTATTTTTTTTTAGGCTTTTAAATTTATTTATTTAATTTATTTAGTTTTCAGCATTGATTTTCACAAGAGTTTGAATTATACATTTTCTCCCCATTTCTACCCTCCCCCCACTCCAAGATGGTGTATATTCTGGTTGCCCTTTTCCCCAGTCAGCCCTCCCTTCTGTCACCCCACTCCCTTCGCAACCCTTTTCCCCTTCCTTTCTTGTAGGGCAAGATAAATATCTACACCCCATTGCCTGTGTCTCTTATTTTCTAGTTGCATGAAAATACTTTTTTTTTTTGTTTTTGAACATCTGTTTTTAAAACTTTGAGTTCCAAATTCTCTCCACTCTTCCCTTCCCACCCACCCTCCCTAAGAAGTCAAGCAATTCAACATAGGCCACATGGGTATCATTATGTATAACCCTTCCACAATACTCATGTTGTGAAAGACTAACTATATTTTGCTCCTTCCCAACCCATCCCCCTTTATTGATTTTTTTTCACTTGACCCTGTCCCCTTTCGAAACTGTTTGTTTTTGATTACCTCCACTGCCATCTGTCCTCCTCTCCATCATCCCCCCCCTGCTCTTTTTTATCTTCTTCCCTCTTCTTTCCTGTGGGGTAAGATACCCAACTAAGTATGTATGCTATTCCCTCCTCAGGCCAAATCTTATCAGAGCGAGATTCACTCATTCCCCCCTCACCTGCCCTCTCCACTCCTCCCACAGAACTGCTTCCTCTTGCCACCTTTATGCTAGATAATCCACCCCATTCTATCTCTCCCTATCTCCCTCTCTCAATATATTCCTCTCTCATCCCTTAATTTGATTTTATTTCTTTTAGATATCTTCCCTTCATCTTCAACCCACCTGTGCCTGCTCTCTCTCTGTCTCTCTATATATATACATATACACATACATACATACATACACATTCATTTATATATATACACATAAACATAAACATAAACATAAACATATATATATATATATATTTCGTTCAGCCACCCTAATACTGAGGTCTCACGAATCATACACATCATCTTTCCATGAAGGAATGTAAACAACACAGTTCAACTTTAGTGAGTCCCTTGCAATTTCTTTTTCTTGTTCTTTTTCTTGATTACCTTTTCATGCTTCTCTTGATTCTTGTGTTTGAAAGTCAGATTTTCTATTCAGCTCTGGTCTTTTCACTGAGAAAGTTTGAAAGTCCTCTATTTTACTGAAAATTCATATTTTGCCTTGGAGTATGATACTCAGTTTTGCTGGGTAGGTGATTCTTGCTTTCAATCCTAGCTCCATTGACCTCCTGAATATCATATTCCAAGCCCTTCGATCTCTTAATGTAGAAGCTGCCAGATCTTGGATTATTCTGATTGTGTTTCCACAATACACAAATTGTTTCTTTCTGGCTACTTGCAGTATTTTCTCCTTGATCTGGGAGCTCTGGAAGTTGACGACAATATTCCTAGGAGATTTCTTTTTGGGATCTATTTGAGGAGGTGATCGACGGATTCTTTCAATTTCTATTTTGCCCTGTGGTTCTAGAATATCAGGGCAGTTTTCCTTGATAATTTCTTGAAAGATGGTATCTAGGCTCTTTTTTTGATCATGGCTTTCAGGTAGTCCAATAATTTTTAAATTATCTCTCCTGGATCTATTTTCCAGGTCAGTGGTTTTTCCAAGGAGATATTTCACATTGTCTTGCACTTTTTCATTCCTTTTGTTCTGTTTTATACTATCTTGATTTCTCATAAAGTCACTAGCTTCCACTGGCTCCAATCTAATTTTTAAGGTAGTATTTTCTTCAGTGGTCTTTTGGACCTCCTTTCCCATTTGGCTAATTCTGCCTTTCAAGGCATTCTTCTCCTCATTGGCTTTTTGGAGCTCTTTTACCATTTGAGTTAGTCTATTTTTTAAGGTGTTGTTTTCTTCCGTATATTTTTCAGTATTTTGGGGGGGAGTCTCTTTTAGCAAGTCATTGGCTTGTTTTTCATGGTTTTCTTGCATCCTTCTCATTTCTCTTCCCAATTTTTCCTCTACTTCTCTAACCTGCTTCTCCAAATCCTTTTTGCGCTCTTCTGTGGCCTGGGCCATGTTTTTCTTTGAGGCTTTTTTGTAGGCTCTTTGACTTTGTTAACTTCTTCTGGTTGTATGTTTTGGTCTTCTTTGCCACCAAAGAAAGAATGCAAAGTCTGAGACTGAATCTCGGTGCATTTTCGCTGCCTGGCCATATTCCCAGCCAACTAACTTGACCCTTGAGTTTTTCAGCAGGGTTTGACTGCTTGTGGAGTTAAGAGAACTATGTTCCACGCTTGGGGGGATGCGCCAGCTCTGCCAACACCATCACTCCTCCTTCCCCAAGAACCCCCAACCCAGACTGGGCTTAGATCTTCAGCAGGTTCTTCACTACTGCTCTGATCCGCCACTTAATTCCTCCCACCAGGTGGGCCTGGGGCCGGAAGCAACAGCAGCTGTACTTCTGTAGCTGCCCCACCTCTGCTGCCCCGGGGGCAGTAGCCAAACCATGAACTCTTTCCAGCTTTTCCCACTAACCTTCTCTGTTGTCTTTGATGCTTGTGGGTTGAGAAGTCTGGTAACTGCTGCAGCTCACTGATTCAGGGTGCTAGGGCACACCCCGCCTAGCTCCTGGTCTGGTTGGTCCGCGCTGCTCTCACTGCGTTGTGCTCTGCTCCACTCTGCTCCCAGCTCCGTGCAGGATAGACCTCACCCAGAGACCATCCAGGCTGTCCTGGGCTGGAGTCCTGCTTCCCTCTGTTCTTTTGTGGGTTCTGCAGTTCTAGAATTGGTTCAGAGCCATTTTTATAGGTTTTTGGAGGGACTCTGTCGGGAGCTCACTCTAGTCCCTGCTTTCCAGCCCCCATCTTGACTCCGCCCCAATGTCATTTTCTTTAACAGGTTATCAACAGCAACATGAGTATATTTGCTCTATTTTTGACATTGAAATAGTTAACTACCACCACTTCCTCCATTCTTCACAGATTTGAAGTCAAGAATCTGAGGTTGTTTTATTTTCCCTCCTTCTCCTTCTCCTTCTTCTTTTTCTTCTTCTTCTTCTTCCTCTCCTTCTTCCTCTCCTTCTTCCTCTCCTTCTTCCTCTTCTTTTTCCTCTCCTTCTTCCTCTTCCTCTTCCTCTTCCTCTTCTTCTTCTTCTTCTTCTTCTTCTTCTTCTTCTTCTTCTTCTTCTTCTTCTTCTTCTTCTTCTTCTTCTTCTTCTTCTTCTTCTTCTTCTTCTTCCTATGCACGAACTCCTAATTGCTCAGGAAAGGAGGGAAATTTGTAACAACTTGTTGGAGTTGGATTAATCTCACTCAAAAGACATTTTATTTAGTTTCCCTTTCTACTTGTCTTCCTTTTCAAACCACCTATAAGGTAGGTAGTTGCAGGTCTTAGAAACAGGAAGACCTGAGTTTAAATCCCTGTCTCAGACACTCAAGCTATGTGAATCTGGGCAAGTCACTTAAGCTCCATCTGCCTCAATTTACTTATCCATCAAATAAGGATAATAAAAGCATTTACCTTTCAGGTTTGTCATGGGGTTGAAATTAGGTAATATTTGCAAAAATATTCAAAGAATTTAAAGGACTATATAAATAACTGCTAGCTTTTATCATTATGGTTATCAGAAGTTGCAATCAACCCTTCTTTTTTCCAGTAAATCAATATACTCAAAATAAAAGTGTGCCTAGTATCTGACATGGTCAACCTGACGTTTCCCCCATAAATTATCTTCCTCCTCTCTTTATGAAGCCTTAAACAGCTTGATGGCAGATGCAAAGAAATCTCACTGGGGCTTGCTCTGACTTTTTCCTATACTGAGAGGAATCTCACAGTATGACAAATCTAATATATTTGTATTTCATTTATTTGCATAGACTCTACAAGGATTTAAGGAGAAACAGAGATAGAATTAAGTTAATAACACATAGATAGTACTAAGCAGTTAGCAATTGTTCCACATAGCACTACCAGTCCTAATACCCGACTCTAAGAGGCATCAGCAAATCCTAGCAGTTTGATCCTAACAGAATCAAGTAATGGGCAGATTTACCAGATTTATTGATATTTAAAGACCCTTGAATACTTCTGTGTTCCCTGGTGTGGTCCCTTCACAACAAGGTATCGTTGTGGTTAAAGGCTTCAGAGAGATTAAGAGGAAAGAGCCTTAAGGGAATTCTATGGGATTTTGAAACAAAGGTATTGAGGTAATTTTTGAGTACTTTGTTTCAGCAGTCTGGTAGAGTTGGAAACGAAAGAGTGAGGGGATAGTGGGGAAGGAAGCAAGTAATAAACATTTATGTAGCACCTCCTATGTGCCAGTCATTGTAGTAAGCACTTTTAAAGACAGTGTCATACTTTCTAGAAAAAAGAAAATGAACCTTGAAAATTATATGCCAAAGATCTTGACTTCAATTTCTAGCAAAATCTTGTAACATATTACTAAAGAAAGAATTTAGAAGAGATAAGGGATAAGAACTTCAGTAGATGATAGAATCAAATACAGGGGTTTTTGTTCATTCATTTGTTTATTTTAAGGATGCAGGAGACCCAAACAAGTTTGCAGACTGCAGGGAAAGAAACAGTTGATAGGAAGATATTAAATATTAGAGAGGAAGGGAGAATCAAAAAGGTACATTTATGGATGAGCTAGGGTGAGATAGAATTAAAGCATAAATGTCCAGGTGGGTTAGTTTTGGCAGGTATAAGTATAATAATTTCCAGTGGCATACAAAAAAAACCCCAGCAGAGTTGAAGATGTAGCAAAGGTTTGACATAAGAATGTGAAAGAGGGATCTTTTTAAATAGAAAGTATAAGACTTTATCATCTGGTGATAGGAGGGTGGTAGTGAACATGCTATTAAGGAGTGAGAAGAGTGGAAATGGTTTTCAATAACTACTGGTGGGAATATGATAGGCTTGATCAAATAAAATATCCTTTTTTGAAGGCCTTCGACAATTTGAGAGTAAGTGCAAACAAGACAAGTGGTGGAAATTCTAGGTGTCTGCATATTGATCTAAGGGAGGCTTAAATGGCAATAGAAGAGTGGAAAAGGGGAGTTAAGTATGAAACACATACTTTGTTTAATTGATTAAAACTGGGGGGACAGAATGGAAGTAAGGAAAATTTGATCACCATAAGAGTTGTAAGTATGATAATAGAGAGGATGAAGGAACAGAGGAACAAGAGGCTCTAGTGATGACCAAAGGAGTAACGAGGCAGATAGAAAGCCAGATGGAAAGGAAGCTTTATTCAAAGAAGGGATTTTCAGATTTCATGTGGATGTGTATACCAGTAAGGCAATAAACACAACATCAGTGATAATCGTGAATATGCCTATGTTGTTCTGTATCATAAAGTATGAGAGACTCCCCATAAAAAAGGTAAAAGAAGTATAACATTTATTTAGACACCAGAAAACCATATCCCATAACCAAATGTTCAGCTCCCAAATCCAGTCAGCCCACTTTATCATAACAGCAAGGAACACCATATCACAGCCTGGAGCATGGCCATCCCAAAACCTCTCCAACTCCCTGCTGGGGTGTCCCCAAAGACAAACTCACAGTACAGCGAAGTCAGCCTGTTCAGTTCTAACAATCATAAGGGTGGCCATTAGCAGCCATTAGTAACCATAACATCTTTCTCTCTCCCTCAGCATTTCCTGTGATGTAACTTCCTTTTCTTATCAGAAAGCTTCTCCTGCCATGTAACTTAAGCTTCCTGTATCATAAGCAGGTCACATGGCCTATTAATGGGTGGGAAAGATCTTCAAATCTAATTGCTGCTCCAATGTAATAAACTTAAATGATTATGGCATCCAAGGTTTGGGTGGATGAGGTAAATATGTAGATCATAAGAGTTGAAGAAATTTTTAAAATGAGAACGCAGAATGTTAAAAGCAATATGTGTATAAATCCTGATGTCCTTAAGGATAAAGGATGTCTCAAACGTTGCTCAAGGTGTAGCACTTCTGAGAGAAGGATGCTAGCAGAACTTATTTGTTTTCTGTTTTCTCTGAAAATGACCTTTGAATTGGAAGAAAAAACCCAGGAATTTCTGGTAGCAAATTTATTCTTATGAGAAGCAAGGAGATCTGATAATAATAGCTTTCATTTATATGGTGCTTTAAGGATAGCAAAGCTCCTTGCAAGTATTATTCCATTTTATCCTCACAAAAACCCTGGGAGGTAGGTGTTATTATTATCTCCATTTTACAGATGAGAAAACTGAGGCACACAGTGACTTGCCCAGGGTAACTCCTGGGAACTCTCTAAGACCAAGTTTGAATTGTCTTCTGGACTTTAGCGCCAGCATCCTATCCACTCTACCACTTACCTGCCTCTAACTGTAATTGATTAAGTCAAATTATCTAGCCTATATGAATTGTGTTCTGACACTGGAAGAAAAAACCTGGCAAATGTGATTGTGGGACCACTTCCCCTGCACCCCTTTGCCCCCTGGCAGTGATATCTGAAAGATTAGATAAGACTGGATAGGTGCCAGAGTACTTGAGAAGGAAAATGGTGTTCAGATCCTTAAGAAGGGGAAGAGAATGGAATCCGAAACCCAAAGGCCAGTGGTATTGAATTCAATATTAAAGAGATGATTAGTGAATATATGGGAAAAGACATTGGTCTTTTGAAATGAATTACATTATGGTAAGAACAAAAGAACAGGTGATACGAGAATGAATTGATTTCCTTTATTGACAGGGATACTAAAAGGATAGATAAAAATATTGCAGGCATAGTTTATCTAGATATTGACAAAATTGCTTTTTTTAAATTCAGTTTTACTTTACTTTTAGCTCTGAATTCTTTTACCTCCTTTACCTTCTACACATTGAGAATGAAAGGAAAATGAAATGTTACAAATATATGTAGCCAAGCAAAATAAATTCCAGAATTAGCCAATTCCCCTACACCCCACCCCCACACACATGAGTTTCAATCTGCAGTCTGGGACCATCAAGACTTTATTTGAAAGTAGATAATGTTTGATCATAAATTTTCTGGAATTTTGGTTGTTCATGGTCTTGATCTTTCTAAATTATTTGCCTTTACCTTATTTCTCTCTTTGCTGAAAATACTTTCTCTAAAGTCTCTTTGTTTCCAAAGTGAAACACTTTTTCTCAAACCTCATTCTTCTTGATCTTTCTTCAGTCTTTGACACTGTTGAGCGGTCTTTCCTCCTTGATGTTCTCTTCTTTCTCGGTTTTAAAGACAATATTCTCTCCTGGTTTTCCTACAGGCTACCAGACCACTTTTTGTCAATCTGTTTTGCTGAATCACCCTGTAATCATAGGTGTCCCTCAGTATTCTGTCCTGAGCTCTCTTCTTTTCTACCTCTGTTACTTTACCAGGAGATCTCATTAGCTCCTCACTTCCTACATCACGAGACTGTTACGGGGTAAAGCATTTTGTGAACCTAAAGGCACTGTAGAAATATGGGATATTGTAAACTCCATGAGGCTCTTTTTGTTTCCCCAGTGCTTCCCCATTGCCTGGCATATAGTAGGGGCTTAATAAATGTTTACAGACTTGGTTTGATGATAATGCTTTTAATTTATAAATTTTTCTTCAGGTTCTCCTAATTACATTTGCATGTTTTCCAAGGTTTCTTTGAAATCATCCTCTTCATCATTTCTTACAACACAATAGTATCATTATCATATTCATAACTTATTCAGCCATTCTCCATTTGATGGGCACTCTGTTTCCAATTTTTTACTACCTAGTAAAGAATTTCAGAAAAAAAAAAGTTTGAAAAATTATCCTACTGGAGCCAAGATAGCAAAGTACAGGCAACAATCCAGATGAACTCTCTCAATATTCCCCTCCATACAACCTTAAAATAACTTATCAAATCAAATATTGAAGACTCAGAGCCAATAAAAGTTTCGGGTAAGACTTTTTTCCAGTTTAAGGCAGTGTAAGAGGTCAGCTACAGGGGTCTATGATACCAGAGTGGTGACTAGCCCATGGCAGGGTGATGGTCAGGATAACAGAAGCTACAGCTTTGGGAGGTCTCAGCTCAGAGATAGTAAAGGGGATGGCCAAATGGTCAGAAAGAGATTACAAGGGGGCACTGGATACAGCTGGTACTGATTGGCAGCTCTATTGCTCATATGCATTTCTGGGTCATAGTTGCAGGGAAGAGAGGAGTACTTCTGGTCAGTCACAAGGGGGCAGGGGTCCTGGTCACAGTTCTGAGGCAAAGGACACTAGTGCTTGTGGCCACAGGAGAACAAGGGACTTGGTCATGATTCCAGGAACAATAGAAACCCTAGACCAGAAGAGCAGTGAACATAGCTCTCCCAAGATCACACCACCTTGGCAGCATTAAAACCCTGAAGATCCCCAGAACTAGCTCTGAAAAGAGCAGCACAAAAAGAAAAGACTGAAGCTTGAGACAGTACATCCCTATCCTCAGGTACCCAGCTTTAACACAGCATTCAAAATCAATAAATAGGTTGGGAAAATGAGCAAACAACAAAAACTGATGAACTCTGAGGGTAAATTAAAGTATAATTTTATTGGTTTATTGTTTGGCAATGTTTACTGTGGGAATATGTTTTTGCATGATTTCCCATGTATAATTGATATCATTTTGCTTGTCTTCTCAGTGAATAGGGGAGAGGTGGGAGGGAGGGAGAGAATTTGGAACTCAAAGTTTCAAAACAAAAGAATATTACAAATAATATTTTAGGAAGAAAAAAGAAAAAGTATCTCACTATTCTGGAAGAAAAAAATCAAGATGAAAAATTGTGGGCTGGATGATAATATAGTTAGATGTATTTGGACACATTTGAAAAGGAAAGACTCAAACATTAGTCATTAATGGTATCAGGTAAACTTGGAGGGAGATTTCTAGTGAATTTCCAAAGAAATTTATGCTTGGCCCTCTCTTGTTTCACACTTTTAGCAATGATATATACATATTAGTAGATCACATGCTTACCAAATTTCCATTTGACACAAATAAACTAAAATAATTAACAAATTTGAATGACAGTCAGAATTCACAAAGATTTTTCTGTAGAAAATTGGATTGTAGTTAATGAGATCATGTTTAACAAGGACCAATACAAAGTAGTTCAGCATTACCTTTGGGTTAGAGTAAAAGATGTGGGAAGCATGGTTATATAGTAATTTAACTAAGATCTGAGGGTTTTAGTGAACTGCAGGTTTAATATTTGTCAGTAGTATGGCTAAATGTAATATGACTAAAAAGTTAATGTGATAGCAAGTTGCACTACAAGAGGAATGGCTGCCAAGGATAAAGATAAAAATGGTGGTAAATGTGAATAATAGGATATCATTGCTCTTTAAGAGATGACAGACATGGTTGATTTAGTGAAATATTAAAAAAACTTCATGAACTGATAGAGTGAATTAAACATGATCAGAAAAAACAAAATAGGCCAAGATGGCAGCTGGTAATCAGGGAATAGCTTGAGCTCTGTACCGAGTCCCTCCAAAAACCTATAAAAAATGGCTCTGAACCAATTCTAGAATGGCAGAACCCACAAAACAGCAGAGGGAAGCAGGGCTCCAGCCCAGGACAGCCTGGATGGTCTCTGGGTGAGGTCTATCCCACACGGAGCTGGGAGCTGGGAGCTGGCAACGGAGTGGAGCAGAGCCCAGCCTGAGCGGCGTGAACCAACAAGACCAGCAACCGGGCAGAGCATGCCCTAGCACCCTGAATCAGTGAGCTGCGGCAGTTACGAGACTTCTCAACCCACAAACACCAAAGACTGCTGAGAAGGTTACTGGGAAAAGCTGCGGGAGTGGAAGGAGTTCGTGGTTCGGCTTCCAGCCCCGGGGGCAGCAGAGGTGGGGCAGCCAAGGCTGCTGTTGCTTCCAGCTCCAGGCCCACCTGGTGGGAGGAATTAAGTGGCGGATCAGAGCAGGGGTGCAAAGCCTGCTGAAGATCTAAGCCCAGTTCAGGTTGGGGGTTCTTGGGGAAGGAGCAGTGCTGGTGTGGCAGAGCTGGCACCTCCCCCCCAAACATGGAACATAGAACTCTGTAGTCTACAAGCAGTCATACCCCACTGAAAAACTCAAAGGTCAAGTTAGTTGGCTGGGAATATGGCCAGGCAGCGAAAACGCACCAAGATTCAGTCTCAGACTTTGCATTCTTTCTTTGCTGACAAAGAAGACCAAAACATACAGACAGAAGAAATTAATAAAATCAAAGAGCCTACAACACAAACCTCCAAGAAAAAGATGAATTGGTCCCAGGCCATGGAAGAGCTCAAAAAGGAGATGGAAAAGCAAGTTAGAGAAGTGGAGGAAAAATTGGGAAGAGAAATGAGAAGGATGCAAGAAAACCATGAAAAACAAGTCAATGACTGGCTAAAGGAGACCCAAAAAAATACTGAAAAATACACTGAAGAAAACAACACCTTAAAAAACAGACTAACTCAAACGGCAAAAGAGCTCCAAAAAGCCAATGAGGAGAAGAATGCCTTGAAAGGCAGAATTAGCCAAATGGAAAAGGAGGTCCATAAGACCACTGAAGAAAATACTACTTTAAAAATTAGATTGGAGCAAGTGGAAGCTAGTGACTTTATGAGAAATCAAGATATTATAAAACATAACCAAAGGAATGAAAAAATGGAAGACAATGTGAAATATCTCATTGGAAAAACCACTGACCTAGAAAATAGATCCAGGAGAGAGAATTTAAAAATTATTGGACTACCTGAAAGCCATGATCAAAAAAAGAGCCTAGATATCATCTTTCAAGAAATTTTCAAGGAGAACTGCCTTGATATTCTACAGTCACAGGGCAAAATAGAAATTGAAAGAATCCATCGATCGCCTCCTCAAATAGATCCCAAAAAGAAATCTCCTAGGAATATTGTTGCCAAATTCCAGAGCTCCCAGATCAAGGAGAAAATACTGCAAGCAGCCAGAAAGAAACAATTTGAGTATTGTGGAAACCCAATCAGAATAACCCAAGATCTGGCAGCCTCTACATTAAGAGATCGAAGGGCTTGGAATACGATATTCTGGAGGTCAATGGAGCTAGGATTGAAAGCAAGAATCACCTACCCAGCAAAACTGAGTATCATGCTCCAAGGCAAAATATGGATTTTCAATAAAATAGAGGACTTTCAAGCTTTCTCAGTGAAAAGACCAGAACTGAATAGAAAATTTGACTTTCAAACACAAGAATCAAGAGAAGCATGAAAAAGTAATCAAGAAAAAGAACAAGAAAAAGAAATTGCAAGGAACCTACTAAAGGTGAACTGATTTGTTGACATTCCTACATGGAAAGATGATATGTATGATTCATGAGACCTCAGTATTAGGGTAGCTGAAGGGAATATGCATACATATATGTTTATGTATATATATGGGTGAATGTGTATGTATGTATATCTCTGTGTGTGTGTGTGTATGTGTGTGTGTGTGTGTGTGTGTGTGTGTGTGTGTGTATATATGGAGAGAGAGAGAGAGGACACAGGGTGAGTTGAAGATGAAGGGAAGATATCTAAAAGAAATAAAATCAAATTAAGGGATGAGAGAGGAACATACTGAGAGAGGGAGATAAGGAGAGATAGAATGGGGTGGATTATCTCGCATAAAGGAGGCAAGAGCAAGCAGTTCTGTGGGAGGAGGGGAGAGGGCGGATGAGAGGGGAAATGAGTGAACATTGCTCACATCAGATTTGGCCTAAGGAGGGAATACCATACATACCCAATTGGGAATCTTACCCCACAGGAAAGAAGAGGGAAGAAGATAAAAAAAAATGGGGATGATGGAGGGGAGGGCTGATGGGGGTGGAGGTAGTCAAAAACAAACACTTTCGAAAGGGGACAGGGTCAAGGGAGAAAATTCAATAAAGTGGGATGGGTTGGGAAGGAGCAAAATATAGTTAGTCTTTCACAACATGAGTATTGTGGAAGGGTTATACATAATGATACACATGTGGCCTATGTTGAATTGCTTGACTTCTTAGGGAGGGTGGGTGGGAAGGGAAGAGGGGAGAGAATTTGGAACTCAAAGTTTTAAAAACAGATGTTCAAAAACAACAAAAATGTTTTTACATGCAACTAAAAAATAAGATACACAGACAATGGGGTGTAGAAATTTATCTTGCCCTACAAGAAGGGAAGGGAAAAGGGGATGGGAGGGGAGTGGGATTACAGAAGGGAGCGCTGACTGGGGAACAGGTCAACCAGAATATATGCCCTTTTGGAGTGGGTGGGAGGGTAGAAATGGGGAGAGAATTTGTAATTCAAACTATTGTGAAAATCAATGCTGAAAACTAAATATGTTAAATAAATTTAAAAAAAAGTTTAAAAAAAAGAAAAAACAAAATATATAGTGATTACAATATAGTTGGAAAGAGAAACAGAATAAAAAATGTATAATTTTAATAACAAAGCTTAGCTCTGCATAAATGCTATAGCAATATACCTCTTTGCTTTTGTTGCACTGGTGGAGGACCACCAGTAAAGAATATTGCAAATTATGTTAAATGTGGTTATGTGTTGATTAGTTTTGTGTAGTCTTCTCTCTCTCTCTCTCTGTCTCTCTCTCTCTCTCTCTCTCTCTCTCTCTCTCTCTTTCTCTCTCTCTTTTTCTCTCTCTCTATCTCTCTCTCTCTCTCTCTCTGATTCACTGGTGGGATAGATAGGAGATAGAGTAAGGCTTATCTAGAAGTAATGATGATGTAAAAACAAAGGGTTTAATAAAATTTAAGAAAACAACATTGATAAATTGTAGAACATGCATAAGGTTACAAGCAGAAGCATGAAGGGCAAGGCTGTGTGGATATTGCTTGAAGGAAGAAATGAAGATATTTAGCATAGATAAGAAAAGGTTCAGGGGCATGATAGCTTTTTTCAGGTAGCCAAAAGCTCATGTGTAAAAGTAATCAGTCATGTTCTACTTTATTCTAGAAAGCAAAATTAGGTTTGAAGAACAGAAGTTGCAAAAGGGAAAATATAGACTGATGTCAGGAAATAACTTCTTAGGCATGAGAGCTATCCAAAAATGGAATGCATTGGTACACGTTAGATGCCCTAATCATGGAAGATCACAAGTAAAAGCTAGAAAAACATTCTGGGTGTGTTGTAGGGTGAATTCTTTTTGTGAATGGCTTGGACTGGATGACCACTAAGGTCTCATCCAATCCTAAACTCCTGTGATTCTTCAGTTTTGGTTCTATAGTGGGAGGCAATGTGTTGATTTTACCTGTGAAGGAATGGTAGTCAGTAGATGCAGATGGTTGCTTTACATTGTATGACAGATGACTTTGCAATGTATTTGTCTACTTTTGTCAGCATCAGCTACCCCACCTACCTGGCCCATATGGTTGCAGATGAATGAGGAGGTATCTATCTCTTGGATGGAATGATTAACAACAGAGTGATCCATACCCACCATACTCTCCTCCTTGTCATCCATTCTGGGTTCCATGTTGTGTAATGTCAATTAGTTTCCTATTTGCCAGTGGAATGGTGGCTATATCAACTTATTTCTGTATACAGCCATGTTTTAAAATGTCATATTTTGACCTGTATTATACAAATGTGTCTAACAATAAACTATTTTTAAAGGAGTTCTACTATACTTCTGCTGAGTAGGGTGCATAAAATAAGCCTCATACTGAGTATATAATTATACAACAACCAGAGCAGCTTTTCAGTCAACAGATATTATTGGGCAAAACTCATTTATTAAGTACTAACTATGAGCTAGGCACTTTGCTAGGCACTAGGGATACAAAAATAGAATTGAGAAAATCCCTTTAAGTCTTCAAGGGGCTTACAGTCTAAAAATCCATTCCTACTACCTCCTCAGAGAGCCAGATCCAGACTTATTGACTAGGATTCTTCCATGATTACCTCTACCCTGCTCTGATCTCTCCTTTATATCCCATATGCACTTATATATTCAACTAGAACTATATTATTCCCACTTGGTGATGAGTTGAAATGAAATTGAATGCATGCTATTATGTGCTTATGGTTTGTAATTACTTTCTTCTTTTAGATTTAAACTCCCTGAGAGTATGTCTCCTTATTCTTTTGGTTGCACATCCGATTCACAGAACAACACTTGATGTGAAGTAAACTTTAAAATTTCTTGTTATTTAACCAAATATTCATGCTCCATTTTATGGAAACTCAAGCATCAGCCCCATTTTTACATAATCTTAAGATAGTCTGTGGCACATTCATTATCCTATGACATGTGGGTCTCATCTATATTCTACTATCATCCCTTCCCTCCTCCACAACATTTACCATGGTAAATTATAAACTACAGCATTTGTGTTAGAATTAAAATTTCTCAGGGTTATAAAATACACTTTTCTTGTTTTCTGTTCAGTCCTATTTAACCTTTCATGACCCCATTTGGAGTTTTCTTGTCAAAGACACTAGAGTGATCTGCCATTTCTTTCTCCAGGTCATTTTACAGATGAGGAATCTGAGGCAAACAGACTTAAGTGACTTGCCCAGGTTCACATATTTACTAAGTTTCTGAGCTCAAATTTGAATTCAAGTCTTCCTGACTCTAGGTGCTCTATCCACTCTCCCATTGAAATTTTTGAAATAACTATTTTCATGCATGATTCACACATAGTTACTGCTATCCATTTCGTGACCTCCACACACTATTTAATATATATATATATAATATATATAATTGAATGTTATTTATTTTCTAGGATCTGTGCTTTGTCTATTATGTTTGACTACCTCCAAACTGAACCACCTCACAACTATTCATTTTCTAAGAAAACTGTATGAAATTGCCAAAAGGATTGATTGGGATTAATGCAGTATCACCTCTTTATATGTACTTCCTAGTTTCTATTAAAAAATGTACAAATAAGCAAAAAAATGTAGCTTTTAGCCATCTTTAAACCCTCCACTTTGTAGCATTATAGCTACATATAGTCCATTTAGCAAAATTGTGGTAGGATTTGGTGACAGGAGCTGAGAGTAAAGAAGGGGTCGAGATCTTAATGTTCAATTTATACCATCCTCTTTTGAACAGAATTTCAGGTTATTGATTGACATTGCCTAATTCCATTTTATTGAGTCCCAGTAGGATCAAAATCACAGACTGTGATAAGCAAAAAGTACCAAATTCATCATGTTTAAAACTGTTTTTGCAAGGTCTCATGTTTTCTCTTCTTCCTCTACCCTAATCTGCAACTAAGCACTTGCAATTGCACAGTGACTGGGGGTTGGGGGAGGGGAGAGAAAGGAAAACAAAGCAAGTAAATGACAGTGAGAGGGTCTGATATGATTATGTTCTGTGATGTTTGAAAGATTCATGTCCTAATTAAAAGAAACTCGATTGAATTTTCCGATAGAAAATTGTTTTGGTGGTAAGTACATGTGCCTCATATTCTTTGAACCCAAGTGAAATTTCCTTTGTTCTCTCAAGAAAGTTAAAAATGGGAGTTGGGAAAGAGAAACCAAAAATAGAAAAGAAAATGTAAAGGGGAACATTAAATAGGCAATTTGGCAAATTGAAAAGTGTTGAATTGGGGGTCAGAGGCTTCAAAACTAGTCAGAGGAAATCTCACTTCAACCTGGGACAAGTCATCTGACATCACTGTGGCTCAGTTACCTCTTCTGTAAAATGAAGAGATTGGACTAAATGACCTCTGTGGTCTCTTCCAAGTATAATATTGTATAATGCAGAATGTAGGATGTAGGGATAAAGATTATATGACCAAGGGTTGTCATCCTAAGCTCTGCCTTAACTAAATTGGGATTTCCTTCTTCATATGTCTTTGTTAAACTTCCAAACTGTTTAGCATTTAGTAAAAAAAAAGGCCTTCATTTCCTAATCTATAAAAATAGGAGAAAGCTATCGAATACATAAGTATAAATCTCCAGGATTTCTCTTGCCATGTTATGATGCCCCTTAACAAAGAACAATACTGTGCAACAGGAAAAAAAGAGCTAAGATTAGGAATCACTAAATTAGCTATCTCTGAAGTCTCTTCCAATTTTAAAGCAATACTCCTTATATCAGCTAATTCTTCATTTGTTAGACTCTGAATGTCTATTTATATTAGATCATTGAATGTTTTTTATTTCTGTTCTCTCCTGTTTTTTAAAGATCCTCTCACACCCCCGTGCTGGTGCTCACCTCCAAAATAAACTGGTGATCTCTTCTAATTTTAAGACAATACTCCTTATAATATCTATTTCTTCACTTATTAGACTCTGAATATGTTTTATGAGCTAGATATTTGAGTAGGTTATTTTCCCCCTCTTCTCTTGTTTTTGATTCCCTCAAACCCTTGCCCTGCTGTCCAACCCCACAAAAAAGAAAGCCATTTCCTTTTACATTCTTGGGTTAATCAAAACAGGAATTGGTTCTGTATTTGTTAACTCCCTATTTTATAAGGCTCTGTTGATTTCAAGAAGAAACCATTTGTGAATCATGCAAAATAACACAGAGCCCCTGACCTATTAGATAGATGAGGACAATTTGAGTTGTCTGAACAGCAGCTTTTCTATTCCACATTGGATATGAGTAGTTTGCACATGTCACTAAGTGTTCAGAATTCTGTTTGACAGGTTGTGTTTCAGTGATGTAAACCTGTCTGAAGCAGATTTCAGGTATCAGACTGATTAAATGTTATCAATCTTCACTCTCAATTCAGAATGCTTGCCCTAGAAGTTCTAAATGCTCTTTAGTCCAGACATGCACTTGAGCTTTTTATGACTTACATTAGAACAGCTGAAAGTATGTCATCTTTTAAAAATAAGCAAGTTTTTAAAAATTATGTTGATCATACTTTTTAGCTTGCTCTAGTCCTAGCCTGATTTTGCTGTTGAAAGTCTCCTTAATGTGTTGATCTGCTGCCAGATATTGATGCTAATGCATTGGGGAGAAATAGATTTGGGATATACTCAGAACCCTCCATCTTCATGTTAATAAAAGTCTGGGAGCAGTGGGCAGAACAGACACATTTGCATTGCTCTTAGACAGCCCCTAAAGCTGAATGCATGAAGCTGGTTTCACTTTGAAGAATCTGGTAGCCGTGAAAAAGAACAATCTTTTCAGTTTGTCTATGTGGCTAGGGCTAGTTGATGCAAGGCCAGAAATAAGCATTGAATATTTTATGTACTTGACAAACTACTGGAGGATGGCTATTATAGAGAACTTAACTTTAATAGAAAGTTACTACATTTAGTAATGCTTTTTGAAGGAGAGTATAATTGCACGGCATAAATGAGGCAGTTGTGGTATAGTGAAAACAGCCCTGGATGTGAAGCCAGAAATTACAATGTTAGCATAACACTTGCAAGCTGTGTGACCCCGGGAAAGTCATTTTCCCTTTCTGGGCTTCAGTTTCTGCAAAACAGAAATAATAAAAACTATATCACCTACCACAAAGAATTGTCGGAAGGACCAAATGAGATAACAAAGGAATTTGTGATCCAAGAAGCCCTGTGTAAATATCAACTATTATTGTTGTTGTAATTATAGAAAAAGGTAGCCAAACAGAAGATTGAGTTTTCACTGTGGTTAATCCATGTTGCAGCCCTTGTCTTGGTAAACTGTATGCTAGAGTCCTATTCATTTGCTTCATCATGGCATTGGGGCACCCTTGGGCTCTTGAAGTCTATGACTTCTTGGCTTCACTGTATATAGATCCTGGGAGGTATAATACAAGGAGGAAAGCATTGCCTCTAGAGTCAGAAAAAATGGTTTTAAATTCCATCTCTGATGCTTAGTACCTGTGATATGAACTTGGGCCAGATTCTTAATTATCTGGGCCTCCATTTCCCCATTTGTAAAATGAAAGAGTTGGACAAGATGGCCTCTAAGGTTCCATCTATCTTGAAATGTATGATCCTATATATCTGAGTTATATAAATCTTGATTAGGAGCTAGAAAAGCAAAATGTATCAGAAAATTTAGCTTTTCATCTATTTGGAAGGGGGAGTTAAATTTATCATATTACAACATCAGCATGCTTGATTTTAGAGAATGCAGCTCATTATGGATAAATTATCTATATTCGAATATGTACTGCTCAATTCTCCCTTGCCAGCTGCTCTGGGCATTACCACCATCCATCCTGAGAAACTATGGAGGGAGAAAACTTTGCTTTCTTGTCACTCTCCAAATTTCTTCATATTGATGGGTTCATAGAATCACTTCCTGGGGATGGTGGGATAAGCATGTATTATTATTGATCCTAAAAATCTTTAGTGATCACCCTGCAGAAAAAGAAATGGGAAAATATAATGTTAAGGATTTTATTCAGCAAAGATTTACCAGAGGGCATAGGAAATTTCTTAGCTCAAGCCATAAGAAGCAGGACTGGAATTGACAATGTATTGTATACGGGAAATATTATCATGCACTAAATAAATATATAAATGAATAAATAAACAAACAAACAGACAGATAGATAGACAGACAGATAGATAGATAGATAGATAGATAGATAGATAGATAGATAGATAGATAGATAGATAGATAAAAGCTTATCACCAGGAAACTCATAATTACAGAGAATGCATTAGTTGTGGTACTCACAACTCATCAGCAACCTCAGTAGCCTCTGCCTCTCTCATCGGAGGGCTGGAGGACAGTGCAAAAACTCCTCCCAAAGACTCAATTTAAAGGGGGCTCACAGTTCCATCATTTCCTACCAGATGTATACCTCTTACTTCTATCCCTCTCTCTTCTTTCCAGCTTCTTTTTATGTGTTGTCTTCCCCCATCAGAGTGTGAGCTTCTTTGAGAGCCATGACCATTTTTTTTCTTATTTATATTCTCAAAACTTGACATAGTACCTGCAGCTTAACACATATTTTCTGGATTAAAGATCCATAAGAGTATTTCTTATCAGCTAACTTCTAATAGTTCTTCTGTCTCCCAAACCTTTACATAGGCATATTTTGACTTGTAATTTATTCCAATCTCAGAACTTCCTTTCAGGCCCTATTCACATAACTGTGAAGTTGCCTTTGGCTATTCTGTCTCCTTAACCTTTCATATTCAGTTAGATACTCGGTCCTATTGATTTTACTTATGGAATATTTCTTTCATCCAGTCCTTCTTCACTATTTCCATTGCTCTACTATATGCCCTGATTGGCATTCACATTGAATACTACAATAGCCTCCTTTTTTCCCTTTTATTTTTTTTTTATTTTTAGTTTTCAACATTCATTTCCACAAGATTTTGAGTTACAAATTTTCTCCACATATCTACCCTCTGCCCCACCCCAAGAAGGCAAGTATTCTGATTTCCCCTTTCCCTAGCCTGCCCTCCCTTCTATCACTTCACTCCCCTCCCATCCACTTTCCCCTTACTTTCTGGTAGGCACAGATAGCTATCTATACCCCCTTGCTGTTTCAACAATTTGACTGGCAGCTGCTGCGGGGGTGAAAAACCAACACGAGCCCAACAACAAAAATTCTGCAAGCCCAGGTTCTTTTGATCTGCTTTACTAAGGAAAGCAACATTAAGGGGTTAACAATCTTACTTTAATCCAACATACAAATATCATTTACTCATCTCAGGGAGAAAAACCAGCACCCTGAGCTTCAGAGCAAATAAAACAGAGCAAATAAACACAAATCAACAAATAGATTTCCGTCTGACAAAATCACAATATACAGTTGCCAGAGAAGCATCAACACCTGGGTTTTCTTCAAAGCCGGGGAACTCATAACAATGGCTTGCCTAGAGTCATGCACCACTCCTGCTGTGGCTCAGAGATCCAAAAGAGAAAGCCAACCTCTGGGTTTATATATCTTGTTCAGCGTCAAAGGTGAGTCACACATGCGACTCACCGATGTGACCTAAAGTCATCACAAAAATGCGACTTAAACCCACGTGGTCTAAAAGCCTCTGATATCACAAACATGTCACTGAAATTCATGTAAACTAGGCTTTCCCTTGAGGTGAGAAGGTCATCAAGGACTGCTAATTTAATCAAGGATACAAAGGCCAAACTCTTCGAGGGCACTTGGTTGAATAAGTGCTAAGAGACCACCTTGATTTCCAGTACAACTGCCTGTATATCTTATTTCTCAGTTGCATGTAAAAACAAATTTTCAACATTTATTTTCAAAACTTTGAGTTCCAAATTCTCTCCCTTCTTCTCTCCCCACCCACCCTCCTGGAGAAAGCAAACAATTCAATACAGGTTACACATGTATCATTATGCAAAACACTTCCATAATAGTCATGTTGTGGAAGACTATATTCCCCTATATCCTATCCTGGCCCCCTTTATTCAATTTTCTCCTTTGACCCATTCCCTTTTCAAAAGTGTTTGATTTTCACTACCTCCTCCCCCAATGTGCCCTCCCTTCTATCATCCCTGCCTCTTATCTCCTTCCCTGTATGGTAAGATACCCAATTGAATGTGTATGTTATTCCCTCCTTAAACTCATTCACTTTCACCTACCCCTTCTTCCTTTCTATTCTAACCGGTTTGTCTTGCCACTTTTATGTGTGAGATAATTTACCCCATTCTATCTCTCCTTTTCTCCTCCCAATATATTTCTCTCTCATCCCTTAATTTTATACTTTTAGATATCATCCCTCGATATTCAACTCACCCTGTGCCTTCTGTCTATATGTGTATATATATATATATATATGTATATATGTATATATGTATATATATGTATACACACACATATATATACATATATATGTATACACACACACATATATATATACATATATATATATATATATACATATGTATGTATTTATGCATATTCCCTTCAACTACCCTAATACTGAGAAAGGTCTCATGAGTTACAAATATCATCTTTTCATGTAGGAATGTAAACAGTTCAACTTGAATAAGTCCCTTATGATTTCTCTTTCCTGTTTATCTTTTCATGCTTCTCTTGATTCCTGTATTTGAAAGTCAAATTTCCTATTCAGCTCTGGTCTTTTCATCAAGAATTCCTGAAAGTCCTCTATTTCATTGAAAATCCATATTTTGCTCTGAAGTATATACTCAGTTTTGCAGGGTAGGTGATTCTTGCTTTTAATCCTAGTTCCTTTGACCTCCAGAATATCATATTCCAATTCCATTTGATCTCTTAGTGTAGAAAATGCTAGATTATTGTGTTATCCTGATTGTATTTCCACAATATTTGAATTGTTTCTTTCTGCCTGCTTACAATATTTTCTCCTTGACTTGGGAACTCTGGAATTTGGCTACAATATTCCTAGGAGTTTTGCTTTTGGGATCTTTTTCAAGAGGCAGTTGGTGGATTCTTTCAATTTCTATTTTCCCCTTTGATTCTCTAATATCAGGGAAGTTTTCCTTGATAATTTCTTGAAAAATGTTGTCCAGACTCTTTTGGTGATCATGGATTTCAAGTAGTCCAATAATTTTTAAACTATCTCTCCTGGATCTATTCTCCAGGTCAGTGGTTTTTCCAATGAGATATTTCACATTGTCTTCCATTTTTTCATTCTTTTGGTTCTGTTTTATAATTTCTTGATTTCTAATAAAGTCACTAGCTTCCACTTGCTCCAATCTAATTTTTAAGGCATTGTGTTCTTCAGTGAGCTTTCATATCTCTTTTTCTATTTGGCTAATTCTACCTTTTAGAGCATTCTTCTCCTAATTGGCTTTTTGGAGCTCTTTTGCCATTTGGGTTAAGGTGTTACCTAGAAAGATATTTTCTTCAGTTTTTTTTTTTTTGGGGGGGGGTCTCCTTCGGCAAGTAGTTGACTTGTTTTTCATGATTTTCTTGCATCACTCTGATTTCACTTCCCAATTTTGCCTCTACTTCTCTTACTTGATTTTCCAAATCTTTTTTGAGCTACTCCATGGGTGGGACCAATTCAGATTTTTATTGGAGGCTTTTGATGTAGGATCTTTGATTTTGTTGACTTCTTTGTCACCAAAGTAAGATTCTATAGTCTGAGTCCTTTTACTCTGCCTGCTCATTTTCCCAGCCAATTACTTGACTTTTGAGCTCTTTGTCAGGGTATGACTGCCTTTAGAGTGGAGAGTGCTTTGTCCCAAGCTTCAGGGGTTTTGTGCTGCTGTTTTCAGAACTACTCCTCTTCTGGCCTGTGCTCTGGTCTATGAGTGCAAGCCCTCCTTTCTGCTGTGTAACCACCAGAAGGACTCCCTCTACATAGCCACCACAAGTTCTGCCACCCTAGTGCTCCTCTTCGCCTGAGGACCACCAACCAGGATTGCAACCCAGAGCCAAGCACGGCAAAGAAAGAGACTCCTGCCTCAGCACCAGCAAAAAGATCCCTGCACTCGTGTTCTGATCAGTTGCTTGATTCCCCCCACTGTCTGTGGGCCTGGAGCTCTGGAAGCAGCCACTGCTATTGCTGCCACCACCACTACAGCCACCTCTGAAGCCCCAGGGCTGGGGCCGGACCATGCACTTCTCTCACCCAGGTCCAACAGTTTTCCCACTGACCTGCTATGTTGTCTTTGGTGTTTGTGGGTTGAGAAGTCTGTCAAGTGCCACAGATCAATGATTCAGTGCCCCAATGCCTGCTCCACCTGGTCTGCTCTGGCCTCATCTTTCCTGGTATGGCCCACACTTGGCTGTGCTCTGCTCCCAGCATGGTGCAATAGATCCTTCCCAGCAATCATCCAGGATGTTTTGGGTTGGAGACTTATTTCACCTTGTCATTTCATGGGTTCTGTAGCTCTAGAATTTGTTTAGAGTCATTTTTACAGGTGTTTGTAGGGATTTGGGGGAGAGATCAAGCGAGTCCCTGTTTTCAAGCTGGCATCTTGGCTCTACCCCCTACAATAGACTTCTTACAAGTCCTCCCACCTTTACCTTTTCTTTTCTCTAATCAGTATTTTATATCCCTGGAATAATGACCTCTGTTATGTGTAGTTCATATTATATCACCACTCTGATCAAAAATCTTTGGTGGCTCCTATTTTTTTTATCAAGTTAAGTTTAGATTCCCATGACTAATAATAATAGTAGCAAATAGAAGTAAAAGAGTAGTAAAATTAATAATGATGCTTATATATCATTTAAAATTTTATAAATCACTTTGCTCATAGTATCACATTTGAGTCTCACAGTGACCATCTGTGGTAAGCATCGTAGGTTTTTATTATTAACCAATTTTACATATGAGGAAACTGAGACTAAATGAGTTACGAAATTTATCCAGGGTCACAGAAAGTGCCTGGTACAGGATTTGGACCAATCTCTTCTTTCATCCGATTCTGAATGCTGCATCATCTAGTGTTGAAAGTCTCTACATCTTGGTGCCACTCATCCTTTCTAGTTTTGGGTCATGTCAATCCCCTCCATGCACTTCACCCTCCTACTAAACTGTATAACACTTTGGCCCCCAAGCACATGGCATTTTCAAATATTTCTCACCTTACTCAGGTTATTGTATTTCCATGGAACATTTTCTTCTTTCGCTTGAAATGTTGGAATTTTACCCTTCCTTTAAATAACAATTTAAATGATATCTCTTGCAGAAGGCCATCCATGATTCTCCAGGTTGGACATGAACTTGCCCATCAGGTATCATATAACACTTTCTGTTTTATTTCTCTAATGTATTTCTGTAATCTGGTGCACCATGGGTCTCTATACCTCTGTCTTATTCCTTAAGGCATATTCAAGTTTCTTAAAAGCAGGGAACTAGGACTTGGTAGGCCTGGATCCTGTCTCCATGCATATATGCTACACCTGTGGATATAGGTTACAAAGCTAAGTATAAAATATTCCCCATATTTGAGGTACTTTTAATCTTTTAGAAGGATGAACTATGGACACAAGTAGGTACATATGAAGTATATGCATAATCATATAATATCAAAATAGTGAGCACACTAATAACTGTGTAACTCAGAAAATGTTTTATGAGGGATTTGCCGCCTTGTCTGTACTTTGAAAAAGTTAGGAATTCTATGAGATGGAGATAAGGAAAGATCACATTTCTCACATGGGAGACCATATGTGCAAAAGCATAAAGTTGGAAAGATGAAATCTAGTATATGGAGAGCAAGTAGAAGGCCTCTTCTTAGAAGAGAGAGTATAATGAATGAGACTGTAAATATCTGTGAAAGCCAGATTGTGGAGGGTCTTGGATGCCATACTAGGGACTTTAAGTTGTATCCTAATTGTAATAAGAAGATACTGAATTTTTTTTGCTAGTTCCCCTCTATGCCTCCAAGGTCCTCCTCTCTCCCTTCTTTTGTTCTCTTTACTTCTGTTCTATTTACCATGACTTGCACAGTCTCCTCGTCAACTCCATTGTCTTCTGGGACAACACAAATCAACAATGATGTTTTCCTCCTCTGATCTTGTAGTACGTACTGTAGGGGCCCTTATTTGGTAGTCTGCACTACACAGCCTTGTAGCATATTTTTTGTCATTATTTGTTCCTTACTTTTTTTGGCTTATTTGTTGTTTCCCCAAATAGAGTGTACTCTTTTTGAGGCAAAAGGTCATATCATATACTTCTTTATCTCTCTCTCCCGTCCCCAGTGAACAGTGCACAGAAATTTCTTTAAATGTATATTTGACTGAATGTACCTTTGAATAAACAAGCTGATATCTTTTCCCAAACCAAGAGTAAGGTGAATCCATGAGGCTATCCACGGCATAGCTGAACACTGGAGATAAGCATTATGGAGGCAATAATCAGGACATATGCATTCTAATCCCTTTTGTGTCACTGCTTTGCTATGTGACCTTAGGAATGTCACTTTCCCTCTCTCATGAGTTTTTTCCTCTAGAAATGAGAAGAGTTGGATTAGATGATTCTTCTCTTCCAACTCTGACATTTAATAATTCAATAAGCCTATTGTACTATGATGATCTATTTCCTGTGACATTGATTTTTCTGATTAACTTTTTCTGATTCTACCCCTGTCAGCATTGGTTAACACCAGGTGCTTTTCTTTAAGAACAAGAATTTCTAATGTTAGTTAAATATCCCAAATTTCTTAGTTTTCTCCATCTCCAGGTAGAGTCACCCCATCTCACCAAATATTTGCACTTTCCTTAAAATGTGGGTATAATCAAAGAGACAAATGCTGCTCTTTTCCCACACTCCTATCAAAAATAGCCCGTTGTGTCACAACAAAAACTGATGGCCACAGACTGTTTTAGAGCAGCTGAAAAGGAAACTGCGACATTTAGGATGGAACAGTGTGTCAGCCCCAGCTGCTCCAGCCTAATCTGTAGAATGTGTTAGCAAGGCAAGCAGTCAAAAGTAGCATTTATCAAGAATGGCTGCATCAGGGAGTGGGAGCACTGTTATATTGATCCACAAGGAGTTTATTTTTCCTTTCTGCCATGTTAAAGGAATCAATTCTTTAAATAAAGCAAAAGTAACGGTATTGATAATCCCAATGATAGTTTAAGCTTTGCAGGACAACAGAGGGTTCATATTGATGTTGTAATAAGAGAAATGCCAGGTTTGATTGTGTTTGACAGATCAGCTGGTAGGTTCTGATTACTAGAATTAATCCCTGGCTGTGAAAGAGACATTTTCAAGATGCTTAGTTAAGGGCTGGTAAATTAGGATAACATATTTCTTTTAGTCAATCCTTTCTCAGTTGGCATGGACGTATTATTTTTCACTGTGGAAAACTGAGCATTGATATTGTACCTTTAAAAGGAAACATACTTTCAAATTAAAAACATAATCACCTGGTGTTGTAGAAAGTGGCCTGGATTTGAAGTCAAGACCCTGGGTTCAAATTTCCAGCCCTGATTCTTAGCTGCTCTGTGACCACAGGCAAAATCATTTAAACTCTTGATCTTCATTTGCTTCAGTATTTAAAAACCTCATCTCAATCTCCTGGTCTCCCTGGTTTCTTTCAAGTCCTAGTTAAAATTCTACCTTTTACAATAAGCCGTTCCCAATATCCCTTAATGCTATAAGAGGTGGTACATGAATGGAGTCTTAGAGAGTCTGGAAATTCCAAGAGCTAAAGGTAAGAAGGACAGTATTCCAGAACTGGAGGTTTCTGTGATCCTTCAAAGAAGGGGTGTGAAACCCTATTTCAGGATGCAGAAAGTAGGCTGGGATGGCTCATATCTCACATCTTCCCCCAATGTCAGAAATAGTCTCTTCTAGAAATGAAACATGAACATCCATCATATGAGGACTGTTCATTTCCTCCACCATACAAAATGGTTTGGAGACAAAAGACTATAAAGTCAAATACAGGAAGCACTAAACATATACATCACACTCTATAGTTTCCTTACAAAGCAAGGACAACTTTGTTTAACAATTGAAGAGATGTTTCCAATTCACCCCAGTTATATATTATCTAAGCAATCCATAAGTTATAGGTGTCCTGAGTAGCTAGAGTGTGACATTAGTCTTTCCATTACAGGATGGTCCTGATGGTAATAATCTTCTGCTCCATGCTGTCCAGGAAATCTTCTCCTGAGGTTTTGGTTATAGTTCAGTCATTTCAGTTGTGTCCATCTCTTCCTGACCCCATTTAAGGTTTTCTTGGCAAAGGTATTGGAATGATTTGCATTACTTTCTCCAGATCATTTTACATATGAGGAAAACTGAGACAAACAGGGTTACATGACTTGCCCAGGGTCATGCAGCTAGTAAATGTCTGAGGCCAGATTTGAACTTAGGATGAAGAACCTTCTTGACTTCAGACCCAGAGCACTATCTACTCTATCATCTGGCTTCCCCATTTTCCCACGAAGCTGAAAATCATGAACTCTCAATATATGAGGCTACTGTCAAGATTGGAAATATTCATTTCTCAAAAGCATTGACATCTGACCTGTTCTCAGGGAAAGAAACAGACAAATAGAAAAAACCACCATGGAGATGGGAGACACCAAATTAAACCAAGTAGAACTTTAGATATAAAGTAGAGAGTAGTCAAGAAAATGGGGGTGGTGATGTGAAGGGGTTGTAAATTACAGGATGAGAGAGAAGAGAACAGTGACGACAAGACTCTATTTATTTCTTTGCTTGTTTTGGTAAAATAGGAAGTAAAGTCCTTTTCTGAGAAAATGAATGTGCAAAGTAGTGTAACATCAAAAGGAAAGAAGAAAAGTTTATGACAACTACTGGAAGGCATACAATAGTCTATTAGCAAAGGATACCAGTATTATTATGTAGCAATGAGTGGCCAAATGAGATTAAAAATATTAATGCATAATAGATTCTAAAAATGAAAGCTCTCTATATAAGGACCCAGTCCTGAATAGTTTTTGAAACTGAAGACTTTGTCTAAGGCTCTGGATCTAGGACTAAAAGGCCAAGTTCCTGAGGTTCCAGTCCTAATTGGGGTCTAGTCTAGTTTCTGAAGCTGTACCCTGTCTAATCTCAGTGATAAGAGAAATCACTGTAATATTGTTATACTTTGTCAGAAGTGAAAAGCAATAGACTCCAGGACAGTAAGTTGGAAAGGTATGGAGAGTGGGCCCCCATGTGCTTGCCCCCCATATCATAGTATTATTTGATATAATTCAGTTCCCTAATTTTGCAGATGAGGATATTGGGTAAGTAACTATTTTGGTTAAGTAACTTACACACAAATAGAAAATAACTTAGTCACATTGGGAACCTGTCCTTAAATTTCGAATTTGGTTCAGAATGCCATGAGTAAATTATAAAGTCCTGAGGAGAAAAACAAAGCATTTTTTATAATAATGCATATGCAGATTACATAAGAAAATGAAACATATATATATATTCTAAATTTTAATAAATTATTTACATTATAAAGGAATTTTCATTGGGTAAGATTTAGTTTGTTTCAGTAAGGATTCCAGGTTATTCTAATGGCTTACTAAAGAATTACAAGACCACTAGGAAAAGTTATTAAATAGTGAATGAAAAAAATTGTGAGCCAACTATGATCAATTCTACTCTGCAAGTGGTTAGTAAATTATGATTAGTGCAAAGAACTCTCAGTTGAGAGTACAATAGCTTCTGCATGAATTGTCCTGCCTATGACCTTGCAATAGAGGTAGAATGGGACATGGGAAAAGAATAGCCATCCTTCATTTCTTATGTTGTCTTTTTTTGATTGTCAAAAAACTACAAAAGACTAAATTTATAAAAACATAATAACAAAGATATGTGTACTGAAAATAAAAAGCCAACGATGTCATTCAAGGCTATTGATTATCTTGGAATTTTTATCCTGATCCAAGGTTCAGTTAACTATTCTTTAAACATCAGCAGCAGCTTTTGCACTGAGACAGAGAGAGAGAGAGAGAGAGAGAGAGAGAGAGAGAGAGAGAGAGAGAGAGAGAGAGAGAGAGAGAGAGAGGTAGAGAGAGGCAGGGAGACAGAGGCAGAGACAGAGAGACAGACAGAAAGACAGAGATACACAGAGACACAGAGGGACAAGGAAACAGAGAAAGACAGAGATAGAGTCAAAGACACACACACGCAAGTACACACGCACACAATGAGATACAGATATAGACACAAAGAGAAAGGGACACCAGATACACAGAGAGACATGAATATGAGATTGTTTCTATGTGGCAAGTGTACTGAAATGTTGAGCAATTATTTAGAGAACAAAAGAAAAATCTGGAAACCTAATGAGGAAAGTAGATTACAAAGAATCTCTTTTCTGATACAAATCCAGATTAGCTACAGGATTTCTCCTTGTCCCCTTTTTACTTTGCCTACAGAATCTCAGAGTTCTGTGCAATTTCCCTGAACCTTCAGGTTGTTTGGCATCCTAAAGAGTAAACAACTTTCATGGATCCCTATAGAGATTGAGGCTGAGTACATCAAAATCATTTATGATTGAATATTGGAACTCCAGTTAAATTTTCTACCCACTACCATCAAAGGATTGAAAAATCATACCTAAAGTGAAACAAGCTTGTCTTATTGAGGTCATGCAATGATAAATGGATGATGAGGATGATAGAATCATAGACTTAGAGTTGTAAAGGACTTTGGACATCATCTCGTTCAACAATGAAACTAAGCACTAGAGTACAGAAGGAATGTCGCTAACCCAAGACCATAAGCAAATGATGATGATGATGATGATGATGGTGATGATGATGATAATTCCCTCAAAGTTTAACCCAAGATCCATGTCATGTAGAAGGAAGGGGAGAGGAAAGATGGTAAAGCAAATGAATGCTCCAAATAGTGGTATATAGTGAAGACTTTGTGAACCCTAAGATCATTATATTAGCGCTTAAGTATTGGCAGGAATCCACAAACATTGAATTGTAGTGATAACAGTATTAGCGCTTGTACTATGGTCATTGAAATGCAACTGATTCTAGGTGGCAAAGAAATAGATGAGGCTTCGTTGGGTTTTAGAGTGGCCCTACTTTACACAAAGCACATTCAACTTGACACAAAGCATAGAACAAGTAGTACTCCTTTGTGTTATGGCAACACAGGAAGATAGGATCCTGGAATAATTCATAATGCCATTACCTCACCTGTTGGAAATACTTTATTGCAGATTGTGCTGGTCACTAAGTGGGGACAAAAACAACAACAATAATATGAAATAGGATGAAGGTATGAATAATTTTATTAGTCCTTGTTATTATGCAATAAAAAATTGGAAACATATCTTACCAGTTACTAGCAAAGACTTCATATTGCTTCAGATTCAATCCACAAAAACAGTACAAGACAACAAGGAGAAGAAGGAGGAGAAGAAGAAGAAGAAGAAGAAGAAGAAGAAGAAGAAGAAGAAGAAGAAGAAGAAGAAGAAGAAGAAGAAGAAGAAGAAGAAGAAGAAGAAGAAGAAGAAGAAGAAGAAGAAGAAGGAGGAGGAGGAGGAGGAGGAGGAGGAGGAGGAGGAGGAGGAGGAGGAGGAGGAGGAGAAGAAGAAGAAGGAGAAGGAGAAGAAGGGAGGAGGAGAAGGAGGAGAAGGAGAAGCAGAACAAGGAGGAGGAGGAGGAGGAAGAAGAGGAGGAAGAGGAGGAGGAGGAGGAGGAGAAGAAGAAGAAGAATACAGATGGACTAGGACTCAGCTTCATTGTCCATATGTGGCGCCAGCTCATAGTCCCAGGGTGAGGGAAAACACTAGCACACCAGCACTTGTGACCCCTGGAGAATAGGGACTCTGATCACAGTTCCAGGGCAGAAAAGAGTACTTGTGGTCACTCACAGACCAGAGCATAACCCAGGAGAGTAGTGACCTCACATCTCCTTAGATTATACCACCTTGAAAGAACTGAAAATTAACAAAGCTTCAGAACAAGCTCTGAAAACAGCAACATGAAAAACCTGAAGGTTGAGACAGTAGTTTCTAAATCCCGGAAGCAGAGTCCAAATTTAAAATAAAATTAAAAGTCAAGAAATAGACTACAAAGGAAAAGTAAACACAAAAAAAAGAACCTGGCCACAGAAAGTTATTATGGCGACCAGTAAGATCAAAACACAAACTCAGAAAAAGACAACAAAATCAAAGCAGCTACATACAAAGCCTCAAAGAAAAATGTAGTTAGTCTTAGGCTCAAAAAGAATTCCTGGAAGAGCTCAAAAAGACATTTTAAAATCAAATAAGAAAAGTAAAGGAAAAATTAGGGGAAAAAGAATGACAGGAAAATCTTAAAAAAAAGAATAACACCTTGGTAAAGGAGATGTAAAAGATAAGGAAGAAAACAACACCTTAAAAAAACAAAATACACCAAATTATAATAGGGGCACAAAAATCCATTGAAGAGAAGAACACCTTAAAAGCAGATTTGGCCAAATTGAAAAATACACACAAAAAGTCATTTTTTTAAAAAAGAACTCATTCAAAGGTAGAATTGGCCCAAATGGAAAAGGAGGTACAAAAGTATATTGAAGAAAATAATTCCTTAAAAATTAAAATTGAGCAAATGGAAGCTTGTGACTCCACAAGACATCAAGAAACAATAAAACAAAATCAAAAGAATGAAAAATCAAGGAATAATGTAAAAAAAACAATCTGTAAAATAGATTGAGGATAGATAATTTCAGAATTATTTGACTACTTGAAAACGATGATTAAAAAAATACCCTAGAGGGGGCGGAGCCAAGATGGCCGCATGAAGGCAGCCTCTTACCGGAGCTCTCTCACAAGGTCTGTCAGATTCCCATAAAAAAGTGAATTTGAGCAGATTTGAGAGAGTCAGAAACCGCGAGCAGTCTGCGTGGGGCAAATTTCCGAGCCGGGAGAGTTTGAAAGGCCGGAGGAACGAACCTGCAGGCTCGGAGAGTGCCCGGTGCGGAGCTGCTCCAGACCAAGGCGGAAGCGGCTGGCCGGGAAATCCACGTGGGAGACGGGCTGGGAGAAAGCTGGGCGCCTGAAACCGGCAGAGATCCCCAGGCCTCCCAACACAGGACGGCAGTATCTGGGAGCGATGAGAGGCAGCGCAACGCCACCAGCCGCGAAAACACCCAGCCCTGACGCTTGCAAAACCCAGGATCTAGGCTTCTTGAACTTCCGGAAGACTCAATGGCCAGGTAACCGGCTCTAACCCCTCCCCCCCTCACCCAGAGAATTCCTCGGGAAAAAAAAAAAAAGAGAACTGAAACAGAGGAGAGAGTAGCGGGGCTTCACAGGACAAATACTAGAAGCTCATTAGTCCCAGAGGGGAAGAGTCGGCAGGGGGCCAAGCCAGGAGCCCAGACGTAACCTTGCTCCCCCAGGGGAAGCGCCAGTCATCAGCTCAAACAACAAACAGCTGAGACCATTGCTGAAAAGCAAGTGCTGGAGAGCACCCACAGGGAGTGAGACGCCAGGGAGCCAGACCCCTCCCCCACAACTCAGGAAACTGAAGGTTATAATTCTAGACTCACAACCCCCAGAATAAGAAAGCTGGGACAGAAAGCCCTGAGATCCACAGATAGAAATTCGTTGTAAAGCCAGCAAAAGGCAAACCAACATGAAGAAGAACACAAAAAAACCGAGGACAATAGATTCTTTTTATGGAGACAGGCAGGATCAAAATATCGACATAGAAGAAGATAGCAATGACACGGTAGATACATCAGATACCTCAAAAGCTAATATGATCTGGTCTCCAGCCCAAAAAGCACTGCTGGAAGAGCTAAAAGAGGATTTTAAAAACCAAATTAGGGAGGTAAAAGAAAACATGGAAAAAATGGAAAAGTCCCTAAAGAATAAGATTGGCGAAATGGCTATGGAGATTCAGAATCTAGAGAGAGAAAAGGACACCCTGAGAGGTGAAATCAACCAATTGAAAATGGAGGCTCAAAAGCAAAATGTAAACACTAACTCATTTAAAATTAGACTTGAGCAAGTAGAAGCTAATGAATCTATGAGGCATCAAGAAGTAATAAAACAAAACGTAAAGAATGAAAAAATAGAAAAAAATGTGAAATATCTGATTGGCAAAACTACTGACCTGGAAAATAGATCCAGGAGAGACAGTTTGAGAGTTATTGGTCTACTGGAAATCCACGATGAAAAAAGGAGCCTTGACAGTATCTTCGAAGAAATTATCAAAGACAACTGCCCAGAGGTCCTAGAACCAGAGGGCAAAATAGTCATTGAAAGAATTCACCGATCACCCCCTGAAAGAGATCCCAAACTGAAAACACCAAGAAATATTATAGCCAAATTTCAGAGCTATAAACTCAAGGAGAAAATACTGCAAGCAGTCAAAAGGAAGCAATTCAAATATCGTGGAACTACAGTCAGGATCACGCAGGATCTCTCAGCTTCCACATTAAAAGACAGGAGAAATTGGAATATGATATTCCGAAGGGCAAAGGAGCTGGGACTACAACCAAGGAACAACTACCCAGCAAAACTAAGCATAATTTTCCAGGCAAGGCGATGGACATTCAATGAAATAGGGGAATTCCAGACCTTCTTGATGAAAAGGCCAGAACTCAATGGAAAATTTGATCTCCAAATACAAACCTCAAGAGAGACATAAAAAGGTAACCAGGGGGAAAAACCCCACAAACTTCATTAACCAATAAGGTTAGGTTGTTTACATCTTTATATGGGATTATATCATCTTATGTATGTTTTTATGTATATATATATATATATATACATATACATATATAAGTCATTCTTGTGAATGGTACAACTATTGTGACAAATGAAAGGGATATACATAGGTTGTGAATGCCTGTATAAATTAAATGATGTAAAGATATAAAATATAAATAAGAGATATAAAGGGAGGGCTATGAGGGAAGTGGTAAGGAGGTTGTAGAAAAGGGTAAATTACACCAAAGGAAGTGGCAAAAAAACATATTATAGTAGAGGGAAAGAAGGGAGGGAGAAGAGCAGTATTTGAGCTTTACTGTCATCTGATCTAGTTCAAGAAGGGAATAACATACTCTGATAAGTTTAGAAATCTAACTTGTCCTACGGGAAGTGGGAGGGAAAGGGGGGAAAAAGGGAGGGGGGAGGGCAGAAGGAAGAGGAGAAGTAGCAAGTGGGTAACGGTAAGATAAGGGAGGGGAATAAAGAGGGAGGGTTAACTGAGGAAAGCGGCGGTCAAAAGCAAAACTTTGTTGGGGAGGAGAAGGGGAAAGGGAGAAATAAAAGCATAAACAGGGGGAATTAGGATGGAGAAAAAGACACAGATAGAAATCATAACCCTGAACGTGCAGGGGATGAACATTCTCACAAAACAGAAGCAGATAGCAGAATGGATTAAAGACCATAATCCTACAATATGCTGTTTACAAGAAATGCATCTGAAACAGGGGGATACACATAGGGTTAAGGTAAAAGGCTGGAGTAAAATATATTGTGCCTCAGCTAAAGTAAAAAAAGCAGGTGTAGCAATCCTAATCTCAGACAAAGCAAAAGTAAAGATAGATCTAATTAAAAGAGATAAGGAAGGACATTATATCCTGCTAAAAGGCACCATAAACAATGAAGCAATATCATTGCTTAACATATATGCACCAAGTGGTAAGGCATACAAATTCTTAGAGGAGAGGTTAAGGGAGTTACAGGAAGAAATAGACAGCAAAACTATAATATTGGGAGACCTCAACCTCCCCCTTTCTGAACTTGATAAATCTAACCTCAAAATAAATAAGAAAAAAGTTAAGGAGGTAAACAGAATTTTAGAAAAGGCACATATGATAGACCTCTGGAGAAAACTGAACGGGGATAAAAAGGAATATACTTTCTTCTCAAAAGTACATGGCACATACTCAAAAATTGACCATGTACTAGGGCATAAAAACCTCACAATCCAGTGCAGAAAAGCAGAAGTAGTCAATGCATCCTTTTCAGATCATAATGCAATAAGAATCATTTTTAATAAAGTACCATGGAAAAATAAGCTAAAAACTAATTGGAAACTAAATAATTTAATTCTAAAGAGTAAGTGGGCCAAAGATCAAATCAGAGAAACAATTAATAATTTCATTCAAGAGAATGACAATAATGAAACAACATACCAAAACTTATGGGATGCAGCAAAAGCAGTTCTTAGGGGAAGTTTTATATCTCTAAATGCCTACATGAATAAAATAGCGAAAGAGGAGATCAATGATCTGGGCAGACAGCTGAAAAAGCTAGAAAAAGAGCAAATTGAAAACCCCCAATTAAATACCAAATTAGAAATACTGAAAATCAAAGGAGAGATTAATAAAATTGAAACCAAGAAAACTATTGAATTAATAAATAAAACAAAGAGCTGGTTTTATGAAAAAAGCAATAAAATTGACAAACCTTTGGCCAATTTGATTAAAAAAAAAAGAAAGAAGAAAATCAAATTACCAGTATCAAAAATGAAAAGGGTGAGGTCACCTCTAATGAAGAGGAAATCAAAACAATAATTAGGAATTATTTTGCCCAACTGTATGCCCATAAATTTGACAACCTTAGAGATATGGATGAATATCTACAAAAACATAAACTGCCCAGACTAACAGAGAAGGAAGTGAAATTTCTTAATGACCCCATATCAGAAAAAGAAATTGAGCAGGCCATCAACGAACTCCTTAGGAAAAAATCTCCAGGGCCAGATGGTTTTACATGTGAATTCTATCAAACATTTAAAGAACAACTAATTCCAATACTTTGTAGACTATTTGGGAAAATAGGTGAAGAAGGAGTCCTACCAAATTCTTTTTATGACACAAATATGGTACTAATACCCAAACCAGGTAGAGTTAAAACAGAGAAAGAAAATTATAGACCAATTTCTCTAATGAATATTGATGCAAAAATTTTAAATAAAATATTAGCAAAAAGATTGCAGCAACTCATTACGAGAATAATACACCATGACCAGGTAGGATTTATTCCAGGAATGCAAGGCTGGTTCAATATTAGGAAAACTATTAGCATAATTGACCATATCAACAACAAAACTAGCAGAAACCATATGATCATCTCAATAGACGCAAAAAAAGCCTTTGACAAAGTACAACACCCATTCCTATTAAAAACACTAGAAAGCATAGGAATAAGGGGAACCTTCCTCAAAATTATAAATAGCATCTACCTAAAACCATCAACAAGCATTATTTGTAATGGGGATAAACTAGATGCATTCCCAATAAGATCAGGGGTGAAACAAGGATGTCCATTATCACCCCTATTATTCAATTTGGTTCTAGAAACATTAGCTGTAGCAATAAGAGAAGAAAAAGAAATTGAAGGAATTAGAATAGGAAAAGAAGAAACTAAATTATCACTTTTTGCAGATGATATGATGATTTATCTAGAGAATCCTAGAGAATCAAGTAAAAAACTACTTAAAATAATAAACAACTTTAGCAAAGTTGCAGGATATAAAATAAACCCACATAAATCCTCAGCATTCCTATACATTACTGACAAAGCCCAACAACAAGAGATAGAAAGAGAAATTCCATTCAAAGTTACTGAAGGCACTATAAAATACTTGGGAGTCTATTTGCCAAGGCAAACCCAGGGCCTATATGAACATAACTATGAAACACTTTTCACGCGAATAAAATCAGATCTAAATAAATGGAGAAATATCACTTGCTCATGGTTAGGCCGAGCTAATATAATAAAAATGACAATTCTACCTAAATTAATCTATCTATTCAGTGCCATACCAATCGAACTACCAAAAAATTTTTTTACCGAGCTGGACAAAATAATAACAAAATTCATTTGGAAAAACAAGAGGTCTAGAGTATCTAGGATATTAATGAAAAGACATGCTAGAGATGGTGGTTTAGCCACACCAGATATTAAACTGTACTACACAGCAGCAGTCATCAAAACTGCCTGGTACTGGTTAAGAAACAGGGATGTGGATCAGTGGAATAGGATAGGTACACAAGTAGGTGAAATCAACAAGTTTAGCAATCTACTCTTTGATAAACCCAAAGAAGCCAGTTTCTGGGCTAATAATTCACTATTTCACAAAAACTGTTGGGAAAATTGGAAAATGGTAGGGAAAAACCTGGGCATAGACCAATATCTTACACCATATACCAAAATAAAGTCAAAATGGGTTCATGATTTAGGAGTAAAAGTTGATACTCTAAATAATTTGGGAAAGCAAGGAATAGTTTACTTATCAGATTTGTGGAAAAGTAAAGAATTCATGACCCAACAAGAGATAGAGAGCATTACAAAATGCAAAATGGATAATTTTAATTATGTCAAATTGAAATGTTTTTGTACAAAAAAAGCCAATGCAACAAGAATTAGGAGGGAAGCAGAAAATTGGGAGAAAATCTTTGCAACTAGTATCTCTGATAAAGGCCTCATCTCTAAAATATACAGGGAGCTAAGCCAAATATATAGGAATACAAGCCATTCCCCAATTGAGAAATGGTCAAAGGATATGAACAGGCAGTTTTCAGAGGAAGAAATTAAAGCTATCTACAGGCATATGAAAAAATGCTCTGGATCGCTGCTGATTAGAGAAATGCAAATCAAAACAACTCTTAGATACCACATCTCTCCTGTCAGATTGACTAAAATAACAAATCAGGAGAATGATAAATGCTGGAAAGGATGTGGGGAAATTGGAACATTGTTGCATTGCTGGTGGAGTTGTGAGCTGATCCAGCCATTTTGGAGGGCGGTGTGGAACTATGCCCAAAGGGCTATAGAAATGTTCATACCCTTTGACCCAGTAATACCACTTCTAGGGTTGTATCCCAAAGAAATCATGCAAGCGGGAAAAGGACCCATATGTACAAGAATATTTATAGCAGCTCTCTTTGTGGTAGCCAAGAATTGGAAAGCAAAGGGATGCCCATCAATTGGGGAATGGCTGAACAAGCTGTGGTATATGAAGGTGATGGAATACTATTGTGCCATAAGAAATGGGGATGATGCAGACTTCATAACAACCTGGAAAAACCTACACGACATAATGCTGAGTGAGCGGAGCAGAGCCAGGAGAACGTTGTGCACAGCCACAGATATGTGGATTCCGTGAGGACCAACCCTGACATACTGCGCTTCTTTCAGCAACCTAAAGGGGCAAGGACAATTCCAGGGGACTCACGATGGAGAATGCTATCTTCATTCAGAGAAAGAACTGCGAAGTTTGAATACAGACTGAGGCACACTACATGCTCGCCTTTTCTGCTTCTCTTTTGTTTTTGTTTTTGGGTTTTTTTTTCTTGTTTGTTTTGTTTCTTTTTTTTTTTTTGGTTCTGTTTCTTCTTTCTCATGATTCATTCCATTGGTCAAAATTTTTCTCCACGACTTGACTAGAGCATAAATTAATTCAATGCGAAGTTATACATGACAGTTATATGAGACTTCATGCCGTCTTGGGGAGGGAGGGGGGAGGGAGGGGAGAAAAACTGGAACTCAAAACTATGTAGAACCGTGTGTGGTAAACTAAAAATAAATAAAACACCTTTAAAAAAAATACCCTAGACATATTTCAAAAAATTATCAAAGAAAATTGTCTTGATAACCTAGAACCAGACTGCAAAATAAAAATTGAAAGAATCCACTAATCATCTCCTGAAAGAGATCTCAAAATAAAAACTCCTAGGACTTTTAAGTATTCTTGGTGAAAAGCCAGAGTTGAATAGAAAACTTAACTTTCAAATACAAGACTCAAGAGAAGCATAAAAAGGTAAACAAGAAAGAGAAATCATAAAGAATTCAATAAGATAAAAATATTTATATTCCTATATGGGAAGATAACACTTGTACTCCTAAGAGCTTTATTGTTATTGGGGCAAATAGAAGTATACATAGACAGAGGGCATGGATGTGAGTTGACTATGATGGAACGATTATCTTAAAAAAATAAAATTAAGGTGTGAGAAAGAAGGATACACTGGGAGAGGGCAAAAGAGAGAGGTAGAAAGGGGTAAATTTTCTCACATAAAAGAGTCCCAAAGTTCTTATACGGCAGAGCAGAAGATGCAGGTGATGGTAGACAATGCTTGAGCTTTACTCTCATTGGAATTGGCTAAGTAAGAGAATAACATATATACTCAGTTGGGCATGAAAATCTATCTTACCCTACAGGGAAATAAAAGGGGAAGGGGATAAGAGAATTGGGAGATGCTGAGAGAAGGGAAGGCAGATTGGGGGAGGCAGTGATCAGAAGCAAAACACTTTTGAGGAGGGATAGAATAAAGGGAAAGATGAAGAGATACACAGGGGGAAGAAGGATGGAGGGAAATACAGAATTAGGGATCATTACTGTAAAAAATGTTTATGGCAGATTTCATTGATAAAGGCCTCATTTCTCAAAGATGAAGAGAACTGAGTTAAATTTATAAGAATACAAATCATTCCCCAATTGATAAATGATCAAAGATATGAACAGATAAAGAAATTAAAGCTATCCATAGTATTATGAAAAAATACTTTAAATTAATATAAATGAGAGAAATGCAAATCAAAACAACTCTGAAGTACCACCTCACATCTCTCAGAGTGGCTAACATGACAGAAAAAGTAAATGACAAGTGCTGGAGGGGATGGGAATTGGGGAAATCAGGATACTACAGCACTGTTGGTAGAATTGTGAACTGATCGTATCATTCTGCATAACAATTGATCCCACAATACCTCTATTAGCCTGTATCTCAAAGAGATAAAGAAAAGAAAGGACCTTTATGTACAAAAATATTTATAGGAGCCCTTTTTGTGGTACCAAAGAATTGGAATTTGAGGAGATGCCCATCATAGTTGAACAGGTTGTGGTATATGATGGTGATAGAATACTATTGTTCCATAGGAAATAATAAGAAGGATGATTTCATGAAAATCTGGGAAAAAACATATATGTACTGACATAAAGTGAACTGAGCAGATCAAGGAAAATAATATACAAAGTATCAGACATATTGTTTGATTAACCATGAATGACTGAGCTATTCTCAGTAATATGATGATCCAAGATAATTCTGAAGGGCTTTTGATAAAAAAAATGCTATCAACCTCCAAAGAAGAAACAGACGGAATCTAAATGCAGATCAAAGCCTACTTTTAACAATTATCTTATTTTTCTTTCTTTCTTTCTTTCTTTCTTTTTTTCTTTCTTTCTTTCTTTCTTTCTTTCTTTCTTTCTTTCTTTCTTTCTCTCTCTCTCTCTCTCTCTCTATCTTTCTTTTTGGTGTGGGGCCTCTGTTTTCTTTCATAACATGATGAATACAAAAATATTTTTGCATGACTGTACATGTATAACCTATATCAAATTGCTTACCTTCTCATGAAGGGGCTAGGTGAGGGTGGAAAAGAATTTCCACTTCAAAAATTGTTAAAAACAAATGTTTAAAATTGTTTTTATATATAATTGGAAAAAAATATTTTTTAAAAGTTGATGACTTGTACAAATATGATTAATGGACATATTTTCTTACTGTATTTGATATGAAGCAGTATAAAGAACCACAGGAAGAAAGATGGAGGCATTAAGGAATATCCAAAGGACAGATGTCAAACACTGTCATGGTAGGAGAAACATGATAAAGTTACAGAAAATCCGTGAAAAGGCAATTGGTGATTACAGCACTGTCTAGCTCACATGTGGAGTAGAAAGCTTGAGTGCCATTATCACCCAATAAAAATAGAAAAGGAAAAAAATCAGAAAAGAATCTAGAAAACAGAAGAATAGTAACAATTACGTATGATCTTACTAAGAATTTTAAACTAGAGGGGGGGCGGAGCCAAGATGATGGAGAAAAGGCAGCAACTCACCTGAGCTCTCCAACAAACCCCTCTGAACCCCTTTAAATAATGCCATAAAGTAATTTCTGGAATGGCAGGACCTAAAAATGACATAGTGTAATAATTTTCCAACCAAAGACAAGTTAGAAGTATAGCAGAAAAGGTCCATCTCACCTGGGTGAGAGTAGAGCACAATCTAGCACAGGCTATGCCAACTCAAACCAGGCCCAAGGAAATGATGATCAGGCCTTGGGAGCCACTGTATCTGCAGTGGCAGTGGCTGCTTCTGGAGCTCTCAGCCCACAGATGGTAAGCAGATCTAACAAGAAGGGGATTACAGGAGTTGGTCTCTTTATTGCTACAGGGGCAGGATTCTGTTGCTTTGCACAAACTCAGATCTGGGTCACAGTCCTAGGTGGCAATCCCAGGGTAAGGAGGAGCACTAGGACACCAAATCTAGCAGTCAGTAGAGTGGGGACTTTTGTCACAGTTCCAGGGAAGAAAAGTGTTTATGGTCACTCACAGACCAGAGCACAGGCCAGGAGAGTAGTAAACATACCTCTACTTAGATCCCACAACCTTGGAAGAAAAAACCCCTGAAGCTTCCCCCTAGAAATAGAGCCGCACTTTAACAAAGAGTTAAAAGTTAAAAAAAATATACTGGAAAAATGAGCAAACAACAGAAAAAAAAATTCTTGCCATAGAAAGTTGCTGTGGTAACAAGAAAGAGCAAAACACACATTGAGAAGAAAATAACAAAGTCAAAGATCCTACATGCAAAGCCTCCAAGAAAAATATGAATTGGTCTCAGGCCATGGAAGAGCTCAAAAAGGATTTTGAAAATCAAGTAAGAGAGGTAGAGGAAAAATTGGGAAGAGAAATGAGAGATGTCAAGAATAACATGAAAAGAAGTCAATAGCTTGGTAAAGGAAACACACACACACACACATGCACACACACCACTGAAGAAAAAATCACCTTAAAGAATAGGATCAAAGAAGGAATAACATACACGCTCAGTTTGATATTGAAATCTGTCTTACCCTACAGGAAAGTAAGTAGGGAAGGGGATAAGAGAAGGCGGGGAGTGATAGAAGGGAGGACAGATTGTGAGAGGTGCAGTCAGAATCAAAGGAGGGACAGGATGAAAGGAGAGAGAGAATAGAATGAAGGGGAGGGGGACAGAATGGAGTGAAATACTTTTAGCAATCATAACTGTGGAAAAAAAATTTGGATAAAGACATCATTGCTCAAATGAGAACTGAGTCAAATTTATAAAAACAAGAAACATTCCCTAATTGACAAATGATCAAAAGATGTGAACAGTTTTCAGATGAAGAAATCAAAGCTTCCTAACACCATGTGAAAAAATGCACTAAAATGTTACTGACTGGAGAAATGCAAATTAAAACAATTCTGCAGTATTACCTCATACCTATTAGATTGACTAACAGGACAGAACAGGAAAATTACCAACGTTGGAGGGGCTGTGGGAAAAACGAGACACTAACGTTCAGTTGGTGGAGTTGTAAACTGATTCAATTGTTCTTCAGAGAAATTTGGAACTATGCTTAAAAGGGCTATAAAACCATGCATTCCCACTGACCTAGCAATACCACTACTGGTTCTGTATCCAAAACTAGGTTCAAATAAAGGAAAAGGACCTATGTGTACAAAAATATTTATGGCAGCTCTTTTCTGGTGGCAAAGAATTGAAAATCGAGGGGATGTCCATTAATTGGGACTGGCTGAACAAATTGTGCCATGTGATTGTAATGAAATAATATTGTGCTATAAGAAATGATGAACAGGATGCTCTCAGAAAAACCTGGAAAGACTTACATGAGCTGATGCAAAGTGAAATGTATTGTGTACAAAACAACAATATTGCAAGACCAGCTGTGAATGACCTAGCTATTCTCAGCAATACAATGATCTATGACAGCCTTTCCCAGGGAAAGAACTTATAGTGTCTGAATACAAATTGAAACATACTTTTTTAAGCTTTCTTTACTTTTCTTGATGGGTTTTTTTGGTCTATGTTTTCTTTCACAATATGACTAATGCAAATATGTTTTCATTACTACACTTGTATAACCTGTATGGAAGGAAGGAAGAAAGGAAAGAAGGAAGGAAGGAAGAAAGGAAGAGGGAGGGAGGGAAGGAAAGCAGGAAGAAGGCAGTAGTCAATGATTATAGTAATCTGTGGTTTGATAAACCCAAAGACCCCAGCTTCTGGGATAAGAACTCATTATTTGACAAAAACTACTGGGAAAGCTGGAAAATAGTATGGCAGAAACTGGATATAGACTGTCTGACACCATATACCAAAATAAAGTCCAAATGCGTACACAGTTTAGATATAAAGGCTGATGCTATGAACAAATTAGGGGAGCAAGAAATAGTTTATCTGTCAGATTTATGGAGAATGGAGGAATTAATGACCAAACAAGAGATAGAGAACATTATGGAATGCGAAATGGATAATTTTGATTACATTAAATAAAGAAGTTTTTGCACAAACAAAACCAATGTAACCAACCTCCCCTCTCCCTTTTCCCCCTGTTTATCAGACCTCCCCATGTTCCACCAGAAGTATAGGAGACACTTGAGCCAATTGTTTGGAATCAGGGAATTCCTAGGCCAGCTACTTCTGCCATTTCATCCATAGTTCCCCAGCAAGATCCTAAAGGGTTCCCCCATAGCAGTCAACATCCAATTAATCCCAAGGCCTGGGAAGGACTGAAACCATTAATTGCTACTTGCAACTTTGACTCACTCCCTCTAGAATGGGGCCAGGACCCTGCTAAAGCTTTTGATACTTTGAAAACAAAATTGACTGCCACTCCAGCATTGGCTCTACCTGATCTAGAAAAACCTTTTGCTCTGTATGCAGAGAACGGGCTTTGGGGATCCTAATGCAGTCCTTAGGACCTGACGCCATGGCTGTTGTCTATTTTTTCAAAATAATTAGACTCTGTGGCTGCTATAGGCATTCTAATTGAGGAAGCTTCTAAACCTCTAGTTGACTAGCCTTCAGAAGTTCTGACTCCTCATCTAGTACAGAGCATCCTGGAAGCAGAAGGCCACCAGTGGCTGGCTAGTCACAGGCTTACCAAGTATCAAGCCTTGCTCTTAAATACCCCTGACCTAATTCTTTGGGTGTGCCACACACTCCTGAACCCTGAAACAGTGTAGTACACAAGACAAATGCTTAGGAGACCTAGGTACAAAGTAGTTATTTTTAATTCCCTCCCAGGAAATTGTCTTTTCTCTATACTCCTATACTGCCTGTTTGGTCCTTGTTTGCTTAACCTCCTTGCCAGGTTTGTCTCCTCCAGGCTCAGAGTCATCAACTTCCAGATGACTGCTCAGGCTATGTTTTCCTTTAACCAGATCCATCGAAGCAGGGACAGCAAGAAACAGTTTCAGAAGCTGATACCTTTATCAGTTACCCCAAAAGAATTTGGGTCCCATTTGTTTGAGGGGGGGAATGATGGGGTAGAGGTTACTGACACTGATGGGATATAGACTATGGGAACCCCCTTGAGCCCACCTTGAATCTTTCCACTTGATCTGGCTTTTCATGCCCAAGTAGCTTAGCCTAGCCTTCCATTGTCTGGTTACCTCCGGATTGCCTTCTGGCCATTTTTCCACCCTCGGTCCTGTCAAAATATCTATACCCAAGTCTGTTACCCTAGCCCTCTATTTCTGTCATCTCCAGGTAGCCTTCAGCTATTCCCTACCCTGGAGTCTGACCTCACCCCAGTCACCCCAGTCTTATCAAGATATGCTCTAAACCCCTCCTCCCATCACCCCAGACTATGTGACCACCCTAGATCCCTCCCACAACGTTTCTGTATATAAAATCCATCTTGCCCTCCTGAAGGTGCTCAGATTCAATCTGGCCCACTGGCATTAGCATCAAAAATGCACAGGCTCCCTAAAAGTCTACCCACTATGGCGAATCATTAATAAACTTTATTTTTCTTTGGCTGAAAAAAAACAGTGTAACCAAGAGTAGGAGGGAAGCAGAAAACTGGGAAAGCATTTTTACAGCTAGTATCTGATAAAGACCTCATTTCTAAAATATATAGAGAACTGAGTCAAATGTACAAGAATACAAGTCATTCCCCAATTGGGAAATGGTCAAACAGTATGAACAGGCAGTTTTCAGTGGAAGAAATTAAATCTATCTATAGTCATATGAAAAAATTCTCTAAATCACTACTGATTAGAGAGATGCAAATCAAAACAACTCTATGATACTACATCACACCTAACATTACAAAACAGGAAAGTGATAAAAGCTGGAGATGTGGGAAAGTTGGAACACTGATTATTGGTGGAGCTGTGAGCTGATCCAACTATTCTGGAGAGCAATTTGGAACTATGCCCAAAAGGATATAAAATGTGCATACCCTTTGACCCAGCAATACCATTGCTAGGACCCACATGTACAAAAACATTCATAGCAGCTCTTGTTTTGGTGGTAAAGAATTGGAAATTGAGGGGATGCCCATCAACTGGGGATGGCTGAGCAAGTTGTGGCATATGAATGCAATGGAATGCTATTGTGCTATAAGAAATGATGAACAGGCAGACTTCTGAAAAACCTGGAAAGACTTATATAAGTGAGCAGAAACAAGAGAACCTTGTACACAGTAACAGCCACAGTGTGCTTACTTTGTTAGAATTATCTCTTCTCAGCAATGCAAGGACCTAAAACAATTCCAAGACTCATGATGGAAAATGCCATCCACATCCAGAAAAAAAGAAGAGTCTGGATACAGATCAAAGCAGACTGTTTTCTTTTGTTGTTGTTTTGTTTTGTTTCATGTTCTTCTTTTTCATGGTCACTCCCATTCATTCTAATTCTTCTATAAAACATGACTAATGTGAAAATGTGTTTAATAAGAGTGTATATGTAAAGCCTATATTGGATTGCATGCCATCTTGGGGAGGGGGAGGGTAGGGAGGGGAGAAAATTTACAACTTAGGGAAGTGAATGTTGAAAATTAAAAAATAAATAAGTTAACTTATTAAAAAAGAAAGAAAGAAAGAAAAGAAATAAGGAAAGAAGGAAGGAAGGAAGGAAGGAAAGAAAGAAATAAGAAAAGAACCTCTAATAGGAGAGTTTTGGAAAATTATTTTCAGCCATTGTAAAGAAGTCCAACACAATGATGACCCATTTTTGATCAAACAAGAAACAGACAGTTTCAGCACCATTGACATGATTAATGACAGAGCCACTTAGTGGGAAAACTGGATAAATCCATAATTATTGGCTCAAACATTTTACTATAATGAAATAATTACTAGGAATATATTTTACCAACTTCCTCTCAGATACAAGCCATATCTAACTTTTCTTAAAAGAGAAATAACATATCTATTACCAAAAAAAAATCACACCATCTAGTTTACTGACCATAAAACATCTATATTTTTATCATTAAAAATTCTATAAGCACTCTAAATTGGATATTTTCTAAAGAGCAAAAATAGGGATGCCAATAGCCCCAGTGATAAAAAAGGACAACTTATTTTTATTTGTTATTTAATAAAGTACCTAAAACCACCATAACATTTATTCTGCTTTTATTTAATAAAAGTATTTACTCAATTCTACCTCCATAATTATTTATATACTACAAATATCTAAAATATACCCAAATATATTGAGAACACTCAAATGTTTGATTTTCACACAGAAAACCACACACACATAATCACATATGTATATGTATATATGTATGTACACACAGACATATATATATGTGCATACGTATACACATATATTAAACATGAAAGCAACACAATAATTTTGAAACAATTAAAGTAAAATGTGGCATTTTTTTCAGGGAGTCAATTTAAACCCATTATGATATTTCCTATCTTAAATCCATTATCATCTCTCTTTAATAAAACTAAATATATCTTTACAAATTAATGAGAGCGTTCAAAGCATCTTATTAATCACTTGATGTATTTGGATAGCATCAAAATAATTGTTCAACTATAAATGAATGAAAAGATATTATCTTGTGGAATATTTCTGCAATGTTATTAAAAAGTCTTTTGGAATTGATAGGTTTAAATTTCTTAACATATATCAAAGAAAAATTGAAAATGAAATCTGTGATCTTGAACCCCAACCATTTAATGAAGGTTATACCCACATATACTTTGGACCCATCCAGGCAAGACATTGAGCAAGGAGATGTCAAGGAGAAGGCTATAACTGAATATATTAAGTGGATTATTAACATCTTGAAATCAAAGATCAATGGGAAGAAAAATGAAATAGTACCAAAATAATACAAGTCTTAATGTAATCATTGAAACAATAAAATGGATCATAACAGATCTGGAAAGTGATCTAACAAAAATGAGTATAAAAATTAATAAAGCACAGAACCCATCATTTTCAAACAGGTGTAGTAAAATTAACACTTCCTCACTAAAAAGTAAGAAAACAATTGTTAAACAGAGAATATACAAAATAACGAATTCAAAACCTACAGAAGTATTTTTGGAATAAGCAATTATCACTTTCCCACCTAATACTTAAAGGCTAATAATGGGCACAACATCACTGGGTTGGTGGAATATACGAAATGGAGAAAACTCAAAAATCGAATCCAAAGGCCTTCTATGGATATCATTTATATAAACTCAGCCAATAAACGGTTGACAAAAAAGCATAAAAATGGCCAGTCTTGTGATTTTTTTAGTGGAAATGAAAGGGTTTATGATAATAATTCAAGATCACTTCATTTCCAACGAAAAAATATAGAAGATAAAATTTTAAGGAGCTTAGACTTAGTGATCAAGAAAGCTTATATAAGGAAATGGTAGAGAGAGCAAAACATCACTGTGGGGTATAAAAATTTAACATCTTCTAAACACTTGACAATATGTGACAATGACTAGAATTATATCAGAAATTTGCTCCATTTTACGGACTTCCAGGCAATACAAACATAGAACTCAAAATATGTTTAAGAATTTGACCAATAGACCCTACTGGAACTGGATCATTATCCCAGACTGAGCAATAGGCCATAATTAACTGGATATGAGACAGATTTATTAAAAGTATCTAGAGCACTTTTTTTTCTGTTGTTCAGTCTTTTTTTCCCAGTCATGTCTGACTCCTTGTGATCCCATCTGAGGTTTTGTTGTCAAAGATACCTTAGTGGTTTGTCATTTCCTTCTCCAACTGATAAGGAAACTGAGGCAAACAGGGACCAATGACTTGCCCAGTGTCACACAGCTAGTAAGTGTTGGAGGCCAGATTTGAACTCAGGAAGATGAGTCACTCTATCCACTGTGTCACTTAGCTGCCCATATGTCACCATAGTAAATAACAAAATCTCCAAGGTGCAGGCAAAGTATAGCAACCAAGTAGGAGAGGAGAGAAAAAATCATATAAGATTAGGATGAAGTTATATAATCCCTGTTATCCTGTCTATATTTGGAATTGTACCAAAGATGCTTTTATTGACTTTATGGAGGATAAGGTAGCCTCCTATTACATTTAGTAAACTATATAAAATTTATTTTGTCCACTTAATAGCCCACAGATTAGTAAATATAAAGAACCATAGCAGTATAGTGAATTATCGGAGGACCTTCCTATCTGAACTCCATTGAATAGGAGGACAAGGATGACAACAAAAATTACTCAAGTTGTATAGAACCACAGAAAAACAAAAACAAGCATTGAACAGGTGCTTCCTCTCAAGGAGTCTTCCTCCAATGTCCTTTAACCTCACTAACTAGAAAATTCATAACTTATGCTAAGAAAATAGAAAAGCTATAGGACTAAAGACTTTGAATTCAAAGATCAAATTAAATCAATGGATGAAGGAAATACTTAGAAATGGCTTAGTCTTTTGCAGGCACGACACACCGAACATAAAGATATATGTGAAATGCCAAAAGATCTATGGACATCCTGATATCAAATCTCAATGAGAAGGAAATAATTTTTGATATTTTATTTTTAATTGACGGAATGAAACAGGAATTTCCATAACATAGCATGATAAAAAGATTACGGTACATCAAACTTCAAATCTACTCTGCGCAACTTGCTATTCCTTTCAAATATATAACAAAATAATCATGATATTTTTTCATTCCTCCCTGCCATGGCGTCAGAGATGCCTCACATTAGACACACCCACATGCTCACACATATATGTATGCATGTATGTGTGTATATATATATATATGTATGTGTGTGTATGTATATGTGTAGGCATAGGTATATATCTATATGGGTGTGTGTGCCCACACATACACACATATTACATATATATTTAAAATTATTCTGTTCATACTTCTATTTATTAGTTCTTTCTCTGGATGCAGATAGCATGTTTCTTCATATGTCCTTTATAGTTAATTTGGGCATTTATAATAGATAAAATAATATATTTGCTCAAAGTCATTCTTAAAATAACATTTATGTTTCTGTCTATACTGTTCTTTTATTATGCTCAAAGGGTATAATTTAATAACTCTTTGGGTATAATTCCAGATTACTCTCCAAAATGATTGGATCATTTTACAATTCCACAATGAATTAGTGTTCCAATTTTTTTTCACCATCCTCTCCAACATTTGTCACTTCCCCCTTCTATCATTTTAGTCAATTTGGTAGATATCAAATTATATCTCAAGGTTGTTTTAATCTGCATTTCTCTATGATTTAGAGCATTTTAATGTAACTATAAATTGTTTCTATTTCTTCATTGGAAAACTGTCTTTTCATATCCTTTGACTATTTATCAATTGGGGAATGATTCATATTTTATAGATGTGGCAAAGTTCTAATTATTATTTGTGAATTTCTCTCCACCTTATTTTACTCTCTATTTTCCTTCCCAGTCTCTCTTTTGACCCTATCCCTGTTACCTTATCCTTTCCCCTTACCCTCTTATGGCTTATTTTTCCCACCCCACTAAAATTTCCTCCCTTATCTTCTCCCTCACTCTCCTAATCTTATTCTGTATGTCCTTTTAAAAGTTCTTCCCCTACCCTTTCTCCAGGTTTTCTCTCTAGAAGTTCATAAGATTTCTAAAGCTCTTAAGATGTACACTTTATTTCCTCTTCAAACCAGATGAGAAAGAGTAAAGCTCCAACATTACTAGCCCTACACCCCCTCACCTGTTTCCTCTGTATTGGTTTTTCTTTTCTTACCTCCTTAGTAATGATAACAGTTTTGAAAATATTGATGTTATTGATGATATATATATGTGTGTGTATATATGTATATGTGTATATATATATATATATATATATATATATATATATATATATATATATATATATATATATATATACAGTTTAACCTTTTCTAGTGCCTTATGATTAGCTTTTAATGATTTCCTTATATTTCCTAATATTTCTTCTGGACCTTTTATATTGAATTTTCCATTAAGTTCTGGTCTGTTTGTTACAGATACCTGTAGGTCTTTCAATTTATCAAATGTGTATTTTTTTTTCTTATTCAGGATTATACTCAACTTTGCTGGATAAGTTGTTCTTGGATGCAACCTAGCTCCTTTGCTCTTCAAAATATAATGTTCCAATACCCATGGTCTTTTAGCATAGAAGCTGCTAGATCTTGTGAAATACTGATTGTTTTTCTGTAGGATTTAAATTGTTTTTTTTTTCTTCTTGTTGTTTGCAATATTATCTTTTTAACATGAGAATTTTGAAATTTGGCTGTGAAATTCCTTCAAGTTTTCTTCCTAGAATCTCTTTCAAGTGCTGCTGGGTGGATTCTTTCTATTTCTACTTCAGTTTCTTGTTCTAGAGCTTTAGGGCAATTTTCCCTATTAACTCCTTGTAATATTGTATCCAGATTCTTTTTTGGACCATCTGACAATTCTCATACTGCTCTCCTTGATTTGTCCTCCAGATCTTTCTCCAGTCTTTTTTAATGAGATGTTTCAGATTCTCTTCTATTTTTTTTCCAGTTTTATTATATCCTGGTATCTTATAACATCATTTAATTGTACTTACACAATTCAAGTTTTCAAGGAGTTATTTTCTTCTTTAAGATTTTGTCTTTTCTAATTGGTTAACTTTCCTTTCATAATTTTCTGGGATTGCTTTTATTTTTTTTTCTAATTTTCCCTTGTTCTCTCTTATTTTATTTTTGACTTATTTTTAAAGTTCTTCCAAGAACTCTTTTTGGCTTGGCGACCACTTGACATTATTCTTCAGGACAGAAGTGGCTTTTTTTTATCTCAGTCTTCCTCTGAATATGAACTAAGATCTTCTTTTACAGCAAAGTACCTATCAATTGTCAAGTTCTTTTTTCTTTGTTTACTCATTTTTTTTGTTTTTAATACATCTTATTTCATTTTTAACAGTTCAATATTATAATCATCAGGTTTTAATACTTGATTTTTGTGGGTAATGTTGTCCTAGGCCTTAGGTCCTTCTAACTGTTGTTTTTTGAATGCTGTCCAGGGGCTCAAACTCAGGGACTCCTAAGTTCTTCCCCTAAGTTCCAACCTCACTGTCCCAAAAATGTTCTTGCACCCCATAGTACTGCACCCAGTTGGCTTATACTCACTCCTCCTCACCCATAGCCACAGTTCTGGATCACATCTGGCACTGCTAGGCCTTACTTCCAGAAACAGCTGGAAATCCTTTAATCTTCCCCTCATTCAGCCATCTGCTATTTGATAGACCAAAGTCTGTGAGGTAAAAGTTCATGAGATGAAAGTTCCTGAGGTTATGAGGTAAAAGCTCCTGAGGTGAAATTTCTTGAGGCCATGAATGATGTGAAAGGTGAAATAAAATTTCCTGATGTCTAGTCTGCTTCCCTCAGGGCCTACTGTTTGTTTATTCAGTGAAGTCAGCCTAGAGATGTTTACATTTCACTCAAACCAAACCTCAGCCCCTGGAGTCTTCTCTGAGGTTTTCTCATGATGTCCTAGGAGGCCAACTGTTTTAACCCTTTATTTTTGCTTCTCTATATCCATTTTGTGGTCATTTTCTGCCTGTTTGTAGAGGAAATCAGGAAAGCCTGGAAATTTCTGATGTACTCTGCCATCTTCCCAGAATACTTCCTCTAAATGTGTAAGAAAATGTTCAAGGAAACTCACACCAATGCAATATCTTTCTTAACATACAACTACAAAAGTATAAAATGGATACCTTTGGCATATATCCTAAGATAACTCAATACAATAGTAATGAACCAAAGACCTACTATCAGAAGAGGACTATGGAAAGCTTACCTCTTTTAATAATGTTTTATGAGTATATGAAAAACAGGTTCAAAACTAACAGCTAGAGGTAGCTAGGTGGCACAGTACAAAGAGAACTGAGCATGGATTCAGGAAGATGAGTTCCAATCTGGCCTCAGATACTTACTAGGATTAAAAGTGGCCAGACAAGAATTCATGAATAATCTTATGGGTTTTTCAATGTTTTTGAGGTCATATACAGCTGGGTATATGGCTTTGTGTGAGGCAAAAATCATCATGCTCTATAATTGGATAAAAGTCTCATTAATTCCTATGTATTTATAATAATTTTGTGCCAAAAATAGACCATGGAGAGGCAGATTTTAAAGAAATAAGTTCTGTATTACTCAAACACACATACAACCCACATGTGTGTAACATGTGCACATATTTTTGTCATTATCATCATCATTGTCATCCAGATACCAGGCAAATCACTTAACCTCTATATGTCTCAGTTTCCTCCACTGTAAAATGGGAGAACAATAATAGTACCTATTTCACAGGGTGATTGTGAGAAACAAATGAGACAGCACAAGGCCTGGTAAATACTAGATGCTTAACAAATGCTCATTCTCTATATCCAAGTAACAGAAATGATTTTAGAACAAGCAGAAATCACTTTCATAAAGCAATAATAAATACTAACTATACAGTATAAAATTTATTAAATGTTACCTAACATACTGTACATCCAGAAGGGTCTTATAATATGGTAAATATGTGCATGGTGCCCATTGGTCCTCTATAAACGATATCCACATGAACTATCCAACAATATGTTGACAGTGAAGCTTGGAAAAAAAAGGACTGAGAAATGCTTATTTGCTTAGAGAAACAGGGGTTTATGGTGCAATTTAGGATTAGCACATTGCCACTAAAACAATGTTTTTTATTATATGCTGCTATGCAAAAGTAGTCATAATCTATAAACTATGCAAAATGAAAAGCTTTACAAATATAGAGACCTAGCTTAAGAAATCACAATCCTATGCAAATAAGATGAGGTAAATTATTTCCATTTTTGTGTTCGCTATTGGGGTTGTCTTGAGGAGATTCTCAGTTAGCCTATAGAAGATGTCCTTAAATCACCACAGATTTATTAAATTTTTAATTATATATATACACATATATGTGTGTGTATATATATATATATATATATATATATATATATATATATATATATACTTCACTCACCAGTACAATAGTCTGCAGAATATTAAAAACAAGTAACATTTACAAGATAGAGACTTGTTATCAGGAACATTTTAACAGAAAGAATTGAAAAAAATATAATAATAATATATTATTATCAGGCATTTATCTAGTCCTTTGAAGTTTGCAAAACAGTTCAAATGAAGCATATCATTTGGTTGTCAAAACAGCACAGTACGACATACTTGGTATTATTACCCTCATTTTATATGTGAAGAGACTGGAATCATAGAGGTTAAGTAACTTGTTCTTGGTTACATTTGAAGCAAACATTTGAAGCAGGTTTCAAACACACATCTTCCTGACTCCAAATCCAGAGAGTTTCCAAGTACATAGTTGGATGAAAAGCTATATTTCTTTGGAACAGGGATGCTGATAAGGAGGAGGAGGAGGAGGAGGAGGAGGAGGAGGAGGAGGAGGAGGATGATAATGACAAAAATGTGTTTAAGTGTTACATAGACATGTATAAAATATGTGCACAGGTTACACACATGTGGGTTTTATGTATGTTTGAGTAATATAGAGCTTATTTCTTTTAAAATGTAACTGCCTCTCCATGGGCTAGTTGTGGCACAAAATTATTATAAATACATATAAATTAATGATACTTTTGTCTAATTACAGAGGGTGGTGATTTTTGCCTCACATAAAGTCACATACCAAACTGTATATGACCTTCAAAACATTGAAAAACCCATAAAATTATTCATGAATTCTTGTCTGGCCACTTTTAATCCTAAATTATACTTCACTGGACAATTAGAACATAAATTAAAATTCATAATGCACATTAAATATATGAGATTTTTATAGTCATGGAGACTTGGATTGTTAGATGTGCCAAAGTAATTTTTTTTTCCTACCTTAAAAAAGTTCCTGTAATTAATTGGCAAGTTCTTTTTTTTTCATGGAGCAGTCTTCCTCTGGAGTCACCACCTGCAGTACCTTATTATAGCTTCTTCAGTTCCATTATTCATATTTGTGTTTGTGTATCCTGATACCTCCCTACCGTCCTCCACCTTGTGACATGATACTTAATATTTCCTGCCATTTAGTGTTGCAAAATAAATGGGAATTTTCTCAAGCCCTAAACCTAATGCCATTTGGCAAGTCTCCAGGGTAGAATAGAAAATGAGAATTCTTTGAAACTATGAATATCCGACTCTTGAAATGCCCCATGGTTAATTAGTTATTGGAAGAACAATAAAAATATATCAAGCAGCTGTGGTATATAGATGCTATACATTTGCATATGGAGCTAAAAGGAGGACAGAAAAAGAGAACTTGTCAGGGGATGTATTGTTAATGTTTCTTCACATTGAAGAAATTCTTGTTAAAAATGTAGAATAACCTGAATGCATTACAGTAACCACTGCAGAAGATATTTTTATGTAGCCACAGTGTAGAGCAACTTTCTTGGAGGCCTCTGAAATATGCACAGCTGGCAACTTTCCTTTAACCTTTTCTAGGTGCTAATTTTAGACACTGTTGATGACTTCGAGTTCATTGTGGGAAAATTTCTATATTTATTTGCTAAAGGATATTAGATCAAGCTAACAGTCTTTAGAATAGGCTTATTGTTCATCCTTAAGGACTTATTCTAAAGACTGCAATGAACCTTATGACATTATTTAAAATAATCCACAGTTGACTATACAAAACTGATTTGTCTTGACCTCTGCAGAAGGAATTAGTGACTAAAGTTCCCAAAAGCATTAAGTTCAAGAATTCTTAACTATAAGTATCTTCCTGATTCTAAATCAGACTAAAGAGTCATGGGTAGTCCCCTCTGTACTTGTTCTAGTTAAGAATGCTATTGCTAATATAATGATCCAAGACAACTCTGAAGGACTTATGATTAAAAATGCTATCTATCCCCAGAGAAAGAATGAATGGTCTCTGGACAAAGATGGAAGCACCTTTTTTTGCTAGATTCTTTATTTTTCTTGAGTTTCTTTTTTTGTCTATACTTCACAACATGACTATTATGAATATATTTTGTATGACTACACATGTATCTAATTTCTTGCCTTCTCAATGACAGGGGTAGGGAAGGAGGAAAAGAGAGTTTGGAGCTCAAAGTTTTAAAAATGAATGTTAAAAATTGTTTTTCACATATAACTGGGAAAAATAAAATACTATATTAAAAAGGAAAAAAATAATTAATGACTTGCTTAAAAGTTATCTCCAATGGTAAATATAAATAAATAAATAAAAGGTTGCTATTACTAGATAAGGCTCTTCATTGTCTCTGAGCTAGGTGGTGCGGTGTACTGGAATGGGGGTCAAGAAGACTTGAGTTCAAATCTAATCTGTGGCACCTAGTAGATCTGTGTCCCTGGGTATCTCACTTGACTTCTGCCTGCCTCAGTTTATTCATCTATAAAATAGGAGAGATTATACCTTCCTCCCAGGTTTGTTTTAAGGAAAAAATGAGACATTATTTGCAAAGCATTTTGCAACCCTTAAAGTGGTATAGAAATTCTGGCTATTATTCTTCCTTACTTATTTCTTTCCTTTCTTCCTTCTTTCCTTCCTTCCAACTTTCTTTCTCTCTCCCCTTCTTTATTAGGCACCTACTATATGCAAGGACTATTATATAATAGGGATACAAAGACAAAGGTAGCCCCTGCTCTCAAGGAGTGAATGCTCTTTTGGAGCAAAACTATGTTTTGGAACTCTGAACCAATATGATGATTCCCTGAGGAAAAGATGAGAAGGAATGCAGAACAATCTTGGAGAATAGTCTTTGAAAAGTATATAGATGTGAGATGGAATGCTGCTTATCAGGAGCAATAAACAAGCCAGTTTTGCTGAAGTGTGGAATCTATGAAAGGGTGAAATGGTAGGATGAAGCCAGATCATGACAGCCTTTAAATACCAGACTATGGAGTTTGCATTTCATCCCAGGCACAATTGGGAGCCATTGGCATTCTTTGAGCAAGGGATAAGGTTTGCGATTTGAGTTTATCAATTTAACAGCTATGAGGAGGGTAGATGTAGAGGGAAGAGAAAGGGAGAACCTCTTTTTTTACAGGAGAACTATTTATGAAACTTAAAAACACTCCAGCAAGAAGTAATGAGGATCTGAATTAACATTGCAACCATGTGATTAGAAAGAAGGACATTGATATGAGAGACATTGTGGAAGTAAAACTGACAAGATTTTGTTATCAATGAGATATTGTGGGTCTGTGTATATGCATGAGTTTCTGTGTGTGAAAGATTAGATAGATAGATAGATAGATAGATAAACAGACAGACAGACCGACAGAGAGAAAGGAGGCTAACATAATTTTCACATACTATGCACTTAGTAAAAGTGCCCCATGGTCCACAGACCCCTGTGCTATTGGTACATGTGAACCCAATGGTTAAGTTATGATCTTGGGGAGTGTAAAGGTAAGCAAAGTGAGACTTTTTGCTCTTTCTTTTCTTCAGAAGTTCTAGTTCTTCTCAGCACTAAGGCAATCAAGTGCCTTTGACTGAGTCTTGCCTTTGATTGAATCAATGCTTAAGTCACAAGAATGATGACCTGCTTAAGTCACAAGAAAGTCTAAGTGACATGAGTTTGAGTCACATGAGCCTGGATCATGAGGGTTGTGATGCCCTCTGACCCTGAAGAAATGTATCTATACTCTGAGGTTGTCATTTTGCTTTGGGGGCTCACTCGTGGGAAGAGTGGTCATGTGATGTAGCCAAATGAGACTCTGGGTAGCAATTAAGGAGCCCCCTGGTTTTGAAAAACCCAGATATTGGTGCTTCTCTCTCTGGTAACTATGTATGTATTGCTTTTGGTCAGACAGTCAGAAGCCTTGTCTGTTGAGTTGTGTTATTTGCTCTGTTTGTATAATTTGTGCTTGTAGTTCCTGTTTGTATTTTCTCCGAAATTCAGGGATTAAGGGTGCTGACTCTTCCCCTGAACTAAGTGAATTAGGTATATATATATATATACGCATATATATACACATACATATACATATATACACATATATATATACACATACACACATGTATACATATACACAATGCATATATGTATGTGTGTGTATAACACATCATATATATATGTATAACATTACATATATATAACATCGTACACACACACACACACACACACATATTTGATCAAAGTAAGATTGGTGACCCCTTTAAAGCTGCTTTTCTTTAGAATAACAGATTAAAGAACCTGTGTTAGCAGTCCTCCTCTCTGCTGGTGTTATTGATATTACACACCCACAGCAGCTGTCAGCAACATTGTTGTTAGAGGGAGCTGACCTGATAGAGTAATTTTCTGTCTTTTTGAATAATTGCCCCTGTCCATAGTTTACTCTAGAAAAATTCCAAATAAAGCTTAAGCATATGTGTGTGAGTGTGTGTGTATGCATGTATACACACATATACATACATACACGCAGATACATATCTATCTATATCTATATCATCTATATCTATATCTATCTATCTATCCATGCACACACACAGGCATGCCCATAGGCATGCGTGTATGTACATGTGTATGTGTGCCTGTATGCATATATGTGTGCACTTATGTAAACACACATGTGCATGTAAGCATGGTTAGTGTGTAGGTCCCCACAAATGTGGTAACAGGATTTGTATAACTACCTAAGGTTAAAAATACTTACTGGGTAGAAGGACTCCTTTACCCTACAAAAAATGCTGAAGATTCAAAAGAATAACAGGAGTTCATAAATAGATACAGAAATCACACAAAAGACTCCAAGGACTCACAGGAATATATAAGCAGATGCAGAAAATGTGTAAGGCAATATCAGCAGTTTTTCTCAGAAGGAACTGAAATTGGCATTTCCAATAGAACAAAAATCTTGCAATTTAGTGAAGCCCTATTTCTTCCCCAGAATCCTACCCAGCCCCTTCCAGACTCAGAGGTTCCCTATGGTTAAGATTCCCTTATCCCTCTTGAAAGCAAACTTACTTTAATGCTCTTTGGGATGCTGCTCAGATAGACCTTTTGCCATCACACATCCAGTATTCCTGTAAATCATGGGAATAGTGGGGATGGCAAAGTTCTTACCTCTTGCTCCAAATATTTTGTGGCTTTAATCCATCCCACTATTGTTGCTTTGCTTATTAGGTTCATCTGAACAATCATGTGAGAAGCTCCCCTGTTTTTTCATTGCACCATTCTGAAACTTGAGGCAGCTTTCACAGCTGGTGCTTCCCAAGGAATCTCTCTTCTCTATCTAGGTAGTTAAATTCTGGAGTCATTCTGATCAGGAAGTTGAAATTCCCCTTAATAAACACAGAAGGCAGGAGGGCAGGAACATCATCATTGAGTTTCCCTTTTAGGCCACAAGAGCAAACAATTTGATTCTGCAATGTGCTTCTTCTCTAAATCACCCCACTCCTTGAAAGGCATATGGAGCAATCCATCCTTTCCCACCAGTAAGCCATAAGGTAAAAGGAGAAAAAAGACTAGAGTCATTTACTAGTTTATAGGTCATCATAAAAAATATACATCTGGTGAGTCCATCTTCCCCAGAGTCCTAGTCAATGAGAATTTTAGGGATAGCCCCAGCCCCAGAAATCTAGTCAGGAGTTATCACTAGTCTTTACAATACAGGTATTTATAGGCTTACCCATACTTTCCAAACAATAACAAACATATCAAATTGATTAAAGAACTCCTCTGATGTACATCTTTACAAAAAAAATGTTAAATTGAACTGAATTGAATTGGAAAGCAAAATCTGGAAAAGGAGAACCAGCAAAAAAAAGGGTGAAAATCTTTTAGCCCAAGAAAATTGGAGGATTGGCAAGACAGATTCATTTCACTTGGAGTGCACTCCAGGATGGGAAGCATCCCAGCAAGCCAGCAGCAAGCCCCACCTCGCCAAACCAGGAGGAGGTAAAACAGGTAAACTCCAACACCAGGACCTCTCAAATGCCTTAACATAGCCAGGGGAACCAGCAGATTCCAGCTCGGAGAATTACCCCTTCCTTCAGTGAAGCCCCAGGCAAACAAGAAACCTCCAGTGGCCAGGCCTCCACATGCTTCAGCACATTCCTGGGCAAACAGGTAGATGCAAACTCTACAGGTACCTAAACAAACAGGCAGCCTTCAGCCAGCACTAGCCTGCCATGCATCAGCGTAGCCCCAGGCAATCAAGAAGCCTCTTAAGGCCAGATCACTTTTGTGTAGTTACAAGGAAACACAGAAACATCCCACTGGGTCTTGGCACATGCCAGATTACACCATTAGGACACCAGTTTACATCAGGTAAGCTGCCAGAACCCTATGGCCTCCAGCAAAGGAGCCACCCCATACTCCACCCCTCAGCCCAGCACCAGACACAAGGATCTCCCATGGGCCCCAGGGCAATATCACTGAAGCACCAGGTAAACATCCAGGGCCAGTAGCCACTAGCACAACAAGCTATAGATACTGTCCCTTCCACCACAGGGACAGAACTAAATTTAAAAGAAAGAGAAAAGGCAAAAAAAAATGAGCAAGAAAGAACAACACAAAAGAATCTCTCTATAGAAAGTTATTATGGAAACAGGAAAGACCAAGACATAAACTCAGAAGAGGACAACAATGTCAAAACACCTATCAGCAAAACTCTAATGAAAAATGGGAAATAGTCTCAAGCCCAGAAAGAACTCATGGAAGAGCTGAAAAAGGAGCTTAAAATCATAAGAGAAATAAGGGGATAGAAATGAGAATGATGGAAGAGAATTATGGGGGAAAAAGATATGAGATATCATGAATCAATTAAACAAATTTAAAAGGATAAAAATGGTTGAAAATGTAAAATATCTCATGGGAAGAACAACTGACCTGGAAAATAGATCCAGTAGAGAGAATATCAGAATCATTGGACTACCGGAAAGCCATAATCATCTTTCAAGAAAATATCAAGGAAAACTATCCTGATGTCCTACCAGAAGGCAAAATAAGATTGAAAGAATCCACTGATTACCTCAGGAAAGAGATCTCAAAATAATAACCCCAAGGAGGGGGCAGAGCCAAGATGGCAGCTAGAAAGCAGGGATTAGCATGAGCTCCCCACCAAGTCCCTCCAAAAACCTATAAAAAATGGCTCTGAACCAATTCTAGAACTGCAGAACCCACAAAATAGCAGAGCGAAGCAGGGCTCTAGCCCAGGACAGCCTGGATGGTTGCTAGGTGAGGTCTTTCGCTCATGGAGCTGGGAGCAGAGCAAAGCGGAGCAGAGCCCAGCATTGTTGGTGCGGACCAACCAGACCAGGAGCTGGGAGGAGCGTGCCCTATCACCCTGAATCAGTTTGCTGTGGCAGTTACCAGACTTCTCAACCCACAAACACCAAAGACAACAGAGAAGAACTGCAGAACCCACAAAATAGTGGAGGGAAGCAGGGCTCTAGCCCAGGACAGCCTGAATGGTCTCTGGGTAAGGTCTATCCCGCATGGAGCTGGGAGCTGAGCAGAGCAGAGCAGAGCCCAGCGTGGATGGTGCCGATCAACCAGACCAGGAGCCAGGCGGAGAGTGCCCTAGCGCCCTGAATCAGTGAGCTGCAGCAGTTACCTGACTTCTCAAACCACAAGCACCAAAGACAACAGAGAAGGTTAGTGAGAAAAGCTGCAGGAGTGGAAGGAGTTCGTGGTAAGGCCACTGCCCCCAGGGCAGCAAAGGTGGGGCAGCTACAGAGCTACAGCAACAGTTGCTTCTGGCCCCAGGCCCACCTGGTGGGAGGAATTAAGTGGCAGATCAGAGCAGGGGTGCACAGCCTGCTGAAGATCTAAGTCCAGTTCCGTTTGGGGGTTCTTGGGGAAGGAGGAGTGCTGGTGTGGCAGAGCTGGCGCATCCCCCCAAGCATGGAACATAGTTCACATTACTCTACAAGCAGTCATACCCGGCTGAAAAACTCAAGGGTCAAGTAAGTTGGCTGGGAACATGGCCACGCAGCGAAAACACACCCAGATTCAGTCTCAGACTTTGGAATCTTTCTTTGGTGACAAAGAAGACCAAAACATACAGAGAGAAGAAGTCAACAAAGTCAAAGAGCCTACACCAAAAGCCTCCAAGAAAAACATGAACTGGTCTCAGGCCATGGAAGAGCTCAAAAAGGATTTGGAAAAGCAAGTTAGAGAAGCAGAGGAAAATTGGGAAGAGAAATGAGAGGGATGCGAGAAAACCATGAAAAACAAGTCAATGACTTGCTAAAGGAGACCCAAAAAAATACTGAAAAATATACTGAAAAAAACACCTTAAAAAATAGACTTAACTCAAACAGCAAAAGAGCTCCAAAAAGCCAATGAGGAGAAGAATGCCTTGAAAGGCAGAATTAGCCAAATGGAAAAAGAGGTCCAAAAGACCACTGAAGAAAATACTACTTTAAAAATTAGATTGGAGTAAGTGGAAGGTAGTGACTTTATGAGAAATCAAGATATTATAAAACAGAAACAAAGGAATGAAAAAATGGAAGACAATGTGAAATATCTCCTTGGAAAAACCACTGACCTGGAAAATAGATCCTGGAGAGATAATTTAAAAATTATTGGACTACCTGAAAGCCATGATCAAAAAAAGAGCCTAGATATCATCTTTCAAGAAATCATCAAGGAAAACTTCCCTGATATTCTAGAGCCACAGGGCAAAATAGAAATTGAAAGAATCCACCAATCACCTCCTCAAATAGATCCCATAAAGAAATCTCCTAGGAATATTGTCGCCAAATTCCAGAGCTCCCAGATCAAGGAGAAAATATTGCAAGCAGCCAGAAAGAAACAATTTGAACATTGTGGAAACACAATCAGAATAACCCAAGATCTAGCAGATTAAGAGATCGAAGGGCTTGGAATGCGATATTCCGGAGGTCAATGGAGCTAGGATTAAAACCAAAAATCACCTACCCAGCAAAATTGAGTATCATTCTCCAAGGCAAAATATGGATTTTCAATAAAATAAAGGACTTTCAAACTTTCTCAGTGAAAAGACCACAGCTGAATAGAAAATTTGACTTTCAAACACAAGAATCAAGAGAAACAATGAAAAGGTAATCAAGAAAAAGAACAAGAAAAAGAAATTGCAAGGGACTTACTAAAGTTGAACTGTTTTGTATACATTCCTACATGGAAAGATGATGTGTATGATTCATGAGACCTCAGTATTAGGGTAGCTGAAGGTAATATGTGTATATATATATATATATATATATATATATATATATATATATATATATATATATATATATATATATATATATATATATATATGTTTATGTATGTATATATATGTATATGTGAGTGTGTATGTATATATATATATGTATGTGTATACATACATATATATATATATATGGAGAGAGAGAGAGAGAGAGAGCACAGGGTGAGTTGAAGATGAAGGGGAGATATCTAAAAGAAATAAAATAAAATTAAGGGATGAGAAAGGAATATATTGAGAGAAGGAGATAGTGAGAGATCAAATGGGGTAAATTATCTTGCATACAAGTGGCAAGAAAAAGCAGTTCTGTAGGAAGAGAAGAGAAGGTAGGTGAGGGGGAATGAGTGAATCTTGCTCTCCTCAGATTTGATACTCAATTGGGTATCTTACCCCACAGGAAAAAAGGAGGAAGAAGATAAAAAAGGGGGGATGATAGAAGGGAGGGCAGATGGGGGTGGAGGTAATCAAAAACAAGCACTTTCGAAAGGGGACAGGGTCAAGGGAGAAAATTCAATAAAGGGGGATAGGATAGGAAGGAGCAAATTATAGTTAGTCTTTCACAACATGAGTATTGTGGAAGGGGTATATATAATGACAGCTATGTGGCCTATGTTGAATTGCTTGACTTCTTAGGGAGGGTGGGTGGGAAGGGAAGAGGGGAGAGAATTTGGAACTCAAAGTTTTAAAAACAGATGTTCGAAAACAACAAAAAAAAGTTTTTGCATGCAACTAGAAAATAAGATACACAAGCAATGGGGCATAGAAATTTATCCTGCCCTACAAGAAAGGAAGGGAAAAGGGGATGGGAAGGGAGTGGGGTGACAGAAGGGAGGGCTGACTGGGGAAAAAGGCAACCAGAATATACACCATCTTGGAGTGGGGGGGAGGGTAGAAATGGGGAGAAAATGTGTAATTCAAACTCTTGTGAAAATCAATGCTGAAAACTAAATATATTAAATAAGAAAAAAATAACAAAAAAAACCCAAGGAACATTGTAAACAAATTTCAGAAGTATCAGGCCATAGGAAAAAATGCTACAAGTGACCAGAAAGAAAGAATTCAGATATTCGAATATCAGGGAGTCACAATCAAGATCACACAGGATTTGGCAGCTGCAACATAATGGATCAGAGTTCATGGAATTTAGTATTCTGGAGGGCAAAGAAGCAAGGACTACAACCAAGAATCACTAACCCTGAGAAATTAAGCATAATACTTCAAGGGAAAAATGGTCATTCAATGCAATAGAAAGATTTCAAGTCTTCATAAAGAGAAGAAAATAACCAAATCAAAAATTAGACCTCTAATATCAAAACCCAAGAGAAGCATACAGGTAAAAGAGGAAAAGAAAATATAAGAGATTCAACAGAGCTAAATTGTTTACATCCCTAAATGAGATGATACTTGTAATTCTTAAAATTGTATCACTAACAGTACAGATAGAAGGAATATAAATAGACAGAGGGTGGGGGTATAAGGTGGATTTGAGGAAATGACAAAAAAATTAAGGGATGAGAAAAAATATAATAGATACACAAGTAAGGGAGAGGTAGAATGGAGTAAATTATCTCACATGGAGAGGCAAGAAAGACCTGTTACAGTGGAGGAGAAGATGGGAGGGCAGGTGATGGGCTGACAAAAGATTAGGAGAGGTGGTAGACAGAAGCAAACCACTGGTGCAGTGGCAAAGGGTGAAAAGAGCAAGAGGACAAACAAGAGGAAGAATAAGATGTGGGGAAGTACACAAGTAGTAATCACAACTGTGAATGTGAATGGGACTAATTCTTCCATAAAAGGGAAGAAGACAGCAGAGTAGATCAGAAAGCAGAATTCTACAGTATGTTGCTTATAAGAAATACACTTGAAGCAGAGAGATAAACACAGAGTAAAGGTAAGGGCCTGGAGAAGAATCTATTATGCTTCAGGAGAAGTAAAAAAACAAGCAAGGGTAGCAATCTTGATGTTAAATAAAGTAAAAGTAAAAATAAGCTAAAATAATTGAAAGATACAAGGAAGGAAACTACATCTTGCTAAAAGGTACCATGGACAATGAAACAATCAAATTAGAAGTTCAAGAGACAGTCTACCTGTCATATCTATGGGGAGGGGAAGAACTCATAACCAAACAAGAGATAGAACTACAAAATATAGAATAGATAATTTTGATCATATTAAATTGAAAATCTTTTGCACTAACAACACCAATGATACCAAGATTAGAAGAAAAGCAGAAAGCTAAGAAACAATCTTTACATCAGTTATCTCTGAAAAAAGCCTCATTTCTCAAATATTTAGAAAACTTAGTCAAATTTATAAGAATAGAAGCCATTCCCCAATGGGCAAAGGATATGAATAGGCAGTCTTTAGCTGAAAAAAATCAAAGATATCTATAGTCATTTGAAGAAGTGCACAAAATCACTTTTGATTAGAGAAGTACAAATTAAAACAGCTCTGAAATGCCGCCTCACACCAATCAGATTAGCCAATATTACAAAAAAAAGGAAAAGGGTAAATACTGGAGAGGATGGGAGAAAAATTGGGGCTTTAATGCACTGTTGGTGGAGTTGTGAACTGATCCAACCATTCTGAAGAGCAATCTGAAGCTACGCCCAAAGGATGACAAAACTGTGCGTACCCTTTAATCCAGCAATACCACTACTAGGTCTATATTCTAAAGAGAACATAAAAAAGAAAAAAGGAACTACACATGCAAAACTATTTATAGCAGCCCTATTCATGCTGGCAAAATATTGGAAACTGAGGGGATGTCAATCAGTTGGGGAATGGCTAGACAAGCTGTGGTATATAAATGTGATGGAATACTATCATGCAATGAGAAATGATGAACAGGCAGATTTCAGAAAAATCTGAAAGACCTGTACAAATTGATCTAAAGTGAAATGAGCAGGACCAGGAAAACATTGTGCATAGTATTGGCAACATTGTGTGATGATCAACTATGAATTACTCAGCTCTTCTCAGAAACACAATGATCCAAGACAGAAAAATGATTCATGAAGGAAAATGCTATCCATATCCAGATAAAGAACTGATGGACTCTGAATGCAAATCTTCCTAGGGGTGTGAGTACACAGCAACTTTCCAAGCTAAGATGTTTGCTTCAGATCAATTCTTTAATTTTCAGGGCAGATGATTCAGAATCTATTGAAGAAGAGGAGTAAAAATGGGAATGAGAATGACAAGAAAAAGGAGACAAGTATTGTATCTACTGGAATGGGGTCCCTAAGCCAATTATCACTGACTATGGATGTCCTGTTTGTATATCTTATCTTTTCATGCTGCTCTACATGCTGAGAATTCCCCCAGATGAAAACGCTCCAGGCTGACATTGTCAAGAACCATACTGAGAGGTCAAGAAGTATTCTGTGATGATGAAAAATATTTGAGGGGTACAAAAATTTTTAGGAGATCCATAAATACCTGAGGAAGGAGGAGACACAGAAAGCAAGAGGATGAACTCATGCTGGTGAAGGCAAATAAGGTATTAAAGGAGCTGTAGGAGAGTCTGAGAAAGATGGAACCTGAGAAAGAACCTGGAGATGATGGGGCAAAAGAAGGAGTTGGAGTTCATGATATCCTTTGAGTGTAGAAGCCTCTTGGATATGATCAAAGAGCTCAAGGAAAGAAATCAGAAACCAGATATGGAAATGCTACAAGGTTTCATGAACATACTGAAAAGAAATAGTGTCATACTAGGGCCAAGTTTTGTGCCTTTGTGTCCATGTATAAATAGTTCTTATTTAATTATGGCAACTTAATTTTTAAAACTCATGAATCTGAACTGTTGCAGAACTATGATTAATATATTTTATTTGAAGATAGAAAAAGGACCCTCACATGTATGAGATCTGCTGAGATATAAGCTATTTATATTACTGGGAATGTTCAAACTGACAAATTCAAAATCTCCTTAGTGAAGATTTGGTCCCATGATAGAACTATTGAAGAAGAAAGATGTAAAGTAATAAGAGAACATTTCTGGTGTGCCATTTATTGAGCATTAATGTTCTTCCAATCCTCATTCCCCTCATTAGAAAGGCAATATGTACAAATAAAAGCACACATAGTATAGGGGGTTTTGCAGATGATAGTGTAACTGTTCCATTTCACAGTCTTCCAGTCTTTTAAAATACTCCACCATATAGTCCTTTCATCTTGGTAGATTATAGCGCTAAAGGTTATAAAAATTAACATTTTAAGGATTAAGGTTTCAGGTAGGTGGGTAGTGAGAAGGGCATGAATTAGTTTATAATGTTTCTTTATGGATGTCGATCAAATGTCAGTTTTGTGTTTACCCTTGCTTCGCTCAATATGAGCTGTTGGATTGTGGCATTTGTTATAAAAAGATACCCTCATCTAACATGAGATCAATTCCTGGTGTTCTATAAAGCTCAGCTCCCTAAACTGTTTTCATTAGCACTGGAAAGTTCTTTTCCAGGGGTAAATGATCTAATTATCAGTATTGTTTGAGAACTCAGCCTCAAGGAGAAGCCTGATTGAGGGACAGAATTACCAAATGTTTCTTTGACAAGTAGAAGTAGGATTGAATTTGAGCCCAGTGTAGTTACATGGTAGTAATTTTACAGCTAGGTGGTGCTGTGTATAGAGTGCTGTATTTGGAATCAGATAGACCGGAGTTCAAATTCTTCCCCTGATATTTACTTAGCTATATGACTTGGGAAAAGCACTTCATCTCTCTCAACTGCTGTTTTCTCACGTAAAACAGGAGTAATAAGAGTACCTAACTTACAGAGTAGTTATGAGCATCAAGTGAGAAAACATGTAAAGTATTTTGTAAACTTTACTGTATAAATGCTAGCTCTCATTATTATTATTATTAATTATTCTAGAAAAGCATTTCCACTGACCACAGAGAAAATATGCCAATACTTGAGGGAATTTCATGTAATGTTGGGCACGTGGGTATTGGAGCTAAGAGAGATCTGAGTTTAACCACCAAGGCCAAGTTTAGCCATTTGTATAATCCAGGCTTAATCTCTGGTGCCGATTTCCTGATCTCATATTTCCTTGAAGGCAGAAACATTTATCTCCATCCCCTGCATTATTTTACACATAGAAGGCACTTCTTTATTTCAACTGGTTAACCTGAAAATGGAGATGATATCTTTGTACTTCCTACTTCAGAAAGTTGTTGTGAAGAAACACATAGGAGGTGCATTATCAGTGTTCATATTTGAGATCTTAAAGTGCTATAAAGAAATGTGAAAAGTATTCCTCTATCTTTGTTTCAAATTATTCATTCCACATCGATAATATAGAATGGTTATTAATTAAATATTTCCTGATTATGTTTAAACAAAACACACTAAATTTTGTGTAAAGTTCACTTTTATCATAACTACTGAAAACCTTCAGAGTCTGTCAGTAAATGCTTCTCTTCATTGTTAGAACAAATAAAATCCAGAAAAATATTGAAGAACCTGAGCCAATGACTCTGACATACCAATGACTGCCTTTGAGTCTCTGACTCTCTAGGACTTATTTGTCATCGAATTACAGTGTGCATGTCCAGAGTTATTCATGTGATAACCCAGTAATATGATCATATTACAAAGTATATCATTCTTGCATACATTCAGGTATGTTTGGGATCAAATTATCCCTTTCATGGATTAAATTATCCCTTTCATGGATTGTTACATGTGCTTCTTATTAAAAAGACAATGAATCCTTCTGCCCACGTCACTGTTAGAAGGGGGGGAAGATAGAATGTTTCTTTTCTTTTTTTAAGATGGAGGGAACACATTTGGGGAATACATTATAGTAGAATGGAAGTTTCCTGAAGGCAGGGATTATTTTGTTTCTCGCTTTGTATTGCCAGGTACAAGCACAATGTTTTGTATGAAGCTGTGTTATCAGATGCTAGATAGTTCATTATTTATAGAGTCCCAAAGGTAAAGTGGAGCTCAGAAATTAAAGAGATCAATAGTAGCTGTCTCCTCTGTAATATTCTCAACCAGTAATTATCCTACCTCCACTAGAAGACCTCATAAAATCATAGATTACAAATTCAAGGAAACTTAATAAGTTGTCAATTCCAACACACTCATTTTCCAGAAAAAGAAACTGAGTCTTAGAGAGGCTACGTTACCTGTACAGGGTCACGTAGTAAAAGTTTGAAGTGAGATTTGAACAAAGGTCTTTCTGACACAAGTACAGTGAGCTATCTACCCATGCTACCTCCAATGATGGTATCCAGGCACTCTATTTCATTTGAAGACAGTTCCAATTATTAAGAAGCTAGGGAACTGAAACCTTCATCATTTATAACTTCCACCCATTGTTTCTAATTCTTCCTCTGTGTCTAAATACAGTTGCTTACATTTACATCCTCCTTTTTGTTCAAACTGAATTTTTGTTTGTTTGTAATCTCCCTCTTAAAAACCTTTTTAAATGTGGAAAGCTCAACCTAAAATGTGTTTTAAATTATGTTGTTCATACATATTATATTTTTTTGGATTCCTACAAATTTGATTTTTTGGAGATATCTACTTTAAAATCTAAGCTATTGGTAGGTAATGGAGTATTTCCATAGATGATATTGTTCTTAAAATGCAAGACTGCTTTTTAAAACATACCCCACACACACACACCTTTGAAAATGAAGAGGAAAAAGCTTTAAAGAATCACTTGGAAGGACTTTTACTTGCCTAAATTCTAGTGGCTTATTAAATATGATAGATCTGACTACAATGGTACCATTACCTATAATTGTTTTTGTTTTTAAATCATTATTTATTTATTTAATAATTTTAGTTTTCAACATTAATTTTCACAAGAGTTTGAATTACAATTTTCTCCCCATTTCTACCCCCCCTCACTCCAAGATGGCATATATTCAGATTGCCCTATTCCCCAGTCAGCCCCACCTTCTGTCACCCTGCTCCTTTCCATCCCCTTTTCCCTTACTTTCTTATAGTGCAAGATAGATGTATATGCCCCTTTGCCTGTATATCTTATTTCCTAGTTGCATGCAAAAACTTTTTTTGAACATATGGTTTTAAAACTTTCAGTTCCAGATTCTCTCCCCTCTTCCCTCCCCACCCACCCTCTCTAAGGAGGCAAGCAATTCAACATAGGCTACATGTGTATCATTATGCAAAACCCTTCTACAATACTCATGTTGTGAAAGACAAACTATATTTCACTCTTTTCTATCCTATTTCCCTTTATTCAGTTTTCACATTGTCTTCCACTTTTTCATTCCTTTGGTTCTGTTTTATGATATCTTGATTTCTCATCAAGTCACTAGCTTCCACTTGCTCCAATCTAATTTTTAAGGTAGTATTTTCTTCAGTGATCTTTTGGACCTCCTTTTCCATTTGATTAATTCTGCCTTTCAAAGCATTCTTCTCCTCATTGGCTTTTTGGAGTTCTTTTGCCGTTTGAGTTAGTCTATTTTTTAAGGTGTTGTTTTCTTCAGTATATTTTTCAGTATTTTTTGGGTCTCCTTTAGCAAGTCATTGATTTGTTTTTCATGGTTTTCTTGTATCACTCTCATTTCTCTTCTCAATTTTTCCTCTACTTCTCTAACTTGCTTTTCCAAATCCTTTTTGAGCTCTTCCATGGCCTGAGACCAGTTCATGTGTTTCCTGGAGGCTTTTGATGTAGGCTTTTTGACTTTGTTGACTTCTTCTCCCTGTATGTTTTGGTCTTCTTTGTCACCAAAGAAAGACTCCAAAGTCTGAGACTGAATATGAGTGCATTTTTGCTGCCTGGCCATGTTCCCAGCCAACTTACTTGACCCTTGAGTTTTTCATTGGGGTATGACTGCTTGTAGAGCAAAGAGTACTTTGTTCCAAGCTTGAGAGAATGCGGTGTTGTTTTCAGAGCTATTTCTACACAGCCAGGTCTGCCACACCAGTGCTCCTCCTCCCCCAAGAACCGCCAACCCAAATAGTGACTCAGATCTTAAGCAGGCTCTGCACTCCTGGTCTGATCCGCCACTTAATTCCTCCCACCATGTAGGCCTGGGGCCAGAAGCAACTGCTGCTGTAGCTCTGTAGCTGCACAACCCCTGCTGTCCCTGTGGTAGTGGCTGAACATCAAACTCCTTTCACTCTGTCCCCGCAGCCTTTCCCACTAACCTTCTCTGTTGTCTTTGGTGTTTGTGGGTTGAGAAGTCTGGTAACTGCCACAGCTCACTGATTCAGGGTGCTAGGGCCTGTTCCACCTGGCTCCTGGTCTGGTTGATCCGGGCATGGCCCATGCTGGGCTCTGCTCTGCTTCAGTCCCAGCTCTGTGCATAATAGACCTCACCCAGGGACCATCCAGGCTGTCCTGGGCTGGAGCCCTGCTTTCCTCTACCATATTGTGGGTTCTGCAGTTCTAGAATTTGTTCAGAGCCTTTTTTCATTGGTGTTTGGAGGGTCCTGGAGGAGAGCCCGAGGCAAATCCCTGCTTTCCATCTTGGCTCTGCCCCCGTCCTATAATTTTTAGTAGAATTTTAACTAGGAATCTTTTAAGAAGTATCTGAGAAAAGATTTGTTTCTTTCCCAAAATGCAATTCTTTTGCAATAAGAGTCATTCCATCATTAGTCCAGTTGACTGCCCACTTTGTGTATGGAGCCTTAGTTGGATATAATGGAAGTATTATCTCTCTAACAGGGGAAAGTACAAGATACCATGCAACGTTGTTTCCCATGAAAACTGGGACCATACTTGGACTACACATTTGAAAATCGGAACAATCTGGAGAATTGAATTGAATTAGAAAATGTTTCTAATTCAATGAATTACTGTTATTTACTTCTTTTCTTTACCTGTGTTCCTACTTCATCTTTACTGTCATCTCTATGTCACCTCTACTACGTCCTCACCATACATAAATAAACTACTCTTTCTCTGAAATTTTGTCATTTGTACCGAATGATTTAGTACTTAATTTTATTTTATACATGACTACAATACAATGCAAAACTGCATCTGTATTTATTTCTAATTGTTACATTACAATCAAGTATGTGTTTTGGGATGCAAAAGCTCCTCAAGATTAAGAAGAATATTATCATTCCCCTGTGTTAAGCTACAAACATTGTGCTGGGCATACAGAAGATACTCAATAAAAAATAAATGTGTGTACATGTAAATATATAGTGACTGATTAAATCTAATGTGATATGAATGAAGCATTCTGTAGAAGGTATTAGTTTACTACTAGGTGCCTAGATAAATATGGAAAAAGAAGTGATAGACCTCTTTGCCCTTGAATTGGAGGTCATTAAGATAGACTACATAACCAAAAGAGAACATTGAGGTCATTATCAAGTTAATGAAAGCTCAAACTTGTTATTAAGGACAAAGAAAAAAAACACTTTGACTTCTATTTTCCCAATTGTCTGTCTACATTGATTAAGAGTAGATGGTTCAGCTTTTCTCTCCCTGAAATTCATGTGTTTTCTACTGAGATAACTCAATTGAACTAGACAGAGATATATACCTAATTTCCCAGATCTAGCTAGACATGGACAATTTACTGCCTAGACACATTGACATGTTTGACCTCTGACCAAAATATATGAAAAATCTCCAATTTGATGGCCAATCTTTCCAGAAACTGATTCTTTTTAATGTGCTAAGCTTTCTCAAAAGCAGTGCTGGAATATAGCCTTGGCTTTCAGTGTCAGCATTTAAATCTTAATTTGTTTGAGTCTTTCCCAGAAGCATGACACATTCAGGTACTTGTATTGGTTTGATCTAGTCATAATTTTGCCTTATTGTAATTCTAATGATTTCTCATTTTAATTTTAAAATATCCAATTAGTTTATGGGGTAAAGGGAGAAATCTAGAAAAAGTTGCTTGGCCAGCAAACCTGCCTTTTAAAGGGGGAATGATTTTTAAAAAAGAGAGAGAGAAAAAAGCTCTTTCCAGTCAGTTTAATTGAATCCAATGAAGAATTTGAATAGCTAAGAAAAAACTCCCTGAAAATAAAGACAGTGAAGCTCACTGAACTCAGCAACTTTGGATTAGTAATGAGAAATTTTTTTTTATACTTTTCAGTAAAATCTTTGCTTCCGCATTTGAAAGTGCATACCATTGGAAGTTTCCTATAGTACATTTTAGTGCTTGTCAATGGGCAAGCTATTTACTGGTGGGCAATTGTACCCATTATTAAAATGGATATTTATTATTGATTCCAGTTCTTTAACAATGTCCTAAGCAAGCCCAATGATGTTACTGATTGTGGTGGTGATGATGATGATTTTGATGACAGCATATCACACTCCCTGAAGTGTAAATGTATATTGTTTATGCACTAGTTTTATTTGATTACTGAGGGAACCAAATATGTAAAAGTATAAAAAATAAGCCAATTAAATCTGGCCACAAGTGATGTTATACATTCTCAATAATCAAGATTGATTAACTTACCTCGCTAATGGATAATGCTGAAGACAAATAAAAATAACATCCCACATCAGTGAAATCTCAAGGTACTAAAACTACATTTTATGTGAGAAAATATAATTTTTAATTCATCTAGTTTCTCAATGACATGATACACAGTCATGCTTACCTCCAATATAAATATATTTCTCTGATTGTATATATCACCTAGACAGTGTAACCACTTGCTCTCAAAAAAGATATATAAGGAGACTTTACCACTTTACCACAACCCTTTAACCCTCAATCCTTGTGATTCTAAGCAATGAAATGGCATACATAACTGAGACTACAACATTGGCTTTATATAGAATTACAGACTGAATGAGAGTGGCCTAAAGGTGTTATTGAGATCCTTAGTGAGCCAGAGCCTTTTTCAAATGTCCTGACCTATAACAAGCAGAGTATTATAACACTCATGAGTAAGTTATATAAGGATAGATACAAGGGTTAATAGAATTCCTTTGTTGTCACAGGGGCTACACTCATGGATTTATTAATCATTATTGAATTATGGACTGGGAATTTCTATTAATATTCCCTCTCTGCTCTCCCTTTCCCCATATTCTCCAGAGGGAAATCTGAGGAAAAAGACCCAGTCTAACCAGTCTCTACCAGTCTTATTCAGGATACTGAAAAACACTCTGCATTTACAGGTTGCACTTTGGTAACAGATGGAACTCCAGGATAAATCTTTTGTATCTTTTTTTGGAGACAAAATGCTATATGAATATATTTTTCTCATTCACTTCAGAGTTATAGTAGTCTCCCTATCTAAAATAGTACCAGACATAGTTTGAGAACATTTAAGTATCATATCAGTACCAAATGAAATATTTTCTAGAGCAAGGATGATCACAACTGTGGTTTTCATTTTTAAAATGTTTACTGTCAGTACTTCTTCAAAACATATTTTGCTTCTTGTCATGACTGCATGAAATAGAAATCACACACACAGGCTATGGTGTGAGTTTGTATAATGTTGTACTTAGAAAATTTTTGCCTATGGAGCAATAGCCTAGTTCATATTTGTATAAATTGATTTGTTGAAATAGAGTACAATCACTTTTTCGGACTATTTTCATTTCTACAGTAAATCCCTTCATTGTCTAGATTCAGGTTGTATCTCAACAATATCAAAAGAACCAATCAATTTAATGAACATCAATAAATCAAGCTTCTTTGTTCTTATTATTTGAGATCCAAATGTTTCTGCAACATGGTTAAGGATAGTTTAAAAAGTTTGTAGTCAGCAATTATTAAGTTATATTGTAATAGTATTATGGGAATGTGGGAGCAACCCATGATGGAAAGAAGAAGAAAGAAGAGCAATGATTGCTAATAGTTGTCAGACTTACTGATTTTAAAATCTTATAGCAGATTAATTTCTAAGCGATTCAAAGCCATATATTCTTCTGGGCTGTGGGAATGTTTCTGCAGGTTCCTACATCCCCAGGAGACTTCTTGCTGCTGACATGTCTACGTGTCTCTTTTAGTTCAATGACCCTATGATAAGGTGATTGAGGGAACTATGTGTTCTATCCATCACTTTTTTTCTCATCCTGTGTGCTCTGTTAATTATTTCATGTTTATCCTGTATATAGCTTGCCTTGAATATATTTGCTTGCATGTTGTCTCCCCATGAGGCTGCGAGCTCCTTGAGAGAGGGTTTGTCTTTTGACTCTTTTTGTATCCCCAGCACTTAACACACTCCCTGACACAGAGTAGGTGCTTCTTAAATGTGTATTGATTGATTGCATAGATGCTGGTACCTTTTCAACACCTGAGGGCCTTGGAAGGGGGGATGTATTGGGTTCTAGAAACTGTACAGTAATAAGCCCTTTCAGAGACAGCCAGTGTAACATGCCTTAAATGAGAGGTATCTGAGACATTTCCCCATTAATATCAGGGTGTTAGGGAAATCCAAATATGATTATATAGACAAAATAACTTAGAGATTACTTTTTCCCAATTTTACTCATTTTTGTCATATTATATAGACTCTGACTCTCTAAAATTCTAACAATCAAAATTTTATCTCATTGCTCATTTACCTTTCTCATAAACATTTTTTAAATTATTAAATAATTTTCATTATATTCATTTATATGGATGCAATAAAGTCAAACAAAACTTTTGTTTATCTGTTGATTCCTTGGCCTGTCTTTTAGGAGTGTTTTTTCTCCCTTTTTATAGACATTTTCCAATATCCACATTAAAACATCTATAGGGCTGGTTGAATAATTAATTATGTGATTACACAAAAAGAAGTAAAAGTTACTCTTTTTTTTCTTCTTAGGAAAAGAAATGCCTTTCTTATTTGTGCAAATATTACCCAAACCATAATTTTCAGTGTACTCTAAAACATCATCTTTTTTTTCTTTCCAGTCTATTCTTTTCCAAAGCATGAGATATGCACCTTTATATGATGAAATTTCACATATATGCATACACAGAAGTAACTGAACTATTACAAGCTTTCATGTAAATTCTTCTTGAATGGATACAAGTGGCTTTAATCCCTAATTTTTGTTGCTTTGAACATTATAATTCAATCATTGTTCAGTCATTTCAGTTGTGTCTGACTTTACGTCACCCCATTTTTGAGGTTTTCTTGGGAGAAACTGGAGTGGTTTGCCATTTCCTTCTCCAGCTCGCTTAATAGATGAGGAAACTAGGGCATATAGAATTAAGGGATTTGCCCAGGGTCACACAGTTGAGGCTAGATTTCAACTCAGGAAGATGAGTCCTCCTGACTTCAAGCTCTATCCACTCTATCCACTGTATCACCTAACTGTCCCTTATAAGTCAGTGGTTTATTGATTACTCAATACTGTGTGTTTTCACTGGTTTATTGCCTGAACCTTGATTCTTTCTATACTAATATGAAATCTTCTCTTTTTCTTTCTTAATAATAATGAAATAATGTATTTTCTCCACTATACTTCACTAGGAAAAAAATAACTCTGTAATGTCTCATGTCTTGGTAATATTCTAGGATCACAGATGTGCATTCATATTTTTCTTGTTTATTATGTCCAACTTCATAGCCCTCACACTCAATTCAAAGAGTGCTCAATGTAAAAATTTTCTCAAAACATTGCAAGGAAGAAAAAAATATATCTTGTATTGTCTCTCCTAGCTGTCCACTTATAGTTTTTCTTCCACTCAATGCTACAGTCATTGCATTAAGCAATGTTCTCTCTTTAAGAAAAAAAAATTAATAAAACAAACTTCCATATCTTCACAAATATTTACTGATGCATCTTTTCTTGCACCTGAGTTTGAGTGAATAGTAGGTATGCATTTAGTCAGGCAGATGGACAAATGATCTTTTATCTAGGTCCTTTTAGGTAGCGCATAAGGAAAAGAGACAGATCTCTCCCCTCCCCAAATAATGATGAACTGATTAAAAAAAAATCCTAAAAGATGTTCTTCTTTCCCATTTCTTCTATAATAGCTCTTCTCTATATGTAATTTAAAATAAACAATAATGGCTTCACTCACTTTACACTAGCCAGTTTTCTTTATCATATACTTCTAAAATGTAATCTGTTCCTTGTAAATGGCAAATATATTACCTTATTTTAATGCAGCCATATCATGCTTTCTATTATATTTTAAATGACTTGTATTTTTTTACTAAAATAAACAGAAGGATGTTAAGCTCAACTATACTATCCAGGACCATGATCTCTGCCTGTGTGTCACAAACCAAGACTATTCGGATGAGACTAACCTAAGACTCTAGGATCCACCAGATTAGTTGTATGTACAATCAATAAGGATTTATCAAGTGTGTAATATGTTCCAGGGACTATGCAGGGATCATGTTATATCAATTTTTGTATCTTTCTTTATATTTCCATCCTATCTTGAATTATTTTTATCATGTCTGTGATTTCATCAGTGTATATAACTCCCGGTGAGGAAACTCCTTCCTCAAATGCAGAGCTATAGTAATAAAAGGTTGCCAGGATCACTGAGTGATCTTGCTTAAGATTTTTATCATAGTTTGGACTTGAACTCTACTCTTCCTTACATATTTTTATTGAATATCACTTTTCTTTGTAAGCCACTGTGGTTAATATACTTTTTAATTGACCTTATGGGGTTGTGGAATAGAATAGGTATTGTGTGCTTCAGAACTGTTTCCTTAACATTGCTCTTGGCTCTACAGTTGCAGGCATCATTTTCCATCACCAAATCACTGGTGTGGAACCTGGGGTAGGAGTGTAGAGCTGCAGGCAGCCACACAGTCTGGAGTAGGGCAGCCAGCTAATCTGGTAGATTCTAGTTTCTTGGCTCCATCTCCTCTGATAATCTTAATTTGTGCACATGGACAGGGATCAGGGTCCTAGTAGTGTGGCTGAGCTTATAACCCTGATCTCTTCATTCTGCTACCTTCCATAGTTCTGAATCATGCTATGATGGGGGGGAATAAATGGCAATCTTGATATTGGTTTCAGATTAGGATCTTATACCTTAGCCCTTAGCTTATTTCAGATTTTGTTGCTACTCTGATTCTGTTTTTCATTGTTCCCAGTTGATTTTATAGTGATCTAATTGTCAATATATCTTTTCAAGGCATCATCTCTGCTGGAAGACTCAGTATCGTCTTTCAAGAGTAAATATAATAGCTCTGACCTCCTGCCCCTTAAGAAGCATGGAAACACATTCTTTAAAATAAAAATTCTATTTACATGCCAAATGCCATTTGGACAATAAACAAAGGGAGGGCTAATTTTCAAAAGTTCATTAGTTGGCTAATGAAAAATACACTCCATCCCTCCCAAATTGTCTATGCACTGAAAGACCAATTCTCACCCAGGGCAACTTAATAACCCAAAACTCCAATTTGTGCACTGTTAGCATGGCTTCTATGCAATTTATGGCATGTGCATTCCAGCAAATCCCAAGTAAATTATGAACTCTGGATGTTACAAAGGCACTGTCAAATCCTGATTGATTTGGACAGTTTGTAGTTAATTAAGTTCATTTCCAATTCTGTCTCTTCACCCAATTTCAAAGCTTTCTATATTGAAAGCCTATTTTCAATTAGTATGAAGGATGAAACAAAAAGAATTAATTACAAAAGTGACAATCCCCATTTAAGTCTTCTAGTGCAGCAATTATTTATCTTTAAAGTTAAGGAATTGAAGAGTTGTACTTGTCTAATATAGTATTTCCTTGATATGTATCTGACATATATTAAAGCCTGTCCTGGGCATGTTGTTACACAGAGAAATTGAATGGCTAAAGTTATGTGTAGTTAGGACAAATTAAATGTGAGAAGTAAATTTTACTTAAGACAGATTGTGACTGTTAAGAATTAAAATTGTGAATGAATTGTTGAAGTATATAAACATTGACTTTCATATATAAATATTATAAAAGTATTAAGTAAACCTGCATTTACATTTCAAGCCACACATTGTGTGTTCATATTTTGTGGGAATGTGTAGTTAATTGTTTCAGTAAAGAGAATTTAAGGACAGTTTTAGAGGCAAAGAGATACTGTTTCATTTTAGTCAGAAGAGGTAACAATATAGAAATTAGAATGGCCTTAATCATAGTGTGTGTGTGTGTGTGTGTGTGTGTGTGTGTGTATGCATTAGAGAAATTAAGCTTGATATTTATGTATTTATTGATGCATTCATGTATTTATTTTCTCTTTCTACTCTTCTTTCTCCCAGGACAAATAAAAGTGTAGTTCAAAACATTCCTTCAACGCATGCTCCACTATTATCTTAATAAATATTTATCTCTGATGCCCTTTTTGAAGATTTCCATTTTCTCTTCCTTTTTTAAAATTTCTATCCCTTTCTAGGGTATTCTGAAATCTTACTTCCTATTCATGTTCATTTAAAAAAATGACTTACATAATCTTTTTTTCTATGACTTTTATAGCAAAGTAGTTCTTGTGGAAGACAAAGGTTTTGCTCTGCCCTCTGTACCATACATCTAATACTTTTCTCATCTCTTCTGTTCTATTGCTTGATTAGTTTTGTTCCTTTTGAGGATTCTTCTGATAACTTAGGAGAAAGGTAGTATGCTGTGGTGGCTCTGGCTCTTAAGTCATGGAACTTGGGCCTACTTCATGAGCTTACAGGACAATAGTTGCCTATTCTAAATTTAGTAAATCTTATCTTTGGAATTCTGCCCCCTGCCCCAACTATCCACCATGAGATGAGCCATGAGCATATATACACCCTTTTCAAGATTTAAATAAAGTCTTAAGAAGCTCAGAGAAAAAGAGGTGTCAACTTCCTGTGGTAGTGGTGGGGAAACTGTTAGGAGAATCCTTAAATAAATTTCTCTATTAGCCTAATATTTCCCCTCCTGAAGAAACACATATTGCCTCTCTTGTTCCCTCAGAAGATTCCCTATACTGGTCTCACAATACTTTCCTATAGTCCTCTATCAGGTTGAGATTTTGAAGAAAATACATTGCTCTTTACTCTAGCCTCTGCTCTTTTGACTTGAGGGACAATATTTGTGATAATCCAAAAGCACTTACACACATAAAAATGATTCTTTTATGGGGAAAGTTGAGTTTTGATACACATACCATCAATCCAATTATTCTTCTTTCCTTTAACTTGATTCTTTCAAACCCTTAGACCTTTAAGCCCTTGGATTCCTTTGTTCTTTGTCATTTCTTGTCCCTTAAATATTGTGAGAGCTAAGAAAAGAAAAAAAGAAAGGAGAGGAGAGGAGGGAAAGGGAGGGTAGAGGAGACGAGAAGAAAAACTTGGGTTACCCTAGATGCATGAGATAATTTCTTTAGTTGCTTGGTATTTTCCTATATGCTGTACTGATTAACTTTTCTGTGTTTCTCTTACTTGAAGTGTTTGAATGTAAAATATGTTCCTCAAGTCTAGTTTCTTAAAAAAAAAAGTGAATATCCTCCCTCTGTTGAAAGCCCACTTTTTAAAACTGATATTTAGGCTAAGCTTTGTAAGATACATTATTTTGGGGTGGATCCTATTGTCTATTGTTTTTCAGAATATATAAATGCAATATGTTCTCTTTATGATTTTCTTTTTATATCAGGAACAGTCTTACACTATTCAAATTTTTTGTTGTTGTTGTTGTTTATAAGATAAGACTTTGTATGTATATTTTGCAGGAGTATGGGGTGATGGAGTGTGTGTGTGTGTGTGTGTGTGTGTGTGTGTGTATGTGTGTGTGTGTGTTTCACATTGAAATTCTAAAGCTAAATTAAAATATTCCTCAGAGGCTGAGGCTTGTAGTTTCTATGAACAAATCTAATCATAAAAAAATGAATGGGTCAAAGAACAAATCATAGAAACAAGAACTTCATTCAAGAGAATGACAATAATGAGACAACATACCAAAACTTATGGGATGCAGTGAAAGCAGTTCTTAGGGGAAGTTTTATATCTCTAAATACTTACATGAATAAAATAGAGAAAAAGGAGGTCAATGAATTGGGAATGCAACTGAAAAAGCTAGAAAAAGACCAAATTGAAAATCCCCAATTAAATACCAAATTAGAAATACTGAAAATCAAAGGAGAGAGTAGTAAAATTGAAATCCAGAAAACTATTGAACCAATAAGTTGAACTAAGAGCTGGTTTTATGAAAAAAAACAATAAAATTGATAAACTTTTGGTCAATTTGATTTAAAAAAAACCAGAAGAAAACCAAATTACCAGTATCAAAAATGAGAAGGGTGAATTCACCTCCAATGAAGAGGAAATTAAAGCAATAATTAGGAATTATTTTGCCCAATTGTATGTCCATAAATTTGACAAAATTTGGGAAACAGATGAATATTTGCAAAAAATATAAGTTGCCCATGTTAACAGAAGAGGAAGTAAAATACCTAAATAACCCCAACTCAGAAAAAGAAATTGAACAAGCCATCAATGAACTCCCTAGGAAAAAAAATCTCCAGGGCCAGATGTTTCTATCAAATATTTAAAGAACAATTAAGTCCCATGCTTTATAGACTATTTGGGAAAAGAGGTGAAGGAGTCCTACCTAATTCTTTTTATGACTCAAATATGGTACTAATAACTAAACCAGGAATAGTCAAAACAGAGAAAGAAAGTTATAGGCCAAATTCCCTAATGAATATTGATGCAAAAATTGTAAATAAAATATTAGCAAAAATTTGTAGCAACTTATCATGAAAATAATACACTATGAAAAGGTAGGATTTATTCCAGGAATGCAAGGCTGGTTCAATATTAGGAAAACTGTCAGCATAATTGATCGTATTGACAACAAAACTAGCAAAAACCATTTGATCATGTCAATAGCTGCAGAAAAAGGTTTTGACAAAATAAAACACTCATTCCTATTAAAAATACTAGAAAGCATACGAATAAACAGAGTCTTCCTTAAAATTGTAGGTAGCATATGCCTAAAGCCATCAGCAAACATTATATGTAATGGGGATAAGTTGGATGCATTCCCAATAAGATTGGGGGTGAAACAAGGATGTCCATTATCACCCCTAATATTCAATTTGCTACTAGAAATTTTAGCTTTAGCAATAGGAGAAGAAAAAGAAATTGAAAGAATCAAAATAGGCAAAGAATAAACTAATTTATCACTCTTTGCAGATGATATGATGATTTACATAAGAGAATCCTAGAGAATCAAGTAAAAAACTACTTGAAATAATTAACTTTTGTAAAGTTTCAGGATATAAAATACACCCAAATAAATTCTTGGCATTCCTATATATTACTAACAAAGTCCAACAGCAAGAGATAGAAAGAGACATTCCATTTAAAGTTACTATAGACACCTTAAAATATTTGGAAGTCTATCCTCCAAGACAAACCTAGGACATATATGAACACAACTACAAAACACTTTTCACACAAATAAAGTCAGATCTAAGTAAATGGAAAAATATCAGTTGCTTATGGTTAGGCCAAACTAATATAATAAAAATGACAATTTTACCTAAGTTAATTTACTTATTCAGTGTCACACCAATCAAACTACCAAAAATTATTTTACAGAGCTGGATAAAATAATAAAATTCATCTGGAAAAGCAAACGGTCCATAATATTAAAAGAATTAATGAAAAGAAATTCTAAGGAAGCTGGCCTAGCCCTAACAGATATTAAACTAAGCAGCAGCCATCAAAACTACTTGGTAATGCCTAATGAACAGAGTGGTGGATCAGTGGAATAGGTTAGATACACAAGGCATGGTAGTCAACAACTACAGCAATCTACTCTTGGATACACACAAAGAATCCAGCTTCTGTGTTAAGAATTCACTATTTCACAAAAACTGCTGGGAAAACTGGAAAACAGTGTGGTAGAAACTGAGCATAGACCAATAGATTACACCTTATGCCAAAATAAAGTCAAAATGGGTTCATGATTTAGGAATAAAGGCTGATACTATTAGCAATTTGGGAGAGCAAGGAGTAATGGGAAAGCAAAGAATTCACGACCCAACAAGAGATAGAGAGTGTTATGAAATACAAAATGGATAATTTTGATTTTCTTAAATTGAAAAGTTTTTGTACAAACAAAGCCAATGCAACAAAGATTAAGAGGGAAATAGAAAATTGGGAAAGAATCTTCATAGCCAGAGTCTCTGATAAAGCCTCATATCTAAAATATACAGGGAACTGAGCCAAATTTATAGGAATACAAGTCATTCCCCCATGGAGAAATGGTCAAAGGATGTAAACAGGCAGTTTTTAGAGGAAGAAATTAAAGATATCTACAGTCATATGAAAAAATGCTCTAAATCACTATTGATTAGAGAAATCAAAACAACTCTTAGGTAGCACATCTCACCTGTCAGATTGGCTAACATGACAAAACAGAAAAATCATAAATGCTGGAGAGGATATGGGAAAATTGGAATATTGTTACGTTGTTGGTGTAGATGTGAACTGATATAGCCATTCTGGAGAACAATTTGAAACCATGCCCAAAGGGATATAAAAATGTGTATAACTTTTGACCACTTCTAGGGCTGTATCCCAAAGAGATGACACAAGGGGGAAATGGACCAGTATGTACAAAAATATTTATAGCAGCTTTCTTTGTGGTGGCAAAGAATTGGAAACCAAGATTGTGGTATATGAATATAATGGAATACTATTATGCTATAAGAAATGAGGAGCAGATGGACTTCATTATAACCTGGAAAGACTTATATGAACTGATGCTGAGTGAGGGGAGCAGAACCAGGAGATCTTTATACATGTTTCAGACACATGGTGTCTGTAAGAACTAACTTTGATAGACTTGGCTCCTCTCATCTATGTAAGGTTCAAAGACAACTCCAAAGGACTCATGATGGAAAAAGCTGTACGCATCCAGAGAAAGAATTATAGAGTCTGAATGCAGATTGAGACAAACTACTGTTTTTTCCTTCTTTTTTGGTTTTGTTTCTTATTTCTCATGATTCATTCCATTGGTTATAATTCTTTACAACTGGGTTATTATGTAAATAAGTTCAATGTGAAGGTATATGTAGAAATTACATTGGATTATGTGCCATCTTGGAGGGGGGGACAGAGGAGAAGAGACAGGGAGAGAAAATTTGGAGTCCAAAAACCTGTGAAACTGAGTGTTGTAAACTAAAAATAAAGAATAAATTTATAATTTAAAATAAAGTATCATTCAATCAGCCCTTGGAATTCATCAGTTCTCCCTCTGGAAGTGAATATCATTTTTCATCCTGGGTTTTTGGGAATTGTTTTGAATTGTCTTAATCAGAGTAACTAATTTTTTCACATTCAATCATCCTTATAATATTCTTACAATTCTATTAATCTTATTTGTACCTGTTGCCAGCTTTTTTAAAAATATATTTTTCCAGTTACATGCCAAACAATTTTTAATACTTATTTAAAAAATGAGTTCCAGAATTTCTCCTACTTTCCCCTATCCCTCTTTGAGAAGGTAAGCAATTTGATATGGATAATACATGTACAGTAATGCAATACATATTTCCATGCTAGTCATGTTATGAAAGAAAACACAGACCTCTCCCCCCATAAAAAAACAAGAAAAATAAAGACAGTTTAAAAAAAGGATGCTTAGATTTGCATTCAGATTCCATGGGTTTCTTCTCTAGAATAGGTAGCATTTTTTCATCACAAGTCCTTCAGAATTATCTTGGATCATAGTACTGCTGAAAAGAGCTCAATCATTCATATTTGATCACCAAACCATAGCACTGTTACTGTATACATTGTTCTCCTGGTTTTACTTCTTTATGTTTGCATCAGTTCATATAAACCTTTCAGATTTTTTAAAAGTATCCTGCTCATTATTTATTATAGAACAGTAATCTATCACAATAATATACTACAACTTGTTCAGCCATTTCCCAATTGAAGAACATCCCCTCAAATTCTAATTCTTTGCCACCACAGAAAGAGCTGCTATAAATGTATATACAAATAGGCACTTTTCTTTCTTTAAAAAAAATCTCTTTGGGTTACAGACCCAGTAGTGTTATTTCTAGTTCTAATGGTATACAAAGTTCTATAGCCCTTTGAATATAGTAACAAACCACTCTCCACAGTGGTTGGACCAGTTCATGGCTCTACCAAGAGTTCCATTAGTGTCCCAAACTCTTTGCTGGATTCTAGTTTTTAATCCATTCTGATATCTATTTCCATTTTATGGGAGAGTTCATCTCATTCACAGGTATGATTACTAACTGTGCCTTTCCCTCCAACTTATTTCTTTCTGTTTATCCTTCTCTGTCTCTTTTTATCTTGTCCCTCATATAAAGTCTGTTTTGCTTCTGATCACTCTCTTCTTTTTCTACCCTTCATTTTATCACCCATCTTTTCTTTTATCCCCTTCCACTCCTACTTCCCTATTGGGTAAGATAGATTTCTACATCTAATTGAGTGTGTGCACCTGTGTATTACATATACAAACACATATAGGCCTATACATATATATTTCTACACATATGCATATACATATATAATTTATTATATTGTAACATAATATACAATAACATGTTATATGCATAAACACATATATGCTCTTTTTGAACCAAACTAGACTAGAGTGAGGTTTGAGCATTGCTTGTCCCCCTCATCATGTCCCCTTCCATTGTAAAAGCTCTTTCTTGTGAACTTCTTTCATGTCATTTTCCCTGTTCTTCCTCTCCATTCCCTCTTTTCCCAGGGCTTCCCACTTCTTCCAGTATTTCCTTTTTGCATTATCCCAACATAATTAACTCAGACCCACTTCCTCAGTCTATATAGAAACCTTCTACGTTCCATAATAATGATAAAGTGATTAAGTTAAATATATCATCTTTCCATATTGGAAGGCAAACTGTTTAACTTTCTTCAGTCTCTTATGATTTCTTTTTCATGTTTACCATTTTATACTTTTTTTGAGCTCTGTTTTTGAAAGTCAAATTTTCTATTTAGCAGTGGTCTTTTCATTTGGAATGTTTGGAAATCTTCAATTTCATTAAGTATCTATTTTCTCTTGAAGTATCATAGTCAGTTTTGCAGGGCAGATTATTCTAAGTTGTAATGTTAGTTTGCTTTCTATATGACCATATCCCAAGCTCTCCCTTTCTTTAGAGTGGTTGTTGCTAAATCTTATGTGATGCTAATTGTGGTTCCATGATATTTGAATGGTTTCTTTCTGGCTGCTTGCAATATTTTCTCCTTCATATGGGAACTGTGGAATTTAGCATAATATTTCTAGGAGTTTTTGTTTTGGGATCTCTTTCAGGTGATGGTCAGTGGATTCTTTTCATTTCTATTTTACCCTATGATCCTAGGATATCAGAGCAGTTTTTTTTTTTATCTTGAAAGGTGATTCTATGCTCTTTCTTTGACCAAAGCTTTAAGATAGTCCAATAACTCTTAAATTGTCACTCCTCGTTCTATTTTTCCAAGTCTGTTGGTTTTCTGATGAAATATTTTACATTTTCTTCCATGTTTTTGTTCCTTTGACTATTTTATTGGATCTTTTTGTCCAAAGGAAGTATTAACTTTCACTTGTCCAGTTCTAATTTTTAAGGAATTATTTTCTTCAGTGAGCTTTTTTGCTTCTTGTCTTGTTTGTCCAATTCTGCTTTTAAGGAGTTATTTTCATCAGTGAAGTTTTCTACTTCTTTTTCCATTTGAACAGTTCTGGTTTTTTAAAGTGTTATTTTTTTTCATTGGTCAATTCTGTTTTTAAAGTGTTATTATCATCAGCTTTTGTTGTGTTTTGCTTCTCTTGGTAAGCTGTTGTCTCTTCATCATTTTTTCCTTGACTCTTATTTGGTTGTTTTTTTTTTATTTTTCTTCCATTCCTCTTATTTTATTTTGAAAATCATTTAAGTCCTTCATGAATTTTCGTTTTGCTTTTTTTCCTTTGTATTTGTTCTTTGAGGCTTTGCTTTTAGCTGTTTTGACTCCATTGACTTCTTCTGAGTTTGTCTTGATCTACTTTGTCATCGTAGAAGCTTTTTTAAAAAAAAGATTAATTTATTTATTTTTAGTTTTCAACATTGCTTTCCATAAGATTTTCAGTTACAAATTTTCTCTCCATCTCTATCCTCCCCCCATCTCAAAATGGCATGTATTCTGATTGCCCTTTTCCCCACTCTGCCTTCCCTTCTATTCTCACCTCTCCCCCTACCTTAACTCCTTCCCCTTTACTTTCTTGTACAGCCAGATAGATTTTCTGTTTTCAGAGCTACGTTTAGGCACCTGTAAATTTTCAGTTCTTCTGAGGTGGTATGATTCAATGAGAGGTGTTTACTCCTCTCCTGGCCTGTGCTCTGCTCTGTGAGCAATCTCAAGCACTCTGTTGTGCCTTGTAACTGCCAGGAGGACTCCCTCTCCAAATTCACCACAAGCTCTGCCACATCAGCAGTCCTCCTCACCCCATGACCACCAACCAGGGATGAGATACAGATACAAGCAGGGCAAAGCAAGAGAATCCTGCCTCAGCACCAGCAAAGAGATCTCTGCACTCATGCTCTGATCAGCCACTTGCTTTCCCCCAAAGGTCTGGAAGCAGCTGCTGCTGCTACTGTTGCTGTTGCTGCAGTCACCTCCAAAGCCACAGGGCTGGGGCCAAACTGCTCCCTTCTCTCGCCCAGGTCCAACAGAGTTTTCCCACTGACCTGCTAAGTTGTCTTTGGGGTTTGTGGATTAAGAAGTCTGGAAACCACCACAGCTCAGTGATTCAGTGCCCTGAGGTCTGCTCCTCCCAGTCTGCTCTGGCCTGTTCTGTGCCTGCCTGCTGCAGCCCATGCTGGGCTGTGCTCCACTCCCAGCCCAGTGCAATAGACCTTCCCCCATGACCATCCTGGTTGTCTTTGGCTGGAGAATTGTTTCACTCTGTCATTTCCTGGTTTCTGTAGCTCTAGAATTTGTTTAGAGTCATTTTTACTGGTGTTTGGAACCATTTGGGGGAGAGCTGAAGCCAGTCCCTGCTTTCACTCTGCCATCTTGGCTCTACCCCTCACCATAGGAGCTTTTTGTGCACAGATTCTTTTTTGTTCTTTTCTCATTTTCCCACACTATTTTATGATTTTGAACTTTATGTTATAACTAGGCTTTGTTCCCAGAATGGATGGGGAGGGATAATGTCCCTATCTTCAGATTTTTTTTTCTCACTGCTGTTTTTACAGCTAGTTCTGAAGATTTCTGAGGGTTTTTGTTTGTTTGTTTTTTTCTTCCAGAGTGGTGAGATTTGGGGTGTGGTGTGGTCATTGCTCTCCTGGTCTGTGCTCTCTTCCTTACCCGTGAAGCTCTCTGATCCCTTGGGATTGCAATCAATAATGCTCCTCAGAGTCCTTACTTCCTTCAAACCAGAAGTAATGCTGCTCCATAGGACCCCTGTGCCTTTAGAACAAAAAGTGTTCCTCTCTATCCTTGAACTGTGACCCCAGAAGTGGGTTATAGGAATAAAGTGCTAAAACCATGTGATCTCAAAACCAGTCCTAGCACAGAGGTATTCTCTAATCTCTTTCTGACAAGTGTCTAGGAACCTTTACGAGGAGTTCCCTGGCTTGAGAATTCCTGAAGCTCCTGCTCTCACTACCACTAAGTCCTGCCACTGGTGTTGGATCCACACAGGCTCTGGGCCAGCCTTCACTCCCATGTCAGAGATTTCTCCTTTCAACCTCCTAAGTTATCTTTTGCTGGAAGAATGTCTCATCTTGACCCCTTCCCTCCCTCCTCCCCCTTGTTTTGCTCTACCACTCCAGAATTCAATTTGAGGCATTACTGTAAAGTTGTTTGGAATGGAATGTTTTGATAGGTCCACAAAGTGCTTCCTCTACTCTGGCATCTTGCTTCTGCCCCAGAAGTCATGAGAAACTACTTTTAAAAACTGGTAAAGATGGAACAAGTTACAACTATGATGAATTCATTTTTTGGGTTATGTAAGGATGTATTTAAAAATGTACAAGTTTTCTATCCAGTTCAAACTCATTTTAGGAGTAAGGAAAGAGAGACCCAGATAAACTCAATGATTTTCCAAAGTTTACAAATGGCAGAGGCATGATTCAAACCCAACTCCTATGACTCCATTGCTAGAATTCTTTCTACCATAAAATACTGAATTTTTAACACATTGAGACTTTGTTTAACTTTTCCATAGTTAAAACAGGGAACTGTAGTATCTTGGCATTGTTTCCTTAATGCTTGGATAGACAAATTGTGTATTTTCTCTGTCATCTGCATGAACCAATTTTCTCATAGGCTCATAAGATACTAGACAGAGCTTGATGGCACCTTAGAGACTGTCTAGTTTCACTCTTTCGTTTTGCAGATGTGCAAATTAAAGCTTAGAGATGTTGAATAATTTGCTCAAGGTCATATAGCTGGTAAGCAGTTGAGCCTGGATTCAATCCCAGGTTCCTATTACTGAAAATCTGGCATTCTTTTATATATTTGTTGATAAAGTTACAATTGTATCAGCCGCTTTTTTGCTGCAGTTTGGCCTATCATCACAATATAATAAATAGAACTATTTATAAATGGCAACAGCCTTCCTATTAATGTATTTTTAAAATAACTATCTCACAATTAGCTGTCATAGGCAAACTGTTTTATTGAATTCTTGTATTAGAAATTCATTTCCCACAAAGCCGTGTAGGTTGTATTTTGTTGCACAGTGAGCAATTATACAGAGAAAGGTAAAGAAATAATACAGTTGTTGAATTTTAGAAGATACTGTGGTTAATCCTTCACAAAATTGAAAAGAGAAATTATTTGGATGAAGAGATAGATTTCCCTTCCTGAAAAGAAGCACTGTTCCATTCAGTCCCTGCTGTGTCTCTCTTCAAGCTGATGATCAGACTATCCACATTTCTAATTTTTGCTCTATTGAACATACAGATATACACTGAATATATTTATTCTTATCATTCATTTTCAAAAGAGAACTTTGTGTCTGGTGCCAGTTATTTGCTATTTGCATTGCCCGTAAGATTGCCAAGTTGATGATACAATGTAAGATTTGATGCCAGCCATAACCACAGGTCTACTGAGCTATAAAACAGCTTTGTTAACTTCATTTATTGGATTTTAAATTGTCATGTATTGGCAATTTGTCATTGGCATTGACTTCCTGCCTTAGAGCCAAGTTTTCCTCTTTAACTGGTGGTTCTTCACCCCTAGTTTTATAGTTTACTATGTGGGCTCCTAGGAGGATAATTTTGCAGAATGCATATAATTGTAGAAGTTACAAGATGTGGAATCGCATTCAGAATCTTCCACTGATCCACTTTGTCCCCTTTGGCAGGCCACTTATCTTTTGGTACCTGAATGCTTACATCAGAAAAACCAGTCAACAAATATTTGTTACATCACACTGGGTACCCAGTGTGTTATAGTCACTATTGAAAACACAAAAGAAATATAAAATATGTCCTAAAGGAGCTCACAATGTGGGGAAATTGAACTAGGAGGTATTAGAGAATAATTGAGGAATATATTCCAATACTTCAAAGGATTTCTAAGCTCATCAATA